>NC_141668.1:150033071-152433071 GCF_028749965.1 Puma concolor | reverse complement strand
CCTGCTGTGTGGTGGAGAGCCTATCCCTGTCCTCTCTGGGCCTCGGTTTCCTCAGAGATGGGCCAAGTCGATCTGAGGGACTGAGAGCCCAGCATCAACTCTGTGCCCCCCCAGGCCTGCCCGGCACACTCTCTTGACCCTCCTTACTCAGCCCTACGTCTCCACTTTGTCCACTTGCCCTTGCCAGGACCTGGTCTCCAATCCAGTCATGCCCTTCGCGATGTTCTTCACGGGCTCCCCGAGAATGCTGCAGTCTCTTCAGAGTTCAGAAATGCCTTCTGTCCCCTTCCCCCACCCTTCAGAGACTGAAGCCAGGACATAAAGCAATACATGGGGCTCTGGTGGGTGGTCCAGCTTGCCCAACCTCCCGAAATGCCATCAGGGAAGTTGGAACTGAGACCTCCTTTCATAAAATATCTTTCCTGGTAACCAGCAGCTGCAAAAAATTACTCCATAACCTCACTCCGAGCTTTTCAAAAATAGCCTGCGGGCCTGCTTCTAGAAGACGCTGCACTGCCCAGCCCTATCCATAGGGTGGAGGAAGGTAGCTCCATCTCCCCACTGCCCTGGCTGCCCACTCCACCCCTTGGCCCCCTGGTACACTGGCCAGCTGTCCTCACATCCAGTCCTTGCTTCCTGGTCCAGCCATTGGTCTGGGTCTAGTCCCTTGCCTCCAGCCCAGCCCAGTCTTTGCCTCTCCCTGCCCAGCCTTTGGTCCCTAGTCCAGCTCTTGCCCCCACAACTCCACATTCCTCTGTTGCTACCTCAGCACACACAGGGCCTGGTTCTGTCACCTGCAGCAACTCCACATCTTCTCATCTCAACATGACCCCGAGGGCAGAGACAACACTCTCTCTTTCACAGATAGGAAGCTGGGGCTCAGGTCACCTGACTGCGAGGGGCTTCTTTGGATCTGACCACCCCCGAGGTGGATCAGTCACCCAGCTTCAGGAGAAACTCGATTTAAACAGGTGCCAGTGGGGACTAAGGAAGGCACCACAAGCAGATGGAACAGGCAGGGCAAGGGCATGGCCCTGGGGAGCTTGGAGACGTGGGGCTGAGCTCAAGAGAGGACTCTCACTTAGAACAGCCTGAATCTTTGGGAGCTGCACCACGGGATGAGCCCTCAGCCCTCAGCCAAGGTCAGGGTAATGCCCTGCCCTGGTCATGGAAGCCCTAGGTAACCCTACCTGGGCACAAAGAAGGTGCTGGGGCGGGGGCGGGGGGGGGGTATCCAGAGAATAGCTGGCACGCTGTCAATCAAGACAGAACTTTATCCACAAAGCCCTTCCCCACTGCTGACTATGTAAGCCAGGCTAGCTGGGGCTTCCTACTGCATAGATGGGGGAACTGAGGCTTGGAATGAGGGGTATCTGGTCATAAAGAGAGAACCAGGCTGCTTAGGTTCCCTATTGAGCCCCCTGCCTCCCTGCCTTCTCCCTAAATCCCCTCCTCTGCTCCCTGATGCTAACCCCAAGCCAAACCCTGGGCCCGATGCACTCCCAGACACAGGGCAGCAGTTCTCAAACTGTGTTCTCTGGAGTCCAGGACAGGAAACAGGGCTCATGTGGAGGATAAGGGGCAGTGAGAGGGAGGTCAAGAGGCCAGCCTGCCTGCCGCCTCCCTCAGCCACAGAAAACCTCCTGCTTATCCATTCACTGGCCAGGGCCCTGCATGGATTTCACTAAATGGTAATTACGGTCTCAGCTGGTATAAGAGCATGACAGCAAGTGGTGCCTAGGGGACTGAACTTCTATTCTTTCTCAAAACTTCCTGAAACCACAGGAAAGGGTTATTCAAAATGGCAAAAACCCATGAGTCAAAGAAAACATGCAGGAGGTGCTAGAAACAACATTTGGAAGCTGGAAGCAGATGGACCATGGACCGTGGTGATGGACTCAGCAGGCCCTGGGAGGCTCTCCTGTGCTGGCAGTAGGTTAATGTTGGGGAACCCCAAAGAACAAGACCTGAAACCCCAAATGGGAGGCTGAATGAAACTTCCCTGGGAACCTACAGCCCAGAAGGGCCATTTGGCCAGATCACCCACAATGAAATCAAATCCCATGAACCCCTCACCCAACCCCCCCGTGCCTGGATGTCACCCCCACATTCAGTGCCCCCACTCTCTGGTGGTGGTTTGACTTGAAACTCAGAGGATTGTGAGCCCCACTTCTCAGCTCCTATCACATAAACTCATCTATTAGCTTAAATATGAGTAGACCAGGTGAAACCCTAAAACACAGAGGGGACACAGGCACATAGGAGGCAGGGACCAAAACAAACAAAAAGCTCCTGAAGGAACCTGGGCTACAGAAGGAACCATAAGTTGTGTATGCTAGGGTTGAAGAAATAAGTAAATATATTATTGATAACAAGAACTTGGTTTCTCACTGTTGGAGATGGAAGTCACAAAGAGGAAAGGAGGAAGACTCGAATGAACCTCGTTGCACTGGATTGGAGTCAGAAGTTTTGGTATAGATTCATAGTTCTGAATATACACACAGATAGATAAAGATGTAATCATAGGTATGTGTGTACACACGGGTAGCAGACGCACATATATTTCCCCAGTTTTGATCATGAGAGGGCCTGGAAGCAGTAACACCCCAGTAGCAAGGAGCACACTTGGCACACAGATCTTTACCGCTTGCCAATGAACAGAACCAGAACTCCTTGGAGAAGTGGCTGATTCCAGGGAAAATACAAGATGAGCCTGGAGGATCTTTGTGGTAACAGAAAGTAAGGAAGCATTCAAATAAGGGAAAGAGTATGTCAGAGGAGCAAAGGAGCCAACATAGAAGAGCTCAAATGGCCAAAGCTGGAATGAGCAAGAAAAGAAACAATGACAATCGTGAATTATAACCTTCAGAATAAGGAGTCATGAGTCGACACTGATATAAATAAATAATTGAATAAACAAGTAAGACAAGCAGTGGAGGAAGCAAGCAGACACCATCTTAACCAAGTAATCAAAATTAACATCACCAATAATAAGGCATACTGACATCATGTACTCCCTAATGTGATATGCTAAGAAGGACACATCATTTCTATGGTGTTGTTCCTAAAAATGCATAACCTCAATCTACTCACAGGAAAACATCAAACACAAATTGAAGGATATTAAACAAAAATAAATGACCAGTATTTAAAAAAATTTTTTTAAAAATGTTTATTCATTCTTGAGAGACAGAGCATGAGGGGGGATGGGGCAGAGATACAGAGAGGGAGACACAGAATCCGAAGCAGGCTCCAGGCTCTGAGCTGTCTGCATGGAACCCGACATGGTGCTCAAGCTCATAAACCATGAGATCACGGCCTGAGCCGAAGTCAGACACTTAACCGACTGAGCCACCAAGGTGCCCCTGACCAGTACTTTTTAAAAAGTGTCAAGATCATGAAAGACCAAGACACAGAAACTGTCACAGACTGGAGGAGCAACTAAATGCAATGTGGAATCCTGGTAGAGAAAAATGACATTAGTATAAAAACTGGTGAAATTCGGGGCACCTGGGTGGCTCAGTCGGCTCAGCCTCCAACTTCAGCTCAGGTCATGATCTCACGGTTTATGAGTTCAAGCCCCACGTTGGGCTCTGTGCTGACAGCCCAGAGCCTGGAGCCTGCTTCAGATTCTGTGTCTCCCTCTCTCTCTGCCCCTCCCCGACTCATACTCGTGTGTGCTTGCTCTCTCTCTCTCTCCCCCCCCCAAAAATAAAATAAAAACATTAAAGGGGCACCTGGGTGCCTCAGTCAGTTAAGTGGCCCATTTTGGCTCAGGTCATGATCTCACGGTCCATGGATTCAAGCCCCGCGTCAGGCTCTGTACTGACAGCTCGGAGCCTGGAGCCTGCTTCAGATTCTGTGTCTCCTCTCTGCCCCTCCTCTGCTCATGCTCTGTTTCTCTCTGTCTCTCAAAAAAATGAATAAAAATCTTAAAACAAATTCAGAAAAAAAACTGGTGAAATTCAAATACAGTCTTCACTTTGGTTAGTAATAAGGTACCAGTGTCAATTTCTCCTTAGCTTTGATACTTGCATTATGGTTATACAAGATGGGGAAATTGGGTGAAGGGTCAGGAAATTTCTATGCTATTTTGTCAACCTCTCTGTAAGTCTAAAATTACCTCAAAACAAAGGAGTTGGGTTTTTGTTTTGTTTTTTAAGTAGGCTCCATGCCCAATATGGGGCTTGAACTCATGACCCTGAGATCAAGCGTTGCATAGTCTACCAACTAAGCCAGCCAGGGTCCCCAAAGGAGTTTTTTGTTTGTTTGTTTGGTTGGTTTTGTTTTTTAAGCTATAATACTATCATCCTCAGAGAGCAAACAGGCATTGTCGCAACAATGAAACAAGAGATAGATGTTATTTTTTCAAAGGATCAAAGATAGATCCTGGAAATTAAAAACAGGGTAACAAAATGTAAAACTTGATAGAAAGGATGGAAGATAAAATTAAGAACCTCCTGATAAAAAAAAAACACAATGGAAAATTGGAGAGAAAAGAGAAAAAAAAAAAGGAAAAGTCTGAGTTAAAGGTTCTAGAAAGAGAACAGAAAATATTAGGCAAAGAAATCATTCAAGAAAACTTCCCAGAACTTGAGTGTCCAGCTTGAAGTGTTCACTGAATGGTAAAGAGTGAAAATAAACCCCACTAAGGTGTATCAGTGTGGAATTTCTGAACGCTGGGCACAGGGGAGAAAGTTTCTAGAGATAAAGATCAGCCCATGTACAAAGGACCGGGAATGTGAATAAACTTTGGACCTCTCCAGAGCAACTCAAAAAGCTGGAAGGAATGGAGCACTGCCTTAGGAATTCCGAGGCAAATAGTTTCCACACTGGACTTACACACCCAACTAAAATGTCTGCCAAGTGTGGGGGAGAGGGCAGGCTTTCTGAGACATGGAAGTCTCAAAAGTCTAGCTCCCGCGTACCTTCCCTCAAGAAGTCAACTGAAAATGTCCTCTACCCAAACAAGGGAGAAAATCAGAAACCAAGGAAGTGGAGCCCATGGTATCCAGGAAACAGGGATTCCAACCCAGATGAAAGGGGAGGGAGATCCCAGGCACAGTCTGAGCCACAGGCTGTGTTCGCGGGAGCAAGTAGGGGGCTCCAGGTAAGACTTCCTGGGGGCAGTTTACTGGACAGAATCCCAGGTGGATCTGCATGTATGACAGGAGGTCAGAGAGAAGAGCAGGGGGTTTGGGGCAGCATGAGCAAAGGTTCACAGAAAACTAAGCAGACACCAGACAGTTGTTATTTGCAGGAAAAAAATGTAAAAATTGTACCCAAAAGTGTGTACTATGAGTTACAGTTCTGAATAGCATCTGCCCAAGTCAGGACAATGTCAACACTGAGTCCAACCCCACCCACATCACAGTGTGATGGTGTTGGGAGGGTGAAGGATAGGACTGTGCGTGGGGAAGAGGGGAAGAAAGGGAGAGGAGGACGTAGCTCGGAGAGCTACGTCCTCCTCTTCCCTAGTGCGTGTCCGTGGATAATGCCTAAAACTGAGCAATCGTGAAGTAGTGACATAAGTATGTCATTTAGAGATACGGAGTTCTGAGATTAGAAAGTGACAGCCTCCGAGGAGTTGGAAATGGAGAGGAGGGGGCTGCTGTGCTCCTAACACAACATGCCTGTTAAAACCATGGCTTTATACTATGTGCGTATATGACACTGATTTTAAAACCCTGACTTTAAAAATCCATATAGAAATGTAAGAATAAGAAAAAAAAATATTAATAAAGGGAGAAAGGAGGGGGATGTGGGAGAAGGAAGAAAGGAAAAAGAATAATGTAGGCAGAGGAGTCAGAGGCAGGAGATGGACTGCTTTGACTCCCACCTCTGGCCCGCAGCCAGGAGCCCCCAAAGGGCAGAGCTGATGTTGCGCTCTGTTGACATCACCACCACCTCTGTTTACTCTCACTGCAAATGAAGGGGGTTCGAGGTTTCAGTTCCCTGACCAGCTGAGTACACAGACCTGGCTCCTTAGGCCAAAACATCAACTCAGTAGTAGTGACCCTGGTCTGGGTGACCCCTCATCCCCATTTCTACCTTTTCCCAAAGTTGGGGGTAATCAGAAAGCAAGCTGAGGGACAGCAGCCCAGAGTGGGGGATGGTACCAGGTGGGGAGAGGAAGCTCCACATCTTCCACAAGGTGCAGCCATGGGTGTACTCATTAACCTCTGCACCGACCTCTACTTAAACCTGTGCCAGACTCACAGGCAGCCATGCTTGGGGAGGGCTGAGGAGGGAAGGGACTGCCTGAAAAGTGGGGCTGGGTAAGCCACAAATGTCTGTGCAAACTCTCACCCACTCCCCGGGATCCCAACTCCTCATGTAATTTCCTGGAAAACACAAAAACCTGCAGCCCTTCAACCCAGCGGCCTCCTTGCACTAGACGAATGTCCACCCCAGGGGCCCCTCGGTCCCAGGGAGGGAGGGGGGACGAGTGTGAGACCTGCAAAGAGGAGCTTCACACAAAGCATAAGCTCAAATGAGAGTTGGGCTCAGCTGGAGGAAATCCGGAGCCCTCAGGGAACAGAGAACCAGACATTGGACCCAGACCCCTGGTCTGGGTCTCAAAAAGGAAGATTGCAAGCCAGGTAAGCACCATGGGAGAGCCCCTTTGTCATTCAGGCCTTGTCCTTCCCAGGAGCCTTCAAGACCCTTATGTGCCTCATTGTGCGTCACTGCATGGAAAAGGAGCTCCAGGGTCCCCAGGGGACAGGTGGTGGCTCTCCCAGCCCCATGGATAGACAACACCTTTCCCAGCTCTGCCAAGGGTTCCTTCCTTCTTTCCTTCCTTTCTTTTAAGTTTATTTATTTATTTTGAGAGAGAGAGAGAACAAGCAGGGGAGGAGCAGAGAGAGAGGGAGAGACAGAATCCCTGCACTGTCAGCGTAGAACCCAATGTGGGGCTTGAACTCACGAATCCATGAGATCATGACCTGAGCCAAAACCAAGAGTCGGATGTTTAACTGACTGAAACACCCAGGTGCCCCATCTTTTTTTTTTTTTTTTAAGTTTATTTATTTATTTTGAGAGCAGGGAGCGGCAGAAAGAGAAGGAGAGATAATTCCAAGCAGGTTCTGCACTGTCAACATGAAGCCCAATGTAGGGCTGGAACTCATGAACCATGAGACCATGTCCTGAGCCAAAGTTGGATGCTTAACTGACAGACCCACCCAGGTGTCCCTCTGCCCAGGGTTTCTAAGGAGGTTCTATGGGTATATATGCTGTTGGTGAGACTCGTGCAGGTGGCAGAAGTACCTACTCTGGGAGACAGTTTGAGGTGAGAGGCAAAGACCCAGTCTGACGGTCCTGTCCAATGAGAGAGCCCCTGGCCTCCTGGAAGCTCCAATCTGCTATGGGTACAGCCACAGCCCTCAAAAAGCTGTATCTGAGGGGGTGACAGCGTGCAAGCCCTGGGGGTCCTAGTCTGAGCTGGGAGGCTACCAGACCCCCGTTGATGTGGAGCAGTGAGTTCTCAGGGCCAGTCTCCTGACTTCCCCCCCCCCCCCAGAAGGCTCCAGACCTCCGTTCCCCCTGAGTAGTTCCTCCACCACTTAGCAACGGAGACAATTTACATAATGCATCGAGTGTGAGAGCAATAATGGCTGGGGAAGCAGGGTGCCCGTTAGTGGCTCCTCGGGAGGGAAAATACCTGTTCCCACACCACCACCTCCCCCATCACGGACTGGCCGTGAGGCTGCTGGGAAGCAGGTACCTTTAAGTGCTCAGTGCCACCAAGAGGGAAGGGCCTCCCCAGCCCTGGACATATAGCAACCTTGGGACACAGATGCATGCAAGAGGAAATTTCCAAAGAACCCGAGTTTTGAACATAAATCCACCCAGCCGTACTCTGGAGTCTGCACTCCTGCTGGGCCTGGGCCCTGCATCCGGAGCCTTCCCGGAGGAGGAGGTACTCCAGCAGGCGGGAAGCTGTAGCCGGAGGCCAGGGAGCTGGGCTGCAGCTGCCCAGGAGGCGGTCACATTCAAACACAAAGGCAGAGATGGAAGGGGGAGAATACATAAAAATTACTGGCATGGTAATTGCTTTTTATATAAATGTTCTTTTAAAAAGTTTTCCCCAGTGTGAAAGTCCCTCTTTAAAAAGAATAAATTCACTGCACACCAATTTATTCTGTGCCTGTAGATGGAGCATAATGAAGGCTCCTCCGTCAACACCTGATCAAGAGGAAAGTGGCTGCCACTTGACCCAGCTTCCGGGTCTTCCTGCACGAAGATGAGGCAGGCAGCAGCGGAGCCTGGGAGTCTGGGGGCAGCAGGAAAGTGGGGAATTGTCATCTAGGAAACTCTGGGCCTTAAGGCCAAGCCCAACAAACGGCATTAGTGCCTCAGGAGCTGCACTTGAGTGGAGCATTCAGAACAGGGGCAGCCACCATCACGCACAAGGGGAGATACATGGGGCCGTAGGAGCTGGGATGCATGGGGTAGGGGGGGGACAGGAGAGGGGAGGTGTTCAGCAGGCTTCTGGGGGGTGGGGATCAGGCCCAGGGTCTGCCTACAGGGCATATGCAGGAAGCTGGCTGGTGACAAGGTACCTGGTGGGTGTAAGTGGGAGAGGTCTGTCCTGGGCTTCCTGTCCAGGAAGCTCAAGCTCTGCTCGAAGCCCGTAGACACCCAAACTGTTTAGCCATCTCCAGAAAGTAACGCTTCCATCCAGGGAAGGAAGGGCTACTCTCCCTCACCAGGATGCCCAAGACCTAGGAAGGAGGCTCCTGCACATGGCCACAGCTCTGTCATCTGTGAAATGGGAACAATGTCCTGGTGGCCTCACCACCCAGCCTCTCTGAGCAGTGGACTGGGGACGATGAGGACTGCCTGCACAGGCCTGTGCTCTCCAAAGTGGGACTACTTGGTTCAACACCCATCCCAGGATGCAGACACACATGGGTGTGAGGACACAGATCCATAGCCGACCAGCACCTTGTCCCCCCTGCAGGGCTGCTGAGCACAGCGGCAGGCAGAGTAACTTGGGGGGATGTGTCCCATATATGGGAACATGGTGTGTGCATGAATGTGAGCTCCTCACCCACAGATGAGATTTCTCAGCTTCACTAATTAACCAGTTAAGTAGTTCTCGCCTGCTCGGGTGACACAGAGCTCCTGGCACCTGCCTCCTCGCAGGCCCACCCTGCTCTGTAAGCATGCCTGCTCCCACCTCCATACAGAGCTCAGCCACATACACATGCGTGCATATGCACACTTGCCTGGTCATACCCCCCATGAAGCACACATGCTTTCCTGAGCACATGCATGTGCTTACCTGCTCACGCCCCCACACACAGCACACATGCAGGTTTGTGGGTTCTCTTCTGTGCGTGCACATACTCACATCCCACATGCAGCATCACGCTCCTGTCCTCTCCCACACGTGGTCAGTCACACTCCACCTTACACAAACCTCTATAGGTCAGAGAGGTGTCTCCCAGTGAGTCAAGGGACCAAGAATCAATCACAGGGGGCTGCCTGCCTTCTAGGTCTGACTGCCCTGTGCAGGTGGACTCTGGGGAGGCCTGGGCATGACCCTGCTTTCTGGTCATGATCTCCCTACCCCATATAATGCCCATCAGAGGCTCCTGGCAGCTCCTGTCTTCTCTGTGTACCCAAAGGATGCAAAAGCAGAAGGGAGTGGGGACACCAGACATCACTGGCCTCAGCCCCAACCTGGAGGGCTTCCTGAGGGAGGGAGCTGTGGGTTGGGTTTAAAACTGGGGTCAGACCCAGAGGGGATGGGGGTAAGTGAGGAGAGTGGCAAGTGGACTAGAGAGAGAAGCTAGGATGTCTAGTGGGAACGGGGCAGGCACAGCAATGGCTGGGTGGCCCAAAGGCTCACTGCTCCCCCTGCCCAGGCCACACACCTTGGCCAGGCCTTTAAGTCACTCTGGGAACAGCCCATCATCTCCCACCCCAGCCTGATATCTGGGTGCCAACACATCTTGCAGCTGGCTCTTCTCTTGAGCCCTTTTTCACGGCCCCCACACCCTCCATTCCCTCACATAGGGGGACCAAGCCTGGCAGATGCCATGTCAGCCTACCTGTCTGGGGGCATCTGGCACTGAAGGTCTATCTTGATGCAGGGTCTGTTTCCCCATGTGGGGCTGAATGGTTCCCATGGTCCTGTGGGACAGTCAGAGCCCTGGACTTCCCCCTCTCAGTCCTCAGATGCCTGCCACTTTGTTTATCCATCGAGCAGTTACTAGCTAACACCTACCCCATGCCAGCCTGTGGGCACACAGATGCATATCTGTACACTGCAGGCATGTGTGTATATGTGCATCCCATGCGTGTGCAGCCTGCTTCTCCACCCAGACTGTACATCCTCTTAGGTGGGGCCCAGCCCCCGATCCCACACTCTGACCCCAGGATGCTCGAGCCTTAGGGTTCCCTGATTCATAAGAACCCAAGGATGGACAAGGAGGGGTCTGAGGAGTCTGTCCAGGATCTACCCCCTGCCTCCACCCACACATACAAGTAGCCAGCTAGCTGCCCTGCAGAGCCCGGAGAGAGGTATGTGAACCAGGTCCCAGGGCCAGGAGAGAGGTATGTGAAAGACAGGAGGTTTAAGGCTCTATAACCCTCTCCAAACTCTAGATCTTTGCTCACAAGGACTGGAGAGCCATGCTCAGAGAAGGTGGAGGGAGGCCAGGCTGAGCCTGCGTCTCCTGCCTGGTCGTGGTAAATGCTGCTCATGCTGCCCCTGGGGCCGGCTGTGGTTTGTCAGAACCAATTACTTCTCTGCCTCTGCCAAATGCTCGGGGCTCCACAAATCTCAGGCAAGTGTCCCCGTGGCTGCCACCGATCCAGCAATGCATGGGCGTAGAGGAGCAGGGAGGAATGCAGATCGGGTCAGCCATCCCCAGGGGCCCAGCATGGAAACCCATTCGGTTCTCTACCCCCATCCCCCATCTCCCACCCCTGATCATCCACACCAGCTCCTGGCTCTGGACATGCAGCCCCATTGCTCTCCCGAGGTGATTGCAGAGGCCAGCGGGGAGGGAAGCAGATCCTGGCCTCTTCTCAACAATCTGCAAATATGAGCCCCCATCGGAGCTGACCCCCAGCTGTCCTGGCTACAAGGCCAGCATGTCTGGGGACCCCAGGAGAGAGCTAGGGTATTCACCAGAACAGTCTTACTGTGTGTGTGGGACGGGGAGTGAGGGTGTCTTGCATTAGGAAAGTCTAGCAGACAAACATCTTAGACTCCCAAGATGGAAGGATTGTGGGGCATCCACTTCAGGAAAGGAGTATTGTGTAAAGCCATAGGTTCTCAACCAAACCTTCCAGACAGAGGCACTCTGTCTGCCTGGTGAGGTTCTGACCATGCCTCTGAGATCATCTCTTCTTTAAGCTGAGGGACCTCATGCCTGGCTGGCTCAGCTGGAGGAGCATGCAACTGGAGTTGTGGGTTTGAGCCCCGTGCTGGCTGTAGAGATGACTTAATTAAGTTTAAAAAATAAAAATAAAAAAATAAACTGAGGGGCCCTGATCAGAGAATCTTCCACACATCCCTGGAGCTGAGGATCAAGAACCCATGATCCTCAGCCCTGGCCTTGGCCACACCATTTCCTGACCCACCACCCTATCCCCAGTGCCAGTACCTGGGGCTGGCCCAGAGATCAGTGGTTTCCTACCACCTCTACTCTACTGCCAGCCAAGCCCCATGCCCAATCCACCAGGCCTGGAGACAAGCTGCCAACTGGCTGACTGATTTGAGAAACTGACACACAGGCCTCTTCTGGGGTATAGGGGACCTTCCCTTCACTTCTGCTGGCCTCCTCCCTAGGGATGCCTCTGCAGCTGCCTCCCTAGGTGCCTGGCCCAAGAAACCACTCACCCTTCCCTGGCCCATAGGCCCTGTTTCTTCAAGCCCTGGTGGCTTTTGTGCCTCTCCCTGTAAGGTTCCCAAAAGATGTCATGGTCAGCCAGTGCTAAAGACTGAATATTTGTGTTGCCCCCAAATCCATATGTTGCAACCTAATCCCAACATGATGGTATCTGGAGGTGGGCTCTATGGGAAGTGATTAGGTCATAAGGGCAGAGCCCTTGTAAATGGGATTAATGTCCTTATTACAGACCCCAGAAAGATCCTTCACCCTTCCACCATGTGAGGACATGGCAAGAAGAGAGCCGTCTACGAACCATGAAGTCTACGAACCATGAAGTGGGCCTTCACCAGACACCAAATCTGTTGACACCTTGATATTGGAATTTCAGCCTCCAGAACCATTAAAAATACATTCTGTTGTTTATAAGCCACCCGTCTATGGTATTCTGCTATAGCAGCTAGAACAGACTCGCAGCAGGGAGGAGAAAACAGATTTCCAAATTCCTGGGCTGAGACAAGCAAACGGGACACCTTGGGCGTCTGAACTTCCCCAAACTGTGACCAATTCCTAGAAGGGGAAGCATCTGATAGATGGGGGGGGGGGGGGGGGGCGCATAAAGGTACCCCCACATTTGCAGGACTCTATTTGCAGCCTTTCCTTGTCCCTGGTCCCTTAAGATCCTCTCATCTCCCATGAGAATAGAGGCACTCAGGTTCCTATTTCACGAATCGGGGAAGCAAGATTTAGAGGGGCAGGACAACAGGCCCCGGGTCCCTCAGTGTGGGAAGACACAGCCCCACCATTCCTGCCCTCTCCAGTCTTTCCACCACCACCCACCACGGGGTTGCTGCCCATGGCACAGGTTCCATGTTCAAGCTCCAGTTCTGCCACTTACCAGCTGCAGGACCTCAGGCAGGTCTCACCTTAGGAATGCACAACTCTCTTCTCCAGATCTGAGCTGGTCCCTATCTTCTGGAACTGACCTCAGTTGTGGCCCCACAGTGACCTCTTGACACGAGCTGGAAGCTGATGGTCACTCTCCCATGCCTGTACCACCAGCCATGGGCCTGCTGATCCCACCCAGAGAGGCCTCTCCCATAGACCTGTCCCCACCACACCCATGACCTCCACAGGCACCTGGGCAGCAGCTCCTCACTAAGACTGTGCCAGAACTCCAGAAGCCTCCTAGCAGGGCTCCCTGCTCCAGCCTCCCCATCTAAGACTCCAGGAGCAAGAGGCTCTGAATTGGCCACGGAGGCAACCACCGACTCAGGCCCTTCTGGGGGCCTTTCTGTCACAGCATCCTCCACCTGCTGTGAGGTCTTTCTGACCTAACATCCTCACACTCTGTGGGGAGTAGGAAGAGGAGAGGCCTGGGAGAAGACAGGGGCTGAGAAGGGTACTGGCCCAGCCTTAGCAGTCCTGGAGGAGCCCTTGGGGTCGGGGAGGCTCTAGCAGCTGGTCCCCATGGAAGGGATGGCCAACTATAAGCCAGGGCCCCTGGGCAAAGTGTCTCAGGGCAGCCCTTCCCCCACACTGACTTCCCTGCACCCCTTCTCTGATGGGAGGGTGTGTGGAAGGGGTGCCGGAGACCCAAGCCAGTCAGCTGACCCTCAGGCAGGAGTTCCTGCCACAGATTAAACGGCTTTTGAAAAGCTTCAAAAATGGAATTTTCTCCTGTAGGCGACAAAGGAGTGTGTGGGGGGAGGGGGCAGGCAGGAGGATACACAGGCTCCCTCTCTCACCACACAGTACTCAGAAGAGAGCATCCCAGACCTTAAGTGGGGGGAGGGGCAGAAGAGGCACCACCCCCCCAGGACAGGCCTGGAAGGAAAAGAAGTGGGGAGCCTGCGCTGGTGAGACAGAGAGGGGGTCCAGGCAGGCTTCGGCCAGGCTTCCATGCATCTGCCTCTGTGTATCCAATTATGCTCAAGTGGCAGCCTCACCATGTTTCAGACGCCCTCCCAGGAGCCCCTCCTCAGCCCCATGCATCCCCGCTGGGTGCCGAGCAAGAGGACCATATGGAGGGAATAATAAGACAATTAACTTTCCATTAAAGAATAATATATGTGGGTTTTTAGGGAGGCGAGCGGCAGCAATCCCTACCCAGCGGCATATTTCACACTCGCGCCCCCCCCACCTCCACCCGGACGCACCCCACATCCTGATCATCTTCACCAGGAGAGAGGAGGGCTCCATTGGGATTCACTAGGAGGTGGCTGGAGGACGGGTGTCGGCTTTGTGAGGAGCAAGAGCAGAGCCCCTAGGACTGAGGCTTCTGGAAGCCTTGTGGAGAGGTTATGATGAGCCTGGGTGGGGCTCTCTCACCACCCCTCACTTGACTCTGACCTGTGCTGGTCCCCAAGATGAGGGAAGGGGTTGGGGGTAGGGGTCCGCCTGGCCAAGGAGCTGCAGGCCTGACTCTCGGGGCACATGTGAACCACGGTGCTCTGACAGAAAGACCAACTACGGGGTCTGGGGGTCACAATCACTTGAGTTCCCCTTTCCTGACCCTCCAGGGGCTGTTCTGTTCCCTGACACCTCCCCCTACCCCAGCTTCCTTCTTTCTCTTCTGCCTCAGCTCCCTCTGGGGCTCTGAGCTTCCCTGGCACTTTTGGACAGTGCTAACCCCACCTGAATGCCCAGAAGCCCAGAGAGGACCCTCCCCAGTGGAGGCCAACAACAGCCTTGGCCAGCGCCCCCAAACCAGTATGTGAGTATGCATGAGTTTCAGGAATTGGTGGTACCAGTCAGTGGGGAGAGTTGGAGAAACAGCAGGAGGCGTGTCTCAAAGGCACCTAAGAAGGGGCCCTGTTTCCACTTTGCTGAGCCCCTCAGGAAAGGCACTCTTGATGTGGCCAGACTTTGGTCCTTGCCAGGAGCCAGCTCCAGATGTGGCACTGCGCAAATATTAATTACACATTCCCAGGGAGCAGTGAGCAGACGGGGTACAGGGATGGCCAGGGGCAGACAAGATGGGCTGGGACTGTGGCACCGTCACTGGTTCAAAAATGCCATTCCTGGCTACCCAGAGAAGTGAGGACACATGGATGCCATTGGTCTGAATCACCATGACAGTCCAGAGAAGCACAGCAGTGGGGAGGGGAGCAGGAGATTTGGTTAGGGATCTGAGTCCCAGGGTCCTATTTTCTGTGGATGTAGCTCCATGGCTTAGGGGAGGGGCTGCCTCAGGGTAGCTCCTCCAGGCAGGCCCCAGGCCTGTACTTCTAGCTTGGTGCTTCTCCCCATCCCCACTACTACTTAAGATTGGCCTGTCAGGGCTCCAGAATGGGACTGGCTAGAGAAGACTGTCACTCAGGACCTTGATTTCCCCATTTATATGAAAGGACTACAGGAGTAATTAGCAGCATGCAGCTAGGCTGAGGCCATCATGGAACTGCAGCAGCCAGGGATGTTGACAGGGCTCTAAGCCATTTCTGCCCCAATCAGGAGGCGAGGCAGGAGGGGTTGATGTGGAATGAGAAAGGCCCCGATGGGTCTAGACTTGACTTGACACTTCTCAGAGGATGGCCTGTGGACCCCAGGCATGATCATCCCAGGTCTCAGTTCCCAGCCCAGCTCTGGTCAGGAAGCCCTCCCTCACCCCAGAGAGAGGATCTTCTTACTTCCTTCTTTAGAAACTCTGCAAAGAAGGTGTCTCACCCAGGTCAGAAACCCATCTCAGGATGACACACACCTGATGAGCCACTGATGCTTCCTCATGTCTGACTACAATCTCTCCAGCTTTGCTTTCCCACAAGGTCCCCAGAGTTGTTCCCCTTCTACCTGGACACCCAGTCAAAAGTCAGTAGGTCCCTGGCTATACCCATCAGAGTGACCTGGTCTTCAAAGTGGGGAGACCAGCCATCTCCACATCCTCCCCCCATGCACCCCCAGGCACCTGATGAATTATTCATCCTGATCAGCCTCATTATGTAAATGAGTTCAGAGCCCAAGCATATGCTCTCTGCTCTTCCCTGCACCCCCCCCCCACCTCGCCCCAGAGGATGGGGACAATATGGTGGTGATGGGGGAGGGCAGAGTAGGAGCTTGGGAGACTATCATCAGCCTCCAGGGGTTCTGGAGGGGGCAGAGTATACAGTCCACACTTTCGTGGCCTGTTCACATCAGGAGTAGGCCAGGGCTTGGGGGGAGGTGGGGTTGGGGTACCCAGGGCGGGCATGGCTTAGGAGTGTCTGGCTAATCATGGGGGTGGGAATGACATGTGAGAACCAGGCCACAGCAGGAGCTCCCACTGTGTGCTGGACCTGGGCTTAGACGAGGAAACATGATGCGGTCTTCACAGAGCCCCCACATCCTACCTAGGTGTGCCATGGCTTCTAACCTGTAAGTGGGCCCCAGTCTGCACCTAGCCATGCCCCCACGATGTTGTGATGAGGTCAGGAGGAAGAAAGTGCCAAGTCAAGGAAAATGCTCCCAAATGCCACTGTCTGCAGTTTCTGGACTCTTGCAGCTGCCAGCTCTTGCAGCGCCCAGCTTCTGGGAGTGGGGCAGCCATGCAGCAGAAGGCCAAGGGGGCCCAGATGCCAGGACACCCTGGCTATAGGGTGTTTGGGGGTAGCACGGAATCAGCTCAGGGAGACCTGGGGAGGCCACTGGGGAATGAGGCTGTCAGCTTGGCAGAGCTGGTGCCAGGATCCCCAGGAGTATCTGCAGTTGGGTCAGGCTCTGCTGCAAGCATCCTCCTGACCCATCAGAGCTGGGCATAGGCTGGGTACACGGGCCCTCTCACGTGCATTTGAAGGAGAGCCATGGTGACTCAGTCAGATTTGGGATGGGCTGTAGGGGGTGGGGAGGCTGGCTGCCTCCTGCTCCCGTGGGATTGTCCTTTTCCTCTAGAATTCTTCACCTGCTTCCCTGCCGCCCACCTCGCCAGTGTCCAGTGCCAAGAAGCAGGCCCAGAGCTGTCAGCAGGAAGTAAGAGGCTGAGGTAGCGGTGAGAAAAAACTGGAGCAGGACAGAGAGCCGCTGGAGAGCTGGCACCCGTCGGTAGGGAGAGGGATGCCAGGAGGAGCCAGCCAGGAATACCAGGTCAGCACTCCTCTGCCTGCGGCCAGGCAGGCCACAGCTACACCAAGCATGGCCCCTGCTCTAGCCCAGCTCCTCACTTCCCCAGGTTCATCCTGCCCACCCTTCCAAGAGGTGCAACCAGAGGGGGAGAAGCACCCTGGAACAGGAGTCAGGAGTCCCATCCCAAGTCTCAGGTCTGCCACAGCTGGCTGCCTGACTTTGGTTATGGCTGGCCAGGTGGGGGTGGGGCAAGATGTGCTCGTTGACGAAAGTGTCTGGAATCACTCAATTCCCATCAGAAAGGAAATGATCAACACATCCTAGGAATGAAAATGATCAGTAAGGGGAATTCATATTTCTAGAAAAGGGGGTGTATCTGTGTCAACCTATCCACTGCTATTCCCACCACCTTGTCCTCTAGCCAGACTTCCCAGCTATGCCATGGACCAAGAATGAGAATCAGAGAGGGTCCAGGACTTTCCCAGGAGCACACAGTAGGGTGCTGAGCTAGGCTTCTATCTCTGGTTCTCACCAGCCAGGGAGCTCAATGGTTTAGACAGAAACAAATTGCATGCATGAAACGTGTGCATTATTTTCTCACTGGCAAACTATCAGGGTCTGAGTTGTCTATGACTATAAAATAAATAATGTCCTCACACTGAGAATTCGAAGCGTGGAAGGTTCTTGACCGGAGGTGCATAGTTAACTCCTTATGTGGGGTACATCTTATGTTACAATACAAAACTTGGAAAGGCACTTTGCACACATTCTAGGGAACTATCATTTCTTCATTAACCTACAAGGCTACACTTGGCAGTGCCCACTTAGAACCTAGTTAGTGCCGGGTGCTATGCCTGAGCGTAAATTCACTTCTGTTCTGGAACAGCTTTTCCTACAGTGCCTTCTCTAGAAAGCTCTGCTGGCCTCCAAGTACGGCTGAGTCACTGAGAGTTCACAGGAAGAGTGGGATGGGGGTTACTGCAATTCAATCCCAGCAATCAGGGCTGGGAGGTTCAGAGAGGTTGGGCCACTACGGGGAGGACACCCAGCAAATTGGGGGCTGAGATCTTCAGACCTGGACTCTCTCTCCTTGTCATGCTACCACCTTGTTAGCCACCCCTGATTGGCCCATTTGTGCCAGAGGTCCTACATCCACAGCCAGTGTCAACATACTCACTGCCGCCCCTATTTCCTGAGTGCCTGCTATAAGCCAAGCAGGGGGAAAGGACCAAGGACAAAACCCCATGGTAGCTTCCCCATAGAGGTGACACCTGCTGATCCCAGTCCTGACCAAGAGGGATGACACAAACAGAGGCATATCTAATCACTGGGTCAAGACCTGGACTCTTGGCTAAACCACCTACAGTAACTCTGTTTACTCTGCTGTTCCCGGGACAACCATCGGCAGAAGAACCCTGTTGATCCCCTGCTCGGTTCTGGTCAGGCGTCCTGGCCCAAGCCTCTAGCAACGAGCTCCCAAAGTCCCACAGGTCCCTGGGAGTCCCCCCAAGCACTCCAAGAGCTCAGCTCTCAGAGCTTCTGCATCTCCACACAAAGAGCGATGGCTCAGGAACCTGACAGCGACACATTTTGCAGCCTTCTGGGGGTGACGGATGGCCTGCTCTTCACATCACTATTTCAAACATTAACATAATCTCCAAGGATGAATGTGGTCGCTGGCGCCTAATCAATCACCCCTCCTGCCCTGATCCCTCAACTTGCCAAGCACAGGCTTTCAACCCATCTCCTGCTACAGCGCCTTGAGCAGCCAGCACTGCTCTCCACTGTTGTTTGGCCTGGCCACCCCACTCATTGCATGGACAGTCCTCAGCCTCCATGCACAACTGCATCCTGAACCCTCCAGGGCCTGCCCTCCTGCCTCAGGCGCTGCGTCAAACACAGACCTCACCCACCTGAAAACCCGAAAGCCCAACACCCCAACATCGGAGCTCACTGGATACTGTTCAGTACTGGGAAGAGCAGGCCAAGACCTGGAGGAGCCACTGATTTTCTAGTTATTTCCCTACCTGCCCCCACGGGCCCAGCAGTGTCCCACCATGCCAAACCTTCCTCACTCCTTATTTCTGAAGTCCTTCTCCCACTCCCACTCAGAAAAGGGTCTCTGAGCAGAAAGCAAAGGGTACCAGGGCTTACCTCACGGAGCTGCTGGACGCCCCCAAAAATCCGCATCACACCATCGATCTCTTGCTCCAGGCGCCGGGCCCAGTGCTGCATCCTGTGTGCATAGAGGAGAAAGGTGTCAGGAGGGCCCCCCCTCACAGTGCTGGGACAGCCCAGCACCGAGTGACCTGGGACATGACCAGTAGTAGCCACTCCTTCAGAACTCAATTTTCACTAGAGGAGAAACAAAGGCTAGGAAGCAGAGTGAGCCTATGATTCCTTTTGAAGACTAGACCTGGTGGCCCAGGCTCTCCTCACGTACTGTTGGACAGCCGGGGAGGAGAGCAGATTGTAGTTTAAATGCACTGAGGGAGTCCAGCAGCTCCAAGAAGCCTGCAGGGAGACTATTTTTCACTGTGAAGAGCTAGCCCTTGATGTGGATGCTCTGAACAGGGGGACTCTGGACACCAGGGAAGAGGGGGACATGAGTGAGCCACGCGGAGGCTGGGATCTCAGAGTCTCCTGTCCCCAAGGCTGGGTGGGGCCTGAGGAAGGGGAGGGAACAGGAGTCACTGCTGTCACCACCAAGTCATTGTGTAGCTGGGGGCAGATCCCTGCCTGCCCCCCTCCCAGCCCCCTGTAGGCCTCAACTGAGAAGGATATGGAGAACCTGGGGCGGTGACAGCCCTCACCTTTCCAGCACCCGGGGAAACAGATGCTATCTGAAGCTCATACATACACACCCTGCATGAACTGGCCACCCACAGGTCCAGTTCAGACTGTCTCACCCCTTTCTGGAGGCCTGGCACCTCCAGAGTCTTTCACCTAAGCCACCTGCCTGAGCAGGTCTCCTTCACACTGGTGTTACTGTGAACTCATACTACCCCATCCGTGTCTCAGTTTCCTCCTCTAGAAATTGGGAATAATTTAGGGCCACCTCGCAGGGTATGAGAAGGACATGAAAGCAGGTGGTGCAGGGTGTTGCACAGGAATATTTGTGAGTGGACAGGATGGACATATGGCCACACAGCTCAGTATTCTCAGCCCACATGCATGAACAGGAATGGCATCTGGGGAGAGGCTTGGCCCAGGTTCTAACCTGTGACCCTTCCTTCAGGCAGTACGAGATCAGGTGAGCAAAGTCATAGCGGTCCTTGACAAAAGCCAGCCAGAGAGATGTTCTCCACACTTCCAAAGGTGTTCTCTGCTGTGACACAGGCCTCTGCACCAATGCATCTGAAAAGGCATCTCAACTTCCTCAACCCACCAGATGCAGAACAAGGCCGTTCCAGGGAGGGCTCATAGGAGGGTTACCACAGAGATTTAAATACACCACGGGTTAAGCACAGTCCACAGGGCAAGATACGAGTTGGGTGATACCAGCCCCCCAGCCTCTGGAGGAGGGACCCAGAAGCCATAGGATCCAGGAGGTTGTGTCTGGCCCTGGGTCTGCTACCTCCCTTACACTCCCCAGTGCCACTCAGGGCCAGGACTCTGCTAGCTCCCTGGGTCAGAAGAGCTTAAGCCGCCACCCCAGGCCCCTGCCCCACATCCATCTTCAGGCCTGTGGCTGGGGGGCTGGGCCTGTGCCATTGTGTGTGCCCGGGTCGGTTGGCATGGGAACTTGGAGCAGGAGGCGGGCGGATCACTAATTGCAATTTGCCAAGCTGAATGTCAGGACCATGATGGAAAAAAAAAAATCAACATCAAAAGAAACAGGTATTAGCTTCAGCTTGTTGCTGGCTGAGCCACAGCCTGATGCCCACCTCCACTCCCCACCATGGGGAAAAAACTAACCCCACGCCCAGGAGGAGGCCAGGCTGCAGACCAGGCTACAAAGGGCAATCAGGCATCAGCTGCTAGCCAGGAGGAGGGCAAAGCCCAGCAGAGAATGGAGAGCTCGCTTGGCCCCTGTGCCTGTGTACCAGGTGCTGATTGTTTGGCCCTGGCTGTGGATGGACAGTGGGGCAGGTGGCTGTTTTGTGCTCCTGAGACGGAGCCCCAGGGGGGCTAATGTTGAGATGGGTTGCTGCACAGTCCTGTGTCCAGCTAGGTACAAAAATGGGTGAGGTCAAGGAGCTGCTCTCCAAAGGGAACCATTAGCTCTGCCCTGGCCCTGACCTCAGCCATTCACTGGTCTAGGGGACGAATGCCAATCATAATCCTTCCTGGGACTAATATGTACAAGGGCACCCATTATGCACATGGAATGGTGCCGGCATGCCACCTGCTCTCTCGCTTCAGTCCTCACAAAGAAGCAAACGTTATCATCCCCAATTTACAGATGAGGAAACTGAGACACAAGGGCTTTTTGTGACTAGCCCAAGATCACCCACCCAAGAAGTGAACACAGAAGTTGATGCACGCATATGCTAGAGTCACCAAGGGCCAAGAGTGTGCACTTCCTCCCAGCTCTGCATTGAGGACTGTCACTTCGAGAACTTGAAATTGGCCATAGTGGGAATATTTATACTGCAGAAATCAGTAAATGCTACAAATCACAGTTTTTCCCCCGGAAAGTGACTTGTAAACATTTACTAGCACACCACTGATTCGGCCCCAGGCTGTTGACTCTTTCCTACTGTATCTATAGGTCTCTTATTCTAGGATCTCACAGATAAGTAAAAGAAAATTAATTGGAAGAACAGACACGGATGCCAAGTTTTTATTTTGTTCAGACAACACATTATTATTACAATCACCATCATTTCATCTAAAAAGACTATTTCAACACTAAAAGAATTTAGAAGAGCCAAATCTCAGGATAAAGTCGAATTCCTCCCAAGACACACACACTCTTTTCTTCCCTTCCTCCCTCCCACTCTCTCATTCACACTCATACACGCGCACGCACACACACTCATGCTCACAGGCACATACAATCTTCCCACTTCCACTCCCAGACTAAACAGCTCTAGACTCTGCTGTAGGCCACAGGGACTGGTCCACCCATGACACATCAGGACACACACATCCTCCTGGGATCTAGGGGTGGCTCTAGCCCTTGGTCTGGCACCCTGGGCCTGACGGACAGACCCCAGGCCCCAGCTACATAATGCCAGGGAAAATAAGTTACTCTAATTATTCACCTAAACCAAACCCAATTAGGAAGGCAATATGTATGTCTCAGTATTAAAAAGAACATGATAGGGGCACCTGGGTGGCTCAGTCGGTTAAGCATCTGACTTTGGCTCAGGTCATGATCTCATGGTCCATGAGTTCGAGTCCCACATTGGGCTCTGCGCTGACAGCTCAGAGCCTGGAGCTTGCTTCGGATTCTGTGTATTCCTCTTGCTCTGTTCCTCCCCCACTCACGCTCTGTCTCTCAAAAATAAATAAATGTTAAAAAAAATAAATAAGTAAAATAAAATAAAAAGAACATGATAGATAAATCATTTCACTGTCACAGAGAAGAGATTCTGTGGGTTCCAGGGTTTGGCTAGGGTACCAGTGCTGGCTCCAAAGGGTGACAAAAGGGACTAATGAGGCCAGGAGTCAACTATGCACCTATGGAGTTCCTGTCTGAAGGCTGGAGAAACCACCCACCAAGCCAAGGCTAACCTTAGCCAGATACAGTCATACTCTTTCTAGCAGAATGGCATGGGGGATTTGGAAGTATGGGGGATATATCAGGATCCACGGACCTGCTGGGTCAAAGGCAAGCTGACCAAATCTTGTCTGGGCTCCCTTTAGCCTGGGTCCAGGTGCCTAGCTCTGCAACGCCTCCCTGGTCAGACAGTGTTGCCCGTGGGTCACCCTCCCAACAGGGTAGGCCCACCTGCTGGCTCCCTACATCCCTGTGATTTTCCATGCTCTTCATCGAGATGACACTGCTTATCTCCAAGTGTCTCTAAGTGCCAAATTAGCAAGACAGGGAGGAGAGAGAGTGTCTGGGAGGAGGCACGTGCAGCCAGGGGCTGCAGCCCTCAGGATGACTGGCATGGGCAGGAGAGGGAGAGGCTGAGGACAGAGCCTTGTATCCCTGTAACCTCCATGTGCCTGAACCCAGGGAGGTGCAGGCACTGGGCCCCCATTCCATAAGCTAAAAAACCGAGGCCCCTGGCAAGGATGGGTGCAGGGCCACATACTTAGAAACAAGCTAGACCTGTCCTCCTGGCTCCATCAGCTCCCTGACCCCACTCTTCCAGGACAAGGCAGCTTCTGGGCAGCCTCCTGCAGCAGTGGCTGGCTGTGTGACCTGGAGGGAGGGGGAGGATTGAGCTCCGTTCAATTTTTTTTTTTTAACGTTTATTTATTGAGAGACAGAGAGACACAGAGCGTGAGCAGGGGAGGGGCAGAGAGAGGGGGAGACATAGAATCTGAAGTAGGTTCCAGGCTCTGAGCTGTCGGGCTCTGTGCCCCCCGACACGGGGCTCGAACTCACAAACTGTGAGATCATGACCTGAGCCGAAGTCGGCTGCCCAACCAACTGAGCCACCCAGGTGCCCCTGGATTGAGCTCCCTTCAAATCTCAGCATTCTGGTCTGTAAATAGGGGAAATGACTGGCTGAATAGTGTCAATGGCCAAATCTACGTGGCAGCCTTGATGTCTGGCATACTTACCAGGCACTCCTGGGGGCTAGAAGCCTATCCAATACAGCCCCTGGTGTTTATAAAATCTCCTAGGAATGCCTGCACTTGGGGAGAAGGATGTGGAGGGAGGCAGTGTAGAAAGGATTCCCCTAATGGCTAAGAGAGGCCAGGAGTGGGCAAAGGGCAGAGGTACACTCGTCCCAGGCCTGGCAGGCTGAGGGCAGCCCAGCGGGAAGAAGACCGAGGGGCTGCAGGACGCCAGGCCTTGCTCTTCAGGGCACGCTTCAGAACTGAGAAGAGTAAGTGAAAGAAGAGGCCTTGTCACTATCAGGCAAGGGAGCAAGGTCATCCACATGTATGGTGAGGAGCTGGGGATGAGGACCCCCTTTGGCAGGCAGAACCACCGAGACCCCAGTTAGTACCCGGGGGAGGCCCTGGTCAAACTACAGAGCCCACCCTGGGGGCCTCCAGCTCTGAGCTGCACAGGCTCCCCCAGAGGGGAGGGGCAGGGCAGGGGGAGGGGGTAGGAGAAGCCCAGAGAAGGGGAGAGGGATGAGGGGAAAAAAGGAAAGAGCCTATGTGCAGATGCAGCAGCACAGATTAAACTGTTGCCAGTTGTTAATTTTATACGCAAAGTTGTTGATCAGAATGTGATTTAATTGTACAGTATAATCCAGGCTTTTGGAATAAATTATGCAGAAAACTCATCTATAATTAAACAAATCAAAAAACCAGAGACAGGTGACACTGCAGGTTTACCCTCGGAGGGCATGGGTGGGTGTGGGCGGCTGGACCCTGCAGAAGGGCAAGGAGGGAAGGAGGCAGGATTTGTTCCAGAGCAGACAGGAGCAGGTCCAGGGAGGCCAAGGCCTAATAGGGGCCTCCCAATATCTGCCTCTGCGGTGTCGTCCTTACCACTGCTATGGAGGCATTTTGCCATCAAAGCCCAGCTGTAGGCTGCCTCCACCAGGCAGACTGCCTGGATAAAACTGGTTCCACTGGATACCTATGAGCAATCTACTGTCCCCCCACTAGCTCAGCAGAGCAGCCATCATGTTGGGGTTGGAGGTGTGCCAAGTGTGGAATTGTAGGTGAAGCGGAAGGGGCAGATGGCAAAACAGAGGACTAGGCTGGGGCAAGTGAGGGGTGTGGGGGAGCAGGCACAGTGGAGGCCACTTGCTGCTAAGGGCATGTGAACCAAACTTGGCAGTGGTGGCAGCCCACAGGTCTCCTGCTTCTCTCATGACAGGCTGGCCAATTATTCTCCCAGCTCTGGGGGAGGCGATGATTTAAAATAAATTGCTATTTAATTATTCTGATTATATTTCAGCTGGCCTGCCACCTCCCACCTCGGTGCCTTCGCAGTCTTCTGAAGGAGAAGGAAGAAAAGATAGGGCAGGAGAAGGGTAGTAAGAGACAGACGGAGAGATACAGACATGAACAAAGCCCAAGAGAGGTGGGCTAGAGGGACTGTGTCAGGCTGACCCCAGCCCAGGGGAAGATAACCGGTGAGCGGGCAAGGGGGCCACTCCCCACCCTGGCCTAGGGGGCCTGTGTTGGTCCCCCAACAGTCACCCAAAGCTCAGAGAACAGCTGTAGCCTCTGCTGAAGCAGAGCACCAGCCATGGCCAGCCCTCCCCTAGATTACAGCCTTGCTGTAAATAGCAGAAAACTCAAGGCTGCACCCCAGGATTGTGGCACCTCCAGAGCCACCTCTACCAGGGAGTCCTCCCTGACCACTCGGGTGAATGTCCCTCTCCACCTAGACTGAGTGCCAGGATCCAGCCCTGGCTCTTCTGAAGCCTTGAGCCAGATGTGTCCTTTTAGGCCTCAGTTTTCCTATCTGGAAAACGGAGATAAAGCTTACCACGTGTCTATTCTTAGGACCCAAAGAAGAGGCAGGTGGACACCAGGGTCCCGTGGAAGGAATGTCAGCAATGATGACTGCCCCACACACTCATGTGCACAGACCCACAATCCAATCTTCTTCCGCAGACCTGCAGCTCACTAAGCATGGGATTGCTGTGCCTCTTCCTTAGACTGAGGCCTCCAGGTGGGCTGCAGCCCCTCCCTGCACTGCTCTAGAGACCTTGACAGAGGCGTAATCCCTGGGAAGGGCAGGGCCTCCCGTGATCAGAGAAAACTTCCCTTTGCCTACTCAAGAGAGAAGATGCTTGAGCCTCAAAGGCCTTTTTCAGGGCTCAAAGCCAGTGTAAAACCCCTGACCCTGATTCGATCGCAGCCTCCCAAGGATGGCAGAGGGGAAAAGTCTAGCCAAGGTCATTCGCTCCTGAGAGAACAACTGCGCCCAGCTACTCCTGGCCAAGGACATGAGAGCGCCTACAGATGTGGAGGCCAGTCAGCACGGGGTGAGTGGGGAGCATGCTGGACCAGCTGATTCATGGTGGAATGAGGCTCCCCAGCTAGCCTCCACCCCTTCAATAGGTAAACTGAGGCAAAGGACTCAAAGAAACTGTCCCATCTTCAACTGATTTGTGATTCAGCTAAACAAACCCCTATAGTATGGGCAACATAGCACCTGACCCCCTATGCCATCCCCATCCCACCATCCCCAAGCACACAGGGACAAAGGCAGTCCACTTATCACAAGCGATTCTCAGAGACCCGGGGGAGCTGGGGAGGGGCTGGTGCTGCCAAAGCTCGAATTAGTCCAAATCCATCGGCCTCGACTATGTGTATCTTGGGACCCTGCCCAAATACTGCTCCTTAATGAGGTTATTAATTACGGGCTGTCCCTTCCCTATCTTTCCTGGGGAAAAAGCTTTTCCTTCTAGTTGGCTCTCAGCTAGAAGGCAGCGAGACTGTGCCTCCCTCCCTCACACTAACAGTGAACAATCAGCCAGCTTTAATTAGGGCGCTGGGTCCAGCCCAGTATTTACTCCTAACAGCCTGAGTGGGGGGAGGGCAGGAGAAGACCTGGAGCCAGAGAGCAGCATGGACCCGGGCTGGGAGCGCCAGGCAGCCCACTTGGCCCAGAGAGGGATGGAGAGTGTCCAGACTCACACAGCAAATGGTCACAGACCTCGGCCTCACTCCCCACCATCAGTGCAGGATTAAGGCATACAGGGGCAGCAGCAGTCAGGAAGGACCCATAGACGATGTAGGCCTCAGCCAGGGTTGTTCTGGCTGAGAAGGGGAAAGAGGTTCCCCAGCAGTGGTTAGGAAAGCATGGAGGGTCACCTGAGCCTGACTTCAGTTTCTGCCACGGTTAGCTCTGTGACCTTGGTAACATCCTTTCATCTCTCTGGGAGTGAGGTGGTTGTCACACCCACAGTCACGGGGTTCCTGAGCAGGACCGGGCTCACCATACCTGGTCTGGAGTTTTCCAGCAGTAGGGAGAAGAGCCTAAGGGGGACGGCTCCAGCCTCCATGAGAGCAGCCCTTGCAGTACCTGGAGAGTGGCTGGGGAAGGCACCAAGGGGCAGGGAAGGCATGGGGACCCAGGCCAGAGTTCATGTTGGAGGGCCTTGGTGATGGCCTGGGTGGGACGGAGGAGCTCTGAGGCCGTCTTCCCCCCAGCTCCTGTCGTATAACAAGCCCTACTCTGTGGCCCACATCTAGCTCTGTGCTTCGTCTCTCCAGATCTCCGTTTGTGTCTCTTTGCCCAAGGAGGAGTGGTCTGAGGCCTCCACAGGCCATCTGGAGACTCATTTCCCAAGGGCTCTAATTGGGGTCTTCCTTCCTGGGGCCTGTGCCTGTGAGTCAGGCATCACAGCGGTGACAGGCCAGGGCTCTCACTGCACTGCCTCGATTCATCTTCAAGTCAGTCGTTCAACCCTACTCCCCAGAGGGGGAAACTGAGGCACAGAGCAACTGAGTGATGTGCCCAAGGTCACATAGCTAATGAATGCCAGTCAGGATGACACACACCTCTCCTCAGGACCCCAGTTCTCAAATGTCCAGCTGCTGGTGTCCCATGGCTACCTGGATGTCTAACAGGCCTTTCAAACTGAATGGATCCAAAACCGATTCCCCGACCTCCCTCTGGATCCTCACTCTCCCTTCTCTCCCTCACCACCTACTTCCCTTGACTCAGCTGATGGCAGCTCCCTCTGTTCAGGCCCAAAGCCTCAGGGTGACCTGGAATCTGCTTTCAGTCTATCAGCAAGTCCTGTTCACCACACCTGTACAAAGTGTCCAAATCTGCCCGCTGCCTACCACCTCCCTGGCCCACAGCCTGCCCCGGGTTGACACCATCTCTCCCTAGGACACATACAGTCGTCAGCTCACCGGTCTTCAGCTTCTGCCCTCACTCTCACCTTTCCTGGTCCGTTCACCTCCATGCACAGCCTGTTGGAATTATGTCCTTCCTCTCTCAACACTATGCTGCAGCTCTATGCCATCACAGGAGGGCAAAGTCTGTCCAGCGGCCGTCCACCCAGTGGTATCCTTGCCCTTGCTCCTCAGGCCACACTGGCCTCCTCACTGGGGCTTGAATAGACTCCTGTACTCTGTGCACAGGCCTTTGCACATGCTGTTCCCCCTGCCTCGATCGGTCCTTCCTCAGAAGTCCAGGGGGCCCCTCTCTCACTGCCTTCAGGTCTCTGCACACACATCAACTGCTTGGTGAAGTCCACTTTCACACTCCACTTTAAGTGGGCCCCCCAAACAGCAACTGATCTCCACATGCCTCCTGGGGCTACTATGTTAGCTAGCATTGCACCAGACATCCTCTCTTTTGCCTACAGTCCGCCTCTGCCTGGGGCTATGAGCCCTGAGGGAGGAGGCTCTCGTTCTTCAGCCGGGAAGAATAGGCCATTTGCTAAGTGGCTGCACCTTCCCAGAGTCGGGTGACCTCCCCACTACCCTGCCCTACCTTGCGTGCCACAGGAGCAGGCAGGTGGGCTGATAGGAGAAGGCTGCAGAGGGGCTGGAAGCCTAGTGGCTGCCCCAGGGCTGGCCCAGGAGGCCCTCCCTTTCCCTGGCTCCTCTCCGTATGAATTATTAAAGTTCATTTATGATGGGCCTGCCCAGGCCTGTGGCTTCTGTGCATAATTCATGGCTCTCCCAGAAGGGCTGGGCGCTGGAGCAGCCAATTTTTCCAGGAAGCAAAAAGAAAGTGCAGGGAAGGAGTAGCCCAGACCCGGGCTGTCTTCTCCATATCTCTTGTTTTCTTGTCCCATCTGGGGCACCCCAGCGACTCTACCCACCCCTGCCCCATGGTGCCTTCTCCTGCACGCTTGGATTCTGATTCCTAGCGCCTGAGTCCATGGGCTTTGTGCATGCTCATCCAGCTCTGTGCCTCAGTTTCCCATCTGTGGACAAATGGAGTTGTGGTTTTCAAACTGCAGTGGCAGTTGGATCATCCACCTCAGCTCCCCTGGTGGGTGAGGATCATGGATCTCCAGGGCACCGACACCCAGGTGTCATTGTTTGTGAATTTCCCAGCAGTTTAGAGCTGGGACACAGCAGTGAACAAGAAGAGTTCAAGAACCAGCTGAGGCCTCTCCAGAGTAAAGCAAAGGGTCCCAGCCAAGGACACAGGGTATCTGCCAGCCACTCTGCCCAGAATCCACCGTCTGCTCCCCAGGCTGGGAGCCACCTGCCCTAGTCACTGGCACAGATCGTGGACATTTTTAGGTCTGCAGTACCTGCTTCTCTCTCCAGCATATTCCCCAGGGAGTCGGGCACAATGGGAAGGTAACCCCTACTCAGGCCCATTTAGCAAATGGATAAACCAACGTTAACAAAACTGACTCTTAGGAGGGGGATATATCGCCGCAGCCTCTGTATGCCCATCCCTGTGCTGTCACGGGGGAGCCACGTCCAAGCCTGGTCTCAAGAGGTGCACAGTAGGGTTGAAGCATCTGGAGAGGTCACCAGGTGGGTCAGGGAGGAACCCAGGAGCTTCAGCTGCCAATCCCTGCCCCATACCAATAGCTGAAGCCTGATTGGAAGTGGTAACACAGGCTCTATCCATGTGTCACCAACTACTCCAGTCAGATTCTGTGATTCATTCGTCCCCATCTCCCCTCCTGCACATCCTCCCCACCCCCCAAAGTGAGTCAAATCCTCGATGAGCCACAAATAGCTGTCCTCTGTGTGCATCCTTGACATGGCCTCCTGCCTTGAGGAGAACAGAGACCCCCCCCCACTCAGGATCCTCTATTCTTCCTCAGGACAGAGATCTCCCTGTGGAAAATGGCAGGGCCCTGGAGGACATCCAGGTACAGAGACAAGGTGGAGCAAAGACCATAACTAAACCTATCAGGCCAAGCTTTGTTCTCTGGCCTTGTGTCCCTTCCACCAAGTCATCTCCACTAGGGAGTCTTCCTGGATTTCCTCCACCCCGTCCCTAACCTATAGTCCTCACCTCATTTTACTGACCCTTGCCTTAAGTTGGGGCTGTAGCCTGGTCCCATCACCAAGCTCCCTTCAGAGCTTAGCTTGCAGTATGGCAAAGAAGAGTCTTCTGGAAATGCCTCAGGATATATTTACCCAAACATCCTGCCCTCACCAGACTGATGCCTACCCTGTTCACCTCCTTCAGCAGTGGGAGAGAAGCTGCAGACCAGGGCTGGGAAAGGGCCTCCAACTTCAGCAGGTGGCATAACACCAAAGAAAGGACCAGTGATGTGGAGCACTCACTGTATGCTGGATGCTTTGTGTGTGGTTCCCACTGATGTCACACAGCACCCACGGTTAGGTGCAGACCAGTCCAGGCCCACTTCATGGATGAAGACTCTGAGGCCCAGGGGGTGAAGCAACACACTCAAGGCTACACAGCCAGTCTATGCTGAACTGTAATTTGAACCCAGCAAAGTATGGCTCCAGAGACCAGGGCATGTCTTCTAGGGCCTCCCTAATCTTAAGGTGGATGCCAATGGCCAAGATTTAAAGTAGGAAATAGGGGGCAGATAAGGGCCGCCCCCTCATTTACGACCTTTTCCAGCTTTGAGAAGGGGCCTGCCCTTACATTCGAGCCCCTACTGCCTCCCCAATAATTGGGAAATTATTCCTTATACCCCTCCAGGGCTGTCCTACCATAGGCACGTTGTCTCAGCACTGTGAAGCCCACGCCCCCTCCAATTCCCCCCTAGAGAGCCTGGACTAGGTTGGAAGGAGGAGGGATGCCCACTTCCTCTGGGATTTGCTTCTTGCGAGCACCTAGCTTCTCAGAGCCTCGAAGCTGCATGTAAATCGAATGTGAGTGCTCAACCCGCCTTGACACGCTTTGGGCTGGTTACTCTCAGGTGCTCTGTGGTGAATCCTTTAGCAATGCAAATCCCCTCTGTGGGCTGCGTGGCATCCAGAGCTGCAGCAAGGAAGGGGATTCAGCAGCCACCTCGGCAAGTGCCCCTCCTTCTGAGGAGCCCCAGGGAGGTGGCCAAGCTGAGAGGAGCCACTCTGCCTGGTGAGCCTGAGTTGTCCTTGGGGCTGGCTTAAGGAGAGCAGGGCTTATTCCTGACAAAATATTCTGCAGGTTGTTTCCAGCCTTCCACAAATTCCCCACTAGCTCATGTACTCTCTATTCATTCATTCAGATGGTTACTGGGCCAGGCTGCAGGCTGGGCACTGGGAAGGGAAACAGTGGTGATCAGGGCAGGTGTGAGCCTTGCCCTCAGGAGCTTGGAATTCAAGGAGAACAGACATCAGATCTGATCCAGACCGATGAGTGGAGGGAAGAGGAGTCTAGTGATGCATGCCAAGGGCCTGACCCAACCTGGGGGGCTGGCCAGGTGAAGGTGGCACTGTAGAGCTGGTGGGCAGTCCAGACAGAGGGTGCGGCAGGCACAAAGCCCAGGAGCGAGGTGAGCTCTGCCCACAACGAAGTCCCGTGAACACACCCAGACCGGCCACAGGCACCAAGGCAGGCTGCTCTCCCACACGGAGTCCTGCAGAATTCCAACCCCAGGTACGCAGGGAGCACCTCCACGTGCCAGAGGGTGGAGGGTGCTGGGCTCCCGACAGCAGGGAGATGAGGGGAGCAGGCCCTCGTGTCCTCCTTGCGCTGACTTGTGGGCCACCCCTGCCACGGCATCTGACCTATGTTTACCAGCCCAGTCCACATGTCCCCAAGGTCCATCTGTGAGAAAGCAGGGTTCAGAGTGGCTACCCATCAACTTTGTGAATTTTATTTAACATGAGGTTTCCTACTACTTGCCCTGCTGGGAGAGGTGCTTAACACACAGCCCCTGCCCTGTGAAAGTTCTCCATCTGGGAAGAGTAGGCCCTGGGCTGCCTGGGTGTGGAAGGACCCAGGGAAGGTGGGCCCTCTGGGCAAGGGAGAAAGGGGAACTGGCAGAGAAGTGCTTGGTCTCCTGGGAACTAATTTCACGCACTCATTTGTTCCACAGACTACCCAGTGCCCATTAAAACCTGGCCCTGGTGCAGAGCCTCCTGCCCTGGGCATCCCAACACTGCCAGGTACTTTGCAACCTGTGACCTCTACCCCCACCCTCTGAGCCCCCTGGCTGGGGGCAGCAGGAAGCTGTGAGCCTCCACCATATACACATTAGAGGTGGGGGATAGTATTATTATTTCCATGGCCTAGATGGGGGTTCTACCAGTGAGACCCTCCTGCTGCCACTCCAGTCAGAGGCGCCCACAAGTGCAAAGCACTCACAAGTTTCCTGGTCTTTTTAACACAGATACTGTCACTAAAACACCATCTCTTGAGTACAGGGGCAGGTGCTCAAAAAGTGTCAGCTAAAAGACTGGACACTCCACCTTCACAACTATAAAATACAGGAAACGTGATCCCATTTTAGAGATTAGGAAACTAAGGCACAAAATGACTCAAACAAGGTCATAAAGGGGGCTCTCTTTGTGACTCACAGCTTCTCCCCTACTTGATTCCGGTCCCCTGGACCAGGCTTTCTAGCAGGCAGCAGGTAAGTGCAGCAAGGCCAGCAGAGTCCATGGCTCTGGCTCCGTCCCTCTGGACAGCCCCATGAAGTCCCCACCCTTCTCCATGTTAGAGTAATGGCTTCCATACGCCACCAATTTGAAAATCCCCTATGAAATTTATTTCCCCCGGCACTGGATCAGGAACCATGGCAATCACACCACTTAATGGCCTCTGGGCTTGTTTCCTGCCACCCCTCTCCAGCTGCTCTGTGCCAGGGAAGTTAGGGCTGTGGGGCCCCAGTCAGGAGCTGTGCACAGCCCAAGGCATCCTGGGTGCTAGGAGGCACTGTCCAGGGGTGCAGCAGCCTGGGGAACACATCAGCAGCACAGGGATGGACACCACCTGGAGCTTCGGGAACTGGGGTTGGATCATATGGATGAGCCCCTCCCTTACCGTGCCCCTGTCCCTTGTCCTTGCCTCCCCACCCCCACCAGTGGCTTTCTCACAGAGCAAAGTGGGTCCAAGTGCTTTCCCCAGGGCCTCCACAGCTCTGAGTGAGAGAGGCCTAGGACCATGGGAATGGCTGCAACCCTGAGAAGGCCTGTCAGAACTCCATCTGGAGAATAAGTCCTGCTCCACCTCCCCCACTACTACCAGAGGTGGTGTCTCCTCACCCCTTGGATGCTGCTTGGAGCGCCAGCCATGCATAGTTATCATTTACTCAGCCTTGCTTCCATTTCTTCTTCACTGACAGTCTCCCATAGACTGTGAGCTCCCGGAGAACAGGCCCAGCATACAGCTAAGCGGACTTGGGCGGGAAGGGGCAGTCAGGAGGTGGGTCCTGAAATTCGGGCAGGCTGTGGAGTGGTCAGCAGAGTAGTTGAGGCAGGACCAAGTGTCAACACAGAGGAGCAGTCAGGAAGGAGTGTGGCAGCCAGCTGAGGAGGCCCAGTGATCTCCCTGAGACAGACCATAGACTCTGGCCACTGGCCACATGCATAGGCATCTAGGAACAGCTGGCTTCCACAGGTACCACAACCAGAAGACTCCCCAGAACCAGTATGCCAGCCCCCACCCCCGCCTTCCCTGGGGAAGTACCCTGTGCTGGGTGGGGCAAGGGGGAGGGGTGATCCTGCATTTACTTTCCTGTCCCTACAGCTATAATTCTCTACCTGGGCTTACCTGGGTGGCTCTGGAAAAATATTGATGCCTAGGCCCTGCCCCTACCCAATGAAATAACATAGCCCCATGGGCTCCTGGACCCACCTCCCCCTCTCCCCTAAGGACAGACCTTGGAGGCAGCCCCTGGGCTGGTGCATCTCCTTGTGAAAGAGCCACAGGAGGGTGCGTGGAGTGGCCTTTGCCTCATGGCACCAGCAAAGTTAGGCCCATATGGAGGCCCTGTCCCAAACAATGTAAAAGCTTTTCCAGCTTCCAAAGACACAACCAGATTTGCCTGCAGACATCTGTGTAGACTCTGTTCAGCAAACATTTATTGGGCACTTGGTATGTGCTAGCCTGGAGCTCCAGCCAAGGACAGGTGGCCACTGCCCCTGACTCTCCCAGGCACAGAGCCTTGAAAGGCAGGCAGCAAAGACTATCGCAAGACAAGAATGGGGGAGCCTTCAGGCAGCCTAGGAAGCCCCTGACCCACAAGGGAAGTCAGGGGAGGTTTCAGGGAACAGTGATTTCTAGTCAAGCACTAAGGGATGGGCAGAGGTCAGCTGGACAACAGGCAGGTCCTGCTTGGAGCTGGCAAGGCCCTTTGCAGCCCATCTGACTGCTCCCTGGCTTACTCCATGCTCAGTGCATAGTAGGTGCTTATTAAGCCCCCATGGAAGATGATGGCGCTGTCCTAGTGGTACTCAGTCCTGAGGGCAGAGATCCCCTCCTGTGTCCATTCCTGTGCCCATCAGAAGCAGCCCCCTTGGCTGTGGTCTCCATAGTAGCTACTTACAGAGTAGGACAGAGATGAGAGCAACACAGATGGGGTGGCAGGAGAGCATCATCCTCAGCTATGGAAGGATCCATCAATCTGGAGGGTCCCAGGAATGACGATGATACTGAGGCTCAGAGAAGGAGGGAGGGCAGGTGGCTTGCCTAGCCTCCCACAGTGAACTGGACACAGGCCAAGGCTAGGGCAGGGTAGGAGGACACTGGCAGAAGGAGGAAAGGAGGCCCATACCCTACAGCACAAGCCCCTGAATTTGTGGGCCTGCAGCAGCCAAGGTCTGGCTTAAATACTTGACCTTGCTGCCTGTCTGTCTCCCTCCCTCTGAGTCTTCCATAGGTAAATCTAGGCACCACCAGGGTGGGAGTGGGAGATGGAGCAAGTAGGAGGATGGAGGGTAGGGAGTGGAGTGATGGGGGAATGGAGAGTGAACCTAGACTGCCCTGCTCCCCCATTCCATGTATGCACAGGGGATCACAGTACCATCATCAGCTCCCAGCTGGTGAGTGGGAGAAGGCCTCAAAAGGAGATTCAGATCAGAGGAGGCCTTTCTTGGTCTGGAGGACTCACAGCTGTGCCAGTAAAGGCCAGCCCCAGAGAATCCTTTTCTCTCACTGACAGGTAGGGAACAGTGACCAGAGGGGCACCCAATCTAGGAGCAAGACAGAACCCAGGGCTTCTCCCAAGACTTGTGCCCTTGGCTGACTGACTCCTGGACACTGTGCCCAGTCTGGACCCAAGACTGATGCAGGCAACAGAGCCCAGAGAGTAGCAAGAAGGGCCAGGGGCAAGGTCATGAGAATGCAGCCTCGTTGGAGCATGGATCTTGTCATATCCATCAAGGGAGCCAACCAATGGACACCCAGTCCCCTCTGTAGTTAGCAGGCACAAGTATACCTACTCCACAGCTTCCCCCTCCCCAAACGGGAATCAAGTCTCACAGGCAGCACCCAGCCAAGTTCAGGCCCTCCCCTTGGCCACATCCATGGGTCACTTCCTCAACTCTGCAGCAGTAGGACATGCCCTCTGTCTGCATCTTCTCAGTACACCCACAGTCTCCAAGGACTCAGGGGGTACTACAGGCCCAGTGAGACAGCTGGCACCTGTGAAACTATGCCCCAAGGAACTCAGTCTGATAAAAAGAGGCAGCCCTTGGAGAGGAACAGTTGTGAAGAGTGCAGGAGCGTGGGGGCACCCCGAGGGTCCTGTGGTCAGGGGACTGCCTGGAGGAGGTGAGTTACAGAAGGGCTGTGTGAGGTTGTGGCTGGGTGTTCTGAGTACTGGGGTGTGAATCCTGCTTCCATCACTCACTACCTGTGTGATTTCAGCATTACTCAGCCCTGCTGAGCCTCAATTTTTTTTGTCTATGAAATGGGAATAAAAATGGATTAATCTCATTGGATAGGATCCATGAAATATATCACCCAAGACACAGCTCATAGTGACTGATGATGTAGTTAAAATAACTACTTCCTTAATAAATGTTTCCTTGAGCATGGACAGCCTCCCCCCCCCCCTTCCCTCCCACCTTCTTCCTCACCCCTACTCCACGTTGAGGCCTCTGGTCTGGTCCTGCAGCAGAAATTGCCTTCCTATTTTCCATTATTCCCCGCTTCTTGCTAACAAAACCCAAGTCTGTAAAAATCTCTCCCACCTCCAGCCCCAAGGTGACCCCATCCTTTGCTCAAGGGTAAATCCTGATTAGCTGGAGCCAATCACAATGCACCTTCCCTACTGCCAGTGATTGGTTTACAGTAGACATGTGACCCAGCACTAACCAATGAGGTGCGAGGGGAAGTTGGCTAGGGGCTTCTGGGCCAGGTTTTCTAGCCTCTTGCGAGGAACCCAATAACCCCTTTACTCCAGTTGTCTGATACCTCTAATGCCTGGAGCTATGGCAGCCATCTTGTTGTCATGAGGGGCTTCAGCCAAGAACAGCCCCACTAAAAATGAGGCCAGCCAGGCAGACTGCAGGTGAAGACTTGGTCCTCAATGACAGGCTAAAGACCCACCTCTGGGCTCCCTGGCAGAAGATAAAGGGACTAATCATGATGGAAAAAGTCATCATGCTGTGGTTGCCACGGTGGATACAAAAGCTGCCTCTTTTCCTTGCAGCCAAATACACTCTTCAGACTTGCCTTTTGAAGGCATAGTGGTCAGCTCCACACCTACTCCATACCAACACAGGGTTGTCAGAGAGGCCCACAGGGGTAGGGAGCCAGAGGAGGGCATCAGTCAGAAGGGCTCTTGGTCTCAGTACTTGGGATGAGCAGACCAGTATGATTGAGGGATATGGTGAGCAAAGACCAGAGCTCCTACTAGGACCTGCAAGTGGCTCTGCCTGGCTGGAGTCAGGATATTCACAGGGCTAGTGGCCAGAGACAGGAGCCAGCCCAGGCAATTCCTCAAATGCAAAGTTGGGAAGGAGGGCTCTGCCCATGGCAGGCTTCTGGGTGCAAGGTCATAGTTAACCCTCAGTAGGAGGCACTGCAGCATGCCTAGGGGGTCCAGGAAAGGAAGGGAAGACTCCCAGGTTCTCACCATGCCCACCCGGGCCACAGCTCACAGGGGGAAGGAGAAATGTCCATTTGTGAGAGTCCTCAGCACAGAAGCCTGTTTTGCCAGCTCATTTCTCTTTTCTAATAAATGAAGTTGGGGGCAGGGCTGAGGTAGGTTGTTTTGTTGTTTGTTTGTAGGAACCAGTGGCAGCACCAGGCCTGACCTTTAAGGCTTCAAATGCAGCATTTCAGGCAGCGCCGGCAGGCAAAGAACACGGGCTGCAGAGGAAAGTTATCGAGGCTAAAATGCCACGTCAGGCTGGAAACTCGTAGCAGCAGGGACCTCTGCCCATCTCAGGATGGGCGGCCCATTTTTGCCCATCTGGCAACAAAGCTGTCCTTCCTGAGGGTACCCAGAAAGCCCTGCTGACTCTAAAGTGGCATGGAGGCACCAAGGTGTGTCCCAGAGGAAGATCAGGAGCTGGGGCCTCACACCACACAGGCGCCTTGCTCTGTAGGACTTGCCAAAAGAGGCCTCAAATTGCTCCTGCATCCCATGTCAGGGATGTTCTTATTATGAGAACCAGTTGTATGTCATAGTGCAAGGATGGCTAAGTGGGGATCATAATTTGAGCAGCCTGTATTGAGCACTGGGGACTGGGTCCTGCCCACAGGGTGTGTGCAGCCAGAAGACACAGAGCAGGGGCTGGGGGTGGGGTGGGGGCGAGGCTCCTCTCTACAGCCTCAGACAGCAGCTTCCTGGTCTTACAATGGAGGTGTCTGGGTCCCCAGGGACTTCTGTGGCTGGGATATGTCCTTCCCAAGAAAGGGAACCATGCAAGGCCCATACTGCCCAAGGAGATAGTCCCACCCAGGCACCCTGACCCCACAGGAACCCTCACTAGCCCTGCAGGCTCCAGACCCCTTCTCAGTCGCTTCTGTCCTTTGCGGAAGCCTCCTCCTGAAATGCCGAGGACACTGGGCTGTCCCAGCACCGACAACACAGGCCCTGAGAATGCCAGGAAAGCAAAACTAAATAGTTCTCTCGGACATCAGAACCCATCAGATCAGGGGCGGAGCTGAGCTGGGCACACAGCAACCCCAAAGGTCATAGCTCAGCACACGGCACCCAGACAGCTTGCTTATGAAGACTCGGTAGACAAAAATTCATCTTTGAAAGGAAGAGATCTGGCTGCAGATGCCCCAAATAGAGGAACATGTGGAGATTATCAAGCTGAAGGTATTGTACCCCAAATCATGCCCGCAACTGACTGCACAAATATTTTCCTGGGGGTAAGAACCCCAAATCAACAACAGATGCTCCAAAGGATGCCAGTCTCCCTCCCTTCCATGTGCAGATGAGAGGCATCCGCTCCAAGAGGGGAAAAATGCCAGCCCAAGGTCACACAGCAAGGGTTTCCACTCTCCCTGCACCCCAACCTCCATGCTCAACCTCCAGATTCTCCACAAGTGGAGGGCTGTTTGCAAATATGCTTCACTTCACAATGGACTCACCAAGCTTCTCTGAGTCCCAAGTCCTCCAGTGCATCTAAATACCATTCAATTTGCAAAAATTTGAATTACAAGGACACAGCCTGTGTGTTTCCTTCACAGACTGTCATCGCGCCAGTTGGTAGATGATCAAACTTTCCAGATCAGCCTTAACTCAGGCTGTTCCTGACATAAAAGTTTGCAAAACACTGGTCCTAACAACCAGGCTGCTTTATTTCCCACTGCCAGCATTTGACCAGCTCTGGCATTAACTTCAAAGGCAGGTGCAGGAGGGGGCCATTGGGAGCACATTCTGGGTACAGAGAGATAAACCATGCATATGCCTGCACGTACATATGTGCACACATGCACAAGCACACCCTCAACTTCGCATTCATATGCACACACACCAACACCTATGTACACATGTGAATGTGGGCATGCACACACACCTGAGCATATGCACACAAACAACATGCAAGCATGTGCACACCGGGGCACACATGTTCACACACACCCAAACACATGTCTTCATATACAAATGGACGTTTACACAAGTGAACACAGCTAACACACATGTGCAAACACATACAAGAGGACACTCTTAGACACTTCCATTCACAAGATTACATGTGCACACAGGCCAAGGCAAAGGCCAAGCACAGGAGGAAAGACCCAAAAGCCACAAGTGAGTCTCTGGTGCTCGCAGGGCCCAGCTGTGCAGGGGGGGTCACGGATGATGGGAGAGGTTCCTGGTACTTGGAGTGCAGACCTAGCTGGACTGAGAATCCTCACAGGTCAGGATCCACATGCCCTCATCATGCACTCTCTGGGGTCAGGCCAATCCCTCAGGACCTTTCCTATCCCAGTCCTGTGAGGCACCACAATCAAGGGAACTCTATTTTACAGACAAGGCCCCAAGACCCAGAGAGGCTGAGGAAGTTCCCAAGGTCACACAGCTGGTGAGAGGTGTGGCAGAGCCTCAGTAGCACCAAGCAGGGGACTCATTCAGAAAGATGTGGCCAGCAGGGAAGGAAGGCATGGAGGTGGGAGCCAGGGACCCATGATCTCAGGAGGGCAGGGAAGAGAAGCAGAGGGGCAGCTCCTCCCTCTCGTCGCCACTCCTTTCCCCTTCAATTAAACAGTCCTTACCAAGGTGGGGAGAGCTGGATAATGATCAGCAGGAAAGCCTTCCCGTGCCCCTCCCTCTCTGCTAAACAATTAGGTTGATTAGAGCTCAAAGTGGGTCAGTCGGAGAAGCAGCTTCAAGACACCCAAGGTATGGCCAGAGGCCAGTGGGAGGTGCAGGCTCCTCACACTGGAGGAGATGAGGTCTAGCTGGGCTGGGGGTCAAGCCTCACTCCGTGGCTAGAGCACAGTGTGAAGAGGAGTGGGAAGACCCTGAACCTATCTTCTGAGGACATGAATGTCACAGAAGAGCCCTGGAAGAGAGGAAACTGAGGCCCAGGGGGAGGAAGGGCCTTGTCCAAGGTCACCACCATGCAAGCTACCCAGCTGAGAGGATTGGGCTGGAATTGCCTTTGACAGAGGTCCCCCCAGGACCAGACCCTCAAGTCTCCCATGTGAAGATTCCCTTCACCTAACCCCAGCTAGACAGGGTCTCCTACTCTGTGAGGTCCCTCCCCCCCACCCAACAGGCTCGGGCACCAGCACTAGCAGCCACCTGGAGCCAAGTGGGCCAGACCAGCCTCAGAAGGAGAAGACCTAGCTCAGGTGAGAGAGGAACTAGATGGTCCATGAGCAGGACCAGGCCCAGGGAAACCAAACCTGCAGCCTAAGTCCCACAGTGGCAGGGCAAGGCAGAGCAGCCCTGCCCCCAGGTCCTGCCCGCAAAAGGTCAGGCTCAGATTGTGTGGGCCTGAATGACAGCATCTTTGACTCCTTTTCAGTAGCTCCAAGATATCCCCTTGGGGAGTTTGCAAGCCCCCCAGGGGCAACCCAATCCATTGGTGGTCACCTGCAGGGCTAACTCTCCCCCCACCAACCTTAGCCACAGGCAGCTCGGAAGGCTCTTCAGGTTACATAGGACAAGAGAGGAAGGGAAAAGAAAAAAAAGCAAAAACCACACATGCACCTCCCTCTGGGAATACGAATATTGATCCTGTAGCTTCTTGTTTAGACAGTAGGCACCGGAGGAAAAAAAAACAAAAAAAACAAAAACCCAACCTGACATGAACAGAAGCTCCCCAGTTGGCTGAAGGAATGTAGCCAGCAGTGGGAAAGCCCCCCACCCTTGCCTTTATGGTAGCCTAGACCCTGGTGTTCCCTCCTCCTGCCTGAGGCCCTGAGCCTACTCACTTAAAGACACAGGTCACCAGTTCCCGAGGCAGATCTCAAATCTAGAAGCCTGCAAGGACAGCGGCGGTGTGCGGGAAGAGGAAGGAGAAAGAGACCGCCCCCTACCCACAGACAACAACCTGCCAGATGGGACCCATGCCACAGGCCTGCCTACTTTGACTCTCCCAAACCTCCAGATGCCCTTTGAATAGCTCCCCAGCCCCCCAGATCCCACCTGTCTGTACAGCATGAAAACTTGTAAGATCTGTAAGATCTGAGTCCTCTGAAGTCCCCTCAGTGCTCACAAAACTGCCAAGGGACTAGAGGATCCAGTCTCAGGTTTCCATTAACACCCTCATGCCCCTTCTCTCTGGAATCATAATGGGATCTGGAGGGGGTGATGGCATCTTGGCATCTCAAGATAGGAGTCCCTCCTACCCACCCCTCCATTCCAGGCTGTCCTGGCCTATGACTCAAAGCTTTGGAGAAGAGGAAACTCTGAGTCGGGGGGCCCCATGATCACTTGTGTACGTGTGGCAAGGGATGGAAGTAGGATGGCAGTGAAGGCTTGAGCCAAGGAAGGCCCCCTCAAGGATGCCTGAGACCCAGAAGAGCAGAGGGATGGTGTGGGAAAGGTTATAGCTGGAAAGCCTAGGCATGCTTCGTCCAAAGACCTAGGTTTTGGTTCCCTACCCCCAATTTCCTGGGCCCAGTGTTCAGATGTGCCCAGGCCCCTAGCAAGGCAGCTAAGCATCCAACAGATTAGTCCTCTCTCAGTCCTGCCTCCAGAAGTGGTGGGGCTTTGGGCAGCACCTTCATCTTTCTGAGTCTCAGTCTCCTCATCTGTGGGACGGGCATGGGCACAGTTTCTGAGGTCAAGGTAGTAATGTGGATAAGGGTCTGGCCTGGGTTCATTGAGGGGAGGCCCACCATTAGACTGGTGGTGTCCCCCACCACAGTTAAGCTGGGCTTCAGGGAGTGAGGGAGGGAGGTGGTCCAGTATCTGTCCTCAAGGAGCTGATACCCCATGTGGGTGGGTACAGCCTAAGCTAGTGGCACAACCCAGAGGCCTCCAGAAGCTGTGGAAACCCCTGAGGAAAGCATGCACTGATGAGAGGACACATGAGCAAAGCAGATAGGAAGACACTCAGCCTATGGGAGCAATATGAAAAGATGGGGGTGGGTGGGTAGGGGTCCGTCAGGCTGTAGCATTAGGGCTTGATGCTAATGTTTACAATAGCTGCCACAGTGCCCACCCACAGAACCCTTCCTGCCCACCAGAGGCTACAGCCTCTTGCATGAATTCTCACCACCAGCCTCTTAAGCAGATTCTCTCATCTCAGGGAAACTGAGGCAAGGTCATCCCAATCAGAGGGTCAGCTCTGGAGGCCAATGCTTGAGTCTGCTGGGCCTACACCTAACATCCAGCAAGTCCCCAAACTGCCTTCTCCCCAGGAGCTGGCAGGGTCCACCCATACACATCTGAGGTGCCAAAAGCTGGCAGTGCCCACCTGCACACAGGCAGAAGGGAAAAGGAGGCACTGAGTGTAGAAGTGCTCACTCCACTTGTGAGTCAATCTCTCCTTGGGGACACCAGTGTGACTGAGAATCCAGAGTGAGACTCACCCACAGGTTATGAGGGGACTCATCTTAAAACGGCTCCCCCCATCTTCTCAGGGGTCAGTCTGACACAGCTGGCTAGGAGGAGGTGCCCAATAAGGGTGGGGCACAGGGGAGACAGCAGCCAAGGGTCTCTCTCTTCCCAAAGCCTCCGCACCAGGAGGAATGTGAGCACTTGGCAGCCCTGCATGCCAGTGGTAGTGGCAGCAGGCTGTGAAGCCTCGCCCCCTCCCTCCTGCAAAAGCTGCGGCAGGTCGTTAGGGAAATGGGGGACCCAGATGTGTGATGTTGCCTCCCTCTAATAGAGAGAGTCACAGGGAGGTGAAGGCGCGGGCTCAGAGGCCCAGACAGACACACGTCACCCACCATTAACCGTAGCTAGACTGACGCATGCCCCGTCGTGGGCACTCAGGAAAAGGAGCACGTACTCCAGCTGTCATTAATCTGCTGGGTGGGTCCAGACCCCTCAGGCTCTCAGTTCCCCACCCACCCGCTGCCAGAGGAAAGGAGGTGCTGGTCAGCATCATCACGGGGTCAGAGTGGGGCTAAGAGGGTGCCGCCAGCCAAGCAGCTCAGCCTGGCGCTCCACCCAGCACTCAGCCAGGGCCCCACAGAGTAGGGGACAGAGAAACCCAGGGATGCTGGAGAACAGGGGACAGAGGTCTCACAAAAGAGGCGGGCAGGGCAGGGTGGGCACGGAGCAATGAGAGGGATGGGCAAGGAAGTGGAGAAGGAATGGGGGTGGGGGGAACCCAAGAAGGGGGCCAGGGAGGGGCCAGGAGACAGTGGGAGAGACGCAGGGAGAGGCAAAGCAGTTGCCCTCGGCAGCAGTGGCCATTCACCGCTCACCATTCCTGGCCGTGGGTGAGTGGAATTGGAAACAGGGAAGCAGGTGAAAGGGAGAGTGTGCTCTGACTCCTCCTCCACCAACTTCACCTCCAAACACATGAGTTTACGTGTGCACACACATGTGCTCGTGTGTGGTCTCCTCCAGGTGGGGTGAGGGAGGCCCCCGCCCCCACCTCAGCCACCAAAACCAAAGCCCTGTCCCCACTCCAGCGGCCTCCTTGATCCAGCGGCAGCCTCGGTCCACTTCGCCTAATGGGGAGAGGGCCACGCTGCCACAGCAATTATAGAAATAATGGCTACCGAACCCCAAACCCACACTGGCTTAAAACCCAGAGGCTTGAGGACCCGAGCCCCATCACTCTGCCAGACGCTCATGAGGAAATGATTTCCTGCCTAGGGCCCCCTCCACTGAGGGGTCATCACCTCGGTGCCATGACGCTGAGGCCCCCACTTCCCATCTCAGAAAGCCACCTGTATCAAACTCTCATTCTAGCCTGGCCACACTGACCCAGAAGAGTTCAGGGAGGCCATCCACTCCCAAGCAGCCCCACAGCAGCCGCCTTAGCCTTTCATGTTAGTTCAACAAAAGCCCCCACCAGCTAGCCATGGTCATGCGGGGCCCCTCACTCCATTCCCTCCCCTTCCTCCCTCCAAGGATCAATGGGCATCTGCATCTGCGGGACCAGGGCAGCTGAAGGGCGCTGGCTGTCACGGTAAATCCTGTGTGTCGTTGTCACATTAGTCACTTCCCTCTAGACCCTCAGAGCCGCGCAGCCCCCACCCCACCCCCGCTCTCATTCTCTAATTATGGTTTGCAAGACATGTCCCAAACCCTCAAATTAGCTCCAACTCTATCCACAACAGAAGAGTGTCCAGCTGGAAATGTGCTGCTGCCATCACACCCGCCTCATCGTCTTCTTGTTGGGGACAAAGTGACAGGTGTCCACTCTGGTCAGGGTCTCACACTGTCCTTCCAACGGAGACCCATGCAAGCCCAGCAGCCATCTGACCCACTGCAGGTTGCAAGGAGACGGGGCAAGGTGGAAAGAGGTGAAAAGAGACGTCTATTTAAACCTTCATTCAAGGAGCTACGAAATGGCTAGGGGGAAAATATTGTGGCTTGGCTTTAAGGAAAAAAGAACAACAAAAAAATAATGCTTCTGCTCTTTTTAAACATTGTGGTTTAAGTCCGTTTTCATCACGGCAAATCAAAGACAATGCACCCAAAAGCCCTGAACTTCCATATGATTCTCCTCTCCCTGCACACCCCCAACACACACACACACACACACACACACACACACACACACACACACACACACACACACACAATCCAGACGGTTGACAGAGGACACGTCCGTGCGGCACCTGTAATTTGCCAACTGATCACCCGCCTGAGCACAGCCAGGCTGTGTGAGGAAAGAAATGACGAGATGAAGAGACACTCAGAGCAGTGCCTTTCCTGAGTTTGTTTTTCCCTCAACTGGGAGAACCTACAAGCTGGAGTCCGCAAAACCAGGGGCTCCTACCCTTGGGCAGAAATGGTCTAATGACGCAGAGTCAGCCTCTCCCCTTCCCTGAAGCCAGCACCTTCCCCTTGGCCACTAGCAGCCTAGCTACTTATTTCCCAAACCCCAGGCCTGGCTACTGGTGAAGGAGTTCAGGGACAGGTGGCTCCACACTCCTGGAGACAGATAACAGACAACAAGGTGGTCACCATGGCCCAAAGCCACAGGGGCAAGAGGAGTCTGGGCACTGACATAAGTCTGGGGTATGGTGCCCACAGAGATAGCTGTTGTCCTAAAGGCCACATGCACTGAATACCCGCCCCCCACCCCCCAGCCCCAAATACATCTGGCCAAGCTCACCAGAGGAGGATGCCCAAGTTTGCGGGCTCTTGGGGACGGAGAAAAGGCTCAGAAGGACCATGAGAACCAGCAGAAGCTGGCAGGGCCAGGAGATGCTGTTCCCTTGTTGGTAGCAGCAGCAGGGGTGGGCAGGGTTCTCCCTGCCATTCACTTTCGGCCCCCACCCTAGCACCTTCACCTCCCAGTTGGGCTCTCCAGGGGACCCTCTCCTCAGGTGGAGAACAAGGGACACCGACCCCCTCTGTGGCACCGGTCACAACAAGGTGCCTGCATCCTCTGCATCCAGCCCTTCCCATCAAAGGAAAAGGGGCAGTGAAGACAGGTGTGGAGGTGTCCCCCACCTCTGGTTCAAAAGCGCCAGGTTCCCACTGGGGAGGAAACGTGGGGCAGACGCGCGGCTCCAACTCTGCCGGGCAGGGGTCGCTGGCCGCCCCCTCACCGAACCTCAGGTTTCCCTCTCACCCGGACAGCGCAGGCAAACTCGGAACCCCTCACCATATCCCAAGGCTTGCAGATCTTGCTTTGCCCCTTTTGGGGGTTGGGGGGAGAAAGGGCACCGCGGGGGAAGTTTCGCGACGCAGACAGAAGCACCGGGACCACGGCTGCCCGCCCTGTGGTTTTGGGGCCGCCGCCCCCCCCGTGCAGCCGGCAGCTGGACCCCAGCGCCCCCGCCCCCGCGCGGGGCGCTGGGAGGGACTGGCGCGTGCCGGGGGGTGGAGGGGCGCGCAGGGCTCGGCCGGGGTCCCGCGGCGGGCCAAGGAGGCCACTTACGTGTGCTGTTGGGGGAAGCTGTAGGCAGAGGCGCCGGGGGCGGCGAACAGCGGTAGCAGCAGCAGCGGCGGCAATAGCAGCAACAGCGGGCGCGGGGGCCCGGACGGCGGGCGCCGGGCGCCGGGGCCGGGCCGGGGGCCGCGGCCGGGCCAGGGGAGCGCAGTCCGCGCCGGGCCGGGCCGAGAGGCGCCGCAGGTCCGAGCCGGCACCGCCATGTTTCCATTCAAGATGCGGCGCCGCGGGGAGGGGGGGCGGCGGCGGCGGCGGGGTGGGGGGGCGCGGGCGGCGGGCGGCAATCCGGCCTCTCCGCCTCCTCCGCCTTCGTCGCGCGGGGCTTCCGGGGCTGCACCGGCCGCAGCGCCTCTGCGGGCTGCGCGCCGCGATCTCTCCGCCACGCTGACTCGAAGCGCTCTGAGCGCCCGGTCCGGGACCGGCGCTCAAATAGCGGCCGCCGCCAACCTGCCGGCGCCGCCCTCCCTCCCCTCCCTCCCCGGCCGGCCCGCCCCCGCGCGCCCCCGCCGCGGCCACGCGCCCGCCCGTGCCCGCGCGCCCCTAGTCCCCGCGCGGCCCCGAGCCGCCTGTGCTGGCCCGCGCGGCCGAGCGGAGCCCGTGCGCGCGCGTCCTGCGCCCCAGCCTCTGGCAGACCTCCCAGTGCGCACCTCTGTGCCCCCAGCCTTGGACTCCGTGCCCCTCTCTGCGGCACCCGCGGAAGAGTTCCTGGCCCCGCGGCCCCTGGCAGGCGCATTTGTGACCCTTCTGGGGGCTCGCGACCTTCAACAGGCTGAAGGCCTGGAGTCACAGGTTTAATGGTGGAATGGCAGACTTCAGCCAGTCTAGAGAAGAGGGCAGCGGTGCTAAAAGCACACCCCCAGTGGCTCCTGCTACCTGCAAGAGTCCTGTCTCAGGGGACTTGGATCCCCACGCCCTGAGAGGAAGAAAGAGCCTGTGTCTCCTGGCTCCCTGAGCTCGAACCCAGGTCCAGTTGCACAGTTGTGAGGGACCGAGAATGTCAGGGTGCAGCCCTCTAAAGCCACTCATTTACTTCCCTGGCCTAAGCAGGCCCAGTGTGCAGACTAGCCCCAAACCCCAGGCCCCAAGGCTTCCAGAGCCTGTATTTAGATTCCTCCAGTGCTGGGAAGCTCACTCCTGCTCAATCCAATCATTTCTTGTCCTTAGGTGCCTGGCTCCTCCCTGCTGCAGGGAGAAGGTTGGGGCTGGTGTGGCTTCTGACTCTGCAGCTTGTGGGCCTCTCAGAGCCTCAGTTTCCTCCCTTGTGAATGCTTATGTAGATGCTTAACCCCAATTCTAGAATGAAGTGAGCATGGGAGTGAATTGCTTGGTAGATTGAAACACTCTTGGTTGGGAGAGAACATCTGAGAGATTCCCCTGAAGTTGCCCCTGGAACCCTGCCCCTCCCCCTGCACAGATAGGATGGGAGAATGCTTCCTGCCAGCCAGGCTTTGGGGCAGGCCTCTATAGCAGTCACTGCCCACAGATTCTGTGCCTAAGATGAGGAATGGGGAACAGTAGCCACCTGGGCAAGAGCCCCCACTTCATGATACCTGGGTGAGCCTCCCATCACCCACTCACAAGTCAGCCTGCGGAGGACTTAATGTTGAGGAGGCAAGAATAGTGGCCCCTGGACTAAGGAGGGCAGAAGTCAGGGGCTGGAAATAAGGCTCAGGATAACACTTACTAGCTCCCCAGTCCTGCCTGGGTTGTCCCACACCTGCCCCACCCTCACAAGCCAGGGCTTGACAAGTGGAAAACTTTGAAGTTTCCCCCTCCCCTGACCTGAGTGAGGTTTGCCAACAGGCTCCAAACTCTGAGGCCCCGAAAATATTATCAGGCGAAGGCAGTATGGTAGGCCCCAAGGCCCTGACAGGCCTGGGGCCTGGTGAACAGGAGGGGCATGGTGGACTCTGGGAAGCCAAACTAGACTAGCTCTACAGGGACAAGCGGGGCTCTCACCAAATAAGATGCCTGATTGTGCCAGATGTCACCACCCCCACCTCTGGATAGGGCAGTCCCACTAGGCTAGACAGAAATGGGGGGGGGGGGGGAGTTCCACACAGAAAAGTCAACAAGCCCTGAGCTAACCAACCCTGTCCCAGCCCCTCCTGCTGATACCTATCTCCAGCATCTCTGTTTTCCCCATGTCCAGGGCAGGATGGGCCCATGGTGTCTTTCCCCATCTATTTGTTTTTAATTTTTTTTTTCAACGTTTATTTATTTTTGCGACAGAGAGAGACAGAGCATGAACGGGGGAGGGGCAGAGAGAGAGGGAGACACAGAATGGGAAACAGGCTCCAGGCTCTGAGCCATCAGCCCAGAGCCTGACGCGGGGCTCGAACTCACAGACCGCGAGATCGTGACCTGGCTGAAGTCGGACGCTTAACCGACTGCGCCACCCAGGCGCCCCTCCCCATCTATTTGATGGATAAATGTCTGTGCGGGGCTCCAGGGAACCAGCACAAAGGGCATTAGCCTCCTGGGTGCCCTCTGGGGTTAGGTGGGAACATTCCCAGGGCAGATTCTGCAGTGGCAGGATAGGAAATTTCAGGGGCAGCCTCTCTGTCCTTCAACACCAGCATGGCAGGACTGTACCTGAAGAGTGTCCAAGCCATCAGGCACCTGTACCCAGGCTGGGTGCTGTGAGTGGGCATTGGTAGTTGGCATTTCAGTTCTAGCCGCCACAGATGTGCACCTAATTGAGGCTGCTGGCGCAGAGGGAAAGGCGGGAGATTTTGGTTGACAGGCCGTTAAAGGAAGACAAATAAGGAGGAGAGGTAATTAAGAGTACACGGGTAGTAAGAGTTTACACATTCCAACTTCTGAGGCTCACAACATCCTTGGTCTCCTGGCGGCTGGCTCCAGCCTCAGGTTAAAATCATGGGAGGAAAAATCAAGCCTTCCCAGGAATAGGGGGGCTTCCATGGCAGGCACATTGGTATGTTTGGCAGTAAAGGCGTGGGGCTACCCACCTGGCCAGAGGTGCCTGTATTGAAAGACATAGGGTGGCAGGGGCACCTGCCTGTAACCTGTAGAGAGGGGCCAGCCATGGCAAGGGACCTGGCAGGTGCCAGTTCTGCATGTGGGCTGAGGGGAGGTCACCTCAGCAGACCAGAAGAAACTGAGAGGTCTTTATGGAAACTCTCCTATGTGCCAAGCAAGTCTAGGCTTATTTATGCCACATAAGGTAGGAGGAAGCCCATCAGGAATGTCTGTCCAGGACACCTGGGGCAGTAAGATCCTCACTCCAGCATGCTCACCTCCAGCCTCCGTCTCATCACCCTTTTTCACTCCATTAGCCAATGGGCTAGACGACTCTCTGTTTTCTTTCCTCCTATGGTTCCTTCTACTAGGAACACATTCCCTCATCTCTACCCCTTGAACCCAGGATATTTATGGGCCCATAAATGCCACTTATGCTAGGAAGCTCTCCTGGGCCCCACCTCAACTAGACAGTCCTCCCCATTCCAGTCCCCAGGGCTCTCCTATCACCACTTCCCAACACACACACACACACACACACACACACACACACACACACACACACAGCCCTCAGCCTCCACCTTGGATTCAGGAAAATACTTGCATCCCAGACTCTTGTCACACTGGAACCTGAGTCTCCCTTGTCCCTGTCACTTCCTCCACACTTCCAGGGACCCACACAGAGCCTGGCCATTGGGAGAACACAAGCATTGTTGACATAAGGACCTCTGGGTGGCATGTCCAGGAGCATGAGGTAGAGCGGTCTAGTCTGGGCATGAGAAGTGAAAGCTTTGGCATCAGATATCACAGGTGATATAGGTAAGTCACTTTGCCTCTTCTGTTTCTTTGTCCACATAATGGGAGACATGATACCCACCTGGCAGGAGCAGTCTGAAGACCCAAAGCATGTAGCACCCCGATGGCAGGACTTGGTACTCAGCAAAGGCTTAATGAAGGGAAAACACAAAGAGACTCAGACATTCCCAGGAAGAACAGGTCCTCCTTGCTGGCAGGCAGGGAAGATTTCCTAAAAAAGGAGGAGGGATTCCAGCTTGGCCTCTCAAGATGAGCAAGAATGGATTGGGCATATTAGAGAGGGAAGGAAGGGAGACTTCCCAGAGCTGAGCATGACCTGAACCAGGACCCACCCTTCTGAGCCCCATTGACCCAGCTCTTCCTCTGCTTGTCCTGGCAAGTGGCCTTCTATAACAGGAGGCTGCCCCACCTCATTTAGCCCCCTCTGATGTGCCTATTCTTTGCCCCCTTTAGGCTGGAGTCAAAGGTCCCTAAGGGCCCCCAGCCAGGACACCCTCCATGTATGGGCTGACTGCCAGTGCTCACACCTGCCAGTGGCTACTTTGGCTCACTCACTAGCTCCTTGGGGACATCTAGGGATGTGATGGTCCCACACATGCCTCTCCCTGAACATGGTGCAGATGCAGCATGGCCTCCAGATGCAATTGGGCAAGGATCCCATTTCCAAAGGCATTAAGAATCCTTCAAGGATCCTCTGCACAGTTATGACCCTCAGTCTGCTTAGTGCCATTTATTGTAATAAATGGAAGGGGCTGGGGTTTAATCCATTCAGGCAGAGTAAGCTATCACTTCCTGCACATCAAAGTCAGGGCCAAGTCCTAGGTTACAGGCTATTGGAGCCTGTAGGACCCCCTTGTTAGACAGAAGGGGAAACAGAGACCCAGAGTTGGGAGGAGATTTGCCAGAGGCCAGTCAATGATCAGTGCAGATCAGGCATGGAGCTTCAAGTCTGGAGACCTAGGTTGTCATCCCATATTTGTCTCCCCAAGACCAAGAGTGACGCTAGTCACCTGGGCCTTGGTGTCCCCATCATGGCCTCTGGTATTAAGAACCCAGCACAGTTCTCCTGGGGAACCCAGGCCTCCTGGTACTGCAGTGGAAAGACCTCCATCATCACGAGGGACACTGAACTCAGATTATTTGACTGAAAGAGGACACTAGTTAATTGGATAGGTTCTGGCAGGTGTAGAGGCTTGATCCTTGGCCCATGGGAACTCCCCACTTAGTGGGGAAATATGACACAGGAAAAACACAAAGAATACCTCAAACCATGAATTATGTCCTGTGGGTGAAACAGAGCATGCGGTCACTCAGCAATGTAAGGCTTGGGTAGTCAGGGAAGGCTTGCTGGAGGAAGGGGTTGTGAAACTGGCACAGAAGAACTGGGAGGGTTGGATGGATGAGTAACTGGAGGTGGAGGGAAGAGTGTCCCTGGCAGAGCATCTGAGCAAAGGGCTGAGGCAGGATGGAGCCAGACTTTTACATGTTGCCATGAGGAGACTATCTGCCCAAGCTCCAGCTTCTTTCTCCCTGGCCCTCTTCACCAGGGGGAGGTGGGACCACAGCCCCCAGAGAGAGCTCCTGGCAGAGGCAGTGAGGCGGATGGCAGGATGGCACGCCCTCACAGGTGGCGTGGAACAAGCCTCGGCTCAGAGGTGACGATGAGCCAGGATGTCAGAACAGCCTGTTCGCCACTGCACTGAGATTCCAGCAGCCAAGGTGGCCTCATACTTAGAGAACATCTTTGGTTGTGTGAGTACAGAGAAGCAGTGTCACCTTCACTGCCCAACTCCCCTTACAAAGCTCGAGTCCTCCCCACTTAGGCAGGATGGTGACGGACATGACTGCCCAGCCAGAGGGCCTACTACCACCAGGAGTCTTGGTGGTTCCCATTCCCACCAGCAGCTGTTCTGGGCAGTCTGCAGTTTTCCTCAGAGAGATCTGGTCCAACCTGCTCCTTTTACAGATGAGGAAATTGAGTCCCAGGAAGGGGCAGGACTTGTCTTAGGGTTGTGGTGGGCAAAGAGACTCGGGCTGCAGGCTAAGGCCTAGGTTCTGTCCTCCGCGCCCCTCCCAGGCCCTGCGGCCTTCTCAGAACCCCTCTTGGGAGGACCCTGACCTGAACATCTGCCCCAGGGGAGTGGAAGGCCCCTGGCACCGCCCCTGTGCCCCACATGCAGTGGTGTGTGTGGCACGTAGGCCCAGATACTGGGTTCGCCCCCTGGCCCTGGGGCCTTCATCCCACGGTGGCAAGAGAAAACGAGGACAAATAAAAGAGAGAAATTCTCTCCTCGGAAGAGCGTTAGGTGTCTGAATGGCTTCCAAATAAATAAAAATCTCCTCAGAGCCCCTGGCCAGCACTGACAGTGGCTCTAACTCTCCACGAGACATGTTTTTCTGCCTCCAGGTGGAAGTGAAGAGTGTCAGCGGTGGGCTAAGTCAGGCTCTGACGGAGGCTGCCTTCCATCACCGCCTAACGCCCCATCAGCAGAATGGCCACGGCAAATTGCCTCCTCTGATAGCCGCCCCTCCAGGCCTTCGGAGAGTGGAGACAAGCGGGTGCTGGCCTCCCCCACCAAGACTGGGAAAGAGAAACAACCTGTCTCTAACTTGCTCATTTGCAAATGAGGGAACTGAGGCACAAAGGGCTTTGGCAACTTGATGAATGAAACCAGCAGGCCAGGGATGTGTCTCCTGAACGAGTTAGCTCTGCTCAATGTGAGCACAGTGGGAAGCCCGTTTCCTAACTGGGGTCTCTCTGAGGGCAGGTCCCCCTCTCATGCCACCCACCTTCCCCTTCCCAACAGCAGAAGGCACTTGAATGAGGGCAATAAGTACTGATGGTACATGAAGTGGCAGGAGAGATCAAGGCTAGACCCCAGGAAGTAACTCTTGGAGCAATGGGCTATGGAAACTCCCCGAGGAAAGTCCTTTTGCTTCTTCTGCTAAAAGCATCCCTTGGCTTTTGCCCTTCAACCTTTTAGTGGATTAGCTTCTGCTAGGTGGTTGACAGGAGGGCAGGACACAGCTCCACCATCACTTAATTTAACTGATGGCTGCTGTTCCTGCAAGGGGCACTTAGCACTTCATTTGTTGAGCCTGGAAGATGGATGAGGCTAGGTTTACTGAAAGAGGTTGACGCTGTGGGAGGTGGCAACATGGCCCGTAGGAGCAGTGTGTTGTAAAGGCTGGAAGGCCCCAGAGAGGCTGCCTTGTCCAATTTCATGAGGCCCCTGTTTTCCGGAGCTGGTGCTGGCACTCAGGACCCTCCCCGTGAGTTCCTTGGACACCAGGCAGGGGGGAGAAGGGAGGCTTTCTGCCAAGAACTAGTCCAGCTTTTCCATTAGCACTGGGTATGGATCTCTCCACTCTCAGAAGCACGGTGCCATCTGCAGCCCTCGCCATTCTCCCTGGGCTAGATCCTTCAGGACCACTGCCTGTTCCAGGGTCTGAGGTGAGGTGGAGCAGAGAGCAGAGAGGAGGAAGGCATGGACTTCTCTCCCTCGCAGATGGGAACAGCCTGGGGACATAGATCGCAGAGGAGCCATTCTCAGCCTGGATCTAGAATTAGCCTCAAGCATAAGTCAGGTGCACTTAGGATTCAGTAACTACCTAGGCCCTTGGAGGAGGGTATTTTCCAACCCAGTCCCCTATGAAATCTTCAGTGGCACTGACCCCGGGGGAATGGGTGAGCCATTAGGATCTTCTGAGGAATGTTGTGTGGACTGGAGGCTACTCTGCTGTCTAGGGGGTGCAGTGGAAGCTGGTGGCACTGAAGACAGATGGGCCCAGGCTGGGAAGGCAGCAGGGCCAGAAGCTCCAGCTTCTCAGGCCACACAAAGGGGCAAACAGGCAGGGGTGTCCCTCTCCCTAGACTGGATAGAAACACTCTCCTCTCTTTCCTCTGCATGTAGTACTGGGTTAGGCAAATGAAGGGGGCACCTGGTCTTGATGGAAGGCACAGCTCGTGCCATGTGGCAGGAAAACAGGGGCAGGGATGGGAGTTGACTGGACAGGCAGGGCAGAGGCTGCCTTGGGATCATTGTACCCCAGGTAGACTAGCTGAGGGAGGGGCATCACAGTCCAGAAGGTGTGGGGTGGTGAAGGGGAGGTTGTCCAGGGCACAAGTGCCACAGCTGTACATGGCTTGCAAGGATTCTGGATCCCTTCCCAGCTGGGCCCGGGGTCTAGGCAGGTAGGAAACAACCTGGCTGTTCTGGAGATGACTGAGCCCCAGAATCTATTTCAAAGGATAGTAGGACCTCTGTGGACCCTTTACTCTGTTTCATAAATGAGCGAATCAAATCTCAGAGATGCCATGGACTGGGACCAAAGTCACCTACTGAACAATGGCACCTCTGAGATCAGAACCCAGCCCTCTGGGTCCTTATTTGGGGCCGTCCATGGTACTCTCTTGTGGTCAGAGCTGGCCCATGTTCCTATCTTGGGTGTCTGTTTTCCACTTGCTGATTAGGGTGCCAGACATCAGAGCAAGACAGGTGTCAGGGCAAATGCAGACAAGCAGGGGGTTCCTCAGTGGCCTAGAGACAGATCCTGGAGGTCTGGGAACCCCCAAGGCAGAGCGGAGCCCTGTCTCTGCAGAATAAGGATGTCAGAGATCTTCTCTGGACTCCAGGCAGGCAGGAGGGGATGCTTAGGAAGCTGCACCCAGGTAGGCCAGTGAGAGTCGGTGGGAGGGCAAGGAGGCTTCTGCCTGTTTGTATCCCCCCAGCTGGAAGGACTTTCGCCTGCTCCCCACCCCCATACCTACCGCCACGGCCTCCCCGAGCCAGTCTGGCAGCTCCAGAGCACCATCTTGCTGAGGTCTTAATTTCTAAATGAGCGAGGAGGAGTTTTGGAGAGGCAGAGGCGGATGGAGAGACACGCTGAGAGAGACAGAGAGACCTCGGGGAGGATCAGGATGTGGACTCAGCATTTTGCAACAAGCCACTCAGGTCTTGCCTGAAGAGCTAAGCCAGCTGCCTTCGGGTGGCTGGGAGCAGGCCATGGACAGGAAAGACTGAAGATGAGTCAGGCATGGGGCAGGAGTGGGGGAGGGTGCTCAAACCTAGGGGTAGTAGGTATGCTGGGCATGCTTGGGCCCCTTAAAGGGAAGGGAATTATCAAGTGTTGACGAATGACTAAATACCTATATAATAATACATCACCTCCATTGTGCTGTGGTGTGGAGTCAGGCTTGCCATGTGACTCCTGCCAGTAATTTGGGAGTGAGGTGCACCCTGACTTCAGAACCCCATATAACCTCTTCCCAGGTTCCTGTGTTGTTCTCTACCAGCTACATGTCTCTGATTGGACTGAGGGCTCCCCATAGGCTCCAGCGCTCAGTGCCCCCCCCCCCCCCTCCCACATACTCACACTGCAGCAATTCTGCTGGACACTCCAGGGCAGGTGTTGCCCATTCAGGCTGGTCTCAGAACACTGGCCTAGCTGTTCTTTTTTTTTTTTTTTTAATTTTTTTTTCAACGTTTATTTATTTTTGGGACAGAGAGAGACAGAGCATGAACGGGGGAGGGGCAGAGAGAGAGGGAGACACAGAATGGGAAACAGGCTCCAGGCTCTGAGCCATCAGCCCAGAGCCTGACGCGGGGCTCGAACTCACGGACCGCGAGATCGTGACCTGAGTTGAAGTCGGATGCTTAACCGACTGCGCCACCCAGGCGCCCCTGGCCTAGCTGTTCTTATAGAAAACTGGGCAAGTCTGGAATCTCCTCACCCCAGGCTCTGCTGACCCCCTCGCCCTCCAGACCTGCTCTTGGCAGAGCCTGGGGAACGTACTTGGACCTCACTAAGACTTGCTGCATCTTCCTGGTAAAGAGGCACTGAGGGAACTCAACCTACAACTGCAGTATCCCTACTCCCAAATTTCCCTGGGGACTGAGAACCTTATGCTCCCCGTACAGAGGAAAAGGGCTTGCCCTGGATCACTCTGGCTTTCCTGTGATTTCTAAGGGAGAATTCTTGACATTTCCACTTGAAAGTGAATGAGGACCATAACCCCCATGATCATTCTCCTCCCTTTCTGTCCCTCCTTCCCCACTACATACCAGGCTAGAAGAATGCCTCATTCCTGTAATAACTTTCCAAGTTGATAGCATTAGCCCCACTGAGTGGAGGAGGAAACTGAGGCTCCAGTGGTTCGGAGTGAGTTGTTCGATCTGGTCCGGAAATGGTAGAGATGGGATTGACTCCCAATCCAGTTCATCCTGGGTTGAGTCATGAGGAGTTCATTGTGATCTTTAAAAAAAAAAATTTTTTTAATAAGGTCTTATCTCAATATGCAAAGCTATGCACATGGAATGCAAATTAGCACTTCCTGCCCACTCCCAGGGTGGCAGTGTAGCCTTCAGGTTTGACCAACGTCTACCAGGCCTCCTCTCACTTGCTTGGGCTGAACTTCTCTGTTTGCCCCATCCAAGTCACCTCCAGGCAGGGCTTTTCAGGAAGCAGTTGGGGATCTGTTCCCACAAGGCCAGTGAGCAGACCTTGGATTCCATTGGTGAGGCTAGTGCCTCTGCCCCACCTCCTCCCCTTACCATCCATGGAGCCCCTGGCCCAGCGGAATTGAATACCTGAACTTTGGGATGTGTGAAGACAGTGACTGCTTTCTGGTGGGGAATATGGGAAGGCTTTCTGGAAATAGGGAGAGGGCATTCCAGGTGAAGGGAACATTGGAGAACTAGTAAAAGGTGTAAAGGTAGAATCTGCTCCAGGGAAAGCCAGTGAAGCGTTTAAGGTCTGCTCTGTTTCGAGAAGTGAGCTCTCCATGATGAAAGAGCCCATTGCGCTGGAGCAGGCAAGCCAGGAGGCCAGGAGGCGGGTGGCAGAGCTGGATATCAGCTGTGGCTGCAAATCATAGGAGAAATGTCCCATGAGCACAGGGTGGAAAGGACAATCATCCCCCTGCTTGGCCTGATTCATGGCTGGGGAGGCAGCAGACATTCACTGGGCCCAGGTGACCTTGAGCTCATTACCTAATGTCACCATGCCTCAGTCTCCTTGAAGGTAAAATGGGTTTAATAACCCCCCTCATCTTCATCTTAGAGCTGCTGGGAAGCGCTTGGGGGCTTGATCCATTGCTGAATCATAAGCATGCATGGAAGGGATGTACCCGGGGTGCCCTCCAGGCCCAGCACACCCTGAGACTGCTCCAGACAGCTTGGAACTGAGGCACAAGCCAGGGGCAGGACTGGGAGCACATTTCAGAGTGATGGGTCAGTGAGGTTGAGGCAACATGCAGAGACTTTTCCTGCAGCCACTGAGGTACACAGGGAGAGTAGAATGGCCTGTAGAGAAATGTGATAAACAGGAACAGAAGATGGGTGGCCCAGGTCAGCCTGGAAGCTTGCTTTTGTTAGAGACGGCCAGGGAAGGATCCCAGGGAATAAACAGATTTGTCCATTAAATGGGTCAGATGGGGGCAGCTGTTAAGCAGGATGGGGTCTGGAAATCTTGTCAACCTCTCCCAGGACACTGGATTTACAACTGTCTTTTTAAGAAAAACGGAATTCATTTTAAACTAAATTTGATGCAGATCCCCCATATGACAGATTAAAGTGGGGCTGCTTGGGGCGCCTGGGTGGCTCAGTCGGTTAAGCGTCCGACTTCAGCTCAGGTCACGATCTCGCGGTCCGTGAGTTCGAGCCCTGCGTCGGGCTCTGGGCTGATGGCTCAGAGCCTGGAGCCTGTTTCCCATTCTGTGTCTCCCTCTCTCTCTGTCCCTCCCCCATTCATATTCTGTCTCTCTCTGTCTCAAAAATAAATAAACATTAAAAAAAATTTTTTTAAAGTGGGGCTGCTCTGATGAAGGATGGCAGAGGGGAGGGGGGTTCCAGAGGCTTTCAGAACAGAGTTAGGGGGTACACACCACACCAAAGGTGGGCACAAGGAGGGATGGGTGCTGGGCAGAGGCCTTGGCTCCAAATAGGTCTGGACTTGTTTCAACCCTCCTTGGATGACCTTGGGAAAAGCCTTTTACAGCCATGGGCCTCATGTTCCCATCTGCAGAATGGGTACCTTCTTAGTACCTTTGTCCTCAATTGCTAGAATAGGGGCAGAGACTCCCCCCTCCCCCACCCCCCCATCACGGAGAGGGGTTATTTACTCATCTTCCTGAAGCACTGAGGTCTTGGGGAACTCATCTGCCTCCTGGCTCAGCTAATTGGAATTGCTTCCCCCCTCTCCCCTACCTCTCAGTAAATTATGTGAATTCCCCCAGTCAGAGGCCTGGGTGATGGACAGCCCTGTCACAGCAGCCTAAGTGTTTAGAGAGCAATTGTTCTGGGGAAGGCTGCCATTCCTCAAGCCTGTGCTGTGCAAGGCTCTGCGGGGAGAGCCAGCCTGGCCCTGCCCAGGCCCCAGCCCCTGCTCCACCCCTGCCCAGCCACCGGAGCCTGCTCCGCCTAGCCCACCAAGCACGGGTTTCCGGTACGTTATCCTTGTCATAACAATCAGAACAGCCGAGAGGTATTGCTCTTAAACCCTCAACACACATTTTTATAACCTTTCTGTTTAATAAGAAAGAGACAGCTCCAATTAGCTGGGAATATTCTGCAGAAATGGGATTATTTTAAAAGCTCCAGCAATATTATAAAATAGCTTCAGTAAGTGAACAGCTGTTGCTGGGCCCCGCCCGCCATGCACAATGCTCTTCCCACACCCTCTCACGGCGGGGGGGGGGGGGGGGGGGGCTCTCTCCCCTCTCCAGGCAGCCCAGAGTCCCCAAGAACTCTACTCTGGTTGACAGTCAGGGACCCCTCTACCCCTTACACCCAGCAGCAGGGTGTAAGCTGTGGGGTGTGGGGCATGACGCCCCCTTGTCCTGGGCTGGGGGAGAGGGGTAGTTTGGACCTCCCCCGTGAGGTGGACCATGACCTTTTAAGAGTCCTGCCTTCTCAAGGAAAGCCTACATAGGCACACCAACATCATCTCTAAAGGCCTCCAGCCCACCCTATTGCCCTGTGACCTGGACATATCCTCCACTGTGAAAGGACTCCTATCCTGTCACAGGCCTCCCTGGCCTTTCTATCTATCCAATCAAGGGTGCAGAGCAGGGTTACCCAGGAACTTCGTTATGGTTACTGTGCATGTTCTGAGTCCACTCTGCCTACACCTGTCCCAGAGCCTGGTGAGCATTTTACCTCAGCCCCCCCACCTCCTCTTTCTTGGGGCCAATGGCCAACCCCTCTTTGGAGCCTCCTCTATTCCCACCCATAGGCCCCTGCATTCCTTCTGTCCAGAAGCAATCTTCTCCATGTTGCGCCCACCACAGTTAGCAGCTTTATTGCAACTGTATCCAAAGTCAATGTCCTGGGGGCCCTGTCCTTTCTCCCTCTTCCCATACCTGCAGGTAAAGCTCTGCAGAAGGGTTCTCAGCTCCCACCTCCCAAAACTCGGGCTGTATTTCATCTATAGCCCCTCCATTGGCAGCCAGCTTCACCTGGGCCACTTTGGGCAGTAGTCCCATGCCTCCTCCCTGGAGCCAGCTCAGCCTCTGTGAGGAGAAGCTGGGGGTCAGGGACTTTGGGAAGGTTGTAGGTCCTGTTTGGCATGCTTGGCAGAGGGGCAGAGAGATCTACCTTCCCACTCCCTCTGTCCACTTGCCCCTCAGCCCGCAGTGCTGACACCCTATAGTGCTGGGTTCCCCCAAGACTCAGGCTGAACAGCAGACAATATTTGAACATGCTTCAGGGAAGGATAGACTTGGAATGGGCCACAGAGTCTGGTTGTATGGTTGGATAACTGAGTCCAACTGAGAGGAAGCTCCAAGGCTATATTTCTAAGACAGGATGGGAGGCAGGACCCAGGCTGTCTGTGCCAGTTCTGGCATTTAACCTTTGTGGGTGCGAGCACAGTTGGTGGGATTTGAACTCTCAGCCCTGGTGTGGTGGGATACAATGAGTTCTGCCTCAGTTGCTCAGGTGACCCGATGTAACTCCCTCCCCTCTCTGAGTCAGGAGCCCTCTGAGGGCGGGACTCCTGGGGCTGAGGTGGGTGATGAGACACTGGGGCAAGCTTCCAGGGAGGGTGGCCTACTGTGGGTACTCTGGCAGAGCCAGGGCAAGGGCTGGGCCACAGGCGGCTCTGAGGAATCAGGTCCCCTCCAGGCCTGGCCAGAGAGTGTGGGACCTCAAGGTCCCCCTCGAGGCTACTGGGGAGAGCAGCTCCATGGCCAAGGGACTACCCAAACAATGGACCCCTCCCAGCACCGTGGCTTTGGCCTCACCGGGTGCAAGTCTCAGGGACACTGCCTGGGGAATGGGAACAATTTCAGGGCATCCTTGGGAGGAGACCGCAGCCCAGGAACTGCAGCACGATGCAAATGCACCATGTGCTAAATGGGGAAAAATGAATTTTACACCCAGACAAAGTGACTTTTATCATGTTAACGACCATGGTTTGCTCATCATGTCTGCCGCAGTGAAATGGGGCCTGTGGATGTTTTTCTTTTAGTTCTGCTTTTAAATGGAGGCATTTTCCCCCCTCGTAGCAGACAAGCCAAGCCCCTTAGATTGGGATGACAGAAGTGCCGATTCAGCAAAAACAAAATGGAAGAATTTTTTTTTAATCTTCATCTGTGCCTTCCAGCAAAAATAAGCTCAGAATGAGGAGCTGGGGTGGGTGTGAGGAGCCCTGACCTGGAGACAGGAATATAGCTCTGGCCCAGCTCACCCCCTAAGTTCCCTGTGTGACCTACCTCACCCATTCCTGACCTCAGTTTGCCCACTGGTACCAAGAAAGAGGTGGGCTGGAGCCGAGGCGCTTACACCCAGAGAGCTGCTCTCCCCTGGCCCTCGACCAGGGAACCAAGTCAAATTCATCACGCTGGGTGTGTCTGGGTCCAGAACTGCCTATTCCATTAGACCGACTCCCAGAGGGCAGGCCAGGGTGGAGTTATCACTGAGTCAGTGGTGCCCCCAGTGGCCAATACAAGGCTCTGCATGGAAGGGACACATGTTTGCTGCCAGAGCCAAGGCTACTTCCCTGACATCTGCAATAAGTGTCCAAGAGAAGACTCCTTTAACCAAGTCCCCGAGAGTCCCTCCCAGCTGTGTACCCCGCGCATTTCATTGACACATGGCAACTCCATATTGTGCTCATCAAGAGTCAGGAAAACACCATCTGATGCTTTGTACAGCTGCCCAGCCCAGCACCCAGCTCCCCAGGAGGAGCCTCTGTTGTGCCCAGTGGGGGAGTGCTCAGCTAAGGCAAATGAAGAGGTCTTTGGGGCTGGCATATCTGGGAAACCTCTGCCCTGACACCATGCAGTACTGCTCTGGAAGGCTGTGTCCAGGTCAGGCAGGCAGGGCACTTGATGAGCAGAGATCAGCAGACAATTAGCCAGCCCCAGAGGAGGTAATTAATCAATGTCCGAAGCCTTCCGTCTGGGTCTGCTGTGATCTCTGCCAAGCCGGTGCCCTGGTGGAAGTCAGGGCCTGGGCTAGGGTGACAGGGCTGGACTCCGTTGCTGTCAGCACCCCCATTGCCAGCACAAACACCATCACCAACACTGCCTCCAGCAGCTCAGTGTTGCTCTCATCCTCGTGATAGAATCAACAGCCAGCCAGGGACTTGCTGTTCCCATCCCCATCCATACTCACCAGTGCTTATGCCTCTGGACTCAAGATGCTTTCACACTGCCCCTTCATTTGCTTCTCACCAGTCCCAAAAGATACACAGGTGGCTCGCTAGTGGGGAGACTGAGGCATAGAGAAGTGAAGGGCCAGGGCGTGAACCTGGCCTCCTGGCATACAGCCTACCATCACTGCCATCCCTCCCCTCCCCTCTCCCAGTTCCACCTGCTCTCAGAGCACATCCCTTCTTCCCATACTAGTCAGGATAGTCTCAGTTAGGCTACAGTAACAACTTTAAAATCTTAGTGGCTTCAAATAATGAATGTTTCTTTCTTTGTGTGGCTATGTGTCCTTCACAGGTAACCAAGGCTCTGCCCTATGTCATCCTCACACTGAGACCAGGCTGACCAAACAGCCAAAGTCTGGAAAAGGGGAACAGGGCCCTGAAAGGTCTCACACCAGCAATTAACTGCTCTGGCCTGGAAGTGTGCCCTCTGTTCATCATCACTCATTAGCCAGAACCAGACACGCAGCCCCACTTGACCACCAGGGGGCAGGGAGGGGCAAATCTACCTTTAGCCTGGAAGCAGGGAAAACTTGAATTTGCCAACTGCCAACAGTGCCTATGTGATTCCCCCTTCCTTTTCTCCCTCTCTTCACCTCCCAGACCCGTGCGCCCAAATTCTCCAGCTGCTGGCCCAGCAGGACTTCGAGGGTTGAGATGCAGTTTCCTCAGTTCCTCTGGGATCACACATTGGGCTTCCTGTTTCAGGAAAAGAAGCCCCCCCTAGGGGATGAGGCTGGGTGAGCCAAGAGGTCCTGGGAGCCTGTCCTGTCTTGGTGGAGGCTTGTGGAAAGGTGGGGAGGGTCTGTGCTGGGCTTCCGGCCGTGACTGGCCATCGGTGTGGTGACAGTTGGGATGCAAGAGGCTGAGGCAGAGATCAGCCAATAGAAGTCTCTTGGGGATTCTGAAAGGTAGAGGATGGGCCAGATATGGGTGGGATTCTCCGTATAGAGGCCACAACAGAGGAGAATGATGAATGAGGTGGCAGAGAGGTGTCCAGCAGCTCTGGGTGACCAGCCAGCTGGCTAGTTTTGGGCTGTGAGTCTCATGGTCTATGCAGGCATTTATAAGGCACCATCTGGGGCATCCCAGTTATACACACTGCTCCTCCAAACCTCTAACCTCAGCCACTTGCAAACTGTTAACCTTGGACAAGTCAGTTAATCTTGCTGCACCTGAGTTTCCACTCATGGAGAAAGGAGGTGTTTCTGCCTGTCTCCTTGCACAGGGAAAGGCTGGTCATAGGATCTGTCTGTCCCTCCTGGCCTCCCAAGGGGCCAGGCCGCAGGAGAAAATCTGAGATTAAAGATTGGAGGGGAAAGGGGCTGCTTGGGGGCTCTGGGTACTGGCTCTGAAATTCTGGGATTCAGCCCCAGGGCCCCACATTCCCAATTTAGTGTTCATTTTGCTCCACCACCACAGACCAGAGTCTGAGGTGAGTGATGAGGTGGCAGGATGGGGAAAGTCTGCATCCAGGTGAGGCCATATCTGGTTCTCCTGGTGCTAGGGTGCTTGTGCCAGGGCAAATGTGGCTCTTCCCACATCATCCATCGCTGGGCCACAGAAGGCTGGTTATGATCAATAAAACAAACAATTATCCTGTCATTACTGATTGTGAGCCTGGGGCAGAAGCAGCAGCTGAGGGGGGAGCACTTGGGGTGTGGGGGAGCTCCTGATGAGGACAGCCCACACCTGGGGTGTTGGCCAAGGTTGGGGGCTGCCGCGGATGAGAATAGTGGAGACTGCCAGGCAAGGCTGCCCAGGAATAGGGGGCAGGGCCCAACAAAGCAGGAAGGACTAAGCTCTGTCTGAAGGGGGTGGGAGGCAGGCCAGTCCCCACCCAGCTGGGGGAGGAGGCAGTTCTGAATGGGCTGGCTGGCCCCACCCTCTTACCCACTCCCCTCCTGCTGGTGTCTCTCCCCTCATCAGCAGCCTAAGCTTGGGGAAGGGGATACATCAGGGAAGGTAGTAATTATGAGCAATCCCAGCCACAAATTAATCCCATCCTCTGCCTGCCTATCCCACCTCCCACATCTTGGGATCCCCAAACACTCAGACAAAATAATCTTGTCACCGCTGCCCCTGAGGGCATGTCGTCTTGGTTTCCCGGGCAGGGGAGTCTCTAAGGCAGTGGGTACAGGTCTGGCTGTGGGGAGGTGGGTGGGGGTAGGGAGCAACTGCCACTCTGGAACCTGGGTCCCAGTTCTGGAGAGTGAGAGCTGCTCAGCTCCTGGCCTGGAAACGGAGGACCTGCTCTCCGAGCCCCTTGGAGGGTGGGACCAGCCCAAGGCCTGCTGAGTCAGCCAGGGCTGCAGAGCCACAGCCACCGCAACCCCTCAGTTCTGTTCCCTGTCCTATTCCAGCCCCACGGAGGGGAAATCTCTCTCTATCAGAGGGAAGGGACGAAAGGAAGTGATTTATTATTCTATTCCATTATGCCTGTTTCCAGAGAAACTAATTATGGTGCATTGTTGTATTAGATACTTTCAGAAAGATTACATTTTCTTACTTTGGCCGATAAAAAAATTAAATCCATCAGTTTTCCTAAACACATTACAGTAAAGACAGACTTGCTCCTTGTAATTATTAATCAGTCGGATTTGAGGATGCAAAGCGTTTGACTTAAGCTCAATACAGTCACGAACAATGTCCCAGGATCGCATTTGGTATTGAAACAATTTTTCAATTTATTAAAAAGTCATTAAGGCAGTTGAGGTGGGAGGTGCAGGGAGCTGGGCTAAGCCGCTGAGTCAGGGTTGTGGATCTGGCAGTGACAGTAGGCAAGGGGACCTCTGCAAGCAGGAGGAGACCCCAGGTCTGTCTCACTCTTAAGTCCAACTGTATCCAAGGGGCCTGTTCAAGGTGAAACGAGACCTTAAAAGTCAGTTCTTGCCCCCTCCCCAGCAACCCCACCCTATGCATATCCAGCTGTCCAGAGTCTGCCCCATCCAGACTGAGCTCCATAGGACAGAGCAGTGGGAGTAAAAGGTCCCTCGGGGGACAATGTGACATACTGAGCCTGAGCCCACTTTGCAGTGGTCCTGCACAAACAGCTGAGAGTCCACCTGACTCCCCCACCTCTGGCAGGGAGACCAGCCCCTCCTCCCAGCTCAGGCTCTCAGAGCCCCCAGCTGAGGACATGTGGCTCTTTGGAAGGACACCTGGTGTGGCTGGGTGCCTTGTTCCAGTCACTGGCCCTGCTCACTCAATCATTTAATTACTCCTCTGACACTTCCTACTCCCACGAGGGATTTGCAGGGGTTTAAGAGGCTGGCAAGCTACAAGCCCAGCTTAGCCTGTGTCCTGGCTGGGATGGGAGCTGAGGGGCCTCAGTAGGACCTACGATCAAGTCACGGCTCAGCCACTTGCAAACTGTTAACCTTGGACAAGTCAGTTAATCTTGCTGCACCTGAGTTTCCACTCATGGAGAAAGGTGGTGTTTCTGCCTGTCTCCTTGCACAGGGAAAGGCTGGTCATAGGATCTGTCTGTCCCTCCTGGCCTAGAATTCTGCCATGTCACCACCCTGCCCCTCTGCCATCAAGGCAAAGTCCTGGCTACTCCCTCAGGGGCCACTTTACCTATGTTGTTCCCTCTGACTAGAATCCCTGCCCTCTCCCATGGGTCTTCCTTCTAGAGAATTCCACCCACTCCTCTTTCAAGCCTCTGCTTTAAAGATATTCTCTAAATCTGAACGGGACCTTTAGATGTTCCCATGGCCTCTGGGCTGTTCCCTTTTATCGCACAGTGCTGACCAGAGTCTTTTCTGCCCCCATTAAGCATGGACCCCCAAAGAGTCAAATCCTGTTCCTGACCTCCACCAGCAAAGACCTTATGCCCTTCCTCCACCTGAGACTGACCCTAATCTGGCCTGAGACCTTGCTGGACTGAGCTGGCTATTCTTTCTGGGGCTGTATTGGGAGGGTCTAGGATCCCAGAGCCAGAGGATCAGACAGTGCTCGGCCCTCATATGCTCTCTTGATCCAGTGCTGAGAGACCCTATGCAGTAGCAAGACCTTTCAGCCCTACCCCACCCCAGTGCTCTACTCTGGATGTGTTGCCAGGGAAGGAAGACACAACCCCACTCGCAGGATGCCCCATACCCACCAAGATACCCAGGATGAGGCAGGGGCTGGGACCAGAACTTACACTGCCACCGACTTCTGGGTTACCTTGATTAGTTCCGTCTCTATGTTCCTCAGTTTCCCCCCACCATGTTAGCTGAACAGGAATGGAACTGGGAATTAAATATCTGAATGGAGGGAAGATTCCAGGATAGCAAGGACCTGGGAGCAAGGACTGGGGGTTGAGCATTTGCATAATTGGGGGTGACCGGTGGGATTGAGGCTGGACCTGAGGCACAGGGCTGGATTCCAGGCTTGCCTGGCTCCCTACTGTCAGAGCTCACAAGGCCACAGAGAAGGATCTCTGGTGCCGGGCACCCTGCCCCCCTCCCTACACCTCTCACCTGCGGGCAGGTGGAATTGAGCATGTTCCAGACACTCCATTTCCTGGGAATTTATGGAGGATTTTATCTTCCCTCTTTGATCACCGGTGAGGGGAAGGAGAGGGCACGTTTGGCTCCCTCCTCTCCAGAGGGGCAAGGAACAGCAGCCTGGCCACCCTCAAGCTTGGAAAATACTGTCTGAATCCCACCTCAGCAACCCCCTTCCACCTATGGGGACTTGTCAGGGCCCGGCGAGTATGGGGAGGGGATGGCAGCCATTTAAGCTGTCACTAGCTCCATCAGAGGATTTAAATCACTGACACAGAGTAACAGCGCTGTAGATTACAGCACGTGAGCCACGCGGGCACAGCATGGCAGAGGCAGAGGAGGGGTGAGAGAGGAGTAAGGAGGTACAGGCCAAGAGAGGCATAGCTCTGGCACTTCAGTGGTGGTGGGGGGGCTCTCTGCAGCTGAGGCTGCCTGCCCTTCCACTCAAACTAGCCCCCCACAGAAGCTTCCACACCTCTGGGCTGCTCCTGGGCCCCTCCCCAGGTGGAAGATCCATTCTTTGTTCCCTCCAGATAATGGCTGAGACCATGGCTCATGTCTCTCCCAGATTCTCCATGGACCTTGCATCCACAGCCATGGGCACCTCTGTGAGTGGGTGAGGACAGGATGGGGGCTGGGGGCACCTGGCAGGGAGCCTGCCTGCTCCTGCTCACAGGCGCCCAGCCATTGTCTCTGATTGCATGGTATTAGCCGTAAATTACAGCCTTTGGGAGGCCGCATGTAAAAATAAAATAAAATAAGTGTCAAAAGACAGAGAAAATATTGATTCTTCAGGGAGAAGAAAAGATGGCTTGGTTAAATTAAAACTTTGAGAGGAAAGCGAGTGTGGGAAGATGGTCCCCAGGACTGGAGAGCAACCTGGGGCGTGGTGGAGGTAGCCAGGCAGACCATGATTCAGTTGGTCAACAAACACGCTGGTCCTGAAATCCTGGCCTGTTCAGGCCAATGTGGAGGAGACACAGGAAGGATGTGACACCACTCACTGAGGAGACAACAGACCCATGAGACTCACCAGGAGGGACCCCAGACAGGGACTCACAGGCTGCAGTTTGGCTCTGGCTGGGGCCTGGGTGGGTTGTGGGAGCTCTCCATGGTGCTGATGGCCATATGCAAGGTGAGAGGACTCCCTGATCCTGCCCTCCCAGCCCAGGGAGAATTCCACACTCACCCCTTCTCTGCCTGAGTCTGGGACCTGGAGGGGGGCCCACATTAGAGCCCAGTTTTCCCACCCATCTATTTCCCGCTCCACAAACACTCATCTTCTTGTCCCTCTTCCTTTCCTCTCCCACTGAGAAAGATGGGGAGATTTCCCAAGACTGACTCAATGGGGGCAGAAACAATGGAAAGACATTCTGGAGAACTGACAATGGCCCTCACTGCTTGGGACAGATGGACCATGTCCACAATGATGTTTCATACAGGTGGCATTTCCCATTGGGGTCTGATATAGATACCAGAACTACAGCATCTTGAGGCCAAGGCCAGGCATTCAGCATCCTTGCATTCCTCGGCCTGTGGGGTTGGGCTGAGGCAGAGAGGATGCTCAGAGCATGGAGAATGTCAGGCCCAAAGAGACAGACAGGAGCCCTTAGAAGTGTTGACTGACAAGGGCTGAAGTGATAGAAAGTGTCCCTCACTGCCTGCAGGTCGCCTAGAGCTCTACCGGGCCCCTTTGAAGGGACCAGGAGAATTCTGAGGCTGCAGCTATTTTTCTAGAGGCTCCTGGGCTTCAGATTGGGGGACTCATTTATTTCTTCAATAAGCAAAATTCATTAAAAGGACACTCCACTCCCAGCAATAGCCTCTGGGTCCTTCACTCACTCCCCATAGCCATGGGCAGAGGGAAGCTCTAAGTTAGCCCTGCCAGGCTCCCTTTCCTGTAATGAAGGAGGTCACAGCAGGGACATCTGTAAGGTGCTTGCCATGAAGGAACAATGATCTGAGCACAGCAAGGGCTGTGTAGCTGTCTCTTGCCAGAGATGGGGAAGGAATTCTTGGGCGTGAGACACCTTGTCACCAGGGGCACCTGCCTGAACCTCTCCCCTTTCCTTCACCTACAGGCTCTGGCCCCACTCACCTAGCTGTTCCCACTTTTCAAGCTTACTGCCCTCAAAGTGTGGCAGGAAGGGGCACTGGAACAGGTCGGCTGGATAGGTCCTGGCATGGCCTGCAGTGTAGTGCCTGCCCTTATCAGCAAGTGGGTCCTTGCTTGGGAACACCCTCTCTGATGAAGGTGCCCACATGATGCCAGGCATCTGGATGAAAGATGCCTGCCTTCCTGAAGTGGGGAAGTGGGTGGGGCCAGAGCCAGAGCAACCTCTGGTGCCAGGAACCTCTACTCACCTTCCTGCTCAGTAGCCCTGAGGCTGGTCATGTTTAATTCTACACCGGCACTCAAGGCCAAAGTCTGGCCCTGGCTTCCTCTTGCCACTTGGGCTCCCTGACCCTGCAGCCCATGCACAGCTGCCCCGGATGCCCACATGGATGACAACTGCAGGACTCAGGAAGTACCTGGGGTGGGTGACTCTCTGAGGACCCTACAGGGATCTGACCTAAAAGCCCTCTCCTCAGTACCTAAATCTCCTTGACACATCCAGCCACCTCCGGTGTCTTTGAACCTATCCTCCCCTCCCCATAGTTTGGCCCCCAGGGCAGCCTTTCCCCTCATCCCTCCTTCCTCAGCTTCCCTCACTCCAGTGCCTCTTTTTTTTTTTTTAAATTTTTTTTTTCAACATTTATTTATTTTTTGGGACAGAGAGAGACAGAGCATGAACGGGGGAGGGGCAGAGAGAGAGGGAGACACAGAATCGGAAACAGGCTCCAGGCTCTGAGCCATCAGCCCAGAGCCCGACGCGGGGCTCGAACTCACGGACCGCGAGATCGTGACCTGGCTGAAGTCGGACGCTTAACCGACTGCGCCACCCAGGCGCCCCTCCAGTGCCTCTTTGAGTCCCCTCCTGTTTACCTCCTCCCCACTCTGAACCCCTCCCCTGCCCAGCCTAGGGGCCATGCTGGCTGATTTCACCTTGAAGCTCCCTTATCACAGTCTCCATCTCCTGCTCAGCCTTAGCTAGAGCAAAATTGTTTTCTTTGTGCTTGCCCTGAGCAGTGGGGCCAGAGTGAGTGTGGGGGTGGGATTGGGCTATGGTGGGCGGAAATTCAAGTCCTAATATCCAAGGGTCTCCTCTGCCCCCTCTTCCGGCACGTGATCCTGTCCCTATTCCCCAACCCCTGGGCCAAGCACAGGCGTGGCTCACCCTAATTTGCTGTTCATGCCCACACTCACTCCTTTCATCCTGGGCTGAGCTGACTTAGCAGACACTTGGATTGCCCTCTCCCCTGTGTGAACATGCTTCCCCCACCCCATGGGTTAGGATGCACACAAGCACATGCTCACGTTTCTTTGGACTCCCATTTTGCACTTGTGCTCCCCCTAGGCATGCACATACTCCCCCCGCCCAAACATGTACCCACGTGTGTGCATACACCTAATAGAGACACCTCCAGATCAGAGCCCAGAGAAGCCCAAGAAAGTTCCATTTTCTTGACCCAGTCAAGACACCCTATTGTACAAATGGGAACGCAGAGGCCCACAAGGGTGAAATGGAAGCGGGCATCCTGGGTGGGAGGTAGGGCTGCAAAGTCCCAAGGAGAGGTTAGGGTTAGGAGCCCACCTGGTTTCCCTACTGCCTTCAAGACAGGACTCTCTGCTGGGCTATTCACCTGGGCACATTCTCTCTCCAGCCTTTATTCCTCCCCAGAGCAATCAAGATCGCAGTGCTGCCCTAGGGTGTTTCAGTCCCCCATGTCCCTCCACCCCTACCATCCACCCTTTCCTCTCTATCCCTTCCTTTCTATCCCTCGCCACTTCCCCATCAGGAAAATCATCTCAGACCCCAGCCATGGTCTGGAGTCCCAGCTCCAGGATCCTGCTATGTGACCTCAGGCAGGTCATCTCACCTCTCTGAGTTTCCATTTCTTCACAAATGAGGATGATAACAGAGCTGACCTCACAACCTCACAAGATCTTATGAAGCTGAAAGACTTACCTGGAAAAGGACTTAGAACAGGGAACAGGTATATTACATTATACCAGCATAATAGTAACAGCAATGGTAATAATAAAGCTGCTGCCCTTCCTGCATCCCCATCCCTGGCCCCACCCTTAAGGATAATTTCTGTATCAAACTTCTTGCAAGAGTTGCCTGCACCCCAGCCACTACTTCTTCTCTACGCACATACCCCTACACGTGTGTGTCCACCCATGGGGGTGCGCCCCCCCAAATTCACATTCATATCTAGTACTCTCACATGCTCACACACACACACAAATGGTAAACAGAATATAATTCATTTGTAAAGGAGACTTCAGTCGTGCCATCCATCTTAAGCTAAAATCCAATATTACCCGGCGCAGCCCGCCGGGTCTTGATGAATGGAGAGGACAAAGGCTCCGACCCACACTCCCTGCTCTCTGGCACATCTAAACGCCAGCCACGAGGGGCCAAGTGGGGCTGGAGGGGCAGGGCAGCAGTCCAGCCATCCTGAAAGGGGTCTTCTAACAGTCTAGCAGCCCAGGTAAGGCCAGAGCAGGAACTCCTCTGCATCTGTCTCCCATCTGTAGCCTCCCAGAGGTTCAGGTGGTTCCTTTCTGATGCTGTATTTTTTCTTGGCCTTTTGGGCCTGTGCATCCTGACTAGGGGATGGGCTGAGCCTCTCCAACTGCCTAGATGCCAGTCCCCACTCAATTCCATTTCTCTGTCCCCAGCCTCTTCACTCTCTCAGCTACCCCTTCTTCTTTTTTTTTTTTTTTTTAATGTTTATTTATTTTTGAGAGAGAGAGAAGAGACAGAGTGCAAGTAGGAGAGGGGCAGAGAGAGAGGGAGACACAGAACCTGAAGTAGGCTCCAGGCCCTGAGCTGTCAGCACAGGGCCTGATGTGCGGCTCGAACCCATGGACCGTGAGATCATGACCTGAGGCGAAGTCAGATGCTTAACCAACTGAGCCACCCAGGTGCCCCTCTCAGCTACCCCTTCTGAAACAAGTTCCCCTGTCCCTGCCTGCACTCCACTCCCTTAGAGCCTGAGGCCACTTCTCGAGTACCCCTGGCCTCTGCTAAGATGTTCCACACCCTAGATCACCATTCCTTCCCTTCTTAACCTGAGGAGCTCCTCTGCACCATTCAAGGCCCAGTTCAAATGCCCTTCTCCCAGGAAGCCAGCCCTGACCCTCCTGGAAACAAACGAGTCCCAGTCAGTCAAGGTGACTACGGCCATGCGGCTGGACACGGTGAGGGAGGACAGAGCATCTGTCTGGGGCCCCACCACGTAGGCCCCTGCAGGCCAAGGAGGGGGCTAAGATACAACCCAGGCAATGGGGACCCATGCAAGGGATTAAGAGGAAACAGCGTGGCCAACTGAAGCTCCTGGGTGTGGTCCTTTCCTGACTGTAAGCCCGGCTGAGGAGCCCCAGCGCGGGGTGCTCGGCTCCCGGTTAGCGCTGGCGCCAGAGCTCTCTAAGTGCACATTCCTCCGCTTGGGGAGTTTGATGGCCCGCGGGGCTTCCTCCGCAATGGCCTGTGCTGTTTACGAACCCCTCTCTGGCTTGGAAATAGACTGTCTTTCCTGAACGATTTTCTCTTTTCCCATTTACTAAACATTGATTTCCCCCCTCCTGCGCCTCTAATAGAGCAGAAACCAATACGTCTTTGTTTGCTTTTCTCGCGCGTTTGGGACGCGGGCGGCGGCGGGGGGCGCTGCGGAGGCGGCGGGGCCAGGCGGCGGCTGCGCGCATGTGCATCGGTTCAGGTGGCAGTGCCCTCCGCTGAGCCACTCGAGCCCCGGCCGGGCTGCCCAGGCCCACATCTGGGACACCAGTACGGTGCCGGCACACCCAGTACTCTGGGCTGCCGCGGGGAGTGGTGGCAATGGTACCGGGAAGACAACCTTTTCTTAATCGTTTCCTAACTTTCCTACAGGCAATTTTATTAGCAGTGCCTCACCTCCAGATCCTTCTTTGAAGTCAAGGTACTTCTGGATGAGGGGTCCATTTAGTGCCTGGGCTGCATTCAGTAGTGGCCAAGTGAGGCTGGGACATTCTTTTCTTCTTGCATTCAGTCACCAGACATGTCAGAACACTTGCTGTGAGCCAGGTCTGTTGCTGGCTTGGCATGGAGGAGGATGAGGCCCCTGCTCTAGGGGCTCTAACTACGGGTCCCACACTGCTTTCTCCTCAGGAGGCGCTGGAGTAGAGAGAATTCCTAGACTGAGGCAGCTCTGGCAGGGGAGCGAGGAGCATCAGATTCCTAGGGGTAGGCCCTGGGCAGGCCACTGCTCCCTCTAAGCATCAGATTGTGTATCTGAAAACCCGGACTATAATAGTTCCCTGAACAGAGTGGCTTCAGGAATGAAGTCTTGCCCAGCATTGTGCCTGGCATGATGTAGCTGCTCAAGAAAAGTTCCGTTCCATCCTGGCCCTGCCGTCCCCCTCAGCCCACTGAAGAAGCAAACAAACCAGGGCAGGGAGGAAGGATAACTGAGCATGAGAAGACCTCAGCCACCTGTGGCCATGGTGTTCCCCAGACCAGCCAGCTGTGCAAGCCTTCCCCTTGCAGAGTGGGGATTCAGCTCCCTGGTTGTCAGGAGGAGCTTGGCAGATGGAGTCACTGCTAGACCAGGATTCACATGTGACTTTGGCAAGTGTTTTCCCTCTCTGGACTCTGGTGTCGCTATCTGGAACATGAGTCTGGTGCTCAGGTGGGCTAGAACTGCTGATCGAGGCTGGTGCTGCCCATCCTGACCCTCAGGAGCACCCAGGCTTACCAGCACCCACTAACCCACCCCAAGAATAGCTGCCACAGCTCTGGATCCAAATTTTACTTTGCTGTTATTCGCGGTGGGAGCTTAGGCATATCCCTTCTGTCTTTGTGCCGGCTGATGGCCCCTAGTTCATAGAGTTGTGCTGGGGATCAAATGTCATGAGAGTATCCAGCTCCTGAAATGCAATAAAGACTCCATTTGTGGAGAGGGTAGAGGGGCTCAGAGAAAAGAATGGTGGGCCTGGGTGAGATGCCCCAAAGTAGAAGTTAAAACAGGGCCCCTGGCCTCTCTGCCAACAAGTTATGTGGTTACATGTCCATCCAGAACCCCTAGGAGCTTCCCAACAGCTCTGTGAGGGACCTTTTAGAAACTGTGGTTTGTTCCCATTTTACAGATGAAAACAACGGGAACTCAGAGAAGGGAAGGATCTTGCTGAAGTCACACAGCAAGAGAAAGGCAGACCCAGAAGAGGGCCCAGACCTACTGACTCTAGGTTGGGGTAGTCTGTAGTCATTGGATGTGTCAAGAGAAGAGAGGGCACATCTGGCAGGGATACCTGCTGGGAGCAAAGATCTAGAGGCAAGAATATGTATGATGCAGTCTGGAGGAAATGAAGGTCAAGGTCAATTTTTAAACTTCCCAGGAATTTGGCTCTGGCTTGTTTGTGACTAAGTGAAATGTAGGAGGAGACTTCATGGAGTTGTGCCTCATGGAGACAAAAACCAGAAGTCTCGGTGGACAAATACCAAGGGAACAAGGCTAGGGCAGATGGAAAGAGGAGTTTGGGGAGACTGAAGGGCAAAAAATCAGACAGGGATACAGGCAGAGAGATGGAGAGATAGAGGGATGCACAGATAGATGGGTTAACAATGGATAGATGGATAGACAAATGGACAGACCAATGAACAGAATCACTGAGAGCACTGAGCAGGATCCAGCAGAGCCAAGAGGAAGAAGGGTATCCCCATATCCCAAGCAAGAGTACCTGTGTGAGCAAAGGCTCCGAGGTGAGGCTGAGAATGACCTCAGGGCTTTGGGCAGTTGGGAAGGAGGCTGGTATCCATTACAGTAAACCTCAGAGGCCGAGGGCTATGAGGAAAGCAGGACTGGGGTGGCAAGTAGTTGGGAGGTGGGAGAGGAGGTAGTTATGTCCCCCTCCAGACTCCTGCCAACCCCAGAAAAGCCCACAACAGGACAAAGGTGATTCTAGGGTGGGTTGGGTCATTCACATCCTCTAAGGATCACTGTACCCGTAACCCCGTACAGTTGGTGCCCAATGTCTATTTGGAGAAAGGACTCAGATGGAGATGACTTCACTGCACCAGGAGCCAGGTGTGAGGCTGACCTCCAGAGTAAGGCTGTGACCACCCAGGGCCAGCTAGGGCAGGTGGTGGGCAAGCGACAGACACCCTGAGGGAGCCAGCTGCAGCCACAGCACAGGGAGCCTCAGTAGGGGCCTGGACCAATTAGGAAGGAAGGGGAGGCAGCAATAATTAAAAATTAAAAGCCAACAAGACAGCAGTTTAAAAATGGAAGGAGTGAGTAAAACAATTAGCAGAGATGAGGCAACAGGGCAGGCATGATACAAATGGAGCTGATCACAAAGCACTAATGACATCGGGAAACCTAATTTTTACGGTGTCAGGACTGCGTGATGAAGCACTGGGCCTGCTCCCCTGAACCAGTCTCATGCTGTCTGAGGTCAGCGGCACTTGGTCTCCCTCCGCACACCGCAGAGGGGCCTGAACACGAGGCCTGGGGGCAGAGGACACCTGCTGGTGGGGAAACTTGGAGGGGGAGAGGCCTAGGGACAGTGCTGGGGGGTGGGGGTGGGGTGGAGGAGGACAGGACCCCAAGTCTGGGAAACCAAGGCACGAGTCCAGGGGGCCAGATATCACCCCCTCAGTGTCGACGCTGACAAGGCAGCGGTGGTGAAGTCACAGTCCTCCCCAGCACGCACCCGGTTGCCGTGGAGACCAGGGGACCCTCCCGCCAGAGGGAGGCTGAGTCAGTTTGAGTAATGGCGGAGAACGCCGCCGCTGATGGGGAAAAATACATCTTCATAACAGGGTGAACCTTTTGGAAAATGGAATAAGTAAAATAATTGAGAGAAAGAAAATTGAGTTTTTATTGCTTTTTAAGTGTTTAAGTGGAGGTTTCATTTAGGGAAATTATCGTTGCTTTTATTTTTAGCCACCCGGTAGGGTAGGGCGGGGCCTGGGAGAGCTTTGATTCGGGGCGGGGCTCTCCTGCCCCTCCTCCGAGGAGCCCCAGGGGCAGCCCATCCATCTCCCCAAGATAGGAAGGCGTCCAGGGCTCCTTCTGGATCGTGCCTTGCCTCATGGGGTGTCTTGGGTCCTGCGTCAGGCTGGTTGCTTCACCACCTCTCTTGTCCTTCTCCTGTGTTGGAACGCCCCCCCTGTTCTGTCACAGCTCTTGCCCACACAGTCTGGGATGAGCTGGAGGCCTCCCCCAGGGCTCCTCTTTAGGCTGAGTCTCTGGATGCCCCGCTTTTAATTTCCTGGCTCCTCCTGACTGGTCCTGTGTCTTCTGTCCCCTGCTCTTGTTGAGGGACTCATCTGCTCCATCCCTGATGGAGTGGGGGGGGGGGGGGAGGGATTCCTCAGTCTTTGGACCTGATGCCCAGAAAGTGCTTGTTGAGCCTCTCTGATGCCCTCTGCCAAGCCTGGGTGTCTACAGCCGCATCCACCATTCTTATCCCCATTCACTCCCCCGTCCCACCTCTGGCTGGAACCCTTCCACCTCCTGGAAATGGTTCAGTCCAAGGCCACCAAAGACCCCACCAGGCAGATCACACACAGTGGACGAGGTGGCCTGCCTCTCCAGACCCCAGTGCCCTCCTCTGCCCCATGTCTGGCTGTTACTTGGGGTTCCATCTTAGGCCTACTCCAGTACTCCCTTTTCTGTCTCTGGGATTGGTATCTCCAAAGCTCCAGTCTTCCTAGGATCTTCTAGATTCTCTCCTGAGCCTCACATGGAAAGCTTTGCTGGCTAGTCTTCCTCACTCTTCACTGGACCCACCAACCCTTCTTGTGCAGTTCAACCCCTGATCGATTTATTCCACAGACCCCCTCAGCTCTCACCAACATGGCAGTTCCAGCAACTCCTTGGTCTCCTGCCTCCACTCTTGGGCTCCCTGCCCTGACAGCTTTTTTCAATTCTTCAATAGTGTCAAGCTTTTTTCAACCCCTTTGGGGCCTTTGCTCATGTTATTCTATTTGCTGAGAAACTCCCCCCTTCTTCACTTAGCCTTGCCCAGGCATAGGGGGCACTTTCATCCTTCACGTCGTGAATTGGGAGGCAGAAACCATGATTCATGTTATTGCAGTAACAAAATGGAATTTACTGGCACAAGTAACTGAAAAGTCCAGATCTATGAGCTTCAGGCATAGCTGGATACAGGTGCTCAAACATTATTACCAGAACACAGCCTCTCTATCTTATACTTCTCTGAGTGTGAACTCCATGCTTCTCCAAGACCTTCCATGTCCTTCCCCCTCAGAATACCTCATTCCTATACCCCCGGCAGAAGCCTCAGCTTCAAATTGGTCACATGCCCATCCCAGAAAGTCATTATGGTCCTGAAGCTGGAAGAAGCTGATTGGCCAGGCTTGCACCAAGTCAGGGAGATAGGGGGAGGACGTGTGCTTGTCTCCAACCCATAGAGAGAGAATGATAGAGTCATGGATTCCCCAGGGACAACTGGGAGTGAGCACGGGAGCAGGCCTGGCCACTGCTGAGCCTTCATGCTGCTTTAATTCCCTTTCCTTGATTCATTCCTGGGGCGGGGTGGGGGGTGGGTGGGGGTGATTCTTTTCTTGTCTGGTCCCCTCTAGGCTGTGCCCCAGAGGCAGGGACCAGGCTGTCTTGCTCACCACAGGATCCCCAGTGCCAATGAGTTAAGGGGAGCCCCCTCGTGTTACAGATGGGGAAACTGAGACAAGGTCTTGGCTAAGATCACACATCTATGTTCATGCTAAGGTGCCCTATGCTCTGCTCCTCATGACATCTCCATTACTCTCCCACCAGCCCCTCCCCACCCTCTTCCCAGTGCTCCCACAGCCATCTCCCCCCTCCCAAATCACCCCCATTCTCACACATGCCTCCATCCGTCTGCCTGTCTGCTCATCTCTCCTACACTCCTCCCATGGTATCCACACTCTGATCTCTACTTCCTCAGTCCCAAAGCTGCCATATGCAGCTCCAAGGCCTTGGTGGCCCCCCACTGATTCTGACATGCACACAACAGCCCCTCACCAGCATGTGGCTTGTTGGCTTGTTAGCAACTGCTTTCCACACCACACACCTGCCTCCCCTCCTGCCCCTTAGCTACACTGTCTCAGTCCCTTCGGACATGTCTTCTTCCAGCTGTCCCTGGATCATGCCTGTCCCAGGGCTCTGTCCCCACTGATGGTCTCATACCTTCTCTCCAAGTCCATCCTTGCTTGTGGCCTCATTCTCATCCTTGGGCCATAGTATGCATGTTGTTCTCTTGGATCCTTTTTTTTAAATTTTTTTTAATGTTTATTTATTTTTGAGAGAGACAGAGACAGAGTGTGAGTGGGGGAGGGTCAGAGAGAGAGGGAGACACAGAATCTGAAGCAGGCTTCAGGCTCCGAGTTGTCAGCGCAGAGCCTGATGTGGGGCTCGAACCCACAAACCGTGAGATCATGACCTGAGCTGAAGTCAGATGCTTAACTGACTGAGCCTCCCAGGTGCCCCTGTTCTCCTGGATCTTGACCTCTGACTCGAGTCACCTTATGAGACACCTCCCACACTGCACTTAGGATCTATTCCCAGACATGCTGCTCCCACCCACAACCAATCCATCCCTCCTCCCAGCCCTGCACGCCCTATAGAGCACAGGTTACAACACTCTGGTTTGGACAATCCAAACTCCAGATGGGCCTTCCCATCCCACCTCTGCTCAAAACCATCCCTGACTCCCTATTGTCCTCAGGATCAGCCTAAGCTCCTCCCTCCCACACCTACCACACTGACTGCTCCAACCCACGCCCATGTCCTGACCCTGGCTGCTGGTCTCCACAGATAGACAAAGTGCCATCTCTGGAGGGTGTTTTCATTGGCTTTCTTCCCATGCGCCTGCTGTCCCCAATGCCTAAGTGCCTTCCCTGTCTTCTCCCTACACCTATTCCTTTCCTTGGTTAACTGCTCCTATTCTTCCACCTTAGATAAGAAATCACCCACTCTAGGGAGACTTCTGTGCCCTCCATCCTGAGCCAGACTCTTGTCCCTGTCTTCTCCCCTGCTGTAGGATGTTTAGCCATGTGTGCACTGATTCCTCTCAGTGTCTGCCTGTGTCAACCCTGAGCCTGGTGCACATTACTGAATGAATGAATGAATGAATGAATGACTTTCCAGTGCTAGGGACTTTCACACATTGGACCGGTTCTTCCAATGTAGGATGTAGGTCAGTCAAAAAGGCCTCCCAGGGCATGTTTGGCAGAGTCCAAGACCAGCATTGCCAATTGAACAGGTCCTAAAGCATCCTGAAATGTGGGTAATATGTCTGTATTATCACCACTGGCCCCTGCCCCACCAGGAGAGGATCCTTGGGAAGCTGAGAGGGCACAAGCTCATCCTCTGCCCACCTTGGGTCTCCTTTACATCCTTCTTATTCTCTCTGCCACCACTGAGTCCCGTCCTGGTCCCTTTGGTCAGTGACCTTGGTCATAGTTCCTTTCCCTTCCCCTTGCCTTCTGCTTTCCTCCCTGGGGTGTGTTCAGGAGCTGTCTCTGGCAGCCTCCCGCCTCACCCCCACACACACCTTGCCTTGCCAGCTCCCATCCCCTCCTTGTGCAGCCTCTGTCTCCTGAAGCCCTGCCCTCCCTCAGCTGAGTGCAGCTGCTTTCCTCTACGAAGTTAAGTTGAACTGATCTGCTGTTTAATTGCCTGATGTGTTCATTGTCCATGTGGTCCATTGGCAGAGGTGGCTGAGGTGGTGGGCAGGCAGAGAGCTGGGATGTCTCAATGCCTAAGTGGGCACCTGCCTGCCCACCTGGGAGCATAGCAGTGCAGATGTGCTTCCCAGAGAGGCCAGGGCAGCAGGAGAGGACTGCATACACCCACCCACACATGCATTCACCAACACACACAACACACACACACACACACACACACACACACACACACTGACAGACTCTACTTCTAGCTGCAGCCAACAGCTGTTATCACTGTCTCTCCTGGGCCTGGCATTCAAGGCCTCCATGATCAAGCTGTAATAGACCACGCCAGCCACATCTCCTCAAGGTATTCCTGGACACACTGGGGGCTGACCAGAGGAGGAGGCATTCTATCTTTGTCCATCAGTCTGTCAGTGTGTCTGTGGAGGCGTCAGTCACTGTGGGACTCCCCTCTACAGGCACTTCTCTCTGAGCCTGCCAGGGTGGGCAGGGGTAGGCCAGGCCTCCCACTCACATGCCACCTGCCTTCCTCTCTCAAATCTGCACTGGGAAGCTCCTGAATTCTGCCCAGCCCTGAGTTGACCCCAGGCACTAGGAAAGGAGGAGGGGTGGCAAGGAAGATACCTCCTGGAGGAGGCAGAAGTCAGAGGATGAGCCTTCACTGAGCACCTACCATGTGAGGAGCTTTTCACACCACTGTAGTTGTTGGGTTTGGTTCTTATCACAATCCTGGCCTTCCTGTCCCCTGCCTGCACACCCTCCATGTCCCCCTCCCCTTCCAACAAGCAATGAGCTCCTCAGGGAGTGCCCTTCCCAAGTCACACCCCCCTGCTTGATCCTGTCCAGCATTCCTTGGTTATTTTTGCAAGGCCAAGGATAAATCCCAGTTGCATCTCCTCTCTGGGCCAACCAGGAACCCCGGGGTGGGCTTGATTGCCCTTTCTGCCCACTGCTAACCTAGGTCCATCTTGCCACATTCCACCATGATACTCTCCTCCTTGCCTCCTCACAATGTCCATGTGCCAGGCAACCCCTGAGGTCCTCACCGGCCCTGTGGCAGAGGTGTGCCTCTTGATCCCATTGTATAGGTGGGGAAAGTGAGACATTGAGAGTTTAAGAGACTTGCTGGGGAGCTCACGGTAGAAAGTGGCAGAGGCAGGAAAGGAACTGACCCTGGGTCATCATTGGGCTGGCTGATACCCAACTCCTTTGCACACCTTCCAGACAGATGGGAAGACTGAAGCCCTGAGGCCAAGAAAGAAAGGTGCATAGTGGTCCCATGCACTGCAGCATGCTGATATTCAATGCATGGTATTCTTTCCAGAGGACAAAGTTTCCTCCTGAGGATTTCCTGCAGATTGGATTCCAGATTACCATGAGCATATCTAGGCTGCTTGGGGATGGGATGCAAACCGTCCCAGGCCACAGCTCACATTTGCATCCGATGCCCATTACTAGGCCCTCTTATCTCTACAGCCCCAGGGGCCTCTCTTTGTAGGGTGCCATTAGCTGTTCCTCCCCTTTGAAGGGAAGTGGTCAAAGGGGTCTTTGTCCAGCACCAGCCCTGGAAGGCTGACCTTGGATGAGTGAGTACAGTGACCACTGTCAGTAGCCCCCTTCAACTCCTTTCTCTCCCCTAGCGAGAGGGCATGTGTGGGGGGAGGGAGCAGAGGAGGAGGAGGGGAAGTGGTGGAGGAAGAGAACAGGGAGAAGGGAGGGGAGAAAGGGAGAAGGGTGAGGAGACTGACTATGAGGGAGGGGGAGGGGAAAGGGAGGGAGGGAGGAGGAAGGTGAAGGGAGGAGAGGAAGAGGGAGGAGAGGAGAGGAAAAAGAAGGGGAGGGGAGGGGAGGAGGAAGCACAACCTGACCTGCAGTGAGGCTGGAGGGAGGGGAAGGCTGGCCGCAGGGGAGGCAGCGGTGGCTGCAGGAGACAGATAAGGTTGGGGAGAAAGACGTGGCTGACGGGAGCGGAGGGATTAGGGGCTCCAAGGGCCAGTCCTGGGCCTGTGAGTGGAAACTCAGGAAGAAGGCAGGCTGCCCTATCAGAAGGGATGAGAGAAAAGAGAGATCCCACTCCGGGGGACCCCTGTGCCCTTGGGGAGCAATGAGAAAAGCCCTGCCCCCATTCATCTCTGCTGCCTAGTGAGCTATCCAAGCAGGCTCGGGCCTCTGGACCTGGGCCCGGTCAGAGGGACAGGGCAGTGTGGAAGACACCCTGAGCTCAGGGCCCTCCCCTGTAGGGGAGGAAAACTTCCTCCTCTTCCCGTCTGGGTTTTTTGGCTAGCCTAATAATTAAATTGACATAGACAGATTAACAGGAGAAAAATATTTAATTTCATATATACAGAAGCTCAAAAAATCTGAGACTCAAATAAGTGACCAGCTTTTATACCTTTTGGACAAAAGTGGCAGCTTTTATGCCTTTTGGACAAAGAAATTATAAATTTGTGAAGAACTGACAAGGCAAAGTTTGGGGCAGGGGTAGTAAACGGGTGAGGTTCTCGGCCTTGAATTCCCATCTCTGGCGATAAGGGTGTCTCTCCACCTCTTGGTACAGGAGGCTACTTTTCACCTGGGAGATGTATTTCCTGTTTTCAGGGGGACAGAGAAGGGCCAAAGTGTCCTTCCTGCACCAGCTGCTTCTTAAGTAACTTTAATTCCCAAAAATCAGTATGCCAAAATGGCATGTTTTGGGGTGGCTTGCCCTGAGCCCTATCACCTCCAATCAAAGGAGATAACTCATGGCTATGGCAGTCCACCACATGCCAACCTGGCATGCTCACACCCTGGCAGGCATGTATGCCAGCCATGGAGGCAACAGGGACTGTCCCTTCCCTGGCGGAGATTGGCTACCCTTCACACATGTGTTCTATGCAGCTGTGTTCTTACTGAGGGCCACGCACAGTCTCTTGGATTCCCATACTCTCCTTGGTGCCTGTGGCCTCTCACCTGGGGCAGGGGGAGACATGCTCATGCCAATTGGGCTGGGCCCCAGTACCAGGTGGGGTAAGGGCCCTGCATAGCATGCTGTCATTCTCAGGGCTAGATTCTGAGGATATTCCTCTTCACCTCCTGAAACAGGATAAGGCAGGCTCCTTGGGGAGGCCTATGGGCCCCCTGGGCTCCAAGCTGGAGGAGCCCAGGCCTGAGGATTCCTGAGTTTGCACTGATCATAAGGCTGAGCCTGGGAACCAAGTCTTTCCTGGCCAGAGGAACACGGCTCAGTGTGGGTGAGGGTGGGACGCCCACCTTGCTAACTGTGCTGTGCCCAGTACCCAACACATGTGGGCATGTTGTGGGCACTCATAGATGTCTGGAGCAGATGAATCTTGAGCTCTTAGAAGCTGAGTTTCCCAGGGGCTTGGTGGGAGGGGGTCACTTCTCCAGTCCCCTGCAGAACTGTGCAGGGACCTACCTGTGGTAGCTTCCTCCCTGGGGGAGTCCAGCTGATGAGACTGGGAGTTAGGGAAGGGCTACCCAGTATCAGCCCCATGGAATAGAGATAGGACCTGTTGGCCAAGAGCCTGGATGCTGGGAGCAGCTGATGGAGATAAATGTTCCCTATCTGGGTGGGGGTCAGGGCTGGCTAAGGTGGCCTTGGGCCTGATGGATGAGTCAGGGGTGGGCCAGGAAGTCGGGGAGGCCTCCTGCAGGGGATCTGTCCATGTAGCAGGGACCCAGCTGCCTGCAGCCTGCCCAGGCCACCTCCATGGGAGGGCTGAGAGTCTGGGGGAGGGGAGAGGCTTGCCCTACCCTGTCACGGGTGTGGATGCTGAGGCCCTGCTGGGCCCACAACTGCCCAGTGGGCCAAACTTCTGTCCAGGCAGGAAATGGTGGGTTTTCCCGGGTATATTTGTCAAGTAGACCAAGACTGTCCTCACAAAGACCTCAGTGTGAGGGCTGAGCTGCTGGAGGGCCTAGTCCCAGGCCTTATTTGTTTGTTTGTTCATTCATCTATTCACTTATTCCCACGTCTGCCCCTGGTGTCCTTTCCTGCCTGCTATAAACCCTTCTCCACCCAGTGAGGCCAGGCCCTTCCCACTCTGGCCTCTCCTTGCCCGTGCCACTCTCCTTCTGCCTCACTGGCTTCTTGGCTGTTTCTCTAAGAAACCTCTAGACCTTTGCTTTTGCTGCTGTTGTTTGTTCCCATCTGGAACCCTCCTACCCCTGATGCACGCATGGCTAACAACTCTTGACATTCGGGTGTCAGCCCGGTGCTTCAGGAGCTCCCCCTCCCTGAGTGCCCATCTGAAGCTCCCCCTCCACTTTTTATTTCCACACAGTCTTGTTTTGTCTCATTCAGAGCCTAAAAATACCTTGTTTATTGGTTCTTTGTTTACCATCTGTCTTTCCCAGGCGTTGGGGAGCCCAAAGGAGCCATCACCTCACCAAGACCTTCCTAGGAGACAAGGTTTCAGCTGCTTTCCCTACTGGTCCACGAGTGCCCAGGACCCCGGGGGGGAGGACACACTCAGGTCGGAGTAAGATAGGCCTTGTTCATGGACCAGTAAAAAAAGGGTAGTTGCCAGGGCAATTGGCTGCCCATCTCTGAGGGTCTCACATAAAGGCTTAAGGCTTTGATCCAGCCTGTCAGAGGGGGCTCAAATGGTCATGACTCCAGGGACCCTACACACCTAGAAAGCAGGTTCCCCAAGCCCTGCCATGGTTAAGCCCCATGGCTGGGGTGCAGAAAGGGTGCATGCCGAGATTGCCACCAAGTCTGGGCACCTCCTTATCCAGTATGATAGAGATAAACGAGAAGCATCTGGAGCTGGAGTGGATGACAAGGAGGCTGATGCAGCCTGAGTGATGCAGGGCTTGGGGAGGGGAACAAGACATTGGGAGGTGAGATGCTGGAAGAATCCAGGACACCATCCCTCCATGGCGAAGAAGAGAAATGTGCTGGGGAGTGGGGTGGAGGCAGTGGCTCCTGGGCCCAATTCAACCTCAACCCATGGATGGACAGTGCCAGAGTCTTTAATCCCACCCTGGTGCTGAGTTCTGGATGGGGAACCAAGTAGAGGGCAATGGGACCTTGCACAACAGTCCTGGCTCCTCTCCCCATCTACCCCCACCCTCTTCCTTCTTCCTCTACCTTCCCAGGGTCTTCAGTCTTCAGGAAGGGTCCTCTCTGGTTACCGGCTGGGAATCAGTGGGCATGGTCGGGCTGTGGGTGTCTCAGGTAGCCAAGCTCCTAAGACCCACCCCAGGAACCCCCAGTCTCTGTTCTTCCCACCCAGCTACTATCCCAGCAGCCCCTACAAGTGCAGAGAGGAGTCAAGGCCAAATTTCCCTCATTCCTCTGAGATGGAAGGAGGTCCTGTACCTTGGAGGAACTATGGCCCCATCTTGCCTCAGCTTTGGAGGTCCAGGGCCACCAGATAACCTCAGGGTCCCTTTGGAGGTCAAGTTTACAGCTCCAAGGAGAAAGGACAGAACAAGGCACACTGTGGCTTCCACTGCTGCCACCTGGTGGCTGACAGAGGCAAAACACCTGCTATTCCAGTTTCCAGAAGCAGGTGGAGGGAAGACACTCCTCAGGGTTGGGGGCAGAGGCACAAGCGGGTAGGATATGCACTTCTCTCACCTCCACTAGTATTCTGGCCTGGAATCCGGGCCTTCACTTGCCTTGGCTCAGAGCAACCCCAGGTACCATCAGACATGTACCATAGAACTTTCCAGAAGGCCTTCAAAGCAGATCTGTCTTCAGAGATGACCCATCTGGCCTCTACTGTATTAAGGGAGGATTGGGGGGCTAGAATTATATCCAAGATCATAGCTAATGGGTCTTGGTGGCAGAGAAGAGGGGGAGGAATAGGAGCCTAGAGGGAGGAGGGAGAAGGGGGAGCAGAGAGGTGGGTGTCGTCCAGCCAATCCCTGCTCTTCCTTGCCTTACTCTTCAATGAAGCTGGTTCTCTCTTTGCAGGACCTGAGTTAGGTGAGTCCCATGAAGTTCTCCTCAGCACCCTGAAGCTTCTCACGTGTGTTGTGATAGTCCCCTCCCTGCTCCAGAATTGGGGAGGCTTGCTCAGGACCGTTAGGCCTTGGCCAACTGGCCCCTCAAAGTGTCCTCAGGAAGGAACAGATTTCCCTTCCCACTATCCCTTAATTCCCCGCCACTCTGCCTGTATCAAGGTTATGTCAAGGTTACCAAATTGACTGAAGGAATTATGGTGTGGTAGGCAAAATTAAAACTGGGTACCAGGAATGACTGTTTCTGGAGTCCAAGCAAAAATCAAATGCAGCACCTAATGTGGGCTTCCCTCTCCTTTTTCTTAACCTCCAAGGGACATATCCCACCTTGCCACCCTATCCTAACAGGGCTGGTCTCCTGACATTGTTTGTCCCTGTCCACTCACCAGGCCACAGGACATGCTATTTCCCCAGTGGCACATTTCCCAAGTCTCAATAACTCATTGAGAATAACCTCCAGGAAAAGATGATGCTGAAATGACTAGATGATAATATGAGGGGAAAATTAACTTGGATCCCTACCTCACACCTTAAAACAAACACCAATTTTAGTTGGATCAAAGCTAGAGGGACCAAAGAATGAAGAACACATTTCCAGGGAAACACAAGGGGTTTTTGTATAGTTTTAATCTCATATGACCTTTTCTAACTATAACAACAACAACAACAACAACAACAACAACAACACAAAACAAAAACAAGAAAAGCCACAAGAGAAAAAAAAAACAGACACATTTGACTGCATATAAAGCAAACATTTCCATGTGAAAAAAATAAGGTTTAAATATAAACAACAAATTGAGGAAAAGAGTCACAAACTTTGATACTCTATGAAGGGCTCCTACATTCTAGAAGGAAAAGACCAGCAATCCCACTGAAAAATGGGCAAAAGAGATGAACACACAGTTCACACAAAAGGGAATCCAGAAGACTCAACCACAGAAACCACGCTCAACCTTATTCCTCTGAGAGAAATGCAAATTCAATAGGCAAACTTGTGAAAGGTCAATGCACATTTCTCAGAGAGCAAGGGAGTAGCAGAAACTTGTAGCTGCTTAGTAGAGTGGAAATTGTATAACCTCCATGAGAGCAACTTGGCAATGTCTATCAAAAATTAAAATGCACAGATCCTTGGGCGCTTGTGTGGCTCAGTTAGTTAAGCATCCAACTTCGGCTCAGGTTATGATCTGACGGTTTGTGAGTTTGAGACCCGAGTTGGGCTCTGCCCTGAGAGCTCAGAGCCTGCTTCAGACCCTCCCTCTCCCTCTCTCTCTGCCCTTCCCTTTCTCTCTCTCAAAAATAAATAAACATTTTTTTTTTAATGCACAGATTCTTTGATCTAGCACTGCTCACTTCTGGGAATTTATCCTATAGATACATTCACACGCATGTGAAATTATACCCCAGGACATTCACTGTGTGATTCTAAGAGTAATCGGTTGGAAACAGCCCACTCTGAAGAGGAGCCTGGCTGAGTGAATATGGAATAGCCTCCATATTCACTATGTACAGACTATGCAGCTATTAGAACAGAGGAGGGCGGGGCAGTGCCACATGTAGAGGTGTAAGAATGAGGTGTAGTATATGTTCAGGATGTTAACCTCGTGTTTTTTAAAAGAAGGGTAAGTGCTCTGGAACACTGTGGTACCCTCCAGATCTCTCAGCCCCTATCTTCCCTGCTTTGTCCAGCAAAGTTGAGTTGTATGGGGGGCATCTCCCTGGCTCTGCCCACTGGTGTTGGTTATGACCACTGGGATCCCACCAGAAATTTAGCAGGTGAGAGGAGGAGGCCATGTTTATTCCCTTGGTCCCTCCAAGTCCATCCTCCTTTTGGTTTTTCTAAACAGATATCTGGTCACATCCCTCCCTGTTCACACTCTGTGGCTCCCCATTTCTCTCTGGATAGAAGCCAATCCCCACCTCTGACCATGGGGCCCCACCATGGCTTTTGAGGGTCTGCTCCTGCCAGCTTCCTGGCTGCCTGTTCTCTGTGTCTCCAAATCTCTCCCAGACTCCTGGCCTCTTCCTGCTACCTGCAACACTCCTCTTACCTGAGGGGACAGCCTCAAAGGAACTCCTTGTCCTCTCCTGGCTGCTGGGCTCCTGCCCTCACAGTGTCAGCCCCTATTGTAGTGCCTGCTGCTGGGCTGGGCTCTGCCAGGAGGCTGAAAGCAGGGGCGCTCTTCCCTGAGCCCCACCAGTGCTCCTGGAATGCAGAGTCTAGCCAAATGAACAGAGGTTCCGCGAGGCTCTTGGCCTCTGAATCCCTTCTGAGTCTGAGTTCTGCTGCAGGGCCCAGCTCTATTCCTTCCAGACTTTGGAGAGAAGGTGCCCTGCTTGACTCACCTATGGGAGACTGGACCAAAAGAGGCGACTGGACCAAAAGACTGGACCCAGGAGACTGGAGACCAAGACTCAGGCAAGAACCCTGGTAGAACAGGCTGCCTGTCAAGACCGGGTAGGAAAGGGGCTGTGTGCAGCCAGAAGCTATGTTTTTAAAAATAACTTTGCTGTCAGCAGCGGTGAAACAATGTAATAAATATGAGAAATAAATCTCGTTAACATGTAATGAGCTGCCTTATTAATGTGTTAAACTTGTAAGAAATGCTTAAGTGTTTAATTGGCACCTAATGAGGGTGCCAATTAGGAATCATTATACATTTCTTTAAAAAATCGTAATTGGCAGGGGGCCATTTCAATCAATGCCACAGGGCTGGTTTCATAGGGACCCCGTCCTGGTGGTGCATCTGGTAGTTCTACCTGCAGGACCACGCATCTGGTGGCTAGCCCCACTGGAGCCCACAGCAAGGTCAGGGCCATCGGGGTTGGACCTGTCCTAAACCCCACCAAGCATCAAGACTCAGTTTCTTCCCAACCACCAAATCCTGCTACTGATTAAAGCCCAAATCAGGAGGCCACCTTGTTCCTTCAGCCAGATGGGGGTAGAGGGAGATTTGGTCTGCTTGGAGGCTTCGAGAGGCTGGGAGCTCAGTGAGGATTAGGATCGTGGCTGTCCACCACTGCCCAGCTCACAGAACCTCTGTGTCCCTTAATCAGCTCCCCCAGGAGCCCACAAGAGGAGGCTGAGAGAAGGCTGAGCTGGGGGAGGAGCTGCCACTGGGGTAGGGACCTCCCTGTGGCTGGAGACAGGCTGAGAAGCAGTGCTAAAGAGCATCCTAGGGCACCCTAAGGGCCTCCGAGGGGCAGAATCTGGGTCTCTCTTTCTCTCTCCCTCTCTCAGCTAAATATCGTCTTGGTTACCTTTACAAGTAGCCCCTGTGTGTCTGGCAATGCCCAGGGAAGGGCAGGCAACGGACTCAGAGTGGATACCATCCCTCCTGCCTTCAGGGATCAGCCCCCCTTCCCAGGAAAGTAAAGCCAAGCAGATCTATATTCCAGGCCAGGCCAGAGGAAGAGAAGCATCTTGAGCAGCCAGAGCATGATTAATTACCAAATTAATTACCAAATTAATCACTTGGGTAATTGCCAGAGAGCTGGGAGGAGGGCAGGGAGGGAGGCTGCTGCCCACCAGGGGCAAGGTCCAGCCAGGGGCAGGGTGGGTCGTGACCCTAGCCCACGCATGGGGCTGGAGGGTTGAGGGCTGGCTGCAGGGGTGGCAGCAGGTTGAAGGCCTTGGGGGCCAGACTAGAGGGCTCCAGAGTTCAGTGAAAGCCTTTCTGGCCTGTGAGTGGAGGATGGAGGGGACATGGGGCAGTGTGGCAAGTAGGCATGGCTGGGAGCCTGGTTAAGGTGACTGGGAGGCTCAGAGAAGATGACCGGGTGGCCTGTGTGAGCATACTGTAAGACTTGGGCAGAGGTACTTGGTCTTCTGAGCTGGACAGAGAACATGGTGGGCAAGGGGCCAGCCCCTCCCCTGCAGCCTGTGGACCCCCAGGCCTCCTGGGCTCTGAGCCCCTCTGTGGCTCTTGTATTAGGAGTGACCAGGGAGTGGCAAAGCAGCCTCTGCCATCCTCTGGTTTTCAGGAACTGTCAGGAACCAGAGGAACCCCATCTGTCCCAGTGGAAAAATACTCAAGGTGGCCACTTAGAACCAGGCAGAGGGCTCTCTGGCCCCAGAGCTCAGGTTCCACCTTATCCTTCTTGCTTGCCGTACCTGCTACCACTTGTCCCACCCAGGCCAGATCCTAGAGGCTGAACTGTGTTCCTAGGAGCCCCCAAGTCAGGTCAGGTTTGGAGGAGGAAACTGCCCCATACTCCTGTCCCCATTTACCGGTGGGGGACCTGGTGGGGCCATTTCTACTGCAGGCAGAGGCAATGTTAGGACTTGAGCTGCTAACAGGGGGTTGGAGGGCAAGACCTTACTTAGGAGGTGTGGCCTGGGCCAGGTGGACCTGCAGCCCCCGTGGACCCCAGGGCTGCCGGAGGGCTGGGCCTATAGGTGACTCCTTCCACTCCTGCGAAGGCCCTACTCCTTTGGGCCACCCCTTAGATCTTTAGTGTGTTATTTATTTGCTTGGTGTGTACCATGTGTCAGGCACTGTTTGAGGCCCTCTACAAATATGAACTCTTAATTGTATCAAGTAGGGAGGACCTGTCCAGGTTAAAGGTGAAGAAATTGAGGCAAGAGGTACAGAGGCTTGTCTGGGGTTGCATAGTGGTTAAGCTGGGATTCAGACCAGCTGTTCATGCAGCAAGGGGCATACAGGTGAGTCCAGTTGTCCCAGGGTCCCTGGGCGGGGGTCTCTGGGACCCCTGTCCCAGATGTCTCTGGGACCCCTGTCCCATCGGGACCCCTGTCACCGATGCCCATGGTGGAAGGCAGAGCCAACTTACCAGGAGTCATACCTCCTCCTGACAGCTGGAAGAGGGTTCCAGGCCAGTTGTACCACTACTTCCTCCTCGGAGTCAGTCTGCCTGCTGCACTTGACCACCAGTAATCACATTGCAGGAGCTGCCTGTTTCCTGCTATCTGCCTTGTTGGAGATGATATATGGGGAGGAGATGGGCAGTGCCCGCCCTCCCCAGCCACACAGCTTGGCTGCTGCAGGCAGCGAACGCTCCATCTCATGTGTTCACTCATGGGAATACCGGAGCTAAAAGGAGGGGGCATCTCGGTGATATACCCAGGAACCAGCCTCAGCCCAGGACCAGAATGGGGCCTGCCATGAGGGATGCAGGAGTGAACCTGATCCATTCAGAGGCTGGCCACAGAACTGGGTTCAAACCCTGTGTGATCTAAGATAAGTCACACAATCTTACTGAAACTCGGGTGCAGGTGGGATAGCTGATTAATTTCAGAAGCGTTCAGTGTTGGGGGGGGGGGGAAGGCTTCATGGTTGGGGGAGGGGAGAGACATTTATTGCATTTCTGTGTGATGCCTGTGTGGGCACTGCAAGGATTTGAGGTAAAGATGGGATAGGCATTTACAGTGGAGGTCAGGATAGACACAGGTGGCAGTGAGAAAGTTCCAGGAAGGAGTGATCTGCTGATTTGTGAGCTTGGGCCATGACCACCAAAGGGCATGTCCCCCAGCTTCACCCCTGCCCAACCTCCAGCCAGCTGAACCTTCCAGCTGGCCAGCCCTGTCAGGGGCAGGAGAAGGCTGGCTGTCTCTCCTCCCTATGGAAGACCCCTGGTGAAGGTGAGGGGGGCCCAGGCCCTCTGCCACCCTCAGTGCTTGGCACAATCCCCTGCTGGCCCCAAATATCCACAGGGCTGCTGCTGAAGGGTGAGACACCTTGGGGTTCAGTTTTTATCCCCTGCTGGGCAAGGCTAATTAGATCCTGGGGTGGGGCCCGCTTAGACCCCCTAGGCCCAAGATGGATGGGGTTTCTAGGGCCTGTGCTCTGGGAAGAGCCATCTTTCATAGTAGAAGTACAAATAACTACATACATTTATTGAAGACTCTCCATGTGCTTTTTATACATTAACTCATTTAATTTCCGTGATGCAAGACCCATTTATCGATCCTCTATTTAGTAAATAGCCCTGAATACCTAGTATGCACAGGTCTCCGTTCTGGTGGCTCAGGCCACAGCCAAGAACAGTTGCCCTGACCCAGCTCCAGTCCAGACTTGCTCCTGGTGGGGACGAAGCGAACAGCTTCATTGCACCAGCCATCCAAGAGTCCTGAAAGACGCCTCAAGGCTAAATTTCACCCGGAGTCCCGCCCTTGCCCCCATCGCTCGGCCGGCCTCCACCTGCCTCCCCCGCCACCCTGCCCCACCAACCAACCCCCTAATCTGGGCGTGCACCGCCACCTGGTGGTCACATTGGGAAAGGGCTTAGAACTGAGTGCTCTTGTCTCCAGGAGGGAAACCGTGCTGGCTCCACCCACTCAAGCCCGGGAAGGTCAGCACTTGGGCCTCCTGGGGGCCTCTGGGGGTAGCGGAGATGGGTGTGGTCTGTCTAGGGGAGCCTTGCAGCAGCACCACTCTCCTGACGATTCTTGCAGAGAAGCCTCTGATGCATCCCTTCTCCTACCTGCACCAGTGTAGAAGACAAGGGGTTACTTTGTAGAGAGGCAGTGTGGTCATGTCATGTAGGGCTGGTCTGGCACAATGTAGGCCTTCCACGTGTGCGGGGTTGCCAGGTGAGATCCCCATCCTCAGTGCCCTGGCTGTGAGAAATCCCATCATTCCTTATACCTTGCTCAGCCTGAAACATCTCCCACCACCTTGTGTCCAAACTGTGCAAGGTCCAACACAGTGAAAGCCTTGCCTTGCTCCCAGCCAGAAGTGATTGACCTCTTTCGAATTCTCCTGTCACCTGACCTGCATCTTTGTCACTTCCTGGGGAGGGGCATGTTGTTGCTGTCAGTATCACTGTTCTGGCTTGCACACCAGGTGGGACTCTCCCACAGCCAGCCCCTTCTGGATGCCCCCTCAGCTCTGGAATCCAGCAGAAGGCCTGGTGTGGGAGCTGGGACTGTTTGAAGGGAACGAGTGAGGGGCAAGAGGAGGGGGCAGCTCTGTCTTCAGAAAACATTCTTTCCTTCTTTGGGAGTGTTGGGTGTGAGCTCTGGGGTTTGCCCTCTGGGGTCAGATCCAGGCCCTGCCTCATGCTGAGCAACCCTACTGTTCTGTGTCTCAGTTTCCCCATCTGTAATATGAATGCACACTTTGGGGCTGCTGGGGCATTATATGGGTTCTGATTCTGCCTGCAAGTGTCCCAGGAGGTTCCCCCACACAGATTCTGGGTCTGACCCACCTGCAGGGACTCACAGCAGAAGCCCTACCCTCCTCCTTCGCCCCAGACTTCATCTTATTGAGTGTCACCTTACTGACCCGTTATTGAGCTCCTGCTAAGTCCCTTAAGTTTCTCATAATCTGGTGTTCTCAGCCTTCTGCCAGTGAAGAGCATCTCCACGAGCTCCAGCCAGGGCAGGGGCCCTCCCTCTCACTGCATGGACTCCTGGGTCCTCCAACCTGCTGGCATGGGAGTGGGGGTGAGATGGGGGGGTTAGTGTCTGCCTGCTGGGCACTGACCAAGAGGGACCTCAGCAGCAGGGCCAGGACTAGGACGAGGCACATGAGGCACCCAGGCACAAATTTAAGGAGGCACTCATGCTCAGGTTGGTGCATGTGCCATCTGAGTGAGTGGTTCCTTATGTTTGGAACCCTAGGCCCCTATTCACTTCACCCTAGTCTTGGCGTTGCCAGATGAACCCTTGACGTGGGGCTTGCAGCGTGAGGGCTGCTCTCCACACCAAATGAGGGAGAGGCTGAGTGCAGGGAGGGATTCAAGGATGGGGCCTGAGGAGAACTGGCAGTGCGGGGTGGGGGTGGGGGTGCAGGGTGCGGGGAGCTCCAGACAAGTGACCTGGCTGAGGCTGGGGGCAGGAAGGCTCCTTGCAGTGCCTGCAGCTACCAGCAGGTAGCAGCACAGGCTGGCGTTGGAGTCTGAGAGGCAGCTTGGGAACCCAAGTAGGCAGTGCCTTCTGGGTGCCCTCTCAGGCCCCATTACTGTGTCTAGGGTTTGTCTGAGACTCCTTTCTGGAATGGTGTAGAAGAAAAGCCAAGTGCCTGGCTCTGAGCCTGATGACCTCAGTCTCTGGGTGCTGATGTCTTCCCCTGTAAGATGAATGACGGTAGGCCCTCATAATGGACACTGGGAATAAAGCGAGATTGTGCAGGATGTGCTAATTAGGGTAATTGTTACTAGGACCAGATTCTGGCCATTGTTCAGCCATGCATACCTTTGGCACTCCTGCTGGCAGTGGGGAAGACTGACCTAACCCTCCTCCCTCCGTGAGTGATCCACTAGGTCTGGCACATGGCATGAGCTCAATAAATCATGCATCATTATGATTTATTATTGCTATTATTATTATTGGCATTGTTATTACCCTGAAGTCTTTTATCTCTTGTCACACCCCAGGAAGTAGAGCTGACTGCCCCTCCTAACCCAGGCCTCCAGGCCTCCAGACCTCCAAAGGAAGTGTACTAAGAGCCGGGCGAATGGGAATGGCCAGGGTGAACACCTTTCTCTCCTGTTCAACCAATGGGTAGAGGACAGGGGGCCCACCAGCCCCAATGGCTGGTACTTCTGCCATTTTCCCCTCCCTACATTCTCCCAGGCCAGACCGCAGGTTGCAGCCGGGTATAGGAGAAGCTGAGGGGACTGGCTGGACCTCAGCCAGAAGACCCTGGGAAGCCCCAGCAAGTGGACACTTTCATCCAGGAAGCTGACATCCAGGAAGGCAGGAGCTGGACAAGTGTGAGACTGGGAGACTGGGCACTTCTTGACAGTCACCTGTGCGGCTGGGCAGCCCCAGGTAGGAGAGCTGGCACCTAGCGACAATGTTTCAGAACAGAGGGCTAGCAGACAAGGCATGGATCCTCCCATGCAATACCACACATGTACTCCTGGATGATATGGGGCTAGGATCCAGGCTGCCATGAAGCCTCAGAAGTGACCTAGTCCTAGCCCTCACCTATGAAAGCTGGGCTGAACCTGTGGCCCTTTCTCCTGAGCTACCTATGTGTAAGAGGTCTGGAGACCAGATCTGCCAGGCTAAAGAGACCAGGAAGGTGGGGGCTTAGAGCATTTTGGGCCATCCTGGTGGGTGCAGGCAGATTTGTGCCCTGAGAGACTCCATGCAAAGGCCTGCCTGGGCCACATGGGTTGTGGGCCCTGGGCCCAGGCTGTACCAAGTTCGAATCTAGGCTCTGATGTGCCCACTGGCTGTACACAGGGCCCTGGGATGCTTGCCTCTGACTGCTCAGTTGCAAGGTCCTCACATATGAAATGGGAGTGAGAAAACCCTCCTTCTCCAGCCATTTGTGGGCATCAGACATGATGGATGTTGTTCCCCAGTGAGAGATACTCTGGTCCTCCACCCCCCTGCCCAGACCTCCAGCCCACACAGGAATTCATAGTCCATCCAGGCACCCAGAGAGTTACCTTTCAAGCTGAGATGTGAGAAAGAAAGGGACCCTCCAAAGCTGAGGGGAGATCCTGCTCAGGGTGGCAGGGAGGTCTCTGACCCAGATTGCGTACCTCCAGCCAGAGGCTGGGAAAAGGAACCCCCTCCCCAGACAGGTCTCAGCCCCACCTAGCCCTCTGCTCCCCACACAAATGCCCTCCTGGGCTGAGCCTCTAGACCCAGGGTTTCCTCTGTGGTGGAGGAGACCATCCCTATTTTTTGTTCCTCCCCAGCCCCCTATGCCTGCTGACTTTCCTCTAGGTCCCACAGGTGTGTGGAGGTGGTCTCCCCCTGGGGAGAACAGACACCTACCCTGATCTTCTACTTGCAGAATCCAAGAGGCCAGAGTGACGAGTGGGGGTGAGCACCACTGCCAAGGGGCTCTGAGGTAGGGGTGAGAGAGGGCAGACCCAGGCGCAGATGGGACAGCATCCCAGCCTCACCCTTCTCCACTGTACCTGAAGTTCTCCACACTCTCCTCTTCCTCCCCCGCCTCCTCCTCCTCTCCCTGTACTTTCTGCTTACACAGTTCTTGTTCATTTCTCAGCTTCACTGGCCTTTCAAAAGAGGCCTCTGTACAACCATAGATACCTCTGCCTGCAGTTCCCCTTGTCCTGAGCCCACAGAGGCCAGGCTGGATGGGGTGCCAGACCAGCGGCTCCTGGGGTTCCCTCGGATACCCTCAGCCAAGATGCTCCACACTGAGGACTGCTGAGGGGTGCAGTTGGACAGGATAGGGTGGGTTATCTGCCCTCAGCCTCTGAATGCCCCCCCAGGCACACCTGGCCCTTATCCCTGCGTTCTTTTGCATATAGATGTAGATATAAAGATATACAGACATAGTGCATGTATGTATACACATCATACACACACACAGTCATCCTTTTTTCCTATTTGACACCTGCTTCCTCCCATCTCAAATGGAGGTGCAGATACCAACCAATGGAGCTGGTTCACTGACAGGATCACAGTGCTGGGCTCGGTAATGTTACTGGAAGGAATCCATAGCAAGGTTAAACTGCTACTGGTTTCTGAGCTCACCTCCACAAGAACGACCTTTACATTCTGAAGGTGTCCTTGATGTCTGCCTGCAGCCAGGCAGTGGGGTTACTGTATACACTTTGGCTGGAAGTTGACACTTCACTTCACTAAACAAGGTGGCTTCCTCTGAAGGTGCCCATCTACGTCCACGCTGATAGCACCCACTGCAAACTGCTGCAGCTTTTACCCTGAAGCCCTGGTTGCTATTCATTTATAGAGGATTCGCTTAGCGATGTATGTGTGTGTGTGGCAGGGGCATTTCACAAGGGCCTCCTTTAACATACAAGTTCAGGAGCGATAGGGCAGGCAGGTGACTTTCTCACCCCATTGGCCTCCTTCTCTGGTGAAGAGAGTTCTGGTCAGCCCGCCAGGCCCATGGTCACAAGGACACATCAACTGAATCCTTCCACCATGATATTTATTGATCCCATGCTCTGTGGAAGACCTAGGAATGTGCAGGGAGTTTGGGTCTCCTCCAGGATTGGGAGAGAGAGCTAGCAAATAGAAGGTGGGTAGGAGGTATCTGCAAAGGGATAGGGATGAGGCAGTGGCCCTGTCACTCACAAAAAGTTGTACTGTCCACCTACCTGGGCCCACCCTTCGGAAAGGGCATGGAGCAGGCAGCAGGAGAGAATGGCGACAGGGTCCTCCTGGAGCCTCCATCCTGGCCCTAGTCCCTAGGTGCTAGCCTTACTCCATAGGCCTCATTCTTTTAGGGTCCTTAGACACTGAGTCTTCTGTAGCTCCCACATTTTTGGATTGAGGGGTTATCCAGTAGGATGGGGGGCACACAGCCCATCCATCCCTCTCCTCTCACCCCATGACCCTTAAGAATCCTTCTGCTAGTCTGTGAGACCAGGGTCATCACTGACAGGCCCATCTGTGTGACCCCAATGAGGGTGGCCTATGGAATGCTTGGGGCATCACCTTTACCCAGGGCCCTGGCCTGCAACCCCAGCTCCCAGCCTAGCCCTCCGCCATGGAACTGCTGCTCACCCTGTCCTTGTTTCCTATGCTGGCCTGAAGGCTCAGGTCTTTAGGGGAGGATCTGGATATCACTTAGAGTCCTGGTTTGTGGGATTTTCAATGCTAAAATTGGGCAGTCCTGAGAAAACCAGGAGAGTTGGTCACCCTGGTGTCATTCTCCCCAAACCCTTCTGAACCCTGTAGGTGGTTTCCACACAGATGACCTCAAGGCTTCCCAACTCTACCCACTCCCTGCACCCTGTGATCTGGGAAAGACCACATTATTGTGTTCCCTTTTGTGTTTCAGACCCAGTTCCTATGGATCCTGAGGCACCACACCTCCCCCTAGTCCTTGGGGCTCAAGCCCCCTCCTTCCTCAGGTCCCACAAGGTCCTGTCCACTTTGCCTCTCCACCCAAGGGGATGGTAGGCATTGTGACTCCATCCCACAGTTGAGACACGAGGCCCCACAGCAGCCTGAACTCAGGGCCAGAGGCATTTCATCAGATAGTTCAAGGAAAACCAATGGAGCTGCCAGCTCATAGCTGGGCTCCAAGTGACTATGCCAGGCCCCCACACAGCCCTTCACCCATCCTGTCCCTCCTGGTGTTTCACACCCCAAGTGTCACAGACTCACACTCTTTTTGTGTAAACATCTTAATTACATCTTTAATGCTCTCACATGGAGATGCTGTGAGTTAAATTACAGCGTCTGTGCATCCTAAATTACCCACAGCCCTCCAGTTGGTTCAAGTGCTAATGTATTTATAGCATCTAGAGGAGGGAATACATCCCAAATCTTCCCTACATGGGCCTCCTTGGCCCTCACGTCCTGACACATGGTATTTGCCCAACAGAAGGTCTGTGCTGCTGCCCCCGCATCCCCTCCAGAAAGCGGAGGACAGCAATGGTGGCGAGGCTGGGCATGGGGGCATGCTTCTGTGCATGCTCACGTGCGCATGCATGCTCAGAGTAGAAAATTGCTCAGCTCCTGGGGTCTGGCTTAGCCCCATGCCTTGCTCACATGCCCCAGACTGGTAGAATTCCTGAGGGATGTGGGGTGGGTAGACAACGGGTGGGTGGGCTATGCTATCAAATAGGTCTGTTTCCCATGGGGCTACCCCCACCCTGTTTCAGGCAGTCAGAAGTCCCCAGATAGCCCACAGCCTGTGACCAGTGCCCTCAGACCAGTAGCCTCTCCCACAACCCTAGATCCCCAATATACACCAGGACAGGGAACCATTTTCAGAAGCAGGTTACCTGGCTTGTAGAGCCCAGTGAAGAGATGAGATGGGCAGCAGGACCTTCACCTTGGCTTTCCTTTCCCTTCAGTCCCGAACACTGAAGGCAGAGAAGGTGGCCTATCCTGGTGCTCCCACACACATCAAGGGGTGGGGTGGACTTGGAGGGTGGGGCCCATGCAGAAGGTCTTCATCCTACCCTGTGCTGGGATACGCACATCCTACCCTGCACATGGGCACATTCACGCACATGTCTGAGGCCTTTCAGCAGGTCCAGGCACTGTGTCCCTCTACACCCATTCCCCTACTTCCTTTGCTCTTTCCCAGCCAACAGCTGGCTGCCAGGGAGGGTGGCTGGGAGGCCTCATGGACCCTCCAAAATACAGATGGGCCTTGGGTAGGAGCAGCCCTCTTCCTGGCATCCTTGCCCACTTGGCAGTTCTTGCTTCATCCCTGGGCTTCTCCTGGGGCGACCCGGTTGGTTGCCTCTCTGCACTGTAGAGGAGGCTCCAGATTCTGAAGACAGGTCTCTCCCTGACAAAGGGGAAACCCTCCCTACTCCTCTCTCCTTTCCCCTCCCATCCCATGTCTCCCCCCCCCCCCCCATTTCCTCCACATTAGAGGAGCAGACCATGATGTAAAGAGTCTGGGGAGGACACAAGGAAGCTAGCATAGCTCTCAACCTTCCTGACATGAGGGATGCCCTCCATGCCAGGGCCCTCAGATCAGGGGACATCAGTAGCCAGATGTCCAGCCTGCCTGGCCAGGGCCTCTCTTAGAGCCTGGAGAGTCAGCAGGTGGGTCCTGGGAATAGCTGGGCCTTGGCAGGGCAGGTCCTGAGAGTAGGTCTTAACAATCACGGAGTGGGCAGCTCAATGGGCACTGTGGCAGGTGTCTTCATCAGAAGTCCAGGCCTGTCCCCGGGGCACTCATGCATGGATGGCATTGGCTACGTCGGTGAACACCAGCCGGCTGGGCCTCTGCAGTGGGCCCTGAGAGGGGAGAGTGGTCTGCAGAGAGACAGGGGCATCAGGGACCTTGACCAAGGCCATTCACCTCCACCCTCGCTTCCGGGTTGGTCTGTTTTCACTTGGCACCAGCTACGCCTTCCATTTGGAATGCTCTCCTTGCAAGTTCAGCCTGGATATACCAACCGGCTCAGATGACCCCCTCCCCCCCCCCCCCCCCCCCCCCAGCCACCACCAGTTTGCTAGCATGCACTTGCCCTGCGGGCCTAGAGGCTGGATTAATTATGCATGCACCACTCTCTCCCAGCAGAAGGGGGCCCACCTCTGTATCCCCTAGCTCTAGCACAGGGGCTGGACCAGAGGAGGCAGGGAGGCACACAGGAAACAACTGTCAAATTGTCAGTAGTCCCATGGGCTGGGTGGACCAAGGTTCTCAGTCTGATTTCCCAAATATCCCAAGTGGGGAATGTGTCCTGATCAGTTGCCACAGAACTGGTGGCAAAATCAGGAGGTCTCTGGACTTCCAGTCTGGACTCTTCCTGAATCCAGTCTCCTAATTCTGCCCTGGCAGGGCCAGCGCCTCCCCCCTAAGCAACCTGTGGGGTCAAGGCAAGGAGAAATGCAAAGGGGTTTCATGGGTCAGGGAGAGACCAGGCCTCCTCATGTTGCTCTGGCCCTTGGGAATTTTAGGGACTGGTGGCAAATGGCCATGCAGCCCAGTGGCTCTGACAGGGTGACCACACAGGTACCTAACCCTTTGGATGTAGGAGGCGAATTTGGCTGGGGTCTCCACACACCCAGCGTTTGTCAGTTGCTAGGAACCCCCTAGTGTAGTCAGAGGTGCCCCTGTTCCAGAATCTGACCCCAATCATGATGTGCTCAGGACCAGGGCCCTCAGGGGGCAGAGGCACCAGCCTCCCAGTTCCAACAATCTCTCCCATTAGTCCTCTCCTGCTTTCCTAGCCAAGGTGTGGGGGCACAGAGGGCAAGAATTAGGACTTTCATTTGCAGACAAGAAAGCAGAGGCTCAGAGAGGCCAAGGGGCTGCCAAGATCACTACGTTAGCAGGGGTAGAGCTGGGCTGGATTCCAGGGCTGCCCTGGCCTCATGCAGTCAGTTTATAGGTGGCCACAGGGAAACTCTACCTGTTTCTAAACAAACCTGACAAAACCCATATACCCACTTGACCGTATGGCAGGTGCTGGAAAGCTGCATGAGAAAGGAGGGAGGGGTGGGGGCCGAGGACTCATGAGCAGCCTGCAGCCTGGGTGGGGAGCCTGGTTAGTGCCCACCTTGCCCTGCATGGCCTGCATAGAGGCAGCAGCCTGCATGGAGGCAGCGTCCCGCCCGTGCTCCAGCAGCTCCTGCTCCAGTTCATCTTGTTCTTCCGTAGGGTCGAAGTTGTACATGGGCATGAGCTGGTGGCGGAGCTTCTCCAGCCTGGGGGTGGGGGGGAGGCTGCTGGGGGCATGGCAGGTCCTTGCCCTCCCTCCAGCCTTCTGGGCCCTGCCTGATGCCCAGCTGAGCCATAGCACACAGCTATGCTTAGGGGGTCTGAGGTTTCCTCTGGGATTAAATGAAAGCTATTTTTGTACCTGCAGTACCATCTCCACCCCTCTGTTAGTTACCCACTCCTGGGACCCGATGGGGCCACGGCCCATGGAGGCATCATCTGTGGGGTCCATGGGGACTGCGTAGGCCAGGGCCTTGTGTGATCCACAGCCTCTGCGGGCCAGGCAGGGTAGGGGAGTCAGTGACCTGGAGCTCAGGGTATTGGGGCAAGGGTGGCTCAGCACTCCTGGAGGGAAAGTATTCATCCCCAGCCGTGAGCGGGCAGAAGAGGACCTGACTCCCTGACCAGGGAGAGGGGCCCCAATGTTGGAGGGACTCTCTTTTCCCACCCATGTCTCCTGGAGTCCAGCCCAACACTGCCAACAGGCTGGAGTTTTGGGTGGCAACTGGGGAGTTACCTCTTCTTCTTCCTGATGTATAAAACCTGCAAGAGAAGGAGCAGTGTCAAATGGCTGGGAATGAAGTCCCTGACTAGTCAGCAGTCCCTTGGGACAGGGGACATCCTGAGGGTGACGATGGGGAGAAGTGTGGGTCCCCATGTCCTCAGGGGATTCCCTCCCAGGGACACACACATCCTGCATTTGTGCCTCCTTTTGACATTTATCAGCTGCTGACAGTGCCTGGGCTTGGAGGTGGGGAGCAGGCCCGTGCTTCAGGAACCCAGCCTGGGAAGACCACGCAGTCAGGCCTGGCCTGCAGACAGGAGGACCCTATCTCTGCCAATATAGACTGTGGTTTCAGCCACTCAGCACCTGCCTCAGACTCCTCAGGGCTGAGGGGGGAGGGAAGATTTCAGCACACCCTCTCCTCTCAACTCTCCCCAGGGAGTACATGGCTTCCCCAGAGCCATGGATGGGCAAAAAGAACAGGGGGCCAAACTGCAGGGCAGTGGCTCTAGGCAAGGCTCTGGGCTGGGCTTCTGAGGTTTCCATGGGAGGCTGATGGGCTTCAGTGGATGGGGCCTGGGGAGGAGAGCGTGAGCCCCTGAATAGCAGCCCAGACTGAACACCGGAGCTCAGATGCTGGAGGAATGTAGAAAGGCCTTGGGTCCTAATCCCCATGGTACAGACTGGAAGTTAAAGGCCTAGGCAGCTTGAGGAAACGTGCAAGACCTAAGAGCTCCAGGTGGGAGCAGAACATCCTGATACAAAGCACTGAGAAGGGAAGAAGGGCTGGCCACCAGGGCAGGGACTCCAGGGACCTCTGCCACCACCTGGCTGTTCCCTAAACTGGTGGTTTCTGGCTGCCAGGAAAATGACCACTTCTGCCTGGGGAAAAGCCATGTCCCTAGAGTCTGTCCTCTGTGGCTCTCATATCCTTTGTGCCTCATTCACAGCTTGAATTTGGTTTGGTTTCCAGCCTGGCCCAGAGTTCCTCTTGCTGCTTGTTTCCTCGGAAACCCCAAAGGCCTGAAAAGAAACTGACTTGCCCCTTGCTTTCCATCCCCTCCAGGGGTCACACATGGATGATACCCTTGCTGTCCTGTGGAAAGGATGCTGGGGGAGCTCCAGGTCTCAGACCCAGCCCCCTATCTGCCCTGAACCAGCAGCTTCAGCCCAAGCACCTGGACTCCCTCTACTCCCTCTACTCTGGCCCTTCTCCAAACCCTCCTTACTGCCCTGTGGTCCTGTCCTACAGATGGGTCTTCACAAGAGTCCAAAACCTTTAACAAATCTCCATGCCATGGTCCTGCTCTTCCCTCTGCACCAACTACTGACACCACCCTCCCACATACCTTCCTTCCAAATCTTCCCACCCCTCACCATCCAGCTGCAGTGCTGCCTTCTCCAGGAAGCCCTCCCATACCACTCCATCTGTGTGAGGCACACAACCTGGCACTGATTTGCCTCTCCTCATACCCAACATGGCCCTTCTGGGGGCTGGCATGAGACGAGAGGAAGCAGCATTCAGGGAGCATCTCTGAACCTGTTCCCTAGTGCCCAAGAGCTATTTTCTGTCCTCCATTGCCTTTGTCCCACAATCTTCCTACCTCTCTGGTTTGGGCAAGTAGTTCCTCTATCCTGGCCCTCTGAACGTTCCTCCAGAATGAAACGTAAGGGAGTGCTCCCAAATTCCTGGGACAAAATCTTTTGCCTAGAGTCACAAGGGCAGATTCCAGACCCCACATTTTCCCTGAGGTAAGATTGTTTCAGTTTACTTAACTGCCACATTGGTGCCATGGGGAAACCTTGGCGCTCTGCCTTGCTCCTGCCCAGGGAGCCCACTCACTCTGTGTGTTGCATCCTGGCCCTGCTTGCTGGCCAGGAGTTGTTCCCTGGCAGTGATCCGAAGCCTACAGGGCCCATATGGCAACCTTGGTTTAACAGTAGCTCCAGCCAGGTCATGGATGGACCATCCACAGCCTTATTTGCCAGAGCAACCTGGTCCTGAGCCTAAGGCTAGCCATCAGAGTCTGCAAGGGGCAGTGGCCAGGATGCCACCATTGTCAGCCCACCCAGGGGACCACAGGTGCACCCCAACTCAGTCCCTCTAGGCTGCCCTTGGCATCCTTGGTTTATCTGTCTCCTATTTCCCAAAGAAACACAGGGCAGGACCTTGTCTCCCTAGTCCCTGGGGACCTGAAGGCTTGGTCCAGGGCAGATGCCCAGTAAATAACTGCCAAGTGAATGAACATTGCCAGCAGGCTGCCATGCCCAGAGCATCCCACCCCTACTCTGCAGCCCAGGTTCTATTCCCATCGCCTTCTGGCCTCTACTCCTATGGCACCCCTCCCCATACTTGCCTCACTGTCCTGCTTGCTGCTCACAGAAACCCCTGCCCGCTTCCCAACTTTTGCCCATCAGGACCCTCCACCTGGAACAACCCCCTCTCCAACTCCTACATGGCCCCCATGGCCCAGCTCAAGACACCATGTATCCTGAGAACCTTCTCTGGTTCTTCCAGTTGGAGGCAGCCTCTCTGGTCTCTGGGTCCCTAGTGGAAAAATACCTGGAGAAGGGGAAGATCGTGCTATCATTAACAGACAATTATCTTCTGATTAAGAGTCTCTAAAATCTAAACACTGACCACCCTCCTCCAACTGACGGCCATCTGGGTCAGCCCCAGCCTGCCAGCTCTTACCATGGCCACAGCCAGGCCAATCACTGTGATGATCCCAAAGGACAGAAGCATTGTGCCCACACCAGCAGTGCCACCAGCCACATCAGGGATTCTGGTGTCATTAAAGCTGGTAGCTTCTGTGCTGAGGGTAGTGGTCTCGGAAGCTGGCCCATCTGTGGCAGGCTCCAGGTCAGGCTCAGAGGTGGGTGGGCGGCTGCTGAACCAGCCCCTGGCAGATGGGATCCTGGAGTTCATGCTGATGCTGAGAGGGCCCTGGCTGAGAGACTGCCTGTGGTCAGCCAACCTGCCAACTTGATTCTGACATCAGTAGTGTTCCAGACTGTGGCCCCCCACTATACTTGCAGGTTGCCACCTCCTTGGATAAAGGGAGCTCCCTGGCTCCTTGGGTGCTGGAAAAGAAAGAATAAAAAACCATGAGGCTTAGAACAGGACTCAGGGGTAACATCAAGTACCCCTAAGTTCTGAAGGCACTGGGGAAATAAAAGTTTGAGGGCAAAGGCAAGTTCAAGGGACATCAGGACATGTGCTTTACTTATGTATAGTTCCCATGTGGATTTAGGAAGGTGAAAATGAAGCCCTTCCCCTTCTCTGAGGGTATGATAACCATAGTGATCGTACTTGGAAGATGTGAAAGGTGGCGGGGAGGTTTGAAAGGAAAAGTCTCTACCCTGTGTAATAGCCACCTTCCCACCCCTACTCCCTGCATTTCCCATCTCCTCACTCCCTGCCCCCCATATCCCTCACCTCCTGCTTGGAGAAAAAAATACTGCAGCTTTTTCGTTTCCTGGAGGGAAACACTTGCCCAAGAGTCAGATGACCTTAGGCATGTCACTCCACTTCTGTGTCTCAGTTCTCCTGAGTCTGAGATAAAACAAAAACAAAAACAAAACCCCACCTCCCTCACAGGTTCGTTAAAATGGCAGAATGAACTGGTCCCTTGAAAAGACTTAGCTCAGCGCAACCCTTGCCCACAGTAAGCACCCAATGTATAGACCTTCCCCACTGGGCAGCCCACTTGGGAAAGAAGCCCCTGGACCCAGCCAATTTTGTGATCCAGGCTGTGTTTGCAGTGGGGCGGGGCAGGTGTGGAGAGCCCAGAAGGCAGGAAGGGGAGAGAGGCTAAGGTCAGGTCCTCTGGCACGACTTCTCTGCAGGCTCTTAGGGTCACAGGACCTCCATAGGGGAGCTAGGGGCTGCCGGAGACAAGGAAAAACCAGGTGAGCAGGGAGTGTGTCTTCATATGCAGGGGTGGAGCACCCACTCTGAGATGATTCTTCTCCCCTCCCTCCTCCCTTGGGAGGAGAGGGTGGGAGATGAGGCAAGAGGGTGTGGCTTAGGTCTTCCCAGGCCAGAGGGCGCAGGGTAAGGCAAGGTGGGAAGGGGGCCCATTCAAGTTGCCTAAGGGCAGGTCTAGGGAGAAGGGGGAGATACACAGCTCATGGCTGCACACATACCTCCCTGTCCTAGCTCATGGGTGTATGCGGGGTGCCTCCCTGTGCAGGTGCATGGGTGTGTGTGTGAGGAGTGTACACATTAATGATGGCTCCTTAGGAAGGGGTAAGGTTGGCAGAGGGATATGGGGCTCATCCCTCTCTGCCCTCTCCCTCCAGCTAGGCTGAACGCGTCAGCAGCCCCAGGTTCTTCCTTGGCTTTGCCTCTGACCCCAGACATGACCTTGGGCCAGACCCTTAACTCTTGCTCTGGGCTCTCTTTATTCCTCGATCCAAAGCAGAGAAAAGGTCCTGTCCATCACTGTCTGGGACTGCCTGAGGGTCCAAAGGGCAAGAGAATGAAACGGGTGAAATGGGTTGGCACCGCGACCTCCGAGAACCCGCATACCGTTCTCTACCCGGTTCTTCAGTCCTCCCTGCTCCAATCCCCATCCCCGCTCTGCGACTCTGTGATTCCTCCATTCTTGCACAGAAGCTGCGACCTCAGCACTTACTTAATCCTCTCTGGGACGCCGAGCTCAGCCGGAGAGGCTAGGGGTGATGGCGATCGGCAGGAGGCCAGGGCCGGGGACTGCGGGTCCGACCCCAGGTTCGCCCTCCCAGTGCACTCCGAGCCGGGGCGGGGCCAGCTACAGCGCACCGCCGGCAGCCGTGAGTGCCGGCTCAGTCGGCTTGGGCCGGGACCAGCGGGGCCTGGACCCACCGCGGGGGTGGGGCCGAGGCGAGTAGCCCCAAGGGTCCCCCATGCTCCAGTGCCTCGCCTCTCTGCCCGCTCCGCGCTCTTGGCTCCCGATTGGCTGTCAGGCCCAGAGCCTGCCCGGCACTGGCCCGATTGCCTGTCGCTCTGATCTGGCTCCGCCCCCAGCAGGAGCCGGACACTGGGTGTCGGTTCTTGCAGATCACCCCTCGCTCCCCGTGGCCTTTGCTGAAGTAGAGTCGAGGACCTTGGATGGCTAAGCCCTTCTTGCACTAGAACTCGGGCGGAGCTCTACCTCCGCCGAGATAGACGCGTGCGCCCGAAACGCAGGCGGACGCCGAAGGCTCGGGGAGAGCACTGGACTGGGAGTCCTTGGACCTCCATTGAACTCTGGCTCGCCCGTCTATGGCTTTGTGACCTAGAGCAAGATGCTTCCCCTCCCTGGGGCTCGCTTCCTGCCCAGATGGGCTCTACTGAGTGGCCTCTTGGGTAAACGCCCACCCCAGGCTAGAAATGGGGTAGCTTAGTTCAGAGAAGTTGGGAGCAGGATCGTATTATTATTATTGGATTGGTATTATTATTGGGCAGCCTGACACAATCCTACACATATTCCTCACAATAGCCTCCATCCACAGCGCAATCATCTCAGGGGAGGGACCCTTGGATACCTTCTAATCTTCGGATTTTCAAGGGAGTTTACGAGGATTACGGGTCTGGGATCGAGCCCAGGAAACTGCATGTTTAATAGTAGTTAACAGTGATCTAGTTAACAATAGATCCTGGTGGTAGGAGGGTGTCAGCAGATCACACTTGTGTGGGACAGGTCACACTTTTGTGGGACACTGCTGTGAGTTTTATAGAAGGAGCAACTGAGGCCCAGAGTGAGCTGGCAACAGCCAGAGTTCGAACCCAGGTCTCCAGCATCCAAACCCTAAAACCTGGGAGCAAGAGGGTCAAAAGCGGCCCTGGGGTCTAGTGACCCCTGGCCCCCAGCGCGGCTCGGACCACTCTCGGCCAGGTCTTGAACACTGGGTCCCGCCCTCAGATTGCTACCGTCCCCACCACTGGAATGCATCCAAGTGCTGCTAGGCCTGTGCAGAGGCTACGCTAGACCATGCCCCTAGACATCGCACTCCAATTCTCAAACCCTGGGCTGGCTGCTGACAGCCCCGTTGGGGCTGACCACGCACCACCGCGGCTGGGTACCCAAACGCCAGCTCGTAGTAGTCCCCGCGGGCTGGGGCCATGTCCCCTCCGTGACCTTCAGGAAGAATGGGGAGACCTGGCTCCTAGGGCGCAACCTCCCACACATCCACGCACCCTGGCGCGGGTGGACTACCGGCGCACCCCGCGTGGCTTTCACAGCCTCCTCAACAGCCCGCAGCGGCTTCCCGGGTGGAACCCAGTAGCACTAGGAACTCTGGAGCTGGGCAACTGGGTCCGCCCGAGTCCTTTCTCAGAAGCACCGACACCGGAAGCAGGGCGTCCGAGGGTGCTCACGTCGGGTCTTGCATATCCGGGGGCCATGCCCCGGCAGTTTCTGCATCCGGGCGGGCGGGCGCGGTAATTCTTCAGGCCGGTATGTGCTAGAAATGGGAACCGGGACGGGTGCCCCTGGACTGCAGCACTCTAGAGACGCCCATTCCGCGTTATATAGATGAGGAAACAGGCTTGGGGAGAGGCGACCTTGCCTGGGTCATTAACGATGCTTTGCAGAGCTGAGAGGGAAGCTGCGTCCCGGACTTCAGGCCTTGGCTCCTCCTGGGGCAACGCTCAGGTGGACAGAGCTGCTCTGGAGACCGGAGGACGTGGGTTTGTGTCCTGCCTGGGACAGTGCTAGCGAGGTGATTTTAGGCAAGTCGCTTTCCCTCCCAGCTGGTCTCTGAAGGTGTGACACTTAGCAGGTGCTCAGTATGCTAGTTTGGACCTTAGTCCGTGCGACGGGAAAGGGGACCACTAATTTTAAATCCTCTGTTAAATCTTGTTTGTGATAACTTAAGTATAAAGTTAACAAATAATCGTCAATTTCTTTTTGGCTGGGGATTTATGCTGATGTTTAGGATTATGGGTTAAACGGGGCAGGGGGAGAATTTTAGCATACAAATCAGTCCGTGCAAAATGTCAAAAGCAAAGCAAAGCTCCCAAGCAAAGGCAGTCTCCTCTCTTCTTGCAATATTAGTTAAGAGCATGTAACATTGAGTCCCTCCCGTGTGTTGAGCTGACTCTCAGGCCCTTGACATTCATTGTCTGCTGCACTGCTCACGTGGAGTTGATGCTATTCTCCCCATTTTATGGAGGACACTGGAACTCAGAAATAATGACTTTCCCAAGTTGCACACACTAGATGATACAGATCTGTTCAGCCCTCAAGCCTGAGCCCCGACCCATCACCAGGGACTGAGCTCTGGGTTCAGCCCACTTCAGCTAAAAACATGATGAAAACATAATTGGCCAAGACAAGAAGAATCAAATAAGTGGGTGAGGGTCTAAAATGGAGTTAAGGAGGTAGCAGAGCAAGAGCATGCCCTCTCTCAGGCAGCAGGTCAGGGAAGAGTGGGTCACACAAGACTCTCTCACACAAGCTGCTCTCCTGGTTCTTCTCTCTTCCAGGTTGGCAGTCACATTTGGATCAGAGCCACCTTGAGGAGCCAGAGCCTGTGACCGTCTCTACCTGGTTGGAGCCAGTGACCCATCTTCAGCAGCTGACATCACTTGGAAGACTTAGGGACCTGGGAGCACTCAGGAGAGCCTTTCCCTGAGACATGGAGCTTGGGGACCGAATGCTCCGGGCCCTCCTGTCTGGCCTGGGAAGGAAGGGAGGCACCAGGGGCTGGGCCTTCAGCTCATGGCAACCCTATCTGCCCCTGGCTGGGTTGTTGAGTGCCACAGAGGTGGTCAGCCACTGGACTGCAGTCTTTGAGAAGAGGGGCATCCCTGAGGCCCAGGCATCCAGTGAGTACATCGTGGCTCATGTCCTTGGAGCCAAAACAGTTAAGTGCAGTGTTGTTAAGAGGGCAGAATATGGGGAGGGAGAACCTTAGGGAAGAACATCCAGGCTTTTCTGCTCCACTGAGAATGCTAAGCTAAGAGTGATGGGGTTTTTCTGAAGGCATGTCTTAGATGGATACTTTTTCATTCACCCAGCTAACGTTTACAGTGTGTGCCAGGCAGTAGGGATCCAGGGATGACCAAGGTGGTCAGTGTTGGGCCCACAAGCATTGTCCACCTAAACCTGGGTCAGGCCCTTGGATCAGGGGAGGCAGCCACTCACATTCTCTGTGGGGCAGTTTCAGAGCCTGAGACCAGTACTTCGGACCCAGCCCCTGAGTCCTTGGCAGCTACAGCATGTGCAGAAGCTGAGTAGCTGCCGATTGCAAAGGTGAGCATCCGTGGGCCAGACCTGAGGGCTCTGTGTGGGGAACAGATGTCTGATTTCCTCCAGCCCAACTAGTTCGTGGTCAGGGAGGAGGAAAGTATCCAAGGACTAGGAAGGTGTTGGTCTGAGGGGTTGATGAGAGGGGAATCAGGCAAGTAGAAAGGGAGAAGGGAGGGAGGGAAGGCCTTGGCTCAGAGTCCTGGGGCAAGGAGGACGACCCTGACGCTTTTGGTATCCCACAAGTTCTCTCAAATCAGTCATGGTCCTATTGGTCCAGGCTCTAGCACTGATGTCACCCAGCTGCCTCCTCTGTAGGATGCCTGTGCAGTACATCCTTGGGGAGTGGGACTTTCAAGGGCTCAGTCTGAAGATGGCCCCCCCAGTGTTCATCCCTCGCCCGGAAACTGAGGTAGGTGTGGCACCAGGACAGGGCAGGATGGGGATGAGGGTGGGGTTTAGGGTACCTGTCTTGCTCCAGATTTCCTCCAGGGGGCGCTGGGACCCTGTGATTATTGTCCTCAGAGGCCTTGCTTTTCCATACTGGTGTCTCCTGGAAGGCTTGGTAGGTGGGGCCAAGAGTGTAGAGGTCTCCTTCTGGCCTCCTTGAGTGTCCTCACATCCCAGACCAATGTCCTAGCTCCCAGACATGGCCTATCCAATCCATGGGGGGAAAGTGCCTTCCTCCTATCTCAGGAGGCGTGGGTGGAGTGGATAGGGCTCCAGCTGGACACCTGGAGGCCTGGTACAGCTATGTGACCTCAGGAAATTCATTGACCCCTCTGGGCCCACATGATAAAAGGGTTGGGCCAGGGAATCTGTGACTTGTTGGTTCTCTTAGATCCACTGTCTGGTCAGGTAATTACCCGTGTCCCTCAAATTACTAGGACTAGGGATTGGGTGGCCCTAGATACTGTCTGTTGGTAAGGCACCCTTATTGTGGGAGAGATGCTTTCTGTAGCCCTTCTTGGGCTTCCCGTTGACCTTATAGGGAGCCAGAGAGAACAGAGCAGGTGGATGGGGCTGTGTGGGGGCTGATGGGCAAGCTAGAGGGCACCAGGCTCTGAGAAGGAGTGTTTCTCAAAAGGTACCCAGGCATACAAACATTCCTAGGAAAGATCATACCTCATTCACCTGCCCAGACAGGTACCCAGAGTCCCACCTCATTTTCCTAGACTCTCTCCCCTGGCCAAGAAACCTTCTGACCCCATTCACTTCCACATCATGTGGTTCAGAGGCCAGGTCCTCACTTTACAGCCCAGTACTGGGAGGGACAGTAGGGAATCTGAGAACTACCTAAAGTCACAGGGCTGCCAGTGGAAGGAGCGTGGGGGCAGCACTCGGACTTTCTGACTCTGGGTCAGGGCCCCACATCTCCCATAGGGCTGTCCCATCTGGGATTGGATGAGCTGGGATGGAATGCGGAGATCCAGAGCAGGAAGTGGTGGTCTGCCACCTGTAGGTTCTTGGGAGGCTACCCTGTGTCTTTCCCAAGCATGTGACCTCTGGCTGGGAGCTCACTTACTGTCTCCTGAGGCTGCCAAGGGTCAGGACATGGGAGGGAAGCTACCATGATGACCTTTTAGTCCCCTCAGAGCTGATCTGACACCAGCCATGTGCTCCAGGGTTCTGAATGTGGAATGTGGACTTCTGGCTCACATGGGGGCCCCCCATTCCTGTGTGGGTCTGGGCCAGAGAGCAGCTCTGTTGCAAGGAGCAGGGGGAGGGGAGAATGGAGGGGGAGGCTGTGGTTGGGAGGTCAGGTCCTCACCTCACTGTGCAGACATTTCTGAGAACTTGCCAGGTTTGCCCCAATGTGAAGCCACATTGGGGGTGCTTTACCAAGAACTTGAGAGGACGTGGCCTGTGGCAGGGAGTAGGGAGAATGGGTGCAGGGAACAGTTCATGGTGCCTGTGATCTTTCTATCCACTGGAGGACAGTTTCTGATGATGGGGGCAGAAGTCAGAAATGTGAAGCTGTAGGTGGCATGTGGCTCGATGAGTTGGGCTTTCCCTGTGGGTGGGAAGGTGGCTCAGTCCCAAGGCTGGCGGTGTGTACAGTGGGAAACCCAAGGCTGAGAGTGTGAGCCATTCATATCCAATTGGGCAAGATGAGGCTCTGCGGGGTAGGGGAGGCTCAGTGCCTTATCTGTGATTAGCTTGAAAGAGGCAGTGCCACCTTCATGGGGCTGCTGTCTCAGAGCATCCGAATGGAGGGTACTCACAGCAGTCAGGTCCTGCTGAGGCCTTGGGCTGACTTCTTGATGGAAGCTGTCTGTTCCCCACATTCCCTTCTATCCCCACCCCATCATGGTTTTGGATTCTTCCCTTACTCACCTAGAAGAGGTGCCCTGAGTCTGAGGCCAGCTCAGCTCTCAGCCTCCTCTAAAGAGCCACCAATTTCAGGCTGATGGAGGCTGGAGGCTCTTCACTTGGTGAGGAGGAAAGTTTGTGGACTTCTTGCAGGTGGTCTCTACCCCTATAATTGTCCCATAGCCAAGTTGATCCTCAAGTGGTCTGGAGTGTAATAGAGGGTCCAGGGGACACTCAGCTTCATGCGCTCCCTGGGATGGCCGTTCATATATGTTGTATGTCTCTCTGAGGTCAGGGGTGTCTCTGTGAGGTGGCTGGCCAGTGTGGCTGTCCAAGGGGTCATTCTCCAACCAGAGTAGGTCTGTCTGTGGCCAGGAAACCAAGAGAAGTTCACACCCCTGACAAGCCTCAGCTGTCCTACCAGATGCTCAGTATGTGGCCTCAGTGCTGAGCCCGCAATCTCCCACCACAGCTCTAGACTTCTCGCGCTATGGTAGTCCCAGTGCTATGGGCCCAGGTTGCTGCAAGCACCCCTGCAATCTCCAGTAGTGCCTGGTACAGGACTAGTGGGAGCAAGTGAGGGAAACAGGAAGGGTTGAACCCATAGGCCAAGTCCTACCTGCCTTGAACTTGCTACCCTGGGCACAGGTGAGCTTTGCTCCTGGGATTGGGGGGCCTGGAAGGATAAAATGCCTTTTGGGACTCAGGACTGAGGAGCTTATATGGCAAATGGGTCTGAGTGATCTGGAGCTGTTGAGCTTGACTGTTGATATTGGGAGTTTGGGAGGACCTAGGGGAGTCTGAGACTTAGAGGGTAGCTTCCCACGACCACTGAGAGCTTGCCCAGCACTTGGAAAGTGGCCAGGAGGCCCCTCTGAGGGTCAGGCTTTGCCTGTGGGACACACTGTGATGGGTTAGATTCCTGGTCTTCCCATCATGGAGCCTTCAGTCTGGTGGGAAAGGCAAACTGCCTCCTGGACTTTAGACTCATGGTGAGGAGCCATGGTAGAGAGAGCCTGGTGGGGCGGTGGGGGTGAGGAAGCCTTTCTGGAGAGGTGGACCTGTTTATAGATGAAGGGAGCGCCCACTTGCAGACCCCTTTGCCCATTCCTGAGCCAGCCCTGCCTAGGATTCCAGGAGTCCCAAGTAGGGAAATTCTCCTAAGGGTTGTCTTTGAGAAGGAAGCACACTGCCCTTTCCCAGTTCCATGCCTGGCTGCTTGGGCCCTCACTCCACTGCTCATTAGAAACAGTTGGCTACTGGGCAGCAGCAGCCCTCCACTCTCACCTCCACCCTGTATTTGTTTCCTGCACAGTCCCTGCAGGTAGCAGATGGGTGGACAAGACTTGAAAGCCTGTTGTTTCCAAAGTGACAGTGTCTATAAGTGTCCCCAGGCCCCCAAGGCAGGTGCAATCAGGCACCTCCCACCACACTATGCCCACTTATTCCCATGCCTTGTGTATGCATGCCACAGCCCTCTTCGGATATGGGGCTTAGGTGGGACTGTGTTCTCCCTACTATGCCCCACCTCCATGGAGGCAATTCCCTGTCCCCCCCTGGGGGCCTTCTAAGTTCAGCTCTATGAAGAAGCTGGGGCCACTCTGGCCCCTGATAATTGGCCATCAGGAGCTGTGAACCAGGCTCCAGGAGGGGCCTTGACCCCTGGGCCTTAGCTTCCTCATGGACCATTTGTGAGGATCCAACAGATTAATGGAGGGAAAGTTCTGGAATCAGGGCCAGTCAAAGAGGAAGTGGTCGAGGAACATCAGGCATGGTTCTAGCATTGCCATGTGCACAAAACAGAGGCTGTCTATAAAAGGCCTAGCTGAGGTTTATTGAACACTTACCATGTACCAGGAATGGGACCCATGTCTCACGAATGTGTTTCTGTTTAATGTCCCCAGCATCCTGATGAGGTGGGTTATCATCCACTCAGTTTCACAGGTGGGGAATCTGAGGCCTAGAGAGGCAGAGTGACCTGCCCATGGCCTGACATAAAGTTCAGTCTAGCTTTAGACACCCCCCTACATTGACCCCTGTAACCATGCTTGGGCCTCTGTGCCAGTACCCCCTGGAGGGCAGGGTTGTCACTAACCCTGATCCAGACCCCTTTGCCTCACAGGAGCTGGTTGAATGGGTGCTGAAAGAAGTGACCCAGAGTTCCTGTCCAATGGGAGCCCAAGGTGGCCCCCTCATCTTGGAAGTGGGCTGCGGATCGGGAGCCATCTCCCTCAGCCTGCTGAGTCAGCTTCCCCAGGTGAGCCCCCTCTGCGTCCCTGTGCCCCACCCTGAGTAGACTGGGATTACCACTCACTGTCCCACAGATCCTTTCCCCACCCGTTTCTGCTAGAAGCACTTGAGAGGAGGTGGCCAGATATGGGAAGACAGGGCTGCCCTCAGCCTATCATGGTCATAGCCTCTAACTCTTTTCCCCTTTTCTCTGGCCAGACCCTGGCTACAGAGAGGGGAATGGCTGTTGGGTATTTCCCTCCTCTCTGGTAGGGGTTGGAGGAGAGCTCTGGTCCCCAGCCCTGGCCTCTCCAGGTACCCTGCCCCCTACATACCCATCATTTATTCTTGGGGCAGAGTCGAGTCATTGCTGTGGATAAAGGAGAAGCTGCCATCTGCCTGACCCAGGAGAATGCTCAGAGGTAGGCGGGCTGGGGAGACAGAAGGTCAGGGTTGGGGAAGTCTGACTTTGGGACCTGGTCTCAATCCCTATTCAGGTATTAAACTCACTGATGTCTGTTTTCTACTCCTAAGAAAGGGGAGGTCGGGGGGGGGTGGGTTGTCTGGCATGGGTCCCACAGGGTTATGAAGGACAGTGGGCACCAGATAACTGCCAGTCCAAGAAGAGTTTATTCTCATAGTCCTGGTAGCCACAAGCAGGAGCTTCCCCTGTGCTCACCCTCACTTCCCATCTCTTCAGGCTTCAGTTGCTGGACAGAATTCAGATCGTTCCCCTGGATGTGACTTTAGGTATCTTCCCTACCCATCTTCCTTGGGGTGGGGATCCTCAGCACAGGTGCTGACTGGTGGAGAGATGGATGGAGGGCTTCCCCAACACACACACACACACACACACACACACACACACACACACACACACACACACACACACACACTCTTAGACCAATCCTGCAAGTCCCTGCTGCCTCCTGGGCTGATTTGACCCATGCAGGGACCAGCCACAGGGTCTTTGTTATTTTCTGAACCCCTGTAACTAGTGAGATTAACTAGGGCTTGCTTGCTTGTTGTCAAGAGATGAGCAGAAGCTCAGGAGAAAAGCTTTAGGACCAGAATACTTTAATACTTTAGTGCCTACCCATGCTGCTCCTGCCTGGCCCAGGCACAGCACAGCTCAGCCACACCTTTGCAGAGTGTTCTTGGGTTCTGGCTGCAGTTCTGGCTTCATTAAATATCCACAAGATCTTTGAGCCTCATATACACCCTCCATAGAGTGTGATACACCTGGTGTGGCACCTGGCACCTGGATGGAATGGACAAGCAGAGTTGCCAGGAATTGACTGACTAAAGCCAGGCATGCCCTCCACACACCGAGTCCATGTTGGCTATGGGGCAGCATATGGCAGGGCCAGTAGGGTTACAGAGAACAGAGGCTCTTGCATTGACCGAGCAGTCAGAGAGGTCTTCCTAAAGGTGGCACTTGAGCTGAGATTTGAGAGGAGGGAGAGAGGGCAAGGATATTCCATGTGAAAAGTTGCCATCTCAGAGTATACATGCTCCTGGCCAGGCTGCTGGCCGGGGACCCTGGGCACTAATTTGCAGGTCTGGGTTATCAGATCCAGAGATAGGCCCATGGTGTGGCTTGGGGAGGGAGACTACCCAAGGGACATGGTGGCAGGTAGAGCTGCCACCTAGTCTCTGCTGTGTGTTCCCTTTGACCATAGAGGGGAGCTGGTCACACCTCCTGCCCTGGGGCCCCATGGACCTGGTCGTCAGCAACCCTCCCTACATCTTCCACCAAGACATGGAGCAGCTGGCCCCTGAGATCCGCAGGTACAGGGTATGATAGGAGGGAGCCAGGCCTGAGAAGGCCTTGGGGGATGTGTCTGCCGTGGGGGAACTACACCATTGGGAGGGCCAGGGAGGGAGAGGGGACTGAAAGGGACAGTGATGTTGAAAGAGAGGTTCACTTAGGAGCCCACAGACCTACTCGGTTCAGCTTCTGCCTTCCCACTTAAGACCACTGAACTTCTCTGAGCCTCATTTCCTGCCTTTGAAAGGGGAGTGATAGACCTTTGCAGGGCCATGAGGAGGACTTAGCAATGAATAACATTAGACATGGTATAGAATACATAGAAGGTGCTCAAATGGGTACATCATTTTACAGAAGAATGAGGCCTGGAGAGGGAAGATGCCTGGTCCAAGGTCATGTAGGGGCTTAGCAAGAAGGCTGGGACTAAGACCCTACTCCAGGCTTTGCTGTGAGTCATCCTGTTCTCAAACAAGGGCTGAGAACTAGAGGTAGCCCAGGATCCCTTGGACAAAGCAGCAGTAATGTGGGTCAAGGTGCTGGCTCCCCCTTTCCAGGCTCTCAGGAATGGTCTAGCCAGTTCCAAGACCCCCCCCCCCCCCCCACCTCCAGACTAAGCATAGGAACAGCCTTGCCTTGCTATCAGTCAGTGGGATTCGCTAAGCACTCCCAGCACTGCCTGGTGGGCTGCTGCCTATAGGAGGTAGGGGCATCAGAGCTGCTGTTTGGGGTCTCCTTCCTCTGTGTCCTCAGATTTTCCTCTCAGCCCAGAGTGTAAGTTCCATGGGGCCCCTTTGTGGAGGGCCCTGCTCAGTTTAAGATACCCCCTGTCCCAGACTCTCACCTTCCACTGTTTTCCCTTCAGCTATGAAGACCCAGTAGCCCTGGATGGTGGGGAGGAGGGCATGGACATCATTACCCACATCTTGGCCCTGGCACCTTGGCTTCTGAAGGACTCTGGGTATGGATAGGGCAGGTCTCCTGGATCTGTCCCAGTGTGTACTAGGCCTGCCCTGACAGTCATTCTGCCCCCATGCCTCCCGGTCCAGGTAACCCAGAAATGCAGGTCCTAGTCCTGCCTGGTTGCGCTGACCCATTTCTCCTCCATGTAGGAGCATCTTCTTAGAAGTGGACCCAAGACATCCAGAGCTTGTTGGCAGCTGGCTTCAGAGCCGGCCTGACCTGTCCCTTGATCTCGTGGCTGTGCGCAAGGATTTCTGTGGGAGGTGAGCTCTACCTACCCCACCCCTACCTCCATAGTCATAGCCACACTGGTTCTTCCACTCAGGCCATCCACAGCTCTGGCTGTGGGGAGAATGTGCTGTTCCCACACTCTGCTCATCCCCTGGGATTCAGGCAATGATTGGCCTCTTGTCCCTGTCTCCTTAGGCCTAGGTTCCTGCATATCCGGAGGTCTGGGCCACAGTGTGGCTGCCTTATGGAAGCCTGACCAGGGCCCCAGCCTACCAGAGTGCCTGGCTGATCCTTCTTCCTGGAATGCTACTTGGAGGGAGGTGATGGCACTTTCTAGAACCCAGATGGTTATGACATTTCCCATGGCTCTGTGATTCCCCAAGCTCCACATTTCTGGGAGACTTGGGGATAGAAGCAGGGGTGGGGATGTCCTTCTTGGGGTGGGAAAGAACAAGGATATCCATAGTTTGGCTCAGAGCTGAGCAGACCTAGGTTCCCATTCTGGTTTCCCATCACATCAGTGTGGCCAAGGGTAGGTTGCTCAGTGTCTCTGTGAGTGGAATTGCCTTGGGGATGTTGGGAGATATGGCCAATAAAGTGTCGAGAGACCAACAAATAGTCGTCTAATGTTTTGTTACTGTGATTTGTGGGTCCCCTGCCCCCTTGTCCCCAGGCAGTGCTGGGAGTAAGAGCTTCCTCCTGCTCCAGCAGGACTAGCCATCAGTCTCCCCTCTGGTGGGAGTGTGAGAGTGCAGTGTGGAGAAAGGCACATGGGTGCTCCTTTTGGCCTTGGATGCCAGGGCCTTGGGACTGATCAACTCACTCCTAGGGTTCGACCTAGCCCTCAACTGCCCTAGGTACACTCCTACACACCCTGACTGGGTCTAGGCTCTGAGCACAGGAGTGTCATCTGAATTTCAGCTCAGAGCTGACTGCCTGCTTTCTGGAGGGGATTGGGCTGAGGGTCTTTAGTGCACAGTTCTGGGGTCACCTATCCTCATTTATTTCACTGAAGGCTTGAGCCAGTAAGGAGTAAGCAGCGTTTACGTTTACTTTTTATTCTCATAGCTTTTGGCTAAAACATTCCTTCCAAGTTGACCTTGCAGTTTCAGGTAACCCATCTGTCCCTGGTTGGAGCTGGGGAGAGTGAGAAACCCAGACAGCGCAGGTAGCTGGTTGTGACCTCCGCCCAAGCTCTGGTCTGTGCAGACTTGTGGCCACCAGGAGGCCCGAAAGCCCAGCCCTTCTGTCCACAGCGACAGGAAACCTCCCAGTTGGCAGGTGCTGGTGTGAATCTGCATCAGAGTGGGTCCTGAGGAACATGCCAGACCAGACTGGCTCATCCCACTGGCACTTTCAAGGGCCTGACCTGGTGGTACGGTGGCCAGAGGCAGTATGGTCTGGTGGTCAGTATCCTCTGCTAAAGCTAGGATGCTGGGCTCCAGGGCTGTGTCTTGCACTGGGACCTCGGGCAGCTCCTTTCCCTGCAAGAAGCTGGCTCTTCTGGCTCCAAGGCCAGTGTAAGGTGGCAGCCTCATTTTAGCCTCAGTCAGCCAGGTGGGGTGTGAGCTGGCATCTGAATCCTCACTCCTCCAGCAGGGACTCCCCAAGAGAAGATGTGGCCTGCCTGACATCCCATGGTGGGAAGTAGCCAAGTGGAGATGGGAAGTTAGGTCCCTGCCTTTGGGGAGTCTGTATTGCTGGGCTCATACCTGGCTTGAGTGACCCACTCCTTCCCCTACTGTGCTGAGGGTCACATCTGCCTTAGCAGGGGCCACACTGCAGCTCCTAAGGCTCCTGTGTCCTGCTCCTTGCCCAATGCCAGCCACGTGGACTCCAAGCTCCTCCTGACTTTGTTTGAGGAGGATCAGGGACTCCCCATCATGGCTGCCTAGAAGGAACCTGGGAGGGTGCTGTAGGGCACAGCCAGAGAGAGGTTCCTGGCTTTCTGAGCCCCCTTGTGCTCTCCAACCTCTGCCCACATAGGTCCTTACCAGTATCGCCCATCTCTTCTGCCTGTGCCCTTCAGCTCCTGCTGTCTTCAGCAGCATCTCAAGGCAACCTGCCCCATTGTTCCACAGCCTGGGCCACACCTCAGCCAGTACTGGCTTCCCTGATGGTTTCACTCTCCTGGCCTTGGACCTATCACCAAGGAAAGGTCTTGGCAAGCATGTGGATATGTCACCCCAAGAGACCATAATGATGGGAATTACAGTGTCGGGGCAGCTGGGGTCACAGAAGCAGGAGCAACCTTTGGAGACAACCTTCCTAGAAAACCATGAGGCTTGACTCCTCTGATAAAGAGATGCAGGCCAAGTGGACTGGCGGGCCGGGCCTCAAGCCTGCAGCTAGAGGGGTGGCCAGAGGCCCCTGTGGGGACCACGTACAGCACTGGCTTGATTGGGCCTTGGACATTGAGCTCTGATGTTGAAGCCACACCACCCTGAGTTCAGATCTTGGCATCTGCCCCTCACCAGGATGTGACCTTGGCCAGATGACTTCACCTCCCTCAGCCTTGGCTTTCATACCTGATAAATGGGACCCTGTGCTTTATCTCATAGGATGGTTCTGAGGAGTCCGCGGGATGCACCTTTGACGGGGCATTGTGTTTGCACCGCTTGCTCCAGAGAGCAGACATGTGGGGAGACACAAGGAGGGCCTGTACCCTTACGCGTCTGTCTGGTGCTTGACACCAAAACAAAGCAGGCAGAGAAATGGCAGTTTGGAAAGGAGGGAAGGCAGGGATTTCACTCTTGGGCTCTTGACGTCTACCTGCTCTCTGGAGATGGAGCCCCCAAGAGGCTGGTAGTCTGGCCGCCTAGATTTCCCTCAGCACCTCCTCTCTGCACTAGGACTTGAATGCCCTGAGGTCCAGGCCACAACAATCAGTGGCTCTGCCCAGGAAAGCCAGGCTTACCTGCCCTATCTCCTCCCTCCTTCCTGGGGCCAAAGCAGGAGATGAGTACCCCCCCACCCCCGCCCCAGCATGTGTTATGGAGCTGATGGTAGAGTCCAGGCTCTTCAGTCCCCTGAGATCTTGAGGGATGTGCCTACTGCCCTTCCAGCCTTCTTCAGCCAACCCTAAGCATGGGCAGGGGGTGTAGGAGTCCTTGACTGATGTACTGGGAAAGCAATTCCATCCTGTTTGCTGACAGTTGAGGAAACAGGCTTTGTCTCACAGTTGGGTGCTTGTCCTAACTGCCCTTAGGTTTCTCCATGGGGGCCCATCTAGCTGCCCTATTGAAATGTACCCCTAAACTCGTAAAGCCTTTTCTTTTTAATTTTTAAAGTTTTTTTTAATGTTTATTTAAAAATTTTTTTCTTAATGTTTATTTATTTTTGAGAGACAGGGAGAGACAGAATGATCAGGGAGGGGGCAGAGGGAGAGGGAGACACAGAATCTGAAGCAGGCTTCAGGCTCTGAGCTGTCAGCACAGCTGACATGACAGCCCCCTGACATGGGGCTCAAACCCATGAACTGTGAGATCATGACCTGAGCCAAAGTTGGATGCTTAACTGACTGAACCACCCAGGTGTCCCAATGTTTATTTATTTTTGAGAGAGAGAGAGAGAGAGAGAGAGAGAGAGAGAGAGAGAGAGCATGCGAGCACAAGTGGGGGAGGGGCAGAGAGAGAGGGAGACAGAATCTGAAGCAGGCTCCAGGATCTGAGCTGTCAGCACAGAGCCCAACACAGGGCTTGAACTCACAGACTGTGAGATCATGACCTGAGTCGAAGTCAGACACTTAACTGACTGAGACACCCAGGTACCTCGCCCCTAAACCCTTTTCTGCCACCACCCTGTACCTGGAGCCTGGGCCATTGACTGGTGCCAATCCCTGCCCTAAACCCTTGGCTGTCTCCTCATGACTTAAGTATGGTCACTGTGTCCTGCAGAGTCCAGGTCTGAAGAGGTGGGAGGGGGGTGGTGATGGCTGTGGGAAAGGCCCTGTGTGGACCCCTTTCAAAGCCCCATCAGTGCTCTGAGTAAGCTTCCATCAGAACAAAGTGTTCCACTGCTGACAGGCTTTGAGAGCTGCTTTAACCTTTTCAGGCCAGCATGTCCTTCCCTGTCCACCTTCGGATTCTTTTGTCCACTGTCCTGGACTGCAGCTTCCTCGCAGGACTCTCTATCCCCTAAACATACCTCCTTCCCTTTGCCCAGGCAGTGTCTCCCATCAGGAATGCCTTGCCCACCACTGCCATCCAAATGATCCCTCCTCTCCCTTCAAGCTCCAACATAGATGCTGCCTCCTCCAGAACACCTGCCCTGATCCCTCTGTCCTCCCTCCCTCCTACATACCATGCTCCTAGCCTAAACTTCTGCCAGCACTGATGACATTCTGCCCCATGCATTTGGAAACCTTCCTGTCTCCCTCATCTCTCTAGGGCCCCATGTGGGTCTGGCATACCCTAAGGTCAGTAATGTCCACTCATAAACCAACAATGTGTGTATTTTCTAGAATGGAGCTGGAACTTCCTGTGTGGCTTTTGTCTGATCTGACAGCAGCTTTTGCATATTCTGGTCAATAGGGAGAGAAGAAGCTATGAGGGCCCAGCCTCCCACCCAAACTAGGCAGCTGTCCGAGTTAAGCCATGGCTACTAATGGGCTCAAGTGCACCTGATCTGTGCACAGCGGCTGCGCCAGGAGTACAGGCTGTTCTTGGCGGCAACGGGGGCAGGTGCCAGGTTTCCTGGAGCTCTGGGCCCTGGCCAGCCCCCACCCAGAGTCTTGGCCAGAACAGCGGCCTGATCCCCTGTCAGGACTCCTCAGTCCTGGACAAGGCTTCTGGATGGGGCTTGGGATTGGCAAAGCAACCCTACCCCTCCTGTGGCAGACAGAAAAATGGCCCCTAAGATGTCTGTGTCCTAATCCCCCAAACCTGTGAATGTGTTACCTCACATGGCAAAAGGAACTGCAGGTGTGATTAAGTTAAGGATCTTGAAATGGAAGGATTATCCTGGATTATTCAGATGAGTTCAGTGTAATCAACAAGGGTCCTTATAAGATGGGGATGGGGAAGGAGATTCGAGGGAAGCAGAGGTCACAGGGAGGCAGTGTGCTGGGGAAAAGGGCCATGAGCCAAGGAATGCAGACAGCCTCTAGACACTGGCAAGGGCGAGGAAATAGATTCTCCCCTAGAGCCTCAAGAAAGAATAGAATCCTGCCAGCGCCTTGATTTTCGCCTGGTGAAACTAATTTTGGACTTCTGACCTCCGGAGCTATAAAATGATAAATTTGTGTGGTTTTAAGCCACTGTTACAGCAGCAGTAGGAAACTAGTACAGATTTTGCTACTTGAAGTGTTGCTGTCACAAATACCTAAAAATGGAAGTGGCTTTGGAAATGGGCAGGAGCTGGAGGAAATTTGAGGTGCATGATAGATTGCCTTGAATACCTCTGCTCTGAGAAGGGGGGTGGCTGAGGTGGGGATGGGGAACACCCCTCCATCTGGAGACCTGAGCTGCCCAGGCTCCCTATCCACAGGTCTAACGTGGTAGAGAAGACTGGAAGACTGCTCGGGGTGGGCCCTGGAGAGGCTGGCCTGGCACCAGGGGCAGCTATGGAATAGGACTGCGATCAGGGGAAAGGAGGCAAGGCTGGCTTCCATGGCCCATCTCTGTGGCATGGGGGCCACCCAGGCCTTCAGAGAGGATGTCAGGGACTGGATCCAGCACCTCTTGAGTATATGAAGATGAGCAGGGGCCCTGCACTCTGGGTTGCCAGTACCACATCTGTGAAATGGGCACAAGAGTGCCTGACTTCAAGCTGATGGATCTGAACCCTCTGTGTGAGTTGTGAAGGGTTTGTCTCCTTCCAGTCATCAGCCAGTGCCCAGCTCCTGCTTCGGGTCTGGACTGGGCTTTGTGGCTCAGATAAAATTGAGTCATTCTTGGGATTCTCGGCCTGTGATAACCAAACCTGAAATGGCCAGCTAGAGTCCTTGATCCTGTCCCTGTTCAGGCTGGCCAAGTCCTGGGGCTCTTGAAGCCATGGTCCCATCTGAGGAGCCACAAGGAGAGCTACTGGGAGTCCAGGCATGGGCTGATGTGCCTCATGGCAGGTCTGGGAATCTGGATTCTCCTAATATGCTTTCGATGAAGCCAAGAGGGCCTGATCATATTGCGAGGGGTAGATTTTTAGCAAGACTAACGTCTACTCCTTGATCTCCCTCTTTCCAAACAGTTCCAAGGAAGGGGCTTACTAGGGGTCACATAGCACTTACCTCCTGACTTGTTGTGCAGTGCTCTCCACCTCCATTGCTGCCAAGGGCCTGTGGTCATTTACTTGGATGGTGTGGCTATTTCATATGGCTCTTCAGGTTGCTCCTAAACAGAACTGACTTCAACCATTGCTGAGGGGTTGGGTGGAGGAGATGTCCGGGACAATGGGACCCATGACTCTGACTAGAGCCTGGGGCCACCCTAAATTGGAGAGTGGAATGTTAAGGATAGTCAGCTCGAGAGTGTGGGATGCCATCAGACATGCCAGAAGCAGTGTTGGACAATGGACAAGGGCGTCAGGAGATCCAGATGCGACCAGTGGTGGCATAGGTCATAGGGCATAGACAGCCCTTGAGGTAAAATTGGGAAGACCACCCTCCCAGGCCCAGTAACCAGGCATCTCCACATGCCAGGTGCCAGGTGCTGCACATGCTGGCATAAATCCTGTCTGCACATCAGGAATGGCTTTCTTGGCCACTAGACAGGTGAAGAGACTAAGACTTAAGTTGCCCAACATCACACAACCAGGAAGCGGCCATGCTGGGGTTTGAACCAGTCCTCTGATGTCCCAGCTAGTGGGCGGGGACTTTGAGCAGGCCCTCTCTGGAGGCTGACTGCATCCCAGGCCTCAGTTCCCGGAGAGGCTCAGATGCCTGGGGGTGGGGGGAGCGGCAGGGCTGACCTGAGTTTCCAGACAAAGGGGAAAGTGGCAAGTCAAACAGAAGCACCAGACGTGGAGCAAGCTTCCTTCCTTCCCAGGTGCCCAGCTTTCACACTCCGCAGCAGAGGGACCAGATGCAGAGCCCCAGCATGCGGGGGAGGGGAGGGCAGTGAGAGTGGCTGCTACCGAAAGGAGACTGATGTCCCCTGGACGTGGGGTGGGACTGATAGACATCAGACTCTGCTTCTCAGCTGACAAGTGGGTGGGAAGGTGAGTCCTACCTCAGCATAAGGGGTATGAAGCCTGCCTGGTGGCAGAGGCGTTTTAGGTCCCCAGGCCCAGGAGATCCTGGGAGGAGGCGCTGGGTGGATGTGCCTAAAGCCCTCCTTGAAGGCATTCCACAGCTCAAGAACTAACTACAGCTCCCTCTCTCTGCCTGCACAGAAGTGCGCCATCTCTTCCTCACTCTGCCCAGCCCTTTAGAGCCGTGGAGTTTGTTCTTTCAAAGCAAGCTTCAGGTGCAACTCCACCATGTAGTTTTACAAAGATAAAAGCAGTACCTTAAACATGAATGTATTTTTAAAGTTCAAATTCTCAACATTTTCTCAGCGTTAAGTCCATCAGGAGGACAGCAGTGAACACACGTTTGAACTGGGGGTTGGGATAGGAGTTGCAGTCTCAGGTCAGCTTTGGTGTCTAGCTTCTTTCAGGGTTTGATTTCAGTGGCACAGGACCAAGTGACCCCTGACTCCCACAAAGAGGTGGTTACAAGTGGTGGCAGTGTTTCTGAAGGCCACCTTGCAGTCTCTTTCATTCACAGGGACAGCAAGAGAAGATTTATTTCAAGCTCAGCACAAACCCAGTTCTCTGGACACAAGGGGAGGAATCTAATGTGTCATAATTTGATGGTGTGCCCATTTGAGTCTGTGCGTGGTTTTTAAAATTGGGCTCCTTACGATAGCTAAAAATATGAAAAGAACAGAGAGGGAAAGCGAGAGGAAGGAAAGGAAAGGAGGAAGGGAAGAGAAGGGAATGAGGAAAGAGACGGGAAGGGGGAGGAAACTCATGTGTGGCTCCTTTGGGTTCTTGGTGTCGGCAGCCTCTGCCTCCGCCTCTCCTGGGAAGCCCACCCTGGGCTGCTTTACCCCCACAACCTGGAGATTCCCAGTGCCTCCTTTCATTTAGTGTCTGTCTCAGCAGGTGAGTCTGGGCCACATGCTCCTGAAAAGTCTCAGGAGTCCACAATCCCCTCTCGGCTCCAGTGTGGACCGATTCAATCCCTGATTCTGGGGTATGGAAGAAGGCACCAAGCAGGGAACAGGGACTAGGGCCTTCCCCCCAGGGTGTATGGTTGTGCCTGCACGGGTGGGAGGACTGGGGAACCCAGTGCCCCTGAAAGCCTGGGGTTTCTGTAGTTCTGGGTACCTTCATTTCTGAGAATTTGCTTTGGAAAGAGAGAAATGAGAAGCAAAACCCTAGGGCCCAGCACCACCCCCCTGCCTTCCTGCCTTCCTTCCGCTGAGTCACAGCCAAGAGCTCAGCACCTCAGCCTCCTCTTGGGGCCACTTGGGTGGGGTGGAATTCAGGGTCATGTGAGGATGCAGCATCTGGGACAAGTCTTCTTTTCCTGCCAACATCCTCTGTGAAGTTACTGAGGGCTGAGGCTACTTCCCAAGCTTGGGGAAGGGGTGGCTGAGGTCCTTATCTGTCCTGTCTCTCCTCCCATTGTCAGGCCCATTGTTCACCCACAAGCACTGAGCACCAGCTGTAAATCAAGCCAGCGTTGGGGTGGTTCAGGCAGGAGGTCCTGTCACTGAGGAACTTGTGGACTTGGACAGGGACTTCTCCCGACAGACCCCCAGTGAGTGGCTGTGTCCTTAGGTTTGCTCTAGTCAGCAATGGGGAGCCACAGGAGGCCCTAGGCTCTGGGGAAACCAGGCCACATCACACACGCACCTGTTAGAGACTTGCACACCCCTGCACAGGTGCCCCTGTATACAGGCATGTGCACAGGTGTGGGACTTAAGCACTTGGGTCCATGTCCATGATCACAGGTGTCTGTGCAGGACTCCCATGGTTGGAGGAGCTCTATGCTTCGGGAGCCAGGTCAGAACTTTGTGTGTGTTAGGGGGGTATCACCCCATCTGAGGCCCAACCACTGTCTCTGAGTCATGGGAGCCCATGGGAACTTGAGTACTATGCTCCCATTTCATGGGGAAAAAAGCTGAAGTCTGGAGAGGCCCCCCATCTCAGCCAGGCTCACACAGCAAGTTAGGGGAGATCTGAGAGGGGAGTGAGCCTGACCTGGGTGACTTACCCACATTCCTGACCTCTTTGACCTGGCATTTGGGGCTTGACACCCCCCTGATGACCACACTGCGTTAAACTCTGCGAGATAAGATTGGTGATTCTCCCAGCAAACTCACCTGAGGACCTACCACAGGGTCTTCCCAAGCTTTATGGACCATTCCCAGGGATTTCCCAGCCATCCTAGATGCTTGGAATGCTGTCTCTTGCTCTCTCAATCTTCCTCTCTCTCTCCCTCTCTATTAATCAAATGAAATCCAGCTTCCATATTCGACTTAAATGCTTACTCCATCTTTTCTGACCCCATGGAACTTTTCCTGTCTCTGGCCTCCTCTGAGCATCTCTTCCCCTTCCACCCACTGCTCACCCACCTATTAAACATAAAATTGATCTTTAGAGGCCAAGGCTGGCAGTGGAGGGTCCTTGAGTTAGAGACGGTGGGAGCCACATCCAGGCCAGCTCAGCCTTTCAGACTTTGTCAGTCACTGGGGTGGGCCTGGAGCTAAGACAGGAGACAGCACTACCGGGTGCCACCACCTGCCCCCAGTCCTGCCCCTTCTCTGAGGCGGCAGCAAAGTCCTGCTGTGTCCTCTGAGGGCGGAGGAGACTGCAGCTGACAGAGAAGGCCTGTAGCACTGCGCTCGAGACAAGATTGGCCCCTCAGAGTTTGTCATTCCGGATTGTGTTTATTCCTCCACACCCCTGAGCACCCCTCAACTATGTGCCAGGTCTGTGCCTGTGTTTGGCAGGTGAAGGGTGAGGGCTGGACAGTGTAGAGAACCCTCAGGTTTGTTGGGTGCTGCTGTTTCATAAAATGGCCCCAGACTGAGTTCTCCGCTCCTTCACAGAGCTCTTCCCTTCCACCTGGTCTCGGGAAGGGGGCTTGGGGGCTGCCTTTGCCCCACGAGGCTCTAAGCCCCATCGCTACATGGCCATGCCCTCACCCCTAACAACTAAGAACTCTGTCCAGGGCTTTAGCTGCTGGCTTTGCTGTGTCTCAGGGAATGGACACAACCGACCTGCCCTCTGGAATGGCCAGCTTGTGTCCAGCCTCTAGTGCAGAGGGCCCAGCTTGGGGAAGGCCATCGGGATTTCACCTGTGCCCCTGGCTCAGGGCCCTGGAGAAAGTTTGGTGGCTTATGGGGGGCGGGGTAGGAGGGGAAAGCTCACAGCTGAGGGGAAGGTGGTTTTCAGTTGCTCATGCCTCATTTCCTCCCCTGGCTATCCCAGACCCATGCCCCTAATGAAAAGTCAGCTTTGCTGCTTATCTACTATACAGCTATACGGTGTTTGTTGTTGTTTATTATACAGGGAGATAGCCTAACTGGTTCTTGCTGGTGTACTGGAAAGCTGTTAATGTATGTGGTTTATCCTATAACTGGCCACTTCTTGGTTTCTCTTAGATCTGTTGGTCATTGCTTCCCTTGGATTTTCTATGCTGATATTTTACCACTGAAAATAATGATAAATTTGTTTTTTTCCTTTCTAATATTTATAGCTCTTATTTTTTTTCCTTGTCTCATAGCTTGGCTAAGACCTTCAATATAATATTGAAAAATGGTGATGGCTAGAGTACTTGTATCGTGTTTCCCACACATGGAGTGATACCTCTGGTGCCTCCCTACCAAGTGCACTTGCTTTGATTTTGGGTAGACAGCCTTTCTCTAGTTAAGGATGGCTCAGTCTCATCCTGGCTGACTCTGTTTTGTTCATTTATTTTAGAAGCTTATTTATTTGCATTATTCATGTAATAAACCTTCAGTGAGTGTTTGTTGATTGTCAGGCCTACCCTTAGTACCAGAGTATGAAGGAAAAATGGACACAGATGCTGCCCATAAGGAGTTCATGGCCTAATGGAGGATAGAGGGACATAAACAGGCCTTTATCCTTGGACCACATGGCATGCACTTGATGGCGGTCTGCTCAGCACTGTGCAGGGCACTGGGGATGGGCAGTATTCGGATAAGACCCTGCTTACACAGAACCCCTGGTGGGGTCACATCCTCTCCCACTGAAGTTCCCACACGGCAGTTGCAATGCTCAGCCTAAGGCTTTCTCTGATGCACAGGCCAGCTTGGTAAGTGCCTGAAAGGTCATCCCCCGGAGCAGCCCTAAACCAGTGAAGGTAGGAGTTGGTGGATATGCATCCCAGCTTTCCCACTCCTTGGGTGGAACAACCATGAGGTGTGTTCTATTTCATCTCTCAGCTGAGGACTGAGCTTCGGTTGCCTGCAGAGGGAAACTGCTCATTAACACACCTGCCTAAGTTTCCTTTCTTTCCCTGTCTCGCTTCCCCTCTCCTCTATGTCAGAAACTGGGAAGGCTCTGTGATTTTGCCCCACTTGCAAGCTAACAAGTTAGCCCCTTATATTCCCAAGGATGCTGGCAGAAGGCACAAGACTCATGGTTCAGAAATAAAGATCAGTTTGTTACAGTAACAGTGGTAGACCCAGGATCAGCATTTTCTTGCACCACTCCCGTGAAGCTCAGTTTCCACAGGATGACCCAGTAAGTACCAGATGGTGCCTGCACATGCAGTGGTTTGCATTACAGGAGAGGAACCCTGGGATCAGGGGGCCCAGATCTTTTATAATAGGCTGCAAGCAAACCTACCAACGTTGCCTCAGAGGGAGATACTATCTTTGTTATACTGGACAATAAACAAATCCTCCTTTTTCCCCTAGAGGGAGATACTATCTCTGTCTTCTAAGGCTGTTTGGTATAATAATCACCCTTGAAAGGATTGCTTGGAACAAGGGAGTCATTGAGCCTATGGGCAAGTATACAGAAATATACTTTCAGAGGACCATGGAGAATTGTCTCCCAACACCCTACTGGTGATTCTTGGCATCACCTCCCAAATAAGCTGTTTGTATTTGGATCCTTGTCTTAGGGCCTATTTCTAGGGGAAGCACCCCCCACCCCCACCCCCTGTGCCTGAGACAGGGAGGTGACATTAAATGGGCATTAATGGATTTCTGACGTGACTCTCCTTGCCCCAGACTAACCTGTCCTGAAAATGATGCAGGGGAGCACATGAAAGAAGAAGAAGTTTCCTCACCCAGAATCGATATTGTTGTAACCCCTAGGGAGATGCTCTAAAGGGCTTATAGGGTTTTCTCTTTCATGTTTAAATATTTAACATTTATGATGGTTGGCTGCCTGTGTGAGGGAGACGTTGGACTTCCTTTTTTCCCCCCAAAGCTTTCCAATACCATCTATTGGAAGTTGTGCCTAATCTGTAACCACTCTCCTCTCATCTGCTTGGGGCCTGCTATTTAGAACATATCACAAAAACAAAAACAATCAATTCACAATAAATGGATTAAAAAACACGTGGGCATCACCATCACTGGGGATTTGACACTCAGTGCTGCCATAGTGTGAGACAAACCCAAACACCCACTCATACCCCAGGGAAATTCAGGGAGGTTGCGACCCTGCCTCAGAGTTCACAGAGGATTTGAATGTGAATTGGGAAGGTTTATCTCTATATAAATATAGAGATATTTAACAGTGAATAAAAGTTTTAAAAAGTTAAAGTTTTAGTTTCAAATCTTTTTTATTTAAATGTTGACATCAGTTCGTTATAACTTATAATGTATATTTTGCCTTTTCATTTTTCTAATTTTGATTATTTTTAAAATAGCTTTTTGGAACATATTTTAAATAATTTTCAATTTTTTAATATATTTAGTTTTAATTTATATTTTTGTGCTCTTTGAATATATCACTTTAGTCTTTTAAATCATTACTGCCAAGAGGACAGAAATTATATGAAAAATCTTGATTATGATAACATAACCAATAGTTTTAATGGAATAAAACAAGAACAGTGAATGTTACACAATAAATATATAATACTCTGTGAATTAGGCATGTCTATTTATTTCGTCTAACACCACTGAACACCTGGACGTGAGCGATAATCGTGAAACTCAATCGTCTTTGATATCTGACTTTCTGATATTTAAAAAAAATTTTTTTATAATGTTTATTTTTGAGAAAGAGAGAGATAGAGTGTGAGTGGGGGAGGGGCAGAGAGAGAGGGAGACACAAAGTCTGAAGCAGTCTCCAGGCTCTGAGCTGTCAGCACAGAGCTCAATGCAGTGCTCAAACTCATGAACCGTGAGATTATGTGACCTGAGCCAAAGTCGGACGCTCAACCAACTGAGCCACCCAGGTGCCTCTGACTTTCTGATATTTTTATGTGAATTCCAGACATAGAAAAACTACAGGTTTTCAGATTTTGTATTGTTAACGAAAGTTTCTTTGTTGAGTAGGAGAATAGAACACATTTTATTAGCAGTTTATAGCTTGATTTAGGATTTTTAAGTATTTAGATTCTGTAACATGGGCTTCCATTTGTCCTTTTGCCTAGAGCACTGCAAGCATCAGGGCCTGTGCTCCAGTGGGAAAAGCAAATGTGTCCTCGGGTCCCTCTTGCTGCAACAAGGGCCAGAGAAAGAGCACTGCTGGGGCTCATGTCTACATGGGCTCATGTTACGGGGAAGCGGAGGGGTGGGGTGGGATTAGGGAGGAAAAACCCCAAAGAGAAAGAAAGCTACACATATACTCCTTGCCACGATAAAGGTAAGTGATAACATCGTCTCTGTTTTACAGACGATGGCTCACAGACGATTTGTGACTAGCTCAAGTCGCGCAGGTGGCCTGGCTCTGAAACCATCTGCAGCAGGGCTCCAGTATCCCCTGAAAACCCAGTAGATGACACCGGCAGCTCTTCTCATTCCGGTTGGGTGGGCTCCGGGTCCAGTTCTCCCATGGTGGGTTCTTTCCAGCCAGCTTGACCTGGGTGCAGGTGCCCAGGCCTCTAGGTGGTGGAGAACTCAGCCTCCCCACCCACTGCCAGCTGCCTCAAGTAGCCTCTGAGAACTGGCCCTTCTGAGAACTGGCACTCCCAAGCACAGGCACAGTGATGAACCGTGTCCCTAGGCTGCCCCACCATCCTCCTACAGGGGTCAAAGGACCTCTCTCATAGGCCTGCCTCATGGCTCCATCAGGGCACTGAACCTCAGCCCTTCTCAATCTCAGGACTGGCCCTGCAGGATGGGTTGGGGGCCCCATTCTTTGGGATGTGTTAGGGTTGGGTGATAGCAGGATTGGGGCTGTGCTCAGTGAGAGGCAAAGAGTGACCTGAGGGCATGAGGGGAGAGGCAAATCTCTGCCCACACTGCTATCCAGGCTTGGTTAGGGAGGGTTCTCCGTTTTTCTGAAGGCAAACATGCCCTGAGTGGTTAGAAGGCTGCCCCAAGGCCACCTAGCCAGAGATGGAGGTCCTTACTTGCCCTCTGTGCCCATCCTGACCTGCCCTCCAGCTCCCTCAGCCAAACTTCCAGGCTCCTGCTCTGATGATGCTGACCCCGCGACCCTGTAATGGGAACACTGAGCTACACCCTTGCAGTGTAGCTGGACCCTAACCCTGTCCCAGACCCAGGTCATAGCCCCCACAGCCTTCCTGGGGGCCCTGTAGCATCTCCCCCCCCCCCCATTATCCAGGCAGGGAAGCTGAAACTCCAACTGGCCAGATGTGTGCTTCAGGCTGCACAGCTGGGCATTGGGCTGGGACTACTCTACATGGCCTGACTCTGAAGCCGGGGCCTGTACCCCAACCGTGGGACAAGGATCTGAGGGAAAGGCCATGTAGGAAAAGACTGGCCTATAGGAGTGATAGGAGATCTGGCCAGAAGCTGTCTGTCCATCAGGAAGGGGGACTCTGTGAGTCAGGCCTGGCATTGCTGACCCCACCTTGCTCTCCCTCCTAATCTCCTGAGCCCTTCACACCCTGGCTGCTCAGTGGTCTGGGCAATATACTCGTGCCCAATAACCCACCTTCACCTGTGTGCCCACACCTGCACAATGCCCCCCACTTCCCTACTGTTTCTGGTTGTCCACTCTGTGCCTATTCCTGGGCTAGATGTTGAGTACTGCAGAGGCCGTGCCAGACTTGGGCATCTCCTGAGGCCCAGCAGACTTAGTGCTGAAATGGGGGGAGTCCCAGGAGACCCCTGCAGTCAGGTAGGGCTTCCTGGAGGCAAGGACCAGAGCTGAGGCCTCAGCACCCTCTCCCCCTCACCGAGGTCACTGCCTGCCCTCTGAGCCTCTCTCCCTGGAGTGGCTAGCAGGTTCCAGGAAGCGTCCCCTCACCCTGCAGTGCTGATTCCAAGAACTGCAGCTCCTGGCAGCACTAGCTCAGGATCCTTTCCTAGAACACAGGCCTCACCCCGCCCGGCTGCTGGAGTCTCATTGGGCAGCTGGTGGAGATAATGGAGGAGGGGGTGCCCTGGGAGGAGCCTCTGTAGGAACCAGACACTGGGAGGGGGGCCCAGACTGTCAGCCCAGAGGGGGCCAGGAGGTCAATGAGTGTGAAGACGCTCTGACTCTCCCCCGCTTTCATTTGTTGGCTGTGGGGGGCGGGCTGGGGGGGGGGGGCGAGCCCAGTGAATTCAGCTCAGAGCCTCCCTGCACACACAGGAGCCTTGCTCCTTGGATCCAGAAATTCTGCTGGCTGCTGCAACTTCACCCTCCATATCCGATTTTCTGCCACCAGCTTGGCATTCTAGGGTTCCATTCCATGAGCGAATGGCACAGGCCTTACCCTGGCCCCATAGCAGGCCTTCATCAGATAACCTCCAGAGGGACAGGCCAGGGGACAGAAGCATCAGGTTCTAAGCAAAGAATGAGGGATGGGACAGTCTTAGGGCCTTTGGAAGGACATGACATCTATATTATTAATCCTGTTATAATTTCACCTAGCGTGGTTAGGACAGAGGAAGTCACCCCACCCCATACCCCAGCAAATCAGGTCAGGTAGGTGGGGATCTGGGGTGACAGTCCCGGATTCATGGACAAGGACAGGGCCCAACTTCCCTCAAGGTCACTGGGCCTTTCCTCTGGGGCGAGTCCTCCACCCCCACCACCTCTGAGCTGGCAGCAGGCCTGCCTGCCCGCCTGGGACCTGCCAGATCACGTTGAGCAACCAGTTCCTGAGAAGCGTTGAAGGCTGTTTGGTTTAAAATTAACTCCCCCGCTCCTCCCTCCCCTGCCTGTGGGCCTCCTCTGAGTTCTTGGAAGAGGCGCTCTGCTCTTTCTTCCTGGGAAGAGGCCTCCAGCCGCAGCTATGCTGCGATTCTAGTGAAAACACCTCACTCAGGGTGGGGGTGGGGGAGTGCCCACACCACGCCTTCTCTGCACTCTGAAAGACCCAGGGATCCTCCTGGAGTCTAGCATGCCCCAGTTTGCCCACTGAGACCCAGAGGAGAAAGGGGGTGATTGTCAAGGTGCTGATAGGGTGCTACTGCCCCCAGAGCCCACAGCCCCCAATCAGGGACACGGTGCGCTGGCTCTCAGCAAAGAGGTAAAGGGCTATAGAGGCACAGTCTGGGCACCTCTGGGGTAAGGAGATCACACACGCTGGCAGTGAACTCAGGACTTTTGCTTCTTTGAGACGTATATGGATCAGAGAGATAAAGCAACCTGCACAGGGTCACCCAGCTTTACTGGCCAGGCTGACAACACTGACCAGGCAATGGCACTAATGCCTAGGGGCAGGCCCCACATGCACCTACATTGGGGTTAGAGTGCTCTCTGAGAGGAGACCGTTGTCTCTCACCCACACTCCTCTAACTGCCCTAGGAACCCATTTTCTTTCCGATAGGCCTTCATCTTCCAGTGTCTCTTTGAGCTCCATGTCTCTGGCGCTTTGGAAAAAAGGTTTTCTGAGAACCTGCTCTTCTAACAGCACCTCCTGCCACGGCCATCTACCCAAAAGAGCTGAGGAAAATAAAGGAATGTTGGCCAAGTGGAAAGGTCAACACACGCGCACGTGCACGCACATGCACACACACACACACTCATAATGATGTTGTTCAGAAGTGGGACTGGTGGGGGTAGGGAGCAGTGAAGTACTCTTTGGAAAGAGGCTGAAGGCCTAGAGGCACTTTCGAGAACAAAGCTTTGGCCCAACCCAGACTACAAGTAAAATTTTCACCTCTGATGGAGGAAGACCCCAGCTCTGGTGACATGAAAAGCCCTATCTGGCTCATCTGATGTTGGATGAAGGGAGAATCCTTGGAACAGGGCTCCGCCTGGGGAGCATTTGCTGGGCATCATTCCCCTTCCAGCAATACTATCCCAGTGTGGGTCTTGCTAGTGGGGACTATACGTGGAACTATCCTAGCAGACTGCCTGGAGGAGTCATGGCAGTCCTGAGTTCCCTCAGGCCTCAGAGATCACTTCTAGTGCTCTGGGCCCTGCCTGCTTCAGCCAGGCCAGGGTCATGGAAGAAACTATCTTTCCATTAAGCATAAAGCTTTGGCCACACCAAAAAGGCTCCTCCTGCTCAAGGCCTGCCTCATCTCACGTTCATAGGTGAGCATCATCCCACTTACTCCTTGTTACCCCAAAGTCAGATCCAGTCACTCTCCAACCCCCTGGGGCATGGGCACTACCAGTATTTCTATTAGAGGGAGAAACGGAGGTTCTTAGAAGTTAAACTACTTGCCTGGAGTCCCAGAGTGATTTTGGAACTGAGATTTGAACCCTGCCTATCTATTGTTTTCAATTTGGCTGGTTTGCCATTTCAAAGATATCCTTAGGGGACTTTCATGGGAAGTATGGTGTGTGTGTGTGTGTGTGTGTGTGTGTGTGTGTGTGTGTGTGAGATATTTCATAAGAAGACAAAGAATGGCTGTTTTGAATCTATTATTGAAAGTGTTTTCTCCTCTCCAGGCTGGAGACAGTTGGGAAAACTCAGGCTCCAGGGAGATTCCCCAGGATGCAGTAGGTATCTAAAGTAGACAGGAATAAATGCTGGGGAAGTTAGGGAAGGCTTCTCAGAAAAGGGGCATTTGAGTTGGGCTTTGAAGGGTGAGTAAGAGTTTGCCCTGGACATTCCCATATGAATGATACAATGTGATGGGCTATTAGGAGGGAAGAGAATGGAATGGATTGCCAGTTTTGGAAGCCATATCCTGGAACCTGGGGTAAGGCACAGGCAAGATATGGTGGGGGAGGGGGAGCCTGTGAATATCACTAAGTGGGGAAGGCAGGGCAAGGTCTGGTTTGTGAGCACCTCACTCAAGATGGTGGTAGGGCTGAGGAGGCCATCAGGATGGTCCAGCTGGGTGAGTGAATGAAGCTATATCTGGGCAAAGCAGCCATGGGGAGCAGTAGGAGGGCAGCTTGAGAGGGACAAGGGGCAAGATGGATGGACATGGGGATGTGAATGTGGGGGTTGTCTCCAAGATGGGGGGACAGTGAAGGTGTGTCTAGGGGCTAGTGAAGAGTCCAGGTCTGGACATGGGGAGTCTGAAAGGCCATGAACCCAGCTTTTTGAGTTGCCAGCTAGCAGGCAGCTGACTCCAGTTCAAGAGTTCTAGGGGGAGAGGGACAAGCCCTGGCCTGGGACTCAAAGTCCTGGGCTCTAACCCCATATGTCCACTTCCTCTCTTGGTGACTATGGACAAGCTACTTTGCCTCTCTAGGTTTCAGGCTTGCATCTTTGAAATGGGGTAGACCCAGAGGCACCTGCCCCACTCACCTCCATCACCTGTAGCTCACCTATGAGGTCACAGACCACTGAGGGCTGGGAGAGGAACAGGCCTGAGGGAGACCACCCCCTAGGTGTGGGGCAAGGGTGGCAGATGGCCTAATCTTTATTGTCACTGCGAGAGAAGTTGCTAGAAGGTTGGGCTGGCTTCGCCTCCATCCTAGCCTTTGCAGAGACCAGGCCAAAGGGTGTGTTCACTAGGACCAGAACCCAAGGTCATTGGCAAATGATGCATGAGAGTGGAGGGCTGGGCTTGGAGGACAGAGCTGATGGGGAGAGGGGCCACTTACAGCTCCAGGTGGTTCCAGCCCAGCTCCCCTGAAGCCCAGATGGGGACCTCAGCAGACATCAACACCTGCCCAGACCACCTCTCAAAAAAGATGAAAACAATGGACAGAAACAGTTACAATGACAGCTGAAGCAGGTGCCAGATTGAACCCTATCACACTCTCCTCAGCATTGCCTCATTAATCCTCCTGGGCTCCTCATGTCCCCTCTGAGGGAAGTGCTGTCACTCTCCTCACTTCACAGCCAGGAACCCTCTCAGGTTCTGTGAGGTTGAGGGAAATTCCCGAGAACCAAGTGGACAGCACAATCCAGACTGGAGGGGAGTTTGGGGTAAAACCAGGGTGTAGGGGTTGTGTTAGCCAGGATTAAACCTCCAGGGGTCTCTTCTTCTTGGGTCTCAGATGTGGGAGGCTCAGCCTGCCACCCAACGGTGACCATTGCAATGATCCCTCGGGCAGCTGGTTGCATGGCCTAAGCTGGGGAGGAAGGCCTACACGGTGTAGTCAGGGTGGTGAGAACTCACCATGAGAGGTTGTAGAGTTTCTGGCAAAGCTTGAGACTGCTTTATATTAAAACTGGTCTAACAGGTTGGTATGAGGGGACTGCCCAGGCCTGCACAGGCTTTACTTATCCTGGAGTAAGAGAGCCTCGGCGAGGTCCCTAGAATCCTCTCCTGCTTTCTTGGTCGGGACTTCTTTCAAGCACCTGTCCCCCACTTGACCGTCGGCAGCTCTGCAGGGTGGGAGAGAGCAAGCAGCCCCTCTGAGATAGCAAGCAGCCCGGTCCTGCCCTCAGCCCTATTCAGACTGGCATTCAGCTTCGGCCCAGCGAGATTTGCTCAGTTGCAGATTAAAAGCTGAGCCCAGGTACAGGGGCACTGATGACCCAGGTGGTGTTAGGATACTTGGTGATCATGAGAGAAACATCCCAGCAAGACCTCACTGACAAGAGGAACCTGGCTGACCTAGTGGTAACTCTGTTCCAAAGTCATTCCAGAAGGCTGAGTTTAGCAAGGGGCACCATACAGAATCATCCTCCAAACCCACCTCCTCATGACCTGGTGGAATCCTCTGGGGGTGCAGCCTCCACCCCCTGCCTCTGACACCTCCTTCAGAAAGTGTTCCTGACCCTTTACTTCCTTTCTGTGTACCCTCAGCACCCTGCAGTTGCCAAGGCTTTAGTATGTCAGCCCCTGGTGGCAGAGCAGAACAGAGGTCATTCCAACAAGCTCTCAAATAAAGGTTTGAACCCTGGCTCTGCCCCTCACAAACTGTGTGACACTGAGAAAAAACACCACCTCTTTCTGAGCCTTACTTCTTCTGCTGTAAATGGGGACAACCTCTGCCAGTATTCAAGGCTGCAGCACGAAGTCCTGGGGCACAAACTCCACCCAGGATCCCCAGGCTGCAGTCCTCGCCTCCTGCTCCCCACCACAACCACCCCTGCTATAGCCTGTACCTCTCAGCCTCCTTTCCAGCTTCCTGTCCCCAGGCCCTGTTGGAGGCCATCCCCTACCCAGCTGACAGGTTCGCCCCTGAGAAATGAACATTAGATTATAGCATTTCCCTGTTAAACTCTGAGGAGGCCCTCCACCACAGTAGAATAAAATTCATGTGCCCCCTCTGCTCTCTCCACCCTTCCTCTGTCTCCTCAGCCCTCCTGGACAGCCATTCTGGACTTCTTTCTCCTGATCATACCAAGTTTGTTGTTGCCTCAGGGCCTTGGGATTGGCGGTTTCTTCTCCCTGGATGTCTTTTTCCTATGTTGTCTGCATAGCCAGCTGCTGCTCTTTGCTCGGGTGTCCCAGCTCAGTGGCCCCAGAGCTTTCCCTGACCCTCTCATCTGCAGCAGTGTCCCCACACCCAAAAGCCACTCTCTGCCCTGTCCCTGCTTTGCTTTCTTTACACTCTTAAAACTTGTCCTGAGTATCTATTTGCTCATTTGTTTATTGTTTCCTGCTCACCAGCCCAGGAGTCCCATGAGGAGGGGGACTGTGTCCCTCCTGTGTCCCCAAGGCCCAGATGGAGTCTGGCCCAGCTGGTGCCTGAGGAGCATGTGTGCTAGTAAAGGACTTAACCAATGGGGGTTACCATCAGTTATTGTTTGTATATTGTGCAGGGTCCTCCACACCCAACCAGATGGCTCCTCTATTTCTCCCTGGCCAGTGCTGTCAGGGCTCCCATTACTAGCCCGGAACCACCCAGCAGTGAATGTACTGACCAGAGGGTTTTCAGCATCTGTTAGGCTGGGTCTCTGACTTGGGTTTGGGCCTGATGACCTGCCCTCTACTGTCCCTGTTCTGGCAGGCACCACTCACTCCCCTGACAGGGAGACAAGAAAAGATTGAAGCAGAAAAATATCAGGTGTTGGAAGTATCTGGCAGCCCCAGGCAAGGTGACAAGTATCTCAGTCCCAGGCAAGAGCTGGACCCTGGCTTGGGCTGAGGCAAAGGTGAGGGGGACAGGACCCTGTTGATCAGACCAATGTCTGGTCCAGAGACCTTAGCAGGCAAGGACATAGGGGGATAAAACCAGCATCTAAGATCAACTTGCCTGCAAGCTGCCAACCCCAGATGCCTGTCCTTGCCATCTCACATAGCAGCGTGGGGACAGACAGGCAGGCGGGACCCCTCAAGGTAAGCTCTGCTCTGTACTTTACTTCCTCAGCCACTGCCTTGCCCACTCTGGGCCTCAGTTTCCTCATCTGTGGAGTATGGGTCATATTCAGGCCCACTCCCATGGTTGTGGTGAGCACTACAGGAGGTGCAAAGCCCTTGTCCATTGCCAGCACCTGGCAGGCACCTGAGACACCTCCCCCTCCGAAGAGTTTGTGGGTTTCCTCTTGCTACGGCAGTTTTCTGTCCAGGCCATGGCACCAAGTGGGGAACACCCTGCCTTCAGCCCCTCTGTGTCTACTACTCACCCATTGGGTGACTCAGATTTGTAGGTGGAGCAGACAGCGGGGTCACCTCAGGCACTTTGGGAGTCACAAAGGGGCTGAGATCCAGGCTGAAGCAATGAGGAACAGCAGACATCCCTGGCAGGTCATGGTGACCTGGAGGAGGTGTGCCGTCGGGCCCTGCAGCCAGCAACAGAGAAGGTGCCAGGCTGGGCACCTGGGCCTGGGCACTAGTCCCAGTAAAGTCAGCCTTCGCTCACCTCTTATTCACTCACATCCAGTATCAGCTCTTTTCTTTGCCATAACTATCTGCATGCCCATAACGTTTGGCTTTTTATCCATCCCTTCCTGCCTCCTCCGTGTCATCCACATACCAGTCCTTACACCTTCCTGCTCTCAATCTTCCAGCATTTGTCTCTTCTAATCATCTAAGTCCCAAGAAAACAGGAAGGTTAGGATTATTTCTAAAATAAGGGTTAGAAGGTTATGAATGAGCTTCAGAGGATCTTTCCTATGAGTTATTCAAGTGAAGGTGCGGAAAATTTCAGGACACAGTGGAATTTACATTACAAAGTCAGACCATCAGATAATGGAGAGTTTTCATTTTAATTGCGCTTCCATCTACTTCTGGTGTGTAGGGCCCTGAAAGGAGAGGGTCCCCCAACCCCAACTGGCCTGTGCCAGAACCTCACCAGGTCCCACCTCAGGCCAGACCCTGCCAGCTTACTGGCTGCCATCCCCAACTCCATTGTTCTGTCCCACTGCACAGCATGACTACTTCCCCAGGCCTCCTTGTGGTTGGTAGGGAATATGAGCTTCCCAGTCATGCCCTGGTGCTTTTGTACTCCCTGTACTTTCTCACTGGAATGACTGGCCCTGACTTCTCTGTTGGCCTCCTCCTCTCAAAAGACACTGCCTCCAGGAGTGGGTGCCCCCACAGCACCCATCCCCCAGCATTCTCTACTTCCAGTCTTTGATATCTCCTGTTTACACGTCTCTCCAGTCTGGTGCTCCTCTGCCACCATCCCCCGCCCTGGCAGTCACCTGGTCAATGACCCTGCAGGCAGTCCAGCTGGCCTTCACCTCCTGCCTCCCATCCTCCAAGGGGAGCAAGAGGTAACGAGAGAGGAAGGCTGCTCCCTGTACCTCCCCGACTCTTCAAAGGGTCCCCTAGCAGGGCCTGCTCAGCCACAGGTCACTGGGCCCCAGCTGACCCAGATGTAAAGTGGGGGAAAATAATATCAAAGGGGACAAATTGTGTAAGAACTCAAAAGAGGTCTCACTGAGGTCTCCTTAAATGAAAAGTACAATTTTATTGTCAATACAGAAAAATCAGTGGAAGAAAAAAGACTACCAAACTGGGTTTTGCTTGTTATAATACTTATTTTATAAAGTCTTATCAGATAGGTATTTCTTTCCCTCTCGTGTACAGGCACCTTCCTGGGCAGGAAGCCGACCCAGCAGAGCTGGAGCAGCAGCTGTGGAGCCAACATGCTGCTTCCTGACACTGCACACATGCTCCCGCAGGCTGGTGCCGCACCGAGACCAGCTCTGTGCAGACAGGGCTCTGCCCTGCGAGGGGGTGAGTGGCAGGCTCTGCTGGGCACTGACACTTTGGCTTCATTTTCTTGTCCGCTTTCCCACCCTCCCAAAACAGGGCTGGGGGCAGAAGAGGGTGCACACATTCACAGGTGGGTGGGTCAGTGCCAGGATATCCAGAACTGCCTTGGATCCAGCAACATGTCTCAGGATGGGGCTCTCCACCAGGAGGAACCAGAGAAGTTGGGGCAGAGCTGGGGTCTCCAGAGCACTCAGGGCTCAGGGCAGAGAGGTGGGATTGGCTCACCTTGAGACAAACCCAAGGAGAATAAATAAATAAATACTGTATAACTTTGTAGTCCCTCAGCCTGGCCTGTTCCCCCATCAAGGGACTGTCACTGTCAACCTCAGTTCCTCTGGCCGCCATCCTTCCTGAGACAGGCTGGCTAGAAGGAGGGGGCCTGCCCCACCCTGTGGACTGAGACACCAGGGCTGGCAAAGTCTATACAGTTCAAGAGCCCACAACAGGCAAATGGGGGCCTGGGCCTCACCCACAAGGTGAGACAAGGTCCCGCCTGTCTCCCTCTCTTCTGACACATGGCTCACCACAACGGAGCCACATGGGAGCTGGGGGTGTTGACCTTCAAGTTGTGTGATACTTTTCTCTACCCCTCATCCCCAGCCTTGCTCCTGCTGACTCTTCCTGGTCCAGCTGTCAGGTGCTTTCAGTCACTAGGATAACTGGAGGAGGGACGATGGGACCCCAAGTCCAGCTGGGGCCCGTGTCCCTTCCAGGGTATGTCTGGGTGAGGCTAGGCGGATGCTCAGGTGGGTCAGAGCTGGAAGGGGTACTGTCGGAGGTAGTCAGCCATGCGCCGGGGCAGTGGCAGGCAGTCTACATCAGCCACCAGACGGTTGATGACAAGGCGGCACAGGTGCTGCAGGCTGCGGGCACTGCTTCTGCGCACAAAGGGCTGCACCAGTTTTAGGTGCACGGCGGTGACTGCAGGGGCAGGTAGTGCTGGGTCACCAGGTGCATCTTCCTTAGGGGTAGGCAGGGCTGGGGTGGGTGCAGGTTCAGGGCTGTCACTTCGGGTGTCAGCAGTACAGGAGGCCACATAGTGCTGCACGAGGCTGACCACGTCTGGGAAGGCCAGGATGCGTGGCCTGGACAGGCAGTTGGAGTCCAGGCGGAAGCTGGAGTCAGCGTACTCAATGCGTACGTTGGTGGGGCCTCGAGTGGTTTTGACAGACAGAGTGAATAGATAGCTGGGGTGGGTGCTGTCACGTACCAGGAACGTGCCCTCTGGCATCTTCTGCAGGTGTTGTCGGGCCTCGCTGGCCGTAATGGAACCCCAATACCAGCCTAGGCAAGTGGAGACGGGGCCAAGAGACTAGTCACAGTGGAATTTAGTTGGGGGCACCAACACAGGGCAGAGCAGGACTCTGCCTCCCCCTTTACACTTCCATGGGGAGGACTGTACCCCCCCACCCCCCATCAGACTCTCCTGGGCAGGGCCATGTCTCTCAAACCAGACTCAACAGACAGAGTTAAGCTGTCCCCATTGGACTTCCCAGGACAAGGCCTGCTTCCCTCCTCAAACTCACCAGATTCCCGAAGGTAAGAGAAAGTCTTGGCTATGCATAGCAGATCCTCCTCAGGGTCCAGCACCTTGGGTTCACTCTCTGGCTGGGCTGGGGTCTCCTCTGCCACCTCCTCCAGGAAGGACCCGGCAGGCAAAGGCTGCATAGCTGGTTCGGGCAGCTCCAGGGACTGGGTCCACAGGGGCCGCTGCCCGATCTGCTCCACAGCCAGCAAAGAACAGGGTCTAGAAGGGGGTGGATGGGCAGTGAGTGGAGGCCCTATGCCCTCCTGTTACCAGAGACCCTCTATACCCCAGACCAGCTATATGACTTCTGGCCAGTCCATCTCACTATGAGCCTCAGTTTCCCCTTTGCCCACTCATGGGCTCAATGAGATCAGTACCCTGCCTCCCAGCTGTCATCACAAAAGGCTCCTTGATAGCTTCCCCTACATGTTGATTCTCTTTTGAAAGAGACTTCTCCACCCTCCTGCATTTATTGAACATTAATTAGTCTATTTTGCACCAGCTGACAACACAGATCATGCCCTATAAGATTTCTAGCTCACAATGGACAACTGATGTCCCTGACAATGGTAGGATCCAGTGCAAAGAAGCCTCACATGGGTGCCCTGTTGGTTGAGGTGGGCTGATTAGATTAAATGGCGCTGGTTCTGCTTGAGCCATGGCCTGGGCCTTCATGGGGTGCTCCAGAGAGGTCTCAAAATTATGATAGGATGCCTAAGGTCATATGCTACCTCCCCATGGATAGGAGTATCTGTAGGAGGGACCGCGGTCCACACTGGCCAGGGCTTAGAGGCTGGAACAATCTCCCTAAACAGGTCAGACTCCCATCCTGTTTTCTGCTCCTCCCAGCTGAGGGTCTGGGGTGGACAGTGGCTTTAAAGGCACTGGCAGGGGCGCCTGGGTGGCGCAGTCGGTTGAGCGTCCGACTTCAGCCAGGTCACGATCTCGCGGTCCGTGAGTTCGAGCCCCGTGTCAGGCTCTGGGCTGATGGCTCAGAGCCTGGAGCCTGTTTCCGATTCTGTGTCTCCCTCTCTCTCTGCCCCTCCCCCGTTCATGCTCTGTCTCTCTCTGTCCCAAAAATAAATAAACGCTGAAAAAAAAATTAAAAAAAATAAATAAATAAAATAAAGGCACTGGCAAATCCCACTTCCCATAAACAGGACCTCCCACCAAAGAACAGGGTACTCATTCTACATTCCAGATCCCACCCTGGCAAGCCAGTCCTATGAGGCTCTATGACCTTATGTAAACCTTGCTGTTCACTAGGACTGTTCAGCTTCTCTACCCCCTCATAAGGGATGCTACCAGCCCAGATCCTGAGGGGGTTGGCAACACCATCTTGTCAGGTGACTAGAGTTGGGTTGCTGAGCCAGCCCCAATCTGAGCAGTAGCTTTTCTCTAGGGGAAGGCCACCAAGCATGGTGATCCTGGGACTTCCAGGGAGTGAGGGGCAAGGATTGGCTCACAGGAAGAGACTGCTGATCCTTCCTCACTCCTCAGAAAATACATCCTCAGGCCTCAGTTCTGGGTCTGGTCCCCTACTGGGCCGCAGGACACCAAGATAATAAAACCATGGGCCTTGCCTTCAAGGAGAACTTATAACCCAAAGTCACAAACACAAAGGGTGTCATGGGGGAGTCAAGGTCTGCCTGTTCCTGAGCTGAGTCTGCCAGGCCAAAGGAAGCAGTAGGGGGAAGGCACTTCAGGCAGAGATGAGAGCATGGGTAAACTGTGCCAGAGATTGCTTATGAGGCAGGATGAGGTAGGCAGAAGCCTTGGCAGGACGCAGGCAGAGGAGCCAGATCTGACAGTGTAGGTTATAGGTGAGCATTAGAAGATGTTAACAAATTGGGAGAAGAGGCCACAAGACCCTGGCACACCACAGTTTGTTTAATACTTTTCCATACCCACTCTCGGTGTACTGTGGGAGCTCTGGAATCCTAGTGGGGGAGCCACGTTCCAAGGAACTAGCTGGTGGCCTGCCTGCTGGGACCCAAAGCTCAGCTCAGGCTAGCCAGTCAGGCCAGAGCGCCTGGGGGTGGCCATGTCCAGACAGCTTAGCAGGGCACTTGTGGGCATGGGCACCTCTAGGGTCAACAAGGTATCTGGGTGTGTAAGGAGCTGTATTGGTCCCCACAGTTCCTGGTGAGTGACTGTGTATCTTAGGAGGGGTGTGTCCACAGCTGTCGTCATGGCGGGGGCGATGGCTTGTGTGTTCCAGGTGTGGGTGGCCTGTACCTGTGTGTGCCTGTTGTGGAACCCAGCCTGTGTGTCCCGCCTGGGGATGCATGCCAGTGGGGCAAACTCAACCCTGAGGGTGGACCCCCTCAAGCAAAGCTGGGAGCCCAAACCTATATTTGGGAATCTCTGCCCCCTACCTTGGGAGGGCACCAGCTGGTTTGTGGCTGTGTGTGTGGAGGTCTTAAAAATCTTGCTCCCTGACACCCAACACTGGTCCTGAGGTTCCAAGGGACTTTTAGCTGGAACAAAGTAAAAAGAGAATGTGGGACTTCAGAACTGGGGGGATCTGGAGGACAGGGTGTGGGGGTGTTCAGGAGTCCCAAAATTCAGAGGAGGGGTATGCTGGAGACGGCCAGGTTGAAGTATAGTAGTATAGTTTTCCTGGCACCTCTGGGTTTCCTCCCTGGAAGCAGACCTGCTCAGAGCAAGGGGCACTTCAGCCTTGCCCCACCTTCCAACCTTCTTCACTTGGTACTATGCCAGTTTTGATAACAACAGCCACTGGGCCACCCAGCTCTTCCTGGGTGTGGAGTGCTCACTCATATCTTCTTTCTCACTCCCTGGAGCTTTCTGAGCTCCTGTCAGATCAGTCTGGAGAGTATCAGACCCATTGTTGAAGGGGATGCTGAGGTGGAAGGAATGCTGAGGAAGAATGCTCAGTTGAGGCCAGGACTCTGTCTTACCAGCCTCCACACCATCCTAGTCTTTGAGGAAAGTTGGAGAAGGGAGGCAGGAGTCAAGTCCTCACTGGGATCCCAGACTGGACTGAGGAGAGGCAAGGCAATTGTGGGGGTGCCACGGGCAAAATTCAGGCTCTTCCAAGACCTGCTGCTTAGCCAACCTGGGGGGAGGCGAGGATCTCAGACTGGCTTCCCAAGAAAAGCCTAATTGCTAGCCCATGGCAGAACAGTGAAATCGGAGAGGGGCAGGGGCTAACCTAAGGTCAGCAGTAGGCCCTGCGGCCTGCAGGCTAGGGTAGAGTGCTCTGGGCCCAGAAGGGGGTCTGGGCAGGTGAGCCACGTCTTGGAGGATGAACTCCGCTGGCGTTCAGCTGCTCCAGCCAGAACCCAGGCTTAGGCTACCCGGTGCTCCTCCCGTCGCCAGCCGACCCCCAGTTTCACTACCCACAGTGCGAATAGGGTGGTGACGGTGTTGTCACCATTCCCTGTTGTCACCCTGAGGTCCTTCCGCACTCGGTCATTTCCGACCCGTCAAGCCCTCTCAATAGCCGGCAGCTAGCACGAGGCGGTACTCTCCCGAACGCCGGGCGCCGTCGCCCGGCTGGGACGGCGAGCCGCGCTTACCCCTGAACGCAGAGGACCATGTCCCGGCAGCGGCAGCGGCAGCTCCGGAGCTGAGGCTCAGCCGGACGGTGGCGGCTGGAGGGAGCCCGTGGGCGCAGGTCTCGCTCGTAAGGCAGGCTCCCAGGGCGCACCGGCGACGGGATGGGAATGAGAGGCCAAGGCGCTGGCTGGCCGGGAGGGCGCTGGGGGCGGGCCGGGAGGGTGGGGCGGGGCGAGCCGCCTAATCTTTTGTCCTCTGTGTCCCAGCCCTTCCCGGAAGCGACGTCTTCCTAGAACCGCCGGCAGTGCTGCCGGGCCGGGGAGGGGCGCTGGCGGGGGCGCCGGCTCCTAGAGTAGGCTCAGGGCCGCTAAAGGAAACACCTTTGACAGATTTCCAAGAACTTTCCAGGAAAATGGGGCGGGGCCCCACGCGCCGACCAATCGCAGCTCGGGGTGGGGGGGCGGGCCAATTGCAGTTTTGAGATGCGAGGCAGACAAACTAGCCGGGTTGAGCGTGACCTAGGGATCACCAGGGAAAAACCGGGTTGAAGAAGGCCAGGGCGGGGCAGGGGTTCTCCAGGACAGGGGTTCTCCCCACCCGAGCGCAGACTTCTTTCGGGCATTCCGCTTCACTGGGGACAGGCCCCTGTATCTCTCTGTAGAACTGGTGGCAGCACGAGGCAGGGTCTTGGGTCTGTTCTCCCAGCTAGCGGCTCCCTCTAGTCGGTCTGTCTGGTGTGCAAGCGCCCCCTGTGGGCCGCACTTGGATCTCCGGACTCTGTGTGCGGTGGTGGGGAAACTGGTGGCATGGGGTGGGGTTTGGAGAAGGACATGAGAGGAGGGGAGGGGCACAGAGGGGGGCCTCAGATCCGAGCAGGTCCGCGGGGGTCAAGGATCCATCACAGCCAAAAGGATCCAGGCGAGAATGCTTTCTCTGAAAGACTTGGGGGAGAAGGCACATCCCAATCTTGGGATGGGGGCAAGTGTGGAGACTTCATTACTCACTTGATGGCTTGGGCACCGGGAGACTACAGCATGGGGCACCTATGTAGGGTGCAGTCTCTTCAGTAGAAACTGTCTACCGCTCCATTATTATGAAGACAAAGGGGCTTCAAGCTGCCAAGCAACAACTAGGATTTGAACCTGGGTACCTGAGTCTCTATGGGGTCAAATCCCAAGTTCTCTACCTCAAGACTCTGTCTTCCCTCTAACTGTGAGTATTTTACAGAACACTTAGTATGTGCCAGGTGCTCTCAGCGATTTCCAGCCTCATTTCATTGTCTAACCATTATATATTGTGTCCTCTTTACAGGTGAGGAGATTGATGCACAGAGAAGTTAAAATGCACCCTAGATCTCACAGCTGACAAGTGGTTAGTTGGGGCTTGTAGCCCAGTTCCCCCCAGTGCCCCATCGTCTCTAAGTGCCTTGAGCTAACAACTCCTGGGCATCCTTCAAGATCCAGCTTTAAGGTCCTCAGTGAAGCTTCCTGCCTCCAGGCCAGTCCATGTCAGAGTACCCCAATGGTGTCCCCTTGAAAGCTCCCTTACAGATGTCAGTGATTATGCAGTTCTGTATGTTAAATTAGAGGGCCCCAAGGGTTTTGCCCTCCAGCCACCTTTCGTGAATTTGACAGTTATGCACCTGTGTGCACAGTATGTGGCCTGCCCCTGTTTTGCCCCAGTGTTGTGGGTCCCCTTGGCCAACTCTTTATCACCTTTCCTGCTATCTGCTCCCTACACACTCTTGCTCTAACTGCTAGGCCCACATCGCCACCCAGTGGCGAGTCCTCTCATGGTTTCACTCAACAAATTTCCATATTCCAGGATAACCCCTCCTCCCACTCCAGGGATTGGCCTTGTCACAGGATCTCCCTGCTTCTTCCTACCCAAAACAGTCACAAGATGGGTCAGTCACAATAATACCAGCAGTGCCTTCCTCGAAGTCTGGCTTATTTGGTCTCTCTACTCTCATCATTTGCAGCCTCTCCTCCCCCTGAAGGACAGTTCACATGTGTATGTGTGTAGGGGATATATTTAGCCCTCTCCCCCTCTCCCCACACTCACTGGACCTCTTTGCCACTGTAAGCTATTCCAAAGGACTCAGCCCTAGACTTCTTGGACATACAGCTATCATGGAGGACTGTGTGGCAAAGTCTGCCACCATGAACCCACCCCTGCCCAGCCATCCCAAATGCTGAATTCTCCCATCAGTGTGCAGGTGGTTGCTGGAAAATGAGCAGCTAAGGGAAACCACACCTTCTGACTCTCTTGGATTAAATGAGCAGTTGCAAAACATTTGTCTATGATGGACCTACATGGGAAATGTGTGTGCTTTTGTAAGCACTGGCATTGGTTATGGAGACTGCAAGAGGACAGGCATCACCAGTGCTTACTTTTTACATTTCCCTATGGTTTGAATTTATTATAACAACCAAGTTTTACTTATGCAATTAAATTTTAATTAAAAAGAGATAAGTTAAGAGGGGGAGAGGGAAGATGGCGGCGTAGGAGGACGCTGGGCTCACCGCGCGTCCTGCTGATCACTTAGATTCCACCTACACCTGCCTAAATAACCCAGAAAACCACCAGAGGATTAGCAGAACGGAGTCGCCGGAGCCAAGCGCAGACGAGAGGCCCACGGAAGAGGGTAGGAAGGGCGGCGAGGCGGTGCGCGCTCCACGGACTGGTGGGAGGGAGCCGGGGCGGAGGGGCGGCTCGCCGGCCAAGCAGAGCCCCCGAGTCTGGCTTGCAAAAAGCGGAGGGGCCTGACGGACTGTGTTCCGACAGCAAGCGCGACTTAGCGTCTGGGAGGTCATAAGTTAACAGCTCTGCTCAGAAAGCGGGAAGGCTGGAGGACAAAGGGAAGGAGAGCTGCTGAGCCCCCGGACGACAGAGCTCAGTTTGGTGGGGAACAAAGGCGCTCGCCAGCGCCATCTCCCCCGCCCATCCCCCAGCCAAAATCCCAAAGAGAACCAGTTCCTGCCAGGGAACTTGCTCGCTCCGCGCAAACACCCAACTCTGCGCTTCTGCGGAGCCAAACCTCCGGCAGCGGATCTGACTCCATCCTGCTGCCACAGGGCCCCTCCTGAAGTGGATCACCTAAGGAGAAGCAAGCTAAGCCTGCCCCTCCTGCCCCTGTCCACCTTGCCTACCCACCCCAGCTAAGACGCCAGATCCCCAGCATCACAAGCCTGGCAGTGTGCAAGTAGCCCAGACAGGCCACCCCACCCCACAGTGAATCCCGCCCCTAGGAGAGGGGAAGAGAAGGCACACACCAGTCTGACTGTGGACACAGCGGTGGGCTGGGGGCAGACATCAGGTCTGACTGCGGCTCCGCCCACCAACTCCAATTATACACCACAGCACAGGGGAAGTGCCCTGCAGGTCCTCACCACGCCAGGGACTATCCAAAATGACCAAGCGGAAGAATTCCCCTCAGAAGAATCTCCAGGAAATAACAACAGCTAATGAGCTGATCAAAAAGGATTTAAATAATATAACAGAAAGTGAATTTAGAATAATAGTCATAAAATTAATCGCTGGGCTTGAAAACAGTATAGCTGACAGCAGAGAATCTCTTGCTACAGAGATCAAGGGACTAAGGAACAGTCACGAGGAGCTGAAAAACGCTTTAAACGAAATGCATAACAAAATGGAAACCACCACGGCTCGGATTGAAGAGGCAGAGGAGAGAATAGGTGAACTAGAAGATAAAGTTATGGAAAAAGAGGAAGCTGAGAAAAAGAGAGATAAAAAAATCCAGGAGTATGAGGGGAAAATTAGAGAACTAAGTGATACACTAAAAAGAAATAATATACGCATAATTGGTATCCCAGAGGAGGAAGAGAGAGGGAAAGGTGCTGAAGGGGTACTTGAAGAAATAATAGCTGAGAACTTCCCTGAACTGGGGAAGGAAAAAGGCATTGAAATCCAAGAGGCACAGAGAACTCCCTTCAGACGTAACTTGAATCGATCTTCTGCACGACATATCATAGTGAAACTGGCAAAATACAAGGATAAAGAGAAAATTCTGAAAGCAGCAAGGGGTAAACGTGCCCTCACATATAAAGGGAGACCTATAAGACTTGTGACTGATCTCTCTTTTGAAACTTGGCAGGCCAGAAAGAATTGGCACGAGATTTTCAGTGTGCTAGACAGAAAAAATATGCAGCCGAGAATCCTTTATCCAGCAAGTCTGTCATTTAGAATAGAAGGAGAGATAAAGGTCTTCCCAAACAAACAAAAACTGAAGGAATTTGTCACCACTAAACCAGCCCTACAAGAGATCCTAAGGGGGACCCTGTGAGACAAAGTACCAGAGACATCACTACAAGCATAAAACATACAGACATCACAATGACTCTAAACCCATATCTTTCTATAATAACACTGAATGTAAATGGATTAAATGCGCCAACCAAAAGACATAGGGTATCAGAATGGATAAAAAAACAAGACCCATCTATTTGCTGTCTACAAGAGACTCATTTTAGACCTGAGGACACCTTTAGATTGAGAGTGAGGGGATGGAGATCTATTTATCATGCTACTGGAAGCCAAAAGAAAGCTGGAGTAGCCATCCTTATATCAGACAAACTAGACTTTAAATTAAAGGCTGTAACAAGAGATGAAGAAGGACATTATATAATAGTGACAGGGTCTATCCATCAGGAAGAGCTAACAATTATAAATGTCTATGCGCCGAATACCGGAGCGCCCAAATATATAAAACAATTACTCATAAACATAAGCAACCTTATTGAGAAGAATGTGGTAATTGCAGGGGACTTTAACACCCCACTTACAGAAATGGATAGATCATCTAGACACACGGTCAATAAAGAAACAAGGGCCCTGAATGAGACATTGGATCAGATGGACTTGACAGATATATTTAGAACTCTGCATCCCAAAGCAACAGAATATACTTTCTTCTCGAGTGCACATGGAACATTCTCCAAGATAGATCATATACTGGGTCACAAAACAGCCCTTCATAAGTTTACAAGAATTGAAATCATACCATGCATACTTTCAGACCACAATGCTATGAAGCTTGAAATCAACCACAGAAAAAAGTCTGGAAAACCTCCAAAAGCATGGAGGTTAAAGAACACCCTACTAACGAATGAGTGGGTCAACCAGGCAATTAGAGAAGAAATTAAAAAATATATGGAAACAAACGAAAATGAAAATACAACAATCCAAACGCTTTGGGACGCAACAAAGGCAGTCCTGAGAGGAAAATACATTGCAATCCAGGCCTATCTCAAGAAACAAGAAAAATCCCAAATACAAAATCTAACAGCACACCTAAAGGAAATAGAAGCAGAACAGCAAAGACAGCCTAAACCCAGCAGAAGAAGAGAAATAATAAAGATCAGAGCAGAAATAAACAATATAGAATCTAAAAAAACTGTAGAGCAGATCAACGAAACCAAGAGTTGGTTTTTTGAAAAAATAAACAAAATTGACAAACCTCTAGCCAGGCTTCTCAAAAAGAAAAGGGAGATGACCCAAATAGATAAAATCATGAATGAAAATGGAATGATTACAACCAATCCCTCAGAGATACAAACAATTATCAGGGAATACTATGAAAAATTATATGCCAACAAATTGGACAGCCTGGAAGAAATGGACAAATTCCTGAACACCCACACTCTTCCAAAACTCAATCAGGAGGAAATAGAAAGCTTGAACAGACCCATAACCAGCGAAGAAATTGAATCGGTTATCAAAAATCTCCCAACAAATAAGAGTCCAGGACCAGATGGCTTCCCAGGGGAGTTCTACCAGACGTTTAAAGCAGAGATAATACCTATCCTTCTCAAGCTATTCCAAGAAATAGAAAGGGAAGGAAAACTTCCAGACTCATTCTATGAAGCCAGTATTACTTTGATTCCTAAACCAGACAGAGACCCAGTAAAAAAAGAGAACTACAGGCCAATATCCCTGATGAAGATGGATGCAAAAATTCTCAATAAGATACTAGCAAATCGAATTCAACGGCATATAAAAAGAATGATTCACCATGATCAAGTGGGATTCATTCCTGGGATGCAGGGCTGGTTCAACATTCGCAAATCAATCAACATGATACATCACATTAACAAAAAAAAAGAGAAGAACCATATGATCCTGTCAATCGATGCAGAAAAGGCCTTTGACAAAATCCAGCACCCTTTCTTAATAAAAACTCTTGAGAAAGTCGGGATAGAAGGAACATACTTAAAGATCATAAAAGCCATTTATGAAAAGCCCACAGCTAACATCATCCTCAACGGGGAAAAACTGAGAGCTTTTTCCCTGAGATCAGGAACACGACAGGGATGCCCACTCTCACCGCTGTTGTTTAACATAGTGCTGGAAGTTCTAGCATCAGCAATCAGACAACAAAAGGAAATCAAAGGCGTCAAAATTGGCAAAGATGAAGTCAAGCTTTCGCTCTTTGCAGATGACATGATATTATACATGGAAAATCCGATAGACTCCACCAAAAGTCTGCTAGAACTGGTACATGAATTCAGCAAAGTTGCAGGATACAAAATCAATGTACAGAAATCAGTTGCATTCTTATACACTAACAATGAAGCAACAGAAAGACAAATAAAGAAACTGATCCCATTCACAATTGCACCAAGAAGCATAAAATACCTAGGAATCAATCTAACCAAAGATGTAAAGGATCTGTATGCTGAAAACTATAGAAAGCTTATGAAGGTAATTGAAGAAGATTTAAAGAAATGGAAAGACATTCCCTGCTCATGGATTGGAAGAATAAATATTATCAAAATGTCAATACTACCCAAAGATATCTACACATTCAATGCAATCCCAATCAAAATTGCACCAGCATTCTTCTCGAAACAAGAACAAGCAATCCTAAAATTCATATGGAACCACAAAAGGCCCCGAATAGCCAAAGTAATTTTGAAGAAGAAGACCAAAGCAGGAGGCATCACAATCCCAGACTTTAGCCTCTACTACAAAGCTGTCATCATCAAGACAGCATGGTATTGGCACAAAAACAGACACATAGACCAATGGAATAGAATAGAAACCCCAGAACTAGACCCACAAACGTATGGCCAACTAATCTTTGACAAAGCAGGAAAGAACATCCAATGGAAAAAAGACAGTCTCTTTAACAAATGGTGCTGGGAGAACTGGACAGCAACATGCAGAAGGTTGAAACTAGACCACTTTCTCACACCATTCACAAAAATAAACTCAAAATGGATAAAGGACCTGAATGTGAGACAGGAAACCATCAAAACCTTAGAGGAGAAAGCAGGAAAAGACCTCTCTGACCTCAGCCGTAGCAATCTCTTACTCGACACATCCCCAAAGGCAAGGGAATTAAAAGCAAAAGTGAATTACTGGGACCTTATGAAGATAAAAAGCTTCTGCACAGCAAAGGAAACAACCAACAAAACTAAAAGGCAACCAACGGAATGGGAAAAGATATTTGCAAATGACATATCGGACAAAGGGCTAGTATCCAAAATCTATAAAGAGCTCACCAAACTCCACACCCGAAAAGCAAATAACCCAGTGAAGAAATGGGCAGAAAACATGAATAGACACTTCTCTAAGGAAGACATCCGGATGGCCAACAGGCACATGAAAAGATGTTCAGCGTCGCTCCTTATCAGGGAAATACAAATCAAAACCACACTCAGGTATCACCTCACGCCAGTCAGAGTGGCCAAAATGAACAAATCAGGAGACTATAGATGCTGGAGAGGATGTGGAGAAACGGGAACCCTCTTGCACTGTTGGTGGGAATGCAAATTGGTGCAGCCGCTCTGGAAAGCAGTGTGGAGGTTCCTCAGAAACTTAAAAATAGACCTACCCTATGACCCAGCAATAGCACTGCTAGGAATTTATCCAAGGGACACAGGAGTACTGATGCATAGGGGCACTTGTACCCCAATGTTCATAGCAGCACTCTCAACAATAGCCAAATTATGGAAAGAGCCTAAATGTCCATCAACTGATGAATGGATAAAGAAATTGTGGTTTATATACACAATGGAGTACTACGTGGCAATGAGAAAAAATGAAATATGGCCTTTTGTAGCAACGTGGATGGAACTGGAGAGTGTGATGCTAAGGGAAATAAGCCATACAGAGAAAGACAGATACCATATGGTTTCACTCTTATGTGGATCCTGAGAAACTTAAGAGAAACCCATGGGGGAGGGGAACAAAAAAAAAAAAAAAAGAGGTTAGAGTGGGAGAGAGCCAAAGCATAAGAGACTGTTGAGAACTGAGAACAAACTAAGGGTTGATGGGGGGTGGGAGGGAGGAGAGGGTGGGTGATGGGTACTGAGGAGGGCACCTTTTGGGATGAGCACTGGGTGTTGTATGGAAACCAATTTGACAATAAATTTCATATATAAAAAAAAAATAAAAAAATAAAAAGAGATAAGTTAAAAAATACAATTATAAAATGTTTAGAATAATTGTAATCTAATTCCATTTTTAGAAAATAAGATATCTCAGCAACTACAGCATACACTGAGATAACTTTGGCTGGGACAAGGAGCCACCCTCAGCTGCCCAGCACTCTGCTTTTGAGTGGGATCCTGCTTGTCCAGAATGAGATCTTGCTCAGCTTTGGGCTCACCTGGCCCAAACCAATCACCTCCAGAGGGAGGATCCTTCTCCAGTCTCCAAGCTGCAGAAGTTTCCAGATCACAGGGCTTCCTCCAAGGCTCTGAGATCTTGGATCAGATTCTTAAGTGGGACTCAGGGAGAGAGATTCTGGGTCCAGCTAGGCATAAATGTGTGTATGTGTGTGGTGTGCATGTGCATGCCCATGTGTCTGTACACATGTGTACATATTTGTGCATTTGTGTGCATATTTAAACATATGTGAGAGCATATTTGTACATGTGGATGTAGGAATGGGGCAGGGAGGCACAGGGGAGGAGAGCATCATTTGAGGGTAAGAGCTGGGCCCTGGAGTTGTTCTTCAGGGGTTGGGATGGAGACTCTGCCATGACAGCTACTGATCTTAGGCAGGTTGCTTGATCTCTAGGGCTTGTCTGTCTTGTAGGCTGTGTGGGATGTGTTTAGCCCTGCCTACTCTGGTTCCAGTGAGGTCATGGAGTGCCCAGGTAGAACACCCACACAGTGTCTAGTCCAAAAGAAGGGTTCAGTACGGTCAGTTGAGGTCATCATCAGGGCCTCTCCTTCACTGAACTCTGCTAGCTTGAAGAGTGTTTCAAGGAGACAGGGCAGAGCCCTGGGCACTGTCCTCCAGCACAGCAGGTTCCAGCTCTCCAGGAACTGCTCTGAAGAGCCTTGGACCTACAGGACCCCAGGAATCCACGTGCACCTACGTGCGTATTTGTGCTGGGGCATGCATGGGAGGTGGGTGAGAGCGCTAGTCCCGCCCAATCCCAAAGTCAGAAGGACTCAGAGACACCTACGGGTGGGACCTACGCTGTGCCTGCAGTTATGCCAGTGGCCTGTAGATGGCAGCAGAGGCCCGCGCAGAGATCATGACCCAAGTCTCCCTTTCCCAGTACCAAGTGAACCACCTTGTTCCAGTCCCTCAGTCTGAGGGTTGGGGAGTGAGAGGGGTGTGCTGGTGTAGTGCAGATTTGTCCCAGGAGAGAACAACACCCACTGCGACTCTAGACAAGTTGTTTCCTCTCAGGGGTCCTCAGTTTCCTCATCTGTGAAATGAGGTGTTTAACAGCCTGTGATGGGAAAACTATAAAAATACCTAAGGTATAAAATGGGCTCAGAATAGAGACCTAAATGTGGAAGGGAGCACCACATAGCCAAAGAGTATCTGGGGTGGGAGGAGGCGATTTTGTAAACACGATACCAAAAGCTCAAACCAGAAGGTGAAAAGTTGATGGATCTGACAAATGGGAATTTAGGATATCTGGCCTAAGGACGCTTCATCCCAAAGGGGGGGGGGGGGGAAGCCACGGATATGAGCAGGAGATGCACAGAAGGCGAGAGACACCCAGAGCCCGCAGGGATGGGAAAAACGCGAATCACAACGCAATGCCATTTCACGTGGCTCCATGGCAAAAATTAAGACTTTAGGTACGCTGGCGGTGGGCCACCACTAAGGAAGTCGCAAGCCTTACAAGCCTTGCTAGAGGGCCGTCTGGCAGCGTGCAGAGAAAACGCCCGACTCAAGTGGCTTCCTGTGGCTCCAAGAGAAACTGCGCTGTCACTTCGTAGGTCGCTGGTAAGCTCCGGGGCTCTCACTGCCCTCGCGGTTCCGGGGCCCGGGAGCCTAGGAGGTTTCCGCTCTCCTTCGGGAAGCCACGCCCCCTATTTCTGTCGGGGCTCCGGGGCGGGGCCCGCCGGAGGCTCCCTCCACGCCCGGTCCTGCCAGGGCCCGCCTGGCCCTTTAAGGCTGACCAAGCCCGGCCTCAAGTCGGGGACGCGCGGGGCGGGAGGGGGGGGGGCGTGGAGGAAAGGAGGGGGGCGGTCACGTGGGCCGCCGGCGGCGCGACTCGGCTCTAGGCGCTCGCGGCCGCTGGCTCCCGGGACCGCGGTCCCTGCCCCTCGCCAGCGCCGCAGCCAGGTACTCTGCTGTCAGATACGCCCTTGCCAGGTACGCCCTCATAGGGCCCCCTCCACCTCCCTCTCCCAGAACCTCTCGGTCACTTGGCGCTCGACCCTTTACCCTCTAGACAGGTGTCAGGCCGGACTCCCTAGTGCTTGGTTGTGCGACCACCCCTCCTGCCTCGCCTCTGTACTCTCCCGCAGTTCGTCCCGAACTCCCGGCCCCGTCCAAGACCCGCAGCCCAGACAGGCTCTAGGGCTCCAATACTGGGGTATATTGGAGGAGTCTGAGAGGAACTCATTCTTCCCTTCTCCCTCAGGTGGCCCTGGACGCGCCAGGCTGGGGTCGCCTCTGAGCGCCCCGCGGGGGCCATGGATGACGAGACAGCAGAGGAGCAGGGGGGCCCCGCGCCACCGCAGGGTGCACCCTGCGGACCCGGCTCAACTGGCGCTCCTGCCCTCGGGGGGCGGAGGGAGCCCAAGAAGTACGCAGTGACCGATGACTACCAGTTGTCCAAGCAGGTGCTGGGCCTGGGTGTGAACGGCAAGGTGCTGGAGTGCTTCCACAGGCGTACTGGGCAGAAGTGTGCCCTGAAGGTCAGTGACCCCTCCTGGGTGACTCGGAGGGCCCAACAGCAGAGGCTTGTGGGTGCACATATGCCCAGGACCCCTGCTAAGCTTCTTATGATCAGTATCTCCTTTCATCTTTACACTACCTTGTAAGGTCAGGCTCCTGGTCCTCCTTGCTTTACAGGTGGGGAAGTCGAGGCTCAGCTTAGCTAAACTCAGGATGTCCCTAAGAGCAAGGGGTGGAGTCAGTGTGAGTAGAGTCTGCTCTACCCGGAAGCAGGGAAGGAGCGGTTCCTGACTCTGGGGTTATGGCTGGCTGGGCTTCTGTGTTCCGGCAGGGCGTGGGGGTGGGGGGTGGGGGCTTGGTTGTTCCTTCCATGAGAAACTCTTCTTCTCTTTCTCCTCCCCCCACCCTTCCTACTCCCCTCTCCTCTTCTTCTTTTTCATGAGAAGCTCTTCTGACTGGAATGAATCTGAGTTTCCTTCTGCCTGAGGCTGAGTCCCCACCAAGGCTTGGGGTGGGGCTGCTTTCTCCTATGGCCCCTGCCTGCCTGGGCTGGAGGGGTGGGAAACTCCCAGGGCTGGCTGGTGGGTAAGGATGGTGCCCATCACGTCTGTGAGCAGGAAGCTGCTGATGGGCTCCAGCTGAGTCACCGGCCCCATGTTGAAAGGGGCAGGCCTTGCTTCAAGTCTGACCCACCCTGGTTCCTGGGCAGAGGGTGGGCCAGCCATCTATTCATGTCACACCACAGCCTCCCCTGGAGGCCTGGCTAAGAACTCACTGATACAGATGGAATCCAGGGAGTTCTGGAGGTGGTTGATGTAGCCACATAGTTCTGGCTTAAGTCACTTAGTTCTTGGCCCAGGACCCTGCCTCATACCCAGAATGCCTTGAATCTGTCATCACTGGGAAGTTCACTCCATTGTGGTTTGTGCCAGTGGCCACCTGGATGGGTAGATCATGGCAAGGAGAGCAGCTCTGGAGGTTAGAATACAGCAAAGGATCTTCTCATTTTACAGACATTGCAATTATGAGCTTGAGTGCAGGGTTCTGCAGACGTGGCTCTAATCTCTGGCCTCCATTTGCCAGCTCTGTGACCTTGGACTAGGTCCTGGACTCTGGAAACCAGGTTTCTGCCTCTGTTCAGGGGGAAAGATAAGGGGTTTATGTGAGCTTAGAATGTGATGGTGCCTGTAGAGTAATTGGTACTGGGTCTGGTGCAGGCCTGGAGAGGCTACGGGACTTATTTAGGGTACAGTGTCGCAAGTAACTGAGCAGGGACCTGGGCCCAGCTCCTTGTGTCTTTCTTAGGGGCACTGGGGCTGATAGGATGGGTCTGGAGGTGGCTGGTCTGGGCTGGCAAGGCTGAGTCTCAGGCACAGCTTCTTCACCTACTAACCCAGTAGTGAAGTGGGGTTTGGGGTCCTCCTCTGAGTCCTTCGAGGGGGAAGTGGCTGTTCTCAGTGGGGAGTTTCCACCTCTTCCCTCAGCACCATCATAGCTCTCTCACCTCTTATGAGGTCAAGGGCAGTTTGGGTAGGCAAGGGGCCAAATGAGGCCAGAGAACCTCTTCTTAATACCAAGCCTTTGGCCCTGTGTGCCAAGGCTGAGTTCTGACCAGCCCCTATGGTGTTCCAGATGCTGTGAGTGAGGCAGGGATAGAGGGGGAGGCCAGAGATTGTGGGCCCAGGCAGCACCGCTTTAAGCAGAGCTGGGTCTAGGCCCTTCCCCATAGATGCTGTGTTTGACAAATGACTTGGGGGGGGGGGGGGAACTTCTGACTACAACAGTTTCCAAAGCACTTCCTCTTGAATCTAGGGCTCCAATGCTTTCTCTGTTCTGGACTGCGAACTAGGACAGGCCTAGAATAAATTCTCCTGCTGTACCCCTTTAGGCTTTATGGGTGAATATGGCTAGGGCTACTGCCTTGGAACCTTCAGGACCTGGCCCTAAGTTGGCCCTCAAGGGGTACATGGATTAGATGTAGGCCCCACTCCAATACTTTCCTTTTCTTGCCCCCAGCCCCCTTCCAGCGACCAAGTCTGGAAGTTTCTACCATCTGGCTGGTCTTTACCATCTTCCAAGATGGCACTAGTACAACCTCTGGCACATCGTACGTGTACTGTGAGTGGTGGCTCTAACTTTGAGGAAGACGGTGTGATTTTTCTGCTTAGCCTCTACCCCCTGCCATCTCTGCCCTTCTTGGTGGTCCAGGCCAAGTGCCCTGGCCTCTCTCCATGCCTGTCCTCTTGGCCTTGTTGTCCAAGATGGCAGATAGTGCTTACCCTGAAGCCTGGAATGTAGCAGGCCCTCATCAAACAGGAAGAGTTGTGGTCAATGTCCTGTAGCCGTTGCTATTCTCTGGGGGCCCTGGAGGAGCAGGCTCCTCCCCGGGGAGCTGGGCCTCTTCCCCTTTCCCTCAGCTCCTGACACTGCTGTGGTTTATCTTGGCTTCACTCACACTCAGCTATTCTCTCTTGAGGCCAGTTTCTGCTGCTGGCAGGTCCTTCCACTCTTCAGTCCCCCCTAAGCACTTGCTGCAGTCCTGTTGGCAGGACCTAGAGGACTGCCCGCCAAGCATGGGGGGCAGGGGACTGCCTCCTACTGACCTCCTGCCTATGCCTCCTTCTAGGCCTACCTAATGAAACAGTATGCCTCAGTTTCACTCCTAACTGGGCACAGCCTTGTATATCTGTCCCCCATTAGTCACCCCACCACATTTGAGACACAACCCCTCAATCCTCATCACATATGTGAAAATTGTGACCTGGAGTCTGTGGTCAGAAATCATGTAGCTTAGTTAAGATTATAGCAGAGGCCAGAATCTCTTCCCTTCCTGATTTCCTGCCCAGCCCACTTGTGGTCCTCTGCCTCAGGGCAGGCAGAAGTAGCCATGGCACTTAGATAAATAAAAACCTAAAAAGCTTTGAGAAGACAGAGGGGTTCTGCATGTGGAAGAAGTGATTCTTCTTTCCTACCACTGCTCTCTGGGCTCTGGGGCTAGGGGCCCTCCTCTCTGACCACTGAGTATGTTGGAGGCCCCAGGGCTCCCAGTGCCCTCCTCTTCCCTTCTTCTTCAAATAGAATGGAGTGGTGGGGTGCTCGGTCCCCATGCCGGGGAGTTCCCCACATTGTTCCATGGGTGGGGCTGGCCTGTTGAAGCTGGTGCTATGGAGCTGGATTTGAGCCTGGGTGGGGCCACCAGGCAGGCCGGTACTTTCTCATTTGGCAGCAGCCACCCCCTCACCTACCAACTCCAGACCGGTCAGATCAGCCTTGGCGGGGCCATTTGTTACCGAGTCAACAAGTCAGGAAGCGTGTGGAGGGGCCGGCAGTCCTGTGCAAAGGAGTCCCCAGTAGGGCTTTCACTGTACCCAACCACCTCCCCCACCCCCACCCCAGGCCGTCCCTCTCCTGGAAGGAAAGAATTTGAGGAGCTCATGTGCTACCATGCTGGTAGAAAGTTCTGAACTGCCAGAGGTGGGCAATTTGCTGTTTAAACAAAGATTCTAGGAAAGGCATCAAACCCTAAAACCTGCAAATAGTGGAGTTTTTGGCAGAGATTGTTTGAGCTGCTTCGTACCTGCTCACGCATTTGCAAGCTGTGCTCAAAGCCTAAACTGCTGCTGGGACTGCCAGGGTCTTCCCGCCCTATCCAGGAGCTGACACAGTCTTCAGGCCTTGGTGCTGCAGATTCTAATATTCTCAAAAATGGCCAACAGTTTCCCAGACTGTTCTGATGGGTCCTATCCCCAATGCATGAGATGTGTTATGTTACCTAATTCTTGTCATTCCCATTTTATGGACAAAATTGTTGCTATTCAGCAAGGCGAATGACTTGCCCAAGATGCACAGCTGACGAGTGGCAGGACTGTGACGTGAGCCCAGGCAGTTTGATGCCAGAGTCTTAGCATTTAAGTCACCCTGTGCCTCATGCTAGTTTATGGGGACAGGGGATGGTTTCTAAGACTTGGCCCCTGGAAGGGTGCTGTCATCATCTTCCGTGATTCCACTGGGAGCCCTGATAGCCCCAGCTGGGCCCCAAGTGATGCTGCTGGTGTTTGTCTCTATCTGCCCAGCTCTCCTCACTGTGTAAGACTGTCTGCTTGTGAGCAGACAAGTAGTCCTGCAGGCCAGCACACAAGGGCCATGACGGCTGTGGGACTGCCTCAGAAAGGTTGTGTGGTTTGTCTCAAGCCTTTTGAGTCTCAGACAAGCCCAGCCCAGCAGAGTCCAGGCTGCCACAGGCAGGAAGTCAGGTTGGTGAGTGGGCGAGAGGAAACTGTGTCAGGGCTGGGCCAGCCAGGGTAGACTTCCTGGAAGAGACCGCCAGCTTTAATCCAGGCCTCTGATCTGAGAAGGATGTGGATGACAGAGGAGGGCACGGGGTGTGTGTGACAGCATGCTGGTTTGGACAGCTCAACACCTACCAGCTCAACACACTACTCACAGTCGTGTGTCCTGGCAGGACGTGGCTGATCTCAGCAGGGCAGGTGTCCAGACCCCAATAAACCCTGGGGAGCCATAGAGGGACTGAGGGCTCTGTGGAAGAAGGGCCTTGAGAAAGGGCAGCCACTTTCCCTCTCCATTTGCCCACAACTCAGATTCATACCTCACCCCTAGGGGCCTCTGTCTATCTTTGGTATCCTTCCTCACAAAGTGGGCAAAAATCCTCCCTCCTTCCCCCAGAGCTTTCTTTCGTAACATCATCAGAACCATTGTAGAGCACTGTTGCTCAGGGTGCTCGAGGAGCTTCTGGGTCACCTGGGCCGTCATTCAGTTCAGGCTGTGTGGGAAGCGCCCGGTCTCTGTAACGACAGAGGTCTGTCGTGTCTCTGCTGAGGTTCGTACTTGGGGAAGTGAGTTCCCTGCATGGATCCCTCGTCTTTCTCTCCAAGGGCCTCCTTGGGATATCATCATGGGATACCCCTGTGAGTGGGCAGCAGGTGGAGCATCTGGCTTTGCAGTCCCCCCACCTCCTTTGGTTCCAGCCTCGTGACTGGCTGCCATGTGTCCAAAGGTGATGGTCACCAGGCAAGAGCTGAAGACTGCAGTCAGCCGTAGGTGTGGTAAGAGTGTGCACCAAGCCCTCCTGCATGGGTGGGTCTCCTGCTCTTAGGACAATTAGAACATGGCTTTCACTGGCTCCCGTGATTCTCTAGGAGAATTTTGGTTCTGCTGGCCTGCTCCTGTCTGTTCAAGATCTTATGTGTTCCCACATGAGAGGCTGCCTGGGGTTGAGAGAGAGCAAGGCTCTGGGCTTGAAATCCTTCCTGCCTCCTTCTCCCTGAGTGACCCTGGACAAAAAGGCACTTTTGGAATCTTTTGCAAAATCATCATCTCTGTGGTGTACTTGAACCCTGGGTTTGAACATGTGGCCGGAAGGAAGATTCAGTCTTGGTGGCTGTACCTATCCCTGTGTTCCTGCTATGATACAGCACAGGCCAGTAGACACTCTTAGAGGGCAGAGCTCTCATTTGGGGCTGCTTGAGTGCATTTTTTGGTGGCGTGTTATCAGTCTTTATGAGGACTCCCTTGGGCTCATCTTGCACCTGGGGAAGCCAGCCCTTTGTGGGGTGAGAAAGAATAGTGTGAAAGGAACTTTGTATCCTGGACTCCCCCACCCCCTACCCTCCCACCCTGTTGGAATTAAGTGGATTAGGCCCTGTGTGATTGTGAATAAAGTCCTGCTGCTGGGAACCATGGGGGTTTTGCTTAGAGCAGGAGTATGAGAGGAGGCTGCTGCTTGGGGGAATAAGGAGCCTCAGGAGGCCTTTTTAGCACTGGACAGGCCAGAGATGCTGAGAATATTGATTTTGGGTTTTTTTGTGGGTTTGGTATTAGGGTTGCCTTTTTTTTTTTTTTAAGGCTAGGGCTTTGTCCTTGCTGCTTTCTCTTTATGGCACTTTCTGTTCTGTCTCGTCCATTTCTTCTTTCCCCTCTCTGTTTCTCCTGCTGTCACTTAGTCCTTCCCCTCTCTCACATTGCCACTTTCTGTCTGAGGAGTTTCAGGCTTAGCTGGGCCTCTTCTCTGCAGCCCGCAGGCTGAGGGCAGGCATAGGGCAGATGGGGCTGGCCAGGTGCTGGGAATTCATCCTAGTCACTCTGAAAGTCTCCCCCAAACAGGGTAGGGTAGGTGTAGGGCAGGAAAGAGGAGCATCTGGCTGTGCCCATGCCACTCACAATGTCCCCTCCTGCTGCTGGCCTTGACCAGTTGCTGGTGGCCTTGGCAGCCAGAGCAGTGGAGTCAGGAACATTTGGGCCAAGCTTGTAACCCGAGGTGTCTTCTGTGGAGTGTGGGAAGTTAGTTTCAACTGTGGCCTCCACCTTTGGGTCTTCTTTTATGGCTCAGTGGTTTGAGACTTTTGCTCAGGACAACAGTGTGAGACCAGGAGCACTGTGACTCCCAAAGATTCTCTGGCTGAGACTGAGGAGAGGAGCTGGGGTCTGAGCCAGGGCCTCAGAGCCAGTGGGAGGAACTTGTGGAGAGTCTGGGAGGGCTTGAATGTTAGATGCAACCTACCTCTACTCTAGAAGCCAATACTGTCTTTGGGCTGCCCCATACTAGCTGGGATGAGCACCCCAGAACATCTGACTCTCTAGCCTGCACCCTGAACCTGACCCCCTCACCTCACTGACCCTCAGAGGCTATTTTCAGGGGTGTAATGGGCCAGGGCCTGGAGCTGCCACACTCATCACCCCATTCCTAAGGGTTCAGCCTCCAACAAGGGGCTCACAACTTGTTCTGTAGGTGTTCCCCCAACATAAAGTTTAATCCCCCTTCTCAGGCTGTGACAGAGGGACTGGCAAGTACTCTCTATGCTCTCTGGCAGGCAGTGGCACACAGAGTAGGAGTTGGGGGTGGGGGATGGGATAAGAGCACCCACTTATCCCTTGAGTGCTTCCTATACACTAACCACAAACAGAAGAATCTAAGAATGGGTTGTATCACTCCAGTGTCATGGATGCAGAGACCGAGACTCAGAAAGGCAAAGTAACTCACTCAGAGTCACAGAGCAGGGGCATGCCCTGGCTGGGCTGGAACCCTGGCCTGTGGGCAGCCAAGTTGTGGCTCGCAGCTATCCCTGGGGATCAGGAGCCAGACCTCTCTCCTAGGTCACAGTCTACCCATCTATAAGATGAGGAGCTGGCTGCTCTGCTTGACAAGGTCCCCCGCTTCTAGCAGTGAAGACTTTTTTGGTGGGCAGTGATCGTGGGCAGTGCTGGGGAAGCAGACAGGCAGGTAGTGGCACAAGTAGACAAGCAGCGTGGAGACTGGCTAGAGGGGGCCCCAAGATGCCACTCCTGAGCTAGCTAGTAAATGTGCCAGGGGAACAGTCAGCTGTGTGACAGGGACAGGAGCTCTGGGGTTATGACTCAGCTTTGAAGACCTTTTTCCACTGTACTCCATTGCCCAGTTCAAGCCTTTAGTCAGGCTGAGCCTGTACCAGGGTGCATCTTTACCCTAGGGAGGCCTGAGAGAATGGGGATGAGTCACTGTTTGCCCATTCCTATGACAGGAGTGTCCCTCAGTGCTGCCAGGTTACTACCCTGGTCTCTCAGAGGACTTCCCCTTCCTCATGGCTATGGCTCCATGGCATGATCAGAGACCAGGAAAATTTCCCAGAAGCTGGCTGGGTGTGGGAACCCTCAGAGCCCTCTAGCTGAACAGGAGCAGAAGAGAGAGAGGGGCTGGCGGGGGGGGGGGGGGGTGGTGGTTGGTGCTGGGGGGTACCAATGGAGATGGGAAGCCACTTGCCCCTGCCTCTCCTGGGAGAAGACTGAGTAAGGTAATGGATGCCTGTGCTCACCCAAGCCTGTGTGGGGAGCTGCAGGGACATGGATGAAGCCAAGTGAATTGAGAGCGATGCCAGCAGATACAGTGTTGGCTGTTGGCTTCAGGAAGAGCAGGTCTGGGGGATGGAGTTAGAAGTTTCCCTAGGGTCTTTGCACTGTGCCTCTTGGAGTAGTCCAATATGTCCCCCCTCCTGTCTCCCACACACATTTATTCCTTGTTATCTTTGTGACATCTCCAGGGGGACAGAATCTCAGGGGTGCTGAATCTCCTATGTCTAGGGCTGGCCAGGGGCATGGCCTGCTGGGTGCCCTGGTCATATCCTCACTTGCCTTGGTCACCTTTTGCTTAGGGAAGGTGGCCACTGCCCTCTGTAGCCCCAGCAGCTATGTAGACATCACTGTGGCACAATGTGGGACACACACTGGCTGAGGTGGGAGTCTTCGTGAGGAGGGACCATTGAAGGAACATTGCTTCTGAGGTTAGAATAAAACATTTGTATTTGCTGAAATCTTCCAGTCTTAGGGTGAAAATGTCTCATTTTTACACTGTCATAGGAGAAATAGAACCAGGGTAATGTTTTACTAATTATGTAGCTGATTTTGACAGAAAAATGCTTTTTTCCTCTAAGAAGTTAAAGGAGGATAATAGAACCTGTACCCTCTGAGTATGTACTCAGGGACCTCACAAGGCACCTCAGCTCCTCCCCCCAAACCCCCCACTGTCAGAAGGCTGTGGGCAGAATGCTGGGATCTGATACCTGCCTGGGGCAAAGGGAGTTCTTGTCCTGCCACTTCATGTGTAATCTCTGAGCGGGGTGTGTTTGTGTGAAGGTTGTAGCTCTCTCTGGGCCCCTATTTCCACCTGTGAAGTAGATGTTGGTAGTCCCAGACCAGCCTGTCCTCCTGTCCCCATTGCCACGTGTGAGGAGCCTGCACACCACAGATGGGGAACTGGGGCTCAGAGAAATTAAGGAATAAGCCCCAAGGTCACTGCACATTTTGCAGAAGGGGACTTTGCTCAAAAGGATGTATGGAGGACTTGAGGGTATAAAGGTGGCTTCCATTTGAGGGAGTGAAGATATGCCTCTCCTCTAGTCTGCCAAGCTGAGAGCTGGGTGAATTCCCTGGCTTGGGTCCCCAGCTCTCCACCTTGCTTCCCCACCTGCCTCCAGGGTCTCTCCCCTGAGATTAGCCTTCTCATCCTCTCACCACCAGGAAGGGTCTTTCCCCTCCTCACTGAGCTTTTCACAGCAAAACAGAATCCATAGACTTGATTTTTCATTAATTTTTGCAAAGCCAGGTCTAATCCTGCCCCTCTCAGGATTTGAGACCATTTTCTGTGACCTGCTGGATTCCAGAAGCTGGGATCCCTCTGGGTGCCAGAGGCTGCATCTGGATTTCCCCAAGTTTTGAAGAACAGGGACATGAAGAGTGTGGGGCCACCTGAGGGCAGACCCAGGGGAATCCTGAAGCCAAGCAAACCTTAAAGCCCATATCCCCTCAGTATGCACTTGGTACTGTGCTAATCTAAGCCATCTGTGTATTCTCATTCCATCTTCGTGGCCATCTGGGAACTTGCATACTGTCACTGTTCCCATTTTCCAGATTGGACCAGTGAGGTTCAGAGAGGTTGAATGGTCTGCCCAAAGCTTATAGGCAAGTGGAGGATGGAAGCGACCTCTGCTTCTGACATCCGGGTCTGTCTGACCTGGAGTCCCATGCCCATAGCTAGTCTTTCATACTACATGGCTCCCAGCCTAGGGTACTGGGATCTCTGGGCTTGCCCAGCCCACACTTATGTTCCTGCTGTCTCTGTCCCTCCCTGCCGTGGAGCCCAGCTCAGCTCTCTCTTTCTGGAAGCATTCTTCCCCTCTCCCACCCATCTCCACCTCTCCCCAGACCTGGCACTTCTGCCTTTGTTTCCAGGTTGTCTGTAGCTGGTGGGAAACAGATAAACTGAGGCCATCAAAATTTAGCAAATTGAAGGAGTCTTGCATTCCTGACTCGACAGTTTCCAAATGTGTGTCGGATCTCCTGTCCGCGGAGGTTCCTGGGAAGACAGCCAGCTTGGAGCCTCAGCCACCCTCTCCCATCCTAGGGAGATGGTCAGGGAAGCTCCCAGCTTATCAGCTGTCCTACCCTCGTCCCCGCACTTCACTCCCTGTGATCAGGTGCTCTGGCCTTGGCCTAGAAGGGGGTTATTTGGAGGCTCCCCTTATTCCTAGGCTCCCTTGGCTAGGCTTCCCCACCTTGCCTGCTCTGCCAGGTTCTGGATCTAGAAAGAAAAGAAACGGGAGAGAAGGAGCCAGGACTAGTTCCCTAGGGCTTATATCCTCACCAAGTACCCTAATTTACAATAACTCATCAATAAACCCCAAAATCCTTGAGGACAGACTGCCTGTGGATGCATTCCCAGCCCTATCTCTGGGCCTAGCCCTCAGGCAGGGCCAGTAAATATTTGCAGAAGTAGGGAAGGGATTTGTAAAATGGGCAGGCCTCCCTGAGCATGAGGGTTGAATCTTGGTTCCCAAAAGACTCCTGGATGCCAGAGGTGGCTTACATATGTAAGCCATGAGACCCCGAGAAGCCCCAAAACCTCCCTGAGCCTGAGTCTCCTTGGCCACTGTTACAATAACCACCAAGTGGCAGAGCCTAGTCTAGACCCCAGGGTATGGGGCCAAACCCCACATATGAAAGGAGCAAAACAGCTATCTGCATGGTCCCCACTGCCCAGATACCAACAGGCAGGTTCAAGTCCTGACTGTCACTGCCCAGCTGTGTGACTTTGGGCAAGTCACCTAACCTCTCAGAATCACCGTTTCCCCACAGTTAAAAGGATGAAACTGGTTCTTCTCATGATATGGTGAGCACTGAATGAGGTGATGTCTATGACCAAACGCTGTGGCCAACACACCGCTGGCCGAGCACCAGGGAGACAGTTGTCATGAAGGGGTTGCTAAAACTGATCTGACTCTATCAGTCCCCGAGCATCCAGCTGGGGCCTGGGCATTTGGGGTCTGTGGTGTCATGCAAGCTGACCTCCCTGGAACTTAGCCTCTGAGGAGGAGAGGTAAATGGACAGGGCAAGTGGAGGACAAGATATGGTCAGAACTTAATGAAGCGAGGTCTGATCTGGCATGAAGCCAACTAATGCATAGCTGCAGAGTTGGTTCCATTAGCTCCTTTAATGAGATACAAAAGCTGGGGAAATGAGTGTGTGAGAGAATAATGGCACACGTCTGATGCTCTAATTCGAAGCTGTGGCTAAAAAGTTAGATTTGACACTGCCGGCACCTCTCCAAACAGCACTAGTGTCCTTGGATGGGGATGGGAGTGGGGGAGTGGAGGCAGTGAGTGAGGGGAAGAGGGGCATGGCTCTGGCTTTATAAGAAGATACTGAGGCCTTAAGAAGGAAATTCCTGCTTCTGAATCCTGAACTTGAGGTCAATCCATCCCATCCCATCTCTGAGGCTATGGCTACCGTTCTGAGTGGACAGAGCAGCTTGCAAGGGTCAGGGGCTAGCAGGGGTGGTCCTCATTGGTGTTAGCAGCACAAGGCAGGGGTGGTCTCAACAGCTGGCTATAAAATGAATCTTGCCATTCCAGTGGCATGTGTTTCTCATAAAATTAGAGATCTGTCACCATGGGAAAAAAATAATACCAAATAATCAGACTGGGAGCCAGAAGGGATCTTAGATATGGCTGAGTTGAACATTCTTGTCAAAGAGGGAATGTGGTAAGTTCAAAGTGTGTGTATTTATTTATTTATTTATTTATTTATTTATTTATTTATTTATTTATTTATGAACGTCTTAAATTTTTAGTCCTTTCTTTACAGGTTACCTAGACCACTTTTGATTAAGAAAACTGTAGAAAGTTAGTAAGTGCCACAAGCAAATGCCAGGCGGTGGCATGTGTCAATTTTCCACAAAGTTCTGCTTTGTGGGGTGTCTGAATGTGCTGCTCGGGGTCTCCACTCACATTCGCTGGAGTCAGTTGCGGCAGAGTTAAGTCCACAGGTCGCTTCTCCCCATATTTATTTGTAAACTCTTCAGTGTTCTTACAGAATTTTTTACGGTCCTTAGAGTATTCTTCAGCTAGATCAGCCCGAAGTGGTACATGGGCTGGGGGTCGTTCACCAGTGCTCTGAGGGACTGGATTACTTGGTCGGTTTTGGTTGCTGGCTTCCAGTTTTCAGCACTAATTACTGGCAGACAGACCTGCCCCTTTTCATTGATGTTTGGGTGATAGATCTTTGTTTCAGATATGATCTTCGGTGGTTTGAATGGGTACTCTGCTGGAAAGTTTATTTCGATTCTGAAGACCCCCTTATCATATGGAGGGTTGTCAGGAACAATAAGCCCTTGCCAAGTCAATAAATTAGCTTCATCAACCTGGATGTTCCGGAAGCTTTTCATTCTACATTTGCGGATTTCTTCAAGCTCCTTCATCAGCCTCCTGCCGGCCGCCATCTTGGATCTGGTGCTGCTTCAAAGTGCTTTTTCTTATCCATAGCCTCTCTCTGTAGAGAATAGAGGTTTCCCCACAGTGAACAAAATGTGATTTTAAAACCTGTATTTTCCTATAACATTCTGTCCAATTCTGCTGCCCGATTGTTGGGTGTTGAACATGATGTAATCAATAGCCCAGAAATGCAGCTCTTCAGCATTCTGGTCTGCCCTTGCCTGAGGCTGGGACTAGACCCCGAAGTGGGAGAAGATGTGATAGGGGTTAGGGACATACCAGTCCTTCTACCTCTCTCTTTTCCATACTCTGGCACAGAACAAAGCTGAGATTCCCCAGAAAATAAAGGGTCTGGTGATGTTATCTCAGCCTCCTGGTGGATGTGCCAGGCTACAATGCCAAGTGCTGGCCTTAGTCTTTAGGAGGGAGTTTATTATCAGATAGTTTCATGCGAATCTTTCTGTATCTTGGAAAATTATTGTCAAAGGCGTTTTCAGAATGTCACACTTTTCCCTCATGTAAGGTCTGATGCAGAATCCCTTTAAGAATTTGGTCTTGGAGGGGTGCCTGGGTGACTCAGTCGGTTATGCATCTGACTTTGGCTCAGGTCATGATCTCACTATTTGTGAGTTCAAGCCCCACATTGGGCTCTGTGCTGACAGCTCAGAGCCTGGAGCTTGCTTTGGATTCTGTGTCTCCCTCTCTCTCTGCCCCTCCACCGCTCTTGCTCTGTCTCTGTCTCTCTCAAAAAAATAAACATTGAAAAAATAAAAAATAAAAATCTTAAAAAAGAAAAAGAATTTCGTCTTGAAAAAAGTTCAAGGAATGTCTGTGCTTCTCTTCATGGGGTGATAAAAGCAGCAGAACCTATCTGGTTTTCTTCTTTGCCAAAACTCTCAGGAAGCTCAGAATTAAATTGTATTTTCAGTTGTAGTTATGAGTTAGTTACATGGGTGTCTGGTATATTTAATTTTTCTCTTCATTCTAAAGAGAATCTGATGTTTTTTGTTTTATTTGTCATGCTTTAGGATTATAAAATGCCTGAAATCATGTTGTCAAATGAATAGAGGAGTGGCAATAATAGACTTCTAGTGGCTCACTGGACAGTGAGAACAACTGGATACCTGGCTTCCAGGAGATTCCCTTTGCTGTAAGAATGATGTCTCTCAAGCCGTGGGTTGTCAAGAACTCCAGAGTTAATATTTCTTAATTTGTTAGTGCCTCACTGATGGGAGAGATTGCAAGCCAGCTCTCTTTCCCCGGAAGGAGTGGGTGTTCCCCTAGAGGCCACACAGCAGCTTGGCCCAGGCTGCAGGTTAACTGGCTGGGAGTGTGGGGGTTGGGGTGGGGTGGGGGAGGCTGCCTGTCCAGGCTGGTGGCCTTGGGACTTCCTGTGTGTGAGACAGATGGAGATAGTGTGAACACTTTTACCTGAGAAGAGCCCAGCCCTGGGGTTAGCTGGATGTGGACACTAGATATGTGGGTGAGCATATGGGCCTGGGTGGATGGCCTTTCTGGGGCTGGGAGGTGGCAGTAGTAGGGTGTTGGGGCTTGTCCCAAAACTGCGTCTTCACAGAGCCACTGCAGACATCCCAGCTCTGTTTGATGCCCTAGGAAAGCAGACAGAGTGCTTTTACAGCTCTGGGCAACGTGAGGTGATGCAGAAGATGGGGCCTCAGTGAGAGACGAGGTCTGAGCAGAGGGGTCTGGGCTTGGTCACCTGCTTGGGCAAGGCTGTCACAGGTTGAGTTGTGGTAGGAAGACCTCCAGTCTTTCTTGGGCACCTCTCTGTGTCCAGTACTCTGGTAGGCACTTCAGAGAGATAGAAAATGTTGGATGAATAGATGGACAGATGGGTGGTTCCCATCTCTGGGGGTTCAGAGTCACTATTGCAGGGAATGGAGACACATGCATACCCACAGCCCCTCACTTGCACACTTCCCCCACCCCTCATGCTCCCTATACCCATACACCCTCAGGGACACACCCCTATACATGCATGTACCCATGTTCCTGTGCACATCCCTACACACACCCCTGCTCTCGCACACACCTATGCACATGTTTATTTCAGAACAAGTTTCCCGAGTCTTGTAAGCAGTAGTTTTGGCCAGTGCCTCTTCAACTTGGTGTCACCCCCTCCTCCCATTTCCCCTAGGGGAGGGGTTGTCTGGACACTCTCTCAAAAGTCCCTTCTCCTCCCTGTTCAGCCTTACCACACTCCAGCTTGGTGGCCCCAGGGCAGTGACTTCATCTTCCTGAACCTCTCTTTCCTCAGTCTATAAATTGGGGTTGCTGGTCCCGCCCTGCTTGCCTCATAGGGCGGCACCAGCATTCCCATGAGATAAGGGGAAAGAGAGCGTTTTGTCAACTACAAATTGTTTTCCAAACAGTCAAATGTTGCTATTGCTTTCCCAGCTCCTGAACTCAGGACCTCCTCCATCTACACGTGAAGCCTGTCCTTGGGTGGGATGGAACACAGCAGGGAGGGAGAGAGGGAGCCTGGCCAGTCCCAAGGCTCCCATTCCACCTGGTGCCGCTGGAGGGGCATGGGCCCCGCTGCCTCAACCTTTGTCAGAGTCTACTGTCTGCTGGGGTTGGCAGGGATCTTGGCCATTTGGCTGTAGGTTCTGGGGACAATTTGGCAATGGAGAGTGAGGGAGAAGGGAGAGGTGGAAACTGCTTCATCAAAGCCTGAGTCTAGAGTGGTGTCATTTGTTCAAGGATATGTCATCTCAGATTTGATGCTCATCTACCTGTGGTGGGGGCCCTCACCTCAAGTACAGCCAGGAGCCCACCCTTAGGAGAAAGCCAGGGTTCCATCTCACAGGTATGTGGGTGCCTGCTGGGCATAGCTGGAGCTGCCCAGGAACCATCACTGACACTTAGTTTTGGTGGACCCCTGGGGGTCCAGGGGACATGGGATGGGAGTGAGGCAAGGGTGGGGGATCTGCTGAGGTGACTACCCCCCTTCTTTTCTTCCTGGCTGTGACTAGGGACCAGGTGGCCCCCATGAAGTTCAGGTATTTGGATAGGTGTCCGTGGAGACTCAGGGGCCGCTCCATGAAGGCAGTGATGTGGGAGTGGGGCTATGGTAGTTACTTTGCAAGGAGCTTCTGACCTTTGCACCTCTGAACCTCTGAGAGATTCCCTTCTCCCAATCTAGCCCAAACCCCATAGTTTCTCTCTGTGAGAAAGTGAGGCCCAGAGACACAAAGGAACCACCCAAGGTCACACTGAGAGTAAGAGTAGAACCTGAGTCTCCTATATCTTACCCCTGTGCTCATTTCTATGCCTGGGAAAAAGGGGCTCTTGCTTGGAGACATCTTTTATGAAGGATTGTATGGACTCATGTACCTGCATGACTGAAGCCAGTTTATAGCAATAGCCTGTGGGCTGGAGCAGTCAGGATGGGCTCCTTGGAAGAGGTGGTAAAATCTGGTTCACCATCTGTTGAGCTTTCCTGGGTCCTCCTCAATTTAATCTTATTCTGTCCTCATGGTGAGTTGTGAGGGTTTCATCCTCTTATCTCCACTTTCTAGGTTTACTTGTTCAATAAATATACAAGTATTATCTGAGCCAGTACTCTGTGCCAGGCCCAGAAACTGGGACCCACAGGTGACCAGGCAGATTGGCCATGCTCTTGTGGGCCCACAGTCTCATGAGGGAGGCAGCATGGTGCCAGCCTGGCTGGGGAATCAGCCGTGTGGCCTGGGACCAGTTACTTTCCCTCTCTGTGCCTCCATTTCTCAGCTAAAGAATGGTGATAACAAAACCCCTTGCTCCTAACATTTATAAAGTGCTCAGAACAGAGCCAGGCACATTGAAAGTGCAATATCTATATGTGTGTGTTTGTTTAAAGAGTTATCAAAGGAACAAGCTAATTGTAGGTTGTGAGCCAGTGCTGCACAGGAGGGAGGTAAAAAGGGTGATGACGTGGGAGCTTGCTGGGGAGCTGGAAGTGTTTCTATCTTGATGGGGGTGTGGGTCACGGGGGTGTGCAGCTGTCAAAACTCATTGAGCTGGGCTCTTGAGACCTGTGCATTTTACTGTATGTGAAGTATACCTTAATGAGCAAAACACATGTATAAAAAAAGAAAAAGGGTGAAGGGAGAATGAGGAACTCTTGAGGTCCTCTTTAGTCGGGGTGGTCAGGGAGGGCTTCTGAGAAGAGGTGACATTGGGGGGACTCCTGGAAGAGGAGAAGGCTCTGGCTATGGAGAAGAAAGATGAGGAAACTGAGGCTCTAAGAGGTTTGGGGCCACACTCAAAGCCAACCCAAGGGATTAAGAGTGACAGCCCAGGAGATTTCTTGATAGCTGGGCCTGGGTGGGACCAGGTCCACGGCTCTGGCCCCTGTGATCTCCCCTGCAGAGAAGTCAGTGGAGGCATTTATTGTGTCTTCTGGGGGCAGCCATATCTCCACCCCTGTGCCTGTTCTCAGGGCCTTGGCACTCAGAAAAGGACTATTTTAATCCGTGTGGGAAATGGGTTCCTAAATATGGACTGAGTAGGGTGGGAGCCATTCAGAGGCTCCAACTCAGGGCAGCTCCACCTGCTCCTCCACCTCAGCAAAGCACAGGGTACAGTCTTAGGCCATGAGGCCCTCTGGCCCTCCTTGGCCATCCACTCCCTTCCCCCCACTCTCTCCCACACCTCCCTTCTAGCACTGTGCCCACCCGCCCGTCTTTTGTTTGTTCAGGAGCTCAGTGTTTTCTGTTGGCCCCAGCCAGGGACCTGCAGCTGGACCTGCCCTGCCTCTTCTCTAAAACTGCTTTCAGCCTGATTGGAGGTACAGAGGCCAAAACCACAGGGGGAGGTGCTGGGAGGTCTTTGCAGACCAGGAGACATCTGAGCTGAGCCCAGAAGTTTCCTCAAAAAGAGGGAGTTGGCCCAATGGGGAAGGAGAGGGGCAATGGTGCATGTGGCATAGGCATAGAGTAAGGCTGTTTGGGCCTGGTAAGTACATTATTCTGACCAGAACAGGAAGGGTTGGGAGCCAAAGGTAGCAGGCAATGAGAGGAAGGCAAGCCCTGAATGGCAGGGGAGGTGGTGGCTATTATTTGGAGCCATGGGGGAGGGGATTTAAGGGGTTGGGGCAAGGATAGGTAGGGCCGAGGACCTCACTAGGAGTGTTCCAGCTGTGCGCTTGGGATTTTATGAGAGAAGAGAGAGGACTCTGGTGTAGGAGTGAGATGCTAGTAGCAGGGCAGAGTGAAGAGGGGGTCCTGGAGCCAGTCTGAAGACCCCTCCAGGACACAATCAAGTCAGACCAGACTGGGCAAGAGATAGCAAGGGGCAGGGAGAAGTGTAAGGAGGCCACACAGAAAAGAGGTGTAGAGGGAACAGAGCAGGGACGGAGGATGGTACATCTTGGGTCCTGTGGCTAAAACTGGGGTACTCCTGGCTACAGCCACCTCAGGTAGTGTGGTGAGTGGGAGTGACTGAGCCCCTGCCTCCAGCACTGCAAGCAAGAGTCTGGTACTCAGGAGCTGTGTGGGCAGAGAACTGAGGGATGTTCTGGGAGGCAAAGGCAGCGTGAGCAAAGGACCCATGGTTTCCAGGCTGGGAGTCTGCCTACAGCAGCCTCCATGCACACCCCCACCCTGGACTGGTTAATGGAGCAAGGACCCCAAAACTGGTGGAGGGGCTTGCCCAGCTCCCTGCACCCCCAGGCTAGGTCGTGGTTAGCTGCTGCAGAAATGGGGGAACAGCTATGGGGCAGCAGGCATGAGAGCCTACTGCCTTCCTCTGTGCTCCTGTCTACCTTAGCCTAGAGAGCTTGGTCCCAGAGCTGTTCTTCACAGTGCCCTGCAGAGGGGAAGGCAAGGCCAGGGATGGTACAGGGTCCTGCAGGTACTGAGCAAGATGAAACTGCTCTGAGCCGTAGGCTTGAATTCTGACCCTGGTCCTCAACCCTGATCAGCTAGGAAACAAATGGGGCTGGGTCTCAGGTGAGCAGCTCTGTGGGGAGATGGTTTGTCCCTGTTCTCCACATTCCGGACCACCTCACCCCGCATGCTGACTTCTCCTCCTCCCCTATACCTCCTCTGAGCAGGAGCACTCCGGGGGGCCTTGCTCATTTCCAGCAACTGGCATTATGGTTGGCAGCCATAGCCTAGGGCTGAGTTAACCTGAATGAGGATCCTGGTGCCTGCCCACCTGCCACCTGCCTTGCTGTGATGCATCCTGTAGGGATGACTCTGTTATTACTCCATTTTACTGAGTTGTGGGCTTTGACTTGGAGCTGTGAATGTTTGCCTGAGGTCATACTGAGTCACTGGGAGAATTCAGCCCCAAACTCAGGCTTCACCTGACCAGGATGTTACCTCCCTCAACTAGGGTGCCCCCTGCCCCCAGACACTAGCTACGGGTCTACAACTCTTGTGTCATAACATTGCAAAAGTGCAGCTCGAGGGATGTGTGGCCCCTGACCTGGGGTCTCATACCTGATGTGTGATTTGCTTACAAAGCCCACTCAACTCCCACTTCCCTGGCTGCCCTGGAGAAGGCATGCAGGGCTTCTCTAGCCTCTGAGTCTTTCTAAGCTGTCAGCTACCCCCAGGGCCTTCCTGTGGCCATTGGACCACAAATCAGAGAAACCTAGATTCAAATCCTCATTCTTCCCTTTATAAGATGGGTGACTTTGGGCAGGTCACAGGCCTCTCTGAGCTTATGTATTCTTGTCTGCAAAGTGAGGGCAGTGGCACTATCTGGGTGGCTGCTGGAGAAGTGGGCTGTGAGCCTGACACTTTCTGTGCCTACCTTCCCTCAGCTCCTGTATGACAGCCCCAAGGCCCGGCAGGAGGTGGACCACCACTGGCAGGCCTCAGGAGGCCCCCACATCGTGCGCATCCTGGATGTGTATGAGAACATGCATCACAGCAAGCGCTGTCTCCTCATCGTCATGGAATGGTATGCTGTCCTCATTGGTACTCCTGTGGCCCCCAGGCTCCCACCATTCTTCTAGGGGCCCTCTCTGCTCTTCAGATAGCAGCTATGGGAGGCACTCCAGCCCTTGAGGAGTAATGGAGGGGCAGCTTCAGGCATTGCCCATAGAGCTGTGCAGCTGCTAGCCACAAGGCCGTTCCCACAAGGATGGGAAGGGAACCATGGGGGCTCCAATTTGGCTTCCCTGAGTGTGATTTCACTTTGGGAAGAGGGGCTGGAAGAGTTGTCAGAGAAAGCCGCCAAGTCCTGATTGTGGGTCAGGGGAGATTTGTGGGGGAAGCAGGACACACACAGTCACCTCCTCAGTTTGTACACCTGTGGTCCCTCCAGATACTGGGAGCCAGTGGCCTCTTCTACCTTGGGCTTCTCCCAATAGCACTGTGGCTCAACCCTAGCCTTCCTCAGACCCTGGGCCTCGTGTCTACACCTCAAGCTCCTCCCCACCTACCTTTAAGTCCTTCCTCATCCTATAGGTTAACAGCTCTTGAGTCAGATTTGGGGTTCGGATCCTGGCTCTACTACCCACTGGCTGTGTGATTTTAGATAGCCCTTAACCTCTCTGAATTTTTGTAACTGCCATGTAAAATGTGGAGGAAGATCTAAATGTAGTATTCACCCTGTACCTGACTCCATTCTAAATGCTCCATGTGTATTGCTTATTCAATCTGTGCAACTCTGTCACACTGGTGCTATAAATCCCATTTTACAAAAGAGGAAGCTGAGGCACAGAGAGGTAAAGGGACCAGCCCTGAGTCACATAGCAGTGCACGTGAAGGGTTTGCCCAGGGTACAACACCCTGTAGGTGTTCAGAAAGCTGTTGTCATGATGATGACAATTGACATCTCCTCCCTTATATGAAGAAGCTGAGGCTTGGATGGAGGGTTGGGCTGCCCAAGCCTCAACCAGATGGGGGCAGTGATCCTGGTGAGGATCCCTGGGGAGCCCACCCTATTTCTAAGAGTCCAGTTAAACCCACCCAAGCTGATGGCCCACTACGCACCAAGATCTTCAAGGCACGAGGAGGCTGATGCTGACTGTTTCCAGGGGCAGAGCGGCAGGGCCTGAGGTCTGGGCCTGTGATTCAGAGCAGGGGCAGGCTGACACTTGATTAGCCCACTCCCTGCTTACAGTCACTTTTCTCTTCTAGCATGGAAGGTGGTGAGCTATTCAGCCGGATTCAGGAGCGTGGCGACCAGGCTTTCACTGAGAGAGGTATGTGCATGCAGCTGGACCAGAGGGTGTGTTCCAACTGAGATGAGTCACAAAAAGTTGCTGTGTGATGCTGGGCAAGGCCCTGCTCCTCTCTGTGCCTCAGTCTATGCAGCTGAATAAGAGATGGTGGGATAGAGTGTTCATCCTCCCAAGGAGTTCCATGAATTCAAAATACCTTGTCAAAGATGGACTCTTCATGGCTTTGGGATGGAGGCCTCAAAGCCTCTTGGTGCCAATGAGCATCTCAGCTGGGAAGAGGTAGCCCAGGCCTGAGGAAGGAGGTAGAGGGGGACTGTGCTTTCTACCCCCAGAGGAAATTAGGATGAATGGGGGTGAGGGTATAGGATGGGTGTCCTGGGTGGCAGGACTGCTATCACCATCTTGTGCTATTCCAGGGGGGTGATAGGGTGGGGGCCCCAGGCTGCTCGACTTTTGACTGGCATCACTGCCTCCTCCTCTATGTCTGCAGAAGCTGCAGGAATCATGCGGGATATTGGCACTGCCATCCAGTTCCTGCACAGCCGGAACATCGCCCACCGAGACGTCAAGGTGAGGCTCTAGGACCCAGGTTGGGGGACCAGAGAAGGGAGTACACAACCCTCAATGGCTCCCAGTACCCGCTAGATGGAGGCGAGTTTCCTTGATCAGCATTCAAAGCCTCTGCCCCCTGGCCCAGACTGCTCTTCTCAGCCACTTCTCCCATGGTTTCAGCATATTCCTTCTGCTCTAGCCAGATGGGTCTCCTTGTTTCTTTTAAACACTGTGTAATCCCAGTAGGCTTAAGCATAAATGAGTTCTTGCCTCAAGCCAGTAGACACTGACAAGCATCTTGTTTAATTCTCATATAACCCTGTGAGATAGGAGCCATTACCCATTTTACAGATGAGGAAGACAGGTCTCAGAGAGAGATTGTACCTTGCCTAAGCCTGCACAGATGCCACACTGGGATTCATTCATTCTTTCTTTCAGCAAGGACTTTTATGAACATGCAATGTACCAGGTCTCAGACAGGGACTGCCTGACACTGTTGTGGCTTCTGTGAAGTAACAGCCATAGTTTTGGTAGATTAGGCCCTCTAACGCTAGCATTTTAAGGGAAAGAAGCCATTTGCTGGGAGGCAAGGAGGAACCAGTTGAAGTAGTCCCAGCTCCTGGGTCTGTTTGCCCTTTCAGTGGATGGGATTCAGACACTTTCTAGAGGTTCAGCTCTCCCAATGTCCTATCTAGGGAGGACTGGGTCCTATAGGTCATCAGGATTGGATGCATAAAATGCAAACCGCATGAGGCAGTCCCACACACGTATGTATACACGTGCCAGCCACCATCAGAGCAGAATCTGTGAGTCCTAAGCCCTCTACCCCAGGCTTAGAGCATCACCCTGAGGCTTACTTCCTCCTGAGACTGGGCAGAGAGGAGTGGAGGGCCCAGCTACAACATCAGGCTCCTCCTCTGGCTGAGTACTGCCAGTCCATTTATCTTTTGATTCTGGATACACATGGAGCCAGGACAGACTCACCTTCTGAACCCTTGCTTTATTTTGGCCCTGGCTTCCTTTTTTTCCCAAGGAGAGAAAAGCTTCTTTAGAGGTGACTCCCTTGAATAAACTAAACATGCTTTCCTGCTTTCATCCCAATCCAAGATCAGATCATCTCAAATAGAACTGGAGAAAAAGCTTTCACTGGCTCCAAACTGGAACTCCATCCAATACCGTGTCCTTTTACCCCAGCTCTGCTTGAGGGTCTCTCCTTTCCTCCAGAGCCCTAGGTCCTACCTATTCATTAAAAACCAGCTTCAGGACTGCCTCCTCCATGCAGACCTCCCCGCTTCTCTTTTCCTCAGGCTCTCTGTGCTTTTCAACCAGGAAGAACAGCCTCTGGGGCCTAAGTGGTGGGGGCTTTCTTCCTGAGCAACCTCGGGCAGGGCTGCCCTGCTCACTTGTTCCAGGTTGGGCACAGGACACGGGCTTGGCAACATGACAGCCTACCTTGCCCCAGAACCTTCGTTTTGGTATTTCATGGCAGCATTACCAACACAGGCTTCAAAGTTCCTGCCCCTGGGCTCTGTGTGGCACTTGGCTTTTCACAGCTTTGGCTGAACACCTGCCTCTGTTTCCCTTCTGTGAAAGGAGGCGTTACCTCCCAGCCACCTTGGTCTTCTCCATATTTGGCCCACATTGTTGGTAACCAGGGCCCCGGTCTTTTTAGTGAGATGGAGCTGGTTCCTCCTGAATGGATTGGGGTGAAGGAAGTCTGCCTGAAGATCATTTTGGGACTCTGCCCCTGCTTGGTGCCTAACTCCAGACCAATGTTTTATCTTCCTGGCCCAGCCTGAAAACCTGCTCTACACGTCCAAGGAGAAAGATGCAGTACTCAAGCTCACTGACTTTGGCTTTGCCAAGGAGACCACCCAAAATGCCCTGCAGACACCCTGCTACACTCCCTATTATGTGGGTGAGTCCTTGGGATATGGTTTGTATGTCCCTACTCCCACTGGACCCTGCTGTGGTGTGGGGCAGCCTATGGGTTGCAGAAGCCAAAGGGTTAAAGCCCAGTAAGGAGGGAGGAAAGGATTCTATGGAGGCGGTGATGTGGGGGGCCGGAGGCTGCAAAAATATTCTCCCAAACTTCAGCTTCTGCTTTTGAAAATAGATCCAGGAAAATTCTGGCTGTGGCCTGTGAGCTGAATGACATCACAGCAGCTCTAAATATATACGTGATAAAAGGCTGCCATCAGCTCGGGACGGAGCCCAACCGAGGTTGTTTTTCTCCAGTTTTTATCTTCCTGGGATTCATATTCACAAAGTAGGCAGTCCTCCCCTATTACATTAGAAGGATACAGGGCACCAGCCACTTGTCTTGAGGGAGAGGGTCCCTTAGACGAGGGCATGGACGGGATTTGGGGATGTCACATACTCATGCTTCCAGAGAAGCTCCCTGCTCCCTTATGAGTGGGAAGCCCAGATCTGGAAAGTGTCCCTACTGTGAGAGAGGGGTGATGACTCTATTTACAGAGGGCTCTTTTCTCTCAGGGAGGCCTTCCAAGAGAGCTGCTGAAGGGGTGGGGAACCCTTGAGACAGCTGAAACGGTATCCTGTTTACCAGGATGTGTTTTGCAGTATTTTGGCTTGGAAATCTTCTGGCCTGCCCATCATTGCACAGGTGGGAAGAACAAGGCCCCATGGGATGGTAGCCAAGCTGAAAGTGGAAACCAGAGCCCTACCCTTGGCCCCTCCTTGCCCGTGATCTAGGCTGTACATTTAGGGAGACAAGGGACACAGAGCAGCTGGTGGCCTGAGGCCCTTCACCTGTGGCTGGACTCCACCAAATCCCAGACTGACCTTCTCTCCCTCTCCTCCCTCACCAAGGCTGATATTGGCCCGAAGAAGCTAGGAAGCTATCATTCTTTACAGCCCAGCCTAAAAGCGGGTTTATTTTTTCTGGGAGCCGTTTTTCCTCCCCCAACTTCACACACATGCTGCCTTCCCAGAAGGTGCCAGACACCAGTCTGCTCTGTCCCACCCCCCAGCCCAGGCACCTGCTCCCCACCTTTCTCAGGCTTCAGGCTCCTATCTGGGCTCCAAGACCTTTGGGCTGAGAGCCCTCCTGTGCCCTCTGCCCTGCTAGCTCCTGAAGTCTTGGGTCCAGAGAAGTATGACAAGTCGTGTGACATGTGGTCCCTGGGCGTCATCATGTACATCCTGTGAGTACCACCACCTTCACCCCTATACTACCTCCTCATATCCTCAGAACCACTTCTGCTCTGCCCCCCTCAAACCTTTGGTGAACCTTGAGTGGGTCATTCTTCATGCAGGCTGCCCTTCCCTTTTGGTCAGGGGACACCCCTCCTTCAGGCTGCCTGAAGGTCTCTCCTTGCCAAGGGCAGATGGCATTCCTAGCATGACCCCAGAGTCCAGAGGGCTGGTATTCTTGCCAAGGTGGCTGCCATAGTGGCTGCCTATCTTCCCAGTCAGGGATTTGGGGAGGGGAATGGGTCCACCCTGGTGCTGCCCTCACACCTGTGCTGAATGACCTCCATTCTCCTGCAGCCTGTGTGGCTTCCCGCCCTTCTACTCCAACACGGGTCAGGCCATCTCCCCAGGGATGAAGAGGAGGATCCGCCTGGGCCAGTATGGCTTCCCCAATCCTGAGTGGTCGGAGGTTTCTGAGGATGGTGAGCTTGCTCCACTGGACCCCATCAGCCTTCATTCTGGGAGATACCACTTTGGTGTCAAAGCAACCTACGTTCAGATCTTGTGTGTGTGACATCCCATATCCCATATCCCAGCTGTGTGGCCCTAGGAAGGTTACTCAAACTTTCTGAACCTCAGTTTCTATATCTACCAAATGGGCTCAAAACTCACCTCCTCAAAATTTCCTCTAACTCCTGTCCCTTATTAATATTTTCCCTTTGAGGACCCTGTATCCATTCTCTATGGCTACTTAATGAGCTCTTCCCAACACTTAGTAGCTTAAAACAAGAAACAGTTATTAGCTCACTGTTTCTATGGGTTAGGAATCTGGGGGCACATGTAGAGTGGGGTGGGGGACTGACTCTGAGGGACTCTGTAACTTCCCCACTCCGCATTCTTCCTCTAGCCAAGCAGCTGATCCGCCTCCTGCTGAAGACAGACCCCACAGAGAGGCTGACCATCACACAGTTCATGAACCATCCCTGGATCAATGTGAGTGCCTCTGTGCCCTGTGGTGGGCAGAGTGGCAAGCTGGAGTGGGGCCGTAGGCAGGAGGGTGATGTCTCTGGAGGTCCTGGGGCAGGCCACAGATGTGTGACAGGACCCCACCAACAGCCTGACTTTGCCACTGCTTCAGTCAGCCTCCTTTGCCTCCCTGAGCCTTGGATGTCCCATCTAAGACAGGAAGAAAGGGGGTGGGGTGGGGAGCCAGTGCTGTCCCAGGTGCCTGCAGGTTCTAATCCATGGGCTTGGGGCTCCTTCCAGCAATCGATGGTGGTGCCACAGACCCCACTTCACACGGCCCGAGTGCTTCAGGAGGATAGAGACCACTGGGATGAGGTCAAGGTAGGTGGATGCTGCCTCAGTCTCCTTACAGCTTCCTGGGGTTTGGAAAAAGGGACTCCAGGGTGGTGGCTACCAAGATCCTGCGTCATCAGCCACTCCCCCATGCCTAGACACAGGACACCTGACTGCACTGGTGTCCAACTGTGGCACTCAGAGCACTGGGCTGTGCTATTGCATTCAGGATGGTGCTCCTGGCTCACAGGGACTTTGGGCCAGGGGCTTAGTGAAGGGGATTTGGCCATAACCCCCCTACAGTTTCTATTTTGGAGAGTGGTCAGCCTGGTTTTAGACTTAGCCGAAGCCAGGTTTGAGCACATGGGACAGCAGCTCAGAGCCCCAGGTTACCCTGGACACAATCTTCAAGCTTCATGTCCTGGGTGCCTTTCAAGATGATGTCCCCTGCAGGCCTATGCTTCTTAGCAGGTGACATTGGCCAAGGTCCCTCTCCTACTTACACTAGTGTGGTCCCAGGGAGTCACTATACTTTCTGTGCCTTAGTGGATAAGCTCAGGGTCCACCAGAAAGGACTGTAGTGAGGATTATGTGACACAAGGGGATGGCCCAGTGCTGGGCGCTTGGGCAATAAAGGCTGTCACTGCCCTCATTGACATTAGTAAGGGGCTAGAGGCAGGAGGGTGATGGTTCTTGAGGCCAATATGTCCTGACCTCCGTGGGTATCTGTCTGCAGGAGGAGATGACCAGTGCCCTGGCAACCATGCGTGTGGACTATGACCAGGTGCAGATCAAGGACCTGAAGACCTCTAACAATCGACTGCTCAACAAGCGGAGAAAGAAGCAGGCAGGCAGCTCCTCAGCCTCACAGGGCTGCAACAACCAGTAGCTCATGGGGCCTTGGATGAGCTGGGCCTCTTGGTGTGGCGTATAGATCCGAGTGTGCTGTGGCCCTGACCCAGAGGGCCTGGGGTCATTATTTGTAACAAAAGGATCGTTTTTTGTTGTGTTTTAATTTGTCACTTGGAACATCAGGATGGGAGACCTTGACTCCAAACCTCATTAGACAGGGCCCAGAGCCTGGGAGTTAGGGAGCCACCTGCCTCAGCTGCAGAGACTTTGGCCAGAGTGGCCCCAGTGAGACATAGGTCTGTTCTGCGCTGGGACATGGCCTTAGACTTCTAGGCTACTGGGGGTTGTGGCAGGCTTCCCTCCTCCCATGGAGATACCCCCTCTGTAGGGTAGGCAGATGGGCCTGGCCTTGGGAAAGGCATCTGGCCATTGGTTGCTATGGTGACCAGGGACTGAGTTGCTGTCTCTGAATGCTGAGTAAGAGAGTAAGGGAGGGAGAAGGGCCAATGGAGGGTCCACCTCTGCCTCCTTGGAGAGGTTTGTCTCCCTCACACTACTTGCCCCTCTCAGGATTCCTCCCTCTGGTCTCCTCGAGGCACCAGGGTCAGTCTGCCTGCCTCGCTGGGGGGTCCAGCCCTATCTTGCTGCAACCCCATCCCACAGGCCCCTTGGAGCTCTCTCTCTGCAGAGTCCCTGGGCCTAGTGATCCTGTTACTACCCCTTACCCAAAGAGTGGCTTCTCATCTCAGGTGAGGGTGGGAGGTATTTTTAACCCTTTTCTACTTTGGAAACTGTCACTGTGACAAAAGCCAGCACAGTTCTGCCCCCACCCGCTTACCGGATCCCAGGCAGGAAAGCTTCTCTCTGTAACAGTTCATCCTCCACCTTGTCCTGGTTGATGGCAGGGACTGTCTCTTGGTGTAGTTTTTTGAGGGTGGATGGCTGAGGACAGGACCAAGAGGCTTCCCGTTAATCAGGAGTCTCTTTCTACACTCCAGGTCAGACCTGAGGCAGTAGAGGGCTGCTGAGTGATGCTTAGAAGGTCTGGTTCTGGGTCCTGGCTTCAGCCTCAGTGGGACAAGAGAGGACCTTCCTTGCTGGTCCAGGTTTACCCAGGCCCACACTGCCCAGAGTAGCCTCAGGGTTCTCAGTGCCAGATATGGACCTGACAAGTGCCTGATACACATCCTGGTTCCTGACCCCTCTCTCTGGCTGGGAAGCCCTAGACCACATCAGATAGGAAAACACCACTGGGGTTTACATCTAGATATTAATAAACACCATTCTGGCATTTTCTCCTTGTTCCTAGGTTTCTCTGTCTACATGAGTGGACAAAAGTGGCCCCAGGGCAGTTGCTCACACCTACTAGTGACTGCACCCCCTTCAGGCTTGGTAAACATGCCAGGCTGACTCCAGGGCCACTGTGGCCTTGCCAGGCGTGGAAAGGTCAGAGGAGTGGAGGAATGGCAGCTGTCTCATGCCACCAGCTCTGGGGTGCCCAGTGCACTGTGTGTGTGACACCCACCCCCAGGCCCCGCGTGCACCAGCGTCTGCCCACAGTGGCCACCCCCAGCTGCATGCCAGCCTGCTGAAGGGCGGGCAGAGAGCCTGCTGCAGCACTGAGCTATTTTCAGAAGCTGCCAGATTTCATTTGGCAGCGAGAATGTCGGGGAGGGAAGGGGGCGGGACGCTGGAGACTGTCTTTTGACTATTCCGGCAGCAGAGCACCCTCTGCCCTCGGGAGCCCTTGCGGGCAGCCTGGGCGGGGGGGCCCTGACTCTGGCATATTCCCTCAGCTCCTATCTTGAAACCTCCCAGTTTTCCAAGAGCTCATCTGGCACCTGCAGCTCTCCCTCCTCCACCTCCCGTCCCCTTAGGGTATGGAGGAGGGGGGAAGATGGTAGAAGGCAGGGAGAAGCCAGCACTCCTGAGATACAGACTCTTTCCTAGCTTGGCGACCTTGGACAAGTCCCCAAGGTTTCCCGCCTCATTTCCTCAACTGCAGTGAGGAGGTAGTGCCCACCCTGGGGAGTCATCTGGGGGATCCGGACCGATGCTGTGTGTGAAGTGCTTAGTGAGCTGCCTGGTGCATGGCTAGTGCCCAGCACTCATGTGCTACCCTAGCATACTTAGCCATCAGGAAGGAGAGAAATACTTGAAGTTGCCAGAGGGATAAGGAACCCAGCCCCAAATCTACCTCTGGGACTTCCCGCCCAGAAAATCAGGCTTTTGCTACCCATGGGGTTTCATTTCCAAGAGCCTGCTCTCCAGAGCAGCATCATATGGGCTTTCTGAATTGCAGTTCCAGTCCTGGGCTTCAAGAAGGGTGGCCCACCCTTTTGAAGGGCTCCTGGGCTCCCCAGATGAATTCTGGGGGCCTCACGGAACCTGTGGTTCAGACCAACCCTCCTCGTGTACTCTGCCCAGTGAAATGCCGGCCAGATGCAAAGGCAGATAGTCTTTCTAGTCACAAAGCTTAAGAGCTGCAGACAGACTCCTTTGCTTGGTTGCTGAGTATGCACTGTGCCTGAGCCCCCGTGCTGGGTGCAAGGAAAGCAGCAGTGAAAGCTGCACACAGGGCTCTCAGGAGATTTATACTCATCAGGAAGAAGGATAAGCTATCACACATATGTGCCGAATCACAGGCTTAGTATGATCTGTGAAGAAAGGATGTGGCTTGAGAGGGAGGTGTCATAGGGCCTTTTAAGCCAAAGAGATTAATGCACACCAGTGGCTAAGGAGGGTGCCTGATTAATTTATAGGATTGAAGTCAGAATTGTAGGGACCAGGGTCTTGGGGACAGAGGGACTCTGCCCCTCAGCTCTGCTTGTCTGTGCTTCTCCCTGGGGCTGGCCTTGATCTTCTGCCTGCATAGCCTTCTTGGCAGCTAAGACCGTGGTTTTAGCAGTCCCAGAAGGGAGGCATCTGCCAGGTGCCTACACTCCAGACCCAGGGAAGGATTTTTATTGGCCATATGTCACCCATCACTGTTGTGGGGAAGTGGCGGGGGGTGACTAGGCCAGGGGGGGTGCAGCAGAGGTAGTTAGCAAAGGAGAGGGTGGAATGATTGTCCATGTCTACTTGGCCACTTTCAAGAGCCCAAGAGAAGCATGGCTCCTTGATCTCTGGTATCAGGTATAGCTCTCACAAGCCAGGGCTAGGAGGCTGGATGCCTGGCTAAGTCACACTCTTTGGGCCTCAGTGTGGCTATCTGTGAAATGGGAGCAAATGTCTAACAATCAGGTAGAATTAGGTGAACTAAAAAGCCAAGTGGCCACATGTTCTCATCAGCCTGTTCAGATACAGGCATTTGCTTGGCCTGCGTGGTGGTTTTCCTGGGAGCTTTCAATAAAGAATCCATAGAGGTGTACTCACATGTGTGCATGAATGAATGCATGTGTGTGTGTGTGTGTGTGTGTGTGTGTGTGTGTGTGTGTGTGAGAGAGAGAGAGAGAGAGAGAGAGAGAGAGAGACAGAGACAGAGAGAGAGAGAGAGAGACAGAGAGACACAGAGAGAGAGAGAGGTTGAGAGAGAGAGAGATTGCTTCCCAGTGATGCTTCCCCTGACCCAGCTGTGTGTGTGTGTGTGTGTGTGAGAGAGAGAGAGAGAGAGAGACAGAGAGACACAGAGAGAGAGACAGAGAGAGAGAGAGGTTGAGAGAGAGACAGAGATTGCTTCCCAGTGATGCTTCCCCTGACCCAGCTGACAGCAGAGTTCTCTGTCTTGCAAACCTGGTGCTGGCTGGCTTCCAGGAGGCTGGTTCATTGCTATTCCACACCAGCCCCTCTCCACCCTCGATTCAGCCCCTCCAGTGCAGCGTCAGAATTGAGCCTCAAATGCAGCCAGCCGCAACCTCTGCAGGGAGCTCAGTGCTCCCAGGCCTGCTTGAAACTCTCTCTGGCAGGCATGGGGAGGAAGCATAGGCCCTGGGTAGCTGTCTCCAGACCTGACTGCCTTGGGCTGAGCCTTTGCATCTCTAGTGGGTCCTCACAGCTGCCCTCAAACCCAGCAGGGTAAAATTCTTCCCTTTGTCCCACTGGGCACTCAGCATGTTCACCCCTTGGAATTGAGGCCAGCAGCCAGGGAAGGGTCTGGGAAGTTCACTTCCTTCCCTTCGAGTGGGGTAGGGTGGGGTTGGGTTATTTAGTTTAGAGCCAGGACACCTGAGTTTTGGTTTACATGAGGCCTTGGGCAAGGCTGTTCCACTTTTTGAGGTTCCCCAACCTCATCAGTAAAATGGGACATTGATTAAGTAGGGCCAGATCCTTTCTGTACCCTTGGCACACATGCTGCCACCAGTTGATGGCAGATCACACACTTTGCTGGGTCTCGGTTTTCTTATCTTTTAAATGGGAGTAATCCTCACAAGGGTGGGCAACGTGTGGTGGAAAAGGGGAGAGGGACAGCAAGTCCAAAGGCCTTGGTCACCAATGTTGCCCAAATGTCTGCTAGGTGACATGTCAAGGTGCCAGGATTCTGCCAGTTCTGCCCTTTCTCTGTTTTCCATCACCAGGAGAAAGCAGCTAGAGAGTCAGAAAGTTGGAAACTCAGGGAACCAGTTTGCTGAGGCTCAGAGTAGTTGATCAGGGCAGGTTAATTGGGGTGTGGAGCCACCTGCTGGTCACCTGAGTGAGCATTCAGTAGATGCCTACTGTGTGCCAGAGCCTGAAGGAGCTGTGGTCCTGCCCTGGTGGAGGGGGAGGCTACAACATCACAGTGAACAGCTGCTGTTTATTGAGTGCCTACTGTGTGCCAGGCACACAGTGCTGGGACTTTACATGGACCATCTAAGTCCTCACATTCCCATCTTACAGATGGAAAAACTGAGCCCCAAGCTCTTAGTTACTGCTCTTCACACTGGAGAAGGTCAGAGGAAGGAATACTACTTTTGGCTGGGGACAAACATGGAAGGATTCCCAGATGTGGTGACATGTGAATTTGGAGAGACAAAGATTTTGGAAACGGGCATTCCAGCTGGCAGGTAGAGGGGGAGGCAAGGTGAGGCAGGAATGGGATGTGCTTGTGTGAAGGATGGAGAACAAGTAGGTTTAGTGGGTGAGAGGCAACCATGGCAAGGAGATCTTTCATTTTTTTAAACCCCATCTCCTACAGGAAGGCAGAGTGGGGGCCTCAGGGATGAGGCAGTGGGCACCTGGTAGCAGCTTCCCCCTCTTAGCACACCCAGAGCAATCTCATGTATCCTCCCCTCCCCACACCCGCATGTGCTTCCCCTAGAGATACGCACAGCTTTTGATGCTAGTTTATCAAACAACTTGTCCACCTCCTCTTTCTGCTGTGGCATTTTCAGGTGGCTCCTGTGTTGCTTGTCAGGGGCCAGATCTTTTGACACCTGGTTCTCTGGGTCTTCAGGATGTGGTAGAGGGGTCCTAGGGCCCTCCACCCCTGCTTCCAACAGAGCTGATTTGTGTACTGGAGTTTCTCCTGAGATGTAATTTGAACAAGAGTTTACATGGTTAAAACATTTTTATTGACCACGAACCAGAGACAAATAAAATGTATCTCAAATCCTGCAGATAGGCATTGCAATCCCATTTTACAGATGGGAAACCAAGGCTCAGAGTGGCTAAGTGGCTTGCCAAAGTCCACGACTGGGCTCTGAAATGGCAAACTATCTTCAAGATGGTCCTTGCTCCACTATCCCCGTCCTCATAGAGGCCAGACTCCATGAGGACAAGCAGGAAGCAGCTGCCTGCACTGTCTGGTGGGCTCCAGCCAAGTGCTAAGGGGGAAGCAGTGGTGACCTGTGATCATGGCTCTTATAGGAAGGCTTACTTTCCTCTTTCTTGTGGGGAGTTCAGAGAAAGTTAGGACAAAGAAGAGGTAATGGGGATGAGGTGGCATTGGGGAGCCTTCCTTATCCCAAAAAACCTGCTTCTGCTGCAGGGACAGTGTGGATAAAGCAGATTACACCCCCATCCCCACCCCCAGGCTTCATCTGTGTTCACAGCAAACTGATCAGCCCTCAGACCTGGCTGTGATTCTCTGTGCAGGAACCTGGTGAATCCTTCAGCCACCCCCTGGAGCGGCTCCCCAGTGTCGAGACACTCCCCAGTACACCTTCACTTCCAGCTGATGAGACCTTGGTTCATGGGCCATGTCTCCCAACCTGGGCTGTTGGGGGTGCATGGAAGGTCTCAGGGCCTGCCATGGAAAGGCCAAGTGAGTGAGGGGGCTGGGCTTCCCAGCTCTGGGCCTAGCCTTCCAGTCCCATTTTCAGCCCATGTTTTGAGCACCTAGAATGTGCCCGGAATGTCTCATATAAGATCTCCTTTAATTTCTGTCTCTCCATTAGCCCTCTTGGGCAGAGGTTATGCTCATCTTGCAGGCAAAGTCACTGAAGTTTGAGGAGTACCAGCTTCACATATGTGGTATGTGGCAGGGCCAGGTCAGAACCTGGAAGTATGGGGCTCTATAAAAACCTCCCTAAGAGGAAATCTGTCCTTGCCCAAAGAGTCCCAACCCTGGCTGATTCCTTCCCTGACCTGGCCTGGCTGAGGTGTCACAAGCCTGTCCTTTCCTTCTGCTGGTCTTCTGTGCCCCTGGCTGCCAGAGGAAGGGCTCTTGAGGATCACTTCCTATGCCCTCTAACCTCTGAACCTGGGAAGGGAGTGCCGGTCCCCTCTCAGGGTGGCTTAAGGTCAGGGCACTTTCCTGAGGATTAGATGGAAGTTGGGCCAGGTTGTGCAGCCTGGGGTATCCTCCCAGCTCTGCTCTGTGACCTTGGACAACTGTCTTAACTTCCCTGAACCCATGTGGACAAGTGACACTTGTCCCCTAGCCTATGAGACTGTGAAAGGGAAGGCACAGAGCCCTGTAGAGCTCTCAGCATGCTATAGGTCCTGAAAAATGTCACCTCACACAAGAGACTGTGGGGTATGATGGTGTACAGGAAAGTATTGAGTCTCAAGCTAAAAGCCTTTAGAAAGGAGGCTATCTTCCTGGGAAACGCTGCAGTCAGAGCTCCTGTCTGATTGAGCTGCCCACCTATCCTCGGGACATCTTTCTGTCTCTGAACATTCCTGCCAGGCCAGAGCCTAATGGGTTGTGCAGAGGGGCTGGCCAGGGCTGTGGGGGGGGAGACACATGAGGTAGAGGAGGCTTTGTGCAATGGCAACCAGGCAGGTCCAGAGAACTCCTTCTCACAGGGTCATTAAGGATTCCTGTGGGGGCACAAGTCTGGTCACCGCACCAGCCAGATGAGGGGATGAGCTAACCCAGAGTGCCTAATGTGGGCAAGCCCTCTGGACTATTGGCAGGAGCAAGCTAAGCAGATGGAACTCCTTCTTTAATGACAGAGCTCACAGCCAAAGTGGGGTGACAGGGATAGGGGAGTCAGGGAAGGTCTTTGAGAAGGGCACACTTAGCTAAGGAGGAATACAAGAAGTTGGCTATAAGAAGAGCAGGAGGAGGGGCACCTGGATGACTCGGTTGGTTAAACAACCAACTTTGGCTCAGGTCACGATCTCACAGTTTGTGAGTTCAAGCCCTGTGTTGGGCTCTGTGCTGACAGCTGAGAGCCTGGAGCCTGCTTCAGATTCTGTGTCTCCCTCTCTCTCTGCCCCTCCCCCTCTTGTGCTCTGTCTCTCTCAAAAATAAACAAAAAACAAATTAAAAAAAAAAAAGAGCAGGAGGAAAGGCATCCCAAAAAGGGAGACTAGCAAGTGCAAAGGCCCTGGGGCTGAAAAGATCTTCAAGTATCTGAGGAGGAAAAATTAGCATAATGTGCCTGGAGAGTACTATTCTAGGTCAGCCTTCCTTGTACAGAAGTGAGTGTGTGGGCAGCCTTATGGAACACCAGGAAATTGGAATTTTGGAGGTGTCTTTCTCTAGGCTCTGCCAATGACCATCAAGAATAGGATCTGGCTCAGGACAGCTCAGACAGATGTGAATCAGCCCTCACCTTGCCTTTGACTCTACAAATAGAATATGAGCTCCTGAGACAGAGTTAATATCTAATTGTTGGCAATCATTTGGATCCACTAAACTGTGGACATAAAGCTTGCTGGTGTTGTTAACATCAGCAAAGTCAGTGCCCGTGTCTGTTTCTTTAAAGATAAGAAGCAGTAAGACAGCACTTAACTCTGGAGGCAGATTCTGTAGAGATAGGGTGCTGCCCTCTGGGCCCAGGAGAGAGGAGCTTGCTTCCAATCAGTGAGCTCCTGTAACCGGGGTTCACTCTTACTAGAGTTATGTGACTGCTCAGGTGTCAGATCCTGGGGTGAGGGGTTTGCAGAGATTCTCAGCAACAGTTATACGCCATAATCTCAACCAGGAGAAGAGAAGGCCCTCCTCTCTCCAGCTCCTGAGTCAATGCAGGCCTCCAGCCTGGGCTGGGAACACTGCCAAGGGATGAGGGGACCCCAAGGTATTCTTCTCAGGACAGGTACCCCATCTCCTATGCCTAACCCTGGAAGATTTTCTTCTTTCTGTGGCTCTTGAAGTCAGGTGGGTTTTCTCAGCTAATTCTGTGGAATAAATCCTGCCCAAATGAAGCAGGGAGGGCTGCCTGGAGGAGGCAAAGATGCAGTGGGTGGGAGGAGGTTTAGGAGAAAGACAGGAGGCCAGGTTCTGTCCTCTGGGAGGAAGGAGGTCAGAGGTCAGCTGACTCATGCAATGCTACACAGAAGGTTAGTAGTGGAGCTGTGGACAAAGGAAGGCTCCCTGGAGATGGCCATAAAGTTGGGGTTGGGGAGGAGGGCATCAGGATGAGGGGGACCTAGAAGAGCTTGTGGGTTTAGGGCTTCTGATGTTTTCTCCTCAGAGTCCTATTACCTGGAGGGCAAGTGGTGCCTCTTGCGGCCCTGTACTTTCTCAGCTCCATGTGTGCCCTCCTGGATCGGCCAAACCTAGCCACCCTCCAAGGATGGGAGTGGATCCAGGAACAGTGAAAGTCCATACACGTGTCGTTCAGACACAGCATTGGGAGCAGTTCTAGATAGGATCTGAGAAGGTCAGGGCTGGAAAGCGCCTTATTGTATTTCATTCCCATTTTATAAATGAGAAAGTTGGGGCTCATAAGCCAGCCTCTTAACTTAGACTGCCTGCTCCCACATGTGCAGCCTCCCTGTCTTCTGGTTTGCCAGCTTCCCTTCTCTGGCCTCAGAGTTCTCTCTCAGGTCCTCCTGGTGCCCACCTTCCTCTGCAGAGCTGTTTTCTCTTTTCGCTTGCTCTTAAATGGGACCTTGTCAGCAACTTGCCATGACTCTCATTTAGTCTTCATTTCCATAGGCCTTCACGTGAGAGGAGTATCAGTGCTCAGCACTGGGAGCAAGAGGTAAGGGGCTCTGCCGGGGGCATGCAGAGAAGGGCAGGTGTGCAGGAAGGCTGGTCCTAGGCATGCTGGGAGGCAGCAGCCTAAGCCTGGAGGCCTGAAGGGTGGGGCTTCCCTATGCAGGGGCTTCTTTGAGTCTGAGACCTCCAGCTCCTGGGCTGGCTGCTGATGTCCCTCTCTCTGCCACGCCCAAGACTGGGACTGCCGGAAGGCTGGACATATAAGGGATTTCCTGGTTGTGCCTTGAGGACAGAGAGGGCTGCAGCTGTGGAAATTTTGGAAGACATGCCTGTTTGATCTGGAGTCCTTGCTCTCCAGCTGAAGGCATGACTGCTCCCTGTAGCCTCCTTCAAGGTGGGAGCTCCAGAGAAGAGAAGCTGCCTCAGCCTGGCTGGCACCTACATTTACTACCAGCTCCTTGAGTGATACCACTACTTAGCTTGGTTTGGGGCTCTTAGCCTCAGCTGGCCACGCCTAGTGCTCTCTCACTGGCCAATGGTTGCCAATGCCAAGGGCCACTATCATTCTCCCTTCTTGGGGTTCTCTCTCCATGTAGACAAGATGTGGGCCACATCCTTGACCTGGATGGAGGTGGGAGAGGGGAAAGCCTCCCCTCCTGCCCTCTTCCCCCAGAGTATCTTCCACAGCCTCCAGTCTTCTCCCCATGGATGTCACAGTGCTTGGTCCAGCACTGCCTATTCCAGGTTCTACAGTAGGCCAGCCCCTGGAAGACTAGTCACTGCTCTTTCCTGGTATAGAGAAGGGGTTTTGGTGTCAGGAAACACCTGCAGCTCTGGGGCTGGCTGCTGCCTGTGATCTTGGACAAAGCTCTTCCCTGATTTGGAATCTTAGTTTCCTTGCCCATAAAGCAGCCACAAGGATGCTCACAGGGTTCTTGAGAGGATTCAATGTGAGAACATAAGAGAAAACACCATAACCAGGGAGTCTGCTGCCCCAAGAGTTGAGATAGTCTAGCTCAACTGGAGGGAGTGGGGGGCTCTGGACTATTTCTAGTGTGGGGAGAGGAGAAGGGTCTGGAGGGAAGGTGGCATCTGCTCTGAGAAGGGAAGTTAGGAATCCAGAGGCTCCCATGCTTTGCCAAGGCCTCTGACACTGAGGGTGGTGTGCCATTTACTCCCAAGGATTTCTAAGAGTCAAAGCTTGGGGCTCAGGGAGCCAGGGGAAAATAGTGTTGGGAGCCAGCCTGAAAGAAGGAGAGAGTAGAGGGAGGGAGCAGGAGATGGATTTCTCTTCTCCAAAGGCTACACATGAAATTAAGTCTTCCCTCAGGCCTTGGGTGTTGCATTCTCCCACCTCCTGCCCACAGGACCAGTTGGCAGGGATGAGAGAGCTTCATACTGGTGAGGGCCAAGGATCACCTCCCAAGCACAAGACAAACCCTGAGGTTACCACCTGGTTCTAGGCCCAAGGAGGGAAAGCATTCATCCCCCTGCTCCAGTCCATTCCCTGGCAGTCTTGGTCCAGCTCCCCAAGCACAGATCCATACCTACTCCTGCTCTCTAAGGCCAGATTTCTGAGCCCAGAAGTTAAGACCTGGCCTTGATCTGATGAATGAAGCAGGTCAAATACATGCTATATGCTCCCAGGCCTGATTTATCTAACCTTTCAGAGCATGTCTGAGATGGAGCTATGGAAACTACACAAGGAATAGCACTGGGTCTGTGATGGGCTCCAAGAACAGTCTTTAGGTTTGTCATTTGGCCACTGTTCTGGTCAAGCAAGTAGCTTCCAAAGTGTGTTTCTGCATTATAGTTTATATAAAGTGAAATCTTAAGTGTAAATCTAAGTCATATTTTATTTTTAAAATATTTATTTATTGAAATATTTATATTTTAATACATTTTAAAGACATACACATTTTTTTTCTATTTTTTAAGAGGTTTACTTTTTACTTTTTTTTATTTTTTATATTTATTTACTTTTATTTTTATTTTTTTTTAATATATGAAATTTATTGTCAAATTGGTTTCCATACAACACCCAGTGCTCATCCCAAAAGGTGCCCTCCTCAATACCCATCACCCACCCTCCCCTCCCTCCCACCCCCCATCAACCCTCAGTTTGTTCTCAGTTTTTAACAGTCTCTTATGCTTTGGCTCTCTCCCACTCTAGAGGTTTACTTTTTTAAATGTTTGTTTATTTTGAGGGGGAGGGGGGCAGGAAGGGGTAGAGAGAGAGGAAGAGAGAATCTCCAGCTGGCTCTTTGCTGTTGGCATGGAGCCTGAAGTGGGGCTCGATCTCACCAACTGTGAGATCATGACCTGAGCTGAACTCAAGAGTTGGATGCTTAACCTGATGAGCCACCCACACACCCCCAAGAGGTTTAACTTTTTAAAAATAATTTTTAAACATTTGAATATAGTTTTGTGACGTACAATGTCACATTAGTTTCAGATGTACAACATAGTTATTCAACTTCAGTATACGTTATGCTATGCTCACCACTAGCATAGTTACACTATGTCACCAGACATGCTAGTATGGTACCATCGACTATATTCTCTGTGATGTGACTTTTATTCTCATGACTTACTCATTCCATAACTGGAAGCCTGTATCTCCCACTCCCCTTCACCCATTTTGCTTGCCCCGTACCCTCTTCCTTCTGGCAACCATCAGTTTGTTTTCTGTATTTGTGGGTCTGAGCCTGCTAACTTAGATTATTTTAAACTAATGCATATACTCATGTAACCAGGGTTCTAGTCAGAATATAGAACATTTCCATCACTTCAGAAAGTGCCTAACAGTCCCCCATCACAGATGCTGATCTGATTTCTATCACCATAGGTAAGTTTTGCCTATTCTAGAAGTTCATTTAAGTGGGATTACACAAGTATGCGAGTATGTAGTTTTTCATGTCTGGCATCTTCTGCTTCTTTTCAAGATTTATCTGTGTTGTTGCATTAGTAGTTCTTTGCTTTTTATTGTTGAGTAATATCCCTTTTGTGAATATACCACAATTTGATGGTTATTGGGCTGTTCCAGTTTTTGGTTATTATGAAAAAAAGCTGCTATGAACATTCACATATACATCTTTATATGGACATCTGCTTTCATTTCTTTTGGGTAGACATTTATTTATTTATTTATTTATTTATTTATTTAAATGTTTATTTATTTGTGAGAGAGAGACAGAGAGCGAGCAGGGGAGGGGCAGAGAGAGAGGGAGACACAAAATCTGAAGCAGGCTCCAGGCTCTGAGCTGTCAGCACAGAGCCATACGCGGGGCTCAAACACCATGAACCGTGAGATCATAACCTGAGTCGAAGTCAGGCACTTAACCAACTGGGCCACCCAGGCACTTCAGTTTTGGGTAAATATTTAGGACTGAAATGGCTAGTAAATAACTAGAAGTGAAATTTCTCGACATACATTAAGTATATATTTAACTTTTTAAGAAATGCCAGATTTCAAAAGTGGTTGTATCCTTTTATGTTCCCCCGGCAATTTATGAGACTTCTGATGGCTCCACAACCTCATCAACATTTGGTGGTATCAGTCCTTTTTATTGTAGCTATTCTGATGGATGCATAGTATTTCATTGTGGTTTTTCGTTGTTTGCCTTTCTCTAATGATTGATGATGTTTTCATGTGATTATTGGTCAATTGTAAATCTGTTCAAGTATTTACCCTATTCTCAAACACTGGGTTGTTTGCCTTTTTATTATTGAGTTACAGTAGTTCTTTATATATTCAGGATACACATCCATTGTCATATATAGATGTTGGAAGTGTTTTGGCTTATCTAATCCTGGCTTAGCTACTCATTTTCCTTTTTTAAAAAAATGTTTATTTTTGAGGGGGTGCAGAGAGTGAGGGAGACACAGAATTGGGAGCAGGCTCCAGTCTCTGAGCTGCCAGCATAGAGCCCAACGCAGGGCTCGAACACATGAGCCATGAGATCATGAACTGAGCCAAAGTTGGATGCTTAACTGACCGAGCCACCCAGGCACCCCTATCTACTCATTTTTTTAATGGGTGCTTAAAATTTTTTTTTAAAAAATATTTATATATTTTTTCAGATATAGAGAGACAGAGTGCGAGAGGGGGAGGGGCAGAGAGAAAGGGAGACACAGAATCCGAAGTAGGCTCCAGACTCTGAGCTGTCAGCACAGAGCCAGATGTGAGGCTCGAACTTGCAGACCATGGGATCATGACCTGAGCTGAAGTTGGTTACTTAACCGACTGAGCCACCCAGGCACCCCAGTGGGTGCTTTTGATGAGTGGGAACTTTTAGTTCTTTTGAAGTTCAAGATATCATTTTTTTCTTTTATGATTAGTGCTTTTTATGTCCTCTCTAAGAAATCTTCACTTACTCCAAGGTCATGAACATCCTTTTATGTTTTTCTCCCCCCCTTAATCTGTATAATTTTAGCTTTTACATTTGGGGCCATGATCCACCTGTTATTGATTTTTCAACATTTATTTATTTTTTGGGACAGAGAGAGACAGAGCATGAACAGGGGAGGGGCAGAGAGAGAGGGAGACACAGAATCGGAAACAGGCTCCAGGCTCTGAGCCATCAGCCCAGAGCCCGACGCGGGGCTCGAACTCACGGACCGCGAGATCGTGACCTGGCTGAAGTCGGACGCTTAACCGACTGCGCCACCCAGGCGCCCCTGTTATTGATTTTTGAGTGTGGTAGGAACTTAGAGTTGAGGTTTATATTTTTCTTGAAGAAAAATAAGCATTTCTTTCCCTGTCAAATTGCTATGGCACTCATCAAAAGCCACTTGACTATATATGTGTGGGTGTAGTTCTGGACTCAAATATCTTCTGTCCATCACCTGATTGTCTACATATCTGCCAATACCATATTGTCTTGATTACATTCAATCCATGAACATGGCATATCTTTCTATTTAGGTCTTTTACATTTTTTTTCTCAGCAATATTTTATAGTCTTGCACATCTTGCATTACATTAACTGCTAGTATTTTCAGTTTTTGGATGTTATTATAAGTAGAATTAAAAAATTTTTTTTAATTTCCCAATGGTTACTAGTTTATGAAAACACAATTGATCTTTTATGTATTAATGTTATATTCTGTGGCATTGCTAAATTTACATATTAGCTCTAGTAGGTTTCTACATTTACAATAATGTTATCTGTGAATAAAGACAGCTTTACTTATTCCTTTCCAATCTTTATGCCTTTATATTTCTTGCCTGTACACTGTCTGGGACTTCTAATACAATGTAGAATAGCAGTAGCGAGAACAGAGTAGAGGCTTTGTTTCTCTGGAGGCCATTCTTTTGACTGGAGGAATGACATGCTGTGATTTACACTTAAAAAAAAATCCTCTGGCTGCCTGAGAAGAATTGTAGGAGCAAAGTGAAAGCAGGGAGACCAACAAAAGGCTGTAGAATTCTGAGTGAGAAAGGGTGTGGTTTGGTCTGCGATGGGAGATCTGAGATATATTTGGAGTTAGAGTCATTGGACTTCCCCCACTCAATGGATGTGGGGGAAGGAAAGGGGCACCAAGAATGACAGCTAGCATTATTGTGAGCTGTTGGGGTGATGGATCTGCTGCCTCTTGAGAGGAGGAGACATTGGGTGTGCAGCTTTGGCCACTGTCATTTCAAGGTACTATTAAGACATCCAAGGTGTCAGGAGGTCTGCCCAAGTAATGGAGCTAGGGGGCACAGCTTTTGGGAGACATTAGACTTAGATTGGATCCAAAGCCACAAGACCGGACAAGAAAGGGGAGATTGTGGAGGAGGATGAAAAGGAGACAATCTTGGGGCAGAGGCCCAGGAAACTTGAAAGAGCTGGGAAAGCAGTAAGGTAGGAGGAAAACCAAGAGTAAGGTTTTTGGAACCTTTTGCTTCTCTTGAGGCAAGTGTTCCAAGAAAGGGATGGTTACTGTGTTGGATGCTCCTAAGCTGGAAAAGTGGGACAAGGACAGAGAGAGAACATCACAGTTTCCACCACTGACATCTTTGGTGGCCTTCACATGGGCACCTCAGTGGGGTGATACAGCTTGAAGCCCAGCTGGAGAGATGGGGGCTGTAGATAGGGGAAAAGGAGGCAGTGAGTGCAGTGAAGGGGGGTGGCAGCCTTGTCCAAGCAGTCATTAAGGAGGATTGCAGGGCTCTAGGTGTCTGCTAAGAGACCAAAGTCTCACTGGCCAGGGGGAAAAAGAAAAATCGGCTCTGTGCTCTGGAAGTCAGGGGCCGGGCCAGCCAGTGTAGATGAGTAGACAAGACACCCTGGGGAGGGAAGAGAGGATGAAGCATAGGAATCTATGCTCAGTGCTGTCCCTGGCTCTCTGTCATGAAAGCCCAGCTTCAAGAACTCCTCCATGCTCATCACCAGGAGGGATGAGCTCTAAGGAGGGTGGAAAGTGGACCCTGGGGTGCAGGGCAGCAGTGTGACCCAGTTCCATGTGCCGCATCTGTGTTTTGTTTTCTGAGAAAGCTGCACTGCTTTGTACAGGTAAGTTTGTCTTGAGAGCAACATATATTCTTTGGGGAATTGCAGAAAAGAGGGAAAGGTTTACGTCTGGGTATATTTTACTCTGGTTTGTTTCTACATGCAATTGTTCTTGCATAATTATAACTATGCTATGAACAGAATTTGGGGCCTGATTATTTTTCACTGAATGTTACGTAATAGATATTCTCCATGTGGATATATGGCTTTCATTGTTGTTAATGGTTGCATAAAACTGCAAGGGGGTAATGCCCCATGTTCAGTAAATTCATGCCCTACTTGTGGTCATTTGGGTTGCTTCCAATATACAGACAGTATTGCAGTGAATATCTATGTGGATGAAGCTTTTCCTTGATCCATTTTCACAGAATTAATATTTGTGGGTTTGTGATACTCACTTGCCTTATTGGGGGGTCAACTAGAGCCACCCGAGTGAGAAATACTACATGAGGCAGACTGCTCTCACATACCTGACTGCCTGCGCACTGTCATTTAATTTTTTTTCTTGTTATTTGATGGACCAAAGAAGGGGCCTTGTAGCTTCAATCTGTCTTTCTTTGATGGTTAGAGAGGATGCTCATTTTTCCATTTGTTCATTTACTCAATTTCCATTTGTTCTATTTTCCCTCATTGGGAGAGGAGATCCTATCAAAGTGACCTAGTGTGGCTTTCCCAGTGGCTCAACAGGCCCTGCCAGGGCTTTCCTCACCCACTGTAGTGATCTAAGGTCAAAATTTTGTAGACACAAAGTTTTGTGTCTGTCTGTTTAGACTGTCTCCCCCTCACTCACCAGCCAGTTTTTGTGGTCACATTCTTTCTCCTGAAGGCCTCATGAGGCCCTGGCTGCCCAGTTTTCAGTGCCAATTCTCCAGGTTAGACCCACATCCTAATATCAGGGAACCGTGGAATAGTCACTGCAGCCTTTCAGCCTGCCCTGTACTTTCTCCTCTAAGCCATCCTCAACTCTGCCCCCAGCCACTTCCCCTGGATCTGGCAGAGCCTTTGGGCAACATGCCTTGACGGACTGACCAATCTAGTCTCTACTGACTGCCAGGAATTCTCTGTCATCTGCCTCCATCCACCTGCCACCTCTCCCAAGGAAATCTCAGACTCTGGTCACACTGGCTTCGTTGCTGCTTCCCCCACATCTTTACTACTGCTTCTCTCTCTGCCTTAGTTCATAAGATCTCCAGCAAGAGTGCCTCTTTACTCCTGAGCCATGTTCAACTAGACTCATCCTTGAAGACCTTGCCTCCTTAGTCAAGTCTTCCTGGATTTTTCCAGTCTACTTGGTCTCCCTGCCTTTGAACATCTGTAGCACTTGTAATCTACATGGGCTCTCTGTAGATTACAATAAGTAGTCCCCTTTCCCCCATCCCACTTTTGAAGGAGTTGAGAAATAAAACCCAGATGGAGGGTAAAGCATCACCTTCTTCATTGATGAAAGCTGGTGGAAGGGGGCAGGAAGCAGCTTACTGTGAGACCAGTTGGACCTGTGAACTGAGCCCAAGATTCAGTCAACCTCCTCCCTCCTCCCATCCCTCTAGCATCACTGCTCTGGCGAGTGAGGCCCAGGGATCACAGCCAGTGGAGACCAGCATCAGGAAAGGAGCATCAGGAACGAGAAATCCACCCCTTTCCCCACAGTCCATACCTCAGGGAGAAGTACTAAATTCTGTCTTGAATTATTATTTAGTCACTTTCTGTGGGTCTGGTTGCTTCTACTCCACTGTGAGCTCCTTAAGGCGAAGTGTGCACAGCTTCTGATCCTCACAGTGCCTTCAAGTGAGTAAAGAGAACTGGCTCTCAGAAAGCCCCTCCTTCTTCATGCACACCCACCCCTGTGAGGTCTGCAGTTCTGTTCTGAGGGCTTCATTTCTCCATTGATGCTAGCGTGAGTAGATGGAAGTCCTATAGGTGTAGGCAGGGATGTAACCACTGCCATTCACTCAGGCTGCCTTTCCTCAGAGCAGGCTTCCATGAGGGTGCAGGGTGTGGGGACACAATTACTCCCGGTGCCCTTGTACTAGGAGTGAGAAGAGAAATAAATAAGCAGTTGGGATGCTACATACATGCTTTGCTCAACCCACAATTGTGCTAAGAGCCTACTTTGGGCCTTTACCAGACTGATGAATGATTGGATCATCCAAGGCCTAGGGGATTAATTATTCTCGGCTGGGCAGGGGATTCCATGGACAGAGCCAGGTCACAAACTCCACTGCTCTGCTGGCTGCTGCTTTCTAGAGGAATCTGAGCCCTCACACAATTTGGAGCCCACCTGGTAATGCCTGGATCCCAGAGCTGTGGGTGCACACACATCATTGCACCACGTAGAGTTAGAAAAAGATTTCTCTAAAAATAACCACCGAGGAATATTTAATTTGATAGAAAGACTGTGACTAATGCATGAAACAGAGAGAGTCTGTGTGACAAGACACAGTACAATAATGGGGAAAAATTCATGTTTGACCTTTAAACCAGTGCAAAATGAAATCGATCTAAGCCTTGGCAGCTGAAGACCCTGTGGCTCTAGGGAAACTGGCTATGAGCAGTGTATGGGATGATCATGGAGGAAAAGTGAAGGGAATATGTGGCTTTTAAAGGTGTTGCATCATGGAAATAGATCAGGGAAATCAATACCTTTTGGTGTTAGATAGAGAGAAGGTGGTGCTGAGCTAAGTGCTGGCTGGTGAGAGGCGGACGCGGGAGGCCAGCCCAGCTGGATGGGGGTGACTGAATCACAGGCTGGCTCTAAGGAGAAGCAGATTCCACAAAGGCAAGGAGACCCAGTGTTTCTGGGCAGCAATTGGAGCTGATGGGGCGGGGAGTGAGGTTCCAATGTTGAGCAAACACTTGCCCTGTGCTAGACTCTGTGTTGAGAGCTTCATAGGCATTATCCTCCTAATCATCCTGACACATAAGCTGTTATTATTCCCATTTGACAGAGGAAGAAACTGGGGTCAGAGAGATGAAGCTACTTGCCTGGGATCGCCCAGTTGGGAAATGTCTGGAGCTGGATGTGAACGCAGAGCCTTCAAGTTCTATTTGCTGCTACTAGGTCATTTAAACTTGAAAAAGCCCAAGAATGACAGGTTGGGTTTGGGTCAGGCTGAGTGTGTTGTGGTTTCAGTAGGGCCACATGGTGACGAGTTCTCATGGAAAATTGCCATGGATCCTGGCATGGCAGGTTTCTGGGTTGTGATCATTATCCTTATCTTTCCATAATTCATGACTGCATTTTATAAACTCTGATCCATCAACCTCATTGCTAACTGGAGAAGAAAATAGTCTCCATTTCTTAGAGTTGCTCTTCCTCAGTGGCAACAGAGAGAGTGCTGGTCCTACAGGTCAGGGTCCTGCATGTTCCAAGTACACATCCAAGGTGTATTCTCTGGAGACAGTTCCTCAAACATTTTTTTTTTTCATCCTCTACTATACACATGTTCCTGGAGGAAGAGATTAGCAATGGTCCCTGATTAGATTTAGGGCCAGTTGTTTCTTGGGATGCTTGGTGATATTCTTTCTCTAAAAAACTTTAGCATGGGCAGGGCTGGGGGTGACGAGCAAGGTGTTGAGATCAAAGTTGAAGAAGGGGGGCAGAGACCCTCCTGGACTTTGGAGGGTTGGCTCTGACAGGAGGCAAGTTGCTTTTCCTCTCTGAGCCTAGAAATGAGGGCTGAAGCTAGGTTTGGTTGTGCCATCGTGAGAATCAAGGAAGGATTGGCTTGACCAGGAGAGAAGGAAGCCCAGCGTGGTCCTGGGTGAAGAGTAGTTCTCCATAGCCTCTGTTGGGTGATCCAAGAATTGGGGAGTGTGCCTTTGAGCCCAGTACTTAAGGGGATGGGTCTTTGCCTTGGTTGTTCTCCCAATAAGACCAGGATCTCCTTGAGGAGCCTGATCTTAGGGCTTGGTCTTACTCTTGTCTCTCATCTCTGCTTCTGATCCAAGGCCTGGTAATTGTTGGTACCCCCAATATCATGGGACCCAGCAAGGCCCCAGAACCTGGCCTGCTTCCCACACCAGCCACATCTCTCCCCATTCTCCTCTTGCTTGCACTTATCACATCCTGGTCCCATTTGCCTTTTCATTCCTCAGATACATCAAGTTCCTTCTTCAGCAGACCTCCCTCCCTAAATGCTGCTCCCTCTGCCTAGAACACTTTCCTTCTTTACTTGGCTGATTTGTCTGCATTGTCAGTTTCCAGTTTAAACACCACTTCCTCCAGGAAGTCTTCCCTGATTTACCAAACTAGGTCAGGCCCCTTGGCAGATGCTCCCTTTGCACACTGTACTCTTCTGTAATAGTACTTATGTCTCTAATTAGAGATTCACTTGTGTGAATAATTGATTCAATTCTTCTACTCCCCAACAAGATGGCAAACTCTGTAATGGAAAAACTATCAACAACTTCTGTTCTGGACCTGGTCCATAACAGGTATTCAATAAATATTTGGTGAGTGATTAAGATTTTCCACACCTCAAGGTGAAAAGTATAAGGAACTGGTGGGAATGAAGGTTCCCTTTCTAGCTCTGGCCACATAGCAATTCAGAGATAAAGTAGGTGGTGCTACACCAAACAAACAGGCTTTGTTTTGCACTTAACTCAAGTGAATTAGTGAAGACATTGCAATTGGTTGCTTTTTATGTGTAGAGAAATTACCTCTGTCCTGATTTGCAATATCTATGCTATTTTGGGCTGTTTTTCTCTTTTGGGCCTATTTGTATTGGAGCAATAATTTCACCATTTGGCTACGCAGAGGCCCAATTAATATTACAAATATGGTCCCATAAAATTCACTTCTTGACGTTAGAACGTTTTGTTGCTAATTACTCTCCAAGGTTTTTAATTTCAATTCCTCCTTGGTGACTGAGTGCAGAAATTCAAGGGCACAGTTATTTCCCCTGAAGGGAAAGGAGAACTAAGTAATGCCAAGTTTCTATCTACTTGCCCTTCCTTCCTGTGGGGTATTTGTTTTTCATGCCTTCTCCTCCCTTTTTCCTGGCTAGAAACAAACAACAAACAAACAAAACCCATTTTGGAACAATGATATACATTTCTGGGAAAATAAAAACACTCATTTGCTAATGTATTCATTCAAGCAATATTTACTGAGCACCTACTGTGTGTCAAATCCTGTGTGCTAGCCACTAAGAACACCAAAAATAATATAGCATGGCACTGTCTTGGGGTAGCTCAAAGTCTTGAGTGGGCAGGGAGTCCTGAAGAGCCTGTGACATATCTGGGGGTACTTCTCATGGTAGAGCTTGATAGACACAGCCCATCCACGAGCACCACATCAGTCCCAGTGGTTGAAATCAGGGAGGTTTTGGGCATTTTTCATTTGAAAATCTTGGTTAATCACAGGGAATCTGCATTTTAATAATATTTTGAATGGGTTGATAAAATAGGAACAGATGGTTAAAGTTTGTCATTTTAGGGAAAATAATGAAATATTGCACTGCTTAATCTGTCTTTTTCACACTCTTCCCTATCCCCTCCCCACCGCGAACATATTCAGATGTAGCAAAATTTAAAGCAAAATACTAATAATATCTTCTTAGTCGCTTAGGTCTCTTTCCTGTAAGGACCCCAACTTTGTCAGCCAGTTCTGTGTTAACCTACTCTGTTAGCCCTTTACTCCAATGTTGCCTCCTGAGAGGAGAGTTCCAAAAAGGTGTTGCTTTGGGGTGTTGTTTTTGGGGATGCTTGTGCATCTCTCTGCCATGAAGAAAACTAGCTTTGTAGATGCTCTATTAACCAGAGTAGACTCACTCCTAGAGGATCCCAGTGGGGCAGAGATGACTTGGGAAACAAATGTTTCTGAGCCTCCTATCCACCTGCCCCTGGGCTGTTTATGTGCATAAGTCCTAGTTGCAAGCACTGCCTGATCAAGAGAAGGCAGAGCTAAGTCTACCATCACCCGTACTTTGCTTAGATTTGCCACCATCATCTGTACTCTGCTTAAATTTGCCTCTATTACCACTGCATTTCTCTGAAAATTTCCCACCATTCTGCTTGGACAGAGTATCTGATGAGATCAACCATGAGAGAAGGAAGCGAATGCTGCTCTTGCACCATGGCCAGAAACTCTTGGGAGACTGAGCATTGTGTACCACTTGCCTACTGCTCACCGACTTCAGTAGCAAGAGCCTCCAGGATGCTCCTGGATAAACATCATCTTTGTGGCCACACATTGTTTTATGAGCTGAGTCATCAGACTGGCTGGCTCCTTAAATACTGGTATCTGATTCTCCAGGCAACAGAAAAAAAAAGGGGAGAAGTGTAGCTCATTGAGCTTTGTAGAAGAGTGCCAGTCTCGTTGTCCGAAAGTGATGGGGGGATTTATCATTGTGATGTTTGCTTATGTTAAAAAATTGATTAAGTTCTATTTAAGTGAAAAAGATGATGCTGTCTGCATTTCTTGTATGTTATATACAAAATGTTTGGTTATGGGCTATTTTTAATAGCCACCAATCTTGAAGAACTTCCTGTTGAAGAATTGATTCCTTCTTTAGTCAGCAAGTTGCAATTTATCATCTGAGGTAATGAGTTCCATCCAAAAGTAATAGTGACATGTTAAGTCAAACTGTTTGCACACTTGTTTCTTAAATAGCAAACCATGTTTATATTTTACATAGCTACTCAATAAGATGTCTCAATGAATTTTTTAAATTTAATTTAATTTTCTTGGGGCGCCTGGGTGGCGCAGTCGGTTAAGCGTCCGACTTCAGCCAGGTCACGATCTCGCGGTCCGTGAGTTCGAGCCCCGCGTCGGGCTCTGGGCTGATGGCTCGGAGCCTGGAGCCTGTTTCTGATTCTGTGTCTCCCTCTCTCTCTGCCCCTCCCCCGTTCATGCTCTGTCTCTCTCTGTCCCAAAAATAAAAAATTAAAAACGTTGAAAAAAAAATTAAAAAAAAAAATAAATTTAATTTAATTTTCTTAAATGTTTATTTATTATTGAGAGACAGAGAGACAGAGCATGAGCATGAGCATGGGAGGGGCAGAGAGAAGGGGAGACACAGAATCTGAAGCAGGCTCTAGGCTCCGAGCTGTTAGCACAGCCTGACACGGGGCTCGAATGCACAAATCGCGAGATCATGACCTAAGCCGAAGTCGGACGCTCAACTGACCATCCAGGCGCCCTGATTTTTTTTTAAAATTTTAGAGATAGTGACAGAGAGAGAGAGTGCAAGGGAGAGGGACAGAGGGAGAGAGAGAGAGAGCACAAGGGAGAGGGACGGGGTGGGGAGAGAGAGAGAGAGAGAGAGAGAGAGAGAGAGAGAGAGAGAGAGAGAGAGAGAGAGAATCTTAAGCAGTCTCCATGTTCAGCCTAGAGCCCAACACAGGGCTTGATCCCATGACCCTGGAATCATGACCTAGGCCGAAATTAGGAGTCAGACGCTCAACCAGCTGAGCCACCCAGGTGTCCCATCAATGAATTTTTAATTAAAGCCTATATCAAGGAAATGTGCCTATATCAAGGAAATTTACTCTTTTTAACTCAAGTTTCTCAATTGGGAGATTTGTGGCTTGCTGAAATAAATTTCTCAGTTTTCTTTTCCAACCTATTGCATTATGATCTCAGATAACATACAGGTAGATCATTCACCCAAGAGTATATGTTGAATTCCTGTTTGATGGTAGGCATTATGATAGTCTCTGTGTGGGGTAAAAATAAACAGAGCAATCTTTGCTACTTAAAAAGGAAACAGATGTTTGTCAATGTGCAAGGCAGACCCATCTGATCTCTTGGAGGAAAGTGGGGTGAGAAGGTGCTACAGGAAAGGCCCTCATGGGAGAGCAAAATCTCCTTTTGCCAAGGGCTGTTGGGAAGTTTAAGGGAAGAACAGCCCTTGGAGGGTGAGGAGGATCCATGAGTTTCAAGAGAGGAGAATACATGGGTTGAGTGATACTGTATGCAAAAGCCCAGAGCCAGGGAAGAGTAGCTGCTTGTATCTAGAGTTGGGACATCCCTGGGGACTTCTGGGAGAGCAGTTTCTGGAGGTGACAGGGTCAGAAACCAGATCATCTGAGAGTCAAATGAATTGCATTAAAATAAAGGGATTTGGAGTGGTTGATTATTCTTCACAGTCATCTAGAGGAGGAAGAAAGAAGGAATGGAAGCTGAGGGTACCAACAGGGCAGATGTTGTTGGTACCACAGAAGGAGCCTATGGAACAGAACTGGGTGAAAATGGAGGGCAGAGAGCAACAATGGGGCGGTGAGTTCTGGGGATCCTAAGAAGGAGCAGGCAGTGAAGCTGGGTGGTGGTGAAAACATACAGAAGTGGATGGAGAGGAGGGGAAGGCAGGGTGCCAAGGGTCCTGATTTTCAGAGGCAAGTTGAAGGTTGGCTCACATGTTGGGAGGGGTGTGTGTATGGGGGGTGCAGTGAGAGTGGACTGACAGCATGAAGAAGGGCTCAGAACAGATGCTGTGGGTATATGAGAGCAGGTGTATATCTCTGCTGAAGCCCGATTCTCCATGACGTGCTCTTTTGCTTCAAGAAAACAATCTAGGGGCGCCTGGGTGGCGCAGTCGGTTAAGCGTCCGACTTCAGCCAGGTCACGATCTCGCGGTCCGTGGGTTCGTGCCCCGCGTCGGGCTCTGGGCTGATGGCTCAGAGCCTGGAGCCTGTTTCCGATTCTGTGTCTCCCTCTCTCTCTGCCCCTCCCCCGTTCATGCTCTGTCTCTCTCTGTTGCAAAAATAAATAAATGTTGAAAAAAAAATTAAAAAAAAAAAGAAAACAATCTAAATTTAGTACAAAGAGCAAGACTGTAGGGGTCTGAGATTTATCAGATGCCCCCTTCTCACCTTGGCCCGTTTTCTTTTCCCTTTACCAGTTGGGATTAATGCATTCCCATCCCTGAGCTGAGGTGTGCAGTTGTTGATTGGGAGTGTCTTTGTCTGGGGAAGCTATCATCTAAGATGAATCCAGACTGGGAACAAGAGAGTAAACTTTGGGAAAACCAGTCATTGGGCTCCGAGACTGTGATCATGTGCATCAGCCAATGGAGTGGAACTAGGAGATGAAATAAGAGCTTTAAGTTTGTTCGTTCAGAAGGTCTGTATAACTTGGCCCACTTGCTAGATAGCTCCCTTTTTGGGAATGTGGGCTTCATTACATGGTGACATTCCAGGGTGGTCATCGGGCAGGGGTCTTCTGGGAACACTTAGCTACATAAAGATAACTCCTTTATTATGTTCTTGGACTCCCCCAACCCCTCAGTGTATCTAGCTCTTGAGAAACTCAATCATTTACAGAATATTTTCCTAATACAGGAGTGTGCAGCCTTCATTGGTGGAAGGAATGAGTCTATAGGTCAGGATTTGGGGATCTGTGGCAATAATCCAGGTGAGTTTAGTCAGGCCTGGAATGAGTAATCATAAAGGGCATTATGAAGAAAGAACCAATAAGATCTGTTGATTACCAAGATATTCTTGTACTAGTCTTGCTTCCTACTCAACAAGTGCGCATCAGGTGTTAGGTAGGTGCTGAGAGTGACTTTAGCCTGGAGCTTGCCTTTTGGGAGCAGTCTTAATGGGAGAAATAAGGCACAAATGCACACAGCTGGAATCCTAGGCAAAAGAAGGGGAGGATCCAGTCTGCTAGCTGCAGGATCTGGGAAGCTTTCCTGGAAGTGATGCACTGATCTGGTTTTGGAAGAGTGTTCAAGGATGTTCAGTCAAGTGAGGAGTGACACCAGGGTTTTGTCTGGTTACAGATGCTGGTGACAGAGATGGATAAATATGCTGGGATTAGGGCTGGGACCACAACGTGGTCCAGATGCAGGTTAAAGAAGTCCTGCAGTTGCCAGGATTATCCTGATCTTTGGAGAATGGTTGACCTAGGGTCACAAGGTGATATTTGCAGAAGTAAGAGGGAACAGATTTTGGGGGGGGGGGAGGAAACAAAGGAGGAAAGTTTTGGGACTGAGCCAAAAGTCCGAATAGCCTATAAGGCAGAGACCTAGGAGGAGCAGAGGCGGTGCCCAGGTTAGGATCCCAGATCCTAACAAGGAAGGGTTTCCTTACTAAGAAGGCTACTCTGATTGTTCACACTCCAAGAATTTACCGCATAGGACAACTCAGCGAAACAAGAACCAAGGAGGCGGTAGGGCTTCGGCCTAGAAGGCATCCCAGAGACGAAGAGCGAGGGGCAACAGTGCCCCACCTTGTTCTCCCGCGGCGACCCCACCTTTCGGGTCCGGCGATACGCAGGGTGGCTCCCAGGACCTTTCCGGGATGGGCAGTGTCCACACTGTGGGTGACACTGGGATGGGTCTGAAAACAGTATCCTTCCCTCCTCCCTTCTCGATCCTCCCTCTCGGACAGAGTTCCGCGGCAATCTCGCTGTGCCAGGCAGGAAGCACCGGACGCGCAAGACTCTAGCGGCCTAGGGCCTCCCACCTGCCCAGCCCGCCTCTACCATCACTTGCTACCGCCGAGGGCGGGGGTCCACGGAGGAGCTAGGTCTGACCCCCGCAGGGCCGTCCAATCGCCTCTCGCGGATTTCCCTCCGCTGGCGCGCGGCGGCGGCGCGTGAGCTCGCGCGCGGGCTCGGGGGGCGCGAGCCCGGGCAGCGCGAGCCCCCGCGCGCCGGGAGTGGCGCATGCGCGGCCGTCCTGCGAGCCCGTTGAGGCGAGCCGAACCGCGGCGGCGCCGGGAGCAGAACAGCGGAGCTGTGAGGGACCGAGCGGCGGCGCGGGAGCAGCGGCGACGGACAGGTGGAGAGACCTCTCCCGCGCCTCCCGGGACTGCTGGGCCGCTCGCGGGAGCCTCGCGGTTCGGACGTGGCGGCGGCGGCATCCCGGACGGCCTGTGAGGGATGCGCCGCCCACTGCCCCGCGCCGCCTGACCGCCCCCGCTTCGGCTTGCGGTGCGCCACAGCCGGGCCCGCGGCCGTCCCCGCCGCGCTGTCGCCCGGCCGCCGCGCCCGCGGGGCCGCGCCCGGCCCGGCCATGTGGACCCCCACGGAGGAGGAGAAATACGGCGTAGGTAGGTGAGGCTCCGGCCTGGCCACAGCAGGGGTCCCAGGGACGCGCCCTTGCTCTGGGCCCCGTAGAGGCCCCGCCTCGATTCGCGCCCGCGCGCTCCCGCCCCTGCCCGCAGGCTGCGCGGCCTCGGCGCGGGGCGGGCGCGGCGGGGGCGGCCGGGCGTGTGGTGCTGGGGTGGGAGCGGGCCTCCGGGAGTGGGGAGGGCGGCAGGGGGCGCTGGCGGTGCGGCCTCGGCAGGTGCGGCGGGCGGGAGGGGCGGGCACGGTGGGCTGGGCCCCTGTGGCTGCGTGAGGTTTCTGGTGTGGGGTACAGGGCAGTTTTACCCAAGAAGCCAAATCCTGAGAGTCTTGTTTTCTCCGCACCCAATCTCAGTTTTAGCGAGTTTCCGCACCTGAGTTGCTGAGCCCGATGGCTGTTTATTTTTTGGACTGGAACCTTTCAAATGGATAAAAAACGTTGACATCATTTTTCCAGTTCAAAATTTTGTAGACATTTGACTGCAAGTGTTTGGTCTGTTTTAATTTGTTCTGCATTCAGTATTAGAAATAATTACAGTGGGAAGTGTTTTTGGACATGTCTCAGTGTTACGTTTAGTGTGTGTATATAGTACAGTGTCGTTAAAAACAAAAACACCAACAAACCTGTTTTCAGGTGAGACTGTTATCATCTTAGAATCCTCTTTTTATCTTACAAGTGGTAAACTCCAGAAGCTAAATGATTCTTGTAACATTAAACTTTAAAAAGAATGAATATTTAATAATACAAAGGGTTGAATGTTAGTTTTCCTTTTAATAATGCTAGTGTTTTGTGGCAATAACATGATAGAGCTCAGCCACAATGCATTATTGTGAGTCCTGTGCCATCTTATTGGGTTAAAAACAGATTTAAAAGGTTGAGTGTACAGGTTCCCCTACCTCCCAACTTGTAATGGAAAACTATGGATGGGGAAATCTCTCTAAACATAGATTTTTATTTCTCATGTTTTTTTTTCACCTCAGTTCAATCAAGATTTAACTCACAATTCACTACGAAATAACTTAAAAAATTTTTTAAGAAGAAATTTATTGTCAAATTGGTTTCCATACAACACCCAGTGCTCATCCCAACAGGTGCCCTCCTCAAATGCCTATCACCCACCCTCCCCTCCCTCCCACCCCCCATCAACTCTCAGTTTATTCTCAGTTTTTAAGAGTCTCTTATGGGAGCGAAATAACTTTTTAAACTGGCAGTAGTAACAAACATTTAGGAATACAATCAGGCAAGTTATGTGAAAATTGAATTTATTGAAATTTAAGGACCTGCAGAGAGATCTTCTATGTTGGTATAAAATCCTGTTTTGAAAGGTAACTTTCTAAAGTTTTTAATTAGCTGTGCTACAATGGCATGATAGTATGCTAGGATGGAAGCGATAAAAGAAGCCCTAGTGCTTGAGTCTCTGTTGAGGAGGAATTGGGAAATGATGCAAAGAGCCGGGATTCGCCTGTGGGGACATTTTACCTTTTCTCTTAGTTCTCTAAATACTATCTATCTATCTATCTATCTATCTATCTATCTATCTATTCCATGAAATAAAGAGTTGATGGTTTATCTTCTCCATAACTTGCTTTCAGAACTGCTGAACTAGAATAACAAATAATTGATGTGAAAGTGGCACCTAAGTGATAATTCCTTCTGGGAAAGAATCCTTGAGTAGGAGAGTTAGCAGATTTCTGAGTCCTGGCTTCTCTTTACTGGTGTTGTGGGCAAGTTAACATCATTTTCTTAATGTGTAAATTGGGGATAATATTTACCTACAGGGTTGTGAAAATCAAATGAAAGCATACCAGATGCTTAATAAATGTTAATTTCTTCTTTTCCCTGTAGTACTCAGAGTAATAATAATACCAGGTATTTCCTCTGATGTGTTAGTTCTTAGAAGGACACAGTGCAGGGTAATCAAGATAGGCATGTGTGAATCTCCAGGCACTAGGATTTGGTGTGTGATTTAATCAGGAAGATGGAATGAAATTCTTGCATTCTTAGGACTGTGGGTTTAGCTTTAGAAAAATGGTTATTTCCCGTGGAGAGGACACAGCATTGGGCACAGGGAAGGGCCTAAATGCTTTGTAAATGAGAGATGTTGTTATTCTGAAGATATTAACAGTTGTGATTTAGCGTACTTTAGATGCTTTTCCTGCCAAACAAGGCATCTCTTTTCCTACTTTCTCTCACAGCTTTGTTCTACTGTCCCTTCCTCAGTTATGGTCTGAAAGTTCTTGTAGAAATTGTTCAAAACTCAGGGTACATCTCTTTCCGTAAGCACTTTAGGATACACTCTTAGGCTTTTTATTTAGTAAAATCTGGTTCAGCCTATAAAGTAGCTTAAATGTTATACTTACAATAAGAAAAATAGTCAATCAAAAATAGTGTTTTAGCTGCATTATTTAATTGCTAGTTTGAAAATCTATTATCATTATTCCTAGGAGGTAGTATTTTGAGTTTCAGCTTTGATTTTTATGACCAACTTGGAGCATAGGTTTCTATCTCTGCTTGCTTTGCTAATCCATAATCCTTACAGCAAGGAGGGAAAACTTGTACCTACTCCCTACCAATTTGGAGAAACTGCTTGGATGTTAGTGAGGGGAAAAGTCCCCTGTTGCAGCATTGCAAAGGATTTTTTTTCCATTGCAGCTATTCATCTGTATTTGACATTGGTAAGGTGTTTGAGATTCTGTAGAAACATTTTACTTTAGCTTTTGTTTTTTTTTTTTTTAATACAGGAATTCTATACAGGTTACAACATTTTCAAATTATTTGATTTATTCACCTAGAACTAGGTGATAAATGAGCTTCTATTCATTGTAATATTCTGTGGTTGACTTTAGAGGAAGGGGAGAAAACTGTTCTTTTTTGAGGTTTAGTCCTGGGTCAGTCACCGTGTTGCTAGGGATTCTTACTTAATGTTATACCATATAGAGTCCCAGAGCAGTTCTAATGTTATCTTCATCATACAGATGAAGAAACTGGATCTCAGAGGTGGTTAGTCCTTTTTTGTCCTTCAGCAATTCAATATTCTCCTTATTTTTCTTCTTGGCAATGGGCAATATTTTGTGATACACTTGGCTTTTTTGCTATCCTTCTTTAGTATTAAAAGGGCTGTTTTTTACTGAACCCGTTAGCCATGTTTTGACTCTTTATGTCTCTTTCCCTCTGAGATTCTGTTTTCCTTTCTGTTGCCATGAATGCTTAGAAAGCCCTGTATCTTTCCATTCTTTATTTTACATTTCCAAGAAGCTTCCTCTTCTAAAATGCATTAGGTGAGAACAATCCACCTATTTTTGTGAAATAGTTGTCTTTTCCCATGTTGATGGCACCCAAACTACCCAATATAGAAACCAAAGATCAAGAAAATACTTTTCTCATCCTCTGACAGCAGCAGCAGCAAACACTGATAACAAAACAAGAATGTTTATAATTAACTTCTAAAATAGAATAGCAGCAAAAGTTTGAATACATATGTACTAGTTTGTCATCTTAGGGCTGGAAGCTTGCCTCAGGTCATTATCTTGTTTATTCTGCTGTCATAAGGTAATTTTTTTTTTTTAATAACTCAGGGCAATTGTTGTTTATTTCCTAATCCACACTTAGTAAATAAACCATAACAGTTTTTCCTCATCACCAACCAGAATACCTGATATTTTAGTTTTGTAATGTTATATTTATTTTTATCTTGTATAAAAAGTAATTCATATTTTCTGCCTTATTTTTACCAGATTTCCTTTTGCTTGATTTTTCCCAGATAGAACAAAAAAACACTTTTTAAAAAAAGCCCTGGGTCCTTAAAAGAAATTTACCTTGTAAAGATCCTGTGGTGCAGAGGCATCTGAAGGCGGAGAAGGAATAGGTTGATGAAACCAGATTGGAAAGAACCAGTGATCACAAAATTTTACTAAATCTGTTGGTAAATAGGCTAAAATAGGCTACGGTTCAGTGAAATAGTGCAAAGGCAGTGGGCTTTTTAGTTACTTGTTCCATGAGGGAATCCCAGTGTTTGAAACCTCTGTAAGGGCCCCATACCTCTCAGAGGTAAAGGCATCTACTAGGGATAGAGAATATATCATATACCCAGGACTTTATTTTGTTTTAAAAAATGAGGATGGGGGCGCCTGAGTGGCTCAGTCGGTTAAGCGTCCGACTTCAGCTCAGGTCACGATCTCGCGGTCGGTGAGTTCGAGCCCCGCGTCAGGCTCTGGGCTGGTGGCTCAGAGCCTGGAGCCTGCTTCCGTTTCTGTGTCTCCCTTTCTCTCTGCCCCTCCCCCACTCATGCTCTGTCCCTCTCTGTCACAAAAATAAATAAAGGTTAAAAAAATTTAAAAAAAAATGAGGATGTGCTTGATGTTTTATGATTGGGGTTTAGTGTTTACAGGGAGCTTCCACATTATGATTCTACTTGAGCCTTACACCATAATATGACCTCTCCCCTCTTTTTGAAACAGGTGGGAAAGAAACTTTAGCTGAGAGGAGTTAGGGACTGATCTAGGGAATTTAAGTCAGTTAGTGCTGAGTTGAGATTTGAACGTAGAACTTTGGGAGTCTAAGCCACAGCTTCTTTTATTACATCATGTTGCTTCTGAAAGGACTTTGTCAGTAGCGTATATCTGTGGCTCAAAAGATAAGGCGTTCTTGTGGTGCCTGAGTGGCTCAGTCGGTTAAGTGTCTGACTTTGGCTCAGGTCATGATCTCACAGTTCGTGGGTTGGAGCCCATGTTGGGCTCTGTGCTGACTGACAGCTCAGAGCCTGGAGCCTGCTTCAGATTCTGTGTCTCCTTCTCTCTGCCCCTCCCCTGCTTGCACTCTGTCTCTCTCTCTCTCTCTCTCTCTCTCTCTCAAAAATAAATAAACATTAAAAAAAAGACTACATAGTATTTATTGTTCTGCTTCTAATTGTAAAGATTTGCACTGGTAATGAATACACATTTAGGACATGACAAGTCAGAAGGCACGTTTTTAAAGAGCTCTGAAGGATATGTTCGCTTTTTTAAAGACCCTATTAGCTGAGAGGAAAGAAGTTGAGTTTGGCAAATATTTATTGAGTGCCTTTTCAAACCAAGAGGTCTTTGTTTTTTTTTTTAAATTTTTTAATGTTTATTTATTTTTGAGAGAGAGACAGAGTATGAATGGGGGAGGGTCAGAAAGAGAGGGAGACACAGAATCTGAAACAGGCTCCAGACTCTGAGCTGTCAGCACAGAGCCCGACGTGGGCCTCGAACTCACAGACCGCGAGATCATGACCTGAGCTGAAGTCGGACACTTAACCGACTGAGCCATGCAGGTGCCCCACGAGGTCTTTGTTTTGATCTGTAATTCTGTAAAGCAAACAGGAAATAGCCAACAGGAAATTGTCAACATTTTGTTTTAATGTTTATTTTTGAGAGAGAGAGAGAGCGCACACACACACACACACACACACACACACACACACACACGGGGGAGGGGCAGAGAGAGAGGGAGACAGAATCCGAAGCAGGCTCCAGGCTCTGATCTGTCAGCACAGAGCCCGATGCGGGGCTTGAACCCACAGACTGTGAGATAATGACCTGAGCTGAAGTCAGACACTTAACTGACTGAGCCACCCAGGTGCCCCAACATTTAAAAAATACATTTTTTTAAATGCTTTATTTATTTAAAAAAAATTTTTTTTTTTAACGTTTATTTATTTTTTTGGGACAGAGAGAGACAGAGCATGAACGGGGGAGGGGCAGAGAGAGAGGGAGACACAGAATCAGAAACAGGCTCCAGGCTCTGAGCCATCAGCCCAGAGCCCAACGCGGGGCTCGAACTCACGGACCGCGAGATCGTGACCTGGCTGAAGTCGGACGCTTAACCGACTGCGCCACCCAGGCACCCCAATGCTTTATTTATTTTTGAGAGAGACAGAGTGCAAGCAAGGGAGGGGCAGAGAGAGGGAGACACAGAATTGGAAGTAGGCTCCAGGCTCCGAGCTGTCAGCATAGAGCCTGATGTGGGGCTTGAACTCACAGACCATGAGATCATGACATGAGCTGAAGTTGGATGCTTAACCGACTGAGCCACCCAGGTGCCCTACCGCTTAATAGAAAAGTCACTATGCAACAATATTCTGTAGTCCATTCAAATATTACAGTTCATTTTATCATGCAGTGTTAAGGGGTGCCTGTGTGGCTTAGTGGGTTGAGTGTCTGACTTCGGCTCAGGTCATGATCTCGCGGTTGATGAGTTCGAGCCCTGCCTTGGGCTCTGTGCTGACAGCTCAGAGCATGGAGCCTGCTTCGGATTCTGTGTCTCCTCTTTCTCAGCCACTCCCCTGCTCATGCTCTGTCTCTCTCTGTCGCAAAAATAAGTAAACATTAAACAAAAATTATCATGCAGTGTTAAAAGAGAATGTGCTTTAGAAACATTAAACTAAATTGTAAACATGACACCTTTTTCTGTTTAGCAATTTTAGACGTATTTGGAAACATAACAGTCTCAAGATAATGGTCATTGAGGTTTGAGGTTGAAAGTACTTTATATATATTCATATCATATTTTTACATTGGTGCTAATTTTAATTTTTAATAGATTGTATTTTGAATCTTTCTTTTGAAATCTGTCTTTATTCTTGATGATAAGAATGATCTGAAATTATTCCCAGTGTGTAAGCATTATTGGATATGCTATATTAGGGTTTTAATTCTAACATTATGCTTTTACTCTAATGAACAAACCTTTTTATGATTTTGCTCTCGACTCTTGCATAACCCCTTTTGACACATTTTGTATGGAAAAGCAAGATTTTTTTTCACATAAAGCCTCAAGGAACTTAAAAAAGTCTTCAAAAATACATTGCCATATTATTTTAGCTGTGGTCCAGGTACTTGCAGATGATTTGCTATATCACACAGTAGGATACTCTAGTAAAATAATTACTATGTTGGGAAATGTCATTCAGAAGCTTCCTGTTTTCCTACTTTTCTGCAGTGGAATAAAATCGCAGCCTCCTGCTTCCATCTGTTTCTCCTTCTCTCTTCGAAACTCATTCATGAGCTCTTACTCACTGGTGAGTGAGAACCAAAACTGATGGAAGAATTAGTGTATGATGAATGCAGAACTTTGTATTATAGACTTAGTAACATACCTCAGATAGATGTGCATTTGGCCTTTAATCAGATTCATCTAGTGAAAAGCCCTAACCACTTTTTGGGACAGCCCTATTTTATTGTTTAGAGAGCTGTAATTTGAACATTCTTCCTTACTGAATAGACTCCCTATAATTTCTTAGAAGTCTGTGTTCTGTGCCTATATTTAAATAATTTGCATCATAGCCCTTCAGTAGTTTATAACATTTTAGAATTGTAAGGCATTTTAGAGATACATGGGTTTCAGGCTCTAGAACTAAGTTAGTCTAGTTGGAATAGCTGACATTCATTAAGTGATTAAGTGTTTACCACATGCCTAGCACTTTCATGTTATGGCTCAAATTTGCTTTTCAGCCTCATCTGCTGACCTACTGGTACTTTATAATTTAGTGGAACTGAACTTTCACCAAGTCTTTCAATCTCGACTTAATTATACTAGTACTGTCATGTGCCAGGACTATTTGTCACCCATTAAGTACTTGTTATTTACTGCATCATGTCTCATTCATATTATTCCTTTTATGTGGGGTCTTTTACCTCCTCCATCTCTCAAAGTTTTTCCTGCCTAGCTAGGCTCCTTTCATATATTGTTATCTTTGTAAATCTTTTTAGACCCTTGACCCTCACTTTCTCCAATTAGATAGATTTTGTTCTTTTAAGTTCATAAAACTTTGTACCTTATAGTGGTATATTTATTTTGTCCTCTTCCACTAGACTAATGTGTTTCCAATTTTTTACTATGCCCTACAATAAGAAGTACATTTAAAGTTGCTATCTCTGGGGTGCCTGGGTGGCTGTAGGTTCGGCTAAGTATCAGACTTCAGGTAATGATCTCGCTGCTCGTGGGTTTGAGCCCCACATCGGGCTCTGTGCTGACAGCTTTGAGTCTGGAGCCTACTTTGGATTCTGTCTCCCTCTCTGTCCCTGCACTTATGCTCTGTCTCTCTCTCAAAAATAAATAAACATTAAAAACAAAATTGCTGTCTCTTGTGTGTATCTACACATACATAGACTTCTATACATATATATGAAAAAGTTAATTGGTGGCAGCTCACTCAATGGATCTTGTGACCCATGGTTAAAAAAAACCACTGCTTTAGGCTATAAACTCTTAAAAGTAGGGATTGTGCCAAATTTATCTTTGTATTCTTGGCAGATATAACTCAGTGCCAGGCATGTAGAAGGTTTTAAAGCTTGATTTTTGGACTTTTGAGCTACCATCTCACACTAATTACTCATACTGAAGTTACAGCAGTTAAACCCTAGATTTTATTTTACATGAACTGAAGTCAAGTCTCTTCCATCCTGAACTTGTAAAATTGATAATAAATATAAATGTAAAATTATTAGTTTTATTTAAAAAAGATTTTATATTTATTTCCATTACATTTCATCAAAGGGGAGCATATTTGATTTGCCCCTATTGGTCCTAAGTTGGTAGGGGGCTAAACGTATTTGGCTCAGCAGTACAGCCTGTCAGGTCTTTTTGAAGCTTGAATTTTCAATGTCACATATTATTTTTTTTTTGAACCTTTATCTACCCAATTGACAAATTTGTTTTCTTTTTCCAAGTGGTTGGTAAAAGGGTTGAACAGAATCAGAAAAAAATGTTATCTAGTGGGAAATGTCTAGTTTATAGACAAATATATTTTGCTATTTTGAACACAAATAATCTGAATGACTTATTGACATTTTATGAAATTGCCAGCTGTGCCACTTTTGTGAACCTATTCGTGTTTGGGATTAGGGTGGGCTCATAGCCAGATTGTGGTCCATAACCAAGGGGGAAAGATGTTGCTAAAGAGGTCTGTGTGGCCTTATATTTAAGTGTGGAGAACAAAGAAATTATAGCACTAGGAAGATGTTAAGTCCCATTTTCATCTTCTGTATGAAATTTCATGTACATTTCACGTACAGGAGGAAGGGTGGCCCCAAACTTTTCTTGAGTTTTGTTTTTGACATTCTCTTCACATTCCCTATACTCTAGATATGCTGGACAACTCATCCTTTTTCCAGACAGGTTTATAACGGTCCTACCTTTGTCACTTTGCTTAGATTCTTATACTATGACAGGAATGCAATGATTATCTTTCTCTGCCTGGGAAATGTCAACTTAAAAAGCTCAAATGTCATCCCTTTGATGCCTTCCCAGCTCTGCTGGATATAAATAAGCACTGTTGCTTGCTCCTACAGCAGTTGGTACCAACCTTTGGTATGGAACTTATCCCTTTAGATGCTTAATTACATCTCTTTGCCTTGGGGAATTAAGCTTCTCTAGGACAAGGAACTTTATCTTCATGTTTGTAACCCCAGGACCTAGCAAATAGTGAGTGATCAATAAATGCTTAATTAGGATTCCAATCTAGTGAAGAATTTTATTTTGCTTTGTTAATCCTTATAGTATTTTATTTTTTCCCAGTAAAAACTTTTAGTTTTATTAAATAATAGTTAAGAAAATATATGCCAAATGGAGCTATGTTTTAAGTAGTGCTATGTTTTAAGTCAAATGCTATGAATCATTACCTTTCACTGATCAAGTGACCTTCAGGGTGTTTTACCTCTACAGAAGCCTTCTCCTTAGTTCTATAACAGTATGTCCAAGATTGTTTATATAAAACTAAACCTTAATGAAAAATAATTTCTTTCCCCTCTTAATATTCTTTTTTTAAAAATAATTTACATCCAAATTAGCATATAGTGCAACAATGATTTCAGGATTAGATTCCTTAGTGCCCCTTACCTATTTAGCCCATCCCCCTTCCCACAATCCCTCCAGTAACCCTCAGTTTGTTCTCCATGCTTATGAGTCTCTTATGTTTTGTCCCCCTCCCTGTTTTTATATTATTTTTGTTTCCCTTTCCTTATGTTCATCTGTTTTGTCTCTTAAAGACCTCATATGAGTTAAATCATATGATATTTGTCTTTCTCTGACTAATTTCACTTAGCATAATACCTTCCAATTCCATCCACATAGTTGCAAATGGCAAGATTTCATTCTTTTTGATTGCCGAGTAATACTCCATTGTGTGTGTGTGTGTGTGTGTGTGTGTGTGTGTGTGTGTGTGTGTGTATATACCATATCTTCTTTATCCATTCATCCATCAATGGACATTTGGGCTCTTTCCATACTTTGGCTGTTGTTGATAGTGCTGCTATAAACATTGGGGTGCATGTGTCCCTTTGAAACAGCACACCTGTATCCCTTGGATAAACACCTGGTAGTGCAATTGCTGGGTCTTAGGGTAGTTCTATTTTTAGTTTTTTGAGGAACCTCCATACTGTTTTCCAGAGTGTCTGCACCAGCTTGCATTCCCAATCCTGATAGTATTTTTTTTTTATTTTTTTATTTTTATTTTTTAATTTTTTTTCAATATATGAAATTTATCATCAAATTGGTTTCCATACAACACCCAGTGCTCATCCCAAAAGGTGCCCTCCTCAATACCCATCACCCACCCTCCCCTCCCTCCCACCTCCCATCAACCCTCAGTTTGTTCTCAGTTTTTAAGAGTCTCTTATGCTTTGGCTCTCTCTCCCACTCTAACCTCTTTTTTTCTTTTTTTTTTTTTTCCTTCCCCTCCCCCATAGGTTTCTGTTAAGTTTCTCAGGATCCACATAAGAGTGAAAACATATGGTATCTGTCTTTCTCTGTATGGCTTATTTCACTTAGCATTACACTCTCCAGTCCCATCCACGTTGCTACAAAGGGCCATATTTCATTCTTTCTCATTGCCACGTAGCACTCCATTGTGTATATAAACAACAATTTCTTTATCCATTCATCAGTTGATGGACATTTAGGCTCTTTCCATAATTTGGCTATTGTTGAGAGTGCTGCTATAAACATTGGGGTACAAGTGCCCCTATACATCCTGATAGTATTTTAAAAGTCAAGCTATAAATCTGATAATAGTTAGTTGTTAGAATTTTGTGCCATCATGAATACACTTTTTTCCCCTCTTAGCCTTTCTATTTCTTGAGCCTGTTAAGAAGGTTTACTGCTGAGTTCAAATGACTGACTTTGGGTGGCAGCCTTAGAATTCCAGTATGAATCCATTTCACCTAGAATTTCACAGTTATCACAACAATGATTCAGAAGTCTTGTAGCAGGTAATTGGGTGTAGTTTGAAATTACCCCAACAATTCTTCTTTCATTTGACATCTTTGGGGAAGCTGTGTTTTGGATGAGTGACTTTTCCAGAGAACTCAAGGTTAAACCTTTAAAAGCACCAAGAAAAGATTTTGTCTTTTTTTTTTTTTTTGTTGTTGTTGTTGTAATTTTTTCTGAAATGTAATGTATTCTTCCCTGTATTGTGAATTCAGTATGTGGAATACATTTAAGCTTTCTCTTTTTCTGTGTAATAATTTTCCTTTTGAGTACATTATATATGTATGTTCATTAGAGAAATGTCAGTATATATAGAAAAATACACACAAAAAGAAAATAAGGATGCTGTCTTACTTTTGGTACCCACACATAACCCCTCTCAACATATTAGTGTATCTTTCTAGTCTTTTTCTATAAACACATTTAAGTAGACATTTTTAAATAAATTTAAGGCCATACTGTATATATTGTCCTATAATCTTTTGTTCTAAATCTATTATACTGTGAATCTTTTCTTATGTCTGGCATGTTCATTGTTTTAATGACTGCTGTTCCATAATATGTATATACTATAATTTACCTAGCCTCCTATTTCTAAACAGTTGGTTGCTTGAAACTAACTATTGCCAGGACAGTGAGGGTTCTTATTTCTCTGTACCCTTGTCAGCTTAGGACATTATTTCCTCCACAGATTTGCGTTTTTCAAAAATTCAAAATTGATACATGCTTGAAAGGAATAAATCTTTAAGCATTGCAAAAACAAAGTGTTCCCTATTGCCAGTTCAACTTCTTGGGCATCAGTTATTTAACTGAACTTTCTGACTATTTGATATTATTAATAGAAACAAATGATTATGATGCTAATACAGTGATACTTGTTTACTTCCTCACTGAAATCCCTAATTCCACTTAGTGATTCTCTCGTTTGCTCCTTTTCTCATCTGATTGTGATGCTCTTAGGGAATTTGGGGTGATATGTGGGACTCTGACTCACTATCAATGACTTGAAATATGTATTTAATTTTTTTTGTATCTCTGTACATTCCTTTTCTTGGTAGATACTTTGAGTATTATCCTTTTCTTTCTCTTACTGGTTAGCCATTCATTGTTGTTCTGTTTCTGTCCCCAGCTATACACTTGCAAGCTAGAACTGAATTGAACTTGTTCAAGGGAAATTGGGTGATCAACTGTGTGAAGAACTAAAGTGGCTTCTCTCTTTTTTGGAGTGAGATTCAGTGCCTTTATGATAGATTCAGTCCTGCTGAAAGAACTTTCTGACTCATGGTCAAGGTGGGGCTCTATAGGAAAGCTCATCTTTGGAACAGAGACAATGCTGTGGGAGTGATAGAACCTGATGCATATTTGGTCTGTGCAGAGGGCACTTTCCCTGTGAATGGGTGTTATAGACATGACATGACCTGGTAGTGCTGTAACCATTTTGTTGTCATGAGGAGAGCCAGGAAGGAGGGGTTTTGTTTTACTTTTAGGTCTGGGAAAGGGATTAAAAAACATTATGATTTGAGGGAAGGAACCTTTGGAAAATAAAATCTTTTGATACATTTAAACATTGAAATATTAAACAATTTTTTAATGTTTATTTTTATTATTTTTTAATATGAAATTTATTGTCAAATTGGTTTCCATACAACACCCAGTGCTCATCCCAACAGGTGCCCTCCTCAGTGCCCATCACCCATCCCCCCATCCCTCCATCCCTCCCACCCCCATCAACCCTCAGTTTATTCTCAGTTTTTAAGAGTCTCTTATGGTTTATTTATTTTTGAGAGAGAGAGAGAGAGAGAGAGAAAGACAGCATGAGCAGGGGAGGGCAGAGAGGGAGGAAGACAAAGAATCCAGAACAGGCTCCAGGCTCTGAGCTGTTTGCACAGAGCCTGATGTGGGGCTCTGTACCATGAGATCATGACCTGAGTCGAAGTTGGATGCTCAACGGACTGAGCCACCCAGGTGCATATTGAACATATTGAAATATTTAAGCTCTAATGAGACAGTGGTATATGACTGTAAGTAATGATACTGTGTTTGTCCCACAGAGCACTCATTGTTTTTATTGATTTGCTTTCTCAGATGCTGTAGCAGGTTTCTGTGTTAGTAATGATCTATTTTAATTGGTCAATTCTTTACCTCAATATTTAAAAATTATTTTTATTATGGTAAAATACATTTTACTCATTTTAAGTGTACAATTCAGTGTCATTAAATACATATAACTTTTGTATAATCATCACTATTCTTTATTTCCAGAACTTTTTGATCATCTCAAACAGAAAGTCTTTGATCCCTACATCTCTTGGAACCCTTTATTTTACTTTGTGTCTCCATGAATTGGACTATTCCAGAAACTTCATATAAATAGAATCATACAGTATTTGTCCTTTTGTTCCTGGCTTATGTTACTTATAGCATAAGGTTTTCAAGGTTCATTTGTGTTGTAGCATATTTCAGAATTTCATTTCTTTTTATGAATGAATAATATTCCATTTTATGTGTATATATGACTTTTTTTATCCATTCATCTGTTGATGTACAATCGTGTTGTTTCCATCTTTTGGCTCTTGTGAATAAAGCTGCTGTATGAACATTGGTGTGTAAGAACACTTAGTGTGCAGGAAGAGTCCTTTTCTTTTTTTTAATGTTTGTTTTTGATAGCGAGAGAGAGAGTGCACACATGCATGTGCACAAGTTGGGGAGGGGCAGGGAGAGAGGGAGGGAGACAGAGGATCTGAAGCAGGCTCTGCGCTGACAGCAGAGAGCTAGATGTGGGACTCAAACTCATGAACTGCTAGATCATGACCTGAGCTGAAGTTGGATGCTTAACCCAGGTGCCCCTTGAATCCTTATTTTCAATTCCCTTGGGTATGTACCTAAGCTTGGAATTGCTGGATCAAATAGTAATTCCATGTTTAACTTTTTGAGAAATTGCCAAACTGTTTTCCACACCAGCTATGCCATTTTACATTACTAGCAGCAGTGTGTGAGGGTTCCACATCTCTACCAACATTTCTTTTTTTAAAAAAAATTATTTAAATTCAAGTCTGTTAGCATACAGTGTAGTATTGGTTTCAGGAGTAGAACCCAGTGATTCATCACTTACATATAATACCCAGTGCTCATCTCAACAAGTGTCCTCCCTAATGTCCATCACCCACCTAGCCCATCCCCCCATCCAGCTCCCCTCCAGCAACCCTCAGTTTGTTCTCTGTGGTTAAGAGTCTCTTACGGTTTGCTTCCCTCTCTTTTTTTTTATCTTATTTTTCCTTCCCTTCCCTTATGTTCATCTGTTCTGTTTCTTAAATTCCACATATGAGTGAAATTATATGATATTTGTCTTTCTCTGACTTATTTTGCTTAGCATACTACACTCTGGTTCCATCAACATTGTTTCAAATGGCAGGGTTTCATTCTTTTTGATTGCTGAATAGTATCCCATTGTATATATATACCACGTCTTCCTTTTTTTAAAATTTTATTTTTTATTAAAAATTTTTAAAAATTTTTATTTATTTTTGAGAGAGAGACAGAATGCAAGTAGGTTAGGGGCAGCGAGAGAGGGAGACACAGAATCTGAAGCAGGCTCCAGGCTCTGAGCTGTCAGCACAGAGCCCGATTCGGGGCTCAAACCCACGAACCGTGAGATCATGACCTGAGCTGAAGTCAGGCGCTCAACCGACTGAGCCACCCAGGCGCCCCTATTTTTAAAAATTTACATCCAAATTAGTTAGCATATAATGCAACAATGATTTCAGGAGTAGATTCCTTAGTGCCCCTTACCCATTTAGCCCATCCCCCTTCCACAACCCCTCCAGCAACCCTCAGTTTGTTCTCCATATTTATGAGTCTCTTCTGTTTTGTCCTCCTCCCTATTTTATATTATTTTTGTTTCCCTTTCCTTATGTTCATCTGTTTTGTCTCTTAAAGTTCTCATATGAGTGAAATCATGATTTTTGTCTTTCTCTAATTTCACTTAGCATAATACCCTCCAGTTCCATCAATGTAGTTGCAAATGGCAAGATTTCATTCTTTTTGATTGCCGAGTAATACTCCATTGTGTGTGTGTGTGTGTGTGTGTGTGTGTGTGTGTGTGTGTGTGTGTGTGTATACACCACATTTTCTTTATCCATTCATCCATCAATGGACATCTGGGCTCTTTCCATACTTTGGCTATTGTTGATAGTGCTGCTATAAACATGGGGGTGCGTGTCCCTTCGAAACAGCACACCTGTCTCCTGTAGCACGTCTTCTGTATCCATTCATCAGTCAATGGACATCTGAACTCTTTCCATAATTTGACTATTGTTGATAGTGCTGCTGTAAACATTGGGGTGCCTGTGTCCCTTCGAGTCAGCATTTTTGTATACTTTAAATAAATCTATTTTTTATTTTTTGAGGAACCTCCATACTGTTTTCTAGAGCAGCTACACCAGTTTGCATTCCCACCAACAGTGCAAAAGTGTTCCTTTTTCTCTGCATCCTTGCCAATATCTGTTGTTTCCTGAGTTGTTAATTTTAGCCATTCTGACAGGTGTGAGGTGGTATCTCATTGTGGTTTTGATGTGTATTTCCCTGATGATGAGTGATGTTGAGAATCTTTTAATGTGTCTGTTAGCCATCTGGATGTCTTCTTTGGAAAAGTATTCATGTCTTCTACCATTTCTTGACTGCATTATTTGTTTTCTTGGGTGTTGAGTTTGATTATTTCTTTATAGATTTTGGATACTAACCCATTACCTGATATCTAATTTGTAAATATCTTCTCCCATTCTGTAGGCTGCCTTTGAGTTTTGTGGATTGTTCCTTTGCTGTGCAGAAGTTTTATCTTGATGAGGTCCCAGTAGTTCATTTTTGCTTTTATTTCCCTTGCCTCCAGAGACACGTCTAGTAAGAAGTTGCTGTGGCCAAGGTCAAAGAGGTTGTTGCCTGTTTTCTCCTCTAGGATTTTGATGGTGTCCTGTCTCACATTTAGGTCTTTCATCCATTTTGAGTTTATTTTTGTGAATGGTGTAAGAAAGTGGTCCAGTTTCATTCTTCTGCATGTTGCTGTCCAGTTTTCCCAGCATCATTTGCTGAAAAGACTGTCTTTTTTTCCATTGGATACTCTTTTTCTGCTTTGTAGAAGATTAGTTGGCCATACAATTGTGGGTCCATTTCTGGGTTCTCTATTCTGTTCTGTTGACCTGTGTGTCTGTTTTTGTGCCAGTACTATACTGTCTTGATGATTACAGCTTTGTAATACAGCTTGAAGTCCAGAGTTGTGATGCCTCTAGCTTTGCTTTTCTTTTTCAGCATTATGTTGGCTTTTTGGGGTCTTTTCTGGTTCCTACAAATTTTAGGATTGTTTGTTCGAGCTCTGTGAAGAATGCTGGTGTTATTTTGATAGGGATTGCATTGAATTCATAGATTACTTTGGGTTGGTGTAGATATTTTAACAGTATTCTTCCAATCCATGAGCATGGAATGTTTTTCCATTTCTTTGTGTCTTCTTCAATTTCTTTTTTAAGCTTTCTGTAGTTTTCAGCATGCAGATCTTTAACCTCTTTTCACCAACATTTCTTACTTTTTTCATTTTTTGATAATAGCCATCTTAATGACTATGAAGTGGTATCTCATTGTGGTTTTGATTTGCATTTCCCTAATGATTAGTGATGTCGAGCATCTTTTCATGTGCTTATTGGCCATCTGTAGATGTTCTTTGGAGAAATATTCCATTGTATATATATGTCACATTTTGCTTATTCATTCTTTGTGTTTGGACATTTGGGTTGTTCATACCTTTTGGCTATCGCAAATAATGCTGTGGTGAACATTTGGCATATGAGTATCTGACTCCCTGTTTCCAAATCTTTAGGGTATATACCTAGAAGTAGAATTATTTATCATATGGTAATTCTGTGTTTAGTTTTTTGAGGAACCACTATACTGTTTTTCATAGCGCCTGCACTATTTTACATTCCCACCATCCATGTGCAAGGATTCCCAGCTTCTCTACGCCCTTTGCCAGTACATGTTACTTTCTGTTCTTAAAAAACATATTTTTATTACAGCTATCCAGATGGCTGTGGAATGGGATCTCATTGTGGTTTTGATTTGCATTTCCCTAATAATAATGATGTTGAACTTCTTTTTATGTGATTATTGGCCATTTATAGGTTTTCTTTGGAGAAATGTCTGTTCAAGTACCTAGCCCATTTTTTTTTTCTTTTCCAAATTTTTATTTAAATACAGTTAGGTAACATACAATGTAGTATTAGTTTCAGGTGTAGAATTTAGTAACTTATCACTTACATACAACACCCAGCGCTCATTAAGTGCTCTCCTTAATGCCCATCATCTATTTAACCTATCCCTCCTCTTCCCACCTCTCCTCCAGTAACCCTCAGTTTGTTCTGTATAGTTAAGAGTTCTGTTTCCTGGTTTGCCTCTCTTTTTTTCCCTCTATGTTCACGTGTTTTGTTTCTTAAATTCCACATATGAATGAAATTGTGGTATTTTCTCTGACTTATTTTGCTTAGCATAGTACTCTATAGCTCCATCCATGTCATTGCAATGACAAATTTCATTCTTTTTTTTATTTCTTTGCCTGTTTTTAAATAGATCTTTTGTTGTTGTTGTGCTTCTTTTTATATTCTGGATATTAACCCTTTATCAGATACGTGGTTTGCAAATTTTTTTCTGATTTCATGGTTTGCCTTTTCACTCTTTTATACTGTCCTTTGATAGTATAAGTCCTTTGATGCACATAAGTTTTTGTTTCTGTTTTTTTAAAATTTTTTTAATGTTTATTTATTTTTGACAGAGAGAGAGAGAGAGACAGAGCATGAGCGGGGGGAGGGGCAGAGAAAGAGGGAGACACAGCATCTGAAGTAGGCTCCGGGCTCCGAGCTGTCAGCACAGAGCCCGACGACATGGGGCTCGAACTCACAGACTGTGAGATCATGACTTGAGCTGAAGCCGGACGCCCAATGAACTGAGCCACCCAGGTGCCCCGATACAACATAAGCTTTTAATTTTGACAAAGTCTAATTTATCTGTTTTCTTTTGCTGCCTGTACTTTTGGTGTCATAGCCAAAAAAAAAAAAAAAAAAAAAATCATGACCAAATTCATCATGAAACTTTTCTTTTGAGAGTTTTATAGCTTTAGCGTTTACATGTAGATCTTTGATCCATTTTGAGTTAATTTTTGTATATGGTGTAATGTAGGGTTCCAGCTTCATATTTTGACATGTGGATATCCAGTATCCCAGCACCACTTGTTGAAGAGTCCTTCCCCATTGAATGGACTTTTAGCATCTTTGTTTGAAAATCACTTGACTATATATGTGAATCTCTACTTCTTTTTTTTTTAAATTTTTTTTCTACATTTATTCATTTTTGAGAGACAGAGACAGACAGAGCACAAGTGGGGGAGGGGCAGAGAGAGAGGGAGACACAGAATCTGAAGCAGGCTCCAGGCTCTGAGCTGTTAGCACAGAGCCTGACGGAGGGCTCAACTCACAGATTGTGAGATCATGACCCGAGCTGAAGTGGGACGCCCAACCGGACTGAGCCACCCAGGCCCCCATGTGAGTGTTTACTTCTGAGCTCTGTTCAAGTATTTATCTGTCTTTATGCCAGTACCACATTGTTTGGATTACTGTAGTTGTGCAGTAGGTTTTGAAATCAGGAATTGAGTTCTCCAACTTTGTTTTTTCTCAAGATTGTTTTGGTTATTTGGGGTCCCTCAAGATTCTGTGTGAACTTTAGGATGAAATTTTCTGTTTTTGCAGAAAATGTCATTGGAATTTTGATAGAGATTGCATTGAATCTGTAGATTGCTTTGAGTAGTGTCATCTTAACAATATTCTTCCAATTAATGACCATCGATGTCTTCACATTTATTTTGGTTGTTTTTGTTTTCATGTTGTTCATTGTTAGTACATGGAAATACAACTGATTTTTGCATGTCAGTTTTATATCCTGCAATTTCTGATGAACTTCTGAGTTTATCTATTAACTCTGATTTTTTTGGGGAGGGGTATAGATTCTATAAGGTTTTCTACGTATAAGACCATATCATCTGCAAAGAGAGATAATTTTAGTTTTTCTTTTCTAATTTGGATGCCTTTTGTTTCTTTTTCTTGCCTAATTGTTGTTGTTGGGACTTCTAGCATTATGTGGAATAAGTGAAAGCAGGCATCTTTGTCTTGTTCCTGATCTTAGGGGCAAGAAAAGCTTTCAGTATTCATCTTTGAGTATGATGCTAGTTGTGGATTTTTCTTATTGGTTATTTTTTCTTTAGCTTTATATTAATTTTCCATTTCACTTAGTCCAAACTATTACTTGTTAGTGGCCTTGCTTTGCATGTTTGTATCTATAAAAGTATGTATCATATGAATCTGGGCATTTAATCTCTTCCTTCTTCTCAGAATTCATGTTTCATTTTGCTGGTAGTTCTGTGTCCTTCCTCAGTCCCGATTCATTCTTTCTTACCATATTAGTTAATATTTAAGGTGAATATACTAAGAACATTTATATAATTTTAAAGAATAATTTATTTTTAAAATTTTTATTTATTTTTTAAAGAATAATTTAAATCTACACAAGTTAACATGTGGTTATTGTTGGAAAACTAGATGGTAGAGATGAATAAAACAATTTATTTGGCCCTAATCTTACTACTCAGAGATATTTATATTATGGTTCCCCCTAGATTCCTCTAATCAAATGAAAATGATTTGGAAGTTGAATTTGAAGATAAGCTATTTAAATCTTCTTGAGTCAGCACATAAGAGTGGTTCTCACATGTACTTTCACTTAGGGATATTCTAGCTAATTCTTCACTCCATAGAGACTATGTAGTTTAAATCCCAGTGTTGAGAGAAAGGAACTCATGCGATTGTAATGGTTGGAGATTGGTGGAAGCATTTTAAACAGATTTAATATGAAGATATAAGTGGATAGAAATTGTTGAAGAATAATTCATCCCCAAAAATGTAGAATTTAAAATGATTTTAGTTATGATTTGGGGGTGGAAGATAAAGATGGTACTGAGATTAACATGATACAAAGATTGGCAAGATAGTATCAGCTTTGGGGCGCCTGGGTGGCGCAGTCGGTTAAGCGTCCGACTTCAGCCAGGTCACGATCTCGCGGTCCGGGAGTTCGAGCCCCGCGTCAGGCTCTGGGCTGATGGCTCAGAGCCTGGAGCCTGTTTCCGATTCTGTGTCTCCCTCTCTCTCTGCCCCTCCCCCGTTCATGCTCTGTCTCTCTCTGTCCCAAAAATAAATAAACGTTGAAAAAAAAATTAAAAAAAAAAAAAAGATAGTATCAGCTTTAGTTGTTATATTGAGCCTTTGGTATTAAGAGGGAAAGTTTCTTGGCAAGAGTAGAAGAGGAAGAAGTTTTTTTTTGAGGTAATTAAAAACATAGGTAGTAACATGAAATTAAAAGTATAAGTCTAACTGGCAAGTCAAGATACCTCATTGAGTTTTTTTTTTAATTGATTCAGTATACATTTGTAGAAGATTTGGTACCTAGGCTCTGTGGAACAATGAAGGAAGAAGGCACAGGTCTATCTAAAAACCTTTAATCTGGAGGATTGTGAAAATTAGATTTGGGAAGTTATATTTTATGAAGGTAATAGTTGAAACAATGCCAGTAGACAGGAGTTTTTAGCTAAGAATTATATATTCATGGAATTTTGGGTCTGGAAGAGACCACAATGATGTAGCTCAGTCTTTATGTTTTTCTGATGGAATCAGCAAGGTCAGAGATGTATAGTGACTTGCTCATGGTCACCCACTTTGGCTGGCTATTTAGGTCTTGAATTCAGATCCTGATTCCCTTTACAGGGTTTTTCTCCTGTATCACTCAATCTTGAGAAAAACAAAAAAAAAACCCACATGAGAAGATAGGAATCAGCCTAGAAATATTTATCAGATGCCTGCAATGTGGCATCAAACATTCCTGCTCTTGAGGAATTTATTCAAAGGATTCTTTCAATTATAGTAGAAGTCCATCTCAAATTGAAGCAGAAGGGAGAATGTATTGGTTTATGGAACCAAAAAAGACATGAATGAATCTGGCCTCAGGATAGACTGGGACCAGGGCCTCAAGACATCAGAACCTCTCTGTCTCCCTCTTATATTTAGCATATGTCTATGTGTTAGATTCTTTTTTTGAGGTTATTAACTTTAAATTTACTCCTTTAATTATTTGGAAACATAGCTCCTGGAATCTCTGGGGTTATATCTTTACAGTGCATCATGGAATAGGAAAAGAGTTATTTCCTGTTGGAAAGACTTCAGGGAATGAATGTTATGGCCCAGTCTACTTCACATGCCAACCTTTGGTTGAAGGGGGTCTGACTGACAGTCCCAGTGAATGACATAGAGTGGGGAAACTTTTGTAAAGGGTGAGGATTAGGAATGCTTGGCACACAGAACAGGAAGAAGACTACCGGACACACATACACATCATGCACACACAAAACCATAGTAAATGTCAAATGTAGAAGTAGAATGTGCCACAGGAGTTCAGAGTCTGGGGACACCAGGAAATATTCCCAAGGGTGAAATAACTGAGTCTTGATGAGTGAATAGGATTTTTGTGAGCGAAGAGGAAGCATGAAGGGAGATTCAGCCAGTAGGAAACAGTGAGATATGACCTAGAGACTTGTGCAGGGTGTTTTTGGAGAACTATGAATAGACCCAACTCCTGTGACATTGGAGAAGATTGGGAAGATGCGTTTGGTTGATAGTGTGAAGGGCCTTGAATGCCAAGTTAAGGAGTTTGACCCTTATTCTGTGGCAGTGGGGAGCCATTGAAACATTTTGATCAAGGGAAAAGATATTTTGGGAAGGTAATCGGAGGAGCAGAAGAGTGATTTTAGATCAGAAAAACTAGATAAAGGAATAATGGAATTTATTTCCAGAGGAACTAAGCAATACTGTTCCTAACATAGAAAACCTATAATAATTGTGAACAAATCACTTAACTACTTCCTGTTTGCCTCATCAGTAAAATAAATATATCCATCTTTCCTTACTTGAGATCAGAGTTTATATATAATTTTAGTAAGAAAATATTGTGTGGTAGTAGGCATTATTGCTTTATAAATGACTTTATTAACTTTGATACGTATGAGAGAGTGTTCTTCTCTATGGTATTTGGAGATTGTAAGTTGGAAATAGATTATTTGTTGAGGAAATGACAGTTATGTTTTATTAGTTCATAAAGTAAATGGAATTAATACCTTGGGCTTGATTTTCTTTTAGAATATTTCAATTAGTTAAATGACAGAAACAAGTTCTGAAATTAAACTTTAGTGTGATGTGTTAATATTCTTTTTTCATTTTAGTCTTACAATTTTTTTATTACTAAGAATTCTCAAAACTGCCTTTGTAACTGGGATTTTTGACACCTGTACCCTTTAAAACAGTACTAGAACTGCTGTGTACACTGTTTGTGCTCTGGGGGTCTCGAATTCTTGGAGACAATGCTCTTTCAACTCTTCTGTCTGCATCTCTCCCTAGTAATTCATGGTCTCTGTGGCCAGGATGGGAGACAGACCTACTTGCTGTCCTTTTTTGTCTATCCTCCATGCCTCTACCCTTAGCTTCCCCCTTTCCCACTCTGAAGGCGTTTCTTTGAAATCTTTGTACTTCTCCTCACTCACCAGGCATTACATGCTCACCTTCCCACCTCATAATTGAAACTCATTTGGGACTATGAATAGCTAGTTTATCTCTTACATTAAGGCATTTTCAACCCCTTTAAAATTTCTCTTTGCCCAAAGTGTGTTTGAAAAACATTTTAAAAAGGTAGCCTCTAACTTAAAGTGCTTTATCTAGAAATGGAAAAAGATTATCCAGTATCTCTAATTTATAAGCAGCTGGTTTTTAAAGTTGAGGCTCAGAATTTTGTTCTGAGGACTAGTGTTTGTATTAAAAGGTTTAGCAATGATTTTTTTTTTTTAATTTCACATAGAGGAAAGTAAGATTTACTATTCTATGATATTTTTGTATTACTAGAATTATACTGAAAAGAGTACAACTTTAGAGACACTACAGAATGCTTATGTAGGTTCAATATGCTTATACGTGGCATAAGCAAATACAGTGTACTTAATTCAGAAGAATCCTTATGGATTTAAAAAAGTTATGGAAGTAATGCTTGTGAGAGCCTCCTTTTAACTCATACCCCTACACCTTCCTCCCAGATGTATCCCTGTTTCCCCCCTCAGGTAACTGCTGTTGGTGTTTCAGACTCTTTCTATGTGTAGATAAAAATGTACAGATGTACATATTTTTTCACAGTAAGCACTGGAATAATAATTTTAAACACATAGCCTTTACTTTGTACTAGGCACTATTGTTAAGTACTTTACATTTATTAACTCTTTTTTTTTTTAACGTTTATTTACTTTTGAGACAGAGAGAGACAGAGCATGAACGGGGGGAGGGTCAGAGAGAGAGGGAGACACAGAATCCGAAGCAGGCTCCAGGCTCTGTGCCGTCAGCACAGAGCCCGATGCGGGGCTTGAACTCACGGACCGTGAGATCATGACCTGAGCCGAAGTCGGCCGCCCAACCGACTGAGCCACCCAGGTGCCCCTGTTAACTCTTTTTTTTATGTTTATTTATTTTTGAGACAGAGAGAGAGCATGAACAGGGGAGGGTCAGAGAGAGGGAGACACAGAATCTGAAGCAGTCTCCAGGCTCCGAGCTGTTGGCACAGAGCCTGACGCGGGGCTCGAACTCACAGACTGGGAAATCATGACCTGAGCCGAAGTGGGGTGCTTAACCGACTGAGCTACCCAGGCGCCCCAACATTTATTAACTCTTTAAATCCTCACTGTAATTCCATGAAGTATATATTATTATTAGCCCTGTTTTTAAAGATGAGGAAACGGAGACACGGGAAGGCTAAGCACCTTGCTCAAGGTTATACAACTGGTAAGTGGTAGAGCTAAGATTCAAACCCAGGCATTCTGGTTTTGGAGTCTGCTTCTTCAGCCACTAGCTTTAGTAGGAAGATGCCTATGTCTCTGTGGCCACTAAGTCAGAACAAACCTACTTTTGTCCCAGATCATTGACTTAAGGAAACAAATCTTGGTTTTGTTTTTAAAACCTGTTAGGTAAAAGTTTATTATGTATCATTCGTGTTTTATAGCTGTCATCTTTCCTCTATTCTCATGGTGCTTTCTTGAGGGGGAAAAGGGGTAAATGTCAAATTCCATTTTGAGAATCTGTTTAATGTTATGGACCATTTCTCTTCAGGAACATCCACATATGCAAAAATAAAAGTTTACTAGACATATCGGAGTATTTATGGACTTTAAGCTCATCTTTGGGCTAAGCTGAAGAACCTCTACTTTAAACATTTCAATTTGTCTTTTCTCTCCATTGTATATACATTGTTTTTAGCCAGCTCTTTATGTTACTAATTTACTTCTTTATAGGGTTGTTTCTACTTCTTTTTGTTTCTTTCTACTTACTATTTTGCTATTTTTCTTCTTATTTTAGTCTCATTATGTACTCATGGATTTTTATTTATTCTGTATGATATAATTAGTAATTTTGACTGTAATTCTCAAATTGTTTTAATGATTTTTTTAATGTTTGTTTATTTTTGAGAGTGCAAGTGGGGAAGGGGGAGAGAAGGGGGATAGAGGATCCAAAAGCAGGCTTAGCCCTGATAGCAGTGAGCCCAGTGTGGGGAGTTGAACTCACAAACTGCGAGATCATGGCCTGAGCGGAAGTTGGGCACTCAACTGACTGAACCACCCAGGTGCCCCAAATTGTTCTAGTGCTTTTATTTTATTTTTTTAATTTTATTTTTATTTTTTCTTATTTATTTATTTATAATATGAAATTTATTGTCAAATTGGTTTCCATACAACACCCAGTGCTCATCCCAACAGGTGCCCTCCTCAGTACTCCTCACCCACCCTCCCCTCCCTCCCACCCCCATCAACCCTTAGTTTGTTCTCAGTTTTTAAGAGTCTCTTATGTTTTGGCTCCCTCCCTCTCTAACCTTTTTTTTTTTTCCCTCCTTCCCCTCTCCCATGGTCTTCAGTTAAGTTTCTCAGGATCCACATAAGAGTGAAAACACATGGTATCTGTCTTTCTCTGTATGACTTATTTCACTTAGCATAACAATCTCCAGTTCCATCTGCATTGCTACAAAAGGCCATATTTCATTCTTTCTCATTGCCAAGTAGTATTCCATTGTATATATAAACCACAACTTCTTTATAGAAATGGATTATTTTAAAAAACAATCTGTGACTCTATAACTTTTGGTAGGACTTTATCTGCCTCTAGAAGTGTGTGTATCTGAGGTTGAGGATTTTGAGGTGAAGAGTTAAGATTTATGATTTACTTTTGTATTCTTTGGGAAATTTCTGAAATTTTAGAGAATAAATACGTTGTTTTAGTGAAATTAAATTATAATATGGGTAATGGAAATAAATGAGTTATAGAGCTTATTTTGCGTTTATACAGAAATTCACTTTCAGTTCATGAAAAACTTGTTGAGGGGCACCTGGGTGATTCATTTGGTTGGGTGTCCAACTTTGGCCCAGGTCATGATCTTGTGGTTCGTGAATTTAAGTCCCATATCGAGCTCGCTGCTGCCAGCCCAGAGCTTGCTTCAGACCCTCTGTTCCCCTCTCTCTGCCCCTCCCCTGCCTGCTGCACTCTCTCAAAAATAAATAAAACATTTAACAAAATTAAAAAAAAAAACTTGTTGAGAATTTATTTTGTGTTAGGATGAGCTCCTGTTCTTCAAGAATTCATGGTCACATTTAGCATGTTAAGTACAGTAATTCTGGTATGTCTTATATATTGTGGGTGATACAAGAAAAGTGTTACTATCTTTACTCTTATAAATAATATTCTTTTAATTTGTTAATAATTTTTTTACTTTTAGAGAAAGAAAGTGTGCATGCATGTGAGGGCAGAGGGGCAGAGGAAGAGGAGAGAGAGAATCTTAAGCAGGCTCCATGCCCAGGACAGGGCCCAATATTGGGCATGATCTCATGACTCTGAGATCATGACCTGAGCCAAAATCAAGAGTTGGACATTTAACTGACTGAGCCATCCAGGCACCCTGATAAATAATATTCTTTATTTCAATATGTATTTTGAGCTCCAGATGCAGAAATTCCAGTATTTATTAGGTATCTACATTTGGGTATCTCACCAGCACATCAACTACTTGTCCAGATGACTTATGATCCTCCACAGTCTCTTTCAGCCTGTTCTTGTTTTAGTACTTTTTTGCCTCAATAAATGATACCAGTCATATGAAGCTAGAATTTTTCCAGTCCATATTCAGTTAGTCACCAAGTATTAAGGATTCTAAACATCTCTGGGGGTAAGGGTAGCAGGCCACCATTATCTCTTTTTGGATTGCTGGATCAGTGTTTTTGATTGGCCTACCTGCATTCAATTTTGGTATTCTTCTCTACTCCCTTCTCTACACTGTAGCTGCCTGAGTGATTTCACTAAAAACAAATCAGATCTTTTACTCATTTGCTTAAACCCTTTTTATTGCTTCTCTTAGAGTAACATCCGGATTACTCAAAATGATTTAACAGCCCCTTGGACTTTTGGCTCCTGCTTACCTCTCTAGCTTCATTCTTTGTCACCAAGTCATTAATCTGCTATATCGAACTTTTAAGTTGCTTAAAATGTTGCGTGTTCTTTCTAGACTCTGGATCTTGGAGATTTGACCCTGGTTTATTTCTCTTAACTAGATAACTGCAAGTCTCACTCTCTCCAACTGTATTCAACCAATCTAACATTTGTTAGTTCTTAAGAAAGTTATGCTTTCTCCTGCTTCTTTGCTCTTTGTGCATGCTGTTCTAACACATTTTTTTCCACCCATTTTTGTCTTATATTCATCCTTCAGTTTTCAGCTTAAGTTTCCTCAAGGAGGCCTTCCTTGTCCCTAGACCAGGTTCAGTTCCTCTGCTCAATGCACACATTGTACTTTTTATGTACTTTAACATAGCTCTCAACACATTGTATAGGGATTGCTTGTTTTTTCTTCTCCACTAAAGTGTGAGCTCTGAAAGGGTGGCAGTGAGGTATTTATTTTTTTACTACTGTATCCTCTGCACCTGGCATCTTGCCAGACATATGGAAAATGCTCAGTGTATGTATTGAATGTTGACCAGTGAGTGACATAATTAACTTTGCTTGGGTAGGTTAGGGAATATTTCAAAGAGAAGGAAATGCATGGGTTGAGGCTGAAAAATGAATAGAACTTTTCAGGAGGTTGGAGAGAGAGTGATGAGAGAAAGGGCATTTTGGAGAACATCATTTACAAAGGAGTAAAGGTATAAAAAAGCATGAAGCATAAGGGAACTGATTGCTCATAGTTCCAACCAGGTCAGGTACAAATTTGAGGAATTGTTGAAAGATGAAGAGATCAAGTCATAGAAGGCCTGATACGCCATATTCATCTGTTGGTATTGGGAACCATTCATGTTAAGGAGGGAATTTTATCATCTGCTAAACTCTTACTGTGTCATGGGATTTTTCTTAAAATATATTATCTCATTTAATGCTTACAACAATCTTCTTTCTGACAACTGAATTTCATCTGGGCTGACTGAAGGCTGCTATCTTATATATCCTGATATATTTGGTGTTTATAATTATATCCTAAGCAGAATCATATTCTTGGAAGTCAGGTTTTATGTATTATGCTTCTCTGTATCCCACAGAAAATTTAGGTCAGTGTTGTTATAGTTTTATCTCTTCCTCCAGTTTTGGTATAGTCTTATCAGTGCTTCTTTTTTTTTTTATTTTTTTTATTTTTTTAATTAAAAAAAATTTTTTTTTCAACGTTTATTTATTTTTGGGACAGAGAGAGACAGAGCATGAACGGGGGAGGGGCAGAGAGAGAGGGAGACACAGAATCGGAAACAGGCTCCAGGCTCTGAGCCATCAGCCCAGAGCCCGACGCGGGCTCGAACTCACGGACCACGAGATCGTGACCTGGCTGAAGTCGGACGCTTAACCGACTGCGCCACCCAGGCGCCCCTCAGTGCTTCTTTTAAAATGCCTCTCAGTTGAGCACAGCATACCAGATGTAATGTGATCATTTATTTTACAGTAGACTAGAGCTTTTATTGTCTGTGTTCTGTGCCCTGAGCTCTTTGTTGATGAAATTGACAACGACATTGACATTTTTTCTGGAGTAGCCATTTTGTATTGTTTGTTTGTGTTAAGTCACCAAATCTAACCAAGCTTTTCACATGAAGTACTTTTTTTTTTAACGTAAGCGCTACATCCAACATGGCGCTTGAATTCCAGACCCCGAGATCAAGAGTTTCATGCTGTATCGACTGAGCCAGCCAGGCATCCTGAAGTACTTTTAAGAACTTTTGTATTTGTTTAAGTGATGTTTTGGAGCATAAATTAAGGATTTCCATCTTTCTTCCTTTTAGGGATTTCCATCTTTATTCCTATTAAACTTCATTCTGTTGGTTTTAGCCTTGAATTCTGACTTATTTATCTATTTGGATATCTATCTATCCATCTATCTATATCCACACACACACATGTTTATGTATTTATTTTGAGAGAGAGAGAGAGAAAGAGCAAGAGCAAGCAAGCATGCTTATGTGCACTAGCAGCGGGAGGGGCAGAGAGAGAGGGAAGAGAGAATCCCAAGCAGTCTCTGCCCTGTCAGCACAGAGCTGGATGTGGGGCCCGAACCCATGAACTGTGAGATCATGACCTGAGCCAAAATCAAGAGTCAGATGCTCAACTGACTGAGCCACCTAAGCACCCCAGATATTTTTTAACTCATATATTTAAATAGCTAATAGATGGCTTAAAAATCTCAAGATATAAAGGGCTATACAATATTGTGGTTTCCCTTGACCACCCAGTCCTTCACTCTTTCCACAGTTGTTCTTTATGTATTCTCTCAGAGTTTCTATATGCATATACAGTATAAGCAAATATTAATGTGTATTCTTATTTTTAAATATTTTTGTGCACATAAAATGCATGTTATACTTACTATACTTAGTGTTTAGCACTCTTCCCTCCTATCCCAACTTAGTGTTTCTTGGAGATATTTCCAAATAGTCCATAGAGAGCTTTCTTATTTTTAAAAAATGTTTATTTATTTTGAAAGAGAGTGGGGAGGGAGCATCAAGAGAGAAGAAGAGAGAGAGTCCCAAGCAGGCTCTGCATTGTCAGTGTGAAGCCTGCCACAGAACTTGATCTCAGGACTGTGAGATCATGACCTGAGCCAAAATCAAGAGTCAGATGCTTAACCCACTGAGCCACCCAGGTGCCCTGAGAGCCTCCTTTCTTTTCCTTCCTTCCTTCCTTCCTTCCTTCCTTCCTTCCTTCCTTCCTTCCTTCCTTCCTTCCTTCCTTTCTTTTCTTTCTTTCTCTTTTAACTTTTTTTAATGTTTATTTAAGAAAAAATTTTTTAATGTTTATTTTTTTTCCAACGTTTGTTTGTTTGTTTGTTTATTTATTTATTTATTTATTTATTTATTTTTGGGACAGAGAGAGACAGAGCATGAACGGGGGAGGGGCAGAGAGAGAGGGAGACGCAGAATCGGAAACAGGCTCCAGATTCTGAGCCATCAGCCCAGAGCCTGACACTGGGCTCGAGCTCACGGACCGCGAGATCGTGACCTGGCTGAAGTCGGACGCTTAACCGACTGCGCCACCCAGGTGCCCCTTTAATGTTTATTTTTGAGAGAGAGAGCGTGAGCACGTGTGCACGCACACATGAGTGGGGGAGGGGCAGAGAGGGAGGGAGACCCAGAATTCGAAGCAGGCTCCAGGCTCTAAGCTGTCAGCATAGAGCCCCACGTGGGGCCCGAACTCACGGACTGTGAGATCATGACCTCAGCCAAAGTCGGATGCTCAACCCACTGAGCCACCCAGGCGCCCCTAATGTTTATTTTTGAGAGAGAGAGAGAGAGAGAGTGAGTGAGCACAGGTGAAGGGCAGAGAGAAAGAGGGAGACACAGAATCTGAAGCAGGCTTCAGGCTCTAAGCTGTCAGCAGCACAGAGCCTGACACAGGGCTCGAACCCATGAACCATGAGTTCATGACCTGAGCCAAAGTCAGACGTTTAACCAACCAAGCCACCCAGGTGTCCCTCTTTTTTTTTTTTTTTTTTTAACGTATGGCATCTTTTTCTTTCTTTCTTTTTTTATTTTTAAATTTTTTTTTCAACGTTTATTTATTTTTGGGACAGAGAGAGACAGAGCATGAACGGGGGAGGGGCAGAGAGAGAAGGAGACACAGAATCAGAAACAGGCTCCAGGCTCTGAGCCATCAGCCCAGAGCCTGACGCGGGGCTGGAACTCACGGACCGCGAGATCGTGACCTGGCTGAAGTCGGACGCTTAACCGACTGCGCCACCCAGGCGCCCCTCTTTCTTTCTTTTTTTAAGTTTATTTTTGAGAGAGAGAGAGTGCATGAATGTGCAAGTTGGGGAGGGGTAGAGAGAGAGGGAGAGAGAGAGGATCCCAAGCAGGTTCTGCACTATCTATGCCGAGCCTGATGTGGGGCTCAAACTCAGGAAGTGTGAGATCATGACCTGAACAGAAATCAAGAGTCAACTGAGCTACTAGGGTGCCCCAAAAGCTTTTGTATTTTTAAAATGTGCAGGGTATTCTAGTTTATGGATATGCCATAATCCATTAATCAGTCCTTTATTAACAGATATTTGAACTATTTACATTTTTCACTAATCTGTGTTATAGGGATTGACCTTGAATGTACTTGTCAACCTTCATTTACACTTGTGCAAGTGTATCTGTAGGATAGACCATAAATGTTAGAGATGTTAAGTCTGTGGGTAAATGCATTTGCCCTTCAGTGGTGGTTAACATTTTTTTCTATATAGATCTTGCATTATTTTTTAAGTTTTCTAAGTTTGTTCCTATTTATCCTTTTGTTTGCTGTTGTAAATGAGATCTTTTTTATTGTATTTCTATTGATTGTATATGTTTATTTATATTTGTGTATATATACACATATGGACACAATTTTAGTCTTATTTTCATTTTGTTTTTTTAGTTTATTTTGTTGGTTTTCTGAGTATGTAAAATCACTTACAGAATTGATTTTCTTGTTTTCCCATACCAAATTTTATTTTATTTTTTATTTATTTTTTTAAATTTGGGAGAGAGAGAGAGAGGGAGGGAGGGAGGAAGGGAGGAAGGAACAGAGAGAGAGGGAGAGAAAGAATCCCAAGCAGGCTCCACGCTTTTCACGCAGAGTGCAACATATTTTATCCATATTTCTGCTTTATTAAATTTATTTAATGTTTATTGTCAGTTCTTTTTGTGAAGTTTTCTCAGAATTTCATCCTCTGATACTTTCCTCAGCAAAGAATCATGGACAAGAATTTTTGGTTGTTTAGAACACATTTGTAACTTTTATACTTTAACTTTGTACTTTATGGACACCTTGGTGGCATAGAACATACTTTGCCTACACTTTATTTCCTTTAGTTTCCCTTTCTTTCTTCTTTCTTTCTTTCTTTCTTTCTTTCTTTCTTTCTTTCTTTCTTTCTTTCTCTCTCTCTCTCTCTCTCTCTCTCTTTCTCTCTCTGTCTCATTTTCTTTCTTTCTTTCTTTCTTTCTTTCCTTCTTTCTTTCTTTCTTTCTTTCTTTTTCTTTCTTCTTTCTTTTCTTTTCTTTTCTTTTCTTTTCTTTTCTTTTCTTTTCTTTTCTTTTCTTTTCTCTTTTCTCTTTTCTCTTTTCTTTTCTTTCTTCTGTGTAGTGGTGATTTTATTGGTGTAGAATACATTTCCAAGGATGGAATGTCAGGTTCAAAGGTTCTATGTATTTTTAATTTAATAGATGTTGTTACATGACTCTTCAAAAAGGCCATAACAATTTACATTTCTGGCACAATGTATGGAAGTGCCCATTTCTTGCATCCCAGCTAGCAATAAATATTATCTGTCCTTTGAATTTTTTTTCTTGTTTGAAAACTGGGAAGTGATTTCTCACTGCTATTTCAATTTGCATTTTCCTAATTAATTTGCATTTGGATTTGATCTTGTTTTTGTTGGATACTTGCATTTGTATTCTATGTGCGTGCATGTATTGATGCTTTTTCTCCCCCTTTTTGTTTTGGGTCTTTTGTTCCACTCTTGCCAATATTTAAGAGCTCTAGATACATTAGAATATTATTTCTTTGTCTTTCATCAGCCTTACAATTGTTTTTTAAACTGTCATTTCTCTATTAACTTTGTTTATGCCATTTGTTACAGCTATTCATATACAGTCAATACGATTTCTTACTGTCTCCAGAATATATGTGTAACCGCCTAAATTTATTTTTTTCCACAGTTTTATTATTTATTTATTTTTAAATTTACATCCAAGTTAGTTAGCATATAGTGCAACAATGATTTCAGGAGTAGATTCCTTAATTCCCCTTACCCAGTTAGCCCATCTCCCTTCCCACAACCCGTCCAGTAACCCTCTGTTTGTTCTCCGTATTTAAAAGTCTCTTAGGTTTTGTCCCCCTCCCTGTTTTTATATTATTTTTGCTTGCCTTCCCTTATGTTCGTCTGTTTTGTATCTTAAAGTCCTCATATGAGTGAAGTCATATGATATTTGTCTTTCTCTGACTGACTAATTTCGCTTAGCATAATAGCCTCTAGTTCCATCCATGTAGGTGCAAATGGCAAGATTTCATTCTTTTTGATTGCCGAGTAGTACTTTGGCTATTGTTGATAGTGCTGCTATAAACATTGGGGTGCATGTGCCCCTTCGAAACAGATAAATACCTAGTAGTGCAATTGCTGGGTTGTAGGGTAGTTCTATTTTTAATATTTTGGGGAAACTCCATACTGTATTCCAGAGTGTCTGCACCAGTTTGCATTCCCACCAGCATTGCCAAAGAGATCCTCTTTCTCCACATCCTTGCCAACATCTATTGTTGCCTGAGTTGTTAATGTTAGCCATTCTGACAGGTGTGAGGTGGTATCTTACTGTTTTTTTTTTTTTTAATATGAAGTTTATTGTCAAATTGGTTTCTATACAACACCCAGTGCTCATCCCAACAGGTGCCCTCCTCAGTACCCATCCCCCACCCCCCCTTCCTCCCATCCCCCATCAACCCTCAGATTGTTCTCAGTTTTTAAGAGTCTCATGGTTTGGCTCCCTCCCTCTCTAACTTTTTTTTTTCCTTCCCCTCCCCCATGGTCTTCTGTTAAGTTTCTCAGGATCCACATAAGATGTTTATAGCAGCACTTTGAACAGTAGCCAAATTATGGAAAGAGCCTAAATGTCCATCAACTGATGAATGGATAAAGAAATTGTGGCTTATATACACAATGGAATACTGTGTGGCAATGAGAAAGAATGAAATCTGGCCATTTGTAGCAACGTGGATGGAACTGGAGAGTGTTATGCTAAGTGAAATAAGTCATACAGAGAAAGATACCATATGTTTACATTGTGGTTTTGATTTGTATTTCCCTGATGGTGAGTGATGTTGAGCATTTTTTCATGTGTTGGTTGGCCATCTGGATGTTTTCTTTGGAGAAATGTCTATTCATGTGTTCTGCCGGTTTCTTCACTGGATTTTTTGTTTTTCGGGTGTGGAGTTTGGTGAGTTCTTTATAGATTTTGGATACTAGCCCTTTGTCCGATATGTCATTTGCAAATATCTTTTCCCATTCCGTCAGTTGCCTTTTCATTTTGTTGATTGTTTCCTTTGAAGTGCAGCAGCTTTTTATCTTGATGAGGTCCCAATAGTTCATTTTTGCTTTTAATTCCCTTGCCTTTGGAGATGTGTCAAGTAAGAAATTGCTGTGGCTGAGGTCAGAGGTTTTTTCTTGCTTTCTCTTCTAGTGTTTTGATGGTTTCCTGTCTCACAGTCAGGTTCTTTATCCATTTTGAGTTTATTTTTGTGAGTGGTATAAGAAAGTGGTCTAGTTTCATTCTTCTGAATGTTGTTTTCCAGTTCTCCCAGCATCATTTGTTAAAGAGACTGTTTTTTTCTTTTTAAAGTTTTTGAAGTCCAGTAAAATTTCTAAGCTACATCTTACTTTGAGCATTCTGTAGTACTGTTTCTTGGCACAAAGTGTGTGTTTCAATATTTACCTTAAAAATCTTTATTGGGGCACCTGGGTGGCTCAGTCGGTTAAGCATCTGACTCTTGATTTTGGCTCAGGTCATGATCTCACAGTTCGTGTGTTCTAGCTCCACTGTCTGTGCTGACAGTGCAGAGCCTGCTTGAGATTCTCTCCCTCTTTCCCTCTCTGCCCCTCCTCTGCTCTCTCTCTCCAATCAATCTTTTTCACACCCCCCCCCCCCCCACAGGAAAACTTTCCCAAATTATATCTTTATAATTATATTCCTAAATTACATCTTTCTTTGTTTTGTGTTTGTTTAGTTATTTCAGTTAGGCATATATTGGATTCCTTTTGCTGTTTCTCTAGCTGTACTTTTCCCTTTAATTCTATTTCAAATTTGTGGGTTGATGTTTTTTTTTTTTTTTTTTTTTAATTTTTTTTTTTTCAACGTTTATTTATTTTTGGGACAGAGAGAGACAGAGCATGAACGGGGGAGGAGCAGAGAGAGAGGGAGACACAGAATCGGAAACAGGCTCCAGGCTCCGAGCCATCAGCCCAGAGCCCGATGCGGGGCTCGAACTCACGGACCGCGAGATCGTGACCTGGCTGAAGTCGGACGCTCAACCGACTGCGCCACCCAGGCGCCCCTAGGCTTTACACAGTGTTTGCCAGGGAATCAAAATTCTATGTGTATGCCAAGGGCTAGCCACATGCTCAGAAAGACCTGAACTTGCACTTCTGGCTTATTTTTAGGCTCTCTGTATGCAGAAATGAAGGTTAGGGCAGAATTGTAAATGGCCTGGCTAAGTATTGAAGGAGTGCCCTAATTCAGGCCAGTCTGTATAGACCAGGAGAGTACTTCTCCTCACCTCCTCATTTTGGCTCCAGGTCTTTAAGAAAATCTCTGTCAGATCTCAGGCTGAGCACTAAGCCAGTGAACAGAGACTTCAGTGGTCACATACCACAAAAAATACACTTTTACAAAGCTAGTTTAGGAAAGTCACTAAACAAACAATTATAACCCACAACAAGCAGAAACAACAAACTCTGGGGAGTGAGAAGAATCAGAATTGTCAGTTACTACATTATAATAAAGTGTCTAGTTTCCAAGAAAAAAGATTATGAGACATGCAAAGAAACAAAATCTGTAGCCCATTTATAGAAAAAAAATGAACAGAAACTGTGCCTGAGGATGCCTGGACACTGAACTTACTACACACGACTTTTTATCAGCTGCCTTAAATATACTCACAGAGCTAAAGGAAATCATGGGCATAGAACTAAGAAGTCCAGGAGAATGATTACCCACAAAAAACGAAGAACAGAGGAACAAAGAACAAATGGGACCAAAAAAGCCAAGATTATAGACTTAAACCATATAAATAATTATGTTAATTTTTAAATAGACTAAATTGTCCATTTAAAAGACCAACATTATCAGACTGGATAAAAAAAGCAGTACATAGGGGCGCCTGGGTGGCGCAGTCGGTTAAGCGTCCAACTTCAACCAGGTCACGATCTCGCGGTCCGTGAGTTCGAGCCCCGCGTCAGGCTCTGGGCTGATGGCTCAGAGCCTGGAGCCTGTTTCCGATTCTGCGTCTCCCTCTCTCTCTGCCCCTCCCCCGTTCATGCTCTGTCTCTCTCTGTCCCAAAAATAAACTTTGAAAAAAAAAATTAAAAAAAAAAAGCAGTACATAACAATACACTGTTAACAGGAAATATACTTTAAAGATGAAGATATAGATAATAACTAAAATAGGTTAGAAAAAGATGCTGTACAAACATGCATAAGAAAGCTGGTTTTGCTGTATTACTATGAGACAGAGTAGACTTCAGGGAATACTACCAGAGACAAAGAACAGTTAATAATGATAAAAGTTTCAATTTACTGAAGATTTAAAAATCTTAAATGTGTATATAACAATTAATAGAGGTTTAGCACACGTGAAACAACAGTTGACAGAACTAAAGGGAGAAATAGATGTATCTATAATAATTGGAGATTTATCTTTTAGTAAGTGATAGATGAAGCAGACAAAATGTCAGTTAGATTTTGGAAGATTTAAACTACACTACCAACCAAAACTTGGCACAATTGAAATTTTAGATGACTATACCCAACAGAGGACACAATTTTTTTTTTTAATGAAGGTATTTATTTATTTATTTATTTAGTAAATAAACAGGACACAATTTTTTAAAAATGAAGGTATTTATTTTGTTTTGAAGTTTATTTACTTCATTTTATTTTTAAAATATAATTTATTGTCAAGTTAGCTAACATACAGCGTATACAGTGTGCTCTTGGCTTCGGGAGTAGATTCCCATGATTCGTTACTTACATACAGCACCCAGTGCTCATCCCAAGTGCCCTCTTTAAATTGCATATGTTATCACCAAGATAGACCATATGCTAACCCAAAAAACGTATCTTAAAAAAATTTCTTTTTTATTTTAGAAAGCGAGTGTGAACAGGGGATAGGGAGAGAGTGAATCTTAAGCACGCTGCACGCTGAGTGTGGATCCCAGTGCGAGGCTTGAACCCATGACCCTGGGACCATGATCTGAGCTGAAATCAAGATCAGTTGCTCAACTGACTGAGCCACCCAGGTGCCACCAAAAAACATATCTTAATAAATTTTCGAGGATTGAAATAATAGAGTGTGTTCTCCAACTAGAATAAAATTAACTTAGAGATCAATGATAAGATAATCAGGAAACCCTCACATATTTGGAAATATTTCTAAATAACTCATCAGTCAATTATAAAAAAACCACAAAGGAAATTAGAAAATGTTTTGAATTGAATAATGAAAACATACTATCAAAATTTGTGGATGCAATAAATATTGCAATGCTAGAGGAAATTTTATAGTTTAATTTTTTTATTTACTGAAAAAAATTTTTTAATGAGCTTTTTACTTTGGAGTGATTTTGGGTTTACGGAGAAGTTGCAGAGGTGGTGCAGAGGGATCCTGTACCCCTCATGCAGTTTCTCCTGATGCTAGCCTCTAAGGTTTCCATGTTGCTTTTGTCCAAACCATGGAAACAGTATTGGTCCATTGACTGATGGAAGGCTCTTTCCCCTGGGCATTACTCTCAGGCCTATTCTACCCAGGCCGCACCTCACACATGGCAATTCTGAGCCTGCTCTAGGCTGTGAGAGTGTCTCTGTGAGACTCATTCAGGGTCTATCTGACATAAGGTGAGGTTCTGGACTTTCAGGGGGAATTGCGCAGGGGTGACTGCTCTTGTCACATCATGGCGGGGAAGTTTTATTTATTTTTTATTTTTTATTTTTTTAATATGAAATTTATTGTCAAATTGGTTTCCATACAACACCCAGTGCTCATCCCAACAGGTGCCCTCTTCAGTGTCCATCATCCACTTTCATAGTGGGGAAGTTTTAAATGCTTATATTGGAAAGGAAGAAAGATTTTTTTCTTTACAAGTTTTTATTTAAATTCTAATTAGGTAAAATTCAGTGTAGTATTAGTTTTAGGTGTCGAATTCAGTGATTCATCACCTTACATACAGCACCCAGTGCTCATCACAACAAGTGCCCTCCTTAATAGCCATCACCTATTTAACACATTCCCACTCCCCTCCCATCTAGCAAGTATTAGTTCTCTATAGTTAAAAGTCTGTGGGTGCCTGGGTGGCTCAGTTGGTTAAGTGTCTGACTCTTGATTTTGGCTTGGGGAATGATCTCATGATTCATGGGATTGAGCCCCATGTCGGGCTCTACACTGACAGGGAGGAGCCTGCTTGGGATTCTCTCTCTCTCCTCCTCTCTCTGCCCCTCCCCTGCTCATGTTCACTTTCTCTCTCTCTGTCTCTCTCTCTCTCTCTCTCAAAATAAATAAACTTAAAATAGTCTGTGTCTTGATTTGCCTCTTCTCCCCACCATGTTCATTTGTTTTGTTTCTTAAATTCCACATGAGTAAAATCATATGGTAATTGTCTTTCTGTGACTTATTTCATTTAGCATAATACTCTCTAGCTCCATCCACATTGTTGCAAATGGCAGTATTTAATTTTTTTAAGTTTATTTATTTTGAGAGAGAGAGGGTGTGTGAATTTTGCAAGTGGGGAGTGGCAGAAGGTGAGGGAGAGAGAGAATCTCAAGCAGGCTCTGCATTGTCAGCATGGAACCTGATGGGCTCAAATCCATGAACTGCAAGCTCATGACCTGAGCTGAAATCAAGAGTTGGATGCTTAACTGACCGAGCCACCCAAGCACCCCAAGATTTAATTCTTTTTTATGGCTGACTAATATTCCATTGTATAGATATACCACATTTTCTTTATTCATTTATCAGTCGATGGAGATTTAGGCACTTTCCATAATTTGGATGTTGCTGCTGTAAACATTGGAGTGCACGTATCCCTTTGAATGAGTATTTTTGTATCCTTTGGGTAAATAGTAGTGTAATTGCTGGATCGTAGGATAGTTCTATTTTTAACTTTTTGAGGACCCTCCATACTGTTTTCCAGAGTGGTTGGAAGGCAAGAAAGATTTAAAGTGAATAATCCAAGGTACCTACTGGAGAAAATAGAAAAACAATAGCAAATTAAAATAGAATGAAATAAAAAAATCAGAGCAGAAATCAATTAAGTAGAAAATGGATGGAGACTAGAGAAAACTAGTAAAACTAAAAGTGATTTTTTAAAAGGATTAATAAAAATGATAAGTTCTTAGTAAGACTAAATTAAATAAAACATTCATAATGAGAGAACATTAGAGAATATTATGAATCATTTTACTTAAATTCCTTGAGAGGCACATTTGAACAAAATTGACACAGGAAGAAATAGAGTGATACTAAAATAAATTCAGTTTCTAACAAAATAATTTTCTCACAAAGAAGACTCAAGTCCCAAATGGTTTCATGTGTGAATTCTGTGAAACATGCTTTTCAAAAGCAAAAGAGGGTGAAACATTTCCTAACTCATTATGAAGCCAGTGTAACTTTTATCTAAAACCCTAATAAGATTAAAAGAAAATTATAGACCAATATCCTTTATGATTATAGATGTAAAAACTCTTGATATAAGCAAATAATTTATATAGATTTATACAATGTATATATTTTATATAATGCTGGATTTACCAATCTAATAAAAGGCACATATGAAGAACCCACATCTAACATTATGCTTAATAATGAAACATAGAATGTTTCCCTTCAAACTTCAGGAACAAAATAAGAATATCTGCCTTTATAAGTTTTATTTTTTTATTTTTTTAATGTTTATTTATTTTTGAGAGAGAGAGACAGAGCGTGAGTAGGGGAGGAGCAGAGCAAGAGGGAGACACAGAATCCAAAGCAGGGTCCAGGCTCCGAGCTGTCAGCACAGAGCCCAATGTGGGGTGCGAACCCACGAACTGTGAGATCATGACCTGAGCCAAGTTAGATGCTCAACCAACTGAGCCACCCAGGCGCCCCTGTAAGTTTTATTTGACATTGCTTTGGGAGCTTTGTTCCATAAATCAAGAAAAAAGAGTACAAGCATACCTTGGAGATACTGCCGGTTTGGTTTCCAGACCACTGCAATAAACTGAATATCACAATAAAGTGAGTCAAATGAATTTTTTGGTTTCCTAGTGCATAGAAAAGTTATGTTTATACTATAGTCTATTAAGTGTGTAGTAAAATCATGTGTATTAAACAGTGGACATCCCTTAAGTCAGAGAAAGACAAATACTGTATGATTTTACTTGTATGTGGAATTTAAGAAACAAACGAGCAAAGGAAAAAGAGGCAAAGCAAGAAACCGATTCTTTTTATTTATTTCAACGTTTATTTATTTTTGGGACAGAGAGAGACAGAGCATGAACAGGGGAGGGGCAGAGAGAGAGGGAGACACAGAATCGGAAACAGGCTCCAGGCTCTGAGCCATCAGCCCAGAGCCTGATGCGGGGCTCGAACTCCCGGACCGCGAGATCGTGACCTGGCTGAAGTCGGACGCTCAACCAACTGCGCCACCCAGGCGCCCCAAGAAACCGATTCTTAACTAGAGAGGACAAACTACCAGAGGGGAGGTAGTCGGGGGGATGGGTTAAATAGGTGATGGGGATTATGGAGTGCACTTGTTGTGATGACCACTGGGTGTCATATGGAGGTATTGAACCACTATATTGTACACCTGAAACTACTATTACACTATATGTTAACTGGAATTGTAATAAAAACTTAAAAAAATAAAAAGCATTTAGAGTCTCCCTCCAAAAATTAAAAGATACTGTATTGCTAAAAAAATGCTAACTATCATCTGAGCTTTCAGCAAATTATATTATTTTTGTTGGTGGAGGGTCTTGATGTTGACAGCTGCTGACTGATTAGAGTGGTGGCTGCTGAAGGTTGAGTGCCTGTGGCAATTTCTTTAAATAAGATAGCAGTGGTTTGCTGCATTGACTCTTCTTTTTACGAATGATTTTTCTCTGTAGTATGGGATGCTGTTTGATAGCATTTTACCCACAGTAGAACTTCTTCCAGAATTGTAGTCAGTGTCTTAAATCCTGCTGCTGCTTTATCAATGAAGTTGATGTAATATTCTGAATCCTTTGTTGTCATTTCATCAGTCTTCACAGCATTGTCACTAGGAGAAGATTCCATCTCAAGAAACTAGTTTGTTTATCCATAAGAAGCAATTCCAATGTTAAAGTTTTATCGTGAGAGGTGCCTAGGTGGCTCAGTCGGCTGAGTATCAGACTTTGGCTCAGGTCATGATTTCGTGGTTCGTGGGTTCGAGCCCTGCTTTGGGCTCTGTGCTGACAGCTCGGAGCCTAAAACCTGCTTTGGATTTTGTGTCTCCCTCTCGCTCTCTGCCCCTCCCCCACTCATGCTCGCTCTCTCTCTCTCTCTCTCTCTCAAAAATAAATAAACGGTAAAAAAAGTTTTATGAAATTGCAGCAATTCGATCACAGGTTCAGACTCTACTACTAATTTTGGCTCTCTTGCTATTTCCATCACATCTGTGGTTACTTTCTTCACAGAAGTCTTGAATCCTTCAAGGTCATCAATGATGGTTAGAATCAGCTGCTTTCAAACTCCTGTTCATATGGATATTTTGACCTCTTCCTGTGAATCACGAAAGTTCTTAATGACATCTAGAATTATGAATTCTTACCAGAAGGTTTTCAATTTACTTTGTCCAGATAAAGGAACCATTATCTATGGAAGCTGTAACCTTACAAAATTCTTTTTTTTTTTTTTTGCCTCAAAAAGTGACGTTTATTCAAAGAAAAAAAGAAAAAAATGACAAGATGTCCATCCCTTGGTTCCCTTCCCTCCCCTCTCCTGCTCCTCTTAAGCCCCCCATGGACTGAACCCTCAGTAGGGCTAGGTAGCAGGACAGTTCCTTAGATGAGTTCAGGAACATTGAGGGGCATCTCCTCAATGGAGGTGTTATGGAGGGTTTCCCTATATTGAAGAATCCTCTTGTCTTTTTCTGTCACTATGTCAATAGCCACACCATTATGGCCAAATTGTCCACCAGGACTGATTCTGTCAATATAATTTTCCCTGTTGGTGGGAAGGTCATAATTGATGACTAAAGAAACCTGTGGCACATCAATGCCTCTGGCCAGCAAATCAGTAGTAATCAGTACTCTGCTAGAGCCAGTACTCTAGTACTCCTTCATGATAACATCTCATTTAACATCTCATTCCATATCTCTGTGCATAGCAGACATGGTGGGGTCTTTGGTGTACATCTTTTCAATGAGTCAATAAACCTTTCTTAGGGTGTTGATGAGTATGACTGCCTGCATGATGGTCAGGGTTTCATACAAGTCACACTATGTGTCCAGCTTCCACTCCTCTCCTTCCACATTGAAGTAGAACCAGTGGATACCCTTCAGGGTCAACTCCACCTTTTTTAACAGAATCTGAATGGGGTCCCTCATGAACTTCTTGGTCACCTCAAGCATGTTGGAAGGCATTGTAGCTGACAGCAATACCACCAGGGTGTTGCTGTTGAGCTTTTGGAATATGTCATAGATCTGGTCCTTGAATCCGCGGCTTAACATTTCATCAGCTGGATGGAACTAGAGGGTATTATACTAAGTGAAATTAGTCAAAGACAAATACCACATGACTTCACTCATATGAGGACTTAGACACAGAACAGATAAACATAAGGGAAGAGAAGCAAAAATAATATAAAAACAGGGAGGGGGACAAGACATAAGAGACTCTTGAATATGGAGAACAAACAGAGGGTTACTAGAGGAGTTGTGGGAGGGGGTATGGGCTAAATGGGTAAGGGGTATTAAGGAATCTACGCCTGAAATCATTGTTGCACTATATGCTAACTAACTTGGATGTAAATTAAAAAAATAAAAGAAAAAAAAACATTTCATCAACTTGTCCAGTACAAACTACTTGATGTATTTGGGAGACAGGTGTTTCTGGTTAAGCATATCAAACACATGACCTGGGGTACCCATGATGTTATGGGGATCTTCCATCTGCAGCTTCTGCACTTCAGAATGTACATTGGTCCCCCCAATGCAGGCATGGCAGGGGGCACACATGTAATATCCTAATACCATGACTACCTTCTGTATCTGCTGAGCTAACTCTCTAGTGGGTGCCAGGACCAAAGCCTGTGTAGTCTTTAGATTCAATTCCATCTTGTTGCAGAATTAATGTGGCAAAAGTGGCTGTTTTCCTAGTCCCAGATTGGGCTTGAGCAATCATATCATAACCCTGAAAGAAGGAAGAATGCCTTGTTGCTGGATGGCAGAAGTCTTCTCAAAAACATAGGCATAGATGCCACAGAGAAGGTACTCACAGAGGTTCATGTCATTACAGCTGTCAACTTATTTCAGTTACTCTTGATGATACCTTCAGGTGCTACCCATCAGGCCATTGTCTCTGGATCAGGAATCCTGACCTCAGAGACATGATCCTTAGAAACTAGACAAAATATATTTCTTAAATAAAAATACTGACAGTTGAAATTATTCCATGAGCCATGGGATAAAATGGATGGTTAGCAGGCATGAAAACAATATTAATCTTGCAGGATATCTCCATCAGAGGTTTTGGGTGATCAGCTGCATTGTCAATGAGAATAATATTTTGAAAGGAGAATCTTTTTCCTGAGTGGTAGGTATTAACAGTGGCCTTCAAATATTAGTAAACCATGTTGTAAACAGATGTGCTGTCTTTTAGGCTTTACAATTCCACTTATAGAGCACAGGAAGAGTAGATTTAGCATAATTCTTAAGGGCCCTAGAATTTTCAGAATGGTAAGTGAGCATTGGCTTTCATCGTAAAGTCATCAGCTGCATTAGCCCCTAACAGGAGAGTAGCCTATCCTTTGAAACTTTTAAGCCAGGCATTGACTTCTCTCTAGCTTTCTAATGAAAGTCCTAGATAGCATCTTCTTCCAATATAAGGCTGTTTTGTCTACATAGAAAATCTGTTGTTTAGTGTAGCCACCTTCATTAATTATCTTAGCTAGATCTTCTGGATAACTTGCAGCTTTATGTCAGTACTTGCTGCTTCATCTTGTACTTTTATATTAGGGAGATGGATGTCTTCTTTCCTTAAACCTCATAAACCAATGTCTGCTAGCTTCAAACTTTTCTTCTGCAGTGCCCTCATCCCTCCCAGTCCTTTATAGAATTGGATTAATTGGGGCGCCTGGGTGGCGCAGTCGGTTAAGCATCCGACTTCAGCCAGGTCACGATCTCGCGGTCCGTGAGCTCGAGCCCAGTGTCAGGCTCTGGGCTGATGGCTCGGAGCCTGGAGCCTGTTTCCGATTCTGTGTCTCCCTCTGTCTCTGCCCCTCCCCCGTTCATGCTCTGTCTCTCTCTGTCTCAAAAATAAAAATAAAAAACGTTGAAAAAAAATTTTTTTAAAAAAAGAATTGGATTAATTTGGGGGCTTAAAGGAATGTTGTGGCTGGTTTGATCTTTTATCCAACATATGTCATCCATATCAGCAATAAGACTGTTTTGCTTTCTTATAATTTGTGGGTTCACTGGAGTAGCACTTTCAATTTCCTTCCAAAACATTTCCTTTGCATTCACAACTTGGCTAAGTGTTTGGTGCCAGAGGCCTAGCTTTTGGCCTATTGGCTTTTGACATGCCTTCTTCACTAAGCTTAATTATTTCTAGCTTTTGATTTAAAGTGAGAGACTTGACTTTTCCTTTCAGTTGAATACTTAGAGGCCACAGTAGGGCTATTAATTGGCCTAATTTCAATATTTTTGTGTTTTGGAATAGGGAGGTCTGAGGAGAGGGAGAGAGACAGGGGAATGGCTGGTTGGTAGAACAGTCAGAACACACACAATATTTACTGGAGGAGTTAAGATGGCAGAGGATAGGGAGACCCTGAGCTTGCCTTGTCCCTTGAACACAACTAGATAAATGTCAAATTACTTTTTTTAATGTTTATTTATTTTTGAGAGAGAGAGAGAGTGTGTGAGTGGGAGAGGGGCAGAGAGAGAGAGGGAGACACAGAATCTGAAACAGGCTCCAGGCTCTGAGCTGTCAGCACAGAGCCTGACACGGGACTTGAACCCATGAACTGTGAGATCATGACCTGAGCTGAAGTCAGATGCTTAACTGACAGAGCCACCCAGGTGCCCCAATATCAAATTATTCTAAACACCCAAGAAATCGATCTGAGGACTGAGAGAACAAAACTGCACATCTGTAAGTAGGAAAACAACCCCCTCGTGGAGGTAGGAGCTTTGGAGAGTTGATTTGGTGGGCACTGTGGAGGGGAGGGAGCCCTGATCATGGGAAGAGGAGTGAGTGAGTGAGAGACGAAGAATGAAAACAGAGTGACATCATGTGCAGGGGATTTCACAAGAAAACTCTTCCCCCAAACCATTGACTGGGAAAAGAAGAGGAGCTAAGCACTGTAAGCTTTTATAAGTGGCAGAGCACAAAGTGTGAAGTTGGAGGTCTGTGCCATTGCCAGGGTCTCTCCTGGCAGACTTGGTGGTGCTCCAGTGGAGAAGGAAGGCAGAAACCCAGGAGTAAGTAGCATGGTCTGAGGATCCCCTGGGTTGCATGGGGAGAAACAGTTCCCCTTCTTGGTGTAGATTTGGGAGAGGTGGCATGGCTTCTCTGCGTACAAAAGACCCTGCAGATGCCATTGAGCTGCCCCATTCACCAGCAAAGAAACAGGGCCTCCCACTGAGGGCCTTGGTGCTGGCTTTCTGCTGCACTTTACCATAAACTCTAAGCGGCTATGCACTTGCGTGATCATTTTCTGGGACAAACCAGCAATCGGCTACAATGCAACAAGACTCTCCCTTAGAAGATCAGCGCAGGTCTGTGTCATAGGGTCTCTGAAATTTGGAGTTTTGAAACCCAGCTACACCTGAGCTAAAACATGGGCTGCTGTGCCACCTGGCAGACAGACGACTTGGACACACACCGGGTGAAGGCAGGGATCTGACAGAAGCTGGGGACACAGGAGAGTTGATTGTTTTGCTTTTCTGTGAGGGCTTCCTGCGTAGTGGCAGGCGGGAGCTCCTGTCTTAAGATGAGAGAGCGGGGAAACTCCCATTTTCTCTCCCATTCATGAGCCCTGACCCATGTCAATGAGTAAAACAGTGCCAGCAAGTAGAGGCTGGAGCCACTTACATCAAGCCCCGCCCCCCTGCATCCTGCAGGTGCATCTCCACTAGGACAAGACCTTCTGAGAATCAGTGCAGCAGGCCCCATTCCCAGAAGACCAGCACAAACCCCTGGCTTGTGCCAAGTCTACTGATCATTGAGTTCTGCAAAGGTTTGGCTGTAGGGGAAACAGGATCTAGTGTCCCTTGGGTTTTTTTTTTTTTTTTAATGTTTATTCTTTTTTTTTTTTTTTAATTTTTTTTTTCAACGTTTATTTATTTTGGGGACAGAGAGAGACAGAGCATGAACGGGGGAGGGGCAGAGAGAGAGGGAGACACAGAATCGGAAACAGGCTCCAGGCTCTGAGCCATCAGCCCAGAGCCCGACGCGGGGCTCGAACTCACGGACCGCGAGATCGTGACCTGGCTGAAGCCGGACGCCTAACCGACTGCGCCACCCAGGCGCCCCTTTAATGTTTATTCTTAAGAGAGACAGAGCATGAGCAGGGGAGGGTCAGAGAGAGACAAACACACACACAGAATCTGAAGCAGGATCTAGGCTTCAAGCTGTCAGCACAGAGCCCCACGGGGGCTTGAACTCACGGACTGCAAGATCATGACCTGAGCTGAAGTCAGACGCTCAACCAGCTGAGCCACCCAGGCGCTCCTGGGTTTTTTTCTTTTTGATGGGATACAGGAAAAGCATTTTTTTTATTTTTAATGTATTTACTATTATTTTATTTATTTGATCTAGCTTCTTTTCATAAGCAGACTCAAATACACCTAGGATCTAATTTTGCTTTTAACAAGCAGACCAAAACACACAAAAGAACTAGCTTCCCTTTTAATTTCATTTGTTTGGTAGTTTTTGGTTCTCTTCTTAATATAGCCATTACTCTCAGGAGCAGGAATAAAACGCTTTACTAACAAAAAAACAGTGACCTTGATAATTTGACAAGATGGAGGAATTCACCTCAAAAGAAGGAATGGGAAGAAGTAACGACTAGGGATTTAGTCAATGCAGAGGTAAGTAAGATGCTTGAACTAGAATTTAAAACAGTTAAAAGGATACTAAGTGGACTTGAGGAAAGCATAGAAGACACTAGAGAATCCCTTATTGCAGAGATAAAAGAAATAAAAACTGGTCAGGCTGAAATTAAAAATGCTATAACCAAAATGCAAACTAGAATGGATGCCATGACAATGAGGATGAATGAAGCAGAGAATGAGTCAGTGATATAGAAGATAGAATTATAGAAAATAATGAAGCTGAAAAGAAGAGGGAAGCAAAGGTATTGGGTCATGAATGTAGACTTAGGGAACTCAGCGACTCCTTAAAGTGTAGTAACATTCATATCATAGGAGTCCCAGAAGATGAAGAGACAGAAAAAGGGACAGAAGGTTTATTTGAGCAAATTATAGCTGAAAACTTCCCCAGTCTGGGAAAGGACACAGATATCAAATTCCAAGAAGCACAGAGAACTCCCATTAAATATAATAAAAGCCAGCCATTACCAAGACATATCATAGTCAAATTCACAAAATACATAGACAAGGAAGGAATTCTGAAAGTAGCAAGGGAAAGGAAAGCCCTTCACCTGTAAGGGAAAACAGATAAGGTTCTCAGTATATCTGTTCCAGAAATTTGGCAGGCCAGAAGGGAGTGGCAGGATATATTCAACATGCTGAATGGGAAACATATGTATCCAAGACTACTTTATCTAGCAAGACTGTCATTCAGAATAGAAGGAGAGATAAAGAGTTTACCAGACAAACAAAAACTAAAAGAGTTCATCATGACCACTAAACCAGCATTGTAAGAAATATATATATATTAAAAAATTTTTTTTAATGTTTATTTATTCTTGACAGAGAGGCAGAGCATGAGTGGGAGAGGGGCAGAGAGAGAGCGAGACACAGAATCCAAAGCAGGCTCCAGGCTCTGAGCTGTCAGCACAGAGCCTGATGCAGGGCTTGAACTCACAGACTGCAAGATCATGACCTGAGCCGAAGTCGGATGCTCAAGTGACCGAGCCACCGAGGCGCCCCAGAAATATATATATATTTTAAATGTTCATTTATTTCCTTTGAGAGAGGGGCAGGGCAGAGAGAGAGGGGGTGACAGAGAATCCCAAGCAGCCTCTGTGCTGCCAGAACAGAGCCTGATGGGCCCAAACCCCCAAACTGTGAGATCATGACCTGAGCTGAAACCAGAAGTTGGACACTTAACTGACTGAGCCACCCAGATACCCCTATTAAAGGGACTCTTTGGGGGGGGGGAAAGACCAAAAGCAACAAAGACTAAAAAGGAACAGAATATCACCAGAAATACCAACTTTACAGGTAATACAATGGCACTAAATTCATATCTGTGAATAATTACTCTGAATGTATATGGACTAAATGGCTCCAATCAAAAGACGTAAGATCTCAGAGTGGATGAAAGAGAAAAACCACAAGATACATGTATATGCTGCCTACAAGAGACTAATTTTGGATCTAAGTCACCTGCAGATTGAAAGTGAGAGGGTGGATGGGGCGCCTGCTCAGTCGGTTGAGTGTCCGATTTTGGCTCAGGTCATGATCTCACAGTTTGTGGGTTCAAGCCCCACAACGGGCTCTGTGCTGATAGCTCAGAGCCTGGAGCCTGCTTCGGATTCTGTGTCTCCTTCTCTGTCTGCCCCTACCCCACTTGTGCTTTATCTCACTCTCAAAAAAAATGTAATAAAAAAAATTAAAGAAATTAAAAAAAAAGTAAGGTGATGGAGAACCATCTATCATGCTAATGGACATCAGAATAAAGTCGGAGTAGCCATACTTAGACAAACTAGATTTTAAACCTAAGGTTGTAACAAGAGATTAAGAGGGCATTGTATCATAATTAAGGAGTTTTTCTATCAAGAAGATCTAACAGTTGTAAATATATGCCCCCCAACTTGAAGAAGCCAGATATATAAATCAGTTAATCACAAATGTAAAGAAACTCATTGATAATAATACCATAATAGTAGGGGACTTTAACACCCCACTTAGAGCAATGGACAGATCATCTAAGCAGAAAATCAACAAGAAAACAATGGCTTTGAATGACACACTGGACTGAATGGACTTAACAGATATATTCAGAACATTTCATCCTAAAGCAGCCAAATACACATTCTTTTTGAGTGTACACAGAACATTCTCTAGAATATATCATATACTGGGTCACAGATCAGCCCTCAACAGGAACAAAAAGATGGAGATCATACCATGTATATTTTCAGACCATGACGGTATAAAACTTGAAGTCAACCACAAGAAAAAATTTGGAAAGACCACAAATAACATGGAGGTTAAAGAACATCCTACTAAAGAATGAATGAGTTAACAAGGAAATTAAAGAAAATATAAAAAGTACATGGAAGCAAATGAAAATGAAAACATGGCAGTCCGAAACCTTTGGGATGCAGCAAAGGCAGTCCTAAGAGGGAAGTATATTGCAATACAGGCCTACCTCAAAAAGCAATAAAAGTCTCAAATACATAAAATAACCTTATACCTAAAGGAGCTAGAAAAGGAATGGCGGCGAATAAGGCCTTAAGCCAGCAGAGGAAGGGAAATAATAAAGATTAGAGCAGAAATAATGTAGAAACAAAAAAATCAGTAGAACAGATAAATGAAACTAAGAGCTGGTTCTTTTTTAAAAAATTTTTTTTTTTTTCAACGTTTTATTATTTATTTTTTGGGACAGAGAGAGACAGAGCATGAACGGGGAAGGGGCAGAGAGAGAGGGAGACACAGAATCAGAAACAGGCTCCAGGCTGTGAGCCATCAGCCCAGAGCCCGACGCGGGGCTCGAACTCGCGGACCGCGAGATCGTGACCTGGCTGAAGTCGGACGCTTAACCGACTGCGCCACCCAGGCGCCCCAAGAGCTGGTTCTTCAAAAGAATTAATACAATTGATAAACCCCTAGCTAGACTTATCAAAAAGAGAAAGGACCCAAATAAGTAAAATTATGAATGAAAGAGGAGAGATCACAACCAGCACCACAGAAATACAAACAATTATAAGAGAATATTATGAAAGATTATATGTGAACAAACTGGCTGATCTGGAAGAAGTGGACAAATTCCTAGAAATCTACAAACTAACAAAACTGAAACAGGAAGAAATAGAATATTTGAGCAGACCCATAATTAGCAAAGAAATTAAATCAGTAATCAAAAATCTCTTGACAGGGGCACCTGGGTGTCTGATTCAGCTAAGTATCTGCTTCTTGACTTCAGCTCTGGTCAAGATCTCAGAGTTCGTAAGATCAAGCCCTGCATTGAGTTCCATGTTGACAGCACAGAGCCTGCTTCAGATTCCCTCTCTCCCTCTCTGTCTCTGACCCTCCCCCTGCTCGCTCTCTCCATCTCTCTCTTAAATAAATAAACATTAAAAAAAAATCTAAGAAACAAATGTCAAGGGCCAGATCGCTTCCCAGGGGAATTCTACCCGACATTTAAATAAGAGTTAATACCTATTCTTCTTAAATTGTCCTAAAAAATAGAAATGGAAGGAAAACTTCCAAACTCATTCTACAAGGTCATCATTACCTTGGTTCCAAAACCAGACATACCTCACTAAAAAGGAGAATTACAGGCCAGTATGCCTGATGAACATGGATGTAAAAATTCTCAACAAGATACCAGCAAATTGAATCCAACAGTACATTGGAAGAGTTATTCACCACGATCAAGTAGGATTTATTCCTAGGCTGCAGGGGTGGTTCATTATCTGCGTATCTATCAATGTGATATACACATTAATAAAAGAAAGGATAACCATATGATTTTGTCATTAGATGCAGAAAAGACATTTGACAAAACACATCATCAATTCTTGCTAAAAACCTCACATACCTCAACATCATGAAGGCCATATATGAAAAACCCACAGCTAATACCATCCTCAGTGGGGAAAAACTGAGAGCTTTTCCTCTGCAGTTAGGAACAAGACCCGGATGTCCACTCTTACCATTACTATTTAACATAGTACTAGAAGTCTTAGCCTCAGCATTCAGACAACAAAAAGAAATAAAATGCATCCAAATAAGCAAAGAAGACAAACTTTCACTATTTGCAGATGACATGTATGTAGAAAACCTGAAAGACTCTACCAAAAAATTGCTAGAATAGATGAATTCAGCAAAGTCACAGAATATAAAGTCAATGTACAGAAATCGATTGCATTCCTATACACCAATAATGAAGCAGCAGAAAAAAGAATCAAGGAATTGGTCCCATTGCAATTGTACCAAAAACAATTAGATACCTAGGAATAAACCTAACCAAAGAGGTAAAAGGCCTGTATTCTGAAAACTATAGAACACTTATGAAAGAAATTGAAGAGGGCACAAAGAAATGAATTCCATGCTTATAGATTGGAAGAACAAACATTGTTAAAATGTCTTTCTACCCAAAACAATGTACACATTTAATGCAACCCCCATCAACATACCAACAGCATATTTCACAGAGCAAGAATAATCTAAAATGTGTATTAAACCACAAAAGACCCTGAATAGCCAAAGCAATCCTGAAAAAGAAAAACAAAACTGGAGGCATCATGATTCCAGATTTCAAGCTATACTTTATAGCTGTAATCATCAAGACAGTATGGTACTGGCACCAGAACAGACACATAGGATTAATGGAACAGAATAGAATACCCAGAAATGGACCCACAACCATATGGTCAACTAATCTTTGACAAAACAGGAAAGAATATCCAATGGAAAAAAGACAGACTTTTCAACAAATGGTGCTGGGAACATTGGACAGCGACATGGCAGAAGAATGAAACTGGACCACTTTCTTACAGCATACACAAAAATAAATTCAAAATGGATGAAAGACTTAAAGGTGAGACAGGAAGCCATCAAAATCCTAGAGGAGAACAGAGTCAGCAACCTCTTTGACCTGGCTGGAGCAACTTCTTACTAGACACATTGCCAGAGGCAAGGGAAACAAAAGCAAACGTGAACTGTTGGGACTTAATCAGGAAAAAATTTTGGGGTGCCTGGGTGGCTCAGTTAGTTGAGCCTCTGACTTCAGTTCAGGTCATGATATCACAGTTTGTGAGTTCAAGCCCTTCATCAGGCTCACTGCTGTCAGCACAGAGCCCACTTCAGATCCTCTGCTCCCCGCCCGCCCCCGTCCCTCCTCCACTTGTGCTCTCTTTCTCAAAAATAAATAAAAAAAGATAAAAAGCTTCTGCCCAGTGAAAGAAACAACCAGCAAAACTAAAGGGCAGCCTAGAGAATGGGAGAAGATATTTGCAAATGATATATCTGATAAAGGATTAGTATCCAAAATTTATAAAGAACTTATTAAACTCAACACCTAAAAAACAAATAGTTCTGTTAAGAAATGGGCAGAAGGCATGAATAGACACTTTTCCAAAGAAGACATCCAAATGGTTAACAGACACATGAAAAGATGGTCAACATCACTCATCATTAGGGAAATACAAGTGCAAACCTTGATGAGATACCACCTCACACCTGTCAAAATGGCTAAAATGACCAACACAAGAAACAACAGGTGTTGGTGAGGATGTGTAGAAAAGAGGAACACTCTTGCATTGTTGGTGGGAATGTAACCTGGTACAGCCACTCTGGAGAACAGTATGGAGCTTCCTCAGAAAGTTAAAAATAGGACTGTCCTATGCCCTAGCAATTGCATTACTAGGTATTTACCCAAAGGGTTAAAAAATACAGATTCATAGGGGTACATGGACCGTAATGTTTATAGGAGCATTATCAACAAAAGCCAAACTGTGGAAAGAGCCCAAGTGTCTATTGACTGATGAATGGACGAAGATGTGGTGTATCAATACAATGGAATATTACTCAGCCATCAGAAAGAATGAAATCTTTTCCATGTCACCATTTGTGACAACATGGATGCAGCTGGAGTGTATTATGCTAATCAAAATAAGTCAGAGAAAGACAAATACCGTATGGTTTCAGTCATATGTGGAATTTGAGAAACAAAACAAATGAACACATGGGAGGGGGCAAAAAGAGAGAGGGAGCAAACTATAAGAGACTCTTAACAATAGAGAGCAAACTAAGGGTTGATGGTGGGAGATGGGTGGGAGGTAGGCTAGATGGGTGATGGGTATTAAGGAGCACTTGTTATGATACTCACTGGGTGTTGTATGTAAGTAATGAATCTCTGAATTCTCCTCCTGAAACTCATATTTCACTGTATGTTAACTAAGTAGAACTTAAATAAAAATTAAAAAAAAAAAAAGGATACGTACATTTATTGATGAAGTTTACCTGTCTTATATGGTCACGGTTCATTGGACCCAATATAGTTACAATAGTAATATTAAAGATCACTGGCCACAGATCAACATAACAAATAAAATAATGATGAAAAAGTTTAAAATATTGCAAGAATTACCAAGATGTGACAAAGAGACATGAACTGAGCTAATACTGTTGGCAAAATGACAGTAATAGACTTGCTCAAGGCAGGGTTGTAACAGACCTTCAGTTTGTAAAAAATGCAAAATCTGTGATGCACAATAAAGCAAAAGTGCAATAAAATGAGGTATGCCTGTAGCAAACTTGAATATTGGAATTAAAGAAAGAAAACCCTTAAACTTGTAGCTGACCATGATTATGTACACTGTAAAGAATCTAAAAAGAAATTACTGGAATTAATTATGTAGTTGGCACGGTCTCAGAACAAAGCCAATGTATGTAAAATCAGTTGCTTATTTTTGTTTTTCTAATGAGCAATTTGTGCAATGAAAGAACATGCTTTACAATAACATCAGAAACATTGAATACCTAGGGATAAATACAACGAAATTTGTAGGATATGTAGGAGCTCTAATTTGAAAATAATAAAACATTGTTGAGAAATTAAAGATCTAGATAAGTTGAGAGATAACATGTTCATTGGTTGGAGGACTTATTATTATTATCCCAGTCAATATCCTACCAGACTTTATTCTGCAGAATTTGAGAAGCTAAAATTTATATAGCCACAACAGTTTTTAAAAAGAGTAGTGTTGGAGAGTGTATGCAGTCTGATTTCCATACTTCTTTTGAAGGTACAGTGAGCAGGGTAGTATGGTTATTGGTGCAAAGATAGACATTTAGATTAGTGGAATAGAACAGAGTCCATATATACATAACTGACTTATGTACATATTGATTTATTTATGTGTTACATGGACTCATGGATGTGGGGATTTTTGACAAAGAGACTATGTAATTGAGTGAATAATGAATGAACAATCTTTTAATCAAATGGTGCTAGGAGACCTTGATACTCATACATAAAAATGAATCTTGACCTCTGCTCCACACCATATACAAAAACTAATTTGGAATGGTTCATAGACTGAAAAATCCTCTTTTTTTGCATTTATGAATCTATTTTAGAAGTCTTTTCTTTTGATATAAAGCATGTAGTTGGGTCTTGCTATGCTTGTCAAACTGAAAATGTCTTTTAATGGATGAATAAAGCCCATTGACATTTATAAATATGACTTAATTTTTGTGTTGACACTGCCACATTTTAAAAAATAATTGATATATGAATTATACTTGTTATATTTTTTATAGTGTGATGTTCTCTACATCTTTCTGTGCCTTTGTTTTAATCTTTTAGGTATTTAGCAACACTTCTGTTTTTATCCAAGTAATACTTTTTTTCAAATGCCCTTAATGTCCTGTTTTAGGTTTTTTTTTTTTGTTTTTGGGTTTTTTTTTTTTTTTACTATTTTTACTGTTTAGTTTGCCATTTTCCTGTGTTATCCTTTGACTCTTACCTTTATACAATAAACAGTAAGCTAATTTCACTTTTCTTCTTCCTTCTCTTCCTTCCTTTAATATTTAGTTGCATTATTTGTATGTTGTCGAAACATACAAAATTTATATATTATTTTAATCCTCACTTCTGCCTCTATTATTAAATCTATAATTAAATATATCAAATTCACAGTAATTTCCCTTGTAGTTCTTTCTCTAGTCATCTCTTGTTTGGATGAGTCTCATTCTTTAGTAGTTTGTTCAAGAAAGGGAAATGGGTGTAGAATTTCTGGATTATTTAATACCCAACACCTAAAAAAATGTCTTGGTACTTGAAGGACAGCTTGGTTTGATAGTTCTTTTTAAAAAAATTGTTTTTAAACATTTATTTATTATTGAGAGACAGAGACAGAGTATGGGCATGGGAGAGGTAGAGAGATGGGGAGATACAGAATATGAAGCAGGCTCCAGGCTCCAAGCTGTCAGCACAGAGCTAGACACAGGGCTCGAACTCACAAACTGCGAGATTATGACCTGAGCCGAAGTTGGACACTTAACCGACTGAGCCACCCAGGCGCCCCAGTTTGATAGGCAATTCTTGATTCATACATGCCTTCCTATGGTTTCTTGAAAATGCTGCTTTATTGTTACCTTGTTTTTGAGATTTCTGATGTCAGTGTAGTTTTCTTGTTTTCCTGATTTTTTTTTGATGCCTTCAGGGATTTTTTTTTCTTTAAAGTCTATTAGCTTTTCTAGGGCATGTCTCAAAGTTTTTCATTATGGGTCAATTTCCCAAGTGCCTGATGGATGATTTCAATATGTAGGTTCAGGTTTTCTTTTATTTTAAGAAACCTTTTTCAAATTACAGTTTTAATTATTAGGCACATTCCAGTGTTTCGCTTTTAGCTTTTAGGAATTCCATTTAAACTTTAAATTTAAAATATTCACTTGTCTTCCATTTCAACTACTTTCACTTTCACTTATTTATCTCATTCATATTCTCATTTCCTTTTTTTTCTTCAATACACAGTATGAAGTTTTCATTCAAATCTGATCTTCATTTCTGATATGATTTTGACATTTTCTTCTATTTTCACTGGATTTTTTTTTGAATCAACTTGTTTCTTTCCTTATTGTTTTCTGGTCCATTTTTAAAGAACGTTTTGTTTTATTTATTTCTGACAGAGAGATGGGGGGAAGCAGAGAGAGGGAGAGAGGATCCCAAGCAGGCTCTGCTGTCAGAGTGAAGCCTGATGTAGGGCTCAAACTCACAAACCATGAGATCATGACCTGAGCTGAAACCAAGAGTTGGATGCTTAACTGACTGAGCCACCCAGGCACCTCCATTTCTGGTCTATTTTTGTTTTTATTTTTCAAACTTATAATTCAAGGTTTTTTTTTAATTCTCATATACTTAGATGCTACAAGTGTGTAGTTGTGAGTCACAGTTTTCTTCTGCTCCATAGTTAATTTTTTGGCGGGTTGGTGAGGGGAACTTAGGACTTTTATTAGTTGAAGTGTTTTCAGCTTTGCTTTTCTTTTTCCTCATAGTAATTTCATATAGATGGAGAATGTTTCTTCATCATTTCATGAGCACAGCTGGTTTTTGGCATGGTTTATAAGATTCCTGGTTCAGAAGTGATGTTTTCTGTTGTAGCAAAGTATAATCTCTTTACTGGTTCTCTTTTGAATTAGTGTTGGTGGTGAAGGTTATATGTCTTTTGACTTTTCTTTCTTTGTTTTTTTTTTTAAGTTCTTTTTTCAGGATCCTAAATTTCCCTCTTTTTTGTCCCTTCATTTTACCATTTAAGAAGATTGCCTTTCCCGGCACCTGGGTGGCTTAGTTAGGCGTCTGACTTTTGCTCAAGTCATGATCTTACGGGTTTCTGGGTTCGAGGGCTCTGAGCAGACAGCTCAGAGCCTTGAACCTGCTTTGGATTCTGTGTCTCCTTCTCTCTCTGCTCCTCCTCTGCTCGTGCTCTGTCTCTCAAAAATAAATAAGATATTAAAAAAAAAAGATTGCCTCTCCATTATCCCCTGAATAAATCCCTTCCTAAGACAGTTTTTTTAGTTCCATAGCCACTTTTAAGCACTTTCTCTAAGTTTACACTGATCTACTAGAGTTCTTTTTTCAGTAGTTTTCCCCTTGGAATGGATTTTCTCTTTTTGGGGCTGATTTTTGTTCAATCTTATTTCATCCATTTTCCTCTCTTTTTTTCATTGCGGTACACCTCAACCCCCCATTTGATCTCTACAAAGGGTTGGAGTGAGAATTCTGAAAACATTTCTGCTGGAAATTGGTATTTATTCTACTTATAGGTAATTTGAAGTTTTTAGTGTTTTGTATCTTTTAGTTGTGTTGACAATGTGGAATTTTTGTGATTTTACTTCTTTTCCTTTGTGGTCTGTAGAGTTTGGGAGGATTTGTTGTGATTTGGATTTATGTAACTGCCATTACCCCGGTAGTCAAAGATGGAAGCTAATGACAGTCTTGAAGGTTTTATAAATCTCAAAATCTTGTAAGCAGCAGTAATTATTATGTAGTTGCTAGTGTTATGTAGCAAATTTTTAATAATTATAAAAGCATCCAGGTTGCAGTGGTATTCAGTTGGTTATCCTTCTGCATTGTTTTCATTTGAAGACTTACTGCCCTGACTACATGCTGTTCATTTCACAGTATGCCTTATAACTCTCCTTTGTAATGGGATCCTATTCTTGTCTTTCCCAAATGATATCATAAAGTATTTTCAAATCATATATCTAATAAGAGGGTAATATCTAAAATATGTAGAGCACTCATACAGGTCAATAAAAAAAATCTGATTTAAAAATGGGTAGAGGAACTGAATGGACATTTTCCAAAGAAGATCTACAAATGACCAAGAGGTACATGAAAAGATACTCAAAATCACTAATTATCAGAGAAATGAAAATCAAAACTACAGTGAAATATCACCTCACATCTGTTAGAATGGTCATCCTCAGGGGCCCTTGGCTGGTACAGTCAGTAGAGCGTGTGACTCTTGATCTTGTGGTTGTGAGTTCAGGCCCCATGTTGGGTAGAGATTACTTAAAAATAAAATCCTTAAAAAATAATAAAATCTTAAACAGAAGGAATGGTTATCATCAAAAAGGCAAGAGATGTGTTGATGAGGATGTGGGGAGAAGGGAACTCTGGTGCACTGTTAGTGGGAGTGTAAATTGGTGCATTTACTATGGATAATAGTATGGAGGTTCTTCCAAAAATTGAAAATAGAACTACCATATGATCCAGCAATTCCACTTATAGGTATATACATAAAGGAAAATGAAATTACTATCAGGAAGAGATAACTTCATCTCCAAGTTCATTACAGCATTATTTACAATAGCCAAGAAATGGCTATATCCTAAGGGTCCATTGACAAATGAATGGATAAAAAAAAGTGGTGTAGCTTGGAATGTTATTCAGCCGTAAAAAAGAAGGAAATCTTGCCATTTGTAACACAGGTGGACCTTGAGAGCATTATGCTAAGTGAAATAAATCAGGCAGATAAAGAAAAATACTTTATGATATCTAAAACCTCAAATTCGTAGGAATAGAACACATTGGAGGTTGCTAGAGACAGGGGATGGAGAATGGGGAAAATGGGTGAAGATGGTCAAAAGGTACAAACTTCTTTTTATAAGGAAAATAAGTTCTGGGGATGTAATGGACCATATGGTGACTATAGTTAACAATACTGTGTTTTACATTCGAAAGTTGCTAAGAGTAAGTCTTAAAAGTTCTCACCATGAGAAAAAAACATTGTAACTGTGTGAGGTGATGAATATTAATTGAACTTATTGTGGTAGTCATTTTGAAATATATATTAAATCATTAAGTTGTACACCTTAAATTAGTACAGTTATAGTTGTATCTCAGTAAAACTAAAAAAAAGAGATTAGAAAAGCTAACATGCAGTTCTGTGAAATATTGACATAAGCAAGGCAGAAAAGGAGGAACAAGAACAAAAACCAGGGGCAATAAATAGAAAAATAATTAAATAACAATCACAAACCCAGTTATATAAAATAATCATGTTAAATGTTAGTGCACTAAATATTCCAGTTAAAAGGAGGGCTTAATTTAAAAAAAAAACAAGACCCAACTATATATATGAAACTACCTATAAATGAAATTCATTTTATTTATTTATTTATTTATTACTTATTTATTTATTAATATATTTATTTATTTTGAGAGAGAGAGTGTACACACATGAGGGAGGGGCAGAGAGAAAAGGAGAAAGAGAATCTCAAGCAGATTCCACACTGTCAGCACAGAGCCCAACATGGGGCTTAATCTCATGAATTGTGAGATTGTGACCTGATCCAAAATCAAGAGTGGGATGCTTACTGACTGAACCACCCAGGCACTCCAAAACTCACTTTAAGTATAAATATATAAGTGGTCTGAAAGCAAATGAATGGCAAAAGATACATCATGGTAACAGGAGGTATAAGGAGATGGAGTGGGTATATTAATACCATAGAAATGATTTAAGGTTAACAGAAATAATGAGGAACATTTCATAATAATTAAGAGTCAATCCATCAGTTTCTCCTTTCAGTTACAGTTGACATAAAACTAAAAATCAGTAAATCAGTAAAAGCAAAGATCTGAACATTACCAACTTACCTTGACATTGATATATATAGGATACTATGCTCAACAACACAAATGCAGATTCAAATGCACAGATTCAAATTATGTTTACTAGGATATATCCTATTTTGGGTTTTAAAACAATATGTAATAAATTCAGAAAGATTGAAATCACAGAGTATGTTCTCTGAAAACAGAATTAAGTTAGACATCAGTAACAGCTGTGAAAATCTCAAAAATTTGGAAATTAAAACATTTCTCAATAATACTGTGATCCAGGATGAAATCATGGGGTGCCTGGGTTGCTTAGTTGGCTAAAGGTCCGACTCTTGATTTTGGCTTAGGTCATGATATCACAGTTTGTGGGATTGAGCCCCTCACTGGCAGCACGGAGCCTGCTTGGGATTCTCTCTCTGCCCATCCCCGCACTCCCCTCCCTCCCTCCCCCCGTCAGACTGTCTCTCTCTCTTTCTCAAAAATAAACATTAAAAAAGGATGAAATCCCAAGTGAAATATGGGAATATTTGGAACTGAATAATGATTAATACAACATATCAAAATTTGTGGGTTGCAGCCAAAGCCATACTTAGTGGGTAACATGTAGCTTTAAATGCTTATATCAGCAAACGAGAGATCTAAAATCAATGATGTACAAAATAAAAATCAGTGATCTGAGTTACCACCTTAGGTAATTAGAAAAAGGAAAAGCATATTAAGTCCAATTTAAGTAAAAGTAAAGAAGGATAGCATAAATCAGTAAAATGAAAATAGAAAAACAATACAAGAAATCAATGGAAATGAAAGCTTGTATATTGAAAAGAGAAAGTCACTAAGCTTACAGACTGATAGAAAAAAGAGTGGAGACACCAATAACCAATATGAAGAAGAAAAGAGTGTACCACTACAGATCCTACAGATATTAAAAGGATAATAAGGGAATATTATACATTTTCTGCTTATGAATTTTGCACCTAAGGTGAAGTGGAAGATTCTTTGAAATATACAAATAACAAAAGTTATTCAAAGAGTAATAGGAAACTATAATAGCCATATATCCACTAAAGAAATAGAATTTGTAATTAAAAACTGTTCCACAAAAAACTCCAGGCCCAGATGGCTTTAATGAGAAATTATATAAAACATTTTAGGTAGAAATGATACCAATCCTAAACAAATTGTTTCAGAAAGGAGAGAACAGTTCCCAATTTATTATTAGAACTGATATTAACTAATACCAAAATCAGACAAACATATTACAAGACAACTACAGACCAAAATTCATCATAAACGTTGGCACACAAATCTTTTTTTTTTTTTTTAATTTTTTTTTCAATGTTTATTTATTTTTTTTGGGACAGAGAGAGACAGAGCATGAACGGGGGAGGGGCAGAGAGAGAGGGAGACACAGAATCGGAAGCAGGCTCCAGGCTCTGAGCCATCAGCCCAGAGCCTGACGCGGGGCTCGAACTCACGGACCGCGAGATTGTGACCTGGCTGAAGTCGGACGCTTAACTGACTGCGCCACCCAGGCGCCCCGGCACACAAATCTTTTTAAAAAATATTTATTTATTTACATCCAAGTTAATTAGCATGTAGTGCAACAATGATTTCAGGAGTAGATTCCAGTGATTCATCCCCTGTGTATAACACCCAGTGCTCATCCCAACAAGTGTCTTCCTTAATGTCCCTTAACCCATTTAGCCCATCTCTCCTCCCACGGGATATCCCCTCCAGGGACCCTCTGTTTGTTCTCCTTATTTAAGAGTCTCTTATGTTTTGTCTCCCTGTTTTTATGGCACAAAAATCTTTAATACAGATTTAGTAAATTAAGTACAAAGGTATATAAAAATGATAATACATCATGAACAATTAGGGTTTATCAAGAGAATGTGAAGGTTGGTTTAATATTAGAAAATCATTCAGTTTAATTTGCTGTCTTAATAGGATAAATAAGAAAAATCATATAATTTTCATAAATGCAAAAAGTATTTGACAAAATTAAACATTCATGACAAGAACTCTCAGTAAACTGAGAATAAAAATGGCTTTGCAGCTTCATTAAGGGGCATTTACAAAAATTCTATAGCTAACATAACTCTGTTGTGACTAGTTCAGTGCTTTTTACTAAGATCATGATCTGTAAAAGTCTAAAGCTGACGTCATAAATAATGATGAAACCATACATTTTTTTCCTCTTAAGATTAGAAACAAGGCAAGGCTGTCCATTCTTGCTTTTTCTATTCAGTATTGTATGGTGGTACTAATTATTGCAATACAACAGTAAAACACACACATACACACACACATTGTAAATATTGGAAAGGAAAAGCTAAAACTCTTTTACTTTTTACTTTTTATTATTTTTTAAAAAGTATTTATTTTGAGAGAGAGAGAGAGAGACCTGTGAGTGTGAGCTGGGGGAGGGGCAGAGAGAGAGGAGAGAGAATCCCATGCAGGCTCTGTGCTGTGAGTGTGGGAGCCCGATGTGTGGCTTGATCTCACAAACCCTGAAATCATGACCTGAGCTGAAATCAAGAGTTGGACACTTAACCAACTGAGCCACCCAAGCACTCCTAAAACTCTTTTATTTATTTTTTATTTTTATTTTTCTAAAATTCTTTTAAATGCACACATGATTGTGTATGTAGAATTCCCTAAGGAATCTAGGGAAAAAAGCTGTTAGAACTAATAATTGAATTTAGTAAGGTCACAGGCTGTAAAGTCAGTATACAAAGCCAATAATATTTTTATGTTAGCAGTGGGCAATTATAAATGGAATTATAAAACAACTTCTTTTGCTAAAGAGACTGTCTTTTTTCCATTGGATACTTTTTCCTGCTTTGTCAAAGATTAGTTGGCCATACATTTGTGGGTCCAATTCTGGGTTCTCTGTTCTATTCCATTGGTCTGTCTGTTTTTGTGCCAATACCATACTGTCTTGACATACTGGATAAAGGGCTAGTATACAAAATCTATAAAGAACTCACCAAACTCCACACCTGAAAAACAAATAATCCAGTGAAGAAATGGGCAGAAGACATGAATAGACACTTTTCCAAAGAAGACATCCAGATGGCCGACACATGAAATGAGGCTCAATGTCACTCATCATCAGGGAAATACAAATCAAAGCCACAGAGAGATACCACCTTACACCAGTCAGAGTGGCTAAAGTGAACAAACAGATCAGGAAACTATAGATACTGGAGAGCATGTGGAGAAATGGGAACCTTCTTGCACTGCTGGTGGGAATGCAAACTGGTGCAGCTGCTCTGGAAAACAGTGTGGAGGTTCCTCAAAAAATTAAAAATAGAACTACCCCATGACCCAGCAATAGCACTGCTAGGAATTTACCCAAGGGATACAGGAGTGCTGATGCATAGGGGCACTTGGACCCCAATGTTTATAGCAGCACTTTCAACAATAGCCAAATTATGGAAAGAGCCTAAATGTCCATCAACTGACGAATGGATAAAGAAGATATGGTTTATATATACAATGGAATACTACTTGGCAATGAGAAAGAATGATATCCTGCCATTTGCAGCAATGTGGATGGAACTGGAAGGTATTATGCTTAGTGAGATAAGTCATACAGAGAAAGACAGATACCATATGTTTTCACTCACATGTGAATCTTGAGAAACGTAACACAAGACTGTGGGGGAGGGGAAGGGGAAAAAAGTTACAGAGAGGGAGGGAGGCAAACCATAAGAGACTCTTAAGGACCAAGAACAAACAGGGTGGATGAGGAGTGGGGGAGGGGAAAGTGGGTGATGGGCAGGAAGGAGGGCACCTGTTGGGATGAGCACTGGGTGTTGTATGGAAACCAATTTGACAATAAATTATATTAAAAAAAAACACTTCTTTTATGATAGCATTAAAAAATACTTAGGAAAAACAGAGTGCCTGGGTGGCTCAGTCAGTTAAGCATCTGACTTCGGCTCAGGTCATGATCTCATAGTTCATGAGTGCAAACCCCGTGTCATCACCCCTGTGATGATGGCTCGGAGCCTGGAGCCTGCTTCAGATTCTGTCTCCCTCTCTCTCTCTTCCCCTCCCCCACTCACACTCTGTCTCCCTCTCTCTCTCTCAAAAATAAGTAAACATTAAAAAAAATAAAAATACTTAGGAACAAAATAGGGAATGATTTGCAAGACCTGCAAACTGAAAACTGCAAAATATTGCAAAGTGATATTAAAGGAAACTTTAATATATGCAGAGATAAATTATGTTTATTGGAAGTTTCAGTGTTGTTAAGATGGCAGTTCTTTTCAAACTGACGTATAGATTCATTACAAAGTCAAAGCTTAGGAGACTTTTTCTTGAATAAGTTGAGAAGCTGATTTTAAAATTTATATGGAAAGACACCATACAATAGTAAACAACAAAAGAATGGGCAAAAGGTTTGAACAGTCTTTACAAAAGAAAACATAACCAATGGTCAATGAACTGAGCCATTGGTTCAGATGTGTCCACATCTGCATCACCCAGTGGTCATTTTGGCATTGGGTGAATAGACAAAGTGTGGTGTGTCTATAGAATAAAGTACTACTTAACAATTAAAAGGAATGAACTGTTGATACATGCAACAATTTGAGTGAGTTTCAGGGGGGTTAATGCTGAATGAAATAAGTCCATCAAAATGGTTACATAGTGTATGACTTTATTTTTATGGCATTCTCCAAAAGACAAAACTATAATGGATAGAAGACAGATCAGCAGTTGCCCTAAGTAGAGATGAGGGAAGGTGTGACTTGAAAGAGATAGTATAAGGGAGTTTCTTTTGGGGTAAATGGAACTGTTCTGAATATGGTTTGTGGTTATAGTAGCACAAATCTATGGATGTGCTGATTCCTAGAACTATATACCAAAAGAAAAAGTTTCACCTTATAATTTTAAAAATAAAAAGTTAAGTCTAAGATTCATCAGTATTTTGTGTAGCTCTAGTATATTGTACTTCATTAATCCATTCTTCTGTCAGTTCATATTTTTTTCCCTTCTCTTTTGTTATTAGGGGCAGTGCTGCTATGAACCTTCTTGTGTTGCCTCCTGGCATACATGTATTTTTTTTTAGGGTATGTGATTAGGAAAGGAATTGCTGAATTGTGGCATATGCAAGTTCCAGTCTGAGAAGATAATGCCAAATTGTTTTCCAAAGTGCTCTCAGTTTACATTTTTTTCCTACAGCCTATAAACTTTTTGCATGTCTGAGAATATCTTCGTTTTTAAAAAATTTTTTTCTTAAAAACTGAGAATAAACTGAGGGTTGATGGGGAATGGGAGGGAGGGGAGGGTAGGTGATGGGCATTGAGGAGGGCACCTGTTGGGAGGAGCACTGGGTGTTGTATGGAAACCAATTTGACAATAAATTTCATACTAAAATTTTTTTAAAAAATATTTATATATATTTCAGAAAAGAGAGAGAGGGGCAGTACGCAAGTGGGGGAGGGGCAGAGAGAGACAGACAGAACTGGAAGCAGGCTCCAGGTTCCGAACTGTCAGTACAGAGCCTGACGCGGGGCTTGAACCCGTGAGCCATGAAATTATGACCTGAGCCAAAGTCAGACACTCAACCACATGGGCCTCCCAGGTGCCCCTGAAGATGTCTTCATTTTATCCTAACTCTTATCAATAGTGTAGATATAGAATGCTAAGTTAGAAATTATTTTCCTTCACCATATTTAAGGCAGTGTCTATTGTTTTCTGGCTTGCAGTGTTAGAAGTCTGTCACTCCTGATCTTTTAGGTACAATCTGTTTTTCCTATTTGGAAGCTTATTAATAGAATCATAATTCTCCCAGAATTCTGGGATTTCACAATACGTTCACAAATTTCACAGTTATGTTCTTTGGGTTGGGTTTATTTTTGTCCAATATGTTGGGTCCTTGGGGCCCCTTTTTATTAACTCTAAATAGATAGCATGATGCATGAAATAAGTCAGAGAAAGGTAAATACCAGATGGTTTCTTCACTCATGTGGAATTTAAGAAACAAAACAGATGAACAAAGGGGAATGGGTGGAAAAAAAGAGGGAGGCAAACCACAAGAGACTCCTAACTGTAGAGAACAAAATGAAGGTTGCTTGAGGGAGGTGGGCCAGGGATGGGCTAAATGATTGATGGGGATTAAGGAGGTCATTTGTGATGAGAACACTGGGTGTTATACATAAGTGATAAATCACTAAATTCTGCTCCTGAAACCAATATTGCAATATATGTTAACTAGAATTTTTTTTTTTTTACAGTTAAAAAAATTTTTTTTATTAAGGTTACTAGAATTTAAATACAAATTTGAAACATAAATGATAGCATGAGAATGCCTGAAGGCTAAAAAGTGTTGGATACTAGAATTTGGAGAGCACAGTGTTAGAAAGGGGCTGGAGTTTTTTTTGTGTATGTTCACATAATCCTATTTTTTGTACTCATTGCTACTCCTAAGATGTGCCTGGTGTCGCCCAATCTAGAATAAAAATGCATTTACTTTTCTGGAGAATAAACTTCCAGCCATTTTCCTGAGTGGAGGAAAGGGGATACACTGAGATAATGGATTGGAGGAGGTAAATCTAATGTTCTAAATGCTGCCTAGAAATTTTATATCAATCTTTTCTTATTTTAGCATCTCCCTTGAACTCCTTCCTCCCTACCTCCTTCCCGCCACTTCCAGAGTTACCCGTTACTGCCAGTTCTTGAGCTTGTTAAGAATTTTGAGGTGTAAATTGGGTTGGTTCTTTTTACTATTGGTACGGGTTTGGTTTTCTCAGACTGGTCCATCTGTTTTTCAGCTTTTAAAATTACTTAAGTTTTGTTTCCTTTCCCATTTCTTCATCGTATGGGTTACAGGATTAAAAATAAATTTTTTTCTTAACTGTGGTTTTAGTTAGATTTTAGGAGGGAGTGAAATTAGATGTATTTGGCTAGCTTCCTTTACACTTTAAATTTAAAAATTTTATGGTTTCAGTATTTGGTGGAGCAGGGAAAATGATGATTTTTAAACTTTTACATCCTAACACACCTGGTAAATCATCAAGAAATTACTTCTCATGTATTAGGATACTTGGAGTATAGGGTCTGAAGAAGTTTTTCCTACAAAGAACCAGAAGTTCTGTTTTCTTGAATGCTTGACCCAGGAACTTAAGATTGAGTGCTGTATGCTTGCAAGGTTTTTAGAAATGTGTGGCTGTTTTTCCATGGATGTCAGTAAACTTAGGTGCATATTCCTCAAAGAGTGGCCACAGCTTTCATCAATTCTCAGGCAAGTTTCATCAATTCTCAGGCAAGTTAGGTTTTAAAGTGAAGTGATATACGGGTTTTATCCTATTTTCTATACTAGGTAAAGATTGGATCCACCCTTTGAATCCCAGCATTTTGTCAGTGTTGGCCTTTTATTCAGGCAGTTATAACGAGGGACTGTTTCCAAATCACAATAGAAAATTTTAAGGTGTTTTTTCTGCCTTGAATAAAATATCACTTTCTTTTTATTACCTGTTTTCAGTTTATCTGCTGTGTCTAATGAGCCTGGTTTGTATTTTCTAGGTTTATGATTTTGCATCAGTAGTCTTAAAACGTTGATATTTCAGGGCTCAGTGTATGGTTGCTAGTAGGATTTTTTTAAATCAGTTTTTGAAAATCATTTTTTTGTATTTCTAGGCAGAAACAATTCTCTATAATTATGCTACTGCATAATGACAGTTTTCCAGCTAAATAAACAGCATGTTGAGATTGTGTGCTATGGTTATTGTACTAACTTTTGGAGTCATGTTCTTCCACTTGAGTTTTTTAGAGTTTTATTTAGATTTAGGTGTACTTTAAAATATCTCTAGTCCAGTACTTTTCATCTCTTGTAGTTTTTTGTATTATCTTGCTGTCTTGTTTTCTCATTGACCTATAGTGGGGAATGGTTTAATTGTCCTTCAGGCAGGACAGGTATATACCAGTGTATTGCACTAAATTATGTTTTTGTTAGGTGAAGTCAGTCTACCAATGTGTCTTTCCCTTCTTAATTGTTTTTATTTTATTTTTAGACTAGCTGTCATTTTGTGACTATATATTTTGCATTGTCCTGCAGTATCTTCCTTCAAACATTTCTACTTAAAAAAAATTGAACTCCCCATTCTTTAGCACTTCATTTTATTTTTCACTTTAGCATGCACTTGACCATCTGACATACCATATATTTTTGATTTTTTTTACAACCTGTTTATTTCCAGAATGTTTAAGCTTCATAGGCACAAGGGTTTTTGTATCTTTTGTTGACTGCTGTGTCTCCAGAGCCTAGAATAGTGCCTGACATATGATAAATACTTGTTGAATGGATTTCTACCCATTCATATGATCCTCTTTTTCAAAAGAAGTATAAAGAGAAAGGTTTTGATTAGGACACAGTCCTAGATTTGAATCCTAATTTGACTTCTTACTAGTTTTGTGACCCTGTTCACTAATTGAACAATTTGTTACCTTTTTCCTTCTCTATGAGACTTGGCAACTAAATTTGGATTCAAAGTGAGCCATCCCAGTTCACCTTGACTGCTTTAAAAAAAAAACATTACCGAATTATAATTGAGATACAATAAGCTGCACCTACGTAAAGTGTCCAATTTGGGGGACACCTGGATGGCTCAGTAGGTTGTGTCTGACTTCAGCTCAAGTCATGATCTAATGGTTCATGAGTTTGAGCCCTGCGTTGGGCTCTGTGCTGACAGCTCAGAGCCTGGAGCCTGCTTTAGATTCTGTGTTTCCCTCCTTTCTCTTTGCCCCTCCCCTGCTCACGCCTGGAGCCTACTTTGGATTCTGTATTTCTTTCTCTCTCTGCCCTCCCCCACTGTACTCTGTTCCTGTCTCTTTCTCTCAAAAAGAAATAAACATTAAAAAAGTAAACTGTACAATTTGGTAAATTTTGACATATGTATTCACCCTTGAATCCATCACTATAATCACTCCCAAAAGTTTCTTTAATCCCACCCTTTTATCCTTTATCCTTTCTTTCCCTTCTTGTCCCTTTCCTTATCTTCAGACAACTACTGATCTGCTTTTTGTCACTGTACATTAGTTTGCATTTTCTAAAATTTTATATAAATTAGTCATACTGCATGTACTCTTCTTTTGCCTGCTTCTTTTCATTTAGCCTAATAATTTTGAGATTTATCTATGCTTTGTTTATCTATTGCATGTATCAATAGTTCATTCCTTGCTGAATAGTATTCTATTGTATAGACATGCCACAGTTGTTTATTCATTCATTTGTTGATGGGTATGTGGGTTGTTTCCATTTTTTTGCTAATTACACATAAAGCTTCAATGAGCACCCATGTATATAGGTCTTGGAATGGTTGTCTTTTTCCTTTCCTCTTGGGGAAATAAATACCTGGGAGAGGAATGGCTGGATTATGTGGTATGTGGTTTAACTTCTTTTAGAAACTGCCACACTTTTTCCCAAAATGATAGTGCTGTTTTATAATCCCAGTATATGAGAATTTTTTCACATCCTTGCCAACATTTGGTATGGTCAGTCTTTTTTTTTTTTTTTTTTTTTAAATTTTTTTTTTTCAACGTTTATTTATTTTTGGGACAGAGAGAGACAGAGCATGAACGGGGGAGGGGCAGAGAGAGAGGGAAACACAGAATCAGAAACAAGCTCCAGGCTCTGAGCCATCAGCCCAGAGCCTGACGCGGGGCTCGAACTCACGGACCGCGAGATCGTGACCTGGCTGAAGTCGGACGCTCAACCGACTGCGCCACCCAGGCGCCCCGTATGGTCAGTCTTTTTAATTAAAGCTAACTATCTGTAGGTATGTAACAATATCTCATTGTGGCTTTAAGTTTGCATTTACCTAGTGACTAATGATGTTGAGCATCCTTTTATGTGCCATCTGTTTACTTTCTTTGGAGTGAATGTACAAATCTTTTTGCCTGTCTAAAAATTAGGCTTTTTTCATATCGTTGGGCTTTTTTAGTTCTCGTTGTTTTTGAAATTTTGGAATCATTTATTTAAGTCCTGCTTTCCATGATCTTAAAATTTCATGCCCCATATCTCAGTTTTTCTTTTTATCATAATAGCTTTTAAAAATTGTGATCAACTATACATAACATAAAATTTACCATTTTAACCATTTTTGAGTACATTCACAATGTTGTGTAACCATTACCATTATCTATTTCCAGAACTTTTCATTATCCCAAACAAAAAACTCTAAACTTAGGCCTCCTGGGTGTCTCAGTTGGTTAAGCATTCAACTCTTGTGCTCAACTGAGGTCTGGATCTCAGGGTGATGAATTCAAGCCCTGCATTGGGCTTCATGAACGTGTGAGCCTACTTAAACAAACAAACAAACAAATCATACACAAAAATACACCTTCTAAACTCGCTAAACAGTAACTCCTCATTCTGTCCTCCCCCTGGTCTAGATATTTTACATAACTGGAATCATGTAACCCTTGTCCTTTGTGTTTGGCTTATATCACTTAGCATAATGTTTTCAAGGCTCATCCACTTGTATCATGTATTAGAACTCAATTACTTTTTATTGTTGACAGTATTTTTTTTTTTTTTGGCTGACAGTATTTCTGTGTGTGTGTGTGTGTGTGTGTGTGTGTGATGTCTGTGTGACATTTATTTACTAATTTGTTGAAGGACACTTAGATTGTTTCCATTTTTTGGCTATTGTGATTAATGCTGCTGTGAAAATTGATGCATATGACTGAGTCCCTGTTTTTAGTTCTTTTTGGTATACATGTAGGAGTGGAATTCTTGGATCATATGGTAGTTCTATGTTTAACTTTTTGAGGAACCACCAAACTGTTTTTCATAGCACCTGCACCATTTTACATTTTCACCAGCAATGTACAAGGGTTCCAATTTCTCCACATCCTTGCCAACACTTACTATTTTCTGTTTTTAAAAGAGAAAACAGTAGCCATCCTAGTGGGTGTAAAGTAGGTTTCATTTGCATTTTTCTAATGACTAGTGAAATTGGACACCTTTTCATGTGCTTATTACAGCTATTTGTGAAATGTCTATTAAATCCTTTGCCTGTTTTTGAGTTGGATATATTTTTTATTTTTATTTCTGTTAAGTTGTAGGACTTTTTATAGATTCTGTACATTAAAGACATGGTTGTCTTAACATGGTTAGAGATATTTTCTACCATTCTGTGGACTGTCTTTTCACTCTGTTAATAGTGTACCTTGATGGACAAAAGCTTTTAATTTTGATGAAGTCCAATTTATTTTCTTTTGTTGTGCTTTTGGTGTCCTATCTGAGAAACCATTGTCAAATCTAATGTCATGAATTTGCCCATTTTCTTCTGTGAATTTGATAGCTTTAGCTCTTATATTTCGGTCTTTGATCCATTTTGAGTTAATTTTTGTATGTGTGTAAGGTTAAGATCCAACTTCATTTTTTTGCATGTGGATATTCAGTTTTCCCGGCACCCATTTCCCAAAGTCTTTTTTCCCCCATTTGATGGTCTTGGCACTCTTGTTAAAATCTGTTGACTATATGTGTCAGGATTCATTTCTGGCTTTTAATTATATTCCAGTGAATCTATGTGGCTGTCTTTATGCCAGTACCATATTGGCTTTTTTCTTTTTTTTTTTTTTTATGTTTTTTTATTTTTAAGAAATCTCTACACCCAACGTGGGGCTTGCACTCACCACCCCGAGATTAAGAGTCATATGCTCTTCTGACTGAGCCAGCCAGGTACCTCCCATATTGTTTTGATCAGTGTAGTAGTAAGTTTTGAAACTAGAATGTGTGAGTCATACAACTTTGTTCTTTTTTTTTTGTTTTTTATTAGAGAGAGGGAATTCACGTGAGCAGGGAAGGGGGCAGAGAGAGAAAGAATCCTAAGCAGACTCAGTGCTCAGCATGGATCCCAATGAGGGACTTCATACCATGATCCTGGGATCACAACCTGAACCGAAATCAAGAGTCGGAACTCAACCAACTGAGCCACCCAGGCGCCCCAAACTTTGTTCTTTTTTTTTTTTTTTTTAATTTTTTAATGTTTATCTTTGAGAGAGAGACAGAGCGTGAGCAGGGGAGGGGCAGAGAGAGACGGAGACACAGAATTCTAAGGAAGCTCCAGGTTCTGAGCTGTCAGCACACAGCCTGATGTGGGGCTCGAACTCATACATTATGAGATCATGACCTGAGCCAAAGTTGGACGCCCAACCTATTGCTTCACTCAGGCACCCCACTTTGTTCTTTTTTAAGATTATTTTGGCTACGTGGAGTCTCTTGAGATTCCCTATGAATTTTAGGGTGGGTTTTTCTATTTCTGCAAAAAATACTTTTGGGATTTTGATAGGAATTGCATTGGATCTGTAGATAGCTTTGGGTGGTATTGTCATCTTAACAGTATTAATTCTGTCAATCATGAACATGGGATATGTTTCCACTTATGTAGATTTTTAATTTCTTTCAGCATTGCTTTGTAGTTTTCACCATACAAGTCCCATGCGTCTTTGGTTAAATTTATTTCTAAGTGTTTTATTCTTTTTTGATGCTATTGTAAATGGAATTGGGTTACAACCAAGGAAAGTATCTGCACTGGTACATCAGGGATATATCCAAAATGTGTAACACTGAATTTTTGGTGGACAAGACTCACACTGCCTGCTCTGGCACCAGGCAGTTACTCCAGGAAAACCGGTTGCTATTCCCATTGCTGGACAGGGGCTGACGAATGGGTTGGGATAGCTGATTTGCATATATTGTTCTGCCCAGGATCAGCAACATCTCCCTTCATCCCTTCATAGTGAGCACTCCTCTATAAGTGTCCAGTTAGGTTCCAGCATTCCAAGATAGTTGATTCTTGTCATTTTTTCCAGTTCACAGGTTCTTTCAGTGGAGGGACCAACTTGTAGAGCTCTCACTCTGCTGTTGTGTGTGACATCACACTTACTTTTGGATTTTAAGAGTTTTTAAAAATGTATTTAGGACACAAGTCCTTTATCAGGTATATGATTTGTAAAGGTTTTCTTCTAGTCTGAGTCTTGTCTTTTCATTCTCTGAACGGTGTCTTTCAAGGAGCAAAAGTTTTAAATTTTGGTGATATGCAGTTTATCAATTTGTCCTTTTATGGATTATGCTTGTCAAAGAAATGTTTGCCTAGCCTGAGGTCACAATGATTTTCTCTGACATTGTCTTCTGTAAGTTTTATAGTTTTAGGTTTATATTTGGGTCTATTATCCATTTCATCCATTTCAAGTTGTTGTTGTTGTTGTTTTTTAATACAGTACAAGGTATGGACGTAAGCTCTTTTTTTTTTTTTTTTTTTGTATAGATATCCAGTTGTTCTGGCACCATTTGTTGAATAGGCTATCCTTTTGACACTGCAGTTTCTTTGTGTCTTTTAAAAAAAATTAGCTGTCTGTATATGTGTGGGTTTATTTCTGGAATCTTTATTTTGTTCCACTGATCTGTTAGTCTGTCTTTACATTAATACCATGATGTTTTGATTATTGTAGTTTTATAATAATTATTGAAATCAGGTAGTCTTATTTTTTGAGAGACAGTGCACGTGCACATGTCCATGCATGAGCAGGGGAAGGGCCGAGAGAGAGGTAGAGGGAGAATCCCAAGCAGGCTCCATGTTGCTTTCAGCACAGAGCCCACCCTGGGGCTTGATCTCATGAACCATGAGACCATGACCTGAGCCAGCATCAAGAGTCAGATGCTTAACTGATGGAGTCACTCAGGTGCTGATGAAATCAGGTGGTCTTAATATTCTATTTTCTTTTTTAAAGTGTTTTGGCTGTTCTGTCTTTCATTTCTATATAATTTAAAAAATCAGTTTGTCAGTTTCTACAGAAAACTGGGATTTTGATTGAGATTGCACTGAATCTGTAGGTCAACTTGGAGAATATTGCCATTTTAACTGTATGAAGTCTTCCAACTAATAAACAGGGCATATCTATCCATTTATTTGGGTCTTCTATAATTTGTCTCAGGAATATTTTTCTGTGTACAGATTTTTTCCACTTATTTTTGTCCTATTTACACCTATGTATTGCGTATTTTGATGTTATTTTAAATGATAATATTTTTCAAAATCTCCTTTTCTGTTTTCTGCTATTATACAGAAATGTGATTGATTTTTGTGTAGTGATCTTGTAATAAATAAGTGTACTAAACTCACTTGCTAGTTCTAGTTACTTATTTGGTAGATTCCATTTGATTTTCTGTCATCTGGATAGTAGATAATAGATAATCCTGTCATCTGCAAATAGAGTTTTACTTCTTCTATTCCAATTTTGATGATGCTTTTTATTTCTTTTTCTTTCCTGACTGTGCTGGGTAGGATCTTCAATACAATCTTAAAGGTGGTGAGAGTGGGCATATTTTCTTTTTTCTGATCTTAGAGAGAAAGGATTCAGTCTTATAAAGTTGACTTCTGAAAATTAAACTAGTGAGCTCTGAAAATTAAACTAGTGGATGTCAGTAACCACTGTGGGGGAAAACCAAGAGGTTATGTAGGTTGCTAAAGAGTGTGAAATGTTCTCTGTAGAGAGCAAAGACTGCAGTGTGGTCATAACTGGGGAAGGAATGAATAAAGGGCATGGACGGTCAAGAGAGTGGAAAAGAGAGTTCCAGAGAGCCAGATGTTGGTAGTATTTGTGTGCTCTTCAGAGAAGAGAGACATGAGGTTTTTTTTTTTTGTTTGTTTGTTTTGTTTTGTTTTTTTAACAAAGTACAGTTTCTGGAGGATAGTGCTTTATGGTGGGATAAGGTTGGTACTTTTAGGCTTTGTATGACTTGTATGAAATACCTCCTTTAAACTCTTCACCCCCTTTTACAATGGTTTTTTGCTTACCAAACTGCCTTCTAATACACTTGTGTATTCTCCTACCAGTAGTATTGCCTTGAAAAAGGCACATCAGTGTCTTGGATGATGGGAAAGAAAGTTCTACATTAAAAAGTTAATTATTTAGTAGATTAATTATTTGGGGGGATTAATTATGAGGTGACTACTGTGAGTCAGATGAACTCTCTTGGAATGCCTTCTCATTTGTTGTAAGAAGTAATGCTGTCTTTTAGTTCTCTTAGAAGACTGTCATTTTGATTCCTCTTGCTGATAACTAACTTCCCTCTCCTCTTCCTCCCTCCTTTCCCCTCCCCTTCCTCCCCTCCCCTCCCCTCCCCTTCCTTCTTAAGATTAAATGTGTTAATATGTGTGATATGCCTAGGAAAGTTCTGGAAATGGGAGTAGGCCTTCATCAGTTAGTCTATTTCTGTCAACATTCATCTCCTTCCTATAGCCTTTATAGGTATAGCTTTAAATAGCCTTCCTTTACTCCACATATTTAATTAACATGTTATTCTGTTTCCACAGACTAGCACAATTTAACATTTAATGTTTGCATAGCTGTAGATGATATTCTTTTTGTCACTTATGTTGGAAGTACATTTCTAGTATGGTATGGCACAAGGGAGTGGGAATAGGGAAGGAAAGATTATATTTAGGGCAAAGGGAAGTTGAAAGGAAAGTAAAAGCTATGGTTTTCTTCTCTACCTGGCCTTTTAAATAGTTTCAGACAGTTTTCTTATTAGTACCTGTGTTTATCTGGTTTAAAGGCTTAGTGGCTTATTAAGGATAGACATTTTCATGAATCAATTTACAGTCAGTATCTCTTTCCAAACTTATTTTTATACCTATTTTTCTCAGTCCTGTCAGTGAACATCATGTTTGACTACCTCTATGGAATAAGCATGGCTCATAGAAAAATTCCATTGTAGGTGCTCCTTATCACTCAGTAACTATTCTAAAAAGGAAGGAAGGGAAGTATCTCTAGAAGCAAATTACAGTTACATTGTTATATTTACTTTCTAGTGAGACATTAAATAAAAACTTGGGCCCTTTCTGTAAATTTAATCATTACAGATGCACTGAGGTGGCATTTAACTGATGTGTGTGTGTGTGTGTGTGTGTGTATATATATATATATATATATATATATTTTTTTTTTTTTTTTTTTTTTTAGAAACTAGCTCCATAGTTAATACTCTTCTTTCCATCTCTGTTTTCGGTTTGTTATACGCACTAGATTTTTTCCAGTGTCCTACTAGCCCTTAAGGAATATATAGTATACTTTTTATTTTGTATTGCAATGTTTCACTTGCTTTGCATGAGGTAGGGCTAAAGTAATGGCTAATTACCAGTTGTGAAAGAGGTGTGGGTTACTTTGGCATTATTCATGGCCAATTTTGTGTGCCTTAAGTCAGATTTTCTTTGCTATCCATGTTCTCCCAGGGTGTGCTGCTCCCTCAATCCAGCTCAAGGAACGCAAATTAACTTCATTATGGGCTCAAACAAAACTTAGTTAAGAGGACAAATCTGTTTGAAGAAAGCATGTATTACCAAGCCAAACAAATTATTTTTGTTTGAAGCACATATTTTTCTTTTTATTTTCATTGGTATGGATAATACAGAAATGACTATTGTTGGGATTGTTTCTCATTTAATCTAATAATTATCCTGGCGTTAACAAATAACAATGCAATAATGCTTCAAATGCAAACTATTTTGTAGTTTTTTGACCTAGAAATAAGAAAAATAATCATAAAATATGTAAGAGACTGAAAATATTTTTGTGGGTTTCTTAAGCAGTACTAAGGTGATAATGTGGTACACAGTCTGTATTAAAACTATTAAAAATTTTTTTAAATGTTTATTTATTTTTGAGTCAGACATTTAACCAAATGAGCCACCCGAGTACCCCTTAAATGGTCTCTTAACATTAATGTTCCCTATGATTAGAATCAGTCGCAAATCTTCATCTGTCAGTGCTGATCTGTAATGAGATTTTATGTTTTTCATCTTTAAAAAAAATTTATTTTGAGAGAGGGAGCACGAGTGGGGATGGGCAGAGAAGAGGGAGAGAGAGAATCTCAAGGGGCTCAATGCTGTCAGCACAGATCCCAAAGCAGGGCTTGAACTCACAGTGAGATCATGACCTGAGCTGAAATCGAGTGTTGGATGTTTAACGACTGAGACACCCAGACGCCCCTCTGTTTTTCATCTTTATAAATACTTTTTAAGACAGATAGATATTACTAAATACTGATGTCAGTCTGTAGGCACATATTTAATTTGAGAATATTCATTATTTGGAAGGCATTTATGGAATTTATTAGCATCTTCTCTTGTTATTTGCCTTTTAGCCTGTCATTACATTTGAGATTAAAGTATTTCCAACTGATGGTTAGGTGGACGTTCCTCAGTTGCACCATTATATGGGTTTTGAAATACGAAAATTTCCTTTGCAGTTGCATTGAAGTTTAAAAAAAAAACTGCAGGAACTGTATTTTGAGCACAAAAATGTGTACGATCCAAATTTGGGTTAGAATGGAGATACTGTTTCTTTTTTTTAACTTTTGAAAGTATGAGGAGTTTATAAAGCAGCTTAACATTAGTTGTGATTCACATTGGCATCAAAAAACTCTAATATAGTTATGTTTCACAAATCAGTGTGATTTTAATTGGATTCACTAATAAACATTATCAAGACTGGAAGCAAAAATTAATTTCCAAAGCCATTTATTATTTGATAATAGTGGATGAAGGAAGTTCTCATTCAGAAAAATTGCAGTCACAGCTTGAAATACAATAAAACTGCAATAAAACTTGACCACTACTAAGCCATCTTGCTGCTGGATACTTTAGCAAGTCAGTATACTTCCCTTATGTTTCTTATAAAAATTCACAGAGGTGAAGATGGTCAAGTCCATGTGAGCAAATGAAGTTCATTGTTGGCTAATGGCAGACTAACACATGAGAGTCATATAATTTCTGTAGAGTACTTGCTGATGATCATACAATGAATAACCACAGGTTTTAAACATCTTACATTTTTATAAGCTTTGGAAATTGGTCTAATTAAGTTATTTTCAGCTCATGTATATATTTACTACCATTAATTATAACACATCTTAGTAGCTTCCACTTCAGATGGTACCGAGTTAATGTCTCAACTTGTTCAGTCACTTCAGACTTGGAATTGACTTCTTGAATATAACCGAGCAGTATCAGTAATATATGTTGACTTATTAAGAGTCAAGGAAAGCCACTTGCATTTCTTTGCCTTTTAAAAAAAGTATATCATTCGGTGGTTTTAATGTATTTAAAAAGTTGTGTAATCATCATCACTATCTAATTCCAGAAAATTTTCATCTCCATAAAGAATCCCTGTATCCAATGACAGTCACTCCACATTCCTCTCTCCCCTCCAAGGATATAGAATTTACTAATCTCTCTGTATCCATGGATATGCCTATTCTGGACATTTTATATGAATGGAATCCTACAGTATGTAGCCTTTTGTGTCTGGCTTCTTTAATTTAGCATAAGTTTTAAAGCTCATCATGGTAGTAGTATGTATCAGTACTTCATTCTTTTTTATGGATGATACTATTCCATTGAATGGATATAATGCATTTTGTTTATACCTTTATCCATTTGATGGATATATGGATTGTTTCTACTTTTTGACTATTACAATTGTGTTATGAACCTTTGTGTCTAACTTTTTGTGTGAGCATATGTTTTCAAGTTTTCTTGGGGTGTATATGTAGGAGTGGAAATTCTGGATCATATGATAATTACACGTTTAACTTTTTGAGGAAGTGCCAAACTGTTTTCTTTTTTTTTTTTTTTTTTTTTTTTTAAATTTTTTTTTTCAACGTTTATTTATTTTTGGGACAGAGAGAGACAGAGCATGAACGGGGGAGGGGCAGAGAGAGAGGGAGACACAGAATCGGAAACAGGCTCCAGGCTCTGAGCCATCAGCCCAGAGCCCGACGCGGGGCTCGAACTCACAGACCGCGAGATCGTGACCTGGCTGAAGTCGGACGCTTAACCGACTGCGCCACCCAGGCGCCCCCCAAACTGTTTTCTACAGCAGCTGCACCATTTTATATTCCTACCAGCAATACATCCCTACATTTTTTAAATGTTTATTTATTTGAGAGAGAGAGGGAGAGAGAAAGAAGGGAAGAGAAGAGAGAGAGGAGGAGGGGCCGAGAGAGGAGGAGGGGCCGAGAGAGAAGGAGACCCAGAATCTGAAGCACAGAGCTGTCAGCTCAGAGTCTGATGTGGGGCTTGAACTCATGAATGTAGAGATCATGACTTGAACTGAAGTCAGACACTTAACTGACTGAGTCACCCAGGATCCGCAGCATCCCTATATTTTTATTGTCAAACTTTTTTTTTTAATTTGCTTTTTAAAAAAATTTTTAGGGGCGCCTGGGTGGCGCAGTCGGTTAAGCGTCCGACTTCAGCCAGGTCACGATCTCGCGGTCCGTGGGTTCGAGCCCCGCGTCAGGCTCTGGGCTGATGGCTCAGAGCCTGGAGCCTGTTTCCGATTCTGTGTCTCCCTCTCTCTCTGCCCCTCCCCCGTTCATGCTCTGTCTCTCTCTGTCCCAAAAATAAATAAACGTTGAAAAAAAAAATTAAAAAAAAAAAATTTTTATTTTTTTAATTTATATCCAAGTTAGTTAGCATGTAGTGCAACAGTGATTTCAGGAATAGATTCTTTAATGCCCGTTACCCATTTAGCCCATCCCCCTCTCCCACATCCCCACCAGCAACTCTCTGTTCTCCATATTTAAGAGTCTCTTAAGGACTGAGAACAAACCAAGGGTAGATGGGGGGTGGGGGAGAGGGGAAAGTGGGTGATGGGCAGGGAGGAGGGCATTTGTTGGGATGAGCACTGGGTGTTGTACGGAAACCAATTTGACAATAAGTTATATTAAAAAAAAAAGAGTCTCATGTTTTTGTCCCCCTCCCTATTTTTATATTATTTTTGCTTCCCTTCCTTTATGTTCATCTGTTTTGTGTCTTAAAGTCCTCATATGAGTGAAGTCATATGATATTTGTCTTTCTCTGACTTATTTCGCTTAGCATAATACCCTCTAGTTCCATCCATGTAGCTGCAAATGGCAGGATTTCATCCTTTTTGATTACTGAGTAATACTCCATTGTGTGTGTGTGTGTATACATATACATATACATATACGTCTACGTATACACACACACACACACACACACACACACACACACACACACACACACACACACACACACACACACACACACACACACACACACACACACACACACCCCCCCCCCCCCCCCCCCGTATCTTCTTTACCCATTTACCTATCCATGGGTATTTGGGCTCTTTCCATACTTTGGCTATTGTTGATAGTGCTGCTATAAACATTGGGGTGCATATGCCCCTTCGAAACAGCATACCCGTATCCCTTGGATAAATACCTAGTAGTGTAATTGCTGGGTCGTAGGGTAGTTCTATTTTTAATTTTTTGAGGAACCTCCATACTGTTTTCCAGAGTGGCTGCATCAGTTTGCATTCCCACCAGCAATGCCAAAGAGATCCTTTCTCCACATCCACACCAACACCTGTTGTTGCCTAAGTTGTTAATGTTAACGATTCTGACAGGTGTGAGGTGGTATCTCATTGCGGTTTTGATGATGAGTGATGTTGAGCATTTTTTCATGTGTCGGTTGGCCATCTGGAGGTCTTCTTTGGAGAAGTGTCTATTTATATCTTTTGCCCATTTCTTCACTGGATTATTTGTTTTTTGGGTGTTGAGTCTGATGAGTTCTTTATAGATTTTGGATACTAACCCTTTATCTGATATGTCATTTGCAAATATCTTCTCCCATTCCGTTGATTGCCTTTTAGTTTTGCTGATTGTTTCCTTCACTGTGTAGAAGCTTTTTATTTTGATGAGATCCCAAAAGTTCATTTTTGCTTTTGTTTCCCTTGCCTCTGGAGATGTGTTGAGTAAGAAGTTGCTGTGGCCAAGCTCAAAGAGGTTTTTGCCTGCTTTCTCCTCAGGGATTTTGATGGTTTCCTGTCTTACATTTAGGTTTTTCATCCATTTTGAGCTTTTTTTGGTGTATGATGTAAGAAAGTGGTCCAGGTTCATTTTTCTGCATGTCGCTGTCCAGTTTTCTCAGCACCACTTCCTGAAGAGACTGTCTTTATTCCATTGGATATTTTTTCCTGCTTTGTCAAAGATTAGTTGGCCATACGTTTGTGGGTCCATTTCTGTTTTTTTTATTCTATTCCGTTGATATGAGTGTCTGTTTCTTTGCTAGTACCATACTGTCTTGATGATTACAGCTTTGTAATACAGCTTGAAGTCCGGGATTGTGATGCCTCCAGCTTTGGTTTTCTTTTTCAAGATTGCTTTGGTTATTCAGGATATTTTCTGGTTCCATACAAATTTTAGGATTGTTTGTTCTAGCTCTGTGAAGAATGCTGGTGTTATTTTGATAGGGATTGCTTTGAGTATATGTAGATTGCTTTGGGTAGTCGCGACATTTTAACAATGTTTGTTCTTGTAATCCATGAGCATGGAATATTTTTCCATTTGCTTTGTGTCTTCTTCAGTTTCTTTCATAAGCTTTTTATAGTTTTCAGTGTATATTTTATCTATTCTTATCTTGATGAATAGTTGGGTTGTTTCCAGTTTTGGGCTATTGTGAATAAAGTTGCTGTGAACATTCTTGTGGAAGTTACTTGTTTTGAGTCACTTTGGTGAGGGGTTTATCAATTTTTCTGCATCTTTTTTTTTTTTTTTTACTGAAGTATAGTTGATGCACAGTGTTACATTAATTTTAGGTGAACAACATAGTGATTCAACAACTCTATAGGTTATGCTATGCTCATCACAAGTATAGTTAACCATCTGTCACCATATAACATTATTATAGTAGCATTGATTAATATCCCCTATACTGTACCTTTCATCCCTGTGACGTTCATTCCATAAGTGAAACCTGTACCTTCCACTCTCCACCCATTTGCCCATTTCTTCAAATGCTGCCCCTCTGGCAACTACCAGTTAGTTCTGTGTAATAATGGGTCTTTTTCTGTGTTTTTTTGGTCTGTTTTGTTTTTAGATTCCACACATAAGTGAAATAATATGGTATTTTTCTTTTTCTTTCTAACTTACCTCACTTAGCATAATATCCTCTAGGTCCATCCATATTGCTATGAATGGCAAGGTTTCTTTCTTTTTTATGAGCAATATTCCATTGTGTATATACACATATATATGTATACCACATCTTCTTTATTCATCTACTTACAGACACTTAAGTTGCTTCCATATCTTGGCTATTGTAAATAATGCTACAGTAAACATAGGGCTGCTTATATCTTTTTGAATTAGTGTTCTTATTTTCTTTGGGTAAATACCTAGTAGTGGAATTACCAGGTCATATGGCATTTCTGTTTTTAATTTTTTGAGGAGCCTCCATACTGTTTTCTGCAGTGTTTGTACCAATTTACATTCCCATGATGAGTGTTCCCTTTTCTCCACATTCTCACCAACGCTTACTACTTTTTGTCTTTTTGATACTAGCGATTCAAAGAACTTACTTTATTTTTATTTTTTGTGAGCAAAATGTAGCTCTTTTTTGTTTCAGGAGTAGAATTTAATGATTCATCACTTACATATAATACCCAGTGTTCACCATAACAAGTGCCCTTCTTAATAGCCATCACCCATTTAGCTCATCTCCCTCTGTCAACCCTTAGTTTTCTATCATGAAGAGTCTTTTGTAGTTTCATTCCCTCCCTTTTTTCCTCCTTCCCATATGTTCATCGGTTTTGTTACCTAAATTCCCACATATGATTGAAATCGTATGGTTTTTTTTTCTCTGACTGACTTGTTTCGCTAGACATAATACACTTTAGCTCCATCCACATCATTGCAAATGGCAAGATTTCATTCTTTTTGATGGCTGAGTAATATTTCCCACATCTTCTGTATCCATGTCATTGCAAATAGCAAGATTTCATTTTTTTATGGTTGAGTAATATTCCTGTTTGTGTGTGTGTGTGTGTGTGTGTGTGTGTGTGTGTGTGTGTGTATTACATCTTCTTTATTCATCTGTGGATGGACAGTTGGGTTGCTTCCATATCTTGGCTGTTGTAAATTATGATGCAATAAATATGGGATTCTGATTGGTATGACATATTTTCTCTGTTGTACATTTGCTTTTTATTTCATTAATTTCTGTTTATATTTTTATTATGAGTACTTTGTTTCTCAAAGTATATTCATATTTATTTGGTGATTCTGTTTTTCTCAATGTTTATTTTTGAGAGAGAGAGACAGAGCGCAAGTGGGGCAGCGGTAGAGAGAGAGGGAGACACAGAATCCGAAGCAGGCTTCAGGCTCTGAACTGTCAGCACAGAGCAGGGCTTGAACTCATGAACTGTGAGATCATGACTTGAGCCAAAGTCAGATACTTAACTGACTGAGCCACCCAGGTGTCCCTATTTAGTTATTCTTTGTAAAACTATCTGTTTTGGGGTGTCTGGGTGACTCAGTTAAGCATCTGACTCTTGATTTCATTCAGCTCAGGTTATGACCTCACAGTTGTGGGATCGAACCCTGTGTTGTGGTCGTGGGATCCACACCCAGTGTGGAGCCTGCTTGAGATTCTCTCTCTCCCTCTCCTCCTACTCCTCCCCTGTGCATACATGTGCTCTCTCTTTCTCAAAAAAAAAAAAAAAAGCCTGTTATATTAGATCAGAAGCCTCCAGTGTTTATTTCTTCTTAAGTAATTGAAGTATATTTGCCCCAGAAGGACAGGTGAACGTAAGTCATGCTGATGGAGAGAGACACTCTGATTACAGAAGCATTTTCACACACATGCACATACCACTGAGGAACAGTAATTTTGCCAAAATATATTTCGGTATTCTGAGCTACTTAATATTACTGCTCAAAATACAGATTAAGTTGAAAGGGGCTTAGAAATTTGAAAGATGAATTAGCGAAGAAGGGAGAGTATATATTTAAGAAAAGTTAGGGCTTAATTTCAGTGACATTGACCTTGTCCCAGTATTTAAAAATGCTAACAGATGGGGTGCCTGGGTGACTCAGACTTTAGCTCAGGTCATGATCTTGCAGTTCGTGAGTTTGAGCCCCACATCGAGCCCCATATTGGGCTCTCTGCTGTCAGTGTGGAGCCTGCTTCAGATCTTTTGTCTCCCTCTCTCTGCCCCTCCCCTGCTCACGTGCATTCTCTCTGGTTCTCTGAAAAATAAATAAACATTAAAAAATCTTTAAAATGCTAACTGATGTGTTTGCCTTTGTTTTTCTAGTGATATGCAGCTTTCGAGGATCTGTCCCTCAAGGGTTGGTCTTAGAAATAGGAGAAACGGTCCAGATTTTTGAAAAATGTGAAGGTAAGTATGGATGTATACGGCACACAAATAGTGATGCTTTTGGGTAGCATTATATATATTTATTTTGTGGTAATAGATTATCAGCAATCGTTTTGAAATGATAAGCAACCACATTATGGTACATTGGGTAGCATTATATATATTTATTTTGTGGTAATAGATTATCAGCAATTGTTTTGAAACCATAACCAACCACATTATGGTACATTGTTATAAAATCCTTCCTGATATATTTTTATCATAAAGGTATGAGATATTTTGGCTCTAATAGCAACAATTAAATAATTGTTAGCTCTCAGAATGTAATTTTTACATATTATGTCAAATGATTAATTTTGATTTTACAATCAAATAGATAATTTTCTACCCATGCTTAGCTACATTTGAATAGAATTGAATTGTAATTAGTTCATCTGTGTGTTTCTGTTTGATTGGCTGGACATGATGATCAGTTATAATTAAAACAAGGCAGTAAATATGTGCTCAAATGAAGTTTGGCTTGACTATTAGCCTCTTCTGTGACATATGTGAGTATTTCTGCTGTAACATTTATGTATTATTGAACATGTGATATTTTTCAAAATCATGTACTCAGGAGTACTCCTGTGTCCCTTGGGTAAATTCCTAGCAGTGATATCGCTGGGTCATAGCATAGGTCTATTTTTAATTTTTTGAGGAACCTCCACGCTGTTTTCCAGAGTGGTTGCACCAGTTTGCATTCCCACCAACAGTGCAAGAGGGTTCCTGTTTCTCCACATCCTCTCCAGCATCTATAGTCTCCTGATTTGTTCATTTTGGCCACTCTGACTGGAGTGAGGTGATATCTGAGTGTGGTTTTGATTTGTATTTCCCTGATGAGGAGTGACGTTGAGCATCTTTTCATGTGCCTGTTGGCCATCCGGATGTCTTCTTTAGAGAAGTGTCTATTCTATTTTCTGCCCATTTCTTCACTGGGTTGTTTTTCGGGTGTGGAGTTTGGTGAGCTCTTTATAGATTTTGTATACTAGCCCTTTGTCCAATATGTCATTTGCACATATCTTTTCCCATTCCGTTGGTTGCCTTTTAGTTTTGTTGGTTGTTTCCTTTGCTGTGCAGAAGCTTTTTATCTTCATAAGGTCCCAGTAGTTCATTTTTGTTTTTAATTCCCTTGCCTTTGAAGCTGATTCTAACATTTATATGAAAATGCAGAAGGTTACAAATAGCCAAGATAATCATGAAGAAGGCAATAAACTGGAAATTTTATACTGCCGGATATCAAATTTTTTTTTTTCTCAACGTTTTTATTTATTTTTGGGACAGAGAGAGACAGAGCATGAACGGGGGAGGGGCAGAGAGAGAGGGAGACACAGAATCGGAAACAGGCTCCAGGCTCCGAGCCATCAGCCCAGAGCCTGACACGGGGCTCGAACTCATGGACCGCGAGATCGTGACCTGGCTGAAGTCGGACGCTTAACCGACTGCGCCACCCAGGCGCCCCTCAAATTTTATTATAAATGAAGACATTGTGGTTTTGGGGTAAAGACAGAATAATGAAACAGAATAGGGAGTCCAGAGACAGACTATCATGTATATTGTCCAGTGATATATGAAAAAGGTGATAATTGCAGTGCATTGGGGGAAATGATGTCCTTTACTAGAGGTGATACTGGGCCACCTGGAATAAAAAAATGATAGCCTATTCAATAAATGGTATTGTGTCAATATTGAAAGCAATGAATCTTGATCTCTACCTCATACCATTTGCCTTATATACAATTCCAGGTGGAAGGTAGACCTAAATATGAAATGTAAAACCATAATGTACCTTGAAGAAAGTAGAGGCAAATATTCGTCTTGGCCTTTGGGTAGACAGACAATGATTTTTGATAAGGATCCAAAAGCACTAAGCATAAAGGAAAAGATTGGTAAGTTGTACTTTATTCAAATGAAGATCTGTTGTTCAGAAGACATCATTAAGGAGAGAAAAAAGGCAGGTTAGAGAGTGAGAGAGATGTTTGACAAGACTTGTATTTGAGTATATAAGGAACTACTACAAATCAAAATTAAGACATTCCAATAGAAAAATGAGCAGAAGGCTTGACTAGGCTTGGCTCTTCACAAAACAGATACTCCAGTGGCTCATAAACATATGGAAAGGTGTTTAATTTCAGTCAGCAGGTAAATACAAATTAAAACCACAGTGAGATACAACAGTACAGCCACTGGAATGACTAAAATCCAAAACACTGGCAATACCAAGTGCTGGTAAGGATATAAAACAACTGTTAACTTTTATACACTGCTGGTGGGAGAGGAAAAGGGATAACCAGTTTGGAAAAGTATTTGGCACTATTTACTAAAGTTGAATCAACGCATACTGATGATGTAGCAAATCTCTTTGTAGGTATATATCCAAGAGCCAAATACATGTATAAGATGTTAGTAATTGCTTTATTCATAATTGCTGCAAAGTAGGAAAAAACCACATGTTCATCAACAGTAGAATGAGTAAATAAATTGTGGTATATTGCTTCCAATGAATGTGATATGGAATGGAAAATGATATATTGTTACTACATACAACAATACGGATGAATATCACAGATACATTCTTGACAGAAGTCAGATGTAAAAGTTTATGTTAAGGTTCTGTGCTCATAAAGTACAGAACCAGGTAAAACCAATAGCTGGTGATATTTGTTAGAATAGTGGTTAGAAAACCCCTCCTATCTCGCTTCTTTTTCTGAGAGTATATCTGATATTGTTGTGTGTAGTAACAATCCATTTTCCTTTCTGTATCACATTCAGCTTAAGGGTGTGTGTATGTGTCAAATGACTGGAAGACAGGAGTGACATTTGGGATGCTGATAACATTTTACTTATCTGAGTGGTGGACATACAGTTGTATATTCTTTGAAAGTTTACTTAGTTGTAGACTAATGATTTGTACACTTATGAATGTTACATATCAATAAAAAATTTACTTTAAAAAATAAAAGGACTTGGAAAAAATTTTTATAAAAGTTAAAAAATGTAACAACATGGAGGCATCTAAAAAAATGTGCTGAACGAAAGACCCAGATGTGAAAGTTCACATTCTATATGATTCCACTTATATGAACCTCAAGAACAAGGAACACTACAAATCTGTGGTGATAGAAGACAGAATAGTGATTTCCTGGGAGAGTATTGACTGGAAAGAGGCATGAAGGAACTTTCAGGATGATTGAAAATTTCTGTCTTGATGAAATATGGGTTACATGGCTGTTACATTTGCCAAAGCTTATAGAATGGTACATTCACAATGTGCATTTCACTGTGTGTAAATTATGCATCAATGAAATGGATTTTTGCTAAAAAAGGACAAAAGTCAAATTACAGACTGGAAAAACTTTTTTGGTGATATAACTGACAAAGATAAATAGAATATAAAAGAACTCATAAACCAGTGAAAACAAATAACAGATGAATAGAAAAATGGAGAAAAATATGACCAGGGATTTCACAGCAGTCTTGTCAGCAGTCAAGGAATAGCAAGTTACAATCAGGATGATGAACAATTCCATTCTCATTAGAAGACTAAAATGTCTCACATATTGAGTTGTTGGCACAGTTGTTTCAGTGGGCATGCTTATACACTGGGGATATCTTGTGATGGTATATGTGCATATCCTGTGATTTAGCAGTTTAACTTCTAAGTTTATACCTCAAAGAAGTGTTTTTAAGGTAGCCTAATAAAATCATAAGTGGGTTACAAATTCTATTTAGTGCTCACTATCAGCATTAATAAAAAATAGATATAAGTGTCAAGAGTATATTGCTGTATCAGTTATGATCCAATTACAGTAATAATTTGAATAGGGAATATTTAATATAAATGTTAACTAGTAAAAAGTGGCTACCTATTTACTGAAAGGGGTAAAAAACATTCAAAGGGATATAGAAATAACAAATGCAGAAGTCAGCAACTACCTCAGCAACTGAGGTAGAGCCAGTAAGCAAGGAACTAAGAATTTAAAAGAATTCTCCCTTGCCTCAAGGCAAAGATTCAGATCCTTTTGGAAAGGTCATGGCTGTCATAGGAACAAGTAGCCTGTCAATGGGGAAGAAACTTTCCAGAGGGCATGGATTGGAACTCATCTATAGGAATAATCTGCTGGGTAGCAGAAAAACTTACGGAATGACATGAGTGAGCCAGAGCTGTCCATAGGTGTAGCTCCTCAGACTTGCCAGAGCCTAAGAGCCATAGCTTGTCTGTGGAGGTGACTGAGGTAAGCACCACTAAGCCTCCAACATGCCAGTCACCTGGCTAGGCTGCTTACAATAAAACAACAGTGCACCAGAACCAAGAAAGGAAACTCTCCTTTCTGCTCTGGCCTTGCATTGTCCCATTAGTACCCTCTATTGACAAAGCCTAATGCTGGACGTTTTGACAAAGAAGAAATGGTGATATGTCTATATTAGTCTGGGTTTTCCAGAGAAACAGAACCAGTAGGAGATATGTGTGTATTATATTATACACACATATATATGTGTGTGTATATATACGTGTGTGTATATATATGTATACATATACACATATATATACATATACACGTATACATACACACACATATATACATATACACATATACATACATATACACATACACATATATACATATACCCATATACATATATACATATATATGTATATATATTACAAGGAATTGGTTTGCATGGTAATGGAGGCTAACAAGTCTCAGCATCTTCAATTGGCAAGCTAGAGAACCAAGAGAACCAATGTTCTAGTCACAGTCAGAAAGCCCGAGAACCAGAACTGATGGTGTTAAGTTCCAGTCTGATTCCAAGCCTGAATGCAGAAGACCAGAGTCCTAGCTTGAAAACAGGCAGAGAAAGTGAAATCTCTCTTACTCCATCTATTTTTTTATATTCAGGCCTTCAGTAAATTGGATGAGGCCCGCCCACATTGGGGAAGACAATATGCTTTACTCAGTTTGCTAATAAAAAATGTCACAGTATGATCCAGAAATGCTCTCACAGACACACCCAGAATAATATTTAACCAACTATCTGGGCACTTGGGTGGCCCAGATAGTTGATACATAGGATTAAACATCATAGGGTTCACTTCCAGGATTAAAAAGCAGGTTAGAGAAAGGTAGATTTGGTGCAGGGGTAGTCAGTTGGTATCTGGCTCAATTGCATGTAACATCATTAAATTTTTTTCCTTGAGATTTGCTTCAATTTTATGTGTATGGGATTGTGATATAAAATATATTTCTAAATCTGGGCCATGGTAAAAATATTTGAATGTATTGATCTGGAGAAACTTCTATTTTGTACACATAAAGACACCTACAGCATTGTGTGTAGTAGTAAAAAATTGATAACATCCTAAATGTCTACCAACAAGAGAAGGTTAGAGAAATAAATTATGGGATATAACATACATCATGGTGATTATAGTTAATAATACTGTATTATATGCTTGAAAGTTGCTAAGAGTAGATCTCAAATGTCACCATAAAAAAGAAATGGTAATTATGTGACTTGATGGAAGTGTCAGCTTGCTTTTATGGTTGTAATAATTTTGCAGTATGTAAGTGTATCAAATCAACATGTTGTATACCTTAAATTTACACAATGTTGTATGTCAATTATAGCTCAATAAAGCTGGAAAAAAAATTTAAAATAAAAGCAATAAAATAAATTAATAAAACAACATGAAAAATAACACACTTATATTTCTTTTTCTTATTTTTTCTATTTTATTCTTATTATTCACTCTGTAGTGGAACATAAGACTTTAGTTCAGTTATTCTTTCCTATCCCAAAGATATATAAACATGCTTCTTACATTCTTCCAATATACTTATCATCCTTGTTAAATTAGTATTTTTTTATTACTGTAATTAATTCATGGCTGATCTATATAGCATATTGTCATTATATCTTGTATTACCGTTTTGTTCATCTAGAATTAATATTTGACATATATATTTAAAAATATATATTTATATACTTTATATATACATGTATCACATTTGCTTTACCCATTCATCTACTGATGGACACTTACATTGTTTCTGTGTTTTGACTATTGTGAATAATGCTGCAGTGAACCTGGAATACAGGTATCTAGTTTTAAGTTTTTCAGCAACTTCCATACTGTTTTCCTTAGTGGCTGTACCAATTTACATTCCCATCAACAGTGTACCAGGGTTCCTTTTTCTCTACACCCTTGTGAGCATTTGTTATCTCTTGTCTTTTTGATGGTACCCATCCTAACAGGTGTGAGGTGATATCTCTTTGTGGTTTTGATTTGGAATTTTGATTTAGAAATTGTTTTGTGACAGCAGTCAGGGGACCTCAGACTATTACTTGATTTTGGTTGGTTAGTTAATGTTATTTTCCCTGTCATAAATAATGTCAGAATCTAATTGTTGAAAGAGCCAATTCAGGTGGGTACTCTGTCTTCATCACATCCCCTCTAATCAAGAATTACATTTAAATTCACTTGCTGGGCTCATGCTTGTAAATGAAAGTATGTAAAAAGAAATCTCTGGTTTCATTATTGAGACAGTGTTTGTTGCTTATAACATATGCTTTATGCTTGAAGATTCATGCCAATTATCCAGATTGTGTCTGTTTCCTGATTTGTTGTCTGTATAGCTCTCTGAAACATCTTATTCATGCCCTGTTTTATTATCTAGATTCATGATCCATAGCCTGATTTGACTTTGAGTCTCCTGCTGTAGATTTCTCACTCAGTTCCAGTTTCCACTTTACCTTGAACATTTCTATCCCCTTCCTCATTATCTTAGTCTGATTTGCCTTAGGTGCCTATTCCTGTGCTGTCCTTAGCCCTAAAATTGATGCTTTCTTTTCTTTTCCCTTTTTTAAAAAGTTTATTTATTTATTTTGAGAGAGAAAAAGAGAGTGTAATTGGGGGAGGGTAGAGAGAGAAGGAGACAGAGAGAATCCCAAGCAGGCTCTGCATTGTCAGTGCAGAGTGCAATGTGGGGCTAGAACTACTGAACCAAAACAAACTGTGACCTGAGTTGAAATCAAGAGTTGGTTAAGTTTATTCGTAGGGATTTTATGGTTCTTGGTACAGTTGTGAATGGGATAAGTTTCTTTATTTCTCTTTCTGTTGCTTCATTATTAGTGTATAAAAATGCAACCGATTTCTATACATTAATTTTGTACCCTGCAACTTTGGTGAATTCACGTATCAGTTCTAGCAGACTTTTGGTGTAATATGTCAGGTTTTCCATGTAAAGTATCATGTTGTCTGTGAAAAGTAAAAGTTTGACTTCATCTTTGACAGTTTTGATGCCTTTTATTATATTTTGTTGTCTGATTGCTGATGCTAGGACTTACAATACTATGTTAAATAACAGTGGTGAGAGTGGACATCCCTGTCGTGTTCCTGATCTCAGGGGGGAAAGCTGTCAGTTATTCCCCATTGAGGATATTAGCTGTGGGCCTTTCATAAATGGCCTCTATGATGTTTAAGTATGTTCCTTCTATCCTGACTTTCTTGAGGGTTTTCATCAAGACAGGATGCTGTATTTGGTCAAATGCTTTCTCTGCATGTATTGACAGGACCATATGGTTCTTAGCTTTTATTTAAAAGATGGGGGGTGGGAGGGAGGAGAGGGTGGGTGATGGGTATTGAGGAGGGCACCTTTTGGGATGAGCACTGGGTGTTGTATGGAAACCAATTTGACAATAAATTTCATATGTAAAAAATAAAATAAAATAAAATAAAATATTTAAATTTCAAAAAAAAATAAAAGATCTGTATGCTGAAAACTGTAGAAAGCTTATGAAGGAAATTGAAGAAGATACAAAGAAATGGAAAAACATTCCATGCTCATGGATTGGAAGAATAAATATTGTTAAAATGTCAATACTACCCAAAGCAATTTACGCACTCAATGTAATACCAAGCAAAATTGCACCAGCATTCTTCTCAAAGCTAGACCAAACAATCCTAAAATTCGTATGGAACCACAAAAGACCCCGAATAGCCAAAGTAATATTGAAGAAGAAAACCAAAATGGGAGTGATCACAATTCCATACTTTAGCCTCTACTGCAAAACTGTAATCATCAAGACAGTATGGTATGGGCACTAAAACGGACACATAGACCAATCGAATAGAGTAGAGACCCCAGAATTGGACCCACAAATGTATGGCCAACTAAACTTTGACAAAACAGGAAAGAGTATCCAGTGGAAAAAAGACAGTCTCTTTTTTTTTCATTTATTATTTATTATTTATTTGTTTTTAATATGAAATTTATTGTCCAGTTGGTTTCCATACAACACCCAGTCCTCATCCCAAAAGGTGCCCTTCTCAATACCCATCACCCACCCTCCCCTCCCTCCCACCCCCCATCAACCCTCAGTTCTCAGTTTTAAAGGGTCTCTTATGCTTTGGCTCTCTCCCTCTCTAACCTCTTTTTTTTTTCCTTCCCCTCCCCTATGGTCTTCTGTTAAGTTTCTCAGGATCCACATAAGAGCGAAAACATATGGTATCTGAAAAGACAGTCTCTTTAACAAATGGTGCTGGGAGAGCTGGACAGCAACATGCAGAAGAATGAAACTAGATCACTTTCTTACACCATACACAAAAATGAACTCAAAATAGATGAAGGACCTGAATGTGAGACAAGAAACCATCAAAACCCTAGAGGAGAAAGCAGGAAAAAACCTCTTTGACTTCAGTGCAGCAATTTCTTACTCAACACATCTCCAAAGGGAAGGGAATTAAAAGCAAAAATGAACTATTGGGACCTCATGAAGATAAAACGCTTCTGCACTGCAAAGGAAACAATCAACAAAACGGAAAGGCAACTGATGGAATGGGAAAAGATATTTGCAAATGACATACCGAACAAAGGGCTAGTATCTAAAATCTATAAAGAACTCACCAAACTCCACACTCGAAAAACAAATAATCCAGTGAAGAAATGGGCAGAAGACATGAATAGACACTTTTCCAGAGAAGACATCCAGATGGCCAACAGGCACATGAAAAGATGCTTAACATCACTCATTATCAGGGAAGTACAAATCAAAACTACAATGAGATATCACCTCATGCTGGTCAGAGTGGCTAAAATGAACAAATCATGAAACTATAATGCTGGCGAGGATGTGGAGAAATGGGAACCTTCTTACACTGTTGGTGGGAATGCAAATTGATGCAGCCTCTCTGGAAAACAGTGTAGAGGTTCCTCAAAAAATTAAAAATAGAACTACCCCATGACCCAGCAATAGCACTGCTAGGAATTTATCCAAAAGATACAGGAGTGCTGATGTGCCCCAATGTTTATAGCAGCACTTTCAACAATAGCCAAATTATGGAAAGAGCCTAAATGTCCATCAACTGACGAATGGATAAAGAAGATGTGGTTTATACATACAATGGAATACTACTTGTCAATGAGAAAGAATGAAATCCTCCCATTTGCAGCAACATGGATGGAACTGGAGGGTATTATGCTAAGTGAAATAAGTCAGGCAGAGAAAGGCAGATACCATATGTTTTCATTTATATGTGGATCTTGAGAAACTTAACAGAAGACCATGGTTGAGGGGAAGGGGAAAAAAAAGTTACAGAGAGGGAGGGAGGCAAACCATAAGAGACTCTTAAGGACTGAGAATAAACTGAGTGTTGATGGGGGTAGGGGAGAGGGAAAGTGGGTGATGGGCAGGAAGGAGGGCACCTGTTGGGATGAGCACTGGGTGTTGTATGGAAACCAATTTGACAATAAATTATATTAAAAAAAAAAGAGTTGGACACTTAAGTGAGCCACCAGGTGCCTTGATGCAGGCTTTTCTGTAAGAACATTTCCACTCTCAAGCTGAAGAGTGTAAATCTGATATTTCTTGAATTATATTGTAGGTATAATATAGGTATATATTATGTTATATTACATTATATTAATTCATATGTATATAATTATATGTTATAAGTATATCATATATAGGTATAATACACTGTATTATATACTTGAAAGTTGATACACTTACATACTGAAAAATTATAACAACCATAACAGCAAGCTGACACTTCCATCAAGTCACATAATTATAATTTCTTTTTTACAGTGGCATTTGAGATATACTCTTAGCAACTTTTAAGTTATATATAATATAGGTATATAATATGTAGATATAATATATATATATAACCTAGCTTCAGCAATCAGACAATACAAAGAAATAAAAGTCATCCAAATCAGCAAGAAGGAAGTCAAACTTTGACTCTTCTCAGATGACATACTTTATATGGAAAACCCAAAAGATTCCACCAAAAAACTGCTAGAACTGATCCATGAATTCATCAAAATTGCAGGATATAAAATCAGTGCATAGAAATCGGTTGCATTTCTATACACCATTAATGAAACAACAGAAAGAGAAATCAAGGAATCGATCCCATTTACGGTTGCACCAAAAACCATAAAATACCTAGGAATAAACCTAACGAAAGAGGTGAAAAATCTATACAGTGAAAACCATAGAAAGCTTATAAAAGAAATTGAAGAAGACACATAAAAGTGGAAAAATATTCCATGCTCATGGATTGGAAGAACAAACACTGTTAAAATGTCAATATTACCCAAAGCAATCTACATATTCAATGCAATCTCTATCAAAATAGTACCAGCATTTTTCACAGAGTTAGAACAAACAATCCTAAAATTTGTATGGAACCAGAAAAGACCCCGAATAGCCAAAGCAATCTTGAAAAAGAAAACTGAATGGCACAAAAACAGGCACTCAGATCAATGGAACAGAATAGAAAGCCCAGAAATGGGCCCACAAACATACGGCCAACTACTCTTTGACAAAGCAGGAAAAAATATCCAATGGAATAAAGACAGTCTCTTCAGGAAGTGGTGCTGAGAAAACTGGACAGCGACATGCAGAAAAATGAATTTGGACCACTTACTTATATCATACACAAAAATGAGCTTAAAATGGATGAAAAATCTAAATGTAAGATAGGAAGCCATCAAAATCCTTGAGGAGAAAGCAGGCAAAAACCTCTTTGAGCTTGACCGCAGCAACTTCTTACTCAACACATCTCCGGAGGCAAGGGAAACAAAAGCAAAAATGAACTTTTGGGATCTCATCAAAATAAAAAGCTTTTGCACAGCGAAGGAAACAATCAGCAAAACTAAAGGGCAACCAACAGAATGGGAGAAGATATTTGCAAATGACATATCAGATAAAGGGTTAGTATCCAAAATCTATAAAGAACTCATCAGACTCAACACCCAAAAAACAAATAATCCAGTGAAGAAATGGGCAAAAGATATAAATAGACACTTCTCCAAAGAAGACCTCCAGATGGCCAACCGACACATGAAAAAATGCTCAACATCACTCATCATCAAAACCGCAATGAGATACCACCTCACACCTGTCAGAATCGTTAACATTAACAACTTAGGCAACAACAGGTGTTGGTGTGGATGTGGAGAAAGAGGATCTCTTTGGCACTGCTGGTGTGAATGCAAACTGGTGCAGCCACTCTGGAAAACAGTATGGAGGTTCCTCAAAAAATTAAAAATAGAACTACCCTATGACCCAGCAATTACACTACTAGGTATTTATCCATGGGATACGGGTATGCTGTTTCGAAGGGGCATATGCACCCCAATGTTTATAGCAGCACTATCAACAATAGCCAAAGTATGGAAAGAGCCCAAATGTCCATCAATGGATGAATGGATAAAGAAGATGTGTATATATACAATGGAATATTACTCGGCAATCAAAAAGAATGAAATCTTGCCATTTGTAGCTGCGTGGATGGAACTAGCGGGTATTATGCTAACTGAAATTAGAGAAAGACAAATATCATATGACTTCACTCCTATGAGGACTTTAAGATACAAAACAGAACGTAAGAGAAGGGAAGCAAAAATAATATAAAAACAGGGAGGGGGACAAAACATAGGAGACTCTTAAATACAGAGAACAGAGGGTTACTGGAGGAGTTGTGGGAGGGGAGATGGGCTAAATGGGTAAGGGGCACTAAGGAATCTACTCCTGAAATCATTATTGCACTATATGATAACTAACTTGAATGTAAAAAAAAAAAATAATAAAAAAATATGTGCATTTCCAAAAAGAAAGTCTTGTGGGTGAGAGACTTATACACAAAGAAAGCGACAATCATTCAGGGCTTATCAAAAAGAGTTTATGATGAGCAAATGTTTGGGAAATCATAGTAAAACAACATTTTAGTGTGTATCTTCCTGTAAGTGAAGGTGCTTTAAATTGTTATTAAATAATGTGTCTATATAAGAAATGATAGTGAATATTGATGATTAACACATTAAAATTAGAATGATTATTAAGAGTTTATTTCTGAATTTTATCATTTGTTTATTTTGAAATAGCATTATAAAAAGGACTGCAAGAAAAAATATTCAACAAGATTTAAATAACTACTTTTTAAAAAAATTTTTTTTAACGTTTATTTATTTTTGAGACAGAGAGAGAGCATGAATGGGGGAGGGTTAGAGAGAGAGGGAGACACAGAATCCGAAACAGGCTCCAGGCTCCGAGTGGTCAGCACAGAGCCCGACGCGGGGCTCCAACTCACAGACTGCGAGATCATGACCTGAGCTGAAGTCGGCCGCTTAACCGACTGAGCCACCCAGGCGCCCCATTAAATAACTACTTTTAGTAACTATTTGAGATCATTGATTTTTATGGAACACAGAAAACAGTTTGTAAGATAGGAAAGAGAAAAATGTCATCCAAAATTTTGAAACTAAAAGTGTACAAAAGAAAAAAAAGTATAAGTCCTCAGTCTACGAAAACAAGAACTACAAACAAATCTTGATCTCTTCATACTGGGTTTGTTTTTCATAGTGAAATGTGTACATCAGTCCTGAAACTATTTTGGGTGTGTGTCATCTGATTGAATAACTGAGAAGGGAGCTGCAGACAAGGGAGATCATTGTGGGCTTAGAACCAAATCGGAGGTATCAGTATAAACTCATCATTTCTAATATAAATATAGTAGTTTGTCTCCAAATCTGGCTACTATCAACTTCTTCTCTCCCTGTACATGCACACCAGTCTGCCTAAGAGAGGTGGTATCATTGTCTCCACCTGTTTGAATCCGAGCTTGTCTGTGTCTACTTTTACCAGTAGAATATTCAGGAAAGGACATTGGTCAACTTTGAGACTTGCCTGCAAGAGCAAAGGCAGTTCTGCTTCCCCCTCATACTCGTGGGATACCTCCTCTCAGAATCTACCCATCATGCAGTGTAAGCCTAACCTACATGGAGAAGACACCTGGAAGTGCTCCAGTTGAAAGTCTTGGCTGAGCTTTCAACTGATGGCCAGCAGCAACTGCCAAGTCTTGGATGTCAATTCCAATCAAACCTCTAGACAACTCCAGCCCTGGCCACCATTTAACTACAACTGCTTAAAAGCCCCAGGTGAGAACTGCCTCGCTGAGCCCAGTCATAAGTGCGAGAGACGTTAATAAGCTGTTGTTTCAAGTCATTATGGCTTGGGGTGCTTTGTTATGCAGCAACAGACAGCCAAAAACTACTGAAAGACCTTGAGGGGGAAAAAAACACTCCCAAAGCAATGATCTTAATGCCCAGATCAGAGTTCAAATTTTTCTAAATATCATTCCTCATTAAGAGGAACCAATTTTTTGTTTGCTTTAGAAATGGATGATTCTGGGGGCACCTGGATGGCTCAGTCCATTAGGTGTCTGATTCTTAATCTTGGCTCAGGTCACAATCTCATGGTTCATGAGACTGAGCCCTGAGTTGAACTCTGCACTGACAGCACAGAGCCTGCTTGGGATTCTCTCTCTCCCCCTCTCTCTGCCCCTCTTCAGCTTGTGTTCACAGGCTCTCTGTCTCCCTCTCTCTCTAAAATAAAAAAAAATAATAATAAAACATTAAAAAAAAAAAACCCACAAAAACTGAAGCTGGAGGCATCACAGTCCCGGACTTTAAGATGTATTACAAAGTTGTAATCATCAAGACAGTATGGTACTGGCACAAAACAGACACTCAGGTCAATGGAACAGAATAGAGAACCCAGAAATGGACCCACAAACGTATGGCCAGCTAATCTTTGAAAAAGCAGAAAGAATACCAGTGGAAAAAAAAGACAAAGTATGGTGTTGGGAAAACTGGACAGTGACATGCAGAAGAATGAACCTGGCCCACTTTCTTACACCATACACAAAAATACTCTCAAAATGGATGAAAGATTAAACATAAGACAGGAAGCCATCAAAATCCTCGAGGAGAAGCAGGCAAAACCTCTTTGACCTTGGCTGCAGCAACTTCTTACTCAACAGGTGTCCGGAGGCAAGGAAAAGAGAACCCAAAATGAACTGCTGGCACCTCATCAAGATAAAAACCTTCTGCCAGGTGAAGGAAACAATCAACAAAAGTAAAAGGCAACTGATGGAATGGGAGAAGATATTTGCAAATGACATACCAGATAAAGGGTTAGTATCCTAAATCTATAAAGAACTTATCAAACTGAACACCCCAGAAACAAATAATACAGTGAAGAAATGGGCAGAAGACATGGATAGACACTTTTCCAAAGAAGACATCCAGATGACTAACAAACACATGAAAAGATGCTCAACGTTACCCATCATCAGGGAAATACAAGTCAAAACCATAATGAGATAGTACTTCACACCTATCAGAATGGCTAAAATGAGCATATCAGGAGACTATAGATGTTGGCAAGGGTGTGGAGAAATGGGAACCCTTTTGCACTGCTGGTGGGAATGCAAACTGGTGTGGCTACTCTAGAGAACAGTATGGAAGTTCCTCAAAAAATAAAAAGCAGAACTACCCTATGACCTGCAGCTGTACTGCTAGGGTATTTATCCAAAGGATACAAAAATGCTGATTTGAAGGGGCACATGCACCCCAATGTTTATAGCAGCACTATCAACAATAGCCAAATTATGGAAAGAGCCCAATGTCTACAGACTTTGAATGGATAAAGAAGATGTGGTGTGCACACAATGGAATACTACTTGGCATTCAAAAAGAATAAAATCTTGCCATTTGCAACACCATAGGTAGAACTGGAATGTATTATGCTAAGTGAAATAAATGAGTCAGACAAAGACAAATACATGATTTCACTGATATGTGGAATTTGAGAAACACAACAGATGAACATAGGGGAAGGGAAGGAAAAATAAGATAAAAACAGAGAGGGAGGCAAACCATAAGAGACTTTTAACTACAAAGAATAAACTGAGGGTTGTTGGAGGGGAGGCAGGTGGGGGGATGGGCTAAATGGAGGGGAGGCAGGTGGGGGGATGGGTACTAAGGAGGGCACTTGTTGGGTGAGCATGGGGTGTTAATTGTAAGTGGTGAATCACTAAATCCTACTCCTGAAACCATTATTATACTATATGTTAACTAACGTGGTTTTAAGTAAAACTTAAAAAAAATATATTTAATAACAAGTTTCTCTTTTAAAGTAGTGTGAAGAATACAAACTAGTTGAAAAATTAGTTTAAAAAATAATATTTTATTCTAAGGGATCTAAGTAATATAAAAACTTATTATGTTAGTTTTTCTGTGATTAGGATAAATCCAAATACATATATATATATATAAAATTTTTTTGGGGCGCCTGGGTGGCGCAGTCGGTTAAGCGTCCGACTTCAGCCAGGTCATGATCTCGCTGTCCGTGAGTTCGAGCCCCGCATCAGGCTCTGGGCTGATGGCTTGGAGCCTGGAGCCTGTTTCCGATTCTGTGTCTCCCTCTCTCTCTGCCCCTCCCCCGTTCATGCTCTGCCTCTCTCTGTCCCAAAAATAAATAAAAAACGTTGAAAAAAAAAATTTAAAAAAAAAATTTTTTTTTTAAATCTTTAGTTTTTAGAGAGAGAGAGCATGAGCTGGGGAGGGGCAGAGAGAGAGATGGAGACATAATCTGAAGCAAGCTCTAGGCTCTGAGCTGACAGCACAGAGCCCAACGTGGGGCTCGAACTCACGAACAGTGAGATCATGACCTGAGCCAAAGTTAGAGGCTTAACTGACTGAGCCACCCAGGTGCCCCAGAATGAATCTAAATGTTGCCATAATTATTTTGTTTACAGAGGGAGGAAAGTAATTCAGTTCTCAAGTTGCTCAAGGTGAATCTGTCAGTGAGTCAGCAAGGTCAGCCAGGTGAAGTCATCTAGAAATCTCCTGATATCTTTTCTAATTTTTGATTTATGTATATTCCAACCAATAAGACTATTTTGTGCCAACTTTCAATTTGTTTAAATTTGGTTTTCCTTTTCTTAAATAATAATTTCTTAAAATAATATTCAGACTAAGAATCAATATCCGTATCAGTGCACTAGTTTTAACTTTCTGATACAGCTGAAGAAAGAAGATATTTCATTATAACTTATATTGTTGAAAAGTTATATAATACCTTCCAAGGTTGGGTACCTGCCTTATTAGTGTACTTAGTGTACTACTGTACTTTGTTGGATAAACATTCCTGCCAATTTTTAGTGGCATTTTATTTATTTTATTTTTTATTTAAAAAAAATGTTAATGCTTATTTTTGACACACACACACACACACACACACACACACACACACACACACACACACAGAATTGCAAGCACACTCCAAGCTCTGAGCTGTCAGCACAGAGCCCATCGTGGGGCTTGAACTCGTGGACTGAGAAATCATGAGCTGAGTTGAAGTTGGACACTTAACCAACTGACCCAACCAGATGCCTGTTTAATGGCATTTTAAAAACTTAAATTTTTTTTTTTTTAAATTTTTTTTTTTCAACGTTTATTTATTTTTGGGACAGAGAGAGACAGAGCATGAACGGGGGAGGGGCAGAGAGAGCGGGAGACACAGAATCGGAAACAGGCTCCAGGCTCTGAGCCATCAGCCCAGAGCCCGACGCGGGGCTCGAACTCACGGACCGCGAGATCGTGACCTGGCTGAAGTCGGACGCTTAACCGACTGCGCCACCCAGGCGCCCCTTAAAAACTTAAATTTTAATGAGATTTTATGGATAGGAAAAATGTACATCTTTCTGATAAGAAAAAAAATTCCCTTTTAATGATAATGATTTTATTTCTGTTCACTTTAGGAAATGATTTATGAATGAAAATTGTTACAGATATTCAAATCAGATGACTTAGTGTACGTTAAGATAGTTCTGAACACTTAACCATGTTTTAAATGCCTTTGGCAGATTTTTCATTATGTTTGCAACTTAAGTTAATGTTTAAAATTGATAAGGGAGCCTGGGTGACTCAGTCAGTTGCGTGTGGGACTTCAGCTCAGGTCTTGATCTCATGGTTTGTGAGTTCAAGCCCCACATCAGGCTCTCTGCCGTCAGCACGGAGCCTGCTTTGAATCCTCTGTCCCCTTCACTCTCTGCCCCTCCCCTGTTCATGGGCGCGCTCTCTCAAAAATAAATAAACCTTAAAAAAATAAAAGTAAGAGTTTCATAATAATCATTTGCTCTCTACCTACCATATTTTGGCAATAGGTAGATATTATACATTCATTTTTTTTCAGTTAATGCTCAAAATGACCTTTGAAACATTACTACTTCCATGTTTAGATGATGAAACTTAAGCTTAAGGTGAAGGGAACATAGGTGGTAGGTACGTGGCAGACAAGAGGATTCTGCTTGTCTGCTCTGAGTAAGCTATTTGGAATTCATTGAGACTCTAGTTTGGAAAAACTATTTCTTGAGATCCATTTAAATTTTTTTTATTGTTTTATTTCTTTTTGAGAGAGAGAGAGAGAGCGCATGTGAGCATGAGCGGGGGAAGGGCAGAGAAAGACAGGGACAGAGGATCTAAAGCGGGCTCTGTGCTGACAGCAACAAGCCTGTTGTGGGGCTCAAACTCAGGAGCTGTGAGAACATGACCTGAGCTGAAGTTAGATGCTCAACTGACTGAGTCACCCAGGTGCCCCTTGAGGTCCATTTCTAAAGTCTGTTGGGTTTTGTGGAGCTTGGTGTTTCTCCAAATAGGTTACTTAAAAAGTGAACAAATGAACACTTAACAGATGTATTTATGAGATTTTCTATTTTTGGACATTTGAGCAATAGGGTTTTAAATTAATGGTTTTCTGGTCACCGGGAAGGTTTTCATTCATGGAGTATTTTATGAGAGTTTGTTAAGTTAGTAATATACTTTGGACTATAGAAAGAAGACTCAAAGTTTGAAGTTTAAAGTCTTTAAAAATTTTTTTTTGAATGTCTAGTTTTGAGAGAGAGAGAGAGAGAGAGAGAGAGAGAGAAAGACAGAGTGCAAGCAGGGGAGGGGCAGAGAGAGAGGGAGACACAGAACATGAAGCAGATTCCAGACTCTGAGCTGTCAGCACAGAGCCCGATGTGGGGCTCAAACTCATGACCATGAGATCATGACCTGAGCCAAAGTTGGATGTTTAACTGACTGAGCCATTCAGGTGCCCTGAAGTTTAAATAGATATGTGTTTGTCTCCCTTGGATCTGTGGTGGGCAGAGGAGGATTGTAAATTTTTTTGTAATTTTATGTATATACTTGAAATCAAATTTGTCAGAGGTTCAGAGTGATGCTAATAATCTAAGTCTCATGTGATCTTTGACAAGTGAATGGCCCAGGCATTTCAAACTTTTGTTTCTCTTCTCTTTGTATTCTCATTTCCTACACATTCACTGCTCTTTCCTAGTGTGCCTTCATCGGGATACACCATTGGTTTTGTGGAGAGGATACATGAAACAGATCTTGGGAGATCAGAGGTCTGTTTCTAGTTCTGTTGTGGATGATTTATGACAGCATGACCTTGTGGTGCCTCAGGTTCCCCTCTATAAGATATGCAAGATAGCTATTTTTTTAATGGAAATTTTAGCTACATAGGTGAAGTTTGAGCTTTTGGAGGAAAATTACAGTTTATTTTAAGAAATTGCTCACAATTTTTTCTATCACAGTTTGGGTGCTACTACTAGGACTGAAAAAGATTATGCATCTTTGCATCAGATCTTTATTCTTTTTTGTGTCAGGTCTTTATTCTTTTTAATTGTATTTTTATTACTAAATATGACCATAAATTTACAAACACTTTAGTAACAATTTATTATGGCATATATATCTGGATGAATCTTATGCTTAGAGAAGGCACGTTGGTAGATTATATAAGGATTCTAGTAATATTGAGTTTTTTTTCAAAAAATATTTGGAATGCCCCTCAAAGTAACCTTACAAACTCTAAAATGTTGAAAATTTGCTACTGTGTTGAAAATAATGGAACTTTTAAGTTACAATGGAGTATTGAATATTTGTACTTGATTTTGCTTCTTTCTGAAACACTACAGAATGAAAGTATAGGGATTTAAAAAATGCAATACACCCACTAGGACAAACAAAGTTGGCAAGGCATTGGAAGAGTGGAAAACATGACTTAACACACCCAAGATAGCTGAACCCCAAGCATGTAGTAGGAATAGCTGGGAACCAACCTTATTTACACTGCAGATCCTTAAAAGGCATAGGAATTATAGCATCAGGTACTTTTAGAAATGAGGATGAAATCATACAGGTCTTCTCCCTTATTTCATCTCCTTTGGTGGCAGCTCTCCCTCATACTGATAAAAGTCTTGAGGTTTTTTTTTTTTTTTTGATAGAGGATAGAGCATCTGTGGATTGGGAGACTTCCTGCACAGTTCCAAAGGAAATAGGCTTTGTATTTAAAATGGGATTAAGTGACAGCATTCATACTGAATATTGAATATAGAAACTTCTAGCCTTCATCTCCCACTTGGCTCTCAAAATCCTGGCAGCCAGACCTTTACCTTCTAAAACAGGAGATTAGAAGACTCTTTTGGGACAGTCTAAATAGGGCAAGATGAGGGACTTAAAGATGTTGATTGTGTCAGTTATTGACTTACTGTCTCTGAGTTCTGAACCTGCCCTTCTTAGCCCTTTTTTATGATACTAGAGCTGGAGACTCAGCAAACCACATTTCTTCTCTGCCAGCTGAATCTTTATTAGGTTCTGCCAATAAGAAGGCACTGTAGGGAGACTACTAGGCTGGAGGATGAAGGGCTTGGTTCTTCCTGTTTTTATTTTATCCCTGTAGCAAACTGCTCTGCAGGCAGTTGGTCCCTATAGTATTCTCTATGGCAAGCAGTGGTCTTGGTTCTGATGAGTGGCCTCCAGCAATTCTCACTGTAGCAGTTTCTGCAGTAGTCTACCATTTCATCAGAGATCAGTATCTTAGCTTTTTGGGACCCCTTCTGTAAGTTACTAAGCTTTTTTTCTTGTTTACTTTTAACTTAGCCTTAAAGGTGGCAATATCTTTTCATAGTTGCTACCTTGGTTATATCTTAGAGTTCATTTTTACATTTTAGTCATTCACTATCTTTTACCTATTTAATGATTTAAATTTTTTTAATGTTTGTTTATGTTTTGAGAGAGAGAGAGAGAGAGAGAGAGAGAGAGAGAGTAGGGGAGGAGCAGAAAGAGAGGGAGACACAGAATTGGAAGCAGGCTCCAAGCTCTGAGCTGTCAGCACAGAGCCTGACGTGGGGCTTGAACCCACGGACCTCAAGATCATGACCTGAGCCAAAGTCGGACACTTAACTGACTGAGCCATCCAGTGCCCCAATGATTTTTTTAAATATTAAATTTTCCTGTTTGAAAGATTGGTTTTTGTGTTCTGACTAGACCCCAGTTGATACCCTGATGCCAGGGTTTTCACAACAAATGGTAGTCCCATCTCCATATAGTGAATCATAAGGTCAGCAAGATTCACCCATGCATTTAGAGTTTCCAGTTAGCTTTTTATTTCCTTTCTTTTGAATATGAACAGGCAATTAATGCTACAAGATATTTGAGGATGCCTCTAATATGAAAGATGGCTCCCTTCCTGTCCCCCCCCCCCCAAAAAAAAAGAAAAAAGAAAAAGAAACTCATGGGAAAGAGTCTACATAGGGTGAAGAAAACTTAAAAAAAAAACACAAATAAAACTTCCGAATAATGTCCTCAGAGATAAAGGAAGATATTGCATCCATGAAACTAGAATAGTATACTATTAAAAAGGCAAATTAGACAACAGCAAAGAGCTCTTGGAAATTAAAAACATAACAAGAATGGAAAACCTCAGTAGAAGGATTTGAAGATAAAGTTGAGGAAATTCCCCAGAAAGTAGAGCAAAAATACAAGTCATAGAAGGTTAGAAAAGATAAGACAATTCAAGGTCAGCTTCAAGAGGTACATCATTTGTGGAGATTCAGTAACTTAGAGGAAAGAAACTGAAAGATAGAAATAAGCTATGAAATAATTCAGGAAAAATTTCCAGAATGTAAGGACATGGGTTTCCATACTAAAAGGATGCAGCAAGTACCTAACACAAATGAATGAAAATAGACCCATATCATTGTGAAATTTTAGAATATTGGGACTAAGAAGATTCAGCCAGCATTCAAAGATAGAAATGTATGTACCATACAAAAGATTGGACTTTAACTATGGAAGACAGTGGAGTGGTGTCTTCAAAACATTGACGGAAAATGATTTATAACCAAGAATTTTATAACCCGACCAAACTATGAATTGAATATGAGAAATTTACTAAATATATTTTCTGACATGTGAAGTTTCAGTTGTCCTCCCATATAACTTTACTCAAGAAGCTATGAAGGGATGTGTTTCTGTAGAACAAAGCAATAAGTTAAAGAATAGAAAGATGTGGGATTCAGGAATCAGGAGAACCCAGCACAGGGGAGAATCTTGAACACCAGTGCTCATCATAACAAGTGCCCTCCTTAATAACCATCACCCATCCAGCCCATCCCCTACTCACCTCCCTTTGTCAACCCTCAGTTTGTTCTCTGTTGTTAAGAGTCTATTGTAGTTTGTTTCCCTCTCTTCTCTTCCCTCCATCCCATATGTTCATCTGTTTTGTTTCTTAAATTCCACATGAGTGAAATCATGTGGTATTTGTCTTTCTCTGATTGACTTATTCCACTTAGCATAATACTCTCTGACTCCATCCACATCATTGCACATGACAAAATTTCATTCCTTTTGATGGCTGACTAATACTCCATTGTAGAGATTTATCACATACATCTTCTTTATCCATTCATCAGTCGATGGACATTTGGGCTCTTTCCATAGTTTGGCTATTGTTGATAATGCTGCCAAAAACATCAGGGTGCATGGACTCCTTTGAGTCTATATTTTTGTATCCTTTGGATAAATATCTAATACTGCAATTGCTGGATCATAGGGTAGTTCTGTTTCCTTCCTTCCTTCCCTCCTTCCTTCCTTCCTTCCTTCCTTCCTTCCTTCCTTCCTTCCTTCCTTCCTTCCTTCCATACTTATTTATTTTTGAGAGAGAGGGAGAGTGTGAGTGGGGGAGGGGCAGAGAGAGAGGGAGACAGAGGATCCAAAGAGGGCTCTGTGCTGAAAGCAGAGAGCCTGATGTGGGGCTTGAACTCCCAAACTCTGAGATCGTGGTCTGAGCTGAAGTTGGACACTTAACTGATTGAGCCACCCAGGTGCCCTTATATATTAAATCTGAAGACAGAATGACCAGTTGAGCTTGCCCTAGAATTTTATGTGTACTTGACTTATATAGACAAATTCCTACTCTGCTCCGTACTCTGCTGCCTGTATAAGTGAGAATATTCATTCTGCCACTGTAAGTCTGTGGATAGAGGGCAAGGGATAGTCTGAAGAGTTTTTGTGAAGAAAAGGGACATCTAGAGGGGAAATAGGTGGGTAGAAGGGAGGCAACTTTTGGAGATGTGGCAGTGAAGAGCTGTCTAGTAGTGCAGAAGCTTTAGAATTAGCTCTGTTGTAACTTGGAGTTTTTCTCTGCAAAAATGTAATTTGAAGTCCATAGTATCCTCCGACACTTAGTAATGCTGAAGGCATAAATTTTATGTGGCTTTATTAGCTGTTTTTTTTTTTAATATGTCTTTTTGGAGGTTGTGTGGAGAGATTTGATGCCTGCTGTTATTCTGGTGCCAAGTAGGAATCACCTATTCCTTTAACTTTTATGTGTGGTTTTTTTTTTTTTTTTTGAGAGAGAGGGCACCAGTGAGTGAGGGGCAGAGAGAGAATCCCAGCAGGGACGCGGGGGGGGGGGGGGGGCGCGGAGAGAGAGAAATAGCATATAATAAGGCTTTATTTTTATTTATTCTGACAATCTGGATTATTTAGTCTATATGCAGGTGATTTAATTATTTTTTTAATTAGGTTTAAGGCTGTCACCTGGTCTTTGTGCCTTATTTTATGACTTGATTTATCATTTTTTGCATGCCTTAAATTAACTTAGCATTTTTATTCTATTATTTTTCTCTATTAACTTGTTGGTTTTGAAATATTTTATTTGTAGGTGGTTATCCTAGAGTTTAAAACATGCATTATTGATTTATTAGAGTCTACCTTAAATGTGTACTTTTACTACTTCCAGCAACACATGAACGTCACAGTGATTTCATTGCATTTACCGTCTCTTGCCTTTTGTTACCACTGTTGTCATATATGTTGCTTTTATCCATATTCATTTGTTTGTTCACATTTTTAGCCTTTCTAGTGCTTTTCCTTTCTCATTTTTCATGGTTCTACCTAGGATCATTTTCTTTTTACCACAAGTACTCCTTTTAGTAGTATTTCTTTTAGTTCAGGTTTGCTGCACGTTCATTCAGCTTCTGTTTATGTGAATCTGTTTTTAATTTGTCGTCATTTTTGAAAGATGTTTCCCCTGGGTATAGAATTCAAGGTTCATGAAGATGTTCTTATAACATTTTAAAGATTTTACTATCGATTTTCAATTTCCATAGTTTCTGTTGAAAAGTTACTGTGTGTGTTTTATTGTTCCCTTAAAGGTAATGTGGTTCTTATCAGCTCTTTAGCTTCCTGGCTGCTGTTTTCTGCTGGGCTTTTTGGAGCCTTTCCCTGCATCCCAGTTAAGGAATTGGGCAATCCCAAGAGTGGAAATTTTATTGGTAGCTCTCAGTGTTAACCTTTTCCTCTTTATATCAGTGGAACGGTCATTTTTGCTGGCATGCTTTTATGGAAAAAGTCAGGTGAATGAAGATCTCACTTTAATGTTCTCTTTTCTAAAGGATTATAGTACCTCAAGTCTTATCTGTGATAGTTGCTATCTTATGCTTTTCACAGTTGTTTCATGTATTCATTCAGGCTTATATTTGTCCAATATAAATGGTTTGTTAGGGCTAAAACCAAAAGTTTGTAAATGTATTTTATATATTTTTGAATTCTACAAGAGTTTTAAAAACATCTTAATCAATGGCAGTATTATTGAAATTTATGGCTCTCCAGAGTGACTAATAAAGGGAAGAAAAACTCATTTGAAAGTAAAGGATGTCAGTTTTTTTAAAAAAAGTTTATCTATTTTGAGAGAGAGAGACTGAAAGGGAGAGAGAGAATCCCAAGCAAGCTCTGCCCTGTCAGCGCAGAGCCTGATGTGGGGCTCGAACTCAAGAACCATGAGATCATGATGTGAACTGAGACAGAGTCAGACGCTTAACCAACCGAGCCACCCAGGTGCACCAAAAGATCTTAGTTTTATTTTTATTTATTTACTTATTTTTTTCAGTATAGAATTTTTTTTTTCAATATATGAAGTTTATTGTCAGATTGGTTTCCGTACAACACCCAGTGCTCATCCCAAAAGGTGCCCTCCTCAATACCCATCACCCACCCTCCCCTCCCTCCCACCCCCCATCAACCCTCAGTTTGTTCTCAGTTTTTAAGAGTCTCTTATGCTTTGGCTGTCTTCCACTCTAACCTCTTTTTTTTTTTTCCTTTCCCTCCCCCATGGGCTTCTGTTAAGTTTCTCAGGATCCACATAAGAGTGAAACCATATGGTATCTGTCTTTCTCAGTATGGCTTATTTCGCTTAGCATCACACTCTCCAGTTCCATCCACGTTGCTACAAAAGGCCATATTTCATTCTTTCTCATTGCCACGTAGTACTCCATTGTGTATATAAACCACAATTTCTTTATCCATTCATCAGTTGATGGACATTTAGGCTCTTTCCATAATTTGGCTATTGTTGAGAGTGCTGCTATAAACATTGGGGTACAAGTGCCCCTATGCATCAGTACTCCTGTGTCCCTTGGATAAATTCCTAGCAGTGCTATTGCTGGGTCATAGGGTAGGTCTATTTTTAATTTTTTGAGGAACCTCCACACTGTTTTCCAGAGTGGCTGCACCAATTTGCATTCCCACCAACAGTGCAAGAAGGTTCCTGTTTCTCCACATCCTCTCCAGCATCTATAGTCTCCTGATTTGTTAATTTTGGCCACTCTGACTGGTGTGAGGTGATATCTGAGTGTGGTTTTGATTTGTATTTCCCTGATGAGGAGCGACGTTGAGCAAAAAGATCTTAGTTTTAAATGTGCCACTGATTTGTCGCCCATTGTTATCTTTTATACTTAGTGCTGATAAATGAAGATTTAAAATAGCATGAAGTTAGTGCAAATAAGTACACTAGATCATTTGTTGACAGTTTTCAGTGAAAATAATGGAAAGATAATTTTTTATTATGAATATAATTTATTGTCAAATTGGCTTACATACAATACTCTGCTCATCCCAACAAGTGCCCTCCTCAATGCCCATCACCCATTTTCCCTCTCCCCCACCCCCTTGTCCACCCTCAGTTTGTTCTCTGTATTTAATAGTCTCTTGTGATTTTTCGCCCTCCTCTGTTTGTGTCTCTTTTTTCCCCCTTCCCTTCCCCCATGGTCTGCTGTTAAGTTTCTCAAGATCCACATATGAGTGAAAACATAAGATATCTGTCCTTCTCTGACTGACTTATTTCACTTAGCATAATACCCTCCAGTTCCATCCATGTTGCTGCAAATGGCATGACTTCATTCTTTCTCATTGCCAAGTAGTATTCCATTGTATATATAAACCACATCTTCCTTATCCATTCGTCAGTTGATGGACATTTAGACTTTTTCCATAATTTGGCTATTGTTGAAACAACTGCTGTAAACATTGGGGTACATGTGCCCCTATTCATCAGCACTCCTGTATCCTTTGGGTAAATTCCTAGTAGTGCTATTGCTGGGTCATGGGGTAGTTCTATTTTTAATTTTTTGAGGAACCTCCACACTGTTTTCCAGAGTGTCTGCAGCAGTTTGCATTCCCACCAGCAGTGCCAAAGATATCCTCTTTCTCACGTCCTTGCCAGTATTTGTAGTTTCCTGATTTGCTCATTTTAGCCACTCTGGCCAGTGTGAGGTGGTATCTCAGTGTAGCTTTGATTTGTATTTTCCTGATGATGAGTAACATTGAGCATCTTCTCATGTGTCTGTTGGCCATCTGGATATCTTCTTTGGAAAAGCATCTATTCATGTCTTCTGCCCATTTCTTTACTGGATTATTTGTTTTTTGGGTGTTGACTTTGGTAAGTTCTTTATAGACTTTGGATACTGGCCCTTTATCCAATATGTCATTTGCAAATATCTTTTCCCATTCTGTTGGTTACCTTTTAGTTTTGTTGATTGTTTCCCTTGCAGTGCAGAAGCTTTTTATCTTGATGAGGTCCCAGTAGTTCAATTTTGCTTTTAATTCCCTTGCCTTTGGAGATGTGTTGAATAAGAAATTGTTGCGGCTGAGGTCAAAGAAGTTTTTGCCTGCTTTCTCCTCTAGGATTTTGATGGTTTCCTGTCTCACATTTGTGTCTGGAAAGATTATTTTTTTTTTTTTTTTTTTCTTTTTTTTTTTTCAACGTTTTTTATTTATTTTTGGGACAGAGAGAGACAGAGCATGAACGGGGGAGGGGCAGAGAGAGAGGGAGACACAGAATCGGAAACAGGCTCCAGGCTCCGAGCCATCAGTCCAGAGCCTGACGCGGGGCTCGAACTCACGGACCGCGAGATCGTGACCTGGCTGAAGTCGGACGCTTAACCGACTGCGCCACCCAGGCGCCCCAAGATTATTTTGAATGTAGACCTTTTGCATAAATTTCCACATTTTGAGGTTGAATTCTCTGTATAAATTTATGCAAGTGGTTGGCACTTTGTTTCTTGCCTGTTAGTTATATAATTGGAAAAAGGATACAGAATTGTGTGAGCTGTGCATATTTTTTTTGATGTACCAAAGGAAAAAAAATCAGTGTTTTTAGATAATTATAGATTTTGGTTTTGGTCCTTGATTTTATAGTTGGTCATTTAAATGATTTCTAAAGTAGATCTACATGGAAGTCTGCCTTTCATAATGAACCATGATTTTTTTATTAAACTATTTTTAATCATGACATGGAGTAGAAGAGAAGTTTTGGCTTGTCTCTACTTCTGTGCCACTACTATCCCAGGATGGCGGGTGGGGATAAATAATTTTCCATTTATTTCCTTTTGTTGATGAAGTCTATGTTATACCTTTGAAATAAAAAGTTTGAAACTTCTTGTTGAAGGGTACTTTTTGCTGAACTGCATTTGGTGCTTTTGATCTGACTTGATTGTTTTGTACCCAGAATCTTTGTAAAGAACTGCTGTTTGTTGACCATCACATGGCCTGATCTATACAGAGGTTTCATTCTTTTGGGTTAACACTGTTGACACTGTTCTGCAGCCTCTCTGTCAGTAGCCATTGTAGTGGTACTGTTGGCTCTTTTTGATAGTATAACCTCACTTACATTGGGTGACTGGGAAGGACAATTCACAACCTAAATAATAATGCATATTTAACAAGGCAGTAAAGTCAACAGTGTTTGAGATTATAAATGTGAAAACACCTAGCACAGAGCATAGCATAGGGACAGGTGACCACTATATTTTTTTTAAAGGGAAAGTTTTCCCTGTCATTTTATTTATTTATTTATCTAAAAAGTAAACTCTACCCCCAACGTGGGGCTTGAACTCACAACCCTGAGATCAAGAGTTGGAAAAAATATATATATAAAAGGGAATGAAAAAAAAAAAGTTGGATGCTCTAAGGACTGAGCCAACCTGTGCTCTGACTACTACTTTTTGTCTATATGTTTAAGTAATTGTAGCTTTCAGATGAATATATAGAGATATATATTTATATATCTATAAAATAAATAATATATATGTTAAATAATTAAATATATATTTATATATATTCACACACAAGACTCAGAATATTTTTCTTTTTTAAAAATGTTTATTTCTGAGAGAGAGAGAGCACGTGAGCACATGTGCAGGGAGGAGCAGAGAGAGGGGGAGACAGAGAATCCCAAGCAGGCTCTGTGCTGTCAGCACAGAGCCCAATGCAGGGATTGAACTCATGAACCATGAGATCATGACCTGAGCTGAAATCAAGAGTTGGACACTTAACCAACTGAGCCATGCAGGCACCCCCAGAATATTTTTCTAAATAGACTTTTCTATTAATTAATTGGTATTTCCCTTTTTACTTATTGCTTTTCTTTTTTTTAAAAAAAATTTTTTTTCCAACGTTTTTATTTTATTTTTGGGACAGAGAGAGACAGAGCATGAACTGGGGAGGAGCAGAGAGAGAGGGAGACACAGAATCGGAAACAGGCTCCAGGCTCTGAGCCATCAGCCCAGAGCCTGATGCGGGGCTCGAACTCACGGACCGCGAGATCGTGACCTGGCTGAAGTCGGACGCTTAACCGACTGCGCCACCCAGGCGCCCCTACTTATTGCTTTTCTAACCTGATGGGATTAAATTTTTAAAAAGTTTCTTTTAAAAAAATCAGAGTTTAAGTGACTTTTTTTTTTTTTAATATACACAAAGGGTGTTTAACATGACTAATCATGGAAGATGTAATCCAAAGTTGACAAATGTTAATTTTTGCACTTATCTCATTTCCTTTTTTTTTAATGTTTATTTTTGAGAGAAGAGAGAGAGAGAGAGAGGGCTCGAACGCACAAACCACGAGACCTGAGCCGAAGTCGGACGCTTAACTGACTGAGCCATCTAGGCACCCTTCTCATTTCCTTTTTTTTTTTTTAATGTTTATTTATTTCTGAGACAGAGACAGAGCATGAGTGGGGTAGGGGCAGAGAGAGAGGGAGACACAGAATCAGAAGCAGGCTTCAGGCTCTGAGCTGTCAGCACAGAGCTCGATGCGGGGCTCGAACTCACAAACTGTGAGATCATGACCTGAGCTGAAGTCGGTTGCTCAACTGACTGAGCTACCCAGGCACCCCTCTCGTTTCCTTTTTTAAAAATTATTTAAATTTCTTTATTTAAATTAAAGTTAGTTAACATACAGTATAGTATTGGTTTCAGGAGTAGAACCCGTCACTTAAACACCCAGTGCTCATTCCAACCAGTGTCCCCCTTAATGCCCATCACCCATTTAGCCCTTCCCTCCATCTACCTCCCCTCCAACAACCCTCAGTTTCTCTTCTGTATTTAAGAGTTTTTATGGTTTGCCTCCCTCTCTGTTTTTATCTTATTTTTCCTTCCCTTCCCTTATGTTTATCTGTTGTGTTTCTTAAATTCCACATACGAGTGAAATCACATGATATTTGTTTTAACTCACTTATTTCTCTTAGCATAATACACTGTAGTTCTATCCATGTTGTTGCAAATGGCAAGATTTCATTTTTTGATTGCTGAGTAGTATTCCATTATATATATATATATATATATATATATATATATATATATATACACACACATACATACATACATATATACACCACATCTTCTTTATCCACTCATCAGTCAATGGACATCTGGGCTCTTTTTATAATTTGGTTATTGTTGATAGTGCTGCTACAAACAACAGGGTGCATATGCGTTTTTTGTAACCTTTGGATAAATATTTAGTAGTACAATTGATGGATGTTAGGTTAGTTCTATTTTTAATTTTTTTGAGGAGCCTCCATACTGTTCTCCATAGTGGCTATACCAGTTAGCATTCCCACCAACAGTGCAAAAGGGTTCCCCTTTCTCTACATCCTCACCTACCTATATCTGTTGTTTCCTGAATTGTTAATTTTAGCCATTCTGACACACCTATCTCATTTCATTCACATAGTAAGTATTTAGCACTTATTGGCAATAAGGACTCATACACAGTACTGTGCTTCTCCCCTACTTCTGTGACAATTATCTAGCATTCTCAGTTTCTTCTCTTTGTACAGTAATTACCTTTAAACAGTATAATGCTTTCCTGAGTTCTGTTGTTTTTGAATGTATAGTGAATCCTTAGCTGTCTTTTTAAAATTTATAATTTGCTTCTTGCTCTTCAGTCTAATGTGGTTATATTTTAAAAAAATCTATTTTCTATATTTTTTTCATCTCCTTTGTGGACCAATTGCTTAAGTAGACTACACTTTGAATACCTTTTAAATTCTAAAATCCCTAGTGATTTCAGTATGAAAAAGGATGTAGCACTACATTTCTGCTAGAAATTTAGTTTCATTTGTTACCTTAATTTTTAATCACATTTTACAAAATGATATTGACATGACATTGGTATCATGGTATGGTATTTTTAATGTAAAAGTTTAGTTATACATTACTAAATTTTCTAATTTCACTAGTATTTAATTTTATAATTTATTTTACATGATTTTCCATTTTTAGTAAATATAGTCAGTGATGTTTAAGTTGATGAAATGCATATATGTCACTTTTTCAGTGATCTATACTAGGATTATGATATCTGGGTGAAAGAAGTTTATAGGTTGGGACTGTTTCTATATCAGATGAGGCCAAGTTTGGAGGAATGTGAACTCCATAAGCAAATAATTTTTTTAGATATTTGTGCCACAGTTTCACTACAAGCTTTCATCAGGTTACTAAAATCAAATCTGATTTTTCAGTGTCCACTTAATATCCTAGAGTCTTTCGTTTTAGTGTTATTTTTCCACTTTACTTTTCTATTGTTTGTCATTTTCCATCTTGTGGACCTTTATAAGTAAGTTTTTTTAAAATATGAGATTATGATTTGCATTGATTTTTTTTTAAGTGGGATTATAGCCTGCATTTTATTTTGTTTACTTGTTGTTAGTTCTTTTCCTGTCTCTTTCCAGCAGAGAACTTTTCTCAGTAGTGACTCTTATTTCTTGTGTTGATGATGTTGATATAAAGACTTTTTAAAATATAATTTATTGTCAGATTGGCTTATGTACAACACCCAGTGCTCATCCCAACAAGTGCCCTGCCTCACCCCCTTGTCCACCCTCAGTTTGTTCTCTGTATTAAGAGTCTCTTGTGATTTATCTCTCTCCCTCTCTGTTTGTAACTATTTTTTCCCCTTCCCTTCCCCCATGGTCTTCTGTTAAGTTTCTCAAGATCCACATATGAGTGAAAGCATATGATATCTGTCTTTCTCTGACTGACTTATTTCACTTAGCATAATACCCTCCAGTTCCATCCATGTTGCTGCAAATGGCATGATTTTATTCTCTCTCATTGCCAAGTAGTATTTCATTGAATATATAAACCACATCTTCTTTATCCATTCATCAGTTGATGGACATTTAGGCTCTTTCCATAATTTGGCTATTGTGATATAAAGACTTTTTGTAAATCTAGCTTAAGGAAACCTAGTTTGGCTTTTCATGGAAAACTACACATACACCTAGTAATAAATTATATATGAAAACTATATAATAAACTCTATAGACAAAGAAAATAAGCCTTCTCTCTTAGGCCAGTCTATGTTTTAGGATATTAAATCAAAAGAGACGTTTTGGTTTATTTTAGCTCTCATATTCCTAAAGTACATCTTCATCTGGTGGATTTTGGTAGAAGTCTTAGTTTAAGTCACAAACAGGACGGCCATTAGATGGAAAGCTCTAGATAGTACTTTGTATGAATGTGAATTATGAGTGAAAGTTGAAACAGAGTTACAAGCATGAGAGATTCACTGGTGGCTTTTTAAAAAAAAGTTTATTTGGGGGGAGGGGCAAAGAGAGACAGGGGGAGACAGAGAATCCTAGGCAGACTCCACACTGGCAGTGCAGAGCCCGATGCAGGGCTCAAACTCACGAACCCTGAGATCAGGACCTGAGCCGAAGTTGGATGCTTAACCAACTGAGCCACAAACGCGCCCCTCACTGGTGGCTTTTTAATAATAAATAAATTGTGATTAAAGTCATATTTGTTAGGCAGATAGTTTAGATTCTATCAGTGATCACTAATTACGGACAGATTATATGGTAAAAAAAATTCTTATTTTGCTGGAAGAGTTATTCACTTTCCATGGGTTTGGAGGCTCTTTATACTCATTTACTCTGATTTTGTGTCCAGTGATTGTACTTTCTGTTGCAAGTAGTAAATCTTCTCTGTAAGAGTGTATCAACATTTTGTTGGTAAGAAGGGAAGATACAGATGTTAGCTGGTGCGCTAATTTGACCTTTGTTAATTGGGTAAGAGTATTTTTTCTTTTAATTTAAATCCCAACTTTTCCAAAAATGACTTACGAGAGCTGTTTAGGAGTTCGTATTTTTGGTCCCCTAATGTTTCTTAGAATGAGTAGCATTGAGAAACTTCAGGCTGCAGTTATTTTATTTCATAAGCCTAGTCTCCCCCATGAAGTCTCCACTTGATAGTACTTAGCAAACAGAGTTTTTTAGTGTATGTTATTTCTCTGTCACACCCTGCCCCCACCCCACAACTGAATTACTACAGTGTGTCAGACATTGTGCAAGGCACTTTACATGTATCAGTGCTAATTTTATCAACAAACTTGCCAGGTAGGTATTATCACCCCGCATATTACAGATTCACTCTTTCTTGTATTTCCCAAATATTTGAGTACCTAATGGAGGTGAAGCACACTTCTATCTCTTGGAGCTCAGCTGTAAAAGAATGAAATGAAGTCCCTGTTCTCATTGAGAAGAATAAAGAAGGATAAAATAGGAAGAAGGAAATAGACTATGTGCATTGGGGTGGGGTGGGAGGCTTCTGCTATGTATTTATATAGGATAATCATAGAAGGTCTTTCTGAGAAGATAACATTTGGACAGAGAATACGTGGAAGTGAGGAAGCAATCCTATGGTTTTCTGAGAGAAGAGCAGTCTAGGCATACATGCAAAAAGTATAAAGGACTGAAGTGTGAGAGCTTGCTTAGTGAGTTGAAGGAATTGCAGGGAGACTGGTGTGACTGTAGTAGAGAGGTTGGTTGGGAAGGAGCAGAGAGAGTGGTGGGAAATGAGGCCAGCAGAGGCTGTAGTAAGGACTTCGGATTTTACTTTGAGATGGGATGACATTAGACAGTTTGACAGAGGAATAACATGCTCAAAGAGTTATACTTTACTTTTGGAATTTGAAGACAGTACTCAAACTTTTCCTAGTAGTTCTTGCATTGTAAAGTTTCATCACCAGACATTTGGGTAAAGTGAAGAATTCTGTGTTTCTCACAATAGTCCTGTGAATAACATGTCCCTACCTTAGAAATTAGAGAGTTGCAACCAGTTACTGAGGAAAGGAAGATCTGGGGTTTCTGAAGGCAATACTTGTTTAGCATTTCTTTAAATACAATCATGATATTATGACTTAAGTCAAAGATATACATGATAATTGATTCTCTGAAAGCAGCAGTCTTTGTAGTAAATTATAATATTGAATGTTGTAATAATGCCTTCCTTTCTTTCAATATTCCATAAAAATTTAAACCTGAAAGTGTTAGAGTATAAAAATATGTCTGAATCTTAAGTTCCTAATAGTGATCAAGCCATCAGACATTGACTTAAGATGGGAAAGACTCTGATATACTCTTCACTTAAATGCATATGATGACAGTGAGATTGATGAGAACTCAGGCAATATGACCAAGGGGGTTTTACTTTGTGTCTCAGCATTGTGAAATCTTGGTAGTCAAAGATAAATGAGGAAAACGAAAGGAAGGATTATAGCTAGATTGTCCAGGGTTCTTGTAGTAGAAAAACAGACATTTAAAATATGCTTTATTGCATCCGACTTCAGCCAGGTCATGATCTCGCGGTCCGTGAGTTCGAGCCCCGCGTCAGGCTCTGGGCTGATGGCTCAGAGCCTGGAGCCTGTTTCCGATTCTGTGTCTCCCTCTCTCTCTGCCCCTCCCCCGTTCATGCTCTGTCTCTCTCTGTCACAAAAAAAAAAAAAAAAAAAAGTTGGAAAAAATAAAATATGCTTTATTGTGTTAGCTAATTAAAAACATCTCTTTCCTGTTGATTCTTAATGGTTTTAGAAATATTTGAGTTGTTTTCTTTTTGATTCTTTATCTGAGAAGTTATGAAATTTTTTGTTCTATATGTAAAAGACAAAACGATTGAGTTCTCTTTCTTCTCTCTTTTCTTTCTTCTTATGCTTTCTTCACTCTCTTCAGTTCTAAATCTTGTATAGAATGGGCACATTTACCAAAATTTGTAGCAGTGTTTTGGTTTTAAGAAAAGGTGATGCCTGAAATTCGTTGAGCACAGTTCTCATGACCCTCACAATGGTAGCATCCCATGGAGGTGATAATGTATTTTTGAAGTTGCTTAGTATTCAGCAAAACTGGTCTAAGTCTTCCTCTCTTCTTTCCTCCCCACCTCCCAATGAGAAGCAAGAGTTTGTATTGCAGTATAATATATATATTTAATTAATAAGGAAACCGCTTTTGATAAGCAATATTTTGAGGATTTACTGGATGAGAAATCATTGACCTTTGTAAACATGTTACCTGATCAAGTGTTTACTTGAAGTCTTGAGGTGGTGCTTTATCCTAATAATTCTCTCATTGTCATTTTATAAAAACCTTAAAAAAAGTGACATATAGTCATGTGCACCAAAATATCTGTGTAATTATATTGAAGCATTTGGATTCTGTAACTCCTTAATAGTTTTTCTTTGAGTAGTACAAGGGAGATGTTAACATGAATGGCATTGCAGTCAGATAAAAAATGACCTGTCATAAGATTTAACAAGGTAGCCTCAAGAATTTGTGAAATATGAGAAAGTATGGAAGGATGACCAGTACTTTGATACTGTGTGTAATATATTAAAGGCAACAGAGCATTCCTGTAAAAGTCTCCTAGTGCATATGTATAGAAAATTCTCTAAGGATATAATTCTCAACCTTTTCAGGCCTAGTACTAGCCTGCCTTTTTATCCCTTTATAATAGGTTTATTGAGATAGAATTCACATACCATAAAATTCACGCTTTAAAAATGTACAGTTCACAGGGCACCTGGTGGCTTAGTTGGTTGAGCATCTGACTGTGGATTTTGGCTCAGGCCATGAGCCAGGGTTGTGGGATTGAGCCCTGAGTTGGGCTCCATGCTGGGCATGGAGCCTGCTTAAGATTCATTCTCTCTCTCTCTCTCTCTCCCTCCCCCTCCCTCCCTCCCTCCCTCTCTCTCCCCTTCCAGCTCTCTCCCCCACTTGTGATCTCTTTGTGTCTAAAATAAAATTTAAAAAAATGTACAGTTCACTGTTTTCATGGTACAGAATTGTGCAGCTATCACCACTGACTAATTTTAGAATAGTTTTATCACTCGAGAAAGAAACCTCATTTCCATTAGCAGATACTCCCCCACCCCTTGGCAACCACTAATCTACTTTGTGGATTAGCCTATTCTGGACATTTCGTATAAATGTAATTATTCAATTTGTGTGTTCATGGTTCATCTATGTTGAAGCATGTATCAGAACTTGATTGCTTTTTATGGTTAAGTAGTAATGCGTTGTATGCGTATGCCATATTTTATTTATCCATTCATCAGTTGACAGACATTTGGGTTATTTTTACCTTTTGGCTGTTATGAATACTGCTGCTGTGAACACTTGTGTGCAGATAGTTGTTTGAATACCCATTTAAAATTTATTTGAGTATATACTTAAGAGTGGAATTGTCAGATCATATGGTAGTTCTGTCTTAAATATTGTGAGGAACTAACAAACTGTTTTATTTCTTTCTTTATTATTTTTTAACCAATAATAATATTCCTATTAATCTACCAAAGGAATTGCTACATTGTATGGTAGTTCTTATTTTGATTTTTTAAATATGAAATTTATTGTCAAATTGGTTTCCATACAACACCCAGTGCTTATCCCCAAACTGTTTTCTTTAAAAAACTTTTTTTTTTAAACACTTATTTTTAAGAGACAGCATGAGCAGGGGAGGGGCAGAGAGAGAAAGAGACACAGAATCTGAAGCAGGCTCCAGGCTCTGAGCTGTCAGCACAGAACCCAACATGGGGCTTGAACCCATGAACTATGAGATCATGACCTGAGCTAAAGTCAGACACTTAACTGACTGAGCCACCCGATGCCCCTGGCAAACTGTTTTGTAAAGTGTCTGCACCATTTTACAACCTATCAGTAATGTTTGAATGTTCCAATATCTCCATATCTTTGTCAATACTTGTTATTGTCTGTGTTTGTTATTGTAGCCAGTTTATTGGGAGAGAAATGGTATCTCACTATGGTTTTGATTTGTATTTCTTTAATAACTAATGATGTTGAACTTCTTTTGATTTTTTTATTAGTCATTTGTGTGTCTTCTTTTGGAGAAATGTTTATTTAAATCCTTTTGCCTGTTGAAAAAAATGATTTATCTTTTCATTTTTATTTTTATTTTTTTATTATTATTATTTTTATTTATATATGAAATTTATTGTCAAATTGGTTTCCATACAACACCCAGTGCTCATCCCAAAAGGTGCCCTCCTCAATACCCATCACCCACCCTCTCCTCCCTCCCACCCCCCATCAACCCTCAGTTTGCTCTCAGTTCTCAACAGTCTCTTATGCTTTGGCTCTCTCCCATTCTAACCTCTTTTTTTTTTTTTTCCTTCCCCTCCCCCATGGGTTCCTGTTAAGTTTCTCAGGATCCACATAAGAGTGAAACCATATGGTATCTGTCTTTCTCTGTATGGCTTATTTCACTTAGCATCACACTCTCCAGTTCCATCCACGTTGCTATAAAAGGCCATATTTCATTTTTTCTCATTGCCACGTAGTATTCCATTGTGTATATAAACCACAATTTCTTTATCCATTCATCAGTTGATGGACATTTAGGCTCTTTCCATAATTTGGCTATTGTTGAGAGTGCTGCTATGAACATTGGGGTACAAGTGCCCCTATGCATTAGTACTCCTGTGTCCCTTGGATAAATTCCTAGCAGTGCTATTGCTGGGTCATAGGGTAGGTCTATTTTTAATTTTCTGAGGAACCTCCACACTGCTTTCCAGAGCGGCTGCACCAATTTGCATTCCCACCAACAGTGCAAGAGGGTTCCCGTTTCTCCACATCCTCTCCAGCATCTATAGTCTCCTGATTTGTTCATTTTGGCCACTCTGACTGGCGTGAGGTGATACCTGAGTGTGGTTTTGATTTGTATTTCCCTGATAAGGAGCGACGCTGAACATCTTTTCATGTGCCTGTTGGCCATCCGGATGTCTTCTTTAGAGAAGTGTCTATTCATGTTTTCTGCCCATTTCTTCACTGGGTTATTTGCTTTTCGGGTGTGGAGTTTGGTGAGCTCTTTATAGATTTTGGATACTAGCCCTTTGTCCGATATGTCATTTGCAAATATCTTTTCCCATTCCGTTGGTTGCCTTTTAGTTTTGTTGGTTGTTTCCTTTGCTGTGCAGAAGCTTTTTATCTTCATAAGGTCCCAGTAATTCACTTTTGCTTTTAATTCCCTTGCCTTTGGGGATGTGTCGAGTAAGAGATTGCTACGGCTGAGGTCAGAGAGGTCTTTTCCTGCTTTCTCCTCTAAGGTTTTGATGGTTTCCTGTCTCACATTCAGGTCCTTTATCCATTTTGAGTTTATTTTTGTGAATGGTGTGAGAAAGTGGTCTAGTTTCAACCTTCTGCATGTTGCTGTCCAGTTCTCCCAGCACCATTTGTTAAAGAGACTGTCTTTTTTCCATTGGATGTTCTTTCCTGCTTTGTCAAAGATTAGTTGGCCATACGTTTGTGAGTCTAGTTCTGGGGTTTCTATTCTATTCCATTGGTCTATGTGTCTGTTTTTGTGCCAATACCATGCTGTCTTGATGATGACAGCTTTGTAGTAGAGGCTAAAGTCTGGGATTGTGATGCCTCCTGCTTTGGTCTTCTTCTTCAAAATTACTTTGGCTATTCGGGGCCTTTTGTGGTTCCGTATGAATTTTAGGATTGCTTGTTCTAGTTTCGAGAAGAATGCTGGTGCAATTTTGATTGGGATTGCATTGAATGTGTACATAGCTTTGGGTAGTATTGACATTTTGACAATATTTATTCTTCCAATCCATGAGCAGGGAATGTCTTTCCATTTCTTTAAATCTTCTTCAATTACCTTCATAAGCTTTCTATAGTTTTCAGCATACAGATCCTTTACATCTTTGGTTAGATTTATTCCTAGGTATTTTTTGCTTCTTGGTGCAATTGTGAATGGGATCAGTTTCTTTATTTGTCTTTCTGTTGCTTCATTGTTAGTGTATAAGAATGCAACTGATTTCTGTACATTGATTTTGTATCCTGCGACTTTGCTGAATTCATGTATCAGTTCTAGCAGACTTTTGGTGGAGTCTGTCGGATTTTCCATGTATAATATCATGTTATCTGCAAAAAGCGAAAGCTTGACTTCATCTTTGCCAATTTTGATGCCTTTGATTTCCTTTTGTTGTCTGATTGCTGATGCTAGAACTTCCAGCACTATGTTAAACAACAGCGGTGAGAGTGGGCATCCCTGTCGTGTTCCTGATCTCAGGGAAAAAGCTCTCAGTTTTTCCCCGTTGAGGATGATGTTAGCTGTGGGCTTTTCATAAATGGCTTTTATGATCTTTAAGTATGTTCCTTCTATCCCGACTTTCTCAAGGGTTTTTATTAAGAAAGGGTGCTGGATTTTGTCAAAGGCCTTTTCTGCATCGATTGACAGGATCATATGGTTTTTCTCTTTTTTTTTGTTAATGTGATGTATCACGTTGATTGATTTGCGAATGTTGAACCAGCCCTGCATCCCAGGAATGAATCCCACTTGATCATGGTGAATAATTCTTTTTATATGCCGTTGAATTCGATTTGCTAGTATCTTATTGAGAATTTTTGCATCCATATTCATCAGGGATATTGGCCTGTAGTTCTCTTTTTTTACTGGGTCTCTGTCTGGTTTAGGAATCAAAGTAATACTGGCTTCATAGAATGAGTCTGGAAGTTTTCCTTCCCTTTCTATTTCTTGGAATAGCTTGAGAAGGATAGGTATTATTTCTGCTTTAAACGTCTGGTAGAACTCCCCTGGGAAGCCATCTGGTCCTGGACTCTTATTTGTTGGGAGATTTTTGATAACCGATTCAATTTCTTCGCTGGTTATGGGTCTGTTCAAGCTTTCTATTTCCTCCTGATTGAGTTTTGGAAGAGTGTGGGTGTTCAGGAATTTGTCCATTTCTTCTCTTTTCATTTTTAAAAAAGTGTTTATCTTGAGAGAGAGAGAAATAGAGAGTGAGCAGGGGAGGGGCAGAGAGAGAGAGAGGGAGAGAGAATCCAAAGGAGGTTCCAGGTGACAGTGTAGAGCCTGATGTGGGATCCGAATTCATGAACTGTGAGATCATAGCCTAAGCTGAAATCAAGAGTCGGACACTTAACCAACTGAGTCATGCAGGCGCCCCTATCTTTTTATTTAGTTGCAAGAGTTCTTTGTATATTCTGGATACTGGTCTTTTATTAGGTATATGATATACAAATATTTTTGCCCATTCTGTGGATTGTATTTTTTTGATGTCCTTTGGGGAATAAAACTTTTAATTTTGATGTAGCTGAATTCATTTATTTTTTTTTCTGTTGCTTGTGCATGAAACCAGTGTTTAACACAAGGTCATGAAGATTTTCATCTGTATTTTCTTCTAAGAATCTTTGAATTTGGAAAGCATAAATATTTTTAATGTCTTCTCTGGCAACTCAGACCCCCCCTTGCCAATTTCTAGAAATTTCTCTAAAATGCAGTAATATCCCCATTTCAGTGGTAGTGTTTAAGGGATAATATACAGAAGTAGAATATCAGTGTCATACAGTATGCATATAACAAATACTGCATTGTTTTTGAAAGTGAGGACCATTTATTATCACCCTCGCTAGCAGGATCTGATTTCTCTACATGCTCTTGCCAATATCTGCTTTTGTTAGAATTTAAAATAAAGAGTTAACCAATGTGGTAGATGTGAAATGTTATCCTGGTGTGTGTGAGTGTGTGTGTGTATGTATGTATATATATTTATTTTAGTCAGGTTATTGTGGTATAACTTATGTGCAACAAATGTCACCCTTTTGGAGTACTTGTCTATGAATTTTGATAAATGTATAACCCTATAACCATCACCACAGTTAAGATACAGAATATTTTTGTCACCCCCATATGTAATATCAGGCTCCCTGTAGGCAACCTCCCTTCCAATGCCCTTCCCCCCAGCCCTGGCAGCCCTGATGTATTTTCTGGTCCTCTAGTTTTGTGTTTTCTAGAATGTTATATAACTGGAATCATATATTACATAGCCTGTTGTGCCTGGCTTTTTTTTTCACTTAGCATAATGCATTCAAAATTCATTCATGTTGATCTGTGGCTTGCTTTTTCTGAGTAGTATTTCATTGTATAGATTCAAGCCACATTTTATTTATCCACATAGCAGTTGATAGATATTTTAATTGCTTTATTTTTGAAGATTATGAATAAGGTTGTTTTAAACATTGTATATAGATTTTAGTATGGACGTTTTTTTCCATATTGGTGGGATTGGTGGGTCATATAGTAAGTGCATTAAAAAATACTTTATTTTTTAGTGTAGTTTTAGGCTACCAACAAAACTGAGAAGAAGTACTCAGAATTCCCATATACCCTCTGCTCTTACACACGCACAGCCTCTCACACTATCAGCATCCACACCAGAGTGGTGTACATTTGTTACAGTCAGTGAGCCTGCATCAACACATCATTATTACCCCAAATACATAGTTTACATTAGGGTTCACTCTTAGTGTTCATTCTGTTGGTTTGGATAAATGTATAAAATGACATGTACCCACCCTTATAGTATCACACAGAATAGTTTCACTGGCCTAAAACTTCTCTCCACCTATTTATCTATCCTTCCCTCCAACCCTTGACAACCACGATCTTTTTACTGTCTCTCCATGGTTTTGCTTTTTACAGGATGTCATGTAGTTGGACTCATATAGTATGTGAATTTTTCAGATTTCCTTTTCTCATTTAGTAGTATGCATTTAAAGTTCTTCCATTTCTTTTTGTGGTTTGATAGCACATTTCTTTTTATTGCTGAATAATATACCAGTGTCTGGATGTACCACAGTTTATTTATCCATTCACCTACTGAATGATAACTTGGTTGCTTCCACATTTTGGCAATATTAATAAAGCTGCTATAAACATTTGGTGCAGGTTTTTTTTTTGTGGACATAAATGTTCAACTCATTTGAGTAAATACCTTGGAGTCAGACTGATGAATCATATGGTAAGAGTGTATTTAGTTTTGTTAAGAAACTGCCACACTGCCTTACAAAATGGCTTTACCATTTTGGATTCCTACCAGCAATGAATGAGAGTTTCTATTGCTCCACATCCTTATCAGCATGTGGTGGTGTCAGTGTTTTGGATTTTGGCCATTAATAATATGTATGTGTAGTGGTATCTCATTTTAATTTATAATTCTCAAATCACATATAATGTTGAACATCTTTTCATATGCTTTTTTGATATCTGTAGATCTTCTTTGGTGACGTGTCTGTTCAGGTCTTTTGAACATTTTTTTTTAATATGAAATTTTTTGGCAAATTGGTTTCCATACAATACCTAGTGCTCATACCAACAGGTGCCCTCCTCAGTGCCCATCACCCACTATCCCCTCCCTCCCACCCCCTATCAACCCTCAGTTTATTCTCAGTTTTTAAGAGTCTCTTATGGTTTGGCTCCTTCCCTCTCTGTAACTTTCTTTCCCTCTCCCCTCCCCCCTGGTCTTCTGTTAAGTTTCTCAGGATCCATGTAAGAGTGAAAACATATGGTATCTGTCTTTTTCTGTATGACTTATTTCACTTAGCATAACACTCTCCAGTTCCATCCACGTTGCTACAAAAGGCCATATTTCATTCTTTGTCATTGCCACATAGTACTCCATTGTATATATAAACCATAGCTTCTTTATCCATTCATCGGTTGATGGGCATTTAGGCTCTTTCCATAATTTGGCTGTTGTTGAAAGTGCTACTATAAACATTGGGGTACAAGTGCCCCTATGCATCAGCACTCCTGTATCCTTTGAGTAAATTCCTAGCAGTGCTATTGCTGGGTCATAGGGTAGGTCTATTTTTAATTTTTTGAGGAACCTCCATGCTGTTTTCCAGAGCAGCTGCACCAGTTTGCATTCCCACCAGCAGTGCAAGAGGGTTCCTGTTTCTCCACATCCTCTCCAGCATCTATAGTCTCCTGATTTGCTCGTTTTAGCCACTCTGACTGGCATGAAGTGATATCTGAGTGTGGTTTTGATTTGTATTTCCCTGATGAGGAGTGACATTGAGCATCTTTTCATATGCCTGTTGGCCATCTGGATGTCTTCTTTGGAAAAATGTCTATTCATGTCTTCTGCCCATTTCTTCACTGGATTATTTGTTTTTTGGGTGTGGAGTTTGGTGAGTTCTTTATAGATTTTGGATACTAGCCCTTTGTCTGATATGTCATTTGCAAATATCTTTTCCCATTCCATTGGTTGCCTTTTAGTTTCGTTGATTGTTTCCTTCGCAGTGCAGAAGCTTTTTATCTTGATGAGGTCCCAGTAGTTCATTTTTGCTTTTAATTCCCTTGCCTTTGGAGATGTGTCAAATAAGAAATTGCTGTGGCTGAGGTCAGAGAGGTTTTTTTCCTGCTTTCCCCTCTAGGGTTTTGATGGTTTCCTGTCTCACACTCAGGTCCTTCATCCATTTTGAGTTTGTGTAAGAAAGTGGTCTAGTTTCATTCTTCTGCATGTTGCTGTCCAGTTCTCCCCGCACCATCTTTTGAACATTTAAAAACAAATTATTTATTAATTTTGAGAGAGAGAGAGAGAGAGAGAGAGAGAGAGAGAGAGAATGAATGAATCCCAAGCAGGCTCCACGCTGTCAGCACAGAGCCTGACGTGGGACTCGGTCTCACAAACCATGAGATCATGACCTAAGCCAAAATCAAGAGCCAGAGGCTTAACTGACTGAGCTACCCAGGCACTTCTGCCCATTTTGTAATTGAGTGTTTTTTGTTAAGTTTTAAGAATTTTTTGAATATTTTAGTAACGGATTTATATCTGATATGTCTTTTATAAATATTTTCTCCTGGCCTGTGGCTTGTCTTCAAATTCCCTTGAGAGTGTTTTTTGTAGAGCAATAGTTTCATTTTAATGAAGTCTAGCTTGATTCTTTCTTTCATGGATCATGCATTGGGTGTAGAATCCAAAAGGTCGTTGGCATACACAGGTAATTTAGATTTTCTCTTATGTTATCCAGAAAACTCTAGAGTTTTTAAATTTTATTTTGAGAGAGAGAGAGAGGGAACACGCGTGAGAATCTCAAGCAGGCTCCACATTCAGCACAGAGCCTGACATGGGACTCCATTCCACAACCATGAGATCATGACCTGAGCCAAAATCAAGAGTTGGACACTCAAATACTGAGCCCCCTAGGGTGCCCCTCTGGAGTTTTAAGGATTGTATTTTACATTTAGATCTTTGATCTGTTTTGATTTAATTTTTGCGAAGGGTGTAAGGTCTGTCTCTAAATTTATTTTTTTATGATGATGTCCAGTTGTCCCAGCACTCTTTGTTGAAAAGGCTACCTTTTCTCCATTGTATCACCTTTGTTCCTTTGTCAAAGATCAGTTGATTATATTTATGTGGGTGTACTTTTGTGCTCTCTGTTCTGTTGATCTGTTTGTTCTTTCTCTAATACTGAACTGTCTTGATTACTGTAGCTTTATAATAGTTTTGAAGTCAGGTAGTGTCAGCTTCCATCTTTTTAACTCTCCTTACGTTAGATTATGTTACATGTTACCTATTCCAGGTCTGTTACCTTTTCATATAAACTTTGGAATCAGTTTGTCAATATCCAAAAACAATTTGCTGAGATGTTTACTGGCAGTAGGTTGTCTTATCATGCACAGAAGTTTTAAGTTTTGATGTAGTCTGGTTTATCTATTTTTACTTTGTTGCCTGTGCTTTTGGTGTAATATCCAGGAAATAATTTTCAAGTTTATATCATGAAGATTTTAACTGTTTTTTAAGAGTCTTTTTAACTCTTAGAAGAGCAAAAGCTTAAAACTTTTATGAGGATTACATTATTAATTCTTTTATAGAGTATGCTTAAGAAATCTTTGTCTAACCCAAGGTCACAAAAATGTTGTCCTGTTGTACCAGTTTTACACTTTTACATCTAACTATATGATACATTTTGAGGTAATTTTGTTTATAGTACAAGGTATGGGTAGCAGATTTTTTTTTGTTTTATTGTTTTTTTTTTCCCCTTGGTATACTTTTTTTTTTTTATTTAATTTTTTTTTCCAACGTTTATTTATTTTTGGGGCAGAGAGAGACAGAGCATGAACGGGGGAGGGGCAGAGAGAGAGGGAGACACAGAATCGGAAACAGGCTCCAGGCTCTGAGCCATCAGCCCAGAGCCTGACGCGGGGCTCGAACTCACGGACCGCCAGATCGTGACCTGGCTGAAGTCGGACACTTAACCGACTGTGCCACCCAGGCGCCCCTCCTTTGGTATACTTATGTCCAATTATTTCACCACCATTTGTTTAAAAAAACTTATTTCTCCATTGAAGTACTTTTGCACCTTTGTTGGAAATCAATTGTTCATTTATGTGTGCATTTATTTCTGGGTTTTCCAGTGTATTTCATTGATCTGTGTATCTATTCTTTAGCCAGTATCATACTATATTTATTAAGGTAGGTTTATCTTAAGTCTTGAAATTAGGCAGCATGAGTCATTCACATTTATTATACCTTTTCAAAATTATTTTGGCTATGCTAGTGGTCAGTTGCCTAAATTTTAGAAATAATAGCTATAAAAATTTTTGCTGGGATTTTGATTGGCATTGGATTGAATCTACAGACCAATTTAGGGTTAATTGGCACCTTAACAAAACTGAGTTTTACAATTCATAAACATGGTAAACCTCTTAATGTATTTTGGTCTTCTTGATTTCCCATTTTGTCCTTTTCAGGGCTGTTAGTTTTCTGATTTCCATCACTAATGTGGGGTTTTGGTTTTCTTTTTTTTTTTCAGTATATGAAATTTGTTGTCAAATTGGTTTCCATACAACACCCAGTGCTCATCCCAAAAGGTGCCCTCCTCAATACCCATCACCCACCCTCCCCAACTCCCACCCCCCATCAACCCTCAGTAGGGGTTTTGGTTTTCAAGCCTAACACAAGGCTGCAGGGAGGATATGGGATAGGGGAATTTTAAAAAGTCTTTGTTCTTACCAAGATTCAAGTTTCTTGAATAAATGCTGTTTGGATTATTTCAAGTAAACTGTTAGATATGTGAATTCAACAAAGTCACAGGATATAAAATCAATGTACAGAAATCAGTTGCAATTCTATACACTAATAATGAAGCAGCAGAAAGAGAAATCAAGGAATTGATCACATTTACATTTGCACTAAAAACCGTAAGATACCTAGGAATAAACCTAACCAAAGAGGTAAAAGATCTGTATGCTGAAAACTATTGAAAGCCTATGAAAGAAATTGAAGATGACACAAAGAAATGGAATAACATTCCATGCTCATGGTTTGGAAGAACAAATATTTTTAAAATGTCTGTACTACCCAAAGCAATCTATACATTTAATGCAGTCCCTATCCAGGATAACACCAGCATTCTTCATAGAGCTAGAACAAACAGTCCTAAAGTTTGTATGGAACCAGAAAAGACCCTGGATAGCCAATGTAACGTTGAAAAAGAAAACCAAAGCTGGAGGTATCACAATTCTGGACTTTAAACTGTATTTCAAAGCTGTAGTCATCAAGACAGTATGGTATTGGTACAAACACATACATATAAATCAATGGAATAGAATAGAGAACCCAGAAATGGACATACAAACGAATGGCCAACTAATCTTTGACAAAGCAGGAAAGAGTATCCAATGGAGGGGGATGAAGACAGTCTTTTCAGCAAATGGTGTTGGAAAAACTGGAAAGTGACATGCAGAAGAATGAAACTGGACCCCTTTCTTACACCATACACAAAAATAAATTCAAAATGGATGAAAGACCTAAATGTGAGACGGGAAACCATCAAAATCCTAGAGGAGAAAACAGGCAGCAACCTCTTTGACCTCAGCTGCAGCAGCTTCTTACTAGATATTTCTCCAGTGGCAAGGGAAATAAAAGCAAAAATGAACTTTTGGGACCTCATCAATGTAAACCTTCTGAACAGCGAAGGTAACAGTCAACAAAACTAAATGTTTACTTCCAGAGTTCTATACAATTCGAATTAGAAAGTTTTTGCCAGGATTCTAACTGCTTTTATTGAGGAGAGGCTTTTTGGAGATCCTTACTCTGCCATTCTTGCTGATACCATTCTCTGTTCTGTTTCTTAAGATATTATAACAAGTATTAATAAAGATATTGAAACTCTCAAGGTATAAATTGAGTTTCCCAAATTTATTATCTCAGCTGTTGAACTAAACATAAACAAGGATATTTCTTCTTTTATTGTTTGTTAAGATTTCAGGAAAGTTGATTACTTTCCTCATAGCTTTGTTGTGAGATTTAAAGGTTAATACATGGAACAATCTCTCAATTACAGTACATGGAATTAAGAACAATAAACTCTCAATTATTATTAGCTGTTATCAACAATTTCCTTTCCTTCATCTTCCTCCTTTAGATACCACTCATTGGAGATTCCCCCCCACCTTTTTTTTGATGCAAAGCTGAGTTTTACTATTGCTTTTCAAGTCATTGGTTTTATACAGTACAAGAGAAAATTCATCACTTCTTGTCCAGTTCAAAAGGGCAATGGCATTGGTATATACAAGAAGAAAAGACTTGAACATTTTCTGCAATGATAGCTCAAAGCCTATGGAGAAATCATTCTCAAAAAGTTTTATTTGTATGTGAGATTTATCAATATGCTTAGTTCTCTAAAAAAAAGTTTTCATAAGTGCTTTTGATGTCTTTCAATTGTTATTTTTAAAGGACATCCAATTATATGATCTGCTTTTTCCTCTGTCCCTGTATAATCATTCAGTTTCCATTTACTAGAAAATATTTTATAAGAGTACAGTATTTGGGATAGCAAAGAGGAAAGGACGTTGATTTTTTGAGATTATAGATATCAAATACTGTTATTCTGAAGGCAAAGATAACTAATAAATATAAGTAGGAAATGAATATATATTACTAAAAAGAGACTGTTTATTAGGATCTAAATTGAAAGGATATTTCCCCAAGGAAATCAAAGAAACTCTATGCAGGCTTAGAAGCAAAAATCTTCAGAAAACATCTGCTTTTAAATAATGGAGATTTTCCTTTTTAAACCCAAGAAGAAAAACTATAACAAAACTCTAAAATAATAGATTAGAATTGAGAAAATTTGGTAATATTTCCTTTCTCTGAAAATTGTTTTTATTGTGTAATGGAAACTTTCATTATTATTGCTGTGTATGAATGCTGAGAGGGAATAAATGAAGCACAGACGTCAACATCAGCATCTAGAAAACCAAGAAATGTTCATAGAGTTGAAGTACAGGTCCTTTGAGGTATTTTAAAATTTTTTGTGTTTTATTCAGTTGAAAGTTTTGCCTTTTGAAGAAAATTGGAAATGTGTTTATTGTAAGACTTTTCCTTTTAGAGTAAACTACTCCTCATAAATCCACCGTACTTGTACCTATCTTAGCAAGTTTTGCATTAATTTTTTTCCCTAAAAATTCTCATATGGTGTGTCTTATAGGAAATGACAACAATATGTGTTAATTTCCTTTGTATGCTTTGTTTTAGGTTGGTACAGAGGAGTTTCAACAAAGAAGCCAAATGTAAAGGTATGATAAGTTCATTGTTACTTTTTCTAATATAGGAACCTAACTAGTATGTTTGTTGGATATAAAAACAATTCTTACCTGCGCATCTTTTAATCTTTTACAGTAGGCGCACTCATCCTTTCCTTTACAGAACTATATCAGATGCTGCTGTGTGTCAGCAGTATTAAAATGTTTCTCTTTCTTTTTTAATGTTTATTTATTTATTTATGAGAGAGTGAGAGAGCACACATGCAAGCTGGGGAGGGACGGAGAGAGGGAGACAGAGAATCCCAAGCAGGCTCTGCACTATCAGCACAGAGCCTGATGTGGGGCTCGAACCCACAAACCATGAGATCATGACCTGAGCTGAAATCGAGAGTCATATGTTTAACCGACTGAGCCACTCAGGTGCCTTAAAATGTTTTATTTTTTTTTAAAGGACAGAAAATGCATGTATGATCATAGCTGCAAAGTTTATTTTGAAAAAGCCCATTAGGACACTTAATATTTTTTTCCTTCAAAAAGTAGAGACTTTTTGTAGAGATTTGACAAAAAGTAAAGACTTATTCATAGTCCTAGTCCTGTGGATCCATGGGATTATTTAGATAAGTTTATTTCTAAAATACAAAATAGAAAAAACTTTCAAATAATGTTCAATTAGATGTCTTTGTTGATGATGATATTCTTGTTAAAATATAAATTTAAACAAGACTTTTTATGAATAGATTTTATGTATTTATTCTGTTTCCAGTTAATATTAATTTAATCAAATAAAATATATTTTAATTGGCAGTTATAATACATTTAGGAACATTGTTCTTCTCCTCACTCTTTCATATCATTAATATTAGAAGCTTTTATATATTTCTGTAGCTTAATGTTTAACGTATTTTGCTATTTTCTTGTACAGATAAATAATCAAAATGATCATATACTGTTTTTATTAAGAAAGAAAATTGTTCAGAGTTCTAATCATCAATTTTTCCAGTACGATCATTCATTTTATTAGTTTTTATTAGTTTTTAATGATTATAAGAAGACAGTATCTTCAAATTTTAATTCCTTGCAGCCTGGGCATCTTACCCTTGGCACTGTTCACATTTTGGGCCAGATAATTCTTCATTGTGGGGGGCGGTCTTGTGCATTATAATATACTTGGCAGCATATATGACTCCTACTCAATAAATGTCAGTAACATTTCCCCCCTTGAAGTTGTGGCAGTGAAAAATGTAGACATTGCCAAAATCCCTTCTCTACCACTACTCATCAGTAATGCTTTTGTGAAAATAATTTCTGTATTTTATGTATTTGTCTTGATTTAAAATTACCAAAAATTTAGAATTTGAATAGATGAGAAATCTCATAAATTATTGGAAAGTTGTAATTTGTGATATTACATACTTTTTATTTATTATAGGTAATATTTGTGACCTTGGCCGCCCTATCACCTTGTTTCCAATACTAGTGTTTGAGGATCATTGTGGAGATGATAGTCATTCAAATTATAGTATGTTTGTAATTAAAACAACAATTGATGAACAGTGTATGGCTTTGAAACCTTGTTGAGTGAGACATGAACTATGACACCCTTAAAATATTATCTACTACTGTATAACAAAGTGTATCAAAATTTAGTGGATTAATTTAATCACCATTTTATCTCTCATTATTTTGTACCTTGACTGGGGCCACCTGGACACTTAGTTATATGGCTATAATCATCTGGAGGATCAGCTAGCTGTTTTTTATCCAAGAGGGTCTATTCACATGTCTGGCATCCTGACAAGGATGGCTGGAAGGCTCTCCTCAGCCAGATCACTGATATAGCTAGACTTTCCATATAGTCTCAAGGCTTCTCCATATGACTTGTCTAGCAGATAATCAGAATTCTGTTTTAGAGTTAAGGAAAGGTGCTCAGAATCTCATACCTATTTTCTAAATTTCCTGCAACAAAGGTGTTTAGAGACTGTAGGAGAGACTACCTTGTGATTAATCTTAGGAATGATTTCATAAGCCAATCAAAATGAAGAAACCAAATTAAACTAATCTTAAGCATTAGAGCTCATTTTTGTCTGATCAGACTCTCTTAATGTCTTTACTTTTGACTAATGACTTCTGAAATTGTGTATTTTGGTAATACCAACTTCATTCTAGCGTCTTAGGTTATTGTAGCATTTATTAATAAAATAACTGTATGCCTTTGAATAGCATGTGTTTGTATTCTTAAACTTTAAAAATTTAACAACTGGAAATAAAGATAGAGATAACCATTTCATGTGGCAATGATATTTTGTGGAACCATGGTGAAAATTCTTTATTATTTGTAAAATATAATCATTTAATGATTCTACACACTTTAAAGTGATAAAAATGCATTTCTATATATCTTTTATATATAATTCTGTTTAATTGTATATATAATTTTATTTTATATTAATTATATATAATTAATATAATCACAATAAGTAAAAATTTCAGTAGGTTTTTTATAGCTGTTCGTGTTTAAAGAAAATTAAAAGGTGACTTATTAGTATGTCTTGAGTTGCGTTTGACTTATAATAAAACTGATAATAGCCTGAATAAAATAATATCTGAACTAGATAGCAAATAGAGCATTCAGAAGTATTAATAAGTGGTAAAACATTTCTTTCTATAAAACAGTTTATAAAACTCTCAAAGCTTAATTGTTTTGTTCTTCATGAATACTTTGTAGTAAGATACTACATTCTTAAAGAAAAACTGGGATGAGGAGCACCTGTGTGGCTCAGTGAATGAGGCGTCTGACTCTTGATTTCAGCCAGGTCATGATCTCATGGTTCATGAGATTGAGCCCTGTGTTGGACACTGTGCTGACAGCGCAGAGCCTCCTTGGGATTCTCTCTTTCTCTCTCTGCCCCTCTCCTGCTTGTGCATGCTTGCATGTTGTGTGCACGTACACTCTCTCTCAAAAATAAATAAACATTAAAAAAAGGAAAATAAAAACTGGGATGATTATAAAATATGCTTTAAGTTACATACTTTTGTGACTATATATTGAAGTTTTACATTTTAAGAGGATACTATGTAGGAAAAATAAACTACTAAATTTTATGCCCAGTGATCTTAAGAATGATAGGTTTTTGTCTTTTGCATTTTTTGAAGGCTTTATTTTTGCATCATACACTCCAGGGTAAAACTTATTTAGGCTTTATAATTTTAGAAATCAAAAGTTTTTGAGACATAATATCTTTTGGTGAAATGTCATGTTACATAATTGTTAGGCTTGCCAAAATATTAGCTTTCTTAAGAGCATACATAAAGAATTAAAAAATAAGAGAGTTAGATAAAATTAAGAAAAGGACAACAGATATTTGATAATTTTGTGTTTTTAAATAAAATATATGCTCATGAGGAAAAGAATGAAATTCTAGAAAGTTTATATTTCCCATTTTGTAATTAGGTTTTATGTAATAACTGTCAACTAGATACCTAGAATTCTGCCAGATAGCTACAAGGCCTTATAGAATGTTTTATTTACATCATAAAAGCAGAGGTATAGAGGCATGAAATTGCAAGGCATGTTCAAGGAATGTTAGATACTCCAAACTGGCAAGGGCATAGTACAGAAAAATGATGGATGCCAAAGCAGGAAAGGTAGGTTGGATCTATATTTGAAGACTCTTATATGCCAGAGAATATAAGGAATGCTAAAGAATTTGGATTTTGTCTCTCTGGCAACAGGGAATCTGCCATTTAACAGAGGAGTGTATCTACCATTGCCACACAGCATAATTATAAAATGGAGTTTATTGGAGAAACAGTAAGCACCTGTTAAAGATACATATTGAAGTATTTATGCATGAATTCTAAAATTCTCTCTAACGTACTGCATTAGGTAAAAATGTGTATGTGGGGATTAATGAATCAAGATTGACAAAATGTTGGTACTTATCAAAGCTGAGTGATGTGTTCATGGAGGTTCATTATGTTATTCTGTCTAATTTTGTGTGTATTTGAAATAGGGATAACATTATTACTTCAAAGAATTGTTATGAGGAATCAGTGAACTTATATGAAGCTCATAACAAAGTGCTTATTAGCACATGATAACAGCGCAATAAATGTTTGCTTCTGTTGCTATAACAACTACTGCTATGGTAGTATAGGGCTGCAAGTGAGACTTGAGATCACCTTAGAGGACAAAAAAGAGGAACTAGCACAAAGAGACTGAGAAATGGAGGTTATAATTGGCTAAGGAGAAGGAAGTGTGTTTTTTGTTTTTTAGAACATGGTGATTAATGATTTCAAGTACTGTGGAGTAGTGTAGTAGAATGTACTGAGTAGGGGGTATTGTGTTTTACAATTAGAAGGCCATTGGTGATTTTTAAGAGACTCCCTTTATGTGGATCCGGAGAAACTTAACAGAAGACCATGGGGGAGGGGAAGGGAAAAAAAAAAGAGGTTAGAGAGGGAGGGAGCCAAAACATAAGAGACTCTTAAAAACTGAGAACAAACTGAGGGTTGATGGGGGGTGGGAGATGGGTATTGAGGAGGGCACCTGTTGGGATGAGCACTGGGTGTTGTATGGAAACCAATTTGACAATAAATTTCATATTAAAAATAAAAAGAGAATCCCATTTAATAGGATTGATAGTAGCAGAGAGCCAGAGTCTAGTGAGTAGGTAACGGGTGAAAGGAAGGAAGTAGATGTAGATTCTAGGGAGTATAAGGTTGTTGGTTTGGGGAGTAGAGAAGTCTGATGAACATTTTGCATTTGATTTATGTAAAATTCTGGAAAATGCTGATAATTTATAATGCCTTAAACCAGTTTAGTGGCTGCCTACTAATAATGTTGAAAAGAGGAATGGATTACAGAAAAGATAAGAGAAAACTTTTGGGGATGATGCAAATTTCTTTATTTTAATTGTGTCCATGGTTTCACTGTATATGTACTATATGCCCAAAGCATCAAATTCCACACATGTATGCAGTTTATGGTATATCAGCAGTGTGTCATATATCAGCTATACCTCAATAAAGTTGTTTAAAAAAAACCATTAAATGGTTTTTTACATCAGACCCTGAAGATGTGATTTCACATTCACTCTGAGAGTTACTATTTCAGTTTCTCAATTTACCTGTGGTGGTTAATTTTGATACAGACTTGGTCAAATATGAAGTAATCCTGAGAACTTATCTGATGTTATTTTTAAATGAAGGGAAACTATAGTTGTCATCAGTAAGAGTTCTAACTGAAAATCTTTTTAAAATGACTTTTATCGTTGTTACTCAGCATTGGAATTTTGTGTTTGTGATCTGGAATTTATCTAACAGCCACATGTTAAGTATACTCCATCAGTGGGCCTTAATTACTAGTGTGTTTGTATTGTTGTAGGTGGGGAGAAAGTGGTAGAAGTTGAAAAGAATGAAGGCTAGGTGGTATTTTGTGCAAGGCTTACTTGTGTTTGGAAGTCCTCAAGACCACCCGTAAGTTTGAAGATTTGCTATGAAGACCCACCGGATTCATTATATAGTTGCTCTCAAAAGCTATGAATTACTTTTTGTATTCTATGAGGAATCTGCAAAGGGAAAAAGATGAATGCAGTAAAGTCTGGAGAAATCAGCTACAGGGTTCCAAGAGTCCTTTTCCAGTGGAGTCACACAGGACAAATCTAATTCCCCCAACAACACTGTAACAACACATGTGAAATGCTGCCAACCAGAGAAGCTTGTTTGAGACCTGGTGCCCAGAGTTTTTATTGTCACTGGTGATATAGGCACCTTCTACTTAGTACATAACAAAATTCCGCACTCCCAGAAGGAAAGCACGTATTTAACATAAACCATATTGTTTGTGCCAAATAGTTTAGGCACAGTGAGCAATTCTTACCAGTTAATGGTGAGAACTCTCCACAAATTTAAGTTTAAATATGAGAGTTTCAGTTGGTCCATGTTTCAGCAACAGTTTTCATTTTTAGTCTTTTAAATTTTAGCCATTCTAATGAATGAGCCAGCAGTATCTTGTTCTGATTTTAATTTTTATTTATCTGATGACTCAAGAGGTTAAAAACTTTTTCAAATGTTTATTGACCTGTTGCCTCATTTTTCTGTGTAGTATCTGTTTATGTCTTTCACTTACATTTTACTGGGACTTTTTTTTTTATAGAGTTACGTGAATTCTTTATTCTGAATACAAGTCCTTGTAAATATTTCTTCTAGTTTGTGGCTTGCCTTTTTCTTTTTTTTTAAAGTTTATTTATTTATTTATTTATTTTTTTGCAACGTTTTTATTTATTTTCGGGACAGAGAGAGACAGAGCATGAACGGGGGAGGGGCAGAGAGAGAGGGAGACGCAGAATCGGAAACAGGCTCCAGGCCCTGAGCCATCAGCCCAGAGCCTGACGCGGGGCTCGAACTCACGGACCACGAGATCGTGACCTGGCTGAAGTCGGACGCTTAACCGACTGCGCCACCCAGGCGCCCCTAAAGTTTATTTATTTTGAGAGAGAGAAAGCGAGCACGCAGGGGTGGGGTAGAGAGAGAGAGAGAGAGAAAGGAAGCTGGAACTCTGGAACCATGAGATCATGATCTGAGATGAAATACTTAACTCTCTGAGCCACCCAGGTGCACCTGGCCTTTTTATTTTCTTACTGTTGTGTCCTGAAGAGTAGATTTTAATTTTGAGGAAGCTAATTTGTCATTTAAGTTTATTTTTGTTTTGGTAGAGCTAATGTTCTGTCTTTAGTATCTTTGTCCAATTCATTTTCTGACAGGTTAGTTGTATTTTATAGGAAATTTGTCAAAAATACTTTTGATTTTTTTGTTACAGTTATTCAAGCTATTTATTATTTTTTAATGTCTGTAAGATATTCAGTGGTAATCCCTCCTTCATTCCAGATTTTAGAAATTTGTGCCCTCTCTTTTTCTTGATCAAATCTACATAGATTTTTGTTGTTTTGTTGATCTTTTGAAAAAAATTAACAACTTTTGACTTCAAACATTTTTTGGTTGATTATTTCAAAGATCACTGCTTTCTATTATCGTAGTCATTTTATTTACTTTCGGATTATTCACTTTTATTTTTAAAAGGTGTTTTTGGAAGTGCCTGGGTGGCTCAGTTGGTTGAGCATGCAACTGCAACTCAGGTCATGATCTTAGGGTTCATTAGTTTGAGCCCTGTGTTGGGCTCTGTGCTGACAGCTCAGAGCCTGGAGCCTGCTTCAGATTCTGTGTCTCCCTCTCTTTCTGCCCCTCTCCTGCTCACACACACATACACAAACACACACACACACTCACACACACACACACACACACACACACACACACACACACACACACTCTGTCTCTCTCTCTCTCTCTCAAAAATAAATAAAAATAAAAACATTAAAAAAATAAAAGAATGAAATTTTGCCCTTTGCAATGATGTGGATACAGCAATTATGCTAAGCAAAAATAAATCAGTCCGAGAAAGACAAATACCATATGATTTCACTCACATGTGGAATTTAAGAAACAAAACAGATGGACACAGATGGGGAAAAACAGTAAGAGAGGCAAACCAGAAAACAGACTCAACTGTAGAGAACAAACTGAAGGTTGCTGGAGGGGAGGGGGGCAGGGGGATTGGTTAAATAGGTGATGGGTATTAAGGAGGGCACTTGTGATGAGTAGTCGGTGTTGTATGTAAGTGATGAATCACTAAATTCTACATCTGAAACTTATATTACACTGTGTTAGCTAACTGGAATTTAAATTGAAAAGAAATTTTAAATGTTTTATTTATTTTTGAGAGTGAGAGTGCAAGCAGGGAGGGACAGAAAGACAGGGGAGCAGAAGATCAGAAGTGGGCTCTGCGCTGACAACAGCAACCCAATGTGGGGCTCGAACTCACAAACTGTGAGATCGTGACCTGAGCCTACATCAGATGTTCAACCAATTGAGCCACTCAGGCACCCCAATTAACTGGAATTTAAATAAAAACTTACACTGTTTTATATTATCTCACAGTTTTTTTGTTTTTGTTTTTTTTACTGCTGTTTAATTTTTTAGGCTTTCCCTCAACTATGTTCCTTTATTTGCGTGGTTTTAATACTAGGTCTTCAAGTGTGCTGCTCTTTCTTCCACAGTATTTAATCTTCCATTAAATACCTTGAATGAAGTTTTCACTTAGATGTGTTTTTCAGCTCTGTTATTTCCATTTTGTTCCATTTTGTATATTTATTCCACTTTCATTATGTTCATGGTTTCTTTTAAATTCTTGAGGAAACTTTAATAGTTATTTTTAACTTCTTTTCTGCTAGTTACCATTGTATATCATTTTTGGTCTATTTTTATTGATTACTTTTTCTTCTGATTATGGTTTATATTTTCTCATACCTAGTGATTTTTTGTGTTTTCTTTTCCAGAATTTTGAAGTTGTGTTGTTGAATTTATTGATCTGAATTTTGTCATTTTCTTTTAAAGAAAGTTTAATTCTTTTCTTTTTTTAAGTAGGCTCCATGTCCAGTGTGGGGCTTGAACTCATGGACCCTGAGACCAAGAGTTGCATGTTCTACCAACTGAACCAGCTAGGCACCCCAGAAGTTTAATTCATTTTTGCAGGCAATTAATTCACTTGTAATTCAGCTTGATTCTTAAGGTTTGTTGCAGTATGTCTACAGTAGCCTTTACTCTAGGATTGTTTGACCTTGCTCTTTACATGCAGTCTTACTGGGTCTTTATTGCAAGACCATGTGTTCACGGAGTTCTTTCATTCTGGTGGGTTAGCATTTAAATGTGTACCAATCTTATGTTTTTTCCAGGAATTGTTTAGTTTATAGATGTCCATTAATTGCTCTTTTCCTGGACTTGTATAGTCTCACTCTGTACGATTGCAGCTTAGTTTTCAGGCAAAGACTCAAGGAAATCTCTATGGGGAATCCTGTAATTCTTGGTCTTCATGATTCCCTTCTGTTCTGTCACACAGAATCCATCTCTTCCACTCTTCTTTACTGATGTGTACAGTGTTTACTAATGTTTACAAATGTTTACAGTGCTTTGCTCTGTGCTGTCCTGTTTTGATCTATAAAGGCCTCTAGACGAAAAGTGTTAGAAAATTGTATGACTCACTTCCTTTGTTTCCCTTCTCCTAGTGATCACACATTACTGTGCTACTGGTTGTCTAGTTTCTGAAAACAGTTGTTTCACATATTTGGTTCAGTTTTCTAGTTGTTTTTGACAGAAGACAGGTCCTGATTTTCTTTGTTATATGTTATATTCTTGAGATAATTAAGGATTCATATGCAGTTATAATAAATATAAAGAGATCCAAGTCTTCCATTGATAACATCTTATAAAACTGTAGTACAATATAAAAACCAGGACAGTGACATTAATATAATCAAGAGGCAAAACATTTCCATCACCACAAGGATCTCTCATTTTGCCTTTTTGTAGCAATACCCACTTCCCCTCCACGTCTACTGCCTTGTGTTTTCTGGCAACCAGTAATCTGTTTTCTTTTTTTTAGAATTTCATCATTTAAAAATGTATGTAAGTGGAGCCATACAGTATGGCAGCATTTTGGAATTGGGAATTTTCACTCAGCATAACTGTCTGGAAATTTGTCCATATTGTTGCATGTATCATTCCTTGGGGCATCTGGGTGGCTCTGTCAGTTTAGCATCTGAATTTGGCTCAGGTCATGATCTCATGGTTTGTGAGTTCAAGCCCTGCATTGAGCTCTGTACTGACAGTGTGGAGCCTGCCTGGGATTATCTCTCTTGCACGGTCTCTCTGTCCCCCTCCTTGTGCGCGCTCTCTCTCTCTCTCTCAAAATTAACAAATACACTTAAAAAATAGTGCATTCCTTTTTATTTTTGAGTTATATGTTATGGCATGGATATACCATTTGTTTAACCATTCATATTTTGAAGGTTATCCAAGTGTCCAGTTTTTTGCTATTAAAAGAGAACTGTTATAAACATTTATGTACAGGTTTTGTGCTTTCATGAGTAAAAGTTTATATTTCCCTGGAATAAATGCCCAGGCATGCACTTGTTGGTTTATAGGGTAGTTGCAGATGTAGTTTTTAAAGAAACGGTCAAACCAGTTTCTAGAGAGGTGGTACCATTATACATTTCCACCTGCAGTGTAGGAGAGATCTAGTTTCTTGGCATTCTTACCAACATTGATTTTGTCACTGTTTTCTATTTAGTGATTCTGATAGGTGTAGTAGTATCTCATTGTAATTTTAATTTGTATTTCCGTAATGGTTACTGATGTTGAACACATGTTTATTTGCCATCTGTATATGATCTTCACACCTTTTACCCATTTTCTAATTGGACTTTCTGTTTTTAACTATTATGTTTTGGAGTTCTCTATATATTCTAGATACTAGTTTTATATCAGATGTGTGTTTTGAAAATTTTTCTCTCCATCTGTATGCTCTTGAACAGAGTCTTTCACAGAGGAAGTTTTAAATTTTGGTGGAGTGTGACTTGAGAGTGTTTCCTCTCATGGATTGTGCATTTGGTATAAAATCTAAGAGTTCTTTGCCTTCCTTAGATTTCCTGTGAAGAAGATTTTCTCTTATGTTTTTTCTAAAAGTTACATAGTTTTATCTTTTAAGTCTTTGATCTATTTGAAGTTAATTTTTAGAGCAGGTTTGATGGTGAGGTTGACTTATTCCATCTATACCTGATTTGTTGACACTATCAGGGATATTGTTTTGTGTATGCATGTCCGGTTGCTCCAGCTTCATTTGTTGAAAAGGTTATTTTTCCCCTATTAAATTGCTGTTGTAAAAACAGCAACAGTATATTTGTGTGGGTCTGTTTCTGGTTTCTCCGTTCTATTCCATTGATCTATTTGCCTGTCTCTCTGCCAGTACTGCAAGTCTTGATTTTTGTAGCTGTCTTGAAATCTGATAGACTGATTTTATTCTCACACTTTATTCTGTTTAAAAATTCTTTTATGTATTCTAGTTTATTTTTCATATAAACTTTAGAAGAATCTTGAGAATATGTAAAAAATCTTGCTAGGATTTTTTAGGGATCATATTAAACATGTGTACTGGTTTGGGGAGAAATGATAGGTTGAGTCTTCAAGTCCATGCACATAGTCTATCTCTTTGGTTATTCAGCGTTTTTGACATTTTCATATACAAGTTATGTATCTGTTTTGTTAGATTACACCTGAGTATATCCTATTTTTGAGTGATTATAAATGGTATTGTATTTTAAATTTCAGTGTGCTCAGGTTCATTGCTAGTATCTAGAAATACAATTGATTTGTGTATGTTTATTTGTGTCCTGTAACCTTTGTTTAACTCTCTTACCAGTTATAGGACTTTTTTTTTAACTTCTTGGGATTTTCTACATAGATAATCATGTCATTTGCAAGCAGAGTCATTTTTATCTCTTCATTTCTGAACTGTATGCCTTTTATTTCCTTTTTAAAATTAGTGCTTTATTGGGGCACCTGGATGGCTCAGTCGGTTAAGCATCTGACTTCGGCTCAGGTCATGATCTCATGGTTTGTGAGTTTGAGCCCCAGGTCAGTCTCTGTGCTGACAGCTCAGAGCCTGGAGCCTGCTTTGGATTCTGTGTCTCCCTCTCTTTGCTCCTCCCCTCCTTGTGCTCTGTCTCTCTGTCTCTCAAAAATAAATAAATATTTAAAAAAATTTAAAATTAGTGCCTTATTTCACTGGCTAGAATTTCCAACACTATGGTGAATATGAATGGTGCCCTTGATCTTAGGGGGAAAATATTCATTCTTTCACCATTAATGGTTCATAATGCTTCTTTGTAAGTGCTTTTCATCAAATTAGGAAGTTCTCCTCTATTCCTAGTATTAATTTTACTTAATATTATTTCAGCTTTATTGAGATATAATTGATAAAGTTGTATATGTCTAATGTGTACAAGATGATGACTTGATATATGTATACTTTGTGAAATGATTTACACAGTTAATTGATTAACACATCTGTCACTTCACATAATAACTTTTTTTTTTTGCTGGTAGAAATGCATAAGATCTATTCTTATAGCAGATTTCTAGTACACGACCCACTTTTATTAGTCATAGTCAATATGTAATACATTAGATCCTCAGAGCTTTTCATCAGCTTATATAAGGTTATTATTCAGCTTATAGCAGAAAGGTTGTACCCTTTGACCAGCATGTTCACAATTTCCCCACTTCCTAGCCCTTGGTAGCAACCATTCTACTCTCTGTATGAGTTCAATATTTACTTATTTATTTATAAAACATACACTATTTGTCTTTCTATGTCTGGCTATTTTCATTTAGCATAATGTTGCAAATGGCAGAATTTCCTTCTTTCCTTTGGCTGAATAATATTCCATTGTGTATATGTGTGTGTGTATCCCATCATCTATCTGCTTATCCATTGGTAGACACTTAGGTTGTTTCCATATCTCGGCTATTGTGAATAATGCTATAAGGAATATGGGAGTGCAGCTGTCTCTTTGAGACATGATTTATAGTTAAGAATATATCTTGCAGATACATAGCCAGAGGTGGAATTCCTTGATCATATGTTGGTTCTCTTTTTAATTTTTTGAGGAACCTAAATAGTGTTTTACATAATGGCCAGAGCAGTTTACATACCACCAACAGTGTATGGGATTTCTTTTTTCCACACTCTCACTGAGACTTATCTTTTTTTTTTTTTTTTTTTTTTTGATAATAGCCATTCTAACAAATGTGAGGTGATATCTCATTTTGGTTTTGGTTTGTATTTCCTTGCTGATTAGTGATGTTGAACACTTTTTCTTATACCTTTTGGCTGTTTGTATGTCTTTGGACATACAATGAAATGTGTATTCAATTCCTTTGTCCATTTTTAACTCAGTCAGATTATTTGTATTCTGCTTCTGAGTTGTAGGAGTTATAGGAGTTATCAGATTTATGGTTTGCAGATATTTTTGTTTCAGTATGTTTGTTGCCTTTTCATTTTGTTGAGTTTTCCTTTATTGTGCAGAGGCTTTTTGGTTTGATGTAATCCTAATTGTCTGTTTTAGGCTTTTTGTTGCCTGTGCTTTTGGTATCATATCCAAAAAAGTCATTGTGAAGACCAATGTCAGGGAGCATTTTCCTTGACTTTTCTTCTAGGATTTTTATGGTTTTGGGTCTTATATTTAAATCTTTAATCTGTTCTCAGTTGATTTTTGATTATGATGTGTAAGGGTGTATTTTTATTCTTTTGCATGTTTATATCCAGTTTTCCTATACAATTAATTGAAGGGAACTATCATTTCCTCATTGTGTATGCTCAGCACCTTAGTCATAAATTAATTGGTTGTATATGTATGGATTTATTTTTGAGCTCTCTATTCTGTTCTTTAGATTTATGTGTCTGTTTTTATGCTAGTGCCTTACTCTTTTGATTACTATAGCTTTTTAATATAGTTTGAAGTCAGGAAGTGTGATGCCTCCAGCTTTGCTCTTCTTGCTCAGGATTGCTTTAGCTCATTGGGGTCTACTGTGGTTCCAGATTAGTTTTAGTATGGTTTCTTCTGTTTTTGTGAAAAGTGCCATGGGAATTTTGGAAGAAATTGCATTGAATCTGTAGATGGTTTTGTGTAGTATGGCCATTTTAACAGTAGTAATTCTTCTAATCCATTAACATGGGATATTTTTTAATTTTTTGTGTCTTCTTCATTTTCTTTCATCTATGTCTTAACAGTTTTCAGTGTACAGATCTTTCACCTGCTTGGTTATATTTAACCCTAAATATTGTATTCTTTTCGATGCTATCGTAAGAGGATTTTATTAATTTTTCTGTCTGATAGCTCATTTTAGTTTAAGAAATGCAGCTTATTTTTTGTATATTAATTTTTTATCTTGAAACTTTAACAGCTTTATCAGTTCTGAAAGTTCTTTGGTGGAGGCTTTATGGTTTTCTATATATAAGATCATGTCATAGGCAAAACAGAGACAGTTTTAACTTCTTCCTTTCCAAATGGTTGTCTTCATTTATTCTCTTGCCTAGTTGCTCTGGCTAGGAATTCTGTGTTGAACAGAAGTGGTGAAAGTAGGCATCCTTGCCTTCTAATTGGTTGTAGAGGTAAAGCTTTCATCAAATATGTTTTCTGTGAGCTTGTCATATGTGGCCTTTATTATGGCAAAGTGTATTCTATCTATACCTCTCCATCTATACCTGAGAGTTTTTATCATAATAGGCTATTGAATTTTGTCAAATGCTTTTTCTGCATTTATTGAGATCATATTTTTATCCTTCATTCTGTTAATGTATGTATCACTTACTGATTTTCATATGTTGAACTATCCTTGCATTTGATGGATAATTCCCACTTAATAACAGTATATGATTCTTTTAATATGCTATTTTTAAATAAAATTTTAATGTCTATTTATTTTTGAGACAGAGACAGTGCACGTAGGGCAGGGGCAGAGAGAGGGGGAGAGAGGATCCAAAGCAGGCTCTGAGCTGACAGCTGCGAGCCCAGTGTGGGGCTTGAACCTATGAACTGCAAGATCATGACTTGAGCCAAAGTTGGATGCTCAACCGACTGAGCCACCCAGGTGCCCCTTTAATGTGCTGTTGAATTTGGCTTGCTAGTATTTTGTTGAGAATATTTTTGTATCTGCATTCATCAGGATATTGGCCTTTAATTTTCTTGTTTTGTTAAGTCAGCATTACCTTGATACATGACAAAGATGTCTGGCTTTGGTATCAACATAATGCAGACTTTGTAAAATGAGCTTTGAGGTGTTACTTCCTCTTCGGTTTTTTGGAAGACCCTGAGAAAGATTTGTATTGATTTTTCTTTAAATCTTTGGTAGAATTCATCAGTTAAACTATCTGTTACTGGAGTTGTCTTTGTTCAGAGGTTTGAAACATCTGATTTAATCTTCTTAGTCATAATTGGTTTGTTCAGATTTTCTTTTTTTTAATGTTTATTTTATTTTTGAGAGAGAAAGAGAGAGAGCATGAGCAGAGGAGGGGCAGAGAGAGGGACACAGAGGATCCGAAGCAGGCTCTACTCTTACAGCAGAGAGCCTGATCTGGTGCTTGAACTCACAGACCATGAGATCATGACCTGAGCCGAAAGCAAGAGTTGGACACTTAACCAACTGAGCCACCCAGGTGCCCCTATTCAGATTTTCTATTTATGATTCAGTCTTGTCAGGGTATATGTTTCTAGCAATCTGTCCATTTCTTTTAGGTTAACCAATTTGTTGGTGTATAATAGTTCATAGTAATCTCTTATAATCCTTGTATTTTTATGGTATCAGTTGTAGTGTCTCCTCTTTCATTTAAAAAAAAAAAAAACTATTTTTTTCCAGTGTGGCTGCACCAGTTTGCATTCCCACCAACAGTGCAAGAAGGTTCCCATTTCTCCACATCCTCTCCAGCATCTGTAGTCTCCTGATTTGTTCATTTTAGCCACTCTGACTGGCATGAGGTGGTATCTCACTGTGGTTTTGATTTGTATTTCCCTGATGAGGAGTGATGTTGAGCATCTTTTCATATGCCTGTTGGCCATCTGGATGTCTTCTTTAGAGAAGTGTCTATTCATGTTTTTTGCCCATTTCTTCACTGGATTATTTGTTTTTTGGGTGTGGGGTTTGGTAAGTTCTTTATAGATGTTGGATACTAGCCCTTTGTCTGATATGTCATTTGCAAATATAACATTGTGGAGGTTCCTCAAAAATTAAAAATAGATCTACCCTATGACCCAGCAATAGCACTGCTAGGAATTTACCCAAGGGATATAGGAGTGCTGATGCATAGGGGCACTTGGACCCCAATGTTTATAGCAGCACTTTCAACAATAGCCAAATTATGGAAAGAGCCTAAATGTCCATCAACTGATGAATGGATAAAGAAATTGTGGTTTACATACACAATGGAATACTACTTGGCAATGAGAAAGAATGAAACATGGCCTTTTGTAGATGGAACTGTAGAGTGTTATGCTAAGTGAAAGACAGAGAAAGACAGATACCATATCTTTTCACTCTTATGTGGATCCTGAGAAACTTAACAGAAGACCATGGGGCAGGGGAAGGAAAAAAAAGGTTAGAGAGGGTGGGAGCCAAACCATAAGAGACTCTTAAAAACTGAGAATAAACTGAGGGTTGATGCGGGGTGGGAGGGAGATGAGGGTGGGTGATGGGCATTGAGGAGAGCACCTTTTGGGATGAGCACTGGGTGTTGTATGGAAACCAATTTGGCAATAAATTTCATATTAAAAAAATAAAAAATAAAAAAAAACAAAAAATAAAATAAAAACTATTTAACTTCAAGTTAGGTAATACACAGTGTTGTATTGGTTTCAGGAGTAGAACCCACTGACTCATCACTTACGTATAACACCCAGTGCTCATCCCAACAAGTGCCCTCCTTAATGCCTATCACCCATTTAACCCAAGCCCCCTGCCCACCTCCCTTCTAGTAACCCTCAGTTTGTTGTGTATGTTTAGGAGTCTCTTATGGTTTGCCTCCCTCTCTGTTTTTATCTTATTTTTCTTTCCCTTCTCCCATGTTCATCTGTTTTGTTTCTTATACTCCACACATGAAGTGAAATTAATATTATGTTTGTCTTTCTCTGACTTATTTCGCTTAGCATAATACACTCTAGTTCCATCCATGTTGTCGCAAATGGCAAGATTTCATTCTTTTTGATTGCCAAGTAGTATTCCATTGTGTATATATATATTGTGTATGTATATACACATACATACATATTGTGTGTGTATATATATATATGCCACATACATACCATATCTTCTTAATCCATTCATCAGTCAGTGGACATTTGGGCTCTTTTTATAACTTGGCTATTGTTGATAGTGCTGCTGTTAACATTGGGAGGCATGTTCCCTTTTAAATCAGCATTTTTGTATCCTTTGGATAAATACCTAGTAGTGCAACTGCCAGGTTGTAGGATAGCTCTATTTTTTTATTTTTTGAGGAACTTCCATACTGTATTCCAAAGTGGCATCCTTGCCACTTTGGAAACATCTGTTGTTTCCTGAGTTGTTAATTTTAGCTATTCTGATAGATGTGAGGTGGTATCTCATTGTGGTTTTGATTTGTATTTCCCTGATGATGAGTGATATTGAGCATCTTTTCATGTGTCTGTTAGCCAACTGGATGTCTTCTTTGGAAAAGTGTCTATTCATGTCTTCTGCCCATTTCTTCACTGGATTATTTGTTCATTCTCTTTCATTTTTGATTTTATATATTTGATTCTTTTTCTTATTTTCTATGTTAGTCTGGCTAAAGGTTTTTCAATTTTTTTTATCTTTTCAAACAACTAGATCTTAATTTCATTGATGTTTACTAGGCTCTATTTTATTAATTTCGTCTCTAATCATTATATAAACTCCTTTTCCTAATTTTGGGCTTACTTCATTATTTTTAAAAAATATTTGTTTATTTATGTTGAGAGAGAGAGTGCACATTCATGTGCAAGCTGAGAGAGAGGCAGGGAGAGAGGGAGAGAAGACTCTCAAGCAGGCTCCATGCTGTCAGCTCAGAGCCCGGGCAGGGCTAGATCTCATTAACCATGCGATCATGACCTGAGCCAAAATCAAGAGTTGGATACTTAATGACCCAGTCACCCAGGTGCCCCCTAAGTCATTATTTTTATAGTTCCTTGAGGTATAAAGTTAGGTTGCTCTTTGAGTATTGTTTCCTTATTTTAGGCATTTATCACTATAAACCTTCATCTTAGAGCTGCTTTTTCTGTATCCTAGAAGTTTTGGTATGTTGTGTTTCCATTTCTATTTGTTTCAGTTATTTTTTGACTTCTCTTTTGATTTCTTCTTTGGCCAATTTGCTGTTCAGGAGTGTGTTGTTTAATTTCCACATATTTGTGAATTATTGTTATCAATTTCTGTTTCATACCATTGTGGTTAGAAAAGATAATTGGTATGCTTTTAGTCTTCTTGAGTTGAATACTTCTTTTTAAAAAAAATTTTTTTTAACATTTATTTATTCTTGAGAGACAGAGTGCAAGCAGGGGAGGGGCAGAGAGAGGGGGAGACACAGAATCTGAAGCAGGCTCCAGGCTCTGAGTTGTCAGAACAGAGCCTGACATGGGGCCCGAGCCCACGAACTGTGAGATCATGGCTTGAGCTGAAGTCGGACGCTTAACCAACTGAGCCATCCAGGCACCCTGAGTTAAAGACTTATTTTGTGGCCTAGCATGTTCTCTACCCTGAGACTAGTCTGTGTGTGTTTGAGAAGAGTGTGTATTATGCTGCTGTTAAATTGAATATTCTTTATATGTCTGTTAGGTCCATTTGTTTAAAGTGTAATTTAAGTCTAATAATTTCTTACTAATACTCTGGATCTAACCTTTGTTGAAAGAGGGTATTGATATTCCTTACTTTATTTGGTAATGTTGTCTGCTCTCCCTTCAGATCTGTTAGTATTTAATATATTTAGGTGTTCTGTGTTTTTGGGGTATATACATATTTGCAATTGTTTTATCCTCAGGATGAATTAACCCCTTTGTCATTATATAATCAACTTCTTTGACTCTTGTTTGTGACTTGAAATCTAATTTGTCTGACATAAGTATAGCTAACTCTGCTTTCTTTTGGTTTACATCTGCATGGACTATATTTTTTTTAATTTCCTTTGAGCCTATCCTTAAAGGTAAAGTGAGTTTCTTATAGGCAGCATGTGATTGGGTTATATTTTTAGTCCATTCAGCAACTATATTGCCTTTTAATTGGAGAACTTAACCTATTTAAATTTAATTATTAGTAGGTTAAGGACTTAATGTTATCTTGTTAATTGTTTTCTGGCTCTTTTAGTTCACTTGTCTTTCCTTTTTCTCTTCATTTGCGAATTGGTGATTTTTCATCATGGTATGGTTTGATTACCTTTTCTTTACCTTTTTTTTTTTAAATATTTTTTAAAGTTTATTTATTTTTGAGACAGAGAGAGACAGAGCATGAATGGGGGAGGGTCAGAGAGAGAGGGAGACACAGAATCGGAAGCAGGCTCCAGGCTCTGAGCCATCAGCCCAGAGCCCGACGTGGGGCTCGAACTCATGGACCGCGAGATCGTGACCTGAGCTGAAGTCGGACGCTTAACCGACTGAGCCACCCAGGCGCCCCTACCTTTTGAATATCTGTTGTAGGGTTTTTTTCAGCAGTTTCTTTTATTTTATTTAATTTTTTATTTAAAAAATTTTTTTTAACGTTTATTTTTGAGACAGAGAGACAGAGCATGAATGGGGGAGGAGGGGCAGAGAGAGAGGGAAACACAGAATCGGAAGCAGGCTCCAGGCTCCGAGCCATCATCCCAGAGCCCGACGCGGGGCTCGAACTCACGGACCCCGAGATCGTGACCTGAGTCAAAGTCGGACGCTTAACCGACTGAGCCACCCAGGCGCCCCAGTTTCTTTTATTTTTTAAAAATAAAACAATTTCCAATTGTTCATGGCTAGTATATAGAAATACAGTTTATTTTAGCATATGGACCTTATATCTTGCAACCTTGCTAAACACATTTAGTTCTATTATTTAGGGGGCAAGAAGATTCTGTTGGGTTTTTCCCACAGATATTATGTCATTATGACTAATGAAAATTTTACTTCTTCCTTTCCAATCTGGATCCCTTTAATTACTTTTCTTACCTTTTTGTACTAGCTAGAATGTTGTAGGTTTTTCTTTGTGGTTGCAATGAGGCTTATATGAAACACCTTTTAACAGTCTGTTTTATGCTGATAATATTTTGGACTTCAATCTTATATACAAATTGTACCCTTTTACTCCTACCCACATTTTATATTTTTCATGTTGCAGTTTACATTTTCATATATTATGTATTCTTTAACAAATTACTGTAGCTGTAGTTATTTTTAATACTTTTGTTTTTTACTCCGTACTAGAGTTAATTGATTAATATGCCACTATATAACAGTTCTAGAGAATTCTAAATTTATAAACTTACCTTTACCAGTGTGTTTTATATTTTTATATGTTTTATGTTACTGATTTGTTAGTGTCCTTTCATTTTTGCATGAAGAGCTTCTTTCAGCATTTCTTATAAGGCAGATTTAGGTGTGATGAACCCTCTCAGTTTTTGTTTGCCTTGGGAAATCTTTCTCTGTCCTTTATTTTTGAAGGACATCTTTGCCAGGTAAAGTATTCTTAGCTGGCAATTTTTTTCTTTCAGTACTTTGAATGTATCATCCTACTCTCTTCTGGCCTGCAAGGTTTCTGCTGAATTCTGCTGATAGCCTTATGGGGGTTACCTTGTAAGTTACAAACTTTTTTTTTCTCTTGTTGCTTTTGAAATTCTCTTTGTCTTTGATTTTAGTCAGTTTTATTACAATGTGTCTTTGAATTGATCTTTTTGGGTTGGATATTTTTAGGAGACTTAGCTTCATGAACTTGGATATTCAGATCTTTCCCCAGATTTGGGGACTTCTCAGCCATTATTTCTTTGAATCAGATTTCTGTTCCTTTTTTTCTCCTTTCTCCTTCTGGAACTGCAGTAATGCATGGATTGTTTCCCTTGATAGCATCCCATAATTCATATAGACTTTCTTTACTCTTTTTCATTCTTTTTTTCTTTGTTCTCTTCTGGCTAGATAATTTCAGACTTCCTATCTTTAATCTCGCTGATTCTTTCTTCTGCTGATGTAGTCTGCTTTTGGCACTTTCTTTTACATTTTTCATTTAATTTATTGTAATCTTCTGCTCCAAAATTGTTTTCTTTTTATGATTTCTGTGTATCTGTTGAACTCATTTTGTTTGTGTATTGTTTTCCTGATTTTGTTTAATGGTCTTTCTGAAGTGTTTTCTTGTAAGTCCCTGAGCTTTTTATTTTATTTTATTTAAAAAAATTTTTTTAAACATTTATTTAATTTTGAGAGACAGAGAGAGGCAGAATATGAGCAGGGGAGGGGCAGAGAGAGAGGGAGACACAGAATTGGAAGCAGGCTGCAGGCTCTGAGCTGTCAGCACAGAGCTTGACGCGAGGCCCGAACTCACAAATTGCGAGATCATGACCTGAGCTGAAGTCGGACGCTCAACCGACTGAGCCACCCAGGCGCCCCAGTCCCTGAGCTTTTTAAAAACAACTACTTTGAATTATTTGTTGGGCAAATTGCATATCTGCTTCTTTGGGCTTGGTTACTAGAAAAAATGTGTTCTTTTGGTGTATCATGGTTCTTTTATTTTTCATGTTCCTTGAAGTCTTGCATTTCTTTTTTTGCGTTTGAAGAAGCAGTCACTTCCTCCATTTTTACTCACTGTCTTTGGTAGAGAAATACCTTTTGTCATCCTGGATGGGTATTCTGAAGCTATCTTAGACCTTTCTTTTGAAGGTACCTGCTCCACACTGCATACTCCTTTTTGGAATGGATTTCTCAAGATTGTGTGCATTCTCTCAGTCCTGTAAAATCAGGCCAGTTGCTAACAGTCTCTTGTTTGCTTTACCTAAAGTGGTGCTGAATGTTCAAGTTTCTGTGCTTTTTCCAAGTCCTAAGGAGTTGGGTGACTTTCTGCATGTGTTCAGAAACCATCTACAAAGGGTTACATTTGTTGTTGCCCTTGGTGGTACACACAAGGAGCTGGCCATGGAGTTGGGGAGTTGGGAGGTGCACAGCATGTTGAAGGTGCCATTGCACCAGTTGGGAAGGTTTACAGGTGAGGTGTCCCCATTGGCTCATGGATAGACTTCCTGATGGAGCCTGTAAAGTGATTAGTTGGATCCTTTTATGTCTTTTGGGAGCCCTGACTGCTCTCCTAGCCCCTTCTTGCCCTACAATTGTGTAGTACACCTCGGTATTCTGGATAGGGTGAGAAAGAAATGAGCCTCTTCATCAGCATCCCACAAAGTTGAGGAAGCCAGGTGCTCACTCAGATGCTCTCATATTCTCCCATGGGAGAAATCACAGATCTAGAAGTTCTATCTTGGCAGTGATCTGGGCTGCCTCGTGAGGGATAATGCAGGTAAAGTGAAATTGTTCTTCTTACCCTCTTCAGTGCATCTAGTCTCAGATTTGCTTTTTTTCTCCAACAGTGTGCTGGAACTTCTGAACTTCCACAAGGTCATTCTTGTCTGTGGTTGATTATTAAAAGTAGTTTATTGGTGGGAAAATGATAGAGAACTCCTTCTCCATTTTGCTTATGGTACTTCTCTGATGTTTTTTGCTTTTTTTCCTGAGAGTTTTCTTTTTGTCATGAATTGGTGTTGAAGTTTGTCATATGCTTTTTATGCATTAATATTATTATGTGGTTTTTTTTTTCATTAGATTTAATTTGGTAGATTACATTGATTGGTTTTTGAATATTGAAAATAACTTGCATCTCTAAAATAAACCTCATGCATAGCTCTTCTTATATATTGGATGTTCTATTTGATAACATTTTGTTAAGAATTTTTATATCTATATTCATGAGGGATATGAAGCTATAGTTTTCTTATACTATCTTTGATTTTGGTATCAGAGTAATACTGGTTTCATAAAATGAATTACAAAATGTTTTTATTTTTCTCTTTTGTGATTGTGTAGAAGTAGTGTTCACTCTTCAATCATTTAATAGAATGAAGCAGTGAAGCCATCTAGGTCTGAAGATCTTTTTCTTAGGAGTTTTAAAATATGAATTCAGTTTCCTTAATAGTTATAGGTCTAGTCAAGCTAGTCAAATTATGTTAACCCTTGAATAACATGGGTTTGAACTGCCTGGGTCCACTTCTATGTGAATTTTTGATAAATACAATACAGTACTGTAAATTTGTTTCCTCTTCCTTCTGATTTCCTTAATAATATTCTTCTCTGGGGCGCCTGGGTGGCGCAGTCGGTTAAGCGTCCGACTTCAGCCAGGTCACGATCTCGCGGTCCGTGAGTTCAAGCCCCGCGTCAGGCTCTGGGCTGATGGCTCAGAGCCTGGAGCCTGTTTCTGATTCTGTGTCTCCCTCTGTCTCTGCCCCTCCCCCGTTCATGCTCTGTCTCTCTCTGTCCCAAAAAAATAAATAAACGTTGAAAAAAAAATTAAAAAAAAAATTCTTCTCTAGCTTACTTTATTGTAAGAATACACTCTATAATATAACATACAATATATGTGTTAATTGACTGTTCATATTGTCAGTAAGGCTTCTGGTCAGCAGTAGGCTAATAATAGTTAAATTTTTGAGAGGTCATCGTTATATATCGGGTTTTGACTGTGTGGGGGATTGGTGCCCCAACCCTGTGTTATTCAATGACTAACTGTATATATATATATATATATATATATATATATATATATATATATATATATATTATATTATATTATATTGATTGAGTTATGGTAGTTTGTATTTTAAAAGGAATTGATCCATTTCATGTATGTCATCTATTTATGTATGTAGAGTTTTTGAAGTATTCCTCTATTATCCTTTTAACGTATGTGTAATATCCCATTTCATTCCTGATATTGATAACTTGTGTCTTATATGTTTTTTTCTTTATTAGTCTTGGTAGAAATTAGTTATGGGGCGCCTGGGTGGCTCAGTTGGTTAAGCATCCAACTTCAGCTTGGGTCATGATCTCACAGTTTGTGGGTTCGAGCCAGCTGTTCTGACAGCTCAGAGCCTGGAGCTTGCTTTGGATTCTGTGTCTGCCTCTCTCTATCCCTCCCCTTCTCGCACTCTGTCTTTCTCTCAAAAATAAATGCTAAAAAATAAATAAAATAAATTAGTCCTGTTGATCTTTCCAAAGACCAGCTTTATATCTCCTCGATTTTTCTATTGTTTTTCTGTTTAAATTTTGTTGATTTTTACTCTCTTGTTCTTTTTGCTCACTTTCGTTTTATTTTGCTCTTTTCCTTCCAATTTCTTTTTTTTCATTTTTATTTATTTTAGGGAGAGAGTGTGAATGGGGGAGAGGGGCAGAAAAAGAGAGAGAGAATCCTAGGCAGGCTCAGTGCTCAGTATGGAGCCCAACGTGGGGCTTGATCCCACAATTCTGAGATCATGACCTGAGCCAATCAGGAGTAGGATGCTCAATCTCCTGAGCCACTGAGGTACCTGTCCTTCTAATTTCTTGAGGAGAGAGCTTAGATTATTGATTTGCAATTTTCCTTTTTATTTTAATTTTTGAAAAAATTTTTAAAAATTCTATTTACTTATTTTTTTTAAGTAGGCTCTGTGGTTAACATGGGGCTTGAACTCAAGCCTGAGATCAAGGGTCTCATGCTCTACTGACTGAGCTGGCCAGGCACCCCATGCATTTTCCTTTTTTTTTAATGTTTATTTTGCACAAGAGAGGAAGTGTATGCATGCATGTATGGGGGTGGGACAGAGAAAGAGGGGGAGAGAGAATCTGACAGCACAGAGCCCAAAGTGGGGCTCAATCCCACGAACGAGCTGAAATCAAGAGTTGGATGTTTAAATTTTTTTTTTTTTAACATTTATTTATTTTTTTGGGACAGAGAGAGACAGAGCATGAACGGGGGAGGGGCAGAGAGAGAGGGAGACACAGAATCAGAAACAGGCTCCAGGCTCTGAGCCATCAGCCCAGAGCCCGACGCGGGGCTCGAACTGACGGACCGCGAGATCATGACCTGGCTGAAGTCGGACGCTTAACCGACTGCGCCACCCAGGCGCCCCAAGAGTTGGATGTTTAAATGACTGAGCCACCCAGGAGCCTCTCCTTTTTTAAAAAAAATTTAATGTTTTATTTAGTTTTGAGAGAGACAGAGAGACAAAATATGAGTGGGAGAGGGGCAGAGAGAGAGGAGACACAGAATCCGCAGCTCATGACACAGAATTGAAAGTCATGAACCACGAGATCATGACCTGAGCCAATATATACATTTGTATTTCTCTAACTTACTTCACTTAGCATAATGCACTCTAGTTGCATCCATGCCATTGCAAATGGAAATATTTCAGGTTTTTATGACTAATACTCTATTACACACACACACACACACACACACAAGCACACACACACATACCACAGCTTTTTTCATTCATCAGTTGATAGACTTTTGGGCTCTTTACATAATTTGGCTATTTTTGGTAATGTTGCTGTCAACACTAGGGTGCACGTGACACTTTGAATCAGTAGTTTTGTATCTTTTGGGTAAATCCCTAGTAGTGCAATTGCTGGGTCATAGAGTAGTTCTATTTTTAACTTTTGGAGGAAGCTCCATACTGTTTTCCAGAGTGGCAGCACCAGTTTGCATTCCCACCAACAGTGTAAGAGGGTTCACCTTTCTCCACATCCTCACTGATATTTGTTGTTTCCTGAGTTGTTAATTTTAGTCATTCTGACTTCTGTGGAATTTAATAAACAGATGAACATGGGGAAGGGGAAAAAAAGAGAGGGAGGCAAACCATGAGAGACTCTTAACTATAGAGACCAAACTGAGGGTTGTTGGAGGGGAGGTGGGCAAGGAATGGGCTAAATGGGTGATGAGTTTTTTTTTTTTTTTTAATTTTTTTGTTTTTTTTCAACGTTTATTTATTTTTGGGACAGAGAGAGACAGAGCATGAACGGGCGAGGGGCAGAGAGAGAGGGAGACACAGAATCGGAAACAGGCTCCAGGCTCTGAGCCATCAGCCCAGAGCCCGACGCGGGGCTCGAACTCACGGACCGTGAGATCGTGACCTGGTTGAAGTCGGACACTTAACCGACTGCGCCACCCAGGCGCCCCATTGGGTGATGAGTTTTAAGGAGGACACTTATGATGAGCCTGAAGTTTCTCCTGAAACCAATATTACATTACATGTTAACTAATTACAATGTAAATAAAACGTTGAAACAAACAACAAAATAATAATATATGCATTTAATGCCAATAAATTTCCTTTCAGCATTTCTCTACCTGTGTCCCAAAAGTTTGATATATTATATTGTCATTTTTTTTTTTCAACGTTTATTTATTTTTGGGACAGAGAGAGACAGAGCATGAACGGGGGAGGGGCAGAGAGAGAGGGAGACATAGAATCGGAAACAGGCTCCAGGCTCTGAGCCATCCGCCCAGAGCCTGACGCGGGGCTCGAACTCACGGACCGCGAGATCGTGACCTGGCTGAAGTCGGACGCTTAACCGACTGCGCCACCCAGGCGCCCCTTATATTGTCATTTTAATTCAGTTCAGTGTAATTTTTATTTGCTCTGAAAAGTTCTCTTTGATGTGTATGGACTATTTAAATGTTTATTTATTTTGAGAGAGAGAGAAAGGGGTAGAGAGAGAGAATCCCAAGCACACTCTGCACTCTCAGCACAGAGCACAACTCAGGGCTTTATCTCATGAACTGTGAGATCATTACCAGAGCCAAAATCAAGAATCAGATGCTCAATGAACTGAGCCACCCACGTGCCCCTGATGCATGGATTATTTAGAAAATTTTTTTTTATATCTAAGCATTTGAAGATTTTTCTGTTATCCTTCTGTTATTTATTTCCAGTTTGATTTTATTGTGGTTGAAGGAAACATTCTGTGTATGATTTTGATTGTTTTAAATTTGTGACATTTGTGTTTTTGCCCATGATATATCTTGGTATGAGTCATATGTGCACTTGAAAAGAATGTGTATCTGCTTTTGTTGAGTGGATTATTCTGTGAATGCCACTAGATCCTATTGGTCAGTGGTAGTGTTGAGTTCTTTATCATTGCTCTTTTTCTGTTTAGTTCTGTAGGTCTCTGACTATAATTGTAGAGTTGTCTATTTTTATTTCTGTCAGTTTTGCTTCACACATTGTGTAGCTCTGTTATTTAGTGCATATACATTTATGATTGCTGTGTTTTCTTGGTAATTGACTTTGTATCATTATATAATGTTCCATTTTTGTGTCAGAAGAAAAAAAATTATTCTGGCATCTACTTTAATATTAATTATTGCTTTTTTTCATTAACTTTTGCATGTTTTTTCATGCTTATATTTCTAATTTGCCTAGGATGTTGTATTTATAGTTACATTTGTAGTTAGTTTTTTGTAAACAACATATTATTAGGTCATGTTTTATAATTTCTCTGGCTGTGTGTCTTTTAACTAATTTATTGAGATTATCTACATTTAATGTCATTATTGATTTGTTATTAAGTCTTCCATTTTACTTTTTGATTAAAAAAATTTTTTTTTAATATTTATATATTTTTGAGAGAGAGGCAGAATGTGAGGAGGGGAGGGCAGAGAGAGAGAAGGAGACACAGAACTCAAAGCAGGCACCAGGCTCTGTGCTGTCAGCACAGAGCCTAACACGGGGCTCAAACTCACGAACTGTGAGATCATAACCTGAGCTGAAGTTGGACACTTAACTAACTGAGCCATCCAAGGGCCCCTTTATTTTTTTTATTTCTATTATTCTTTTCTCTGCTTTCTTTTTCCTCCTCCTTGTGGGTTACTTGAACATTAAAATTTTTAAAAATGTTTTTATTTATTTTTGAGAGAGACAGAGAGTGGGGGGTGGGGAGGACAGAGAGAGAGAGGGAGACAGAGAATTTGAAGCAGCTTCAGGCTCTGAGCTGTCTGCACAAAGCCTGATGCAGATTGAACCCATGAACCATGAGATCATGACCTGAGCCGAAGCCAAATGATTAACCGACTGAGCCATCCTGGCACCCCAGAGCATTTCTTGAGAATTCCATTTTAATGTATCTGTAGTGTTTTTGAGTATATGTCTTTGTAGATCTTTTTAGTGGTTATTCCTAGGTATTATATTGTAAATGAGGAACTCATTACAGTGTATTGGAATTGCCATTTTTCTGGTTGTGTGAATTGTAGAAAACTTGTCTCTCTTTATATTTGTTTACTTTTCTCTTTACAAGTGTGTCAAATATTTTTTCTCATACATGAACCACAACAGATACTGTTATAATTTTTAATTTTTCAAACCATCATACATAATCTTAAAAATTCAAGAGGATGAAAGTCATATTTCCACACGTTTTTGCTTACCTTCTTTTTTCTTTCTCCCTGATGTTTCAAGATTATTTTGTTTTACCATTTTTCTTATATTTAGAGAATTTTCTCTTCTTTTAGGCTAGATCTGCTGGTAACAAATTCTTTTAGTTTTCTTTCATCTGAAAATCTCCTGACTTCTCTTTCATTCCCAAAGAATATTTCCAGGGGGTATAGGATTCTAAGTTAACAGTTATTTTTTTTTAAAATTTATAACATTTATTTATTATTGAGAGACAGAGAGAGACAGAGCATGAACATGGGAGGGGCAGAGAGAGGAGGAGACACACAATCCGAAGCAGGCTCCAGGCTCTGAGCTGTTAGTGCAGAGCCTGACTCAGGACTCGAACTCCCAAACCGCTAGATCATGACCTGACCTGAAGTTGGACACCCAACCGACTGAGCCACCCAGACACCCCAATAGTTATTTTCTTTCAGCAGTGAGAACTTTTTGCCACTTCCTTTTGTTCCTTATGTTTTTTTAATAAAAATTTAAAAATATTTGGTATTATAAAATTTAAAATTTTACAGTTATATTATAAAATTTAAAAAATAGTGGTAAGATTCACGTAAGACAGTATCTTCCGTGTTGACATTTAGTACATTCCTAGTGTTTTACAACCATTACCACTATCTAATTCCAAAATCTTCTTGTCACCCCAAATATGAACCCTTATACCAATTCCCCTTTCCCCCCAGCCCTTGACAACTACTGTCTTTGTGGGTTTGCCTATTCTGGATACTTTCGTGGCCTTTGTGTCTGACTTCTGTTACTCAGTGTGATGTTTTCAAGATTATTTATTGATGTGACATATATTTGTACTTAATTGCTTTTATGTCCAAATAACATTCCATTTTATGACTATACCACAGTATGTTTGTCTGCTTATCAGTTGATGGAGATTTGAATTGTTTCCATGTTTGGCTACTGTGAGTAGTGATGCTCATCCTCTCTCGTTTTAGTGAAAAATTCACTGTCATTTGAATTTTTTCTCCACTTGAGGTTAGGTATTGTTTCTCTCTTGCTACTTTTTTTTCTTTTCTTTTTTCTTTTCTTTTCTTTTCTTTTCTTTTCTTTTCTTTTCTTCTCTTCTCTTCTCTTCTCTTCTCTTCTCTTTTCTTTTCTTTTCTTTTTTTTCTTTTCCCTATAGTATTCAGAAATGTAACTATGTTGTGTCTTGGTATGTGTTTCTTTTGGTTTATTCTGTTTGGGGTTTGGTCAGCTTCTTCAATATGGAGGTTTTGTCTTTTGCTAAATTTGGGAAGTTTTCTGTCATTTTTAAAAATTTTAAGTTTTATTAGACTTTATTTTTTAGAACAGTTTTATGTTTACAGAAAAATTGTACAGAAAGTACATGGAGCCCTCCTTCCTCTTTCAGCTTCTCCTCTTATTCACATTCTGCATTAGTGTGGTACATTTATTACACTTAATGAACCAGTATTTATACACTCCTAATATTATTTATAGTTTACATCAAGGTTCACTCTTTGTGTTTTATGGTTTTGACAAATGCATAATGTCATGTATCTATCATTACAGTCTCATAAGAATAGTTTCATTGCCCTAAAAATACCCATCTATTCATCCCTTTTCTTATCCTCCAGGACTTTTGGCAACCACTGATCTTTTTACTGCCTCTATAATTTGCCTCTTAAAGAATGTTACTTAGGATCATATAGACTGTAGACTTTTCAGATTGACTTCTTTCGCTGTGCAACATGCAGTTAAGATTCCTCCATGTCTTCTGGTGGCTTGATAGGTCATTTATTTATTTTTGATTTTTTTAAAGGTGTTATTTTTTTTAAGTGGTCTCCACACCCACATGGAGCTTGAACCCACAGCCCTGAGATCAAGAGTTACACACTTCACTGACTGAGCCAGCCAGGCACCCCAGTAGCTCATTTCTTTGTATTGCTGAATAATATTCTATTGTCTGGATAGAGTATAGGTTGTTTCTTCATTCACCTATTGAAGGATATCTTGATTGCTTCCAAGTTTGGGCATTTACAAATTAAGCAGCTATAAACATTTGTGTACAGGTTTTTGTGTGGACATAAGTTTTCAATTCACTGGGTAATTACCAATGCATGCAGTTGTTAGATTGTATGGTAAGAGTATATTAATTTTATAAGAAACTTCCAGACTGTCTTCCAATGTGGCTGTACCATTTTGCATTCTCACCAGCAATGGGTGAGAGTTCTTATTGCTTCATATTGTCACTAGGATTTGTTCTGTTCATGTACATTCTAAGCCTTGCCTTTTTTCTTTCTTCTCTCCTCCTAGGACCTGATAATAAGAATGTTAGATTCTGTTTTGTTTTTGCCATAGTCATACAGGTCCCTGAGTCTCTTTTTTTTTTGTTTGTTTTTTTTAAGTCTGTTTTCTCTTTATTGTTTAGTCTCCCAACACTTCTAAAATAAAAAGTTGCAGGGTTTTCCACACCAACAACCAATTCTACAGATGTCTGGATACCCGCTGGGTGTCCAAAATTCAGTCCATTTCTGGCACTAACTCTGGGTCAGATCCCACATGTTAAGTGCTCAGTCCCACAAGACCATCTTCACTTCAGATGCCAATCTCAAGTCCTGGACTTCTATACTTCTGATCAACTAGTATAAATTGAGGGTTCCTATGATCCCCTTCTCATGTTTGATTATTTGCTAGAACAGCTCACAGAACTCAGGAAGACAACTTAATTACTATTATCAGTTTATTATAAAGGATCCAACTTAGGAACAGCCAAATAGAAAAGATGCTTATGGCAAGGTATGTAGACTGGGACATGGAGCTTCTATGTCCTTCTTGACATAGTAACTTGATGTGTTCATTAGCCTGGAAGCTCTCCAAACCCTATTGTTTGTTTTTATCAGAATTCCATTATGAAGGCATGATGTATGACATCACTGGCCCTTGGTGATTAGCTCAGTCTCCAGCTCCTCTTTCCTCCCTGTGGGTTGGAGAGTGGAGCTGAAAGGACCGACCCTCTAATTGCATGATTCCTCTGGCATCTCCCATTCTGAAGCTATCTGGGGGCCCACCAAGGGTCACCTCATTAGTATAATCCCCAGTAGGGTTGAAAGGGACTCATCATGAATAACAAAAGATGCTTCTATCCTTCAAAGAGTTTTAGAAACTTTTGTGTTAGGGACTGGAGATAAAGAAATATATATTTCTTATTACATCATAATATCACATTCCAAGTGTTATTTCAAATTTTTCTGACTATGGCTCACTGCTTCTTTCCCATGCCTCCTCCATTCTACTGTTTAGACCATTCAACATTTTTGTTTCTTTGTTGAAATGTTTTTGTTTCTTTGCTGAGACTCTTTAGTTTTTTTCTTCCCATTGGTTTCATGCATATTTGTAATTGCTCACTGAAACATTTTTTTTTTTTTGAACGTTTATTTATTTTTGGGACAGAGAGAGACAGAGCATGAACGGGGGAGGGGCAGAGAGAGAGGGAGACACAGAATCAGAAACAGGCTCCAGGCTCCGAGCCATCAGCCCAGAGCCCGACGCGGGGCTCGAACTCGCGGACTGCGAGATCGTGACCTGGCTGAAGTCGGATGCTTAACCGACTGCGCCACCCAGGCGCCCTGAAACATTTTTATGATGGCTCCTTTAAAATATTTTCAGATAATTCTAATATCTTTGTTTTCTTTGTGTTGGCATGTATTGCTTTTTTTTCCCATTCAATTTCAGATCTTCCTGGTTCTTGGTATGGACCTGGAACTTTGGACATTATGTTATGAGATATTGCTTCTTATTTAAGCCTTTTGTTTTATTTGGCTTTTCTTGACAATGCTGCTGTAGGAGAAGGAGAGGGTTTGCCTCATTGCTAAGTGGGGGCTGAGGGCCATGTTACCCACTCAGCCTCCATTGACACTGAAGGGTGCACACTCCTGTTATTGTTGACTAGGTGTAGGAATTGTACCTTCCTAGTAGTCTTCCACTGATTACTTAGTGGCTGGAAAGCATTGCCTTCTGTTCCCCATGTGGTCTCTGATGACACCAGGAGGAGGGTGGTAGTCTTGTTACTGCTTAGCAGTGGTGAAAGCTCCTACTCTGTCTTAGGCCTCTTTGGACACCACAGTGGAATGATGGAGGAGTCTCATTAATGCTGATTAGGGGCAGAAGTTCAGGTGGGCTCCACTGCCACTGAGTGGTGGGGGCTTGTTATTGCCCACTTGGGTAGAAAGTCTTGACTCCTAACTTGGCCTTCTCAGACACTATTCCATTGCAAGGTCCAGGTGTGTTATTATAGCCCAATAAAGGTAGAAGTCCATTCTTTCCAGTTGCCCTTCCTTGTGTGGGTGGGAGTTGGGCCACAGCTTTTTTGCGGGAGAGGGTTGATGTTTGGAAGCAATGTAGTAGTTATTATTGAAAAGTTTTCTTTGTTGACATGCTGATTCTTTCCTGGTTCTTAAGGCTAGAGAGAACATTCTTTTTTTTGTCTGTGCCTATTGGTGTTTCTAGGTTTCTAGCTTTATCATATTCAAATAGCAGATGTATAAGGTAAAAGAAAATCTAGGGAATTCACCACTGTATTCTTTCTTGCATCCCAAGGTCCCTAGCTGGTCCACCTTTCCCCTCTACTTTTCAGATTCTTCTTGTTTTTGTAAGATGTATTTACGTCTAGAGTTTTTAATATATGATATATATCATATGCTTTGTATATGTTATACATGTTATATGTGTGAAATATCTATATACTTACATATGTATTACATATATGTCTCTGTTATATTTATAATGCCCGGAGTTTTTCATTGTACTTAGGAGGAATGGTGAAAACTATGTCTTATTCATCTTCCTGGAAGCACATGCTAATCCTGTATCTTTTTAACTTTTTATTATTCTTCCTTTATAGATAATGGGCTGTCATCATTTAGTTTTGGTTACATGCAGTTATGTGTTTTATCCGTTTTAAGCCCATATTTTCCTGTATTAGGATTTCCTGTTGGTATAGGTTATCTTTTATTATGGGCTGAAATATAAAATGCATTACTGGTAGACTTGATGTCAGCATCATGGTGCTATAAGATGTCCCTAGTTTTTGTCCTCACCCTCAACAACAAATATTCTGTACACAGGGGACCCAGAGAAGTCTCACCCAACTGTGCATTGAGTAATATACAGACCTCAGTCAGCTGTGTACCGTGAGGTGACTGTGTTGTCATCTGGGAGCTTCTGAAGGCCCTTGGGTTCTTCAGACCCTTGGTTACCCTTGGGTAACCATTGGATGAGGAAACATTTGTTGATGTATAGTTTTCTATAGGTGAAGACCCAGCACTCTTTTGGAGCAGAAAATAAGAGTTTGACATTGGAGTGGGTAATAGGAATAATTTCACTTTACCTGCGTCAACTTTACCAAAAGGTAGCAATAGATAAAGACCAAAGGAGATCTTTTTAGACCCATGATTTCTCCCTGAGGGCAAGAGAGAGCATGAAAGTGAGCATCCAGCTTTTCCAGCTTTGTAGATGCTGCCAGAGAGGCTCATTTCTGTCTTGCCATATTCAGAGTCCTAAATTGAGAGTTCCATGATTGAGAGGTGGAAAGAATTTGGGAAAGCGGCACGTAGAATTTTTGGGTGGCATTAAATAGACGCAGAGCCTATTGTGCAGCAGACTCTATCAAGAAGCCCACCCATTAACTGCTGGGAAAGCCCCCCACTCCAGATTCCCCCATAGGCCCATAGACATCCTCAGTGCTTTGTGTGCCTCATCTACACACACCCCCCCACACTGTAGCTGGCTTACTGTGCATACTCTTTAAGGTGGTGGCAAGAGCCAGATTTGGAACACTGCTCATGAGTATATACAGAAAGCACACAGAATCTGTAGTCCAGAGACCACAAACTTGAGTTTTAGTGCCACTCTTGGGAAAACATGAGAGAGGCTGTCAGCACTCAACTTGGTGCATTATAGGATCAATAAAGGCATATGTGCTGAAGAATTCTGCCACAAAAGTGAGCAAGAAGCTTGGAGCAGGTTCGTGGAAGGTCTGAGAATTTTGCAGAGTCTCTAGGAGGGACATTGGAAGGTATTTCTACCCTGATGGGAATTAGTAAAGACTGGAGGGGGTGACTGCTACTTCAAATGTGAACACCATAACACAAAACTTCCAAGAAACATGAAAAACCAAGGAAATAAACACCATGAAAGGATCATAAAAAATTTTCCAGTAACTGAATCCAAAGACATGGAGATGTACAATTTTTCTGATAAAGAATTCAAAGAGCTGTATTAAGGAAACTTGATGAGCTAAAGAAAACCCAGAGAGACAGTTCATTGAAATCAGGAAAATAATACATTAACAAAATGAAAAATATATCAAAGAATTAGAAATAATGAAAAAGAACCAAACAGAAATTCTGGGGTTGAAGTATTCAATGAATGAAATGGTAAAAAAAAAAAAAAATGCAGTAGAGCACATCAACAGCAGGTTTGATGAAGCAGAAGAAAAAAATAAGTGAAATTAAAGATAGGAATTTTAAAATTATCCAGTCAGAGGAGAACTGACTAGAAAAGAAGAAAAAAAAATGAGGAAGAGTGAAGAAAGCCTTTATGATCATTGGCAGCTATCAGTAGGACCAATTTGTGAATCATTGAAGTTCTAAAAGAAGAAGAAGAAGAGGGCAGAAAGCATATTCATGGCTGATAACTTCCCAAATCTAGGGAGAAATTCGGACATCCAAGTTCATGAAGTTAATAGGCCACCAGATAAACTGAACGTGAAGAAATCCCTTCTAAGAGACATTATAATAAAACTGTCAAAGTTACAGACAAGGAGAGATCTTAAAAGCAGCAAGAGAAACAAAATTTCTAACTTACAAAGTACTCCCACCCCTGATTAGGCTGTCAGTGGATTTCTCAGCAGAAATATTACAGGCCAGAAGAGAGAGAGATAATTATTCCAAGTGGTGAAAGAAAAAAGAACCACACCAACCAAGAATAGTTTACCTAGCAGAGCTGTCCTTCAGAAATTAAGGAGAGATATAAACTTCCCAGCTAAACAAAAGCTGAGGGAATTTATCATCACTAGACCTGCCTTACAAGCAATGCTGAAAGGAGTTCTTCAAGCTGAAATGAAAGGACCCTAAAAGTAACATGAAAAAATGAAAATATAAAACTCTGGTAAAGGTAAGTATATACTCAAATTCAAAATACTCTAATACTATAATATGGTGATATATTAGCTCTAGTGTTAAAAGATGAGAGTGTTTAAAAAACTATAGCTATAATGATTCAAAGTATAGGTAAATTGTGACATCGAAAACAGTAAGAGCAGGGGAGAGTAAAAGAGTAGAGTTTTTGTATATGATCAAAATTAAGTTGTTACTGGCTTAAAATAGACTGTTACAAGTTGTGTTACATAAATACCATGATAACCACAAAGCAAAAACCTATAGTAGAATCACAGAAGATACAGGTATGGGAATCAAAGCATACCACCATGGAAAATCATCAGTTCATAAAGGAAGGCAGCCAAGAGATGAAAAAAGGAACAAGGCAGCTATAGAACAACTGGAAACAACAAGATGGTAATTCTTTACCTATCAGTAATTACTCTAAATGTAAATGAATTGAATTCCCTAATCAACAGGCCTAAAGTAGCTAGAATGATTAAAAGATAAGGCCCCATTAATTACATACCACCTTTAAGAGACTTACTTCACCTTTAGGGACATACATAAGTTGAAAGTAAAGGGATAGGAAATGATATTTTGTGCAAGTGAAAACCAGAAGAGAGCATAGGTAGTTATATTTACTCCAGGTAAAATAGACTTTAAGATAAAAATTGTTGACTAGAGACCAAGAAGGTCATTGTATAATGATAAAGGAATCAGCTCATCAGGAAGATATAGCAATCATATCTATAGGTGCATCAAAAACTAATATATTAGTATGTAATAAATATATTAAACAGATACAGATTTGAAGGGAAAATTAGATGATAATACAATAGTAAAAGGACACTTCATTACTTCCATTTCAGCAATAGATTATTCAGACAAAATCAACAAGGAAACACTTGACTTGAACTGAACTTTAGACCAAATGTATCTCACAGACATAGATACAACACTTCATTCACCAGCATCAGGATATACATTCTTCTCAACTGAAGATGGAACATTCTTCAGAATAGATCATATGATAGGCCACATAACAAGACTTAGCAAATTTAAGAAGATTGAAATTATACTATGTATCTTTTCAGACCACAATGGTATAAAAGTAGAAATCAATAATGGGAAGAAAACTGGAAAATTCACAAATATGTGCAAATTAAACAACACAGTTCTGAACAAGCAGTGGGTCAGAAAATCAAAAAGGAAATTAAAAAATATCTTGATACAAATGAAAATGGAAACAGCATACCAAAGCCTATGGGTTGCTCCAGTGTTAAGAGACAATTTTATAATAATCAATGCCTTACAATAAGAAAAAAGAAAATGTCAAATAACCCAACTTTACACCTCAGTGAACTAGAAAAAGAACCAACTATGCTCAAATTCAGCAGATGGAAGGAAATAAAGATCAGAGTGGGAAAAGTGAAATAGAGACCAGAAAACTATAAAAGGATTAACAGGGGCGCCTGGGTGGTTCAGTCGGTTGGGCGTCTCACTTAGGCTCAGGTCATGATCTCGCGGTCTGTGAGTTCGAGCCCCACATCAGGCTCTGGGCTGATGGCTCAGAGCCTGGAGCCTGCTTCGGATTCTGTGTCTCCCTCTCTCTCTGCCACTCCCCTGCTCACACTCTGTCTCTCTCTCTCTCAAAAATAAATAAGTACTAAAAAAAAAAAAGGATTAACAAAACTGAGAGCTGTCTTTTTTTTTTTTAAAAGATAAACAAAATTGACAAACGCTTAGATTAAAGGGAAAAAAGGAAAGACTCAAAATGAGACATAAAATAGGAAGCATTAAAAATGATACCACAGAAGGGTGGCTTAGTTGGTTAAACATCCGACTCTTGAATTTTGGTTCAGGTCATGATTGCATGGTCCTGAGATAGAGACCCACGTGGGGCTCTGCACTGGGTGTGGAGCCTGCCTAACATTTTCTCTTGGGGTGCCTGGGTGGCTTAGTTGGTTGAGTGTCTGACTTTGGCTCAGGTCATGATCTTGCAGTTTGTGGTTTGAGCTTCGATTCAGGCTTTGTACTGACAGCTCCAAGCCTGGAGCCTGCTTTGGATTCTGTGTCTCCCTCTCTCTCAGCCCCTCCCCTGCTCACACTCCCACCTCTTTCTCTCTCTGTCTCAAAAATAAAACATTAAAAAAAAATTCTCTCTCCCTTGGGGCACTTGGGTGGCTCAGTCATTTGAGCCACTTCGGCTCAGGTCATGATCTTGCGGGTTCATTAGTTCGAGTCCTGCATTAGGCTTGCTGCTGTTGGCCTGTCAGCGCAGAACCTGCTTTAGATCCTCTCTCTGCCCCTCCCCCGCTTGTGCACTCCCCCAAATAAATAAATATTTTAAAAACCTTAAAGATTCTCCCCCTCTACCCCTCTGCCCTCCCTTGCTTGCCCTCTCTCTCTCTCACCAAAAAAAAAAAAAAAAAAAAAAAAAAAAAATGGTACCACAGAAATACAAGGGATTATAAGAGAATGCCATGAACAATTATTTGCCAACAAATTGGATAATATAGAGGAAATGGATGAATTCCTAGAAACATGTAACCTACTAAGGATAAATCAGGAAAAAAAATATTAATGATCCAGTGATGAGTAAGGAGATTGCATCAGCAATCAGATTCTTCCAACAAAGAAAGTTCAGGACCTGATGACTTTACTGGTGAATTCTACCAAACTTTAAAAAATTAATACCAATTCTTCTCTAACTCTTGTAGAAAATTGAAGAGGAGGAAACACTTCCAGGCTCAGTTCATGAGGCCAGTAATACCCTGATACCCAAGCCAGATAAGAATGCTAAATGAAAAAGAAAACTAAAGACAGTATCCCTGATGAATACAGATGCAAAAATTCTCAAAAAATTTTAACAATCCAAATTTAATAGTACATTTAAAGGCTTTTATGCCATGATAAAATGGGATTTATCCAAGGAATGAAAGGATAGTTCAACATTATCAAACTAATTAATGTGATACACCTCATTGATAGAATGAAAGATAAAAATCATGTAATCATTTCAGTAGGTGCAGAAAAACCATTTTGACAAAATACAAAATCGTTTCATGAATAGAATTCTCAGAAAAGTGGGTTTAGAAGGAACATATCTCAACATAAAAAAGGCCATCATATGACAAACCCACAGCTGATGTCATACTCAATGGTAAATGGGTTTGAAATGAAAGTTTTTCCTCTAAGATGAGAAACAAGACAAGAATCCTCATTTTCACCACCCCTGTCCAACATAGTACTGGAAGTCCTAGCCAGAGCAGTCAGGTGAGAAAAGTAAACAGAAGGCATCTAAATCAGAAAGGAAGAAGTAAAATTGTATTTGTTTGCAGATGATTTGATATATGTAGAAAATCCTAAAGACTCCACCAAAAGCCTGTTGAAACTAATCAGCAAATTCAGTAAAATTGCAGGATATAAAATTAACACACAGAATTTAGTTGTGTTTCTTACTCTCTAACAATGAAATGTTTGAAAAAGAAATACAGGCAACAGTGCTATTCAAAATAGGATTGAAAACAAGCAGATGGTTAGGAATAAATTTAACCAAGGAGGTGAAATATCTGTATACTGAAAACTATAAAATGAATTACTGTAGTCTAGTTGCTGATGGCCTTGTGTGGTATAGATTTATTTTTGGTAGTGATGTGGGCCAAAGAGTATATATAAAAGAATTGAGACCATTTGTGTTGTATTTGAAGGGTTTCATACATCAGGGAAAAATAACGAAACACTGATTGCAAAACTTCATTTTTTTTTAAAACAATACATCTTTTTGTACCTTAGGAATTGAAATCAAATTATGGCAAATATCAAAATGGAAACTATTTAGAAAGAATAAAAAGAGAAATATTTATGGAAACTTCCAAATTGGTTCATTCTGGTGAATATAAATGTTTGTCAGAGTCCGAGAATTGTTTCTCTAGCTCAGAGCTGGGTAATGTATAAGTTGTTGGTTAGGGGATAGTTTTGTAGATACATGCCAAGCTTTGTATATAAGTCTATATCCTGAGAGTGATTAGGTAGAATATTTCCAATCTGTAACTTAAAATAATCTTTTTGGTTGTTGCTTAAGATCACAGTTTTCACCTGAAGATAGACTCTGAGTGCAAATGACAATGAAATTCCTATCTAATGTGTATAGTTTGTGCAATTTTGCATTCTTAATATGCAAAGTGGTTGCTACATTAAGAGTTCTACTGTATTGTTGATTTCCATGCTGAAATCTGGCTGCTATTTTAGTATATATGTGATGTTAATCAGAAATTGCTTTTTCTAATGGGAAATCTTTTCTCTTTTACAGGGTATCTTTCCTGTAAATTATATTCACTTGAAAAAGGCAATTGTCAGTAATAGGGGGTGAGTAGTTGGCCTTACTAAATTTATTCATAATTTTTATAGATTGTGGATGAAGGCTTTTTTTCATTTTGGTTTGTAGTATAAAATACGCTATTAACATGTTTTCCTGCCAAAAATAAGTTTGCTTTATCATATATAATATAATATATAATTCTGAGAATATAACTATTTCTTAAAATACTGACAACTTTAGTATCTTTTCTTCTGTACCTGAAAGGTAACCTGGGTTGTGAATTTTCTAAAAACATAATGCATGCAGTATGTTTTTAATAATTTATTTATTACTTTGAGAATAGGTTCTGATAGGATAACATTTTTGTTCTGAATAGAAGAGAGCAAGATGTAAATACATCAAAGTGTTAACATTTGTTGTTTTTGCACATTCACATTGTGAGTGACTTTTAGAAATTCTTTACTGTCATGCTCTAATTTTAAAAGTAATAAATATGTGTTATTATAAAATTGTGATTTTATTTTCCAGAATTTATCATTTTAAAATATAAAATTTAAGGTACTATATAAGTGTGATAGCTTTTGGTACTAGAAATAATGTTTTTGAACAGAGGTTGAGTAAGCATCAGAGTTTAGTTAGGGCTTAATCAGGAAACAAGAACTTATGAGTCGCTTTACAAGGTAGAATTTAATATGGGTTATTGTTTACATACATGTTTGAAAATGAAAAAAAAGAGGAAATACTGATGTAACCAAAAATAATAACTACAGAAAGAAGTCTATACTCTGTAGGCTGGGATACAAAACATAATGGGCTGGGGATACTAGAACTCAGGATCTGAGAAGATGGGTCTTGAGATACCGGAGCTCAAACATCTGAGGAGTAAGAACATCACATGGCTGTTGCTGGTATATATGAAGAAGGGCAGTGAGGCTGTTTCTGGGAATGCCAATAACAACTGGAGGCTGGGACCTATTTTCTCTGGTTAGGAACTGTGTATAGGAACAGCAAGAAACACTTCTTCTTATCTCCTTTTCCCCAGTATCTTTCAGGTGCCCCCAGTGGACAGAGGAGCTTGTGAGGCAAAGTTGGCAAATCCCAGCCTCAGAGTCAGTGCCTAGAAGGGTGGATTTAGAGATGAGAGGTATTATTAGGTGACTGGTATGCATTCTAAGATAAAATTTGTTATTGAGGAATAGTAAGCCTGTAAGAAGATTCTGATATGAATGCATGATCAGCATACCTTTTTTTTATTCTCCTTCTTCTTTTATAAAATATCAAAGACAAACGGATATAGAGAAAGGAAACTTGAAAATCCTCTTTTAGTGAACGTTTGCAACAAATAGTCTATCTCAAATTTATAGGAAAGGATTGCCAAAATCATCAAGACTGTATAGAAGTTGTGTGGAAAAAGGAAGAGAGAGTGTCTAGACCTGGACCAGGAAGGCATATATTTCTGAAAGTACTAATAATGTGAATAATAATTTCTGAATGTGAATAGCTCACCTCAAAATGCAAAATATAATGCAAAAATACAAAATTCAAAAATAATGCCCCTGATTTATAACACTTAGTTCAGTAATAAGACTGATAAGAGCTGAAATTGACAGAAACTGCATGGAAGTGAGATGAGACAAGGAGATAGAATGTTTAGGGATCTAGAAATAGAGTACCTCAGAAAATGCTAGCAAAATAATACACTTCCTGATTGATAACCAGGGACTCATCTTAAATCCAAGAGCAATGTTCCCTGTTTATAATAGTTGTAAAGGAAATTAAGGACCACTTTGTTAGCAGAAAAATCTCTACCTCGATTCAGTTTGTTTCTGGAAGGCAAAGGAGATATGGCTTAAATAATTATACAGAGCAGCCATATTTGTTTTTCTTTTTTTTTTAATGTGTAAGAGAATTGGTTTGATTTCTTTTTTAAAAATTTTTTTATTATGAAATTTATTGTCAAATTGGTTTCCATACAACACCCAGTGCTCATCCCAACAGGTGCCCTCAGTACCCATCACCCACCCACCCCTTCCTCCCACCCCCCATAAACCCTCAGTTTGTTCTCAGTTTTTAGGAGTCAGAGCAGCCATATTTGTTGGAAGCACACTTTCTCTAAGGAAGCAGAGAAATCGTTTTTTTGATGTAAATTTTAGAAAGCTACGTAGAATCAATTCAGTAGGCAAACCTCCCACAGTTTGGTGGTCCTAAATAATATTTCTGAAATCTGAAGAAAGTATTAAAAAATTGTCTTTAGGTACTGAAATGCAATCAATGTAGGGAGGATCTTTTTTCCCCCAAGTTTTTATTTAAATTCCAGTTAGTTAACAGATAGTGTAATATTAGTTGTAGGTGTAGAATGTAGTGATTCATCACAAGTGCCCTCCTTAATCCCTGTCACCTATTTGACCCCTCCCCGCATCCACCTCCCCTCAGGTAACCATCAGTTAATTCTCTATAGTTAAGTGTCTGTTTCTTGGTCTCTCTTTCTGTCGGTCTCTCTCTTTCTCTCTTTAAAATTTTGGAGGATCTTGGGGAATTTTGATCCTTGAAGGAAGGGATTCATACAGGAAGAGTTCATGTTTATTTTGGCTTTTTTTCCACAGAGAATTTTTCAGTTTGCTGTCAACTGGTGGAGCAGATTCCAAACAGAAAGTGGTAGTCTTTCAGGGATGAGGAAACAGGCTGGAGTTTGGAACTCTCAGGGAGATTGCAAAGTAAGAGGTTAAAACCTGGAGAGAAGAGAACCTCAGAGAATTAGGGTCTTAATCTGTTTGCAAATTCCCCTTAAGTAATTGAGTTAGTTCTAGCTTCTTTTGAGCTATGTAAGAGTTGAGGAATCTTAGAGAGTACAGCTAGCAAACTGAATAGACTTCACCAGCCACTTAATATTGGTGAAAAAAATATTAGAGTTCAAGGACTGGCAAGTTATAGGGGCCTTGGGAAAGTATTTTGGACTTTTTGTTGAGATTGCTAAAGGAACATACCCTGTAAATAAGGGCTATGCCCTTGGATAAAGGACCAAACTAAAGATATATAGGGCAAAAGTGAGATAGTCTAGCCATAACAAAGCGTAAACATCTGAAAACAAGGGATGTTAGAAGAATACTGTCATTCAGAAATAGCCAGTATAATATGTTAATGTGATTTCCCATTTTTTTAATACACGGTATTTTTACTCTGTTCCCTGTTATGAGTTAATTCTCCTTTATCATTTTTTCTCCCCCACTCTTATAAATATTACATTGATGATATATCTCTTTTTGGTATCCTTTTTCTTCCTTAATTTCTATGGATATTCTTGTTCCATTCTTCCTCTTGGGCCTCCCTTCATCATTCTTCTCTGACTCCTATTCCAAGCCCTTAATCCATGAGCTTTATCTCTACTCTAATCCTTTATGTGCAAAATGTGCCTTTTTTGTTCAGGTAGAGTAAGGTAGACAGTTTCACTACAGTGTGTGAAGGTGACGTCAGTAAAAGGAGATGAGTCCAGAGTGGCAGCAAAGGAATAAATATTGTAGGGCCTTGTAGGCTATGTCAGGGGTGTTATCTTTTATTGAATGATCCTGGAAGTCACTAAAAACTTTCAGAAAGAGAAGGGACATATTTTTAATTTTAACAGTGTTATTCTGGGCTGCTTTGTTGAAACTAGCACTATAGTGGGGAAAGGTCAGAAGCAAGGAGACTTGGTAGAATACTATAGAGGTCCATGGAAGACAGAATGATAGCTTGGATTCACATGTTCCCTGGTGTGATGAGAAGTGGTAAGGTGCCATATATTTTGAAGTTAGAGCTGACAGTATTTGTTGAGCATGTAGAGTAGACAAAAAAGGAATTGAAGATGACTTCAGGGTTTTTTGTCTTAATAACTCTGGAGATGTGGTTGCCATTCACAGAAATGTGGAAGCTTGGGAAGGGATATATTTTGGGGAGGAAATCAAAGGATTCAATTTGGGACATGTTAAGTTTAAAATGACTCTTAGACTCAAGTGGAGATATTAGGTAAGCAGTTGACCATGAATGTGGAGTTCTGAGGAGTTTGGCGCTTCAAACATAGATTTGGAAGTCATCAGCATTCAAATGGTATTTAAAACTATGGGGCTGGATGAGAACAGTAAAGGAATTTCTGTAGATGGAGAAGTGAGGCGAAGACAGAATACTGGGGAACTGTAATGTTTAAAGATAAAGTGAAGAAGAGAATCAGAAGAATCTAAAAAGTTGTGGCCAGTGAGGCACGTAGAGAAATGAAACAGTAGTGTCTTGGAGACCAAGCAAAGAAAGTATTTAGAGGATGGACTAATCAAATATGTCTGGTGTTGTTGAGTAAGATTGAAGATCTAGTTAGGAGCGGTTGGGGTAGACTAGTAAGAATGAAAACCCAATAAGAAGAAATTTTAGAGAGAATGAAAGAAGAGGAAGTAGAATACAGGAAAGACTCACGGGCCAAAGACTTAAGACTCTTGTAATCATAACTGAAGGGCAGATGGCAACATAATTTGGTTTTGGGATAAATTCTTCTATGTAATCCTTTTTTTAAAAATCATCAGACTCTTCTTACCTAATTTTTTATTTTGAAAAATTTCAAATCTATACACAGATTACAAGAATAATATAAATAACACCTATATCCTTTCCCCTGAATTTAGTAGTTACGAGCATTTTGCCATATTAAGCTCATGTTCTCTCCCCAGCCTTGCTTTTAACATGAGAGTAAGTTTTAGACATTCTAATACTTTACTGTTAAATATTTGAGTATGTGTCTTCTAAGAAAAAGGACATTCTTTAACATGATCACAATATAATTATTACACTCAAGAAATTTACCGTTGATACTAGTACTATAATATATCTAGTTCATATTCAAATATCCCTAATTTTCCCAAGAATGTCCTTTTTATAGCTGTTTTTGTTTGATTGCTTTTTTTGGTGGGGGTATGGTCTAGGAGTCAAAAAATTAAGTATTTTCAGGCTTTCAGTTATGAGATAAATAAGTCATGGGGGGGAAAGATACAGCATAAAGAATATAGTCAATGCTTTTGTAATAGTGTTGTTTGGTGACAGATGATAGCTACACTTGTGGTGAGCATAGTGTAATACATAGAGAAATTGAATCACTATGTAGTTCACCTGAAACTAATGTAACATTCTGTGTCAACTATACTGAATGAAAAAAAAAATTTAATCTTCATAATTGGTGTATAGAAATGAGACAGATTTCTGTATATTCATTTTGTATACTGAGATTTTACTGAATTTGTGTATCAGTTCCAGCAGTTTTTTGGTGGTGTCTTTTGAGTTTGCTATATAGAGTATCATGTCATCTACACATAGTGAAAGTTTGACTTCTTTGCCAATTTGGATGCCTATTATTTCTTTTTGTTGTCTGATTGCTGAGGCTAGGACTTCCAGTACTGTGTTAAATAACAGTGGTGAGAATGGACATCCCTGTCTTTTTCCTGACCCTAGAGGAAAAGCTTTCAGTTTTTCCCCATTGAAGATGATATTAGCTGTGGGTTTTTCATATATGGACTTTATTATGTTGAGGTATGTTCCCGCTAAACCTACTTTGTTGAGGGTCTTTATCATGAATGGATGTTGTACTTTGTCAAGTGCTTTTTCTGCATCTTGAGAGGATCATATGGTTCTTATCTGTTTTATTTCATGTTATGTTATGTTATGTTATGTTATGTTATGTTATGTTATGTTATGTTATCTTAGAGAACATTAGCAGGGGAGAGGGACAGAGGGAGAGAGAAAGAGGGAGGGAGGGAGGGAGATAGAGATGGAGACAATCTTCAGACTCCATGCGCAGTGTATCATGCTCAATTTGTATCAAGCTGCTTGATTTGCGAATATTGAACCACCCTGGCAAACCAGGAGTAAATCCCACTTGATCATGGTGAATGGTTCTTTTAATGTACTGTTGGATTCAGTTTGCTAATATTTTGTTGCAAAAAGTCTCTTTTTCAGTGTTGTCTTTATCTGGTTTGGAATTGGTAATGCTGGCCTCATGGAATGAGTTTGGAAGTTTTCCTTCCATTTGTATTTTTTGGAACAGTTTGAGAGGAATAGGTATTAACTCGTCTTTAAATGTTTGGTAGAATCCCTCTGTGAAGTCATCTGGCCCTGGACTTTTGTTTATTTGGAGATGTTTGATTACTGATTCAGTTTTTTTTTTCTAGATATCAATATGTTCAAGTTTTCTATTTCTTCTTGTTTCAGTTTTGGTAGTTTATACGCTTCTAGGATTTTATATCCATTTCTTCCAGATTTTCTGGTTTGTTGACATATAATTTTTCATAATATTCTCATAATTGTTTGTATTTATCTGGTGTTGGTTGTGATTTCTCCTCTCTCACACGTGATTTATTTGTTTGGGTCCATTCTATTTTTGATAAGTGTGTTCTTTTTTCCTTTTATGATGTTTACATAAAATCTCTGGGTCAAAGAGCACCATAGAAATGCCCAGGTCAGTTGTTTTGCAAAATGTCCCTCAGTTTGTATTTGCCTAAATGTTTTTTCCTAAGTGGGTGATGGGCATTGAGGAGTGCACGTGTTGGGATGAGCACTGGTTGTTGTATGGAAACCAATTTGACAATAAATTTCATATTAAATAAATGAATAAACAAACAAATAAATAAATGTTTTTTTCCTGGTTAGACAGCTTAAGCATTTTAGATTGCAATACTACATAGGTGGTGTTGTGGATTAAAACGATCATATTTCTCCTGCAGGTCCTCCCAGCGCATGATATGATTAGCAAGACCAGGGCTTGGGGCTCTACCTTAGTAAATAGTAGCCGAGAACAAAGGCCTCAATCAGTGAACATGCATTGTGTTTCTATCATGTGCCTTCTTCATTGTATCCTGCCATACCTGTGGAAAAGATGACCCTGTGCTCTCAATGCTTCTTAGGATATATCATCTGCTTCTTGGAAAACTTGTACCATTTGTGCTGAAGTGCTTTTGTTTTTGTTTTTTATTTGGTTGACAGGGAATGAAATTACTTGAATAGGCTATGGAAATTTTCTTGTGGGGACTTCTAAAATTTACATAGTTTTCAGTCAGCTTTTAAAGTTTTTCTTCACATCTGGCTTTTCTCATTCTTAAAATGATCCACCAGTTTTTGTAAAATTTCACTGAAAAAAATATACATTTGTATATTTGAAGATAGTAAATTTGTAGTAAATTTGAAGATTTTAAGGCTGATAAGAAAAAAAGATATGGCTACAAGATGGAAGGAACATACTATGAGCTTTATTTAGGCAGAACTTTGACGGGTTGTAAAGGTAAGTCCCTAACAGCTGGAGACCTCCCAGCAGCGCAGGGCCATACCTATAACAGGAAGAGAGCACAGGAACCCCTGGGAGAGAAGGGACTTATGTATCTAGATTATGTTATTTAGCTGCATGATGGGAAATCGCTGGGTCAAAGAGCACCATAGAATAGCAGCAGCTTATGATCTTTTATAGTCCAGGGTGGGTCTAAACTGTGAATAGCAGTTGTTGAGTGCAGCTTTATTAATGTAAAATGACAGGCTCTAAATGGCTAAAAATATGCTTATTTGGGTTATATTAGAAGCAGTTGGATGTAAAATTTTGGCACTGGTGGGCTGTGAGCTAATGGTACTCTCTTGCTGTGAAGAAGTAAATAATACAGGGCCCAGTATACAAGAGACACTTTGGCACATTTATATAACATCATTACATTATGAAACACAAATATTTTTTATTTTAAATTGTGGGAAGTTAGTGGCATGATTTAAATTAGGAATAGCCAACTTCCGTAGTTTTAGGAGTTGTCAGTTTTACTGATTACTAACCAAACTTTAGTTTACTTGAAAAATAGTTTACTTGAAAAGAAGCTTATAAATTTGACCCTAGGTTCCTAAATTTATTTTAGGAGGGAGGCACAAGGTATTACAGGTAGGCCGATGACATACTCCTCTTATGTTCTGCTTAAGGAATTATTCATGTTCATATTATTTTTTGGATTTACCTCTTTACTCTGGTTTAATGAGTGTGGTTTCAAAGTGGGTTGAGCGTGTGTGGGAGATTGCATATAGGAAAATGCATGTGTGCTGTAAGGAACACATGAGAACAGCATCAATTTAAGTACTAATGTATAACATTTCTTTTCTCTGAAACTTTTATTTTTGTTTGTATATTTACTGAAATAACTTCTGTCTTCATTAGAGATGAAAATCAGAACTGATTTTTACAGAAATTCCTTTTTGCAGTATTTTTTCTAAATGTTACATTTTCCCTCTTTACTAGATAATTTTCATCAGCTTACAACTTCTTGAACTCATTACTTTGTTTTCTCAGAGCAAAATTTCTCAAGAGTTGGTTATGCAACAGTGCTTATTGAATATGAATAAGTAGTCTTTTGGTATATTATGTTCATTTTTACTTCTTTATATTTTTGATTTTTAAAAACATATAATTCTGTAACAAAACTTATTTATACTACTAGAGAAAATAGGCAAAGCCTAGTAACTTGCTGGTGGGAAAACTGCAACTTGTATGTGAATGTTTCCTAAATACTTAAGGTAGAGAGAAATGTATGTGTATACACACACTCTAAGGCTGTATTAAATTCTGAGTTGAAATTCATATTCTCTTTGCTCAGAATAAGATAATTAAGTCCCTATTTAAGTATTTGATTTGTTAGTAACATTTTACCTTAAAAATATTCAGGAGTATGTAAGTTAGTTTAATGTTTGAGACGTGCTTCAGTTTGAACAGATGATTTTTCACCATTTAAGAAAGAATGTGGTTGGGGCGCCTGGGTGGCTCAGTCGGTTAAGCGGCCGACTTCGGCTCAGGTCATGATCTCGCAGTCCGTGAGTTCGAGCCCCACGTCGGGCTCTGTGCTGACAGCTCAGAGCCTGGAGCCTGTTTTGGATTCTGTGTCTCCCTCTCTCTGACTCTCCCCCGTTCATGCTCTGTCTCTCTCTGTCTCAAAAATAAATAAATGTTAAAAGAAAGAAAGAAAGAAAGAAAGAAAGAAAGAAAGAAAGAAAGAGAAAGAATGTGGTTGAACAAGAGGGTGTTATTCTAAGCGAAATTAGTCAGTCTGAGGAAGACAAATATCATATGACTTCACTCATATGAGGACTTTAAGAGACAAAACATGAACATAAGAGAAGGAAAGCAAAAATAATTTAAAAACAGGAAGGAGGACAAAACCTAACAGATTGTTAAATATGGAGAACAAACAGAGGGTTACTGGAGGGGTGTGGGAGGGGGATGGGCTAAATGGGTAAGAGGCATTAAGGAATCTAGTCCTGAAATCATTGTTGTACTATGTGATAACCAATTTGAATGTAAATTAAAAAAAGAAACTAAAAAAAAAAAAAAAAAAAAAAAAAAAAAGAAAGAATGTAGTTGGTAAGAGTCACACATTCACCATGACTAAGCCATGCCAGTGCATTGGATATAATGTGTTTTGGTTTCTGCAAAGCATATGACAGTCTCATTTAACATCCCTATGGATATATAGGCAAGATGCTAACAAAGTTAATTTATAGATGGTTGGACATCTGTCAAAGAATGTTTATCACTTCTTTCTTTGTGCCAGTGTTCTATTGTACTTAGATTATTCCAACCTGTGTGTCTTCATCTTTAGCTCAGTGCCTGACATGTAGCAGACACTTAGTAAACATGATGGGTAAATGAGTAAGTTAGAGACTTTAACAATTTGATAACTAATATAGTAGTTTTCTGATGGCAAGGCATAGGACATAATTCTTATCCATAGCCATACTTAATAAAAAAGACTAGATAACCTCGAAATACAAATAAAAACAATTTTCCTTACGTTATTGGAAGGATCTAAGGTAGCTCACAGAAGGAAAGGAAAAGCTAGTGTCCCAGTTTTCAGAAAGGAGAGAAGCTAGAATGGTTCACTAAATCTGGATGTAGAACTTACTTAATGGACAGTCTCTTCCGGGTGCCACTCTTGCAGTTTTATACTGTTTTCCATCCATCTGTTACTCTTTTTCAAACTCACATTAACAAGAGAGTGGCACTTATACACTAATAATGAAGCAGTAGAAAGACAAAGAAACTGATCCCATTCACAATTGCACCAAGAATAAATCTAACCAAAGATGTAAAAGATCTATATGATGAAAACTATGGAAAGCTTATGAAGGAATTTGGAGAAGATATAAGGAATGGAAAAACATTCCGTGCTCATGGGTTGGAAGAATAAATATTGTCAAAATGTCATTACTACCCAAAGCTGTCTACACACAATGAAATCCCAATCCAAATTGCACCAGCATTCTTCTTGAAGCTAGAACTAGCAATTCTAAAATTCATATGGAAACACAAAAGGCCCCAAATAGCCAAAGTAATTTTGAAGAAGAAGACCAAAGCAGGAGGCATCACAATCCCAGACTTTAGCCTCTACTACAAAGTTGTAATCCTCAAGACAGCATTGTATTGGCACAAAAACAGACACATAGACCAATGGAATAGAATAGAAACCCCAGAACTAGACCCACAAACGTATGGCCAACTCATCTTTGACAAAGCAGGAAAGAACATCCAATGGAAAAAAGACAGTCTCTTTAACAAATGGTGCTGGGAGAACTGGACAGCAACATGCAGAAGGTTGAAACTAGACCACTTTCTTACACCATTCACAAAAATAAACTCAAAATGGATGAAGGACCTGAATGTGAGGCAGGAAACCGTCAAAACCCTAGAGGAGAAAACAGGAAAAGACCTCTCTGACCTCAGCTGCAGCAATTTCTTACTTGACACATCCCCAAAGGCAAGGGAATTAAAAGCAAAAATGAACTATTGGGACCTCATGAAGATAAAAAGCTTCTGCACAGCAAAGGAAACAATCAACAAAACTAAAAGGCAACCAACGGAATGGGAAAAGATATTTGCAAATGACATATCGGACAAAGGACTGGTATCCAAAATCTACAAAGAGCTCACCAAACTCCACACCCGAAAAACAAATAACCCAGTGAAGAAATGGGCAGGAAACATGAATAGACACTTCTCTAAAGAAGACATCCGGATGGCCAACAGGCACATGAAAAGGTGCTCAACATCACTCCTCATCAGGGAAATACAATCAAAACCACACTCAGATATCCCCTCACGCCAGTCAGAGTGGCCAAAACGAACAAATCAGGAGACTATAGATACTGGAGAGGATGTGGAGAAACGGGAACCCTCTTGCACTGTTGGTGGGAATGCAAACTGGTGCAGCCACTCTGGAAAACAGTGTGGAGGTTCCTCAAAAACTTAAAAATAGACCTACCCTATGACCCAGCAATAGCACTGCTAGGAATTTACCCAAGGGACACAGGAGTACTGATGCATAGGGGCACTTGTACCCCAATGTTTATAGCAGCATTCTCAACAATAGCCAAATTACGGAAAGAGCCTAAATGCCCATCAACTGATGAATGGATAAAGAAATTGTGGTTTATATACACAATGGAGTACTACGTGGCAATGAGAAAGAACGAAATACGGCCCTTTGTAGCAACATGGATGGAACTGGAGAGTGTGATGCTAAGGGAAATAAGCCATACAGAGAAAGACAGATACCATATGTTTTCACTCTTATGTGGATCCTGAGAAACTTAACAGGAACCCATGGGGGAGGGGAAGGAAAAAAGAGGTTAGAGTGGGAGAGAGCCAAAGCATAAGAGACTCTTAAAAACTGAGAACAAACTGAGGGCTGATGGGGGGGGTGGGAGGGAGGGGTGGTGCGTGATGGGTATTGAGGAGGGCATCTTTTGGGATGAGCACTGGGTGTTGAGTGGAAACCAATTTGACAATAAATTTCATATATTTAAAAAAAACCAAGAGAGTGGCAGAATAGAAGAGGTTGTGTTGTGTGCATCCAATAGATTTAATAGATTAGATATAATATATGCAAAAAAGCATTTGATTAAATCAGTATTCATTTAACTACATGTTTTTAGGACAGTAGGAAAAGGCCTCTGGAAATAACATTGAAATTTTATTTTATTATTAAAAAAATTTTTAAATATGAAATTTATTGTCACATTGGTTTCCATACAACACCCAGTGCTCATCCCAACAGGTGCCCTCCTCAGTGCCCATCACCCACTTTCCCCTCCCTCCCACCCAACATTGAAGTTTTAGAGACAACATTAAGGATGTATCACCAATTCTACTCTAAAACTGCTGTATCTTAGTATACACTCTCCATAGTCTTAATATTTTTAGTACACTATTTCATTTTATTTTCCTATATTATGTTTAGCATCTTGCTTGTCTGTATACATATGAGATTTGTCTGTGATTTTCTTTTCTTGAAATATCCTTGACTACTTTTGGTGTAAAGAGTAGTTTATAGAATGAATCTGGTAACCTTCACACTAGTTCTAGACTTTGAAAAAGTTAATGTAGAGAGTAATCTTTATTTTTTATTTTTTTTCAATATATGAAGTTTATTGTCAAATTGGTTTCCATACAACACCCAGTGCTCATCCCAAAAGGTGCCCTCCTCAATACCCATCACCCACCCTCCCCTCCCTCCCACCCCCCATCAACCCTCAGTTTGTTCTCAGTTTTTAAGAGTCTCTTATGCTTTGGCTCTCTCCCACTCTAACCTCTTTTTTCCTTCCCTTCCCCCATGGGTTCCTGTTAAGTTTCTCAGGATCCACATAAGAGTGAAAACATATGGTATCTGTCTTTCTCTGTATGGCTTATTTCCCTTAGCATCACACTCTCCAGTTCCATCCATGTTGCTACAAAGGGCCGTATTTCGTTCTTTCTCATTGCCACGTAGTACTCCATTGTGTATATAAACCACAATTTCTTTATCCATTCATCAGTTGATGGGCATTTAGGCTCTTTCCGTAATTTGGCTATTGTTGAGAATGCTGCTATAAACATTGGGGTACAAGTGCCCCTATGCATCAGTACTCCTGTGTCCCTTGGGTAAATTCCTAGCAGTGCTATTGCTGGGTCATAGGGTAGGTCTATTTTTAAGTTTTTGAGGAACCTCCACACTGTTTTCCAGAGTGGCTGCACCAGTTTGCATTCCCACCAACAGTGCAAGAGGGTTCCCGTTTCTCCACATCCTCTCCAGTATCTATAGTCTCCTGATTTGTTCATTTTGGCCACTCTGACTGGCGTGAGGGGATATCTGAGTGTGGTTTTGATTTGTATTTCCCTGATGAGGAGCGACGTTGAGCATCTTTTCACGTGCCTGTTGGCCATCCGGATGTCTTCTTTAGAGAAGTGTCTATTCATGTTTCCTGCCCATTTCTTCACTGGGTTATTTGTTTTTCGGGTGTGGAGTTTGTTGAGCTCTTTATAGATTTTGGATACTAGCCCTTTGTCTGGTATGTCATTTGCAAATATCTTTTCCCATTCCGTTGGTTGCCTTTTAGAGAGTAATCTTTAAAGATTTGATAAAACTTGATTGTAAAAATGTCTGGACTTGGAGAGTAGTAAGCAAGACAGTGCAATAGAAGTTTTCTACCATCATTTCACAGAACCAACTATGAATGAGATTACCTTTGTGGAATCTGGACGTAGGACTTACATAATGGACATCATGTTCAAGATGCCATTCTTAAAGTTTTACACTGTTTTCCATTCCTGCATTGCTGGGATTCCACTTAAGAAATGTTAGCACACTATTGAAGCCAGAAATCTGAGAATAGATGCATTGAAGAGAGTAGTAAGAACAGTTTCACTTTACCTATGTCATCCGTCCCCAAAGATGTTACAGCTCAATGACAAGAGAGATTCACTTGGTCTGAACTTTTTCCACTGGGGGAAAGTGAGAGCATAGTGAGTGAGTCCTTGGCTTTCCAGCCATGTAGGATGCTGCCCCAGAGGCCCACTTTTTTCTCACCATACTGAAGTAATCTGCATAGCAAAGTGGTTGAGAGAGGCTGGGGGCAGGTAAGAGATATGGGGACTTACAGCAACCAGGGCTCAGAAATCATCAAAGGGTCACAGATCTGACTGACTAACCACTTTGCAGACTCCCACCAAGAAGCCTGCCCCTGAGCTAGTGGAAACATCTTCCTACAGATTCCTCCAACTGGTCCATGGACCCCTCAAATGTTCTTGATGCCTTACCCACTCTTCCTGTCACTGTATCACCTGTGCCCATGGATAGTGTGTTTGCAAGCCTTTGGATATGGCTCACAATTCTGCAGAAATACAGATAATCTTTGTAGGATCAGGAGAAGACAAACAACTTGAGCATTTCAGGGTTTTGCCCAGGGATCACCTGGCCTGACTTTGTGAGATCAAGAGAAGGCATCTTTAGGAATTCTCACTAAATCAGGAGTAAGAGATGTGGAGCAGGAGCATACATAGAAAAGGTCTGAGAGAACTTCATAATTTATTCTTGCACTGACTAGTAAAGGCATTTGTCTCCTGAAGTCCTTCAGCAAAGACTAGAGAAGATAAGTTCTTTGAATAAAAGACAGAAATGCAAAACTTCAAGGAATAAGAAAAATTAAGGAAATATGACACCACTAAAGAAGCACATTAGTTTTCAATTTACTATCCTGAAAGAAATGGAGATCTATAAATTGCTTGAAAGGTAATTTAACATAATTATTTTCTTTTTTTTCCTTAAAAGAAAAAGAAAAAAAAGAACATAATTATGTTAAAGGAAGCTCAGCAGCTACTAGAGAGCATAGATGGATAATGAAATTAGGAAAAGAACATATGAACAAAAAAGGAAGTTCTACAAAGAGATAGAACTGAAAAAATAAAAGAACCAAATTCTGGAGCTGAAGAATACGGTAAACAAAATGAAAACTGTAATTGATAGTGTCAATAACAGACTTGGTCAAAGAGAAGAAAAAAATCTGTGTACCCAACAATAAGTCACTTGAAAATATCCAGCCAGAAGAGAAAAAAAAAAAAAAAGAAAAAGAAGGAATGAAAAGGAATGAACACAGTCTACAGGATTTATGGAATCATCCTCTTGAACTAGTAAATGCCTTGTGGTAGTCCCAGAAGGAGAGGAGAGAGAGTTAGGGTAGAAAACTAATTTAGAGTAATGGCTAAAAACTTCCCAAACCTGGGGAGAGATACGGACATCCAGGTCCATGAAGCTCAAAGCTCTCTAAACAGTTCAACCTAAAGAAGACTTCTTCAAGACGTGTTATATCAAACTGTTAAAAGTTAAAAACAAAGAGAAAAATTTGAAAGTAGCAACATAAAGAGAGTAGTTGCATAGAAGGGAAACCCCATAAAGCTATCAGCAGTTTCACAGCAGAAGCCTAACAAGCCAGGAGTAAATGAGATGATGTATTTATAGTTCTGAAAGAAAAAAAAAAACCTGCCAACCAAGAATACTTTATCTGGCGAAGTTATCTTTCATATAAGAAGGAGAAATAAAGACTTTCCCAGAAAGATAAAAGCTGAGGGAGTTAATCTCCACTAGATACATTTTATAAGCGATGCTGCAGGGTGTTTTTGAAGCTGAAAAGGGTATTAGTTAACATGAAAACATATGAAGGTGTAAAACACATTGGTAAAGGTAAGTATACAGTCAAGTTTAGAATATTTTAATACTGTAATGGTGTGTAAACTACCTTCAACTCTAGTATAAAGGTGAAAAGACAAAGTATTACAAATAACGATAGCCAAAACACTAACATTATTTTTCATAGAACTAGAACAAATAATACGGAAATTTTTATGGAACCCTGAATAGGCCAAAGCAGTCTTAAGAAAGAAGAACAAAGCTGAAGGTATCATAATTCCAGACTTCAAGATATATACTACAAAGCTGTAGAAATCAAAGCAATATGGTACCAGCACAAAAGTAGATACAAATGATCAATGGAACAGAAGAGTCCAGAAATAAATTTACGCTTATATTGTCAGTTAATCTATGCCAAAGAGGCAAGAATATACAATGGGGGAAAAGGCAATCTCTTCAATAAGTGATGCTGGGAAAACTGGACAGCTACATGCAGAAGAATGAAACTAGACCACTTTGTTACCCCATATACAAAAATAAAATAAAAATGGATTGAAGACCTAAATATGAGACCTGAAACCATGAAACTCCTAGAAGAGAACACAGGCAGTAATTTCTCTGACATCAGTTGTAGCAACATTTTTCTAGCTTTATCTCCTAAGGCGAAGGAAAGAAAAGCAAACATAAATTATTGGGACTACATCAATATAAAAAGATTTTGCACAGCAAAGGAAACCATCAACAAAAACAAAAAGGCAACCTACTGAATGGGAGAAGATATTTACAAATTATATATCTAATAAGGGGTTATTATTCAAAATGTATAAAGAATTGATACAACTCAACACCAAAAAACTAAATAATCTCATTAAAAATTGGCAGAAAAAGATTAATTGACCATATAGTTTGAGTTTTCTATTCTGTTCTATTGATCTGTGTGTCTGTTTTTGTGCTAATAGCAAAGTATTTTGATCACTACAGCTTTGTAATATAACTGGAAGTCTGGAATTGTGCTGCCTCTAGCTTTGCTTTGCTTTGCTTTTTAAAAGTTGCTTTGGCTATTCAGGGTCTTTTGTGGTTCCATACAAATTTTATAATTGTTTGTTCTAGCTCTGTGAAAAATGCTGTTGGTATTTTGATATGGATTACATTAGAAGTGTAGATAGCTTTGGGCAGTGTAGACATTTTAACAATATTTGTTCTTTCAGTCCATGAGCATGGAGTGTCTTTCCATTTCTTTGTGCCCTCTTCAGTTTCTTTCAATAATGTTTTATAGTTTTCAGAGTACAGGCATTTCACCTCTTTGGTTAGGTTTATTCCTAGATATCTTATGGTTTTTGGTGCAATTGTAAATGGGATCAATTCCTTAATTTCTCTTTCTGCTGTTTCATTATTTGTGTATAGAAATGCAATAAATTTCTGTACGTTGATTTTGTATCCTACAACTTTACTGAACTTGTGTATCAGTTCTAGCAGTGTTTCGGTAGAATCTTTCAGGTTTTCTATATATAGTATGATGTCATCTGCAAATAGTGAAAATTTTACTTCTTCCTTATTGATTTCATTCCCATTATATCTTTTGGTTGTTTGCTGTGGCTACGGCTTTTTAGTACTATGTTGAATAAAAGTGGTGAGAGTGGACATCTTTGTCTCTTATTCCTGACCTTAGGAGAAAAGCTTTCCATTTTTTCCCTGTTGGGGATGATGTTAGCTGTGGTTTTTCATATAAGGCTTTTATTATGTTGAGGTGTGTTCCCTCTAAATCTGCTTTGTTGAGGGTTTTTATCATGAATGGATGTTGTTCTTTCTTAAATGCTTTTCTGCATCTATTGAAAGGATCATACAGTTTTTATCCTTTTCTTCGGATATTTTAAAACCTTGGCTACAATTTATGATTATATCCCTCCTTTTACACTATTATTGTTTTGGTCTTTTTTTAAAATTTATTTTCACATGATTAGACCTTTCTTAAGTGTGTTTTGATTTAGCAAAGAATTTACATCGCCAGTCCTCCCTATTAGCTCTCATTGTTTTCTATTTCATGAATATGTTTTAAATTTTTATAAGTAATATTTTCTAATTTCTAATTTTTTGGATCTCTGGTTTTTATAAAACTTAAACAGGGGCACCTCTGTGGCTCAGTTGGCTGTGTCCAACTTTGGATCAGGTTGTGATCTCACAGTTCATGAGTTCAAGGCCTACGTTCAGCTCTGTGGTTACAGCTTGGAGCCTGGAGCCTGTTTTGAATTGTGTGTCTCCCTTTCTCTCTGCCCCTTCCCTGCTCACGCTCTGTCTCTCTCTCTCTCTCTCTCTCAAAAATAAATAAACATTTCAAAAAGTAAATATAAAAAAATTATACAATTTTTAAAACTTTGTCAGTCTGGACACTCTGTGAATTATATTTAGTCTTTTCTAATTCTAGAATTGAAGAGTATGGAATTCCCTCTTTGTAATACTTTAGTTATATTATACAAGGTATTATAGTTAGTATGTGTTTCCAAATTGATAATCTCTAGCATATTCTCCTTTAGCTTCATAAAGTTTGTATTTTGCTCTTCTGTAATTTGTGGACTGTAGTATAAGTTAAATCTCATCACCACACCCTTTAAAAATGGTGAGAAAGGAACAAGGAAGATAAGAATGAAGTAAAATTTATAAATATATATGATAGAGCAAGGAACAATACATAGTAGATGATATAGACATGTTTCTCTACCTAGTTGCAGGTATTAATTTTCATTAACGAACTCCTTTTTTTAGTACCCATTTTATGATGTTTTTTCTTTAGCACCTCAGCTATGGTATTTGAGCCTTTGGTGATTCAGTATGATAAGGGATGATATAGTTTTTTCGTTAACATTTACCACAGAGTATGACAATATTAGGATGTTCTTTGTGGATCCCTTTGGTTCCATCTGTGTGTTTCCCCACTTCTGTTATATAGCAGTAAACCTGTTTCTTCTTGAGGACTGGCAAAAATTAAACACAACAGCCAATACCAAAACCACCTCTTTTTTCCCACTTGTGTGCCCAGTGGCAGGAAGAATTTAAAACTGAAACAGCCTCATGGTAATCTCACATTCAGTGTAATTGAATCATGTTCTCATCTGGTATATTCCTATTTTACTTGGATTCTATATCAGTGGAGTAAAAAATCCTCAAGAGATTGGAACCTAAAATTTTACAAGTGAGTCATTATGTTTGAGAGTGAGAAGTGTCCCTTCCATTACTACTTCTTTCTTGACCCATGTTCTGTCTTTGGGAAAAACATAGCTATATTGGTTCCTGGTTCAGAGCATTTATCACATCATGTGGATAGTGCCCAAGTCTTTAAAAAGATAGCATGATGAATTATTTTAGAGTCCTCTCTGTTGTTCTGTACAGTCCAGTGTTCTGGGTGATGAAGTAATTAGTAATGTCAGTTAATCCTGTGGGCACCAGTCTATTATTTTACTTCTTTTGGTTTCAAGTGAGGTCCTTGCACATATTTCAGTTTTACCCACATTAACATGATGACAAAATATTGAGTAGTCTACTGAAGGTCATGTTTCCAGAGATAAAGGAGGCAGAGGAAGTAAGTCCAAATCCCATCCCTTTTATGGTGAATGGAGTCCAGTGTAGTACACTTGCCAAATTGTGTTGGCTAATCCACTTGGAGGATGATACTATATCAGAGTCTCAGCATTACCCACTGCTACTAGCCAGTTCTCATTCAACACTTGTACCAGATCAGCCTTGATGGTCAGGGAAAGTCCATGGAGTTAAGCTTATTAATAGCTGTAATGCCTTTTACCACATTCATTGTGGGATATCTGGGGAAGGAAACAGACTGAATTAATGGGACACTTGGAGGAGTGTTGGAAAATTGGCTTCCTTTGCAAGATAACTCTTTAAGTCTTAAGGAAGTCTTTAAGGAAGGCAAGGACACCCTCATGAGTAGAGAAGGAGGGCCTTTTTCTACTGCAAAGGGAAGTATATTAAGGGTGGAACTTGGGCTCTTTTAAGTGTCCCATGTCATACTTTTATTTCTACCATGCTTTCTAATCAGTAGCCTGCCTTTTATCTTCGTATTTATGGGAAGACATAAATTCAACTGACCTTGTAATTCAGCAAACATCAGGATCAAAACTAGAGTTTGGTTTTTGGTTTTGAGCCCTGAAAGTGAAAGAGAAGATTAATCTAAGTGAACTCTTACGCAGAACATCAGTAAAGTGAGCATTCAGCTTTTTGTATCCCTGGTTTTCTGACCACAGATGATCCTTCCAATTAGATATTACAGAGTATATTAAATTGTCTCATCTATCCATTCTACATTTGCTAGATTTATTTAACTCTTAGTTTATTTAAAAACATTTTTAATAATTTTATTCAATTATTTTTATTTTTTATATTTTAGTTAATATAGAGTGCAGTATTGGTTTCAGAAGTAGAATTCAGTGATTTCTGAATACAACACCCAGTGAGCATACAACACCCAGTGCTCATTACAACAAGTGCCTTAATACCCATCACCCATTTAGCCCATCTCCCATCCACCTCCCTCCATCAGCCCTCAGTTTGTTCTCTGTTGTTAAGAGTCTCTTGTGGTTTGTTTCCCTTTCTTCTCCCTACCCCTTCCCATGTTCATCTGTTTTGTTTCTCAACATTCCACATATGAGTGAAATCATACGATATTTGTCTTTCTCTGACTTATTTTGCTTAGTCTAATAATTCTAGCTCCATCCATATTGTTGCAAATGGCAGGCTTTCATTTTTTTGATGGATGAGTAGTATTCCATAACACACACACACACACACACACACACCCACACACACACACCACATCTTCTTTATCCATTCATCAGTTGATGGACATTTGCACTCTCTTCATTGTTTGACTTTTGTTAGTACTGCTATAAACATTGGGGTGCACATACCCCTTAGAATCTGTATTCTTTTTTTAAAAGATTTTTAATGTTTATTTTTGAGAGACAGAGAGCGATCAGGGGAGAGAGGCAGAGAGAGAGAGACGCACACAGACTCTGAAGCAGGCTCCAGGCTTTGAGCTTGTCAGCACAGAGCCTGACATGGGGCTCATGAATCATGACCTCATGAATCATGAGATCATGACCTGAGCCGAAGTTGGATGCTTAACCAACTGAGCCACTCAGGCACCCCATCAAATCTGTATTCTTTTACCATTTGGGTAAATTCCTAATAGTGCAATTGCTGGATTATAGAGAGTTCTATTTTTAGTTTTTTGAGGAACCTCCATACTGTTTCCAGAGTGGCTGTACCAGTTTGCATTCCTACCAACAGTGCAAGAGAGTTTCCCTTTCTCCACATCCTTGCCAACACCTGTCTCCTGTGTTGTTAATTTTAGCCATTCTGACAGGTGTGAGGTGGTATTTCATTGTGGTTTTGATTTGTATTTCCCTGATGATGAGTGATGTTGATCATCTTTTTATGTGCCTGTTAGGCATCTGGATGTCTTCTTTGGAAAAATGTCTATTCATGTCTTCTGCCCATTTCTTAATGGGATTGTTTGTTTTCTGGGTGTTGAGCTTCGTAAATTCTTTATAGATTTTGGATAGAGTTAAAGGGAGAATCAGTAGGTCAGCAGTACCAAGAAACTTTCTTCCTTTTGATTATGTAGTCCAAATTACCCTTTTATACTTGTCTTTTTTTTTTCTTTGACCTCATTGTTGGTCTATTTTTTAAAAAATTTTTTTTAACGTTTATTTATTTTTGAGACAGAGAGAGACAGAGCATGAACGGGGGAGGGGCAGAGAGAGAGGGAGACACAGAATCGGAAGCAGGCTCCAGGCTCTGAGCCATCAGCCCAGAGCCCGACGCGGGGCTCGAACTCACGGACCGCGAGATCGTGACCTGAGCTGAAGTCGGACGCTTAACCGACTGAGCCACCCAGGCGCCCCTCATTGTTGGTCTATTTAACAAACTGCTTTCTTGGTTTTTTTTTTTAAGTTTTAATTATTTATTTATTTATAGAGGGCACAGTGAGTGAAGGGCAGAGAGAGAGAGAGAGAGAGAGAGAGAAGAGAAGAGAGAGAGGGAATCCCAGGAGGGGCAGAGAGAGAGAGAGAGAGAAGTGAGGCTTACCTGAATTGGGCTTATGTTTACCTGAAATGGGACTCAAGCTCACCCGATGTGGGGATCGAGCTCATCTGATGTGGGTCTTGAATTCATGAACCATGAGATCATGACCTGTGCAGAAGTCAGATGCTTAACAACTGAGCCACCCAGGCACCCTTAACAAACTGTTTTGAAAGTCAACCTCAGACTTACTGTGCTTGTAGCTGTATGGATTTCTATTGCATGTGTTCTAGGAACCTTGGCATTACCATCACCACAGCTGATTGGGGATTTGGGGGCTTGAAATCAATAGGTGAGAGAGGGAATAATAGGAAGGGAATCAATAATGGTGCGCATGTAAGAAATACTGGAAGAATCATTGACAGCTGCCAAAGAACAATAATTTGAGCATCTCAAGGGCTCTGGGGTAGACTTCTGCATTGTGCAGTATTAGACAACTTAGAGAAGAACACGCTTATGTCCTAACTAATCACAGCATGACATGAAATCAAAAGTATAGACTTTCTCTGATTATGCTTTCTTGCTCATCTTACTTCATTGCCTTCTAACTGCTCTCCCCCCTTTTATCCATGCTCTCCTACAGTTTATTCTCAACATAGCTGCCAGAGTTATGTGAAAAAAATCATTTTATACTTGTGTTTAAAATCTTCCAATGGCAGGGTGCCTGGGTGGCTCATGAACATCCAACTCTTGATTTCAGCTCAGGTCATGATCTCATGGTTCATGGGATCGAGACCCGTGTCAGGCTTCGCGCTGACAGCATGTGTCTTGCTTGGGATTCTTTCTCCTTCTTTCTGTGCCCTCCCCACTTCCCACCCCCCACTGCTTGTTCACCCCTGCTTACTCACTCACTCTCTCTCTCTCAAAATAAACTTAAAAAGAAATAAAATCTTCCAATGACTTTTATTTCATTCAGAGTAAAAACCAAGTTCTTATAAAGGCTTACAAAGTTATATGACTTGGCTTTGCTCCTTCTACTCTCCCTATTTCTGAGTCTACTTCAGGTACAGTGACTTCCTTGCTTTTATTCAAACATATCAGGGATGCTCCTGCCTTAAGGTTTTTGTTCATGCTGTTTCCTATGCTTGGAGTACTGTCCCTCGCTAAAACTCTGTTACTTCATTCAGGCCTTTTCTCAAATCTCAGTGAGACACATCCTGACTACCATATTTAATTCTGCCTCCTCATTCCCCTCACCAACTTAAAACTGAATGCTCCCACAGGACTGCTGCCTCTTTAAAGTGTCACTGGGGGTGCCTGGGTGGCTCAGTTGGTTGAGCGTCCGACTTTGGCTCAGGTCATGATCTCACAGTTCATGGGTTTGAGCCCCACATCAGGCTGTGTGCTGACCTCTTGCTCAGAGCCTGGATCCTGCTTCAGATTCTGTGTCTCCTTCTCTCTCTGCCCCTCCCCTGCTCACGCTTTGTCTCACTCTGTTTCTCAAAAATAAATAAATGTAAACTGACTGTTGCTGCCACCAAATTGATTTCTTTCTACTCTCTTCTTCTTTGGGTAATTGGTTTTCCTTTCTAAGTCTGTGGTAGGTTGAGCTCAGGTTGTGAGCCTGTACTATAATAATAGAAAGGCTGAGAAATCAAGTGTCTATTATCTTCTGGTTGTATAGTGGAAGGCAACTCTGTCTCTACATTTGGGGTTTAATCACAGTTTTTCTGCAACACTGCCGTTCTTTTCTGCTGGGAATCCTGTTATGAGTAGGTTGGAATTCTTTCACTTATCTCTCATGTCTCTTGAGTACTCGTTCATACTTTGGGTTACTTTTTTGCTTTGACTTACATTCTAGAGTGATTTCTTCACTACTCCCTTGCTACTAATTTTCTTTTGAATTCTGTCCAGCATGTATCCTTTCTGTTGAGATTTTTCCCCCCTACTGCTAATGTTTTTTGACATTTAAAAAATTGTGATAAAATATTCATAACATACAATTTAGCATTTTAACTAGTTTTAAGAGTGCAATCCAGTGGCATTAAGCATATTCACAATGTTGTGCAACCTTCTTGAGTATTCAACTCTAGAATTTTTCATCATCCCAAACAGAGACTCTGTATTTCTTAAACAGGTAACTCCCATTCCCACTTCCTCCAGCCCCTGGAAACCTCTCTTCTTTCTATCTCTATGAATTCTCCTATTCTAGGTTCCTCATATAAATGGAATCACACAATATTTGTCCTTTTGTGCCTGGCTTATTTTACTTAGCATAGTGTTTTTGAAGCTCATGCATGTTATAGCATGTATCAAAATTTCATTTATTTTAAATGTTGAATAATATTCCCTTATATATATGTATTGCATTTTATTATTCTATTCAACCATCAGTGGACATTTTCTTCATATACTTTTCATTTGTAAAATTCCTAGTTGGTTCTTTTGCACATTCATTAGCTCTTGTTTTATTTGTTTTTGCTTGTGTTGCTTCTTTTTCTTTTTTAAATGGAAGTTAACTAATTTCTCTAAACATTATAAAACATTTTTTTTTATTATTACATTTATTTATTTTTGAGAGAGTGAGACAGAGTGCAGGTGGGAATGGGCAGAGAGAGAAGGAGACACAGAATCCAAAGCAGGCTCCAGGCTCTGAGCTGCCATCACAGAACCTGACACAGGGCTCGAGCCCACGAACCATGAGATCATGACTTGAGCCGAAGTCAGACACTCAGCCGACTGAGTCACCCAGGCATCCCTCTCTAAACATTATAAACGTATAAAAATGTTTATCAGACTTTTATAAAAATCGGAGGAGATTTTTAATATTATTTTTAAACCTTGACCATTATATTTTTCATATGTTTTAGAATTTTGGTTTTTAGAAGTGAGAGATTTTGTTTTTCCCTTCCTTCTCTCCCTCTGAGCACATCTGTATAGTGCTTATGCAGTTACCTCTGCTTGCTCCCAAGGCCCAATGTAGACCCAAGTTCTACAATAACATTTTATTTTATTTTATTTTATTTTTTTCAACGTTTTTTATTTATTTTTGGGACAGAGAGAGACAGAGCATGAACGGGGGAGGGGCAGAGAGAGAGGGAGACACAGAATCGGAAACAGGCTCCAGGCTCTGAGCCATCAGCCCAGAGCCTGACGCGGGGCTCGAACTCACGGACCACGAGATCGTGACCTGGCTGAAGTCGGACGCTTAACCGACTGCGCCACCCAGGCGCCCCTACAATAACATTTTAAATCTCTTTCCCCATGGTTATATTTGGGCTCTGGCAGATCATGACCCTAGGCTGAGGGGAGGAGGGAACTGCTTTAGGCCCAATCTATTTAGTTCTAGAACCTTTAAAAGCCATAGTTCCAAGTGAGGTTCAGTAGCAGTTTTTTCTGCTTGGCCTATGCAATAGTATGTTTGTAATAATACTCTATCTGAATTTTAGGAATTTTTAGGATATTGATTTTGTGTTTATAATCTAAGAAAAATGAATCTGTTTTAGTTTAAAAGGCGAAAGATTTATACGATTTGAAGAGAAACCAGAGTATGAATCTGTTTTAGTTTAAACTTGATTAGTATAAATTGAAGTGAGTCCAAAGCCTTAGAAATTTCAAATAGGAATGTAAATTTCCCATAGATGTCCCTGGTTAAAATAGCTGAGGATGTAATATATGAAACTTTCCATTTTATTCCATACATTATTTCTGCATTAATCTTATTAAAACACAACACTCTTTTTTTTTTAAATTTTTTAATGTTTATTTATTTTTGACACAGAGAGAGACAGAGCATGAGCAGGGGAGGGGCAGAGAGAGAGGGAGACACAGAATCCGAAGCAGGCTCCAGGCTCTGAGCTGTCAGCACAGAGCCTGATTCAGGGCTCTAACTTACAGAGTGACAGATCGTGATCTGAGCCAAAGTTAGACGCTCAACCAACTGAGCCACCCAGGCACCCCAAACACTCTTTTTAAAACATTTTAAAATTTAAATTCTAGTTAATTAACATACAGTGCAATATTGGTTTCAGGAGTAGAATTCAGTGATTCATCAATTACATATAACACCCAGTGCTCATCATAACAAGTATCCTCCTTAATACCTATCACCCATTTAGCCCATACCCCACCTCCCTCCCTCTATCAACCCTCAGTTGGTTGTCTATCTTTAAGAGTCTCTCATGGTTTATTTCCCTCCCCCTTTTTTAGAAAATATATTTTTTATTTTTTAGAGAGAGAGTGCAAGTGGGGGAGGAGGGGAGAGAGAGAGAGAGAGAGAAGAGAGGAGAGAGAGAATCTCAAGCAGGTTCCATGCTCCTTGTGGAGCTCTACATAGGGCTCGAGCCCACACCCTGGGATCATGGCCTGAGATGAAATCAAGAGTCAGATGCTCTGGATAAAGGGCTAGTATAAAAATCTATAAAGAACTCACCAAACTCCACACCCGAAAAACAAATAATCCAGTGAAGAAATGTGCAGAAGACATGAATAGACACTTTTCCAAAGACATTCAGATGGCCAACAGACACATGAAAAGATGCTCAATGTCACTCCTCATCAGGGAAATACAAATCAAAACCCACTGAGATATCACTTCATGCCGGTTAGAGTTGCTAAAATGAACAAATCCGGAGACTATAGATGCTGGAGAGGATGTGGAGAAACGGGAACCCTCTTGCACTGCTGGTGGGAATGAAAACTGGTGCAGCCACTCTGGAAAACAGTGTGGAGGTTCCTCAAAAAATTAAAAATAGATCTACTCTATGACCCAGCAATAGCGCTGCTAGGAATTTACCCAAGGGATACAGGAGTGCTGATACATAGGGGCACTTGGACCCAATGTTTATAGCAGCACTTTCAACAATAGCCAAATTATGGAAAGAGCCTAAATGTCCATCAACTGACGAATGGATAAAGAAGATGTGGTTTATATATACAATGGAATACTGCTTGGCATGAGAAAGAATGAAATCCTTCCATTTGCAGCAACGTGGATGGAACTGGAGGGTATTATGCTAAGTGAAATAAGTCAGGCAGAGAAAGATAGATACCATATGTTTTCACTCATATGTGGATCTTGAGAAACTTAATAGAAGACCATGGGGGAGGGGAAGGGGAAAAAAAGTTACAGAGAGGGAAGGAGGCAAACCATAAGAGACTCTTAAGGACTGAGAACAAACTGAGGTTGATGGGGGTAGGGGAAAGGGGAAAGTGAGTGATGGGCAGGAAGGAGGGCACTTGTTGGGATGAGCACTGGGTATTGTATGGAAACCAATTTGACAACAAATTATATTTAGAAAAAAAAAGAAAACAAAAAAAATAATAAAATTCTTTACTTGTCAAAAAAAAAAAAAAAAGTCAGATGCTCAACCAACTGACCCACCCAGGCGCCTCTGTTTCCCTCTCTCTTTTAAAACACAACACTCTTATAACATCTCCTGTGTCTCTTTCCATAGGGCCAGGTTTAAATCTCTTAGCCTTGCCCTGATAATACCTTCTGTCTTTTCAGTTACCTGTGTGTCCCCAGCATGAATCCTCTTTAATATGTTTTGCTCATTGTTTTCTCTGTACCTTTTTTATAGCTTATTACAGCCTACAGGGTCCTCTCTCTACCTCCTTGCTTTTCAAACCTAACCTTCCTTTGGGAACCTCACTTCCTTCATGAAGCTTTATCATCAGTTTACAGTGAACATTTTCCTTCAGAACTGCACAAAAACTTATAGTTGATGTCACATAGCATCTATTTGTGCTTTATATTTAAATTTTGTTATTAAGATTGTGATCTCCCTGGTTGTTTCTATAAATCTCCTGATTATCTCTGTAGCACTCTTAAAAACATAGAATATAAAAATAATTTCAGAAATTAATGTTTATATGCAGTTATCCAGTAATTTGAAGAAGTAAAGGATGTCTTCTCTTTGAATTCAGTTTTTTGTAGTAAGTCATTAAGACTTCTTTTTCAGATCTGTCATTTGTCACTGGCTTACTCTCCTTTATCTGAGAAGTTCAGTATGACTTATTTTTAAGAGTTAAACTAAATTAAACCATTTATTTAAACTGTTGTAGTAGTACCTGAAATAATTGGTAAAGTTGAGTCTTGGAGTCACTGCCTTGGATGCTAGTGACACAAGGAAAAAAAATATATCCCATTTTACTCTTAAGCCTTTGATGAAAGTTTTTATCTATCTATCTATCTATCTATCTATCTATCTATCTATCCATCTAAATTCTAGTTAGTTAACATACTGTTTAGTATTGGTTTCAGGAGTAGAACCCAGTGATTCATCAGTTACCTAGAACACCCAGTGCTCATCCCAACAAGTGCCCTTCTTAATGCTCTTTATCCATTTAGCCCATCCCCAACCCATGCCCCCTCTAGCAACCCTCCAGTTTGCTTTCTGTATTTAAGAGTCTGTATGGTTTGCCTCTCTCTCTGTTTTTATCTTATTTTTCCTTCCCTTCCCCTATGTTCTTTTGTTTCTTAAATTCCATATATGAGTGAAATCATATGATATTTGTCTCTGTCTGACTTACTTCACTTAGCATAGCACACTCTAGTTCCATCTATGTTGTTGCAAATGGCAAGATTTCAGTCTTTTTGATTGCCGAGTAGTATTCTATTGTACATATATACCACATCTTCTTTATCCATTCATCAGTCGACATTTGGCTTCTTTCCATCATTTGGCTATTGTTGATAGTACTGCTATAAACATTGGAGTGCATGGGCCCCTTTGAGTTAGCATTTTCATATCATCTGGATAAATACCTGGTAGTGCAATTGCTGGATCATAGGGTAGCTTTATTTTTAATTTTTTTGTTTGTTTGTTTTGAGAGAGAGTGAGCAAGCGCCTGTGTGTGCACATGCACACTGGAGAGCGGGGGAGGGGCAGAGAGAGAGAGAATCAGAGGATCCAAAGTGGACTCAGTGCCAACAGCAGAGAGCCTGATGTGGGGCTTGAGCTCACAAACCATGAGATCATGACCTAGCCGATGTCGGACACTTAACTGACTGAGCCACCCAGGTGTCCCACTATTTTTAATTTTTTGAGGAACCTCCGTACTGTTTTCCAGAGTGGCTACACCAGTTTGCAACCCCACCAATACTGCAAAAGTGTTCCCCTTTCTCCGCTTCCTTGCCAACATCTGTTGTTTCCCGAGTTATTAATTTTTGGAAGTTTTTATTTTTTTTATTTTTTTTTAACGTTTATTTATTTTTGGGACAGAGAGAGACAGAGCATGAACGGGGGAGGGGCAGAGAGAGAGGGAGACACAGAATCGGAAACAGGCTCCAGGCTCTGAGCCATCAGCCCAGAGCCTGACGCGGGGCTCGAACTCACGGACCGCGAGATCGTGACCTGGCTGAAGTCGGACGCTTAACCGACTGCGCCACCCAGGCGCCCCTGGAAGTTTTTATTTTAATCAGCTGATAAATTTGATCAATGTGGATAGTTCTCTGGCATCATTCCAAGAAGATTCTTTTTATCTGTTGGACTGAAGCACACAAAATACAACAATAAAGCCATAAAACACCATCAAGTAACCTATATTCGTTGATACTCAATGTACTGAGTCATCTTTGAACACAGTGGTTTGTCACCTATCATACTGTATAAAGACATAATACATAATGATAATAGTTTGTATAATATTTTGCTATTTCCAGGTGGTTGAATATGGTTAATAAATCAGAATTATAGATTCTAATCACCTCAGCATATCAGTATATAAAATTTTTATACCAGAAAATATTTCATTATCCCTCACAATTGGCATAGACATTATAAAAATATTACCAAGTTATGCCCCTACTTTGAAAAACCTTTCAGTAACTTTTCAGTCGTTTTACTTGAGTTAAGATCTGGAACATTTAGTATCATTTGAAAAGGCCCTGTCAGAGCTGGCTTCAGCATTACTGGCTTTTTTAAAGTTCTTGTTTATGTGAAATTCTTTCTAATTTTGGTGGCTTCTTGTATACTGTTTCCTCTGCAAGTGACACCATACCTGGTTTTCTCCCTCTCCACACACTTTTCCTGTCATGACTTTTTTGCATCTTTTGGGCCATTCTACTTCTTCAGAGAAGATTTCACTGATCTTTTCTTTTTAAATCATGTCTCCCAGCTAAAATCTCTCATTGTACACTTTAATTTCCTTCTTAGATTCATCACTGTTCATTTATGTATGTTGTGATTGTCTGTTAATTGCCTATCCAGAACAAGAGCTCTCTGAAGATAGGAACCCTGTCCACTTTTTTTTCCCTGATAAATCGTTGGCAGTTAGCACAGGGAATGGCACCACAGTCGATGCTGCTTACGAGGTAGGCTGAGGGAAACCCAGTACCTTTCTGACCCTTACCAGGATCATAATTCCTCTACCAGACCCAGAATTCCTCTACTGACACAGTTTTCTAAGAAAATAGAATACCAGTATAATGAAGGGTTTATAAAATGTTTTAGAAATCAGTGCGTGGGTCCCCTTCCCCTCATTTCCATCAGATCTTTGCATTACTGTTAAGTGTTAAAGGGCACAAATAACTTAAAAAATTAATTTAAGCAAGACTTGGGCAGTATATGGTCTTTCCTTAAGGAAAAAGGCTTAAAAATGGTCTTTAAAAAAATTCTGTTTTAGGGGCTCCTGAGTGGTTCAGTTGGTTAAGTGTCTGACTTCGGCTCAGGTCATGATCTCATGGTTCATGGGTTCCAGCCCTGCTTTGGGCTCTGTGCTGACAGCTCGGAGCCTGGAGTCATCTTTGGATTCTATGTCTCCCTCTGTCTCTGCCCCTCCCTCCTCGCCCTATGTCTCTCTGAAAAATAAACTTTAAAAAATTATTTTAAAAATCTTTTATTTTGTATTTATTTTTTTCTTTTTTGTGTATTTTTATTGAAATTCTAGTTAACATAACAGTATAATACTAGCTTCAGGTGTACAGTATAGTGGCTCAACACTTCAGTACAACACCCTGTACTCATCACAAGTGCCCTCTTTATTTCTTTTTTCTTAAAAAGTTTGTTTTAAAGGCAGTATTTCTAAAAGTAAAATTGAGGACTTATATAGCAAAACCCAGGTATTTTTACATTAATTCAGTCCATTTACATTGTTGCATCATATTACTGCAAAAGAGTCTTTAATCAGTTGGATGTACCTCTCCTTTATATTTACATGAATTTAAAATTTGAATTACACACATTAAAAATGTCAATAGATAGCATTCTGGTATTTTATCAAAGATAATGTGGCTGTTTGTTGTGTGTCTGGTTGTAGGCAGTATGAAACTGTGGTCCCACTTGAAGATTCTATTGTGACTGAGGTTACAGCAACTCTACAAGAATGGGCCAGTCTGTGGAAACAACTCTATGTGGTAAGTAGTTGATAACTAGCTTACTAGATCATTAAAATTCCATTATACCAAGTGAAAAAATTTATCTTACCTATGCCAATTACAAATTTTTAGATTTCTGAATATTTGCAACTTTTCAATGTATGTTCCTAATATTAACTGAGACATAGTACACTGAATGTTGTTCAATCTGAGGAGAATACATTATTTATATGCCTGCAGTCCCTCCACCCTATCCCAGTCAATGGAATTTAAGTTCCTTAACACCAGGGATTTTAACTGTCTTACTCACTGCTGTAGCTCCAGAAGCTTTCATAAAATAGGTATTTACTGAATGAATGAACAAACTTAAGAGTTGCATTGTGAGCCTAATGGTGGGTAAAGGCCAAGAAGTTGTATCCACAGTTTCTTATAGCTAGTAAGCTGATAGGATATGTCATATATGACGTGCTTTGCTAAGCCCGTAATTAATAGAAAGATTAGTAAAAACCCAGCCCATATCCTCTGGAAACAGGAGAGTGATAGGACACACAAAATCAGGGCTAAACATGAGTGACAAGGTTTGGGTTCGAACAAGATGGAATAAACACATTCTGTATATTCTTCTTAGTAATTACAACAAAAATCCTGGACAAAACCCATAAATCACCTGCCAGAAAACTCTGAAAGTAAAGGAAGAGAAGGTGGAGTGATTAGGGACCTTTGGACTCAAGGATTGAGTGAGTTCCCTGATTGTTGTTTTTTCTTGCCTCCCATATACTTTGGCCTGGGCTCTAGAGAAGCCCACAACCTGGATATACTGTTGGGTGCACACAAAAAGCATCAAAGAAAGCCTTTTTTTTTTAAGCCAAAGGATGGCACAGCAAGACAGAAACCTTTTAATCTATCCTTTCTGTTCTTCAGACAAACATTGCAATAAAAGCTGCACCCTCATACCCACCCAAATAGGCATTGCAATAGTGGAACTACTCCATCTCATACACACACTCTTACTCCCATGTGCAGTAACACATGTCTCTCTCCAGTGGAGCCTTAGGTCAAACACTGACTTCTACCCCTCCCCACTATAGTAATTAGGCAGTGCCTCTCTTCATTGGAGTCTGTGGGAAGATTCTGACTTTCACTTCACCACCACTTGCAAGGTGGCACTTTTCTACAGCAGAGCCTGTGGGTGGGACTCTGGATTTCACAACTACCCAGTGTTAACATAGTGATGCCCTTATTTTGCAGAGTTCTGTGGGCAAAACTATGACTTCCTTCTATGCTCTAAAGTAAGGAAGCAGCCTCCATCCACAGAGGAGCCTGTGGTTGGAGCTCTTGATTTCCATTTCCCTTATAAGGATAAGTGGGTCCCTTCCCAGCTGAGCCTATAGGCAAAACTGACTTTAACCTCCCCATTACGAGATAGTGCTCCGCTCTAGTACACCATGTGAACAGTCCTCTATTTTTCATCCTTGTCCTGCTGAAATGAGGCAGTGCTTCTCCCCACCCAAATCCATGCAGAGTGTAAGTGAAGTAGAGTTCTGCTATCTAGATAACACACAAATGGGGAAAACCGGAAGAGCACTGGAAAGACTTCATATACGAAATTGACATATGAATCACAGACCACAAAAGTGAGCCTAGAATTGCATTCTGAATCTAAGCAGATTGACCACCTACTAAAATAGAAGTTTTAATTTTTTTTCAACGTTTTTTATTTATTTTTGGGACAGAGAGAGACAGAGCATGAATGGGGGAGGGGCAGAGAGAGAGGGAGACACAGAATCGGAAACAGGCTCCAGGCTCCGAGCCATCAGCCCAGAGCCTGACGCGGGGCTCGAACTCACGGACCGCGAGATCGTGACCTGGCTGAAGTCGGACGCTTAACCGACTGCGCCACCCAGGCGCCCCTAAAATAGAAGTTTTAAACAGGAATCTGAATGTCATAGTACAATACTTAAAATGTCCAGTATACAGACTAAATTTATTTGTCATGTAAAATATCAGGAAAACTTTAAGAAGAAAAGATAATCAACAGATGCCAACTTTGAAATTACAAAGACATTGGAATCATCAACAGGGGTTTTAAAACTGCTTTTGTTAAATTGCTCCAGCAAGCAATTAGAGACACTCTTGTTTTTTTTTAATTTGCATCTTTATTTACTTACATTATTTTATTTATTATATAATTTATTGTCAATTTAGCTAACATACAGTGTATACAATGTGCTCATGGCTTTGGGAGTAGATTCCCATGATTCACCATTTACATACAACATCCAGTGCTCATCCCAGCAAGTGCCCTCCTCAAAGCCCATCACCTGTTTTACCTGCCTCCCCACCCCCTTCCACCCTCAGTTTGTTCTCTGTATTTAAAAGTCTGGGTGGCCCAGTTGGTTAAGCGTCTGACTTCAGCTCAGGTCATGATCTTGTGGTACATGAATTTGAGCCCCATTCGGACTCTGTGCTGACAGCTCAGAGCCTGGAGCCTGCTTCAGATTCTGTATCTCTCTCTCTCTCTGCCCTTCCCCTGCTCATGCTTTGTTTCTCTCCCTCTCTCATAAATAAAAACATACACAAAATTTTTAAAAAATAAAGGTCTCTTATAGTTTGCCTCCCTCTCTGTTTGTAACTTTTTTTTTCTTTCCCTTCCCCCATGGTCTTCTATTAAATTTCTCAAATTCCACATATGAGTGAAAACATGATATCTTTCTCTGACTGACTTATTTCACTTAGCATAATACCCTCCAGTTCTGTCCACATTGTTGCAAATGGCAAGATTTCATTGTTTTTCATTGCCGAGTAGTATTCCATTGTGTGTGTGTGTGTGTGTGTGTGTGTGTGTGTGTGTGTGTATACATACACTGTATACACTATATATATATATATATATATATATATATATAGACACACTATATATATACACACACTATATACACACTATACACACACACACACACACACACACACACACACATCTTTTTTTTTTTTTTATACACCACTTCTTCTTTATCCATTCATCATTTGATGGGCAGTGGGCATTTGGGCTCTTTCCATAATTTGGCTATTGTTGATAATGCTGCTATTAACATTAGGGTACATGTACCCCTATGAATCATCACTCCTGTATCCTTTGGGTAAATTCCTAATAGTGCTATTGCTGGGTCATAGAGTAATTGTATTTTTAATTTTTTGAGGAACCTCCACACTGTTTTCCAGAGTTGCTGCACCAGTTTGCATTCCCACCAGCAGTGCAAAAGGGTTCCCCTTTTTCCACACCCTCACCAACACCTGTTATTTCCTGAGTTGCTAATTTTAGCCACTCTGACTGATGTGAGGTGGTATCTCAATGTAGTTTTGATTTGTATTTCCCTGATGATGAGCGATGTTGAGCATCTTTTCATGTGTCTGTTAGCCATTGGGATGAAGAGACACTCTTGAAACAAATGAAAACACTCTTGAAACTGCAGCAAGGAAATAGAAAACTTAAAGAATCAAATGAAAATTTTAAAACTGAAAAATAGACTAACAAAAATTTAAAAATTACTAGATAAACTCAATAGCAGAATGGAAAGAACAGAGGAAGGAATTAGTGAGCTTAATGATGGATCAAAAGAAATTATCCAGTCTGAATAATGGAGAGAAACTAAATGGAAAAGTAAACTTAGCTTCAGAGACCTGTGGGACAATAACAAAAGATAACATTTAAGTCATCAGAGGACTAGACAGAAAGGACAGAATGTGGAGTTAAAAAAAAATTGAAGAAATAATGGCTTAAGTCTTCCCAAATTTGGCAAAAGATGTAAGCCAAGAAGTAGAGTAAACTCTAAACAGGATAAACCTAAAGAAATCCATGCACAATCACATTGTAGTTAAATTTCTGAAAATTAAGGCAAAAGAAGAAAATCTTTGTGTGTATATATATATATATATATTTAAAAAAAATTTTATGTATTTTAAAATTCCAATATAATTACTATACAGTGTTAGATTAGTTTGAGGTGTGCAATTTTGTGATTCAACAATTCTGTACATTATTCAGTACTCATCATGGTAAGTGTACTCTTAATCCCTCCCCTTCACCTATTTGACCCATCCCCCCACCCGCCAAAGAAAAAGTTTTAAAAGGGAAACAACACATTACCATTAGGGAAATGACAATTTGAATGACAGCAAATTTGTCGTCAGAAACTATGGAAGACACAAGGGAGTGGCCCAACATTTTTCAAGTACTGAAAGAAAAAAACCCTGATGTTACCCCAGATTTGTGTATCCAGGAAAAATATATTTCAGGAATAAAGGAGAAATAAACACATTTTTAGATGAAGGAACCCTAAGAAAATTTGTTGCCGTTGGATTGGTTCTATTTAAATTTTTTTTTTTCAACGTTTATTTATTTTTGGGACAGAGAGAGACAGAGCATCAACGGGGAAGGGGCAGAGAGAGAGGGAGACACAGAATCGGAAACAGGCTCCAGGCTCTGAGCCATCAACCCAGAGCCCGACGCGGGGCTCGAACTCACGGACCTCGAGATCGTGACCTGGCTGAAGTCGGACGCTTAACCGACTGCGCCACCCAGGCGCCCCTACCGTTGGATTGGTTCTAAAATAGTAGCTATAATGGATGTTTATCAGATACAAAGTAAGAGATAATGTAAGGACACTTGGAATATAGGAATGAAGAAATCAATAGAAGGGGTAAATTCTTTTTTTTTTTTTTTATTTATATATGAAATTTATTGTCAAATTGGTTTCCATACAACACCCAGTGCTCATCCCAAAAGGTGCCCTCCTCAGTACCCATCACCCACCCTCTCCTCCCTCCCACCCCCCATCAACCCTTAGTTTGTTCTCAGTTCTCAACAGTCTCTTATGCTTTGGCTCTCTCCCACTCTAACCTCTTTTTTTTTTTTTTTTGTTCCCCTCCCCCATGGGTTTCTCTTAAGTTTCTCAGGATCCACATAAGAGTGAAACCATATGGTATCTGTCTTTCTCTGTATGGCTTATTTCACTTAGCATCACACTCTCCAGTTCCATCCACGTTGCTACAAAAGGCCATATTTCATTTTTTCTCATTGCCACGTAGTACTCCATTGTGTATATAAACCACAATTTCTTTATCCATTCATCAATTGATGGACATTTAGGCTCTTTCCATAATTTGGCTATTGTTGAGAGTGCTGCTATGAACATTGGGGTACAAGTGCCCCTATGCATCAGTACTCCTGTGTCCCTTGGATAAATTCCTAGCAGTGCTATTGCTGGGTCATCGGGTAGGTCTATTTTTAATTTTCTGAGGAACCTCCACACTGCTTTCCAGAGCGGCTGCACCAATTTGCATTCCCACCAACAGTGCAAGAGGGTTCCCGTTTCTCCACATCCTCTCCAGCATCTATAGTCTCCTGATTTGTTCATTTTGGCCACTCTGACTGGCGTGAGGTGATACCTGAGTGTGGTTTTGATTTGTATTTCCCTGATAAGGAGCGACGCTGAACATCTTTTCATGTGCCTGTTGGCCATCCGGATGTCTTCTTTAGAGAAGTGTCTATTCATGTTTTCTGCCCATTTCTTCACTGGGTTATTTGCTTTTCGGGTGTGGAGTTTGGTGAGCTCTTTATAGATTTTGGATACTAGCCCTTTGTCCGATATGTCATTTGCAAATATCTTTTCCCATTCCGTTGGTTGCCTTTTAGTTTTGTTGGTTGTTTCCTTTGCTGTGCAGAAGCTTTTTATCTTCATAAGGTCCCAGTAATTCACTTTTGCTTTTAATTCCCTTGCCTTTGGGGATGTGTCGAGTAAGAGATTGCTACGGCTGAGGTCAGAGAGGTCTTTTCCTGCTTTCTCCTCTAAGGTTTTGATGGTTTCCTGTCTCACATTCAGGTCCTTTATCCATTTTGAGTTTATTTTTGTGAATGGTGTGAGAAAGTGGTCTAGTTTCAACCTTCTGCATGTTGCTGTCCAGTTCTCCCAGCACCATTTGTTAAAGAGACTGTCTTTTTTCCATTGGATGTTCTTTCCTGCTTTGTCAAAGATGAGTTGGCCATACGTTTGTGGGTCTAGTTCTGGGGTTTCTATTCTATTCCATTGGTCTATGTGTCTGTTTTTGTGCCAATACCATGCTGTCTTGATGATGACAGCTTTGTAGTAGAGGCTAAAGTCTGGGATTGTGATGCCTCCTGCTTTGGTCTTCTTCTTCAAAATTACTTTGGCTATTTGGGGCCTTTTGTGGTTCCATATGAATTTTAGGATTGCTTGTTCTAGTTTCGAGAAGAATGCTGGTGCAATTTTGATTGGGATTGCATTGAATGTGTAGATAGCTTTGGGTAGTATTGACATTTTGATAATATTTATTCTTCCAATCCATGAGCAGGGAATGTCTTTCCATTTCTTTAAATCTTCTTCAATTACCTTCATAAGCTTTCTATAGTTTTCAGCATACAGCTCCTTTACATCTTTGGTTAGATTTATTCCTAGGTATTTTATGCTTCTTGGTGCAATTGTGAATGGGATCAGTTTCTTTATTTGTCTTTCTGTTGCTTCATTGTTAGTGTATAAGAATGCAACTGATTTCTGTACATTGATTTTGTATCCTGCAACTTTGCTGAATTCATGTATCAGTTCTAGCAGACTTTTGGCGGAGTCTATCGGATTTTCCATGTATAATATCATGTCATCTGCAAACAGCGAAAGCTTGACTTCATCTTTGCCAATTTTGACGCCTTTGATTTCCTTTTGTTGTCTGATTGCTGATGCTAGAACTTCCAGCACTATGTTAAACAACAGCGGTGAGAGTGGGCATCCCTGTCGTGTTCCTGATCTCAGGGAAAAAGCTCTCAGTTTTTCCCCGTTGAGGATGATGTTAGCTGTGGGCTTTTCATAAATGGCTTTTATGATCTTTAAGTATGTGCCTTCTATCCCGACTTTCTCAAGAGTTTTTATTAAGAAAGGGTGCTGGATTTTGTCAAAGGCCTTTTCTGCATCGATTGACAGGATCATATGGTTCTTCTCTTTTTTTTTGTTAATGTGATGTATCACGTTGATTGATTTGCGAATGTTGAACCAGCCCTGCATCCCAGGAATGAATCCCACTTGATCATGGTGAATAATTCTTTTTATATGCCGTTGAATCCGATTTGCTAGTATCTTATTGAGAATTTTGGCATCCATATTCATCAGGGATATTGGCCTGTAGTTCTCTTTTTTTACTGGGTCTCTGTCTGGTTTAGGAATCAAAGTAATACTGGCTTCATAGAATGAGTCTGGAAGTTTTCCTTCCCTTTCTATTTCTTGGAATAGCTTGAGAAGGATAGGTATTATCTCTGCTTTAAACGTCTGGTAGAACTCCCCTGGGAAGCCATCTGGTCCTGGACTCTTATTTGTTGGGAGATTTTTGATAACCGATTCAATTTCTTCGCTGGTTATGGGTCTGTTCAAGCTTTCTATTTCCTCCTGATTGAGTTTTGGAAGAGTGTGGGTGTTCAGGAATTTGTCCATTTCTTCCAGGTTGTCCAATTTGTTGGCATATAATTTTTCATAGTATTCCCTGATAATTGTTTGTATCTCTGAGGGATTGGTTGTCATAATTCCATTTTCATTCATGATTTTATCTATTTGGGTCATCTCCCTTTTCTTTTTGAGAAGCCTGGCTAGAGGTTTGTCAATTTTGTTTATTTTTTCAAAAAACCAACTCTTGGTTTCATTGATCTGCTCTACAGTTTTTTTAGATTCTATATTGTTTATTTCTGCTCTGATCTTTATTATTTCTCTTCTTCTGCTGGGTTTAGGCTGCCTTTGCTGTTCTGCTTCTATTTCCTTTAGGTGTGCTGTTAGATTTTGTATTTGGGATTTTTCTTGTTTCTTGAGATAGGCCTGGATTGCAATGTATTTTCCTCTCAGGACTGCCTTTGCTGCATCCCAAAGCGTTTGGATTGTTGTATTTTCATTTTCGTTTGTTTCCATATATTTTTTAATTTCTTCTCTAATTGCCTGGTTGACCCACTCATTCGTTAGTAGGGTGTTCTTTAACCTCCATGCTTTTGGAGGTTTTCCAGACTTTTTTCTGTGGTTGATTTCAAGCTTCATAGCATTGTGGTCTGAAAGTATGCATGGTATGATTTCAATTCTTGTAAACTTATGAAGGGCTGTTTTGTGACCCAGTATATGATCTGTCTTGGAGAATGTTCCATGTGCACTCGAGAAGAAAGTATATTCTGTTGCTTTGGGATGCAGAGTTCTAAATATATCTGTCAAGTCCATCTGATCCAATGTCTCATTCAGGGCCCTTGTTTCTTTATTGACCGTGTGTCTAGATGATCTATCCATTTCTGTAAGTGGGGTGTTAAAGTCCCCTGCAATGACCACATTCTTCTCAATAAGGTTGCTTATGTTTATGAGTAATTGTTTTATATATTTGGGCGCTCCGGTATTCGGCGCATAGACATTTATAATTGTTAGCTCTTCCTGATGGATAGACCCTGTCACTATTATATAATGTCCTTCTTCATCTCTTGTTACAGCCTTTAATTTAAAGTCTAGTTTGTCTGATATAAGGATGGCTACTCCAGCTTTCTTTTGGCTTCCAGTAGCATGATAAATAGATCTCCATCCCCTCACTCTCAATCTAAAGGTGTCCTCAGGTCTAAAATGAGTCTCTTGTAGACAGCAAATAGATGGGTCTTGTTTTTTTATCCATTCTGATACCCTATGTCTTTTGGTTGGCGCATTTAATCCATTTACATTCAGTGTTATTATAGAAAGATATGGGTTTAGAGTCATTGTGATGTCTGTATGTTTTATGCTTGTAGTGATGTCTCTGGTACTTTGTCTCACAGGGTCCCCCTTAGGATCTCTTGTAGGGCTGGTTTAGTGGTGACAAATTCCTTCAGTTTTTGTTTGTTTGGGAAGACCTTTATCTCTCCTTCTATTCTAAATGACAGACTTGCTGGATAAAGGATTCTCGGCTGCATATTTTTTCTGTCTAGCACACTGAAAATCTCGTGCCAATTCTTTCTGGCCTGCCAAGTTTCAAAAGAGAGATCAGTCACGAGTCTTATAGGTCTCCCTTTATATGTGAGGGCACGTTTACCCCTTGCTGCTTTCAGAATTTTCTCTTTATCCTTGTATTTTGCCAGTTTCACTATGATATGTCGTGCAGAAGATCGATTCAGGTTACGTCTGAAGGGAGTTCTCTGTGCCTCTTGGATTTCAATGCCTTTTTCCTTCCCCAGTTCAGGGAAGTTCTCAGCTATGATTTCTTCAAGTACCCCTTCAGCACCTTTCCCTCTCTCTTCCTCCTCTGGGATACCAATTATGCGTATATTATTTCTTTTTAGTGTATCACTTAGTTCTCTAATTTTCCCCTCATATTCCTGGATTTTTTTATCTCTCTTTTTCTCAGCTTCCTCTTTTTCCATAACTTTATCTTCTAGTTCACCTATTCTCTCCTCTGCCTCTTCAATCCGAGCCGTGGTGGTTTCCATTTTGTTATGCATTTCGTTTAAAGCGTTTTTCAGCTCCTCGTGACTGTTCCTTAGTCCCTTGATCTCTGTAGCAAGAGATTCTCTGCTGTCAGCTATACTGTTTTCAAGCCCAGCGATTAATTTTATGACTATTATTCTAAATTCACTTTCTGTTATATTATTTAAATCCTTTTTGATCAGCTCATTAGCTGTGGTTATTTCCTGGAGATTCTTCTGAGGGGAATTCTTCCGCTTGGTCATTTTGGATAGTCCCTGGCGTGGTGAGGACCTGCAGGGCACTTCCCCTGTGCTGTGGTGTATAACTGGAGTTGGTGGGCGGAGCCGCAGTCAGACCTGATGTCTGCCCCGAGCCCACCGCTGGGGCCACAGTCAGACTGGTGCGTGCCTTCTCTTCCCCTCTCCTAGGGGCGGGATTCACTGTGGGGTGGGGTGGCCTGTCTGGGCTACTTGCACACTGCCAGGCTTGTGATGCTGGGGATCTGGCGTCTTAGCTGGGGTGGGTAGGCAAGGTGCACAGGGGCAGGAGGGGCAGGCTTAGCTTGCTTCTCCTTAGGTGATCCACTTCAGGAGGGGCCCTGTGGCAGCGGGAGGGAGTCAGATCCGCTGCCGGAGGTTTGGCTCCGCAGAAGCGCAGAGTTGAGTTGGGTGTTTGCGCGGAGCGAGCAAGTTCCCTGGCAGGAACTGGTTCTCTTTGGGATTTTGGCTGGGGGATGGGCGGGGAAGATGGCGCTGGCGAGCGCCTTTGTTCTAGAAGGGGTAAATTCTGTTAGGTTTTTTTATTTTTTTATTTTTTTTATTTTAAAAAAAAAGTTTTTTTTTTTCAACGTTTATTTATTTTTGGGATAGAGAGAGACAGAGCATGAACGGGGGAGGGGCAGAGAGAGAGGGAGACACAGAATCGGAAACAGGCTCCAGGCTCTGAGCCATCAGCCCAGAGCCTGACGCGGGGCTCGAACTCACGGACCGCGAGATCGTGACCTGGCTGAAGTCGGACGCTTAACCGACTGCGCCACCCAGGCGCCCCTGTTAGGTTTTTAAAGTAGTCTTTGAGGAGACAAAGCAGAAATTATAACACTGATACGGATTTCAGTGTATGTAGAGGTTTATATTTAAGAAAGTTGTATCTAAAATGGTGAGGCAAAGGGACATAAACTGTGGTATCTGCATTCTATTTCAAGTAGTAAGTAGTTGATACTAGTAGATTATAATACATTATGCATATATGTTATAATCTCTAGAGCAATCATTAAAACTGTTACACAAAGCAATATAATAAAAATGCTATCAATAAACCAAAATGGAATACTAAAATGCTCAAATAACCTATACGAAATTAAGAAAGGGAAAACACAGGAAGGTGAAACAGAGGGAACAAAAAAATAAATACTAAAATGGTGGATTTAAATCCTAATATATGAATAATAAAAAGATGAAAATTGGCAGAGTTGATAAAAATGACTTAACTGTGTGCTGTAAGAAACTCCATATATAATGACATAGGAGGTGAAAAGTTAGAAAAATACATACCATTCAAACAATAAAAAAAAGCTTGAATGGCTACAGTAAAAAATATTATTATATTAATTATGAATTATTTCTTCCTTAAATATAAATAAAAATAAATAAAATGAATTATATTACTATTAATTAAAGTTGATATCAGAATAAAGAAAAGGGATATCACAGAGTGGTAAAAAGATCAATTTACCAAGAAGATGTAACAATCTTAAATATGCATGCACCAAAAAACAGCTGCAAAATAAATGAAATAAAACCTGAAAGGACTGAATAGAGAAAATGGAGAAATCATTTATTATATTTGGAGATTTATGACCCTTTCCCCTAGTAATCGATATAACCACTTGACAAAAGTCCCCAAGGATAGTGAAGAACTGAACAATGCCATCAACCATTGGGATGTAATTGAAAGTTTTAGACTGTTCCATCCGATAAAATTGGAATACAGATTGTTTTCAAGCACATGTGGAACATTCACCAAGATTGACAATATCTTGGGTCATAGAACAACTCAACAAATGTTCAGTAATTCATGTCATACAAAGGATAATCTGACATTAATGGAAACAAAATAGAAATCAGGACCAGACAACAGGAAAATATTGAAGCACTTAGAAATTAACACACTGTTAAATAATCCATGGATCAAAGAGGAAGTCTCAAGAAATAAAAAATATGTTTAAATGAATATAAATGAAAATATAATGTATTATCTGGAAAACAGTGTGGAGGTTCCTCAAAAAATTAAAAATAGAACTAACCTATGACCCAGCAATAGCACTAATAGGAGTTTACCCAAGAGATACAGGAGTGCTGATGCATAGGGTCACGTTACCCCAGTGTTTATAGCAGCGCTTTCAACAATAGCCAAATAATGGAAAGAGCCCAAATGTCCACCAACTGATGGATGGATAAAGAAGATGTGGTGTATATATACAATGGAATACTACTTGGCAATGAGAAAGAATGAACTCCTACCATTTGCAGCAATGTGGATGGAACTGGAAGGTATTATGCTGAGTGAAATAAGTCAGTCAGAGAAGGACAGATGCCATATGTTTTCACTCATATGTGGATCTTGAGAAGCTTAACAGAAGACCATGGGGGAAGGTAAGGGGAAAAAAATAGATACAGAGAGGGAGGGAGGCGAACCACAAGAGAGTCTTAAATACAGAGAACAAACTGAGGGTGGATGAGGGGTGGGGGAGAGGGAAAATGGGTGATGGGCATTGAGGAGGGCACTTGGGATGAACACTAGGTATTGTATGTAAACCAATTTGACAATAAATTATATTCATAAAAAATAGAATGTATTAAAATGTGTGGAATGCAGTTGAAGCAGTGCTGAGAGGGACATTTATAGCATTAAGTGCATATAATTAAAAAAACATGGTATCAAATCAATAACTACTTCAAGAATCTAATAAAAGAAGATAAACCCAAGCAAGCAGAATGAAAGAAAAAATAAAGAGCAGGGATTAATGAAATTAAAAATAGAAAAACAAGAGAAAAATCAGTCAAACCAAAAGCCAGTTTTTAAAATATCAATAAAATTAATAGACATCTACCAAGACTTACAAAGAAAACAACTGAAATAATAATTACCAATACATTTGGACTAAAGAAAGAGATATCACTGTAGATTCCACAGACATTAAATTGACAATAAGAAAATGTTATAAACAACTTCATAACATGTAAGTGAGAATCTAGATGAATCAAACAAATCCTTGAAAATCACAAGTTGCCAAAATTCATCCAAGGTAAAATAGGTAATCTGATTATGCTACAGGTATTAAAGTAATTGAATTTATGAAAATCCTTCCCAAAAAGAAATGTCTAGGCACAGATAGTTCCACTGGTGAATTCTACCAACAGTCTAAAGAAGAAAAGACAGCAAAATGATTCAGAAAAAGCATTTGAGGAAATCCAACACTCTTATGATAAAAATGCTCAGCAAACTTTGAATAAAGGGAACTTTTTCACCCTGAGAAAGGGCATTCATAAAAACCTACAGCGGATATCATACTTAATTGTGAAAGTCTGCTTTTGGGAACAAGGTGAGGAAGTCTGCTTTTAACAGTTTTATTCCACATAGTACTAGAAGACTAGAAGACTTAACCAGTGCAGTAAGGCAAGAACATCCTATTCAAAGCCCAGATCTACCCCCACTACCACCCAAATACAAGATATGCTAAGAAACTGAAGCATGTTTGGTTAGCATTAGATCAGTTTAATAAAGTATGTGCAACACTTGTCTACTAAAAACTATATAAAACATTACTGAAAGAAATTAAAGAAGACCTAAATAAATGGAGCAAGAAGTCATGCTTGCGGGGTGGAAAACTAAATTTTGTTAAGATATCCATTAATTTCAAAATGAATTTTTGCATCAACACAGTAGCAAACAAAATTTCTGTGCACACTTTTGGATAGAAATTGATTACATTGATTCTGCAATATATACTAAGTTGGAGTATGTGATTTTTTTGTGTGTATGTGATTTCAAGACTTACTATGAAGTACAGTAATCAAGACAAAAGGAATTGACAAAAGGATAGGCATATACATCGGTGGAATAGATAGAGATAATAATTGACCACACAAATATGGTCAATTAATTTTTTTCATTTATATATTTTAAATAAAGATTGTATATAATTTAAGGTGTACAACATGATGATTCAATATATATGTAATTGGTGAAATGAGTGCTAGAGGCAACCTAATAAGCATGTCACCTTTTCTTCACATAGTTACCATTCCTTGTGTGTGATGAGTGCCCTTGAAATGTACTCTCTTAGCGTATTTTTAGTAATCAATGCAGTATTGTAGAGTATAGCCCTCATGCCTGTATGTTAGGTCTGTGGCTTTTTCATCCTCTGTAATTGGAACTTTGCACTCTTTGACCAACATCTCTGTTCTCTGCTTCTGTAATTTATACTTTTTTAGATCCTGTATATGTTATTTAAAAAATATGTGTGTGTGTGTGTGTGTGTGTATTACATACATAATATGTATGCAATCCTAAATGGTATACATTTGTTTTGGTGTTTATATGGTTAGAATTACTCTGTACATATTTTTCTACAACTTCCTTTTATCCCTCAGTAGTATGTTCTCACATTTATTCATGTTGTATTAGTAGTTGTTCATTTCATGGTTATATAGTATTCCATGTGATTATGCCCTATTTATCCATTCCACTCTTGGTTGACATTAAGGTCAATTCCATTTTTTTTTTTTTTTTTTTTTTTTTTTTTGCCCATGTTCAAGAGTGAGACTGGTCTGTAATTTTCCTTTCTCCAGTGTCCTTGGTCTGGTTTAGGTATCAAGGTTATACTAACCTCATAAAATGAATTGGAGAGTTTTCTCTTTTTTTATTTTCCTAAAAAAGCTTATATAAGATTGTGATTACCTGTTCCTTTTTTTTTTTTAATGTTTATTTTTGAGAGAGAGTGAGCACAAGTGGGGGAGGGGCAGAGAAAGAGGGAGACACAGAAACTGAAGTAGCCTCCAGGCTCTGAGCTGTCAGCACAGAGCCCAACATGGGTCTCACACTCACGGGCTGTGAGAACATGACCTGGGCCTAAGTTGGACGCTCAACCGACTAAGCCACCCAGGAGCCCCTGTGATTACCTGTTCCTTGAATAGCTGATAGAACTAACCCTTAAACTAGGATAGTATTTTCTTCATTAAATGATACTTTACATTACTGATTCCATTTCTTTAATGCTTTTGGAATCATTCATGATTTGTTTGTTTTTTTAAGAGAGAGAGGGGATGGGGAAGGGCAGAGGCATAAAAAGAATCCCAAGCAGGCTCTATGCCCAGAGCAGAACCCCCTATGGGGCTTAATCTCACAACCCTGAGATCATGACCTCAGCAGAAACCAGAAGTCGGATGCTTAACTGACTGAGCTACCCAGGTGCCCCCATTCAGGATTTTTCTTGTCAATTTTGAGAATTTCTTTGTTTTAGGAATTTTTCTATTTCATGTTTTTAATGGTAAAGACATAAATTGCCTTCTGCAATAGTTAATTCCTGTTTTCACTCTTAATATTCTTTATTTGTGCCACCTTATTCATCTCACTTTGACTTGCCAGAGATTTGTCTATTTTAGTAACCTTTTCAGGTAATACTTTTGGCTTTGCTAACCGTAAGTTATGGTCTCATTTTCTATTTATTTAATTTGTGTTCTTGTTTTTATTTCCTTCTACATTTTTTGTGGGTTTACCCAGTTTTTCTTTTTCCAACTTATATATAGTTGGAAACCTAGCTCATATGTTTTTTTTTTAATTTTTTTTTTCAACGTTTATTTATTTTTGGGACAGAGAGAGACAGAGCATGAACGGGGGAGGGGCAGAGAGAGAGGGAGACACAGAATCGGAAACAGGCTCCAGGCTCTGAGCCATCAGCCCAGAGCCTGACGCGGGGCTCGAACTCACGTACCGCAAGATCGTGACCTGTCTGAAGTCGGACGCTTAACCGACTGCGCCACCCAGGCGCCCCGCTCATATGTTTTTTTATTTTTATTTATTTTTTTATTTTAGAAAGAGAGAAAGCACGAGCGGGGGAGAGGGACAGAGGAAGAGAGAGAATCTTAAGCTGGCTCCACGCTTGGCAAAACCTGACATAGGGCTCAGTCTCATGATTATGAGATCATGACCTGAGCTGAACTCAGGGGTCAGATGCTTAACCAACTGAGCCACCCAGGCGCCCCAGCTCATTTGTTTTTAATTCTTTCTTGAGGTATGTCTAGTGTGCTATGTAACGAGCCATGAGTTCATTGATTACATTTGTTCTAGAAACTCTTTGGTTATTTTTTTTAGTATTTATTTTAATTCCAGTTAGCATACAGTGTTATATTAGTTTCAGGTGAATTACTGTAATATAGTAATTCAACATGTCTATAAATCACCCTGTGCTCATCATGACAAGTGCACTCCTTAATCCCTGTCATCTGTTCCACCCATCCCCCTCACTGCCTCCCCTCTGGTAACCATCAGTTAGTTCTCTATAATTAAGAGTCTGATGGCTAAAATCAGCAACACAGGAACAACAGGTGTTGGTGATGATGTGGAGAAAACGGAATACTTGTGCACTGTTGGTGAGAATGCAAACTGGTGTAGCCACTCTGGAAAGCAGTATGGACATTCCTCAAAAAGTTAAAAATAGAATTACATATGATCCAGCAATTGCAATACTGGGTATTTACCCAAAGAATACAAAAACACTAATCAAAAGGGATACATGGCACCCCGATGTTTATAGCAACATTAACATTATTTACAGTAGCCAAGATACGGAATCAGCCCAAATGTCTACTGATTGAATGTATAAAGAAGATGTGGTTAGATATACAACAGAATTACTCAGCCATAAAAATAATGAAATCTTGCTGTTTGCAATGACATGGATGGAGCTAAAGAGAATAGTGCTAAGCAGAATAAATCAGAGAAAGACAAATACAATATGATTTTCCTCATGTGGAATTTACGAAACAAAAACAAACAAGCAAAGGAAAAAAATAAGAGACAAAGAATTCTTTAGTTATTTTTTTTTAAGTCTGCCTGGTTAGTTTTTACAGCCTTTTCTTCCTGTTATGTACTATACTCATTTATTTCTTTAAACATAGATATCCATAATATTTTGTATACGATCATTTCAGTGTTCAATTTTTGTACTGATTCAGTTGTCTTTTTTAAATTAAATTTATTTTATTTCATTTTTAAATGTTTATTTTTGAGAGAGAGAACGAACTAATGGGACAGGAGCAGAGAGTGAGAGGGAGACAGAGGATCTGAGGTGGGCTCTGCATTGACAGCAGAGAGTCTGATGTGGGGCTGGAACCCAGGAACACTGAGACCATGACTTGAGCCAAAGTTGGTCACTTACCTGACTGAGCCACCCAGGCCCCCCTGATTCAGTTGTCTTTTTCTTTGCTGACTCTTGTGTATGTTTCCTTGTTTTAATCCTGTTTTTGGTGGTTTTGTTTTTGTTTTGCAGCTGATGTTCTTTGGAACTATAACTCTAGGAATTCTTTAAAGCTAGGGTAAAAGCATTCCTCAGAGAAAATTTACATTTGTTTTTGCCAGGTTCTTGGGGTATTACCTGTCTTAGAAACATGTTAAAGTTTATATTGAGGTATTTGATAGGAATTGCATTAAACGTGTAGATTGCTTTGGGTAATATAGACATTTTAACAATATTTCTTCTTCCAATACATGAGCATGGAATGCTTTCCATTTTTTGGTGTCATTTTCAGTTTCTTTCATTAGTGTTTTATAGTTTTCAGTGTTCAGATCTTTTACCTCTTTGGTTAGGTTTATTCCTAGGTATTTATGGTTTTTGGTTTGCTGTAGTGATCGAGATAGTATGACACTGGAACAAAAACAGACACATAGATCAGTGGAACAGAATAGAAAACCTAGAAGGAACCCACAACTATACAGTCAGTTAATCTTTGACAAAGCAGGAAAAAATATACAGTAAAATAAAGTCTCTTCAACAAATGGTGTTGGGAGAACTGGACAGCAACATGCAGAAGAGTTAATCTGGACCACTTCCTTACACCATACACAAAAATAAATTCAAAATGGATGAAAGACCCAAATGTGAGACAGGAAACTATCAAAATCCTAGAGGAGAACACAGGCAGTAACCTCTTTGACATTGACCATAACAACTTCTTTCTAGATGTTTCCTGAGGCAATGGGAACAAAAGCAAAAATAAACTTGGGACTTTATCAAAATAAAAAGCTTCTGCATAGCAAGGGAAATATGCAACAAAACTAAAAGGCAACCTACAGAATGGGAGAAGGTACTTGCAAATGACATATCTGATGAAGGGTTAGTATCCAAAATGCATAACAAATTTATAAAAGTGAAGACCCAGAAAACAAATAATCCAGTTAAAAAATGGACAGCAGACATGAGTAGACATTTTTCCATTGAAGACACACAGATGGTCAACAGACATGAAAAGATGCTCAGTACCACTGGTCATCAGGGAAATACAAATGAAAACTACAGTGAGATATCACCTCACACCAGTCAGAATGGCTAATATTAAGAACATAAGAGACAACAGGTGTTGGTGAGGATGCAGAGAAAGGGGAACCCTCATGCACTGCTGGTGGGAATGCACACTGGTATAGTCAATCTGGAAAAAAGTATAGAGGTTTCTCAGAAAGTTAAAAATAGAACTACCCTATGATCCACCAATAGCACTACAAAGTATTTACCAAAGGAATACAAAAATACAGTTTCAGAGGGGTACATGCATCCTGGTGTTTGTAGCATTTTTATCAACAATAGCCAAGATATGGAAGCAGCCCAAGTATCCATTAATTGATGAATGGATAAAGAAGATGTATATATATATATATATATATATATATATATATATATATAATGGAAAATTACACAGCCATCAAAAAAATGAAATATTGCCATTTGCAAGGATATGGATGGAGTAGAGAGTATAATGCTAAGCAAAATAAGAGAAAAACAAATACAATATGATTTCACTCAGATGTGGAATTTAAGAAACAAATTATCATAGGGGAAAAAATGAGAGAGGCAAATCAAGAAACAGACTCTTAACTGTAGAGAACAAACTGATGGTTACCAGAGGGCTGGTGGATAGGAGGATGGGTGAAATAGGTGATGGGGATTAAAGAGTGCACTTGTTGTGATGAGCGTCAGGTGTTGTATAGAAGTGTTGAATCACTATATTGTACACCAGAATCTAATATTACACTGTACATTAAATAACTGGAATTTAAACAAAAACTTAAATTTAGATTGAGGTTTCTTAGGCTGCAACAGTAGAGTGAATTCTCTCCTCAGACACATGGGAGTGCTCATTTGCAGTTATTGTTCCTTTTTGTGACTCATTCCATCCACAGTCAAGGCTGAGATGGATATGTAGTCCTGTTTCTCTCTGTGATAGGTGGGATTTATTTCCTCTGAGTTCATCTCACTGAGGGCATCTGCTTTCTAGAATCCTAGCCTTCTGAGATTTGATTCCACCTCCTACCTAGCTCTGGCCCAAGATATTTGGCTAAAACCCATGGATTAGTGGGTATCCCCAGGGTAAGTGCAGGTGTGATGACAAATTCTCCTTATTTTGATGTAGTAGTAGTTTCTGGCTTTACTTTCTTATGCACCCAGCCATATATTATATATTTTGCTTTCATTTTGCTGTTATCTATTATTTACAGATTTTATGTTATATGAAGGGGTTATCTCTGATTGGTGATAGTTCTACATTTTAAAGTAAGTGTTCTATGCTCCTGAAACCTTCTGTTTCTTTTTTAAAACAGCTTTCTCTAAGAGTCCCTTTCTCTTAAAAACTGACCATTATTTATTGATGGTCTGTATGGACTCAACACTGTTTATACATTTATAACCATTTTCTACTCATAGCAGCATTGTGAGATAGCATTAACATTCTCACTTTTTACTCTGGTAAGTCGCACAGATAGGAAGTTACTTAAGATGACTTGGTAACACGCTACCTCCCTCTTTCTTCCCCTCTCAGGTTTTATTGGACAGGAGTTGATGGGTAAACAAATTTGAGTTATCCTTTTTGCCTCAACCTTGTCTCTAGCCAAGTCCCAGAAAGATTCACCAAATGTTTACATTGTAAAAGTAATCCTCATTACTTCTCCATATTTGACTTCATGCGAGTTCACAAATAAAAAACCAGTATCTTCTTCCAATATGGATTCTTTATGGACTGCATAATGGCTTTTTATTTAAACTAATTTCCGGCCAGTATTCAGAGTAAAAGTAATACTGAAATATTGATCCACTGGTGAGCATTTGGTCCTGATCTCTGTAGGTAGAACAATGGATGTAAAAAAAGCTTATTTTAAAAAATGTATATTTATTTATTTTGAGAGAGAGAGTGCACATAAACAAGGGAGGGGCAGAGAGAGAGGGAGAGAGAGAATCCTAAGCAGGCTGTGCGCTGTCAGCTCAGACCCCAACTTGGGGCACGAATTCACCAACTGTGAGATCATGACCTGGGCCGAGATCAAGAGTTGGACCCTTAATTGACTGAGTCACTCAGGTGTCCCCCCCCGCCACGTTTTTTAAAAGTTTATTTATTTATTTTGAGAGAGAGAGAGAGAGAGAGAATTCCGAGCAGGCTCTGTGCTGCCAGCGCAGAGCCTGACCCTGGGCTTAATCTCACAAACCGTGAGATCATGACCCCAGCTAAAATCAAGAGTTGGATGCTTAACCAACAGAGCCACCCAAGCAGCCCCTAAAAGATTATTTAAAGATGTACTATTTTGTTTAATCTGCCGTGAGAGTTTTCCTTCATTCATATTAGTATCACTAAGGCTGTTTTGGATTGTCAGATAATTCTCTAATAGTAGTAAGCCATAATTTTAATAAGAATGTTTTAAGCTGTTGTCATGTGTAAAACAAGCTTGAGAAAGAACACTGTTTATGAAAACTATGAAGAGATACAGTTCTAACGTAAGACTGAAAACTGAAACCTAGGATCTCACTACTGCTCTAATGCTGTAACACTTGATTTCATCATGCTTACCCTTGGATACCATTATGAACTGTGGCAGTTATATTACGGCGTTCACTTCTAACATTCTGTAAAAATGATGTTTCTGTAAGAAGGGGCATCCTCCTGTTTAAATGTAGTTTGGGCTGAGTTATGAGGCTTCTTTAAAGCACACTTTCAATAGAAATGCACTTAATGTTTCAGGCAAACGACAGATTGGCTGGGAAGCTTGAGTTCTCTCAGAGGCAACCCAGAGGGGTTGCATGTCCTCTTCTGTGCAGAGCAATTGGGTGAGCAAATTATACCCAAGGACATACATTCAATGAGATATAACCATCTCTGAGGCTTACTTTGTAAATTTGAGTTATGACAGCAGCATATTTAAAGAGCTTAAAATATTATAACACTTTCCTAATTCCTGGGAGCTCCTGTTTTTATCTAACAGGAGCTGAAAGTGATTATTTCAGGTATGAGATGTTCTAAAGCTGTGGATCAAAAACATGCAGGAACACAGCATTTTTAGAGCTGGCTCAAAGAGTATAAATCTTTGTTTCTTCCCCAAAAGACTAAATTGGGGGCTAAGAAAGTCTGTTATTATTGTTCATAGAAAAGAGTATTTCCAAGAAAGCAGATGTCTGCCTTTCTCAAAATTCTCTCCTAGAGAAGGACCCATTTTTTTTTTTTTTTTAGAAACCTGCTTTAGAAGCTGCATATATTTTCATGCTGTTATCCTTACTACCAGCTCTAAACGATGAGTCTGATGTATGTGTGCTATTAGCTTCTCTGTGCCCTCTGAGGATGATGACACTTGTGCTGCAAATTATCATTTCAAATCAGTATTTACTCATTCCTGGGACTTCACCCACAGCTGAGCCTGCCTTGACTGTGATTCTGAGTTTTTAGTGAGGACAGCTGCTTATTTCCTATGCACTACTTTTTTTTAAGCTCATCAGTTCATCAGCCACTGTTGTATTTTGTTCAGAACTTTTTATTTTTTTAAAGCAGAACATGATCATATTTCAATACACAACTTCTGTACAACCAAAAAGTAAGACATCACAGTAAAATGTTGGTAAGAAAATAGGGTATTTCATTTGCAGTACATGGCAAATGGTTAACATCCTTAGACATAAATCTCCTAGAAACCAGTTACAAAGACACTAATATTTAAAAACAACAACAAGTTGCCTTTTATGGAAGATGTTTTAGGTAAATATATGAGAATAGGAAAAAATCCGTGATTGGAGAGCAACTCCAATTTAAAAAATGAGAAATTTTAGTACCTGCACACTAGCTTTTTGAAGATTGTATTGGTGTGTACAGATATTTTAAGAATCACACATTGTCAAAGGAAGATTCCCTGATTCTTCAGTATAACCTCTTGTATAATTAGATTCTTTATCTTTACCTTGTGAGTCACAGACTTAGGCTTAATTCATTTTGGCTATATTTATAATATGAAATTGAATAAAAACAAGTAGCCTAGTATTAATTTTGTGAAATACAGGTTGAATTTTGTTATGAGTTATACTGGCATATATTTGGTTGGTATGTTGCAGCTTCAGTGCTTGGCATCCGTTTTTCCAGTTTATCTTTACTACATTCAAGAAGTTAGGCTGGGAAGATTGCTTTTGTTTTATAGATAAGGCAACTGAGAATTAGAGAATTAAGAGCATCACAACCAAGCTGAAGGAGATAGATTTTGTCTAGATAAGTAGGCAAAATGGAACTAGAATCTAGGTCTCCTTGACTTCAAGTTTTCCATGGTAAGAGATTTAGACTCAGTTAAACTGAATAAATTCACAGTACTTGTTAACCATGAATTGTAAAGATTTTAAAATGAATAAGTTGGTATTTTATGTTAATCAAATTTTTATTGTAATATCTGAGTAATGCTAATAAGTGGACAAATTATAATATTGTACCTTTTCCTTAATATTTCTTTAATATTTTCCTTAATATTGCCTTTTCCTTAATATTTGTATATTTGTTTCAAATGTTTAAAATTTTAGGAAAATTTTGATCCATAATACTGCAAATAAATAGCTATTGTTTAAATATGGAAAGAGAAGGGGCGCCTGGGTGGCGCGGTCGGTTGGGCGTCCGACTTCAGCCAGGTCGCGATCTCGCGGTCCGTGAGTTCGAGCCCCGCGTCAGGCTCTGGGCTGATGGCTCAGAGCCTGGAGCCTGTTTCCGATTCTGTGTCTCCCTCTCTCTCTGCCCCTCCCCCGTTCATGCTCTGTCTCTCTCTGTCCCAAAAATAAATAAACGTTGAAAAAAAAAATATGGAAAGAGAACCTTTCTGCCAACAGAAAAGAAAGTATTTGTAGCTAGGTATTGACACTGAAATTACATTGGCTTCAAATTTAAACTTAATATAAAATAACTTTCTTTTAAAAACTGACATTTAATGAGCATTAGGTTTCATTTCTTATTACTCCTGTAGCCTTTGTAATCTAAATTACCTAGATGGCATTTCAAATCTTGGATGGTTTTAGGACTGCCTTTCTCTGAAAATAACACTGTTAATCTGTCAGAACCAAATGCTGGAATACTTTTCCATTGGGTGTTACTAAAAATAGAGCACCAGTTTTTTTCTGGTTTTGGTTTTGGTTTTGGTTTTGGTTTTGGTTTTGGTTTTGGTCTCCTCATTCTGAGAACTTCCATAGCAACACATTGTTAAAGTAGAACAGTGTATTTCAGGGAGGAATTTTTTTTTTTTAAAGACAAATAGCATTTCTGTTTACTAAATCTGTGGTACTCAGGTAAATATTTTAAGGAATGCTTACATTATTGAACACATGACAGAGTTTCAGAATACACCAGATGGATACTTTCAAGTTTTCATCCAGAAACCTTCTGATACATGACAGATTGTTTGTATTATTCCCTAAGTATCTTTATTAAATTTTAAATATTTGTATTAAACATGCAACTGAGCAATATGTGAGAATAATTCTAGTTCTCTTCATTTGTTTTTTGACTCCACTAGGTAAATTTAGAAGAAAGGATTTCTAAATGACTTATTACCTAAAGCCAAAATTTTCACTCCATAATTTCCTCACTTTATTCTCCTTTTATCTCTTTGAAAGCTTATTTGCAACTTAATTTTTCTTTTTTTTTTTGTTTTTGTTTTTATTTTATGGCCTCTCAGTTGTGGTTGGTTTTTTTTTGTTTGTTTTGTTTTGTTTTTGTTTGTTTGTTTTTCCTGGAGATTTCTTTTTTGCTTCTCCTACCTTGCAGGCATCACATATTTTCTCACCTGTAGCAATTCTTCCTTTGATACAACTTTCAGCTTCTCCTTTTTCTGTCTAGTCCCACTGCTGTCATTTGAAAATTCATCCTCTCTGGTAAGATTTAGTTTGTTTCCTCCTCTAAACTATTCATATCACTTTTATGTTATTCCTCTGCTTATAAGCTCTCGACTTAGGTTGTCTTCTGTGGGCAGAATAGCAACACATTCATTCTCCTATATACACTGCCTCTGCTCACTCAGGCTTGTGGTTTCACAAGAATGATGATTCTCAAGGTGTGATGAGCCAGATCTCTCCACTAAACAGCGTCTCTTTATTTCCAACTGCCTATTGGCTTATTAGTCATATCTACCCAGATGTGTACTACACGTGGCTCAAGCCTAGCATGTCCATTCTAGGCTCTTTGCTCTCTCATCTTTTTTGTGTCCTCAGGCTCTTGTGAGGATCAGCTATGATAATACTTATGTAAATGTAAATTTTGGATAATCATTGTTCAGGATACACTTGTGGAAGTGTATGTGATTAATGGTGGGCAGTGCTGAGCATCACACAAATTTTACATATTCTTAATCAGAGGAAAACAATAATGCATTTATTCAGTTGTCCATTCAACAAATATTGAATATTCAATAGTTTTAATGTATTGTTCAATGTTCAATACATTACAGTGTGCCCCACCTTGCTGCTGGGATTTAGCAGTTAATAGAAAAGATAATGTCCCTGCCCTTTCAGAACTCGCTTTCTAGAGTGGGAAACAGATAATGAACAAACAAGAAATGTATTTAATATATTCTGAGATACAGGGTGTTTTATATTTTTGATTTATATCAGAAATTTGGAAGCATCTTTTAAAATACATTTCTGTAATTTACATATTTTAAAGGTAATCCATTTTATGTATATAGTTAGGTGATTTTTAGTAAATTTACAGAGTAGTGCAAACATCACCACATCCACCTTTAAAATATTTCCATTACTCCAAAACGGTCCCTCATGTTCATTTGCAATCAATTCACACTCCCACAAAGGCCCAAGTGACCATTTATCTGCCTTCATTCTCTGTAGATTTGCCTTTTCTGGGCATTTCATTTAAATGGAATCACGTGATATGTGGTCTTTTTATATCTGGCTTCTTTTACTTAGTATAATGTTTTTGAGATTTATTCATGTTGTAGCATGCATCAGTAGTTCATTCCTTTTTATCCTGAATTGTATCCCATTCTATGCATATGCATTTTGTTTATTCATAGTTGGTGAACATTTGGATTGTTTGTATTTTTTGGTTACTATGAATGATCCTGCTATGAACATTTGTGTACAAATCTTTGTGTGGGCGTGGACTTGTTTTCATTTGGGGTGGGGGTAGATACAGAAGAGTAGAATTTCTGGGTCACAGGGTAAATTTATGTTTAACTTTTTAAGAAACTGCCAACTTTCCCACAGTATCTGTACCATTTTCCATTATTACCAGCAGTCTGTGATGGTTTCATTTTCTCTATATTTCTAGCAACACTTGTTATCATCTGCCTTTTTTATCATAGCTATTCTGGTGGGTGAGAAATGGTATCTTACTTTAGGAATTTTTTACTGTTTTAAAAATTTGAGTATAGTTGACACATAATATTACATTAGTTTCAGGTATACAACATAGTGATTCTGCTTCTCAATATATTATGCTATGCTCACCACAAGTGTAGCTACCATCTGTTAACATACAATGCTATTACACTACCATTGACTATATTCCCTATGCTGTACCTTTTATTTCTGTGAGTTATTTATTTTATAAGTGGAAATCTATAGCTCCTACTCCCCCTACCCCATTTTGCCCATCCTCTCACTGCCCCTCCCCTCTAACAACCATCAGTTTGTTCTCTATATTTATAGATTGGTTCTGCTCTTTATTATTTTGGTTTTTTAGATTCTGCATATAAGTGGAATTATTTTATATTTGTATTTATCTGACTCATTTCACATAATACCCTCTAGATCCATCTGGGTTTTTGCAAGTGGCATATCTTACAGTTTTGATTTATATTTCGTTAGTGGCTGATGCTGTTTGACATCTTTCAAATGCTTATCCATTCATGTATCTTCTTTGGTAGAATGGTCATTCACATCTTTAGCTTAGTTTTTTTTAATGTTTATTTATTATTTTTTTAAATATAATTTATCGTCAAATTGGCTAACATACAGTGTGTAAAGTGTACTCTTGGCTTTTGGGGTAGATTCCTGTGGTTCATTGCTTACATACAACACCCAGTATTCATCCCAATAAGTGCCCTCCTCAATGCCCATCACCCATTTTTCCCTCCCCCCACCCCCATCCTCCCTCAGTTTTTATTGGGTTGCTTGCCATCTTATTGATTTGAAAAAGTTCTTTGTAAGGCATTCAGATTGGTAAGGAAGAAGTAAAACTGTCACCATTTGTAGGTAGCCTGATACTAACCATAGAAGTTATTATTAGAAGTAATACTATTATTAGAAGTAATACTATTAACTATTATTAGACGTAATACATGAATTCAGAAAAGTTGCAGGATGCAAGATTAACATATAGAAATCTGTTGCAGTTCTATATACAAATAACAAAGTAGCAGAAAGAAAAATTAAGAAAACAATTTCATTTATAATTGCACTAAAAAGAGTAAAATACCTAGATATTAACTTAAGGAAATGAAAGACTGGTACTCTAAAAACTATAAAACACCGATGAAAAGAATTGAAAACAACACAAACAAATGGAAAGATATTCCATGCTCATGGATTGGGATATTTAATATTGTTCAAATGTCTATGCCACCCAAAACCATCTACAGATTTTCTTTCTTTCTTTCTTTCTTTCTTTCTTTCTTTCTTTCTTTCTTTCTTTCTTTCTTTCTTATTATTTTTTAATATATAATTTATTGTCAAATTGGTATCCATACAACACCCAGTGCTCATCCCAACAGGTGCCCTCCTCTTCAGTGCCCATCACCCACTTTCTCCTCCCCCACCCCCCCATCAACCCTGTTTGTTCTCAGTATTTAAGAGTCTCTTATGGTTTGCCTCCTTCCCTCTCTGTAACTTTTTTCCCCCTTCCCCTCCCCCATGGTCTTCTGTTAAGTTTCTCTGGATCCACATAAGAGTGAAAACATATGGTATCTGTCTTTCTCTGTATGACTTATTTCACTTAGCATAACACTCTCCAGTTCTATCCATATTGCTACAAAAGGCCATATTTCATTCTTTATCATTGCCAAGTAGTATTCCATTGTATATATAAACCACATCTTTATCCATGCGTCAGTTGATGGACATTTAGGCTCTTTACATAATTTGGCTAAACAATCTACAGATTCAGTGCAATTCCTATCAAAATACCAATAGCATTTTTCACAGAACTAGAACAAATAATTGTGAAGTTTGTATGGAACCACAAAAGACCCCAGAATAGCAAAAGCAATCTTTAGAAAGAGGAACAAAGTTGGACATAGGAAAATTTCAGATTTTAAGATGTACTACAAAGCTATAGTAATCAAAACAGTATCATACTGGCACAAAAATAGATCAATGGAACAGAATAGAGAGTCCAGAAATAAACTTATGCTTATATGGACAATTACTCTATGACAAAGGAAGTAAGAATATACAATGGAGGGGCACCTGGGTGGCTCAGTCAGTTAAGCACCTGACTCTTGGTTTCGGCTCAGGTCATGATCTCATGGTTCGTGAGTTCAAGCCCCACATCGGGCTCCGCTCTGACAGCATGGAGCCTGCCTGGGATTCTCTCTCTCTCCCTCTCTCTCTCTGCCCCTCCTCTGCTTTCTCTGTCTCTCAAAATAAATAAACTTTAAAAAAAATTAAAAAAAAAAAGAATATACAATGGAGAAGACAGCCCTTCAATTAATGATGCTGGGAAAACTAGGCAGCTACATGCAAAAAAATGAAACTGGACTACTTTTTTTACACCATACACGAAAAATAAAATAAGAATGGATCAAAGACCTAATGTGAAACCTGAAGCCATAAAGCTTGTAGAATAAAAACATAGACAGTAATCTCTTTGGCATTGGCCTTAGCAACATTTTTCTAGATGTCTCATGAGGCAAGGGAAACAAAAGCAAAAGTAAACTGTCAGGATTATATCAAAATAAAAAGCATATGCACAGCAAAGGAAACAATCAGCAAAATAAAAAGGCAACCTTCTGAATAAGAGAAGATATCTGAAAATGTTATATTCAATAAGGGGTTAATATCCAAAATATATAGAGAACTTAAACAACTCAATATCAAAAAAAAAATCTAATCAAAACGAACAAAGGACTTGAATAGACATTTTTCCAAAGAATGCATACAGATGGCCAACAGACACATGAAGAGATGCTCAACATCACCAGTTGTCAGGGAAATATAAATCAAAACCACAATGAGATATCACCTCACACCTGTCAGAGTGGCTAGTGTCAAATAGGTAAGAAAGAACAAATGTTAGTGGGAATGTAGAGAAGAAGGAACCCTTTGTGCACTGTTGATGAGAATGTAAATTGGTGCAGCCACTGTGGAAGATAGATAACATGGAGGGTCCTCAAAAAATTAAAAGTAGAAATACCATATGATTATAATAGTTTATTTTTTTAATGTTTATTTATTTTTGAGACAGAGCATGGATGGGGGAGGGTCATAGAGAGAGGGAGACACAGAAACAGAAGCAGGCTCCAGGCTTTGAGCTGTCGTCACAGAGCCCGACGCGGGGCGCAAACCCACGGACCGTGAGATCATGACCTGAGCCGAAGTCAGACACTTAACTGACCAAGCCACCCAGGCACCCCTGATTATAATAGTTTAATAGTAAATTTTACATCTTGGAAGTGTGCATCCTTTACCTCTGTTCTTTTTCAAAATTGTTTTGGGTATTCTGGGCACTTTGCATTTCCATATAAATTTTCAGATTAGCTTATCAAAGAAATTAGGAAATATCTTAAAATTAATGACTTACACTTGGCAATTTGTTTCTTTCACAGTGATGTTGCTTACACTGAATGATATCTTAGATTTGGGGAAATATGGTAAAATATCAAATGATGTTACATGCAAAAGAGAAATAATGCAGTGAGAAGAATAGGAAGTTTTGGGGGTAATGTTGCATTGTTGTTGTGTAAACAGTGGTGAAACAAGGCCTTCTGGATAAGGTGGCTTTTGAACAGAAACTTGAAGAAGGTGAGGAAAAGAAACATGGTGAGATCTGGAAAGTGGTCCTATCAGAGAAAGAACAAGTTTAAAAACTCTGAGTTTCCTAAGTCAGGAAAACACTGGTTTTTTTCCAATGACCAAAGATGAAATCATAGTATTATGGCTTTAATTAGACTTTTATCTTATTTATTTGAAGGTTAAGTTGAAAGTCAATTAACCTTTATTTTAGAGAGAATATGATTCTTCCAAAGACAGTACAACATTACATGATATAATTTATCCTTTTACCATCTTGGTTCATTCCTTGGACTTCTTACACCTCTGATCCATTCAGTATAAGGTGTATGAAATGGCCCCAGAATTTTAATAGAAAGGTACTAGGATCTTCTAAATGTTTCCCCATCTTCATTTCTTGTGGGAAGAAATCTCAAGCATAATTTTGCTTAGTCCATAATATATAACTACTAGAAATCATTGAAATCATCCATCTAATAAGAACCCATGTCAACAAAAGACTTCAAGGTATACACTTATGATATGTGCTTGAGTGAAGATTCCTCTGCAGATATCTAAAGGCTGTTATATAGTTCCCTGATCTTGGTATTAAAGTGACTCACTCCGCTTTTCACACCAGTGTGGATCTTGCGGTCTGTGGAATTCTTTTGTGTGAGATCTTCCCACCTCCTAGTTTCCATTGGGGCTTAGAATGATATTTGCCATGAGAAACAGCTATATTTCTCAATAGATAGATGTAGAGAATATGCAGTTTGGTCTAAGAGCAAGAATGGGTGACACTACTTTTCTTCCCCAGAGCTCAAATAAATCCATGTATGATACCAATATTTAAGCCAGATTTTTATTAAAACTTAATAGGCTTGTAGGAAAATACTATTATTATGCAAGGAGACCGTTAAATCCAGTGAGATCTGTAGCTCAGAGAATATTGCTAATGGCCAGGCTCTGTGTGTGTATGTGTATCATACATGTGATATATGTGAGATATGTATATTCTGTATATATCTATCTAAAATTCTGTTCTTCCTTGTATGTACTTTGATACTTTCAAGGTTCTACCTGATTCTTTTCATTTATGAGTCTTTTCAGTCATATAAAGACTGTATAAATATCCCTACTTTTATGTAGTAGCTTTGTAAATTAATCTCAGTTTTAAATGCATCAAACTAGCTTTTTAAATATACTGTTTGTTAAACCCTCTTGTAAAATATGTTGTGGTATGTACCCATAATATATTAAATGCAAGTCTTGAGTTTCTTTTATCAGCACCTCTAAAGTATTACATAAGCTTTGTACTTTTGTGATTGTCTTTAGGCTTTTCTCATTCTACTTACTAATAGTAAATGTGACAGGGTGGCAGTGTTCTTCATCCCTCCCCTTGTGGCATTCATTGTATCTATTTTATTTAGTTCGTGAGTGTAGGCATGAAACAAAATATTAACAAGTCGAATCCAACTATATAAAAAGGATGACATTATGACCAAGAGTTTATCTCAGAAATACAAACTTGGTTTCACATTTAAAAATCAATGTAGACTTCTGCTCTTGCCCAGGATGGAGTAAGTGGAATTATTCATATTCTTTCACTTGAACAGCAACAACATGGACAATATAAAGAAACTGGGTATGAAGCAACAATGGATAGTGATTTTTGAGAGATAGGGTATAAGGTGAGCCCTAAGACTGTCTCAGCTTACTACTTTGAGACAGTTTCTACTTTGCATCATAGGGAGATGAAATTCAAGTGGAGCCCAGGAGACTCTAGAAACTGAGAAGGCAGAACTAGATTCTGGTGAGAACAAAGCAGCCAAAGTTGGCAGGACACAGTACTGAGGAGAGAGCTGTAGAGAGGAGAGGAGGGAAGGGGAAGGGAGAGGAGAAATCCTAGAGATCTGCAGAGGGTCTCTTCAGAGTATTCAGCAGGATGATGATCAGTTCATGCATGTGAGGAAACTACTCAAGGCTTGAGAAACAAATCATTAGAATGATTATAGTACAGTACCTGATATTTACACTGTACTGGTAATAGTGCCTATTCCTACTAGTCACACTGAAAAAAACTTTTAATTTTCATGGAGCATTAGGTAGACTATTCAGAAAAGTCTTACCTCAAATGTGGGAAATTACTGTCTGTGGATTGAGCATGGCAAATCATAAAATATTATAAAAGCAAGACATGAAAGAATGAAACTGTTTCTAAATGGCGTAACTGTATCCCAGAGTAAAACTCAAAGATATTTATAGAAATGTTGAAATTCCCAGCACCCAAATATAATCTATAAGGAGGAGAATAATTAATCATTTGAAATCAACCCTGAACTGATATAGATGTTAGGATTAGAAGACAAGGACATTAAAATAGTTGTTATATTTAGTATGTTCAAAAACTTCATTGGTATACGGGAGATATAAAAAAACCTTAAGTTGAATTTCTAGAGATGAAAACTTTAATGTTTGGGTTGAAAATGACACTAGATGAGATTAACAGCAGGTTGAAGATGGAAAAATTTAGTGAACTTGAAACAGCAATTTAATTACTTAAATGCCTTTAAGTGGTAACTAATAGTTTGAACAAAAATATTAACAGCATTTTGTGGGGTTTATAAGCTATGTGTAAGTAAATGAATAGTAATAGTATTATAAAGCCTGGGAGGGGAGAAATTGAGGTGTACTATTATACTTTTGTAAGGTTTTATACTTTCATGAAGTGGTATAATACCACTTGAAGGTGGATGGTGATAAGTTAAAGAGTGTGCTACAAAGCCTAAAGCAACCACTAAAATAACAATGTGAAGAGTTATGACTAATAAGCCAATAAAGAAGATAAAATGAAATCATAAATATTTCCCAATTAATCCAGAAATAGGTGGAAGAAGAGGAAAGGAGAATCATAGAATAGATGGGAAAAATATAAAACAAATAGCAAGATGGTAGATTTATACCACAATGATATTAATAATCATACTAAATGTAAATGGTCTAAACACTTGATTTAAATGGGAGAGGTTAGATTTATACCACAACTATATTAATAATAATACTAAACGTATATGGTCTAAACACTCAATTTAAATGGGAGAGGTTAAATGGCCTAAGCACGCCAGTGAAAAGATGGAGATTGTAAAATTGGATTAAAAAAAGAAAGCCCAGGGGCACTTAGGCGTCTCAGTCAGTTATGCGTTCAACTTTTGATTTTGACTCATGTCTTGATCTCACAGTTTGTGAGTTCTGGCCTCCCCTTAGGCTCTGTGCTGACTCACAGAGCCTGCTTGTGATTCTCTCTCTCTCCCTCTCTCTCTCTGCCCTTCCCCCACTCACTCACTCTCTATCTCAAAATAAATAAACTTTAAAAAAGAATATGCAGGGGCGCCTGGGTGGTGCAGTCGGTTAAGCGTCCGACTTCAGCCAGGTCACGATCTCGCGGTCCGTGAGTTCGAGCCCCGCGTCGGGCTCTGGGCTGATGGCTCAGAGCCTGGAGCCTGTTTCCGATTCTGTGTCTCCCTCTCTCTCTGCCCCTCCCCCATTCATGCTCTGTCTCTCTCTGTCCCAAAAATAAATAAACGTTGAAAAAAAGAATATGCAGTCAACAAAATCTGGATCGTGGGAAACTGTAAATAAGATGAATAAGGTCCTTAAATAGATAGATTTTAAGGAAATAAAGGGACTGTGATAGAGTAAGAATCTATAGGTTAGGAGAGACTTAAAAGACATCAAAGTTTTTTAGATGGGCAAGATTAAACTATAATGTGTATGAATGTACACATGGGTGTTAAAATTAGAAAAAACAAAGGAACTGATTATTATAAATGTTAGAATAATGAATAGTTTTGATGGGAGAGATAAGGGCTGTGGTTGGGTGAATGTCTGGGGTGGTAGCATAGTTCTGCTTCTTGACCTGGGAGGTGTTCACCTTATAATAATTCATTAAGTCATACATTTGATTTGTGTGGTTTTCTGTATTTGTGTTTTAGTTTAGAATAAAAATGTTTTTTAAAAACTTATAAGAACAGCTGAAAACAGAGTGGATATAGCCAAAGAATAAATTAGAAATCTGCAAATTAATATCAAGGAAAATCACTTGCAACACCCAACAAAAATACATATAAAAATTGTGAGAGAATTATTTGAAAATACAGAGGACATTCAGGGGATCCAATATCTGCTTAGTATGAAATAAAATTGAAAATAGCTAGAAATAATAGAAAAGCTAATTCCTGTGCTGTATACTATAGACTGAAAGGCCCCCCCTGAATCTCAAAGTAACTATATCTGTCCATCCATTCATCCATCCACATCCATCTGTAAACATAAATGTAGACACACATATCTACATATACATATAAGTGTACAGGTCTTAAATATACATATAGATAATATCACATTGTGTGTGTGTATATATACATATATGTATATATATGTGTATATACATATATACACGTGTATATGCATATATACGTGTATATATATGTGTATGTATATATATATACATACATGTATATATGCGTATATATGTATAGTTTTGTTTTGTTTTTAAGTTTATTTCTAAATGTTTATTTTAGGAGAGAGAGTGTGCACGTGTGGGGGGGAGGGGCAGAGAGAGGGAGAGAGAGAATCTCAAGCAGGCTCTATGCTGTCAGCGCAGCATAGAGCCTGTTGTGGAGCTCAATCTCATGAACTGTGAGATCATAACCTGAGTTGAAATCAAGAGTCAGACACTTAACCAACTGAACCAGCCAGGTGCCACAGTTTATTTATTTATTATGAGGGAGGGAGGGAGGGAGGGAGAGGGAGAGAGAGAGAAAGAATATTACAAGCAAGTTCTGCCCTGTCAGTGCAGAGCCTGACACTGGGCTTGATCCTATGAACTACAAGATCATGACCTCAGGTGAATCGATAGTTGGACACTTAACTGACTGAGCCATCAGGTACCCACATTATATATATTTTTATGACACTTTTTTTCACTTTTGTACTCCTAAATTGTCAGAATATTTACTTATCTGGTTATTTTAAAAATCTTAAATATAAACTTGTGTTTTCTCAATCACTAAAATTTCAAACTGAATGTATAGTTCTGTGTCATCATATGGAACATGTTAATATATTGGACATATGCTCTTAACTTTGAATTACTATTAATAGCCCTTTGTGAACATTTTGTATACTAATTTTTTTTTTCAACGTTTATTTATTTTTGGGACAGAGAGAGACAGAGCATGAACAGGGGAGGGGCAGAGAGAGAGGGAGACACAGAATCGGAAACAGGCTCCAGGCTCTGAGCCATCAGCCCAGAGCCCGACGCGGGGCTTGAACTCACGGACCGCCAGATCGTGACCTGGCTGAAGTCGGACGCTTAACCGACTGCGCCACCCAGGCGCCCCTGTATACTAATTTTTAAAAAAAATTTTGATGTTTATTTTTGAGAGAGAGACAGAGTACAAGCAGGGGAAGGGCAGAGAGAACAGGAGACACAGAATCTGAAGCAGGCTCCAGGCTCTGAGCTGTCAGCACAGAGCCTGATGAGGGGGTCAAACCCACAGACCGCAAGATCATGACCTGAGCCAAAGTTGGACGCTCAACTGCTGAGCCATCCAGGTGCCCCTTGTATACTAATTTTTAGCTATCTCTTCAGTTGTCCTTTTAAGTAGATTTGTTGAAGAGGAATTTTTGCTTTTCAACAAAAATTTTTTCATTTATACTCTTACCAATATATTAGATGATCTGGTTTTCCTCCCATATCCTCACTGATATTAAATATTAATATTTTTTGTTTTCCATTTAATAGATGAAAAGGTCTCTGATGATTTTAACAGGGGCATCATTGAAATACTTTTACTTGGTTCTGATTGTATAGCTTATCACATTCATAGACTTTTGAGAGGATGTATTTATTTGTTGCATACATTGTATTTATTACCCATTTAAAATGACAACTCTGCTTATAGTCAGTTTAACAAATATATATTAAATACCTACTGTGATTTGCCAAGCATTGTACTTGGAACCAGAACATATAAAAATGATTAAGACAGGTTACTGAACCCAGAAACCTCTATAATACTTAAGGTAAGCATTTTCCCACTATGAATGTATTTTCAGAGGCTTTGAAAAACAGAATATTTTAAATTTATTTAGTAAACCAGGAATATATTGTTTCCATAACATACCCATCTGTTCCTCTTCTAATGTTTTTTGTTAATCTTTTTTTAATAACATTTTTTATACTATGCCAGTGTGGCATGTTTTTATCGTCTTTGCAGTCTATCTTATGCTTACCTTTACTTTTTTTTTTTTTAATTTATATTTGAAATTTATTGTCAAATTGGTTTCCATACAACACCCAGTGCTCATCCCAAAAGGTGCCCTCCTCAATACCCATCACCCACCCTCTCCTCCCTCCCACCCCCCATCAACATTTAGTTTGTTCTCAGTTCTCAACAGTCTCTTATGCTTTGGCTCTCTCCCACTCTAACCTCTTTTTTTTTTTTTCTTCCCCTCCCCCATGGGTTCCTGTTAAGTTTCTCAGGATCCACATAAGAGTGAAACCATATGGTATCTGTCTTTCTCTGTATGGCTTATTTCACTTAGCATCACACTCTCCAGTTCCATCCACGTTGCTACAAAAGGCCATATTTCATTTTTTCTCATTGCCACGTAGTATTCCATTGTGTATATAAACCACAATTTCTTTATCCATTCATCAGTTGATGGACATTTAGGCTCTTTCCATAATTTGGCTATTGTTGAGAGTGCTGCTATGAACATTGGGGTACAAGTGCCCCTATGCGTCAGTACTCCTGTGTCCCTTGGATAAATTCCTAGCAGTGCTATTGCTGGGTCATCGGGTAGGTCTATTTTTAATTTTCTGAGGAACCTCCACACTGCTTTCCAGAGTGGCTGCACCAATTTGCATTCCCACCAACAGTGCAAGAGGGTTCCCGTTTCTCCACATCCTCTCCAGCATCTATAGTCTCCTGATTTGTTCATTTTGGCCACTCTGACTGGCGTGAGGTGATACCTGAGTGTGGTTTTGATTTGTATTTCCCTGATAAGGAGCGACGCTGAACATCTTTTCATGTGCCTGTTGGCCATCCGGATGTCTTCTTTAGAGAAGTGTCTATTCATGTTTTCTGCCCATTTCTTCACTGGGTTATTTGCTTTTCGGGTGTGGAGTTTGGTGAGCTCTTTATAGATTTTGGATACTAGCCCTTTGTCCGATATGTCATTTGCAAATATCTTTTCCCATTCCGTTGGTTGCCTTTTAGTTTTGTTGATTGTTTCCTTTGCTGTGCAGAAGCTTTTTATCTTCATAAGGTCCCGGTAATTCACTTTTGCTTTTAATTCCCTTGCCTTTGGGGATGTGTCGAGTAAGAGACTGCTACGGCTGAAGTCAGAGAGGTCTTTTCCTGCTTTCTCCTCTAAGGTTTTGATGGTTTCCTGTCTCACATTCAGGTCCTTTATCCATTTTGAGTTTATTTTTGTGAATGGTGTGAGAAAGTGGTCTAGTTTCAACCTTCTGCATGTTGCTGTCCAGTTCTCCCAGCACCATTTGTTAAAGAGACTGTCTTTTTTTCATTGGATGTTCTTTCCTGCTTTGTCAAAGATTAGTTGGCCATACGTTTGTGGGTCTAGTTCTGGGGTTTCTATTCTATTCCATTGGTCTATGTGTCTGTTTTTGTGCCAATACCATGCTGTCTTGATGATGACAGCTTTGTAGTAGAGGCTAAAGTCTGGGATTGTGATGCCTCCTGCTTTGGTCTTCTTCTTCAAAATTACTTTGGCTATTCGGGGCCTTTTGTGGTTCCATATGAATTTTAGGATTGCTTGTTCTAGTTTCGAGAAGAATGCTGGTGCAATTTTGATTGGGATTGCATTGAATGTGTAGATAGCTTTGGGTAGTATTGACATTTTGACAATATTTATTCTTCCAATCCATGAGCAGGGAATGTCTTTCCATTTCTTTAAATCTTCTTCAATTACCTTCATAAGCTTTCTATAGTTTTCAGCATACAGCTCCTTTACATCTTTGGTTAGATTTATTCCTAGGTATTTTATGCTTCTTGGTGCAATTGTGAATGGGATCAGTTTCTTTATTTGTCTTTCTGTTGCTTCATTGTTAGTGTATAAGAATGCAACTGATTTCTGTACATTGATTTTGTATCCTGCAACTTTGCTGAATTCATGTATCAGTTCTAGCAGACTTTTGGCGGAGTCTATCGGATTTTCCATGTATAATATCATGTCATCTGCAAAAAGCGAAAGCTTGACTTCATCTTTGCCAATTTTGACGCCTTTGATTTCCTTTTGTTGTCTGATTGCTGATGCTAGAACTTCCAGCACTATGTTAAACAACAGCGGTGAGAGTGGGCATCCCTGTCGTGTTCCTGATCTCAGGGAAAAAGCTCTCAGTTTTTCCCCGTTGAGGATGATGTTAGCTGTGAGCTTTTCATAAATGGCTTTTATGATCTTTAAGTATGTTCCTTCTATCCCAACTTTCTCAAGGGTTTTTATTAAGAAAGGGTGCTGGATTTTGTCAAAGGCCTTTTCTGCATCGATTGACAGGATCATATGGTTCTTCTCTTTTTTTTTGTTAATGTGATGTATCACGTTGATTGATTTGCGAATGTTGAACCAGCCCTGCATCCCAGGAATGAATCCCACTTGATCATGGTGAATAATTCTTTTTATATGCCGTTGAATTCGATTTGCTAGTATCTTATTGAGAATTTTTGCATCCATATTCATCAGGGATATTGGCCTGTAGTTCTCTTTTTTTACTGGGTCTCTGTCTGGTTTAGGAATCAAAGTAATACTGGCTTCATAGAATGAGTCTGGAAGTTTTCCTTCCCTTTCTATTTCTTGGAATAGCTTGAGAAGGATAGGTATTATCTCTGCTTTAAACGTCTGGTAGAACTCCCCTGGGAAGCCATCTGGTCCTGGACTCTTATTTGTTGGGAGATTTTTGATAACCGATTCAATTTCTTCGCTGGTTATGGGTCTGTTCAAGCTTTCTATTTCCTCCTGATTGAGTTTTGGAAGAGTGTGGGTGTTCAGGAATTTGTCCATTTCTTCCAGGTTGTCCAATTTGTTGGCACATAATTTTTCATAGTATTCCCTGATAATTGTTTGTATCTCTGAGGGATTGGTTGTAATAATTCCATTTTCATTCATGATTTTATCTATTTGGGTCATCTCCCTTTTCTTTTTGAGAAGCCTGGCTAGAGGTTTGTCAATTTTGTTTATTTTTTCAAAAAACCAACTCTTGGTTTCGTTGATCTGCTCTACAGTTTTTTTAGATTCTATATTGTTTATTTCTGCTCTGATCTTTATTATTTCTCTTCTTCTGCTGGGTTTAGGCTGCCTTTGCTGTTCTGCTTCTATTTCCTTTAGGTGTGCTGTTAGATTTTGTATTTGGGATTTTTCTTGTTTCTTGAGATAGGCCTGGATTGCAATGTATTTTCCTCTCAGGACTGCCTTCGCTGCGTCCCAAAGCGTTTGGATTGTTGTGTTTTCATTTTCGTTTGTTTCCATATATTTTTTAATTTCTTCTCGAATTGCCTGGTTGACCCACTCATTCGATAGTAGGGTGTTCTTTAACCTCCATGCTTTTGGAGGTTTTCCAGACTTTTTTCTGTGGTTGATTTCAAGCTTCATAGCATTGTGGTCTGAAAGTATGCATGGTATGATTTCAATTCTTGTAAACTTATGAAGGGCTGTTTTGTGACCCAGTATATGATCTATCTTGGAGAATGTTCCATGTGCACTCGAGAAGAAAGTATATTCTGTTGCTTTGGGATGCAGAGTTCTAAATATATCTGTCAAGTCCATCTGATCCAATGTCTCATTCAGGGCCCTTGTTTCTTTATTGACCGTGTGTCTAGATGATCTATCCATTTCTGTAAGTGGGGTGTTAAAGTCCTCTGCAATGACCACATTCTTCTCAATAAGGTTGCTTATGTTTATGAGTAATTGTTTTATATATTTGGGCGCTCCGGTATTCGGCGCATAGACATGTATAATTGTTAGCTCTTCCTGATGGATAGACCCTGTCACTATTATATAATGTCCTTCTTCATCTCTTGTTACAGCCTTTAATTTAAAGTCTAGTTTGTCTGATATAAGGATGGCTACTCCAGCTTTCTTTTGGCTTCCAGTAGCATGATAAATAGATCTCCATCCCCTCACTCTCAATCTAAAGGTGTCCTCAGGTCTAAAATGAGTCTCTTGTAGACAGCAAATAGATGGGTCTTGTTTTTTTATCCATTCTGATACCCTGTGTCTTTTGGTTGGTGCATTTAATCCATTTACATTCAGTGTTATTATAGAAAGATACGGGTTTAGAGTCATTGTGATGTCTGTATGTTTTATGCTTGTAGTGATGTCTCTGGTACTTTGTCTCACAGGGTCCCCCTTAGGATCTCTTGTAGGGCTGGTTTAGTGGTGACAAATTCCTTCAGTTTTTGTTTGTTTGGGAAGACCTTTATCTCTCCTTCTATTCTAAATGACAGACTTGCTGGATAAAGGATTCTCGGCTGCATATTTTTTCTGTCTAGCACACTGAAAATCTCGTGCCAATTCTTTCTGGCCTGCCAAGTTTCAAAAGAGAGATCAGTCACGAGTCTTATAGGTCTCCCTTTATATGTGAGGGCACGTTTACCCCTTGCTGCTTTCAGAATTTTCTCTTTATCCTTGTATTTTGCCAGTTTCACTATGATATGTCGTGCAGAAGATCGATTCAGGTTACGTCTGAAGGGAGTTCTCTGTGCCTCTTGGATTTCAATGCCTTTTTCCTTCCCCAGTTCAGGGAAGTTCTCAGCTATGATTTCTTCAAGTACCCCTTCAGCACCTTTCCCTCTCTCTTCCTCCTCTGGGATACCAATTATGCGTATATTATTTCTTTTTAGTGTATCACTTAGTTCTCTAATTTTCCCCTCATATTCCTGGATTTTTTTATCTCTCTTTTTCTCAGCTTCCTCTTTTTCCATAACTTTATCTTCTAGTTCACCTATTCTCTCCTCTGCCTCTTCAATCCGAGCCGTGGTGGTTTCCATTTTGTTATGCATTTCGTTTAAAGCGTTTTTCAGCTCCTCGTGACTGTTCCTTAGTCCCTTGATCTCTGTAGCAAGAGATTCTCTGCTGTCAGCTATACTGTTTTCAAGCCCAGCGATTAATTTTATGACTATTATTCTAAATTCACTTTCTGTTATATTATTTAAATCCTTTTTGATCAGCTCATTAGCTGTGGTTATTTCCTGGAGATTCTTCTGAGGGGAATTCTTCCGCTTGGTCATTTTGGATAGTCCCTGGCGTGGTGAGGACCTGCAGGGCACTTCCCCTGTGCTGTGGTGTATAACTGGAGTTGGTGGGCGGAGCCGCAGTCAGACCTGATGTCTGCCCCGAGCCCACCGCTGTGTCCACAGTCAGACTGGTGCGTGCCTTCTCTTCCCCTCTCCTAGGGGCGGGATTCACTGTGGGGGGGGGTGGCCTGTCTGGGCTACTTGCACACTGCCAGGCTTGTGATGCTGGGGATCTGGCGTCTTAGCTGGGGTGGGTAGGCAAGGTGCACAGGGGCAGGAGGGGCAGGCTTAGCTTGCTTCTCCTTAGGTGATCCACTTCAGGAGGGGCCCTGTGGTAGCAGGAGGGAGTCAGATCCGCTGCCGGAGGTTTGGCTCCACAGAAGCGCAGAGTTGGGTGTTTGCGCGGAGCGAGCAAGTTCCCTTTGCTCTTTGGGATTTTGGCTGGGGGATGGGCGGGGGAGATGGCGCTGGCGAGCGCCTTTGTTCCCCACCAAACTGAGCTCTGTAGTCAGGGGGCTCAGCAGCTCTCCTTCCCTTTGTCCTCCAGCCTTCCCGCTTTCTGAGCAGAGCTGTTAACTTATGACCTCCCAGACGCTAAGTCGCGCTTGCTGTAGGAACACAGTCCGTCAGGCCCCTCCGCTTTTTGCAAGCCAGACTCGGGGGCTCTGCTTGGCCGGCGAGCCGCCCCTCCACCCCGGCTCCCTCCCGCCAGTCCGTGGAGCGCGCACCGCTTCGCCGCCCTTCCTACCCTCTTCCGTGGGCCTCTCGTCTGCGCTTGGCTCCGGCGACTCCGTTCTGCTAATCCTCTGGCGGTTTTCTGGGTTATTTAGGCAGGTGTAGGTGGAATCTAAGTGATCAGCAGGACGCGCGGTGAGCCCAGCGTCTTCCTACGCCGCCATCTTTCCCTTCCTCCGAGCTGGTCTTCTGCTTACCTTTACTAAATATCTACGTATATTTGTTTTTACTCCTCGCTTTCCAAATATTTGGACTCTGAACCTTGAGCATACTTACTTGAATAGCATTAGTCTGAATCAGTCTGTCATATTCAACCAATATTCACTGAGACCCTACCATATGTGCAGACCTTCCCTATATTAGGACCTGGGAATAAAAAGGTAAATGGCCTATGATCTTTACCCTAAAGAGTGGTGAAAGAAATAGATGAATAAATTGATTAAAAAAAACTATGCAAGTTGAAAACTATGTCCACACAGAAACCTGTACATGGGTGTTTATAGAAACTTGGAAGCAATGAATGTGTCCTTCAATAGCTGAATGGGTTAATGGACTGTGGTACAGCTTGTGGTAAGCATAACATAACGTATGGACTTGTCAAATCACTTTATTGTACACCTGAAATTAACATTGTATTGTCAACTATACTCAAAAAAATTTTAATGAAAATAATATGTATTAATACTGAAAAATGTTCAGTAGGCCAAAATAAAAATGTAGAATCCTAAACAAACAAACTGTGGTACAGACAATGGAATATTATTCAGCACTAATAAGAAATCGACTATCAAGCCATGAAAAGACTGGGAAGAGCTGTAAGTGCATATTACTAAAGTAGTGAGAAAAGCTAATATGAAAACACTATATACTGAGTGATTCCAACTATATGACATTATACAAAAGGGCAATGTATGGAGACAGTAAAAAGATCAACAGTTGTTAGTGGTTTGGGGAGAGGGAGAGATGAATAGGCAGAGCACAGAGGATTTTAGGACAGTGAAACTATGATACTATAATGATGGATACATGTCGCTATACATTTATCCAAATCCGTAAAACATACAAAACCAAGAGTGAACCCTTATTTAAACTATGGCTTTGAATGATAATGATGTGTAAATGTAGGACCATCAGTTGTAACAAATGTATCACTCTGGTGGGGGCTTTGATAATGGGGGAGGCTATGCATGTGTGGAGGAAGGAAATACATGGGAAATCTCTGCACTTTCTTTTTAATTTTGCTGTGAAGCTAAAACTGTTATTAAAAAGTCTTTGTTTAAAAAACTATGTAAGTACAGACTTAACAATCTAGTGTAAAACCCAAATAATATATCCATTAATTCCTTCTTATCATAAACCCCTTTAATCCTCATGTTTGATTTAGTCTGTGATATGTATCTCAAGAATGATTACGTATTCAACTGTGAAGATGAGTGTGGCTACTGTAGATGCCACGTTCAGTATGCAAATGTGGGGTGCCTGGGTAGCTAGCTCAGTCACTTAAGCGTCTGACTTTGGCTCAAGTCGTGATCTCACAGTTCATTAGTTTGAGCCCTTCGTCCAGCTCTCTGTTGTCAGCACGAAGCTTGTTTCAGATCCTCTGTCTCCCTCTCTCTCTTTCCCTTCTCCTCCTGTGTGTGTGCTCTTTCACAAAAATAAATAAACATTAAAAAATATATATGCAAATATGACTAATTCACACACACACACACACACACACACACACACACACACACCCTACTCTGTCCTCACCCAGTTGCACAATGACATGATCTTAGTACAGTCTTTCTTAGGCTGGTTCTCATTGTTACTAGAAAATCTTTTGGGATTTCAAAATGAACCTATTAACAGTTTGCATTGCTTTCCCAAATGTTTTGAATATCATATTCTTTTGGGTTTTCTCTCTTGAGATTATGCTAGATCTGTTCTTTCTGCCTTACATCTGGCATGTTTTATATTTTAAAAGACTAGCATTAAAAATATTTATGAGAAGCATATTAAATTACATAGCATAAAAACAGTATACATTTACGTTGAACTCTGTATGTCATCAATCTAAGCTCAGGCTTATATCTTTACAAGAAAGGGTCTGATGGAAGGATCCTAAAGTTGTTCAAGCATGGTTCTTTGCTTTGTGGGAAAAAGTATCATTTATAGGAATAACACACTGTGGGATCCTAAAGTGCTGGAGCCTGGAAACTCATTGCTTAGCAACCACATACTAACTCTGTCTATTCTTCAGGCAACATTCTCTAATTTTCAATCTATTCTTTTTCTTTTATTTTCTTTTTTGAGTATAGTTGACACACAATGTTATATTAGTTTAAGGTGTACAACCTAGTGATTGAACAACTCTACCTATACCTTATGCTGTGCTCACCCCAAGTGTAGCTACCATCTGTCACCATATAAGGCTATTACAGTACCATATATTCCCTATGCAGTGCCATTTATTTCCATGACTTATTCATTCTATAACTGGAGGCATGTTGTATCTCCCATTCCCCATCACCTATTTTGCCTCTCCCCCCAGCCTCCTTCCCTCTGGCAACCATCAGTTTGTTTTCTGTATTTATAGGTCTGATTCTGCTTTTTTGTTTATTCTCCAGTCCACTTCGAATGGTGTTTGGTGTTTCATCTTTTTCAGCTATAGACATTTTAATGTTTTAGCAAAGACTGCTTCTTTTCTTTGTGATTACTTCCCATAAGGGCCATAAGTCAGGGATGTATGCATTCTTAATTGCTTTTGTTTCCTTATAGTCTCTTTATCACAATGCTGATTTTCTGCTATTGAACACACATTGGTGGGATTGATATATTCATAAGAAGTGTTTTCTTTTTGGGGGCGCCTGGGTGGCGCAGTCGGTTAAGCGTCCGACTTCAGCCAGGTCACGATCTCGCAGTCCGTGAGTTTGAGCCCCGCGTCAGGCTCTGGGCTGATGGCTCAGAGCCTGGAGCCTGTTTCCGATTCTGTGTCTCCCTCTCTCTCTGCCCCTCCCCCGTTCATGCTCTGTCTCTCTCTGTCCCAAAAATAAATAAACGTTGAAAAAAAAATTTAAAAAAAAAGAAGTGTTTTCTTTTTACATTGATTAATATTCAGAAATTATATTTATAAAAATATATAAATTTATTATCTTCATCTTTTAAAATTTAGTTTAATGTATTAATACAGGTAAATAGTAGTTATCTTTTTAAATTACCATGTATTGATTATTTGCCTAATCTAATTTAATCATTACAACCATTGGTGAGGAGATACAATTATTATTCCATTTTATATAGGAGGTTACTGAGGCATAAATGTTAGATAACCTGTTAAAGGTCACCTTTGATCACTAACACTTTAGTGCCTTATTACAGGTACTTAAAATTTTTTTTTGTTACTGAAATATGGTTGACGTACAATGTTACATTAGTTTCAGATCTACCACATGGTGACTTGATAGTTCTATACATTACATAGTGCTCACCACAGTAAGTGTAGTTACCATCTGTCACCATGCAACATTTTTACAACATTATTAATTATTTTCCCTCTGCTGTACTTTTCATCCCTTATTTATTTTATAACTGGAAGTTTGTACGTCTTGATCCTCTTCACCTTTTTTACTCATCCCCTCTCCCACCTCTTCCCCTCTGGCAACTACTAGTTTGTTCTCTGTATGACTTTGTTTCTGTTTTTTGTTTGATTGTTTTGTTTTTCAGATTTCATATATAAGTGAAATCAGATGGTATTTTTCTTTTACTCACTTCACTTAGTGTAATATACTCTAGTTGTATCTGTGTTGTCACACATGGCAAGATCTCATTGTTTCTTATGGCTACGTAATAATACACTTCGTGTATGTGTGTGTGTATGTATGTATGCATGTGTGTATATATACACATATGTATATATACACCACATATTCTTTATTTATCTATCAATGGACACTAGCATTCATTCCATAACTTGGCTATTCGTGAACAATGCTGCAATAAATGTAGGGGTGTGTATATCTTTTAGATGAAGTATTTACATTTCCTTTGGGTAAATATCTCATAGTGGAATTATTAGGTCATGTGGTATTTCTACTTTTAATTTTTTGAGGAACCTCCATACTATTTTCCATAGTGACTATACCAGTTTACATTTCCACCATTATTACATGAGGGTTCCCTTTTCTCCACATCCTTGCCAATGCTTATTATTCCTTTTGTCTTTCTGATACTAGCCATTCTGACAGGTATGAGGTGATATCTCATTGTGGGTTTTTTATTGTAGTTTCAAGTTTTTATTTAAATTCTAGTTAGTTAACATACATTGTAATATTAGTTTCAGGTTTACAATTCAGTGATTCATCACCTATGTACAATATCCAGTGCTCATCACAGCATGTGTCCTCCTTAACATTCATCACCCATTTAACCCATTACCCTGCCCACCTCCCCTCCAGCAATCCTCAGTTTTGTTCTCTATACTTCAGAGTCTGTTTTATGGTTTGCCTCTCTCTTTTCTTCCCCCCGTGTTCATCTGTTTTGTTTCTTAAATTTCACCTGTGTGAAATCATATGGTATTTGTGTTCCTCTGACTTATTTTACTTAGTGTAATACTCTCTAGCTCCATCTACATCATTGCAAATGGCAAGGTTTCATTCTTTTTGATGGCTGAGTAATATTCCATTGTATCTATCTATCTATATATAGTTATATATATATGTATACATATATACATATATATATATACTGTATCTTTGTCAATTCATCAATACGTGAACATTTGGGTTCTTTGCATAATTTGGATATTGTTGATAATGGTTCTATAAACATCAAGGTGCATGTGCCCCTTCAAATCCATATTTTTGTATCCTCTGGGTAAACGCCTAGTAGTGCAATTGCTGGATCATAGAGTAGATATATATATATATATATATAGATATATATATAGATAGATAGATAGATATATAGATATATATATATATTTTTTTTTTTTTTTAACTTTTTGAAGAATTTCCATAGTGTTTTCCAGAGTGGCCGCTCCAGTTTGTATTCCCACCAGCAGTGTAAGAGCATTCCCCTTCTCCACATCCTCACTAACATCTGTTGTTTCTTGTGTTGTTAATTTTGGCTGTTAACCAGTCATTCTGACAGGTGTGAGGTGGTATTTCATTGTGGTTTTGATTTGTATTTCCCTGATGATGAGTGATGCTGAGCATCTTTTCATGTGTCTGTTAATCATCTGGATGTCTTTAGAAAAATGTTCATTTCTTCTGCCCATTTTTAAACTGGATTATTTGGTTTTTTGGGTGTTGGGTTTGCTAAGTTTTTTTTATAGATTTTGAATACTAACCTTTTATTACATATGTCATTTGCAAACATCTCCTCCCATTCTGTAGGTTGCCTTTTAGTTTTGTTGATTGTTTCCTTTGCTGTGCAGAAGCTTTTTATTTTGATGAGGTCCTAATAGTTCATTTTTGCTTTTGTTTCCTTTGCCTCAGGAGATGTATCTAGAAAGAAGTTGCTACAGCCAATGTCAAATAGGTTACTGCCTGTGTTCTCCTGTAGGATTTGGATGGTTTCCTGTCTCACATTTAGGCTTTTCATTCATTTTTAATTTTTTTATGTGTGTATGGTGTGAGAAAGTGGTCCAGTTTCATTGTGGTTTTGATTGGCATTTCCTTGATGTTTAGTGATGTTGAACAGCTCTTCATGTTTTCTTTGGCTATCTGTATGTCCATTTAGGTCCTCTGCCCATTTTAATCAGATTATTTGTTTTTATGGTGTTGAGTGAGTTTGAAATTTTTGCATACAACCCACAGTTAGAAATACATTTTATATTGCAACCCAGTACACACATATAAATAAATGTATGTGTGTGTCTACCAAAATGTATGCAGACACAGCCAAAGATACACTGAAACAAGTATAAAGTAATAAATCAAATATAAAGTAATGAAACAATACTTATTCTATAGAGTGTACTCTATTATGTCCTTATTTCTGGTTTAATTAATTTTTATTATTTATTTATTTATTTATTTATTTATTTATTTATTTATTTATTTATTTATCTGTTTTATTCTAAAGCAGTTCCTGATCCCAACCCTCTAGATTTTTATGACTTATTAATAGGATGCAATCCACAGTGTAAAGAGTACTGGTTTAAAAGTACTATTAATTATATTATTTAATTTCAGTAAAAACCTTTGACAGGTAAAAAGAAACATGGCTTTGGAGGAAAAATATTTCCTTAAGGCCACATAGCAAATACATTATGAATCCAACATTTATAACTTTGCCTAAGTCCCACCCATGTTCTTATTTTTCTTCCTTTCTACCCACTATCTCTAGCTGAAGGAGAAATCATTTTAAGGGAAAATAACAAGCTATTGTATTGTGGCTTATTTGTGCAAGAATACACCAGGAAAATACTTAGAGTCTTACATTTAAAATTAATTTTCATGGGGAGCTTGGGTGGCTCAGTCAGTTGAGCATCTGACTCTTGATTTTGGCTCAGGTCATGGCCTCACAGTCATGGGATTGAGCCCCATGTTGGGCTCCATACTGAGAGTGGAGCCTGCTTGGGATTCTCTCTCTCCCTCTCTCTCAAAATAAATAAACGTTACAAAAATTAATTTTCATGATGTTTAAGGTTAAATAGAAGAAATACATTAATTTAAAGCTTGCCGTCCAATTTGCTTTTCTAAGTAAGTGAACTGAAGTTTTAATGTTTCAAAAGTGAGTTTTACAAAGTGATTTTTATTATCTTGCTGCTATAGGAGTAACCTCGTTCATTTAATAGCTTAACTCTCATAGTCAGAAACTAAAAAAGAATAATTAATTTGTATAGGCTTATTATGTTAACTAGAATTTTGTGTTTAGGTGAGATATAGTATTGTTATTCATACTCATGACCCTCAAAGTAATGACATTTATTGACAGTTTACCCATAGATTCTTTTTCATGGACATTTTATAAATTGAAGTTTTCATTGTGTCTCTGTGTAACCATCAAATACTGGAATCCGATATTTAGAATCTAAACAATAAAATCATACACATCACTGATAGGAATATATAATTTACTCTGGATGTTCACGTGACCATATTTTATTCAATGACAAAGAAAAATGACAATTTAAAGAAAAGTGGGAATGGAGATTAAAAGCAACTTTTATAAATGGGATTAATTTTAGTGTCATCTGAAAGTTTTCTGTTGTATTCCTATTTGTAACTAATAAGGACACTATAAGTCTTATCCAATACCTGAGCACCTACTCTGCAGATAATTTACATTCAGTTCCTGCCTTCAGGAAGCCCACATTCTTACTAGAGAGATCAGTACACAGATAATAGTGTTGTGTGATAAAAGCTGTGAAAGAGGTCTGAGGTAAGGACTCTGGGAAATACAGGTGGGGGGAATTTTATTGTGTCTGGAGGTGATAAAAAAGGATACCAAAAGAAGTTTTCTAGATAGTTTTATCTATGAACTATCTCATAGATAATTAGAATTCTGACTAGTAGAGAAAACAGGAAATTTTCCAAGCAGAAGGAACATGAGGATGTGAAAGTACATGGATATTCAGAAGATTATAGATGGTTTTATGTAGCATAATTTTTGATATATGAAAGGAAAACAAAGTTTATCATACTATTTAGGTTTTCTATTTGTCTGGAATAGACTTTTTCAGTTACTATTGTAAGTAGTGTTCGTTTATTTTTTTTCTTTTTAAATGTGTATTTAAATTTTAGTTAACGTACAGTGCAGTATTGGTTTCAGGAATAGAATTCAGTGATTAATCATTTACAATACCCTGTGCTCATCATAGCTAGTGCCCTCCTTAATACCCATCGCCCATCTATCCCGTCCCCTCCCTCCCTCCCTCCATCAACCCTCAGTTCTCTATCATTAAGAGTCTCTAACAGTTTGTTTCCCCTCTCTTTTTTCCCCCTCCCATATATTCATGTTTTGTTTCTTAAACTCCATATATGAGTGAAATCATACAGTATTTGTCTTTCTCTGACTGACTTATTTCACTTAGCATTATACTCTCTAGCTCCATCCACATTGTTGCAAATGACAAGATTTCATTCTTTTTGATGGCTGAGTAATATTCCATTGCACAAGAACCCAGGAAAATCTAAAGTGGTCAGGCTGCAAAAAGATTGGGCCTTTGGTTTTGGTTTGGACCTAAAATGGTTCTGGGAACTCCATTGGCTTAAATTTTTTTTTTAATGCTTTTTTTTTTTTTTTTTGAGACAGAGAAACAGAGCATGAGCAGGGGAGGGGCAGAGAGAGGGAGGCACAGAATCCAAAGCAGACTCCAGGCTCTGAGCTGTCAGCACAATTCCTGACATGGGGCTCGAACTCACGGATTGCAAGATCATGACCTGAGCTGAAGTTGGACGCTTAACTGACTGAGCCACCCAGGCGCCCCTGGGAACTCCATTGGCTTTGAATGTTGGAGTTCCTCCAGACTCAGTCCTATGCCCCCTTTTCTTCTCCTCACTACTTTCTTTCTAGGTCATACCCACAGCTTCAGTATCTATCTACCAGTGTCTACCAGAAATTTATCTCTGGCCTTGACTTCTCTTCTGACATTTAGACCCATATATCCAACTGCCTTCTTGCCACCACTAAATTTAATAACCATGGCTGTTTTACAGTCTGTCTGATAATTCTAGTAACTCAAGTCTGTTTCTGATGTTTGGTGTTCTATTACTGATTTTGCCCTGGTACCCTATGTTTGGATATCTGGCTATGTTGCTCATTTTTTTGAAATTGAATTTGTAGAGGTACTTTGAAGGGTAAGGTAGAAGAGCCTTCCTCTGCAGAGAATTTGCGTTTACTTCTGCTAGATCTAGGAATACTAGTCTGGAACCACTTTTAACAGAAATAAAATTGAGATGTTTTTGGACTACACCAGGATGCACATTGAATATAAAATTCACAGAAAGGCACTGCAGTAGTGATTATAATCTTTAGGGAAAGGTTCCCTACTCCATCTTCTTTAGCAGTAGACCATCTCCTTAGTCCTGTGGAATGATATGGCTTCTTCTAATTTCTTTATATCCAGAGTGTAGCCTTTTGAGGTTTTAGTTTAATGTGGGAGTACCTCCCATTAGGTTCTTCACTTGGGTGAGTTCTCACATGTGTCTTCCTAGCCTGAATAGACTGTCAAAGCTGTGGTTTTGCCTAGATTAACAATTGTCCTTCAGGGAGATATAGTTTTGGTTTCTTAGCTTCTTTCTTTGAGTTTTTACTTTCTTTCAAAATTAGGCTTAATAATTCTTTATCATAATATTGGCTCTTTGATGCTTTTAAGAAACGGGATTTCTGAAATATTTTATGTAGTAATTTTAGATATTTTTAGAAAGAAGATTTAAATAACCCAGCCTAGAATAACTGGAATTGGAAACCTTCCTACTTATCATCTCTCTGAGATTGTCTCAAGGCACCTCAAACCTGGCACTTCCAAAAGAACACTCCCAGCCTCCTCTGTTCCTCTACCTTGGTCTTTCTCCATTGTTTATCAGCCTATCTGTGCATATGAAAAATCCATATGAACTCATCATCTAGTTTTCCATTTTCTTGCTACTAAATATCTTTTTAATCTTTCCACCTCCATCGCTTCCATTCTGATCCATCATTTCTCACCAGTTAAACTGTAGTAGAATGTACACCTCCGTTTTTAGGGTCTTGTATTTTGGTTTTCATAGTATAGCCAAAATTACCCTTTAAAAATTGATGTAAATAAAACAAAACAAAACTTCTAATACATGAAAAAGATTGGTAGTTACTAGAGGGGGGAGGGACATTGGGAGGGTGAAATGGGTGAAGGCGGTCCAGAGGTACAAACTTCCAGTTATAAAATAAGTAAACTATGGGGATGTACAGCATGGTTACTATAGTCAATAATACTGTATTGCACACTTGAAAGTTGCTAACAGGGTAAATCTTAAAAGTTCTCATCACAAGTAAAAAATTTTTGTAACTTTGTGTGATGACAGATGGTAACTAGACTTACTGTGGTGATCATTTTACAATGTATACAAATACTGAATCATTGTGTTGTATACCTGAAACTAACATAATGTTATATATCAGTTATACTTCAGTTAAAAAATTGATTTGATCATGAAATTGCCCTGCTTAAAATCCTTCATTAGCTTACCATAATTTTCAGAACAGACACCCAAATCTTTATTGTTGTTGATCAGGCCTTATAGGGTCTGATCTGTGCTGCCCCTAGCCACAAGGTCTTGATGGAAGGTTTGTGTAATATATGACTAGAAGAAGCTATCGGTCCCAGGTTATGAAATTGCTTTTTATTTTTTAAGGCTGTGGGAAGCCACCAAAGTTTTTTTAAGCAATGGAAGGGTATAATACTATCTGCTTTTACAGCACTGATGATGGGGTGGAGTGGCAAGGCTGAGGAATCTGTGAAGGTGAGAAATACTATAAGCCTGGGCCAGAAGAATGGCAGAGGTTGCATACAAGAAAAACTTTAAAGTGGAATTAGTGAGATCCAGCAACTTGCTGTATGTGGTTGATAAGTCAAAGAAAATTATAGGAAGATACTTCACATGTAAATTTATCAAACAGTCACTATATATTGGACACTGTTATAAACACTTTAGTATATTCTCTTTTATTCCTCACAGTCACCCTGTGACATAGGTATTATTGATATCTTCAGCTTTTCAGTAAATTCTGACATGGAGAGATTAACTACTTTTCCCATTTGGCACAGCTGTTGAGCAATTGAGATGTTTCAAACCAGGCAGTGTGATTTCAAACCTGTGCTATTTCTCACCTGAGAAATCCAGTGGACTGTAGTTGTGTTAGCTAAAACACAAAACATAAGAAGGGGAGCAGACTTTGAGGAACTGGTGTATATATGTCTGAAAATGAGGAAGAAAGGGAAAATAGATTAGTTTGTTTCTGGGCATTGAGGAGAAGATCTCTGTAAACATTTGAAAATGTGGGAGTGGATTTTAGAGGGAGAGTGGAATTGGAGAATGAGGTTGTACAGTCATTAGTGATGTTTAGAGCCACAGAAGGTCCCAAAATTATCTGAGGAAGAAGTGTGATCTCATAGAGATACTGTAGCTTTTAATACCTTCTTCACTTCACATACTCATATAACACCTTTGAAGAGCACTTAGCACAGTACTTGAAGCATTCTGAGAGATTAATAAATGTTACCTGTTATTATTGTGTAGCATATAAAAGTATGGGAAGCAACAAAAACTTTGACATTTGTGTAATTTACTTAAATTGATTTATGATGGTATTTTAGGCATGTTGTGAAAGATCAGGCTTTCCATAGAATATAAATGCCTCTGTATTCCTGAAACAGCAAAAAGGGTTTGGACTGTTATCTTTAGGATTATTTTTTATATAGCATTCTGTATTGATGTACACAACTGTTACTGTCACTTGTTAACATTCTCAGTAGAACGACTATGCTCCTTCATGGATTAAATTAGTCAGTTGATTTAAATGGCCTCTGACATCTGTGGTAAAGAACCTGAGTTATAACTTTTTGACAGGGGAATGACTGATGTTATTTTTTGTTTTAAACAGATTCAGGTATGGAATTTTTTTTGGCTGTTTAATGAGCGCCACCTATAAAGTTTATTTAATATTTAATGAAGAGGCACAGTTCTTAGCATTTATGCTCTGAAATGTTACTTGTGTTCTGAATTCCTGCTCATTGTTCACTTGGCTTTGTTCAGTTTAACATGTGCTGAAAAGGTGGAGATCAGGTTACTTAAGAAACTACCAAAGAACCTAAAGTATGGAGTCTGTGATTAGGGGATGTGGAAGGCGTATTTTTAAGGACTTGGTGAAGCAAATAGGATTGCTGAACCATCTATGACTGAAGCAACATCAGGAAACTATTAGGTCTACAGCAAAAAGTAATTTGTGATCGGCCATTATTTCTTGAGTTCCTCCTCTTCTGTGGTCTGTGTTTTGCAGTTGGTGAAAAGGGACAGGGTAGAGTATAGAGAATGCACTTAAGTATAAAATATGGCCCTAGACTTCCAGATACTTACAGACCTTAGGGGAAGTAAAGGTTCACACAGGAGAGGTGATAAAGGGCAATTAAAAAAAATTCTACCTACTCCCTAATGCAGTGAGTACTAGGTCTTGAAAGTTGGAGGTAAATGAGGACAGTTCAGGAAGGATGGTCAAGAAAAGAAAGTAAATTTAAAAGATAGGATCACTGCAGGGTAGGAACATTAATAGGGAGGAAGTGTTCCAACCTAGATAAATTGGGCAGAGTCTCAGAATGTCAGGCATTGGTCTTAGGAATAAGACCAATATGGTGCATCAATTTATTTAGTCATTGTTCTCTCACTAATTCTCTCATTGTTCTCTCCTGTTTGTATGAATATATGCAGGATGTTGAGACCACACCTAATATCCATTAACAACAATAGTTAGTTTTAGGTATCACTGCCAGTGTAGGTATCTTTGTAAGGAATTTATTTTAATAACATTGCTAAAGTTACCAGAAATGTATTAAGAAACCAAAATTTCTTATAACTCAATGAAGGCAGTTTTGTAGAAGTCAGGTTTGAGAAGTGGGCATATAAAAATATCAGCCTGAAACTTAGTTTAAACATTGCTGACTACACATATATGTAGCCATCCTGATTCTAAACAGTTAAAAAGTGGGGGAGATACTATAGCTTTTAATACCACCTTCACTTGGAGGTACAATTTCTTCTTTACATTCTCAAGAGAGCTCTGTGTTTTCTGGCCTTTGACAATTGTATCATTATGCCTTTTCTTCTTTGAGAACAAGTAGGCTCTAATAAACACAAGGCTGGTTATCTAGTTGACCAGGAGTTGCACCTAAGACTTTCAGACAACTAACAGGCAAACATATCCTGAAGGAGGTGGACTCTGGCTGGCATCTGTGTAACCCCTAGGGACCTTCAGCTGATTTTTGTCACGCTCATATTTGTATACACAGACTCACAAACAAACATTAATGCCCACAAATGTTAGTTTGCTTCACTTTTCCACTTTTTGCCATTGTCTTAGTCTATAAATGAAAGAGTTATTTGCCTATTTTTTCTGCATCACAGTGGTTACCTTTTCTGAAACAAACAAACACAGCTCCATGTCTTAAGTATTGTATAGCAGAATGATTTTAAAGTTCCTGGATGAATTTTGGCCAGAACAAAAAGCAGTACTAAATAACAGCTATTTATGGTATTTTTCTAAATGCCAGTAGCAAGATTTTTATATGGGCATTTCATTAAAAAAACAAGTACAGTCCATCAACTGATGAATGGATAAAGAAATTGTGGTTTATATACACAATGGAGTACTACGTGGCAATGAGAAAAAATGAAATATGGCCTTTTGTAGCAACGTGGATGGAACTGGAGAGTGTGATGCTAAGTGAAATAAGCCATACAGAGAAAGACAGATACCATATGGTTTCACTCTTATGTGGATCCTGAGAAACTTAAGAGAAACCCATGGGGGAGGGGAACAAAAAAAAAAAAAAGAGGTTAGAGTGGGAGAGAGCCAAAGCATAAGAGACTGTTGAGAACTGAGAACAAACTAAGGGTTGATGGGGGGTGGGAGGGAGGAGAGGGTGGGTGATGGGTACTGAGGAGGGCACCTTTTGGGATGAGCACTGGGTGTTGTATGGAAACCAATTTGACAATAAATTTCATATATATAAAAAAAAAAAATAAAAAAATAAAAATTCTGTAAAAAAAAAAAAAAAAACAAGTACAACTACCAGTAAATATATGAAAACATGCCCAAACATACATACAAGTAAATACAAACTAAGAAGAGATACAAACTTTCACTTATCAGATTGACAAAACTAAAAAGATTGACAATACCCAGTGTTTGATATTGATGTAGATATAGCCATTTTGGAGTAAAATTTGACAATATCTTTCAATCTGTTAAATGTTAAATGTGCACACCATTCTCCAAAGCAGGTCCACTTCTAAGATTATGGCACAGATATGCCTTCCCTGGATCGCTAAGACACAAGAATGTCTGTGGTACCATCATTGCTAATTGTAGAAGATAGGAACAACCAAAAGTCTTCAGCATGGACTAATTAAAAGAATTGTGTTGTATTCATTCATTTGATAAAGTTAAAAACAAATAATCTCATATGCCCTCTCAGAAGTTTTCCTCCTAGTCTTTTTTTTAATCTGTAATTCCTTTTTCCTCCTCATTCTCTAAGGCATAGATAATTTTCAGTAAGCCCCATTATTTCTATCTTTATATCTTGAGTCTCTCAATTTCTCTCCATCTCTACTTTTTTTCTCACTGATTGATTCTTTGTTTTTAATGTTTCAAGTTTTTACTTAAATTCTAGTTAACATACAGTGTAATATTAGTTTCAAGAGTAGAATTTAGTGATTCATCACTAACATATAGCACTCAGTTTCATCACAATAAATGCCGTCTTTTTTTAAATTAATTAACTTAAATTCAAGGTAGTTATAGTATTGTATAGAATTGGTTTCCAGAGTAGAACTCAGTGATTCATTGCTTAAGTAAAACACCCAAGCGCTCATCCCAACAAGTGCCCTCCTTAATGCCCATCGCCCATTTAGCTCAGCCCCCCTACCCAACCTCCTCTCCAGTAACCCTCAGTTTGTTCTCTGTATTTGAGAGTCTCTTATGGTTTGCCTCCCTCATGTTTTTATCTTATTTTTCCTTCCCTTCCCCTATGTTCTTCTGTTGTGTTTCTTAAAATCAACATATGAGTGAAAGCATATGATATTTGTCTCTGACTGACTTATCTCGCTTAGCATAACACACTCTAGTTGCATCCATGTTGTAGCAAATTTTTGATAGCCAAGTGGCATTCCATTGTATATATATACCATATCTTTATCCATTCATCAGTTGATGGACATTTGGGCTTTTTCCATAATTTGGCTATTGTTGGTAGTACTATGAACGTTGGGGTGTATGTGCCCTCTTTAAATCAGCATTTTTGTATCCTTTGGATAAATACCTAGTAGTGCAATGGCTATATCATAGGGTAGTTCTATTTTTAATTTTTTAAGGAACCTCCATACTGTTTTCCACAGTGGCTGCACCAGTTTGCATTCCCACAAACAGCGCAAAAGGGTTCTCTTTCCACATCCTTGCCAACACCTGTTGTTCCTGAGTTGTTTATTTTAGCCATTCTGACAGTGTGAAGTGGTATCTCATTGTGGTTTTGATTTATATTTCCCTGATAACAAGTGATGTTGAGCATCATTTCATACGTCTGTTTGCTATCTGGGTGTCTTCTTTGGAAAAGTGTCTGTTCATGTCTTCTGCCCATTTCTTCACTGGATTATTTGTTTTTTGGGTATTGAGTTTGCTAAATTCTTTATAGATTTTGGATACTAACCCTTTATCCAATATGTCATTTGCAAACATCTTCTCGCATTCTGTAGGCTGTCTTTTAGTTTTGTTGATTGTTTCCTTTGCTGTGCACAAGCTTTTTATCTTGATGAGGTCCCAATAGTTCATTTTTGCTTCTCTTTCCCTTGTCTCCAGAGACATGTTTAGTAAGAAGTTGCTGTGGCTGAGGTCAAAGAGGTTGTTGCATATTTTATCCTCTAGGATTCAGATGGTTTTCTCTCTCACATTTAGGTCTTTAATCCATTTTGGATTTATTTTTGTGTATGGTGTAAGAAAGGAGGCTTATATCATTCTGTATGTTTCTGTCCAGTTTTCCCAACACGATTTGCTGAAGAGACTGTCTTTTCCCCATTCAATACTCTTTCCTGCTTTGTCAAAGGTTGGTTGGCCATTCATTTGTGGGTTCTCTATTCTATTTCATTGATCTATGTGTCTGTGTTTGTGTCAGTACCATACTATTTTGATGATTATAGCTTTGTTAATATAGCTTGAAGTCCAGAATTGTGATGCCTCCAGCTTGGGTTTTCTTGTTCAACATTACTTTGGCTATTCAGGATTTTCTCTGGTTCCATACAAATTTTACAATTGTTTGTTCTAGCTCTGTGAAGAGTGCTGGTGTTTTTTAAAATTTTATTTATTTATTTTAACAGAGAGAGAGAGAGAGAGAGAGAGAGAGAGAGAGAGAGAAGGAGGAGGGGCAGAGAGAGGGTAGAGAAAGAATCCCAAGCAGGCTCTTTACTGCCAGTGAACTCACAAACGGTGAGATCATGTCCTGAACTGAGATCAAGAGTTGGACACTTAAGCAACCAACTGAGCCACCCAGGTGCCTCAGATGCTGCATTATTTTGATAGAGATTGCATTGAATGTGTAAATTGCTTTGGGTGGTAAAGACATTTTAGCAATATGTGTTCTTCTAATCCATGGCCATGGAATGTTTTTTCATTTCTTTATGTCCTCTTCAATTTCTTTCATAAGTTTTCTAGCTTTCAGTGTATAGATCTTTTACTTCTTTGGTTAGGTTTATTCCTAAGTATATTATGGTTTTTGGTGCAATTGTAAATGGGGATTGATTCCTTGATTTCTCTTTCTGCTGCTTCCCTTTTGGTATATAGAAATGCAACCAATTTCTGTATATGGACTTTATATCCTGCACCTTTGCTGAATTCACCTATCAGTTCTAGAAATTTTGTTGGTTTTGTTTTGTTTTTTAAACTCAGGGAACTAATCATCATGCTTTACTTAGATCTTGAGGCCCCTGGTCTACCTTTAAAATTTTTTTAAATTTAATTTTGATTTTTTTAATGTTTGTTTAGTTTTGAGAGAGAGTGCATGAGCAGAGGAGGGGCAGAGAGAGAGGGGACAGAAGATCTGAAGTGGGCTCTGTACTTACAGCAATGAGCTGAATGCGGGCTTGAACTCACAAACCATGAGATCATGACCTGAGCCAAAGTTGGGTGCTCAACAGACTGAGCCACCCAGGTGCCCCAGTTCTAGCAGTTTTTGGTGGAATCTTTCAGCTTTTCTATGTAGAGTATCATGTCATCTGCAAAGAGGGAAAGTTTGACTTCTTTGCCAGTTTGAATGCCTTTTCTTTCTTTTTGTTGTCTGATTGCTGAGGCTAGGAATTCAAGTACTATGTTGAACAGCAGTGGTGAGAGTGGACATCCCTATCATGTTCCTGTCTGAGGGAGACAGCTTTTAGTTTTTCCCCACTGAGGATGATATTAGCTGTGGGTCTTTCATAATGGCCTTTTTGATGTTGAGATACGTTCATTCTATTCCTACTTTCTTGAGGGTTTTTATCAAGAAAGGATGCTGTATTTTTTCTATGCTTTTTTTGTATCTATTGAGGATCATACAGTTCTTATCTTTTCCTTTATTAATGTGATGTATCATGTTGATTGATTGCAAATATTGAACCAGCCCTGCAGCCCAGGAATAAATCCCACCTGATCATGGTGAATAATTTTTTTAAAATATTTTTTAAATGTTTATTTATTTTTGAGAGACAGAACGTGAGTGGGGGAGGAGCAGAGAGAGAGGGAGACACAGAATCCAAAGCAGGCTCCATCCAGGCTCTGAGCTGTCAGCATAGAGCCCAATGTGGAGTCCGAACTCATGAACCGTGAGATCATGACCTGAGCCAGGCGTCCCAATAATTCTTTTAACCAACTGAGGCACCCAGGCGTCCCAATAATTCTTTTAATATACTGTTGGATTTGATTTGCTAGGATCTTGTTGAGAATTTTTGCATCCAGGTTAATCAGGGATATTGGCATGTAATTCTCCTTTTTAGTGGGATCTTTGTCTGGTTTTGGAATCAAGGTAATGCTGGCTTCATAGGATGAGTTTGGAAGCTTTAATTCCATTTCTATTTTTTGGAAAAGTTTGAGATGAATGGTTATTAATTCTTTAAATGTCTGATAGAATTACCCAAGGAAGTCATTGGCCCAACACTCTTGATTATTGGGAGATTTTGATAAATGATTCAATTTCTTTGCTAGTTATTGGCCTGTCCAAATTTTCTATTTCTTCCTGTTTCAGTTTTGGTAGTGTGTGAGTTTCTAGGTATTTGTCCATGTCTTCCATATTATCCAGTTCGTTGGCATATAATTTTCATGGCATATAATTTACATAGTATTCATAGTATTCACAAACCATGAGATCATGACCTGAGCCAAAGTTGGGTGCTCAACAGACTGAGCCACCCAGGTGCCCCAGTTCTATGTCATATGATATTTGTCTTTCTCTGACTGATTTCGCTTAGTATAATACCCTCTAGTTCCATCCACATAGTTGCAAATGGCAAGATTTGGTTGTGATCTCTCCCATTTGTGATTTTATCTATTTTGGTCCTCTCTCTTCTTTTTGATGAGTCTGGCTAGGGGGCTATCAATTTTGTTTATTCTTTCAAAAAAACCAGCACTTAGTTTCATTGATCTGTTCTACTGGTTTTTTGTTTGTTTGTTTCTGTATCATTTATTTCTGCTCTAATCTTTATTATTTTCCTTATTCTGCTGGCTTTAGGCTTTATTTGTGGCTCCTTTTCTAGCTCCTTGAGGTGTAAGGTTTAGTTGTGTACTTGGGACCCTTCTTACTTTTTGAGGTAAGGATTTTTTGAGCTTAGGACAAACTTTGCTGCATCCCAAAGGGTTTGTACTGTCATGTTTTCATTTTCATTTGCTTCCATGTATTTTTTTTTTATTGTTTTCCTAATTTCCTAGTTAACCCATTCATTCTTCACTAGGATGGTCTTTAACCTCCATATATGTGAGGGCTTTCCAAATTTTTTTCTTGGGGTTTATTTCAAGTTTCATAGCATTGTGATCTGAAAATATGCCTGGTATGATCTTGATCTTTTTGCACCTTTAGGATTGGCCGATTTGTGACCCAGTGTGTGATCTATTCTAGAGAATGTTCCATGTGATGTGCACTCGAGAAGAATGTGTATTCTGCTACTTCAGAATGAAATGTTCTGGATATATCTGTTAAGCCCATCTGGTCCAATGTGTCATTTAAAGCTATTGTTTCCATGTTGATTTTCTGCTTAGATGATCTGCTCATTGCAGTCAGTTGGGTATTAAAGTCTCCTATTATTATGGTACTATTATCAATGTGTTTCTTTATATTTGTGATTGATTTGTATATCTGGCTTCTTTCAAGTTGGGGGCATAAATGCTTACAGTTGTTAGATCTTCTTGGTGGATAGATCCCTTAATTATGATAGGATGCTCTTCATCATCTCTTGTTACAGGCTTTGTTTTATTTTTTTATTTTTTTCTTTAAATTTAATTTAATTTTTTTAAATTTACATCCAAATTAGTTAGCATATATGATTTCATAGTGCATCAATGATTTCAGGAGTAGATTCCTTAGTGCCCCTTACCCATTTAGCCCATCCCTCCTCCCACAACCCCTCCAGTAACCCTCTGTTTGTTCTCCATATTTAAGAGTCTCTTAGGTTTTGTCCCCCTCCCTCTTTTTATATTATTTTTGTTTCCTTTCATGTTCATCTGTTTTGTCTCTTAAAGTCCTCATATGGGTGAAGTCATATGATATTTGTCTTTCTCTGACTGATTTCGCTTAGTATAATACCCTCTAGTTCCATCCACATAGTTGCAAATGGCAAGATTTCTTTCTTTTTGATTGCCAAATAATACTCCATTGTATGTATGTATGTATGTATATATATATATATATATATATATATATATATATATATATATACCACATCTTTTTTTTTTGGCTTAAAATTGACATATGATTTTATTTTCTTTTTTTCTTTTCTTTTAACGTTTATTAATTTTTTTCAATATATGAAATTTATTGTCAAATTGGTTTCCATACAACACCCAGTGCTCATCCCAACTGCCCTCCTCAGTACCCATCACCCACCCTCCCCTCCCTCCCACCCCCCATCAACCCTCAGTTTGTTCTCAGTTTTTTTTTAATATGAAAATTTTTCTTTTTTTTTAATTTATATATGAAATTTATTGTCAAATTGGTTTCCATACAACACCCAGTGCTCATCCCAAAAGGTGCCCTCCTCAATACCCATCACCCACCCTCTCCTCCCTCCCACCCTCCATCAACCCTTAGTTTGTTCTCAGTTCTCAACAGTCTCTTAAGCTTTGGCTCTCTCCCACTCTAACCTCTTTTTTTTTTTTCCTTCCCCTGCCCCATGGGTTTCTGTTAAGTTTCTCAGGATCCACGTAAGAGTAAAACCATATGGTATCTGTCTTTCTCTGTATGGCTTATTTCCCTTAGCATCACACTTTCCAGTTCCATCCACGTTGCTACAAAAGGCCATATTTCATTTTTTCTCATTGCCACGTAGTATTCCATTGTGTATATAAACCACAATTTCTTTATCCATTCATCAGTTGATGGACATTTAGGCTCTTTCCATAATTTGGCTATTGTTGAGAGTGCTGCTATAAACATTGGAGTACAACTGCCCCTATGCATCAGTACTCCTGTATCCCTTGGATAAATTCCTAGCAGTGCTATTGCTGGGTCATAGGGTAGGTCTATTTTTAATTTTCTGAGGAACCTCCACCCTGCTTTCCAGAGCGGCTGCACCAATTTGCATTCCCACCAACAGTGCAAGAGGGTTCCCGTTTCTCCACATCCTCTCCAGCATCTATAGTCTCCTGATTTGTTCATTTTGGCCACTCTGACTGGCGTGAGGTGATATCTGAGTGTGGTTTTGATTTGTAATTCCCTGATAAGGAGCGACGTTGAACATCTTTTCATGTGCCTGTTGGCCATCCGGATGTCTTCTTTAGAGAAGTGTCTATTCATGTTTTCTGCCCATTTCTTCACTGGGTTATTTGTTTTTTGGGTGTGGAGTTTGGTGAGCTCTTTATAGATTTTGGATACTAGCCCTTTGTCCGATATGTCATTTGCAAATATCTTTTCCCATTCCATTGGTTGCCTTTTAGTTTTGTTGGTTGTTTCCTTTGCTGTGCAGAAGCTTTTTATCTTCATAAGGTCCCGGTAATTCACTTTTGCTTTTAATTCCCTTGCCTTTGGGGATGTGTCGAGTAAGAGATTGCTACGGCTGAGGTCAGAGAGGTCTTTTCCTGCTTTCTCCTCTAAGGTTTTGATGGTTTCCTGTCTCACATTCAGGTCCTTCATCCATTTTGAGTTTATTTTTGTGAATGGTGTGAGAAAGTGGTCTAGTTTCAACCTTCTGCATGTTGCTGTCCAGTTCTCCCAGCACCATTTGTTAAAGAGACTGTCTTTTTTTCATTGGATGTTCTTTCCTGCTTTGTCAAAGATTAGTTGGCCATACGTTTGTGGGTCTAGTTCTGGGGTTTCTATTCTATTCCATTGGTCTATGTGTCTGTTTTTGTGCCAATACCATGCTGTCTTGATGATGACAGCTTTGTAGTAGAGGCTAAAGTCTGGGATTGTGATGCCTCCTGCTTTGGTCTTCTTCTTCAAAATTACTTTGGCTATTCGGGGCCTTTTGTGGTTCCATATGAATTTTAGGATTGCTTGTTCTAGTTTCGAGAAGAATGCTGGTGCAATTTTGATTGGGATTGCATTGAATGTATATATAGCTTTGGGTAATATTGACATTTTGACAATATTTATTCTTCCAATCCATGAGCAGGGAATGTCTTTCCATTTCTTTAAATCTTCTTCAATTACCTTCATAGGTTTTCTATAGTTTTCAGCATACAGATCTTTTCCATCTTTGGTTAGATTTATTCCTAGGTATTTTATGCTTCTTGGTGCAATTGTGAATGGGATCAGTTTCTTTATTTGTCTTTCTGTTGCTTCATTGTTAGTGTATAAGAATGCAACTGATTTCTGTACATTGATTTTGTATCCTGCGACTTTGCTGAATTCATGTATCAGTTCTAGCAGACTTTTGGTGGAATCTATCAGATTTTCCATGTATAATATCATGTCATCTGCAAAAAGCGAAAGCTTGACTTCATCTTTGCCAATTTTGATGCCTTTGATTTCCTTTTGTTGTCTGATTGCTGATGCTAGAACTTCCAGCACTATGTTAAACAACAGCGGTGAGAGTGGGCATCCCTGTCGTGTTCCTGATCTCAGGGAAAAAGCTCTCAGTTTTTCCCCGTTGAGGATGATGTTAGCTGTGCGCTTTTCATAAATGGCTTTTATGATCTTTAAGTATGTTCCTTCTATCCCGACTTTCTCAAGGGTTTTTATTAAGAAAGGGTGCTGGATTTTGTCAAAGGCCTTTTCTGCATCGATTGACAGGATCATATGGTTCTTCTCTCTTTTTTTGTTAATATGATGTATCACGTTGATTGATTTGCAAATGTTGAACCAGCCCTGCATCCCAGGAATGAATCCCACTTGGTCATGGTGAATAATTCTTTTTATATGCCGTTGAATTCGATTTGCTAGTATCTTATTGAGAATTTTTGCATCCATATTCATCAGGGATATTGGTCTGTAGTTCTCTTTTTTTACTGGGTCTCTGTCTGGTTTAGGAATCAAAGTAATACTGGCTTCATAGAATGAGTCTGGAAGTTTTCCTTCCCCTTCTATTTCTTGGAATAGCTTGAGAAGGATAGGTATTATTTCTGCTTTAAACGTCTGGTAGAACTCCCCTGGGAAGCCATCTGGTCCTGGACTCTTATTTGTTGGGAGATTTTTGATAACCGATTCAATTTCTTCGCTGGTTATGGGTCTGTTCAAGCTTTCTATTTCCTCCTGATTGAGTTTTGGAAGAGTATGGGTGTTTAGGAATTTGTCCATTTCTTCCAGGTTGTCCAATTTGTTGGCATATAATTTTTCATAGTATTCCCTGATAATTGTTTGTATCTCTGAGGGATTGGTTGTAATCATTCCATTTTCATTCATGATTTTATCTATTTGGGTCATCTCCCTTTTCTTTTTGAGAAGCCTGGCTAGAGGTTTGTCAATTTTGTTTATTTTTTCAAAAAACCAACTCTTGGTTTCGTTGATCTGCTCTACAGTTTTTTTAGATTCTATATTGTTTATTTCTGCTCTGATCTTTATTATTTCTCTTCTTCTGCTGGGTTTAGGCTGCCTTTGCTGTTCTGCTTCTATTTCCTTTAGGTGTGCTGTTAGATTTTGTATTTGGGATTTTTCTTGTTTCTTGAGATAGGCCTGGATTGCAATGTATTTTCCTCTCAGGACTGCCTTTGCTGCGTCCCAAAGCGTTTGGATTGTTGTATTTTCATTTTCATTTGTTTCCATATGTTTTTAAATTTCTTCTCTAATTGCCTGGTTGACCCATTCATTCTTTAGTAGGATGTTCTTTAACCTCCATGCTTTTGGAGGTTTTCCAGACTTTTTCCTGTGGTTGATTTCAAGCTTCATAGCATTGTGGTCTGAAAGTATGCATGGTATAATTTCAATTCTTGTATACTCATGAAGGGCTGTTTTGTGACCCAGTATATGATCTATCTTGGAGAATGTTCCATGTGCACTCGAGAAGAAAGTATATTCTGTTGCTTTGGGATGCAGAGTTCTAAATATATCTGTCAAGTCCATCTGATCCAATGTGTCATTCAGGGCCCCTGTTTCTTTATTGACCGTGTGTCTAGATGATCCAGCCATTTCTGTAAGTGGAGTGTTAAAGTCCCCTGCAATTACCACATTCTTATCAATAAGGTTGCTTATGTTTATGAGTAATTGTTTTATATATTTGGGGGCTCCGGTATTCGGTGCATAGACATTTATAATTGTTAGCTCTTCCTGATGGATAGACCCTGTAATTATTATATAATGCCCTTCTTCATCTCTTGTTACAGCCTTTAATTTAAAGTCTAGTTTGTCTGATATAAGTATGGCCGCTCCAGCTTTCTTTTGGCTTCCAGTAGCATGATAAATAGTTCTCCATCCCCTCACTCTCAATATTAGCTGGGGTGGGTAGGCAAGGTGCACGGAGGCAGGAGGTGCAGGCTTAGCTCGCTTCTCCTTAGGTGATCCACTTCAGGACGGGCCCTGTGGCAGCGGGAGGGAGTCAGACCTGCTGCTGCTGCTGGAGGGCTGGCTCCACAGAAGCACAGTGTTGGGTGTTTTTGTGGAGCAAGCAAGTTCCCTGCCAGGAACCGGTTCTCTTTGGGATTTTGGCTGGGGATGGGCGAGGGAGATGGTGCTGGTGAGTGCCTTTGTTCCCCAGCAAACTGAGCTCTGTCGTCTGGGGGCTCAGCAACTCTCCCTCCCTTTGTCCTCCAGTCTTCCAGCTTTCCAAGCAGAGCTGTTAACTTATGACCTCCCAGATGCTAAGTCCCGCTTGCTGTTGGAACACACTTCCTCCGGCCCCTCTGCTTTTGCAAGCCAAACTGGGGGGCTCTGCTTAGCCGGCAGGCTGCCCCTCCGCCCTGGCTCCCTCCCGCCAGTCTGTGCAGCGCGCACCACCTCGCCGCCCTTCCTACCCTCTTCCGTGGGCCTCTCGTCTGCACTTGGCTCCGGAGACTCCGTTCTGCTAGTCTTCTGGTGGTTTTCTGGCTTAGTTAGGCAGGTGTAGGTGGAATCTAAATGATCAGCAGGATGCACGGTGAGCCCAGTGTCCTCCTAAGCCGCCATCTTCCCTCCCTCCGACCTATACCACATCTTCTTTATCCATTCATCTACCAATGGATATTTGGGCTCTTTCCATACTTTGGCTATTGTTGACAGTGCTGCTATATACATTGGGGTGCCTATGTCCCTTCGAAACAGCACACCTGTATCCCTTGGATAAATGCCTGGTAGTGCAATTGCTGGGTCGTAGGGCAGTTCTATTTTTAATTTTTTGAGGAACCTCTATACTGTTTTCCAGAGTCGCTGCACCAGTTTGCATTCCCACAAGTAGTGCCAAAGAGATGCTGTTTCTTCATATCCACACCAACGTCTGTTGTTGTCTGAGTTGTTAATGTTAGCCATTCTGAGAGGTGTGAAGTGGTATCTCATTGCGTTTTTGATTTGTATTTCCCTGATGATGAGGGATGTTGAGCATTTTTTCATGTGTCGGTTGGCCATCTAGATGTCTTCTTTGGAGAAGTGTCTATTCATGTCTTTTGCACATTTCTTCACTGGATTATTTGTTTTTGGGTGTTGAGTTTAATAAGTTGTTTATAGATTTTGGATACTAACCCTTTATCTGATGTCATCTGCAAATATCTTCTCACATTCTGTTGGTTGCCTTTTAGTTTTGCTGATGGTTTCCTTTGCTGTGCAGAAGCTTTTTCTTTTGATGAGGTCCCAATAGTTCATTTTTGCTTTTGTTTCCCTTGCCTCCGGAGACGTGTTGAGTAAGAAGTTGCTGTGGCCAAGATCAAAGAGGTTTTTTCCTGCTTTCTCCTTGAGGATTTTGGTGGCTTCCTGTCTTACATTGAGGTCTTTCATCCATTTTGAGTTTATTTTTGTGTATGGTGTATGAAAGTGGTCCAGTTCATTCTTCTGCATGTCACTGTCCAGTTTTCCCAGCAGCACTTGAAGAGACTGTCTTTATTCCATTGGATATTCTTTCCTTCTTTGTCAGAGATGAGTTGGCCACACGTTTGTGGATCCATTTCTGGGTTCTCTATTCTGTTCCATTGATCTGAGTGTCTGTTCTTGTGCCAGTTCCATACTGTCTTGATGATTAGAGCTTTGTAGTATAGCTTGAAGTCCGGGATTGTGATGCCTCCTGCTTTGGTTTTCTTTTTCAAGATTGCTTTGGCTATTTGGGGTCTTTTCTGGTTCCATACAAATTTTAGGATTGTTTGTTCTAGCTCTGTGAAGAATGCTGGTATTATTTTGATAGGAATTGCATTGAATATGTAGATTGCTTTGGGTAGTATGGACATTTTAACAATATTTGTTCTTCCTATCCAGGAGCATGGAATCTTTTTCCATTTTTTTATGTCGTCTTCAATTTCTTTCATAAGCTTTCTATAGTTTTCAGTGTATGGACTTTTCTCCTCTTTGGTTAGATTTATTCATGGGTATTTTATGGTTTTTTGTGCAACTATAAATGGGATCGATTCCTTGATTTCTCTTTACGTTGCCTAATTGTTGATGTATAGGAATGCAACCGATTTCTGTGCATTGATTTTATATCCTGCAACTTTGCTGAATTCATGAATCAGTTCTAGCAGTTTTTTGTTGGAATCATTTGGGTTTCCTATATAGAGTGTCATGTCATCTGTGAAGAGTGAAAGTTTGACCTCTTCCTGGCTGATTTGGATGCCTTTTATTTCTTTTTGTTGTCTGATTACAGAGGCTAAGACTTTCAATACTATGTTGAATAACAGTGGTGAGAGTGGACATCTCTGTCTTGTTCCTGACCTTAGGGGGAAAGCTCTCAGTTTTTCCCCGTTGAGGATGATAATAGCATTGGGTCGTTCATATATGGCTTTTATGATCTTGAGGTATGATCCTTCTGTCCCTACTTTCTTGAGGGTTTTTTGTCAAGAAAGGATGCTGTATTTTGTCAAATTCTTTCTCTGCATCTATTGAGAGGATCTTACGGTTCTTGTCCTTTCTTTTATTCATGTGATGAATCACGTTAATTGTTTTGCAGATATGGAACCATCCCTGCATCCCAGGTATGAATCCCACTTGGTTGTGGTGAATAACTTGTTTAATGTATTGTTGGATCCAGTTGGCTCATACTTTGTTGAGGATTTTTGCATCCATGTTCATCAGGGAAATTGGTCTATAGTTCTCCTTTTTAGTGGGGTCTCTGTTTTGGAACCAAGGTAATGGTGGCCTCATAGAAAGAGTTTGGAAGTTTTCCTTCCATTTCTATGTTTTGGAACAGCTTCAAGAGAATAGGTGTTAACTCTTCCTTAAAGTTTGGTACAATTACCCTGGGAAGCCATCTGGCCCTGGACTCCTGTTTCTTGGGAGATTTTTGATTACTAATTTGAGTTTTTTACTGGCTATGGGTCTTTTCAAATTTTCTATTTCTTCCTGTTTCAGTTTTGGTAGTGCATATGTTTCTAGGAATTTGTCCATTTCTTCTATATTGCCCATTTTATTGGCGTATAATTTCTCATAATATTCTATTACTGTTTTTATTTCTGCTGTGTTGGTTGTGTTCTCTCCTCTTTCATTCTTGATTTTATTTATTTGGGTCCTTTTTCTTTTTTATCAAGCTGGCTAGTGGTTTATCAATTTTGTTAATTCTTTCAAAGAACCAGCTTCTGGTTTCATTGATCTGTTTTTTTTTTTTTTTTTGTTTCGATAGCATTAATTTCTGTTCTAATCTTTATTATTTCCTGTCTTCCACTGGTTTGTGGTTATATTTTGTTCTTTTTCCAGCTCTTTAAGGTATAAGGTTATGTTGTATATCTGAGATCTTTCTTCCTTCTTTAGGAAGGCCTGGATTGCTATATACTTCGGTTTTATGACCACCTTTTCTGCGTCCCAGAGGTTTTGGGTTGTGGTGTTTTCATTTTCATTGGCTTCCATACACTTTTTAATTTCCTCTTTAACTTCTTGGTTGACCTATTCATTCTTTAGTAGGATGTACTTTAGTCTCCAAGTATTTGTTACCTTTCCAAATTTTTTCTTGTGGTTGATTTCGAGTTTCATAGCGTTGCGATCTGAAAATATGTGTGGTATGATCTTGATCTTTTTGTACTTACTGAGGGCTGATTTGTGTCCAAGTATGTGGTCTGTTCTGGAGAACGTTCCATGTGCACTGGAGAAGAATGTATATTCCGCTGCTTTAGGTTGAAATATTCTGAATATATCTGTTAAGTCCATCTGGTCCAATGTGTCATTCACAGCCATTGTTTCCGTGTTGATTTTTGATTAGGTGATCTGTCCATTGCTGTGAGTGGGGTGTTGAAGTCTCCTACTATTATGGTATTACTATCAATGAGTTTCTTTATGTTTGTGATTAATTGATTTATATATTTGGGTTTTCACACATTTGGTGCATAAATATTTACAGATTTTAGGTCTTCTTGGTGGATAGTCCCCTTAATTATGATATAATGCCCTTCTTCATCTCTTGACACAGTCTTTATTTTAAAGTCTAGATTGTCTGATACAAGTATGGCTACTACGGCTTTCTTTTGTTGACCATTAGTATGATGGTTCTCAATCCCCTTACTTTAATCTGAAGGTGTCTTTAGGTCTAAAGTGGGTCTCTTGTAAACAGCATATAGATGGATCTGTTTTTCTTATCCATTCTGTTACCCTATGTCTTTTGATTGGAGCATTTAATCTATTGACATTTAGAGTGAGTACTGAAAGATACAAATTTATTGCCATTATATTGCTTGTAGAGTTGGAGTTGCTGGTGGTGTTCTCTGGTCCTTTCTAATCTTTGTGGCTTTTGGTATGTATGTATGTATGTATGTATGTATGTATGTATGTATCTATTTATGTATTTATATTTTCAACTTTTCTCCCCTCAGAGAGCGCCCCTCAAAATTTCTTGCAGGGCTGGTTTAATGGTCACAAACTCCTTTAATTTTTGTTTGTCTGGGAAACTTTTAATCTCTTCTTCTATTTTGAATGACAGCCTTGCTGGATAAAGAATTCTTGGCTGTATATTTTTCTGATTCAGCACACTGAATATATCCTGCCACTCCTTTCTGGCCTGCCAAGTTTCTGTGGATAGGTCTGCTGCAAACCTGATCTGTCTTCCCTTGTAGGTTAAGGACTTTTTTTTTTTTCACTTGATGCTTTAATGATTCTTTCCTTGCCCTGAGTATTTTGTGAATTTGACTATGATATGCCTTGTTGATGGTCGGTTTTTGTTAAATCTAATGGGAGTCCTCTGTGCTTCCTGGATTTTGATGTCTGTGTCTTTCCCCAGGTCAGGAAAGTTTCCTGCTATGATTTGCTCACATAATCCTTCTACCCTTTTTTCTCTGTCTTCCTCTTCTGGGACCCCTATGATTCTGATGTTGTTCCTTTTTAATGAGTCACTGATTTGTTCTAATTCTTAAATCGTGCTCTTTTGCCTTAGTCTCCCTCTTTTTTTCTCCTTCATTATTCTCCATATGTTTGTCCTCTATATCGCTGATTCTCTGCTGTGCCTCATCCATCCTTGCCACCACGGCATCCATTAGAGATTGCAGCTCAGTTATAGCATCATTTACTTCATCCTGACTAGCTTTTACTTCTTTTATCTCTGCAGAAAGGGATTCTAATCTATTTTCGACCCTAGCTAGTATTCTTATTATCGTGATCCTGAATTCTGGTTCAGACATCTTGCTTGTATCCGTTGGTTAAGTCCCTGGCTGTTATTCCTTCCTGCTCTTTCTTTTGGGGTAAATTCCTTCGTTTTATCATTTTGAAGGAAGAAAAGGAATTAACGAGGTAGAAAAAAAGATTAAAAAAGAAATTAAAAAATATTAAAATTAAAAAATTAAAAACAAACACACACACACACACAAAATTGAATAAATGATGCTAGATCCTAGGTATGTTTTGGTCTGGGTGTTGAAAGTGGCTTGATAGATTAGAGGAAAAGGGGGGGAAAAAAAGAAAATTGTTTGAAAATTTGAAAAAATGAATACACTGAAGTAGACTAAAATGAAATGATGGAAGTAAAATAGAATTTGAAAAAACAGAAAAGTAAAAAATATATATAAAAATTAAAGAAAAATATTTTTAATAAAAATTGAAAATAAAAATGAATTTTTTCTTTCTTTATTCAAGAAAAAGAAAAATGAAAAAGAAAGAAAATTGAATAGTTGGACTGGCTAACAGACTGACATACAACTGAAATTACTTCGTTTTCCCCTAGAAGTCAAACTATGAAGCACTCTATAGTCCATAAATTAAGTAGACAGTGAGACTTGTGTTTTTGAAGAGCGATGTTGGCCCAGTTGGGCGGGGCTTAGTGTAACGGCTCCATTCTCCACTAGATGGCGCTGCTAGCCTACTGGGGTGGATTGTTGTGGCACTTGTAGGTGCATATGCGTGGGCCTAGTGAAAATGGCATCTCCCACTTACCCAGTCTCTAGGATCGGAACTCTGTTCTCCCTGATCAGCAGTTGGCTCACCCGTCCTTTGTCTTTGACTTCTGTCCACTCCCCGCTTCCACACTGTCTGTAACCAAGCCCCAGGCAGCACCTCCCTCCCAAGTTTTGTCTCAGATGCGGCTTCTTTACCCAGCCCCCTACTTCTGAGGGACTGTGGCTTTGACTCCCTCTGCCCCTCTGTGGAGGGTCTCACTGAGCAATGACTGGGTGCCGGCCACACTCAGGAACGCTTGTGGGACCATGCTGCTTCTGCTGCCTAGAGACTGCGGCCAGGTGCCAGCCCTGCCCCAGGAAAAGTTCACGAAACAGGGTAGCAGCAGCACCTCAGGGATTATGGAAAATCACGGCACACATCTGGTACCGGGCTTCACCCCCAATGACCTTGGTCCAACACCAGCTAATGTGGCTGTTCTCTGGGGTCTGCTGGACCCAGGTGGCCTCACAGCCTCTACCAAATGTCCTTCCTGAAGTGGAACCTCTTCTCCCCATGTGGCCTGAGAACCTCCTGGACCCCACTCTGCTCCTGGGAATTCACCCTTCCCACCAGAGCACCAGCAGGTATTGAGCTGTTGATTTTCAGACTGTGCTCCCCACTGTTTACAGTCTTAATGGAATTTAAACACTCTCTCCTTTCTTCCTTTTTCGTTCAGTCCCTGTGGGCTGTTTCCAATTTTCCACTTTCTCTCCAGCTGCTTTTGGGGAGGGGTGCTTTTCCCATATTCTCCCCTCCCCCTGACTTCGTCCTCTCTCTGCATGCAAAAGCTGCTCCCTGCCATCCACAGCTTCTCTCTCCCCAAGTTCACCTCTCCACACTGTGTGCCTGCTGAATTCTGTGGTTCAGGTTGTGCAGATTGTTGTGTTAATCTTCAGATCAGTTTTCTAGGTGTGCAGGATGGTTTAGTGTTGGTCTGGCTACATTTCATGGACACGAGACACACAAAAAACTTCCATGCTGTTCCGCCATCTTGGCTTCTCCCAGTCTTTGTTTTAAAATGTAGTTTGTCTGGTCCAACTTTCTTTTGACATCCATTAGCATGATAGATCGTTTTCCATCCCCTCACTTTCTTTTTTTTTTAATGTTTTTATTTATTTTTGAGAGACAGAGCATGAGCTGGGGAGGGGTAGAAAGAGAGGAAGACACAGAATTCGAAGCAGGCTCCAGGCCAAGAGCTGTCTGCACAGAGCCCGACAGGGGGCTCAAACTCATGAGCTACAAGATCATGACCTGGGCTGAGGTTGGACGCTCAACTGACTAAGCCCCATCCATCTCCTCACTTTCAATCTGCAGGTATCCTTGGGTCTAAAATGAGTCTCTTATAGGCAGCATATAGATGGATCTTGTTTTTTTTTAATCCATTCTGACACCGTGTCTTTTGATTGGGACATTTAGTCCATTTACATTCAGAGTGATTATTGAAAGATATGGATTTAATGCCATTGTGTTATCTATACGTTTCTTGTTTGTGGTGATGTTTTGGTCCTTTGTAGTCTTTTCTGCCTTTCATTCACAGAGTCCCCCTTAGGATCTCATGCAGGGCTGGTTTACTGGTCTTGGCCCTGTAAATAAGCAGTTCCTAGGCACAGAGGGGCAGGGCTTGGTGTAAGTGGGTCCTGCCTCTACTGGGGCTGCCGTGTTGCTCTCTGAAGTTCCACTGTGTTGGTATTGGGTGGGGGGGAATGGCACCACCCCAGTCTCTCATCCCTAGAATGAGGATCTCAACCCCTCAATCCCTTTGTTGAGGCAGCCCTCACAGAACAGTGAGGGCAGTCAGCTTGCCTGTACCACAACTCTCCTGTGTTTTTTCTTTGGCATGCAGCTGAGATTCAAAACCCAAAGTCTTAAAGGACCTGGTACCACGTGGATCTGCTTTTCTTCTCTGGAGTAGAGCCTCTCCACCCTGCTGATAGAAGGCCTTTGGCTGGCACCTGCAGGATCTTTTGTTCTTGGGGAGGCAATAAACCGTCTTCCAAAAGTAGTCCAGGAAGGTGACTGTTCTCTCCCAGTGCATCCTGGAGATCTCTTTACCACTCTATGCATTCCAAGCCAGCTCCCTCCTCCCCCAGGAGCACACACCACACCTCCACTCCAGAGGAAGTTGGGCACTTCCAAAACCTCAAGAGTTTGAGCTCCAAAACCTGTTTGCAAAAAAGAACTGGGACATTCAATACTTCTTTTTCCCCAGTCCATGGTCCAGAGAGGTTTTCCTCTTGTGCTAACTCGATGCCACTCTTTCTCAACCCCTCTTTTTTTCCTCTCCATTTTGTCTCCCCTCTGTGGCACCATCAGTTTTCTCTCCTTCAGTTCACTTTCACACACATCACACCTGCCAAGCAGTCTCCCTCCAACTGTGGAGATCCTTCTGCCACTTTGCAGATTGATTTTCTGGTTATTCCAAGTAACCTGACCTCAATACAGCTGTGTTTGAGGGGCAAGGAAAGCCTAGGGTCCCCTACTTCTCCACCATCTTAAATCTTCCCTCAACCAAGTGCCCTCCTTAATCCCATCAACCATTTAACCCATACCCCTGCTCACCTCCCCTCCAGCAACCCTGTTTGTTTTCTATAGTTAAGAGTCTTTCTTATGGTTTACTTCTCTCTTTCTCTTTTTTTCCCTATATTCATATGTTTTGTTTCTTAAATTCTACATATGAGTGAAATCATACAGTATTTGTCTTTCTGTGATATGGGTGGAGCTGGAATGTATTATGCTTACTGATTTGATTGGGGGGGGGGAACTGTGTAACACTGGCCTAAATTTTAAAAGAGGAGAAAGGAGGAAGTGGGATGCATGTGGCATTTTATTTTATTTTCCTTTTGTTCATCTCTCCATACAACAAGAACCATAATCTGTTTAAAATGCATGTGGAATCATTGTGTCTCTTCACTGATCAGCTTTTCAGTGCTTCCCATTTCATTTAGGATAAATATCAACCCCTGGCCATGATCCCTGCCTGTAATCTCTATTTCCCTGTCCCATTTGCCAAAGCACCAAACTGTTTCCCACCTGGGATCTTTGTTCTTGCTTGTTCTTCTGCTTGCAGTGTTCATCCCCTGACTCTTCACTTTCTGATTCTTCCTTATTCTTTGGTTTCTGCTTAAATGGTGCTTCTTCTGAGAGGCTTTCCCTAGTGGTTTGAAGAACTATTTGTTATTTGTTATCATTCTACTATGTGGATTACTTTCAATGACATTTTCTGTTTATAATTAAGCTTTCATTGTTTCCTCCACTAATCTGTAAATTTTTTGAAGATGAGCACTTCTTTTATCTTTGTATATTACCTGACAGTGCACCTATATATACACGTTTGTTCAGTTTCCTAATAAAGATTCATTAGGCCTAACCTGAAAATATAGAGTATCTATTAAATAAATGAAAGAATGTGTATCTGTTGAAGTTAAAATCAGCATATGCTAAATAAAAATAAACAAGTTGTAGGGCAGTGTATATAAGGAAATATGTTAGTTCTATTTTAGTATAACGTTAGGAAAAAAGATACTCATATGGTGATGTACATATATAGACAAAAGTCTGAATATATATTTATACACACACACACACACACACACACACACACACACACACACACACACATATTGAACCATTAGCATGGTTACTGTGGAAGTAGGACAGGGAGTGGGGTTGGGAGAGGTGCACACAGAAAGTAGAGAACTTTGAATTTAATTTTACATTATTTGTGTTTTAATAAGAACGTATTGTTTCTATAACTAAAAAAGGTAGTAAATAGGAGTGCATGGATGGCTCAGTCAGTCAAGTGTCCAACTCTTCATTTTGGCACATGGATTGTGAGTTCGTGCCCCACATTGTGCTCAGTGCTGACAGTGTGGAGCCTGCTTGGGATTCCCTCTCCCTCCCTCTCTCCCCTTGCTCTCTCAAAATAAATACACTTTTAAAAAGTAGTAAACAAATGAGAGACTAGAAAGAAACAAACTAAAATGGTAACAGTGAACTCCCTATCTTAGAAATGGGGCCCAAGAAGGACCAAATTCCTCCTGATTTCCCAGCCCTTGCATTGGTAGATGCTTTGGTGCTACACTGGTTGCATTGAATGCACTGCCCCAACTCACTCCTTTTGAAGATTGAAAAGTAACTAGCTGAGTATAAGGCTGAGTTAGAGTTGTTTTGTAGTTATTTACTGAATAAGAATTCCTGTTGGTGGCCAATGCCAAGAGGAAAAAATCATTTGATAAAAACAATTTGCTCAAAGTAAAACAAACTGGAGGTACATTTTTTTATTTTTCTATTGAAGATATTGTTGCTTTCTTCAGCAATTGGAGGGATCTAATTTTATGAAGTTGAGATCCTATGTAAAAACTTTTTGAAATGAATGATAATGTTAACCCTTTTTGAATGCTTGCTGTATTAAAGACATTGTTATCAAGTTTTCATAGCCGCATTGAAGAAAATGGTATTATCTACATTTTATAGATGAGGAAACTGAGATTTAAGGAGGGAACAAAAATTGTCCCATATCACAAAGCTAATAAGTGGAAGAGATAGGTTTAACTGTGGTTTTTTTTAGTCCTCATCCCTCGGGCATATATCTGATGTACCCCAGACGTTTGGCTCCTAATTATAGTTCTCTTAAAATCATTGGAGAGCTTTAAAAAAGACTTACACCCAGGCTCCACACCAAGCATTTGAATCAAAATCTCTGGAGATGGCATCCAGAAATTTTTAAAGAAAAAAACAATAACAAACCCTGAGGTGATTTTGATGCAATGAGGGCTATCCCAGATTATTAGAGCTGACATTGGTAGTTTGCACGTGAGAGGGCACCATTCATTTAGCTTGAGGTGGGGAGACAACAAAGGGAAAATAAATCTCTCATACCTAAGCATAGGCACCTGATATTCCAAAGGCCATGCTCTAAATACTTTTTTCCTGGAATCTTCTTACATATAGTGGTTAAAATATACAGTATCACTAGCATATCAATGTCTTTTAACTTCTTCAAGATCTGAAAGTTTAGTTCCTCTAGGTCTAATTATTTCTGTGGGAAAATGTCCAGAGTCTAATAAACAGTGTAAAGATTAACAAACATTATGACTTCTTATTTATTCATTCATTCATTCATTCATTCATTCATTCCCTCCAGGTTTTTATTTAAATTCCATCTAGTTAATGTATGGAGTAATATTAGTTTCATATCAGATTTAGTGATTCATCACTTACAAACAGAATAGAAAACCTAGAAATGAACCCACAATTATATGGACAATTCATTTATGACAAAGCAGGAAAGAACATCCAGTGGAAAAGACAGTCTTTTCAACAAATGGTGTTGGGAAAACTGGACCACTTTCTTGTACCATACACAAAAATAAACCCTAAGTGGATGAAAGACCTAAATGGGAGATAGGAGACCTTTAAAATACTGGAGAGGAGCACAGGCAGAAACCTCTTCAACATGGTCCATAGCAAATTTTTATTAGATCTGTCTCCTGAAGCAAGGGAAACAAAAACAAACTATTGGGAATTCATCAAAATAAAAAGCTTCTGCACAGCGAAGGAAACAAAACTAAAAGGCATCCTATGGAATGGGAGAAGATGTTTGCAAATGACATATCTGACAAATGGTTAATATCCAAAGTATATAAAGAATTTATAAAACTAAACATCACGACTTTTTTGGTAAGGGATTACTAAAATTTAATACACAAAACAATAAATTAGAAGTTAGTTTAAAAATATTTATTTTAGGGACACCTGGGTGGCTTAGTTAGTTAAGTGTCTTAAGTCTTGATTTCAGCTCACATATGATCTCATGGTTTCTGGGATTGAGCCCCACGTCAGGCTCTGTGCGGACAGTGTGGAGTCTGTTTAGGATTGTCTCTCTTACTCTGTTTCTGTCTGGCCCTACCCCACTCGCACTGTCTTTCTCATTTTCTGAAAATAAACGTTTAAAAAATATTTATTTTATAAACAAAAAACTATCATTCAGATACAAAATAGATTTAAATGCTACTCCTGGAGTTTGATTAAATAGACTATAGAATTCTTTTTCTTTTTGAACATTCTTTTGGTTAATTTCAGATCTTAAAACAGTCATCCCCAAATATTGGCTTGAAATGTTATCATTAATCTGTACTTTAAACAGTGTTCATCTAATTTTTATTGAATTTTAAGTTCATACAACCAACACTAAGGTCTCTTTAAGAATTAAAAAATACAAGTTAAAATTGCAGCTTATTGTGGTATAGCATTTATTGCTACCAATTAATCAAAATTACTAAAGAATTTTTATGTTGAAAACACCACAGAACAATATTCCCTAACTCATGTTTAGCAGAAAATGACAACTTACATTGAAAATATGTGTTCAATTTCAGTTAAATGTAAGTGTAGGTAACAGTTGTTGGTTAACTTGTCATTTTTTCAATTCAGTATGAAATTTCAAGAGAGTTGTCAAAGGCCTGTATTATTTTTAAAAAGTATTTTGTAAATTGGGATAGAATTCATATATTACCAAGTCACCCTTTTATTTATTGTATTTATTTTATTTTTTAATTTTTAAGTTCTTATTATTTTTTTAAATTGTTCTGTTAGTTTCAGGTGTACAGTATAGTGATTCAGCTACACATTACTCAGTGCTCATCACAATAGGTGTACTCTTAATCCCCTTTCCCTATTTCACTTATTCCCCTTCCCTATCTCTCCTCTGATAACCATCAATCAGTCTGTTCTCTATATTTGAATCTGTATTTTGGTTTCTCTCTCTTTTTTTTGTTGTTTATTTGTTTTGCTTATTAAATTCCATATATGTGTGAAATCATATGGTATTTGTCTTTCTCTGATTGGCTTATTTCACTTAGTATTATACCCTCTAGATCCATCCATGTCATTGCAAATGGCAAGATCTCATTGTTTTTTATGGATAAGTAATATTCCATTGTGTGTGTGTGTGTGTGTGTGTGTGTGTGTGTGTGTGTGTGTATCCGTGTGTATCCCATATCTCCGTTATCCAATTATCTGTCATTGGACATGGGTTGCTTCCATAATTTGGCTTTAATTTTAAATAATGCTGCAATAAACATAGAGATGCATGTGTCTTTTTGTGTTTTTTTTCTTTACAATTACTTTTTTTTTTTTGAGAGAGAGAGAGAGAGAGAGAGCAAGCAGGGGAAGGGCAGAGGGAGAAGGAGAGAGAGAACCTTAAGAAGGTTCCATGCCCAGCATAGAGCCCACCGCAGGGCTCAATCTCACGACTGTGAGATCATGACCTTAGCTGAAATCAAGAGTCGGATGCTTAACTGACTAAGCCACTCAGGCACCCCATCATATGTCTTTTTAAATTAGTGTTTTCATATTTGGGGGGTAAATACCCAGTAGTGTAATTACTGGATCGTGTGGTAATTCTATTTTTAGCTTTTTGAGGAACCTCCATACTGTTGTCCACAATGGCTACACCACTTTGCATTCCTATCCCTAGCGCACTAGGGTTCATTTTTCTCCACATCCTCAAAAATACTTGTTGTTACAGTAGTTTCAGGTGTACAGTATAGTAATTCAGCAGTTCCATTACATCAGTCTCCCTGTGTCCATTATGACAAGTGCACTCCTTAATCTCCATTACCTATTTTATCCATCTCCCACTGGTAACCATCCACTTCCCTCCCCTCTTGTAACCATCAGTATGTTCTCTATAATTAAGAGTCTTTTTAAACATTTTTTTAATGTTTATTTATTTTTGAAAGAGGGAGAGAGAGAGAGAGAGAGGCAGAGAGAGAGGGAGACACAGAATCAGAAGCAGGCTCCAGGCTCTGAGCTGTCAGCACGGAGCCTGACGTGTGGCTCGAACTCACGGACTGTGAGATCATGACCTGAGCTGAAGTCAGGCGCTCAGCTGACTGAGCCACCCAGGCTCCCCTAAGAGTCTTTTTTTTTTTTTTAAGGAGAGATAGAGAGTGCAGGAGGGGCAGAGAGAGAGGGAGAGAGAGAGAAGTCCAAGCAGATTCCACATTGTCAGTGCAGAGCCCAGTGTGGGGCTTGAACTAATGAACTGTGAGATCATGACCTGAGCTGAAACCAAGAGTGGACGCTTAACTGACTGAGCCACCGAGGTGCCCCAAGAGTCTGTTTCTTGATTTGTGTGTCTCTTAGTTTTTCCCTTTCCTTGTTTGTTTTGTTTCTTAAATTCTGCGTAAGTGAAATAATAATGGTATTTGTCTTTCTCTGACTTATTTCACTTAGCAGTATACTCTCTAGCTCCATCCATATCATTGCAAATAGCAAGATTTCATTCTTTTTTATGGATGAATAATATTCCATTGTATATCGATGCCACATATTCTTTATCCATTCATCAATCAGTGGATACTTGGGCTACTTCCAAATCTTGGCTATTGTAAATAATGCTGTTATAAACACTAGGGTGCATGTATCCCTTTGAATTAGTGTTTTTGTATTCTTTGGTTAAGTACCCAGTAGTGCAATTGCTGGATCATAAGGTAATTCTAGTTTTAACTTTTTGAGGATCCTCTATACTGTTTTCCACAGTGACCGCACCAATTTGCATTCAGTGCAAGAGGGTTCCCCTTTCTTCACATCCTCACCAACATGTTATTGTGTTGTTGATTTTAGCCATTCTGACAGGTGTGAGGTGATTGTCATTTTGATTTGCATTTTCCTGATGGTAAGTGATGTTGAACATCTTTTCATGTGTCTGTTAGCCATCTGTATGTATTTTTGGAGAAATGTCTGTTTATGTCTTCTGCCCATTTTTAATTGGATTATTTGAGGGCTTTTTTGGTGTTGAGTTGTGTAAGTTATTTATGTATTTTGATCACTAACCTTTTATTGAAGTTGTCATTTGCAAATATCTTCTCCCATTCAGTAGGTTGTATTTTAGTTTTGTTGATTGTTTCATTTGCTATGCAGAAGCTTTTTATTTTGATATAGTCCCACTGATTTATTTTTGCTTATCTCCCTTGCCTCAGGAGACATCTTAAAAAATGTCGTTATGGGGCGCCTGGGTGGCGCAGTTGGTTAAGCGTCCGACTTCAGCCAGGTCACGATCTCGCGGTCCGTGAGTTCGAGCCCCGCGTCAGGCTCTGGGCTGATGGCTTGGAGCCTGGAGCCTGTTTCCGATTCTGTGTCTCCCTCTCTCTCTGCCCCTCCCCCGTTCATGCTCTGTCTCTCTCTGTCCCAAAAATAAATAAAAACGTTGAAAAAAAAAATTAAAAAAAAATGTCGTTATGGCTGAGGTCATAGAAATTACTTCTTGTGTTCTCTTCTCAGATTTTATGGGTCTCACATTTAGGACTTTAAATTTATTTCGAGTTTATTTTTGTGTATGGCGTGAGAAAGTGGTCCAGTTTCATTCTTTTGCATGTTGACCAGTTTTCCCAACACCATTTGTTGAAGAGACTTTTTCCCATGGCGTATTCTTGCCTCCTTTGTGATATTGACCATATAAGCATAAATTTGTTTCTGGCCTGTGTGTTCTGTTCCATTGATCCATCCATGTGTCTGTTTTTATATGAGTACCATACTGTTTTGATTACTACAGCTTTGTCGTATATCTTGAAATCTGGGATTGTGATACGTCCAGTTTGTTCTTCTTTTTCAAGATTGCTTTGGATATTCAAGGTCTTTTGGACCTACATACATTTTAGGATTATTTATTCTAGTTCTGTGAAAAATGCTGTTGGAATTTTGATAGGGATTGCATTAAATCTGTAGATTGCTTTGGGATTGCTTATGGACATTCCAACAATATTTACTCTTCTAATCCATGAACACGGAATATCTTTCCTTTTTTGTGTGTCATCTTCAATTTCTTTCATCAGTGTTTTATAGTTTTCATAGTACAGGTTTTCACCTCCTTGGTTAAGTTTATTATTAGGTATTTTATTATTTTTGGTGCAATTATAAATGGAATTGTTTTCTTAATTTCTCTTTCTGCTACTCCATTATTAGTGTATAGAAATGCAATGGATTTCTATACATTGATTTTGTGTTCTGTGACCTTACTGAATTCATTTATCAATTTTAGGTTTTTTTGGTGGAATCTTTAGAGGTTTCCATTTATAGTATCGTGTTATCTGTAAATAGTGAAGGTTTTACTTCTTCCTTACCAACTTGGATGCCTTTTATTTCTTTTTTTTATTTCTTGATTGCTGTGGCTAGGATTTCCAGTACAATGTTGAATAAAAGTAGTGAGAGTGGACATTTTTATTTTGTGCCTGATCTTAGGGGAAAAGCTCTTAGTTTTTCCCCATTGAATGTGAGGTTAACTGTGGGTTTTTCATATAAGGTCTCAATTATGTTGAGGTATGTTCTCTCTAAACCTACTTTGTTGAGGCTTTAATAACGAACTGTTGCACTTTGTCAAATGCTTTTTTGCATCTGTTGAAATGATCATATGGTTTTTATCCTTACACTCTGGTGTCTGACATTGATTGAGTTGTGAATATTGAACCACTCTTGCATCCTGGGAATAAATCCCATTTGATCACGGTGAATGATTTCTTTTAAGTTCATTTATTTCTTTAACTAAACTCTACACCCAACATGGGGCTTGAGCTCATGACCCTGAGATCAAGAGTTGCGTGTTCCTTTGACTGAACTAGCCAGGCACCCCGGTATATGATTTTTTTAATGTATTGTTGGATTCAGTTTGGTAAATCTTTATCAAAGATTTTTCCATCTGTGTTCATCAGAGATATCGTCCTGTACTTTTTTTTTTTTTTTTGTAGCGTCTTTATCTGGTTGTGGTGTCAGGCTAATGCTGGCCTCATAGAATCAATCTGGAAGCTTGCCTACCTCTTTTTTTGGCGGGGGGGGGGGTAGTTTAAGAGTAAGCATTAACTCTTCTTTAAATGTTTGGCACAATTCACCTATGAAGCTATGTGGTCCTGGACTTTTGTTTGTTGGACATGTTTTGATTACTGATTCAATTTCATTGCTGGTAAGTGGTCTTTTCAAATTTTCTATTTCTTCTTGATTCAGTTTGGGAGGTTATATGTTTGTAGGAATTTATCCCTTTCTTCTAGATTGTTCAATTTGTTTACATGTAGTTTTTTTTAATATTCTCTTATAATCCTTTGTATTTCTCAGGTGTTGATTCTTATTTCTCCTCTTTTATTTCTGATTTTGAGTTTCTCTCTCTCTCTCTCTCTCTCTCTCTCTCTCTCTCTCTCTCTTTGATGAGTCTAGCTAAAGGTTTATAAATTTTGTTGACCTTTTAAAAGAACCAGCTCCTGAGTTCATTGATCTGTTCTTTTCTTTTTTTTCTTTAAGTTTATTTCATTTATTTCTGTTCTCATCTTTAGTATTTCCTTCCTTCTACTGGTTTTGGGTTTTGTTTGTTTTTCTTTTTCTAGCTCCTTTAGATATAAGATTAGATTGTTTACTGGAGATTTTTCTTTTTGAGGTAAGCCTGTATTGGTATAAATTTCCCTATTAGAACAGATTTTGCTGCATCCTAAAGATTTTGAACTGTAGTGTTTTCATTTTCATTTGTCATCTTGTATTTTTTATTTCTTGATTAACCTATTGTTTAGTAGCATGTTATTTAACCTCCATGTATTTGTAGTTTTTCCAGGTTTTTTCTTGTGGTTGATTTCTAGTTTTATAGCATTGGAAAGAATGCATGGTATGATGTCAGTCTTTTTGAATTTGTTTAGACTTATTTTGTGGCCCAGTATGTGATCTTTACTGGAGAATATGCCATGTGTACTTGAAGAACATTTAGGATGGAATGTTTTGAATGTATCTGCTGGTCCAACGTGCCATTCAAACTAACTGTTCCTTGTTGATTTCTGTTTCAGTAATCCATTCGTATAAGTGGGGTGCTAAAGTCCCCTCCTGTTATTGTATTAGTATCAATTATTTCCTTTATGTTTGTTATTAGCTGTTTTATTACTTGAGGGCTCCCATGCTGTGTGCATAAATATCTACAATTGTTGTATCTTCTTGTTGGATTATTCCCTGTGTGATTATTTAGTGTCCTTCTTTGTTTCTTGTTACAATATTTGCTTTAAAGTCTGTTTTGTCTGATATGAGTATTGCTACCTTAGCTTTCTTTTTACTTCATTTGCTTGATAAATGTTTTTCCATCCTTTCATTTTCAGTCTGCATGTGTCTTTAGGTCTAAAATGAATCTCTCGTAGACAGCATATAGATAGGTCTTTCTTTTTTATCCATTCCATCACACTATATCTTTTTGAATGTTTAGATCATTTACATTCAAAGTAATTATTGATAGGTATATATTTATTACCATTTTGTTACTTATTTTATGGTTGTTTTTGTAATTTTTCTCTGTTCCTTTCTTCTCTTGCTTTCTTCTCATGTTTTGTTGGCTTTCTTTAGTGATATACTTGGATTCCTTTTTCTTATAGCTATTACCAATTTTTGATTTGTGGTTACCATTAGGCTTATATATGACATCTTATGCATATAGTAGTCTATATTATGTTGATAATTGCTTAAATTTGAACCCATTTTAAAAGCACTAAAACTTTACTCCTCTCCCTCCCATGTTTTAGGTGTATGGTGGCATACTTTACATCCTGGTATTTTGTGAATCCCTTGACTGATTTTTATAGGTACACTTAATTTTATTGGTTTTAAAGTCACTCTTTTGATGTATACAATACGGTGGCTTTTAGTGTATTCACAAAGTTACACAGCTATCATCACTAATACCAAACTATTTCATTACCCCCAAAAGAAATCTATGGAACTGTATAATATTTGACTTTTTGTGTCTGGCTTCTTCTGCTTTGCATATTTTTAAAGTTCATTCATACTGTGGCATGTATCAGTATTTAATTCCTTTTTGTGGCCAAATAATATTCCATTGTTTGGATATACCACATTTGGTTTATCTATTTAACTGTTGATATTCTTTGGATTATTTCCACTTTTTGACTGATATGAATAATGCTATCAACTTTCATGTACAAGATTTTTCATGGCCATATATATTCCTTTCTTTTGGTTATATACCTAGGAATGGAACTTCTGGGTCATATGGCAACTCTGTGTTCAACATTTTGAGGAATTACAAAACTGTTTTCCAAAGTAGCTACACCATTTTACATTCCCACCAGCAGAATATGAGATTCTGATTTCTCCACATATTCTTTTCAGTTTGTGGCATAGCCATTGCAGTAGAACTCTGCCCTGCAGAGTTCCCCCTTTAGGGTGAGGCACTGGGCTGGCTCTATATGGTGGAGACTCATATGGTAGACTCTCAAGGGCTGGAGGTAGTACGTAGCCCTTGCTTTTACTCATGTATTTATATTTATATCAAGGATTTCTCCAAATAGAAACCCATTTAAGTACTGTGTAGTAGACACCCTCTGACCTCTAAACTTGAAGCACCACAGGGTCATTCCTCCAGCTTCTCCTTATACTCTAGGTTATATGCAGCTTTGTGGCTTTAAAGACTGACAAGGCACCTGGGTGGCTTAGTTGGTTAGGCGTCAGCTCAGGTCATGATCTCACGGTTTGTGAGTTTGAGCCCCATGTCAGGCTCTGTGCTGACAGCTCAGAGCCTGGAGCCTCCTTCAGAATCTGTGTCTCCCTCTCTCTGCCCCTCCCCTGCTCATGCTCTCTCTCTTTTTCTCTCTCAAAGAATAAATAAACACTAAAAAAAAAATTTTTAAGACTGATCTTCATACTGATGACTTACAAATTTGTATCTCTAGCCAGACATTTTCCCAGTACTCCAGATCCAGATATCCACTGTCTTTCTTTCTTTTTTTTTTTAGTATATGTGCTGCCGAAGCGAGCACTCTTTTTTTTTTAAATATAATTTATTGTCAAATTGGTTTCCATACAACACCCAGTGCTCATCCCAACAAGTGCCCTCCTCCCTGCCCATCACCCACTTTTCCCTCTCCCTCACCCCCCATTTACCCTTAGTTTGTTCTCAGTCCTTAAGAGTCTCTTATGGTTTGCCTCCCTCCCTCTCCCTTTCCTCCCCCCTTTCCCTCCCCCATGGCCTTCTGTTAAGTTTCTCAAGATCCACATGAGTGAAAACAAGTGGTATCTGTCTTTCTCTGCCTTTCTAACATCTTTACTTGGATATCTAATAAAAATCTCAAACTCAACATGTTCAGAAAAAACCCTTTACACCCTGTCCCCCCACTTTGATCTTCCTCATCTTATTAAATGGCAATTTTGTTCTGCTAGTAGCTCAGGTCAAAGCATTAAAGTCCCTTGATTTTTCCAAACTTAAAAAAAAATGTATTCTTTGTCATGTGTATGCACTGAAGTTGCTGTTCCTTTAATATGGTTCAACTACAATTTTCAGAGAGATTTCTTTGAATGCTAGTTGCTGAAAAGACCATAAAATAACATGCAAGAAAACCAAAAACCTCTCCTTGTCTTTGCATTTTGGCTCTGTGCTGGGTATTTCTTCAAAATAGTAGCTAGGTTTGCACTGAGCCTAGGAATCAGCCCAAGGTGAAAGGTGAGAGTCTTCTTTGGTCTTGTCTTAGCATGAGTACTTTTGAGTCATAATTTCAAAAATAATCCTCTGCCAGATTTTTTTTTCCAGACCTTAAGTTCTATTATATGTCTTGAACCATAATCTTTGGTTCCAGGTGTCTGTAGTGTGTTAGTTCACCTTATACCATTTTCTGATAAAGCCTGGATTTTCAATCTGTATCCATACTAGGCTAAAGAGAGATAAGTGCCTTCCACCAGTCCTTCAAGTATCCCTCAGACAAGTTAGAACAGACACACACAATTATTTCTGAGTAAAGTCTGCTCTTCTCCCTTTAGAACCATGGACCAGCATCTCGTACTTGGTACACAGCCTGATGCTACTTTGACTGCCACCGCTTTAGAATTGTGCCATACTAGAGTCTTGGGCAAGGACAAATAAAAATACTACAAAACTTTCCTGCCATTTTTAAGTTGTGTTTTTCTTGGTTCAACATTCACTTAGTTTCTGTAATCCTTTGACCATTTTCCAGAGTTCTGACAGTATTGGTTCTGACAGGTTGTGCTTGTTTTTCAGTATTTCTATGAGGAAACAAGTGCTTGGAGCTCCTTACTGTGCCATTTTCTAGTGTCACATAGTTCATTTCTTTTTATCCTGAGCAGTATTCCACTGGATGGATATACCACAAGTTTTCTTCCTATTTGTAAATATTTGGGTTGTTCCCAGCTTTGGTCTCTTCTGAATAAAGCAGTTGTAATGGTTAATTTTATGTGTCAACTTGATTGGGCCATAGGATACCCAGATATTTGGTCAAACATTCTGTGTGTGTCTGTGAGGATGTTTTGAATGAGGTTAACACTTGATTTTGTAGACTGTGTAAAGCAGATTGCTTTCCCTAATGGGGTTGGCCCTCATCTAATCAGTTGAAAGCTTGAGTAGAACAAAAGCCTGATCCTTCCATGAGTAAGGGGGAACTCCTCCCACCTGACTGGGACCTTGGTCTTTTCCTGCCTTTCCTGTACCATCAGCTCTCCTAAATCCCAGCTTGCTGACTGTAGATCTTGAGACTTCTTAGACTCCATAATTGTGTGAGCCAATTCTTTATAATAAGTCTCTCTGCATATGTATACACATCCTATTAGTTCTGTTTCTCTGGAGAACCCTTACTAGTATAGTCATGAACATCATGTACACATATATATGTCTTTTTATTTCTCGGGTATATATCTAGGAGTAGAATAGATCATATAGCATAGGGTCTAGAAACATAAAGAGTCAAACTTGTGAATGTTTGTTTCCAATATAAAATAATGTTTCAGACATCCACATTTTCTCCATAGCTGTCCTCAGTGTTTTGAATTTTTCTGTTAACTCGTTTTAAAAAATAGTAACAAAAGAGAAAATGAGAAGAAAATTTCAAATAGATCTTAGTGGCTTTTTACATTGCTTAAAGAGTCACTTACCTGTTTTAGCAGAAAATGATGTATTCAACCTGAGTAATATATTATTATACTTTGTAGTCTGTAGGTTAGTTGGGAATGGGAGCAGGGGCCATGCAGTAAAACATAGAAGACAGGGTCTATTTACAAGTGAAAGTCTAGAATCACTATTTTCCACATTTCCATATATACTTTTTATTGGTAAAATCTTAAAACATGGAGAGACAAATTTACAAATACAGTTTAATAGAATTATTCACATTTAATAGTTTAATTGAATTAAACACATATTTAATAGAATTAAACACATATTAATAGTTTAATAGAATGATTCACAAGGCTGCAAATGAAAGGCATACATTCACTCTAAGGATTTATGTGTAGTAGGTCTTAATGAACTTTTGAAGTCTTGACTCTACTAGCTGCTAGGGTATTACTAAAAATTAACGTGTTTCATGTAAAATTAGGTAATTAACCTAATTAGGTAAAATTAGGTAAAATTACCTTCTAAAAGATCAAGAAAATTTAAATATGTAAATACCTGGTAAAGGTGATTGTGGTAGGTAGCCTCTAAAATGTACTCCCATGATCCTTGCCCTGTCTTTCGGGATTTCTTTACTTTGAAATCTCCACTTGAGTTTGGGCTGGACTTAAATGACTTGCTTCCAATGAATTGAATACAAACAGAAATGATATAAGATATCACTTCTGAGATTAAATTTTAAAAAGACTAAAATGTATATCTTGACTTCTCTCTGTCTCTTTTCCTATCTATCTATCTATCTATCTATCTATCTATCTATCTATCTATCTCTCTTTAATCATTTGGGAGATAGCCAGCTGCCATATTTCTTTCTTTCTTTCCTTTTTCTTTAAGTTTTTATTTTAATTCCAGTTAGTTAACTGGAATTAACTGTAGTTAACATACAGTGTTGTATTAGTTTCAGGTATAGAATATAGTAATTCAGCACTTCCATAAATCACCCTGTACTCATCACAAGTGTACTCCTTAATCCCTATAACCTATTGAATCCATCCTCTAACTCCCCCTCACCTCTGGTAACCATTAGATTGTTCTCTATAATTAAGAGGCTGTTTCTTGCTTTTGTATTTGGCTCTCTCATTTTTTCCCTTTTCTTGTTTGTTTTGCTTTATTTCAAGGCAGACTATGGAGAGGCCCAAGTTAGTAAGTTTGGAAGCAGATTTTACTTCAGCCAGGTCTTGAGATGAGTGAAGCCCAGGTCAATATATTGCTTGTTAACCCTCATGAAAGATGCTGAGCCTGAATCACTCAACTAATCCATTCCCAGATTCCTATTCCATAAAAAGTGAGGTCATGTTTTAAATTTGCAACCAAATTGTATGGTATTTTGTTAATGCAGTAATAGATACGTAACTAAAACATCTAACAGATAAAAAACACTTAAGCCTTCTCTTGCAATGAGTATACTAGAAATTGTGGTTACACTCATGCTTAGTAAAGCAGAATTTTGGAACCAGTAAGAGCCTGAGACATGATTAATCATCTCCAAGATACTGTCTATTCTTCTTAGTTTATTTTCTTTCTCCTTTCTACAATAATGTAAGCTTCTTGAGAGAGGAGAGTTTTAAAAGTTGTTTTGTGCATTGCTATAACCCCAGTCTGTAAAATAGGTTAAGTATATGCTTCCCCTACCATCCTTCATTAGATGGTCAGAATTTCCATATTCTGTGGAAATGTAGAATAGTAATGATCACAGTGACTTGCTTTAAAGATATAGCCTACCTTACGATATCAACAGAGGAAGATGGCGGCGTAGGAGGACGCTGGGCTCACCCCGTCCTGCGGGTCACTTAGATTCCACCCACACCTACCTAAATAACCCAGAAAACCACCAGAAGACTAGCAGAATGGAATCTCTGGAGCCAAGTGTAGACAAGAGGCCCACGGAAGAGGGTAGGAAGGGAGGAGAGGCGATGCGCACTACACGGACTGGCGGGAGGGAGTCAGGGCGGAGGGGCAGCCGGCCGGCAAAGCAGAGCCCCCGAGTCTGGCTTGCAAAAGTGGAGGGGCCGGACGGAGTGTGTTCTGACAGCAAGCGGGACTTAACATCTGGAAGGTTATAAGTTAACAGCTCTGCTCGGAGAGTGGGAGGGCTGGAGGAGAACGGGAGGGAGAGTTGTTGAGCCCCGGGCGACAGAGCTCAGCCTGGCGGGGAACAAAGGCGCTTGCCAGCACCATCTCCCTCACCCAGCCCCCAGCGAAAATCCCAAAGGGAACCAGTTCCCATCACAGAACTTGCTTGCACCCCGCAAACACCCAACGCTGTGCTTCTGCGGATCCATCCCTCTGGCGGGTCTGACTCAATCCTGGTGTCGCAGGGCCCCTCCTGAAGCAGATCTCCGAAGGAAAAGCAAGCTGAGCCTGGCCCTCCCAACCCTGTGCACCTTGCCGATCCACCCTAGCTAATACACCAGATCCCCAGCACCACAAGCCTGGCAGTGTGCAAGTAGCCCAGACGGGCCACGCCACCCCACAGTGAATCCCGCCCCTAGGAGAGGGGAAGAGAAGGTGCACACCAGTCTGACTGTAGACCCAGGGTGGGCTGGGGGCAGACATCAGGTCTGACTGCGGCCCCGACCACCAATGCAAGTTATTCAAGACAGCACAGGGGAAGTGCCCTGCAGTTCCGCACCACTCCAGGGACTATCCAAAATGACGAAGCAGAAGAATTCCCCTCAAAAAAACCTCCAGGAAATAATGACAGCTAACAAACTGATCAAAAATGATTTAAACAATATAACAGAAAGTGAATTTAGAATAATAGTCATAAAATTAATCGCTGGGCTTGAAAACAGTAAAAAGGACAGCAGAGAATTTATTGCTACAGAGATCAAGGGATTAAGGAACAGCCAGGAGGAGCTAAAAAATGCTATTAATGAGCTGCAAAATAAAATGGGAGACGACCACAGCTCGGATTGAAGAGGCAGAGGAGAGGATAGGTGAACTAGAAGATAAAATTATGGAACAGAAGAAGCTGAGAAAAACAGAGATAAAAAAAATCCAGGAGTATGAGGGGAAAATTAGAGAACTAAGTGATGCACTAAAAAGAAATAATCTACGCATAATTGGTGTTCCAGAGGAGGAAGAGAGAGGGAAATGTGCTGAAGGTGCACTTGAAGAAATAATAGCTGAGAACCTCCCTGATCTGGGGAAGGAAAAAGGCATTGAAATTCAAGAGGCACAGAGAACTCCCTTCAGACGTAACTTGAATCGATCTTCTGCATGACATATCATAGTCAAACTGGCAAAATACGAGGATAAAGAGAAAATTCTGAAAGCAGCTAGGGATAAACGTGCTCTAACATATAAAGGGAGACCGATAAGACTTGTGACGGATCTCTCTACTGAAACTTGGCAGGCCAGAAAGGAATGGCAGGAAAACTTCAATGTGATGAACAGAAAAAATATGCAGCCGAGAATCCTTTATCCAGCAAGTCTGTCATTTAGAATAGAAGGAGAGATAAAGGTCTTCCCAAACAAACAAAAACTGAAGAAATTCATCACCACTAACCAAGCCCTACAAGAAATCCTAAGGGGGATCCTGTGAGACAAAGTACCAGAGACATCGCTACAAGCATGAAACCTACAGACATCACAATGACTCTAAACCCATATTTTTCTATAATAACACTGAATGTAAATGGACTAAATGCGCCAACCAAAAGACATAGGGTATCAGAATGGATAAAAAAACAAGACCCAACTAATGCTGTCTACAAGAGACTCATTTTAGACCTGAGGACACCTTTAGATTGAGAGTGAGGGGATGGAGAACTATTTATCATGCTACTGGAAGCCAAAAGAAAGCTGGAGCGGCCATACTTATATCAGACAAACTAGACTTTAAATTAAAGGTTGTAACAAGAGATGAAGAAGGGCATTATATAATAATTACAGGGTCTATCCATCAGGAAGAACTAACAATTATAAATGTCTATGCGCCAAATACGGGAGCCCCCAAATAAAGAAAACAATTACAAACATAAGCAACCTTATTGATAAGAATGTGGTAATTGCAGGGGACTTTAATACCCTACTTACAACAATGGATAGATCATCTAGACACATGGTCAATAAAGAAACAAAGAAACAATGACACATTGGATCAGATGGACTTGACAGATATATTTAGAACTCTGCATCCCAAAGCAACAGAATATACTTTCTTCTCGAGTGCACATGCAACATTCTCCAAGATAGATCACATACTGGGTCACAAAACAGCCCTTCATAAGTATACAAGAATTGAGATCATACCATGCATACTTTCAGACCACAATGTGATGAAGCTTGAAATCAACCACAGGAAAAAGTATGGAAAACCTCCAAAAGCATGGAGGTTAAAGAACACCCTACTAAAGCATGAATGGGTCAACCAGGCAATTAGAGAAGAAATTTAAAAATATATGGAAACAAATGAAAATGAAAATACAACAATCCAAATGCTTTGGGATGCAGCAAAGGCAGTCCTGAGAGGAAAATACATTGCAATCCAGGCCTATCTCAAGAAACAAGAAAAATCCCAAATACAAAATCTAACAGCACACCTAAAGGAAATAGAAGCAGAACAGCAAAGGCAGCCTAAACCCAGCAGAAGAAGAGAAATAATAAAGGTCAGAGCAGAAAGAAACAATATAGAATCTAAAAAAACTGTAGTGCAGATCAATGAAATCAAGAGTTGGTTTTTTGAAAAATAAAAAAAAACCTGACAAACCTCTAGCCAGGCTTCTCAAAGAGAAAAGGGAGATGACCCAAATAGATAAAATCATGAATGAAAATGGAATTATTACAAACAATCCTTCAGAAATACAAGCAATTATCAGGGAACACTATGAAAAATTATATGCCCACAACTGGACAATCTGGAAGAGATGGACAAATTCCTAAACACCCACACACTTCCAAAACTCAAACAGGAGGAAATAGAAAGCTTGAACAGAACCATAACCCGTGAAGAAATTGAATCAGTTGTCAAAAATCTCCCCATAAGTAAGAGTCCAGGACCAGATGGCTTCCCTGGGGAATTCTACCAGACATTTAAAGCAGAGGTAATACCTGTCCTTCTCAAGCTATTCCAAAAAATATAAACGGAAGGAAAACTTCCAGACTCATTGTATGAAGCCAGTATTACTTTGATTCCTAAACCAGACAGAGACCCAGTAAAAAAAGAGAACTGCAGGCCAATATCTCTGATGAATATGGATGCAAAAACTCTCAATAAGATACTAGCAAATCGAATTCAACAGCTTATAAAAAGAATTATTCACCATGACCAAGTGGGATTCATTCCTGGGATGCAGGGCTGGTTCAACATTCGCAAATCAATCAACGTGATACATCACATTAATAAAAGATAAGAACCGTATGATCCTGGCAATCGATGCAGAAAAAGCATTTGACAAAATTCAGCATCCTTTCTTAATAAAAACCCTCGAGAAAGTCGGGATAGAAGGAACATACTTAAACATCATAAAAGCCATTTATGAAAAGCCCACAACTAATATCATCCTCAATGGGGAAAAACTGAGAGCTTTCCCCCTGAGATCAGGAACATGGCAGGGATGTCCACTCTCACCGCTGTTGTTTAACATAGTGTTGGAAGTGCTAGCATCAGCAATCAGACAACAAAAGGAAATCAAAGGCATCAAATTGGCAAAGATGAAGTCAATCTTTCTTTCACTTTTTGCAGATGACATGATAATATCCCGATAGACTCCACCAAAAGTCTGCTAGAACTGATACATGAATTCAGCAAAGTCGCAGGATACAAAATCAGTGTACAGAAATCAGTTGCATTCTTATACACTAATAATGAAGCAACAGAAAGACAAATAAAGAAACTGATCCCATTCACAATTGCACCAAGAAGCATAAAATACCTAGGAATAAATCTAACCAAAGATGTAAAAGATCTGTCTACTGAAAACCACAGAAAGCTTATGAAGGAAATGGAAGAAGATATAAAGAAATGGAAAACCATGCTGTGCTCATGGGTTGGAAGAATAAATATTGTTAAAATGTCAATACTACCCAAAGCTATCTACACATTCAATGCAATCCCAATCAAAATTGCACCAGCATTCTTCTCGAAGCTAGAACAAGCAATCCTAAAATTCATATGGAACCACAAAAGGCCCCGAATAGCCAAAGTAATTTTGAAGAAGAAGACCAAGGCAGGAGGCATCACAATCCCAGACTTTAGCCTCTACTACAAAGCTGTAATCCTCAAGACAGCATGGTATTGGCACAAAAACAGACACATAGACCAATGGAATAGAATAGAAACCCCAGAACTAGAACCACAAACGTATGGCCAATTAATCTTTGACAAAGCAGGAAAGAATATCCAGTGGAAAAAGGACAGTCTCTTTAACAAATGGTGCTGGGAGAACTGGACAGCAACATGCAGAAGGTTGAAACTAGACCACTTTCTCACACCATTCACAAAAATAAACTCAAAATGGATGAAGGACCTGAATGTGAGACAGGAAACCATCAAAACCCTAGAGGAGAAAACAGGAAAAGACCTCTCTGACCTCAAAGGTAAGGGAATTAAAAGTAAAAAATGAACTATTGGGACCTTATGAAGATAAAAAGCTTCTGCACAGCAAAGGAAACAATCAACAAAACTAAAAGGCAACCAACGGAATGGGAAAAGATACCTGCAAGTGACATATCGGACAAAGGGCTAGTTTCCAAAATCTATAAAGAGCTCACCAAACTCCACACCCGAAAAACAAATAATCCAATGAAGAAATGGGCAGAAAACATGAATAGACACTTCTCTAAAGAAGACATCCAGATGGCCAACAGGCACATGAAAAGATGCTCAACATCGCTCCTCATCAGGGAAATACAAGTCAAAACCACACTCAGATGTCACCTCACGCCAGTCAGAGTGGCCAAAATGAACAAATCAGGAGACTATAGATGCTGGAGAGGATGTGGAGAAACGGGAACCCTCTTGCACTGTTGGTGAGAATGTAAACTGGTGCAGCCGCTCTGGAAAATAGTGTGGAGGTTCCTCAAAAATTAAAAATAACCTACCCTATGACCCAGCAATAGCACTGCTAGGAATTTACCCAAGGGATACAGGAGTACTGATGCATAGGGGCACTTGTACCCCAATGTTTATAGCAACACTCTCAACAATAGCCAAATTATGGAAAGAGCCTAAATGTCCATCAGCTGATGAATGGATAGAGAAATTGTGGTTTATATACACAATGGAATACTACGTGGCAATGAGAAAGAATGAAATATGGCCCTTTGTAGCAACGTGGATGGAACTGGAGAGTGTGATGCTAAGGGAAATAAGCCATACAGAGAAAGACAGATACCATATGGTTTCACTCTTATGTGGATCCTGAGAAACTTAACAGAAACCCATGGGGGAGGGGAAGGAAAAAAAAAAAAAGAGGTTAGAGTGGGCGAGAGCCAAAGCATAAGAGACTGTTAAAAACTGAGAACAAACTGAGGGTTGATGGGGGGTGGGAGGGAGGGGAGGGTGAATGATGGGTATTGAGGAGGGCACCTTGTGGGATGAGCACTGGGTGTTGTATGGAAACCAATTTGACAATAAATTTCATATATTGAAAAAAATATATATAATTTATTGTCAAATTGGCTTCCATACAACACCCAGTGTTCATCCCACAGGTGCCCTCCTCAATACCCATCATCCACTTTACCCTCACTCCCACCCCCCATCAACCCTCAGTTTGTCTCGTTATTTAAGAGTCTCTTAATGGTTTGCCTCCTTCCCTCTCTGTAACTTTTTTTTTCCCCCTTGCTCTCCCCCCTGGTCTTCTGTCAAGTTTCTCAGGATCCACCTATGAGTGAAAACATATGGTATCTGTCTTTCTCTGCCTGACTTATTGCACTTAGAATAACACTCCTCATTTCCATCCATGTTGCTATAAATGGTCAGATTTCATTCTTTCTCATTGCCAAGTAGTATTCCATGTGTATATAAACCACATCTTCTTTATCCATTCGTCAGTTGATGGACATTTTGGCTGTTGCCATAACTTGGTTATTGCTGATAGTACTGCCATAAACATTGGGGTGCATTTGCCCTTAAGATCAACATTTTTTTCTATCCTTTGGATGAATACCTAGTAGTGCAATTGCTGGATTGTAGGGTCGTTCTATTTTTAATTTTTTGAGGAACCTCCATACTGTTTTCCAGAGTGGCTGTACCAATTTGCATTCCCACCAACAATGCAAAAGAGTTCCTTTTTCTCCACATCCTTGACAATATCTGTTTTTTCCTGAGTTGTTAATTTTAGCCATTCTGACAGGTGTGAGGTATCTCATTGTGGTTTTGATTTGTATGTCCCTGATTATGAGTGATGTTGAGCATCTTTTCATGTGTCTTTTAGCATCTGGATGTCTTCTTTGGAAAAGTGTCTATTCATGTCTTCTGCCCATTTCTTCACTGGATTATTTGTTTTTTGGGTGTTGAGTTTGCTAAGTTCTTCATAGATTTTGGACACTAACCCTTATCTGATATATGTCTTTTGCAAATACCTTCTCCCGTTCCATCGGTTGCCTTTTATTTTGTTGATTGTTTCTTTGCTGTGCAGAAGCTTTTTATCTTGATGAGGTCCCAGTATTTGCTTCTCTTTCCCTTGCCTCTGGAAACATGTTAAGTAAGAAGTTGCTGCGGCCTAGGTCAAAGAAGTTGCTGCTTGTATTCTTCAGTAGGATTTGGATGGTTCCTGTCTCACATTAGGTCTTCCATCCATTTTGAATTCATTTTTGTGTATGGTATAAGAAAGTGGCCCAGTTTCATTCTTCTTCTTCATGTCACTGTCCAGTTCTCCCAGCACCATTTGCTAAAGAGACTGTCTTTTTCCCATTGGATGTTCTTTCCTGCTTTGTCAAAGATTAGCTGGCCGTACATTTGTGGGTCCACTTCTGGGTTATCTATTCTAGTACATTGATCTATGTGTCTGTGTTTATGCCACTACCATACTGTCTTGATGACTACAATTTTGTAATATAGCTTAAAGTCCAGAATTATGATGCCTCCAGCTTTCCTTTTCTTTTTGAACATTCCTTTGGCTATTTGGGGTCTTTTGTGGTTCCATACAAATTTTAGGATTGTTTGTTCTAGCTCTGTGAAGAATTCTGGTGTTATTTTGATTGGGATTGCATTGAATGTTTAGATTGCTTTGGGTATTATAGACATTTTAACAATATTTGTTCTTTCCTCCATGAGCATAGAAGCTTTTCCATTTCTTTGAGTCTTCTTCTGTTTCTTTCATAAGCTTTCTAAAGTTTTCAGCATATAGATCTTTTACCTCTTTGGTTAGGTTTATTCCTGGGTATCTTATGGTTTTTGTTGCAATTGCAAAACCATAAGAGAGCCTTAAATACAGAGAATAAACTGAGGGTTTCTGGGGGGTGGCATGGAGGGATAGGTTAAATGGGTGATGGGATTAAGGAGTGAATTTTTGGGGGAAGAACACTGTGTTTCATGTCATATGTAAGAGATGAATCACTGGGTTCTACTCCTGAAGCCTAGACTGCACTGTATGTTAACTAACTTGAATTTAAATAAGAAAATAAAAACAAAGATACTGCTTACTTAAGTGGAATATATTTTCTACAGTCTTTCTGTTTTGAAGCTATATATATTATTCATACACGCACACATTACACTTACAAATGATTTATTTATTTATTTATTTATTTATTTATTTATTTATCTCAATTTAGATAACATACAGTGTGGTCTTGGCTTCAGGAGTAGAATCTAGTGATTCATCACTTAAATATAACACCCAGTGTTCATCCCAACAAGTGCCCTCCTTAATGCCCATCACCCATTTTCCCTACTCCCAATAACCCTCAGTTTGTTCTCTGTATTTCAGAATCCATTATGTATTTTTAACATTCCATATTTTATTTGGTAATAGTACCTTATTGAGATGGACTTAATCTTATTTTAAAAGTCCTTTGTTACTTCATTTAAAAGTCCTTCATTTCATTTAAGAGTGATGACCTTCTTTATAGGTCACTGTGTTTCATCTTTCATGTTTCTGCTGAGGTTACAGTCTCAGCCACAGTGTCCTGGTCACCATATTTAAAATTGTAAATGTTTATCTCACACTCCTTCTTTCTTTCTTTTTTTTAATACAAAATTTATTGTCAAATTGGTTTCCATACAACACCCAGTGCTCATCCCAATAGGTGCCCTCCTCAGTACCCCTCACCGACCCTCCCCTTCCTCCCATCCCCCATCAACCCTCAGTTTGTTCTCAGTTTTTAAGAGTCTCTTATGTTTTGGCTCCCTCCCTCTCTAACCTTTTTTTTTTTCCTTCCCCTCCCCCATGGTCTTCAGTTAAGTTTCTCAGGATCCACACAAAAATGAAAACATACGGTGTCTGTCTTTGTCTGTATGACTTATATCCCTTAGCATAACACTCTCCAGTTCTATCCACGTTGCTACAAAAGGCCATATTTCATTCTTTCTCACTGCCATGTAGTATTCCATTGTATGTATAAACCACAATTTCTTTATCCATTTATCAGTTGATGGACATTTAGGCTCTTTCCATAATTTGGCTATTGTTGAAAGTGCTGCTATAAACATTGGGGTCCAAGTGCCCCAATGCGTCAGCACTCCTGTATCCCTTGGGTAAATTCCTAGCAGTGCTATTGCTGGGTCATAGGGTAGATGTATTTTTAATTTTTTGAGAAACCTCCACACTGTTTTCCAGAGCAACTGCACCAGTTTGCATTCCCACCAACAGTGCAAGAGGGTTCCCGTTTCTCCACATCCTCTCCAGCATCTATAGTCTCCTGATTTGTTCATTTTGGCCACTCTGACTGGTGTGAGGTGGTATCTGTCACGCTCTTTATTTCTTAATCATTCTTTTTCTCTGTAGCATTTATCACCTCTAAGATAATGTATATTCTACTTATGTAATATTTTTTCTTCTCTTTCTACTCTAATGGAAGCTTCGTGAGAGGAATTTTTTTAAAGAATTATGTTTTGTGCATTGCTATAACCCCAGTATCTAAAACATGGCACATTGTGAGTCCTCAGTAAATATTTTATGAGTTAATGAATGCCTTCGTTGTCAGAATTTCTTTTTTTATATATAACTTTTTAAATGTTTATTATTTTTAAGAGAGAGAGAGAGAGAGTGAGCGAGCATGAGTGGAGGAGAGGCAGAGAAAGAGGGAGACATAGAATCTGATGCAGGCTCCAGGCTCTGAGCTGTCAACACAGAGCCTGATGTGAGCTCAAACCCACAGATCTGGAGATCATGACCTGAGCTGAAGTCAGATCCTTAACCAACTGAGCCACCCAGGTGTCTCTATTGTCAGAATTTCTGAGAGAAGCATCTGTTTTGAATATGTTAAGTAAATCATATAAAATTGCTGGTATTTGATCAATTTGGATATAATAAAATGGCACTTTCATATTCAGCCTAATAAAATAGCTGATATTTTTGGCTATCCACTTGAAATATCACTAAGAATTTTTTGTAAGATATTTATGTAGTTTATTTATTGTCAATAACAGAATTACATGATGATACTATGTAGAGGCACTCTTGATATGAATATGATTTTGAGATTTTAAGATCTCTATTAATAGAATTCTTCATTATATGCCTTTTTTTGTTACTTAAATTTTTTTTCTCATCTCTTCCACCAGTAACATAAGGAATATATTGAAATTGTAATAGTTGCATTCTACCTTTTCAACTGCCATTGCTTAGAGACACTGTTGCTAACTGAATCTCAGAGGTATTTCTGACTGATAAATAGTAGACTGGGTCATAATTGCCTTGTCAATACTTGCTGAAGAATGGACATCCAGGAAGTACACTTGACCCTTGAGCAATGTAGGGGCTGGGGGTGTTGACCCCTTGCACAGTGGAAAATCCGTGTATATGAACTTTTGACTCTCTAAAAACTTTACTACTAATAAAGTAGTATTCCTTTATTATTGTTGTTGACTGGAAGCCTTACCAGTAACATAAACAGTTGATTAACTCATATTTTGTATGTTATATGTATTATGTACTGTTTTCTAACAATAAAGTAAACCAGAGAAAAAATATTACTAAGAAAATTATAAGAGAAAATACATTTAGTGTACTGTATTTATTGGGGGAAAAATCTGTGTATAAATGGACCCATGCAGTTCAAGTCCATGTTGTTGTCCAAGGGTCAGCTACAGTTGTAGAGTACACTGAGTCTAACAGAAGGCAAAGCTGTCCTCTCCGGTCAGTATTGAGGAAGGGGGCCTGCAGGGTGCTCTTTTTGAGAGGCTTCTGTGATGACAGGCCCAGAGCACTCAAAAAGATGGCTCCTTGCACTTCCGCTGCCATCATCAAAAAGACAAACCAGCTGTCTCTGTGGAACCCAGTCCAGGACCTGCAGTCTTGCTCTACATTTCAGTTTCTTACTTTCAGTATTTTCAAAAGGAAAAAAAAGAAGCCCATGTTCTGACGGGATTTTTACACTGTCTTTAGAGGACAATCTAGGAGAAGAAATATTGGAATTGTAAGAGCATTTTGTTGCAAAAATAGTTCTGATTGGGGATCCTGCAGAAAGTGTAGCTGATTTGATAGCCATATCTATGTCTCACATTCTTCAGTATGTCATCTACTCATTGTGTATGTATTTTGCTGACTGAAGTGTAAAAATATGAAGAATTAAGAGTACTGAATATTCTGTATCTGGATATGTAAAACATAATCATGTGAAAGTCTTACTTCATGGATTAACTCTTTTTCTGCCTTCCTCCCTTAAATGTCTTTAGCCATGTTTTCTTGTCCATCTGTATAATCCCTTTGGGTGTTCTCATACATACCTATTGCATCCACAAACTGTAAATCTCTTTAGCTCCATCGTAGACTTCTGCCATGAATTTGACTCCTATAGCCAACTATTCACTGAACTTCTCTACTAAATCCCATAGATATTTCAACTCAACATATTTAAAAATGCTCCTCCAGTACTTCCCAGTACAATCCCCTTAAACAACTCATGAAGAAACCTGGGAGTCATCATAGGCTCCTCCTTTTTCTTCACCCCTTTGAATGATCCAAGTTTTATCAATTCTGTTTCCTAAATACTTCCTAAATCTATCACCTCACCAGCTATACCTCCACAGACCTTCATCACTTCTTACCTGGACTTCCTACCTGGTTTTACTGTTCAGACTCATTCTCTCTTGCATTCTGCACCTTCATCAGCAGTGTATCCAATATTATTCACACTACTTCCAGAATCACTTCCTAAATTGTAAGTATGACCATATTCTCCCTCCCTTTCTCCCTTCCTCCCTTTCTTCCCTTCTTTCTTTCTTTCCATCCATCCATCCATCCATCCATCCATCATATTATTTCTGATTAAATGCCTCCATTGACTTACTGTCATGTACAGTAATACATGATACAGAATGCAACCAGAATACAACCCAGGCTCTTTAACACGGTATACAAAGCTTTTTGTGATTTAGCTCTACTTCCCTCTCTAGCTTAATCTCTTCCTATTTTCCCTGCTAATGTTCCTAGAAGGTTCTAGTTCTTCCACACCTCTAGTATCTTCTTCATTCAGTTAATCCCTGCTCCAGCATACCCACTTTTGAGAAGCTTTCCCAGGGTTCAGTGCCCAGCTCCTAAGGCTGCCTCTCTGTAGTATCAGTTAATTTGAGTATATCCTAACTGCTTGTTCATTTGTCTGACCTTTTCACCAACCCTTCTGGACTTTGAGCTTCTTAAAGTCAAGGACTGTTTTGTTTTGTTTTTCATCTCTATCTACAGTGTTTACCATGGGGTTTGGCACATTGTAGGGGCTTGGTAAATGTTTGACTTAATGGATGGGCATAATGATAAAGTCACATGAGCTGTCTGCTGAACAGTTTCCTTACCACTACTTGAAGATGATAGTATTGCCTCACAGTGCTGCTGTAATAATTCTGTGCACTAGGGAACTCACTTGAGCTCTGGGTCTTCCCCCTGCTGCATCTAAGCAGTGACCTTGGGTGAGTCATTTAACCTTTCCAGACTTTGAATTCTTCATCTGTCAAGTGGAGGAGAGTACAATATCTGCCTTCCAGGTTTGTGGTGAAGATTACAAGAGATGTGTTTTGCAAGAACTTAGCAATGTCTGAAATGTAATAGGAATATATATGTCTTCCTTTTTTCCTTACTTCATGTTCCCTATTATTTAATTGCTAATTTCTTTCTGTATTTCAGCATTTGTTCTTGGGAACGCCAAAATCTTTGTGTCATTTTCAGTCCATGCAAGTACTTAAACTATAGATTCTTTTTAGGAAAGGCATCTCTCCTTTATCTCCAGCTTTTATAGTCCCTCTTGAAATCTTTTTTTCTGCAAGGAAATGTTTTACTTTCTCCCTATAAAGCTCATGATTCTTATATACCACTTTGTACCATAGTTATTTCTCTGGACTTACAGTGTTTGCGTGCTTTTAAAGGCTGGGCCCATTTCCAGACTTATATTCTCCAAATTTAAAAATTTGCATTTACTCTTTTCAGTCATACATTACTTTCATCTAAGCCGTATATGGATAAATTCTAGGATTAGACACACAGTAGAGAGAATTGTTAGTTTTTTAAAAAACATTATTTATTTAAATTCATCTTAGTTAACATACACTCTAGGATTGGTTTCAGGAGTAGAACCCAGTGATTCATCACTTACATATAACACCCAGTGCTCTTCCCAACAAGTGCCCTCCTTAGTGCCCATCACTCATTTAGCCCATCCCCCTACTTACCTCCCCTCCAGCAACCCTCACTTTGTTTTCTGTCTTTAAGAGTCTCTTATGGTTTGCCTTCTTCTCTGTTTTTATATTATTTTTCCTTCTTTTTACCTGTGTTCACCTGTTGTGTTTCCTAAATTCCACATATGAGTGGAATCGTATGATATTTATCTTTCTGTGCCTTATTTTGCTTAGCATAATATACTCTAGTTACATTCACATTGTTGCAGGACTTCATTCTTCCTGATTGCCAAGTAGTATTCCGTTGTATATATATACCACATCGTCTTTATCCATTCATCAGTTGATGGACATTTGGGCTTTTTCCATAATTTGGCTATTGTTGATAGCACTGCTATAAACATTGGGGTGCATATGCCCCTTCAAATCATCATTTTTGTATCCTTTGGACAAATACCTAATAGTGCAATTGTTGGATTGTAGGGTAGTTCTATTTTTAATTTTTTGAGGAACCTCCATATTGTTTTCCAGAGTGGCTGTACCAATTTGCATTCCCACCAACAGTGCAAAAGGGTTCTCCTCTTTCCACATCCTCACCAACACCTGTTGTTTCCTGAATTGTTATTTGTAGCCATTCTGACAGGTGTGAGGTGGGATCTCATTGTGGTTTTGACTTGTATTTCCCTGTTGATGAGTGATGTTGAGCATCTTTTCATGTGTCTGTTAGCCATCTGGATGTCTTCTTTGGAAAAGTGTCTATTCGTGTCTTCTGCCCATTTCTTCACTGGATTATTTGGTTTTGGGTATTGAGTTTGCTAAGTTCTTTATAGATTTTGGATACTAACCCTTTATCCTATATGTCATTTGCAAATACCTTCTCCCATTCTATCAGTTGCCTTTTAGTTTTGTTGATTGTTTCCTTTGCTGTGCAGAACCTCTTTATTTTGATGAGGTCCCAGTAATTCATTTTTGCTTCTTTTTCCCTTGTCTCTGAAAACATGTTAAGTAAGAAGTTGCTGTGGCCAAGGTTAAAGAGGTTGCTACCTATGTTATCTTGTAGGATTCACATGGTTTCCTGTCTCATGTTTAGGTTTTCCATCCATTTTGAATTTACTTTGTGTATGGTGTAAGACAGTGGTCCAGTTTCATTCTTCTGCATGTCAATGTCCAGTTTTCCCAACACCACTTGCTGAAGAGACTTTCTTACATTGGATGTTCATTCCTGCTTTGTCAAAGATTAGTTGGCCATATATTTGTTCATCCATTTCTGGGTTCTCTGTCCTGTTCCATTTTTCTGTGTGTCTCTTTTTGTGTCCGTACCATACTGTCTTGATGATTACAGGCCAATATCCCTGATGAACATGGATGCAAAAATTCTCAACAAGATCCTAGCAAATCAAATCCAACAGTACATTAAAAGAACTATTCACCATGATCAGGTGGGACTTATTCCTGGGCACAGGGCTGATTCAGTATTCACAAATCAATTAATGTGATATATCACATTAAAAGGAAAGGAAAAGAGGGGCACGTGGGTGGCTCAGTCAGTTAAGTGTCTGATTTTGGCTCAGGTCATGATCTCATGGTTTGTGAGTTTAAGCCCCACATTGGGCTCTGTGCTGACAGCTCAGAACCTGGAGCCTGCTTCAGATTCTGTGTCTCCCTCTCTCTCTTCTCTGCCCCTACCTTACTTGCTCTCTGTCTCTGTTTCTCTGTCTCTCTCTCAAAAATGAATAAACATTAAAAAGAAATTTTAAAGGGGGTGCCTCGGTGGCTCAGTCGGTTGGGCGTCCTACTTCATCTCAGGTCATGATCTCATAGTTTGTGGGTTCAAGCCCTGTGTCAGGCTCTGTGCTGACAGCTCAGAGCTTGGAGCCTGTTTCGGATTCTGTGTCTCCCTGTCTCTCTGCCCCTCCCCTGCTTACACTCTGTCTCTGTCTCAAAAATAAATAAACATCAAAAAAATTAAAAGAAATTTTAAAGGCAAGTATAAGAACCACATGATCCTCTTAATTGATGCAGAAAAAGCATTTGACAAAATACAGCATCCTTTCTTGATAAAAACTCTAAGAAAACAGGGATAGAAGGAACATATCTCAACATCATAAAGGCCATATATGAAAGACCCACAGCTAATATCATCCTCAGTAGGGAAAAACTGAGAGCTTTCCCTCTAAGGTCGGAAACACGACAGGGATGTCCATTCTCACCACTGTTGTTCAACATAGTACTAGAAGTCCTCGCCTCAGCAATCAGACGACAAAAAGAAAGAAAAGACATGCAAATTGGCAAAGAAGAAGTCAAACTTTCACTCTTTGCCGATGACATGATACTCTACCTGGAAAGTCTGAAGGACTCCACCAGAAAAAACTGCTGGAACTGATACGTGAATTCAGCAAAGTTGCAGGGTATAAAATCAACATACAGAAATCGGTTGCATTTCTGTACACAAATAATGAAGCAGCAGAAAGTGAAGTCAAGGAATGGATCCCATTTACAATGGCACCAAAGCCCATAAGATATCTAGGAATAAACTAACCAAAGAGATAAAAGATCTGTATGCTGAAAACTATTGAAAAGCTTATGAAAGAAATTGAAGAAGACTCAAAGAAATGGGAAAAATTCCATGTTCATGGATTGGAAGAATAAATATTGTTAAAATATTGATACTACCCAAAACAATCTACACATTCAATGCAATCCTTATGACAATAACACCAGCATTCTTCACAGAGCTAGAACAAACAATTTTAAAATTTGTTTGAAACCACAAAAGACCCTGAATAGCCAAAGGAATGTTGAAAAAGAAAACCAAAGCTGGAAGCATCAAAATTCCAGACTTTAAGCTGTGTTACAAAGGAAATTGTTAGTTTTTTCAACCTGGTCTTCTGCACTGTGTTCTCTGTCACCTGACACTGTCCTCTTACTGAGCAGAGGACATGCGACATACGTAATTCAGCAATCGATTGACTCTTTTAGGGCATTTGTTTCCTTAACAGTCACACCAACCACTTTCTGACTTTTCCACCAAACTGCTGCTGCTCAGAAGTGAACTTCAAGTTGTCTCCTTGGGAAGAGTGATAAGAGACTCTAACCTGCATCATGTATTTATCAGTCGTGTCATCTAAAAAGAAATTATTTTGTAACTTTATTCCTTTGAGAGATTTGATGATCTATAAATTCAGAAAAATTTTGAAGATGGAGGTATAAATAAGAGAGACAGTAGTCCCTTCTCATGAATATCTTAAATATCCCAAGAAATAACAGTACTTTAATCTCCCAGTTACCTCTGTTATCCAAGAGTGTCAAAGAAATATAAATAGAATAGAGCCTATAAGAAAGCCTGGATAATGATGATTTGGAATTAAGTTGGGTGGACTGTGAGTTCATAGGTCAATTAACACCTGTTTTTCAGGATTATATAGTACATTTCCATGAAAGTATTAAAGGCTTTTGCAAAATATACATACATTGCAATGTAATTATTGCTAGATGGAATGGAATTGCTGGCTTATTACCTATTACCTAATTAGACAAATGTCCAACTTTAATACATACTTCCAAACAGCTTTCTAAATAATTATAGCAATTTACTTTCCTAGCAACAATTTATAACCATTCTGTATCCTTTTTTTTCCATCAGAATTCTTAGCTTTGTCAGTCTCTTTAATTTTAGCAATTCTGTTGAGCATGTATCGGTATTTCATTTGATTTTAATTTGTTTTTTTTCCTACTGAAGCTCAACATCTCTTCATAAGATAACTAACTTGACCATTTGGGTATCAGCTTTGTAAAGTTATTGGTTTGGTTTTTTTTTGTTTTTTTTTTTTTTTCCCTGGGACCTGGGTGGCTCAACCTATTAAGCATCCAACTCTTAATCTCAGCTCAGGTCTTTTAAAATTATTATTATTTGAGAGAGAGCGAGTGCAAGAGTGCGGTGAGAGGGTCAGGGGGTGTGGAGAGAGAGAGAGGGAGTGGGAAAGTGAGTGAGTCTTAAGCAGGCTCCACACACAATGTGGAACTTGACGTGAGACTCATGACCTGAGCCAAAATCAAGAGTCAGATGCTCAACTGACTGAGACACCCAGGCTTCCCTCAGCTTAGTCTTGATATCAGAGTCATGAGTTCAAGTCCCCTGTTTCCATGCTAGACATGAAGCCTACTTAAAAAAATTTCAGCTAAATTAAAAATGTTTTTATTGGTTTGTAGACATTTTTATTTATCCTTCATAGGAATCCTTTGTCATACACATTGTTAGAAATATTTTACCCTACTACACTGCCACCTGTATGTTTAATCTCTCAGTGGTATCTTTTAGTGAACTGAAATTCTTCACTTCAGCATAGTCTTATTTATCAGTTTTTTCCTTTATACTTAGCACTTTTTGTGTCCTGTTTAACAAATTGTTGTCTAACAGAAATTTATGTCTATGTTATAATCTAGAAGCTTTATTGTTTAGTTCTCACATTTAAATGTAAGATACATCTCCAATTGAATTTTGATCACGGACATATGGGGTCAGTTGGCCAGTTAACCTAGCACTGCATATCAAAAAGAAAATATTTTTTTTCTCACTATACTGCAGTGTTACCTTTGTCTCAGGTCTAATGAGCATATATGTTTGAGTCTGTTTACAGATTCTATTTTATCCTATTGGTTTATTTTTTTATTCTTGTGCCAGTACAACATGTCATAATTAATGTGGACTTGCAAGTCTCAATATCTGCTAGTATAAATTCTCCAGAGTCTTTAAGATATAAGGAAAATTTGAAAGATTTTCTTGGCTATTGGTGGCCCTTGATATTTGTACCTAAGTTTTAAAATGTGCATTTCTTGGGGCACCTGGGTGGCTCAGTCAGTTGAGTGTCCAGCCCTTGATTTCAGCTCAGGTCATGATCTCACAGTTCATGGGATTGAGACCTGTGTCAGGCTCTGTGCTGACAACATTGAGCCTGCTTGAGGTTTTCTCTCTCTCCCTCTTGCTGCCCTCCCCCCGCCTCAAAATAAATAAACATTTTAAAAAATAATAAAATGAACATTTCTTAAAATTAAAAAATTGAAATTTACTCTTTTCCCTCTCATTAAATCCCTTCTGGAATTTTGATTGGGATTGTATTTGAACCTATAGATCATCTCTGGAAGAATTGACATTTTAACAATATTAGGTTTTCCAATCCGTGAACATGGTCTGTACCTCCTTCATTTATATAAATCTTTAATTTTTCTCAGCAGTGTTTTGTACTTTTCACTTTAGTGGTCTTGATTGTATTTCATTAGCTTTATTCTTAGAAATATGTGTTTATTGTTGCTATTATAAGTTGAAAAAATTTAGCTATTTATTTTCCAGTTGTTTGTTAAACTCCCTGTGTTTATGGTAGATTCACTTTGTATTTAGTGACCTCATTCAAGTTATTACTTGTAATGGTTTACTTATAGATTCTTCTGGAAGTTCTGTGCATATATAATAAATCATGTTATTCATGGAAGATAACAATACAAAACATTTTCTCTTCATGTTAATTTTAGTAATGTACTTAAGTAATGTATTCATACAGATTGGAGTTCTTAGCACCTAGTTGAATCTATGGCTTGATGTTTTTCACTGGCTTTGAAAAATTCTAAGTTCAAATATTGCCTCTGTTCCATACTTGTTCTTGCCCTCTTGGACCCCAGTAACATGTGCTCTAGATATATGCACCATCTAGTTATGTGTGTGCTACTAACATACATGGTAGCAATATGTATTTTATGTGTATGAAAGACACACTGCATCTGTATTGTGTCTCTTACCTTTATTTTTCATTCTCTCCATGCTAAGCTCGGATATTTTCTACTGATATATCTTCTAAACTAACTAATGATTTCTTTTGCTTTACTTTTTGAGTTCTTAAGAACTTCACCTATTACAGTTTCAGTTTTAGAATTTTCTACTTGATTTTTATGGATTCCAGTTGTGTGGTGAAATTCTGTATCTTCTCACCTGTTTTATTGAATATATCAATTATAGTTAGCATAAGGCTATGTCTCATAATTCCAATATCAGGCATGGATCTCTTTCTTTTGATTGTTTTTCCTTTGGTCATGTTTCTTAGTAAGTCTGATAACTTTTTATTGAATGCTAGATACTGTATATAAAAAAATATAGAGGCTTTCTTCTCTTCTCCAAGAGAAGATTTATCTTATCCCTACCAGGAAGTTCCAGTAGGGTCAGATTATCTGATGAGGCTGTATTATATATAGTCTTGGTAAGGTGTGGTCTACCTCTGATTCACATGCATTTTTTAGGATATTTCCTCTAGTGGTTCCAGTTGAGAGACTAGATTGCTTGGTATGTTCTCTCCTTCTTGTTAAGTCCTCAATCCAGTTTTTGTCTATAAAACTCTGCTAAACTTGTACTTTTAGCTTGCTTTCTGTTAGTCTTTTTTTTTTTAAGTTTATTTATTTATTTTGAACTCAGGAATCACAAGATCATGACTCAAGCTGAAATCAAGAGCTAGATGCTTAACTGACTGAGCCACCCAGGTGCCCTGTTAGTTTTTTTAACACTGAGGAATAAGCATTTTAAGAATAAGCAAATTGACTGGCTCAGTTGGTCAAGTATCTGATTTCAGCTCAAGTCATGATCTTGTGGTTTATGAGTATAGGCCCCGTATCAGGCTCACTGCTATCAGCACAGAGTCTGCTTCAGATCCTCTGTCTCCCTCTCTCTGCCCCTACCCTGCTAGTGCTCTCTCAAAAAAAATTTTTAAACAAAATAAATAAAAATACATTTAAAAGAACAAAGCCAGAGGTATCATGCTTTTAGACTTAAAACTACACTACAAAGCCATAGTAACAAAAATAGTATGATACTGGAACAAAAATAGTTAATGGAACAGAATAGAGAGCCCGGAATTAAGTCTTGGCATATACAGTTAATAATACTTAACAACAGAGCCAAGAACACTCAATGGGGAAGGATATTCTTTTCAACAAATGGTACTGAAAACTAGAAACAAACGTAAAAAAATAATGAAATTGGACCCCTGTATTGCACTACTTACAAAAATTAACTTGAAATGAATCAAATATTTAACCATAAAACCTGACACCATTAAACTTCTGGAAGAAATTTTAAGGATGAAGTTCATTGATTTTGGTCTTGGCAGTAATTTTTTGGGCATGACCCCAAAAGCACAAACAATAAATCAACAAATGGGACTACATCAAACTCAAAGGCTTCTTTGCAGTGGAAGAAACAATTGATAAAATGAAAAGACAACCAACAGAATGGGAGAAAATATTTACAAACCATGTATCAGTTAAGGGGTTACTATCCAATATATATGAAGAACTCAATGAACTCAATAACAGTAAAACAAACAATCTATTTTAAAAATGGGCAGAAGAACTAAATAGACATTTCTCCAAAGAGGATATCAAAATGACCAATGGATACATGAAAAGATGCTCAACATCACTAATCATCAGGGAAATGCAAATCAAAACCACAAAGAGCTATTACCTTATAACTGTTAAAGTGTTATCAAGAAGACAAAAGACAACAGGTGCTAGTGAAGATGTGAAAAGGGAACTCTTACTCCTTGTTGGTGGGAATATAAATTGGTCCAACCACTATGAAAAACAATATGAAGCTTTTTCAAAAAATTAAACATAGATCTGTCATACTGCCCAGCAGTTGCACTTCTAGGGTATATACCCAAAGAAAATAAAAACAGGATTTCAGTGACATCTGTGAACTCCCATGTTTATTGCAGCATTATTCACAAGTAGCCAAGATACAGCCCCAAAGTCCATCAACAGATAAATAGTTAAAAAATAATTTGGGGCATACACACAATGGAATATTATTCAGTCACGAGAAAGGAAGATTTCCTCTTATTTGTGACATCGTGGATGCACTTTGAGCACAATATACTAAGCAGGGTAAGTCAGACAGAAATATAAATACCATACTATATCATTTATATGTGGAATATAAGAGTTAAACCTGTAAAAAAAAAAAAAAAAGTAAAATGGTGGTTACCAGGGGATGAAGGGCCGGGGTCAGATGAGATCTTGCCATTTGCAATAATATGAATAGACCTAGAGAGTATTATTATGCTACGTGAAATAAGTCAAACTGAAAAAGACAAATACCACACGATTTAACTCTTATGTGGAATCTAGAAAGCAAAACAAGTGAATCAACAAACAAAAAGCTGAATCAGACCTGTTAATACAGAGAACAAACTGATGGCTACCAGAAGAAAGAGGGTTAGGGGGATGGGCAAAATGAGTAAAGAGAGTGGGAGATGGAGGCTTCCAGTCATAGAATGATTAAGTCACAGGAATAACAGACACAGCATAAGAAATACAGGCAATGATATTGCAATAGCATTGTATGGTGACAGATGGTAGCTACACTTACGGTGAACCTAACATAACATATAGAGAAGTTGAATCACTATGTTGTACGCCTGAAACTAGTGTAACGTTGTGTGTCAACTATACTCAAATAAAAAATTTTTTCAAGTAAAAAATTTTAAGTATATTAGGCAGCCTGTGTATTAGTCTTTTCATGGAATAAATGTTGTATGAGAAAATTTAAAAACATCCCTAGAATGCTAGCTTGTAAAAGATTTACGGAGTAGCATCATACATATAGACCATTAATAAAGTTTTGTTTTCTCTTTTTGTTTCATTCCCTTAATCATTTACCAAAAGAACTGTTTTATACCTTACAAAGTAGTGGTAAGCAAAAAATGACAAAAGTCCCAGCTCTTAGAAACATGTTGGTAAAGAAATCTGGTTTTCTTTCTTGAAGACAACTTACAGAAAAGGAATGATTCCCCAAGTAGTTGCAACTTATTTTAGCAGCATCAGATGAATCTGTCATACAGGGGTTAAGTTAAATCATTGTCTGCTATGGTCTGAATGTTTATATCCTCCCCAAATTCTTATGTTGAAAACCTAGTGCTTGATGTGATGGTATTAGAAAGTGGGGCCTGTGGGGGATGCTTAGGTAATGAGAGTGGAGCCCTATGAATGGAATTAGTGCTTCTGTAAAAGAGACCCCAGTGAGCTCTCTAGACCCTTCTACCATGTGAAGACACAGTGAGAAGTCCACAGTCAGCAATTCAGAAGAGGGCCTTCACCAGAACCTAACCAAGCTGGCACCCTGACCTTGAATTTCTAGCAGTAAGCAATAGATTTCTATTGTATATAAGCCAGCCAGTCTATCATGTTTTCTTATAGCAGCCCAAAAGGACTAAGGCATTATCTCATCATATAAAAGAACACTGCGTTTTTATTAGTCTTCCTTCTCTTTAACCATTGATGATCTTGTTAAAAGCAATAGTATTGTACCAACTATATTAAGTCAGTCATTTCTAAGACTGAATATACAGAAAGGGAATTGGTCTAGGTAAGTGAGAAGTTAACCATAAGAATGGTAAAAAGAAGTGGGTGTTCTTTTCAACATGGGAAAGAAGAGTAGCTTAGCATAGATCTCTTGAACTTTCATTTCTCTTAACAAATATCGGAGGGGAGCTAAGAAGAGCGTATGTTGATTCATTGTTAGTTATAGAGTATGGTGATAACACGTTTGCGTATTAGTCATGTTCTCCTAGTGTTTGACAATAGCTCTTAATGCAGGAAGAAAAGGATTTTTAAAGAGAATTAAGAGCATTTCCAGTACTGTTTCTTTGCATATGCCATTTCCTTGGATTTGAGCCTTGAAATAGCTTTACCCGGGTGTAATTCCAAAATAGGCTTTTGTTTATTCTCCTTTGAATTTGAATGTGATACTGCTGATGAATTAAACTTACTTTTTATAGATGATAATAATAATAATATGACATGATTTCTTTTTTCTAAGATGCAAATAGATTGGTTCTGTCCTTAAAACAAGGATCAATACTGACAATAATTAAAAGCTTATTATTATCATATATTGTTTTTACCTACTAGCATTGTTGTTTAGATGACAACTTCATGACACTTAATATCATTTCATCTTGCTGAATTCTTGGTCCCAAGGTATTTTAAACTTTCAGCTAAAGGGGAACTCTAAATTTTTACTCATGATCCTTGAACTATGACATAAATCTTCCATAAACTTAATAAATGCTGATCAGAGTCAAAGGTCCCATAGAAAATGTCCTGTAAGGATTAAGAGAAAAGGCTTGAACTGGGGAGGAATTCATTGCATCACGCAAGTTGGTGACTCTAGGGAATGTCAGTAAAAGGCAATTTAGAGGCTTCAATGCTGAATCTGTCCTGAAAGGCAGTAAAAGAAGGTAAAAATGAGGTTATCATTTCAAAGAACCTTTGAAATAAGAAAACAAGTTTTCCCTCTGAGAGTTAATGACAAAAGCAGTATGTAATTGTTCATAGCGTAGTTGCAGTTACCTTACAAAAAGAATACAACCTGCTACACTTTTTAGGAACTAATACTAATTTTATCTAAAGAAAAATTGTCGGGGCGCCTGGGTGGCGCAGTCGGTTAAGCATCCGACTTCAGCCAGGTCACGATCTCACGGTCCGTGAGTTCGAGCCCCGCGTCGGGCTCTGGGCTGATGGCTCAGAGCCTGGAGCCTGTTTCCAATTCTGTGTCTCCCTCTCTCTCTGCCCCTCGCCTGTTCATGCTCTGTCTCTCTCTGTCCCAAAAATAAACGTTGAAAAAAAATTTTTTTAAAAGAAAAATTGTCAGCCAGAAGAGTGATTTTTAAATGATAGAAACACAGGGGAAAAAGAAGTATCACAGAGTCAAATGTTAGTACTACCCATCCAGATACTTTTTAGGGAAAAGGGAGTTCTGTTAGGCTGGCCCTACCTCTTCCATTCTGGGGGCATATTTTGTCTGGTAAGCTAGGGTGTATATGCAGTGGGTTGGCAAGGTTCTAGGATCCAGGCAGGAGAAAACTGATTTTTTCAGAAGTCAGCTATAAAATGAAGAGGAATTCAAGATTTGAGCCAGAGAAAGGTAAAAGCCAGGCACTGCAGTAGAACTTAACTGTTCAGAATAATCAGAACCACTGGAAATTTCATGAGGCTCAGTCTACAGAAGCACAGAGGCATTTATACAGCAGAGAAAGATCTGGTTTCATTACATTGTGGAGATGCATGCATTAGACCATGAGACTATCTTTTGAATATCCAAATAACACACTCATTTCCAATTGTTAGGTATGCAATCATCTGATGTTTTGACTGTTTATGTATGTGTTACTAAGGCCAGTGCCAACATCAGTCTCTCTTACTGTTCCTCATTGTAGAGCAATAACTTAACATATCGTTTTATTATATTTTCTTTTGAACCTCAAGTGAGGGTTGAGATATTCACATTGCTGGTTTATGGCACACTACTGTCATTAGTCCACTTAGAGCTTTCCCTTGTTCATATATTTTTGTTTTTCCATTATTCTCTGTCTCTACTCCTATTCTCCCACCACCACTACTGTGGGCAATTATCCTAATATATTTAACATATGTTCTTAAATATGTTATTATTCTCCAAAGAGTTTTTATATGTGTGTTTTTAATTTTGCATAAGTTATTGAAATTTGTATTTCCCCAAATAATACAATGTTGCTATGTGTACATCTAAGTTATTATTTCTTGCTGTTGCTCCTAGTTTGCCTCCCAACTTACGATGCTACAGATAGTTCTGTGATAAACATCCCATAAAAGTTTCCTCAAGAACCTGTTTTGAGACTTTCTCTGGGATGTCACTGGGAGTAAGATTGCTGCATTATAAAATATATGCCTATTTTTCCAAATTTATTGAGGTATAATTGGCAAATAAAATTATGTATATTTCAAGCGTATAACACTATGGTTTGATATAGGTATACGTTAGGAAATATTTTACCACAATCAAGTTAATTAATACATCCTTTCCATCACATAGTTACTTTTTTTCCAGTGTGTGTGATGAGAAGGCTTAATATCTACTCTCAGCAAATTTCAAGTATATAATACACAGTACTACCAGCTATAGTCATCATGCTGTACATTAGATCACTATGTATTCATCTTAGTCATCTTATAAGTGAAAGTTTGGACCCTTTGGCCAACATCTCCCAATATCTCCCACCCATCTCACCCCCAGCCACTAGCAACAATTATTCTACATTTTGTTCCTGAGATTGACTTTCTACAATATAATATAGGGGTGCCTGGGTGGCTCAATCAGTTAAGCATCTGACTGCCACTCAGGTCATGATCTCACAGCTCAAGTGCTCTGTGCTGACAGCTTGAGCTGGGAACCTGCTTCAGATTGTGTGTTTTCCTCTCTTTCTGCCCCTCCCCTGCTCACACTCTGTCTCTCTCTTTAAAAAATAAAATAAACATTAAAAACTTAAAAAATAAAATATAAATAATATAAATAAAATATACTAAGAATTTTATATAAGAACCTTACACTAGAATGTACTACATACAATGATGTACAAATTAATGCACACTATGTAAGAACCCTAGATAAGACCCTTACACCAGAATACATTTAGTTTTCCCCTTCTAATTTTTCTATTATCATTGTACATTTTACATCTATGTGTACATCTAAGTTATTATTTCTTGCTGTTGCTCCTAGTTTGCCTCCCAACTTACGATGCTACAGATAGTTCTGTGATATTTCTTGCTGTTGCTCCTAGTTTGCTACGATGCTACAGATAGTTCTGTGATATTTCTTGCTGTTGCTCCTAGTTTGCCTCCCAACTTACGATGCTACAGATAGTTCTACATATGTTTTTGTTCTGTTTTGTTTTACAGCTTTATTGAGGTATCATTGACAAAATCATAAGATTTTCAAAGTGTACGAAGTGATCATTGATAATTTTTTAAAAATAAGTATAATTGATAACACAGTGTTACATTAGTTTCAGGTGTAGTTTCATAGTGATTCAACTTCTCTATACATTATGCTGTGCTCACCACAGGTGTAGCTACCATCTGTCACCATACATGCTATTACAATATCGTTGACTTTATGCCTTGTGCTCTGCTTTTTATTCCCGTGACTTATTTATTCCATAACTAAAAGCCTGTATCTGTCACTCCTTTCACCCATTTTCCACATACCTCCAGCAGCCATTAGTTATCTGTATTTTCAGGTCTGAGTCTGCTTTTTGTTTGATTGTTTATTCATTTGTTTAGCTTTTTGGATTCTACATAGAGTGAAATCATATGGTATTTGTCTTTTTCAGGTTGACTTATTTCACTTAGCATAATATTTTCTGGGTCTGTTCATGTTATTGCAAATGGCAAGATCTCATCTTTTTTATGGCTGCATAATATTCCAGCATGTCTATAGGTGTGTGTGTATGTATGTATGTATGTATGTGTACACACTACATGTATCTTCTTTATCCATTCATCAGTCAGTGAGCATTGGGGTTGCTTCTATAATTTGGCTATTGTAAATAATGCTACAATAAACACAGGCATGCCTATATCTCTTTGAATTAGTGCTTTCATATTCAACAATCAACAGAACAAAAAGACAAACAACTGAGCTAAAGAAGATATTTGCAAATTATATCTCTGTGATAAGGGGTTAGTATGCAAAATATATAAAGAACTTATACAACTCAACACCCCAAAACCAAATAATCCAGTTTAAAAATGGACAGCAGACATGAACAGACATTTTTCCAAAGAAGGCATACACAGATGGCCAATAGACACATGAAAAGATGATCAATATCACTAATCAGGGAATTGCAAATCAAAATCACAATGATGTATCCCTCACACCTGTCACAGTGGCTAAAATGAAATAGGCAAGAAACAACAAATGTTGGCAAGGATATAGAGAAAGAGGAAACCTCCTGCATTGTTGGTGAGAATGTAAATTGGTGCAGCCACTGTGGAAAACAGTATGGAGGTTCCTCAAAAAAACTAAAAATAGAAATGCCATATGATCCAATAATTTCCTAGTGGGTATTTACTCAAAGAATATGAAAACACTATTTCAAAAAGATACATAGACCCCTATGTTTATTGCAGCATTATTTACAATAGCCAAATTATAGAAGCAACCCAAGTACTCATTGACTGATGAATGGATAAAGAAGATACAATGGAATATTACTCAGCCATCAAATGAAATCTTGCCATTTGCGACAGCATGGATAAATCTAGAGAGTAGTATTGTAAGTGAAATAACTAATAACTCAGAAAAAGACAAATACCATATGTTTCACTTATATGTGGAATTTAAGAAACAAACAAATGAACAAAGAAAAAAAGAGACAAAGAAACAGACTCTTAAATATAGAGAACAAACTGGTGGTTACCAGATAGGAGGTAGGTGAGGAGATGGTTGAAATACATGAAGGGAATTAAAGGTACACTTATCATGATGAGCACTGAGTAATATAGAGAATCATTGAATCACCATATTGTACACCTGAAACTAATATAATACTTAACTTTAATTATACTAGGAATTAAAAATAAAAAATAAAAGATTTATCAGCAAAGTTTTTATAGTATAGTATAGTGGTTTTAGTAGTTTACTTTGAGTTCCACGTTTATAAGTAAATGCCTAAAGAAATTTTATTAGGGTTGGTCATTATTCTGAAGTCCATTCAACTCTGGGACATGGTCAAAATCATATTAGTGCTAAGAGCCAGACCATGGATAGTTGTAAGTTTACCACATAATTATCCTCTTGTAGGGATCTTTCTAGTGAACTGGATAACCTTGCCCAAGTAGCACATCTTTGCATTACTATATGTGAGTCTTAGTCTGTTGATCCTCATTAAAGAGATGGAGCTGTGCTGATGAAAGGAAATGGAGTTACCTCTTCTGTTCTCTCTACCAGTCTGGAAATTACAAAAAATTGGGAGACGTTCAGGGTGGCTACATTGAACAGTATTTGGGGCTAGATATACCTCTTTGTGTTATCTAGAGTAGTGGTTTCCAAACATTTTTATTGTGTATCATAACCATTAAAAGTTTTTCTTTCAACATGCATGTGTGCACACACCCACATATACACTTACCTATAAATCATATACATGTACATGTATGTTTACGTTATTTAAAACATACTATAAAATATATACAACTAAATTTTAAACATCAGAAAGATTAATAATATTAATTTTATATATTTTAAAACCAATATTCTGTTCAGTAAAATATCCTCAATAGTATCATCATTGATATATGAGAATTAGGGAATTATGGTATTAGAAGGTTGTATATAACCATATACATTAAAAAAAATTTTTTTTTTGAGAGAAAGAGACAGAGCATAAGTGGGGGAGGGGCAGAGAGAGAGAGAAACACAGAATCTGCAGCAGGCTCTACGCTCTGAGCTGTCAACACAGAGCCCCATGCAGGGCTCAAACTCACAAACCATGAGATCATGACCTGAGCTAGAGTCAGACGTTTAACCGACTGAGCCACCCAGGTGCCCCTAACCACATACATTTTTAATGAGAATAACTTGATTGGAAATGTTTTATTTTTTTTATTAAATTTTTGGTTTTATACTTTGTGAGGCAGCAGTCTGATGGTGGTCCAATGGAGTCAAACCTAGTAGGACTTCATATTAGTAATGTTTAATTGTTTCTCATATTTTTCAAGAAAAAATTATGAATCGCTTCTGTCTACTTTATTCAGTGTAGCACATTCTTCAAAAGTAAAGGTTTATGTCATCAAAGATATAAAACTTCTTCATATAAAAAATTGTAAGGCAAGCAAAACTAAACAGTACTTTTTGAAGGACACGTACATAGGTAACTAAAATATGAAGGAACAAAAGGATACAAAAAAGACTGTGATTACCTGTAGGAGGTTGAAAAAGATTATTATTAGGGATGTGCACATGGTAAGATTCCAGGGCAAAGGCCAGATGTAGTGTGACCCCAGCAGGGGAGCCATGGTCATAGTTTGGAAGCACATCTATAAGCCTTGTTGATGTTTGGAAGCCAAGACCAGAGCAGAGTGTCTGTTAGAGGGAAGGCACAGTTAACACCTGTAATAACCCCAGAGAGATGTTCTCTTTTTGTTGTTTTTGTTAAAAGGATGAAGCAATCAAAGTCACAGAGCTTAGTAAATTTGCCTAAGGCACCACAGATGGCAAGGTTGAAATAGAAGACCAGAGCTAGTACTCTTACCCGCTATGGTATATTGTCTGACTATATATTTTTTTAATGTTTATTTGTTCTTGAGAGAGAGGGAAACAGAGCATGAGCAGGGGAGGGTCAGAGATAGGGAACCACAGAATCCGAAGCAGGCTCCAGGCTCTGAGCTGTCAGCACAGAGCCGGACATGGAGCTTGAACTCACAAACTGTGAGATCATGACCTGAGCTGAAGTGGTACGCTTAACCAACTGAGCCACCCAGGCGCCCCATATGTCTCTATATTACAGAATCATGAAACTCAAGAGCCAGGGGTCAGTAGTAGGAAGACAGGAGATTGGATAAATTTCACAGATTGTTTTTAATGGTGATAAACTTGAGGGGTAAAAGGTGGGATGGGGGGGTTGAAGTAAGTTTGTGTTTTTGTTTAAGGTTTCCAGCTGGTTTGTTTGTTTGTTTGTTTGTTTCAGTAGGTAAGACAAAGTCATTTAAAAGGACTAGAGCAGACAGGGGTCGGATTTAACACAACACAGTCCCTTTATGCCCTTGGGATTATGGCCTGGTGTGAAAATACTGTTCGAGATGCATCTCTAGATAACTTGAATGCAAATGTGCACTTTCTGCCTTTTCCCTTTCTTTGCTGCAGCAGGGTGACTCCTATCCTGAAGGGGCTTGGATGGCAGGGTAGCTGCTATCATTCTTGCACTGTATATACATACTGTCACTGGAGTGTGAAAGCTGTGAATGAACAGATACAATTCTCTACAGCATTCTTCTGCTATGGAATGTGTTTCCTTTCTCATCCACTCTGGGAATGAGACATATATTTTTTTCAATATATGAAATTTATTGTCAAATTGGTTTCCATACAACACCCAGTGCTCATCCCAAAAGGTGCCCTCCTCAATACCCATCACCCACCCTCCCCTCCCTCCCACCCCCCATCAACCCTCAGTTTGTTCTCAGTTTTTAAGAGTCTCTTATGCTTTGGCTCCCTCCTTCTCTAACCTTTTTTTATTTTCCTTCCCCTCCCCCATGGTCTTCTGTTAAGTTTCTCAGGATCCACGTAAGAGTGAAAACATATGGTATCTGTCTTTCTCTGTATGGCTTATTTCACTTAGCATCACACTCTCCAGTTCCATCCACGTGGCTACAAAGGGCCATATTTCGTTCTTTCTCATTGCCATGTAGTACTCCATTGTGTATATAAACCACAATTTCTTTATCCATTCATCAGTTGATGGACATTCAGGCTCTTTCCATAATTTGGCTATTGTTGAGAGTGCTGCTATAAACATTGGGGTCCAAGTGCCCCTATGCATCAGCACTCCTGTATCCCTTGGGTAAATTCCTGGCAGTGCTATTGCTGGGTCATAGGGTAGGTCTATTTTTAATTTTGTGAGGAACCTCCACACTGTTTTCCAGAGTGGCTGCACCAATTTGCATTCCCACCAACAGTGCAAGAGGGTTCCCATTTCTCCACATCCTCTCTAGCATCTATACTCTCCTGATTTGTTCATTTTGGCCACTCTGACTGGCGTGAGGTGATATCTGAGTGTGGTTTTGATTTGTATTTCCCTGATATGGGAATGAGATATATAAAAGGTCTAGCTTTTCTGTTGATTCTGACGGGATCATTGTAGGTTTGGCTGGTTTCATTTGTTAATATTTAAAGTAATAAACATCAGTGAAGGCTGGATTGAGACTCAGTTTAACTTTGTGACCCATAGTAATCTGCTTGAGGTAGAGGATGGAGGAGGGCCTTTTATGGTAGGGGTTATTTAATTTCATCTTTAAAAAAAATCAGATATATGTATATATGGGTTTTTAAATCATATATTAAAGGCAACTAGGCCTTAAATGAAAAACAATAGTTTTAGGTCCTGTTTCTCCTCATTCTTGAATACCACTATACACACATTTTACTCAGCACTTTTAGTTATTTCTTCTGATATTTCGTATATCTAAAGAATATTCCTTTAATGTATATCTTGATTTTTTTGTATTTTAGGTATAATTTCATGATCTTCTGGTATGGAAAATGAGAATTAAGCTCTGAATGTTCTTCTACATACATATATACTCTTCCCTCCTCCAGTACTTCCATAATAGTTACATCACCATTTTGTTTTTGTTGAATCAATATGCAGTTGTTACTATGCCCATGTAACTATTTTCACATCTATTTTCACACTATTTCACATCTTTATAGTGAATTAAGTTTACATTTCCTTTCTTGTGTAACTTTGTTTTTTTGTGGTGAATAATTGTTTCTCTTTTCATTTGTCTTGTTTCCTCTGTTTTCTAAGTCTTAACCTTCTAGCAGAATTGAAAATCTCCTTTGAATATGCTTAAACACTTTAGATATTTTACCAGTTTTTTTTTTCTCAGTGATATTTTGTATGGAACCCTCCAACCTCCTATGTTAATCTGCCCTTAGAATTTTCTTTGCCCCTCTCCTAGGTCCCTCTGTCTTCTGGATTAAATCAATGTCACCTTAATTATTGGTTTACTTTCTAATTTGATGAATCACTGTCTCCATAGCTTCCTGAGAAAAGTGTGTGGGAGAATTTTTTTTTTTTTGAGATTTTACATATTTTAAGTGCCTTTACCTTAGCTTGATTCATAGTTTGGCTTGGAATAAAATTCTTGGTTACAAATAAACTACAGAAGTTTTAAAGCATTCCTTCATTATTTTCTAGTTTCCAGTGTTGTTGACAAATCTAGTGTCATTCTATTTGCTGACTCTGGTTGACAAGTTTTCTTTCTTTCTTTCTTTCTTTTTTTTTCCTTTGACAAGTTGTTTTCCATGAAAGATTTTAGGATCATCTCTTTGTTCCCAGTGCTTTGCAATTTTACAATAGTATGTCTTAACTGGATCTTTTTTCCTTGATTATGATCACTATTCCTGAGTTCTATCATCACAGAAACTTATTTCCTTCAGTCCTGGGGCATTTATTGTATTAGTTTCTTGTTTTAGTTTCTTCCTGTCTGTTTCCATATTTCTCTTTTCCTATAATTTTATTGGAATTGGACATCCCAAAATTATTTGTTAATTTTCTTATGTTTTCCCCCCATTTATTCATTGTATTACTTTTTTTGTTCTATTTTACAACAGAATTCTTCAACTTTCTATTCTATCACTTTTACTGAATTTTGCTTTAAATTACATTGATCTTATTTTTAACTTCCAAAGTTATTTTGGGCTCTGGATCTTTTTCTCCTTTTCTGTTTTATCCTCTTCTTATTTCATGGATGTACTATAATCTCTGTGTTCTCTGAAAATACTGATGATTAGTTTTTTGAAATTTTCTTTTACTCCTGGCATTGTTTCCGTTTCCTCTAGTTTCCATTTTTCTGATTGTTTGGTCTCTTTCCTTCATGTTGGGAGCTTTCTTCATTATATGGTGTTCTTTCCTATTGATATTTAAGAATGAGGCATTAAAAGGGTGCCTGGGTGGCTCAGTTGGTTAAGTATATGACTTTGGCTCAGGTCATGATCTCACGGTTCGTGGGTTCAAGCCCCACGTTGGGGTCTGTGCTGACAGCTCGGAGCCTGGAGCCTGCTTTGGACTCTGTGTCTCCCTCTTTCTCTGCCCCTCCCCTACTCATGCTCTGTCTCTCTTTCTCTCTCTCAAAAATAAATAAACATTAAAAAAAAAAGGATGAGGCATCAAAATGTTCCAGAACACTCTGTGAATGGAACTAGTATTTACTAACCAATGGACGTTCTGTAGAGTGATCAGAGAAGGGATGGATTTTCATGGGAGAAGGGGAGCAACTGTCAGTATTTCTGGGTCTTTTCCCCTGGGCCTAATTTTCCCAGTGAGGAACCTTGCATTCTCTTTCCTAGGATGATGTAGTAAACCTGGCTGTCAGCATTTTGGGAGCTCAGTGTGGGAAGGGCACCAGGGATCCCATCATTTACTACCTAATCTTTGACTTAATTTCCCAGTTTTTAATATCATTTGCTCTTTTTGGTGTCTCCATGGTATAGACCCTGTTTTAACCTCTGCAGAGAGTAAACTATCACATGGAAAAAGGTATCCAGTGGGGAAAGCCTGGATAATGATCTGAAGGTCTTACAGACTTTTTTTTTTTTAGTAGAAAAAAGATAGACTTTGTTTTTTTACTTTGGAAAACTTTTGTTTGTTTTTTAAGTTTTTATTGAAATTCTAGTTAGTTGACATACAGTGTAATATTAGTTTCAAGTGTACAATTTAGTGATTTGACACTTTTTTTTTAACGTTTATTTATTTTTGAGACAGAGAGAGACAGAGCATGAAGGGGGGAGGGGCAGAGAGAGAAGGAGACACAGAATCCGAAGCAGGCTCCAGGCTCTGAGCCATCAGCCCAGAGCCCGACACGGGGCTCGGGCCCACAGACCACGAGATCGTGACCTGAGCTGAAGTCGGACGCTTAACTGACTGCGCCACCCAGGCGCCCCTGATTTGACACTTCTAAACAACACTCAGTGCTCAACACAAAGCCAACTGCGCACCTTAATCCCCATCACCTATTTCACCCATCCCCCCTTTCTCCTCCCCTCTCATAACCATCAGTTTGTTCTCTATAGTTAAGAGTCTTATAGACATTTTTTAATGTTTATTTATTTTTGAGAGAGAGAGACACACACACACACAGAGTGTGAGTCAGGGAGGGGCAGAGAGAGAGGGAGACACAGAATCTGAAGCAGACTCCAGGCTCTGAGCTGTCATCACAGAGCCCAGCACAGGGCTGGAACTCACAAACCACAAGATCATGACCTGAGCGAAGTCAGATGCATAACTGACTGAGCCACCCAGGTGCCCCAAGTCTTAACAGACTTTTAAAAGACTTTTAACCAATCCTGTTTCCATTCCCCAGGCATGCACTTCAGATCCACCATACACATACGCTTTCAGGCGTTCCTGGTATCTCCGATCCCTGAGTCTTTCTTCACAGACAATAGATTTGATTCTTACTGATTGATTTCCTTCCAACCCTCCCATCCTCCCCACGTGTATTCCCCTCCTTGTCCCCAGGGCTCAGTTTTCAGTCTTTTATTTTCTGCAAGTTAACCTACTTTCCACCTTTTATCTGTAGAATTTGGAGAAAGGGGGAATTGTGCATTGGGAGGTTTGGGACTGGTTTCCTATTCATTTCCATATCTGAGAAGAGGTACCTCCACGAAAGGATTAAATGTTGTCTTTAAGTAGAGGCTTGTTCTATCTTGTGTAGAAGGGCTACCTGTGAGCCTGAGAATGCTTTAGCTGTCCACAGCTCCCTGTCAGGTAAGTTCACTCTGTTCAGAGTTGTGAATGGGTGCCCTTGATATCAGCAACTGCAGCCTCCATTTTTTTGTGTCACTAACATTTTCCTTATCTTTCAGTTGACTTTGCTCCATTCTTATCAAGATTCTTATCTGCTCTAGTGAAAGAATATGATCAGCTTATTTAAACTAAAATAGAAAGAATTTTTAAAGTCTTAGCTCTCCTGGAAATACTTGTGTTATAAAATAAGATTGACACTATGAAGATATGACACTTATTTTGGTTATTATTAAGTCTGTTTGGGTTGGGAGTGGAATGAAGAAGATATCATGGCCCTTCAGAAATGGAGGAATAAATATGTATGCCAGGCAAATAGATTGTATCAGGCGCACCCCCATATTTATGAACAGTTTAAAAAGAATTTTCACATTGCTGCTTTGCATTTTTATTTCTTGCAAACATGTGCTTGAAAATCACTGTGAAATAGCTTGGATTTAGGTACTGTTTTGTTTCACAGAAATTTCTCTTTTGACCTCAGTTTTGAGCCTTGGCCAACTGTGTCATGGAACAACCTTAAAATGACAGTCTAAATTGCTGGTTCATAGGGTAGTTCTATTTTTAATTTTTTGAGGAACCTCCATACTGTTTTCCAGAGTGGCTGCACCAGCTTGCATTCCCACCAGCAGTGCAAAAGGGATCCTCTCTTTCCGCATCCTTGCCAACATCTATTGTTGCCTGAGTTGTTAATGTTAGCCATTCTGACAGGTGTAAGGTGGTATCTCATTGTGGTTTTCATTTGTATTTCCCTGATGATGAGGGATGTTGAGCATTTTTTTCATGTGTCGGTTGGTCATCTGGATGTCTTCTCTGAAGAAGGGTCTATTCATGTCTTGTGTCCATTTCTTCACTGGATTATTTGTTTTTGGGTGTTGAGTTTGATAAGTTCTTTGTAGATTTTGGATACTAACCCTTTATCTGAAATGTCATCTGCAAATATCTTCTCCCATTCTGTCAGTTGCCTTTTAGTTTTGCTGATTGTTTCCTTCGCTGTGCAAAAGCTTTTTATTTTGATGAGGTCCCAGTAGTTCTTTTTTGCTTTTGTTTCCCTTGCCTCCAGAGACATGTTGAGTAAGAAGTTGCTGTGGCCAAGGTCAGAGAGGTTTTTGCCTGCTTTCTCCTTGAGGATTTTGACGGCTTCCTGTCTTACATTGAGGTCTTTCATCCATTTTGAGTTTATTTTTGTGTATGGTGTAAGAAAGTGGGCCAGGTTCATTCTTCTGCATGTCGCTGTCCAGTTTTCCCAGCACCACTTGCTGAAGAGACTGTCTTTATTCCACCGGATATTCTTTCTTTGTCAGAGATGAGTTGGCCATATGTGTGTGGGTCTATTTCTGGGTTCTCTATTCTGTTCCATTGACCTGAGTGTCTGTTCTTGTGCCAACACCATACTGCCTTGATGCTTACAGCTTTGTAGTATAGCTTGAAGTCTGGGATTGTGATGCCTCCTGCTTTGGTTTTCTTTTTCAAGATTGCTTTGGCTATTTGGGGTCTTTTCTGGTTCCATACAAATTTTAGGATTATTTGTTTTAGCTCTGTGAAGAATGCTGGTTTTATTTTGATAGGGATTGCATTAAATATGTAGATTGCTTTGGGTACTATTGGCATTTTAACAATATTTGTTCTTCCTATCCAGGAACATGGAATCTTTTTCAATTTTTTTGTATCTTCTTCAGTGTCCTTCATAAGCTTTCTATCATTTTCAGTGTATAGATTTTTCACCTCTTTAGTTAGATTTATTCCTAGGTATTTTATGGTTTTTTGTGCAACTGTACATGGGATCGATTCCTTGATTTCTCTTTCTGTTGCTTCATTGTTGGTGTGTAGGAATGCAACTGATTTCTGTGCCTTGATTTTATATCCTGTGACTTTGCTGAATTCATGGATCAGTTCTAGCAGTTTTTTGTGGAATTTTTTGGGTTTTTCCTATAGCATATCATGTCAACTGCGAAGAGGGGAGTTTGACCTCCTCCTGGAAGATTTGAATGTCTTTTGTTTCTTTGTGTTGTCTGGTTGTTGAGGCTAAGTCTTCCAATACTATGTTGAATAACAGTGGTGATAGTGGACATCCCTGTCTTGTTCCTGACCTTAAGGGAATGCTCTCAGTTTTCCCCATTGAGTATATTAGCACTAGGTCTTTCATATATGACTTTTATGATCTTGAGGTATGCTCCTTCCGTCCCTACTTTCTTGAGGGTTTTTATCAAGAAAGGATAATGTGTTTTGTCAAGTGCTTTCTCTGCATCTATTGAGAGGATCATGTGGTTCTTGTCCTTTCTTTTATTAATGTGATGAATTACATTGATTGTTTTGTGGATATTGAACCAGCCCTACATCCCACGTATAAATCCCACTTGGTCGTGGTGAATAATTTTTTTAATGCATTGTTGGATCTGGTTGGCTAATATCTTGTGAGGATTTTTACATCCATGTTCATCAGGGAAATTGGTCTATATTTCTCCTTTTTAGTGGGGTCTCTGTATGGTTTTGGAATCAAGGTAATGGTGGATTCATAGAAAGAGTTTGGAAGTTTTCCTTCCATTTCTATGTTTTGGAACAGCCTCAGGAGAATAGGTGTCAACTCTTCCTTAAATGTTTGGTACAATTACCCTGGGAAGCCATCTGGCCCCGGACTCTTGTTTTTAGGGAGAGTTTTGATTACTAATTCAATTTCTTTACTGGTTATGGATCTGTTCAAATTTTCTGTTTCTTCCTGTTTCAGGTTTGGTAGTGCATATGTTTCTAGGCATTTGTTCATTTCTTCCAGATTGCCCATTTTATTGACATATAATTTGTTATAACATTCTCTTATTATTGTTTATTTCTGCTGTATTGGTTGTGATCTCTCCTCTTTCATTCTTGATTTTATTTATTTGGGTCCTTTTCTCTTACTTTTTGATCAACCTGGATAGTGGTTTATCAATTCTGTTAATTCTTTCAAAGAACCAGCTTCTGGTTTCATTGATCTGTTCTGTGTTCTAGTGTTTTTTTAATTTTGTTTTGTTTTTTGTTTGGTTTGGTTTGGTTTGGTGTGGTTTCAATAACATTGATTTCTGCTCTGATCTTTATTATTTCCTGTCTTCTGCTGGTTTGGGGTTTTATTTTGTTCTTTTGCCAGCTCTTTAAGGTGTAAGGTTAGGTTGTGTATCTGAGACCTTTCCTCCTTCTTTAGGAAGGCCTGGATTGCTATATACTTTCATTTTATGACTGCCTTTGCTGTGTCCCAGAGGTTTTGGGCTGTGGTGTTATCCTTTTCATAGGCCTCCATGTACTTTTTAACTTCCTCTTTAACTTCTTGGTTGGCCTGTTCATTCTTTAGTAGGATGTTCTTTAGTCTCCCAAGTATCTGTTACCTTTCCAAATTTTTTCTTGTGGTTGATTTCGAGTTTCATAGTGTGATCTGAAAATATGCATGGTATGATCTCGATCTTTTTGTACTTGCTGAGGGCTGATTTGTGTCCAGGTATGTGGTCTATTCTGGAGAAAGTTCCATGTGCACTGAGGAAGAATGTATATTTCGCTACTTTAGGTTGAAATGTTCTTGATATATCTCTTAAGTCCATCTGGTCCAATGTGTCATTCAAATCCATTGTTTCCTTGTTGATTTTCTGGTTAGATGATCTGTCCATTGTTGTAGGTGGGGTGTTGAAGTCCCCTACTATTATGGTATTATTATCAATGAGTTTCATTATGTTTGTGATTAATTTATATATTTGGGTTTTCACACATTTGGAGCATAAATGTTTAAAATTTTTAGGTCTTCTTGGTGGATAGACCCCTTAATTATGATATAATGCCCTTCTTCATTTCTTGACACAGTCTTTATTTTAAACTCTAGACTGTCTGATAGAAGTATGGCTACTCCGGCTTTCTTTTGTTGACCATTAGCATGATAGATGGTTCTCTATCCCCTTACTTTTATTATGAAGTATTGATTTGATTTGGAGCATTTAGTCCGTTGTAGTTGATTGGAACATTTAGTCCATTGACGTTTAGAATGAGTATTGAAAGATAGGAATTTATTGCCATTGTGTTTCTTGTAGAGTTGGAGTTTCTGGTGGTGTTCTCTTGGTGTTTCTAGTGTTTATTGCTTTTTGTTTGTATGTATGTATTATTATTATTATTATTATTATTATTATTATTTATTTAATTTTTAAAATCTTTTCTCGCCTGAGAGAGTCCCCTTTAAAGTTTCTTGCAAGGCTGGTTTAGTGGTCACAAACTCCTTTAATTTTTGTTTGTCTGGGAAACTTTTAATCTCTTCTTCTATTTTGAAGAGAGCCTTGCTGGATAAAGAATTCTTGGCTGCGCATTTTTCTAATTCAGCATATTGAATATATCCTGCCACTCCTTTCTGGCCTGCCAAGTTTCTTTTGATAGGTCTGCTGCAAACCTGATCTGTCTTCCCTTGTAAGTTAAGGAATTCTTTTTCACTTGCTGCTTTAATGATTCTTTCCTTGCCTGAGTATTTTGTGAATTTGACTATGATATACCTTGTTGATGGTCAGCTTTTGTTGAATCTAAAGGGAGTCCTCTTTGCTTCCTGGATTTTGATGTCTGTGTCTTTCCCCAGGTCAGGAAAGTTTCCTGCTATGATTTGCTCACATAATCCCTCTACCCCTTTTTCTCTCTCTTCCTCTTCTGGGACCCCTATGATTCTGATGTTCCTTTTTAATGAGTCACTGATTTCTCTAATTCTTAAATCGTGCTCTTTTGCCTTCGTCTCCCTCTTTTTTTCTACTTCATTATTCTCCATAAGTTTGTCCTCTACATGGCTGATTCTCTGCTGTGCCTGATCCATCCTTGCCACCATGGCATCCTTTAGAGATTGCAGCTCAGTTATAGCATTTTTTACTTCATCCTGACTAGCTTTTACTTCTTTTATCTCTGCAGAAAGGAATTCTAATCTATTTTCGACCCCAGCTAGTATTCTTATTATCGTGATTCTAAATTCTGGTTCAGACATCTTGCTTGTATCTGTGTTGGTTAAATCCCTGGCTGTTGTTTCTTCCTGCTCTTTCTTTTGGGGTGAATTCCTTTGTTTCATCATTTTGAAGAAGAAAATGAATGAATGAGGTTAAAAATAATTAAAATTAAAAAATTAAAATTAAACAATTAAAAACAACACACACACACACAAAGTCAAATAAAGGATGCTAGATCCTAGGTGTGTTTTGGTCTGGGTGTTGAAAGGGGCTTGATAGATTAGAGAAGAAAGGGGGGGGAAGGAAAACGTTTGAAAAGTTGAAAAAATGAATACAATGAAATAAACTGAAATGGTTGAAGTAAAACAGAATTTGAAATTTTTCAATAAAGTAAAAAATATAGTAGGAAAAATTTAAGAAAATTATTTTTATTGTTTTTTATTGTTCCCTTCATTTTTATTTCTCTCACATAAAAGGACAATTTTTTCAATATGAAATTTATTGTCAAATTGGTTTCCATACAACACCCAGTGCTCATCCCAACAGGTGCCATCCTCAATGCCCATCACCCACTTTCCCCTCCCTCCCACCCCCCATCAACCCTCAGTTTGTTCTCAGTTTTTAAGAGTGTCTTATGGTTTGCTTCATTCCCTCTGTGTAACTTTTTATTTGCCCCTTCCCCTTCCCTCTGGTCTTCTGTTAAGTTTCTCGGGACCTACATAAGAGTGAAAAAATAAGGTATCTGTCTTTCTCTGCATCACTTATTTCACTTAGCATAACACTCTCCAGTTCCATCCACGTTGCAACAAAAGGCCATATTTCATTCTTTCTCACTGCCGCATAGTATTCCATTGTGTACATAAACCACAATTTCTTTACCCATTCATCAGTTGATGGACATTTAGGCTCTTTCTGTAATTTGGCTGTTGTTGAAACTACTGCTATAAACATTGGGGTACAAGTGCCCCTATGCATCAGCACTCCTGTATCTCTTGGGTAAATTCCTAGCAGTGCTATTGCTGGGTCATAGGGTAGGTCTATTTTTAATTTTTTGAGGAACCTCCACACTGTTTTCCAGAGTGGCTGCACCAGTTTGCATTCCCACCAACAGTGCAAGAGGGTTCCCATTTCTCCACATCCTCGCCAGCCTCTATAGTCTCCCAATTTGTTCATTTTAGCCACTCTGACTGGTGTGAGGTGATATCTCAGTGTAGTTTTGATCTGTATTGCCCTGATGGGGAGCGATGTTGAGCATCTTTTTATGTGCCTGTTGGCCATCTGGATGTCTTCTTTAGAGAAGTGTCTATTCATGTTTTCTGCCCATTTCTTCACTGGATTATTTGCTTTTCGGGTGTGGAGTTTGGTGAGTTCTTTATAGATTTTGGATACTAGCCCTTTGTCCGATATGTCATTTGCAAATACCTTTTCCCATTGTGTTGGTTACCTTTTAGTTATGTTGATTGTTTCCTTTGCTGTGCAGAAGCTTTTTGTCTTCATGAGGTCCCAATAGTTCATTTTTGCTTTTAATTCCCTTGCCTTTGTGGATGTGACAAGTAAGAAATTGGTGTGGCTGAGGTCAGAGTGGTCTTTTCCTGTTTTCTCCTCTAGGTTTTGATGGTTTCCTGTCTCATATTCAGGTCCTTCATCTATTTTGAGTTTATTTTTGTGAATGGTGTGAGAAAGTGGTCTAGTTTCAACCTTCTGCATGTTGCTGTCCAGTTCTCCCAGCACCATTTGTTAAAGAGACTGTCCTTTTTCCACTGGATATTCTTTCCTGCTTTGTCAAATATTAGTTGGCCATACTTTTGTGAGTCCAATTCTGGAGTCTCTATTCTATTCCATTGGTCTATGTGTCTGTTTTTGTGCCAATACCATGGTGTCTTGATGAGTATAGCTTTGTAGTAGAGGCTAAAGTCTGAGATTCTTATGCCTCCCATTTTGGTTTTCTTCTTCAATATTACTTTGGCTGTTCGGGATCTTTTGTGGTTCCATACAGATTTTAGGATTGCTTGTTCTAGCTTTAAGAAGAATGCTGGTGCAATTTTGATTGGGATTGAATTGAAATTGAAAATAAAAATAACTTTTTTCTCTTTCTGTATTTAATAAAAAGAAAAGAAATGAAAAAGGAAAAAAGAAAAGAAAATTGAATAGATGGACCAGCAAACAGAATGAAATACGATTGAAATTACATTGTTTTCCCCTAGAAGTCAAAGTACGGGTGCTCCTGAAGAGCAAGGTTGGCCCAGTTGGGCAGGGCTTAGTGTAATGGCTTTGTTCTCCACTAGATGGCACTGTGTAGCTTACTGGGGTGGATTGTTGTGGGGTTTGTAGGTGTGTATGCGCATGTGCAGGAGTGGTGAAAATGGCATCACCCAGCTACCCCAGTCTCTAGTAATGGAACTCTGTTCTCCCTGATCAGCAATCATGCAACTGTCCTTTGCCTCCAAATTCAGTCAGCTCCCCGCTTTTACACTGTCTGTGACCAGACTGTAAGGTTGCCAGTGAGCAGCTCCCTCCTGAGTTTTATCTCAGATACAGCTGTTTTTCCTGACCCCTTACTGCTGAGGGACTGCGACTTGGACCTGTTTTGCTCCTCTGCGGGAGGGTCTCACCGAGCAATGACTGGGTGCCTGCTGCACCCAGGAACGTTCGCGGGACCATGCTGCTGCCAATGCCTAGAGACTGAAGCTGAGTGCCAGCCTGCCCCAGAAAAAGTTCACGCGATTGTGTAGCAGCAGGATTTCAGGGATTATGGAGAATCACAACACACATCTGGCACCAGGCTTCATCCTTAACAACCTTGTTCCAGCACCAGCAAATGTGGTTGTTCTCTGGGGTCTACTGGGGCCTTTGCCTGTGGGGGTGCCCCACAGCCTCTACCAAATGTCCTCCCAGTAGGGGAACTGCCTCTCCCTTTGTGGCCCAAGGATCCTCGGACTTCACTCTGCTCCTGGGGATTAGCCCTTCTTACCAGAGCACTGCCAGGCATTGAGCTGCAGAGTTTCAGACTCTGATCTTCCCCTGTTTATAGGGTCTTAATGAAATCTAAACCCTCTCTTTTTTCTTTTCTCCCTTTTTAGTTCAGTCTCTGTGGCTGCTTCCACTTTTCCACTTTCTCTCCAGCTGCTTTTGGGGGGTTCTTTTCCCATACTCTCCCCGATCTCCGTCCTCTCTCCACAAGCAAAAACAGCCCCCTGCCCTCTGCAGCTTCTCTCTCCCCCTATTCACCATTCTGCACTGCATACCTTCTGAGTTCTGTGGCTCAGATTGTGCATATTGTTGTGTTATTCCCCAAATCAGTTTTCTAGGTGTGCAGGATGGTTTAGTGTTGATCTGACTGTATTTCATGGACACAAAAAAAACTTCCATGCTGTTCTGCCATCTTGGCTCCTCCTCTGGTGATGTTCTTGTGGCCTTTCTAGTCTGTCTTGCTTTTGGTCTGTTTTGTTTGTTTATTCTCAACTCAAAGAGTACCCCTTAATACTTCTTGTAGGAATTGTTTAGTGGTAATGAACTCCTTTCGTTTTTGTTTGTCAGGGAAACTGTTTATCTCTCCTTCCATTCTGAATGACAGCCTTGCTGGTTAAAGAATTCTTGGCTAGATATTTTTCCATTCAGCACATTGAATATATCCTGCCACTCCTTTCTGGCCTGCCAAATTTCTGTGGACAGATTTGCTACAAATCTTATGTCTTCCCTTGTAGGTTAAGTACTTTTTTCCCCTTCTTGCTTTCATGATTCTTTGTCTGTATATTTTGTGAATTTGACTATGATATGCCTTGGTGATGGTTGGTTTTTGTTGAATCTAATGGGAGTTCTCTGTGTTTCTTCGATTTTGATGTCTGTGTCCTTCCCCAGATTAAGAAGGTTTTCAGCTATAATTTGCTCACATAAACCTTCTTCCCCTTTTACTCTCTCTCTTCATATTCTGGGACTCCTTTGAAATGACTGTTACTGTCATGGATTTCTCTAAGTCTTGTTTATGTCATGATCTTTTGCCTTTGCTTCCCTCTTCTTTCTACTTCATTATTTTCCATAATTTTATCTTCTGTATCTCTGTTTCACTGCTATGCCTCACCCATCCTTGCCATCATGAATCCATTCCAGATTGTGTCTCCATTATAGCATTTTTAATTTTGGCCTGACTGGATTTTAGTTCTTTAGCTTTGCATAAAGGGATCCTCTGGTGTCTTCTATGCTTTTTTCAACCCTAGCTGTCTAGTTCAGACATCTTACTTATACCTGTGTTGATTAAATCAGTGGCCATCATTTCTTCCTGTTCTTTTTTTGAGGGTGAATTCCCCACTCTTGTCATTTTGGAGGAAAAAAAGAAATTAATAAAACTAAACATTAAAATTAAAAAACTAAAAAAACACAAAACAAATAAAGGAAGCTAGATTGTATATGTATTTCTGTCAGCTTTTTGAGAGAAGCTTGATAGGAAAGAGAAAGGAAAAAGTTAAAAATATTTTTAAATTAAAAAGATTTTAAATAATAAAATAGAATTTAGATAACAAATTCTAGGGGCGCCTGGGTGGCTCAATCGGTTGAGCATGCAACTTCGGCTCAGGTCATGATCTCATAGCTTGTGATTTTGAGCCCCACATCAGACTCTGTCTCACAGCTCAGAGCCTGGAACCTGCTTTGGATTCTGTGTCTCCCTCTCTCTCTGCCTCTAACCCACTCGCATTCTGTCTTTATCTCTCAAAAATAAATAAACATTAAAAAAAATTTTAAATAAAAATAACAAAAATTTTATTTTATTTATTTTATTTTTTTAATTTTTTTTAATATATGAAATTTATTGTCAAATTGGTTTTCATACAATACCCAGTGCTCATCTCAAAAGATGCCCTCTTCAATGCCCATCACCTACCATTCCCTCCCTCCAACCCCCCCCATCAACCCTCAGTTTGTTCTCAGTATTTAAGAGTCTCTTATGCTTTGGCTCTCTCCAACTCTAACCTCTTTTCTTTTTCCTTCCCCTCCCGCATGGGTTTCTGTTAAGTTTCTCAGGATCCACATAAGAGTGAAAACATATGGTATCTGTCTTTCTCTGTATGGCTTATTTCACTTAGCATCACACTTTCCAGTTCCATCCACGTGGCTACAAAGGGCCATATTTCATTCTTTCTCATTGCCATGTAGTATTCCATTGTGTATATAAACCACAATTTCTTTATCCATTCATCAGCTGATGGACATTTAGGCTGTTTCCACAATTTGGCTAAAGTTGAGAGTGCTGCTATAAACATTGGGGTCCAAGTGCCCCTATGCATCAGTACTCCTGTATCCCTTGGGTCAATTCCTAGCAGTGCTACTGCTGGGTCATAGGGTAGGTCCATTTTTAATTTTCTGAGGAACCTCCACACTGCTTTCCAGAGTGGCTGCACCAGTTTGCATTCTCAACAACAGTGCAAGAGGGTTCCCGTTTCTCCACATCCTCTCCAGCATCTATAGTCTCCTGATTTGTTCATTTTGGCCACTCTGACTGGCGTGAGGTGATATCTGAGTGTGGTTTTGATTTGTATTTCCCTGATGAGGAGTGATGTTGAGCATCTTTTCATGTGCCTGTTGGCCATCCGGATGTCTTCTTTAGAGAAGTGTCTATTCATGTTTTCTGCCCATTTCTTCACTGGGTTATTTGTTTTTCGGGTGTGGAGTTTGGTGAGCTCTTTATAGATTTTGGATACTAGCCCTTTGTCCGATGTCATTTGCAAATACCTTTTCCCATTGTGTTGGTTACCTTTTAGTTATGTTGATTGTTTCCTTTGCTGTGCAGAAGCTTTTTATCTTCATGAGGTCCCAATAGTTCATTTTTGCTTTTAATTCCCTTGTCTTTGTGGATGTGACAAGTAAGAAATTGGTGTGGCTGAGGTCAGAGTGGTCTTTTTCTGTTTTCTCCTCTAGGGTTTTGATGGTTTCCTGTCTCACATTCAGGTCCTTCATCCATTTTGAGTTTATTTTTGTGAATGGTGTGAGAAAGTGGTCTAGTTTCAACCTTCTGCATGTTGCTGTCCAGTTCTCCCAGCACCATTTGTTAAAGAGACTGTCCTTTTTCCACTGGATATTCTTTCCTGCTTTGTCAAAGATTAATTGGCCATACGTTTGTGGTTCTAGTTCTGGGGTTTCTATTCTATTCCATTGGTCTATGTGTCTGTTTTTGTGCCAATACCATGCTGTCTTGAGGATTACAGCTTTGTAGTAGAGGCTAAAGTCTGGGATTGTGATGCCTCCTGCTTTGGTCTTCTTCTTCAAAATTACTTTGGCTATTCGGGGCCTTTTGTGGTTCCATATGAATTTTAGGATTGCTTGTTCTAGCTTCGAGAAGAATGCTGGTGCAATTTTGATTGGGATTGCATTGAATGTGTAGATAGCTTTGGGTAGTATTGACATTTTAACAATATTTATTCTTCCAACCCATGAGCACAGCATGGTTTTCCATTTCTTTATATCTTCTTCCATTTCCTTCATAAGCTTTCTGTGGTTTTCAGTAGACAGATCTTTTACATCTTTGGTTAGATTTATTCCTAGGTATTTTATGCTTCTTGGTGCAATTGTGAATGGGATCAGTTTCTTTATTTGTCTTTCTGTTGCTTCATTATTAGTGTATAAGAATGCAACTGATTTCTGTACACTGATTTTGTATCCTGCGACTTTGCTGAATTCATGTATCAGTTCTAGCAGACTTTTGGTGGAGTCTATCGGGATATTATCATGTCATCTGCAAAAAGTGAAAGAAAGATTGACTTCATCCTTGCCAATTTTGATGCCTTTGATTTCCTTTTGTTGTCTGAATGCTGATGCTAGCACTTCCAACACTATGTTAAACAACAGCGGTGAGAGTGGACATCCCTGCCATGTTCCTGATCTCAGGGGGAAAGCTCTCAGTTTTTCCCCATTGAGGATGATATTAGTTGTGGGCTTTTCATAAATGGCTTTTATGATGTTTAAGTATGTTCCTTCTATCCCGACTTTCTCGAGGGTTTTTATTAAGAAAGGATGCTGAATTTTGTCAAATGCTTTTTCTGCATCGATTGCCAGGATCATACGGTTCTTATCTTTTATTAATGTGATGTATCACGTTGATTGATTTGCGAATGTTGAACCAGCCCTGCATCCCAGGAATGAATCCCACTTGATCATGGTGAATAATTCTTTTTATAAGCTGTTGAATTCGATTTGCTAGTATCTTATTGAGAGTTTTTGCATCCATATTCATCAGAGATATTGGCCTGCAGTTCTCTTTTTTTACTGGGTCTCTGTCTGGTTTAGGAATCAAAGTAATACTGGCTTCATAGAATGAGTCTGGAAGTTTTCCTTCCGTTTATATTTTTTGGAATAGCTTGAGAAGGATAGGTGTTAACTCTGCTTTAAATGTCTGGTAGAATTCCCCAGGGAAGCCATCTGGTCCTGGACTCTTACTTTTGGGGAGATTTTTTTTTTAATATATGAAATTTATTGTCAAATTGGTTTCCAAGCAACACTCAGTGCTCATCCCAAAGGGTGCCCTCCTCAATACCCATCACCCACCCTCCCCTCCCTCCCACCTTGGGGAGATTTTTGATAACTGAGTCAATTTCTTCACTGGTTATGGTTCTGTTCAAGCTTTCTGTTTCCTCTTGTTTGAGTTTTGGAAGTGTGTGGGTGTTTAGGAATTTGTCCATTTCTTCCAGATTGTCCAGTTGTGGGCATATAATTTTTCATAGTGTTCCCTGATAATTGCTTGTATTTCTGAGGGATTGTTTGTAATAATTCCATTTTCATTCATGATTTTATCTATTTGGGTCGTCTCCCTTTTCTCTTTGAGAAGCCTGGCTAGAGGTTTATCAGGTTTTTTTTTTTTTATTTTTCAAAAAACCAACTCTTGATTTCATTGATCTGCTCTACAGTTTTTTTAGATTCTATATTGTTTCTTTCTGCTCTGACCTTTATTATTTCTCTTCTTCTGCTGGGTTTGGGGTGTGTTTGCTGTTCTCCTTCTATTTCCTTTAGGTGTGCTGTTAGATTTTGTATTTGGGATTTTTCTTGTTTCTTGAGATAGGCCTGGATTGCAATGTATTTTCCTCTCAGGACTGCCTTTGCTGCATCCCAAAGCATTTGTATTGTTGTATTTTCATTTTCATTTGTTTCCATATATTTTTAAATTTCTTCTCTAATTGCCTGGTTGACCCATTCATTCTTTAGTAGGGTGTTCTTTAACCTCCATGCTTTTAGAGGTTTTCCATACTTTTTCCTGTGGTTGATTTCAAGCTTCATCACATTGTGGTCCGAAAGTATGCATGGTATGATCTCAATTCTTGTATACTTATGAAGGGCTGTTTTGTGACCCAGTATGTGATCTATCTTGGAGAATGTTGCATGTGCACTCGAGAAGAAAGTATATTCTGTTGCTTTGGGATGCAGAGTTCTAAATATATATCAAGTCCATCTGATCCAATGTGTCATTGTTTCTTTATTTGTTTCTTTATTGACCATGTGTCTAGATGATCTATCCATTGTTGTAAGTAGGGTATTAAAGTCCCCTGCAATTACCACATTCTTATCAATAAGGTTGCTTATGTTTGTAATTGTTTTCTTTATTTGGGGGCTCCCATATTTGGCGCACAGACATTTATAATTGTTAGTTCTTCTTGATGGTTAGACCCTGTAATTATTATATAATGCCCTTCTTCATCTCTTGTTAGAACCTTTAATTTAAAGTCTAGTTTGTCTGATATAAGTATGGCTACTCCAGCTTTCTTTTGACTTCCAGTAGCATGATAAATAGTTCTCCATCCCCTCACTTTCAATCTGAAAGTGTCTTCAGGTCTAAAATGAGTCTCTTGTAGACAACATTAGATGGGTCTTGTTTTTTTTATCCATTCTGATACCCTATGTCTTTTGGTTGGCGCATTTAGTCCATTTACATTCAGTGTTATTATAGAAAAATATGGGTTTAGAGTCATTGTGATGTCTGTAGGTTTCATGCCTGTAGCGATGTCTATCGTACTTTCTCACAGGATCCCCCTTAGGATTTCTTGTAGGGCTGGTTTAGTGGTGATGAATTTCTTCAGTTTTTGTTTGTTTGGGAAGACCTTTGTCTCTCCTTCTATTCTAAATGACAGATTTGCTGGATAGAGGATTCTCGGCTGCATATTTTTTCTGTTCATCACATTGAAGTTTTCCTGCCATTCCTTTCTGGCCTGCCAAGTTTCAGTAGAGAGATCCGTCACGAGTCTTATCGGTCTCCCTTTATATGTTAGAGCACGTTTATCCCTAGCTGCTTTCAGAATTTTCTCTTTATCCTCGTATTTTGCCAGTTTGACTATGATATGTCATGCAGAAGATCGATTCAAGTTATGTCTGAAGGGAGTTCTCTGTGCCTCTAGGATTTCAGTGCCTTTTTCCTTTCCCAGATTAGGGAGGTTCTCAGCTATTATTTCTTCAAGTGCACCTTCATCACCTTTCCCTCTCTCTTCCTCCTCTGGAATACCAATTATGCATAGATTATTTCTCTTTAGTGCATCACTTAGTTCTCTAATTTTCCCCTCATACTCCTGGATTTTTTTGTCTCTCTTTTTCTCAGCTTTTTCTTTTTCCATAATTTTATCTTCTAGTTCACCTATCCTCTCCTCTGCCTCTTCAATCCGAGCTGTGGTCATCTCCATTTTATTTTGCAGCTCATTAATAACATTTTTTAGCTCCTCCTGGCTGTTCCTTAATCCCTTCATCTCTGTAGCAGTAGATTCTCTGCTGTCCTTTTTACTGTTTTCAAGCCCAGCGATTAATTTTATGACTATTATTCTAAATTCACTTTCTGTTATATTGTTTAAATCATTTTTGGGGCGCCTGGGTGGCGCAGTCGGTTAAGCGTCCGACTTCAGCCAGGTCACGATCTCGCGGTCCGGGAGTTCGAGCCCCGCGTCAGGCTCTGGGCTGATGGCTCAGAGCCTGGAGCCTGTTTCCGATTCTGTGTCTCCCTCTCTCTCTGCCCCTCCCCCGTTCATGCTCTGTCTCTCTCTGTCGCAAAAATAAATAAACGTTGAAAAAAAAAAATTAAAAAAAAAAAATCATTTTTGATCAATTCATTAGCTGTTGTTATTTCCTGGAGGTTTTTTTGAGGGGAATTCTTCTGCTTCATCATTTTGGATAGTCCCTGGAGTGGTGCGGAACTGCAGGGCACTTCCTGTGTGCTGTCTTGAATAACCTGCATTGGTGGTCGGGGCCGCAGTCAGACCTGATGTCTGCCCCCAGCCCACCCTGGGTCTACAGTCAGACTGGTGTGCACCTTCTCTTCCCCTCTCCTAGGGGCAGGATTCACTGTGGGGTGGCGTGGCCCGTCTGGGCTACTTGCACACTGCTGGGCTTGTGGTGCTGGGGATCTGGCGTATTAGCTGGGGTGGATCGGCAAGGTGCACAGGGTCACGAGGGCCAGGCTCAGCTCTCTTTTCCTTCGGAAATCTGCTTCAGGAGGGGCCCTGCGGCACCGGGATTGAGTCAGACCCGCCAGAGGGATGGATCCGCAGAAGCACAGCGTTGAGTGTTTGCGTGGTGCAAGCAAGTTCCATGATGGGAACTGGTTCCCTTTGGGATTTTGGCTGGGGGCTGGGTGAGGGAGATGGCGCTGGCAAGCGCCTTTGTTCCCCGCCAGGCTGAGCTCCGGTTGTCTGGGGCTCAACAACTCTCCCTCCTGTTCTCCTCCAGCCCTCCCACTCTCCGAGCAGAGCTGTTAACTTATAACCTTCCAGATGTTAAGTCCCGCTTGCTGTCAGAACACACTCCGTCTGGCCCCTCCGCTTTTGCAAGCCAGACCCGGGGGCTCTGATTTGCCGGCAGGCTGCCCCTCTGCCCTGGCTCCCTCCCACCAGTCCGTGTAGTGCGCATCGCCTCTCCGCCCTTCCTACCCTCTTCCGTGGGCCTCCCGTCTACACTTGGCTCCAGAAAATCCATTCTGCTAGTCTTCTGGTGGTTTTCTGGGTTATTTAGGCAGGTGTGGGTGGAATCTAAGTGATCCACAGGATGCGGTGAGCCCAGCGTCCTCCTACGCCGCCGTCTTCCCAACAGAAATTTTAAGAAATTAAAAAAAATTTTTGTTGTTTCTGTGTCCAAGAAAGAAGAAAGAAAAAACAATGTAAAGAAAAAACAGAAGCAAAGAAAATGAACAAGCAAACAGAATGAAATCCAAATGAAGCTGCATCCTGTTCCCTTAGAACTTATACTTTGGAGCACACTTTAGTCCGTAGACTAAGCAGGTGGAAGGGATTTGTGCTGGTCTTTGGGGGATGTGTCTGGAGGGCACAGGAGCATGGAGCTTGGTGTAGTGGCTCTGTTCGCCACTTGGTGGTGCTTCTTAGATCACTGTGGTCTATCCATGAGTTAAAAGTGGCTTCACCCAGCTCTCTAGTCTCTGGCTTGGAAATTTTGTGCCCTCACAGACACACTGTCAAGCACCCCTCCTTTATCTCAGGCTTCCGTCAGGTCCCCACCTTTACCCTGTCTGTGTCCAAGCTGTCTAGCTGCTTGAAACTGCTGTGTTTCAAAACCCAACACTTCAGAGACCCCTGCAGCTTTGGACCGTGCTGATTCTCTGGAGGAGGGTTTTGCCCAGCAATGGCAAGTCCTGGCTTGTCCCTGAAAATGTTGTGCAGCAGCAGAGGCTCAGAGTTTATGGTAAATCAGAACACACAACAACTGGCACCAAGTTTTGCTGTATTCTGGTGTCTTTGTTCCAATATCGGTAAATGTGGCAGCTCTCCATGGTCTGCCAGGACTTTTGCCTGTGGAGAAACCATATGGCCTCTACCAAATGCACTCCAAGCTGGGGAACTGCTTCTCCCTGTGTGGTACACAGACCCCTCAGACCACACGGCCTAATCATGGGAGTTTGCTCTACTTCTTCACCAGAGTACCACCAGGCACTGAACTCTGGACCTTTAGATTCTTTGCTCCACTGTTTATAGAATCCTGGAGATGTTAAAACCCTCTCCTTTCTCTTTGTCAATGGTTTTGGGGAACAGATTTCTTGTCTAGTCCCCTGTGTTTTCACTCTTTCTCTCCAACTTCTTTTGGGGGTAGTGCTTTTCTTGTGTGATCCAACATGCTGCACTCTCTCCCTTTCTCTTTCTCTGTCCTCTCCACAAAAAAGGTTCCCTACCCTCCATGGCTCCATGGCTTTTCTCTCCTTCATTTTACCTCTCTGCACTACGTATCTGCCAAGTTCTCTGGCTCAAATTATGCAGATTGTTGCGTTAATCCTCAGATCGATTTCCTAGGTGTTCAAAATGGTTTTATGCTAATATAGTTGCATTTCAGGGGCAAGACAAGCTCAGGGTCTCCATACTACTCTGCCATCTTAACTCTCCCCACCCTTTAAAAAAATTCTCCTGCATTTATTTTAGCCTTGACAGGAACTAGGGATGATTATGCAGGAAAGCTAAAACTTACCACCAACCTAATTGTACTGTTATTTTAATCTACTGAGGAGCAGGAGTCTCAGTAGAAAAGCATCGTTCAGCCAAAGTGAGACATTCAACTGTCCTGTGGTGTCAAGTGATCCTAGGTAAATTTTGTACTCTGTGGCCAGTCACTCAAGATTGCTCACCTTGAATGGTGTATGTTTTCTGCCAGCAAACCCAAGAGTGCAGTGTGGTGTCAGAGCAGTGCTAGTGGAGCAGCCTCTAGTGCTAGGAGCTCTGGTCACAGAGCTGGTAGGTTGGCCTGGAGAAAGAAATTAGCATCACATTGATTGTAATAATAGTTCTGCTTTCTGATGATGTGACCCATTTCATTCTTAGTGCAGAGTTAGCATTCCTGGCTTCATATAACTAGAAACAACTGATTTTGTAGTTGGAGAAAATACTGTACAGTTTTTCCAATTATCTGCATAACAAACTACTCCAAGTCTTTGTGGCTTAAAGCAACTGTTTATTATATTTCATTCTTCTCTGGATAGAGTGAGCTCAGTTGGGTGGTTTTCACAGAGGGTTTCTCATGTTGCAGTCAGATTTTGGTAGGGGCTGTAATCTCCTGAAAGTTCTCCTGGGCTAGGGATAGCAACTAAGTTGGCTCACTCACACAGTGGGACTGCTTAATGGAGTGTCTCCTTGTGGCCTTTCCATGCAGCTTGGGCTTTTAACAGCATGACAGCTGGATTCTAAGAGGGAACCTTCCAGAAGGAGCATATATTCCAAGAGACAGGAAGCTGAAGCTGCTGGACAAGTTAAGGGCAGCTTCTAGAACTAGCTTTAGCTTCCTGCTGTTGTGTTCAGTTGATCAGAGCAGTCTCAGGGCCTTCCTAGATTCAAAGGTGTGAAGAAACAGACTCTATCTCATACTGGACGCATGTGAAGGTCACATTTTTGCAGAATAGTACTTGGGATGGGAGTATTGTAGTCATCTTTGGACAGTATGGTCTGTTAGAAACTCTTAATAAATGACTGTTTAATGCCTTAAAGGAGTATATTAGTATATTTTTGCATTGATATTGTATGTATATGTGTGCATGTATGTGTTACATAAACACTGTGTGTATGTGTGTATATGTGTGTGCGTAAATATACATGCATACATATACATATATGTGATACATACATACATACATGATATTTCAGCATCAATATACATTATTACCCTTGGCTTAAAAAACACACACAACCACACTTTTAATTAGTGTTCACAAAACTCAAAATCATCTGACAGTCGAACTCTCTACCTCTTGTCGAGGTTGTGTTACCACTCTCTGTGGAACTTTTACAACTTCTTCCCTATTCTGAAATCTCTAACACTCCCTCCCACCCTAGTCACTCTCGGCTGATGACCTTGCTTCTTTTTTTCCTTGAGAATAAAGCACCTGGAGGAAAAATTTAGTTTTCCTGTCACCAAATCTCCCAAATGCCTTTGTCATTATCCGTATTCTATGCTTTTCCTCTGTGACAATATATGGAATATCTAGCCTAAGCAGAGCTTCCCTTCTTGGGGACCCATCTCTTCTTGGCTACTCAAAGACTTAATATCTGCATCATCAAATTTTTTTCTTTTTACTGTATCGTTCCCTTCAGCATACGAGTATCCTGAAATTTTGTTTCATTGAAAAAAACCCCTCCCCTGATTGCACAGCATTATTCTACTATCTTATTTCTCTGCTTCCAATTACTGAAAATTCTACAAGAGTTGTCTGTAGGGGCGCCTGGGTGGCGCAGTCGGATAAGCATCCGACTTTAGCCAGGTCACGATCTTGCGGTCCGTGAGTTCGAGCCCCGCGTCAGGCTCTGGGCTGATGGCTCGGAGCCTGGAGCCTGTTTCCGATTCTGTGTCTCCCTCTCTCGCTGCCCCTCCCCCGTTCATGCTCTGTCTCTCTCTGTCCCAAAAATAAATAAACGTTGAAAAAAAAATTAAAAAAAAAAAAAAAAAAAGAGTTGTCTGTGTTCTGTTCCCATTTTTCTTCTCTCCCATTACTCTTGAATTCACTCCAACAATTTCATCAAAACTGCCCTTATAGGAATCAGTGATGGCCACCACAAACCCAAATGCAGTGGCTAACTCTCAGTCTGTATTTTTTTTTTTTAATTTTTTTTTTTTCAACGTTTATTTATTTTTGGGACAGAGAGAGACAGAGCATGAACGGGGGAGGGGCAGAGAGAGAGGGAGACACAGAATCGGAAACAGGCTCCAGGCTCTGAGCCATCAGCCCAGAGCCCGACGCAGGGCTCGAACTCACGGACTGCGAGATCGTGACCTGGCTGAAGTCGGACGCTCAACCGACTGCGCCACCCAGGCGCCCCTCTCAGTCTGTATTTTATTTAACCTCTCAGTCAGTGCATTTGACAAAGTCCTCATTAAAACCCTGTATTCAGTACACTCCTGCTTTTCCTCTCATTTCACTCCTTTCTCCTTCTTTGTTTCCTGTGCTAGATACTCCTCTAGATGACCTCTAAATACTAGAATTCAATGTCAAACCTAGCATGTTAAAATTGAACATTGTTTCCCTCCTCCAGTCATGCTTCCCAGGCCAAGAAAAAGAGAAATCCTTGACTCCACTCATATCCCACATCTGATATATCTACAGATCCTGACAGCTTTAACCTACAAAACATGTCAAAACCCCAAGCCCTAAAAGTTTTACATTATGCTTCTTACCTTTGTCTAGTCAACTGTAATCCTGTGGATTGTTGTAATAAATAGCCTGCTGACTGGAACCCCTGCCTTCCTTTTTGGCTTTTCATGGTTTATTCTCAGCAGCACTCAGAGTGATGCTTTCAAGCCTTAATCCTATCACATCATTCTTCTCCCTATCTTCAGTGGCATTCGATCTTGCTTGGAATAAAAGCCAAACCCTTTAACATGGCTTACCAAAGCCCTGCCTGATCTGGTCTCTGGTACTTCTCTGACTGCATCATCACCACTCTCCCCCCTTGTTCACTTTGCTGAAGGTACACTGACCTCTCTGTTCTCTCTGAACATGCCAAGTCCACTTCTACATCAAGGCATTTGTTCTTGCTGCTTTTTATGCCTCTAAAACTTCCCCAGTTTTGTTTTCAATTTGTTTTAAATTTGAACTTCCTCAGTTTTCCCAAATGCTGTCACCTTGTTTCATTCAGGTTTCTAGTTAAAGTTCAGCTCCCAAAGAAGCCCACCCTACCTGAAGTATTACCTTCCCCCGCTCCCCAGCCAACCCACCCACCCTTTGCCACCCACTATTTCTACTCTGCTATAATTTTATTTTTAGAACTTATCACTACCATTATTTATTTGTCTGCAGTCTGTCTCTGCTCTCTAGAATGAAGCCATGAGAGTAGGGACTTTTTTTTTTTAATATGAAATTTATTGTCAGATTTGTTACCATACAACATCCAGTGCTCATCACAACAGATGCCCTCCTCAATGCCCATCACCCACTTTCCCCTCCCTCCCACCCCCCATCAACCCTCAGTTTATTCTCAGTTTTTAAGAGTAGGGTGGGGACTTTTGATCACAACATAGTGATAGCATTCATCAGGTGCTTCATAAGCGTTTGTAATCAAGTGATTGAATAAATGCTTGTGTGTATGTATGCAGTGGATTATTGGGTATGGTTTGATGGGAAAATAATCTAATTTTCTATTTTAAACTTTGGTGGCCCTATTTTATCAAAAATAAATGAATATGCTGGAAGGAGACACCACATTGCCTTTTTTGCTTACCTTAAGATCTCAATATTCTAAATGATATAATATTCTTAGGCCTTTTTATATGAACTGACAAGGATTTTTAAGTTCATTCTGCCAGCATTGTGTACCATCAAGGTACTTAACTTTTCTTTGTATAAACATTGAGTGAAAAAGGATCTCATGCTATTAGCAATGATGTAGTTAGAGTGCATGATTCCTAAGGTCTTCTATTTAAAAATACTTTGCCTGTGAGGGGCGCCTGAGTGGCTCAGTCAGTTAAGCGTATGACTTCAGCTCAGGTCATGATCTCGTGGTTCATGAGTTCAACCCCCACACTGAGCTCTGTGCTGACAGCTCAGAGCCTGGAGCCGGCTTCAGATTCTGTGTCTCCCTCTCTCACTGCCCCTCCCCTGCTTGCACTCAGTCCCTCTCTCAAAAATAAACAAACATTAAAAAAAATAGTTTCTCTGTGAGATGGATTTTAAAAGTCTAATGCTCCATTAGATGAATTCTAAGTAGCATGAGGTCTTGAACATTTTAATCATAAGATCATTGCCATGAATATTAGCTGATTCTGCCGGTTTGTCATTTACTTTATTATTAATTTTATTTATAGTTAACTTTAATCAAGCTTATTTTGGCAAGTGTCTTTTTAGAGGAAATTCTAGATGGAGGCTTTTCTAACCCTATGGTACGGGTTGATCTGACTTTAAAAAGCATTCTTTATAGAAAAGTTACATTCCAAGAGTTTTAATTATCATATAGAATCATGCTTCTCTATAACCGAAAGAGAAACCTAAAAATTTCCAAACCAGGATTGCACTTGTGAGCAAATAAGACTTTAGTTTTTAAATCTATATTCTTAAGTAAATCTTTTTCATCAAGTATCTACTGTCATGGCATTTACACTTTTTATCTGTTAAAAGCCCTATCATGTCCATAATTAAATTCATTAAGATGTTTCCATTTAACTCTTAAAAAGGTGACATTTTTTATTAAACTGAAAAGAGTTCATATCTTTGACACTAGGGATGCATATTGTTTACAAAAGCTAATTAAAACTAGATGAGGCCTGGAAACCTGGAGTGAATATTGCTCCAGAGATTGTGGCTTTTTATTGGAACCTTAGTTCCTTCAAAGTAGGGCAAGTGATTCTCTCTTCCCTTCCCCAACTTGAGTATCCCTCGTAGAGAAACCAGAGATGTTACATACATAGTAATTTCTGACAGGGAAATCAGCTGTAGACTCCTATGAGTCTAACTTTGTGTTCTGATTAAGTTTAGTAACTCTGATTTACTGGAAAATGAATTGTCCAGAATGGAGTAGAGATAAATGGTATTTTGCATGATCCAGATGAATTGTATTACTTGTTAGATGTTATCTATATAGAGATGTTTAGACAGTAGGAACTAAGTACTTTGTTTTAAGATTCTTAAATATGCTCCTCTTTACATTGCCTTTTTTAGAGATTCAGAGAAATGAACACTTCATAGTTTAACTATTTCTCTTTCTTTTTTCATTCTTTTTCCCTATCCCTTTTTCATGTCACCCAAAACCAAAAATGCCCTTTCAGAAACACAAAGTAGATCTTTTCTACAAGCTACGCCATGTGATGAATGAACTTATTGACCTTCGAAGGCAGCTACTGTCTGGTCACCTCACTCAGGATCAGGTGCGGGAGGTTAAGCGGCATATCACCGTGCGCCTGGACTGGGGTAATGAGTAAGTATGAATATCATTTGGGCATTTCAGTTACTTTATGTTAGCTCAGTTCTTACAGAGTTTGAACCTGATCAAAACTCTCTTTAGTGATGAAAAGACATTATTATATTCCACACTAAGCTTTGATCATTTTTAAGATGAGTAGTTGTTTCTTTTGGTTTAGCAAAGGGCACTTACTGGCTCTACACACTGAAACTCACACAGTTTTTATTTTATTTTATTTTTTATTTTTTAAAATTTACATCCAAATTAGTTAGCATATAGTGCAACAATGATTTCAAGAGTAGATTCCTTAGTGCCCCTTACCCATTTAGCCCATCCCCCCTCCCACAACCCCTTCAGTAACCCTCAGCTTGTTCTCCATATATCTCAATTTTTATTTTCACTTCTGGAATATTAAATAATTGGACTGCATTATCCTGTGAGGTCTCTTCCAGCTCAAATTCCTTGATTCTAGATCTCAGTAATCAGAGTACACTTTTGTTTCATCTTTTAGTATCTTTATTTTTTCAGGTGATTTCTGTGTCTTTTACATTTTATAGCCATGCAATTTATCTGAGTATGCATATACTCCAAATAGGAACTGTCTACATCTCTACTTCAAAATATTCTTAACTAATTTGTCATTCAAAAATAGTCCTGCATTTATGCAGGAGGTATGGTTATTTGTCATATATAGCATTCTAAGACTTTGGCATGGGAAGCTAGAGTAGATAGTATTCAAATTTTATTTCTTCCTAGATATAATAATTGATACAATTCTCAAGTGATTTTGTCTCATTATCTCATTATCTTAAAATCAAGTCCACTGAACTTTAAAGTGTCCAGGTTGTTTTCCTGGTCATACATATACTTTATGTATGTTTTAGTACAAGTCTTTAGCTCCTCACCCTCTCAAGATGTCATTGAAATGAAAAATAAAAAGAATGGGAGGGGGCCTAGCAATAAATGGAATATATGAACTCATTTCTAGAAGCTGGAATGTAGATAGAGTATTAATGATGAAGGAAGCCCAGTATACGTGGAAGAAACTTTAGCTAATAAAGAGATGTTCTGTCCAGCAGTTTGCAGAATCATGGAGGAGCATACCTTTGTGCTTAAAAAGGCAGGGGGATTGCTTAAAAGTATATAAAAGGAATAACCCACTGCCATGAGTAGAAAGACTGGCAGCCAGTCATTTCAGATAAACAAATACAAAGACAGACTGCCTGGGGGGAACTGGGCAACAAGAGTGTACTCTGGGACCTTTATTACAAAGCCCTCCATATTGTGTTATGTAAGGGTTTCAAATTGTAATGACCAGATCCCTTCCACTTACCAGAAAGAAACTTTGCTAGTCACCCACCATGTGCAAAAACTCCCCACACTTCTAGTGCTTTTTAAATTGGGATGGACAGGGGCACCTTGAGGTGGCTTGGTCAGTTAAGCATCCGACTTCGGCTCAGGTCATAATCTCACAGTCCGTGGGTTCGAGCCCCGTGTCAGGCTGTGCTGACAGCTTGGAGCCTGGAGCCTGCTTCAGATTCTGTGTCTCTTTCTCTCTCTGCCCCTCCCCCACTCATGCTCTGTCTCTCTCAAAAAAATGAATAAACGTTAAAAAAAATTTTTTAATTAAAAAAATAAATAAATTGGGATAGACAGTTGAGTATCACCAGGTATTAAAAAAAAAAGTTAGGGAGGGAGCCAAACCATAAGAGACTCTTAAAAACTGAGAATAAACTGAGGGTTGATGGGGGTGGGAGGGAGGGGAAAGTGCATGATGGGCATTGAGGAGGGCACCTGTTGGGATGAGCACTGGGTGTTGTATGGAAACCAATTTGACAATAAATTTCATATTAAAAAAAAGAAAGAAAAGATTAGATTGATAGTGATATGGTTAAAATTAAAAATAAAGGAAACAAAAAAAAAATCCTTCCATAGAGAAGAGAGAAAGACCAGGATAAACAAAATACTTTGCACCATTGGAAGGAAATAACCCGGCCCTCAAGACAACTAGAGATTAGTAAAGAACTTAAAAAAAAAAAAAAAAATCTCTCAGCACCCTCAGAGAGACTCAAGATCCATTATGTAAAATAAAGTACTCTGAAAAAGAAATAGAGAATGTGATTTCCCAAATAAAACATTTAAAAAGAGAACAGTAAGATAATTTTATGTTATTTCTGGGAAAATAAAACAAAAAGATGGGAAATGTTTGAAAAAAGAAGAGCAATACAAAGGTTCAGTCCAGGGGGCCTAATATCAGATACTATAATTTCCAGAAAAAGAACACAGGCAATAAAGAGGAGATCCTAAAGAAATGATAGAAGAGAATTTCCCAGAGCCAAAGAGCCAGGAGTCTTGGATTGGAAGATCCCACCAAATACCTAATATAATGAATGGGGGAAAAGCCCAAAATCCACAGCAAGGCATTGTAAGATATTTCAGTATTCCAGGGATGAAGAGAAGATCCTAAAAGGTTTTCAGGCAGGAAAACAAGTCTTCTTACAAAATAATAAGAATCACACCAACCTCAAAAGTTTTATCAGTAATACCAGATTCTAGGATATAATGAAGTAGTATCTTCACAATTCTGTAGGAAATGGTTTGCCAGCCAGAACTGTATTAACAGCAAAACTATCTAATTAAGTGTAAGGGCCAGCTAAAGCCATTTTAAAGTATTCATGGAAGTGGAAGTTACCTTTCATGGCTCCTTTCTTAAGAAGGGACTTGACAAGTGAATGTGTTCTTACAAAAGTGGAACAGCACATTAGGAAGGAGGAAACACAAAATCTAATAAAGTCGATCCAACCCAGAGTGGTGCTGTTCTTCCTTAGAAAAGAAAAAAAAAAGTACAACCCTAAATTGGCTATTTGTGAACTTTTGAAGTGACAGAGTTATGTCCTTGTTTGTTTCATTAAATTACACCCTCTCGTGGGTGATGGGTATTGAGGAGGGCACCTTTTGGGATGAGCACTGGGTGTTGTATGGAAACCAATTTGACAATAAATTTCATATATAAAAAAAAAAAATAAATAAATAAATTACACCCTCTCTTGACTGTCAGTAGGGTTACCTGGCACACACCACAGACTCCTTGTATGATATAATATGGATTCAGGTGTACCATAGATCAGACAGTATTCTCTAAATCTAACTTCAGCAATAAAAATCTTAGCAAAATACTGTATGTTACATATGGCATAGCTACTGATCCTACTTCCTCAGCCACAAACAGTACTGTTATAAAATGGTATTATATTTATTTAATAAATCAAAGGCAGTAATAATTTCAAAAATAATATTACTATGTGCCAAGCAAATTGTAAACTTGAACCAATGACACCAAGTTGTATATAAATCATTATGTTGCAGTTTAGCTGTAATTATACATACCAGTAAATAAGGAAGAGAAATATTCAAGAAGTATCAATATCTCTTTATAATAAAACATGGAGAACAGACCAATCAGATTTGGCAATCAAATCTGAAAACTTAAAGATACATGATAGCTTGGAAATGAGTTTATATCATATTTGAAAAAGGCAAAGACCATTAAGAATACCTGTCAGTAAATTGCAGAGCTGTTACACCTTCATTAATAACTTTTACTCAGCAAAGTGTGTATGTGTATTGGGGGGTGTACTTATATGTCCATTTTAATAAACATACAAATCAGGAACATAGTTCTATCCTCCTCCCTACTTCTTTCCTTACACCCTCCCTCCTCCCCTATTCCTCCTCTCCCAGCTTCTCTCTATCCTCTTCCATCTTTTCTCTATCCCACTGCACTTCTTTCTTTTCCTTCTTCCTCTTCTTTCCATTTATCCCTTTACTCCCAGTAGAAAATGTAAAACCTTGAGTGAGACCTTTTACATATATCATTACTAAAGGAAAAAGACATATTGCCCCCAAATCAATAGGACTATTTTCTCTGGTTTTCACTTGAACTAACCCTTTAAATTTTTTTCCTTCTTACTTTGAAAAAAGTAATATAAGTAAATATTAATCATATGTAATTTTAAACTTTTATGCCTTTTCCATATGTCTTTACAGAGACATCATAGCTCTGCCTTTTCAAAATCTATTTCAGAAGCTATTAAGAACAGCTAATGGGATGCCTGGGTGGATCAGCTGATTAGGCATCTAACTCTTACTCTCAGCCCAGGTTATGATCTCAAGTATTGTGAGTTCAAGCCCTGTGTTGGGCTCTTCTCTGACAGAGTGAAGCCTGCTTGAGATTCTCTGTTTCCCTCTCTCTGTCCCTCTCCCACACATGCTTTCTCTCTCTCTTTCTCAAAAATAAATAAATAAACATTAAAAAAAACAGCTATTAATTATGGAGTACATCTGCTTATATAAGGTGTCAGGTACATGGTCTAACTTATGCATTTTTAACTTTATTTATATTTTGAGAGAGACACAGGGTGTGAGGAGGGGAGAGGCAGAGAGAGAGGGAGAAGGAGAATCCCAAGCAGGCTCCATGCTGTCAGCGCACAGCCCAATGCAGGGCTCAATCTCACGAACCATGAGATCATGACCTGAGCTGATATCAAGAGTTGGATGCTTAACCACCTGAGCTACCCAGGTGCCCCTTACATATGTATTGTTATAATGAAATGCTATTATGCATTTCCAAGACAAGAGCTCTGTTTTGCCTGATGAGGGAACTGAGGCTCCAAAGTACTTTTTCCAGTGTTGCATAGTGAGTGGTAGAGCTGGGTTATGTACCCAGAACTGATCCCAAAGCTCATATACTTTAGGCAGGACCTTACCATCTCTCCAGTTTTTCTAAGATATTTTATTTTATTTTAGATGTTTATATTTGTTTTTGAGAGAGAGAGAGCACACACACATGAATACAAGTGGGGGAGGGGCAGAGGAAGAGGGGGGACAGAGGATCCAGAGCAGGCTCCGTGCTGACAGCAGAGAGCCTCATGTGGGGCTCAACCCCATAAACTGTGAGACCATGACCTGAGCCGAAGTTGGACACTCAACTGACTGAGCCACCCAGGCGCCCCCACCATCTCTCTGATTTTTAAGTGTGAGTCTTAAAACCAAGCAAATTATTGCCAGTATTTCTAGTTTGTGGGTTATTTGATCTTTGTCTTATTCTCCTAGTGTGAATACTGTATGTCCCGTAATATATATCTGATTTAACACTGAATTAGAACTTCCAAGGATAGAAACAAAACTGGTAATATACTTTTTTAAAGAGTTTAAATTAAATACAGAGCTCTCCACATCTACATAACCAATTTTTATTTTGTTTCCTGAGATTAAGAATATATTAATAAGAATATATTATTTATTATTTATTTCTAAAAATTATTATATTAAAATTCAGCATCCTTTATTGATAAAACCCCCCAAGAAAGCAGGGATAGAAGGAACATACCTCAACATCATAAAGGCCATGTATGAAAGGCCCACAGCTAATATCATCCTCACTGGGGAAAAACTAAAGGCTTTCTCCCTAAGGTCAGGAACATGACAGGGATCTCCACTCTCACGACTATTGTTCAACATAGTACTGGAGGTCCTAGCGTCAACAGTCAGACAACAAAAATAAAGAAAAAGAGTATAAATTTACAAAGAAGTCAAACTTTCACCCTTTGCAGATGACATAATACTCTACATGGAAAACCCAAAAGATTCCACTGAAAAAGTGCTAGAACTGTTGCATTAAGTCAGCATAGTCACAGCATATAAAATCAACAATCAAATTGGTTGCATTTCTATATACCAATAATGAAGCAGCAGAAAGAGAAATCAAGGAATAGTTCCCATTTACAATTGTATCAAAAACCATAAGATACCTAGGAATAAACCTAACCAAAGAGGTAAAAGATCTGTACACTGAAAACTATAGAAAGTTTATGAAAGAAATTACAGATGACACAAAGAAATAGAAAAACATTCCACGCTCATGGATTGGAAGAACACATATTGTTAAAATGTTGATACTACCCAAAGCAATCTACACAGTCAGTGCAATCCCTATCAAAATAACATCAGCATTCTTCATAGAGCTAGAACAATCCTAAAATTTGTTTGGAAGCACAAAAGACCCCAAATAGCCAAAATAATGTTGAAAAAGAAAAGGAAAGCTGGAGGCATTGTAACTCTGAACTTTAAGCTATATTACAAAGCTGTAGTCAAGGCAGTATGATAGTGGCATAAACACAGACACATAGGTCAATGTACTAGAATAGAGAACCCAGAAATGGAGCCACAAATATATGGCCAACTAATCTTCGACAAAGCAAGAAAGAACATCCAATGGGAAAAAGTCTCTTTAGCAAATGGTGCTGGGAGAACTGGACAGCAACAAGAAGAAGAATGAAACTGGGCCACTTTCTTATGCTGTACACAAAAATAAATTCAGAATGGATTAAAGACCAGAATGGATTAATGTGAGATAGGAGCCATTCAAATCCTACAGGAGAACACAGGCAGCAACTTCTTTGACCTAGGCCACAGCAACTTCTTACTTAACATGTCTCCAGAGGCAACAGAAAGAGAAGCAAGAATGAATTATTGGGACCTCATCAAGATAAGAAGCTTCTGCACAGCAAAGGAAACAATCAACAAAACTAAAAGGCAACCGATGGAATGGGAGAAGGTTTGCAAATGACATGTCGGATAAGGGTTAGTATCCAAAATCTATAAAGAACTTAGCAAACTCAACACCCAAAACCAAATAATCCAGTGAAGAAATGGGGAGAAGACACGAATAGACACTTTTCCAAAGAAGACATCCAGATGGCTAACAGACACATGAAAAGATGTTTCAACATCACTCATCTCAGGGAAATTCTAATGAAGACCACAGTGAGATACCATGTCACACCTGTCAGAATGGCTACAATTAACAACTTAGGAAACACCAGGTGTTGGCGAGGATGTGGAGAAAGGGCAACCCTTTTGCACTGTTGGTGGGTATGCAAATTTTTGTGGTCACTCTGGGAAACAGTATGGAGGTTCCTCAAAAAATTAAAAGTAGAACCACCCTACAATCCAGCTATACCCTACTAGGTATTTATCCAAAGGATAGAAAAATGCTGATTCAATGGGGTTCATGAACCCCAATGTTATAGCAGCGCTATCAACAATAGCCAAATTATGGGAAGAGCCCAAATGTCCATCAGCTGATAAATGGATAAGGAAGGTGTGGTGTGGTGTGTGCATGCACGCATGAGTGATCTGGAATATTACATGGCAATCAAGAAGAATGAAATCTTGCCATTTGTAACAACATGGATGGAACTAGAGTGTCTTATTCCAAGTGAAATAAGTCAGAGAAAGACAAATACCATATGATTTCACTTATATGTGGAATTTAAGAAACACAGCACATGGACTTAAGGGAAGTGAAGGAAAAACAAGATAAATAGAGGGAGACAAACCATAACAGACTGTTAAAGACAGAGCGAATTGAGGGTTGCTGGAGGGGAGGTGAATGAGGGGATGGACTAAATGGGTGATAGGCATTAAGGATGGCATTTGTTGGGATGAGCACTGGGTGTTATATATATAAGTGATGAATCACTGGGTTCCACTTCTGAAACCAATACTACACTGTATGGTAACTAACTTCAATTTAAATAAATAAATTTTTAAAAAGAATTATTTATTTGGCAAAAAAAATTGGAACAATATAACTTATATTTATTGGCCTATTTACATATGGGTACACTCATTCCGTAAGTAAAAATTGGTATCATGTAACAATCAGCACTTATAATGTTATGTTCTTCTGGACCACTTTCTTACTCCATACACAAAAATAAACTCAAAATGGATGAAAGACCTAAATGTAAGACAGGAAGCCATCAAACTCCCCGAGGAGAAAGCAGGCAAAAACCTCTTTGATCTTGGCTGCAGCACCTTCTTACTCAATGTGTCTCTGGAGGCAAGGGAAACAAAAGCAAAAATGAAGTGCTGGGACCTCATCAAAATAAAAAACTTCTGCACAGTGAAGGAAACAATCAGCAAAACTAAAAGGCAACTGACAGAATGGGGGAAGATATTTATAAATGGCATATCAGATAAAGGGTTAGTATCTAAAATCTATAAAGAACTTATCAAACTCAACACCCAAAAAACAAATAATCCATTGAAGAAATGGGCAAAAGACACGAACTGACACTTCTCCAAAGAACACATCCAGATGGCCAACCGACACATGAAAAAATGCTCAATATCACTCATCATCAGGGAAATACAAATCAAAACCACAGTGAGATACCACATTACACCTGTCAGAAAGGCGAACATTAACAACTCAGGCAACAACAGATGTTGGCGAGGATGTGGAGAAAGAGGATCTCTTTTCCGTTGTTGGTGGGAATGCAAGCTGGTGCAGCCACTCTGGAAAGCAGCTACTCTGGAAAACACTCAAAAAACTATAAATTGGAACTACCCTATGACCCAGCAATTGCACTATTAGGCATTTATCCATGGGATACAGGTGTGCTGTTTCGAAGGGACACATGCACCCCCATGTTTATAGCAGTACTACCAACAATAGCCAAAGTATGGAAAGAGCCTAAATGCCCATCGATGGATGAATGGATAAAGAAGATGTGGTATATATATACAATGAAGTATTACTCGGCAATCAAAAAGAGTGAAATCTTGCTGTTTGCAACTACGTGGATGGAACTGGAGGGTATTATGCTAAGTGAAATTAGTCAGAGAAAGACAAAAATCATGACTTCACTCATACGAGGACTTTAAGAGACAAAATAAATGAACATAAGGGAAGGGAAACAAAAATAATATAAAAACAGGGAGGGGGACAAAACAGAAGAGATTCATAAATATGGAGAACAAACTGAGGGTTGCTAGAGGCGGTGTGGGAGGGGGGATTGGCTAAATAGGTAAGGGACACTAAGGAATTTACTCCTGAAATCATTGTTGCACTATATGCTAACTAATTTAGATGTAAATTAAAAAAAATAAAAAATTAAATTAAAAAAAAGTTATGTTCCTATATTTTTAGAAACTGAAATATGGGAAGGGCATGAAACAAAGTTGTGCTCAAATGAGCTGGCCATTATCTCTGCATAAGTCTGTTCAAAGAGTAAGCCAGTTAATTATATCCTCTCCAAAGGAATTTTAAAATTATTTCTAGTAATGTAATTTTAATGTGTTAATATTTTCAGCACCTTCCATAAAGATGTTACTAGAAGTTTCTTCTCTTTAATCTCACATTATATAGCATAGCTAAATTAAATTTGTGTTAATCCAGGATTGACACATTTTAACTGATCTTTACCTTAGAAAAACACCTAAGGAATGCTTTATTCATAGAATAATTTATGAGATTTTTGTATTTCTTCTTCAGGTAGAAAGTACAGATTTGAATATAGTCTAAACACTTTATAAGCTGTTGAATTAGGATAATGTTTCTATTGATCATAAATATCAAATGAAACAATCGGTATCTTTTTATTCCAAAGTCTCAACATTAAGACAAATCACCAATAAATACATAATTTCCAGTTCTTCTCTTGTCTTTATCTGATACTGTCATATTCTCTGTACCCCCCCCTTTTGTACCTTCCCTCTCAGATTTTTCATATATCTTAACCCACCCATATCCCGTTCTTCCCGCTTAGTTCTTCCCTCACCAAGAAATTCCTTTTAGAGGAAGCAGCACAAGCAGAAGCTTGGGTTGTAGTATGCAGAAAATCCTGCCACCCCATCCCCCACCCCAACAAGTTTCCTCTGAGTAGATTTTAGCTAGGACTCGGAAGGTCTTATGACTCAGTACTTTTCTTTTAAGGACATGGTGATATTGTCCAGCTTTAGGACATCTGAAATTAGCAGAAGTTTCCAGTGACTTCTTTTTTTTTTTTTTAATTTTTTTTTTTTTTTCAAACGTTTATTTTTATTTTTGGGACAGAGAGAGACAGAGCATGAACGGGGGAGGGGCAGAGAGAGAGGGAGACACAGAATCGGAAACAGGCTCCAGGCTCTGAGCCATCAGCCCAGAGCCCAACGCGGGGCTCGAACCCACGGACCACGAGATCGTGACCTGGCTGAAGTCGGACGCTTAACCGACTGCGCCACCCAGGCGCCCCTCCAGTGACTTCTTAGAGTTACTCTGATACAGGGTGTTGTGCCTGTCAATTAGTAACTTGCCATATCCAAGAAATCTGAGATAACAATGTTTAAAGTATGCATGTGTCAAAATCCTTTGGTGAAGTTATGTTCAAATGGCTAAATTTCTCTCTCCCTCCCTCTCTCACTCTCCGTCTCTCTCCCTCTCTCCCTCCCTCTCTCCCCTCAGTCCTCTCTGTGTCTGTCTCTCTGCATCTGTTTTGCTCATCATCATCCCCTGAACTTAGCACAATACCTGCCCTTGGCAGGCACCATGTGAATGTATCTAATACAACAGGTTTGTTTTTATGCCTGGTGACCACTCATTCACCAATCTGTATTTGTTTCCTCTGGATTGATACACTGACACAAAAATCATCCCTCAAACTATTGTGACTAAATTGATTACAGTCACTTATTAGTACTTAACCGTCATGGTTATTAGTAGAAAGATAGCAGGTAGAAGTGGGAATACCATAGGCTCAGAGTAAGACAGACATAGTTTGAGACAAGCCCAACTCTGCTGCCTTAATAGTCCACCTAGTTAACCTCTCTGTACTTTAGTTTTCTCAATTTTAAAATGGATCTAATACTGTCTACTTCCCATAGTGCTTAAAGATGATATATATAAAATGCCTATCCCAAGTAAATGTTCAGTAAAGGGTAGCTGTTATTAGTTATGTCATATTATATTATTGTATAAATATAAATATACTAGGCTTTCATTAGTGTAGTTATTAGCCATATGCTCTCTTTACAATAAGCATTAGAAAAAGCCAGTACATACAGGAAATCCTAGTATCGCTAGTCTTTCTCAACCAATTTTGGGAGAGAACTAAGTTCTGGAGCCTTAACACATCCATTGTATATGATTAATTAACTTCAAATTATTTTCTATGTTCTGTGGTTTAGATAAGGAACCCCAGAAGAAAAAGATACAATAGAAAATAGAATATAAAACATTCTTACATATATATATGTGTGTGTGTGTGTGTGTGTGTGTGTGTATACACATATATATTAGAATGCACATATATATGTGCATACATATATATATATGATTCAAATAATATGATATAGAGTTTCAGGGCCTTTAAAGAGCTGCACCTGGAAGAATGTAGGACTAGGAATATCTCTTACTCACTGCTGTGTCCATAAGTTCAGCATGAGCCTAGCACAGAGTAGGTGGTGATAAAGTATTGAACTATTGGAATGAATGAGTGATCAGTGCCAGGTGGCAAGACAAGACTAAATGTTTTTGTGAAGAATGTGCACCTATAGGATTAGACTACTTTTGAAAACTCAGCTCTATACTACATCTGTATATAGATATACATAGATGTATTAATTCTCCTGCTTGTGTCCCTCTGTTCAAGAGTCTCTTTTTCAGATATTGTAGTTCTTTGATCACCATCCTTGTAATTTAAGCCATATTTTTGTTAATGATGCCACACGTAATTATGATAATTATAACAGCAGTAATAGTTTGCAGTGCCAGACAGTGTGCTAAATGCTTCCATGGATTGATCTTTACAACAGCCTGTGATAGTAGATAAGATAGTGTGGCTTGGTGGAAGAGCCAAAATGCAAACCAGGCAATCTGACACCAAAGCCCATGCTCCTCAGTACTCTGTTGCACTGCCTCCCAATGCTGCGAAGACAGGGAAGAGACTAAATTGACCACTCCCTGCACTTCCTGTTCACTATTCTTAGAGTAAACCACTGAGAGAAATAGAAATAGTCAGAAACCTCTTTTCCAGAATAAAATTTGTAGTGAACGAGTGTGGCTTCTCACCATGCAGCATCTCTGCCTTTTTTTCAGTGAGGCCAGTCCTCCAATTTAGCTTTGGAAAACTACTCTTCCTCCTTTGAAGACTATCTCAGTAGAAGGAACTTAGTCTTTGGTTTTTATAAGATCACCCATTAATAATTTTTCTATTGCCTATGATAATGAAATCAAGAAACAAAAAGGCACTGTGCTCTAGTGAGGGGGAGAATCAGTGTGATGAATATGAACATTTGCTTGACTCACAACTGCTGTATTCTCCATACCCAGCACCATTGGTGGGAAATGATAGGTCCTCAGAGAGTACCTATGGGGTGAGTGGATGGGTGTCTGCATGGATAGTTGAATGGACAAGCAAGCTAAGTTTATCAGAGTGCTAAGACAGAGTGTACATAAATGCCAGTCTCCAGACATTCCCATTGCTCTGTGTGGTACACAACCACAGAGCACATACACTCAATCCTAGTCCTATTGACTTAGGTCCATTGGAATTTTTTTCTTATGCTGTTGTTTTGAAAACATCTGTTTTGAGTGGAATATGTGCACAGTCTTTTTGTTATTTAATTGTAATATTTAGACTATCATATATTTTGTGAGCACTAATGGTTAAAGAATATGTATGGAGAACCAGAAAACCACCAGAGGATTAGCAGAACGGAGTCGCCGGAGCCAAGCGCAGACGAGAGGCCCACGGAAGAGGGTAGGAAGGGCGGCGAGGCGGTCCGCGCTCCACAGACTGGCGGGAGGGAGCCGGGGCGGAGGGGCGGCTCGCCGGCCAAGCAGAGCCCCCGAGTCTGGCTTGCAAAAAGCGGAGGGGCCTGACGGACTGTGTTCCGACAGCAAGCGCGACTTAGCGTCTGGGAAGTCATAAGTTAACAGCTCTGCTCAGAAAGCGGGAAGGCTGGAGGACAAAGGGAAGGAGAGCTGCTGAGCCCCCGGACGACAGAGCTCACTTTGGTGGGGAACAAAGGTGCTCGCCAGCGCCATCTTCCCCGCCCATCCCCCAGCCAAAATCCCAAAGAGAACCAGTTCCTGCCAGGGAACTTGCTCGCTCCGCACAAACACCCAACTCTGCGCTTCTGCGGAGCCAAACCTCCGGCAGCGGATCTGACTCCCTCCTGCTGCCACAGGGCCCCTCCTGAAGTGGATCACCTAAGGAGAAGCAAGCTAAGCCTGCCCCTCCTGCCCCTGTGCACCTTGCCTACCCACCCCAGCTAAGACGCCAGATCCCCAGCATCACAAGCCTGGCAGTGTGCAAGTAGCCCAGACAGACCACCCCACCCCACAGTGAATCCCGCCCCTAGGAGAGGGGAAGAGAAGGCACCCACCAGTCTGACTGTGGCCCCAGCGGTGGGCTGGGAGCAGACATCAGGTCTGACTGCGGCTCCGCCCACCAACTCCAGTTATACACCACAGCACAGGGGAAGTGCCCTGCAGGTCCTCACCACGCCAGGGACTATCCAAAATGACCAAGCGGAAGAATTCCCCTCAGAAGAATCTCCAGGAAATAACAACAGCTAATGAGCTGATCAAAAAGGATTTAAATAATATAACAGAAAGTGAATTTAGAATAATAGTCATAAAATTAATCGCTGGGCTTGAAAACAGTATAGCTGACAGCAGAGAATCTCTTGCTACAGAGATCAAGGGACTAAGGAACAGTCACGAGGAGCTGAAAAACGCTTTAAACGAAATGCATAACAAAATGGAAACCACCACGGCTCGGATTGAAGAGGCAGAGGAGAGAATAGGTGAACTAGAAGATAAAGTTATGGAAAAAGAGGAAGCTGAGAAAAAGAGAGATAAAAAAATCCAGGAGTATGAGGGGAAAATTAGAGAACTAAGTGATACACTAAAAAGAAATAATCTACGCATAATTGGTATCCCAGAGGAGGAAGAGAGAGGGAAAGGTGCTGAAGGGGTACTTGAAGAAATAATAGCTGAGAACTTCCCTGAACTGGGGAAGGAAAAAGGCATTGAAATCCAAGAGGCACAGAGAACTCCCTTCAGACGTAACTTGAATCGATCTTCTGCACGACATATCATAGTGAAACTGGCAAAATACAAGGATAAAGAGAAAATTCTGAAAGCAGCAAGGGGTAAACGTGCCCTCACATATAAAGGGAGACCTATAAGACTCGTGACTGATCTCTCTTTTGAAACTTGGCAGGCCAGAAAGAATTGGCACGAGATTTTCAGTGTGCTAGACAGAAAAAATATGCAGCCGAGAATCCTTTATCCAGCAAGTCTGTCATTTAGAATAGAAGGAGAGATAAAGGTCTTCCCAAACAAACAAAAACTGAAGGAATTTGTCACCACTAAACCAGCCCTACAAGAGATCCTAAGGGGGACCCTGTGAGACAAAGTACCAGAGACATCACTACAAGCATAAAACACACAGACATCACAATGACTCTAAACCCATATCTTTCTATAATAACACTGAATGTAAATGGACTAAATGCGCCAACCAAAAGACATAGGGTATCAGAATGGATAAAAAAACAAGACCCATCTATTTGCTGTCTACAAGAGACTCATTTTAGACCTGAGGACACCTTTAGATTGAGAGTGAGGGGATGGAGAACTATTTATCATGCTACTGGAAGCCAAAAGAAAGCTGGAGTAGCCATCCTTATATCAGACAAACTAGACTTTAAATTAAAGGCTGTAACAAGAGATGAAGAAGGACATTATATAATAGTGACAGGGTCTATCCATCAGGAAGAGCTAACAATTATAAATGTCTATGCGCCGAATACCGGAGCGCCCAAATATATAAAACAATTACTCATAAACACAAGCAACCTTATTGATAAGAATGTGGTAATTGCAGGGGACTTTAACACCCCACTTACAGAAATGGATAGATCATCTAGACACACGATCAATAAAGAAACAAGGGCCCTGAATGAGACATTGGATCAGATGGACTTGACAGATATATTTAGAACTCTGCATCCCAAAGCAACAGAATATACTTTCTTCTCGAGTGCACATGGAACATTCTCCAAGATAGATCATATACTGGGTCACAAAACAGCCCTTCATAAGTTTACAAGAATTGAAATCATACCATGCATACTTTCAGACCACAACGCTATGAAGCTTGAAATCAACCACAGAAAAAAGTCTGGAAAACCTCCAAAAGCATGGAGGTTAAAGAACACCCTACTAACGAATGAGTGGGTCAACCAGGCAATTAGGGAAGAAATTAAAAAATATATGGAAACAAACGAAAATGAAAATACAACAATCCAAATGCTTTGGGACGCAGCGAAGGCAGTCCTGAGAGGAAAATACATTGCAATCCAGGCCTATCTCAAGAAACAAGAAAAATCCCAAATACAAAATCTAACAGCACACCTAAAGGAAATAGAAGCAGAACAGCAAAGGCAGCCTAAACCCAGCAGAAGAAGAGAAATCATAAAGATCAGAGCAGAAATAAACAATATAGAATCTAAAAAAACTGTAGAGCAGATCAATGAAACGAAGAGTTGGTTTTTTGAAAAAATAAACAAAATTGACAAACCTCTAGCCAGGCTTCTCAAAAAGAAAAGGGAGATGACCCAAATAGATAAAATCATGAATGAAAATGGAATTATTACAACCAATCCCTCAGAGATACAAACAATTATCAGGGAATACTATGAAAAATTATATGCCAACAAATTGGACAACCTAGAAGAAATGGACAAATTCCTGAACACCCACACTCTTCCAAAACTCAATCAGGAGGAAATAGAAAGCTTGAACAGACCCATCACCAGCGAAGAAATTGAATCGGTTATCAAAAATCTCCCAACAAATAAGAGTCCAGGACCAGATGGCTTCCCAGGGGAGTTCTACCAGACGTTTAAAGCAGAGATAATACCTATCCTTCTCAAGCTATTCCAAGAAATAGAAAGGGAAGGAAAACTTCCAGACTCATTCTATGAAGCCAGTATTACTTTGATTCCTAAACCAGACAGAGACCCAGTAAAAAAAGAGAACTACCGGCCAATATCCCTGATGAATATGGATGCAAAAATTCTCAATAAGATACTAGCAAATCGAATTCAACGGCATATAAAAAGAATTATTCACCATGATCAAGTGGGATTCATTCCTGGGATGCAGGGCTGGTTCAACATTCGCAAATCAATCAACGTGATACATCACATTAACAAAAAAAAAGAGAAAAACCATATGATCCTGTCAATCGATGCAGAAAAGGCCTTTGACAAAATCCAGCACCCTTTCTTAATAAAAACTCTTGAGAAAGTCGGGATAGAAGGAACATACTTAAAGATCATAAAAGCCATTTATGAAAAGCCCACAGCTAACATCATCCTCAACGGGGAAAAACTGAGAGCTTTTTCCCTGAGATCAGGAACACGACAGGGATGCCCACTCTCACCGCTGTTGTTTAACATAGTGCTGGAAGTTCTAGCATCAGCAATCAGACAACAAAAGGAAATCAAAGGCGTCAAAATTGGCAAAGATGAAGTCAAGCTTTCGCTCTTTGCAGATGACATGATATTATACATGGAAAATCCGATAGACTCCACCAAAAGTCTACTAGAACTGATACATCAATTCAGCAAAGTTGCAGGATACAAAATCAATGTACAGAAATCAGTTGCATTCTTATACACTAACAATGAAGCAACAGAAAGACAAATAAAGAAACTGATCCCATTCACAATTGCACCAAGAAGCATAAAATACCTAGGAATCAATCTAACCAAAGATGTAAAGGATCTGTATGCTGAAAACTATAGAAAGCTTATGAAGGTAATTGAAGAAGATTTAAAGAAATGGAAAGACATTCCCTGCTCATGGATTGGAAGAATAAATATTGTCAAAATGTCAATACTACCCAAAGCTATCTACACATTCAATGCAATCCCAATCAAAATTGCACCAGCATTCTTCTCGAAACTAGAACAAGCAATCCTAAAATTCATATGGAACCACAAAAGGCCCCGAATAGCCAAAGTAATTTTGAAGAAGAAGACCAAAGCAGGAGGCATCACAATCCCAGACTTTAGCCTCTACTACAAAGCTGTCATCATCAAGACAGCATGGTGTTGGCACCAAAACAGACACATAGACCAATGGAATAGAATAGAAACCCCGGAACTAGACCCACAAACGTACGGCCAACTAATCTTTGACAAAGCAGGAAAGAACATCCAATGGAAAAAAGACAGTCTCTTCAACAAATGGTGCTGGGAGAACTGGACAGCAACATGCAGAAGGTTGAAACTAGACCACTTTCTCACACCATTCACAAAAATAAACTCAAAATGGATAAAGGACCTGAATGTGAGACAGGAAACCATCAAAACCTTAGAGGAGAAAGCAGGAAAAGACCTCTCTGACCTCAGCCGTAGCAATCTCTTACTCAACACATCCCCAAAGGCAAGGGAATTAAAAGCAAAAGTGAATTACTGGGACCTTATGAAGATAAAAAGCTTCTGCACAGCAAAGGAAACAACCAACAAAACTAAAAGGCAACCAACGGAATGGGAAAAGATATTTGCAAATGACATATCGGACAAAGGGCTAGTATCCAAAATCTATAAAGAGCTCACCAAACTCCACACCCGAAAAGCAAATAACCCAGTGAAGAAATGGGCAGAAAACATGAATAGACACTTCTCTAAAGAAGACATCTGGATGGCCAACAGGCACATGAAAAGATGTTCAGCGTCGCTCCTTATCAGGGAAATACAAATCAAAACCACACTCAGATATCACCTCACGCCAGTCAGAGTGGCCAAAATGAACAAATCAGGAGACTATAGATGCTGGAGAGGATGTGGAGAAACGGGAACCCTCTTGCACTGTTGGTGGGAATGCAAATTGGTGCAGCCGCTCTGGAAAGCAGTGTGGAGGTTCCTCAGAAAATTAAAAATAGACCTACCCTATGACCCAGCAATAGCACTGCTAGGAATTTATCCAAGGGACACAGGAGTACTGATGCATAGGGGCACTTGTACCCCAATGTTCATAGCAGCACTCTCAACAATAGCCAAATTATGGAAAGAGCCTAAATGTCCATCAACTGATGAATGGATAAAGAAATTGTGGTTTATATACACAATGGAGTACTACGTGGCAATGAGAAAAAATGAAATATGGCCTTTTGTAGCAACGTGGATGGAACTGGAGAGTGTGATGCTAAGTGAAATAAGCAATACAAAGAAAGACAGATACCATATGGTTTCACTCTTATGTGGATCCTGAGAAACTTAAGAGAAACCCATGGGGGAGGGGAACAAAAAAAAAAAAAAAAAAAAAAAAGAGGTTAGAGTGGGAGAGAGCCAAAGCATAAGAGACTGTTGAGAACTGAGAACAAACTAAGGGTTGATGGGGGGTGGGAGGGAGGAGAGGGTGGGTGATGGGTACTGAGGAGGGCACCTTTTGGGATGAGCACTGGGTGTTGTATGGAAACCAATTTGACAATAAATTTCATATATAAAAAAAAAAAAAAAAGAATATGTATGGAATTTTGATTCATTTTTGTATTTAAAATGTTTCAAAAGAAGGACTACAGAAATTTGGAAAATGTTTTTAATGATGAGTTGGATGATTCCACTTCCCTAATGCAAATACTAATGCCATTTAAAAATCTTTCCTCTGTTTTTCTAAATGTATATAAAAGTATTTTAAATACTTTGAGATCATATCTGCAAAATTATCTTTATGGTATAAATTGCTTTTTATGATAAGAAAGGTAGAAAGGATGTGCTTCAGCTTTCTCTTGCTTTCCATGACACTGCTGCTTTTACATCCCTTAAGTGTTAGAAGCCAGAGACCTGAAATATCAGAGAAATTAAAAATAGTTAATATGAGGTGACTGAATGGAATATTTCCTTGATGTAAGAACTCAGGATCCCAGTGGTGAAAAATTAAATCTCTTATCAACTTAAGTATATTCTATAATCAGATTCAATGGCATGGCTTTACCATTAAACTGTAAGCTATCATAGTTAAAGCCAACAGTGTATTACTACTGATCTCAACATGCAAAACTGAGGATTTTGTTTTTTGCACTTAGTACCAAAAATTATTTCTTCCTTAAAAATTCATGTTTTTCTATTAAGGATAATGTAAGTTATAATATATATATAATAGAAAAACTTGAGTTTTTATCTTTTGGTAGAAAAATAGATTTCTTCTTTATTCTTGCCTGCTGAAAAGTACCAATCTAAATTTTGATTCTTAATCATGGTAATCGCTTTAGCCTATACAATTAGTATATTTGCTCCCACCTTTTTCATATAGATTCTTATTTTTATTTTAGCAATCTTACTGCAACTTCTTTAACCTCTTCATATCTTTTCCTATGAATAGGTTATAAATTATAAAGAAAACAAGTCTGCATTTTGGATGTACACATAGTTTTATCTTAGATGAGTGGTGCTTTTATGCACAGAAAGAGTCTACGGAATTAGTTTTTCTAGCATCTTCCTTTAAAATTTTTTTTTTAATGTTTATTTATTTTTGATGACAGAGCATGAGCAGGAGAGGAGCAGAAAGAGAAGGAGACACAGAATCCAGAGCAGGCTCCAGGCTCTGAGCTGTCAGCACAGAGCCCAATGCAGGGTTTGAACACAGGAACCGTGAGACCATGACCTGAGCCACAGTTGGTTGCTTAACCGACTGAGTCACCTAAGTGCCCCTATTTTGCTAGCATTTTCTTTTTTTTTTTTAATTTTTTTTCAATGTTTTTTATTAATTTTTGGGACAGAGAGAGACAGAGCATGAACGGGGGAGGGGCAGAGAGAGAGGGAGACACGGAATCGGAAACAGGCTCCAGGCTCCGAGCCATCAGCCCAGAGCCCGACGCGGGGCTCGAACTCACGGACCGCGAGATCGTGACCTGGCTGAAGTTGGACGCTTAACCGACTGCGCCACCCAGGCGCCCCATGCTAGCATTTTCTAAAAGCAGTTCATCATCTAGTTGAAGAGAAAAAAAATATATACTCCTTTCATTGTCTATAGAATACTTTTGCGAGATGCAGTGATTCATAACCCTTGTGCTGTAGTATAGGGTGGTCACAGAGCAGCTCTGACACCCTGATAAGAGTTATTGACTATCTCCTCAGAAAAAATTCATACATGAATACACACATACTGTTGTAAGCAGTTTTGGGGGCCACAATTCCCTAACTCCATTTGACTCCAGGTTTAGAAAGTAAGAAAGGAGCTAACATTTACTGAATATAAATTATGTTTCATATTTGAACCCAAGATTTCTGGTTCTCTGGAGTTATTTTCACTGTTTCATACTAACTGCCAATCAATTGCCAATCACTATCTTTTATTCTTTCCTCCCCAAGTTATACCAGATCTTCTGAATATGGGGGTATTTTTAGGAGTAATACTCCTTGGTTAAACTTTCATCTAAAGTTTCTTAAGATATTGACTAATGTGTGGTAAAGTCTTTACTATAACCAATGTCAGTATTAATTAAATTGGAAATGAGATAAAAACTCAACTAGGGGCTCCCAGGTGGCTCAGTCAGTTAAGTGTCGACTTCGGCTCAGGTCATGATCTCATGGTTCATGGGTTCAAGCCCCACATCAGGCTCTGTGCTGACAGCCTATTTCAGATTCTGTGTCTCCATCTCTCTCTGCCCCTCCCTGCTCATGCTCTATCCCTGTCTGTCTCTCAAAAATGAATAAACATTAAAAAAAAATTTTTTAACTCTTATTCATTTTTGAGAGACAGAGACAGCTTGTGAGCGGATGAGGGGCAGAGAGAGAGGGAAACACAAAATCTGAAGCAGGCTCCAGGCTCCAAGCTGTCAGCACAGAGCCCGACGCGGGGCTCAAACTCACAAACTGTGAGATCATGACCTGAGCAAAGTCGGACGCTTAACCAACTGAGCCACCAAGGCGACCCCCCAAAATTTTTTTAACTCAACTAAAACATACATTCTTTGAGTTTGATATCTTTCAGAGGTGATTTTTATGTGTTTGAATTACAAATCTACTTAGATCCTGAATGATTTTTTCATGCTAATGAAAGTAATGCATGACTAAGCCTTGAGCATACTTGTAGGATTGGTAGGATGAGAAAAATGAACATGACTTATCAATGATCTATAGAAAATGCATTCTTAATTCAAAAATCTGTTAGAGAAATGATATTGAATAAATTTATTTTTCCATCAGAAGGGGGAACTACTTGGGGATTAAAACTATCACAGTCTTAAAATCCCCAGCCTCATTTATTTACCTACTGGTGAGCACAATTAGCTGTTACTGTATAAAGGCATGTCCCTGCTGGGGTAATGTCTCAACCTCTGTACACAAGGTTATGGCAAATAAGAACTTCTGGGCACATAAAAGGAGATGAGTAATTGAAGGACATGGCATGCTGAGTGTGTTCTTTCTCTTTACTAGGCATTTGGGCCTGGACTTGGTGCCTCGAAAGGACTTTGAAGTAGTGGATTCAGACCAGATTAGTGTCTCAGATCTCTATAAAATGGTAAGAAATCTAACACAGGGTAAGCTTGTTCCTACACACTTCATTATTTCTTCTTTGTTTGTTATTCCTACTTACACTATGAAACAGTATTGCTAAAATTGTTCCTTTGTCTTTGTCCCAGTGTATGTAAGGGATCTGCCTTATTCTGACACTACATATCACCATTGCTTTCTAAATGGAAATACTGTGCAAGGCTGTATTGTAACATCCAGGGATCATTTATCTGTTGGTTTTGCTAGTGAATGGAGTTCCTTCAGCCTGCATCCAAAATTCTGTCTCTCACCACCTCTTAAGAAGGGAAGGTAGTTGAAGCTGTAAAGATCCAGTTTATTGGTTAATGTAGTGATTGAACCTGGAAATAATTTAAAATATAGTAAGAGACAGACGTGATACATCCTTAGCTGTCTATTGGCTGTTACTAAAATGTATTGAGTTAATTGATGATGAAGATTACATTTTACAGCCTGAATGAGAAGTAACCAAAGGTAAAAAATTTTAAGGTAAAACAAATAAAGATCAGAAGCCTCAGGTGACTATTAAGCTTAAACTAAGGGACTGGGTAAAATATTGCTTTGTGGAGTTATGTATTTGAGTGTTTATTGAAAGAATTACAAGTTTCTATTTAAGGAAAATGTAATTTTTTAGGTAACTTTGAGGATACAAAGTATGTTGCCTGGTCAAGGACCTTTGGAAATTTGCCTAAGTTACACACAAGTAACATATCAATTGCTAATGTATATTTGCTAGTGTAGGAAAGCATTTGTGTATAGTTGCCCTAACTATGCTCTGTTCAGTATGATGCTGTAAAGCATGAGATTTAGAGATTAAAGATGAACAAGACTTATCCCATCCCTCGAGAATATCACCATCTGGAATATCGATGTTCTTTACCCTTTCTGGGTCATGGAGATCAGAGAGAATTTCTTCCCAGGACAATGCAAGTATGGTTTTGCACACAAAGTTTTACCCTCAATTTTAAGTAATTGACAGTTACTTCTTATGTTTTCCCATGAAGTCCATACATGGCCCCCAGGTTGAGAAACTAGTCTAGTGGGATCAAATAGACCACAAACAAACAATTCCCGTATATGTGCTGTATGCCATAAATGTATTAAGATGTTGTTAGAGGGAGTGACTGATTATCTGGGGCTGGGAAAAATCAGTGAAAACTTCCAGAAACAGTAATACTTACTGTAAACCTTGAGGGGTAGACAGGGGATCACCCAGAAGACAAACAAGAAGGAGAGACATTCCAAAATGGAATAGAGAAGCGGTAGTTCTAGGAAACTATCAGATATTTGGTAAGTTTGGCACGTAAGTATGTGTTAATAATTGGGAGGTAAGTCACAGAAGGAGGCAAGGGTCAGATCATGAAGAGTTTTATAAGCCCCATGTTACACTTTGTCCAGTAGTCTGGTATAGCTATGGGAGTAACATGATCGGATATGGGTTTCAAATGCTGACTCTGTCTATAGAGAATGTAAAATGCAGAAGACTGGAATCAGGAAGGAAAGAGACCACAGAAGTGATTCAGGCAATAAATAATGACTAGACAGCAATAAGAATGAAGAAGAAATGCAGTAGAGAATGTAGATGTTAGTAAATAAAAATGAATTTTGATCAATTAGATGTGGAAAGTGAAGGGTGATTGAGAGTTTGAGGCTAAGACCTCCCCTCAGAATGGTGGCTTAGAGGATGCTATTTTTGATGAGGATTTTGCATTTTATTCTAAGTGTGACAGAAAGCCTATGAAGGTATTTGAGCAGAGGAATCACATAATCTGGCTTACATTTTAAAAGGATCCCTCCAGCTGATGTGTGCAGAAGGACCAGAGTGGGGCAAGGATGGAATTAGGGAGCAGTCATTCAAGCAAAATATTTTAATTTTTGGTATTTGGGCCAGAGTTGGAGCAATGAAAGTAGTAAGAAATTGTTGGATTCTGAATGTGTGTTGGAGACAAATCCATTCAGAGTTGGTGATAGATTGATTTGGTATATGTGTGTACAAAAAAGAGGAAGGTCAGAGAAGAATGACTCCTATGTTTTGATCTTCCCAACTTTGACCTTGTAAAAGTGGAATAGGAAATACTGTGGGAGAGGCAGGTTTCGGAGTATAGCAGTGGGAATCAATACATTGGTCTGGTTTTTCTTTTCAAGTTTGAGATGACTTTTAGACTGTCAAACTGAGATGTTGAAAGTCTGGTGTTCAGAAGTGAAGCTCAGATATAACAACTTCAGAGTCATCAGAATATTATGTGGTATTACCATTTAAAGATGTTGGATGAGATTACCATTACCTTCCACAAACCTTCATACAGTGAAACCCAGTATTCAGCAGATCCTACACAGCACTTCTGGACAGCCAGACATCAATAAACATTGGAGGAAACCTCCCACATAAAAGTCAGAGACAGAACAAATACATGTGAAAGGAAATTGGAAGAAACAGACAAGTCAATAGAAGAAAATGGTGGTTACTGTCTGCAAAGAGAAATCCAGAAACAGCCAAGAAACAGAGTGGAACAATCTAAGAAGCAATTGAAGGAGTTCTAGAAAATTACAAATGAGTTAACTGGGATAAACTTGATAAAAATATTAGAAAACAGGATGACACCAATAAAAAATTAGCAATAGGAGAGAAATGTTAGGAAAGTTAGAGGTTTGATCCAAGAGGTCCAATGTCCAGATAATGGAGTTAAAGAAGAAAGAACAGAGATAAAGAAATAAAATTACTGAAGAAATCATATTAAAAATTTTTCCAGGGTAGTGATATCACCAAGATGGTGGAGTAGAAGATTCCATCCCCTGTCCTACCATGAAGATCAACATTTAGACAGGCACAAATGAAAGATAGCTCTGGGAGAGCTTAGAAGAAAACCATCACTTAAGAAGCTTCAGCAACACAGTGGAGCAAAAAAACCTCAGAATAACCAGACAAAAAGCATAGGAAGAACACTTTCATTTTGCTACATCATTCCATGCCCCAGGCTGGCACTACTCAGCACCAAGAAGGAACTCCCTAGCCTAAAAGGATTCCCCTCTCCAGGAAAAGGAGAAGAGGATAGGCGACCAGCCTTCCCAGCCCTTCAGGCACTGTATAAAGGATCCTCTTCAATTTTACCCCATCAAGAGACTGGCAAAGCTGAGACATCTAGAGATAGGTAGGAACAAGGAAAAGGACAGGGGCTACCCATATCTGCCATGCGGCAAGAGTGACCATGGTTCCCACTGGCCTGCTGGGTATAGGATCCCAGCAGCCTTCACTTCTGAGGACTTGAACAACCCTTATAGATGCTGCAAACCCCCTCAGCTTTCATCACTGAGGTCCTCGTCATGGGCCCTAGGAGACTGCTGCACCTCAGCATCTTTCACCTTTGAAGAAACCAGTGGCCAGCAAAGCTGCCACAGAACCCCTGCAAATTTTCTCACCCAAGTTTTTCACCCTGCAGGTATTTGCATTCACAGATGCCAGCCCCCTAAGCACCTCCTGCTCCCTCCCCACCCCTCTCTGGGGCATTAAATATGCAGCAGCTAGCCTAGACCCTGTGGCTGTGCACATGTAACATGCAAGCCTAGATTCCCATGGCTGACCTCTGTGGTTGTGCATATGTTCATATGTAGCCCCTGCTGCTGCGTACCTGCTGGCCTGACTTCTGTGATTGACCTTCATTGCCGTGCATGCTCCCATGGTGAACTCCTGTATACACAGGAGTGTATGCCAATAACCAAGGCCCCCACAGATGCTTATGGGCCCAGATCTGCCCTTAACAGTTGTCCATGGCTTTCATTGCTGGGCACACCTAAAGCTAACCCCTGAAGCTATGCACCTGCATACTGCCAGGCCAGTCTCTGTCCCAGTCTCCACTGCCTCCTACAGCTATGCGAAGGCATGCCAGTAACCAGAGCCCCTGCAGTTGCTAGTGCATGTGCAGTTGGCATCTGCCTCTTGTGCTGGTCCCATTAACTGTGTGTCTTGCAGCTTTCCCCTGACACTTTGCAGGTACCTTGAAGCTGAAGGTATACCTACTACTAGCTCTGACCACCACTGCTGCCTGCCCAGGTTCCTAGACACTGGACTTGGAAGAGCCACTGAGGACCCCACCAACCATTGCAGACACTGTAGACCCTCTGCACCTCTCTACGAAATCCCATGGTTGTCGCTATTGTTGACCCATGTGGCCTAAGCCGGTGAGACACACACTCCTGGCCCCAGAATTGCCATATGCCCTACACTTGGCATCCTGCACCACTAGACCCAGAGTCATAGCATTCTCTAGCATCCCCCTACCTATCAGTGAAGATCTTTCCTCACTGAACTCATTCAGTATAGTCTTGAAATGGTGACTGCTCTTCACATACACAGATAAATATTCAAGAGTACAGGAATCACAAAGAATCAGGGAAATGTGACATGAGCAAAGGAACACAGTAAACTTTCAGTGACCCCAAAGAAATGGAGATATACAAATTGCTGACAGATAATTCAAAATAATTGTTCTAAGATGCTCAGAGGGCTTGTAGCTCTCACAAAAAAAAATTTTTTTTTCAACAAAACTGGGTAAATAATACAAGAACAAAATGAAAAGTTCAACAAAAAGAAAATATAAAAAACAATGAAATAAATTTTGGAGCTGAAGGATACAAAGACTGAAGAATCAATAGAAAGCTTCAATATCAGAATGGACTCCTACAACTATATGGTCAATGAATCTTCAACAAAGCAGGAAAGACTATTCAATGGAAAAAAACAAGACAGTCTTTTCAACAAATAGTGTTGGGAAAACTGGACAGAAACATGCAGAAGAATGAAACTGGAACACTTTCTTACAACAGACACAAAAATAAATTCAAATGAAGGACCTAAACAGGAGACAGGAAACCATCAAAATGCTAGATAACACAGGCAACAACCTCTTCAACCTTGGCCGGAGTAACTTCTCACTAAGAGTAACATCTCACGAAAGGCCAGGGAAACAAAAGCAAACATGACCTATTGGGTCTTTTCTTAAAATGTATTACTTTAAAATTTTTTTATATAATTTTATTTTTTAAAATTTACATCCAAATTAGTTAGCACATAGTGCAACAATGATTTCAGGAGTAGATTCCTTAGTGCCCCTTACCCATTTAGCCCATCCCCCCTCCCACACCCCCTCCAGTAACCCTCAGTTTATTCTCCATATTCATGAGTCTCTTCTGTTTTGTCCCCCTCCTTGTTTTTATATTATTTTTGTTTCCCTTCCCTTACGTTAATCTGTTTTGTCTCTTAAAGTCCTCATATAAGTGAAGTCATATATTTGTCTTTCTCTGACTAATTTCATTATTTTTTAATTTTTTTACCGTTTATTAATTTTTGAGAGAGAGAGAGAGAGCATGAGCAGGGAAGGGGCAGAGAGAGGGAGACATAGAATCCGAAGCAGGCTCCGGGCTCTGAGCTGTCGGTATAGAGCCTGACAGAGCTCTAACTCCTGAACTGTGATATCATTACCGGAGCTGAAATTGGATGCTTAATCGACTGAGCCACCCAGGCACCCCAAACTATTAATCAAGATAAAAAGCTTCTGCACAGTGAAGGAGATGATCAACAAAACTAAAAGGCAGCCTGCAGAATGGGAGAAGATATTTGCAAACAATATATTTGATAAAAGGTTAGTATCCAAAGTCTGTAAAGAACTTATCCAACTCAACATCCAAAAAAAAATAATAATAATAATCAGTGAAGAAACGGCAGAAGACATGCATAGATACTTTCCAAAGAAGACATCAGATGGCTAACAGACACATGAAAAGATACTTAACATCACATCATCAGGGAAATACAAATCAAAAGCATGATGAGATACCAGCTCACACCTGTCAAAATGGCTAAAATTAACAACACAAGAAACAAAAGGTGTTGGTGAGGATGCAGAGAAAGGGGAACCCTCTTGCACTTGTGGTGGGTTGCAAACTTGTGCAGGCACTCTGGAAAACAATATGGAAGTTCCTCAAGAAACTAAAAATAGAACTACCCTATAATCCAGCAATTACACTATTAGGAATTTACCCAAAGAATACAAAAATACAGATTCAAAGGGGGTACATGCACTCCAGTGTTTATAGCAGCTCTGTCAACAATAGCCAAATTATGGAAAGAGCTCAAATATCCATCGACTGATGAATGGATAAAAAGATGTGGTACATATATACAAGGGAATACTGCTTGGTGATGAAGAAGAATGAAACCTCTCCATTTGCAACAACATGGATGGAAATAGAATGTATTATGCTAAGCAAAACAAGCCAGTCAGAGAAAGACAGATACCATGACTTCACTCGTGGTATTTAAGAAACAAAATAGATGAACATAGGAGAAAGGAAAGAAAAATGAGATAAAAACAGAGAGGGAGGCAAACCATAAAAGACTCTTAACTACAGAGAACAAACTGAGGGTTACTGGAGGGGAAATGGGTAGGGGATGGGCTAAATGGGCGTTAAGGGCACTTGTTGGGAAGAGCAGCAGGTGTTCTATGTAAGTGATGAATCACTGGGTTCTACTCCTGAAACCAGTACTACACTGTATGATAACTAACTTGAATTTAAATAAATAAATGTAAATATTTTTTAAATGCCAATGGGATTTTTAGAAATGAAATTCTAAATTTCATTTGGAACCACAATAGACCCTGGAGGCATCACACTTCCTGATTTCTTTTTTTTTTTAATTTTTTAATGTTTATTCATTTTTGAAAGACAGAGAGACAGAGCACAAGCAAGGGTGGGGCAGAGAGACAGGGGGGCACAGAATCTGAAGCAGGCTTCAGGCTCTGAGCTGTCAGCAGAGCCCAACGCAGGGCTCAAACTCACGAACCGCGAGATCATGACCTGAGCCAAAGTTGGATGCTCAACCAACTGAGCCACCCAGGCTCTCCTCTGATTTCAGACTACATTATAAATTTACAGTAATCAAAACAGTATGGTACTAGCTTGATGAACAGACCAGTGGAGCAGAATTGAGACCCCAGAAATAAACCCACACGTATATGGTCAACTAATGTTTGCAAGGGAGCCAATAATATTCAATGAGGGAAGGATAGTCTCTTCAGTAAATGTTGGGAAAACTGGATATTCAAATGCAGAAGAATGAAAATTGTACTTCTATCTCACACTGCTCACAAAAATTAACTCTAAGGGCTTAAATGTTAGACCTGAAACTGTAATCTCCTAGAAGAAAACATAAAGCAAAGCTGCTTGACATTGCTGTTGCCAGTGGTTTTTGAATATGACACCAAAAGCACAATAGCAAAAGCAAAAATTAACAAGTGGGACAACATTAAAATAAAACAGTTTCTGTGCAGCAAAAGAAACAATTAACAAAATGAAAAGTCAGCCTACAGAAGAGGAGAAAATATTCACAAACCATAAAGGGTTAATATCCAAACTATGTAAGGAACTCCTAAAGCTCAAGAGAAAAAAACAGTCTGGAGGAGAAGGAAGATGGCGGCGTAGGAGGACGCTGGGCTCACCGCGCGTCCTGCTGATCTCTTAGATTCCACCTACACCTGCCTAAATAACCCAGAAAACCGCCAGAGGATTAGCAGAACGGAGTCGCTGGAGCCAAGCGCAGACGAGAGGCCCACGGAAGAGGGTAGGAAGGGCGGCGAGGCGGTGCGCGCTCCACGGACTGGCGGGAGGGAGCCGGGGCGGAGGGGCGGCTCGCCGGCCAAGCAGAGCCCCCGAGTCTGGCTTGCAAAAAGCGGAGGGGCCTGACGGACTGTGTTCCGACAGCAAGCGCGACTTAGCGTCTGGGAGGTCGTAAGTTAACAGCTCTGCTCAGAAAGCGGGAAGGCTGGAGGACAAAGGGAAGGAGAGCTGCTGAGCCCCCGGACGACAGAGCTCAGTTTGGTGGGGAACAAAGGCGCTCGCCAGCGCCATCTCCCCCGCCCATCCCCCAGCCAAAATCCCAAAGAGAACCAGTTCCTGCCAGGGAACTTGCTCGCTCCGCGCAAACACCCAACTCTGCGCTTCTGCGGAGCCAAACCCCCGGCAGCGGATCTGACTCCCTCCTGCTGCCACAGGGCCCCTCCTGAAGTGGATCACCTAAGGAGAAGCAAGCTAAGCCTGCCCCTCCTGCCCCTGTGCACCTTGCCTACCCACCCCAGCTAAGACGCCAGATCCCCAGCATCACAAGCCTGGCAGTGTGCAAGTAGCCCAGACAGGCCACCCCACCCCACAGTGAATCCCGCCCCTAGGAGAGGGGAAGAGAAGGCACGCACCAGTCTGACTGTGGCCCCAGCGGTGGGCTGGGGGCAGACATCAGGTCTGACTGCGGCTCCGCCCACCAACTCCAATTATACACCACAGCACAGGGGAAGTGCCCTGCAGGTCCTCACCACGCCAGGGACTATCCAAAATGACCAAGCGGAAGAATTCCCCTCAGAAGAATCTCCAGGAAATAACCACAGCTAATGAGCTGATCAAAAAGGATTTAAATAATATAACAGAAAGTGAATTTAGAATAATAGTCATAAAATTAATCGCTGGGCTTGAAAACAGTATAGCTGACAGCAGAGAATCTCTTGCTACAGAGATCAAGGGACTAAGGAACAGTCACGAGGAGCTGAAAAACGCTTTAAACGAAATGCATAACAAAATGGAAACCACCACGGCTCGGATTGAAGAGGCAGAGGAGAGAATAGGTGAACTAGAAGATAAATTTATGGAAAAAGAGGAAGCTGAGAAAAAGAGAGATAAAAAAATCCAGGAGTATGAGGGGAAAATTAGAGAACTAAGTGATACACTAAAAAGAAATAATATACCCATAATAGGTATCCCAGAGGAGGAAGAGAGAGGGAAAGGTGCTGAAGGGGTACTTGAAGAAATCATAGCTGAGAACTTCCCTGAACTGGGGAAGGAAAAAGGCATTGAAATCCAAGAGGCACAGAGAACTCCCTTCAGACGTAACTTGAATCGATCTTCTGCACGACATATCATAGTGAAACTGGCAAAATACAAGGATAAAGAGAAAATTCTGAAAGCAGCAAGGGGTAAACGTGCCCTCACATATAAAGGGAGACCTATAAGACTCGTGACTGATCTCTCTTTTGAAACTTGGCAGGCCAGAAAGAATTGGCACGAGATTTTCAGTGTGCTAGACAGAAAAAATATGCAGCCGAGAATCCTTTATCCAGCAAGTCTGTCATTTAGAATAGAAGGAGAGATAAAGGTCTTCCCAAACAAACAAAAACTGAAGGAATTTGTCACCACTAAACCAGCCCTACAAGAGATCCTAAGGGGGACCCTGTGAGACAAAGTACCAGAGACATCACTACAAGCATAAAACACACAGACATCACAATGACTCTAAACCCATATCTTTCTATAATAACACTGAATGTAAATGGACTAAATGCGCCAACCAAAAGACATAGGGTATCAGAATGGATAAAAAAACAAGACCCATCTATTTGCTGTCTACAAGAGACTCATTTTAGACCTGAGGACACCTTTAGATTGAGAGTGAGGGGATGGAGAACTATTTATCATGCTACTGGAAGCCAAAAGAAAGCTGGAGTAGCCATCCTTATATCAAACAAACTAGACTTTAAATTAAAGGCTGTAACAAGAGATGAAGAAGGACATTATATAATAGTGACAGGGTCTATCCATCAGGAAGAGCTAACAATTATAAATGTCTATGCGCCGAATACCGGAGCACCCAAATATATAAAACAATTACTCATAAACACAAGCAACCTTATTGATAAGAATGTGGTAATTGCAGGGGACTTTAACACCCCACTTACAGAAATGGATAGATCATCTAGACACACGATCAATAAAGAAACAAGGGCCCTGAATGAGACATTGGATCAGATGGACTTGACAGATATATTTAGAACTCTGCATCCCAAAGCAACAGAATATACTTTCTTCTCGAGTGCACATGGAACATTCTCCAAGATAGATCATATACTGGGTCACAAAACAGCCCTTCATAAGTTTACAAGAATTGAAATCATACCATGCATACTTTCAGACCACAACGCTATGAAGCTTGAAATCAACCACAGAAAAAAGTCTGGAAAACCTCCAAAAGCATGGAGGTTAAAGAACACCCTACTAACGAATGAGTGGGTCAACCAGGCAATTAGAGAAGAAATTAAAAAATATATGGAAACAAACGAAAATGAAAATACAACAATCCAAACGCTTTGGGATGCAGCGAAGGCAGTCCTGAGAGGAAAATACATTGCAATCCAGGCCTATCTCAAGAAACAAGAAAAATCCCAAATACAAAATCTAACAGCACACCTAAAGGAACTAGAAGCAGAACAGCAAAGGCAGCCTAAACCCAGCAGAAGAAGAGAAATCATAAAGATCAGAGCAGAAATAAACAATATAGAATCTAAAAAAACTGTAGAGCAGATCAACGAAACCAAGAGTTGGTTTTTTGAAAAAATAAACAAAATTGACAAACCTCTAGCCAGGCTTCTCAAAAAGAAAAGGGAGATGACCCAAATAGATAAAATCATGAATGAAAATGGAATTATTACAACCAATCCCTCAGAGATACAAACAATTATCAGGGAATACTATGAAAAATTATATGCCAACAAATTGGACAACCTAGAAGAAATGGACAAATTCCTGAACACCCACACTCTTCCAAAACTCAATCAGGAGGAAATAGAAAGCTTGAACAGACCCATCACCAGCGAAGAAATTGAATCGGTTATCAAAAATCTCCCAACAAATAAGAGTCCAGGACCAGATGGCTTCCCAGGGGAGTTCTACCAGACGTTTAAAGCAGAGATAATACCTATCCTTCTCAAGCTATTCCAAGAAATAGAAAGGGAAGGAAAACTTCCAGACTCATTCTATGAAGCCAGTATTACTTTGATTCCTAAACCAGACAGAGACCCAGTAAAAAAAGAGAACTACCGGCCAATATCCCTGATGAATATGGATGCAAAAATTCTCAATAAGATACTAGCAAATCGAATTCAACGGCATATAAAAAGAATTATTCACCATGATCAAGTGGGATTCATTCCTGGGATGCAGGGCTGGTTCAACATTCGCAAATCAATCAACGTGATACATCACATTAACAAAAAAAAAAGAGAAGAACCATATGATCCTGTCAATCGATGCAGAAAAGGCCTTTGACAAAATCCAGCACCCTTTCTTAATAAAAACTCTTGAGAAAGTCGGGATAGAAGGAACATACTTAAAGATCATTAAAGCCATTTATGAAAAGCCCACAGCTAACATCATCCTCAACGGGGAAAAACTGAGAGCTTTTTCCCTGAGATCAGGAACACGACAGGGATGCCCACTCTCACCGCTGTTGTTTAACATAGTGCTGGAAGTTCTAGCATCAGCAATCAGACAACAAAAGGAAATCAAAGGCGTCAAAATTGGCAAAGATGAAGTCAAGCTTTCGCTCTTTGCAGATGACATGATATTATACATGGAAAATCCGATAGACTCCACCAAAAGTCTGCTAGAACTGATACATGAATTCAGCAAAGTTGCAGGATACAAAATCAATGTACAGAAATCAGTTGCATTCTTATACACTAACAATGAAGCAACAGAAAGACAAATAAAGAAACTGATCCCATTCACAATTGCACCAAGAAGCATAAAATACCTAGGAATCAATCTAACCAAAGATGTAAAGGATCTGTATGCTGAAAACTATAGAAAGCTTATGAAGGTAATTGAAGAAGATTTAAAGAAATGGAAAGACATTCCCTGCTCATGGATTGGAAGAATAAATATTGTCAAAATGTCAATACTACCCAGAGCTATCTACACATTCAATGCAATCCCAATCAAAATGGCACCAGCATTCTTCTCGAAACTAGAACAAGCAATCCTAAAATTCATATGGAACCACAAAAGGCCCCGAATAGCCAAAGTAATTTTGAAGAAGAAGACCAAAGCAGGAGTTATCACAATCCCAGACTTTAGCCTCTACTACAAAGCTGTCATCATCAAGACAGCATGGTATTGGCACCAAAACAGACACATAGACCAATGGAATAGAATAGAAACCCCGGAACTAGACCCACAAACGTACGGCCAACTCATCTTTGACAAAGCAGGAAAGAACATCCAATGGAAAAAAGACAGTCTCTTCAACAAATGGTGCTGGGAGAACTGGACAGCAACATGCAGAAGGTTGAAACTAGACCACTTTCTCACACCATTCACAAAAATAAACTCAAAATGGATAAAGGACCTGAATGTGAGACAGGAAACCATCAAAACCTTAGAGGAGAAAGCAGGAAAAGACCTCTCTGACCTCAGCCGTAGCAATCTCTTACTCGACACATCCCCAAAGGCAAGGGAATTAAAAGCAAAAGTGAATTACTGGGACCTTATGAAGATCAAAAGCTTCTGCACAGCAAAGGAAACAACCAACAAAACTAAAAGGCAACCAACGGAATGGGAAAAGATATTTGCCAATGACATATCGGACAAAGGGCTAGTATCCAAAATCTATAAAGAGCTCACCAAACTCCACACCCGAAAAGCAAATAACCCAGTGAAGAAATGGGCAGAAAACATGAATAGACACTTCTCTAAGGAAGACATCCGGATGGCCAACAGGCACATGAAAAGATGTTCAGGGTCGCTCCTTATCAGGGAAATACAAATCAAAACCACACTCAGGTATCACCTCACGCCAGTCAGAGTGGCCAAAATGAACAAATCAGGAGACTATAGATGCTGGAGAGGATGTGGAGAAACGGGAACCCTCTTGCACTGTTGGTGGGAATGCAAATTGGTGCAGCCACTCTGGAAAGCAGTGTGGAGGTTCCTCAGAAAATTAAAAATAGACCTACCCTATGACCCAGCAATAGCACTGCTAGGAATTTATCCAAGGGACACAGGAGTACTGATGCATAGGGGCACTTGTACCCCAATGTTCATAGCAGCACTCTCAACAATAGCCAAATTATGGAAAGAGCCTAAATGTCCATCAACTGATGAATGGATAAAGAAATTGTGGTTTATATACACAATGGAGTACTACGTGGCAATGAGAAAAAATGAAATATGGCCTTTTGTAGCAACGTGGATGGAACTGGAGAGTGTGATGCTAAGTGAAATAAGCCATACAGAGAAAGACAGATACCATATGGTTTCACTCTTATGTGGATCCTGAGAAACTTAAGAGAAACCCATGGGGGAAGGGAACAAAAAAAAAAAAAAAAAAAGAGGTTAGAGTGGGAGAGAGCCAAAGCATAAGAGACTGTTGAGAACTGAGAACAAACTAAGGGTTGATGGGGGGTGGGAGGGAGGAGAGGGTGGGTGATGGGTACTGAGGAGGGCACCTTTTGGGATGAGCACTGGGTGTTGTATGGAAACCAATTTGAAAATAAATTTCATATATAAATAAAAAAAATAAATAAATAAATAAATAAAAAAAAATAATAAAAATAAAAAAAAAAAAGTCACCCTATTTAGTTGATATGAGGATACACTGTCTGGTCAAAAGTAAAATTACAGGGCCTTACAAATGTACCTCTCTGCCATAGGATGTTGATAGTGGAGGAGGACATATATGGGGGGGAGGGGGACGTGGCAGGAGTCACAGGGTACATGGATGTTGCACTTGCCATTCAATTTTGCTGTGAACCTAAAACTGCTCTAAAAAATAAAGTCTATTATTATTATTATATAAATAAAGGGCCAAGCAAATAAAACTGATCAAAATATAAAAAAAAAAAAATAATAATTTTTTTTTTTAACGTTTATTTTATTTTTGGGACAGAGAGAGACAGAGCATGAACGGGGGAGGGGCAGAGAGAGAGGGAGACACAGAATCGGAAACAGGCTCCAGGCTTTGAGCCATCAGCCCAGAGCCTGACGCGGGGCTCGAACTCACGGACCGCGAGATCGTGACCTGGCTGAAGTCGGACGCTTAACCGACTGCGCCACCCAGGCACCCCGAGACTCATTTTAGACCTGAGGACACCTTTAGATTGAGAGTGAGGGGATGGAGAACTATTTATCATGCTACTGGAAGCCAAAAGAAAGCTGGAGTAGCCATCCTTATATCAGACAAACTAGACTTTAAATTAAAGGCTGTAACAAGAGATGAAGAAGGACATTATATAATAGTGACAGGGTCTATCCATCAGGAAGAGCTAAAAATTATAAATGTCTACGCGCCGAATACTGGAGCGCCCAAATATATAAAACAATTACTCATAAACATAAGCAACCTTATTGAGAAGAATGTGGTCATTGCAGGGGACTTTAACACCCCACTTACAGAAATGGATAGATCATCTAGACACACGGTCAATAAAGAAACAAGGGCCCTGAATGATACATTGGATCAGATGGACTTGACAGATATATTTAGAACTCTGCATCCCAAAGCAACAGAATATACTTTCTTCTCGAGTGCACATGGAACATTCTCCAAGATAGATCATATACTGGGTCACAAAACAGCCCTTCATAAGTTTACAAGAATTGAAATCATACCATGCATACTTTCAGACCACAATGCTATGAAGCTTGAAGTCAACCACAGAAAAACGTCTGGAAAACCTCCAAAAGCATGGAGGTTAAAGAACACCCTACTAACGAATGAGTGGGTCAACCAGGCAATTCGAGAAGAAATTAAAAAATATATGGAAACAAACGAAAATGAAAATACAACAATCCAAACGCTTTGGGACGCAGCGAAGGCAGTCCTGAGAGGAAAATACATTGCAATCCAGGCCTATCTCAAGAAACAAGAAAAATCCCAAATACAAAATCTAACAGCACACCTAAAGGAAATAGAAGCAGAACAGCAAAGGCAGCCTAAACCCAGCAGAAGAAGAGAAATCATAAAGATCAGAGCAGAAATAAACAATATAGAATCTAAAAAAACTGTAGAGCAGATCAATGAAACGAAGAGTTGGTTTTTTGAAAAAATAAACAAAATTGACAAACCTCTAGCCAGGCTTCTCAAAAAGAAAAGGGAGATGACCCAAATAGATAAAATCATGAATGAAAATGGAATTATGACAACCAATCCCTCAGAGATACAAACAATTATCAGGGAATACTATGAAAAATTATATGCCAACAAATTGGACAACCTGGAAGAAATGGACAAATTCCTGAACACCCACACTCTTCCAAAACTCAATCAGGAGGAAATAGAAAGCTTGAACAGACCCATAACCAGCGAAGAAATTGAATCGGTTATCAAAAATCTCCCAACAAATAAGAGTCCAGGACCAGATGGCTTCCCAGGGGAGTTCTACCAGACGTTTAAAGCAGAGATAATACCTATCCTTCTCAAGCTATTCCAAGAAATAGAAAGGGAAGGAAAACTTCCAGACTCATTCTATGAAGCCAGTATTACTTTGATTCCTAAACCAGACAGAGACCCAGTAAAAAAAGAGAACTACAGGCCAATATCCCTGATGAATATGGATGCCAAAATTCTCAATAAGATACTAGCAAATCGAATTCAACGGCATATAAAAGGAATTATTCACCATGATCAAGTGGGATTCATTCCTGGGATGCAGGGCTGGTTCAACATTCACAAATCAATCAACGTGATACATCACATTAACAAAAAAAAAGAGAAGAACCATATGATCCTGTCAATCGATGCAGAAAAGGCCTTTGACAAAATCCAGCACCCTTTCTTAATAAAAACCCTTGAGAAAGTCGGGATAGAAGGAACATACTTAAAGATCATAAAAGCCATTTATGAAAAGCCCACAGCTAACATCATCCTCAACGGGGAAAAACTGAGAGCTTTTTCCCTGAGATCAGGAACACGACAGGGATGCCCACTCTCACCGCTGTTGTTTAACATAGTGCTGGAAGTTCTAGCATCAGCAATCAGACAACAAAAGGAAATCAAAGGCGTCAAAATTGGCAAAGATGAAGTCAAGCTTTCGCTTTTTGCAGATGACATGATATTATACATGGAAAATCCGATAGACTCCACCAAAAGTCTACTAGAACTGATACATGAATTCAGCAAAGTTGCAGGATACAAAATCAATGTACAGAAATCAGTTGCATGCTTATACACTAACAATGAAGCAACAGAAAGACAAGTAAAGAAACTGATCCCATTCACAATTGCACCAAGAAGCATAAAATACCTAGGAATAAATCTAACCAAAGATGTAAAGGATCTGTATGCTGAAAACTATAGAAAGCTTATGAAGGTAATTGAAGAAGATTTAAAGAAATGGAAAGACATTCCCTGCTCATGGATTGGAAGAATAAATATTGTCAAAATGTCAATACTACCCAAAGCTATCTACACATTCAATGCAATCCCAATCAAAATTGCACCAGCATTCTTCTCGAAACTAGAACAAGCAATCCTAAAATTCATACGGAACCACAAAAGGCCCCGAATAGCCAAAGTAATTTTGAAGAAGAAGACCAAAGCAGGAGGCATCACAATCCCAGACTTTAGCCTCTACTACAAAGCTGTCATCATCAAGACAGCATGGTATTGGCACAAAAACAGACACATAGACCAATGGAATAGAATAGAAACCCCAGAACTAGACCCACAAACGTATGGCCAACTCATCTTTGACAAAGCAGGAAGGAACATCCAATGGAAAAAAGACAGTCTCTTTAACAAATGGTGCTGGGAGAACTGGACAGCAACATGCAGAAGGTTGAAACTAGACCACTTTCTCACACCATTCACAAAAATAAACTCAAAATGGATAAAGGACCTGAATGTGAGACAGGAAACCATCCAAACCTTAGAGGAGAAAGCAGGAAAAGACCTCTCTGACCTCAGCCATAGCAATCTCTTCCTCGACACATCCCCAAAGGCAAGGGAATTAAAAGCAAAAGTGAATTCCTGGGATCTTATGAAGATAAAAAGCTTCTGCACAGCAAAGGAAACAACCAACAAAACTAAAAGGCAACCAACGGAATGGGAAAAGATATTTGCAAATGACATATCAGACAAAGGGCTAGTATCCAAAATCTATAAAGAGCTCACCAAACTCCACACCCGAAAAGCAAATAACCCAGTGAAGAAATGGGCAGAAAACATGAATAGACACTTCTCTAAAGAAGACATCCGGATGGCCAACAGGCACATGAAAAGATGTTCAGCGTCGCTCCTTATCAGGGAAATACAAATCAAAACCACACTCAGGTATCACCTCACGCCAGTCAGAGTGGCCAAAATGAACAAATCAGGAGACTATAGATGCTGGAGAGGATGTGGAGAAACGGGAACCCTCTTGCACTGTTGGTGGGAATGCAAATTGGTGCAACCGCTCTGGAAAGCAGTGTGGAGGTTCCTCAGAAAATTAAAAATAGACCTACCCTATGACCCAGCAATAGCACTGTTAGGAATTTATCCAAGGGACACAGGAGTACTGACGCATAGGGGCACTTGTACCCCAATGTTCATAGCAGCACTCTCAACAATAGCCAAATTATGGAAAGAGCCTAAATGTCCATCAACTGATGAATGGATAAAGAAATTGTGGTTTATATACACTATGGAATACTACGTGGCAATGAGAAAAAATGAAATATGGCCTTTTGTAGCAACGTGGATGGAACTGGAGAGTGTGATGCTAAGTGAAATAAGCCATACAGAGAAAGACAGATACCATATGGTTTCACTCCTATGTGGATCCTGAGAAACTTGACAGGAACCCATGGGGGAGGGGAAGGAAAAAAAAAGAGGTTAGAGTGGGAGAGAGCCAAAGCATAAGAGACTGTTGAGAACTGAGAGCAAACTGAGGGTTGATGGGGGGTGGGAGGGAGGAGAGGGTGGGTGATGGGTATTGAGGAGGGCACCTTTTGGGATGAGCACTGGGTTTTGTATGGAAACCAATTTGACAATAAATTTCATATATAAATAAAAATAAATAAATATAAAAAAAAAAAACAAACCAGTCTGATTTTTTAAATGGGCAGAGGATCTGACTTTTTTCCAAAGAAGACACAAAAATACATGAAAAGGTGTTCAGTATCATTAACCGTTAGGGAAGCACAAATCAAAACCACAATGAAATATTACCTCACATCTGTTAGAATGCCTGTCATCAAAAAGACAGGAGGTACTAACTTCCAGTTATAAAATAAATAATTCACCGAGTTGAAAGTAAAGCCTAGGGAATATAGTCAGTAATAACATAACGACATTGAATGGTGACAGATGGTGACTACACTTAACTGTAGTGAGCATTGAGTAATGTATTGTATTGTTGAATCAGTGTTGTACACCTGAAACTAATATAACACTGTATGTTGATTATATTTTAATAATAAAAAATAAAAGAGAAAAAGAATTTTTTAAAAGATGAGATAAATAGTGGCAAGGATATGTAGCAAAGAGAACTCTCGTGCACCATTGTTGGAAATAGAAATTTGTACAGTCACTGTGAAAAGCAGAATGGAGATTCCTCAAAAAATAGAAAATAGAACTGTATGATCCAGCAATTCCACTTTTGGGTATATATCCAAAGAAATTGGAATTCAGATCTCAGAGGATAGCTGTACTTCCTTGTTCATTAAAGCACTATTCACAGTAGCCAAGACATAGAAACACTTAAGTGTCCATTGATGGATGAATGGAGAAATAAAATACAGTATATATGCAATAAAATATTAATCACCCATAATAAAGAAGGAAATCCTACCATTTATAGCAAAATTGATGAACCCTGAGAGCATTATACTAAGTGAAATAAATCAGAGAATGACAAATAATACTTTATGATCTCATTTATATGTGGAATTTTAAAAAGCTGAAATAATAGAAACAAAGAGTAGATTGTTGGTTGCCAGGGGTGGGGAAATGAGATATTAGTCAAAGGGTACAAACTTTCAGTTATAAGAGGATTAAATTCAGGGTATCTAATGTAACACATGGTGACAGTCGTTCACTATAGTGTATTGTGTACTTGAAGGTTGTTAAAAGAGTAGATCTTAAATGTTCTCACCATACCAACAACAACAAAAAAAGGTAATTATGTTAGGTGAAAGACGTGTTAACTAACCTTATTTTGGTACTTATTTTGCAATATTATATGTGTATCAAATCATCATGTTGTGCACCTTAGACTTATATAATATGTTAATCATATCTCAGTAAAGCTGGCAAAAAAAAAAAAAACCTTTTCCAGAGCATAGATATGAGTCTCCAGATTGAAAAGTCCTAATAAGTATTTAGCACTTAATTGTGAAATTTTAGCTCACTAAAGTTGAAACCTCCCAGTGAAAAATAGGTCACCTACTAAGGATTTGTCCTAAGAATAGCATTGTCTTCCTAATAGCAACGCTGAAAACTAGAAAATAACGAAACACTGCCTTTAAAATTCTGAGGGAAAATAAAATTTGTCTTAGAATTCTGCATTTACTCTGCTATATTATCAATCAAATGGGAAAGTTGCCCGAAGAAAATTTTGGTCACTCAAAGTATAAAAACAAATGAATAAAAAGTCTCTAACTCTTTTTTAGGAAACTACGAAACAATAAATTATTTGTTTAAAATAAGGGAGTAAACGAAAAGATGCTATTAGCATCTTTTGCTATACAGCATCCTGTGCCATTCAGGAAAGGGAATGAAAGGAGAAGTGCAGAGAATTCTCAGGTTACCATCAGAGGAACATTCCAGGATGACAGTTGTGCAATAGGCCTAGACAGTAACTGGTCTAGATGAAAGCAGAGGGGCAGTCAGGAGGAAATGTCTCCAGGAGAAAAATGACTTCATAGAGTATTTGGTAGTTTTATCCATAGCAGTCTACATATTTAATGCAATCCCTATCAAAATACCATCAGCATTTTTCAGAGAGCTAGAGAAAAACAATCCTAAGATCTGTATGGAACCACAAAAGACCCCGAATAGTCAAAGCAACCCTGAAAAAGAAAAACAAAGCTGGAGATACCATGATTCTGGATTTGAAACTATATTATAAAGCTGTAGTCATCAAGATAGTATGGGACTGGCACAAACACAGTCAATGGAACAGAATAAAATACCCAGAAATGGACCCACAACTATATAGTCAACTAATCTTCAACAAAACACGAAAGAATATCCAATGGAAGAAAGACAGTCTCTTCAACAGTTGGGAAAAGTGGACAGCAACATTCAGAAGAATGATGCTAGACCACTAGCTTAGACCATAGACAAAAATAAGTTCAAAATAGATGAAAGACCTAAATGTGAGATAGGAAACCATCAAAATCCTAGAGGAGAAAAAAGGCAGCAACCTGTTTGACCTCAGCCAGAGCAGCTTCTTCCTAGACACTTCGCCAAAGGCCAGGGAAACAAAAGCAAACATAAACAATTGAGACTTATGATAAAAAGCTTCTGCCAGTAAAGGAAACAATAAACAAAACTAAAAGGCAGCCTACATAATGGTAGAAGGTATTTGCAAATGACATATCTGATAGAGGGTTAGAATCCAAAATCTATAAAGAACTTAGCAAACTCAACTCCCAAAATACAAATAATCCAGTGAAGAAATGGACAGAAGACATGAATAGACACTTTTCCAAAGAAGACATCCATATGGCTAACAGACACATGAAAAGATGCTCAACATCACTCATCAACAGGGAAATACAAGTCAAAACCACAATGAAATACCACCTCACACCTGTAAAAACAGCTAAAATGAGCAGCACAGGAAACAACAGGTGTTGGTGATGTTGTGGAGAGAGGGGAACCCTTTTGCACTGTTGGTGGGAATGCAAACTGGTGCAGCCACTCTGGAAAACAGTATGGAGGTCTCAAAAAATTAAAAATAGAACTATCCTGTGATCCAGAATTTGCAGTACTGGGTATTTATCCAAAGGATATACGTGTACTGTTTTGAAGGGGCACATGTACCCCAATCTTTATAGCAGTGGTATCAACAATAGCCAAGTTATGGAAAGAGCCCACATGGAGTGTCCATTGACTGATGAATGGATGAAAAGATGTGGCATATATTGAATACTACTTGTGATGAAAAATAATGAAATCTTGTCATTTGCCACAACTAGAGGGTATTAGGTTAAGCGAAATAAGTCAGAGAAAGCTATTAAATGGCTTCATTCATATGTGGAATTTGAGAAACACAACAGAACACAGGGGAACGGAAGGAAAAATAAGATAAAAACAGAAGGAGGTAAGCTATAAGAGACTCTTAAAGACAGAGAACAAACTGAGGGTTGCTAGAGGGGAGGTGGGTGGGAGATGTGTCAAATGGGTGATGGGCCTTAAGGAGGGCATTTTTGGAGACAAACATTGGGTGTCATATATAAGAGATGAATCACTGGGTTCTACTCTTGAAGCTGAGACTATACTGTGTATTAACTAACTTGAATTTAAATTTTAAAAAGCACACAATGAGATACCACCAAACTCTCTCACTTTGGAGAGAGCCCAAATATCCATCAACTGATGAATGATAAGATGTGGTATAATAATGAAGAAACAGGAAGAGAAATAAAGAAACTGAGCCCATTCACAATTGCACCAAGAACCATAAAATACCTAGGAATAAACCTAACCAAAGATGTAAAAGATCTGTATGCTGAAAACTACAGAAAGCTCATGAAGGAATGGAAGAAGATACAAAGAAATGAAAAAACATTCCATGCTTATGGATTGAAAGAATAAATATTGTTAAAATATCAATACTTCCCAAAGCTATCTACACATTCAATGCAATCCCAATCAAAGTTGCACCAGCATTCTTCTTAAAGCTAGAACAAGCAATCCTAAAATTTGTATGGAACCACAAAAGACCCCTAATAGCCAAAGTAATATTGAAGAAGAAAACCAAAGCGGAAGGCATCAAAATCCCAGACTTTAGCCTCAACTACAAAGCTGTAATCATCAGGACAGTATCATATTGGCACAAAAACAGACACGTAGACCAATGGAATAGAATAGAGACCCCAGAATTAAACCCACAAATGTATGGCCAACTAATCTTTGACAAAGCAGGAAAGAATATCCAATGGAAAAAAGACAGTCTCTTTAACAAATGGTGCTGGGAGAGCTGGACAGCAACATGCAGAAGAATGAAACTAGACCACTTTCTTACACCATACACAAAAATAAACTCAAAATGGATGAAGGACCTGAATGTAAGACAGGAAACCATCAAAACCCTAGAGGAGAAAGCAGGAAAAAACTTCTCTGACCTCAGCCGCAGCAATTTCTTACTCGGCACATCTCCAAAGGCAAAGGAATTAAAAGCAAAAATGAACTATTGGGACCTCATGAAAATAAACAGCTTCTGCATTGCAAAGGAAACAATCAACAAAACTAAAAGGCAACCAACGGAATGGGAAAAGATATTTGCAAATGGCATATCAGACAAAGGGCTGTATCCAAAATCTATAAAGAGCTCACCAAACTCCACACCCGAAAAACAAATAATCCAGTGAAGAAGTGGGCAGAAGACATGAATAGACATTTTTCCAAAGAAAACATACAGATGGCCAACAGCCACATGAAAAGATGCTCAACGTCGCTCCTCCTCAGGGAAATACAAATCAAAACCACACTCAGATACCACCTCATGCCAGTCAGAGTAGCTAAAACGAACAAATCAGCAAACTATAAATGCTGGCGAGGATGTGGAGAAACAGGAACCCTCTTGCACTGTTGGTGAGAATGCAAACTGGTACAGTTGCTCTGGAAAACAGTGTGGAGGTTCCTCAAAAAATTAAAAATAGAACTACTCTATGACCCAGCAATAGCGCTGCTAGGAATTTACCCAAGGGATACAGGAGTGCTGATGTATAGGGGCACATCTACCCCATGTTTATAGCAGCACTTTCAACAATAGCCAAATTATGGAAAGAGCCTAAATGTCCATCAACTGATGAATGGATAAATATGTGGTTTATATATACAATGGAATACTGCTTGACAATGAGAAAGAATGAAATCTGGCCATTTGCAGCAATGTGGATAGAACTGGAGGGTATTATGCTAAGTGAAATAAGTCAGGCAGAGAAAGACAGATACCATATGTTTTCACTCGTATGTGGATCCTGAGAAACTTAACAGAAGACCATGGGGGAGGGGAAGGGGAAAATAAAAAGTTACAGAGAAGAGGGAGACAAACCATAAGAGACTCTTAAAAACTGAGAACAAACTGAGGGTTGATGGGAGGTAGGGGAGAAGGGAAAGTGGGTGATGGGCATTGAGGATGGTACCTGTTGAGATGAGCGCTGGGTGTTGTATGGAAACAAATTTGACAATAAATTATATTTAGTTTTAAAATAATAAAAAGGAAGATGTGTGTGTATATATATACACACATGCATTCACACACATATGCATACAATGGAATATTACTCAACTTCAAAAAATGAAATTTTGCCATTTGCAGTGACGTGGCTGGAGCTAGAATGTATTATGCTCTAACACAGTAAGTCAGAGGAAAACAAATACCATATGATTTCACACATGTGGAGTTTAAGAAACAAAACAGATGAACATGGGAAATTGGGGGAGGGAAGAGAGGGAAACAAACTATAAGAGACTCTTAACAATAGAGAACAAACTATGGGTTGATGGAGGGAGGTGGATGGGAGATGCGCTAGATGAGTGATGGGTATTAAGGAGGACACTTGTTGTGATGATCACTCAGTGTTGTATGTAAGTGACGAGTCACTGAATTCTGCTCCTGAAACCAATACTGCACTGTATTTTAACTAACTAGAATTTAAATATAAACTTGAAAGAAAAAGAATATTGTACCATATGGAGGATGTTTTTGAAAGGTATTTTATAAAGCTGTAGAAGAACATAGGAAAGGGCCCTGTAACTTAAATAAAACTAAGATTGCCTTTTTAAGAATTTTTTATTATTTTCAATGTTTATTTATTTTTGAGAGAGAGACAGACCATGAGCAGGGGAGGGGCAGAGAGCGAGGGAAACACAGAATCTGAAGCAGGCTCCAGGCTCTAAGCTGTCAGCACAAAGCCCGACGTGGGGTTCAAACCCACAGACCATGAGATCATAACCTGAGCTTAAGTCAGATGCTCACTGACTGAGCCACCCAGGCGCCCCAAAAACTAAGACTTCTAAAACAAAAGCAAAATGTAGAAGACAGGAAATGTAATTGAAATACACTGTTTGGCTCACCAGTGAACTATATTTAAGTTACAGTCACTAACAAGTTTTAACCAAAAATTGGGAGATATTAGGAAGATAGATGAAGGGAAGTGAATATAAACAAATGTGAAAATCCTCACTACCATTATAAGAAGCTAATAAATAAATCTAAAACCTCACAAACAGAGAGCTTTATAAATGTGACATTTAGAAATACTTGATAAATTTTAGAAAAAAAAACATAATAAAGAGTTAAAAGTACTTATCTTAGGAAATAGTACAGGATGAACAGAGGACTGATAATTTTATTGCAAGACTTTTTTTTATGTTTGCCAACTTAATAGGCACGATTGTTTCTTATTGTTTTAATTTTCATTTGATTACTAGGGAGGTTGAACATAGTGTTATAAGTCTACTGATTGAATTGCATTTTTTTTTCTGAATTATCAGTGTGTCTCTGGCCCATCCCCCCCCCCCAACTGGTAGTCTTTCAGCAGTTTATTTTTTTAATATGAAATTTATTGTCAAATTGGTTTCCATACAGCACCCAGTGCTCATCCCAACAGGTGCCCTCCTCAATAACCGTCACCCACCCTCCCCTCCCTCCCACCCCCCATCAACCCTCAGTTTACTCTATTGCAAAACTTTTAAGGCTATTTAACTTTTAAACCTATGTGCTTATATTACTTTTAATACATTTAAATGTTAATTTTAAAATGTTGACTTCTCAAAAAGACCAAGGAAAGATTCAAGTCTCTTTTTTTCATTTTATGCTGTCTTTTATCCCATGTATTTGCCTTTAGATAAAAGAACTAGATATTCAGAAGAAAAAAATGATTTTGAAAGTCCATAAATTTATTGAAAACAACTTATTTTTATGTTAAATTGCATATAGTAAATGCACAGCAAGTGTTTTGATTAAATGTTAAATTTACCAAGAAGTTTCAAAGGAGTAACCTTTTAAAACCTTTTTGTATTAACATTTAAATCTATTACTGGAAATTACAAAGGCTCCATGTGAAACTTTCTGAATATAATATTCCTTGTCACTCATTTTGCAAGAAAACCTTTATGAATAGGATTATACCTTAAGTTTACATTTAGAAATTTTGTTTTTCATTAGAAAGATCAATCCCCTGTGCAAGTGTTCAGTGGTAGTAATTGGTAAAAATCTCTTTATATGCACAGATTTTCTATTCTATATGACAAGAACCAGAAGAATCCCCTAATTCTCCTCAGTTCTTGCTTCTGCATAATAACAAGTCCAAATGCACTTTCAACGACAGAGAACTGGTGCCGCCCAAACTAAAAAGCATTTCAAAGGGCAACAACAAAGTATTTGTGTTAATTTTAATTAGCTATGCCTCTTTGGGGAATGTGGACACTTGAAGATTATAGAAGAGCTTCTAAATTGTGGGGAGATCTAACAGAATACTTACATTATAACCTCCTGTTATGTTGTTATCTTTCCACATTAGCATGTGTTGGGAACTGTATTAGTCTGTTATCTTCTAGTGCTAATTAATGTTTTTATTAGATCAATGTTTGTACTTTCATTTCTGGACTTAAATCAATTGATTAAATTTGCTAGCAATGAAGCATCGTTTTATTAGTGATCTGACTAAATAGATCTTGTATTTCCTTGTAAGACCCACAATACTTAACACAGTTCCAAATATATATAGCAGGCAATTAATTGTGTTATTCAATTGAATAGAATGTCTGAAGTTGCAGGGTTTTTTCCCATATTGGTAGACTTTTGTAGACTAAATGAACCAAAGACTTCAAAGGGCTGAAAACACCTTCTGTATGGGGGAAATTTGGCAGAATAGTAATGTAGTGCATACATTTTTTTAATGAGAAAGGAAAATTTATTCCAAACACAAAGGACACAAAAGCAATTGTAAGAGAATATATTCTTGAATTATCTGGTAATAAATGAGAAAACTTGGATGAAATAAAAAAGTTTTCCTAGGAAAAGGTAGATTACCAGTATTAACAGAAATACAGATTTAAAAGAAAGAAGTATTAGTATTTGGCTCACCAGACAGACATCTGGCCAGCCAAATATTTTTATATATACTCAACAGAGGTCTTTGAATATTTTATGTTATTAATTATAAAATATGATGGTAACATTAACAGCAAGCAATTCTATGGGGTTTATAACCAGGAGACAAATTGCTGAATGGTTAGGTAATAACATTTTCAGCGCTAATACATTAGGCCATATTTTTTTCCAAAATGACTATATATACCCCCACTAGTAATGTCCATGCAATTCTTAATTAATTTATATTTTTGATGTACATTGCCCTATGTACTTCAAATATAAAATGATTAAGATAGGGTTTTTTTTTGCTCTCTGGGAGGGCAAAGTCTAGAGTTAGGTAGCAAACACACAGAAATAATACATTATGGCCCTAATACAGGTGGTGATGGTTCTGAAGAGGGATATTATCAGCTGGCCAGCTGAATGCCACCTAAAGGGGAAGTGGTTTTTCCCTATGGTGTCATGAAAGAGGTTCCAGAATGTCAGTTTTGATGCTTTACCCACACAACATTTGTTAGACTGGTTTGAAAATTCTCCTCAAATTTGGTGCTTCTAAAATCTAGAATGACATTTGTTATTGTCAAAAGGGAGTTCACCGAAATTAGCTATAAACTCCTGTATGTAGTTATAATTGAATATTTGTGTTGAGGAGTGGTAGTCATTTTAGGAGTTAATCAGTAACTCCACTTGAGAAGAATCACTTAGTGTAGTCCCTGAATGTAAAATAGAACAATGGAAAGCATTTTAGGCCAATAACCTTCCCAGTGGGATATGGGTCAGTAAACCATAGAAAACTTTTTTTTGAAAGCCTGAGTTTTAAAAATGTTTCATTTATTTTGGGAGAGAGAGAACACAAAATGTGTGCACATGTGAGTCAGGGGAAGGGCAGAGAGAGGAAGAGAGAGAATCCCAAGCAGGCTCTGCACTGTAAGTGCAGAGCCCAATGCGGGGCTCAGTCTCACTAAGCATGAGATCATGACCTGAGCTGAAATCAAGAGTTGGTTGCTTAATGGACTGAGCCACTCAGGCATCCGGAAAGCCTAATTTTTTAGAAACCTTTTTGTATACATTTTCTTTTATACATATACATTCTATGTGATGATTTCCCCAGCTGTTGGAGGCCTATTTTATTATATTTAATATGCATCATGGGAACATATAGTCCCATCAATGAACATTAATAATCAATAATAAATTACTAATATAGCTAATAATACACATGAATATTTAATAATTAGCAAATATGGCTAGTAAGATACATTTAAATTAACATCTAATTGTATTCAGTTTTCCAAATGGACACATTTAACCCTAAATTAAAAAAATGAAATCAGTCTACTCAGCAACCATCCTTCCTACCCACGTGGTGTAGAATAGTTCACCAAATGAGTGTTGTCTCCCACTTCTAGGTCCCAAAGAGAGCAAATAGAAACTCTCATTGTTGCATTTAACAAGACCAGGGACTGAACATACCAGGTTACCATACCAGGTTAATCTGCACAAAACCCTGTGAGGTTGAGTTCAGCAAAAAATGTTATCCTCACTTTTATATGAGCAAAGACAAATGTGAGTCAAGATTTAAAACTAGGTGGTCTCACTTCTGCACTTAGGTCCCTAACTACTGTTCCATGCAGCTTCCTGTTAGGTAATTTGAGCCTCACAGTAACTGAGAGAAAGACAATAAAAGCTTTTATCTCAGTTTTACAGGTGAGGAAAATGTCTCTTGGAGAAAATGTCTCTTGGAAAAGCAATTTATCTGATTTCACAACCCTTTTACATTTAGCTGGGATTGGAATCTGCTTCTTCTAACATCAGCCAGCAGCAAAGGAACAGCATGTTGGGGGTGAGGGGTGCTTCAGGTTAAAGACTACACATCCTCCAGAGTAGAAAGCCTGAATAAGCTGGATCTTGCAGCTCAGGAGGTGGTAGAGGGTGTGGAGCAAACAGCACCAAAGCAAAAATCTACTAGCAAGAGCCCATCACTTGGGTGGTTGGTACTCTGAGCTGGAGAGTCTTGTGTTTGAATCCAGACTTTGCCACCTTCTTGCTGTATGATCTTCAGCACGTCACTTTCTTACACCAAGATTTTTATCAGAATTAAATGAGAACATATAAGTAAAAGACTACAGAATGCCTAACATATAGAGGCTGCTGAATAACAGTTACTTTCTTTCCCAGTTGAGTGAATTTTTCTTTTTTTCTTTCCATAGCACTTATCTAGCCGGCAGAGCGTACAGCAAAGCACATCCCAGGTAAGCAGTCTAACTAGGCCTCCCAGTATTTCCCTCAGCTCTTTCTTTTAAGAGATCACAGCATGGGGATGCACCAGCCAGTGATAGCCACCCCTGATGTCTTGATTGTGTGCTGCCTTTAATCTAAATGGCCCTGGTCTCTAAGCAGATTTGCCTGGTCTCCACTCACTGCTCTGTGCAAATTTACTTAAGCACAATTAAAATAAAGTAGACGGGAGACTAAAATGAATCCATCTGGGAGAAAATAGAAGTGTCATTTAGTATGGTAGCTATTACCATCTAACAATGTAAATCAAGTGCATCAGGGTGACAGTGTCTCCAAAAAATAACTTTGAATTTAGAAGTTTGTGAAGAATTTATAAATTTGTGATCTTGTGGAGACTTTAAGTTCACTCATAAGTTGGAATTACTGTTCCTATATCTCCTCCACTCAGTTTACTTCTCCCAGCTGCATATTTGCCCACTTCAAACCAAGTATATTGACACAGTATTCCCTTACTAGCAGAGAAAACACCTTTTCTCTCTCTTAAATTATCCCCTTTGGTAGTATGAGGAAAGCCAGTCATTTAGTTTTCATTTTATTTATGACCAATACATGAATAACTAAAATTGGAATCACTGTTTTTTGCCTTCCTCATTAGGTAGATACGATGCGCCCACGTCATGGAGAAACCTGTCGGATGCCAGTGCCACATCACTTCTTCCTCAGTCTGAAGAGTTTCACCTACAATACCATTGGAGAAGATACTGATGTCTTCTTTTCCTTATATGATATGAGAGAAGGCAAGCAGATCAGGTAAAAGTTACTAGAGGTTGTGGTGAGGTTGAGATTGTATAAGGATGGTATTGGTTGGGTCATAAGCATCTCTGGCCTTCAGAGAAGATAGATGACAGAGAAAGAAAAACAAGATTAGGTGACCTCTTCTTACTTAGCAGGGAGTTTTGCCTCAAATCCCAGTTTACCTTGAAGTCACGTGTGGCCTCCTTTTTATCCTGTGCCTATTTCCACATGGAAGTTCAACCCCAGTCTTGGCTGTTACCACCTCAGAGAGAGAAGACGATGCAACTCTTCAGTGCCAGAGAAAACGCATAAGAGAAACATAGAACAAAGCAAGTTCAGCAGAGAGGTCCAGCTCCAGAATACAGTACCCTGGGCCCTGCCTTGCTGCACGCGGGAGAGAGGGTTCACAGTGTAGTAGGTTAATGGTGTCCTGTCTAAGAGCAGCCAAGCCCTCAATGCCATTCCAGCCCTGCAAAGGGGAGAGAGCATCTTCCAGACTGAAGGGAAGGTTGGTCTGATTCCATTGTTACTCTTTTCCTTGGATTGGAAGAGAGGCCACAGAACGGGTCTGATATGTGGGCAGAGCAGTGAAGCCTTTAAGCATGAGCAAGTGCAGCAGTGCTTTCATCGTGAAAGGTGGGAGGAGTCAAAGAGACATTCCAGGCTTCTGTTTCTCTACAGGCCAGCATGGCTGTGATGGGTGAGATGATCTTTATAGCCAACTTAGACTTTTAGGGCATCCAGACATTTCTCTGTGGTCATCTTCTAGGTGGGGTGGGAATAAAGTAAATTTGGGGATGCTTTTATATTGCTTGGAAACTTCCTGTATTCAAAGTGCTTTATGGGTTTTTTATTTTTTTTACTTAAAAACTGAAATCATGGTTTCATTTTTCCAATTGCATGTTATATACAAGAAAATTAAAAATGGAAGTTATAACAGTACAAAAGGAAAGCAGTTAGTATGCATGCTTCCCAGTACCTCTGTTCTTGACAGACCTTGCCCCGCAAATTAAAACACCTTGCTTCACTTTGGCATAGGGATAAAATGATACATTTACTGATGGGGGCATGTGGAATTTCCTTGTCACCAGTAGCTCCCAGCATGTGTGTCTAGGAAAGCTGTGGCTAAAGGTAGTTGTGGCAGGGATGACAGCTACAGCTGCTGTGCACAGCTAAGACTGTAGGTCAGGGCTATGGAGATGCAGATTCTGGCTGCTCCTGTTTTCCTCCTAGGTCAGAGATTTGTAAACTTATTACTTATTTTTGTATATGGAAGAATCCTTTCTTTCTTTTTTTTTTAACGTTTTATTTATTTTTGAGACAGAGAGAGACAGAGCATGAACAGGGGAGGGTCAGAGAGAGGGAGACACAGAATCCAAAACAGGCTCCAGGCTCTGAGCTGTCAGCACAGAGCCCGACGTGGGGCTCGAACTCACGGACCGCCAGATCATGACCTGAGCCGAAGTCGGCCACTCAACCAACTGAGCCACCCAGGCGCCCCAAGAATCCTTTCTTTAAGCTAAATTTTATGAGAAAGTTCAATAAATAAAACAGGTAAAATAGAACTACTTCACTGTTGAAGGGAAAGGGGAAATAATAGGAATCTCACTGTGCCCCTTAACCCCACCCAGTATTCTGTGTGACCACTGAAAGTCCATGGGCTGCAGTTTAAAAACCAGAGCACCCTGCTTAATCATCCTTGAGTGCCAGGGATTGTGTCTTCTCTTTCCATGATCACAACACCACACACAGTGTCTGTGCTCAGTACATGCTTTCTTGGGCTTACTGCACAGAGAAGATCTAAGCCCAGCAGAGACACCCCAGCTCTGGTCCACGTGAGGTTATTAATGCATCAGTTGTTTTTTCTTTGGGCTTATTATTTGTAATTGAGCCTCAAGAAACAAAATATTTTAAAAGAAGAAAAGTGAAAAAAAATGTTCTTTTTTGTAGAGCTGCTGGAAATGTTTTGATCTTTTAAAAACCCCTAGACTAAATTAGAGAACTATACCACCTTCCCATTCACATAATAAAACTGTAAGGTCCTTAGTTGAAAACACTACTTCCTTTCTTTAGTTTTAAGAGTAAACTAGTAAGCAGAATTTAAATCTAGATTTAATTGTTAAACATTCTTTCTTCTTTCCATTAGGATCTGTGTAGTTGTATAAGCCTTCAAAAATTTTAGTTCAGTCCCAACACAGTGTGGAAGTTCCTCAAAAAATTAAAAATAGAACTACCCTATGACCCAGCAATAGCACTGCTAGGAATTTACCCAAAGGATACAGGAGTGCTGATGCATAGGGGCACTTGGACCCCAATGTTTATAGCAGCACTTTGAACAATAGCCAAATTATGGAAAGAGCCTAAATGTCCATCAAATGATGAATGGATAAAAAAAAATGATGAATGGATAAAGAAATTGTGGTTTATATATACAATGGAATACTACTTGGCAATGAGAAAGAATGAAATCTGGCCTTTTGTCACAACATGGATGGAACTGGAGAGTGTTATGCTAAGTGAAATAAGTCTTACAGAGAAAGACAGATACCATATGTTTTCACTCTTATGTGGATCCTGAGAAACTTAACAGAAGACCATGGGGGAGGGGAAGGGAAAAAAAAAAGTTAGGGAGGGAGCCAAACCATAAAAGACTCTTAGAAACTGAGAATAAACTGAGGGTTAATGGGGGATGGGAGGGAAGGGGAAAGTGGGTGATAGGCATTGAGGAGGGCACCTGTTGGGATGAGCACTGTGTGTTGTATGGAAATGTATGGAAACCAATTTGACAATAAATTTCATATTAAAAAAAAGTTTTAGTTCACTGAGCTGATGATGCCAGCTATGTATACTTTCATAATAATTAGGTATTAAACTGGTCATATATTACTTCCTTGAATTAGTTATCAGAGATCATGAAAAGTTAGGAATGTGTTAGATCAGGTGCACAGAGTGTTGATACAAAGCAGTCAATCTGATCAATCAAACAGTGCTAGTCTAGTGTTCAGTATCGCCAGGACACTCTCACCTCTGTGCTGAGGACAGGTTTGAGCTGGGGGAACAGGCTCCAGAGAGGACCAGCTGTTCTTGCACTGTAAGTCTCATTGCTGATCTGACAGACATATCTCGGGAGGCTCCAGTGCATGGCAGACTGCAAACCCACATAGCATATCCTGATAGATGTTGGTTGATGAGTGTTAAACAGTCTGCAGGAGGGAAGAAGCAGCAGCTGGTGGGACATTAGTAGCTCTGACTGTTTTTGTGACATTTTATCATTCTGAATAAAATTGTAAATATTTAGCCTTGAAATCTAAATCTCTGATTAAGATCTCTCCCCTGAGCTTCAGAGCCTCATTTCCTTTTTCCTACCAGACATCTGCCCTTATATGTTCCTCAGACATTTCTACCTCAGCATATCTAAACTGAATTCATTTTCTTTCCTCACACATAACACTTCTTCCTGTGTTCCTTAAATCAAGTGAAAGGCATTATCATTTGCTAAGAGATCCATGTCAAAACTTTGGGATCCTTTTAGGCTCCGCTCTCTATATCTGCTTCCTTTCTCATTTAACCACTATATTTTATCAACTTCTGTCTCCCAAATATCAGCGAAATCACTCCCCCTGCTCCATCCCCCCTGTCACCCCAGATCCTTCACATTTCTCCCCAAATACAGATTCCCTTAATCTACTACCTTCCTACCCTGAGTTACTGTCCACAGCACCACCATACTTATCTTTTAATATATATATTTTTTTTTCAATATATGAAATTTATTGTCAAATTGGTTTCCATACAACACCCAGTGCTCATCCCAAAAGGTGCCCTCCTCAATACCCATCACCCACCCTCCCCTCCCTCCCACCCCCCATCAACCCTCAGTTTGTTCTCAGTTTTTAAGAGTCTCTTATACTTTGGCTCTCTCCCACTCTAACCTCTTTTTTTTTTTCCTTCCCCTCCCCCATGGGTTTCTGTTAAGTTTCTCAGGATCCACATAAGAGTGAAAACATATGGTATCTGTATTCTCTGTATGGTTTATTTCACTTAGCATCACACTCTCCAGTGCCATCCACGTTGCTACAAAGGGCCATATTTCATTCTTTCTCATTGCCACGTAGCACTCCATTGTGTATATAAACCACAATTTCTTTATCCATTCATCATTTGATGGACATTTAGGCTCTTTCCATAATTTGGCTGTTGTTGAGAGTGCTGCTATAAACATTGGGGTCAAGTGCCCCTATGAATCAGTACTCCTGTATCCCTTGAGTAAATTCCTAGCAGTGCTATCTCTGGGTCATAGGGTAGGTCTATTTTTAATTTTCTGAGGAACCTCCACACTGCTTTCCAGAGCGGCTGCACCAATTTGCATTCCCACCAACAGTGCAAGAGGGTTCCCGTTTCTCCACATCCTCTCCAGCATCTATAGTCTCCTGATTTGTTCATTTTGGCCACTCTGACTGGCGTGAGGGGATATCTGAGTGTGGTTTGGATTTGTATTTCCCTGATGAGGAGCGACGTTGAGCATCTTTTCATGTGCCTGTTGGCCATCCGGATGTCTTCTTTAGAGAAGTGTCTATTCATGTTTTCTGCCCATTTCTTCACTGGGTTATTTGTTTTTTGGGTGTGGAGTTTGGTGAGCTCTTTATAGATTTTGGATACTAGCCCTTTGTCCGATATGTCGTTTGCAAATATCTTTTCCCATTCCGTTGGTTGCCTTTTAGTTTTGTTGATTGTTTCCTTTGCTGTGAAGAAGTTTTTTATCTTCATAAGGTCCCGGTAATTCATTTTTGCTTTTAATTCCCTTGCCTTTGGGGATGTGTCGAGTAAGAGATTGCTACAGCTGAGGTCAGAGAGGTCTTTTCCTGCTTTCTCCTCTAAGGTTTTGATGGTTTCCTGTCTCACATTCAGGTCCTTCATCCATTTTGAGTTTATTTTTGTGAATGGTGTGAGAAAGTGGTCTAGTTTCAACCTTCTGCATGTTGCTGTCCAGTTCTCCCAGCACCATTTGTTAAAGAGACTGATTTTTTCCATTGGATGTTCTTTCCTGCTTTGTCAAAGATTAGTTGGCCATACGTTTGTGGGTCTAGTTCTGGGGTTTCTATTCTATTCCATTGGTCTATGTGTCTGTTTTTGTGCCAATACCATGCTGTCTTGAGGATGACAGCTTTGTAGTAGAGGCTAAAGTCTGGGATTGTGATGCCTACTGCTTTGGTCTTCTTCTTCACAATTACTTTGGCTATTTGGGGCCTTTGGTGGTTCCATACGAATTTTAGGATTGCTTGTTCTAGTTTCGAGAAGAATGCTGGTGCAATTTTGATTGGGATTGCATTGAATGTGTAGATAGCTTTGGGTAGTATTGACATTTTAACAATATGTATTCTTCCAATCCATGAGCACGGAATGTTTTTCCATTTCTTTATATCTTCTTCAGTTCCCTTCATAAGCTTTCTATAGTTTTCAGCATACAGATCTTTCACATCTTTGGTTAGGTTTATTCCTAGGTATTTTATGCTTCTTGGTGCAATTGTGAATGGGATTAGTTTCTTTATTTGTCTTTCTGTTGCTCTATTACTAGTGTATAAGAATGCAACTGATTCTGTACATTGATTTTGTATCCTGAGACTTTGCTGAATTCAGGTATCAGTTCTAGCAGACTTGGTGGAGTCTGTTGGGTTTTCCATGTATAATATCATGTCATCTGCAAAAAGTGAAAGCTTGACTTCATCTTTGCCAATTTTGATGCCTTTGATTTCCTTTTGTTGTCTGATTGCTGATGCTAGAACTTCCAGCACTATGTTAAACAACAGCGGTGAGAGTGGGCATCCCTGTCGTGTTCCTGATCTCAGGGAAAAAGCTCTCAGTTTTTCCCCATTGAGGATGATGTTAGCTGTGGGCTTTTCATAAATGGCTTTTATGATCTTTAAGTATGTTCCTTCTATCCCCACTTTCTCAAGGGTTTTTATTAAGAAAGGGTGCTGGATTTTGTCAAAGGCCTTTTCTGCATCGATTGACAGGATCATATGGTTCTTCTCTTTTTTTTTGTTAATGTGATGTATCACGTTGATTGATTTGTGAATGTTGAACCAGCCCTGCATCCCAGGAATGAATCCCACTTGATCATGGTGAATAATTCCTTTTATATGCCGTTGAATTCGATTTGCTAGTATCTTATTGAGAATTTTGGCATCCATATTCATCAGGGATATTGGCCTGTAGTTCTCTTTTTTTACTGGGTCTCTGTCTGGTTTAGGAATCAAAGTAATACTGGCTTCATAGAATGAGTCTGGAAGTTTTCCTTCCCTTTCTATTTCTTGGAATAGCTTGAGAAGGATAGGTATTATCTCTGCTTTAAACGTCTGGTAGAACTCCCCTGGGAAGCCATCTGGTCCTGGACTCTTATTTGTTGGGAGATTTTTGATAACCGATTCAATTTCTTCGCTGGTTATGGGTCTGTTCAAGCTTTCTATTTCCTCCTGATTGAGTTTTGGAAGAGTATGGGTTTTTAGGAATTTGTCCATTTCTTCCAGGTTGTCCAATTTGTTGGCATATAATTTTTCATAGTATTCCCGATAATTGTTTGTATCTCTGAGGGATTGGTTGTAATAATTCCATTTTCATTCATGATTTTATCTGTTTGGGTCATCTCCCTTTTCTTTTTGAGAAGCCTGGCTAGAGGTTTGTCAATTTTGTTTATTTTTTCAAAAAACCAACTCTTGCTTTCGTTGATCTGCTCTACAGTTTTTTTAGATTCTATATTGTTTATTTCTTCTCTGATCTTTATTATTTCTCTTCTTCTGCTGGGTTTAGGCTGCCTTTGCTGTTCTGCTTCTAGTTCCTTTAGGTGTGCTGTTAGATTTTGTATTTGGGATTTTTCTTGTTTCTTGAGATAGGCCTGGATTGCAATGTATTTTCCTCTCAGGACTGCCTTTGCTGCATCCCAAAGCATTTGTATTGTTGTATTTTCATTTTCATTTGTTTCCATATATTTTTAAATTTCTTCTCTAATTGCCTGGTTGACCCATTCATTCTTTAGTAGGGTGTTCTTTAACCTCCATGCTTTTGGAGGTTTTCCATACTTTTTCCTGTGGTTGATATCAAGCTTCATAGCACTGTGGTCTGAAAGTATGCATGGTATAATTTCAATTCTTGTATACTTATGAAGGGCTGTTTTGTGGCCCAGTATATGATCTGTTTGGAGAATGTTCCATGTGCACTCGAGAAGAAAGTATATTCTGTTGCTTTGGGATGCAGAGTTCTAAATATATCTGTCAAGTCCATCTGATCCAATGTATCATTCAGGGCCCTCGTTTCTTTATTGACCATGTGTCTAGATGATCTATCCATTTCTGTAAGTGGAGTGTTAAAGTCCCCTGCAATTACCACATTCTTATCAATAAGGTTACTTATGTTTATGAGTAATTGTTTTATATATTTGGGCGCTCCGGTATTCGGCGCATAGACATTTATAATTGTTAGTTCTTCCTGATGGATAGACCCTGTAATTATTATATAATGCCCTTCTTCATCTCTTGTTACAGCCTTTAATTTAAAGTCTAGTTTGTCTGATATAAGGATGGCTACTCCAGCTTTCTTTTGGCTTCCAGTAGCATGATAAATAGTTCTCCATCCCCTCACTCTCAATCTAAAGGTGTCCTCAGGTCTAAAATGAGTCTCTTGTAGACAGCAAATAGATGGGTCTTGTTTTTTTATCCATTCTGATACCCTATGTCTTTTGGTTGGCGCATTTAATCCATTTACATTCAGTGTTATTATAGAAAGATATGGGTTTAGAGTCATTGTGATGTCTGTATGTTTCATGCTTGTAGCGATGTCTCTGGTACTTTGTCTCACAGGGTCCCCCTTAGGATCTCTTGTAGGGCTGGTTTAGTGGTGACAAATTCCTTCAGTTTTTGTTTGTTTGGGAAGACCTTTATCTCTCCTTCTATTCTAAATGACAGACTTGCTGGATAAAGGATTCTTGGCTGCATATTTTTTCTGTTCAACACATTGTAGATCTCCTGCCAGTCCTTTCTGGCCTGCCAAGTTTCAAAAGAGAGATCAGTCACGAGTCGTATAGGTCTCCCTTTATATGTTAGGGCACGTTTATCCCTTTCTGCTTTCAGAATTTTCTCTTTATCCTTGTATTTTGCCACTTTCACTATGATATATCGTGCAGAAGATCGATTCAAGTTACGTCTGAAGGGAGTTCTCTGTGCCTCTTGGATTTCAATGCCTTTTTCCTTCCCCAGTTCAGGGAAGTTCTCAGCTATGATTTCTTCAAGTGCACCTTCATCACCTTTCCCTCTCTCTTCCTCTGGAATACCAATTATGCGTATATTATTTTTTTTTAGTGTATCACTTAGTTCTCTAATTTTCCCCTCATACTCCTGGATTTTTTTTATCTCTTTTTCTCAGCTTCCTCTTTTTCCATAATTTTATCTTCTAGTTCACCTATTTTCTCCTCTGCCTCTTCAATCCGAGCCGTGGTCGTTTCCATTTTATTTTGCATTTCGTTTAAAGCGTTTTTCAGCTCCTCGTGACTGTTCCTTAGTCCCTTGATCTCTGTAGCAAGAGATTCTCTGCTGTCCTCTATACTGTTTTCAAGCCCAGGAATTAATTTTATGACTATTATTCTAAATTCACTTTCTGTTATATTATTTAAATCCTTTTTGATCAGTTCATTGGCTGTTGTTATTTCCTAGAGATTCTTTTGAGGGGAATTCTTCCGTTTGGTCATTTTGGATAGTCCCTGGAGTGGTGCGGACCTGCAGGGCACTTCCTCTGTGCTGTAGTGTATAACAGGAGTTGCTGGGCGGGACCGGGTCAGACCTGATGTCTGCCCCCAGCCCACCGCTGGGGCCACAGTCAGACTGGTGTGTGCCTTCTCTTCCCCTCTCCTAGGGGCGAGATTCACTGTGGGGTGGCGTGGCCCGTCTGGGCTACTTGCACACTGCCAGGCTTGTGGTGCTGGGGATCTGGCATATTATCTGGGGTGGGTAGGCAAGGTGCACGGAGGCAGGAGGTGCAGGCTTAGCTCGCTTCTCCTTAGGTGATCCACTTCAGGAGGGGCCCTGTGGCAGTGGGAGGGAGTCAGACCTGCTGCCAGAGGGGTGGCTCCACAGAAGCACAGCGTTGGGTGTTTGTGCGGAGCAAGCAAGTTCCCTGGCAGTAACTGGTTCTCTTTGGGATTTTGGCTGGGGGATGGGCGAGGGAGATGGTGCTGGCTAGCACCTTTGTTCCCTGCCAAATTGAGCTCTGTCGTCTGGGGGCTCAGCAACTCTCCCTCCCTTTGTCCTCCAGTCTTCCCGCTTTCCAAGCAGAGCTGTTAACTTATGACCTCCCAGATGCTAAGTCCCGCTTGCTGTCGGAACACACTCCCTCCGGCCCCTCTGCTTTTGCAAGCCAGACTCAGGGGCTCTGCTTGGCTGGCAGGCTGCCCCTCCGCCCCGGCTCCCTCCCGCCAGGCTGTGCAGTGCACACCACCTCTCTGCCCTTCCTACCCTCTTCCGTGGGCCTTTCATCTGCACTTGGCTCCGGAGACTCCATTCTGCTAGTCTTATGGTGGTTTTCTGGGTTATTTAGGCAGGTGTAGGTGGAATCTAAGTGATCAGCAGGACGTGCGGTGAGCCAAGCGTCCTCCTACGCCGCCATCTTCTCCATAAGCTTAATATATATTTTTAATGTTTATTTTTTGAGGGAGAGAGACAGAGCATGAGCATGAGCGGCGGAAGGGCAGAGAGAGAGGGAAACACAGAATCAGAAGCAGGCTCCATGCTCTGAGCTGTCAGCACAAAGCCCGACGTGGGGCTCAAACTCACAGACCATGAGACCATGACCTGAGCCAAAGTCCGACGCTTATCCAACTGAGCCACCCAGGCACCCCCATATTTATCTTTTAAAAAATGCAAACTGTTCACCTCAGCTCCCACTTAACCTAAAGCTCTTGTTATTTAGTTTGGCATAAAAGGCCCAGCATGATATAATTCTATTTCTTTAGTTTTATTTCCCGCATCCTGATGACTTCTATATCTTTCCCTAAACATGCCTTGCTCTTTCATGCCTCCCTACCCTTGTTGGCTTGTTAAACTCCTATCTTTTAAAACTCAACTATGTGAAACTCTCCTCAGTATTTATGGGTAGAATAAGGCCCTGGGACTTCATTGTGCCCATGATGACACCCTGTACCTAGCTTTACCCCATTACTAGATATTACATTGTAATGTACACATGCATATAGATTTTCCCCATTGGAATGGGAGCTTTCTTATGTGTCTTTGTACCATTTCTCCCCAGTGAGTGCTAAGCACAGAATTTTGGATATTGGATCATTAGATAACTATTTATTGAGTGAATGAATGGATAAGTGCATCTGTCAAATAAGTACCAATCAATCTGCTGTGAATCAAGAAATTTTTATTTAATTGAACAGTTTATCAAGCATTTACTAAGAATTTCTTTTTTGGGGCCTCTGTAATGACTTCTTGTGATTTATGGGTTAAAAAGGAATGTCATTGACCCTGAAGAGGTCTGTACAGGACATTATAGGATTTCTAAAAGGTGGGAAACATGTTTTCCTGATTTTAAGTCCCAAAGCTGAGTGGTAAAGTAGGATTAAAGCATATGTCTACATGCAGCAAGACTTTTAAGCACACTAAGCAGTCAGGAAAAAACAAACAAAAAATAACCTTTCAGATAGAAGCTTTTACAGAGTCTTTTAAGTTAAAAAAAATGGAAATCCTAAATCATTGGTTGTTTTATATATTTTTCTAATCAGTCACATTTCAGACCTTGCTTTGTATTTAGGATTAAACTGTATAGTTTGGGAAAGAAATACAATCAGCTTTACAATGTAATACACTGAGAGAAATGGCTTTTCCTGTCATGGTGACCACATCAGCCGTCACCAAGGTTTTGAACTCTATTCAAAGAACTATTTTTAAAGAGATAAAAGAGGGGGTGCCTGGGTGACTCAGTCAGCTAAGTATCCTAGCTCTTGATTTCAGCTCAGGTCATGATCTCACAGTTTGTGGGATCGAGCCCCACATCAGAGGCCACACTGACAGCATGGAGCCTGCTTAGGATTCTCTCTCTCCTTTTCTCTCTCTGCCCCTCCCCTGACCCGCACGCATGCGCATGCGCTCTCTCTCTCTCTCTCTCAAAATAAATAAATTAACATAAAATAAAACAAAGGGATGCCTGGGTGGCTCAGTCCGTTGAGCATCAGACTTTGGCTCAGGTCATGATGTCACCGTGCATGAGTTTGGGCTTCCTGTGGGGCTTGCTCCTGTCAGTGCAGAGCCTGCTTTGGATCCTCTGTCCACCTCTCTCGGTCCCTTCCCTGCTTGTGCTCTCCCTCTCTCTGAAAAATATATTGACATTTAAAATAAGAAGAAGAAAAAGGAAAAAGAAGTCAGAGAAGAGGAGGATGATTAAAAGACTGAGAAGCCAGAAAGGGCTCTTGGAGAAAATGAAAGTTGTTGAATTAAAGATTAGCCAGGATCTGGATAGGGTACTAATTCATTGTTCAACAGGTATTTATTTAACATCTATTATCCTTTGGCATAGATGAGCAAGAGATAAGCAAGAGAAATATCTGCTTGTCTTTCTGGAGCTTATGCTGTAGTAGAGAGACTAGCTGTCTCTACTAGAGAGATCACCAAACACATGATTAAATGAATAAGTATGTAGTTTGAAAAGTGCGATAGGTGCTATGAAGGAAAGTCATGCAGAATGCTCCGAAACCTCATGTAGACTGGAGTGAGGGGAGGCTCTTATGGCATCCATGCTGAGACTTAAAGTGATGTAAGTCATGTAAATCCTTATGTTTACTCATGTAAACATAAAGAGTGGATAATGTGATCTAGGCAGAAGAAGGCATAGATGCAAGGAAAAAACTTGGTACATACAGAGAATTGAATGGTGGTTGGTATCCTTGGAATGTTTCGAGTAAGAGAAGGAAAGGATATCACAAGAGGGTATTGAAGAGATAGTGAGGTACCAGGTTATGCAGGGCCTTATAGCCACAAAAGAATTTTGAATTTTATTGTAAGTTTAGGAGAGAAGATATTCAAGCACAGAAAGTACCAAAGGCAAAAGCATGAGTCAGACACAGTAAAGATATCAATGTATGTATGTAGGAAATTAGAAGAGGTTATTAGAGCTAGGAAAAGGTTTGTATTGACAGTAAACTCCAGGTCTTGAACCTGTTTCTTACCCATCTTTGCTCATAGCCCCTTTAACAATGAAAGAATTCAGTAAATGTCCGATCAAAAGATGTGTTAGAGACAAGATTAAATATATCTAGGATAGCCCTGAAAACCCAACACACTAACTTAGATTTGATGGATTTGATAATCCGTAAGAATCCTTGAACAGGGGAATAACATGAATGACATGTTGAAGGTGGTGATTTGAGATTATCACAGTGGTAATATATAGGTTAAACTAGAAAAACCGATAAGTTAGAAGCTGTTGCATACATGAAACGGTAAAGCCCCAGGATAAGGAGGCTAGTAGTAAGATTAAAGAAGATACAGCATCATGCCCTGTAAGGTGTGGACCCAGCTGATCACCTCTATACCCTGATTTCCTATCATTCCCCACTTGATCACTCTACAATGGCCTCCTGAAAATATAACACATTTCTACTTTAGGCAATTTCTTTACATCTGTTTCCTGGATGTCTTCATGGTGCTTGCATCCTCCCCTTCTTCAGGTTTTGTATTTTGGGTTTTTTTTTTGTTTTTTTGCAGTCACAAAAATTTTTTTTCATTTTATTTTAATATACTTTATTGTCAAATTGGCTTCCATACAACGAATGATACCTTCTTCAGGTTTTTACTCAAGTGTCACCCTTTCAAGCTTTTCCTGGCCACACAATCGAATTGAAACCATCATTGCCACCATCTCCCACATATACATACACATTCTCAGTGTCTCTTCCTTCTTGTGTATTTTTCCCTAGCACTTAACACCATCTAGCATACTAAATAGTTTATATATTTACCTTTTTATTGTCTGTGTTCCATCACTGGACTGTAAGCACTATGAGAACAGAGATTTTTTTTAATTCTCTGAACATATCTGAGAGAGTTTTGGCACATGGTAGGTACTCAGTAATTACTTATTGAATGGATGAGCAGTCTACTAATTATAACAATAAACTTAGTTAGTCCTTTTATCTCTTTTTCTCTCTATTTATAAAACCTATAACTCAATGATGTGGGTTTTTTTTTTACCTTGGAGACAAGAAGAGTGATGCTATAATTACTGAAGCCAGCTGAGTGAAAGAAGTGATGAGTTCAATTTGGGCTATGTTGAGTTTGAAGTGATAGCTAAACAACCCAGGCCATGTGGTGAGGGCATCTGGGATGCAGGTAAGATGTCACAGATGAAGATGAGAATTTTCATGGGAATAGTTTCTGCATGCAGAAACAAGGCTATCTGAAAAAGTAAGAACATATGTAAAGAGCAAAGGACAAAACACAGGGAATATTTCAGTCATTAAGAAAACATTTTATATATACCTAACACGCACAATGTACTACTGTCAATTTAGGAATTCATTTAAGATTGGGGAATAAGTGCCAATAAAAGAGAAGAAACAATTGAACATAGCTGGAAACATTATACTACTTGATTTCAAAATATATTACAAAACTACAGTAATCAAGACAGTATGATCCTGGCATAAAAACAGACATAATGACCAATGGAATAGCCAGAAATAAACTTACACATATATTATCAACTGATCTTTGTAAGGGTACCAAGAATACACAATGGGGAAAAGGATAGTCTCTTCAATAAATGGTGTTAAGAAAAATGTATATTCACATGTGAAAGAATGAAATTTTTCATACCATTCATAAAAATTAACTCAAAATGGATTAAAGACTTAATACATAAGACATTAAATCTTAAAACTTATATAAGAAGAAGTTCTATAAGACAACAGAGAAACAGCTTATTGACATTAGCTATGGCAATGATATTTTGGATATGGCACCAAAAACATAAGCTTTGTTGCAAAAATAGACAAGTGGGATTTTATCAGACTAAAAAATTTCATTCTGCACAGCAGAGGAAACAGACAACAAAATGGAAAAGCAACCTATGATATTGGAGAAAATATTTGCAAACCATATATATGATAAAGTGTTAATAATCAAAATATATAAGGAATTCCTACCACTCAGTAGTGAAAAAAACCCAGGTAACCCATTTAAAAAATAGGCAAAGGAACTGAATAGACATTTCTCCAAAGGAGACAAATACATAGATAACAGATGTATGAAAAGATGTTCAACATGACTAATCATCAGGGAAATGTGAATCAAAATCACAATGAAGTATCACCTCACACCTATTAGAATACCTGTCATCAAAAAACAAAAGACAAAAGTGTTGGGAAGGATGTGGAGAAAAGGGAACCCTTGTACACACGTTAGTGACATAAATTGGTACAGCCAGTATGGAAAACAGTATGGAGGTTCCTCAAAAAATAGAAATTAGAGAAAGATAAGTATATGATTTCACTCATATGTGGAATTTAAGAAACACAACAGATGAACATAGGGGAAGGGAAGGAAAAATAAGACAAAAACAGAGAGGGAGGCCAACCATAAGAGACTCTTAATTACAGAGAACAGAGGGGAGGTGGGTGGGGGGATGGGCTAAATGGGTGATGGGTACTAAGGAGGGCAGTTGTTGGGATGAGCACTGGGTGTTCTATGTAAGTGATAAATCACTGGGTTCTACTCCTGAAACTAATACTACATTGTATGTTAACTAACTTGAATTTAAATAAATAAATTTAAAATAAAAATAAATAAAAATTTAAAAATAGAAAATAGAACTACTCTATGATCCATCAATCCCACCTTTAGGTGTACATCCAAAGGAATTTAAATTAGGATCTCAAAGAGATAGCTACACTCCCATGTTCATTGCAACATTATTTACTCTAGCAAAGACATTGAAATAACCTAAATGCTCATCAGTGGATGAATGGGTAAAGAAAATGTGGCATATACATGCAGTGAAATATTGTTCAACCTTAACAAAAGAGAGACACCCTCCCATTTGCAACAACATAGATAAACTTGGAAGACATTATATTTTGAAATAAGCCAGACATAGAAGGACAAATATTACATGATACCACTTATATGAGGAATCTAAAATAGTCAAACTCATAGGATCAGGGAGTAAAATGGTGGTTGTCAGAGCCTGGGGGGGGAGAGGAAAATGGGGAGGTATTAGAGACAAAGTTCCAGTTACACAAGATAAGTAAGTCCTAGAGCTCTACTGCACAGCATAGTACTTATGGTTAACAATACTGTGTTGTATACTTTAAAAATTTGCTCAAAGGGCAGAATGTTATATTCTTATCTCACACTATAAATAAATATTAATAATTAATAGAGTGGGAAGAAACTTCTGGAGGTGTTGGATATGTTTATAGCACAGATTGTGGTGATAGTTTCACAGGTATATACTTAACTACAAACTCATTCAGTTGTATACATTAAACATACACAGATTTTCATATGCCAATCATACCTCAATAAAGTGATTAAAGAAAAAAGAAATGTGGGGAGATGTGAATTTTCCTAGCAAGTATTGCACCTAATAAGAATTTAAGACTTCCTGAAGTGTATATATAACACATAACTGGCATGACAGACATTATGCAGCTTTGTTTCACTTATGCTCTGAAACAGAAGTTTCTGACATAACTAATGATCTCATTACAGGAAAATAAAATTTTCTTCTGAAGGAAAAAAAACAGAGAAGGAATTACCTTACTCCCTTCTTTTTAAGATGGCATTTTCACTTCCTACATTCTGCATAGTTTAGCCATTTGTTATGTTCATCACTCACTGTCTGTTTCCTTATTTTGTCTTTTTAAATAAAAGCTCCTTGGGGCGCCTGGGTGGCACAGTCGGTTAAGCGTCCGACTTCAGCCAGGTCACGATCTCACGGTCCGTGAGTTCGAGCCCCGCGTCAGGCTCTGGGCTGATGGCTCGGAGCCTGGAGCCTGTTTCCGATTCTGTGTCTCCCTCTCTCTCTGCCGCTCCCCCGTTCATGCTCTGTTTCTGTCTGTCCCATAAATAAATAAAAACGTTGAAAAAAAATTTTTTTAAATAAATAAAAGCTCCTTCTGGGCAGGGATGTATTTATTTTGTTTACTGAGTTACCCAAGTGCCTGAAACAGTGCTTGCCACCTAATAAGTGTTCGGTAAATATTTGTGAATAAATGATTGTAACTATCCAGAATGTAACAAAGAGATATAAGGTGATGAAAAATATGAAAGAAGTATGGGACATGGAGAACAGAATGAGAAAGAATAATAAACACCTAACTAGAATCACAGGAAAACAGAAAAGAGCAAAAGTTTTCATCATTGATGAAAACACAAAAGATTGCTTATTTGCTTTGCTCTCACAAGATTCTTCCTTGGGAGCAGGATGCTCTGACAGTTGTCAGAGGGTGGAGAAGCCAAGATTGTTAAAAAGAGTTTGTCCTCTTCTACACCACCTCACTCTATAGTAAATGGTGAATAATAGAACATCCAAGTTGGTGAACAGATGAACATAAGGGAAGAGAAACAAAAGTAATATAAAAGCAGGGAGGGAGACAAAACATAAGAGACTCATAAATGTGGAGAACAAACAGAGGGTTACTGTAGGGGGTGTGGGAGGGGGGATGGTCTAAACAGGTAAGGGGCACTAGGGAATCTACTCCTGAAATCATTGTTGCACTATATGCTAATTTGGTTGTAAATTAAAAAATAATAAAATTAAATTAAAAAAAAATAAAAGAACATCCAAGTTGGGCCAAAGTGGTTTGCTCTTAACAGATAGGTATAAATGGGGAAAAGACATGAAGCTCACTGATGATTTATAGTGTCTTGATTGAAGGTTTCACCACCAAAGACTTTGGACTATTTGACTTTTAAAGCACTGTTGCAGGACACCTGGGTGGCTCAGTCAGTTAAGTGTCCGACTCCTGATCTGGGCTCAGGTCATGATCTCACAGTTTGTGGGATCGAGACTCCCTCCATCGGGCTCTGTGCTGACACCAGTGAGCCTGCTTGGGATTCTCTCTCTCTCTGTCCCTCCCACCCCTTCTCAAAACAAATAACTTAAAAAAAAAAAAAACACTGTTGCACAGATAACAATTAAAATTAAAATTTAAGAAAGTTGTTCACAAAGAAACCCTTAGATTCCCTAATCCAATATAGATTCAGATGTGACTTTGTTTTGGAATATAGTTTATTGTCAAGCTAGCTAACATACAGTATATACAGTATGCTCTTGGCTTCTGGAATAGATTCCCATGATTCACTTAGATACAATACCCAGTGGTCATCCCAACAAGTGGCCTCCTCAATGCCCATCACCCATTTTCTCCTCCCTCTCCAACCCCCATCAGCCCTCAGTTTGTTCTCTGTATTTAAGAGTCTCTTATGGATTGCCTCCCTCTGTTTATAACTGTTTTTCCCCTTCCCTTCCCCCATGGTCTTCTGTTAAGTTTCTCAAATATCACATATGAGTGGAAACATATTATATCTGTCTTTCTCTGACTGACTTATTTCACTTAGCATAATACCTCTAGTTCTATCCACATTGTTGCAAATGGCAAGATTCCATTTTTTTCATTGGCAAGTAGTATTCCATTGTATATAAAAACCACATCTTCATTATCCATTCATCAGTTGATGGACAGTTGGGCTCTTTCCATAATTTGGCTATTGTTGATAGCACTGCTATAAACATTGGGGTACATGTGCCCCTATGAATCAGCACTCCTGTATCCTTTGGATAAATTTCTAGTAGTGCTATTGCTGGGTCATAGGGTAATTCTATTTTTAATTTTTTGAGGAACCTCCACACTTTTTTCCAGAGTGGCTGGATCAGTTTGCATTCCTACCAACAGTGCGAGAAGCTTCCCCTTTCTCCACATCCTCACCAACATCTGTTGTTTCCTGAGTTGTTAACTGCTTTAAATGAGGTCAAAGACTGCCATTTACAGAGCACATCAAATTACTCTTATGGAAGAGCCATGGTACAGCTGTTCCTTTGTCTGCTTCCACATACTGGACTTTGTGAATAGCTTCTCACAGACTGTAAGAGTGTTTGTCAGCAGGTGGATGCTTTCCTGTGCCCCTCAATTTTACTGAGTACCTCCTCCGTGTTTACACACCAACTATTAACAAACCAGGTCATTGGAAAGTCCCCCTCACCCCCAAAAAAGAAAAATAAATGAATTACATTTTAAGTTTAGGATGCTAGAAAAAGATAAAGTAAACAAAGCAGAGGAAGAAAATAAATGAATTACATTTTAAGTTTAGGATGCTAGAATAAGAAAAACAAAGTAAACTTAAAACATACAGAAGAAAATAACAGAACCTAAAGAAAGGGTCAATAAAATAAAAACTGATTATCTGAAAAAAGAAACTTAAAAAATAGACATACCTGCTTTGGAAAAATGCCTGTTCAGGTCCTCTGCCCATTTTTAGATTGGATTACATTTTCTGGTGTTTATTTCTATTCTTTATATATTTTGGATACCAACCCCTTATCAGATATATCATTTGCAAATATCTTCTCCCATTCTGTACGTTATCTTTTAGTTTTGTTGATGGTTTCCTTTGCTGTTCAAGAGCTTTTTATTTTGGTGTAGCCCCAGTAGTTTGGTTTGGTTTCTCTTGCCTGAGGAGACGGATCTAGAGAAAAATGTTTCTGTGGCTGATGTGAAAGAAAGTAATGCCTATGTTTTCTTCTAAGAATTTTATGGTTTGTTGATATGGAACTCTTGGTGAAAATGCAAATTGATGCAGCCACTGTGGAAAACAGTATGGAAGTTCCTCAAAAAATTAAAAATACAATTATCAGGTAATTCTACTCCTGGATATTTACCCAAAGTAAATGAAAACACTAATTTGAAAAGATATATGCATCCCTATGTTTATTGTAGCATTTGCAATAGCTAAGATAGGGAAATAGCCCAAGTGTTCATCAGTAGATGAATGGATAAAGAAGATGTGCTATCAATGGAATATTACTCAGACATTAAAAAGAATTAAAACTTGCCATTTGTAATGACATGGGTGGACCTAGATGGTATAATGCTAATTGAAAAAAGTCAAACAGGGAAAGACAAATATCACATAATTTCACTCATATGTGGAATTTAAGAAATAAAACAAAGAAAAAAAGATAAAAAACCAGACTCTTTTTTTCCTTTCTCTTTTTTTTTTTTTTTTAATTTACATCCAAGTTAGTATATAGTGCAACAAAGATTTCAGGAGTAGATTCCTTAATTCCCTTTACCCATTTAGCCCACCGCCTCTCCCACACACCCCCCAGTAACCCTCTGTTCTCCATATTTATGAGTCTCTTAGGTTTTGTCCCCCTCCCTGTTTTTATATTATTTTTGCTTCCCTTCCCTTATGTTCATCTGTTTTGTATCTTAAGGTCCTCATCTGAGTGAAGTCATATGGTATTTGTCTTTCTCTGACTAATTTCGCTTGGCATAATACCCTCTAGTTCCATCCACAGAGTTGCAAATGGCAAGATTTCATTCTTTTTGACTGCCGAGTAATACTCCATTGTATATACATACCACATCGTCTTTATCCATTCATCCATCGATGGACATTTGGGCTCTTTCCATACTTTGGCTATTGTTGATAGTGCTGCTGTAAACATGGAGGTGCATGTGCCCCTTGAAACAGCATACCTGTATCCCTTGGGTAAATGCCTAGTAGTGCAATTGCTGGGTCGTAAGGTAGTTCTATTTTTAATTGTTTGAGGAACCTCCATACTCTTTTCCGGAGTGGCTGCACCAGTTTGCATTCCCACCAGCAGTGCCAAAGAGATCCTCTTTCTTCACATCCTCGCCAACATCTGTTGTTGCCTGAGTTGTTAATGTTAGCCATTCTGACAGGTGTGAGGTTGTATCTCATTGTGGTTTTGATTTGTATTTCCCTGATGATGAGGGATGTTGAACATTTTTTCATGTGTCAGTTGGCCATCTGGATGTCTTCTTTGGAGAAGTGTCTATTCATGTCTTTTGCCCATTTTTTCACTGGATTATTTGTTTTTTAGGTGTTGAGTTTGATAAGTTCTTTATAGATTTTGGATCCTAACCTTTTATCTGATATTTTATTTGCAAATATCTTCTCCCATTCTGTCAGTTGCCTTTTAGTTTTGTTGATTGTTTCTTTTGCTGTGCAGAAGCTTTTTCTTTTGTTGAGGTCCCAGTAGTTCATTTTTGCCTTTGTTTCCCTTGCCTCTGGAGACGTGTTGAGTAAGAAATTGCTGCAGGCAAGATCAAAGAGGTTTTTGCCTGCTTTCTCCTCGAGGATTTTGATGGCTTCCTGTCTTACATTGAGGTCTTTCATCCATTTTGAGTTTATTTTTGTGTATGGTGTAAGAAAGTGGGCCAGGTTCATTTTTCTGCATGTCACTGTCCAGTTTTCCCAGCACTGCTTACTGAAGAGTCTGTCTTTATTCCATTGGATATTCTTTCCTGCTTTGTCTAAGATTAGTTGGCCATACGTTTGTGGGTCCATTTCTGGGTTCTCTGTTCTGTTCCATTAATCTGAGTGTCTGTTATTGTGCCAGTACCATACTGTCTTGATGATTACAGCTTTGTAATACAGTTTGAAGTCTGGGATTGTGATGCCTCCAGCTTTGGGAAAAAACAGACTCTTAAATACAGAACAGACTGGTAGTTGCCAGAATGGAGGTGGGTGGAGGGATGGATGAAAGAGATAAAGGGTATGAAGAGTACCATTATCTTAATGAGTACTGAGAAATGTATAGAATTGTTGAATCATCATATTATATACCTGAAACTAGTATAACACTGTATATTAATTATCTTCAAGTAAAAAAAATTTAAATAGATGCAAAAGGTCAGTAGCAAGAATAATCAAGAAAAAAGACACAGATAAACCACACATATTAAAAAATTATATAGACCATATTTTTAAATTAATAACATAAAATTAACTTAAAAACATTTTTTAATGTTTATTTATTTTTGAGAGAGAGAATACAAGCAGGGGAAGGGCAAAGAGAGAGGAAGACACAGATTCCGAAGCAGGCTCCAGGCTCTGAGCTGTCAGCACAGAGCCCCAACACGTGGCTCAAACCCACGAACCATGAGATCATGACCTGAGCTGAAGTCAGATGCTTAACTAACTGAGCCCAGGCACCCCAAAATTAACTGTTTTAAAGTGAACAGTTGAGTGGCATTTACTGCATTTGCAGTGTTGTGCAAACCATCACTTCTGTCTAGTTCCAAAACAGTTTCATACCCCAAAAGGAAGCCCTGAATCTAATAAACAGTTGTTCTTTATTTCCCTCCTCAGCCCACTCCTGCTTACAGCCTCTAGTCTGCATTCTAGATTTATGTAGATTTATGTATTCTAAATATTTCACGTAAATGGAATTGTATGTGACCTTTTGCATCTGATTTATTTTAGTTATAATGTATTTAAGGTTCATTCATGTTGTAGCACACATCAGTACTTCATTTCTTTATATGCCTCATTAATATTCCATTGTATGGACTATGCCACAAATTGTTTATGTGTTCATTTGTTGTTGGATAGTTGCAGTGTCTCTACCTTTTGGCTGTAGTGAATAGTACTGCTGAGAACACATATGCATATGTATTTGTTTGATTGCCTGCCTTCTATTCTTTTAGGTATTTATCTAGAAATGGAACTGCTGGGTCTTCTGGGTCATATAGTAATTTTGTATTTTACATTTGAAGAACTGCCAAATTGTTTTTCACAGAAACCTAACCATTTTACATTCCCACCAGCAATGTGTGAGGGTTCCAATTTCAGCACATCCATGTCAACACTTGCAATTTTCTTTTTTTCTTCTAGCTATCCTACAGGGTGTGAATGTGAATTAACACCTCATTTTGGTTTGATTTGCATTTTAGTGGTGACTAATGATGTGAGCATTTTTCATGTGTTTGTTCACCGTTTGTATATCTTCTTGGAGAAATATGTATTCAAGTCCTTTGCCTATTTTTAATTGGATTATGTGTTCTTTTTTGGAAATTTAAAAAATATATATTTTAACTGAATATTTTGTTTTGTTCCAGATTTTCATTTAAATTCCATTTAGTGGGGTACCTGGGTGGTTCAGTCAGTTAAGTGTCCAACTCTTGATTTTGGCTCAGGTCATCATCTCACGGTTGTGAGATCAAGCCCCATGTCAGGCTCCATGCTGAGTGTGGGGCCTGCTTGGGATTCCCTCTCTCCCTCTCTCTCTCTCTCTCTCTCTCTCTGTCCCTCCCCTACTCATGCTCTTGCTCTCTCTAAAAATAAATAAACATTTAAAAAATAAATAAATTCAAGTTAGTTAACATATAGTATAATATTAGTTTCAGGAGTGAGTAGAATTTCATGATTCATCACTTACATATAACACCCATTGCTCATCCCAACAAGTGCCCTCCTTAATGCCCATCACCCATTTAGCTCATTCCCTACCTACTTCCCCTTCAGCAACCCTCAGTTTGTTCTCTTTGGTTAAGAGTCTGTTTTATGGTTTGCTTCTCTCTTTTTCCCCCTATGTTCATCTGTTTTGTTTCTTAAATTCCACATGTGAATGAAATCATATAGTATTTATCTTTCTCTGACTGACTTATTTTAATTAGCATAATACACTCTGGCTCCATCCATATTGTTGCAAATGGCAATATTTCATTCTTTATTATGGCTAATATTCCACTGTGTGTGTGTATACACATACACACACACACACACACACACACACACATACATACCACATCTTCTTTGCCCACTCATCAGCCAATGGACATTTGGGCTCTTCCCATAATTTGCGTATTGTTAATACTGCTATAAACAATGGAATATTTAAAAAAATTTTTCATTCCAGTGTAGTTAATATACAGTGTTATATTAGTTTCATGTGTACAATATAGTGATTCAACAATTCCATGTATCACATGGTGCTCATTATGACAAGTATATTCCTTAATCCCCATCACCTTTTCACCCATACCCCCACCCACCTCCCCTCTGGCAACCATCAGTTTGTTCTCTATAGTTAAGAGTCTGCCTCTTGGTTTGTCTGTCTGTCTGTCTCTCTCTGCTCATTGGTTTTGTTTCTTAAATATGAGTGAAATCATATGGTATTTGTCTTTCCTTGACCGACTTACTTCACTTAGCATTATACTGTCTAGTTCCATCCATATTATTGCAGATGGTAAGATTTCATTCTTTTTTATGACTAAATAATATTCGTGTGTGTGTGTGTGTGTGTGTGTGTTATAGATATCTCACATCTTCTTTATTCATTTGTCCATTGATGGACACTTGGGCTGCTTCCATAAATTACTATTATAAATAATGCTGCAATAAGCATAGGGGTGCATGTCTCTCTTCAAATTATTGGTTTCTTATTCTCAGGGTAAATACTCAGCAATGCAATTACTGGATTATGGAGTAGTTCTATTTTTAATTTTTTTGAGGAACCTCCATACTGGCTTCCACAGTGGCTATACCAGTTTGCATTCCCACCAACAGTGCATGAGGGTTCCTTTTTTTCCACATCCTTACCAACAATCATTTCTTGAGTTTTTATTTTGGCCATTCTGACAGGTTTGAGGTGATATCTCATTGTATGTTTGATTTGCATTTCCTTGATGATAAGTGATGTTGAGCATCTTTTCATGTGTCTGTTAGTCAGCTCTGTGTCTTCTTCAGAGAGGTGTCTGTTCATGTTTTCTGCCCATTTTTTAATTGGATTCTTTGTTCTTTGGGTGTTGGACTGTATAAGTTCTTTATATATTTTGAATACTAACCCTTTGTCAGATATGTAATTTGCAAATATCTTCTTCCATTCAATACATTGCCTTTTAGTTTTGTTGGTCATTTCCTTTGCTTTGTAGAACCTTTTTATTTTGATGAAGTCCCAATAGTTTATTTTTGCTTTTGTTTTCCTTGACTTAAGAGACATATCTAGAAAGATGTTGTTATGGCTAATGTCAGAGAAATCACTGGCTGGGCTCTTTTGTAGGATTTTTATGGTTTCAGGTATCACATTTAGGCCCTTAATCAATTTAGGGTTTATTTTTGTGTATGGTGTAAGAAAGTGCTCCAATTTCATTCTTTTGCATGTGTCCAGCTTTCCTAACACCTTTTGTTGAAGAAACTGTCTTTTTCACATTACACATTCTTGCTTCTTTGTCATAGATTAATTGACCATATAAGTGTAAATTTATTTCTGGTCTCTGTATTCTAGTCCATTGATCCATGTGTCTGTTTATGTACCAATACCATACTGTTGTGGTTACTACAGCTTTGTAATATAACTTGAAGTCTAGAATTGTGATACCTCCAATCCTGTTTTTCAAGATTGCTGTTTGCCTTTTTGTTAAGTTATGAGTTCTTTATAAATTTCCTGGATATTAGACCTTCATCAGATATATGATTTGCAAATTTTTTCTCCCATTCTGTAGGTTGTCTTTTCACTTCCTTGATAATGTCCTTTGATGCACAGCAGCTTTTGGTTTGATGAGGTCCACTTCATCAATTTTTTTCTTTTGTTGCTTGTGCTTTTGGAGTCATAGGACACATTTTTAAAATTACATAGATACACTGTGAACAACTTGATACCAATAAACTTGTGTTCATATGTGTAAGAATGTTATCTTTATAGTAGCAAATATCTTAAAGCAGTCTAAATGTCCATAAGTCAAAAGATAACTAAGTATATAGTAGTATAACCTTTGAAAAGACAGAAGTGAAAAGAAGTGAGAGGGAAACTGAATTAGGTTTCAATTGTTGCATAACAAATTTCAACAAATTATAAATTCAAAAAGACCCATTTTTTAGTTCACAATGATGTAGGTTAGAAGTCTGCCATAACATGGCTGGGTTCTCTGCTCAGGGTATCACAAAGCTGAAGTCAAAGTGTCAACTGGGCTATGATCTAGTCTGAAATCTCTAGGGGAAATATGCTTCCAAGGTCATTGGTTGTTGGCAGGATTCACTTCCTTAAAGTTGTAGGATTGAGGTTCCCATTTCCTTGCTGGCTTTCATCTGGGAGCTGCTCTTAGCAGCAAAAGATCACCTGCTTTCCTTGCTATGTAGCCTCCTTCATCTTTAGGTTAGCAACAGTGCAGTGAATCCTTCCCATGCTTTGAACCTCCGACTTCCTTTTCTGCAACTATTTGGAGAATTCTGTACTTTTAAAAGATTCATGGTCAGAGAAGTGGGAACCCTCTTGCACTGTTGGCGGGAATGCAAACTGGTGCAGCCAGTCTGGAAAACAGTGTGGAGGTTCCTCAAAAAATTAAAAATAGAACTACCCTATAACCCAGCAATAGCATTGCTAGGAATTTACCCAAAGGATACAGGAGTGCTGATGCATAGGGGCACTTGGACCCCAATGTTTATAGCAGCACTTTCAACAATAGCCAAATTACGGAAAGAGCCTAAATGTCCATCAACTGACGAATGGATAAAGAAGATGTGGTTTATATATACAATGGAATACTATTTGGCAATGAGAAAGAATGAAATCTGGCCATTTGTAGCAATGTGGATGGAACTGGAGAGTATTATGCTAAGTGAAATAAGTCATACAGAGAAAGACAGGTACCATATGTTTTCACTCATATGTGGATCCCGAGAAACTTAACAGAAGACCAGGGGGGAGGGGAAGAGGGGAAAAGAAAGTTACAGAGAGGGAAGGAGGCAAACCATAAGAGACTCTTAAATACTGAGAACAAACTGAGGGTTGATGGGGGATGGGAGGGAGGGGAAAAGTGGGTGATGGGCACTAAGGAGGGCACCTGTTGGGATGAGCACTGGGTGTTGTATGGAAACCAATTTGACAATAAATTTTGTATATATAGGGGCGCCTGGGTGGCTTGGTCGGTTAAGCGGCAGACTTCAGCTCAGGTCATGATCTCACGGTCTGTGAGTTCGAGCCCCGCGTCGGACTCTGTGTTGACAGCTCAGAGCCTGGAGCCTGTTTCAGATTCTGTGTCTCCCTCTCTCTCTGCTCCTCCCCTGTTCATGCTCTGTCTCTCTCTGTCTCAAAAATAAATAAACGTTAAAAAAAAATTAAAAAAAAAAATTTTGTATATATATAAGTATGTATATATGTATGTGTACATATATATACATGTGTGTATACATACGCATACATATATGTATGTATATATATATATACATATATATATATATACAAAACAATTATTTTTATAGAAGACACACACAAAAAAAATAAATAAATAAAAGATTCATGGTACTGGGTCATACCCAGATAATCTCCCTATCTTATGTTCAATTGTATCATATAACATAACCTAATCATGGGAGTAAAAGCCACTATATTTACAGTCACAGGGATTTGCAACCCCAGGATTGAGGGAGAAATTTGGAGGACCATCTTAGAATCAATCTACCTACAGCAGGGATTGCTTCTACATAAACGCATTCTATATATTAAAAAAACACACACACAAATATTGTCCAGTGAAAACAGCAAGTTTACAATTGTAGGTATAGTATGACCTGTATTTGTGGGGAAAAACTATATATGCTATATGCATATAATGCATATTACAATCTTCAGTAATTTTTTAAAAGACTAAAATTTCTAAGAATTCTTGAACTGACTGATATTTAAAGTTTTGGTAGTGATACTTTCTTAAAGTAGCTGGCAATAGTCTTATAGCAAACTATAACAAATATTGGCTTTTCTGGATGAGTAGATAAATAGACCAGAATGTTTCATTTATACTTCTTCCCTTCAAGTAGCCAGCTTCTGATGTCAGTGTGGAACAAACATCTACTTTGCTTTGGAGTGATAATGAGGTAATAGAAGAACAAAGCCTATAAACAGCCAGAATTTAAAGTGTCCTTTGTATTTTTTCCTTAATATCATAGATTCCCCTTGTATAGCGAATGCATTACCTTTGTTGAAAAATTATTTTTTCTGTATACACATCTACTAAGATTGTTAACCATTGGGGTGCCTAGGTGGCTCAGTCGGTTAAACATCTGACTCTTGATTTTGGCTCAGGTCATGATCTTAAGGTTTGTGAGATTGAGCACTGCATCAGACTCTGAGATAGTGAGGAGTCTGCCTGGGATTCTCACTCTCTCCCTCTGCCCCCTCCCTGCGCATGCATGCTTTCTCTCTCTCTCTCTTAAAATAAGTAAATAAACTTAAAGAAGATTGTTAACCATTATATTAATCTATTTAATAATTACCACATAATTACTTCCTCAAAATAGTACAAATAATTTTCTTTTAGAATAGAATTTGTGTTATAATTTGTATTTGTTCTGTGTGGATTCACTTGTTCTTTCTATTATGTGAATTTTCATATTCATACAAAAAGTATTATTGTGTAACCAACTTATTTTCTATGTACCTCTGGTGTGTCTGTTAATATGCCTAGTTCTCTTGCTGACTCTTTACCAATTTAGCAAAGTGCTCTAAAGTATCAGGGTACAAGTGATTGATTTCATCACTCAACTGGCTTTCTCTGAGGAGCCTTCTCTTTGCCAGGTTTTTCTGCGAGGCCTTGAGAACACAAAGTTGCCCTCAAAAACTTAATCTTTCTTGATTATCACATGAAAACACTTATGTTAGCTATCTTTTCATGGCTGCTGTGCAGAGTAAGCTAAAATACTTCATTTCTTATTCTTCTGGAGTTTATTGAGCATTCAAAATACCCTGGCGTAGAATTAACTTCTTCTTGAAAATCAGCTGTTTCTGTAGTTGAAGTACAGAACTCTCCTTGAGAGTCCAGCATTCTACCCAAATGAGATAATTTGCCTCTGTGAAAATCTCAGGTGTCCTTGAAAGGAATTTTCCTTTAAAATGATATGTGAGAATTTTTTTTATTAAATCAAACAGTTTTGCTTCCCCCTGCAAAAAAGTTCATGTCTTACAATGCAACTGGAGCGTATTGGCGGGAGCTTAGGCAGCCGATGAGGGGCCTGCAGTTCAGTCTTGATCCTTCCACTCAGGGCCCCATGGTATGGTCTAGCCTGCCTTAACTTGCTCTGGAATATAGCCTCCAGCTCACTACCCAACACTGCCCCCAAGGATTTCCTGTGAGTCCCCATAGGAATAAAAGGAACTACCACCCTGGCTCAAGTGACTGTCAGCATCGCCTTCCTTTTCTACTCTCCTCTCTAGTCTGTCATTGTCAATATGCATATCTTCCTTGGAAATTACAGAGGTCTAGAGAAATTAAAAATTAGCTCAGTCTCTGTCTGTGATCATCCAGGGATCTATGATCTATGGATGGAGAAACCAACACACAGATACTTAAGTGAAACTTCTTATAATCCTATTGTCTTATAAGCTCTTTCATTAATATATTCTTATATAATACAAAACTGAAAATATAGAATGAATGCAAATATAGCTTAAACCTAAATATATTTCATTCCAGTGGCCAAGCCAATCCAACATACTTTCATATAATGCTTTTCATATATATGCCCAAGGCACAGGTCTTGTTCACAAACATTAGAGTAAAAATCTGCTAAGAGGTAGTCAAAGTGAAACTTTCACTTTAGGTATATACCATTATCTATGATTTAACCTGTGTCTCTTTTCATCTGAGAATAAGATCAGAAGTTGGTCTCTTGTGTATGCCAATGATTATTATTCTCTGACTCTTGATGTCAGACTAGAGAAAACTTTCTTTTAATTTTTTTAAAGTTTATTTATTTTTGAGAGAGAGAGCGAGCACACATGCACGCACAAGCTGGGGAGGGGCAGAGAGAGAGAGGGTGACACAAAATCCAAAGCAGGCTCCAGGCTCTGAGCTGTCAGCACAGAGCCCGATGTGGGGCTCGAACACACAAGCTGTGAGATCATGACCTGAACCGAAGTTGGATGCTTAACTGACTGAGCCACCCAGGCGCCCCTTGAGAAAACTTTTTTAATGTTTATTTATTTTTGAGAGAGAGAAAGTAGAGAGGGGAGGGACAAAGAGAGTGGGAGAGAGAGAGAATCCCAAGTAGGTTCCATGCTGTCGGCACAGAACCTGATGGGGGGTTCAGATCCCACAAACCATGAAATCATAACCTGAGCTGAAATCAAGAGCCAGATGCTCACCTGACTGATACAGTGTCCTATAGAGTTTAGATTAAAACATTAAAAAAAAATGGTCAGGTTCCTTAAGAAGATTTTTGTTTACAAGGAATTTGCCTTTTGTCTAGACCATAATGCACAGTACATAGTAGAATAGAATGACTAATGCTTCTGACATAAGTTCAAAAGAAACTTTGGCTGGAGGGGCATGTGGAGAATTAAGGGTGTAAAAATAGAAATTATAGTAGATTGGTATAGTAATTATTTGTGAATTGGGTGTTTATGTTACACTTAACTATGTGCCTCCACTGTTACGGGCTCTAGAGATGGCTGTAAATAAAACACACAAAAATTGCTGCTCTCATGAAGCTCACATTCTGGTAGTGAGAATCAGTCCATAAATACAACAAATAAGTAAAGTGTAGAGTATATTTGGAGAGAGAAGTCTTATTGAATAGAAAAAGTAAACTATAAGGGGGATTTTGCTATCTTGAATAAAGTCAGGATAAGCCATTCCAGAGAAGGTGAATATACCATGGGGCCATCTTCCAGAGAAAAGATCTCTTGTCTACTGTCCTCTCATCATTGGATCTGAAAATGACTCCAAACTAATAAGGTGGAGCGAAGGGATGGAACTATAATCAGCCTTCTCACCCTTGGTCATTTAAGGATAAGTAAACTAGATGGGAGGCCTTTGCCATAATCCAGATGAGAAACACGGGTGGCTTGGATTTGGGCTGTCTTTTAAAGGTACAGATGTGCTGGTTTCATTTCTGGCATGGTAGAGTGTGCCCCTATCAGGCTAGCTCCTATCAGGCTAACCCCTGTTAACACTGGCTAAAAAACAAAAAACAATCACCTTAAGGTTCTGCGAAACGAACAGAAGCAGGCAGATACTGGAGGGGAGTAAAAACTTGAAGGAAGGGACCAACACAGGGTGAATTTCCTTTTTTGTGGTCTGGTCTGAGTTGTAGTCTCAGAACATTGTAGGGTAGCTAAAACTCCAGTAGAAAGCCTCCACATTTTTAGCCTGAGGAACTAACACATGGAGCCTGGGGCAAGCATGACCAGCGCAGGGAGTCTTGGGGAGGAGAGGGGAGGAGATGGAGAATCCCAAATTCTATATATGGACACTGCCCGTGTCAGCGAGTGATCCTGAAACACAAATAGGCAAGGCAAACTCAAAGAAGCTAGCAACTAAGGCTAAAAGAAAATTGAGATTTGACCTGCCATCAATCACAGGAGAAACATTAAAGATTAAGCCTAAACAAGTTAATTCCTATTAAAACAAAAATACTAACTAAACCTCTTAAGAAGACTATAAAAGAATCCAGTGTCACAGCATAACAATTATAATGTCCAAGATACAGCCAAAAATTATGGAATATCCAAAGAACCACAAAAATGTAACCTATTCTCAGACAAAAAGGCAACCAACAGAAGCCAATTGTGAGAGAACTAAGGTGTTGGAATTGTCAGACAAGGCTTTTAAAGCAGCTCTTATAACATGTTCAATGAGTGAATAAATAGTAAAAACTCTCAACAGAAAAATACAAAATACTTCTTTAAATAACCAAATGGAAACGGAACCACAAATGTATGGCCAACTAATCTTCGACAAAGCAGGAAAGAACAGCCAATGGAAAAAATCTCTTCAACAAATCGTGCTGGGAAAACTGGACAGTGACATGCAGAAGAATGAAACTGGATCACTTTGCTGCACCATGCACAAAAAAAAAATTCAAAATGGATGAAAGACTTAAATGTAAGACAGGAAACCATCAAAATCCTAGAGGAGAAAATAAGCAGCAATCTCTTTGACCTCAGCCAGAACAACTTCTTACTAGACATATCTCCAGAGGCAAGGGAAACAAAGACAAAATGAACTATTGGGACCTCATCAAGATAAAAAAGCTTCTGCACAGTGAAGCAAGCAATCAACAAAACTAAAAGGCAACCTACAGAATGGTAGAAGATATTTGCAAATGACAACCTACAGAATGGTAGAAGATATTTGCAAATGACATATTGGATAAAGGGTTAGTATCCAAAATCTATAAAGAACTTAGCAAATTCAACACCCAGAAACCAAATAATCCAGTGAAGAAATGGACAGAAGACATGAGTAGACACTTTTATAAAGAAGACATCCAGATGGCTAACATACACATGAAAAGTTCCTTGACATCACTCATCATCAGAGAAATACAAATCAAAACCACACTGAGATACCACCTTACACCTGTCAAAATGGCTAAAATAAGCAACTCAGGAAACAACAGATGCTGGCGAGGATGCAGAGAAAGGGGAACCCTTTTGCACTGTTGGTGGGAATGCAAACAGGTGCAGGCACTCTGGAAAACAGTATAGAGGTGCCTCAAAAAATTAAAAATAGAACTATCCTATGGCCCAGAAATTGCACAACTAGAGACTTATCCAAAGGATACAATACTGAGTCGAAGGGACACGTGCACCCCAATGTTTATAGCAGCACTATCAATAATAGCCAAATTGTGGAAAGAACCCAAATGTCTATCAACTGATGAATGGATAAAGAAGATGTGGGGTGTGTGTGTGTGTGTGTGTGTGTGTGTGTGTGTGTGTAAACACACATACGTGCATATATACATACGTAATGGAATATTACTCCACAATCAAGAAGAATGAAATCTTGCCATTTGCGACAACGTGGATGGGATGGAACTAGAGTGTACTGTGCTAAGCGAAACAAGTCAGAGAAAGATAAATACCCTAAGATTTCACTCATATGTGGAATTTAAGAAACACAACAGATGAACATAGCAGAAGGGAAGGAAAAACAAGATAAAAACAGAGAGGGAGGCAAACCATAAGACTCTTAGAGAACAAACTGAGGGTTTCTGGAGGGAGTTGCATGGGGGAGAGGGCTAAATGGTTGATGTGCATTTAGGAGGGCACTTGTCGGGATGAGCACTGGGTGTTACATGTAAGTAAATTCTCGTGAAACCAATACTACACTGTATGTTAACTAACTTGAATTCAAATTAAAAAAAAATAACCAAATGGAGATTTTAGAACTGAAAAATATATCTATATTAAGAATATCTGATAAAAAAATACATCTGGATGAGGTTAATTGAACCATGAGATGACATGAAAATATCTCTGGATGAGGTTAATTGAACCATGAGATGAGAATCAGTGAATATAAAGACCAATATGAATTATCCAGTCTAAAGAGAAAAAATATTGAAACAAAGCAAAATAAACAACAAAACCTTATGGTGACAATTTCAAAAAAGACTCATACTGGAATTTCATAAGGAAACAGGAAGAAGAATGGGTCCAAGAAAACATTTGAAGAAATAACGGCAAATAACTTCAACAAATTTTGCGAAAGACATAAATTTACAGATTCAAGAAACCCATCAAACACAAAACAGGATAAATATGACACATCATTGTCTAACTACTTAAAACCAATACAAAGGAAAATCTTAAAAGCAGCTAGTAAAAATGACACATTGCATACAGGGTAACAACAATTCAAGTGATCATGGGCTTTTTATCAGAAACTATAGCGACCAGAAGACAGTAGAAAAAATCTTTACAGTGTTGAAGGAAAGAACTTAGAAGTGATGAGAGAAGATGGCAGCATAGGAGGACACTGGGCTTACCGCATCCTACTGATCACTTAGATTCCACCCACATTTGCCTAAATAACCCAGAAAACCACCAGAAGACTAGCAGAATGGACTCTCCCGAGCCAAGCATAGACAAGAGGCCCACGGAAGAGGGTAGGGAGGGTGGAGAGGTGGTGCATGCTACAGGGACTGGCAGGAGGGAGCTGGGGCAGTGGAGGGGCAGCCTGCCCGGCAAGGCAGAGCCCCCGAGTCTGGTTTGCAAAAGCGGAGGGGCCGGACTGCGTGAGTTCTGACAGCCAGCAGGACTTAACATCTGGAATGTTATAAGACAACAGCTCTGCTCAGAGAGCGGCAGGGCGAGAGGACACCGGGAGGGAGAGTTGTTGAGCCCCAGAAGACAGAGCTCAGCTCAGCAGGGAACAAAGGCACTGGCCAGCGTCATCTCCCTCACCCATCCCCCAGCCAAAATCCCAAAGGGAACCAGTTTCTGTCACCAAACTTGCTTGCACCGCGAAAACACCCAACACTGTGCTTCTGTGGATCCGTCCCTCCAACAGGTCTGCCTGCCTCCCTCCCAGTGCTGCAGGGCCCCTCCCGCAGGGGACCACCAACAACAAAGTGAGCTAAACCTGCCCCTCCCGCCCTGTGGACCTTGCAGATCCACCCCGGCTAATACACCAGATCCCATAGAAGCACTACCACAAGCCTGGAAGTCTGCAAGTAGCCCAGATGGGCCACACCGCTCCACAGTAAGTCCTGCCCCTGGGAGAGGGGAAGATAAGGTACACACCAGTCTGACTGTGGCCCCAGTGGTGGGCTGGGGGCAGACCTCCGGTTTGACTGCGGCCCCCCCTCCATCAACACAAGTTACTCCAGACAGCACAAAGGAAGTGCCCTGCAGTTCCACACCGCTCCAGGGACTATCCAAAATGAGGAAACGGAAGAATTCTCCTCCAAAGAAACTCTAGGAAGTAGCGACAGCTAACGAATTGATCAAAAACGATTTAAGCAATATAACAGAACATGAATTTATTTTAAAAAAAATTTTTTTCAACGTTCATTTATTGTTGGGACAGAGAGAGACAGAGCATGAACGGGGGAGGGGCAGAGAGAGAGGGAGACACAGAATCGGAAACAGGCTCCAGGCTCTGAGCCATCAGCCCAGAGCCTGACGCGGGGCTCGAACTCACGGACCACGAGATCGTGACCTGGCTGAAGTCGGATGCTTAACCGACTGCGCCACCCAGGCGCCCCTAACAGAACATGAATTTAAAATAATAGTCATAAAATTCATCGCTGGGCTTGAAAAAGGTATAGAGGACAGCAGAGAATCTATTGCTACAGAGATCAAGGGACTAAGAAACGATCATGAGGAGCTAAAAAATGCTATAAATGAGTTGCAAAATAAAATGGAGGTGACCACAGCTCGGATTGAAGAGGCAGAGGAGAGAATAGGTGAATTGGAAGATAAAATTATGGAAAAAGAGGAAGCTGAGAAAAAGAGAGATAAAAAAAAAATCCAGGAGTATGTGGGGAGAATTATAGAACTAAGTGATGCAATGAAACACAACAATATCCGTATAATAGGGATTCCAGAGGAGGAAGAGAGAGAGCAAGGTGCTGAAGGTATACTTGAACAAATCATACCTGAGAACTTCCCTGATCTGGGGAAGGAAAAAGGCATTGAAATGAAAGAGGCACAGAGAACTCCCTTCAGACATAACTCGATACGATCTTCTGCACAACATATCAGTGTGAAACTGGCAAAATACAAGGATAAAGAGAAAATTCTGAAAGCAGCTAGGGATAAACACGCTCTAACATATAAAGGGAGACCAATAAGACTAGTGACAGATATATCTACTGAAACTTGGCAGGCCAGAAAGGAATGGCAGGAAATCTTCAATGTGATGAACAGAAAAAATATGCAGCTGAGAATCCTTTATCCAGCAAGTCTGTCATTTAGAATAGAAGGAGAGATAAAGGTCTTCCCAAACAAACAAACAAATACTGAAGGGTTTCATCACCACTAAACCAGCCTTATGAGAGATCCTAAGGGGGATTCTGTGAGTGAAATGTTGCAAGGACCACAAAGTACCAGAGACATCACTACAAGCATGACCTATAGACATCACAATGACTCTAAACCCAATCTTTCTATAATAACACTGAATGTAAATGGACTAAATGCTACAACCAAAAGACATAGGGTATCAGAATGGATAGAAAAACAAGACCCATCTATTTGCTGTCTACAAGAGACTCATTTTAGACCTGAGGACACCTTCAGATTGAAAGTGAGGAGATGGAGAACTATCTATCATGCTACTGGAAGTCAAAAGAAAGCTGAAGTAGCCATACTTATATCAGACAAACTAGACTTTAAATTAAAGGCTGTAACAAGAGATGAAGAAGGGCATTATATAATAATTACAGGGTCTATCCATCACGAAGAGTTAACAATTATAAATGTCTATGTGCCAAATATGGGAGCCCCCGAATATATAAAACAATCACAAATATAACCAATATTATTGATAAGAATGTGGTAATTGCAAGGGACTTTAATACTCCACTTACAACAATGGACAGATCATCTAGACACAAGATCAATAAAGAAACAAATAAAGAAACAATGATACATTGAATCAGATGGACTTGACAGATATATCTAGAATGCTGCATCCCAAAGCAACAGAATATACTTTCTTCTCCAGTGCACATGCAACATTCTCCAAGATAGATCAGACACTGGGTCACAAATCAGCCCTTCATAAGTATACAAGAATTGAGATCATACCATGCATACTTTCAGACCACAATGCTATGAAACTTGAAATCAGCCACAGGAAAAAGTCTGGAAAACCTCTAAAAGCATGGAGGTTAAAGAACACCCTACTAAAGAATGAATGGGTCAACCAGGCAATTAGAGAAGAAATTTAAAAATATATGGAAACAAATGAAAATGAAAATACAACAATCCAAATGCTTTGGGATGCAGCGAAGGCAGTCCTGAGAGGAAAATACATTGCAATCCAGGCCTATCTCAAGAAACAAGAAAAATCCCAAATACAAAATCTAACAGCACACCTAAAGGAAATAGAAGCAGAACAGCAAACACACCCCAAACCCAGCAGAAGAAGAGAAATAATGAAGGTCAGAGTAGAAATAAACAATATAGAATCTAAAAAAAACTGTAGAGCAGATCAATGAAACCAAGAGTTGGTTTTTTTGAAAAAATAAACAAAATTGATAAACCTCTAGCCAAGCTTCTCAAAAAGACGAGGGAGAGGACCCAAAAGGATAAAATCATGAATGAAATGGAATTATTACAACCAATCCCTCAGAGATACAAGCAGTTATCAGGGAATACTATGAAAAATTATAAGCCAACAAACTGGAAAACCTGGAAGAAACGGACAAATTCCTAAGCACCCACACACTTCCAAAACTCAAACAGGAAGAAATAGAAAACTTGAACAGACCCATAACCAGTGAAGAAATGGAATCAGTTATCAAAAATCTCCCAACAAATAAGAGTCCAGGACCAGATGGCTTCCCTGGGCAATTCTACCAGACATTTAAGGCAGAGATGATACCTATCCTTTTCAAGCTATTCCAAAAAATAGAAAGGGAAGGAAAACTTCCAGACTCATTCTAAGAAGCCAGCATTACTTTGATTCCTAAACCAGAGACCCAGCAAAAAAAGAGAACTGCAGGCCAATATCCCTGATGAATATGGATGCAAAAACTCTCAATGAGATACTAGCAAGTCGAATTCAACAGCATATAAAAAGAATTATACACCATGATCAAGTGGGATTCATTCCTGGGCTGCAGGGCTGGTTCAACATTCGCAAATCAATCAATGTGATACATCACATTAATAACAGATAAGAACCGTATGATCCTGGCAATCGATGCAGAAAAAGCATTTGACAAAATTCAGCATCTTTCTTAATAAAAACCCTCAAGAAAGTCGGGATAGAAGGAATATACTCAAACATCACAAAAGCCATTTATGAAAAGCCCACAGCTACTATCATCTTCAATGGGAAAAAACTGAGAGCTTTCCCCCTGAGATCAGGAACATGGCAGGGATGTCCACTCTCACCGCTGTTGTTTAACATAGTGTTGGAAGTGCTAGCATCAGCAATCAGACAACAAAAGGAAATCAAAGGCATCAAAATTGGCAAAGATGAAGTCAAGCTTTCACTTTTTGCAGATGACATGATATTATACATGGAAAACCCAACAGACTCCACCAAAAGTCTGCTAGAACTGATACATGAATTCAGCAAAGTCACAGGATACAAAATCAATGTACAGAAATCAGTTGCATTCTTATACACTAACAATGAAGCAACAGAAAGACAAATAAAGAAACTGATCCCATTCACAGTTGCACCAAGAAGCATAAAATACCTAGGAATAAACCTAACCAAAGATGTAAAAGATCTGTCTGCTGGAAACTGTAGAAAGCTTATGAAGGAAATGGAAGAAGATATAAAGAAATGGAAAACATTCCGTGCTCATGGATTGGAAGAATAAATATTCTTAAAATGTCAATAGTACCCAAAGCTATCTATACATTCAATGCAATCCCAATCACCATTGCACCAGCATTCTTCTCGAAGCTAGAACAAACAATCCTAAAATTTGTTTGGAACCACAAAAGACCCTGAATAGCCAAAGTAATTTTGAAGAAGACCAAAGCAGTAGGCATCAAAATCCCAGACTTCAACCTCTACTACAAAGCTGTAATCCTCAAGACAGCATGGTATTGACACAAAAACAGACACGTAGACCAATGGAATAGAATAGAAACCCCAGTATTAGACCCACAAAAGTATGGCCAACTAATCTTTGACAAAGCAGGAAAGAACATCCAGTGGAAAAAAGACAGTCTCTTTAACGTATGGTGGTGGGAGAGCTGGACAGCAACATGCAGAAGAATGAAACTAGACCACTTTCTTACACCATTCACAAAAGTAAACTCAAAATGGATGAAGGACCTGAATGTGAGACAGGAAACCATCAAAACCCTAGAGGAAGAAGCAGGAAAAAACTTCTCTGACCTCAGCCGCAGCAATTTCTTACTCGACACATCTCGAAAGGCAAGGGAATTAAAAACAAAAATGAACTATTGGGACCTCATGAAGATAAAAAGCTTCTGCACTGCAAAGGAAACAGTCAACAAAACTAAAAGGCAACCGACGAAATGGGAAAAGATATTTGCAAATGACATATCAGACAAAGGGCTAGTATCCAAAATCTATAAAGAGCTCACCAAACTCCACACCTGAAAAGCAAATAATCCAATGAATAATTGGGCAGAAAACATGAATAGACACTTCTCTAAAGAAGACATCCGGATGACCAACAGGCACATGAAAAGATGTTCAACGTCACTCCTCCTCAGGGAAATACAAATCAAAACCACACTCAGATATCACCTCACGCCAGTCAGAGTGGCTAAAATGAACAAATCAGGAGAGTATAGATGCTGGCAAGGACGTGGAGAAATGGGAACCTCTTGCACTATTGGTGGGAATGCAAACTGGTGCAGTCGCTCTGAAAAACAGCATGGAGGTTCCTCAAAAAATTAAAAATACACCTACCCTATGACTCAGCAATAGCACTGCTAGGAATTTACCCAAGGGATACAGGAGTGCTGATGCATAGGGGCACTTGGACCCCAATGTTTATAGCAGCACTTTCAACAATAGCCAGATTATGGAAAGAGCCTAAATGTCCATCAAATGATGAATGGATAAAGAAATTGTGATTTATATATACAATGGAATACTATTTGGCGATGAGAAAGAATGAAATCTGGCCTTTTGTCACAACATGGATGGAACTGGAGAGTGTGATGCTAAGTGAAATAAGTCATACAGAGAAAGATACCATATGTTTTCACTCCTATGTGGATCCTGAGAAACTTAACAGAAGACCATGGGGGAGGGGAAGAAAAAAAAAGAGATTAGAGAGGGAGGGAGGCAAAACATAAGAGACTCTTAAAAACTGAGAACAAACTGAGGGTTGATGGGGGGTGGAGGGAGGGGAGGGTGGGTGATGGGTATTGACAAGGGCACCTGCTGGGACGAACACTGGGTGTTGTATGGAAACCAATTTGACAATTAATTTTATTAAACAATAAAATAAAAATAAATTAAAAAATAAAAAAGTGTTGAAAGCCAAACACAGAATTATATATCTGGTGAAAAAAATTTCAAGAATAAAGATGAAATGAAGATATTTTCAAATAAAAGAAAAGTAAGAGAATATGTCACCAGTAGAATTGTATTTCAAAATATGCTAACGGCAGCTAACTGGTTCTCCAGGCTAAAAGAAAGAATTAGAGGGAAACCCAGATTTTCAGGAATGATTGAAGAGCACTGGAAATGGTAAATATATGGGTAAATATAAAAGTCGATATATACATGCTAATTCCTCCCTCACTTCTTTTTTAGAGGATTATATGTGCAATCAAAAATGTTACAGAGCCTGCAGTGAACTGGTAACAGTTATTATATGAACTAATGACTTGTTTTAAACTCTGAAGATGGACTTCCAGCATCAAGTCTACAGTTGCAAAAATGACTTTGTGTAGAATCTAGATTAATTCAAATAAAGGCATTCTCTCCTTTGCCCCATTTCTACTCCTGCCTCAAGGCCAAAGCCACAGGTAGAATGATTCAGGCAGGTTAGCCACTCCCACTCCTATCCCAGCATGTACTTGGCTGCACACCTTGGACTGCTCATTCCCACCAGTTGCTAGTCAATGGAAGACGGTTCTCAAAGGATCCACTGTTCCATCCTGGTCCAACAGATCATTTAAATAGCTGCTGTAGTCTTCTCAAATACAGCTACTGCAGATCACAATCTTTAGAGCCAGTAGAAAGCCAGTAGAAAGTGCCAGAGATTTCAGGGCCCAGGTTGGGATATCCATTGATCACCACTAAGGTCTTTGTTGAAGGGAAAAAAAAAATGACTGAGACATTTGTTAAAGACAGTAAGGCAGACTTTCTTCAGGATATTGTGATGGGTTTAAGGACCACAGCAATAGGATTTTGTTGTAGAGGAGAGAGATTGGGCTCAACTACAATTACATCAAGGAAAAGTGGGAATTTATGACCAAAGAGCAGGGTTGGGAGTCAGTGGATAGAAAAATCACATTGAGACACAATGACAACCACTGAATTTGAAGATCATCTAGGGAGGTTTTAAACGATGTGGTTTATTTTTTTTTATGTAACTTTATTTTTTATTTTTTAAAATTTACATCCAAATTAGTATATAGTGAAGCAATGATTTCAGTAGATTCCTTAATGCCTGCCCCTTACCCATTTAGCCCATCTGCCCTCCCATAATCCCTCCAGCAACCCTCAGTTTGTTCTCCATATTTATGAGTCTCTTTTGTTTTGTCCCCCTCCTTGTTTTCATATTATTTTTGTTTCCCTTCCCTTATGTTCATCTGTTTTGTCTCTTAAAGTCCTCATATGAGTGAAGTCATATGGTTTTTGTCTTTCTCTGACTAATTTCACTTAGCATAATACCCTCCAGTTCCATCCACGTAGTTGCAAATGGCAAGATTTCATTCTTTTTGATTGCTGAGTAATACCCTGTTGTATATATATACCACATCTTCTTTATCCATTCATCCATCGATGGACATTTGGGCTCTTTCCATACTTTGGCTATTGTTGATAGTGCTGCTATAAACATGGGGGTGCATGTGTCCCTTCGAAACAGCACTCATGTATCCCGTGGATAAATGCCTGGTAGTGCAATTGCTGGGTCGTCGGGTAGTTCTATTTTTAGTTTTTTGAGGAACCTCCATACTGTTTTCCAGAGTGGCTGCACCAGCTTGCATTCCCACCAACATTGCAAAAGAGATCCTCTTTCTCCACGTCCTCGCCAACATCTGTTGTTGCCTGAGTTGTTAATGTTAGCCATTCTGACAGGTGTCAGGTAGTATCTCATTGTGGTTTTGATTTTTATTTCCCTGATGATGAGTGATGTTGAGCATTTTTTCATGTGTTGGTTGGCCATCTGGGTGTCTTCTCTGAAGAAGTGTTTATTCACGTCTTGTGCACATTTCTTCACTGGATTGTTTGTTTTTGGGTGTTGAGTTTGATAAGTTCTTTGTAGATTTTGGATACTAACCCTTTATCTGATATGTCCTTTGCAAATGTCTTTTCCCATTCTGTCGGTTGCCTTTTAGTTTTGCTGATTGTTTCCTTCGCTGTGCAGAAGCTTTTTATTTTGATGAGGTCCCAGTAGTTCATTTTTGCTTGTTTCCCTTGCCTTCAGAGACATGTTGAGTAAGAAATTGCTGCAGGCAAGATCAAAGAGGTTTTTGCCTGCTTTCTCCTCGAGGATTTTGATGGCTTCTCGTCTTACATTGAGGTCTTTCATCCATTTTGAGTTTATTTTTGTGTATGGTGTAAGAAAGTGGGCCAGGTTCATTCTTCTGCATGTCACTGTCCAGTGTTCCCAGCACCACTTGCTGAAGAGACTGTCTTTATTCCATTGGATAGTCTTTCCTGCTTTGTCAAAGATGAGTTGGCCACACGTTTGTGGATCCATTTCTGGGTTCTCTATTCTGTTCCATTGATCTGAGTGTCTGTTCTTGTGCCAGTTCCATACTGTCTTGATGATTACAACTTTGTAGTATAGCTTGAAGTCTGGGATTGTGATGCCTCCTGCTTTGGTTTTCTTTTTCAAGATTGCTTTGGCTATTTGGGGTCTTTTCTGGTTCCATACAAATTTTAGGATTGTTTGTTCTAGCTCTGTGAAGAATGCTGGTGTTATTTTGTTAGGGATCATGTTGAATATGTGGATTGCTTTGGGTAGTATCGACATTTTAACAATATTTGTTCTTCCTATCCAGGAACATGGAATCTTTTTCCATTTCTTTGTGTCTTCTTCAATTTCTTTCATCAGCTTTCTATAGTTTTCAGTGTATAGATTTTTCACCTCTTTGGTTAGATTTATTCCTAGGTATTTTATGGTTTTTTGTGCGACTGTAAATGGGATCGATTCCTTGATTTCTCTTTCTGTCGCTTCATTGTTGGTGTATAGGAATGCAACCAATTTCTGTGCATTGATTTTATATCCTGCAACTTTGCTGAATTCATGAATCAGTTCTAGCAGTTTTTTGGTGGAATCTTTTGGGTTTTCCATATAGAGTATCATGTCAACTGCGAAGAGTGAAAGTTTAACCTGCTCCTGGCCAATTTGGATGCCTTTTATTTCTTTGTGATGTCTTATTATAGAGGCTAAGGCTTCCAATACTTAGTTGAATAACAGTGGCGAGAGTGGACATCCCTGTCTCAGTCCTGACCTTAGGGGGAAAGCTCTCAGTTTTTCCCCATTGAGGATGATATTAGCATTGGGTTGCTCGTATATGGCTTTTATGATCTCGAGGTATGATCCTTCTGTCCCTACTTTCTTGAGGGTTTTTTTCAAGAAAGGATGCTGTATTTTGTCAAATGCTTTCTCTGCATCTATTGAGATCATATGGTTCTTGTCCTTTCTTTTATTGATGTGATGAATCACGTTAATTGTTTTGCGGATATTGAACCAGCCCTGAATCCCAGGTATAAATCTCACTTGGTCATGGTGAATAATTTTTTTAATGTATTGTTGGATCCAGTTGGCTAATATCTTATTGAGGATTTTTGCATCCATGTTCATCAGGGAAATTGGTCTATAGGTCTCTTTTTTAGTGGGGTCTCTGTCTGGTTTTGGAATCAGGGTAATGCTGGCTTCATGGAAAGAGTTTGGAAGTTTTCCTTCCATTTCTATTTTTTGGAACAGCTTCAAGAGAATAGGTGTTAACTCCTCCTTAAATGTTTGGTAGAATTCCCCTGGACACCCATCTCGCCCTGGACTCTTGTTTTTTGGCAGATTTTTTATTACTAATTCGATTTCCTTACTGGTTATGGGTCTGTTCAAATTTTCTATTTCTTCCTGTTTCAGTTTTGGTAGTGTATTTGTTTCTACGAATTTGTCCATTTCTTCCAGATTGCCCATTTTGTTGGCATATAATTGCTCATAATATTCTCTTATTATTGTTTTTATTTCTGTTGTGTTGGTTGTGATTTCTCCTCTTCCATTCTTGATTTTACTTATTTGGGACCTTTCCTTTTTCTTCTTTATCAGACTGGCTAGTGGTTTATCAGTTTTGTTAATTCTTTCAAAGAACCATCTTCTGGCTTCATTGATCTGTTTTACTGTTTTTTTTGGTTTCAATAGCATTAATTTCTGCTCTAATCTTTATTATTTCCTGTCTTCTGCTGGTTTTGGGTTTTATTTGCTGTTCTTTTTCCAGCTCCTTAAGGTGTAAGGTTACGTTGTGTATCTGAGATCTTTCTTCCTTCTTTAGGAAGGCCTGGATTGCCAAATACTTTCCTCTTATGACCGCCTTTGCTGCGTCCCAGAGGTTTTGGGTTGTGGTGCTATCATTAAATGATGTGTTTTAACCATTGGATAAGAAGAAACTAACTCACAATTGAGGAGTGAATGGTCAGTGCAGAAACGTAGAGGCAGGGATGAGGATACTCTCTGAAGAAGTTTGGTAGAAAAGAGTAGCAGAGCTGAGGGGACTTTTAGAAGGGAACATGAAGATAGAGGAGATAGTGTGATGAGGCATGGTCCTACAGGGAGTGGGGAGAAGGGATGGAAATGCCTGGAATCACAAATAAGTTGGATTAGGCTCTGATAAATTTTGAAGACAACCATATCCAGTGATTTTTATTTTCTAATGAGGCTTAGGGAGAAATATTAATGTTTGGATCAGTCTCTGTGGGAAAGGAGGGATAGAAAGGGACACGAGTGAACACTCTTTGAGTGCATGTGATGTGTCAAGCCCTATGCCAGGAGCTTTATAGTGTCACCTAATTCAGTCCCTACATCCACTCTAAATGTGAACACTTTGCTAGTATCCAGTCCAGGATTCAAGTCCTGGTCTGCCCCCTACTTTATTTCCATTACACCATACTGCCACAGGCATTCATAAGAGAATAGCCAAGCAGATTGCAGGATAACCATAAGATAGAAATAAGAAACTTTTAAGGAGACCTAATGGTCATCGTCATGGATTCCAGCAGCCAAGGGGTCTGTACTTGGTGACTACTCACTGTACCTTCTAAAAACAATAGGCAGATTTCTCTATCAGCAATCCCCTGAGGTACAGATTCTTGATGCCAGAATGTCGTATCACCGGAAGCGCATCAGGAGCCTAGGTTTAAGAGAAAAGCTGAGGAAAAAAAACTTACTGGTATCCATAGAGGACTCATGTCGTTACAATACTCATGCCAGATCTGTAGGAGTGTGTGTGTGTGTGTGTGTGTGTGTGTGTGTGTGTGTGTGTGTGTGTTGTATAGCAGACCATGAAAAAACATGGGCAAATGGTATTTTTCTTACATCTGGGAATATATATTCTTCCTACTCTATATCATGCCAAACAGAGAAAAACATGTGCAGTGAGTAAAGGAATGAAATTTAAAAGGACATAAATGTTCACATTCTGAACAAAGAACTGGAAAGCACAGAACAAAAGATTATCAATGTAAATGAGGGTAACGAGGGAGGAGGGGAACAAGATCAGAAAGATAACTCTTTCCAATGAAAATTTGGAGTACTCCTGCCAGGTTCCCGCTCATCGCATGAAGCAATGTATGAGAAGATGCTGATTAACTCTAAAAGTGTAGTAACATGTTGATAATTGCTCTCATCCTGTTCAAAACCTTGGTGTGTGTTTGTTTCATTTCCATTTTGCTGTGTAGAAATTCCAAAACGTAACTGTGAAGACTGGAAAGCCTTATGCACTGAATTCCTAGAGACAGGGATGTTTGTTCAAAGTTTGTTTTGCTTGCCATCAGATCCTACTAGTGAGAGTGAATTTTTGAGGCTATCCTTTTCTAGTTAGTAGAATATGCATTAAGAAATCATGATTAGATTATGTTGAGTATGATCTTTCATAAAAGACAGTCATTTTTCTATATTCCTGCCAAGACAGTGTTTTTACATGAAGCCTTAGAGAGCAAGCACACCTGAGCATTTAAGTCTTTCCCATTTGCATAGTAAATAAATTGGAAAACACTGTAATAAATAAATAAGAAAACATTAGGTCATGTTATCAGTGATTTGCTCTTAAATGCTTTATTTTTCTATGGTAATGCTTGACCACATATTTAAGTACAGTAAGATAAGTTACAAGGTAGCATTTTTTCTATATACTTGAGGAAAGAGTTCTTAGCCAAACTGGTTTTTTTTTTTTTTTTTTCAGCTCTCACTCATTTACTAGTTTCTTTCAGAACTACTAGGTCTGGGTTACTCTTGGGAAGTTACAAAGGACCTATCTATGAAGGGTGCATTTGTCTATACCAGACAAAAGAACTGTTCCTGAACTCAGAGAAGCAGCCACTGCTCTAACATTGCTTATTTGGCATCAAGGGCTAGCATGATTACTTTCCTCTGACACTCCAGACTGCTTGACCTTCAGCTGAGAAATATAAAAGTGTGGCACTTCTTTAGGCCCCATAGATTAGCAAAACACGTAAGAGTCAGAGTCGGTCTTCCTGCCTCTCAACTTCCCCACATGCATGTACACCTTTCTTAGAAGTATTATGACTTAAATGTTGGAGACGGCAAAGATGAACTGATTTAGCATTGTGCTGTCCTGTCAGCGGGGCCTCACCCTCACTGCACCCCCATTTATTCATCTACATGCTTTTTATTGTTAGCATTGAGAGCCCGATCCTGGCATGCGAGCATAAATCATTAGAGTGAAAACAACTGTAGCTTCCCACATAACTGATCCTTAAGTTACCATTTAGTTCCAATTTCACGAGAAGTATGTTATTTCTAAAGACCCTTTAGGGGCTGCACAATTAGAAAAATGCTATTATAAATGTTCAAGAATATGTGATAACACGTTTACTCATGTGTCTCTTTTGCTTTTCGAGAAAATGAAAAGAATCTGTTTCCTGGGATTGTTTGTCATTTGAGTCTCTGCTTGTTCCAAATCAGGCAAACCATGGTTCCCATCACCTCTCAGTCTCCTGGATGTGAATGCCATAAACTTCAAATAGACTAGGTGTCACCAGCAGAGCTGGAATGAGAGTTTGGCATAAATTTTCTAATCAAAAGGGTCAGGTGCCCCATGTGGGTAATAGGGATTATGGGGCTAGCTGGATTTTCTTCATGTAGCACCTCTGGGAGCCTAATCAAACAGATTCAGATTAGAATTGCAACTTGACCATTCTCTCTCTACTTTCTGATCTCAAGCTAGGAATTTTACCCCTCTGACTCTGTTTCTTCAGAGATGAAATACCAATTATGAGGACTAAACACAAGAAAAAAGGCAAGAAAAGAAACACTTTAAACAATGTCTGGTATATAAAAGATGCTCATTAAGTAGCTGCCGTTGCTGCTGCGACAGCAAGTGATAAGGACCTGGGGCTGCATCTTCCACCCATCTCTTTTCCCTGAGCTTTAGACTTGGGCTTTTTATCGGCCTGTTTTTGGTTCACCCACATATCCCACAGAGACTTCAAATTCAGCGTACACATCTGAACTTTATATCTTCCCTGGTTGACACCAGATGCAATCAACTGCTACATGTGGTCAGCTTATATCTCACATCCATTCTCTGTCTTCTGTTCCTAAAAAGCATCATAGCTTGATGGGGCTGCTCCAATTATCCTGCGAGTATTTTCTATATTATCAACTTGCCTTCAACACTGTGGCCCTAGTGATCATTCTAAAGATTTAAGAGATCAACATTGTTTCTCATAGTTGAACTTTCCTGGCCTCTATAAGGCCCATAATGAGGTTTTCCAAACTTGGTAATCCTAACAACTGAGACTTTAAAAAAAATACAAATTCTTGGATTCTCTCCAGAAGTCCTCTTTGAGTCCTTTCCTCTGGAGATTCTGATCCAGAAGACCTGGGATGGAGTCCAGGAATCTTCATTTTAATAAACTGCCAGTTATTCCTGATGATAGCCAAGTTTGGAGAACCCCCACATGTAAGTCCACACTGTGGATTTGTCCACTGTGTTACATAGCACTTTGATCACTCCCCACCTTTCCAGTGCCCTCCTAATTCATGTTTGGAGCCTTCCCACCATCAAGTTGCCTCAGACCTCTGAGAGTCTGCATTTGAAGCACTCTCCTGAAATCTCCTTCTCTTCATCTCTAACTACCCCTTACCAAAGCTGAAAGCCTGGCAATATTGCAAGAATCCTTTACGGTATCTCCTTTGGGCAGCCTACCCTAATCCCAGTAGAACTTGTCAGCAGTCCCTTTCTATGTAACTATAGCATTTTCACATTGTGTTGTAATTTTTGCTTTATGTGGGTCTCTGAGTAGACTCAAAGCCTTGAGGATAGGGAGGGACCATTTCATTTCTCTATTCCCAGTATCCAACTCAGTTTCTGAAATATCCTAGAGGTTTATGAATGCTGGTTGAAAGAATGAAACGGAGAGAATAAGGCTGGAAAGAATCCTTTGAGTTGTACTAGTAGTTATAAAATATTCTTTGGAGCCCTGAAGTATCTCAGGGACAGGTAGTGATTGGTTAGCAAAGAGGCCTAAGTAGGGAGGACTCCTCCCTCTGTTCTGCTTCCCCCCACCTCTGATTCAACCAAAGTAGTTCTCTTTATAAATCTTTCATATATTGAACAGTGTAAGGTTTCATTGAAAAGAGAAAAGCTGATGCTAAAAAATTTGAAAACCACAGTAGTGATTTGCCTCTATGAAACCACTTTATATACATTTCTGTTGTTGTGCTTCAGAATGCAGTGGGGAAACTTGAAGAACTTGAGAAATGAGCCAAGTGACCTAAATTGGAAAATGAATCTATGAGGAAATACTAGAGGTTTTTTAATCTGTTGGAATGTACTGTGTAGTACCACCTTAGGGCTACTTGTCCATTTTTAAGCACCTGGGAGGTTATCATGAGAAAGATGCTAAATATTTGCCATCCATCTCCACAGAGGACCAAATGGGAAACATGAAGATTAGTTGAAAGAGTTGAGAGAATTCCTCTGAATTTATTTGAGGAGCATGCTTATATTTCCAAAACAGAGTCTTCAGGAAACACTCTCCCTAAATATCAGAGACCGTTTCTGCTTCAGCATAGACTGGAACATCATTGGCAGTCACCGAACATTTGCTTTGAGGGATGCATAAATTACCACCCATAGAGATGTGTATGAATGTGTGAATTAGAATTTTCATAAAATCAAGTGATATTAAAATTAAGACACTAGTAGACTTGTCACAGATTCAAATTATGGAATTCATTTGTAGCAACTTGCTCAATAATGTGAAGTTATGAAATTAATGTAGCTTCATATACTATTCATGCATAGCTTATCATAAAGACAACTAAATGCAGAGAAGCTCTCTTATAATGTTGCCTATTAAACAGTAAGAATTTAACACCATCTCTTTTTTTCTTTTGAAAGAATTGGAGTTTTCTCACCCATATTTAAGGGAAAAACTGATATTTTGCTCTCTTATAGAAGATGTTTGTAAAACCTCAAGAATAAATTTTACTCTTTTGGCCACAGCTCCTTTCATACCTTTGGGAAGTCTGTAGCTCCGGTTGGCAAATAGATTTGATCAGCATTTGTCAAACTTTGTTTGTACAGATTCCCTTGCCTTACACAAAAGCAGCTTGTGGGGTCAAATGTCACCTGTCCCACTTGGTATTTAAAACATATAACATTTTAAGCCTCTGTGAAGTCCTAGAGGATATACACCTGTTTAACTGTATTTAATTCAGAATTTCCCGCTTTTTTGACCACTTCAGGAAACATTGGATAGATATTTGCCTTCAGATACTTTGAATGTTAATAGAAAGCATCATTTGGAAATCTTGCCATTCACAACTACGTGGATGGAACTAGAGGGTATTAGGCTAAGTGAAATTAGTCAGAGAAAGAGAAATATCATATGACTTCACTCATTTGAGGACTTAAAGATACAAAGCAGATGAACATAAGGGAAGGGAAGCAAAAATATAAAAACAGGGAGGGGACAAAGACATAAGAGACTCTTAAATATGGAGAACAAACAGGGTTACTGGAGGGGTTGTGGGGGGTGGGGGTTGGGGGGCTAAATGGGTAAGGGGCATTAAGGAATCTACTCCTGAAATCATTGTTGCACTGTATGCTAACTAACTTTGATGTAAATTTAAAAAGTAAATTAAATAAAAAATTTAAAAAAAAGAAAGCATCATTTGTTTATCATACCTGAGAAGCTAGCAAAACAGGAAACAATTAGATGTATTCCCAAAGCTCCACGAAATGAAAAAACAGTTCTTTTTTTCACAAATTGTGAAGAAGGCTAGGTGAAACCAGAAGCATGAAAGGCTCTAGGAAATTTGAAGGTCATGTGGGCACTATAAGAACTCGGGCCTCCTCTCACTGTTGAGGAGAAAGATAAGTTCTTGGATTCTGATAGGACCAGCAACCCTGCCACTCAGGAATTTGTTTTATATACCCTTTTATCTTTGGGCCAGAGCTTGATGTCGCCTCTCCAAACGACACACCTCTCTGTGGGTATCTAGCAGCTCCCAACAGCAACCTCCCTGATAGACGTCTGCCCTTGAGAGATTCACAGATTGGTAGTGTGAGAGTATAGCCGTTGCAGGTGTTCCTTCAAAGATGCAGAAGTAATGATACGTTCTCTTGAAAAGACATAAACTTCCTAAAAATACATTTATACTCCTGTATCAAGTTAAGAGCTAACTGGGTGGTTGTTAAATGCATTATACACATGTTGGGATAGATCAACTACAATAACAGAAAAATGTTACTTTGATGTGCTTGTTTCCTGTTTCTCTGATAAGCTTCAACCTTCCATTACTAAAACTACAAACTTATTTGTATCTACACCTATTGTTTCCTCCTGCATTCTTTCCTTGATTCTCTCAGTTCTTCTAGGACGTGGGAACCTTTTTTTCCTTTGCCAATTATTTTCTGTCTTTCCTCTGTCTTCAGTATCTCATCTTCTTCTAACATTGTCCTAATATAAGTTACCTTGGGTGCCTGGGTGGCTTAGTCGGTTAAGCATCTGACTTTAGCTCAGGTCATGATCTCACAGCTCATGAGTTTGAGCCCTGTGTCGGGCTCTGTGCTAACAGCCTAGTACCTGGAGTCTGCTTCGGATTCTGTGTCTCCCTCTCTCTCTCTACCCCACCCCTGCTTGTGCTCGGACTCCCTCTCCTTCAAAATAAATAAACATTAAAAAACAATTTTAAAAAAAAGAAGTAAGTGTCCTTTGGTGCATCCCATCTTTTTTTGAAGTCAGGTTGTTGAACTGTAATTTGCATGTAGTAAAATTCACTCTTTTTAATACATCCTTTGATGAGTTTTGACAAATTTATAGTTGTGAAACCACCACCATATTCAAGAAGTAGAACCTTTCATCACCCCAGAAATTTCCCTCATGCACCTTTGCAGTCAATCCCTGCCCTCCTTCCTCAACCCTGGCAACTCCTGATCTGGTTTCCATCCTTACAGTTTTGCCTATTCTAGATTATAAGTGAAGATATACAATATATGGTCTTTTGTGATTGATTGGCTTCTTTCACTTAGCATACATTTTTGAGATTCATCCATATTATTATATATCTCAGTAGTTCTTATTGTGAAGTAGTATATATTTTTATTAATATAAAATTATATATTTTATTAATAAATAAAAATATTTATATATTTTATATAATATATATATAATCCACCATTGTGTGGATATTCCATTATATGGATTGTCCAATCATTTCCTTTTGGACATTTGGGTTCTTTACAGTTTCTATTAGGAATAAAGCTGCTACAGATATTCACTTTTGGTCTTTGTGTGGACATAAGTTTTCATTTCTGCTGAGTAAATACCTAAAAGTAGAATTGTTGGGTCATGTAATATGTTTAGCTTCATAAGAAACTCTCAGACTATTTTCTAAAGTGGCTGTACCATTTTGTATTTCCCTCAACAGTTTATGAGAGGTCTAGTTGCTCTACATTCTCACCAGTCCTTGGTATATCTAATCTTTAGTTTTAGCCACTCTAATAGGTGTATAGTGGTACCTCACTGTGCTTTTAATGTTCGTTTCTCTAATGATTAATGTTTTCTTAAGCTTATTTGCTATCCCTGTATGTTCTTTGGTGAAGATCTGTTCAAATATTTTGTTCATTTTTAAATTGAGTTATTACTTATAAAGAACTCTCAGAACTCAATAGTGTGTTCTCCATACAGTCCTTTCTTAGATGAGTGTTTGTAAATATTTTCTCTGTCTATAGCTTGTCTTTTCACTTTCTTAAGAGTATCTTTCTAAGAGAAGATGGTTTTAATTTTGATAAGTACAGTTTATCATTTTGTTGTGATTCATGATATTTTCTTAATAATCTGAGATCACAAATATTTTTCTTTAATGCTAAATATAGAAATAATAAATGTGAGTAAAATATAAAAATGTACTTGTCTTCATTTTTTTCCTGTGTTTTCTTCTTACAGTTTTATAGTTTTAGCTCCTATATTTAGGTCTATGATCCATTCAAGTTAATTGCGTTGTAGGCAAGGATCACAGTTTAGTTTTTTTCATATAGATTGTTAAGCATGATTTGTTGAAATTACTATGCTCCTTTGATGAATTATGGTGCCTTTATTGATAATTGTGTGTGTGTGTGTGTGTGTGTACACATGTTAATAAAGACCTCCCTCAACCCAACATGCCCATTCAGCTATAAATTCATCACTTCCACCTTTTCATAGTTTTTCACTGAAGAGTAGTCTAGACTCACTGTTTCTGCCTTCTCACTTCTTACTTCTCACACTGGGCTCTTTCTCTACCATTCCACTAAAACAGTTATTGCAAGAATCACATTAGTCTCTTTTCTGAACTGTCAGGGACACTCTTGTGCTTCACTCATTTGATTCTCAATGGCCTTTGACCTCAATGATCCCTCCCTCCTCTTTTGGACATTTTCTTCCCTTGACTGACATAACATCCTACCATCCTCCTTATTTTTGTTGTTTTTCTGTTTGTCCCCATTGTCTACTTTGCTAGCTGTATTTCTCTTGCCTACTTCCTAAATATCAATGTCCCTCAGGATTCCAACCAAAGCCGTTTTTTTTCTTCTCCTTCTGTGTACATCTTCTCCTTATTCCCATCCAATCCCCTGGCTGAAAAAAATCTCAAGTTTACATCTGGCCCAAATAATTTCTCAGCTTCATTTATGCATATTTAATTGTCTACCAGGACCACAAGCTTTATGAAAAAAAGTACCTTGTATGTATCTTGTTCCCATTTGTATTCCCATGTTTAGCACACAGAATTTAACAACTATTTGTTGACTAAATGAACAGATGAATACATGAACAAAGTAAGCAACCTATGAAGTTGATATTAATTCTAGTACAATATTTTAATATTTACCTTTTTACTGATACCACATGTATGTAGTGAGTACATGACTGTGGGCACAGGAGAAATAAATTACTATTAGAATCACATACTTAGTCTTTGCCATGGCTCAGTTTTCCTGTTGCAGTTGGTGGGGAGCCTTGGGATGAAGAGGTGGGAAACTGAGCCTGGGCAGGAGCAGGCTACAGTGAGAGAGTGAAGAGACACCTCTCCAGATGTCACAAACACTCTGTCTCAGGTTTTTTAATCCAGTAATTTCCTTCAGGAATTAAGGAATAACTGTGTTGTTTGGGGAATAAAATATTTTAATGACCCCATTAAATGCCGATGGTAACTTTAGTTATAATACATTATTTCTCTTTGACTTTTTGCCCAAATTTTTGTAAGTCCCTATAACATTTTTTTTTAGTACTAAAATTATTCTTAAGAGTTTTATAGGAAGACGTAAACTGGGTAATGTAGGTTCTTTTGGCTCTAGTATGATGAACATTTTTATGATCCATGGTTCAATCAGAGAATGTGTATGTTTGTTATGGGCTTAGAGTTATGACTGGAGCTTTGGGTGTATTTGGAAAAAAATACTAGATACTATCTTCATTTTGCCCCTCAGGGAGCACACACCTTTAGCGAGAGAAGAGCCACAACCAGCAAATAAACAACAGCTGTTAGGTAGTTTATAGTGTCCAGTGCATGCTGCTTGGCAAGAAAAATAGTGTCCTGCCATTAGACATGTACTTTTGGCCTTGCCTGTCACTATGAGCTGTTCTGAAAGTGTTTAGGGTTTCTCTATAAATGCCCTTTTTATTTGTTTTGGAGCATGTGGTCCCTTACATTTCTCTGTCTCTCTCTCCTACATTTCAGTGAGCGGTTTCTGGTGAGACTGAACAAGAATGGTGGGCCAAGGAACCCAGAGAAGATAGAACGAATGTGTGCCCTTTTTACAGTATGTGCAAATTCTCTTTCCCTTCACTGCTGTTGACTCTAGCCAGGGGCCTCCTGTGTGGATATTGTCACCCTGGAAACAAGCATTTATTCTTCTCCACACACTGGGGAGAATAGGACTTGATTTATGTTTCTATCAGGTTTTAATGAAATATTTAAAGAAAACTGAAATCAACCACAATTTTTAATTGAACTTTTTGTTAAAGAAATATAATCAAATACATTTTACTAGTGTAGATTTTATAAGCTATTTAATAGAATAGACAAAACCTGAGAGAAGTCTTTCTTACTTTTCTTATTTAAGGCCACTGGGAATTTCTCTGATGTAGAAGTATAGTTTCTCTAAAGGCATCCACCAGATTTATAGCTTTGCAGTTTTTTAGTGAGTGCAGAGTGCATAGAAAGAGAGACAAACTAAGTAGTTCATCTCTCTCACATACCAAATGGAGGGTCTTTTCCTGCTATTATCTATACTTTCATTTTTTCCAAATAACCATGCTATCATTGATGGTCTCTAAGACCATAGGCATCAGCTCAGAGAAGTCTTATTAATCTGCTTATGGAAAGTGCTCAGTCTCACAATACCACGTTGCCTTATGAATTCTTCAGGTTGATTCTGATTTACTAAATGTTTTTTATTTAGTTAAAAAACTAAGTGTTCAGCTTTGTTTATTTCAGTTAATTTATTTGCTAAAGGAAAAAACAAGACTATGTTACAATTTTAAACCAGTTTTGACTCTCACGGATTCTTTAATCTGCTTCAGTGATACTGAGATACATTAAGACCCATTAATGAAAGGAGGTGTGATAGTCTCACAGTGCCATTGCCCTTACGTGTGGTGCATGGTTGATAGGTGACAGTCAGGTAGCTCAGAGCTTACATTGTGCCTCTTAAACACAAGTGGGACTTATCTAAGGATCCGATATGTGACTTCCTCTGAAAGATAAAATTGGATTTGTTTACCTGACTTTTTTGTTCATTTACCACAACTTTATCTTTCAAAATCTCAATGTTACTGCAGAATCAGAAGCCACTTTCACGGGGATAGCTTCTAGTGAAAATGCTCCAGATATACAGAAAGATTTATAAGACTAGTAAAGATAAAGTGATTTTTTTAATCCATCTTTGAATCTCCTAAAGCTTAGGAGATAATACGGGAAGAAAGCAGGTAAAGCAGACCTATGAAGGCAGTTAAGGGAGGTGCAGTGGTTTAGTCTGGGAAAATCAACACTGTTTCTTCAGTAGGAAAGAACAAGGGAAAAAGTACAAGTTGCAGTTCCTTGGATTTAGGTTAGAATATTGGGGGAGAGCTTCTGAAGTGAGAGTGTCTAAACACTGAGATAATCCTCTGGGGCCATTTTTCTGAAACAATTAGTAAGAAATGAGACACTCATCTGTCTACAATGCCTCCGTGACTATAGGAGGTCTTTCTGGATCCTGGCTCTCTGATATTATTTGGTTAAAGCAGCAAAAGAAATCATTGATTCCTTGTTCTTTGGCATCAGAGCTTTGTGCATGTGCTATCCTTGAATATCATGAGTGCAGTCCTTGTCTCTTGAAAAATGAACTTAATTATGATGATGTTTCAATGTAATTACAGTAAATCAAAAATTTCATTTCGCAGCGTTTTAATTATCTATATTGGCCCAGAGGCCTAAGCTGTACTCTGACTTTATAAATCAAAGATGCACATAACATTCATGATGTGCTCTTATTCTGCCACAATGGGAAGACACAAGGCTGCTAAAAATACCACTTACTTCCCTTTGCACTATAGCCCTGGATTTTTTTAAGATCCCAAGAAGTGATTTGAGAAATTTTTACAAAGCACATGAAATTTTTGAACAAGATCGTCTTAGCCAGAATTTTCATGTTTAACTTTAAGTTATATGAAGTAATAATTTTGGTGGAACCTATTTTCTCACTTAAGACTTGAGTTCCTCCAGTGAGCTAAAGGAGTTTTAAAGATTGGCATATGTGCTACAAAGTTTGAGAGTAAATGCACAAAAATGCAGCCAAAGCTGTGGTCGATGCCAGCCTGTTAGCTTACCTCAACATGAAGAAGAGAGAACCATACAAACTGCAGTTTTGCAGGATTACATAAGCAGACTTCAGAGCCACATTACAGACCAGCACATTACTCATGGTTCAACCCTGTTCTCTGTAAAACCTGTGTTTTTTTTTCTGACCTTGTTAGATTTCAGAGCTTCCTGTCCGGGAAGAATTTTATCAAGAAGGAGGTGTTTCATATTTATGTGAATGTCTAATACTGTGAGGATTTTGCTAACTTTCATGATAAACAGTGGCTATGAGTGTATGAGTGTGTGAGAACATGTCTGTGAATTTACTCATTATTCAATACCCAGTGATTCACACAAAGTGCCTGGCAAATACTAGGGCCTCCATAATGATTTGTTACATAAGTAAATGAATATGTTCATTTTTTATTATATTTGAGTGACCAAGTCAGAAAATGAACTTGTGCTGTTTTCCCTGCTTTCATTGGCATTAGATTTTCTACATTTATTTATACTCTTCTGCTTCTTCTGTAGCATAAGTATGAATAAATTGGCTTTGTTTTATATTTGTAAATCCCATTATCTCTACAGAAGAAGGGCAGTTCAGGCACAGGAAAGTGAGTTGACTTTTCCATGTTTCAAATGGAACATCATTAACTGAGTCTAAGATGCTGAACCCCGAGTAGGATTGGAGTATATATGCTCCAATGAGTAAATCTAAATTCTTATTCTGCTCACCAGATGAATGGTGGGAATCTCTCCTCCCATCTTGGTTTTACAGGACTTGTAAGTATTTTAACCTGGATAGTCATACTTGGTACTTAGTCTTAACGACTGTATGTTTACTAACTCTGTGTTAACTGTGTTTAACCATACACTTATGTTTAATGTGATAGCTTTCACATTGAAATTTGACATTGAAATTATGTGGGACTGACAATAATTTTACTTAAAATGGTTTTTTTGTACTGAATATTACCATTACGTATTTATTCACTTCAAATAAATACCACACAGAGTTCTGGGTACCATGTACAACATGGTCAGAAAGGGCCCCTACTTGGAACTACTTGGACAATACCATAAACTGTATTTAAGTTTTCTTTCTTCCACATACTAAGAGCCAAGAGAGAGGTCCTGTGCTCATGTGTACAGCTGATCTGATTATTGTTTGATCATCTTTGGTAACTGACTTGAATTCTGAGATGTAGGGATTAGTAATTAAACTGGCTATTTGATAGTTTGGATTAACACAGTCCAAGCTATGTAGAAGGAACCATTTCATTTTGAAATGTGTCAAACATTTCTATGTCTTTCAGTAAATAGATATATTTCAGTCCCCCCAAAAAAACACATATAAGTGGTAATCTGTTTTATAATTTTTATTTGTTATTTAGTAGCCATTTTTAATGTGTCAAAATACAGTGATATTTTGAGGATGTCGTTTTAAATTACATTTCTAAATTAAAGAAATTGGTGAAATGGAACCTGAACCATACTTTTTCAATATCAAAAGACATCTTTCATGTAAAAATATTTCTTAGTGTTTCCAGAGATACCAACTCATGTTAAATTATTTTGTAATCTATTTCATTACAAGCACGTTTCATTATTCCGTCAAGAATTTGGTGAAACATCATAACCATCAAGAATCTAAAAGTTTCAGTTTCACCCTTGCACATTACTTTTTAATGTCTCCTTTCCTTTGGTATGTTTTGGCCCACTCCATAGGGTAGAGCTGGGACTGCGGGGAGGCAAGCAAAGCCCAGGACCCTGAGAGTGAGACCTCCTTATTAAACTTTGCACCTTAGATGCCTTGCTTGCCTCACCCTGGTCCTAACCCTGCAACAAGGTATAAAAATAAAGCAAACATGGAGACTCTGGATCTCAAAGCTCATTCGAAATTATAACTGTCACTTGATTGTCCCTTTCCTGGATTTACTAAAAAGAAAAAAGCAAAGGGGACCAATCAGAAGATGAAAGATAGGAAGGAAAGGAAACGGAGGGACCTTTTCTTTAGAAGCAAAAGGGAAATCTTGGAAACCTGTCCCATTAAGGACAGGTTATTCCATCAATCATTATGAATTCACAACAGTATCTCAGAGTGAGCAGTGGTTGTTGACCTGGTGAAAAGTCTGAAACAGAGTATATATTAAAGAGTGTGTTATTACTTTAAGTACAATTGAAGTATAAATACATAATCATGATTTTTATAATGATAATTTTTATTTCAAAATGTGTTCTTAGCATAAATAACTTAATGTATAAAATCATTTTCATAACTCTAATTTTATAAGTTCCTGACTTGATCAGATTTGTTTACTTATAGGAAGCCCTTAGAATTTTCCAGATAAGATTATTTTCAGCATTATACTTCAGTATGGATGATGCATATCTGAAGTTAGAAATGGACATCCAATTATTGAGGTTTCATTAAGGCTAAATTAGTCTCTTCGCAAGGGAACATATCTACTGTATAATAATCATTGTGGACAAAAGAACAAACATAAAATTAGTAAAGAATAAACTTAGAATTTTAGTCATTAATAAGCTGATTGGTGTTTTCCCATTTTTTTCCTGCATTGAACGCTCCTTTTGTTATATTTTCATGTGATATTAGAATAAACATGGATAAGGCAATATCAAGATGATTTATAATGTGAAAACTCTTGTAGATATTTGTTGGGTGTTCTCAATAAAAGCTGGAAAAATATTATCAATAAGATAAACTCCCAGAGGCATATAAGATATTCAAACTTTCACTGCAGGAATCTTATAAACACTAAACCTCTATGTGCTTTAGTCCCCCTCCCCATCTATAACATCTGCTAAAAGCAACAAAGGCAAATGATTATGAGGTTCAAAATGAATTTTTATTATTTTCTGTGTATTTATTACCTTAATTTACTTGCTTTCTTTTCTTTCTTTAGGATCTGAGCAGCAAAGATATGAAGAGAGATTTATATATAGTTGCGCATGTGATACGAATAGGTACTGTTGACCTTATCCGTTCACATGACTAAGACCAGTCCACCTTGGGATAAGTATCTACTATGTTTGAACTCTATCATCTCCCTAGCTCTTACCTACAATGTCAGGTCTCAGGATGAGCATCTAGCTTGTATTGGAACTCTACCTTAGGCTCAGCTGCTCTGGTAGCTATGAATTTGACATAAATGAAAGTATTTTTTTCACTTAAAATCTTCTGCTCCCTACTTGGTTTTGGACCCAAGCTCTTTATTTCAAGGGGTCTGATTTTTCATATTCTTTCTATCACAATGCCCTGCCTTTGTACCAGCTTTCCATTTCAGAGATCTTACAGCGGGTTGCAGGCTTGCCAACTTAACTGGTGGTGAATGGCCTTTGTTGGATTTTGTATCCAAAAGTATGTATCTGTGCTATTTTCCAGTAAATTACTGTCCTTGCTGCAGTAGATGTATAGTATATCACTTTTACCACACCCAAGATGAAAACAGTGATTTTTGCTACTGTTCCGTGGTTGATTTGCTCAGCTTTATTTCAGGTGTATGACATAATTTGGAGGGTATGACTAACCAAGTCTTCCTTGATAGGTTTGGGTTCTGGCATATCTTGTACATTTTTGTCAAAGAATATTTTTTAATCCTTTGCCAACAAAACACCTATTTTGCTATACTTTTGGGTTCTGTTTTGCTGTACTTCATAAGCATTTGCTGAGGTTCCAGTTTGGTTTTTGCAAGTCCTCTTGCCACTATAGGCACAGCCTTGGTAGGCAGGAGAGGCAAGCTCCCATTCACTTTCTGAGACTACTTTGGCTCCAGCAGTGGTTCAGGAGCAGCTGGAAGAATAACATATGGTTGTTTGGTTGGAAGAATAACACGTTGTTACTATCTTTGCATACATAGTTTTTACCTGGCAGCTAAAACATTAAACTTTGTATCCTTAATATGCCTAAGAAGTTTAAGTCTGTTAACACACTGGTTTTTCTAAGAAATTTGTAAAACCACTGTTTCATTCTAATATTATTAATAAATGGATTGTTGGTATTAAGGTAGATAATAAGTATGATCTATTGAATGTGGTGCAAGGGAAGAGCCCTGGCCAAAGGCCTGTTTGGCATTCCTCCACATACAGAGTCTGCATCCTCGGATGGCTCCCTTCAATCCTAAATTAGTCTTCCGATTTAGTGTATCTCTAAGCTAGCACCTATATTTCTGGCATCCTTGGATGACAATCAGGTGATACTGGAAAGGAGCATGGAGTTCTCAGTGTGACTGGTGTTTCCTGCTGTGCTCCAGGCCGGATGCTCCTGAATGACTCAAAGAAAGGCCCTGCTCACCTGCACTACCGGCGACCATATGGCTGTGCAGTCCTAAGCATCCTGGATGTTCTACAGTCGCTCACAGAATTAAAGGAAGAAAAGGACTTTGTTCTTAAGGTTTACACGTAAGTAATAGACATAAAAAATATTAATGATTTGCAACATAAGGCATTCCAGCACTACCCTTGAGAGCAGCAACGTTCAAGCTTTGTGGGACACAAAACCACCAGAGTATGTAGGATAGGGAGTTTTTTGAAAATGCAGAGATTTTGATCTAAAGTTTGGGGTGGGGCTCAGGAAGCTATATTCTTAGAAAGTTTCCCACGTGATCCTAAAGCAGCTAAATTTGGAAAATTCTATCCTAAGCTAGAAGTCTGGCAGTATAATCTTCTAAACTGCCTCTTCTATTTAGGATTAACCAACATTATTACATATTTATAGAAAAGCTAATAATGCAATTTCTTATGTGTTTTGGATGTAAGAGTCATCTTTGTCTAATACTTGCCCCCTAGCTATTGTAACTGAGGTAGGTACCAATGCAGATTGCTTCAAAGAATGATCACGAGTCAAATTGCCTGTCTTTAAAGAAAAACAAGTTTTTCTGAGGAGCTGTGGCTTCACTCTTCACATCTGGGACCACAGATCCATAAGTCACACCCAGTTAGCCCTGGCATTATTTTTAGTGTTCAACAGCCAATGAATCTGCCTTATAGAAGCAGTGCATCCTCCTCCTGATTCTTGTTAAGCAATAGAAAAAAACAAATGAAGAAAAGAAACATGGAATTGAGGCATATCATCAGTCTTTTCAGGTAGAGACTTAGGAATGAATAGTAGTGCTGAAAACATGATCAGTGGAGAGTTTACTGAGTTTTCAAAGCAAGTATATTTCTAACTATGAGAATTAAAAAAAAAACAAAAAACAATTATCTGTCCTCTATGGTTTTAACCCAATACTGTTTTCCCAAATAAAATCTAATACTGTCAATCACCATGTTAATATATCTTCACCATAATATTGTATGGATATTTTTCTGTATTATCTGTTATGATTCAGGCATAAAATGAACTTACTTCACAATTACACTTAATTTGGGCCTTTATAAAATCAACCACACTTTTACTGATTTCAAAATAAAAATACACACCCCCTTATTACATATTTTGCCATAAGTACTATTCTGTTCAGAGTTCTGTACTTTATGGGATGAGGATCTTTCTTTGGAATAGTAACCTAAAAAGGAAATTTTGGTGGGTTTTCTCTTCCTTTCATGCATCAGTCACAGACTTGCTCCATATACCAAGTCTCTTCATCGATAGCTGGTGGGAACTGCTTCTTGAAACACCTTCCTCCCTTTGAAAAGGACTAAACAGGAATCCAAAATCATCATCATTATCTTTTACTCCACTCTATCCTCCCCAAGGGCAAGGAGTTTATAGATAGCACTCCTGAATTGCATCTCTTTGCATGTATCAGCTGTTCCTTGCTTCAGTGCGAATTCTCATTGTGGATAGGGACTTGCACAGCATCTCTCTTGAAATCATGCTGTCAGGCTTAATTGGCCTAATTGCTTCTAAAACAACAGAAGATGGTTACCAAAAAAGTTTTTTGAAGGATAATAGAGTCAAAATGTAGGATAATTTTTCCATTTGAAAATATTAAGACTGTCAGACTTCCCAAATGCATGTTTGTGAAATTGATTTTGTGCACAGTATGGAATTCCTCCAGGATTAGTGCTTTAAATCCACATCAACACAGTGAATCTAGCTCTCAGAAGAAGCAATGTTTTCCAATGAGTTTCATGAGACAGCTCTGTTAGATTAAATTGGAAACTTTAAGGGCTTACTAATTGCTATTGATAGTGTTTTAGCCTTTGTTAGGAAAGGATTTTGCAAGGATTAAAAAAAACCTTGCATAATTTCAATCAATGAATTGGCAAAGTATCTCATTAGTTGTTGACATTCTCATCATTTCTTTCATTATTCAGAGTCAGCCTCAACCAGCGAAGATTGAAGCTCCCATATGTTTCTTGCTATAACCATTGTTCTGGCTTTATAGATGTTGTTTAATGTCATGTGTGTGTGGTAAAGGCCTCACATCCTTTTAAGAAAATCTCAACAAGAAGACAAGACATGAAAACTAGGTTGCTTCCTAGTGTGCCAGAAGCCTTAAAAGTCACAAATGAATAACAACTATATGCAGTTCAGTCCGATATAGATGTCATATGTTTCCTCTTGGCCAGAGGGACTGGGGTCGCAGGCAGGCACAGGGCATGTTGCACCTGGAGCCTAGGACACAAAAGGAGAAGAGTGCTAATAAGAAGCTAAAGCCAACACTGAGGTGAAGTCAGAGTGCCGTAAATGATGCATGTGACCAAATACATGATGCTTCTGAATGTGCAGTGACCAATTCAAATTCACAATGAGACAGTTCAAATAAACATTTTTAGGTCAACCTTAATGAAATTAAAAAAAACTAGAATATTAAATCTATTGTGTTATATTTTAAATCATATTTTATATTAAATGTGTAGTACCCATTACATACTCAATCACATGTTATATAAAATTGAGAAGTATTGCTTTTTCCCCACTCTCACATGATATAAGAAAATTTTATTCAAATTCTTCATATGCAACCATGCCATCAGGTTTTTATCAACATTAGAGCCACTTTCTATGTCATCTGACATGGTTTTCCAAGGCACATTCTTTCACTTCAATCAGGTTGGTTTTGATTTATCATTCTTTGAATCCTTGATGATGCTTTCACCGAAAGTTCATCTTGAGACTCAATTACATTTTTGCTGGACATTTGGACACTTTATGTTTCTGTGTCTTCATTTGTCCTGTAAGCCCTTGTATGTGACCTTAATGATACTGCTATTTACTATGCTGCTTTTAAGGTGAGTTTTACAATAACGTCCAGGTCTTCAATTTGGAAGTCATACCCAAGAATTATTACTAAATCTGTGTAGTTTTGCTATTTTAAAAAAATGTTTTAGGGGCGCCTGGGTGGCTCAGTCTGTTGGGCGTCCGACTTCGGCTCGGGTCACGATCTCGCGGTCCACGAGTTCGAGCCCCGCGTCGGGCTCTGGGCTGATGGCTCAGAGCCTGGAGCCTGCTTCCGATTCTGTGTTTCCCTCTCTCTCTGCCCCTCCCCCGTTCATTCTGTGTCTCTCTCTGTCTCAAAAATAAATAAACGTTAAAAAAAATTTTTTTTTAAATAAAAAAAAAATGTTTTAACCGATTGTGTCAGATAAGCTTTATGAGCATCTAAAACTTGCACTGATTGAGATAATTTCAAGCTAATGTCACTTACCCTAAACAGTGCTCTGACATTCAAAATAAAGGGATTCAGAGAATGCCCCATAACATGAAAGGATTTGTGAGGATGGAAATGTAAGGTGGCAACCTCTTCTCTTTTGTGATGACTGGAAGGGACCCTCGTATTTGAGATAGACACAGACATTTCCTCTGAACACTGCCTTTGGTGTCTTTGTTTCATAGCCACTTTATCCACAAAACTGCAACAAGTTAAGAGTACTTGTTTAGGAGCCAATCTTAAATAGACACCCATTCGTAGATGGGTAAAGGGCCATTGGGCCATCCTTATTTTGGTACAGACCAAAAAAAAAAAGCTCAAGTCTTTATGTATAACAACATTAAATGAAAATACTGCTTCTCACTTGCAAGTCACTTAAGGCAGTAGTTCTTATTTCTCCCTCTCCTAACTCAGTTCTTCCCAATTTTCTGTGAATCATCTCCTTCCCAATATTCCACAGATCATCATCTACCCAGGACTGTTACCTGCTGTGTCTGTTGTCAGTATATGAGTGAGCATCTATACCAAATGTCTGCTCAGGCCATACAAAGAAGACCTAAATCCAGAAGGTCTGTGCCCATGGAACTGCTCTGTTTTGACTTGCAGTGCCTACTATCTCTAGCCTCAGAGTCCAGTGGATTTGTTTGTGTGTTAGTGCTGCTGCAAAACAGAACTCATTAAATATAAGTGAGAGTAAAGAAAGTCAGCTCAGGATTACTCACTCCTGTTCATGTAGAGGTGAGAAAGCTCATGACTCTAACATATACCTAAGTGTTGGCGCATTGAGGTCCCAAGTATTTTCTGCCACAGGCTTGAAAAACACACATGCATTCTCCCTTCCTTTTCTGTTCTCCAGCGAGCGTGACTTTGAAAGAATGATGGCTTGGGGCGCCTGGGTGGCGCAGTCGGTTAAGCGTCCGACTTCAGCCAGGTCACGATCTCGCGGTCCGTGAGTTCGAGCCCCGCGTCAGGCTCTGGGCTGATGGCTCAGAGCCTGGAGCCTGTTTCCGATTCTGTGTCTCCCTCTCTCTCTGCCCCTCCCCCGTTCATGCTCTGTCTCTCTCTGTCCCAAAAATAAATAAATGTTGAAAAAAAAAAATTAAAAAAAAAAAAAAAAAGAAAGAATGATGGCTTTACGAGTAGACCAACAGAGAACTTCCTTCATGTAACAACTTTGGTAGCTGATTTAAAAGTAGCCAGATGGGGGCGCATAGGTGATTCAGTCAGTTGAGCATCCAACTTCAGCTCAGGTCATGATCTCACGGGTTCATGAGTTTGAGCCCCAAATTGGGCTCTGTGCTGACAGCTCAAAGCCTGGAGCCTGCTTCAGATTCTGTGTCTCCCTCTGCCTCTGCCCCTTCCCTGCTCATGCTCTGTCTCTCTGTCTCTCATAAATAAATAAATATTTAAAAAAATAAAATAAAATAATAAAAGTAGCTAGTGGTATGTATGATCCCATCTTGATTTTTTTTAAGATAATACTTTCATCTATTAGAAGGTTGGATAGATGAGGGGATTGGTAGATAGAAGCTGTTAGATTTACAGAAATCATCCTAATTCCCTGAACTTCAGTTTCCTCATCTACAAAATTGAAAAAAAAAAAAAGAATAAGGTAATATAAGAGACAAAAAAATCCATGTGAACTAGTGAATCCAACAGGAAAAACTAGTATATAGATGAGAGGAAATAAGGTATAAACAAGAAATGGGCATGCAGCCTGTCCTCTAAAAAGGAATTTCCTTTATTATTTTTGCTAATGACTCTTGGTTATTGCAAGTTTCACTTTTACATCTAAACTATAAATCCTATATAATTCCATGCATGATATCTTCATTACTCTACGGAGTCACATAAAATTCAACCTATTTTCAGTAGAAATGCCAGCATACATTTGCTTCATGCTCTGTACTCTTTCAGAGCCTTTCTAGATAATATAATCACACTGAAACTTCATACCAACCCTGTGCACTGAGTGGGGCTTCACTATCTTACAGAGGAAGAGATGGTCAACACCACAGTTGAGTAAGTGACTCAGTGAATTAATGGCATTTCTTCAAAGAACAAGAAATGGTACTGATCATATTTTTTAAATAATGTTTTTAATGTTTCTTTATTTATGAGACAGAGCATGAGCAGGGGAGCGACAGAGAGAGGGAGACACAGAATCCGAAGCAGGCTCCAGGCTTTGAGCTGTCAGCACAGAGCCTGATGTGGGACTTGAACTCATGAACCGTGAGATCATGACCTGAGCCAAAGTTGGATACTTAATCAACTGAGCCACCCAGCAACCCTGAAGTGATCATATTTTGATTTAAAAATTAATCTTTCATTTAACATATAATAATTCAAAAAAAGCAACAATAACAAAAAATTCTAGGCATAGAAGGCATATCATAAGCTTTACTTGACATGTTATTTTTTATTTTTTAAAATTTACATCCAAATTAGCTAGCATATAGTGAAACAATGATTTCAGGAGTAGATTCCTTAATACCCCTTACCCATTTAGCCCATCCCCCCTGCCAAAACCCCTCCAGTAACCTTCAGTTTGTTCTCCATATTTATGAGTCTCTTTTGTTTTGTCCCCTCCCTGTTTTTATATTATTTTTGTTTCCCTTCTCTTATGTTCATCTGTTTTGTCTCTTAAAGTCCTCATATGAGTGAAGTCATATGATTGTCTCTCTCTGACTAATTTCACTTAGCATAATACCCTCCAGTTCCATCCACGTAGTTGCAAATGGCAAGATTTCATTCTTTTTGATTGCTGAGTAATACTCCATTATATATATATACCACATCTTTATCCATTCATCCATCGATGGACATTTGGGCTCTTTCCATACTTTGGCTATTGTTGACAGTGCTGCTATAAACATGGGGGTGCATGTGTCCCTTCGAAACAGCACTCATGTATCCCGTGGATAAATGCCTGGTAGTGCAATTGCTGGGTCGTCGGGTAGTTCTATTTTTAGTTTTTTGAGGAACCTCCATACTGTTTTCCAGAGTGGCTGCACCAGCTTGCATTCCCACCAACATTGCAAAAGAGATCCTCTTTCTCCACGTCCTCGCCAACATCTGTTGTTGCCTGAGTTGTTAATGTTAGCCATTCTGACAGGTGTCAGGTAGTATCTCATTGTGGTTTTGATTTTTATTTCCCTGATGATGAGTGATGTTGAGCATTTTTTCATGTGTTGGTTGGCCATCTGGGTGTCTTCTCTGAAGAAGTGTTTATTCACGTCTTGTGCACATTTCTTCACTGGATTGTTTGTTTTTGGGTGTTGAGTTTGATAAGTTCTTTGTAGATTTTGGATACTAACCCTTTATCTGATATGTCCTTTGCAAATGTCTTTTCCCATTCTGTCGGTTGCCTTTTAGTTTTGCTGATTGTTTCCTTCGCTGTGCAGAAGCTTTTTATTTTGATGAGGTCCCAGTAGTTCATTTTTGCTTGTTTCCCTTGCCTTCAGAGACATGTTGAGTAAGAAATTGCTGCAGGCAAGATCAAAGAGGTTTTTGCCTGCTTTCTCCTCGAGGATTTTGATGGCTTCTCGTCTTACATTGAGGTCTTTCATCCATTTTGAGTTTATTTTTGTGTATGGTGTAAGAAAGTGGGCCAGGTTCATTCTTCTGCATGTCACTGTCCAGTGTTCCCAGCACCACTTGCTGAAGAGACTGTCTTTATTCCATTGGATAGTCTTTCCTGCTTTGTCAAAGATGAGTTGGCCACACGTTTGTGGATCCATTTCTGGGTTCTCTATTCTGTTCCATTGATCTGAGTGTCTGTTCTTGTGCCAGTTCCATACTGTCTTGATGATTACAACTTTGTAGTATAGCTTGAAGTTTGGGATTGTGATGCCTCCTGCTTTGGTTTTCTTTTTCAAGATTGCTTTGGCTATTTGGGGTCTTTTCTGGTTCCATACAAATTTTAGGATTGTTTGTTCTAGCTCTGTGAAGAATGCTGGTGTTATTTTGTTAGGGATCATGTTGAATATGTGGATTGCTTTGGGTAGTATCGACATTTTAACAATATTTGTTCTTCCTATCCAGGAACATGGAATCTTTTTCCATTTCTTTGTGTCTTCTTCAATTTCTTTCATCAGCTTTCTATAGTTTTCAGTGTATAGATTTTTCACCTCTTTGGTTAGATTTATTCCTAGGTATTTTATGGTTTTTTGTGCGACTGTAAATGGGATCGATTCCTTGATTTCTCTTTCTGTCGCTTCATTGTTGGTGTATAGGAATGCAACCGATTTCTGTGCATTGATTTTATATCCTGCAACTTTGCTGAATTCATGAATCAGTTCTAGCAGTTTTTTGGTGGAATCTTTTGGGTTTTCCATATAGAGTATCATGTCAACTGCGAAGAGTGAAAGTTTAACCTGCTCCTGGCCAATTTGGATGCCTTTTATTTCTTTGTGATGTCTTATTATAGAGGCTAAGACTTCCAATACTATGTTGAATAACAGTGGTGAGAGTGGACATCTCTGTCTTGTTCCTGACCTTGGGAAAGCTCTCAGTTTTTCCCCATTGAGGATGATATTAGAGTTGGGTTGTTCATATATGGCTTTTATGATCTCGAGGTATGATCCTTCTATCCCTACTTTCTTTAGGGTTTTTATCAAGAAAGTATCCTGTATTTTACTTGACATGTTATTTTTAAGTGTCAATTCTTTATGGCCAATATGTAGTTTTTATTGCTGTGGCTTGGGTTATCATATTTCTTATTAACTAGTAATAATAAAGGCACAAATTAGGTTAAAAACTGCATTAATATTTGTGTGAAAATTTGAACATGTCTAACCAGAAGTAAACCCTAATAGAAATAAATGCAAGATATATCATCCATCACAAAGATACATGTAAAAACATAGATCATACAGTACAAAAACTGCTATAAAAGAGCATTTAAAAAATCAGAAAGCCTAGAGGAAAGGACAAAAGAAGTCCCATTCATATCAATTATAATAATAAAAATAATTGAGCTGAAAGAAAATCCTCTTAGATAAAAATTTCCAAAGGAAAGTAAAAACACAGAATCTATATATATGATATTCATGAAATTCACAAAAAAGAGACACAAGAAGTGTAAAAATAAAGCAGCTAAGTATAAGAAATACAAACAAATGTCACAATATTGATGATAAATTGTAAGGTGAAAGGTATGAAATGGGTGTGCTATGTCAGGAGTGTCAGGATTGGTAGAAAAAGAACATGCACACACACTATAAAAGTAAATTCAGTTTCATATTTCATCCTCTAAGAATACATGATCTCACTGGAAACAAAGTGGCCTCTCAGGGCAGTCACAGACACAGCACGTGACAGCACCACTTACTCTCTCAGCCCCAGAATCCTCAGCAGAACCAGCCCCAGATTACATGGTCTCTGCAAAGTAGAAGGTTACTACTCTGCTAGTCATTAGATTCAGGGTTCATAGTCCCATTCTGGAGAAATTTGCCCAACAGTCTATGTATCTCAGTTTAAAGGAAGTTGACCAAATTCGGCCTTCTTAACTGGTGGAGAAAGGAGAGCCAGCACCCAGGTGTCCTTACCAACATCTCCACCCCCAGTTTGCCAGAATTCCAGAAAGCCCTTTCCTCCCTCCACAGGAATAGAGATTTACTTATACTGATATGTGGTGGAATTTATAGTGAAGATCTAATTGTTTTGACCTTAATGCATATAATAAATATTGACTCAAAATTATTATAGTCAGTTTATTACAAATACAAAGAGAAGATAAAAGTACAATAAAAGCAAGAGAATTTAATATGCATCTTGACATACAGGAAGACAAAAATAAATAAGGATGGAAATAAATATTTAAATCAGGTAAATAAATCTGACTTAGAGAATCTGAATAAGGTTGATGTGACAGAAAATAATAGTCAGCATCTTTGAACACTCATCATGGGCCATTGTTACTCCTCTTTTATAGATAAGAAAACAGGGCATAGAGCCATGAGGCATGTGCTTGAGAAGCCTGGTAAGAGACCATGCTCTTAACCTCTTATTCTCCTACTTCCAGATAAGGTGAGCATAATTTGTCATCTAAATCAGGACATTCTGATAATCAAAAGGAGTGCTGTTGATGCCAGTACAGCAGGTGTAAATGGAGTATCCCAGCTCATCAAGCCATATGGTCCTCCCAGCTCTAAACAAATCTTTTATCCAATGAACAGAATACATCTTTTCCAGTGCATGTGGAACATTTACAAAAATTACTCATAGAAAAAATTTCCATAAATTCAATAAGGCACAAGCCACACTCTCTGTTCACAGTGCAATTAGTATATAATGCATCATATTAGTTATCCAAAAGGGAAAAGCCATATAATCACCCTGATATCAAAAAAGATACTTGACGAAGGTCAATCTTCATTCCCAATTATTTAATAATTTCAGCTTATTAAAGTCAGAATAAAATGCTGTTTGTTGCAGTTTGAGGAAGTTAATGGATATCAGTAATTTGGTTCTGAGAGCAAAATGTTAAGCAGCTATAAATAGAAATGGATATATGATGTAGAGTAGAATCAAAATTTATAGTGTGTATATGTACATCTCTATATGTGTGTATGTAAATAGTATAAATAAACATGTCACTTTTATTAGCAAGAAAACTTAAATTTGAGATCATAGTTTATTTAGATCTATGAGCCACACAGACTTTTATATTTGTTTCCCATGGCTACTATAACAGATTACCGCAAGTGTGGTGATTTATAACATAGAAATTTATTCTCACAATCTGGAGGCCACAAATCTGAAATCAAGATGCCAGCAGGACCACACTCCTTCTGGAGGCTCTAGGGGAAAATCTGTTCTTTGCATCTTCTGGGGGCTGTCAGCCTGCCTTGTCTTAGGGCTTCATCACTCTAATTCTGCTTCTGTGGTCACATTGCCTCCTCCTCTTCTGTCTGTAACTTCTTCTCATCTCTTAAATCTTCCCCTGCCTTTCTCTAAGGACATTTGTCATTGAGGTTGGACTCACCCAGATCATCCAGGATTATCTACTGATCTCAAGAACCTTAATTTAAGTACATCTGCAAAGACACTTTTTCCAAATAAGGTAACATTCACAGGTCCCAGGGATTAGGATATGGATATACTTTTTAGGTGCCACCATTCAACCCACTACAACTTGTGATTAATGTGAACCCTGAATTAGAAAGACTATTAGAGTCATCATCAATGTGGAGCCTCTGTGGTGGCACAGAGGGATTGTGTGTTTTCTGCAAACAGGTTGGTCCCAAAAGAGGGGAGAGGCAGAACTGAGATGTTCATGCCCAGGTCCTTCTCCTAAAAGCACTGGCCAAAGAAGTCACTCCTTCTCCCAGGAAAGTGACTACAAGGGGCCAAAAAATGTTACTCTTGGAAGAAGCCCTTCTATCACCTGGAAAGAGAAGTTAAATTAAGTATTCCTATTAAAGAGAGAGAGAGAGAGAGCATGCTATTTGTCTTTTTTTTAAGTCTGTGCTAAAATAAACATGTATAAGTTGTAAAATAAGAAATAGTTTAAATTTCTCATAAATAAAAATGTAATTTCTCATGGCCTATGAGTGCACATCCAGAATATATCAAATTGGTTTATTTGTATCAGCTTGGTCTTGGAGATTCTGTTCAATTGGGCCATTTTTATAGAAATATGTGCTGTTTTTCTTCGTTCTTCTGGATACTTCTCTCTTTTTTTGCACTATAAGTAAGGACTACATAAAACAGTGGTCAGCATCAGTAGTGTTCTTAAATCTGTAGGTTGTTGCCTCTTTTCCAGCTTTTTAGGATTTTCAACCAAATAAAGGCCAAAATAAAGCAGGTCGCACCCAATGGGAGAGAATTTTAATATGGAGTATTTGCACTAAATTAAGTTTTAAACCATAGGCAAGACTAAATAGTTGTAGTAGAGACAAAATGGGAATGCTGACTGACATCAGGGACACAAGTACCCTGAAGCCTGGTGTAGGAGTAAGGCTTTCAGGGTTACAGTACTCTGTAGCCTCTTTTTCTCTACACCAGCTTTGGGGACCAGGCAGACCTATGTTTAGACTCCAGCTCATTTCACTCTTCTCAGTAAAATGAACATGGTAATACCAATCTTATAGGATTATGAGAATTAAGTGAAATAAAATATGGGAATATACTCTAACCACTACTTCCCTATAGTAGGCCCCCTTCTAAAAATGCAAACTTAAAGGTCTTACAAATAGCCCTCTAAAATTTCTTAAACATTTTTTTGTGTTGCTCCCCTTGGGGAAAGATGAGAAGAAAGTTGGGTGAATAGCCATCATAAACATGGAAATTTAGAAGTTAAAGAGGTGGTGGGAATTCAAGCTGGTGTAGACACTCTGGAAAACGGTATGGAGGTTCCTCAAAAAACTAAAAATAGAACTACCCTATGACCCAGCAATTGCACTACTAGGCATTTATCCACGGGATACAGGTGTGCTGTTTTGAAGGGATACATGCACCCCCATGTTTATAGCAGCACTATCAACAATAGCCAAAGTATGGAAAGAGCCCAAATGTCCATCGATGGATGAATGGATAAAGAAGATGTGGTATATACATACAATGGAGTATTACTCGCCAATCAAAAAGAATGAAATCTTGCCATTTGCAACTACATGAATGGAACTGGAGGGTATTATGCTAATTGAAATTAGAGAAAGACAAAAATCATATGACTTCACTCATATGAGGACTTTAAGAGACAAAACAGATGAACATAAGGGAAGGGAAACAAAAATAATATAAAAACAGGGAGGGGGACAAAACAGAAGAGACTCTCAAATATGGAGAACAAACTGAGGGTTACTGAAGGAGTTGTGGGAAGGCTACAAGGGGCTCCCCATTGTAGAGGGATGGGCTAAATGGGTAAGGGGCACTAAGGAATCTACTCCTGAAATCATTGTTGCACTATATGCTAACTAATTTGGATGTTAACTTTAAAAAAAAAAAAAGTTAAGGAGGTGGTGAGGAAGAGGCAAATGCTACTGTGTGCTCTGGTGCATGAGTGAATGAGAAGAGTATTCTGAACTCTGTTGAACAGAGCCTGCACACCTGCTCCGGTGCTTCTGGTGCTCTGGATACTTGGGAATCGCATGTAGAAAACCAAAAACCTCTCGCCTCTCTGTCCTATCCCTTGAGTAAAATCCCTGGACATGTAGTAGTTGAAGTACTATGCTGGTTATCTCCTCTGTGAGAGCAGACTGCTACAGAGGCATTACAGACCTCTTCTCAATCATAATCCCTCATGTCTCATAATTGAGGACAAACTACCAACATCAATAATCATGCTCTAAATATTAATTTGATTGGGTATAACATGATGCTTCTATAATCACAACTCATTTGATTACTTAATAAATGTTTATATTTATAATTTTTCCTTACAAAATACCCTAGTGATTGGTTAAAATATGCTGATGACACCACATCCACTTAGTTTTAGATGATTTAAGTAACCCCTTGGCATTTAGGAAATGGAGACATTTGAAAGATCAGTTAGGAAGTGATTACACTGGTCCAGAAGAGAGATGATAATGGTTAAACCAAGACCATGAAGAAGAGAGATCAATGAGGTAATACACATTGTCAATGTGAAAGTGGTTGACAAAGCAGTATCTCCACTGTACTGCCAAAAACCATTAATATTTTATTGGAGAAATGCTGAAGTTACACCATCTATCAGAGGGAGGGAGTTAATTTTCAAGACTCTTCTTTTGCAGTGAGAGGGGGAGTATGTTATTTATGACAAACTGTAGTCAGATTTCTGTTAAAGAAAGTAACTACTGATCTTGTAAACCTAGAAAGTGACAAAAAAAAAAGCTGACAGCAAGACAAGTCTGAATCCTCACCAGCTGGGCACTCTGATGTACTGACTGGTTGGAAGAGATGAGACAGTGAGCATGTCAGACAGGAAGGGCTGGATGTACTGCTGCCAGCACCTCTCACTTTTGATTTCCAACTGAGTTGCTAAATCACAAGTGCTCATCTTAAAGAACGGTCTCCCTCTTCCTTTGTTTGGAAGGAATTCTATAAGTAGAAAATTATCCTCACAGCTCTGGACTATGAGAACCTCATCTTTGATAATTCTTTGCAACATCTCTGAGTAACTGAGGCTTATTTATACTGACTCAGGAGTCCAAAGAGTAATAAAATTAAACTAATGACTAATTTCCTTTATCTCTGAATGACTTCTATACAAACCCTTTTACTTAGTTGTGTTTCACATTGCGTGTACTTCACGCTCCTGGATGACTTTTTCTGTTGTTAAGTCTTTACACTATTTTTTTGGTTCCTTACTCTTTGATATCTTTTTTATTATTTGAGTGTAGCTGACACACAACATTACATTAATTTCAGGTATACAGCATAATTATTCATTTTCTCTATACATTATGCTATGCTCACCACAAAAAAAAAAAAAAAACAAAAACAGAAATACCATACCAAATCCAACAATTACACTACTGTTTACCCAAAGAAAACAAAAGCACTAATTCAAAAAGATATACGCACCCCTGTGTTTATTGCAGTATCATTTACAATAGCCAAAATGTGGAAGCAACCCAGGTGTGTCCATCAATAGATGAATAAATAAGATATGGTATACACACACACACACACACACACACACACACACACACACAAATGGAATATTGTGCAGCTTAAAAAAAAAAAAAGATGAGATCTTGCCATTTGTGACAACATGGATGGACCTAGAGGGCATTGTGTTAGGTAAAATAAGTCAAACTGAAATTCAAATACCATATGATTTCACATGCTAAAACTCTCACTGGGGTTTCCTATTTAAGTGCCCATGCTGGACTGCACACTTTTGAGTAAGCATGGAAAAATCCTGTAAGTTTTCCTTTGTGCATGGGTCTTACATTTTGGAAGTCATACCTTCCTATGCAACAGGGAAAGGGGGTGCCAAGGCTATAGAGACTCCTGTTGTCGCATGGAATTTTCAAGAGATGACCATAATCTCATTTCAGTTGTTTCATTGAGGTGTCTGCATTAGGATGAGGAATCCCTGGTGTCTGTCTGTAAACTACACCAAGTACTTGTGTGGTTGTAGCTGTCTTGGAATTGCCCTTTAGAGAAATTAACAGAGGTGCAGTGTTGTTCCTCTATTTTCTCTTTTGTCCCAATCTTGAAACCCCTAGGAAAGGACTTTATATGTTTAGACATTTCAACCTTTTCTGCTAAGCCTTCCTTCCTCTTGATTATAGAGGATTTCACAGTGGACCAAACTCACTATTCTCCTAAACTTTTCTTCCTCTCTTGGCCTGGCTGAAACAGCAACAAGCAAATATCCACACTGCTCTGAGCTTAATAGGATTTTCCTCTGGAGCCAGTATAAAGACTATTGAATGATGATACAAAGTCAGTGCAAGGCATGGCAGTGGTAATTGTCTAGAGGAACTATTACTTACCCTCTCAGGAACTTGCCTCTGGAACCTACTGTGTGTGTGTGTGTGTGTGTGTGTGTGTGGTGTAAGAGACTAGAAGAGAAAACTTAGGGGCACCTGGGTTGCACAGTCAGTTAAGCGTCCGACTTCAGCTCAGGTCGTGATCTCACAGTTCGTGCATTCAAGCCCTGCGTCAGGCTCTGTGCTAACAGCTCAGAGCCTGGAGCCTGCTTCAGATCCTCTGTATCCTTCTCTCTCTTTCATCTCCCACTCATTCATATTCATTCTCTCTCTCTCTCTCTCTCTCTCTCTCTCTCTCTCTCTCAAAAAAAAAAAAAGAAGAAGAGAAAAGCTTGTGATGTAGGAGATTGATACTTTAGAGAATAGGATATTTTGCCAATTAAAAATATTTGTTGACATTCATTTTAGAGTTTCCACCCTTTACCCAAGTGTGAATCTTCCATGAGCCTTAACAGAAAACATGCCTTGTCTAATTTAGTGAAACAGGAAAGTGAGTTTGAAGTTTGCCTTCAAAGTTGATGTTTCAGTTGGAACATCAGACCAGATGTTTAAAAGCCTTGAGAGCCATAACACCTGTCCTTCTGTTGCAGGTGCAACAACGAGAGTGAGTGGTCCCAGATCCACGAGAATATCATCCGCAAGTCCAGCGCCAAGTATTCTGCTCCTAGCGCCAGCCATGGTAACATAGTTCTCTGGCTAGAAAACTTTGTGTTGCATTTACTGTTCCTGATCATACAGACCTATAGATCATACATTGAATTTGTGTGGATCAGCCGCCATATGTAAAGTTCAATTCCCCACAGACATTTATTCTCCTGTCCAGTCACTTTCTATTATTTCTTTTTGTGATAATTTGAGACCTTCCCTAATTACTTTCAACCAAAATACATTTTCTGTTCTTTCTATAATGGATTCCATGTGCTTTGATAGGTAACTTAAATTCTAATTTAAATCAAAAGCAAACAAAAAGGTTTCAGAGTTTGTGACATTGTGAAGTCTGTGTTTTCCTGAATAAAGAATACACACCCCAGTCAAAAATAAAAGACAAATATTAATAATCACTTTTTCTATTCCTGTTCAGTGTTAGCATAACAAAGAAAGCCTGACACTAATGAGAATCAGTGTTTGGTCTGCCAATATCATTCAGGAACTGAAATAGACAATCTTTATTTCACAGCAGCTTTTATCTACGTTCAATTTCTTTTCCTTTCCCCTCCTTTTCTTTTAAAACTGTTTAATTTCTATCTATATCTTGGTGTAATTCCACACATTAGAAAGATTGTGCTTTCTAAATTGAACATTAATTGCTTGATTAAATTAGAAGCACTATTTAAAAGCCTCTGAGCTTTTATATACCCTTGAAGATAGCTACCAAGTTTACATAGAACCATGCTTATTCCGACAGTTTTACCTATCATTTATTTCATAATATCTTTTACATAACCTTATTTGTTTTCTAACTTTCATAGCCTCATTATAAATACAAGTGGGTCTTACATGACATTCTAAAGCCACTGCGAGGAATGGAAGTTTCCAAAGTTGTTAAGAAGTACTTAATTTTTTTCTTTATCAGGATCAGCACATATTCAACTAGGATGGCCCTCAGAGTAACTCCACACCAGAGGCTGCAAAGTTTGAGACCCTCAGATGGGAGTATTTGATTTCTCTAAAACTCTGTAGCACAGGGAGCCTCAGGGTGTCTCTCACAATTTTTAAGTGACTGGTTTTTTTCTATGTATGTGCCTGGATGCCAGGGAACTCCATGCAGTGCTTGAAAGGGAAGGGAGTCCATATTTCTCACCTAAAACTAGGCTAAAGCAGGAGGCAAATAAAATCTTGTTTTTAAAATATAAAAAAGTTACTGGTGCTGTGGCTGGGTGGCTCAGTAGGTTGAATGTCCTACTCTTGATTTCAGCTCAGGTCATGATCCCAGGGTCATGGGATCGTGCCCCACATCAGGCTCTGCTTAGCATGGAGCCAGCTTAAGATTCTCTCCCCCTCTGCCCCTCTTCCCTGCTCACAGTTTTTAATTATAAAAGAAAAAAAAAGTTACTGGTAATTTGGAAAACTCCCATTCATATCCATGTTTGTGGTGTTCTTTGCTTTATTTACTGTACTTGATTTGTAAAGAGTTACCTTTGGATACAAGTTCTTGGGACATGATATGATTAAAACATGAGAACATTTTGGGGAACCTGGGTGGCTCAGTCAGTTAAGTGTCTGACTTAGGCTCAGGTCATGATCCCCCAGCTCATGGGTTCAAGCCCTGCATTGGGTTCTCTGCTGACAGCTCAGAGCCTGGAGCCTACTTCAGATCTGTGTGCCTCTCTCTCTGCCCCTCCCCACTTCTCTCTCTCTCTCTCTCTCTCTCTCTCAAATAAACATTAAAAACTTTAAAAAAAATTTTTTTTCCACATTTTTATTTATTTTTGGGACAGAGAGAGACAGAGCATGAACGGGGGAGGGGCAGAGAGAGAGGGAGACACAGAATCGGAAACAGGCTCCAGGCTCCGAGCCATCAGCCCAGAGCCTGACGCGGGGCTCGAACTCACGGAGTGCGAGATCGTGACCTGGCTGAAGTCGGACGCTTAACCGACTGCGCCACCCAGGCGCCCCTAAAAACTTTTAAAAAAAAAAAACATGGAGAACATTTTAGAAGAAAGATGGTAGTAATAATACACTTTTTAAAACAGCTGAAAGAGGGGCGCCTGGGTGGCTCAGTCGGTTAAGCGGCCGACTTCAGCTCAGGTCATGATCTTGCAGTCCGTGAGTTCGAGCCCTGCGTCGGGCTCTGTGCTGACAGCTCAGAGCCTGGAGCCTGTTTCAGATTCTGTGTCTCCCTCTCTCTGACCCTCCCCCATTCATGCTCTGTCTCTCTCTGTCTCAAAAATAAATAAACGTTAAAAAAAATTTTAAAAAAATAAATAAAAATTTTTAAAAAACAGCTGAAAGAGTAGTTTCCCCCATTACCTCACCAGATTAAGATGCTGAATTGTGTCTCATTCCCTAGAGTGAGCAGGGATGGTGCCATCTTCAGTGTCTGTGGTTTTTGTCTGGAACTCACAAACACTGGCCATTCAAACAGTGTTAGAAAGGCACCCCAGACTTCATATAGCCTTAGTTAGGGTGTCCCAGTTAGAGGTCTCCATGTACTTGTGGAAAATCCAGGAGGAGAAATAGGCTGCTTCTCTTTGAAGTGTGTGTCTGATGGCTTCTAGGTAAGGCTTGACTTGGAAGCTGTTGAGATCTTGGAAATTACCTGTTTCAAAACTCCTTCATTAAATAAATGAGGAAACTGAAGCCCAATGAAGTGACTTCATGGCTAAAGCAGGGAGCCCTGGTTTCCATACTCCAGGCCACTGGCTTTCCACTCTGTTGCCAAGCTTCTCAGCATGGGTTTTCTACTACAGGATTTTAGGGTCTTCATGTCAAAAAATTTCACAGATTACTCAAGGAATAGTTCAGGTCTTTATTAGCCTCCTTAATTAAAGACACGTCATTATAAAAAATTAACTTTGCTATAAACTGTCACCCATCTTTGTTAAACATTGTGGACAGTTAATTGCCTTGGCAGTTCTGTTTCAGAACTCAGTAGTGCTCTCCCTTCAAGTTAAATCATACAAAATTCAGAAGGAATTACTACATTAGTTTTAGGTGCTGAGACTAAAACTATCATTCATCACTAACTCCCTTAGATTGGCCTCTTAGATATGTAGCCACAGAAGTAACTTTTAGTAATTCCAGTAGCATGAAGATCATTAAAAACAAGTGAAAACAAAACAGTTGAGAAATTAATTTTCTATGTATTTTTTAATGACTTATACAGCTTTCTTTATGTTTCTTGGGCTGGGATTAATTTACATTATTAATCTTCACTCATCTTTTCACAGAGATGGGGGTTGAGAGGGACAAGGGCCAGGTTGCTGACCTTCCAGTATTCCACACAAATGTGTGGGATATTTTTATGGGACAGTCTTAATCTGAGATGAAATTTAGTAAGAAAACAGTTTTCTTGTGTCAGAGATCATTTTAACAGAGAAATTGTAATAGAATTAGTTACTTTCAAGTTCTTTGGCTTGAGAGCCAGGTGATTGGTAGGTAGATGAGCAAGTGTTGCTAAAGGACTGGTTGCATATTGGGTAGGCGAGTGGGTCACTTTTCTGAGTTATTTACAGAGGCTCTTTTGTCCTGAGGACCATGCTTAGCATTATTTGGCATGCGCCTCAATCACTCAGGGCTTCAGAACCAGGAAGAGGACTCACATATTCCAGGATCCCAATTTCTACAAAAGCAGATGAAGTTTTATAGCCTCCATTGGTGACTTCTTTCATCCTTCATGTGCCTTTTCATGTGTTCTCTTGCATAAACTGAAGCCCTTTTCCTCTTGCTTGTCACACTTCAGAGCAGCTATTCAGAATTCCTTTTGGATAGCTCAAAAGCTAGATGCACCTCTCCCAGTGTCTTCAGTCTGCATCCTCACAAGTTGCACTTTGCATCTCTAGGCCAATTTGGTTGCTCAGAAAATGAGATAAAAGGTAGGAAAGATAGTCAGTGGGCACTTGAATGAATAATCCTTGCCAGTGCCAAGTGAGAAGGATGAACCCATTGATGTTCTTTTCCTTTGCCCTCTATCATCTCAGATTCTGGGAATTGTCTGATCCTTAGCTATCTGCTCCAGTTTAGGCTGTCTCCTAGGATGGTGGACCCCTGTTTGCCCAGAGGATAATATCTGATAGCCATGTAAAGATACCACAGATAAATGTGCTGGGGCTGTGGGGGAGGGGTTGTGAGTACCTCACAAGCTGCTCTCTTCTGAAGAGTTTATTGTGATCTGGATTCTGACCTCCAGCCTTTCAGGCTCATAAGTTATTTGTAGTTGAGTCCACCAAGTAATTAGGCTATAAAAAAAAATAGGGTGTTCAAAACCTAAACATTAACCAGACTAACAACTGGAATACCATATATCTGCTTTCCAGAGCACTGTGATCTCATTGTTAATGATACCTGGGACATCATATGTGCAATCTCAGGGTTCTTGGGGTACATGAATTTGGCCAAAGCAATAAGATCATCTTGAGGTTCTTTCTGAGTTGCAGTGGAACCCTGATGACCCCCCAGCCCAGCTATGAGAGTACATGTTCCTTGTTACTAGGATACTTTGATCTGACAGATAGAGTGCCTGTGACTGTTCTGTGTGACATCTCTCTTTCTCCACTTCTCCATTCCCTCTCTCCTCTCCATTTCCAAACCATTCTTATCCTACAACTCTTGTCACTGTCTCCATTCTAGCCACTACTTTTCTGGTAATCCTAACTATCATAATTCCCAGGTTTTTAGATTGATGGGTTTGCTTCCTGCTGACACATAGATCAGCATCTTCATCATCCTATTAGCAGCTAATCTCATTCACAGAGTCTCAGAATCACTTCCTAACTCTATCTGGGCTTGACCTCCCAGCCTTCTAGCCAGTGGCTACAGTAGTAACCCTCGGGGGCAGGGGAGAGGATGGTTTCCAGGAGATTCTTACTTTGTGCAAAACTCCTAGGGTACATACAAGTAATGAAGTGGAAGCCAGCTCACCTGGGGACACAGGTTCTCCCATGTTCTGAACAAAGCTTTTGGGATCATCTGGAAGATCTGAAGCTTATAGTCTGAAGCAAAGCTCAGTTAGCCCCACAAAACATCCCTTTTCCTTGAAGTGCAGTGGTTCCCTGAAGGGAACGTGATGTCTGCTCTGCTGCTGTCTTTACAAGCCGTTGCAAGGTTGAACCAGCAAGTTGCTTCCCACATTTTAGCATACTCCTAGCATAAAACAGCACCTCTTAGCTCATTCGTTTTCAGCTGGGGGGACATCCTGGCACAGGGTCTTCTTTGTTTCTAGTCTGCCATTGTTTCTGTAGATTTCTCTGGGTTCCTAAATGTATGGTTTATGTAGTTCAACCCTCCCATTCAGTGAGTGTTTGCTAGGGTCCAGCCAGGCCCTGGGCTAGATGCTGAGGAACAGAGAAAAAGGCAACTCAGTCTCCCAGACCTCGGTCTGTATATAATAAACTAGTTCTCTGGGTTGTTGAGGTTATCTTTTCTTAAATAGCTTTCTAGAATGTTTCTTCAGAATAGTATATACTTTCTACATCAAAATTTTTCTCAAGAAAAATGCTAAACTTTGTATATTTTCCTCCTGAAAAAAAATGTGACTCTTTATGTCATTTCTAGTACTACAAAACAGGGTGGAAATGTGGTTCTGAGTAAGAAAATGCTTATGTTTTTGCAGGTCTTATCATCTCTCTGCAGCTTCTCCGTGGAGATATGGAACAGATTAGGAGGGAAAACCCCATGATATTTAATAGGGGATTGGCAATTACAAGAAAATTGGGATTTCCTGATGTCATCATGCCAGGTAGGCTGCACTTCTTGGGACTGGGTTGGGAGAAGGGTTAGAAGGATGGAGTCCAGTGCTTCTCTCATGAGCAGATGGTAAACTGTGCTGTGGAGGAGCCATGCAGCCATTAAAAGCCTCTGTATCCCAAGCCAGGTTGCTGACTACAATCTGGAGTCAGTGGCTCCTTGTTGGCATTTTTTCAAGAAGCCTCCACATCATATTCACCAACGTGACATCTGCAACATGACAACCCAGAAGATGGGCTTTGTTGTCTCCTGTAGAGACTGGGTGGTAGGAACTGACATGGAACTCTTCTTAGGGGGATGCCTTTTACTTTTTTCTCTTCCATTACATTTCCTAGAAAATTGGCTCACAAGAACTTCCTCTTTAAGGGGAAAAATATACCAAAATATGTGCCTGTAGTATTGATGAATCCAATTCATGTAGGAAAACCAGATGTATTTTAATGTATCAGAAAACAAATGGGGCAAATGGTATAAGTTAGGCACTAGGAGTAGTACTACCTAGACAGTTTCTCAGGAATTGGCTCACTGTTCCCATCTAATGCCCAATGGAGAGCTAGTGCAGAAGGTGGAAATGCATCAACCCTCACGTGTGGTTCTAGCAGTTCAATCCCAGGTTCACATTTCCTAGTCAGGCAGATACAGGCAAAGCATCCAAAGTGGATCAAAACAGGCCATCAGAGCCACGAGGGCCTTAGGGTGTGAGGGAAGGACGGGAGTGACTCATATAGAGGGCAGGTGGTCTGATAAGCAGAGAAGATGTGAACAAAGACAAGGGAATCTGAACAGGCAAATAGCTGGTTTTCTGAATGGATTACAGGAGTAATGGACCTACCCTTTCCATTGAGTTTTAATGATCTGGTAAAAGCTTATTTGCTTCTGTTTGAAAGATCCAGGGCAGGCCAGACTGAACTGATTGTCACCACTCTAAATATCACCTATTTGGACTTCTTCATGGTGTTCTAAATCCGCTTGTTGGAAATATTTGTCAACACAAACCCAAAGCAGAGTATAGTCTGAGCACAGAGAAGGCCCATGTGATAGATTCCAGCTGCCTTACAACTTCCCACACTATGCCTGGACTTGTTTTCTGTTATCTGCTTCCCCCACTCGTAGACACTGTGAATGCAGAACAAGCTGCTGTGAACAGCCCTCATCTCCTGCTCTGCACACAGAAGGATCTGTGTGGGATCCTAGGCCACTCGATCAATTCCATGTTTATCTTTAAATGCTTGGGAGACTTCATGCTTATGAAGGGCCCACATCTGACTGTTGGAGAACGATGTCCTTCACAGTGTCCTGACACCATTCCACAGCCCTGGTTATCAGGACAAGAAGAGCCCAGGCATAGTCCTGGGTTCTTGACAAAATGTCATAGAAGAAAGAATAGATGGTTACCAAAATTGATCTGGTGATTTTTTTTTAGTTAGATATCCAGGCTCATGAAGTGGAGTCATATATTCTAAGAGATATATTTAAAGTCCTTCCTTTCTTTTAAGAACTTAAGATTTGTACATTTGGACATTTCCTTCCTCTTAGCCTTCACAGTCAGAGAATTAAAACCAAGTGAAGTGAACAGAGACTAAAAAGAAACAAAATTTAGTGAAAAAATTCTTAAGCAAAGTTTGATTTTAAGAATTATGTTGTCCAACCCTCATCTATGGAAAGAAATCTTTTTGTAGAGCACCCTGCATCTCTTTGCATCATCAACACACAGGTTTGTAAAGGACCTGGGTATGCTAGACATGTCTTGGGAAATCAGCTGCATCAGGCATTGGTGAAGGAAGCTGAGGTTAAGGGAGTTTTCCCTCCCCTAGGCAGCTAAGGGACCATCATAGGATTTGTCTCCACAGGCCTCCACAGGGCTGAGCCCGACAGGGCTCAGACACTGGGCCATCTTGGGAGGTCCAGGCCAGGCCTGTGAGTATGCTGCTTCCTGGGTTGTCTGCCTTTGAGCACTAAGTGCCAAAACTGAAAGTAAGGATTGGTTCACAGGCAGGAAGCAGTCCTTTGTGCATAATCTGGCTCCCTCTCTACCCTTCTTCCCCCTGAGGAAAGATTTTTTTTGCAGATCGGCACTCCCAGGGTTGTGAGCTAACAACTGACTGACAGACCTCTTAATGCACTCCACGATCTCATCAGAGTGGATTTGCCATTCTCAGGCCTGGTGACAGCACTGGCCTGCAGGTTCTGCTGGAGCAACAGTAAAAGTGGTACAGGAATGTTTTACATGCAGTTGCCCTATCTTGGGAAACCATGTAGCCAGAACTCCCTTGGCTTCCTGACCACCCGTCCACCTGCGGCTGATCCATCTGTCACCTGTAGGAGTGTTGTACCTGGGCTGCAGCAGTCCCTCCATCCTTACAGTGCTGGTGTGACCAAGTTACAAGAAGTTGCAACTTCTTGGCACATGGACATATATATGAGAAATGAACAAGGCAATGAATTATGTCAGTAACTGTGAGCATTCTAACACTTAAGTCTGAGAGATTGGAGTAAATGGAAAAATTATAATTACTCATAAACTATGATTCTTATTTTAAAACAGCATTTGATAGAAATTGTCAGGCACTCATTTGGAGAGGTCTTGTTTGTCAGGATGACCCAGATAGGGCTCGAAGCATATTGACAGAGCTTAGAGCTCTGAGTTACAGAGTTCAACCAGGCTCTAGCCACACCAGTATCCAACATACCATTTTGAAAAAGGTCCCTCTGATGATCTCCCATTGCTTTCCAAGGGTGTGTACATACACATCATGTGACTACTGTGAACAGGAGATGTGCTACTCTGTGCCACAGCTGAAGTCCTGACTATGCAGCTATCCAGCTCTGCTCATGACCCGTGGTAGTGAGCTAGAGGCAAGAGTGCTATTGCTGGTGGTCCCAGAAAAGACACACTCCAACCAAGGAGATGACATTCTAGACTATAGAAGAACAAATAGATATGGGAATTTAAGCCTAATTTTGAAACTAAGCATTCACAGCCTTTATTGGTTGGTCACCATATTCCTGAGGGCATGTCCTCCTTCTGTCCAAACTCACTTTAGTTCAGTTCAAAAGCTAATAACTTCTTTCCTAGGTTTTTTTTTTTTTTTTTCAAGAAGATGAGCAGGAAAGACCAGAGTAGGACAGGTGTTCCAGGTGAACAAGTTAGAGTTAACATTGTTCCCAGTGAAGTAACCAAAATAAAACTTTAAAGAGAACTGCTGGCCAAAAGACTATAAACTGAAAGGAATGATTTAAAATTTTTTGCTCAGGAAGAGGCTGTGCCCTCCTGCAGACCATCCCCAAGCTAGAAGAGCTGGGCCACCACCTCCTAAATCCCTCTGGAGTGCTTAGCTTTCCTGGAAAGCCTATTCCCTGGAGTCAGTAGTACAGAGTTCTGTCACATGGCTCTGTGGGAATTACATTTTAATTTGTTTTCTAAGTCTTGAATTTTTTTTAATTTTATTTTTTATTTTTTAAAATTTACATCCAAATTAGTTAGCATATAGTGCAACAATGATTTCAGGAGTAGATTCCTTAGTGCCCCTTACCCATTTAGCCCACCCCACCTCCCACAACCCCTCCAGTAACCCTCAGTTTGTTCTCCATATTTATGAGTCTCTTCTGTTTTGTCCCCCTCCCTGTTTGTATATTTGTTTCCCTTCCCTTATGTTCATCTGTTTTGTCGCTTAAAGTTCTCATATGAGTGAAGTCATATGATTTTTGTCTTTCTCTGACTAATTTCACTTAGCATAATACCCTCCAGTTCCATCCACATAGTTGCAAATGGCAAGATTTCATTCTTTTTGATTGCCGAGTAATACTCCATTGTATACATATACCACTAGCCAGTTTGATCAAAAAGAAAAAGGACCCAAATAAATAAGAATGAAAGAAGAGAGATCACAACCAACACAGAAATAATAATAAGAGAATATTATCAGCAATTATATGCCAATAAAATGGGCAATAGGGAAGAAATGGACAAATTCCTAGAAACAAATACACTACCAAAACTGAAACAGGAAGAAATAGAAAATTTGAACAGACCCATAACTAGTAAGGAAATAGAATTAATAATCAAAAATCTCCCAAAAAAACAAGAGTCCAGGGCCAGATGGCTTTCCAGGGGAATTCTACCAAACATTTAAGGAGGAGTTAACACCTATTCTCTTGAAGCTGTTCCAAAAAATAGAAATGGAAGGAAAACTTCCAAACTCTTTCTATGAAGCCAGCATTACCCTGATTCCAAAACCAGACAGAGACCCCACTAAAAAGGAGAACTATAGACCAATTTCCCTGATGAACATGGATGCAAAAATCCTCAACAAGATATTAGCCAACCAGATACAACAATACACTAAAAAAATTATTCACCATGACCAAGTGGGATTTATACCTGGGATGCAGGGCTGTTTCAATATCCACAAAACAATTAACGTGATTCATCACATCAATAAAAGAAAGGACAAGAACCATATGATCCTCTCAATAGGTGCAGAGTTTTTTAAATGGTCTTCTTTCTTGGTAGAAGAAACCTGCTTTTGAGTTAGTGTGCTCTGGCTCAGGGCCAGGTTTTTCCCAAATCAGTGGTTCTCCAGTGTTAGTATGTATCCGAGTCACCTACAGGGCTTGCAAACACAGAATGCTGGGCCCACCCCCCATGAGTTTCTAATGCAATAGGATTGGCGTGGGACCCAACAATTTACATTCCTTATAAGCTCTGAGACGATGGTAATATTGCTTCGTTGGGACCCCTTTTGAGAACCATGTCCTAGAGAGGACTCTGCCTTAGGGAGGCTTTGTCCCTCCCTAAGTCAGACCTGGCACAAGTACTGCTCTCTGGGTTTGCTCTGAACTTGCCCATTAGAAAGCAACTCTGCAGGCATGGCATCCTTCTAGGGGACCCTCTGATTCTTGCCCTTGTGCTCAGAAATACGCTCTGTCCTTTGCTTTGACTCTTGATAAAAAGTGCATGCTTCATCACCGACCTGCAAGTGATGTTTTTTTTTTCTCTTTTCCTGTTTGTCTTAATTGTTCTTGTCTCTCTCTGTGCTGTCCCCTCATTGTCGCCCCTTTCTTTCTGGTGCAGAGATGAAGATAGTTGGGTGTAAGTTCCTGCTTTTGTGTGTCCTGTCTGCTTTTGCCTGCTTTGTTTCCATCTTCATTTGTTTCATGGAATGTTGGAATACTGGGGTGGGGTATCATGTACATTATTAATCCTTCATCAGCCTCATCCTTTGGGGTAACTGACATAAAAAAAGAAGATACTAGCCCAATCTAGAAGACTGTGTATTACTTTAGGTGTTCATTAAGATCTGAAGTAACTAAGAACATAGTGGAATGTTTAGAAAACGTTAACAAGCCCTAGGTGTATAGCTACGGGGAAAGATTGTATGAGACACATCAGCTACTTCCATTGAAAGGAAAATGAGTAGTGCTTATCCCAGGCTATACAGAATCAGAAAGGTAGAAAGCTTCTCTTTTCAGCTCTGTTAGACACATCTCACACAAAAGACAAAGGCATGACTTTTGAAAGAAAGCTCTCCTCAGGAAGAGTGATGAAAGTATTTGCCACAAGTAGTAGTGGTCAGTCTGACTGTCAAATGAGGCTTTGGCAATATCTAAGGGATGATTTAGGAATGATCACATCTGGTCTGACAACAGGTTGGAATAACCCAAGAAAGGAATAACCCTTGACCCAAGAAAGGAGTAACCATATATAAATGATGTCAGACCATGCCCATTCTTGTCTTCCTGTTAGAGCAGGGAACATTACTGATCTTGTAACAGTTGAAACCAGTAGAAGTGTGACACTGAAGACGTGGTTTGAAAGTAAAATACTCTTGAGTATATTTATCTTACCCCAGTTCCTTTCCCCAGCAGCAGCTGTTGTTAACCATTTTCTGCTTAATTTTTTTTTAACATTTATTTATTTTTGAGACAGAGAGAGACAGAGCATGAACGGGGGAGGGTCAGAGAGAGGGAGACACAGAATTTGAAACAGGCTCCAGGCTCTGAGCTGTCAGCACAGAGCCCGACGCGGGGCTCGAACTCACGGACTGCGAGATCATGACCTGAGCTGAAGTCGGCCGCTTAACCGACTGAGCCACCCAGGCGCCCCAACCATTTTCTTCTATAAACATCCAGAGATAGGCTATGCACAAACCATATTTAATTTTTGTTTTTTTTCTTTTTGTGCAAATGGTAGAACACTATGCCCATTGTCCTGAGCTAAGAATTCTTGGAATTTATTCCGTGTGAAGCATGTGGGACCACCTCTATTTTCTCATTGTTTTTAATGGGTGCATATGGTTCTACTTTCTGGGTGAATCACAATTTGTATAGCCCTTTATTGTGTGTATTTAGATTATTTCCAGTCTTGTGTTACTACAGTGATTCAAAATAAATATCCTTGTATTTAAAAAAAGAAAGAAGGTAAAGAACCTGTCTTTTCTAGATACTCTGAGAATTCCCGTAAGAGTCTTTTTTGGCAGGGGGAGAGGTCTCTTCTTTAAAATAATGGGTCCCTGGGTGGCTCAGTCGGTTGGGCGACAGACTTCCACTCAGGTCATGATCTCCCAGTTCATGAGTCGAGCCCCACATTGGGCTCTGTGCTGACAGCTCAGAGCCTGGAGCCTGCTTCGGATTCTGTATCTTCCTCTCTCTCTGCCCCTCCCTGACTCATGTGCATGCGCTCTCTCTCTCTCTCTCTCTCTGTCTCTCAGAAATAAATATTAAAAAAAAAAAATAAGGGGCACCTGGGTGGCTCGGTTGGGTGTCCGACTTCGGCTCGGGTCATGATCTCACAGTTTGTGGGTTTGAGCCCCACATCAGGCTCTGTGCTGACAGCTTGGAGCCTGGAGCCTGCTTTGGATTCTGTGTCTCCCTCTCCCTCTGCCCCTCCCCCACTCATGCTCTGTCTCTGTCTCTCTCAAAATCATCATAAACAAACATTTAAAAAATAAAATAAGAACTACAACACCTTACAACATTGGTCATATGCCTGAAATTGTCTAAGTTGAATGGTTGTTAATGTCTCCATATCCCCATGATGCTGTCGGAGGACTTCACTCCTATTCTGCCAAAAGATAAAATTGGTGCCATCCTGAGCAGGCTGCTATGTCTGCTGAGAGAGAGAAGGTTAGTTCTAGTTTCACATGATCTTAAGGGAAAGAAAGCACTCTCCCTCCTAATCCTATCTAGAAGTAGACAAGGTATAAGTAAATAATAGTGTTAAATACTAGTATCCTTGAACCCAAATGTTCCTAATATGTGGTATGACTAATTTATACAGAAGGAACATGAATGTAATAAAGAGTCTAAACAAGACTGAGTGCCCAAATCTGTATTGGCTGTCCTGGATTATTTCTCCTGGGATGGAATTCTACATAGGCTAGAGCCATGTGGACCCAAAATTCCTGGTAAGGCTGGAGTATCTGGCAGGAGATTCTCCTGCTAACAGATGCTCTGGTGCCCAAGCCAGACCTCAGAGGTTCTGAAACCTCTCCAGAGACTGCTGTCAGAAGAGATGTACAAACACATTGTGAGCTCTGTTTCTCCAGTGTCATACCAGGGTGCAGGTCTTCAGAGGATCACACCTGGCCACTGAGGTGTGCAATTCTCTGTGACTGCTGGATGCAGCTCTGTCACAGTGTTCTCGGCCCCCTAAGATTTCTGGTAGCTGAAGAACACTGTTTCCTTCTAGGACCTCCCACTCCATAAAGACCCCAGAATGTTTCAGGCCAATCCCTGACATAAGAAGGTAGCTTCAGGTTCATTACTCTGCTCCTTCCCAGCAGCTGCTTATTTATACTTACAAGAAGCTGGATTTTTGATGTGTATTTGCAGTGTAGTAAAGCTGTTCTTGACGCATAAACACCCAAGCCAGGTATCAGGAAACTATAGTCCCTGGGCCAAAATCCAGCCAGAGGCCTATTTTTGTACCACCTGCCAGCTGAGAATGTTTTTTCACATTTTAAAAGGGTTGTGAAAGCAAAGAACATGTAACAGAGACCTATGTGACCCAAAAAGCTTAAAATATTTACTATCTGGCTTCTTACAGAAAAAGTTGGCCAACCTCTACCTACTCTTAAGTCCCTAGTTCTCTGGCAAGCAGCTATACCAACAGCTTGCTACTCTCTGAGACTGTGAAAGGAACAAAGTTTATTCTGAGGCCCTCCTATAAGAACAACCTCATTCATTCATCTTTCCGTTCAAGAAACTCTGTTGCATGTCAGCTGAGCACTAAACAGAGATAAAAAGGCATTGCTGATGCTTTTAGATGCTCTGCCAACCTTAGGAAGCAGAGCACACCTAACAAAGGGAGGCAGAGTTGCCCTCAATAATACCTACTCCCACATCCCGCAGAAAAAACCTCCCACTTCCATACCCCTCTCAGCATTCCTCTGTTCTGCTTAAGGGCTGCCTAGTCCCTAACACCCAGAAAAATTTCAGCAGCAGCTTCTCAGCAAACCCCCATGGTCTGGTTCCCTGGCATTAAACCCTGGAGAACATCAGAATTGCCTTGTGATTTTTGGTTTTGTTTAATGTATGTACACAAGTCTCACCCAATACCAACTGGAATCTCAAGAGGTAGACACTAGAAATCTAGTTTTAATAAGTTTCCTAGGTGATTAGAATACAGCCACCCACCCAGTGTTCTGTAAACTAACCTCACAAACTGCTGCTCAGGCCTTCTCTTTCCCATCCTCATTGTAATGTGCCTGTCCTCATCCCTCTCCTGGTAATATTTCCTTGCAATTGGCACTAAAGTTTATAGGAGCCTCCTGGAGACAGTGCCTTAACCCAAACACATGATTCCACTGTAGGCTTTGTGAGCATGTAACATGTAATAAGGACAGCTGAAGAGCAGGGAATCTCGGGAGCTATCTGTCAGGCAGGCCTGGGTCGTTAGATCCCAGGAGGCTTTCACATTGGCTGCTTCTTAGGTTTTCTCCTAGTTCCAGGAGAATTAGTGGAGAGCTCTATTTAAATGATCCCCAGAGAGCTTTTGACAAGAAGGCCCCAGCAACATTAACTATCACAGTTCTCGAAATTGAGGCCATAATTTGCAAAACTGCAACCCATAAAGAGGCCTAATACCTATTCTGCTGAGAATAGTCCTGGTGTAGGCATGTCTGTTCTCCAAATAAAGAGCAGCAAAAGATCTGATGAAATCAAGCTGCTTCAGTCTGTAACTCAGAGGGTATGTTTACTTGTATTGATAAATTGTCTCAGCAAGATATCACTGAAGGTATTCTATTTAAATAGGAAGTTTTAAAAGAATGAAAGCTGTAGGAATATCTAGCCCAGCCCTTCCATTTTAAATTAGCATGTTGATTTAAAATGCTCCAGAGGAGCTGCCCCAGAAACCATGGACTCACTCTATATAATCAACACAGACCAAATTCTGTCATTATCAATCTCCAAGGTAATACCCACTTTTGTATGAGTATTCTGTATCATATATTGATAGGAAAAGCTCACATGTTTCATTTGAAGGACACGTTTATTTATGGTTAACTGTTGTGGAGAGCCACAGAAATTTAAAATGTTTGTACAAGCTAGAATATTATTGCTGGTAGCCGGTATCTGCTTTTACAAGTCATGTGGATTACCTTGAGAATAACTTCTAGAGAGTGCTGGTTTAAACCAGAGTAATAGTTAAACAAAGTACCTATTCTGTAAATTAGACATTAAAATTCTCTAGACTATTCACTTTCTGCCAAATCAGTGTAGAAATTTAATAATTACTTAAATTCCATAGAAGAGCTAATGTGTAAGTAAAAGACTTTTATCAAAAGAAGGCTCTAAGATGTCTGTTTCAATTGTTAAAAATTCAAGGTGTAACCAACTGTGATTTGTCCCATTATAATACCAATTACCTATAGTAAAGGTCCCATTTAATTTTGAATTTTACTTCTAGGAATGATTTTATTCAGCTTCTGCCCTTACAATAGCAAAATGATGGATTTGACTTTCCCTTCCGCTTTCCTTTCCTACCTTACCTGCACACCTGAGTGCTATTTTAATGATATGCTTGAAGGGCCCAAGCAGAGATGTCCAAAGGAGGCAGATTAAAGTCCAGACTCCTGAGAATTCGAAGTAGAGGCTTTTCTCAGCCAGGAGGGAAGTCCATGTGAACTGCAAGAATAGACATCCTCTAGGCTGTCCTACCTATCCAGCAGTTAGTTGCATTTGTATGTGATTTTCAGAACATAATTTCCTTTCCCTTCATGGTAGCCTCAGGGCTGTTGGGGCACAAGATGTTTTTCACACATTAGAGAAAGTTCCCTGGGCTGTCAGAGAATAATTAATTGCTTCTCGTTGGCTGTTCTTCCTCACTTATGCTGAAGTATTTTGAGAACTTCATTATGCAACTAAATAACCATGGCTGCACTTCTGGTATAGTAAGACCACCTGAATAATAGGTCTGGTCATGAAGACCTCCACAGCTCAAGATATATGCCAGTTCTAGTCTATCATGTTTCATGCATAGGAGATACTAAGACACTTGCATAATCAGAAAGGTAGTCTGTGCAGAAAATGAGCCATCATCATGTATCTGACCAAACCAGAAAGCTTACTTGCTAACCAAAAACAATATCTGTTTATTTCATTGTGATTCCAAGTAATGAACATTTTCAGATTTTTCAGTTTTGCTAAGAACTGAGGTAGAAAGAATGTTTTGAATTGGCTTACTTTGCAAGTTAATCTTTCCATCACCTCTCAGTTGAGTTCTTCAGGCTGTTAGCACATCTTCACTTTGACCTTACATGTTTTCCTATACCATTTTTTTCCCTTTGAAGATTTTTTTCCCAGGACTTTACATTGCTGTTGTTGTGGTTGTCATCATGGTTGTTGTTTTGAAAGTCAAAATACCTTCTTTAGAATGTATGAATAAAATTGGTCATGTTACAAACTTAGAAGCTTAGAGCAGCCCAAATGAGCTCTTCTTATACATGAATAGACAATCCCCTTACCCTAAAAAAAAAGGCAGATGTGGTCATTTCTTAGGTCATTTCGGCTTGCAGTTTGGGCTTCACCTGCCCAAGTCTCGAGCAGCAGATATTGGCAAAGTGGGCAGAAGTCAGAGAGAAGCAAAGAGCATAACACATTGTTACCCCAGTGCCTAAGCACCTGTGCTTCTGGAAAGTCATCTGCTCCCAGAGCACTTGCAACACAAAGAAGAAAAAAAAATGAGTCCAGTGACCTGGGTCTGGCATTCCAGCAAGGGATGGGATTTGGAGCTAAGCCTCCAGAAGGAAAAAGTAGTGTATCCTCTAGTCAGACTTAGAAGGGTCGCAAGTTGAAAAAGAAAACCCGTAAAGGAAAAAGGAAACCACTTTTTTTTTTTTTTGGAGGGAAAGGAGGAATGATTAGTAGTTAAGTAGTAGACATAATACAATAAATGTTATTCCTGTTGATTCTAAAAATCTTCCCCCTTTGGAAGGTTTAGATTTCAGCTATTCTCCTGGAAGATAGACTGAGTAGTCACCTGTAATACAAGAGAAGATTCTCTGCCTCAGCTTTTCCCACCCTGGACAAACTGTGGTGAACACCTTTAGAAATTAGACTTAGAGAGCACCTGACTAACCAACAGAGTGCTGCCGCACTGATATCAGTAGAATGTCCACCGTTATTAACCAAGCTTGCAATGCTCTGAGCACCCACCTCAACACTGGAGGATCCAAATGCTAGCCTGGTCCTCCGTACAAACGGGGCAGTGTGGCTCCTATGGTCTTGAAGACATGACATTTCTCTCCCCATAGGTGATATCCGCAATGACCTGTACCTAACCTTGGAGAAGGGGGATTTCGAGAGAGGGGGAAAGAGTGTACAAAAGAATATTGAAGTGACCATGTATGTGCTTTACGCAGATGGAGAAATACTGAAGGTAAGACTTGCCAGTCAGTTGGGAAAGGAGGCTAATCCTGTAATAATTTTAATGAGTCTATGGACTTTATTCAGAGACCCATTCATCAAGCAGACTGCACTCACATCACCACGTATGCATTCTTCTCTGCCTTTTCTTCAAGGAAACCCTGCAGTATGCTTTGATAATGACTTCCAGTGTCACACAGCCTTTTTAGAAATTCTTCCCAGTCTGACCTCAATCCTTCCTGCTCCAATTTAGACCTATTCCCTCTAGTTGTGTCCTACATGTTACTTTTTCTGCCATTCTGTCTAGCATCAAGCTACCTACTTTTGGCAACTGTTATTAGGTCCCACTCTTTTTGTTCCTTAAGCTAATGAAAGCTAAAAAAAAGTTTCTCTTTGGTCAGGAGTAGGACTTAGGCACTCACTGGCTGGTACCAAGTTATGTGACAAGGAACAGCAGACTCAGGCTGTAAAAGATTATTTCCAGCCAATGCCAGTACAAGGATGCAAGTGTATCTTCTGTCACTCTTCATTCAAAGTGAAGACCTGGAGTGCTGTTTTTCCATTGTCAGTATGTCAGATTTCCCTCAGTCATGTCATGGTGAAGTCCCTGGCAAATAACAAGGCATCATTTGCACAGCACTTGACAGAAGGCAAATCACTCTTTTATAGACCTCCTATATGTTGACAATAGCCTTGTGAGGTAGGCAGAGCAGGAGTGGTCATCCACATTTTACAGAAGTAAATAGGTAAAATTAGTCAAAATCATCTCCCAAAGCTAGAAATAAATGGAGGATATTGTTTAATTGGTGATAGAAGCACTGATTTTTGTTTCATTTTTAAAAGCCCATCTCGAAGACTAAGGCGTGTCCATTGTTGGCATGGATAATGCCAAGGTCAGCAGAGCTGTCAGCTTCTGAGACCACCCTTGTGCAGATAGGGAGCTGCTCCTGATTGTATTGCCTGCAACTTCCTGTCTTCCAGGAAGATGGGACTACATCTTCATGGCAATATCTGAAAACAGGAGGTCAAATTAAATCTGGTCTGCCTTGTCTATATCCAAAGACAGTCAGCCAAGGGCAACCTAAAATGCCAGTGCAACATTGGGGTAAGGAAGATTAGAAAACAGGCTCTCTCCACTTTATAAATTAATTCATTTTCTGATCAGGTAAAGTGCCATATACAGTTGACTTCTCCTGTGGAGTTCATTGTTTCCTTTCTTAATGAGGATGAAGAACCTATCTTAGTGGTTCACATACACTGTTGAGCTGCCCTCCAGTTTATTGAGCAGCGTGTGTGGTTACTTTTGCCCCATGGAAAAGAAGGAGCATTGTTGACTGCTGACTCCTTATGCCATCTACACAGTTGTTTCCAAAAGTATTGAGTTTAAGTCAAATGAATTTTCTCATCTTGTAGATTTGGCCTGGTGGGAAAATAAGACTTGCGCAAAGGAGAAAGTGTCCTAGTGACAGAGAAATCCAGGGGCTTCCTCCAGCAAGATCACACTTTATTTTGCTTCTCTCTTCCAGGATTGTATAAGCTTGGGTTCAGGAGAGCCGAACAGGAGTTCCTACCACTCCTTTGTCCTCTACCACAGTAATAGTCCTCGCTGGGGAGAAATTATCAAATTGCCCATCCCCATTGACCGGTTCCGGGGCTCCCACCTGCGCTTCGAGTTCAGACATTGTTCCAGTGAGTGAGACTTCTCTCCACATTCCTTGGAAGATATGAATGTTCTATTGTCTCAGAGTTCTTTCCTCAGAAAGAGAATTAAGAGGGTTCTTATTGTTGGGGCAATAAAATGAGTTCTGAATAAATGGGTACTCAGAGATGGGGTGTCAACAGAGGCTGTTCTGTGTACAGTGACTCAAAACCAGAAAAGGTCTGGTACTCGTCCTTCTTTGTGTCTGGTGCAGACACTGGATAATTACCAGTGTTATCCTCCTTTGGATGTCTCCTGTGTACATATTAAACTGTTCCTTAAAGAGCCTCTGATTTATCAAGACTAGCAATCTAGTTTCTATTTGGGTCTAGATAGCCTGTGTACCTTGGGATATAAGTGGAAATTCAGTCTAGTACATTTATCATCATTCCTGCAGTCAGGTATGTACCTAATTAATGAAAGCAAGGGACAAAGAAGTAAAGAATGTAGGTGATAAGCACAAGGGGAATTTCTGTTAAAACGCAAAGTGAAGGGCAAAAACAACTAACACTTAGCTCTGGTTGCAGCAAAGGACAAAGGGGAAAAGAAACTCTTTGGCTTTGCATTCTCACCCCTGATGCGGGATGATGGCACCACTCTCTCAGATGACATCCATGAGCTCTATGTGTACAAGGTATGGAGCCTGGCTGTCTCTCATCTCAACCTTCACACTCCTGAAGCCACTCTCACATATGGTTCTGAGTTAGGTGGCTTTCAGTGGGCAGGCCAAAGGATCCAGGGTAGTGCGCTGCTAGATGACAGCAGGACAGCTGTGGGCAGGCTTTTGTCATGTAACTACAGTGACCTTCCTCCCACAAGTAATGCCAGCAGGCCCTTTGTCCCTCACCTCCCACTCCACAAGTAATGGAAGTCTATTACCAACTCCTCTGTGCCATTAGCTAGTACATTCAGAGACCTGCCATTTGAGATCATGGTTTTGTCAGCTATCACAGCATGGCTGCCACCCAAAGTTGCCTGCACAGCAGATGGAGGCCACCTGCCCCACCATGTTCTCTCTAAAAGGCATGTGAGCCATATGGGGAGTTTCTGAACAGAAAGCACTCTTCTAAGAGGACCTGAGGCCCAAGATCTAGCCTTAGGAAGATGAGAGCAAATATCAACATTGAAAAATCTGTGACCTGAGTTTTCCACATGTCATGGTTCAGGAAACATTCTGTGTTCTCTACTTTTGCCTGCAGTGCGATGAGAATAGCACGTTTAACAACCATGCTCTGTACCTGGGCTTGCCCTGCTGCAAAGAGGACTACAATGGCTGCCCTAACATCCCCTCCAGCCTCATCTTCCAGCGCAGCACCAAAGAGTCTTTCTTCATTTCCACACAGCTCTCCTCCACCAAACTCACCCAGAATGGTAGGTGGTGGTACCTACAGGGTGCTGCGCTCCCTGTCCTCAGTGACTGGTTCCATGTTGCTGATACATGCTAAGGGAAACAGAAGTCAATTGCTTTTTCATGCCACAATGAGGGCATTCTTTTCATCTGAAGTTGAAGGAACCACTTGGTAATAGCAACCTGTAAGATTTCCCATGGTTTTATTAGCTCCAGAATGCACCTCCAGATTTCACAGATGTGTCTTTGGCCTTGATATCAGCACTAAAGAGTCTGTTGTAATGTTAGCAGCTACTTCTCTTCCCCCAGATTCCACCTGTCCTTGGCAGGGAAAGTCTGGGTTTTGCTTGTCCTTGGCATAGCCAGTGTTCACTACTTTTGGGCTTGCTTTGTAGTGGACCTCCTTGCTCTGCTGAAATGGAAAGCTTTTCCAGACCGGATCATGGACATACTAGGGCGGCTGCGGCATGTCAGTGGAGAAGAAATTGTTAAGGTATGCCTTCCTATAATTCATAGATGCTACCTAAGTAAGAATCTGGGCAGAAGGTCTTACTTCACCTTGATTTCTACCAGTATACCTCTAAGACCATTTCTCAAAATATAATTAGTGAGTAGGACTAGAGTTATTTTTCTTTTTCTTTTTTTTTCAGTTAGCTTCTTTTTTAAAAGTAAGTATGACATCAGGTTTATTACCTTTTAGAAACTAAGTTATAAACCCTATTTTCTGACTTTTTTTCCTTCCTAGAAAGTAAAATGATAATTAGAAACATACCCAGTGCTTTGTGCTGCCTCCTCTTCCTTCCTTAGGTCTCTTTCTCATTTTCCTTATCTGTAACCCTTTTACCACAAACCTGGCCTGAAGTCTTTCTGGCCGTACTCACTTGATTATCTAGAAGAACTTTAAATACTCTCCATTAACTTGTAGCTGCTGCTTTTGCCCAGTCTCTCACTTACAGTCCATACCAGAGACCTTTCCCTACTCCCTGCCTCAACTGCTTTCTCTAGATACCTTTGTGACATTTCCCATCTATGGCCCCGTCAGGCTGACAGCAACACTACAAGTCCCCTGTTGTCTTCTGTAAGGCTTCTCTGCATTGCACAGAGTGTTTGCCCGCCTGGCACCTCCTGATGGTGAAAGTGCTGCAGGTGGATTCTGCACAATGGACTGAAGTCTGCTGAGGAAAGTGGAGGTGCTTTTGATGATGAGCAAGAGCAGTGGAATGTAGAATGGACACTAAGTGTCAAGAAGACAACTTGTCATCAGTGAGCATTGCTCTGTCATTATAATTATCAAATCAATTAGCACAGATACCCTATCTGTACTTTCATTTTATAGCTCCATTGACTCAGTAACACACAACATGCTGTCTCCAAATGAGAAACAATTTTAAAGTCTGTATACATCTGTATATTTTTATGAAGTTTTGTCTGAATTTTGTTTAAATCAATTAGAGTATCATAAATTTTAAAAAGAACTCTTAACCAAGCTAATACTAGTTTTTGAAACTTAAGATCAGTTTATTCTCAGGGCATATTTTTCTTTTAAATATATCCAATATTGCACTGTATATTAACTAAAATATAAAAATAAACATATTTAAAATATCAATTAGCAGACAAGGTATTAAGAGAAGTGTATGATTTTTTCTGAGAGAGTAAGTGAGCATGAGTGGGAGTGGGGGTAGGGGCAGGGGAAGAGAGAGAATCTTAAGCAGGCTCCACGCCCAGCATGGAGCCCAACACAGGGCTCAATCTCATGACCCTGAGATCAGGACTTAAGTAGATATCAAGAGTCAGACACTTAACCTAGTGAGCCACCCAGGCACCCCAAAGTCTGATCTTTTTGAGGCTGAGTAGTGTTGTATTTCCAGTAAGAGACTATCTTATCAGCATATCTGCTTTTAGCATCAATAATTGATCTCAAACCACCAGAAGAGAGTGTGAAAAGAATGTGCCAGCATTTTTAAATATTATTTTTTACTTTTTATTAGACTATTTCAAATATACACAAAAGTAAAATGGTATAAAGAACCCTACATGTATCTATCACCTAGCACCAGCAGTCATCACCCTATGGCCAATCCTGCCCATCAACGCTGCCATCCAAACCTTCCACCTTAGACTTGTTTTAAAGTAAGTTGTAACTTGGCAGTGAGAAAGAATGAAATCATGCCATTTGCAGCAATATGTGAATAAAACTGGAAGGTATTATGCTGAATGAAATAAGTCAGTCAGAAAAAGACAGATATCATATGTTTTCACTCATATGTGGATCTTGAGAAACTTAACAGAAGACCATGGGGGAAGGGAAGGAGAGAAAAATAGTTACCAACAGAGAGGGAGGGAGGCAAGCCACAAGAGACTCTTAAATACAGAGAACAAACTGAGAGTGGATGGGGGGTGGGGAGAGAGGAATATGGATGATGGGCATTGAGGAGGGCACCTGTTGGGATGAGCACTGGGTGTTGTACGTAAGTGATGAACCATGGGAATCTACCCCAAAAACCAAGAGCACACTTTACACACTGTGTGTTAGCCAATTTGACAATAAATTATATTAAATTAATAATAAAAAATAAACAAATAAAATAAAAAAACATTGTATCATTCAATTGCCTTTTGACCACAGAATGTTAGACTTTATTTTGGAAGAAGACTGTCAGTATCCTTGAGTATTATTCTCTCCCTTGGATTTTGTATCTTAGAAAGAAAAAGGCACATGTTAAAAACCAAAAACAAAATGGTACTTCTTTTACCCTCATTGACAGACCTCAGCAACAGCTTTCTCCCTTCTCCCAGAATACTGATTTCTAGACCAAAACATGGTTTCTATAGTTAAGACCTAGCCTGCCACACCCTCATTCAAATGTCCTCTAAAGAGTTAGGCCACAATAAAGAGTGAGGGGCTACTAAACTCTTTGGGGTCCCAGGAGAGTGAACTCTTTTTCTCAAAATGAATTTGGCATCAGAATCACTTAGATTGACTTTATTTCAAAATTACAATTCTACATGGATGTCCTGTTTTTTTAAGTGACCGTTCTTTCCATAGAAATTTTGCACTTACCCAAGAGAAAGAGCCTCTCCAAATATCTCTCAGGGCCCTTAGCTAGGTGGAGGTGGGATCCTAGATTAGTTTAGTTTAAGTGGTGATTTGAGATCTTAAGAGATCTTTGAGTTTGTTTATTGGGAGATGAGTTCATTGGTGTATGGAAGTTTGACCATGTGTTCAAGGTCCTAAGATCTGAGCCCTCTGGTTTTTATGTTGCAGTTTCTGCAGGACATCTTAGATACACTCTTTGTGATTTTGGATGATAATACAGAGAAATATGGCCTGTTGGTGTTTCAGTCTTTGGTAAGTCTCACCCCTCCCGACTTTTCATTTTTATTTATTATTTCTGTCATATGTTTTTAAAAATCCAAGGGAAGCAGTTTATTAGAGTGAGTCAGTATAACATCTATGCAGATGTTTCCAATAGAAAAGTGGCTGAGGAGTGTCACCCAAGGAAGACCAACCAACCTACCAACCGGGCAGATCCCTACAGCATCAAATTTGAAGAATTCAGCATGGCCAGGTCCGGGCCTCAGTAGTTTTGATACCTCAGTCTCATCACTGTTGCAGAGTTGCCTAGCCCCTGAAATAGAGACCTACACCAATAAAAGGCTTGGAGACTGATATAGGAAACCAGATGACCTGTTTTTTCACCTACAAAAATAGGGTATAATGGCCAGGAAGAGCAGAGTCTCATCTGTGATGGTCTGAGCATCACACTCTCTCCCTTTGGGCAGTTGTTTGGGAACCCAAATCTCTGTAGGTTGCTTAGTGAGAATGGACAGTGATTTGAATGTTCAGTGCATTTTGCTTAATATATCCTGTCCTATAGGAGTGCTGTATATTCAAGAACCATATACTGTAAGTCTACCTGATAGATGAGGATCAGAAGTGAGAGTTAAAATGGCACTTGCATAGATTGCCCCTCTGGCTTTTCTTCCTTGCTTTCCTGGCCAGCCAGCCCCATTTCGGAAGGGCACAGCCTTTCATAAGTTGATCTGGCTCAGAGGACAATCTTTTTTTTTTTTTTTTTTTGTCTCTTTTCCAAATTTTTTGAGACACCTTAGAATTTATGCCACCTTACACAGGTATCGCTTTGCCTTTTCCTAGTCTGTATTGTGTCATCCAGCATTATTATGAAGAGAGAGGCTCAGAGTAACACTAGCACAAACAGATGAGTCCCAAGTCCAGACTGGGTGGCCGGGGGCTGTGGGAATAGAGCAGACAAGACAGAAATACAGGTACAGAATAGAAATCTTACTTTCTCTGCCCATGGAAAACACTAGAGAAAATACTGACGGTTTGTCATTTCTTGAAGAAGCAAGAGTTCTGTTTCCTGCTGGGGATAAGTCCAGGGTCTCCAGTGAACTGTAGTACCCTACATCTCCTTCAGGTATTCATCATCAACTTGCTCAGAGACATCAAGTATTTCCACTTCCGGCCTGTAATGGACACATACATCCAGAAGCACTTTGCTGGAGCCCTGGCGTACAAGTAAGTTCCATTTAGCATCATCATTAGGATTTGTGTTTGAATAGAAGGACAGGCTTAAAAAAAGGTTCCATGACAACCACCATTCATTCAGCTGACATTTTTTTTTAATTTTTTTTTTTTAACATTTATTTATTTTGGGGACAGAGAGAGACAGAGCATGAACAGGGGAGGGGCAGAGAGAGAGGGAGACACAGAATCGGAAGCAGGCTCCAAGCTCCGAGCCATCAGCCCAGAGCCCGACGCGGGGCTCAAACTCACAAACCGCGAGATCGTGACCTGAGCTGAAGTCGGACGCTTAACCGACTGAGCCACCCAGGCGCCCCCAGCTGACATTTTTTTAACTTCATTTTTTTCTAATTCTGATAAAATACACATAATATAAAATAATACCATTTAACTAAAAAAAAAATTTAATGCTTACTTATTTTTGAGAGACATAGAGAGACAGATTGGGAGTGAAGGAGGGGCAGAGAGAAAGAAGGAGACACAGAATCAGAAGCAGGCTCCAGGCTTTGAGCTGTCAACACATCCTGATGCAGGGCTCAAACTCACGGACCCCGCACAAGATCATCACCTAAGCCGAAGTCAGACGATTAACCAACTGAGCCACCCAGGCGCCCCCCCCCTCCATTTTAACTATTTTTAAGTGTACAGCTCAGTGGCATTAAGTATGTCCACATTGCTGTACAATCATCACCACCATCTATCTCAAGAACTATTTTTATCTTGCAAAACTGAAATTCTGTACCCCTTAAATAGTAACTCCCCATCACCTCCACCGTCCCTTAGCAACCTCCATTGTTACACTTTCTCTTTTAATTTGCTTATTCTAGGAACTTCATGTAAATTGAGTCATACAATATTTATCTTTTTGTGTCTGGTTTATTTCACTTACCATGTCTTCAAGTTCCATCTATGTTGTAGCATATGTCAGAATTGCCTTCCTTTTAAAGGCTGAATAATGTTATGTTGTATGTATGTACCACATTCTGTTTATCCACTCATCCATCAATGAATACTTGGGTTGCTCTCACCTTTTAGTTATTGTGAATAATGCTGCTATGAACATGGGTATACAAATATCTCTTAAAGACTGATTTCATTTCTCTTGGGTATATACCCAGAGGTGGGATTGACCACTATACTGTTTTCCACAGCAGTGGCTGCAGCATTTTACATTCCTGCCAGCAGTGTTCAAGGGTTCCAGTTTCTCCACATCCTCAAGCAAAGACTTTTTATTTTTTGTTGTGTTTGGAGAGGGATTTTTTTTTTTTTAGAGTCATCATGCTAACTGGTGTGAAGTGGTATCTCATTGTGGTTTTGATTTGCATTTTCCTAATGATTAATGATGCAGAGCATCTCTTCATGTATTTATTGACCATTTGCATATCTTCGTTGGAGAAAATTTATTCAAGTCCTTTGCCCATTTTTTAAAAATGTTTGTTTATTTATTTATTTATTTACTTATTTATTTATTTTGAGGGGGATGCACAGAGAGGGAGGGAAAGAGAGAGAATCCAAGCAGGCTCCACGCCCAGGGCAGAGCCCAGTGCAGGGCTCAATCTCATGACTGCAAGATCATGACCTAAACCAATTTGAAGTGTCAGAAACTCAACCAACTGAGCCACCAGGCACCCCTCCTTTGCCCATTTTTTAATCAGGTTGTTTGGTTTTTTAAGTGCTGTTTTTCCAGTTCTATGTTGAGTGGAAGTAGAAAAAGAAGGCATCCTTATTCCTGATCTTAGAGGAACAACTTTCTTTCACTGTTGAGTAGGATATTGGTTGTGGTCTTTCAGCTGACATTTTAAACCATAGTTTACTACACAATTGTCATTCTTTTCCTTCCAAGAACTGGCAGCAAAGCTACTAAAAGTAAGTCTTGCTTTTTCATTGAGAAACATGAATAGCTAAAAATGGCACCAACATGGGGCGCCTGGGTGGCTTGGTTGGTTAATCATCCGACTTCGGCTCAGGTCATGATCTCACGGTCCCTGAGTTCGAGCCCTGCATCTGGCTCTGTGCTGACAGCTCGGAGCCTGGAGCCTGTTTCAGATTCTGTGTCTCCCTCTCTCTCTGCTCCTCCGCTGTTCATGCTCTGTCTCTCTCTGTCTCAAAAATAAATAAACGTTAAAAAAAAAATTAAAAAAATTAAAAAAATAAAAATGGCACCAACAATAAATGTCAAAGAAATAAAAAACTATTGATAAAAGATATAATATAAATGGTTAACATGGAAAACAGAAGTTATCTAAAACCATTAAGGCAATTTAAAATTGCCTCATTTTCTTCTATAGAATTAGCACAATTTTTGAAAATATATATAAAACCAATGGGTGACGAGGCTGTGGAGTCACTGGAACTCTGACACTTTGATATCACTCTGTAGAGTGGGCACTTGCTGTAGAGCGAGCAAGGAGAGGCACATAGGACCATATACCTTTATCCAGAATCTGCTACTTACTAGTTATTGTTGTATGTTCTGGAGACATAGAAATTTTAGACAAAACAAAATTACAGGTGAAGTCTAGGACTCTAGGAAAACTTCTTATCAAAGAAAAAACGTGTGTCAGGGAAAGAGAGAAAGAATGATTATAATTGCTAATTAAAATGTGGCAACTCTACAGACGAGGCATGTTGTATGGTCTCAGATGATCTGAAGATTTCACATTTGTAACAGATCCATCACTCCATTCTGCCTCATAAGCAGTATATTTATTTTTCCTGTGTGGCAAATTCGGGGCTGCAAAAATTTCAAACTGCATTGCTTTTGAGTTAAAGTGGGGTTTCTGGAACTGTTCTCTTTCCCAGGGAGCTCATTCGCTGTTTGAAGTGGTACATGGACTGCTCAGCAGAACTGATTCGACAGGACCACATTCAGGAAGCCATGAGGGTAATGTACTGAGCTCACTGTACATAAAGGGCCCACCCCTGCTGTTGTTTGTCAGTAATTTCAATGGTTTAGTGTGCAGAACAAGTGTCGACATCCCAGTACACTGGCCTGCTTTCAGGAATGTCTTGGACCACATAATTCCCCACTGTCCATCTTAATTTTGCCCCAGACCTTTATTCCTAACAGCGTTATCTTAAAGCAGAAAGGAGGGATGATGTACATGCAACTCCTGGCCATCCTTCCTGACTGGTTTTGCCAGCAGCATCCATCTCTGCTTCCACTGGCCAAAGCATCATATCTCCTTCTAAACCAATGTTGGTGGCAACATTGATTAGACTTAAGATCTTCCAACTTTTCCTGTCTTCAGTGGTTACTAAACATTGTTTTTTAGAACTGTTTTAAGTAAAAAGAGCTGATTGGATGCACTGTATATGGATACATTAAGAAGATAATCTTAAAACCTTGACCTTTGGAAGAAACCGGAGTCCCCCATGGCAGCACTCCTGCATGGACAGGTTCCGAGATAAGGCAGCCTTTTGCATTTCTGGGCAGCTACAGTTTTCAGGGGACCATCGTCATTGTGAGTTAACTTCACTTTCTGATAACTTCTTTTCATGGTACTTCTGTGGAGACCCACTGAGAGAATGTTGATTTCTCTTTTGCTCAACAGTTCTCAAGATAGCTTTTTAAAGAAAGTTGCCATATCCCTTGGGAACTCACAGCAAGTTCATGCTTTCTCCCTTTCCGCCCCTACATTTTCTTGTTCTTGAGTTATTTTTTTTAGTTGCTTTTTAACCATGTCTTTCCCACCCTTTCCAGTTAGTAATAAAAGAAGAGTGGCAACAAAGTAGTTCTGCTTTTTCTCTGTCCTCTTTTAATTTCACATCATTTGCTCTGAGTACCATTGGGCCTGTGATTTTGTTGTTCTTGTCCACATGCTAACAGGTGAGACAGGTGCTTCCCTAAACATTACCAGACTGAAGAAGCAAAATAAAATCATAGGTCTGTGTTTCCCCTGCCTCTTCTCCGTATGTTCTGTAAAAATCTAAGGCCATAAGTATTATTTCTGTTCTTCTTCATATAATACATGTCTACAAAGCAGTCAGCATCTGTTGTGGATGCCAAGATGCAAAGAAGAATAAGACAGACCTCTTGCCTTGAAGAACACATCCCCACTGAAGCATGCTCAAACACAGGTGTAGAGCAGAGTTCTGAGTGTGATGTGGGGACAGAGCCTGTATTCTGTTCTTCTTTAAACCCAGTACCTGGCAACTGCCTCAGACAATATTTGAGGGGATAAAAGTTGAGTTAAATGCAAAAGATTCTATGTGAGTCCCTAAATTAATTGCTCAGGATACTGGAGAAAGCATCACAGAAGTTGTTTTCTCCTAACAATCAGTCATTCAGTCATTCCGTCAAGTCGGTGTTACTTGATACCTGCCACGTGTCAGACACCGTAGTAGACACTGGAGATTCAGCAGGGGCCCAAGCAGAAAAGGCTGTGCTTTCATAGCACTTCCATCCAAGTGGAGGAAAGACAGACAATAAATACACAAATTAAGTGGGGAAAAAAACTTGATAAGTAAGAACTATGAAGGAAATTTACTTCAGATCAAAATTTTAGGGAAAGTTTGTCTGAGGAGGTGACCTCTGGGCTGAAATCGATGTGAAGAGCTGGGGGATGAGCATTCCAGACAGGAAACAGCATGTTTAAAAGCCTGGGTGGGAAACAACTTGAGGTTTCAAGCAACCAAAAAATAGCTGATGTGACCAAAGCAGGGAATCAATTTCAAACATTAAATTGGATGTGTGAAGTGATAGAAAGGAAGAAGTGCTGGTTCCAAAGAATCTGGCTAGATCAGCTGAGTTGATATCAGGGTTACTTAGGAAGATGCAGAATTCTGGGAGAAGATCAGGTTTGGGTGGAAAGAAAGAAGATATCCATTTGGGGGAGCACTTTTCTGAGGTACTTTCATACTTATTCTTACCGCTGCAAACCTGTTTGAATGACCTCTCATACTAATGCATCCAGTACTAAGGTTTTATCAGGTCATTTCCCCTTCTTCTTCAAGTTTTAGTTGACAAGTCCTCTTGACCAAACCAGTAAATCTCTAATCAGTCCTGTTTTCATCCTTCACAGGATGCATATGGTCCTGGCCTAGCACCTCTCAGTCTGGTATGATAAAATGTGGACCAGGAAACCTCTTCTTACTCTTGATTCAATACATGCTGCCACTCATTCGCATCTCTTCCTCCTTTCACTTTCAAAGTCGTGGCCTTTCTAAGAAAGTTTGACCACTAAGGAATATGAAAATAAAGAGTCTTTCGTTTTCTTACTTGGTTATTTTGTTTGTCCCTTGTGAATGACCTGTAGGAGGTATCTTTGACAGGTTTGAGTTTGGTATTTGGCAAGATATTCTAAAAAGACAGCACACTTTTCACTGGTGAGCTATCTCAGGTCCCCCAGGGAACCATGAAGAGAAAAGAGCAGGCACAATGGATCTTCTTGGTGCTTGAAAGGTTGTAATAACTTTTAGGATCTCTTTTTCTTTCAGGCTTATTAACTTAAGTAGAAATGCACAGAGTGGCTGCTTCACCCACCATTAAGTGTTTCATTGTCTCCATGAAGTGTTGGGAGAACCCTTGAACTTTGAACAAACTCCATAGGCTCCACCACTCACCTCCTTCCTCACTGGCCCACCCTCTTCTCTTTCCCCGGTTGCATTAGTCAGAGGCAACCGGCCATCACCTGGTCCTTCCCACGCTGGTACTGACCATAAAAATCAAGAGGAGTGGGCAAAGGAAGTCAGGGGGTGATGGATGACTGGAAGTGGACTTATTTTTTATCCCTCATGCAGGTTTTCGCAGGGCCATCTTGGACGTTGTTTTATATTTTAAAATTTAATGAAGATACTAAGCTCTCAGGCCCAGGAAATGCAAGCAATTTTTCTGTCTGGTTCTGCCCTTCACTGTGAAACTAGTGGATGTTTCAAGCCATTCAATACACTCTTGTGTTAGCTGTTTCAAACTGGAAAAAGAAAACAGGTCATGAGGTACACATTTTCCCTTTTAAAATTAGAGTATGTAGCACACATCTCCCTGGTTCTTTTCAGACCCGGCATTAAAAGTCTGAAATGGAGGCTGTAGCATTTATGCTGCTGAGGCCACACACTTTAATTTTTTCTAATGCAATCTTCTGGTGCAAGGCCTGGAAGACATATTTTTCTAACCTAGCCATTCTACAATGCCTACTGAACTCTATATGGGCTGCAAAACAAAACAAAATGAGGTTTTGTTTTACCAAACCTTTTGATAGATACATAGGTCATGAAAGGTAGCTTGAGAATTGTTTTCTATTTTATATTTCAAGTAACTGAGCTCCATTTGTTTCATCCTTGGATAAGTTTCTCTCCCAATGTCTCTGCCTTCCCAGTGTCTGGGAAATCTGTGGCATTTCTTTGATTAGAAAGCATAGTCTTAGATCTTCAATCTGTTCTCTTAAAAGATAATTACTGTGCTCATAAGCATGGGCCAAGCTGTAAGGACTCCTCAGAATTAGATACTGCTCCCAAAATAAGTTATGGGAGCTTCATCTTCTGCATTGTTCAAAAATTGTCTGTGGGAAGGTGTCCGGGTTTGGAAGAGGATAGAGAGTGGGTGTGTCAGGTCCACCTGGGGCTGTGCAACCTGGGGCAAGTTTTCTCCAGAGTTAATGTCCAGTGACAAGGCTGGCACCATGTCAGACCCCAGCTATATCTCAAAGGTTCAGAAGGCTCCTTAAGGACTTTTCCTTCTTGGAATAAATTTAAGAGAGGTTACATCATTGCTTTTGAAGCCTCTTATTTCCAGACCTGAAAAAAATACAAAGAAACTTCATTTTCTTTGGATCCTATATGGTCTTGAATTCAGCTGTTGTGGTTCCTCAGTCTGTGGTTCCTCAATTCCAGAACCACAGAAACAGTTGTAAATTAATTTTATGATTCCTCAGTAAGAAGACAGCTGCTGCTCAGTGACCAGTTGGACTTTGGAGATAAAATTAAAAAAAAAAAAAGTGCTTGTCTCCACAGTTGAAATTGTTCATCATCTGATTTGGGTATAGAATTTGCTGTTACTTTACCCTTTATTCCCTGCTGTGTTAGCTCTTGGCCATCTTTAACACCTCTCCATTCCTTTTACTTAGGCCTTGGAGTACCTTTTCAAGTTCATCGTGCAGTCCAGGATCCTGTACTCCCGAGCCACCTGTGGGATGGAAGAGGAGCAATTCCGGTCCAGCATCCAAGAACTTTTCCAGTCCATCCGGTTTGTGCTCAGTCTGGACAGCAGAAACTCAGAAACACTCCTTTTCACTCAGGTCTGTAAGCTGCAGGGAAATTTTGCTGCTGGATCCTTGTCTGTCCTAATGGCTGGATTCTTTGTCCTCTGGCTTCTAGAGTTGAAGAAGCCCTGCCAGGCTCCTATGTGTTGGGTAAAGGGTGACTTGCAAGGAAATACCTAATAGAACAAAATGCTATTTTTACTTCAAAGTCAGCTATGCCCCAGCTACCAAATATAAGATAGCCCAGTGGCTTTAGGGTGGGGAAGAAGCACAACTTTATTCTCAGAAGGCTCTTTAATTTTTTTTTAATTTTTTTAACTTTGAGAGAGAGCAAGCACAACCAGGGGAGGAGCATGGAGGAGAGACAGAATCCCAAGCAGGCTCCATGCTACCAGCACACAGCCCGATGTGGGCCTCCAGCTCAGAACATTGAGATCATGCCCTGAGCCGAGATCAAGTGTCAGACAGTCAACCAGCTGAGCTACCCAGGCACCCTTCAGAAGCCCTCTTTAGACCAAATTTATTTAGTTACATACTTTTTGTCATTTATGAACATCTTATTTAAAGGGGATATTTAGAACATAATGGAGAATTTTATTTCCTAGTCACTGTTAATTTTTTTTAAAACTTTTTAAATAAACTTTAGTACTTGTCCATTCCAGAAGTTAAGAGTAAAATAGGCAGAAATAACTAGAAAACTTTGCTTAAGAATTAAGATTAGGGGCACTTGGGTGGCTCAGTCAGTGAAGCGTCCGACTTCGGCTCAGGTCATGATCTCACAGACTGTGGGTTGGAGCCCCACATCGGGCTCTGTGCTGACAGCTCAGAGCCTGGAGCCTGTTTTCGATTCTGTGTCTCCCTCTCTCTCTCTGCCCCTCCCCTGCTCACACTCTGTCTTTCTCTCTCTCTCAAAAATAAACTTTAAAATTTTTTTTAAAGAATTAAGATAAAATTCTATTATATATCAGTGTGGGAAGGAAATTTGCTTCCTTATATTAGAAATGCCCAGTTAGCTAATCTGTTACCTTTTCCAAGTAGCTTCATCCTAGAAAGGATCCAAGATAGTGTTTATTACCCCAGTCACAAGGGGGTTATTTTCTTATACAAATAAATTCAGAATTTTATCTAATAGATTCCATTTCTTTGATTTTTTTGAAGCCAATTATTATTCAAAACCTATCAGCAAAGATCAGACAGCCTCTCTCACGTCCATTCATTCAGTTGCTGCCAGGACTGACATGAGTGCAAATATATGTTTAAATATCTCCTTTAAGATTAGAGTAGTCTGGGGGGCGCCTGGGTGGCTCAGTTGGTTAAGCATCCAACTCTTGATTTTGGCTCAGGTCATGATCCTACAGTTCATGAGATCGAGTCCTGAGTTGGGCTCTGTGCTGACAGTGCAGAGCCTGCTTGGGATTCTCTTTCTCCCTCTCTTGACCTCTCCCCTGCTCTCACTCACATTCTTTCTCTCTGGTTCATTCTCTCTCTCTCTCTCTCTCTCTCTCTCTCTCTCTCTCAAAATAAATGAACATTAAAAAAAAAAGATTAGAATAGTCTGCTTTTTTGTTTTCCACTTGACCCTATGTTGCCCCCATGCCAATTGCCTTTAAGCCCCTTGGACCAGAGAACAGTTGAGCAACTGTGAATGAAACTCTTTAAGTGAGGATTCTTCAAGGTCTCCAGGTGCCTTTGTAAGAAAGGCTCATTTGATGGTCTCTCCTCCAGAGTACTCCAAGCAACTCCTCTTCCTCCTTGTGTCTCTCCTCTAGCTCATTGGTTCCTGCCAACAAGGGCCCAGGACACCTACTCTTCCTTTCAGCATACAAAGATGTGGGGAGCTCAGAGGTAGCTAGCAGAGCAGGGCAGATATGCTTTCTGAGAACTTGGCAATGCTTTGTACTGCATGGCATACTCCTATCTCATCAGGATAGTTCAGATTTAGTCTCAGCTTAGACCCATGTCAGGATCAGACCTGCTTCTTTGGTTCCAGGCTCATGTTTCATAAGTTTCAGAATTCTCAGCAAGTCTATGGTTCAGTCAGATTATGTCTTTGCTTCTGACCACTAGGAGATGTTAAGGTGCAAGGATCCTTCTGTTCTGGTGCATAAGTATGGGAAAGCTCACCATTTAAGAGAGCATTTACTATTTGCTTTTGATTATAAAGGACCTGCTTTTCCCCCTTTGTCTTTTTTTTTTTATTTATATATGAAATATATTGTCAAATTGGTTTCCATACAACACCCAGTGCTCATCCCAAAAGGTGCCCTCCTCAATACCCATCACCCACCCTCTCCTCCTCCCACCCCCCATCAAACCTTAGTTTGTTCTCAGTTCTCAACAGTCTCTTATGCTTTGACTCTCTCCCACTCTAACCTCTTTTTTTTTTTTCCTTCCCCTCCCCCATGGGTTCCTGTTAAGTTTCTCAGGATCCACATAAGAGTGAAACCATATGGTATCTGTCTTTCTCTGTATGGCTTATTTCACTTAGCATCACACTCTCCAGTTCCATCCACGTTGCTACAAAAGGCCATATTTCATTTTTTCTCATTGCCATGTAGTATTCCATTGTGTATATAAACCACAATTTCTTTATCCATTCATCAGTTGATGGACATTTAGGCTCTTTCCATAATTTGGCTATTGTTGAGAGTGCTGCTATGAACATTGGGGTACAAGTGCCCCTATGCATCAGTACTCCTGTGTCCCTTGGATAAATTCCTAGCAGTGCTATTGCTGGGTCATAGGGTAGGTCTATTTTTAATTTTCTGAGGAACCTCCACACTGCTTTCCAGAGCGGCTGCACCAATTTGCATTCCCACCAACAGTGCAAGAGGGTTCCCGTTTTTCCACATCCTCGCCAGCATCTATAGTCTCCTGATTTGTTCATTTTGGCCACTCTGACTGGCATGAGGTGATACCTGAGTGTGGTTTTGATTTGTATTTCCCTGATAAGGAGAGACGCTGAACATCTTTTCATGTGCCTGTTGGCCATCCGGATGTCTTCTTTAGAGAAGTGTCTATTCATGTTTTCTGCCCATTTCTTCACTGGGTTATTTGCTTTTCGGGTGTGGAGTTTGGTGAGCTCTTTATAGATTTTGGATACTAGCCCTTTGTCCGATATGTCATTTGCAAATATCTTTTCCCATTCCGTTGGTTGCCTTTTAGTTTTGTTGGTTGTTCCTTTGCTGTGCAGAAGCTTTTATCTTCATAAGGTCCCAGTAATTCACTTTTGCTTTTAATTCCCTTGCCTTTGGGGATGTGTCAAGTAAGAGATTGCTACGGCTGAGGTCAGAGAGGTCTTTTCCTGCTTTCTCCTCTAAGGTTTTGATGGTTTCCTGTCTCACATTCAGGTCCTTTATCCATTTTGAGTTTATTTTTGTGAATGGTGTGAGAAAGTGGTCTAGTTTCAACCTTCTGCATGTTGCTGTCCAGTTCTCCCAGCACCATTTGTTAAAGAGACTGTCTTTTTTCCATTGGATGTTCTTTCCTGCTTTGTCAAAGGTTAGTTGGCCATACGTTTGTGGGTCTAGTTCTGGGGTTTCTATTCTATTCCATTGGTCTATGTGTCTGTTTTTGTGCCAATACCATGCTGTCTTGATGATGACAGCTTTGTAGTAGAGGCTAAAGTCTGGGATTGTGATGCCTCCTGCTTTGGTCTTCTTCTTCAAAATTACTTTGGCTATTCGGGGCCTTTTGTGGTTCCATATGAATTTTAGGATTGCTTGTTCTAGTTTCGAGAAGAATGCTGGTGCCATTTTGATTGGGATTGCATTGAATGTGTAGATAGCTCTGGGTAGTATTGACATTTTGACAATATTTATTCTTCCAATCCATGAGCAGGGAATGTCTTTCCATTTCTTTAAATCTTCTTCAATTACCTTCATAGGTTTTCTATAGTTTTCAGCATACAGATCTTTTACATCTTTGGTTAGATTTATTCCTAGGTATTTTATGCTTCTTGGTGCAATTGTGAATGGGATCAGTTTCTTTATTTGTCTTTCTGTTGCTTCATTGTTAGTGTATAAGAATGCAACTGATTTCTGTACATTGATTTTGTATCCTGCAACTTTGCTGAATTCATGTATCAGTTCTAGCAGACTTTTGGTGGAGTCTATCGGATTTTCCATGTATAATATCATGTCATCTGCAAAAAGCGAAAGCTTGACTTCATCTTTGCCACTTTTGATGCCTTTGATTTCCTTTTGTTGTCTGATTGCTGATGCTAGAACTTCCAGCACTATGTTAAACAACAGCGGTGAGAGTGGGCATCCCTGTCGTGTTCCTGATCTCAGGGAAAAAGCTCTCAGTTTTTCCCCATTGAGGATGATGTTAGCTGTGGGCTTTTCATAAATGGCTTTTATGATCTTTAAGTATGTTCCTTCTATCCCGACTTTCTCAAGGGTTTTTATTAAGAAAGGGTGCTGGATTTTGTCAAAGGCCTTTTCTGCATCGATTGACAGGATCATATGGTTCTTCTCTTTTTTTTTGTTAATGTGATGTATCACGTTGATTGATTTGCGAATGTTGAACCAGCCCTGCATCCCAGGAATGAATCCCACTTGATCACGGTGAATAATTCTTTTTATATGCCGTTGAATTCGATTTGCTAGTATCTTATTGAGAATTTTGGCATCCATATTCATCAGGGATATTGGCCTGTAGTTCTCTTTTTTTACTGGGTCTCTGTCTGGTTTAGGAATCAAAGTAATACTGGCTTCATAGAATGAGTCTGGAAGTTTTCCTTCCCTTTCTATTTCTTGGAATAGCTTGAGAAGGATAGGTATTATCTCTGCTTTAAACGTCTGGTAGAACTCCCCTGGGAAGCCATCTGGTCCTGGACTCTTATTTGTTGGGAGATTTTTGATAACCGATTCAATTTCTTCGCTGGTTATGGGTCTGTTCAAGCTTTCTATTTCCTGCTGATTGAGTTTTGGAAGAGTGTGGGTGTTCAGGAATTTGTCCATTTCTTCCAGGTTGTCCAATTTGTTGGCATATAATTTTTCATAGTATTCCCTGATAATTGTTTGTATCTCTGAGGGATTGGTTGTAATCATTCCATTTTCATTCATGATTTTATCTATTTGGGTCATCTCCCTTTTCTTTTTGAGAAGCCTGGCTAGAGGTTTGTCAATTTTGTTTATTTTTTCAAAAAACCAACTCTTGGTTTCGTTGATCTGCTCTACAGTTTTTTTAGATTCTATATTGTTTATTTCTGCTCTGATCTTTATTATTTCTCTTCTTCTGCTGGGTTTAGGCTGCCTTTGCTGTTCTGCTTCTAGTTCCTTTAGGTGTGCTGTTAGATTTTGTATTTGGGATTTTTCTTGTTTCTTGAGATAGGCCTGGATTGCAATGTATTTTCCTCTCAGGACTGCCTTCGCTGCGTCCCAAAGCGTTTGGATTGTTGTATTTTCATTTTCGTTTGTTTCCATATATTTTTTAATTTCTTCCCTAATTGCCTGGTTGACCCACTCATTCGTTAGTAGGGTGTTCTTTAACCTCCATGCTTTTGGAGGTTTTCCAGACTTTTTTCTGTGGTTGATTTCAAGCTTCATAGCATTGTGGTCTGAAAGTATGCATGGTATGATTTCAATTCTTGTAAACTTATGAAGGGCTGTTTTGTGACCCAGTATATGATCTATCTTGGAGAATGTTCCATGTGCACTCGAGAAGAAAGTATATTCTGTTGCTTTGGGATGCAGAGTTCTAAATATATCTGTCAAGTCCATCTGATCCAATGTCTCATTCAGGGCCCTTGTTTCTTTATTGACCGTGTGTCTAGATGATCTATCCATTTCTGTAAGTGGGGTGTTAAAGTCCCCTGCAATTACCACATTCTTCTCAATAAGGTTGCTTATGTTTATGAGTAATTGTTTTATATATTTGGGCGCTCCGGTATTCGGCGCATAGACATTTATAATTGTTAGCTCTTCCTGATGGATAGACCCTGTCACTATTATATAATGTCCTTCTTCATCTCTTGTTACAGCCTTTAATTTAAAGTCTAGTTTGTCTGATATAAGTATGGCTACTCCAGCTTTCTTTTGGCTTCCAGTAGCATGATAAATAGTTCTCCATCCCCTCACTCTCAATCTAAAGGTGTCCTCAGGTCTAAAATGAGTCTCTTGTAGACAGCAAATAGATGGGTCTTGTTTTTTTATCCATTCTGATACCCTATGTCTTTTGGTTGGCGCATTTAATCCATTTACATTCAGTGTTATTATAGAAAGATATGGGTTTAGAGTCATTGTGATGTCTGTATGTTTCATGCTTGTAGCGATGTCTCTGGTACTTTGTCTCACAGGGTCCCCCTTAGGATCTCTTGGAGGGCTGGTTTAGTGGTGACAAATTCCTTCAGTTTTTGTTTGTTTGGGAAGACCTTTATCTCTCCTTCTATTCTAAATGACAGACTTGCTGGATAAAGGATTCTCGGCTGCATATTTTTTCTGTCTAGCACACTGAAAATCTCGTGCCAATTCTTTCTGGCCTGCCAAGTTTCAAAAGAGAGATCAGTCACGAGTCTTATAGGTCTCCCTTTATATGTGAGGGCACGTTTACCCCTTGCTGCTTTCAGAATTTTCTCTTTATCCTTGTATTTTGCCAGTTTCACTATGATATGTCGTGCAGAAGATCGATTCAAGTTACGTCTGAAGGGAGTTCTCTGTGCCTCTTGGATTTCAATGCCTTTTTCCTTCCCCAGTTCAGGGAAGTTCTCAGCTATGATTTCTTCAAGTACCCCTTCAGCACCTTTCCCTCTCTCTTCCTCCTCTGGGATACCAATTATGCGTAGATTATTTCTTTTTAGTGTATCACTTAGTTCTCTAATTTTCCCCTCATACTCCTGGATTTTTTTATCTCTCTTTTTCTCAGCTTCCTCTTTTTCCATAACTTTATCTTCTAGTTCACCTATTCTCTCCTCTGCCTCTTCAATCCGAGCCGTGGTGGTTTCCATTTTGTTATGCATTTCGTTTAAAGCGTTTTTCAGCTCCTCGTGACTGTTCCTTAGTCCCTTGATCTCTGTAGCAAGAGATTCTCTGCTGTCAGCTATACTGTTTTCAAGCCCAGCGATTAATTTTATGACTATTATTCTAAATTCACTTTCTGTTATATTATTTAAATCCTTTTTGATCAGCTCATTAGCTGTGGTTATTTCCTGGAGATTCTTCTGAGGGGAATTCTTCCGCTTGGTCATTTTGGATAGTCCCTGGCGTGGTGAGGACCTGCAGGGCACTTCCCCTGTGCTGTGGTGTATAACTGGAGTTGGTGGGCGGAGCCGCAGTCAGACCTGATGTCTGCCCCCAGCCCACCGCTGTGTCCACAGTCAGACTGGTGTGTGCCTTCTCTTCCCCTCTCCTAGGGGCGGGATTCACTGTGGGGTGGGGTGGCCTGTCTGGGCTACTTGCACACTGCCAGGCTTGTGATGCTGGGGATCTGGCGTCTTAGCTGGGGTGGGTAGGCAAGGTGCACAGGGGCAGGAGGGGCAGGCTTAGCTTGCTTCTCCTTAGGTGATCCACTTCAGGAGGGGCCCTGTGGCAGCAGGAGGGAGTCAGATCCGCTGCCGGGGGTTTGGCTCCGCAGAAGCGCAGAGTTGGGTGTTTGCGCAGAGCGAGCAAGTTCCCTGGCAGGAACTGGTTCTCTTTGGGATTTTGGCTGGGGGATGGGCGAGGGAGATGGCGCTGGCGAGCGCCTTTGTTCCCCACCAAACTGAGCTCTGTTGTCCGGGGGCTCAGCAGCTCTCCTTCCCTTTGTCCTCCAGCCTTCCCGCTTTCTGAGCAGAGCTGTTAACTTACGACCTCCCAGACGCTAAGTCGCGCTTGCTGTCGGAACACAGTCCGTCAGGCCCCTCCGCTTTTTGCAAGCCAGACTCGGGGGCTCTGCTTGGCCGGCGAGCCGCCCCTCCGCCCCGGCTCCCTCCCGCCAGTCCGTGGAGCGCTCACCGCCTCGCCGCCCTTCCTACCCTCTTCCGTGGGCCTCTCGTCTGCGCTTGGCTCCGGCGACTCCGTTCTGCTAATCCTCTGGCGGTTTTCTGGGTTATTTAGGCAGGTGTAGGTGGAATCTAAGTGATCAGCAGGACGCGCGGTGAGCCCACCGTCCTCCTACGCCGCCATCTTCCGCTACTTCTGTCCCCCTTTGTCTTTTGTATCTAACTGCTTATGACAGCATGTTTTTGTGCTTGTTCTAATCATTGCAAAAAAATCTCTGATATCCCAGGGAGTTATAAATCTATAGATAGAAAATTCATGTAAGTTCTATTCTTGGGCCTGGCCTGAGCAGAATTCATGTAAGTTCTATTCTTGGGCCTGGCCTGAGCAGAATTCATGTAAGTTCTATTCTTAGGCCTGGCCTTAGCATAGACTGTAGAATGACAGACATGTTTCCCCATGGCATACATTTTTACTCACTCTAGGCCTGCTTGATAAAGCAGTCAAGGAAAACAGCCTCCCATTCACTACCTGCCACGCAGGAAAAGTACACTCTCATCTTCTCATCTCAAAGTGACATTTCATTACCCTTTGTGAATTCTAGGTTAATAATGTAAGAGTATTGAGAAGTGGAAAAGCTTTCTTCATGTTGCTTCCATGTAGACAAGAGAGAATGAGGACCAGCATTTATTGAAAGCCAATGATGTGCCAAGCACTCTAACTGGAAACTAACTTCATGCATCTAATTTTTTTCATGCCAATACCAGGAGATAAGTGATATCATCATCTTTATTTTATAGATAAGAAAACCGATATTAGGCAAATAACTCACCTAAGGTGATGCGACAGATAAGTAGTAAAGTTGAGATTTGAACTCATGTCTAATTCCAAAAGCCATTCTCTTTCACCTATACTACTCTGCCTGTAAAAGGCTCTTGAACTATTATCAGGTTATCATAAAGAGTCTACCTCATGGGTCTACCAGAACCAAGATCCATGAAGAGAAGTCTCCAAACACACAGACTCCTGACCATGCCCAAGGCCATCTAGGTTGCTGAACTCTATGCCAACATAATCATCAGTCGTCAAGAATTCATAGCTGACTAAATCCATACAGTCTCCATCCTTTTGGATTTACACTTGAGACTGCCAAGCATCACAGATGAAGGGCATCATTTATAAAGTCTTCAGATTTCATGGTTTCAGATAAATGTGTCCATCCTGGGGGAAATGGTCCAGCTCACAGAGCTGGATTGCTGGCTACAGGGCTGTGAATGGAGTTCAGCTCATGCTGCTTGGTGGTGCCCAGCTCTCTCTGCTATAGTTTCTTTGAGAGGTTCCTGGCTTGAATTTGAGACCAAAATTATAAAGTCAAGTGTTTGATCATAGAGACAGACAAAAAATTTAAATCCATTTTGTAAACAAAATAGCTATGGCTGTTAAACCATATTGAGCTGATTTCTTTTTATATTCCCTTCTCTTGCCAGCAAATATGCTGGCAAGTTATGAAAGTTTCAAGTGGCCTGGGCCCCAGCAAATTTTGTTTTGGTTTCCTTTGTACTCCTCCCTGTTCTATGCCCCAAGGGTGCTGTAGGGATGTGTGGAGTCAAAGGCCAGGGAGGAGCTCATGTGAGACAGGGGTGCTACAATGCCTTTTCAGCCTCTTGTATTATTATTGTCTGAGCATGTGAGAAAGACAGACAACAAACTCTGTGCTAACTGCAGCTTCACTTGCTTCTGCAGGCTGCACTCCTCAATTCTTTCCCAACCATCTTTGATGAGCTGCTGCAAATGTTCACCGTGCAGGAGGTGGCAGAGTTTGTAAGAGGGACTCTGGGGAGCATGCCCAGCACTGTGCACATTGGGCAGTCAATGGATGTGGTGAAGCTGCAGTCCATCGCCAGGACCGTGGATAGCCGCCTGTTTTCTTTCTCAGGTAAATCAAGTTGGGATGAGAATCAGACTCACCTTTCCTCCTTTCCAGGGTGTTGTCAAGTGGTAATCAAAGGATCAGTTTTATCAACCATCATGCAAGAAGCCTGTGGCCCTAAAAATTCAGAGTTTTGGGTAAACTCCATTAGATACTACAGCCAAGATCTAGGCCTACTGCCTCACTCATGATTTATCCCTAGGGACCCACACCCTGGGGCATGCCCATGAGGTGGCCTGTGGAGCAACTTCTAGGCCTACAAGCCTAGCCAGCTTCCCCCACACCCAGCAAGATGGAAAGGAGGGGGAACAAGAGAGAAGGGGATCCCAATGGGGATAAGGATAAGTCAAGGAAATAAGAGAGATCTTGAAAGGGGGCCCTGAGGACCGACTGTGTTTTCTTTGTTCCTTATCTCACCAGTCACATAGATTCACTTCCTGTCTTTGAAAGACAGAGATGGACAGTGAGCCTTCCATACTCCCTAAGAGGTCAAGACAGACTAACAAATGATCAACATCCCAGATTGCCTTTCAGAAAGAACCTGCAGATTCACACCTGCAACCACATTCAAGAGATCATCCTGGCAGTGGTACCAAATATTCAGTGGCCAAATGTTACGATCAATATGAAACTGATCCTTTAAATGGAATGTTACAATCAGAATAAATTTCTAGGGCACAGGAATAAATCTGAAATTCGAGAAAAACAATTATTATTAGAATTTTTATAACTATAATTTTTGGTAATAAAAATTTTTAAATTGGACTTTTAAAGTATATGAACAGTAATTTCTCAACCAAGTGCTACACATAATTGCAATACTAAATAAATGTTCTCTTTAACTTAACTCTGCCAATGTAAGGTATTATTCATGGCAAAGCTGCAACCAGGAGAGTCATCTTTTCTCTACCAGTAGCTATTTATGGTAAACACTTCTCTCTTCCTCAGTTCCTAGATTAAAGATTTTATCACTAGTTTGGACACATTAACACTGAGGCCACTGCACACATTCAAGCTTTGTGCACTGTTTAAAGATGCTTTCTGAATATATGGGAAGGGGGACATCAGACTGCCCTTACTGACATCCTTTATTTCTAATATTATTGCATGCACTTGCTGCTTCCCATAATCACTTAAGAAAAATTGTTCTTTGGGCAGCCTTGGTGGCTCCGTCGACTGAGCGTCCAACTTCAGTTCAGGTCATGATCTCACATAGCTCATGAGTTCGAGCCCCATGTCAGGCTCTGTGCTGACAGCTCAGAGTCTGGAGCCTGCTTCAGATTCTGTGTCTCCCTCTCTCTCTCTCTCTGCCCCTCGCCCACTCGTGCCATGTCACTGTCTCTCAAAAACAAATAAACATTAAAAAAATTTTTTTAAAAGAAAGAAAAATTGTTCTTAAACTTTATGTGGCAGTGACACGATGTAGTTGGATTTTGAGATGACAAGCCACCCCCAGATTCTCATTTGCATCTCAATTTCACTGAATTCTTGAGTTGCAGCATGTTCCTTGAAGCAGCACCTTAAGGTGGTGTCTCTTAAGCAACACTTATATTCTCAGAGCACATCAGTTTGGTCTTTTCAGCTGGTTCCAGTAATAAACTGCTATTTTCTCAGCATATAGTTATTGGTTGATATAAATCCTGCTATGTTGGTATAATTTTGGTCTGCAAAATGTATTATGAACTTCTCTTTTGTCTACACATCCTTTTAAACATAGAATAGCTATCATTCCATTTTATATTCTAAGTATTTGACCAGACAACCCCCAAATCTCTTGTATGTCATGTAGTTTGTCTTTGGCTAAAAAAAAGATTTTCTTTCTGAATTTTATCTGAAACATGTAACTGTGGTCAAATGTGAACAATAAATCCAAAATGCCCTGGTGTGTTTGTATTACTGACAATCTGACTAAATCCTGCTGGCCAGGTATGAAGGTACCTGTAGAATCACACAGTCACTGACCACATAGGAGTGCAGAGCATCACAAACATGTTCACACTTGTATTTCACTTTGTCTTCTCACCACACCTGTGAAGTAAATCCAATTAGCACCTCATTGTACAGATAGGAAAAATCAAGCCCATTGGAGGAATCAGCCTGCCTAAGGTCTTAGGATGAATTAATAAAAGATCTTGAACTAGGATTCAGCCTTCCTGACAGGGTTCTCTTTTTTTTTTACGTTTATTTATTTATTTTGAGAGAGAGTGTGTGAGTGTGTGTGTGTGTGTGTGTGTGTGAGCGTGCACATGCACACACTAGTTGGGGTGGGGCAGAGAGAGAGGGAGAGAGAGAATCCCAAGCGGGCTCCTGGCTGTCAGCGTAGAGCCTGATAATGGGCTTGATCTCTTGAACTGTGAGATCATGACCTGAGCCAAAACCAAGGGCCAGACACTTAACCAACTGAGCCACCCAGATGCCCCTGTCAGGGTCCTAAATATAGTTGTCTCCTGATAGTGTTGTTCAGTTAACAGGGAGGAGAAAACTTTGGATTGGCAATAAGGGTTAGCTAATTATCAAAGGCTTATGAGAAGACAAAATCCTGCTACTATTCCATTCATTGCTGTGGGCATGCCAAGCTTGTCCTCTAAGCCTAAGGGGAAAAGGAGGTAGACCTAATGGCTGCCACAAAGTAAATGCTCATGGGGGGAAGGGGGGAGTGCCAGGCCAACTAGTCAGAGCATCATAAAGAGCGACCGTTTATAATGCATAGCAGGTCTGCAGGTTCAATCAGTGTAGTTCATAGAACTAGGTCTGTCAATTGAATGGAATTTTCAGTGTAAGCTATGCTTTTAATTTGGGATCTAGTCATTAAAGAGATTTCATTTGGGAGCAATTTCCTAACATTCATCCTGCACAAAATACCATAGATACTGAGGCTTAAAATGAGAAAGAAGGAAAGAGAAATGGAAGGATAATGCTGTGGGATGTCTTATAATGTCCAGGAAGTGGGCTTTTTGGCCCTCATAAGGGAAGGGAGTGGCCTCCATCTTCGCACCAGTTTCAACCCCATTTGCTTTGAGACCAGTTAAGTCTCGCAGTGTCACTGGCTCCCAGAAGTAGCTAGTTCTTCTCTAAAGGGCTTCTTCACCTTTGTGTTTTCTCTCTCAGAATCCCGCCGCATCCTGCTTCCTGTGGTTCTCCATCACATTCACCTTCACCTGAGGCAGCAGAAGGAGCTGCTGATCTGCTCAGGGATTCTTGGCAGCATCTTCTCCATCGTCAAGACCAGCTCTCTGGTAGTGGCCCCATGCCCACTCCATCTCCCCTCAGCTCTGCCCCAGTCTTGTATTACTTTAACCAGAGGCAGACCAACAAAGATCACTTTGTACACTTCTCAGTCAGAGAAGCTTTCATCAGTGGCAGGAAGGTGCTCAAGTGAGCAGAGGCCTGTGTATGCTGAGCAGGCTTCTCAACACAACACAGTTTTGCTATTTGAAAAAGTTGCATTTCTGAAATGTAGTTCTCTTTAATACCAGAAAGCCGAATCCTGTGCCATATTCTGTTATTATCAAAAGGTATTAATCCTATGTTCCTGAGAGTGTTCTGAGGATACTAAGGCACAAGCACAGGGAGGCAAGCCCAGGCTGAGAGGCAGCTTGCTCATTCAGACTTTTCTGTCAGCTTCCTGGCAGCTTGATTCCACCCATATGACATTCCATACCATGCCAGATGAGGTCAGGACATAGGAGAGATAATTGTTGCCCACAAGAGTTCTGAGCCTCATGGGATGATAGAGTTGGACTTTAAAGATGAGGTTTCAACTGGTACTGCTTTTGCCTATTTTCTTTCCTCTTTACTTTTTCTTTTAAAAAGAGATATATGGTGGGAGGGGAAGGAAGGAAGGAAAGACATGTATCAGGCATGAATAAAGGTAGGAATTTATTTTAATGATATTTATTTTATATATTTATGGTAATAGGAAAAATGGTTATTTCTTAGAGAAAATTTGTAAACTATAGGAAAGTATAAAGAAAGAAATTAAGAACAAGAATGAGTTTTTTATTACAACATCTTAAGAGGAGATGAGGTTTCTGGAGAATAAAATTACAACTGTATTTAAAATGAAGGCCAGTATTCTAGATGAGTCTTTTTTTTTTTTTTGTCAGTTATATCCATATCCAAAATCTTGTCCCATTTTGTGGCTGTCTTTTCATTTTTGCTGCTATTTCTCTTGATAAACAGAATAATTAATTCTAATGCAACAGAATGTATGTCCTTTCATTTATGGTTACTGTTTTCTGTGTATTTTCCTAGAATAAAGTTACATAGATACTCTTCTATACAAAATAAATAAAATAAAATGAAGGCCAGTAGACAGGTGATAAGAGTGCAAGGTTAGGCTATCCATGTGGAACAGGAGAGGTCCTGAAAAAAAAAAGAGTGTGGTTGGTTTGAGTGAGATACAGGGCCTCAATAGGGTGCTTTGGTGTCCAGACTTAAAGTACCATCTGGTGACAGGGCCCTGCTTGGCAGAGTGCCTATGGTGCTTGTAGTGGCCCTATTGTTTGCTCTTGGCTCCAGGCAAGGTTTGGCAGCTCTCCTTCCCACCAGGCCTCAGAGAGGCAACACCAAGCACATAAGGTCTATTAGCAGCCCAAGGCCAGACTTGAGGAAGTGGGAGACTTATTGCTAAATAAAGGAGAGAAATTGAAGGGAAAATAAAGGGAAGGAAAGGAATGGAGAAGGAATGGAAACAGGTTAAAACCTGAAAGAGATGGTCTGGTTGTATCTGTGGTACTAGAGTCAGGTGCAATTAGTTGCTTACAACTAGTCAGAGAGACATCACAGGTGAGAGTGTTAGCGATCAGTATAGCAGATGATAAAGATGACTCTAGCACCAAGAGTTGCTCCAATTCTTCATGTGGAATGGGTCACAGTATAATTATATTGAATGAATGGATTGGGGTGGAATTTAAGCTCCATGAGCATAAAGATACTATCTTCCTTGTTCACCTTTGTATACTCAGATTCACAAAAAGTGAGTGGCACATGGTAACTGCTTAATGAATAATGGGTTGGTGGATGGATGGACAGATAGACACTTGTACCAGTAATAATAAAAAGAGGCTGGAGAAGGGACAGTGGGAATCTCTGTGAGATAAATAAAATTAGGCTATAAGATTTGAGATTCAACATGAGAGGTCTATAGAAGGACAGCACAGACACTTCCTAAATTCAGAGTGTGGTGGCTGAGAAGCAGCCCTTAGTGGGGGCCTGCCATTGTTTTTGTGAGGCTGCCTGAGAAAGACACACTGAGACCAGAGTCCTTCAGGTGGACCAGGAAACATGAGCAAGAATGCTGAGAAGCTCAAAAGAGAGATGTAGACATATCTGAGCAACAGTGGGGCCAGCAAAGCTTGAGATCACCTAAGGAGAAAGCCCTGAGAAGAAAACATTCCTTTTAAAGACTGAAATACTTCTATGTGCATTCAGGTGTGTGTTAGCAGTCCTGAAGGTGCCACCACCACACCTTGTGGCATGAATACCATTTTCTCAAAGTGTTAGCAGTGTTGTGCTTTCTCCAGACTCTTCTAGGGAAATCAAGGTAAACAGGTACTTCAGGACCTTTGCTTCTGCCTTGTATACTGAAATTAAGGTATCTACCTGAGGTTCAGAACTGTGGGTGTCAAGTGGTGCTGGGTTAGGCGAAGACCCGGCTACCATACCAGGGCAACAGAGACAGGTTTGCCTCACCTTTTCTCAGAGCTGTTGTCCCAGGTTCCTTGACATCTCATGCTAGTGAGGCCAAGAGCTCAGTGTTGAGAGTCCAATCAGAAGACCACTCCTTATGCCACACACTTTGTAAGTGCTGCCAGCTGCACGTCAGCCAGGTTGGTGCTAACGGTGTGCTCTCTCACTGCTCGCTCCAGGAGGCAGATGTCATGGAGGAGGTAGAAATGATGGTGGAGAGCCTCCTGGACGTGCTCTTGCAGACTCTGCTCACCATCATGAGCAAATCGCACGCTCAGGAGGCGGTAAGAGGGCAGCGGTGCCCGCAGTGCACAGCCGAGATCACTGTTAGTAACTAACATTCAGGTTTTCTTGCCTTCTTTTCTAACCTGGGGCTCCTCCACACCAACCCCACCTCCTCATAGCACCACCTTCATCTCCACCTCCCTGCATGGTTGTCAGCATGCTGCCTTCTTCCTTTCTCGCATCTGGCTCCTGTCTCCACTCTGAAGGCTCTATGTTTGTAGTCCCAGAAGTCTACTCTAGGGCAGATGTGGGGAATGCTCCCTGTCTCGCTTTCCTGCACACTGTCTCTGTTGGCCTTTGCCTTTGTGCCAACTCATTTCCTGTTCTGTAGAGTGGAGCAGAGATGCAGTAAGAGATTGAAGGGGGGAAAATGGAATATTCCTTCTAGTAGCAGGCTCTCCTAAATGATGTGCACAACAGAATAATTTTCTTAGAATTTGGTTGTATCTACAAACTAGTTATTTTTGTCCACAACATTTGTATCTAAATGTCTAGCATCAGGAAAAAATGTGATGAGTTAGAATTGCACTGGCATTACTGGACAATTAGAAGAGAAACAGCCTGGGGAAACGTCTCGGGAGGGACAGAGAGACAGTTCCCACTCCTCCACCCAGAGTGGACTTCTTACCCCTGATGGCAGAACACAATAAACAGGTTGCACGGACTCTTCCATTTGGCAGGTGAGAGACTGCAGTGGTTTCCTTGAAGCAAATTCTCTGTGGGAGCTAGCCAAACGCTAGGGAGGGAAAGGGGAACATAGAGCAGGCATGTGTTCTGAAGCACTGAGCTTAGAAAGAATGTTCCCTTTGGATCTCCTGTTGAGAGCACTCTCACTATAGGTAAAAACATGTACCCTGGTATGTCCTGGTAACCCATCCTTCTGACCAACAACTACACAATGCTTGCTATAGGCCTACCCCTGCTTTATGCACTTTACAAATATTAACTCAGTTAGCAACACTAAATTACATAGTTTTAATGAAGATAATAATAACTGCATAATTTACTGAGCACTTCCTTTACATACTGGACTTTTTCACTGAAAAGTTTTATGTGCATTCATTCCTCCAATCCTCCTACTAAATCTAGGAATTATAGCTTATTATGCCTATTATTATGCCCATGCTCAGATAAAACTGAGGTTCATATACATGTATATGTTCTACACATATACATTTGTAGAATAATTTCATGTGTCTAGAAATGATTTGAGAGCCAAAAATATTGTCAAATTTCCATGAGTTTAAAAATATTTGGTCAGCTTCCCTATGCCAAAAATTGCCATAAGATGGTAAAATTCTTGGAGTCCTTAAAACAAGGTCTTCTTCCATGTTATCCCAGTTGGAACTTGAAGGAATCTTAAAGGCTTATTTTTGTATCCATAAATTTTTACTTATCTTAAAGCCCATAATTCACCTTCTCATAAAGGTCAGTTTTGACTCTACTTTCCAGAAAGTTATGTCGAACTACTTTGTTCCATCTTCCTGTTCCAGTAACCACATGTAAGCTCTACGAGGTCCCCAGAAGAATTTTGAAGAAGGGCCATCCCATCTTGGAGCAATATGGGAAGAGCCCACATTCTGCCCAGAGAAGGCCAAGCACCCTGTTCTGAGTAATCCCTTTCAACTTCAGTACAATGGCCTGGCAATATATAGTGACAAAGGATTGGGTAGCCAAAAATTTCCTAGGGAAAAAACCGAGACTTGCTGTCTCACTTTGCAATATTTCTTTGTTATAGGTTAGGGTTTTACCATTAGTCCCATGCTACAGAAGTCTTATTAAAACTCCCAAGCCCTTCAGAAAACTTAGCAGAAAGGAAAACTCATTTTCAGGGCCAGAGTTCTCACCTTCCCTTTCATGATCATTGGGGCCATCTCAGACCCTTCCTTCTCTCCTTGCCCTCTGTGGATTGGGGAAACACAGCTCTTGTGATTAGTTGCACCAAGTGTTTTCTCGGTTGGTCCCCAGGGTGAGTATGTGTCCTGCCTTCTCTCGCTGCTCCGCCAGATGTGTGACACCCATTACCAGCACCTCCTGGACAACTTCCAGAGCAAAGATGAACTCAAGGTAGGCAGCAAACCTACCTCAGAACTGACTTTTCACCCAGGAAAGGAAACATGCAGCTAAGACTGACCAGGGGCTTTCTCCTGCCAGGGGAGCAAGTACAAGTGACCAGCTCTGCCTAGGGTGAAGGGTTCACCAGCCCCACTTTACAGCTGTGAGTGTATGGCTTCCCAAAGCTGAAAGCCAGCAGTGTTCTTACACACCCAGACCTCAGTAACACTGGCAAGTTTTCACTAATAGCAGCCCTGTGACCATGTCCCTATATGAGAGACTGCTCTAGGCCATAGTAGCTGTCAGCAAACCAGAATTCTTCCCTTTCTTATGAACTCAACACTCATCTTATATTTTGCCCCTGAAAATCAGACTCTACTGTTTAATAACTATATGATAATTAATAATAATAATAATAATAATAATAATGGCAACTTTTCATTAAAATGTATTTCTGGAAGTGACCTGTAGAGAGCAAAAGTGAGCACTACCCATTGGCTACAGACTCCAGATCCAGAGCACCAGGGCAGATAGGGCAGAGAAATGGGCCATGATCCAGAAAAGGGAGCATTCCCAAGCTTCCAGTGGTATCACTGCTGACAAACTACTGGGGCTATGTCTTTGCCTTAGAATGTGCTACTAAGTTCATCCCTTGACGAGCAAACTATTGCAAATTTTAGTTGTATGCTCTGCCTCCATTCAGAACCACAGCATTTGCATTTCATAATAATGCATTATATTGTTTTTCATTTGCATGACCTTTATTAATCATATTGTATCAGTTAATAAGTATTAGGCGTCACTTGCTAGTATTTGATCTTGCCTGCCTTTCCACAGACATGGATCTCTGCAGATTGTTATCATTAACTCATTGCCATAATGTCAGCCTATCTTCTTGGAGGGATGAACTTTGATAGCCCTTGAAGTGAGCCAAAAGTTAGCCAGAGCCCAAAGCTCACATCCAAGTCAAGCAGTGCTTGAGCTGGGGTGTGGAGCCTGAAAATCCAGTGTTGGCTGTTCTAGAGCATTTTCATCACATGTGTTATACTAACTGATTTGCATCCAAAAGCTCAGGCTAGCATCATTCTCTTACTTTTTAATTAAATGTTTTATTTTTATAACAACAATATATATACATAAATTTTTTATTTTTAAATTTGTCATTCATTTATCGAAAGCCTGCTGTGTGCAAGCACTATACCCAGAACTTTGTGGGTTTTTAAATTTTTAATTATACAGGGTCTTAAAAGTCAAAACATATTACAAAGCTTATAACATAAAATGGTCGTTCCCTGCCTCAACCTGACCCATGTCCAATTGCTACTCCCCAAAAGCAGCCACTTTGAACTCTTTTGCGGTTCTTCAAGTTTCTACTGCCATTTAAAATTTTAACTGTCAAAAAAAATGATAAATAAAATTTTAACTGTCAGTTATTATCTATTTTCTTCTTCCCATGAAAGAGGAGGGTGATTCTTCTGTATCATTCCTCCTCCCCCCCCCACACACACACATACACATCTTTCCTCTCTTTCTTCCAATATAGGTGGTTTCTTTATTCCAATATAGTTTGCATACACTCTTGTTTAAATTGGTAATCAACTCTTCTTTATTACAGCTAGGTAAATACTGTGGTGACCCAACTACTATGCTACTACACTTCCTTTCTTGGAGAACTTTGTTTTTTCCTGGAATTAATTGCTCCTTTTGTTATTTGCATGTTTCTTATTTCCTTTCGGTTTTTAAATCTGGCTAGGCTTTCCTACTACCTCTCTGTAATAAATCTCTCCTTCCAGCATTCCTCAAGGTCAAATCTGTTGGGTACTGTCAAGTTACTTTTTTTTTTCCAGGAAACTTGCCCTGTTTTTATTTGTTTCAGGAAACAAAGTTAGAGACAAAAGTTAGAGACTTTCCTCCTATATGTACAGACTTTTGGATGTCAGTCCTGGGTCTGAAAGTGAAGTGCTCTGGTGCTACTTAGAAGCTTTATATGTGTGCAAGGCTTGTCTCCAGCAGGCTTCCCTGTAGCTGACTAAAGAGGGTCTGGTCATTGGGTCAGAGCATCCTCTAATTCCTATAGCTACTGGTGTGTTCTCTTGGGCTTGTCTATTTCCTGAGAGAGGAATCATTTACCCTTCCTAGGGATGGAGTAGCCTGCCAATATTTTGGGAACCAAATAACACAAAGGGTCTGGGGACCTTCCAGTTTAGCAGGTAAACTTTGTATCGGTGCCTATTTTCATTTTGGCATGTCCACCCTCATATGTTGCTGTATCCTTGAGAACAGATCTCAGTAATCAGCTACTCCAGAGAGCAGCCCTCAGTCTTCTGACAGGATGGGGAAAGCCTGGTCACCCAGGGACATGAGATGGCAGAAGGGATCTTAGGGAGACTGTCAATCAATCTTCCTGGTTTTAGCCCTCATATCCCAGTCCCACAGAGGTACCTGGTGATGCCTACAGTTTCTGAAATCCTTGCTTCCTGTTGCTATCACTTCCAAAGGCTCTTGGCTGTCACCTTTCTCAAGTATATTAAGTCAGTCACCATGAAAGCTTTCAAAATTTGTTCACCTCTTCTGATTACTGTGTTCTTATTTCCTATTTCCTTTGTCTCTGTGGACATATGTATTTCTTAACTATCATTTTAGAGGATTTGAGCTGAAACAGAGATGAGGGAACATATGCAGTCCACCACACCAAATATAGAGTTCTGTACATATGTTCTTTTTTTCATGACAGCATTATTGAGATATAATTTGCATACCATAAAATTTACACTTTTATACTATACAGTTCAGTGTCCCTGATTATATCCCTCTTAAAAGACATCACAAATTAACAAGATCAAGCTAATAATTTATAACTTTGCACAAAGAAAAGCCCAAGACCAGATGGCTTAATTGGTACATTCTACCAAATTTTTAAGGAAGAATTAATACCAATCCTTCACAAGCTCTTACAAGAAATAGAAGAGGAGGGAACCCAACTCATTTTATGAGGTCAGTATTACCCTGACATGGAAACCAAAAACAGACATCACAAGAAAAGAAAACTATAGACCAATATCCCTTATAAATATAAATGCAAAACCTTTAGCAGCATACTAGCAAACAGAATCCAGGAACATATTAAAAGAAGCATACACCATGATCAAGTGGGATTGAACACAGAAATGCAAGGTTGGCTTAATATATGCTAATCAATCAATGTAATACACCATTAAATAGAATAAAGGACCAAAAGAGGATCATCATAATGGATGTTAAAAAAACACATTTTTTTAAAAAATCCACCAGCCTTTCATGATATAATCATTCAACAAACTAGAAATAGAAGGGAATTTCTTCAGACTGATGAAGGGCATCTATGACAAATCCACAGCTAACATCAGACTTAATAAGAAAAGATTGAATGCTTTCCTCTTAAGGTCAGGAACAAGAGAAAGACATCTGCTCTAACCACTTATATTCATTATATTGGAGGATCTAGCTGGAGCATTTAGGCACAAAAAAGAAATAAAAGTCACCCAGGTGGGAAAGGAAGAAGTAAAACTATGTCCTCAAATGACATGATTTTGTTTACAGAAAACCCTAAGACATCCAAAAAATACTATCAGAAGTAATAAGTTCAGCAAAGTTGAAGGATACACAATTAATATACAAAAATCGTATTTCTTAGCACTAGCAATGAACAATTCAAAAATAAAATTAAGAGACCAGTTCCATTTATAATAGTATAAAAACAAATAAAATAATTAGGAAAATTAATTTTAAAAGACATAAATAAATGAAAAGACACCCCATGTACATAGATTGGAACACTTAATATTGTTAAGACAGTACTTCACAAAGTGATATACAGGTTTTAATATAAGACCTCTCCAAGTTTGAGCTGCCATTTTGCAGATGTTGACAGTCTGATCTATAATTCATAGTGGAATGAAAGGGACTCAGAATAGCCAAATGGTCTTGCGAAAGAAAACAAAATTGAAGGATTCATACTTCCCAGTTTCAAAACTTACAAAAAAATAACAGTAATCAGAATTGGTACTAGCATGAAGATAGACATAAAGATCAATGGAATTGGATTGAGAGTCTAGAACTAAACCTTTATATTTAGTCATTTGATTTTCAATAATATTGCCAAGATAATTCAAAGAGTAAAGCAGTCATTTCAGCAAATGGTGCTGGGACAATTTGATATCTCTGTGCCAAAAAAAAAAGAAAAAAAAAAAACAGTTGTACCTCTACCTCATATCATATTTTAAAAATCAACAGGAAAGGGATCATAGACCTAAATGTAAGAGCTAAACTATAAACCTCTTAGAAGGAAACATAGGAGTGTATCTTTGTGTCCTTCAGTTTAGCAGTGATTTCTTAGTTATGACACCAAAAGCAAGCAACAAAAGAAAAAACAGATGTAGACTTCATCAAAATTAAAAACTTATGTATTTCAAAGTATGCCAACAAGAAAGTGAAACAACCCACAGAATGGAAGAAAATATTGACAAATCATATCTACTAAAGGACTTGCATGTAAAATATATAGAATATATAAATATAAAAAAATAAAAAGGCAACTTGATTTCAAAATGAGCAAAGTATTTGTTTTTTGTTTATTTATATATGGAATTTATTGTCAAATTGGTTTCCATACAACACCCAGTGCTCATCCCAAAAGGTGCCCTCCTCAATACCCATCACCCACCCTCTCCTCCCTCCCACCCCCCATCAACCCTTAGTTTGTTCTCAGTTCTCAACAGTCTCTTATGCTTTGGCTCTCTCCCACTCTAACCTCTTTTTTTTTTTTTTTCCTTCCCCTCCCCCATGGGTTCCTGTTAAGTTTCTCAGGATCCACATAAGAGTGAAACCATATGGTATCTGTCTTTCTCTGTATGGCTTATTTCACTTAGCATCACACTCTCCAGTTCCATCCACGTTGCTACAAAAGGCCATATTTCATTTTTTCTCATTGCCACGTAGTATTCCATTGTGTATATAAACCACAATTTCTTTATCCATTCATCAGTTGATGGACATTTAGGCTCTTTCCATAATTTGGCTATTGTTGAGAGTGCTGCTATGAACATTGGGGTACAAGTGCCCCTATGCATCAGTACTCCTGTGTCCCTTGGATAAATTCCTAGCAGTGCTACTGCTGGGTCATAGGGTAGGTCTATTTTTAATTTTCTGAGGAACCTCCACACTGCTTTCCAGAGCGGTTGCACCAATTTGCATTCCCACCAACAGTGCAAGAGGGTTCCCGTTTTTCCACATCCTCGCCAGCATCTATAGTCTCCTGATTTGATCATTTTGGCCACTCTGACTGGCGTGAGGTGATACCTGAGTGTGGTTTTGATTTGTATTTCCCTGATAAGGAGCGACGCTGAACATCTTTTCATGTGCCTGTTGGCCATCCGGATGTCTTCTTTTTTTTTTTAAATTTTTTTTTCAACGTTTATTTATTTTTGGGACAGAGAGAGACAGAGCATGAACGGGGGAGGGGCAGAGAGAGAGGGAGACACAGAATCTGAAACAGGCTCCAGGCTCTGAGCCATCAGCCCAGAGCCTGACGCGGGGCTCAAACTCACGGACTGCGAGATCGTGACCTGGCTGAAGTCGGACGCTTAACCGACTGCGCCACCCAGGCGCCCCCCGGATGTCTTCTTTTGAGAAGTGTCTATTCATGTTTTCTGCCCATTTCTTCACTGGGTTATTTGCTTTTCGGGTGTGGAGTTTGGTGAGCTCTTTATAGATTTTGGATACTAGCCCTTTGTCCGATATGTCGTTGGCAAATATCTTTTCCCATTCCGTTGGTTGCCTTTTAGTTTTGTTGGTTGTTTCCTTTGCTGTGCAGAAGCTTTTTATCTTCATAAGGTCCCAGTAATTCACTTTTGCTTTTAATTCCCTTGCCTTTGGGGATGTGTCGAGTAAGAGATTGCTACGGCTGAGGTCAGAGAGGTCTTTTCCTGCTTTCTCCTCTAAGGTTTTGATGGTTTCCTGTCTCACATTCAGGTCCTTTATCCATTTTGAGTTTATTTTTGTGAATGGTGTGAGAAAGTGGTCTAGTTTCAACCTTCTGCATGTTGCTGTCCAGTTCTCCCAGCACCATTTGTTAAAGAGACTGTCTTTTTTCCATTGGATGTTCTTTCCTGCTTTGTCAAAGGTTAGTTGGCCATACGTTTGTGGGTCTAGTTCTGGGGTTTCTATTCTATTCCATTGGTCTATGTGTCTGTTTTTGTGCCAATACCATGCTGTCTTGATGATGACAGTTTGTAGTAGAGGCTAAAGTCTGGGATTGTGATGCCTCCTGCTTTGGTCTTCTTCTTCAAAATTACTTTGGCTATTCGGGGCCTTTTGTGGTTCCATATGAATTTTAGGATTGCTTGTTCTAGTTTCGAGAAGAATGCTGGTGCCATTTTGATTGGGATTGCATTGAATGTGTAGATAGCTCTGGGTAGTATTGACATTTTGACAATATTTATTCTTCCAATCCATGAGCAGGGAATGTCTTTCCATTTCTTTAAATCTTCTTCAATTACCTTCATAAGCTTTCTATAGTTTTCAGCATACAGATCCTTTACATCTTTGGTTAGATTTATTCCTAGGTATTTTATGCTTCTTGGTGCAATTGTGAATGGGATCAGTTTCTTTATTTGTCTTTCTGTTGCTTCATTGTTAGTGTATAAGAATGCAACTGATTTCTGTACATTGATTTTGTATCCTGCAACTTTGCTGAATTCATGTATCAGTTCTAGCAGACTTTTGGTGGAGTCTATCGGATTTTCCATGTATAATATCATGTCATCTGCAAAAAGCGAAAGCTTGACTTCATCTTTGCCACTTTTGATGCCTTTGATTTCCTTTTGTTGTCTGATTGCTGATGCTAGAACTTCCAGCACTATGTTAAACAACAGCGGTGAGAGTGGGCATCCCTGTCGTGTTCCTGATCTCAGGGAAAAAGCTCTCAGTTTTTCCCCATTGAGGATGATGTTAGCTGTGGGCTTTTCATAAATGGCTTTTATGATCTTTAAGTATGTTCCTTCTATCCCGACTTTCTCAAGGGTTTTTATTAAGAAAGGGTGCTGGATTTTGTCAAAGGCCTTTTCTGCATCGATTGACAGGATCATATGGTTCTTCTCTTTTTTTTTGTTAATGTGATGTATCACGTTGATTGATTTGCGAATGTTGAACCAGCCCTGCATCCCAGGAATGAATCCCACTTGATCATGGTGAATAATTCTTTTTATATGCCGTTGAATTCGATTTGCTAGTATCTTATTGAGAATTTTTGCATCCATATTCATCAGGGATATTGGCCTGTAGTTCTCTTTTTTTACTGGGTCTCTGTCTGGTTTAGGAATCAAAGTAATACTGGCTTCATAGAATGAGTCTGGAAGTTTTCCTTCCCCTTCTATTTCTTGGAATAGCTTGAGAAGGATAGGTATTATTTCTGCTTTAAACGTCTGGTAGAACTCCCCTGGGAAGCCATCTGGTCCTGGACTCTTATTTGTTGGGAGATTTTTGATAACTGATTCAATTTCTTCGCTGGTTATGGGTCTGTTCAAGCTTTCTATTTCCTCCTGATTGAGTTTTGGAAGAGTGTGGGTGTTCAGGAATTTGTCCATTTCTTCCAGGTTGTCCAATTTGTTGGCATATAATTTTTCATAGTATTCCCTGATAATTGTTTGTATCTCTGAGGGATTGGTTGTAATCATTCCATTTTCATTCATGATTTTATCTATTTGGGTCATCTCCCTTTTCTTTTTGAGAAGCCTGGCTAGAGGTTTGTCAATTTTGTTTATTTTTTCAAAAAACCAACTCTTGGTTTCGTTGATCTGCTCTACAGTTTTTTTAGATTCTATATTGTTTATTTCTGCTCTGATCTTTATTATTTCTCTTCTTCTGCTGGGTTTAGGCTGCCTTTGCTGTTCTGCTTCTAGTTCCTTTAGGTGTGCTGTTAGATTTTGTATTTGGGATTTTTCTTGTTTCTTGAGATAGGCCTGGATTGCAATGTATTTTCCTCTCAGGACTGCCTTCGCTGCGTCCCAAAGCGTTTGGATTGTTGTATTTTCATTTTCGTTTGTTTCCATATATTTTTTAATTTCTTCCCTAATTGCCTGGTTGACCCACTCATTCGTTAGTAGGGTGTTCTTTAACCTCCATGCTTTTGGAGGTTTTCCAGACTTTTTTCTGTGGTTGATTTCAAGCTTCATAGCGTTGTGGTCTGAAAGTATGCATGGTATGATTTCAATTCTTGTAAACTTATGAAGGGCTGTTTTGTGACCCAGTATATGATCTATCTTGGAGAATGTTCCATGTGCACTCGAGAAGAAAGTATATTCTGTTGCTTTGGGATGCAGAGTTCTAAATATATCTGTCAAGTCCATCTGATCCAATGTCTCATTCAGGGCCCTTGTTTCTTTATTGACCGTGTGTCTAGATGATCTATCCATTTCTGTAAGTGGGGTGTTAAAGTCCCCTGCAATTACCACATTCTTCTCAATAAGGTTGCTTATGTTTATGAGTAATTGTTTTATATATTTGGGCGCTCCGGTATTCGGCGCATAGACATTTATAATTGTTAGCTCTTCCTGATGGATAGACCCTGTCACTATTATATAATGTCCTTCTTCATCTCTTGTTACAGCCTTTAATTTAAAGTCTAGTTTGTCTGATATAAGTATGGCTACTCCAGCTTTCTTTTGGCTTCCAGTAGCATGATAAATAGTTCTCCATCCCCTCACTCTCAATCTAAAGGTGTCCTCAGGTCTAAAATGAGTCTCTTGTAGACAGCAAATAGATGGGTCTTGTTTTTTTATCCATTCTGATACCCTATGTCTTTTGGTTGGCGCATTTAATCCATTTACATTCAGTGTTATTATAGAAAGATATGGGTTTAGAGTCATTGTGATGTCTGTATGTTTCATGCTTGTAGCGATGTCTCTGGTACTTTGTCTCACAGGGTCCCCCTTAGGATCTCTTGGAGGGCTGGTTTAGTGGTGACAAATTCCTTCAGTTTTTGTTTGTTTGGGAAGACCTTTATCTCTCCTTCTATTCTAAATGACAGACTTGCTGGATAAAGGATTCTCGGCTGCATATTTTTTCTGTCTAGCACACTGAAAATCTCGTGCCAATTCTTTCTGGCCTGCCAAGTTTCAAAAGAGAGATCAGTCACGAGTCTTATAGGTCTCCCTTTATATGTGAGGGCACGTTTACCCCTTGCTGCTTTCAGAATTTTCTCTTTATCCTTGTATTTTGCCAGTTTCACTATGATATGTCGTGCAGAAGATCGATTCAAGTTACGTCTGAAGGGAGTTCTCTGTGCCTCTTGGATTTCAATGCCTTTTTCCTTCCCCAGTTCAGGGAAGTTCTCAGCTATGATTTCTTCAAGTACCCCTTCAGCACCTTTCCCTCTCTCTTCCTCCTCTGGGATACCAATTATGCGTAGATTATTTCTTTTTAGTGTATCACTTAGTTCTCTAATTTTCCCCTCATACTCCTGGATTTTTTTATCTCTCTTTTTCTCAGCTTCCTCTTTTTCCATAACTTTATCTTCTAGTTCACCTATTCTCTCCTCTGCCTCTTCAATCCGAGCCGTGGTGGTTTCCATTTTGTTATGCATTTCGTTTAAAGCGTTTTTCAGCTCCTCGTGACTGTTCCTTAGTCCCTTGATCTCTGTAGCAAGAGATTCTCTGCTGTCAGCTATACTGTTTTCAAGCCCAGCGATTAATTTTATGACTATTATTCTAAATTCACTTTCTGTTATATTATTTAAATCCTTTTTGATCAGCTCATTAGCTGTGGTTATTTCCTGGAGATTCTTCTGAGGGGAATTCTTCCGCTTGGTCATTTTGGATAGTCCCTGGCGTGGTGAGGACCTGCAGGGCACTTCCCCTGTGCTGTGGTGTATAACTGGAGTTGGTGGGCGGAGCCGCAGTCAGACCTGATGTCTGCCCCCAGCCCACCGCTGTGTCCACAGTCAGACTGGTGTGTGCCTTCTCTTCCCCTCTCCTAGGGGCGGGATTCACTGTGGGGTGGGGTGGCCTGTCTGGGCTACTTGCACACTGCCAGGCTTGTGATGCTGGGGATCTGGCGTCTTAGCTGGGGTGGGTAGGCAAGGTGCACAGGGGCAGGAGGGGCAGGCTTAGCTTGCTTCTCCTTAGGTGATCCACTTCAGGAGGGGCCCTGTGGCAGCAGGAGGGAGTCAGATCCGCTGCCGGGGGTTTGGCTCCGCAGAAGCGCAGAGTTGGGTGTTTGCGCAGAGCGAGCAAGTTCCCTGGCAGGAACTGGTTCTCTTTGGGATTTTGGCTGGGGGATGGGCGAGGGAGATGGCGCTGGCGAGCGCCTTTGTTCCCCACCAAACTGAGCTCTGTTGTCCGGGGGCTCAGCAGCTCTCCTTCCCTTTGTCCTCCAGCCTTCCCGCTTTCTGAGCAGAGCTGTTAACTTACGACCTCCCAGACGCTAAGTCGCGCTTGCTGTCGGAACACAGTCCGTCAGGCCCCTCCGCTTTTTGCAAGCCAGACTCGGGGGCTCTGCTTGGCCGGCGAGCCGCCCCTCCGCCCCGGCTCCCTCCCGCCAGTCCGTGGAGCGCTCACCGCCTCGCCGCCCTTCCTACCCTCTTCCGTGGGCCTCTCGTCTGCGCTTGGCTCCGGCGACTCCGTTCTGCTAATCCTCTGGCGGTTTTCTGGGTTATTTAGGCAGGTGTAGGTGGAATCTAAGTGATCAGCAGGACGCGCGGTGAGCCCAGCGTCCTCCTACGCCGCCATCTTCCCTCCGTTCCATGAGCAAAGTATTTGAATAGACATTTCCTCAAAGAAGATACAGATGGCCAACAGGCATATGAAAAGATGCTCAGCGTCACTCCTCATCAGGGAAATACAAATCAAAACCACACTCAGATACCACCTCACGCCAGGCAGAGTGGCCAAAATGAACAAATCAGGAGACTATAGATGCTGGAGAGGATGTGGAGAAACGGGAACCCTCTTGCACTGTTAGTGGGAATGCAAACTGATGCAGCCACTCTGGAAAACAGTGTGGAGGTTCCTCAAAAAATTAAAAATAGATCTACCCTATGAGCCATCAATAGCACAGCTAGGAATTTACCCAAGGGATACAGGAGTGCTGATGCATAGGGGCACTTGGACCCCGATGTTTATAGCAGCACTCTCAACAATAGCCAAATTATGGAAAGAGCCTAAATGTCCATCAACTGATGAATGGATAAAGAAATTGTGGTTTATATACACAATGGAATACTACGTGGCAATGAGAAAGAATGAAATATGGCCTTCTGTAGCAACGTGGATGGAACTGGAGAGTGTTATGCTAAGTGAAATAAGTCATACAGAGGAAGACAGATACCATATGTTTTCACTCTTATGTGGATCCTGAGACTTAACAGAAGACCATGGGGGAGGGAAAGGGGGAAAAAAAGGTTAGAGAGGGAGGGAGCCAAACCATAAGAGACTCTTAAAAACTGGGAATAAACTGAGGGTTGATGGGAGGTGGGAGGGAGAGGACGGTGGGTGATGGGCATTGAGGAGGGCATTGAGGAGGCTCATCCAGGGATGAGCCCTGGATGTTGTATGGAAACCAATTTGACAATAAATTTCATATTAAAAAAAAGAAGATACATAAATTGCCAATACACCCATGAAAAGATGTTTAACATCATTAGTCATTAGGGAAATGCGAGTCAAAACCACAATAAGACACCACTTCACATTGAGAGTGGATCTAATCAAAAAGACAAATATTAATTCTAGTTTAAATATTTGGTGGAATTCACCAGTGAAGCCATCTGGTCATGCACTTTTCTTAGTGTGAATCTTTTAAATTATTAATTTCATCTCTTCATTTATGATAGGTCTATTCAGATTTTGTTTCATTTTAAATGAATTCTGGTTTTTTGTATCTTTCTAAGAATTTTTCCATTTCATTGAGATTATATAATTTGTTGGTGTACATTTATTTATGGTAGTACCTTATAATCCTTTTTAGTTCTGTGTCATTGGTAATGGTGTCCCTTCTTTCATTCCTAATTTTAGTAATAGTGTCTTCTTTCTCTCTTTTTTTTCCCTCTTTTTTCTTGGGTTTGTCAATTTTGTTGATCTTTTCAAAGAATCAACTTTCGGTTTCATTTTTTGCTCTGTTCTGTTCTCTCTGTTTCACTTATTATTCCCTTCTACTTGCTTTATGTTTAGTTTGCTCTTCTTTCTCTAGTTTCTTAAGGTGTAAGGTGGGTTTTGATTTGAGATTGTAACTCTTTTTATTTTATTTTATTATTTATTTTTGAGAGGGAAAGACAGGGAGAGAATGAGCATGAGTGGGGGAGGGGCAGAGAGAGAGGGGGACAGAGGATCTGAAGCAGGCTCTGTGCTGACAGCAGCCAGCCATTGTGGGGCTCAGACTCACAAACTGTGAGATCATGACCTGAGCCAAAGTCAGCTACTCAACCAACTAAGCCACCCAGGCACTCCAAGACCTTATCTCTTTTTAATGTAGGCACTATAGCTATAAGTCATAGCTTCATCCCATAAATTTTGATTTGATGTTTTCATTTTTATTCATCTCAAAGTATTCCTAGTTTCACTTGTGCTTTCTTGTTTAACCCATTGGTTATTTGGGAGTTTATTGTTTAATTCACATATTTTTTTAATTTATTTATTTTGAGAGAGAGAGAGAGCAAACACTGAAGCAGGGTGAGGGGCAGAGAGAGAACCCCAAGTAGAGAGGAAGAGAGAGAGCAAGCAAACACCGAAGCAGGGTGAGGGGCAGAGTGAGAACCCCAAGTAGACTCCACAGTCAGCTCAGAGCCCAGTGTGGGGTTTGAACTCACCAACCCATGAGATCATGACCTGAGTGGAAATCAAGAGATGGATGCTTAACCAACTGAGCCACCCATGCACCCCCTAATACACATGTGTTTTACTTTCCCAAATTTCCTTCTACTATAGATTTCTAACTCCCTTCCATAGTGGTTGAAGAACATGCTTTATATGATTGCATTTCTCTTAAATATATTGAGGCTTTTTTTATGGACTGACATACATTCTGTCCTAGAGAAGAGAATGCATATATCCTTCTATGTGTATCCTGCTATTGTGGGATGGAGTGTCTTATATGTCTATTAGGTCTAATTAGTCTATAGTATTGTTCAGGATTTCTTTTTCCTTGCTGATCTTCTATTTAGTTGTGCTATACATTATTGAAAGTGGTATATTGAAGCCTCCAACTACCATTGTTGAATTGTCTATTTTTCCTTTTAATTCTGTCAGATTTTGCTTCATGTGTTCTGGGGTTCTTTTTTAAATGCATATATGTTAATAATTAAGTCTTTAAAACATATTGGCTCTTTAGTTATTATAAAATGGTTTTTTTTTTTTTTTTGGTCTCTAATGACAGTTTTTGTTAAAGTCTATATTGTTTAATATCAATATAGCCATACCAGCTCTCTTGGGTACCATTTTCATTGAGTATATTTTCTATCCTTTTACTGTCAATATATTTATGTCTTTGAATCTAAAGTATGTATCTTGTAGACCACATATAATTGGATAATGTTTATTTGTTATCCATCTTTCCATCTCTGCCTTTTGATTAGAATGTTTCATTCATTTACATTTACTGTAATTACCAATAAGTTAGGATGTACATCTGCCATTTTGCTGTTTGTTTCATATCTGTCTTATATCTTCTTTGTCCCTCTTTTCCTCCATTTATCCCTTGTTTTATGTTAAATAAATATTTTTAGTGTGCCATTTTAATTCTTCATTGTTTCTTTTAGTATATTTTTAAAGTTATTTTCTTAGTGATTGCCATGGGAATTACAATTAACATCTTAAAACTATCTACCAATTTCATTTTATAGTATACAAAACCTTGCTCCAATAAAACTCCAGTTCTTTCCCCTTTTTGTGCTGTTACTGTCATATAAATTACATATTTATATATTATAATCTCATCAACATAGTTTTATAAATATTGCTTTATGCAGTTGCCTTGTAAATCAAAAAGGAAAAGAGTAAATGAATTTACATATATACTATCTTCTATATTTACCTATATAGTCACCTTTCCTAGTGTTTTATATTTCTTTATATCAATTAAGTTACTTTTATTTAAGTCTGAGAAACTCCCATTAGTATTTCTTATAGGGCAGGTCTACTAATAAATTCTCACAGTTTTGGGTTTTTTTTTTTTTTTACTCTTAAGAATTTTTTTTTTACATTACATTTTTCTTTACATTAAGAATGTCTTAATTTTGTCTTCATTTTTGAATGATAGTCTCGCTATCATTAGCGAGATATTCATGTTCATGTTATTTCAGTACTTTGAATATGTCATTCTAATACCTTCTGGCCTCCATCATATCTGCTGGTAAGTTACCTATTATGGAAAATCATTTGGGGCGCCTGGGTGGCGCAGTCGGTTAAGCGTCCGACTTCAGCCAGGTCACGATCTCGCGGTCCGTGAGTTCGAGCCCCGCGTCAGGCTCTGGGCTGATGGCTCAGAGCCTGGAGCCTGTTTCCGATTCTGTGTCTCCCTCTCTCTCTGCCCCTCCCCCGTTCATGCTCTGTCTCTCTCTGTCCCAAAAATAAATAAACGTTGAAAATCATTTGCACATGATAAATTATTTTTCTCTTGTTGCTTTCAAGATTCTCTTTGTTTTTGGCATCTGGCAGTTTCACTATGATATGTCTGTATGTAGATTTCTTTGGTCTTATCCTATCTGGAGTTCATTGAGCTGTTTGGATGTGTAATTGGAGTTTTTTCATCAAATTTGGGTTAACCAATATTCCTTCAAAAAGTTCTTCAACATCTCCTCCTCTTTTTCTCTCCTGTTTTTCTGATTCTCCTATTATTTGTATGTTTTTACAATTGGTGGTGTCCCACAGGTCTCATGCTTTGTTTGTTTTTCTCCATTTTTTTCTTTCTGTTCCTCTGAACAATCTCAGTTGACCTATCTTTTAAATTTCCTGATTCTTTCTTCTGTCAGTTCAAATCTGCTGTTGAGCTTCTCTAGCAAAATTTACATTTTAGGTATGGTACTATTAAACTCTAAAATTTCTATTTAATGCTTTTTATTTTTTTTTTCAACGTTTATTTTTGGGACAGAGAGAGACAGAGCATGAACGGAGGAGGGGCAGAGAGAGAGGGAGACACAGAATCAGAAACAGGCTCCAGGCTCTGAGCCATCAGCCCAGAGCCTGACGCGGGGCTCAAACTCACGGACCGCGAGATCGTGACCTGGCTGAAGTTGGACGCTTAACCGACTGCGCCACCCAGGCGCCCCTATTTAATGCTTTTTAAATAATTTATATCTATTTTATTGATATTCTCTATTTGGTGAGATATTGTCCTTGTACTTTCCTTTAATTCTTTGGCATGGTTTCCTTTAGTTCTTTGAGGGTATTTATAACAGCTGATTTAAAGTCTTTTCCTAGTAAGTCCAGTATTTGAGCTACCTCAGGTAAAGTTTCTCTTGACTTCTTTTTCCTGTGTATGGGTCATACTTTCATGTTTAATTTCACATCTTACAATTTTTTTGTTGAAAACTGGAAAATGTAAATAACGTGGCAACTCTGGAAATCAGATCTCACCCCACCCCACATCCCAGGATTTGTTGTTGTTGCTTTTTTTTGTTTTGTTGTTGTTATTGATATTTGTTTACTTGCTTGTTTAGTGACTTTCCTGGACTAATTCTTTAATGTCTGTATTCTTTGTTGTGTGAAGCCACTGAGGTCTTCATTCAGTTAGCTTAGTGGTCAGCTAACACCTGGACAGAGATTTCCTTAAATGCCTTAAGCCAATAAGTCTTTGATACTTTGCTAAATGTCTGTATGCATGTATTGGGTCTCACCTTCAGTGCTCCAGCAGTTTACATTATTGCCTTAGCCTTCACTTCCTACTTCTCATAGAGCCACAAAGTCAGCCAGGGTGAGAGATTAGGTTTCTTCGGTCTTTCCTTGGAATATGTACAGCCCTAACGTGTGTGGACTTCCAGATTCCCACGTATATGTCAGAGATTTTCAAAGTCCCTATACATACATATATATAGATAGATAGATCTATATCTATATATAGATATAGATCTATCTATATATATATATCTCATTCCCCAGATTTTCTTTTAACTCTTCTGGCAATTTTCTTACGTGTTCTGATATGGCCTCTTCATGCAGCTAGGATGTTAAATCCTTATGGCTGATTTTTTTCCCCAATAAATGCCCCCAAGTAAAAGGCTCTTCTCATTGAGTAAGCTCTGAACCAGATCGAATAAGCTCTCTGAATGGGAATTTCCTAGGTTGCTGCCAGACAGATAGAAAAGTTAATAATTTTCTGAGGACAGCACTTTTGAGGGAGCTCCAAAACCATTTTGTCCCTTCTAGTGAATGCTAAGCTGCTGGTTTTCACTACTACTGTAGTTCTGCAGTTGCTTGTTTTCAGGGATACCATGGAGGTAGGAAGAAGAAGGGGATAAGAATAGGGCAAATTAAAATGCAATGAAGTCCACTGTTCCTACTAAGATTCAACCCATTTTTCTTGAATAGCACTCCTTGGATTGTTGTAACTCCTTGCTTAACCTGTCTTTGCCCGTATTCTCATTGCTTTCATATAGGAGCACATTTTTGGAGGTCTTCATTCTGCCATTCCTAAAGTGCTTCTCCTGTCAATGTGTTCTTAACATCCACGAAAGCAGATTCTTAGCATCAAGTGCCCAAGGACCAGGACTCAAAGAATGAGACCCACAGACCCAGTTGGATACCGGTTCTGATGGGCTGTAACTTTCCCTATGCTTTGGGATTTAGGTACTAGGCTCAGTGGGTACAGAGCTGCATCTGTTCTACCCAGTTTGGGTCTTCTCCCATCTAGCCTACATCTGACTCTCATGCAGTCCTCTAAAAGAGAAGTAACTCACAAAGGGAATCGGAATCTGACCCACTGATTCCACCCATTCTTATGGTCTAGAGGTCAGGAAAGCCCTGTTGAGGAAATGCATGCTGTAGTAGTAGTGGTGGTATCTCACATCAGATTTTCCTCCTGGATCAGGAATTCCTGCTGAAGATTTTCTGTGTGTTCCGGAACCTGATGAAGATGAGTGTCTTCCCTCGGGACTGGATGGTGATGAGACTTCTCACAAGCAAGTGAGTGTGGAAGCACCAGCATCAACAGAGCTATTCTCAGACTAAGGAGAGAGAGTGTGTGTGAGAGGCAGAGAGAAAGCAAGACAGAGATGATTGCCAAGGCCTTGGGGACAGAGAGAATAGGGTAAATGTGAAAAATGTTTGGAGGCACAATCAGCAGGACTTGACTGTTTACCATAAATTCAAGAAGAAAGCATTGAAGATAGTTCAAAATGGAGTCGTAAGTGCCTGGCAGATGATCCCATGGTTCATATAGAAAAGGAATACAAAGGATGTGAAATAATAATACCCAGAGAAGGTTCCTCCTTGAGAAAGACCTGTTTCATGGACCACTGGCTTTTGTTGCTCTCTAGTTGCAAGCAGTATCCCAAGCCCTCCTCTTCATTTGATTTGTGTTGTCTGCCAGATATTGCTTGCCTCCCACAGCTAATGCTCATTACGCACCCGAGACCTGGCTATAAGGCTTTGACCACTTCTGAGTCCAGCCACAGAATTCACCCTTAGACTGCTCCCAGATCGCCTGTTCCATTCATATTTCTAGCCTGTACTTCTAATTGGCAAACCAGGAGAGTGATGCAGGTGGTAAGGTGCTAACTCATCTGGTTTCCCTCCACTCAGGAGAAGGCCACTTGGTTTCCACTTTCTAGCCCTCAGCCTTCTCCCACTGATTCACTTTTTATGTTGGCAATACATGTAACATAGTGACATTATTTATGTTAGATATTCACAAGGTATCAGTACGGTCTTTCTACTTTGTATCTTTTATGGAGCACTTTTTTTCTTTTTTCAAAATTGCAAACATTTTATAGAGAACAGAAGAATGGTTATAAACAAAGTTGCACATGTATTTCCTCAAATCATGGATTTTCCATTTGACTCTCTTTTGTTTCTTTCTCTTAGCTCTACTCAGAGCACTTCATGGTCCTCCTCAGCCCATCCTACAGCAACAGCCTCTTCTTTTAAGGCTTTTACCTTTCAAATTTGTTACTTCCTGTGCTGGTGGACTGGTCTCTCTAATGCACTTTTTTTTGCCTTGCCTCTCTTCTGCACCAAAGCCAGGGTAGTCAGTGTTAGACATACATTCTTTTGCCTGGCACCTAAGGCCCTCTGTAATCAAACCCTTACCTGCCTGTCCCACTTCATTTCCTCTCTGCTTTAACCTGTGCCCTTGACTCTGGCAAGCCAGGCTCCCATTGCTCCTTGTATTTGCCCAGGCTAAAATTGAGAGTGATATTCTAGACCAAAGGCTGAAAACAAATGACTTATAGATAAAAATAATAGTATATGATAAGAGTTTATGATAAAAGGGATTTAATCATTATAAACCCTTATTATCAAGTAAAATAATAAAATTATTCTCTAAGTTCTCTGGTAGTCATTATATACATTCATTACCCAAAAGTCCTCAAAATACTAGAATCACTCTTTGAACTAGAAGAAATCTTAAAGAACCAACTAACTTCCCCCACCCCCTGTTATAGGGAGGGACCCTTGGGCTCAGGCAGAAGTTGTACCAAGGTCAGGTAATGGCAGAGCCAGGCCTAGAACCACTGATGTTCTATGCTGTCCTGCCAACTATGGAGCATTTCTCCAAGACCAGTTTTCTGTGAGGTTTCTGCCATCTATCCATTTCCCTCATAGTTACATCTTATATGAGAGCAAGTTGTACTCAAGATGTTTACTCATAGGTCATAGATGCTAAGTTGACAGATGCCATTGTTAGTGTTTTAACTCTGCCAATGCCTTGTTCCCTTACTACAGTATTATAGTCACTACTGTCCAGTACCTGTCTTCTGCACTGCACAAGAATTTTACAGAGACAGACTTCGACTTTAAGGTAGGAGCTCCTGAGATCCATTGCTATATTTGTAATAACAGTAGAAAGCCTAAAAACAAGCTCACTGTTTTTGTTCCTGTTTTTGTTTTACTTAAAATTAACAACCATTTTATTTTACTCACAATTTTTCAGGTCAGGGATTTGAGATGGACTTAGCTAGGTGTCAGATGTGTGGCTGGGAGCTAGGGCAGGCTCACTGGGCTTTTGCTTTATTAATATGCTCATAGTATTGAACCACTTCCAAGTTTGATAATGACTAGGATATGACCCAAGAGTCTCCCTTTTGGAGGTACTGGGAACCAGACATCCAGGAGTAGGCTTTCTAGGCCAGAAACAACACTATTGGTTTTAAGAGGAGTCAAGAAAAAAAAAAAAAGTTGTTTGCAAAGACATTTATAAAGGAAAAAAACCAAAATCTTAAAATTGTAAAATGAATTCTGTGCTACATCCATATATTTAGAATCTCTCCTTGCAAGGTTAAGGACTTGGGCTGTCACAAGTTTTCTCTTTCTCTGTCTCTCTAGGTGTGGAATTCTTATTTTAGCCTGGCAGTTCTGTTCATAAATCAGCCAAGCCTTCAGCTAGAAATCATCACTTCAGCCAAGAGGAAGAAGATTATAGATAAGTAAGACATATGTTTCTTATTCACCTCCCTACCACACATCCAGATAGGGTTATGTTTCCATGAGTGGTTCCTCAGAAGTCCACAAGGTTCTCACTGGGTAGCTTTCCAAAGAGCCAAATGTGAGAGTTCAGTTGACAGCCAAATGACGTAGTGCTGGGGGAAGCATTAGAGACAGTGCTGAAGTGCTAGCCTTATTGGGTTTATAGCCCCACCTTCCTGAACTTTCTCCCACTGAAAGCTGGATCCTGTGTTATTATTTCCAGGTATGGGGACATGCGTGTGATGATGGCTTATGAACTGTTCAGCATGTGGCAGAATTTGGGTAGGTCTTTTCTCCCTATTTTTCTCTTCCACATATTGCATAGCCAAATAAAAAGTGATAAGACTAGTAACTTCCCCCAGGTTTTATGGATGTTGATTCAGACCAAAGTGACCTTTACATATCTTTAACGTAACACCTCAGGTGGAAGTTGCCACGCATGTACACGGAGCCTTTTAGAGGGAGAGTTAGGCTGAGAAGCAAGACCCCAGTAACACACATGCACGTTCCCTTTTTGGAGAACTAAAGTCCAAAGGAGAAGAGTATGAAGGCTCTAGGAGTTTTTTCCAGCTTAAGAACTGATGCCAGTAAGATCTTCTGTACTCTTCATGTCCCAGTCCAAAAGTGGCAGACTCAGAAACATAGATCTTTTTTTTAATTAAGTTTTTAATTTTAATCCCAATATAGTTAACATACAGTGTTATATTAGTTACAGGTGTACAATATACTGATTCAGCATTTCTGTACATTACTCAGTGTTCATCATGGTAAGTGCACAGAAGTATAGATCTTGGAAATACTCAGCACATGAGCAAGGGCAGCTGTTCATTTCCATAAATATTGAAACATCTTTTGGGTCTCTGGTATTCAGGCCATGCAGATCAGGTTTCTGCCACCAGTTGCACGAAGATTGCATGCAAGAAGGGAATTGCAGCCCCTAGGTGAGATTGATTTTAGCTCCCTTTCCTTCAGCAGCTTCTCTAATACCCAGTTCTTTGGATCTGAAATTGTCAGATTGTTTGGTGGAATCCTTGTATTGCCCTGGTGACTAGGAGAGCCATCCTTTGGTATTATAGGCTTCTGAGTGGCCTCTCAGGATACTAGAGAAGCTGTTACCCTGAAAAGCCATTACCCTTCCTAGCTCTTACTGTTTTCAACTGAATTAATGCCTCTGAAGCCTTAGGAATGGTGGTCATAAAATCTTCCAGTCCTCCATTAACCATCTCAGTCACTAACCCTGAAGCAGCAAACAAGGTGGGAGGCATTCCTGCCAGTGAAGATTAGGGCTTCCTTCTGTGAGTGGGGATACATTTCACCAAGCAGGCTTTCCAGTTCAGTACTCTTACACCCTGCATCCAGCATAGTCTGGGTATAGGTCTTAACCCTGAAGTTGACTCTGAAATTCCCAGGAACACAAGGTACTAATAAACTGTACCAAATACCAAGATTGGGATATGTAGAATCAGCCTCAGGGCTAATATTGGCCCCTTAGATAGGCTTTCACAATAGAAGAAACCAAAAAAGATGCCAAATTTGCCTGATAAAGCTATTCTTGCTTCTATCTTGTGTGTGTGTGCGTGTGCGTGTGCGTGTGCGTGTGTGTGTGTGTGTGTGTGTGTGTGTGTGTGTGTGTGTGTTTGAGTGTAAATGGCATTTTCTGGTCCTCAAGAACGGGTTTTACTTGGCTATAGCAATCATTACACTGGTCCACAGTTTGTCTCCTTTATAGACTCTGAAGGACTGAAAGTAAAGCTCTGGAACATGGTTCACTCTGTTCCACCACTGCAAGAAAGAGAAAAGTTCTGTCCCACAGTCCTCAGGACTGGCCCTGGCTTCTGCGAACATGCTCCAGATTGCAGGCCAGTCAAGGAAGTCTGCATCACCCACTTCCCATGGAAAGAATGTTGGGGGATGAGCTGGTCTAGTCTGTGTAGATGCAGTGCTACCATCAGAGTGCAATGTGAAGACAAGGGACAGACATGGGGAGGAGCACAGACAGAGTCCCTGAGCCATTCTGTCCAAGTAGGGCTGTGCAGGAGGCTCCTGCTAACTCAGGAGGAAGCCTTTTGGGCAGACATGAGCACAGACTTTGAAGAGGCCCATGAACTTCAGGCCTCTGGTGGCTGGACCAGGGACTATGAAAATCTCATCACTTATTTATTTTTATTTTTTATATTAAATGTAATTTATTGTAAAGTTGGTTTCCATGCAACACTCAGTGCTCATCCCAACAGGTGCCCTCCTCAATGCCTATCACCCACTTTCCCCTCTCACCCACCCCCATCAACCCTCAGTTTGTTCTCAGTATTTAAGAATCTCTTAAATGCCTTTGGGCTAGAGGTAGAGACCCCAGGGATAGTGCATTGTGTTTAAGCAGAAATGGATAAATATTCCTTGCTAAATAAATGCTGAACAATATGAAACTGTCATAGGTTACTCAGAAATCCTGTTCTGTCTAAAGTAGTGAACTCTGTTCCTTGACCTCGGAATGATTTTTGGGTAGTTTCCCCATAAATTCTTTGGAAAGGCAATTTATGCCTGTTGAACATTTGTTTTAGCTGGGATGGGCCAGTTTTATCTATGAATTCTAAAAAGCCAAGGAAAAGAGTATCTCAGAGAGCCATAGGGGAGAGCTTGCTTTCCTCTCAATGTTTCCAGGGCAGATGAAAGTATCTGCTATGGCCACACTTGGGAAGCTTCTATAGATGGAGCAAAGAAAGCATAAACTAATATGTATTGGGTTTTGTTGTTCAGGTGAACATAAGATCCACTTTATTCCGGGAATGATTGGTCCTTTTCTGGGTGTGACACTGGTCCCACAGCCAGAAGTACGGAACATCATGATTCCCATCTTTCATGACATGATGGACTGGGAGCAGAGGAAAAATGGCAACTTTAAACAGGTAAGATGACACCTTCTCTCCTCTGGATGGACCCCTTCTGCCCAGGCAGGTGATCCAGATGGCCAGACTATGGTTCTAGTGGGAATGGCTACAGCCCATCTTGGCTTGCCCATCTTGAATCCTGTTCAAGGGTTTTCCCTTAATTGCTGACCAGAATTGATTTGTGGATTTTCTTCACGTAGCTAGAGGTCAGAAAAGAATAATAGGAAAGGAATGAACATGATATAAAGAAATTTTCTGTTCAAGGAGAGAGTGACTGAGACTGTGATCAAGTTTCATTCAGGAGAGGCCCTGGGAGCATAGTACCCTTCCTCTCTGGTGCATGGTCCAGGCATTTCTAGGGCTAGAGCCAAGATCAGATGACATCTCATGGCTCATAGCCCAGAATTTCATAGATTCCTGCACAGAGGGGTGGGTCCAGAAGGTATAAGCCCTTAGCTTCTGACTAAGTCACTTCAGACTGTTCCTCTGTGCATATCTTCTGCCACCTCTAAGGCAGAGGAGATGGCCCCTGCCTTTTTATGTGTAGCACCAAGGAATAGGACTAGGACCAATAGTGGTCAGTGAAGCTGATTTTAGCTAATAAAAGAAGTAACTTGCTAGCAACAGGAACTGTCCAGTGTAAGCTAGCCTGCTTTGGGAGATGGGGAGTTCTTTGCTGGTGATTCTCAAGCAGAAGCTCCCAGGAGACCTCTAGAAGAAATTTATGTATTGGATTGGAGACTGTACCAGTTTCCCAGTAAGCTCCCTCCTAACCCTGTGACTCTGAGATAACCAGTGGTCTTGTAGTGAGTAGTTGTAACAGTGAGGAACAGACCAGACAGACAATAATTTTTAAATTCTTATTTGTTTGTTTGTTTGTTTTTAAGTTTACAAAGAGCAAAATTCATTCTTTGTGATTTAAAGTTCTGTAAATTTTGATAAACACATAGTCATGTAACCACCACCACAATCAAGATTTTTGAAATTCCTAAGAATTCCATCATGCTACCATTTTGTAGTCAAACCTTCCCCCTACCTTTAACCTATGACAGTCTGTTCTCCATCACTGTAGGTGTGCCTTTTCCAGAATGTCATTTGAATGAAATAATGTAGAATGTAGCCTTTTGAGTCTGACTTCTTTCACTCAGCATAATGCCATCCAGAGGTTCATCCATGTTGTTGCACTTATCAATTTTTCTGTTGCTGAGTGGTATTCCATTGCAGTTATTCACTATTTGAAAGACATTTGCACTATTTCCACTTTTTGTTGGTTATGAATAAAGCTATTAAAAAATATTTCTTTACAGGTTTTTGTATGAATATAAACTTTCATTTTTCTTAGGTAAATTTCTCGGAATAGGATTGTTGGCTATTGTAAATGTATGTTTAACTTTATAAGATGCTATCAAATTTTATTCCCAAATGGCTATGCCATTTTTTCTTTTTTTTTTAATATAATTTATTGTCAAATTGGCTTACATACAACACCCAGTGCTCATCCCAACAAGTGCCCTCCTTCCTGCCCATCACCCACTTTCCCCTCCTCCACTGCCCATCTACCCTCAGTTTGTTCTCAGTCCTTAAGAGTCTCTTATGGTTTGCCTCCCTCCCTCTCTGTAACTTTTTTTTCCCCTTCCCTTCACCCATAGTCTTCTGTTAAGTTTCTCAAGATCCACATATGAGTGAATACATATATCTGTCTTTCTCTGATGGACTTATTTCACTTAGCATAATACCTTCCAGTTCCATCCACATTGCTGCAAATTTGAAATTCCAGCAGCATTGTATGAGAGTTTTAGTTGATCCATATGCTCATCAGAATTTGATATCATCTCTTTGTGTGTGTTTTTTAGCCATTCTAATAGATACATAGTTGTATATCTTGGTGGTTTTAATTTCCATTTCTTTAATGATTAATGATGTTGAGCATCTTTTAATGTGTTTCTGTCTTTATATCTTCTTTGGTGAAATTCAAAACTTGTATTCATTTTAATTGGGTTATTTGTTTTCCTATTGTTGAGTTTGAGGGTTCTTTATGTATTCTAGATGTAAGTCTTTTGTTGAATATATGATTTACAAATATTTCCTCCCAGTCTTTAGCTTGGCTTCCCACTTACAATAGTGTCTTTCACAGAATAAAAATTTTTAATTCTTATGCAATCCATTTTATCAATGGTTTTCTTCTATAGATCATGCTTTTGAGATCATATCTGAGAAATCTTTGCCCAGGACCATGAAATTTTTTCTCCTGTGTTTCTTCTAGAGGTTTTATAATTTTATATTTAGATCTATTACCTATTTTGAGGTAGCCTTTGTGTAAGATGTGAAGTATGGGTCAAGACTTTTTTTTCCTTTTCACACATGGAGGTCCAACACCTTTGTTAAGAGAAAAACTATTCTTTGTCAAAAATCAGTTCACTGTATGTGTACAGTTCTCTCCACATGTACATAGTATACAGCTCTCCAGTCTTTCCATTGATCTATGTCTTACCTTTCACCATTCCCACACAGTCTTGATTATGGTAGCTTCATAGTTAGTCTTAAAATCAAGCGGTGTGAATCCTCCAAATTTTTTTTTCAGTATTGTCTTAGCTATTCCAGTTCCTTCTCTTGTAAGTCTCAGAATTAGCATGTCAATATCTGCAGAAATTACTGCTGAGATTTTGGTTGAGATTGCATTATAATCTGTAGATCAAATTGGAAAGAATTGATATCTTAGTAATACTTAATCATACTTCTAGTCCATTAAGGCAATATATCTCTCCATTTTTTAGGTATTCTTTTATTTTTTCATTAATGTTTTATAGTTTCAGCACACAGATTTGTACATGTTGCTAGATTTATATGTTAAGTATTTCCTGGTTTTTGGTGCTATTATAAATTATTCTGATTTTTAAATTTTACTTTTGTTGCTAGTACATAGAAATACAGTTGTTTTGTATATTAATATTATATCCTGCACCCTTGCTAAACTTACTTATTAGCTGTAGAAGGTTTTGGAGATTCCTTGGGATTTTCTATTTAGTTAATCCTATCACTTTCATTTTTTTATGAAATTTATTGTCAAATTGGCTTCCATACAATACCCAGTGCTCTAATCCTATCACTTTCAAACAGAGACAGTTTTATTTCTTCCTTTCTAATCTGTATGCCCCCCCCCCCTTTTTTTTTTTTCTTATACCTCATTGCACTGGCTAGGACCTCTGGTCTGGTGTTAAATAAGAGTGATGAGAGTGGACATCCTTGCTTTGCTCTTAATCTTCAGGGAAAGTATTTGGTGTTTCACAATTAAGTATGATGCTAGCTAGTTGTAGGTTTTTTATAAATGTTCTTTATCATGGGTAAATAGTATTTAACATAAGAATCCATTTTTGGAGTGTGCAACTCTAATGCCTTCATTTCTTCAGAAAATAATAACTTCAAACAGAAAAGAACTTAATTTTCTTTTTTTTTCACAACCTTCTAAATTATGCAAAATGCACAACTGCCTGATGAGAGAACCTAGTTATGGAGAAGCAGATGACATTGCGGAACTGCACCATGGGTCACTGAGTTTGTTAAAAGAGGGTCTAGGCTGTATTCCACCATTACGACTAGTGAATAAAGAAGGATAACTTTGTGGAAGACTAAGTTGGAACTCATTTTCACACTTTAAGACTCAGCTGTTAAGCTGTGTTCTTTCCCTCATTAAGGCTATCGTGGAGTTCCTGGACAGCTCAGTCAGTTAAGTATCTGACTCTTGATTTCAGCTCAGGTGATGATCTCACAGTTTGTGGAATTGAACCCCGTGTTGGGCTTCACGCTGGCAGCACGGAACCTGGAATTCTCTCTCACCCTCTCTCTGCCCCTCCCCCGCTTGCACACGTGCTCTCTCTCTCTCTCCCTCTCTCTCTCTCAAAATAAATAAACTTAAAAAAAAGACTATCATGAACAATTGATATCAAGCAAGCCATGTAAACCTTGTTGACTCTGGTAAGCAAAATCTTGCTGCTGCTTCCGTTTGCCACCAAATATTTTTTTTTTCAATGTTTATTTATTTTTGGGACAGAGAGAGACAGAGCACGAACGGGGGAGGGGCAGAGAGAGAGGGAGACACAGAATCGGAAACAGGCTCCAGGCTCTGAGCCATCAGCCCAGAGCCTGACGCGGGGCTCGAACTCACAGACCGTGAGATCGTGACCTGGCTGAAGTCAGACGCTTAACCGACTGCGCCACCCAGGTGCCCCGCCACCAAATATTTTTAAAAAGTGGTCTACTTGTGGCTTTCCAGTTTTCCAAGCACCATTTGTTAAAGAGACTGTCTTTTTTCCATTGGATATGCATGGGGCATTTGTACCCCAATGTTTATAGCAGCACTTTCAACAATAGCCAAATTATGGAAAGAGCCTAAATGTCCATCAACTGATGAACGGATAAAGAAATTGTAGTTTATATACACAATGGAGTACTACGTGGCAATGAGAAAGAATGAAATATGGCCTTTTGTAGCAATGTGGAAGGAACTGGGGAGTGTTATGCTAAGTGAAATAAGTCATACAGAGAAAGACAGACACCATATGTTTTCACTCCTATGTGGATCCTGAGAAACTTAACAGAAGACCATGGGGGAGGGGAAGGAAAAAGAAAAAAAAAAAAAGGTTAGAGAGGGATGGAGCCAAAACATAAGAGACTGTTAAAAACAAGAAACTGAGGGTTGATGGGGGGTGGGAGGGAGGAGAAGGTGGGTGAGGGGTGCTGAGGAGGGCACCTGTTGGGATGAGCACTGGGTGTTGTATGGAAACCAATTTGACAATAAAGTTCATATTTAAAAAAAAAAAGTGGTCTACTCTTTTCATCCCCACATTTCCATTTCCCACCCTCCTATCCATCCAGTCTAATATGTATTGTATACCCACTTCTGTTGAAGTTGCTCTCTGCAAGAACACCCATAACCTTTGGGGCACCTGGGTGGCTCGGTCAGTTAAGTGTTGCATTCTTGATTTCGGCTCAGGTCATTACTTCACAGTTCGTGAATTCGAGCCCCATGTCGGACTCTGCACTGACAGTGTGGAGCCTGCTTGGGATTCTCTCTCTCTCTCCCTCTCTCTCTTCCCCTCCCCTGCTCTCTCTCACTCTCAAAATAAGTAAATAAACATTTTTTTAAATGTTAAGAAAAAAATACGACCCATAACCAAATTACCAAAATTTTTGTCTTGATTACAGTTGTGCTTTCCACAGCTTTGGCTCTGTTAACTACTCCCCTACTTCTTCCCACCTTCTAAAAATATTTCTTCTAATTATAAAAACAATAGGTATTTAATGTAGAAAAATTAAAATGCAAATAAGATATAATGAAAAAATTTAATCCATAATCCTACTATTTTAGTAACTTGTGGGGGAGACAGAGTATGTCTTTTTAGACTGTTTTTTCCCCATACATAGAGGTTTTTAAGTTAAAAAATGGAATCATTGTATATATTGGGGTTCAGGGGCCATTGTGTGTATTGACTTTTAATCTCCCCTTTTTAGTAACATGTTTTCATCACCATCTCTTCGTGTCAGTTCATGCTCCTCTGTCCTGCCCTTAGTTTAGAGGCTACACAGTAGTCCATTGCATGGCCTACACCACAATGTATTTAGTCAGCTCCTAGTTTTAGAAACGTAAGTTCATTCCAAATTGTTGTTGTTAATATTGCAAAAGACATATTCATTCCTAATTATTCTCTGAGATAAACTTCTCAACTGTAATTCCTGGGTCAAAGAGCCTTCCTTAATTAGGTTCTTTTTTTTAATATGAAATTTATTGTCAAATTGGTTTCCATACAATACCCAGTGCTCATCCCAACAGGTGCCCTCCTCAGCAGCCCTCACCCACCCTCCCCTCCCTCCCACCCCCCATCAACCCTCAGTTTGTTCTCAGTTTTTAAGAGTCTCTTATGCTTTGGCTCTCTCCCACTCTAACCTCTTTTTTTTTTCCTTCCCCTCCCCCATGGGTTTCTGTTAAGTTTCTCAGGATCTACATAAGAATGAAAACATATGGTATCTGTCTTTCTCTGTATGGCTTATTTCACTTAGCATCACACTCTCCAGTTCCATCCACGTTGCTACAAAGGGCCATATTTCGTTCTTTCTCATTGCCATGTAGTACTCCATTGTGTATATAAACCACAATTTCTTTATCCATTCATCAGTTGATGGACATTTAGGCTCTTTCCATAATTTGGCTATTGTTGAGAGTGCTGCTGCTATAAACATTGGGGTCCAAGTGCCCCTATGCATCAGCACTCCTGTATCCCTTGGGTAAATTCCTAGCAGTGCTATTGCTGGGTCATAGGGTAGGTCTATTTTTAATTTTCTGAGGAACCTCCACACTGTTTTCCAGAGTGGCTGCACCAGTTTGCATTCCCACCAACAGTGCAAGAGGGTTCCCGTTTCTCCACATCCTCTCCAGCATCTATAGTCTCCTGATTTGTTCATTTTGGCCACTCTGACTGGCGTGAGGGGATATCTGAGTGTGGTTTTGATTTGTATTTCCCTGATGAGGAGCGACGTTGAGCATCTTTTCATGTGCCTGTTGGCCATCCGGATGTCTTCTTTAGAGAAGTGTCTATTCATGTTTTCTGCCCATTTCTTCACTGGGTTATTTGTTTTTTGGGTGTGGAGTTTGGTGAGCTCTTTATAGATTTTGGATACTAGCCCTTTGTCCAATATGTCATTTGCAAATATCTTTTCCCATTCCGTTGGTTGTCTTTTAGTTTTGTTGGTTGTTTCCTTTGCTGTGCAGAAGCTTTTATCTTCATAAGGTCCCAGTAGTTCATTTTTGCTTTTAATTTCCTTGCCTTTGGGGATGTGTCAAGTAAGAGATTGCTACGGCTGAGGCAGAGAGGTCTTTTCCTGCTTTCTCCTCTAGGGTTTTGATGGTTTCCTGTCTCACATTCAGGTCCTTTATCCATTTTGAGTTTATTTTTGTGAATGGTGTAAGAAAGTGGTCTAGTTTCAACCTTCTGCATGTTGCTGTCCAGTTATCCCAGCACCATTTGTTAAAGAGACTGTCTTTTTCCATTGGATATTCTTTCCTGCTTTGTCAAAGATTAGTTGGCCATAGGTTTATGGGTCTACTTCTGGGGTTTCTATTCTATTCCATTGGTCTATATGTCTGTTTTTGTGTCAATACCATGCTGTCTTGATGATTACAGCTTTGTAGTAGAGGCTAAAGTCTGGGATTTTGATGCCTCCTGCTTTGGTCTTCTTCTTCAAAATTACTTTGGCTATTCAGGGCCTTTCGTGGTTCCATATGAATTTTAGGATTGCTTGTTCTAGTTTCGAGAAGAATGCTGGTGCAATTTTGATTGGGATTGCATTGAATGTATAGATAGCTTTGGGTAGTATTGACATTTTGACAATATTTATTCTTCCAATCCATGAGCATGGAATGTTTTTCCATTTCTTTATATCTTCTTCCATTTCCTTCATAAGCTTTCTATAGTTTCCAGCAGACAGATCTTTTACATCTTTGGTTAGGTTTATTCCTAGGTATTTTATGCTTCTTGGTGCAATTGTGGGATCACAGTTGTGGGATCAGTTTCTCTATTTGTCTTTCTGTTGCTTCATTATTAGTGTATAAGAATGCAACTGATTCTGTACATTGATTTTGTATCCTGCAACTTTGCTGAACTCATGTATCAGTTCTAGCAGACTTTTGGTGGAGTCTATCGGGTTTTCCGTGTATAATATCATTTCATCTGCATTTCATCTGACTTCATCTTTGCCATTTTTGATGCCTTTTATTTCCTTTTGTTGTCTAATTGCTGATGCTAGCACTTCCAACACTATGTTAAACAACAGCGGTGAGAGTGGACATCTCTGTCGTGTTCCTGATCTCAGGGAGAAAGCTCTCAGTTTTTCCCCATTGAGGGTGATATTAGCTGTGGGCTTTTCATAAATGGCTTTTATGATGTTTAAGTATGTTCCTTCTATCCCGACTTTCTTGAGGGTTTTTATTAAGAAAGGATGCTGATATTTGTCAAATGCTTTTTCTGCATCGATTGCCAGGATCATACGGTTCTTATCTTTTCTTTTATTAATGTGATGTATCACATTGATTGATTTGCGAATGTTGAACCAGCCCTGCAGCCCAGGAATGAATCCCACTTGATCATGGTGTATAATTTTATATGCTGTTGAATTCGACTTGCTAGTATCTTATTGAGAGGTTTTGCATCCATATTCATCAGGGATATTGGCCTGCAGTTCTCTTTTTTTGCTGGGTCTCTGGTTTAGGAATCAAAGTAATGCTGGCTTCATAGAATGAGTCTGGAAGTTTTCCTTCCCTTTCTATTTTTTGGAATCGCTTGAAAAGGATAGGTATTATCTCTGCTTTAAATGTCTGGTAGAAAGAATGAAATATGGCCCTTTGTAGCAACATGGATGGAACTGGAGAGTGTTATGCTAAATGAAATGAGCCATACAGACAAAGACAGATACCATATGGTTTCACTCTTATGTGGATCCTGAGAAACTTAACAGAAACCCATGGGGGAGGGGAAGGAAAAAAAAAAAGAGGTTAGAGTGGAAGAGAGCCAAAGCATAAGGGACTCTTAAAAACAGAACAAACTGAGGGTTGATGGGGGGTGGGAGGGAGGGGAGGGTGGGTGATGGGTATTGAGGAGGGCACCTTTTGGGATGAGCACTGGGTGTTGTATGGAAACCAATTTGACAATAAATTTCATATATTGAAAAAAAAATTAAAAATAAATAAATGTCTGGTAGAATTCCCCAGGGAAGCCATCTGGTCCTGGACTCTTATTTGTTGGGAGATTTTTGATAACTTATTCCATTTCTTCACTGGTTATGGGTCTGTTCAAGTTTTCTATTTCTTCCTGTTTGAGTTTTGGAAGAGTGTGGGTGCTTAGGAATTTGTCCATTTCTTCCAGGTTGTCCAGTTTGTTGGCATGTAATTTTTCTTAGTATTCCCTGATAATTGCTTGTATCTCTGAGGGATTGGTTGTAATAATTCCATTTTCATTCATGATTTTATCCTTTTGGGTCCTCTCCCTTTTCTTTTTGAGAAGCCTGGCTAGAGGTTTATCAATTTTGTTTATTTTTTCAAAAAAAACCAACTCTTGGTTTCGTTGATCTGCTCTACAGTTTTTTTAGATTCTATATTATTTCTGCTCTGACCTTTATTATTTCTCTTCTTCTGCTGGGTTTGGGGTGTCTTCTTCTGCTGGGTTTGTGCTGTTCTGCTTCTATTTCCTTTAGGTGTGCTGTTAGATTTTGTATTTGGGATTTTTCTTGTTTCTTGAGGTAGGCCTGGATTGCAATGTATTTTCCTCTCAGGACTGCCTTTGCTGCGTCCCAAAGCATTTGGATTGTTGTATTTTCATTTTCATTTGTTTCCATATATTTTTTAATTTCTTCTCTAATTGCCTGGTTGACCCATTCATTCTTTAGTAGGGTGTTCTTTAACCTCTATGCTTTTGGAGGTTTTCCAGACTTTTCCTGTGGTTGATTTCAAGCTTCATAGCATTGTGGTCTGAAAGTATGCATGGTATGATCTCAATTCTTGTATACTTATGAAGGGCTGATTTGTGACCTAGTATGTGATCTATCTTGGAGAATGTTGCATGTGCACTGGAGAAGAAAGTATATTCTGTTGCTTTGGGATGCAGAGTTCTAAATATATCTGTCAAGTCCATCTGATCCAGTGTATGATTGTTTCTTTATTTGTTTCTTTATTGATCCTGTGTCTAGATGATCTATCCATTGTTGTAGGTGGAGTATTAAAGTCCCCTGCAGTTACCAGATTCTTATCAATAAGGTTGCTTATGTTTGGGATTGTTTTATATATTTGGGGGCTCCCATATTCGGCACATAGACATTTATAATTGTTAGCTCTTCCTGATGGATAGACCCTGTAATTATTATATAATGCCCTTCTTCATCTCTTGTTACAGCCTTTAATTTAAAGTCTAGTTTGTCTGATATAAGTATGGCTACTTCAGCTTTCCTTTGACTTCCAGTAGCATGATAGATAGTTCTCCATCTCCTCACTTTCAATCTAAAGGTGTCCTCAGGTCTAAAATGAGTCTCTTATAGACAGCAAATAGATGGGTCTTCTTTTTCTATCCATTCTGATACCCTATGTCTTTTGGTTGGAGCATTTAGTCCATTTGCATTCAGTGTTATTATAGAAAGATATGGGTTTAGAGTCATTGTGATGTCTGTAGGTTTCATGCTTGTGGTGATGTCTCTGGTATTTTGTGGTCCTTGGAACATTTCATTCACAGAATCCCCCTTAGGATCTCTCATAGGGCTGGTTTAGTGATGACGAAATCCTTCAGTGTTTGTTTGTTTGGGAAGACCTTTATTTCTCCTTCTATTCTAAATGACAGACTTGCTGGATAAAGGATTCTCAGCCACATATTTTTTCTATTTATCACATTGAAGATTTCCTGCCATTCCTTTCTGGCCTGCCAAGTTTCAGTAGATAGGTCTGTGACTAGTCTTATAGGTCTCCCTTTATAAGTTAGAGCTTAATTACATTCTTACAACCCCACTTCTCACAACTCTGCTGTCCTTTGACGTCTCAGACTGCAGGCTACCCTTTCTGTGTGCCCCACACCAAGCACTGGCCATGCTGGCCTGTGTTAGCTGTTGTCCCTGCCTCCTCTACCAGATGATGAGCTAGGTATTGGGCACCAGGGCCGTTTCTTGTGCATTTTTCCTTAGAACCCACCAGAGTCCCTGAGACATGTTAGATTCATGGAGATGAAAATCAAAGTTAACATTTATTGAGCACTTCTAAGAGCTAGAGCACAGGGACACCAAAGAAGACTGTTAACCACCATTACTGCTTCACAAACAAGGAAATGTAGGCTTAGAGAAGTAAATATCTTGCCCTGAAGTAGGCAGCTGGTTGTCACAGGACAAATATTTGTTGAATGTATAATAAGATGTCACTTGTCACTTCAGGAATATTGATTCCATAGAATAAAAGTAATTCTGAAAACACAAAATTGTCAATATTACCAACTATGACATGATATATATATATATTTTTTTTTTAATGTTTATTTTTGAGAGAGAGAGAGAAACAGTGTGAGTGGGGAAGGGGCAGAGAGAGAGAGAGAGAGAGACACAGAATCCAAAGCAGGCTCCAGGCTCCGAGCTGTCAGCTCAGAGCCCGACATAGGGCTCAAACCTATGAACCTTGAGATCATGACCTGAGCCAAAGTCGGACACTTAACTTCCTGAGCCACCCAGGTACCCCATGACACGATATATTTGAAGAACTTAGCATTTTATTTGACTTAAAGACATTGGTTTTGCATACATTGATCTACAGCATTACCTGTTTTGGATTTCTCAGTTTCTCCTAATAACTTCTCCCTTTATCAGCACTATAGAGGGTGATGAAGTAATATCCCCATATCTTCCCATCACCAACTCCTCTGCCTAATACAGAAGTTCTAACACTTGAATAGGCATCACAACTGGGAGGGCTTATTGAAACAGATTGCTTCTCCTTTTCCCAAGTTTCTGATCCACTGGGAGCCTGAGAATCTTCATTTCTAATGATATCTAATGACTGATACTGCTAGCCCAGGGGCCCATTTTGAGAATTCAAGGGAACTACTGCACCCATGTTTACACAGTCATACCCCCTGCTGCTCCAGGTCCCTTTCCCCTATTTGCCATGTCCTGGAAAACACAATCTACCTATACCTGCATGTTTGAAGAGAGATCCCTTATTATAAACAGACCCTTCTTCCCCTGGGAGGCTTGTGGGCCACTGATTGACCCAGTAAGAAGAGACAAGATTTGAACTGAGAATAAGATCCCTTGGCCTCTGGTCCTGGCTCTATCTGACTTTACATGACCCAGGCAAGTCCCTGCTGAAGTCTCTTCTCCACACAGAGAAAGACATGGCATCAATCCCTAAGGACCCCTGGTCTCATATTTTCTTTCTCTGAAATGCGTATTCAAGCAGCTGACTCATCAGGCCATACGTGAATGTGTGACAGTCTCTGCAGAGCAGACCACTATAAACAGAGCCACATTTATCCATCCATTCTCATTTCCTGCTGAAGGGGTTCAGAAACCATAATTGCCTTCAATGAATTTTCTAGTTCAATTATTTTTTTATAACTTCATTGCTTTAGGACTCTTTGGCCCTATGTGAAGTGAGAAAATGCTTCTGTTATAGCTCATTATTGAAAGCAGCCATGCCTCTTTGTTTATATGAAGTATTTATATAAATAATACCAAAATACCACATTTATTTTTTTAATATGATTTATTGTCAAACTAGCTAACATACAGTGTATACAGTGTTCTCTTGGATTCGGGAGTAGATTTCCATGATTCATCACTTACATACAACACCCAGTGCTCATCCCAAGTGCCCTCCTCAATGCCCATCACTCATTTCCCCTACCCCCATCAACCCCTCAGTTTGTTCTCTGTATTTAAGAGTCTCTTATGGTTTGCCTCCCTCCCTCTCTGTTTGTAACTATTTTTTTTTCCTTCCCCTCCTCCATGGTCTTCAGTTAAGTTTCTCAAATTCCACATATGAGTGAAAACATATATCTGTCTTTCTCTGACTGAGTTTCTCTTATTTCACTTAGCATAATACCCTCCAGTTCCATCCTTGTTGTTGCAAATGGCAAGATTTCATTCTTTTTCATCACTTAGTAGTATTCCATTGTATATATAAACCACATTTTCTTTATCCATTCATCAGTTGATGGACATTTGGACTCTTTCCATAATTTGGCTATTGTTGATAGCACTGCTATGAATATTAAGGTGCATGTACCCCTATGAATCAGCACGCTGTTTCCTTTGGATAAATTCCCAGTAGTGTTCTTGCTGGGTCATAGTGTAATTCTGTTTTCAACTTTTTGAGGAACCTCCACACTGTTTTCCAGAGTGGCTGCACCAGTTTGCATTCCCACCAACAGTGCAACAGGGTTCCCCTTTTTCCACATCCTCATCAACATCTGTTGTTTCCTGAGTTGTTAATTTTAGCCACTCTTGAGTGGTGTGAGGTGTCACAATACTACATTAAAAATGTTTAATTTTTTTTATTTTTAATGTTTATTAATTTTGAGAAAGACAGAGAGACAGTGGGAGCAGAGTAGGGACAGAGAGAAGGAGACACAGAATCCAAAGCAGGCTCCAGGCTCTGAGCTGTCAGCAGAGCCTGATGCAGGGCTCAAACTCACGAGCAGTGGGATCATGACCTGAGCCGACGTCAGACACTCAACCAACTGAGCCACCCAGGCGCTCCCAGTACCACATTTTAAAGGCTAATGAAGGGTTTAAAAGACTTTTATCTCACATCACTTATGACTAATTTCTCACCTCAGAGTAAATCCAGTGAGGCTTATTGGAAGTGGCTGAGCACTGCTGAACACCTTGCAGATCAGTTGAGTAGGAAAAAGTACAGTATTGCTCCTCACGGTTTAAGAATTCAGTAACTATTGCAGGTGCCCCAGTGATGAGGCAGTGGCGAGGCAGCAGCCCCAAGGTCTCTAGGTCCTATGGGGACAAACAGTGGAGCTTTTTATCCTGAAGTAGAATCTCTGAAGGAAACACTCATACCTTGCTCAACTCAGAATCATGTCAGCCATTCGAGTAAGGGCTAGCCCTGCTGCAAGCTTCCTTTGTGACTGGCTGACTAGAGGGTAAAGTTCTAACCAAATGTATTTTACTCACACAAATTCTTTTGAGTGTACATTTTTTTAAGAAAGAGAAACACTTGACAAAGACCTCTTTTGTATCCAAAATACTTTTCTTTACATGGAATCCTTGCCTTTTGACCCTAGACTGGGAAAAGAGTATCTGAGGTATGTAAGTTCCAACTTTAAACCACTGGAGTGGGGAGCCTTCCTAATCAAGGGGGCAGAGTGGTTTCTTGGTGCTGTAGATGAGGTCCTGCCTTCCCTCGGATTTATTTGGTACAAGGACAAAATCAGGAAGCAGTTCCCAGCCATTCTCACCTGTGGTAGGAGCTAGATTTCCCAATCTTCCTCTGAGGTCAGCTTGGGTTCATGAAGTCTCTGCTTCCCTCTAGGTGGAGGCTGAGCTGATTGACAAGCTGGACAGCATGGTGTCAGAAGGGAAAGGCGACGAGAGTTACAGAGAGCTCTTCGGCCTGCTGTAAGCTGCTTTAGCCCCAAGCACCCCACACTGGGGGAGGGGGTGAAATGGGCTGATGAGGGGTAGGGGTGCAACCCACGCTGGCTGGGCTTCAGAGGGTGAGTATCAGGAGTGACCTAGATTGTTCCTAGTCAATAGGACGGTGGCATTATGGCAGCAAGCTCTCAGGGATTGCCATAGTTGACTAAAGAGGTAGAGACAGGCGGTAACTCTGAGCTCTTAGATTTGCTGATAGGAAAAGGGTCTTTATACGTCTTCATAGCATGCACTGTATCCAGTTGGGCACACAGCCCATGGGGACTCTCTGAGGGCTCAGTGCTGGCATTTCTGAGAGGTAAACAGTTAAATCCTTGCTTCATAAGATGGTACAATCAACTTTGAAAAAACATTACCATGGATCTTGTGACTTTAACAAATTGTGCCCACTCTCCAGGACAGTTTCCCTGTTTGTGAAACAGGGTGTTTGTACTGAGTGATGTCAGGGATTTTCCCAGGTCCACATTCATAGCTCCTGTCTTTTTTTTTTTTAAACATTTATTTATTTTTGAGACACAGAGAGACAGAGCATGAACAGGGGAGGGTCAGAGAGAGGGAGACACAGAATCTGAAACAGGCTCCAGGCTCTGAGCTGTCAGCACAGAGCCCCATGCGGGGCTCAAACTCATGGACCACGAGATCAACCTGAGCCAAAGTCGGACGCTTAACCGACTGAGCCACCCAGGCGCCCCTCATAGCTCCTGTCTTGAAATGTTGGAGGCCAAGAGTCTTTGCCACAGGGCTAAGTCCAAAGGAGGGACTCGGGAGAGCCATGATTCTCCCAGATAGATAGTGATGCTGGACATTTTATCTTCCAAAAAAACAAAATCTTTAGACTTTTATAGCTCTAGAGTCCCCTCCCATCTCACTCATTATTTCCAGCTTTAATATTTTCTTTGTTTTCATGCCATTTTGAAGACAAGCCTATGACATATTTTTCCAATAATAATACTGTACATTTGCTTAGAACTTTACAGTGTACAAATGTGTTGACGTTTCTTACTTAATCCTCACAACACACCTGTGAAGTGAGCAGGGCAGAAATTATCTTCATGAATAAAGGTGGTGAAACTGAGATGAGGAAAGTGTTAGCATGCCCTCGGTTGAATGACCTGTGAAAAGCCACTCTGGGGGGAGGACTCAGATCTTCCAATTTCAAGAAGGGGGAATCTTTCTGCTATATCCTACCCACTTTGTTCCTTAATGAGTCACACAAAATGTGAATTTATTTGAAATTTAAATAATTATAATTTGTGTAAATGAATCTATACCTTAGTATTTTTCTTTTAGCTAAAGATGTTTCTAACTGTGGAAATAATGCAGAGAAATCTCTTCCTAAGTCACTAACAGATGATTTTACTACAAAGGAAAAAGCACACAAATAACTTGCACTTACTAATTACCTGACCAAATAGTGTTTCATAAACTCTTCTAAATCATGTTTGAGGACTGAAAACTTCCGAGAACCATAAAGCAGCATTTCCCAATTTGTGTTTTGGGGAAGTTGCTGGGGGAAAAAAGTAAGTGGTCAGTTCAGAAAAGATTCAATTAAACAAAATTGAGCGGACCTCTATTACAGGACTTAGCAAAGCCTTTAATAGGCAGAAAGATGTGAAATATCTCTGACAGGAGTGTGTAGTGACCAGCATTTCCCAGGCTTGTTTGCTCGCAGAACACCTTTCTTGGTCCTCCAGGACAGCAGACCTCTGGAGAATAGTTTGGGAAATACTGACACAGTGGCTTCATCCACACAGCTCAGAGGCCAGAGCAATGGTGTGCCTTCTCTCTCTAGTAATATAAGTCACATGGGAAACCCTCACTTTCCCAGAAGCCTCAGCTCAGGCCATATACTCTGTGTGGGGAAGACTGTCGCCGTCATGGCAGCATTAACAGCAGCCAGGTTGTGAGTGGGAGTGCCCAGTGCTGGGCTTTTAGCTGGGCCTGCCACTCCAGGTGACTTTCATGACTTTTAGGGAGTGAGGGACAGTGTAGAAAGGAATCAGGAATGAGACCTGGACCTGGGCTCATCACTAGAGCAAGCAGAGAGTCTAGGTCATCATCCCCTAGGAGAGATCTGTGGGAAGGCAGAGAAGCCAGAGGCTACCCTGAAGTGCCAGGAGCATGGGCTGGCAAATGAGAAAAGGACTTGGGCATTTAGCTCTTGGCTCTGGCAATTTTCACTTGGAAACATCCCCTGACAGTGGAGATGACCAGGTATAACTCCTAGTTTCACTCACTGCCCTTCATACTGGGCCCTCAAGACTAGTCGGAACCTTTTCCTTGGTTTACATGAAAAGTTGAGTTTGTATGTTTGCTGAGGATGCCTCTGAGTGGTGATGGAGGTAGTTGGCCAACTGCAAAGCCAGATCCATCCTCAGTGGGCTCTTATTCAGCTGCTGTTTTAGAACAAACCTCACAGCATACACCTAAAGGGCTGGGGCTTTAAAACCCCTTCCTCAGTTCATTGGCATCCTTAGGAACTTATACAGGAAAATGGAAAATATGCTCATCTGTTCCTGCCAGTTCAGTAATCACCTTGTCTTTGCTTTCTGCTGCATGGAGTAGAACCCAGCTGTTTGGGCCCTACCCCAGGTAAGACTGTAGTGTGGTAAGTCTTCTGTCTCCAGATCCATCACAGGCTCCATGGGCTCTGGGACCTCACTTTTGTGTCCAAAGAAGGCTCATAAATTGTATACTGTGTTTGTTTCCCCCCACCCTCCAACTAATAGCCTACTGGAGAAGGTTGAACAGGAAACATGGCGTGAAACCGGCATTTCCTTTGTGACCTCAGTCACCCGCCTCATGGAACGCCTTCTTGACTACAGGTATCTTCTCAGGCACCTACCTATCTGACCTCTTGTCTGATCAGGATACTTGCCTCAGCAAGGACATCCTCTGACCTTAAAATTGAAACCATGTGGCCTTCAGGGGGAGGACTCTTCTGGTTTGGGTGCCATCATCAGTCATTGGGAATCTACTGATGGCCAAAGAGAGGGAAAGAGTCCTCTCCCAGGGGTAGGCCAGGGCTTCCTAGGATCCCCCCTGATATGTGAGCACATATATCCAGGAGGCATCCCAGGGACATGCAGGTTTCCATCCAGAAAGGTCACAGCTCAGAGCAATGCAGCGAACAACTGTAGGTCCTTTGTGCTGTGTTCCTGAGAGCCATATGACAGATGGGCGGGGAAATATCACCCGGTACAGAAGTGTGACACAGCAGGACTTCCAGTTGGTTTTTCCAGGCACTGGGGATCCTACTTTTCCATGCCTCCATTCTTTGCCTAAAGTGTTTTTTTCTGTCCCTTGGTCCTGCCTGACCATGAACAGATTAGAGGAAGCAGCCTGTGAGCTCATAGATCTTTATGCTATGTTCAGTTTGAGAGTTCATGTAAAATTAGTTTTTTCATGAAATCTTGCTTTCTGTCATATCACGGCTTTTGAATTACTCCAGATGGGGCAATGAAGCCACCATTGCAGGCTTCATTATTCTCTTAGCAGAGTTCATGTGGTGGCTAAGGGTACCTTTTAGGAGCCTAGAGGGAGGTGATAGGGAATGAGGAAGAATGACGGAGGAAATCCATCCCCAAGCAATAGTTGTCTCCTCTGTGCTACAAGACATGTAAACGCCAAGGGAGAGCACTTCCAACCCATGCATCAGGAAATGAGGGGGTTTAGGCCACCTCCAGTTGCTGCTGAATAGAAGGTACTCCTATGGCAAGACTTCTGCTTTGCAGAAGACTCAGGTGTCCAGTGTACTATCTGGACATGGAAATGGAATTCCTGAGAAATGGGTTCCCATCTTAGGCATCCCCTCTTCCTGTAGCACAGTTGTGCTTGTGCAAGTTTCAGCCCATTTTTCCTGGACCTTAAAAGTTGACAAGTGGCCTTTTGGGGATGCCTTTTAGAACAGTGGACTCCTTTGTTCATGCCATATCCCCAGCCTTTTCTGTACCTGCTATCAGACAGGGAAGAGGGATGCACAAAACTCTATACCTCCCCCTCCCTAAAACATTTACTAAAGGTTAAGCTCTATTCACTATGGCCTACCAGAAAGAGCCTAAATTAATTTCTTAGCCTAGTTCTAGCTTCCTGTTTGATTTTTGTATCTACCTTGTACAAACAACTCAAACTCATGGCCAAACCCAATTTCATTCTCTTCCATTTCTTGTCTCAATAATGGGTTCATTAAAAAACAAAATTCATGCTCTTTCACATGGCAGCAAAGCCCCTTCATAAACTGGCCTTTGCCTACTCCTCCAGCCATGTTCCTTGACAGTCCCAGCACCCATGTGCACATACTAACCTCCTAGTGTTGCTCCCTGTTAACACAAAAGGAAACACCACAATGTTTACCATGGCTCTTAACTGTTAAAAATACACTATGTGCTTTGTGCTTGACAAGCATTATCTCTAATCCCATAAGGAGCTGTGAAGGGTTATCCCTGTTTTTATCAGTGAACAAACACCAGTGATAGGAAATGCCATTGCTGGGATTTGAACCCACATCTGACTCAAGAGCCATGCCCTATTCTTTCATCCATATTGTCACCACTCACATCCCTTCTCTTCAGGCTTCTCTACATGCAATGTCCTCCCAAGAGTGGCCTTCCTACCAAGCCCCATCAAGGAAGTTTTGCCAGATAAAAGCTTACCTGGATCTGTATACACTTCTTTCAAAGCATCAGTCACCTTGCATGATGATCATTTGTCACCTTTCTGACTCATTCAATTGAAGAGAGAAGCCTCTTGAGGACAGGGACCTTGTCCTTATCTCCCTGGTCCCCTGCATGGAGCCTTGATGGTCCTCTGACAAGTGTACAGTATATATTGACCAATTGGAAGACCGTGCAGGAACCAAAGTAGTCTCTTTTGCCCCAGTGCAGTTTAGTGCAATAAGAACCTACTAAGAAAATAGTTGACAGATACATTGATTAGGCAAATAATTAATAGGTTATACTCCAGAATGATCTGAACCTAGAGTGTGAGACTCTGTTTTAGACTAGCATGAACCTTAAGTACTCAGAGGAGTACCTCTTCAACTTTTGTGTGAATGATACTCTGTGTCAGATATAAAGATGCTCACTGGTGGCAACTGTATTTCTCAGGTTAGGAAGCAGATCTCCGTGGGGTAGGGGGAGTGGTTCTTAGTGCCCTGGAACATACAGGGACAGGGCTAGGGTTGCCAAGCCCTTGGGACTTTAAGTGGAACCTCCACCTGGAAGAGGAACTGGAGGTTATGGAGCCTTCCTTTCTCAGGCCTCTCCAGTTGCACTAAGGGCTGCCTGGGCCCTGGTCTAGGTCACCACAAGCCCAGTGCTCACAACCGGTTGCTTCAGAAGCCTCTTTAGGAGGGTCTTCCCTGTTCGTCCTCCAGAGAAAGAACAGGGGAGAGCAATGGCTGCACCCAAGTCAGAGGCTTTAAAAGGTGTCCTCTATGTTGAGTAGCCACACAGAAGTGATGCACAGCCACACAGAAGAGAAGAGGCAGCTGTTAGCAGTGCATGGGAGAGGTGGTCATAGAGCACAAAGGTGTAGGGAATGGCCCTGCCATCACAGGGTTGAGGACAATACTTTCCTGTTTAATTGACTTGGCAATGAAGTTCTAGTTATAGCCAAAAAGAAGGTGATGCCTGGTAAGTGTTTCAGATGCTTTCTAGAAAAAACAAAACAAAAACAAAAAACAAAAAAAAAAAAAACACTAAATGCCAAAGTAGCTAGTTGAGACCTCACTACTCTCTATCGGCCAACTTATTGGAGAGACAGATGCTTCCTGCCACTTTCTATGTTGCTTGTAACTAACTAGTTGGCCATCTGGTCCACCTCTTAAAAAGTCACAGCACTTTCCTGTCCCTACTGGCACTAAAAGGTTCTGCAGTAGCCTGTTAAGGACCCCCATGTCTGACTACAGAGGAACCAAATGCCATATGGCAGTTAGGGAACCAAAAAAGGAGGACGACCTTGGTTTCAAATCCCACAGAGCTGCCACTTCTGATAGTAGCCCTCCATAGAAGGGAGGACACTTGGCTTTGCAGAATATCATGAGAGTTGTGTGGATTTTTCAGTATTCCTTTCTTTCAAAGAAGTTATCCCTTTGTGAGCTGGATTGCAGCTGGGAAGGCGGGGATAACTAACTTTGTCACATTATCACCCAGAGGTTCAGTGACTTGGACTAAGGCTCCTGACTCCCAACTGTGATGTTTCTCACTGGGCCCCATGCCTGTTAGTAGAGCAAAGTCAAGATACTCTCTCCACCTGATCTTAGTGGTCCATAAACCCACTTATGCTGCCTTTCCCTAACACACAGCTACACAAGGAACTATATCTATATGCCAGAGCACTGTAGAGTGCCATAGAAGGAGACACAGCAAACAGATGGAACTCTGGCTGGCTGTGTGTAGAGGAGGCTTCTGGCGAGATTCACCATTCTGGTTCTCCTTCTCCTTTGTCTCCTTGTGCCAAGACTCTGCTACTTGCAGAGGAGCTTGGTTTTGACCAGTCCTCCTCTCTCCCTAGGGAAGGATCCATTCTCAGTGTTCCTGTTGTTCTGTGTCTCACAGACCAGCCTTGGCCCCTCTTACACCCAACCCTGCTCTGATCAGCATGAATGTAACTCAGCCCTGGGTGAAGCTACCCCTAAATCAGAAAGAAACTTTAAACCTGCTGCTTCTACTTAGTACACAGGAAGGAAACCATAGGGAGAAAAGCCAGTAAGATGGTTAACATGGTGGCCATGCCACGGTTGCTGTAACCACAGGGTCTTGAAGCTAGGTCTCTGGAGTGGAGCATATTGGCTTCTGTTGAATGCTGTCCTACAAAATGAAACTTTCCCTGTAAGAAAAGCTCTGTGCCTCTCCTTCTGGGGACTTGAGGATTTGACATTTATCTTTACTGATACATTCTTCTGTGCTGAGGATATTGGTACTACCCTAATGTACCATCTGGGCTCTACACTCTGCCACCAGAATGAGAGGTTCAGTTGAACAGAGATCTCTGAACCCTAGGAGTGGGTCCAAACCTCAGAGGGAGCTCACTGTATAGCCCCCACCTGTGGAAGCATTTTCTGTTGGAGAGCATCTTAATTTAGGGTTTAGTTATACTAATGCCTCTGTGACACTGCAGTTCTATGCATTGTTCCAGAGCCACCACTTCATGCCATGGGACATTCATCTGTGCTCTCCTTTCCAGGGACTGCATGAAAGGAGAGGAAACAGAGAATAAGAAGATTGGCTGCACTGTTAACCTGATGGTGAGAAGACATGGGCCCCTCCTCCTATCTGCCCAGCAGAATAGCTTCTGGCCTGCACTGTGACAGGCTTGGCCCTTCTACTGTGGCTGCAAGCCTAAGGACTTGAGTCAGGATATCAGCTCTGTCCCTAATATCTCAGAGACCTGCACCTCATCAGTCACATTTTCACTTGAGAAAAGAATGTTCTCCTTGGACAGAACTCTATCCTTGGCCTCTTAACAAGGTCCAGTCAACCATGAAATACCCTAATTCCCAGTCTGCCTTGGCACTCCTCCTCTTTCTCAATATTTGGATTCCCGCAGATCTGCCATTCATTCCACCATACCTGGGGAGCAGTTGTGCCTTCTGGCTGATCCTTTCTCTTGCTGGTGCTGTCTGTGTCCATGGCCTGCCCTCCTCCTGTCCAGTACACCCAGGGCTTTGGCCAGCTGCCTGGAGCTCAGGTATGGCCTCCACAGGTGGAAACCTCTCTCATCTTTATGCGTATTTCCTTTTCTCTCTCACAGAACTTTTACAAATCTGAGATTAACAAAGAAGAGATGTATATCCGCTATATCCATAAGCTTTGTGACATGCATTTGCAGGCTGAAAACTACACAGGTGAGTAGAAGGGGGACCCAACCATGTCTCCCTGTGAGGAAAGACTGGACAGGTGTGCACAGCTAGCAGAGAAAGGCTCTGAACTGGTGCCTGCCAGATCTTAGCGGAGTGTTGGGGCCTATGTTGCCCCCTCACTTCATTCTTTCCTTCAAATCCTTTGTCACATATGGCAGAAAGAAAGCAGGCATAAATTCCACTTGTGCCTTCATGCCATGTCCTCTGCTGTCTGAGGCTGTTCTGCTCTCTCCTTGCCTCCTGTCCATCCCCTCTGAGGCCTCAAGGGTAACCTCCAAATTCTCATGCACTAGGTTCAGAGCATCCTGAGCTCACTGTCCCTCTCTAAAAGCAGAGCCTTCTTGACCTTGAAAACCTTCACAGCCAGAGCTACATGAGGCCATAACACTGAAATATCTGCCTAACTTCTGAACTTACTAGCAGAACTGCTTTGCAGTCTAGGCTCTTCCCTGCAAAATGCACAGCAGCCCCACTTTGATTTTCCAATAGAAAGTATTGAGAGTGTTCATCTGGCTTTCTGACGGACCATATAGGTCCCCTTTCTACAATTTATTACTAAGGCCCTTTCTAATAGAACAAATTTAAAAGCATTTCAGCCTGCCTGTCACACTGTTTACTGAGTACCACTCAGTCAAGAGGGTATGTGCATGCATGTGTCTCCTGCCTGATCACCTGGTGCCATAGCTTCCCCAAAATAGCCACCTTCTTCACTGTGGTGACTAGCCACTACATCCTAGCTCTTGAGCCATAGGACTTGAATTTGTGTGACAAACCATGAAATTCAAGCTATTCTTATCCACAAACATTACTAGAATTAGATGGGTTTGTAGAAACACAGAACCCTCCTCCCTTATTTCTAGATGTAAGGGATTGTTTGGCATAGATGCCACCTTTTCTGACCACATAAGTTAACAAGAATTAAATCTGAAATGACTGGACTGAATCTGCCGTTCTCTCTGTCTGCTTCCACCCATGATTGCAGCAAGCCTCTGAGAAGACAATAGACTTTGATAAACTCCATATAATATAGAGGCATTTACTAAATTCCTAGAGGTCTGGACCATGCCTGAGAGGTGGGGTCAGGGATTTGGACAGAGAGAGAGGGTGCTAAGCCTTGTCTCTGGCGGCCTCAGGAATAACATCTGAAAAGTATATGATCAGAAAAGAAAAAAATTTCACCTGGTTTCCTAAATTCCAAAGGGAGCCCTTGAGTGCCTCAGGAGCTTGTTCCCCAGAAATAAAAGACTTCCCACCTGGATCCAGTAAGGAGGCATGTGCATCCCTGGGCAGGAAGGTCCAGTGACCAGAGCACAGGCAGAGAGGCAAGGATGAGGAAGAGCCTGGGGAGTGGCTGCCGGCAGGTGTGTTTGGCTAAAACTGGAAGTGGGTCACGGAATAGTTAGAAATGAGATTCTTCACAGTTATTGGTAGCGGACTTGAGTAGGGCCTTGAAGGCCAGACAGAAGCTAGAGCTAATTACCTTGCCACTAGGAGATACCCACCAAAAATGACCAAATAGAACAGGAAAGAGCAGACTGTATAATGAGGACCCTGATCAGTGGCTGTAATTAAGTGTGACTCATGCCTTAGAATTTAGGGCCACAGTATTTAGTTGTTCTTGTTTTATATAACTTTCTTGAACAGTTCCACATGTAGGGTAAAGTGTCACTGGGCCTCTGCCCTGAGTTCAGCATCAACTTTGAGCTCCTCCAGGAATGGAGCTTCTGGCTACAGGCCCATCACACACTTACCACCATTTACACGTCTCTCTGGTCCTTGTAGAAACAGTAGAGATGAAGGCCATGCTGAGGTCAGAAAATGTTGCTGTAGGCACTGGGGCTGGCTTAGGGAGGGCTGAGAGAAGACTTTATCAGTGCCCTCCTGCAAGAGCCAGTTCTGAGAAGGTTGGAAAGGAAGCTGTAATACATTGACTAAAAAGGAACCCAAGAATTGACTCTGACATGTCTGTGTCTCCCAAAGCAAGGTAACTTGTGCACAAATTCTCAGGTAGCTGGGTCATATTTCATCTGGAGCCCAGTATCGATAATTAGGCTATGACAGGAAGTTGTCTACCAGGATCTTTGACTCCTCAATGCTATGGGCAAAGGTTATTGGCTGGCTGGGCAGCCCCTCTATATAACCTTTGGTATCCAGTTTCCCTGACCTGGGCTGCACATGCCCTATCCTAGCAGAGTGCTTGGGCTAGTCCCCTGGCACCAGACTCCCCCTGGACCCCTGAGGAGAAGTCTCTGGATCTCCATATTGCCTGTTCCCCACAGAGGCCGCATTCACTCTGCTCCTCTACTGTGAGCTGCTGCAGTGGGAAGAACGGCCACTTCGGGAATTCCTCCACTACCCATCCCAGACAGAGTGGCAGCGGAAAGAGGGACTGTGCCGCAAGATCATCCACTACTTCAACAAAGGCAAGGTAGGTGTCATTAGGCAAGCTGTTCAGCTCTTTGGGTTCTACAATAATGCATGCCATCTAGGCACGCTGCAGAGGGTGGTGTGGGGGCGATAAGTGGGTGGATGTCCATGTATGTGCATCAGCTTTGGAGGCAGCATGATTTTCTCTGGGGAAAAAAATATATAACAGTTTAATTCTGTGGTTTGGAAACCAATTCCAGATTGAGGGTATGAGACAGCCCCACAGAGCACCCTTGCACATCTATAAATGCCAATGCTCCTATAGCAGGGGCTTCTGCCCCTCCCCTTACATTTATTAGATTACATAGAGAATTAATGTTGATTTTCTAATCTGCCATAGAACATATGAGCTATAAAAATGAACGGATTTTAACCTTAGTCAAAGGAGGCCTGTCCTGCCTCTTACTGATACATGTACTTATCTTGGATTTCCCTTCATCACAGCACAGACTAGACTTCTCTCATTGGGATTCTTCCCCATCAGGCTTGAATCTGTAGGATTGGCAGGCAATGTCAGCATTGGTTTAGGCCTCCTTGGTGCTTCCCAGCCATCCTGCTCCTATCTCTCAGCGGGCTCCTTATGGGGCTCTCTGACCACCTACAGTTGGTTGTGGCCCATACACTGAAAAGGCTGGGGTTGTGTGACTTGTTGATGCTGTTTGCTCATTATTCAGCTTTGATCATTGCTTTAAAAACCTGAATTTGGGGTGCCTGGGTGGCTCAGTTGGTTAAGCATCTGACTTTGGTTCAGGTCATGATCTCACATTTCATGGGTTCATGTCCCACATCAGGCTCTGTACTGACAGCTAGGAGCCTGGAGTCTGGTTTAGATTCTGTGTCTCCCTCTCTCTCTGCCCCTCCCCTGCTCGCACTCTGTCTCTCTCTGTCTCTCAAAAATGAATAAGCATTAAATAATTTTTTTAAAGGCTGAATTTAAGGGGCGCCTGGGTGGTTCAGTTGGTTAAGCGTCCAACTTCAGTTTAGGTCATGATCTCACAGTTCGTGAGTTCAAGCCCCACATTGGGCTCTGTGCTGACAGCTCAGAGCCTGGAGCTTGCTTCGGATTCTGTGTCTCCCTCTCTCTCTGCCCCTTCCCCTCTCATGCTCTGTGTCTCTCTCTCTCCTTCTCATAAATAAACATTTAAAAAATTATTTTATTTTATTTTATTTTATTTTATTTTATTTTACTTTTTAATTTTATTTTTTATTTTTTAAAATTTACATCCAAATTAGTTATCATATAGCGAAACAATGATTTCAGGAGTAGATTCCTTAATGCCCCTTACCCATTTAGGAAATTGGGTTTTTTTAATGTATTTATTCATCATAAAAAAGAAAGATTTAAACATTAATGGCTTTTGCCCATAAATCAGAAAACATTCATTAGTTTCATATAACATAGGGAACATCTTTGTCAAAACCATTCACCCATGCAGGAACCTTTCCAGAATCTCAGGAGCTCTTGTATAACCTAGCCTGGAAAGGGGCCCATGCTCAGCATTCGGGCAGCCACATGTGACTGATCCATAGTGCTAGCCCAAAGCCTCCTCTTGTTGCTGGTCCAGGGCTGGACTTAAAGCCCCACACCACTATACTTTCAAGCCTGCCTTTCTGGCACCCATCCCACCTGGAACTGTCATCTACCCACATCCCCAGCAAGCCCTGCCAGCTCAGGAGTGGCATGATCATGGTGTGAGTGTGCATAAGTGCTTTTAGTGTATTAGTTCTCTTTTCTTTCCGTGGGCACAGAGTACACAGTGGAGAGTTGTCTTGTTCTGACAGAGCCTACCAGTGGGACATGGGAACATTAATCGTTCCCCTCTTCACTAAACACTACAGTAGTGTTTAGAAAAGCAGGTTTAAAGCTTAGTATGGATGAAAGAATTAAATGCAAAACCTGCTTGAGTATCATAGATGAACAGATTTGGGGGAAGGACTGGAAGGCTCCGTAGGCCACCTTCTTGAGGATTTCGCACTCATTCTAGTAACCCTGTTTTTTCTGTGAATTTCTGGAGTAGCAAGTTCTGTGCTGAGTGCAGAGCCCTTTCATAAGCTCATCCTCAAAGAGATATTTATCACATTCATTCTCTTGAGTTAATATAGAAGGTCCAACCTCTGTGTTTCTGTGCCTCAGTACCCCCGTAGAACCAGTGGATAGGGCTAACCAGCTCTTTAATTGAAGTTAATTATTATTAACTTCAAGTTAACCAGCTCTTAATTGAAGTTATTATTAATTATTATTATTATTATTATTATTATTATTATTATTATTACTATTGGCTCCAGAAAAGCAAAACCAGGCTGCTGCATAAAAGTGTTCCTGTAGGGTTCTTGGTGTCCAGAGAAAAGCTGCCTTGACAGCAGGAGGAGGGCAAAAAAGAAGACTCTAGGGATGGGCAGGTAAAGGGGTTATAGCCCTCAGCATTCCCAGCACACCCTGCCTCACATGCCAGGCCCTCTACTTTTCTTCCACACTCTCCCAGCCTCTCTGTTATATGCTTTATACAGATAACCTGACTTCCTTTGGTCCTGTGTTTATTTCCTGAGCACCCAGAAGGATTGAGTCAGAAGTTCAACTCATGGTCATACTCTAACCCTGGGCCATTCTCTTCAGTGATGAGAGCCTGGAGCCTGCTCCAAGCTGGACTGAGTTCCAGTCCACAGAGGGTCAGCACTCCCAGGCCAGATAAGGAGAAAGGAAAGAAGTAAAGTTGAAAAGAAGGAAGGAGAGGCTCAAAAATGAGAGTTGGTCCTCCATCGCAGGGCAGAGGGAGCAGACAGGAAGGAAAGCTAGCAGAGGGCTCTGACACCTGCTTATCTGGCATACAGACCATTAAGACTAGAGCAGCCTTCTCTGTGGGGCTGGGCTTGGGCTCTCCTGACTGAGAGTTGCTATTGCCCACACTCCTCTGAAGAAATGATGAATCTGTTGCTTCTAATATGTTGTGTGTAAACAGAAGTACAAAGACCACCAGTCTGAGTCCTGGGCCTTTGCCTTCCTTTTCACTTTGATTAGAATGAGCCCTAAGTGAGTGTAACTTTTGGATCATCCCTGTCAAAGAGGCCACAAGGATGTGTAAAAGCACCCATCTTGCCAGAGCTGGTAGAAATAATTGGATTTCAGACATTGATAAGAAGTTTTGGAGTTGGATTTGCCTCCTGCCAGAAGGCAGGAAACCAAGAGAAAAAATTTAATCAGGGATGCACTGTACCAGCAACACATTCCTCACCTGTGATCAGAGGCAGCTCTCAAAGCCCCCAGATCCACCAGAGTTCCAGCACAATCCCTTAAGGCTGACAGAATGTCTTAAAAATCTTGGTCCTGGTTCACTCTAAAGATAATTGAGGGTGGGTGGGAGGAGGGCTTGGAGCAGGAGGGCAAATTACACAAATCAGGCAGAGATGCCAGCAAGGCAGATGAACATTAATCCCAGTAGGGAAGAAGACCTGCTTTACTGGGAGCTACAGGCTGCTAACTGGCTGAGTGCCATTAGCCCTACGTGGGGCCCTTATCACCTAAATGAGCAGTTCCCCATGGGGCGCTCTTGGCAAGCTGGCCACAGGTCTGTGCACAGCTCAGCTGCTTAGCCGGCCCCCATGGAGCTGCCTACCAGGCAGACCCTATTGAGGATCCTTGGCTAAAACCTGCCCAAGTAGCACTTGGAGCCGGAAGGGGGGCTGACATGTGCCCCTCAAAAGGGGTATAATATGGGAGTATAAAAGGTTTCCTAGCTCACTGGGGCAGAGGCATTGTATTGGCTCAGGGAGCCAGGGTCTATTTAAAAATTCCCTTTGGTTTGTTTCAATATTTTTAATTGGCCCTGTGGTTTCAATCCATATGACATTAATTCTTTCAAAGGATAGAAATAATCTGCTCTTTTTGAGAAACACAGTCCCAGATGACATAGCGTTGTCCTTCTCCTTGATGCTATTTCAAATGGTATTTTTTAAAAATATAGTTCTTACTATTAAAGCATTCATGTTGAAATATGACTAGGTGAAATTATACGATGTCTGAAATTTGCTTCAAAAACTCTGGGGGGCAGTAAGTGGTTGGGGTATGAATGATACAAGACTGGCAATGAGTTGCCAATGACAACTAGTCATTGTTGAGGCTGGGTGATGAGTACCTAGGGGTTCATTCTTCTCTTTTTCTATATGCTTAAAATGTCCTATAATAAAAAATTTTTAATTAGCATTTAGAAGTTGGCAAGAAGAGCCTGGCTGAAATATCAAGTAAACCAGTGATTCCCAGTCTAACAAAAGAAAGCACTATATTAAAAAGCAGGGGAAATGGGCAGTACTGGCCCTTAGTGAAGGCCCCTTAAGCCCTCCACAGGCACCTGTTATATGGGCCTATAACTATAACAGGGGCCACACCACAGAGACAGCCTGGGACCTCACTAGGCAAGGATCATCTGAAACCTTCTTTGATATTTGAATATTTCTATAAAGGAAGTTGTCAGGCCTACTACTAAGTCCTTGGGTAGCCACTTTCTGCTTGGTTTTTTTAACTGTTTCTGAGCTTCAGTGATCTTAATTCAAAACTCATTGTTTCTGGAGTTCCTGGGTGGCACAGTCGGTTAAGCATCTGACTTTGGCTCGGGTCATGATTTCATGGTTTGTGGGTTCGGGCCCCACATCGGGCTCTGTGCAGACAGCTCAGAGCCTAGAGCCTGCTTCAGATTCTGTGTCTCCCTCTCTGTCCCTCCCTCACTCACACTCTGTCTCTCTCTTTCCCAATAATAAATAAACATTTAAGAAAAAATTTAAGTCATTGTTTCTGCCCAGGTGTCCATTGACAGATGAATGGATAAAGAAGAGGTGGTGTGTATATATATATATACACACACATACACACACACAATGGAATATTAGCCATAAAAAAAGTGAAATCTTGCCATTTGCGACAACACGGACATAGTTAGAGAGTATTATGCTAAGCAAAATAAGTCAGAGAAAGACAAATATCATATGATCTCACTCATATGTGGAATTTAGAAAACAAAACAAACAGGCAAAGGGAAAAAGAGAGACAAACCAAGAAACAAACTCTTAACTATAGAGAACAAACGAGTGGTACCAGAGGGGAGGTGGGTGGGGAGATGGGTGAAATAGGTGATGGGGATTAAGGAGTGCACTTGCTGTGATGAGCACTGGGTGTTATATGGAAGCATGGAATCACTATATTGTACACCAGAATCTAATATTACATTGTATGTTAACTAACTGGAATTTAAATAAAAGCAAAAGTCATTGCTTCCTTCATTAACTTACTAAATAAATCTTTATTATCTGCTCATGCCTGGCACTGGTCTAGGCTCTGAGGATAAAGTAAATAAACAGGATCCCTGCCCTCATGTAGTTTATCATCTATTGAGATTAATACAACAAAAAAGTAAATACCTTTAAAGATAACTTGGGAGTACTGAAACAGACAATGGCTGGGGAAGTTCCTGTCCTTGATGAGGTGGTCAGGAAATGGCCTTTTGGAGATAGAGACATTTGAGGAGAAACCTCAAAGCGACAACCTTGAGCTAGAAAGCCAGAGCACTGTGTGTTGTGCTCCACAGACTCATCTTGAGCAGATGTTCTTTGTGACAGATGAGTTGCAGGGGGCTTTTGGTTGTGCCCTCTAATGTATTTGATGAGTCTGGGCCATTCTGAGGATGTCTGAGGTGATGAAGCCTTGTTCCTGTTTCCAACACAGAGCTGGGAGTTTGGAATCCCACTGTGCAGGGAGCTGGCATGTCAATACGAGAGCCTCTACGATTATCAGAGCCTCAGCTGGATTCGGGTGAGCTTTGTCTCTTCCCCCAACCCAACCCTGACTGGAGGTACTAGCATTGTCCTGGCATCCGTTTCTGAGTGAGCATTCACTGCAGGTCTAGCCCTTGCTTTAGTGCTGTGGATGTACAGGAGAAGCAGAGGCCAAGGTTCCTACCCTTGAGATATTTGCAGTCTGACTGGGGAACTAAAACACACACCTGACAAATGATTATATGATCCAGACCCCAAGGGCCACTGGTGCTGGGGGAAGGGAGAAGCAGCATATGCAGGATAAGAAGGGGGAGTTCACGGAGGAGATGGCAGCTCACCTTCACAAAGAAGCTTCACCTAAAATGATTTTGCTCAGGGATGCTTCATATGAAATCTTTATAAGATCTTTCCCTGCTTTGGCTTGTGGTCACTTTCAAGCACCTTGTTCTTATTCCCTTCTTTGATGCAAAATATTCAAAAATTAAGTGAAATGTCCCATGGACTTTGAAGGTCTCCACCAGATTTTCCTGGCTGCTGGTGCTGGATTCTGAGCCATAACAGCTACAAACTTCAATAGCAAAGAGAAGCCAGCAGTGTCAGCTTACCCTCCTCTTGCACCCTCTGCAGCATGGCCAGCTGTGCCACGTTCCCTGATCCAGATGGATATTTGGATCTTTATAATAGATGTAGTTCTCTAGAAGTAGCTTCTTGACTGGTCTTTGGAGGCCACTGCTCCTCAGCAAGCTGGCTTGATTTAGTGTGTTACAACTATCTTCCCAGTCAAAATTCAGTGAGTTTTTCTGAATGTGAAGCCAGGTCAGCCAATACTAAGAAACTTACTGATGTTAGTAAAAATCATAGATATTGGTTCAACTTTCAAAGTTTAAAATCTCCTAAATTGGAACCAGTACCAGTGATGCTGGCAACTGAGACTTTCTCACTGTGATTACTAGCATCTTTAGTCCGATGATAGATGAGCAAGAGCAATGCAGTTAGACTGATGGAAAATGGTGCTGAGAATAGCTGTTAGCCACCAATTAACTAACATGAGCTAGAAGTCATTTGGTGTAATGAGTATCAGTCAAAAACAGAAATCCCTGGGCAAAAAAAAGTTCATATTAAACCTGTGCCCCCTGAAAGTTCAGGAAGCCTGGATCTGTATCAGGTTGGGCCCACCCACTGGGTAGGACATTATGAGCACTGGGCTGCTGTCCCCACCCTACCATCAGAGGATGATGGAAGAGGAGGGTTTCCTCTTCCATTATGAGGCAACCTGGGGAGATGCTGACCATGGCTAGGGGCTCACTTCTCACACAGTCTTTCCAAAAGACAGTGTCTACTTGGACCTGGGAGAACTTGCTTTGCACACCAGTAGCAGTCAGGCCAACCTAAAGGCAGCTGCCTTTCTTGTTCACAGAAAATGGAGGCCAGCTACTATGACAACATCATGGAGCAGCAACGCCTGGAGCCTGAGTTCTTTCGAGTCGGCTTCTATGGCAGGAAGTTTCCTTTCTTCCTTCGGGTGAGTCCATTCAGGTAGTCACAAGAACTTATATTTTACACAGTAATTCATTTATAACCTGTTTTTTATCTTTTCCCCTGTTCTACTGAATACTACTTTTTGAAGGACTAACTAGTCAACAAAAAGCTTTTGGCTTTACTTGATTGGACTGGCTCCCAACTTTAGATTTTGTTTTACTCTGCTGTACTATTTTGTAGCTACCTGGAATATACAAGGGTGACTTTCTTACCAAATCAACCAAATTCCTGCAGGAAATGACCAGGGTCTGAGAATGACCCATAGGTATGTCTAGAAGCCTTCCAATTTATAGTTCCAATGCCTGTAATCCTCCATTGTGACTATTTTTAGCCAAATAGGACACCAGTACAACCCTGACCTAAACAGGATGCTGGCCTGTTGGGCTTTGTCATTTAAGATGATGGCTCTACACCAGGCTGCACTGTATGCTCTGTAGCCAGGATTGAGAACCTGTTGATTTCAGAGAAGCTTGTGAGCTGTCAAATGGGATCTGGCTATGGAAAGCCTTTTATTGGCAGCCAGTTCTCTATCCCCGGATAGTGAAAGCCATTTCTCCCACCTGGAAGGCTGAGGTGGGATACCAACAGAGAAGGAATGACTGACTATAGACATACTGACACCAGCTGAACAGTTGTGATTCTCTTCTTTATTCCACATAAGCCAGAGGCTCCAGGAAAAGTCAGTCTGGGCTTGTAGGCTGCAGCCCATAGGGATTCATCATTCTCAGGGGACCTAAAAGAAGCTGTGCTGATGAAGGGGCCTTGGGCTGCAGTTGGGACCTAACACTAGCTCTGACTGTCCCCAGTCCCAATATCTTACTAATGTTCCATGTTTACAAGTCTCAACCAGCAGCTGGGAAAGTTAATAGAATCCCTTTGATATGTTTGGGATCCTGTCTTATTGGAAAAATTCCTTTCATCAGTGAGCAATGATGAGCTTGGTATCACATCACAGGTCAGTTGGGCTTAGTGGCTCCTTTAAAAAAAAAAAGCCAGGGGCGCCTGGGTGGCTTGGTCGGTTAAGTGTCCGACTTCGGCTCAGGTCATGATCTCACTGTCCGTGAGTTCGAGCCCCGCGTTGGGCTCTGTGCTGACCGCTCAGAGCCTGCAGCCTGTTTCAGATTCTGTGTCTCCCTCTCTCTCTGCCCCTCCCCTGTTCATGCTCTGTCTCAAAAATAAATAAACGTTAAAAAAAAATTTTTTAATAAAAAATAAAAAAATTAAAAAAAAAGCCAGTCTGCTAGCAAGAGTCCAGGCTAACCACATTTTAGGTGGTAAGGCAGATCAACTTTCACATTTCCTAGGCAGTAATCATTCTAGGTGAAAAAGAAAATTGACTTCTGCAGAACTAGTAACACTGACAGGGCTAGCAAGTACACTGCGCCTAATTGTGACCTGCAGGAAGGCTCCAATTCCAGTCCACAGGAATGTTTCTAGCAGCAGAATGTGAATGAGGAGAGGGTCTCCTCAGGAGGACCAGACTTGACTTGTTCACTCTCTAGGGACCTTCCACTTCAGACATCTCAGAAGTGGCATATTTGCTGCCCCCACCAGTAGAGAGTATACAAAAGCAATGGAAGTAGAGGTCAGCAGAAGAGAAAGAAGGAATTACACAAGAATAAGAAACCAAAAGCATCTCTATAAAGTCCTTAGACAAACTAATGATTCTGGCCTTGTAACTTCTTTCTCATTTTGTCTTTGCAAAGTACGCTTTATTACTATTTTATTCTCCTTGTTTAGTCCCACAATTTGTATATCATAAACCAGATTGTACTCTAAAACATCATTATTTTGGATACTACAAAATCAGGCCCTTGGTATCCTCATTTCTTTCCCCTTCAAACAGGAGTTCTCCATCGTGGTTTGCCCTGGCTTACACCACTCATGCTTATGTCACAGGGTATATCAGTGTCTCAGGGTACTCAGAGCTTTCTGACAAGTAAGACCTGGCATAGAACCTGCATCTGAGCCATCCAAATAATGCTTGCAGGCGACAGTCTGAATGTTCAAATGTGGTTTCAGCAGTGCCAGTAAGGGAGGAAGAATAACAATCGGTGTTAGGAAATGTCACCCCTCAGTCCATCTCTGTCTCCACACAAGGGGCATTCCCTAGGAGCTGTGTTTCCTGCATGCAGATCCGCCTGGCCTAGCCACATGCTGCCTTCCCTTCCCTCCACTGCTCAGTTCATCTCTGGCAAATGTAGTAAGTCCCAGTAGAGGTAGCTGTTTGCCTGGTAAATGGCAAGGACAAAGTACAAAGCAGCAGCAGCCGGATCTGTCTCATGTGAGGATGCTGGGCATCCTCAACTTGAAACTGACAACCAGCATCAAGGTCAACGCTATGTGCCTTCCTCCTGCTGGGCCTTCCCCAGAAGGCTAGGCTACTCCCTCACCTTCCTTGAACACATAGGCCATCTATTACTTTAGCTCTGTCAGCTTGGTTTCCCTGGACCATCTGCCTCTCTTGCTTTGCAAATGTGATTATCTACTAATCTGCACAGGGACAGGAAAACATCCAGCCTTCCCTTCTTGGGGGAATTTCTGTTTCTCTTTATTTGACCCAGGAACAGATACTGGTGAGGGTTGTACATTTCTGAGTTGATATGAAAAGACCAGTTATTTACAATTATCTTCTTTGTCAGTTCTGCTTATCAAGCAAGGGACTTAGAAATGTCTCTTGTCCTTTAACTATTGGTCTGTTCACTGGAGAGGCCAGCCTGCTCCTCCTGACCGTGACTTCCCTTCTGGTATTGTTTTTCCATTCTGATTCATCCAGACATGTGGCCCAGCCTTAGCTGAGTTCTCCCATAGTAAGAGGAGAGGTGAAAAGGGGGCAGAAATTCTGTTCCAAAAGGTGTGAAGTCCTCCAGGACCTGGCCTATAATCATCCCTGTACCAGTAACCATATGGCTGGCCCTGTGGAACTTCTTTCTCTTCCTCTGAAGACATGCCAGGAAGGGCTGCCAGTGCCTGATGCAACTTTGTCAAAGTGGATCTAGTGAGGTAGTTGGGCAGGCAGACATATATCACCAGAGGGCTGGAGAAGTGTTCCATTCACTCGTGACCAGCTGTGAGGTAAGCATAGCAGGGTTGAGGGGGCCCTGTTATTACTGCAGCCCACTAGAAGAAAAACTGAGACCTAACCCAAACCAAATATGGTATTAACAGGGTTTTAAGAAATGTGTAGTTAGGATGATGTCTATTTGTTCTGCTGACATAATTGCAAAGGAATTTACTGCCCATGTAGTAAATAATTACTGAATACCTACTAGACACTGAATAATGTTTGGACTGTTTGTTCCCACTAACCAAGGTGGCCCTTCAAAAGCATGCACTTGGTCACCCCCCTGTTAAGATTTATGTGGTGGCACCCCTGGAAATCATTCCTTGCAGGCATCTTCCTCACCCTCCCACCTCTCCACACACAACCTTTTCCTGTACAGGCTGTTGCTGCCCTTGTTGTCACTGTGCCCACATAGAGTACCCTTCCCCGCTCCTCCCTCAGAGCTGCCCAGGTGGGCCTTTCAGGACTCTTCTCAGGCATGGCCTTTTCTAAAATCCCACCCTTCACCTCTCACCCCTTCCTGGGTAAGGCGCCCTCCCTCCTTTGCTTCCTGCAACTTGTGCCCTGCCTCCCGGCTGCCACATCACAGTGCAAGTCTCCCTTTTTCTGTCCCTCTCCCTTCTGGATCATCATTTCCCTTTGGGCAGAGTCTGAGTACTATGCCCCATGCCTGTCACAGGGGCTCCTAGAACATGCTTGTGACACAAGTAGCTATTGACACCCATGTGGAGGTGGGGGCTGTGGGCAAGGCATAGAGCATGCTCTCTTGTTTGTGGCAGAACAAAGAATACGTGTGCCGGGGCCATGACTACGAGAGGCTGGAGGCCTTCCAGCAGAGGATGCTCAGCGAGTTCCCACAGGCGGTCGCCATGCAGCACCCCAACCACCCTGATGATGCCATCCTGCAGTGTGATGCCCAGTGTATCTTTCTATGCTTGGCGAGGGAAGGCGGGCTGGGGTCCTGGGAGGTGAGGCCCACCCAGTCAGCTGCCCCTATGCTATGTTGTTGGTCTTACAGGCTAAGTTACCCATAAGTCCTGAACAGAATATGTCCTCATCACTGAACCCACACTTAGCAGGACCCTCATGCAGCCTTGTACAGAAGAAGCATGGCATGCCCTTAGCTGTGGGTGCCTGAAGCAGGGCTTCTGCGGGACCTTCATCCCTCAGGCTGGGCTGCTACCATCACCTAAGTCCCTACCTGGCACTGTGAAGGACCTGCCTAGGCATCCAGAAGCAGGCACTGTACAGGGTAATTGGGGATCCCACCAGAACTCTTGCCACAGGGATAACTACCATTTCTATCCCCTGCTCTACTCCTGTGTGCATCTGTTATTATCCCTAGTCTTTGTCAGGAGGACTGAGGTACAGCCCTGGGAGTGGGTATGGAGGGTATGGGGAAGGAGATGGAGAGTGCCTGTGTTTTTAGTGGTACTTGGAAGTGTGGATACAAATACTGGCCTCCCCCTCATCCCCCTCACACAGCTTCCTTGGAGACCTCATGACAGTCACCATGACTGTAAGCTTGTTCCAGGGAGGGAGAACAGGTGGACTCCCATGTTATCTCTCTACAAAGACCCCAAATAGTATTCTTATTAAAAGATTGTTCTGCAGTAAATACAGTTTACCTACATTGGGCAGGCTTAGGCCTTTGCAACTTTCTTGCTCCTGCGGTGTGGCCACCTGCGTTCTTCTGACCCCTTTCCCTTCTTTCTTGGCTGTTGACATCTCACCTTGGCTGAGTGCTCAGAAGGCTCAATGCTAGAGCGGGAAGAGGGTGCAGATAGGGAAATCTGGTCTAACTGTGCCTGAGTCTGCGCAAGGGTCCTGCTCCTTGCTGCTGCCAGGAGGGAACAGGGGCTATGGGGCTCTTTTCTCCTTTGGGTGATGACAGAGGTCAGTATTCAGATCCATCCCTTGGGCAAGTCTGGGTTTCCCCTTCACTTCCTGCCCAGACTTGCAGATCTATGCGGTGACGCCCATTCCAGATTATGTGGATGTCCTGCAAATGGATAGGGTCCCAGATCGCGTCAAGAGCTTCTACCGTGTCAACAATGTGAGGAAGTTCCGGTACGACAGGCCTTTTCACAAAGGCCCCAAGGACAAGGAGAATGAATTCAAGGTGAACAACAGTGGGAAAGTAGGGGCAGTGGGGCCAGGGCCAAGCCCCACTTTCTCAGGATCTTGTCCCTGTCTCATCCCTCAAGCAGGCAGGTGTGGAAGAAATTGCTTAATGGCCTGTCCCTGTCTGTGCCATCCTTACAGAGCCTGTGGATCGAGCGTACCACACTGACCCTCACCCACAGCTTGCCTGGCATCTCTCGGTGGTTCGAAGTGGAGAGGAGGGAACTGGTGAGACACGTTTTGGATGGAGCTGATCTTCACAGCTGCTCCCTCAGCCCTGGCTCTGGGGACCTTTCTCTAAGAACCAAAGACAGAAAGAGAGCTTTGGCCACCTGCCTGGCCTAGACTGCCACAGGCCAATCCTGTGTCAGAAGCTTTGTTACATCTTCTCCCTTTTAATCCTGACAACACCAGGGGAGCAGATATTTTTAATCTCCCAATTTACAAATGTGGAAACTATTCTCTGAGGTTCGGGAAGTCAGAGCTCTCTGACTTCAAAACTGATGTTCTTCACTCTTTACTATACTTCTAAGTGCCTAAAAATCAGAAGAGAACATTTGAAAGGGGTCAGGGAGTCTTAAGTCCACAGGAACAAGGGTGAGAATCAGCATCACTGGCCTTAGATCCCTGTTCTCAGGATCATTATGAAGAAGGGGTTGTTATCATGCCTGGGACAACATTGTGTGCCCTGTGCCCTGTGCCCTCAGGTGGAGGTGAGCCCTCTGGAGAATGCCATCCAAGTGGTTGAGAACAAGAACCAGGAACTACGGGCCCTGATTAGCCAGTATCAACACAGACAGGCACATGGCAACATCAATCTGCTCAGCATGTGCCTGAATGGCGTCATCGATGCCGCTGTCAATGGAGGTGTCGCAAGATACCAAGAGGTGAGCTGGGCCCTGGACCAAACCCACAACAGGCAGCCTTGCTGAGAAGGTGGTTCTCAGGCTCCTCTCCTTGAGACCCCAGCCTTCTAGGGCAGCCTTCCCAGCTAGCCCTCCCTTAGCTGTGCCTCAGCCGACTGGAGGATGGTCCCGGGCATGAGGCTCACTACCACTCCTCGTTTCTGTGGCATGGCTCTCCTATGGGACCGTCTCTTCTTTTTTATTCTCTGAACTCTGACAGATGAGTAATCCATCTGATTAGGGAAGGATGTTAAATGGCCTCCAAGAGGAGCCCTGGAGCCCAGCCCTTTACAAGAAGCAAGTTGTGGGTATCTAAGAGACTGAGCCCTACACCCTGGCCACCAGCCCTACCTGCCCTACCCAGACCATCAAAGCTCTGTGAGGGACTGGGACCAGTACCCAGGCTTAGATTATTTGACCACCTTCAGTCCTTCTTAGATGCAAAAAAACATACCTCTGATTGCAGGAGGTCCAAGCAGGCCAGGCTGGAGATGGTGTGTATACCTGTGAGGAGTCAGGACCTTCCTTTCAAATGGTACCTTAGACTTACACTTCCTGGGTCCCCTCTAAGGGGTAGTCCTGGGAAGTCTTCCTGATTGAGCCTTTCCTTTCTCAGGCCTTCTTTGACAAAGATTATATTGCCAAGCACCCAGGAGATGCAGAGAAGATCACCCAGCTCAAGGAGCTCATGCAGGAGCAGGTATGACTTACAGGGCTTAGAGGCCAGTGGCCACGAGGGAAAAGCTATGCACCACAGGATGGCTGCAGTTGTCAAGGTCCACTCCCTGACTTGCAGAGTGGCCTTATCTGTCACCCTAATAGGTCCATGTCCTTGGAGTTGGGCTCGCAGTTCATGAGAAGTTTGTGCACCCAGAGATGCGCCCTCTGCATAAGAAACTAATTGATCAGTTCCAGATGATGCGGGCCAGCCTCTACCATGTAAGCTGATCCCTGTCATGCCCCTGCTGCCGTAGAACCAGATGCCATTCCCTGCAGACTGTGCAACAAGCCAAAGGAAAGGGTGGGGGGAATGTGAAGGAAAAGCTGTCCCCACCACAGAGGGGCAAGAGGCAGAGGTGAGTGTTCTATCCAGGGGAAGGATGCCCAGGATCCCCTCACGCACTCCCCTCCCTGAGGAGGAGTCAGATTCAAGGGCAAAGAATGTTTTTCAAGGTACTGTGCTGGTGAAGAGAGGTTTTCACATGAGGAAGAAAAGAGCTAAATTATGTGATCCACATGTAGATATCTCTTTGGAGATATTTTTCATCCCAAGAACCTACAGAGGTAAGACATAGCTTGAGCCAGCCCTCTCTCCCCATCTCCCTCTTTTCCCTCTTTCCCTTGCCATCTTCATGCCCTCTTGCTCCCTCATTCTCCCGACTCTGACCTGGCTCTTGGGCTTCAACAGCAGGGTTGGCCCAAAGACGGATTCACACAAGCAAAAGCAGAGCCTGTATTCCAGGACTAGTTTCCCCTCAGCAGTCTCACAGGGAATGCTGGCTGGCAGAGAACAGGGCCCAGGTGGTCTTGAAACCCCTGTTTATGTGCCCTCACCCCATTTTCAACAATAAAGCTGACTCCAGGTGTTTCGAGAGAAACCTATCTGCTAAATAGTCTGGGTGCCAGATCTCAAGAGGTGTGAACCTTATTATCTGCGACAAGGAAAATAGAGCTGTTTGGTGTTAGGCAAGGCCATCTCGGACAAGAGGCTCCTCTTCAGGGATAATCACTGGCCCTAGAGAGGCTGGACCACTCAGACTCAGTGGCCTAACCTGTTGGGGTTGACTTGCCTTGTTCTTGATGCTGGTGGCCCCCAGTGCATGTCTCAACCATTCCTGCCCAGTTGTAGATAGCATGGACTCCAAAAAGAGAAAAAGAAGCTTGTCTGTAGTTTGAGAAGTGGGCACATTTTTCAGAGGAAAGCCTATAGGGCCTGAAATTTCTCCTTTCTGTAATGATCTTCCCATGGTATTTCAGGGTGAAACATGCAGAGAAAGTGAAAGTCTTTTGTGTTTCTACCTTAAAATTAAAATATCCATTTAGTGAAGAATTTGGGTAGTGTCACTAAATCTAATGGGTATTCTATTACCTCTCATTCTTGGTTAGTCTCTGCTATGTGCGAACTTTCTCATCACCACAAATGACCCAAGCAGGCTAGAGCCTGACCACTAGAACAGGAGATGTTCTCTGCCATGCAAAGCTGTTGGGTCACTTTAGCAAAGATCACAAAATACTCACCCGCATACATCAAGGTCTCCAGGACACATGGAGGTGTCCTCTCCAGTTTACCCTTCTTTTTCATTTCAGCGTGTTTTGGGAGAAGGGCATGGAAAACCTGCTGCTTCTTTAGGCCAAGCTCAGAAATATCCCCAGTAGGACTTAGGGCCCACATCAGGATTCTACATCGTTTGTCCCCATAAACTGTGTCACAGGCAACTTAACCCAGGACACTGAGAGTTGGGCCATTTAGCAGTCCAGTAAACCCAACCCCAGTCCTTATGTAAACTGACTGGCAGCTGTTAATCAACTCCTCTTCTCCTGCTTCTCAGCTCTTAGTCCACTTATTCTATACCAAGAATGCCTCTTAACACACTCCTGTGAACTCAGAGCAACTTCAGCCTTTTCCAGATGTGTTCTCTTAGTAGGGTCAACCCAAGGCCTCTCAGCCTCTGGTCTAGACTCCAGTGCAGTCAGGAGAATGTTTTAGTCATGAAGGGGCCATTGCCCAAAAGAAGTCAGCAATTCAGGTTCTGCCAAAAGTATCTGATTCTTTTTCTTTTTACATTCTTCTTTTACATTTTTACCACTAGCCAGCCCTTCCCTCTCACCCCTTAATTACTTATTCATTGTTTACTCTGATGAAGGGACATTCATTTCTCAACAGGAGTTTCCGGGTTTGGACAAGCTAAGTCCTGCATGTTCAGGCACCAGCACCCCACGGGGAAATGTCCTAGCATCCCATAGTCCCATGAGCCCTGAGAGCATCAAGATGACCCACCGGCACAGGTACGGCCTTAGAGCTGGGGAGGGTCCCCTCCATGGAGGTAAGTCTGGATGTCAAAGGTCAGAGCAAGAAAGCCTGAAATAGTAGGTGTGTGTATTCACTCACATACCCTCTGACCCATGCATACATCAAACACACAGCTCCTGCCATAAGACCCATGGTCACATCCAGTCATCCTGGGAGAGAGAGAAGTGTACATGGTACTGTGAGAACATAGAGGAGGGGGCATTTGGGGTAGGTCTTGAAGGATAAGTAGAAGTTTGTGAGGCAGAAATGGGATGGGGTTAGGAGGGTGATAGAACAAGATCCAGGCAAAGAGACTAACGTATGCAGGCATCTCAAGATGTGAACAAGCCAGCCTGGTCAGCCCTACCAGCAGAGTCTTGTGGCTGGAGTGCAGGATTCCAGGGCATGGAAGAGGGCCAGTTCCAGCTCTAAATGGGCCATGTTCATTCAGGCCTTTGGACTTGATCCCAAGGGGAATGAGGATCACCAGTCAGTTTAAGGGAGAGAACGACATGATGATGTGGAAGCACATCAAGGTGTCCCTACTCTGAACTCAGGAGTCCTGGTCTGTCTGGACTCAACTGAAGATACTCCAAGCCTCCAGGGCAGGAAGGCCAGATCAGAGGAGGAGCCAGGGAGAGGAGCCCCTTACTTGGGTTTGTTTTCCAATGTAAGTAGTAAGTTAGCACCGAGTGGGCCTCTATAAATAAGAAGGAATGAATGAAAAGGACTGCCTACTATTGATAGAGGAGGGTATTGATGAGCCTGTGACCACAGATGTGGAAGGAAGTCAACAGATGGTTCCGAGCCAGCTATTTTGACAGCTTCCTCATACCAGGAAGATACCCCTGGCCTAGGAGCCTAGGAGCAAATCCCAGCAGGGGGTGGCTACTGGCTCAGAGTAACATCGCATAGGAAGGGGACCTGGAATCCTTGACCTGATTGAGCATATCACTTTCATCCCTCCTAACTGAAAAACTATTTATATAATCAGATGGAGTGGCCAAAAACCATTTAACTCCAAATAGAGACTTTGCCAGCCTACCCATTGGCCCTGCCAGAACAGGGGCCCCTGAGCAGCAGGCAGGGATTCAGGACTGCCCCAGGCCTCAAATGGGTATAAGCATTAACTCTGAAACCCTCTAAACTAGTGTCATCTGAGGCTAGGGGTGACTGTTTCACACACACCCTTACACTGTCCCCCTACCACCTAGCAAGGTTTCTCAGCTCCCCGCCTGACTCCTCCCTATCTCCCACTCTTGTTCACAGCCCCATGAACTTGATGGGCACAGGTCGCCATTCGTCATCCTCTCTCTCCTCACATGCATCTAGCGAAGCAGGAAACGTGGTGGTTCTGGGTGACAGCTCCATGGGCGAGGCTCCCGAGGATCTATACCACCATATGCAGGTACCAGAGCTGTCCAAGGAGTGTGGGCGAGAGCACCGTACCTGGAGGACTCGCCTCTCTGCTGGCTGATTTGGTCTGAGGGCTCATACCCCTGCCTAGTTCTCTAGTTTCTGAAATCAGAATACCCAGAGCCAGTAAAACTGCCTTCCCTCCACTCCATCCCATGTCAATAAAGTTCCCAGGCATTACTTTCCAAGAAGGAAATCTAGCTTCAGTCATGATTGCTCTTAGAGATCCCATGGGAAAGATCATCTGCCAAATTGCCTTCCTTCCTGGCATTTCTGATGGCTAAGTCCTGCATCCTATATGGGCACCACCATTAGAATCGACCCAACAGCCCTGCTCCATGGGTGGTGAGGGTGACCTGTAGTGCCAGCCACCATCCTGGCCCCCATCAGGACCCAGGGTACCTCATCAGACACTGGGTCTGGGCACCTCATGGCATGAAGAAGCCAACTCTGGGCCAGTCCTACAATCCTGGCCATTCAGACCTCTATCCTGCTGATTTTTCTCCCTTTGCAGCTCGCGTATCCCAACCCCAGGTACCAGGGCTCAATCACCAACGTCTCTGTTCTGTCCTCGTCCCAGGCAAGCCCTTCTTCCTCCAGCCTGAGTTCCACTCACTCAGCACCATCCCAGATGATTACCTCTGCCCCTTCCAGTGCCCGAGGTAAGGAGGGCAGGGCGCTGCTTGCAGAAGGGAGGAGAGGGCCTCATGAGCCCCACTTGTCCTCCTCTCATCTGTGGCTCTGTCTTTGAAAGCGGCCCTGTGACTTAGAGAATGTTCCCCTTTTAGCACTAAGGACTCAAGGGTTCCCAGCTCAGCAGTCTCTCTGTCTGGCTTCAGACCCTGCCCTGAGTAGCGGTTATAGCTACGCTACCACAGAGGTGGCTGGCTGTCGCATCTCCACCTCAGTAAGAGGACATGTGGCCCAGGAGAAAGCTCAGTTCTTTTCCATTGAAACATTTGCAAGAATAAAAATCAAAGTTAAGGCAACAATGAGTCTTATCTTGAGGAACTGAGGATGAATGCACAGTATGAAAATTAAATTTGAAGGCTAAACTTAACCCTGGAAAATATTATTCTAAAAAAGAACAGCAACCAAAAAGACCTTGTCAGCTAAGAAAGGCGTAATCAGGAGAGATGGCTCTGTGAAAAGCTATTTACTTTGCCAGTTATTGCCTGATTTCTTATTCATTGGCTCAATATTGTTTTCTGAGCCAACATCTTTTTCACAATCTGATCCTAGTTCTCAGTGAAATTTGATTCTCCACCCTTTTAGACAGAAGCATTTGCAGTGGGATGGCAATCAGGTATAGTGACTAGGATCTAGTGCTTCTCAGGGTGGCTGTGCAGGATGGCAACAGAAAGGAGTGGTCTGAGCTCACCAGGCGGTCACTGGCTATTGCTTCCAGGCTTGCAGTCTCTCATGAGCTTGCAGTCAGATGTCACCTGAGGCTGGAATCATCTAAAGGTTCAGCTAGGCTGCATATCCAAGATGGCAGCTGGCAGCTCAGGTGGGACTGTCCACCAGAGTCGCTTTGGAGGGTCTTTACTTGTACCTCGGGCTTCTCACAGCATGCAGCTGATTTTTCTCAGAACAGGCATTCTAAGGTACCCAGGCAGAAGTTGCAAGGCTTCTTATTACCCAGCCTTGGAAACCCATAATGGTCCTTTTGCCACATTCTGTCAACTAGTCAAGTCACTAAGGCCAACCTAGAGACCAAGGTGGGGAATGAGACTGCACCTCATGATGTGAAGAGTGGCATGTGTGTTTTTGAAGGGAGGGCATTGGTGGTTGCCATCTCTGGAGACAAGCTATCACAGGGGCCAAACTCCAGGATAGCATATAGAGAAAGGCTGACAGAAGCCCCTTCCCTTTCTGGAGTAGACATTAAGTACAAAAGTAAACATTCCCAAAGCTGGGAATGGTGATGAGTGCAGAGGCAGCTAAGAAGGAGCAGGAATTCACTTCTAGGCTACACCATCCATGCAATCCATGTGCAGGCCTATCTGGAGAAAACCATAGGCCAGTATGTAGCATACCAGCAGTAGGCCCTGTGAGAGAAGATGGAGAGAGATCTGGAATCGCAGAGGAAGACTGCTTTTTCAGATAGATGTGGTAGATGCAGTAGGAGATGCACTGGGGGCATGGAGGGAAGGGAGAAGTCTGCTCTTTTTTCTGGTTGTTATGGGTAAAGGGAAGGCTTTTATGGAGAAGGTGTTCTGGAGAGTCCTTTGCATTGGAGTCCCCTCCCCCACACCCAAGAGTGGTCATGACACCAGTGGCCTTCCTCACCAAGCCCATTGACACTCTCTGCTGTGGTCCCTGTTGAAATCTTCCAGAAGGCCTGCAAGGCACAGTCTATACTCCTATAAGTAGGCAGCTCCCCCTAATGGTCAAAAGACTGAGTGGAGCTAGGAAACCTGGAGATTCTGATTGATCCTCCTTGAATACCTCAGTCATGCTGAGACATAGCCTCCCTTGGGTTTACCAGACTACAACTCAAGCAATTCAAAAGTCCTGTGACACCAAAGCCCTTGTGGTATTTAAATGTTTTAATGAAAAGTAACCGTCATTCTCTGCTACCATGGGATTGGCTGCCCAGGGCTGAGGGCAGTGAGAGAAAAGTGAAGTGGCAGAATTGGAAAACTTGGCAGTAGCACAAAGCACCTCTCTGTTATAGCACAAGAGGGGCCTCCATCACATGGATTCAAATCCTCAGCACAGCATCTGGGGCCTGCAGGCTACTGTCCCTCCATCCTAGCACCCCTGACATGTATCAGCACATGGAGTATGCAGATGTGGGGTTGGCCTGGTGGGCCAGGCTGTGAGTTCTGTGAGGTCAGGGACCATGGCCAGCCTGAGTTAGGCAGTGTGCCATGTTCCAACCACGTGCCTGGTGTGGAATGGGTGTTAGGTTGGAGTTTGATGTAACTGGATTGGTGTAAAGGTGCATGTCTCTTTCTGTGCACACTAAGTAAGTAAAAGGGTCCTGTCCAGAGCTGTGGCTGGCAGGGCTCAGGGAGCATTCAGTTTCTTGCTGCGAAGGCACTATAGAAATCATTGCAATTAAGAACTCTTTTCCATTTTTCTCTAAACAGCCATTACTGATTTTTATTATACGGACTTCTTCAAGATATTTAAGGCTCATCTTCTTGGTCTAAAATGAGTGCAAGAGGAATGTCGCAGCTTCCTGGGGAAGCTGACTGCAGAAACCTATTTTAGTTGTGCTCTGACAGTGCCTTCATGGCATAGTCAAAGGAAGGCCCCAGGGACCCTGGGTTTCAAGGACACAGAGCCTCCAGAGCTGCAGGTTCACTTCTCAGATGGAGCCCTTGGACTCTCTAGCTTCACTAACAGCACGCCACAGAGGGGTTTCAACCACTTGAGCCAGCCAGAGGCTGCCCATGGGCTAGTTTCTCATGGACATGCTGGTGTCTGGAACGAGTGGTGCACGTCTGGAGGGCCTTCCAAATGATCCATTCCCAAAGAAAGTCAGAAAGCTGTTCTCTCTATTTCTGTGGAAGGTACCCTCAAGAACCATAGGCTGACAGGTTCCTGAAGACCTATAGCTATGGCCTGCATTGATGGGGACTGGACCACCACATCTGCTGAGGTCTGGCCTCTGTAATAGCCCCTCAGGCCAGAGGATATCACCACAGAAGCCTCACAAAAGACGAGCAGGAACCAAGTCAACTCAAGAGCCTGGCTTAAAGCCCCACAACTCCCAGACTAGCTCCCATATGACCCCCAAGTTCACTGAAGGGCAAGTCTCAGAGAGAGAAACTCTGGAGAGCCACCTGTGTGTAGGGCCCTGGGCCCCTAGCCAGCCTGGCTCTGGAGCTATGGTAGGACAGCAAGGAAAGCAGAGGCCAGGCTCTGGAGGCCTCGAATATGGGAAGGAGAAGCCTTTGGGCAAAGGTGGTAGGGGGTCAGCTGAGAACAGAGCCAGTTGGTATCTGGAAACGGTAAGTGTGGGGAGACACAATGCGTCAAGTAAGAACCATGCCACTATGTTATCTCAGTGTCTCTGTCTCTGTGTGATGGCTCCATTGCAAGCTGGCCTGTGCCCATGCCTGGGCCCCCTGAAAGAGCCCAGCATCCAGGTCACCCCATATCCCAAGAGCGCTGGGTGCAGGGGGCCCTTTGGGGCCCAGCTCCTGTCCTCGGTTCTCATGATCTGCCTCCAAGCATCATGAGGGGGCTCTATCAGTGGGCCTGCATTGCCCCAGTCTGCAGTATGCCCACCTCAGCTGGGATGTCAGGTGCGGCCCCACCACCATCTCACCAGCGGGCTCTGCTTCATTCCTCCTGTGCTTGCTGAGCTCATCCTCACCCCAGCTGCAAGGGGACACCTACCCTGGTTCCCTGGCCCCAAGGATGCTTGCCCGCTGGGCCTTCCATCTGTGGCTTGTCATCTGTGCGTGATTGTTCTCACTTGGTTACAGGCTCTCCCTCTCTGCCAGATAAGTACCGCCACGCCCGGGAAATGATGTTGCTGCTGCCCACACACCGGGACCGCCCAAGCAGTGCCATGTATCCAGCAGCCATCCTGGAGAACGGACAGGTAGTGGACCCAGACTGCCCTCTGGTGCAAGTATGGCGGCCTGGGCTGCCCTCATTGCATCTGCTAGGCTTTCTATATTGCCCTGTGTGCCTCCTTCATTCTGCCATAAGACCCTCAGAAGGCTGTTGGGTGCCCACTCTGGACAGGACTGCAGTGGCTCTGAGGATCAGCAATCCAGATGGAGTGGACCTGTAGGAAGAATGCTGGCGGGTTAGAGCCACAGTTGCTTGTGTGGCTGTCCTTCTTGCCAACCCATTGCTTGTACAGCTTCCTGGACTCCTTATCCATAAACAGTCTAGCAGAGGAACCTCATTCTTTCTTATCCTGAGAAGGCAGTGGTAGACACGGGTCTGGAGGATGGTCTTCCTCCCTGTGTGTGTGAAGGGCATCCTCACTGAGACAGACTCTGCCTCTTTCATCCATCCATCTATCTGAAGCCCCTCATTGCCTCTTGAGGCTACTCTCTCCACCATTTGCACAGCTCTCCGGATGTCCTACCTGGGGGCCTTGAACAAAGAGATGTGGGGATTAACTCCTTCCTGTGCCCAATCTGCCTGCCCTTCTATCAGAGTCCATGAAAATCACCTCCAAGCAACTGTTACCTCAGCTGTACTTCCTTGTGCCTGATCAGCCCTGCCAGGTAGAGGGAGCAGGCCTGCTTGGCAGCTGCCCATCAGAACAGTGAGTCCTGTCCGTGACTTTCTAGGCTTGAGTGCTGCCCTTTGCCTTATCCACATTGCTAACTTGGGCTTGTGCAAGGATCTCCAGGAGGCCAAGCCTGCCAGTGCTGAGGGGTAGAGGGGTGCCTCAGTCCTTTCTGCCAATGGGTCTCCCTGTCAGGACAGAGGGATACAGTTAGATACCCTCAGGTGCCTATGTCCTTTTTCTTGGCCATGTACAAGACAGCTTGGAGCCCAGCCAGGCATTGTAGGGAGGTGCCTCCAATGTTGACATGGCAGCACTCAGAGCCAGATAGCGAGGGACAGTCTTCCTATGGCTGAGCATGATCGGTACCACTGCTTTGATTTCCCTGTCTTCTCTTAATATGATCTGGCTCCTGGGCCCATAGCTCTGCCTCCTGAGGTGTACCTGGTTGTTTTCACCATCTTTGATATTTTTCTCCCCCCTCAGCTGCCAAATTTCCAGCGGGCCCTGTTCCAGCAAGTGGTCGGATCCTGCAAACCCTGCAGTGATCCCAATCTGTCTGTGGCTGAAAAAGGTATTGTTCCCCTTTCCAGGTGGCCTTCCCCCATGTCTGTCCCCATCCTGAGTGTCTGACTCTTGTCCCTGAGCACCAACTGGCCAAGGCTGTGCCACACTCCAACACCCAGGCCTGTCTGTGTGTCCAGAGTCCTGACCAACTCCTGTGCTCACTGTTTAACCCATGTCCGGTTTGATGCTAAGTTTGGATCCTGTTAGTTTATGTATCTCTCTCCCAAGGGCCCACCTTCAGAGAGGCCCCAGCTGCTACCTGCCCTGAGCCCACCTTTATGGAAACTCAGGCTGCTGTGTTCAGACAGTTGGGCTTCTCCCAACCAGCTCCAGGATTCGGCAGACCTGATGGCCCCTTTGGTCACTCTCAACTTGGGCCCTCAGGGACCTCTCCTTATTGCTCAGAATAGGCCTGTGGCTGAGCAAGCTCCTAGAAGAATGGGAAGGACAGACCATGGCAAAGTGAATTTCCCAGAGACAGTCCTCTCCAAGGAAGCCCTAGGTACTCTGAGTTGAGTCCTCCTGCAGCCACTCTGGCCAGCAAGTGGTCAGCTGCTATGAGTCTATCTTATTAGCAGGGATTGCAAGCCCATCAACTTGGGCATGAACCCGGGCAGTCCTTAGAACAGGGGATGTTTAGGGGCGCCTGGGTGGCGCAGTCGGTTAAGCCTCCGACTTCAGCCAGGTCACGATCTCGCGGTCCGGGAGTTCGAGCCCCGCGTCAGGCTCTGGGCTGATGGCTCAGAGCCTGGAGCCTGTTTCCGATTCTGTGTCTCGCTCTCTCTCTGCCCCTCCCCCGTTCATGCTCTGTCTCTCTCCGTCCCAAAAAAATAAATAAACGTTGAAAAAAAAAATTTAAAAGAACAGGGGATGTTTCGATAGTGGAGTTTTACCCTGTGTCCCGCTGCAACAAGCTAATGGAAGAACCAGACTTGGACCCTACATGACCCTGGCCCAAAGCCTCACACATGGAGATCTGACTTAATTTTAACACAAAGCAATACCTATATGAGGATTATGCTAGACCACCTGCCACCCAGAACCTGGCCCCATATCAGCCCCTCTCCCTGTAGTTTCCCCTCCCTCTCCTTCATCTGGTGGAGCTTAGGGCAAATTCAGTCCCCAGGAATACAAGTTGCTATTCCATCAGAACCTGTACCTCCAAAGCTGTCATCATGTTGTCATTGCACCTCCTCACCAAGTGCTGTCTACTGTCCCCACTGTCATTGTTCCTCCCTTGCTCACCACAGAGGACATGCCTCTGTGTCTTCTTTAAGGAGACCAGACACTGGGTCCACAACCTCAGTGGCTGGTAGGCATAGGTACCAGGTGCTCAACCACAAAGGATATGGAGATTCCCGCCGAAGATGACTTCCTAGCCTCAAGCCTGCACATCCCAAAAACATGCGGCTTACCTGGACCTTGCACCTATTCCCACAAAATAGAGTGCCATTTTGGCCTCAGGGGCCAAAATCCACAGTATCTTTTCTTCACCTGAGATGTGGGGCCATCTGAAAACTAGCCAAGAGCACAGAAGAGCTCAGAGCTCAAGTGGGTGCTGGTGGCCAGACCAGGACCCTATGCCAACCGGACAAAGAAGAACACCAGGCCTCAGACCAGGCTGCAGCAAGAAGCTGGACATGCCCATCCCCAAGTGTGGGAAGGAAAGAGGCTGAGGCCACAGCAAGCATGTCCGTGCCACAGTGCCAGTGTTTTGTGGGCAGCAAATAAGACATTTGCCTAGTGGGAACACACAGGCCAGAGTAGTGGCTCCCTAAGTCTCTTCCTGGATCCTCCAGGGCAGAAGCTATACATACTTATCACCATTCTCTTGTCATCAGGATCCTGAGTCCCACAAGGACTCTGCTTCTCACTTGTCATCTCTCTTTGCCAGGCAGTGACTCTCAGGCCAGTGTTGGACCTCCATTCACAGAGACAGAGCAAGAAATGGCCAGGCCACAGTAGGGATTGCCCCCTTCTCCCAGGATAAGTCACTCCATCTTAGACTTTCCACTAGCCCCAGTGCATTTGTATCACATGGCAGAGGTCCATGGGCCTCATTGCTCACCAACATCAGTCTATAGGGTGAACTAGATGGTTCTGGATCACTGGAATGGCTCAGGCAGGCACCCTTTGAAAAGCCCTGCAGCCTGCCAGCTTTTTTGCCCCATAACCTCACTGCCCACAAGTTCCTGTGGGTTCTTGTGGGTGAATATCTGTGGCCCTGCAGTGAGAGCTTGGGCTGTCAGGACCCCTTTGGGGAAGCTGCCCAGACCCACCTCCAAGCTTCTTAATTCCTGAAATTCGGGGGCTTTTTTTTTTTTTTTTTTTTTTTTTTAGAACTTTTCTCTTTGGAGAGAGCAAGTTTCAGTGATGAGGACCCAGAAGCTCAGGCCCCATCTTGAGGAGAGTCTGTGTGAGAATGGGCCTATCTTGTTCTTCGGTTGCCTCAGGCTCTCCAAGGAGGCCTTCTGGTGGAATCCACCTGGTGCTCATCAGATTCAGAATTCTTTCCTCCCTTTAGGCAACAGCTGAGTGCCTGCCCACCCAATCACTGCCACGCCCTCCCACCAGCCACCTGCCATCAGCCATCCCATGAGACTGAGCAGTCCTTAGAACTGAGGCTGTTCAGGTAGTAGAGTTCTACCTTGTGTTCTACTGCAAGCCCTTGAGTTCCTCACTAATGGGAAGGAAGGAGAAGGGCATAACTATCTTATCCCTGGACCACATGGGCCCAGCCCCTCCTGGCCACATCCTCCTTGAAGGCTAGACCCCAGCTCCTTCCTTTCCAGAACCTCTCTATTCCTTTAGGCGCTAGCATTTCCCGCTCAGTACCTGGCGCTGGAAGAGCACAAACCCCAGCCTCTTCGGGCACACTTGAGTTATAACTGCCTCAGAACAAAGCTAGGGGCTAGGTCTCTGAATTATGAGCTGCTTCCCTGCTGCTGATAGCCCAAAAGGGAGATTATGTTTGCCTAGCTCCATTAGAGAAAAGACACATTTCTTGTCAGTGGTATTTGGTCTCCAGGAGGAGTTGGCCAACAGTATTTATATGTCCCCTGCTGTTTCTGCAGAGTGGCACCTTCTAGCCCAAGATCCAGCCATTATTCCTTTCCTCTCCTCTCCTGCAAAGTTGCTCACCTCAGCTGTGGCTGGGGGAGAGGTGTGAACGGACCAGTATTCTGGCGCTGGCCTCCTTCCTTGGCATAGATGGAAACTCTGTTTCCCTTTGTCCAAGGCCCGCTCTACCCTGCATCCATAGCATGTGGATGCCAGGAACTGGGCCTCTCTGCAAGACTAAAAGTACCCTCATTCCCACAGCCCTCCCTTTTCTTGGGAAGCCACAGGTGGAACCAGACCTGAGCCACAATTCTTGGGCTGTATGCTCTTCCCTCCAGCAGGCACACCAGTCCTTGCCTGAAAACCCTTTGTGCATCCCAAATCCAGTCAGTAGGCAGAGAACCAGTAGGGTGGGAACAGCTTGTATGTTACCAGAGGCCTTTTGGGGGGCAACTCCTGCCCACACCCTGGCTGTGCACTAGCTCTAGGATGGGGCAGTCTGTGCCTCCTGCCCCCTGTGCTCCCTGCTTTTCCTGTTAGGCCAGGGCAGTTGGAGAGCCCTGACTTGGCTCTGGTGAGGAGCTCTGTGGCCTGCATTCTGTCTGCATTCTGTCCCATCAGCCCGTTCCACTCTGCTCTGCTCACTTCTGTTCTCTGTCCTCTTCTGACAAATCCCGGAGGCTGCAGATATTCACTCCTTGCTGCACTGTCTCTCAGCTTGCCTCACCCTGAGTACTCTTCAGACGTCAGTCCACTCTGCTGCTATCCTCTTAAGCAGCTTCTGTCCTTGGTCACTCTCCCCCATGGGCCACAGTGTCTCACGTGGCCAGTGTTTTTGGGGGGCTGGCATGCCACTCACACATGTGCTGGCTACACAGTGCACACCTGGAGAAGCCATAGGCTGTAAGATGGGCTTCTCCCTGAGGATGGCTCAGAAGTAACCTCCCTTCATGCCATCTGTTTCCACCCTTCAGCAGTGCCAGCAGCCCCCAGCAGCTGGAGCCTGGATAGCGGAGCCCGAGAGGCCCAGCCCTTCCTGTCTGCCCACATGGGGCGCATCCTGGCCCCCCCAGTGCCTCCCCGAAGCCTGCTGCATGGTAAGAAGACCTCCAGCGGGTCCCCCAGATAGCCCCTGGTTTCAGACTCGACTCAGAGGCGAGGGTAGCAGCCCTCGAGACTAAGAAGATGGGCCGTTCTCTGGGCTGACTCAGCCAAGGAAGAAATATCCCCACCACAGGAAGAAGCCTGTTGGGCTTTGGGGTCGTGAGGTTTCCAAGTACAGCAGGTGAGCTCAGGAAGGCCTTCCCAACCAGGGGGGCTGAAGACAATGGAACAGACTGTGCTGGCCGGCTCCTCACCAGCCTGTCGGAGAGCTACAACTGCCTGTGGCCCACCGTTCCATGGGCTCGGTCGTACTTGACCTTCTTGACCTTCTGTGTGGCACAGGTGCCTTTTACTCCAGCAGCCTGTTTTGGAGAACTTCAGTGAAAAAAGAGGTTTTTCTGTGACCTTCAATGCTGAGGGGTGCCCAGGAGACTCTTCCCACAGCTGTGCAGTTGGAAGATGTGCCAGCACACAGCCCAAGAAAGCCCCAGCTAAGGCTCTTGTTCTATTCCCTTTGCAGGTCATTACTCCCTACACTTTGACGCCTTCCACCACCCCCTGGGTGACACCCCCCCGGCCCTGCCTGCCCGGACTCTGCGCAAGGTAATGTATTGAAGCAACAACCCCACAAGAGTGTGAAAGGAATCTTCTTGTCTGCTCTGGAATCTCCTGGGTCTACAAAAAAGAACCACAGCCCTTCCGTGCTCCTCTGTCCCAGAGCAACCAGCCTGGCAGAAGCTGGGGGTGGCCAGAGCCACACTTGTGATGCAGATGACCCATGTGTCCTGCAATCAATGCAATGGGGACAGGGAGGTCAGAGGGTCCTGGGGACAGCAACACACGAGTACCCTGAATGCGTCAGCAAGGGGCAGTGAGGGGCTTGGGGGCTCCCTGCTGACACCACTAGGTATCGATGCACTATAGTTCAAGAAGTGAAAAAACATTTCCATGGTAGATCAGAGAGCATTTTACACTAGAGGCCAGTCAGAAGCAAGAAACAGGAGGCAGCAAAGCCTTATGAAAACTCCTTTTCTGCATGTTGGAAAAGACAGACTCTGTCACAGATTTTAGCAACAGAATGCATTCATCTGGCCCATGTCCCCTGGGGTTCTTCCTGCTCGCTGCACTGGCCTGCCCACCCAGCCCTTCTGTCAGCACCCCAGAGCCACATGGGATATAAATGCCTAGCAGCCAGGCCGGGGCCATTTTTGTCCACAGAAATGTAGCTGATTCTGGGGTTCCACTGGCTTGCTGGGAGGCAGCTGCTGAAGAAACAAATGTGTAGCCAATATGTGCGGGTACTTGGTCCTCTCTTCACCTAGTGGGCCAGCCCACCTGTCTGGAGAAAGGGATTCTAATATGCCCACCCTTTCCTTTGCAGTCTCCTCTCCACCCTATCCCAGCCTCCCCCACAAGCCCCCAGTCAGGTCTGGACGGCAGCAACTCTACACTGTCTGGCAGTGCCAGCAGCGGCGTGTCCTCCCTGAGCGAGAGTAACTTTGGGCACTCCTCAGAGGTCCCACCTCGAACTGACACCATGGACTCCATGCCGAGCCAGGCCTGGAATGCAGATGAAGATCTTGAGCCACCCTACCTCCCTGTCCACTACAGCCTCTCTGAGTCCGCCGTTCTGGACTCCATCAAGGCCCAGCCATGCCGAAGCCACTCAGCACCGGGGTGTGTCATCCCTCAGGACCCCATGGACCCACCTGCGCTGCCACCCAAGCCCTACCACACCCGCCTGCCAGCCCTGGAGCACGATGAAGGCGTGCTGCTACGTGAAGATGCTGACCGGCCTCGGGGCCTGCACCGCAAGGCCTCGCTGCCCCCAGGGAGCGCCAAGGAAGAGCAGGCCCGCATGGCCTGGGAACATGGCCGAGGGGAACAGTGAGGGGCAAGGAGGCAGCTGGGACGCCGCCCTCTGTGAGCAGCTTGCCCATCCACTCCAGGTCTGAAAAGCAAGTCCCCTCGCCAGGGAGCCAGAGAGGCCTGGCACTCAGGAGAGAACCACCCCGAGTCTACGTTCTACTGCCGTGAACTTGTGTGTTGCCATGTACAGAGGCCGCAGCAGCATGAAGGGTTGTGGCTTCTCTTTTTATTTCATTTTCTACGTTTCCATTCTATGGGTTTTCCTTTCTTTCCTTTGTGCAGTAGATGCTTTCTTCCTCCTGCAGTTCCAGACCACGTGGAGCTATATGGAGATATTGCACAGAGAGAATTGCTTTGCAGCTTTGCAGGGCCCAGGGGTAGGAGCTCCAGGCCCTCCCTCCAGGGCAGAGATGCACAGAAGAATGGAAATTGCACTAGGGACTTCTTCTGTTGCTGTGTGGACAGAAGAACTCATGGTTGTATTCAGGGATCGCAAGGACCACGTGGACTACATGTCACAGGTGGACAAGGGAGCTACAAGCCGTTTTGCACAAATGCCTACCCACCTGCCCACTCTTCCATCCAGGAGTGCGAGACTGAGGGGCTGCTTGAGCCAACCTGCCAGCTCAGGCATGTGACCTGGCCTAACTGCATGCCCAGGGCACACTGCCAAGCTTCCATGGGCCAGCCCTGTCTCTCACTCTACCTTGGAGTTTTCCATCGCTTTTATTTGACCATTTGCTCCCTTACATTCTCCATACACCTCATGCCCTGCAGGAGCCCCCTTGATGAATGGATCTGCAAAGGTTATCTCCCACTCTCTGCCCCCTGGCGCTTGTGTGGGGGTGTGGAGCCAGAGGCCCTAGCAACCTTCTTCCCCATGGCCCAGGAGGCTAAGTGTTGAGAGACAAGCTGGTATAGAGCGAGGCTGGGGTGTGGCAGGGGCCAGAAATCCTCTTTCAGAAGTGGCCAGAATGCCTGTCATCCAGTTCCTGAATCAGGGATTTTCAGCACTACCTCTGAGCAGTGGGGCTGGCTGCCCAGCCAGGCTTCCAGCCCTGAGGACTCGTGGTAAGGTTCAGCAAGCTTCTAGGTAAAGAGGGTGGGAGGAAGCCCCTCCTTTGGAAGCAGAGAGCCACACAGGTTGAATTATCCTCTCTCAAGTGGCCAACTGTAGCTCACCGCCCCCCCCCCCCTCCCTCCAAGCCCACGGGGACCACCACTCAGGGTTCAGGGTGGGCAGGAGGGCAGTTTCTCCAGCCTTCCCAGTCTTTTGGGCAGAGCGCAATGGTATCTTTATAGGAAACTTTTTCAGGTCAGGGCACGGATTTTTCTCTTGGTTTATTATTTGGGGGTGGGGGGGATAAGGTGGGGTGGTAATAGTATTTTACCAGGGTGCTTCTAAGTTACTTAAAAAAAAAGTCTACAAAATTTTTTTTTCATTTGCATAAGTTCACAACTTTGATGGTCACAAGGCTGCCTTCTCCTTATTGAGCAGATGTGTTCTCCCCTAGTTCCTCTTCTGGCCAGGCCCTGGGCCCTAGACATCCATCCTTTCCCCCACAGCCCACCTTTCCAAACAGACAAGGCCAGCCAAGGTGTTCTTTTCTTATAAACAAATGCTTATTGAACAGGAAATGCCAGCAAGTAACCAATTGGGTAGATGGAGGGCTACATTACCTTCAGGGCATCTGGGGGTGTCTCCCACCAGTGTGGGTCATTTCTGATAATTATAAGGATAGCTCTAGGTAGAGTGGGTGAGTCATGGCAACCCTGACCTCAGAGGGCAGGCGTAGAGTATGTGGTGTTCACAAGTGTTAGAGAGTTGGGGGCTAGCTCTGGATTTGAATTTTAGGTAGAAGGGCATCTTTAGATTTTAGGGCACTTCTGAACCTCAATCCCTGGACAAGGCAGTCATCACATAAGAACATCGACCTTCTCCACCTTGTAGCACAGGAGGGTAGGGAGGGCAGTGTGGGCTGTGGGTTCGTTTGGCCTTGCTTTTTAAGGTAAGCTAGGTTTGTCTTCCCTTTCCATTTTCCCTAACTGGATGAAAGGACATAATCCAAATCCCTTTTTTTGGAGAACGGCCAGTCTGAGGGGAAGTGGGAGGCCAGAAATGAGAATCCTCTGAAAAGATTGTGAAATACTGATTTTCATTCTTTCAAGCTTATTTGTAAATACCTATTTGAATGCTGTGTATTTGTACAGGAATTTGAGCAAAAAATGTATAGAGTGTGATGTCCAATTGGTATTCAGCCCTATAAATGTGTTTTTAACCTCTGGCATTCTGTGCTTATTTAAAATAAGAAAACTTCTAACCATTTTTTTTTTGTGTGTGTATTTATGTTTAAAAAAGTGGTTTAAAAATTATCTTATACCTGTACCAGAAAGCAAAGTTAAGAGGAAAAACAATTTGTACTAGTGTCCCAAAAGGTATTTTACTGTATATATTGTGGTAGCATGTTCTAAATCCAACAAGTAATGTGAATTTTAGATGTAAATATCTGCCACTTGATTCTCCCCCTTTCCCCACTCCTTTGACTGCTGTGATGTGAATTAAAGATGAATACCTGATACTGACCCACTGAATTCACTGAATGGGAGCAGCCCAAGTGCCCCTCTCCATCCCTTGTCGCTGGGCTCCAAGCCCTTTAGCCCCATAGAAACCTCTGCACGGAGCACGGAGCCAGCCTTTTCCACGCCCTGCCTTCAGACAGCCAGCCAAGCCCTGCACTTGGAAGGGAGGGCAGCCAAAGAGGAAACCCCCTCAAGTGCTCGTCGGCTGACTCGCGGGCCCCCACCCAGGAGGCGCCCCCGGCAGCCAGAGATCCTGAGGCTCGGTGGGAAAGCCGGAGGCGGCGGGCCAGTCCTTTAGCTCCCCGCTGAGGCGGGCCGGCTCGGATCGTACAGCCACAGCACCTAAGGAGGCCAGGCGCTCCCCGAGGCCTAGGACGGCCGCTCGGAGGGGGCCCTTCCAATGAGAAATCCTCCAGCCCAGCTTCTGTCCACCCCGGCCGGCGTCCAGTTAGCTCCTACAGGACGGGTTCCGGCCTGATGCGGACATTCAGACCCGGTCGGCAAGCCTCGCGGGCGCAAGAGCTCCCGCAGACGTTCCCGAAGCCTGGATCCTCCGCCCACGGTATCGTTTGAAAAAAGAAAGAACCTCCCCGAAACCTGGCCTGCAGCGGTCTGCTCTCCCTGCCTGCCCTTGGGGCCCCGGGGCGGGGAGGGGTTTTTCGGGCAGACGTGGGTCCCAGAGCAGGGACTACTCGGGACAAGTCTGGCGCAAAGCTGAAGCCGAACCGCACACCAGTCCTCTGCGCCAGTCAGCGGCGCCCCGCCTCTGTCACAGCTGCTGCCCCTACTCAAGATGGCGGCCCGGACCCCTTCCGCCGCCTTCGCGGCCGCTTCCTGCCGGCCCCCCTGGTTCAATCAGCGGCCGACAACTGTCTAGGGCCAAGGGCGGGCGAAGCTACCAGCCAATAAGAAAGGGCAGCGTGGAGCGGCCCGTCTGGGCTCCCGGGCGCGTGGACCAATGAGAGCGCGGCGTGTGGGAGGGCGCGGGGTCCGCCCGCCAATGGGGAACTACGGCGCGCGGCCGGGACCCGGAGGCAGCTCCTCACGGCGGGCGCGGTTCAGTCCGGCAGCGGCGGCGGCGGCGGCGGCGGCGGCGGCGGCGGTGGTGGAGGAGGAGGAGGAGGAGGAGGAGGATGTGGGCCACGCAGGGGCTGGCGGTGGCGCTGGCTCTGAGCGTGTTGCCGGGCGGCCGGGCTCTGCGGCCAGGCGACTGCGAAGGTGCGGCGGGGCCGGGGTCCGCGCACCGAGGCCGGCCTGGCGGCGGCTCTGAACCCACCCAGACCACGGAACGGCCGAGAGGCCGGGGCTGGAACGGGCGGGGGCGGCGGCCGTCCCAGCGGGGTCCGCCCGAAGAGGGGCGGACGCCGGCCTAGAAAACAGTTCCTGGGCCTAGGAAACTGGTCCAACAAGAAAAAGTTGGGACTAGATCGTGCAGAAAACTTGGCTTGAAATTGAGATAACGCCGGAGTTTCTTTCCTTTCCCATCACGGGGCAGAGGCTCTCCCTGGCCCAGGTCGGGAGTCCCCAGGGCCGGCCATGGGCACCATTCTGGGGCCGGTGGGCCTGCGAAGCCGCACCTCGGGTTCGATGTTGTATTTGGAAATGAGAAGCATTTGGATTGTTTTTGTCTTCGCCCTCCGGTTTGGCCTCTTCTGAGGTCACAGTGAGTCCATCCCAAGGACACGTGTTCAATCTCGGCTTAAACTTTATGGAAGGAGCAGGGAGGAGCCATGTGTGGGTCACTGGGTGATGCTCGTTCCCCATGTGCCCTAGGTGTACCAAGGGACCCCAGCAACCCCGGAGGTGGGTTCTGCCCACCCGTGGGCACCTGAGAAAACCCGGTGATGGAAAAACTCATCTTTCACCTTGTCTGCTATTTAAATTGATGACGGAGTTCCCTCCTGGTGGATTGGGGTGCACCTTGGTGATTGCTGAGCATCTCCCTTCCCTCTCTTTTCCAGTCTGTATCTCTTATCTGGGAAGATTTTATCAGGACCTCAAAGATCGAGATGTCACATTCTCACCATCCTCTGTTGAAAAAGAGCTTATAAAATTCTGCCGGGAAGCAAGAGGCAAAGAGAATCGGTTGGTGAGTAGCTGGTTACCCTCCCTGGCTGGCCCTGCCCACTTGCCTGTTCAGGAGGTTAACTGTTCTGTTAGTATGCTAGTGTGGGACTCCAGTCTCCAGTGTTTTCATGAATTCTGCAGTTGTGAGGTTTTGTTACCCTGTTAGTATTGAATGAGCACGTACTGGGTGCTGGGCACTGGGAGTATCAGTGGGGAGAAATGACAGGCAAACAAATGACAGCAGTGGGATGAGTGTCCAGCAGAAAATAGACCACGGTGCTCTGGCAGAGAGGGGAGATGCTGATTTAGGCAAAATAGTCAAGAATCTCTCTGAGGAAGAGTTGTCATTGCAAGGCAGGAGGGAAGAGCATCCCAGGAAGAGGGAACAACCATGTGAGTGTTCAGAGGCCACGTGCAAGGACACAAGATAACAAAGTGGGCACAGGGTATGCCAGTGCTGAATTGGGACAAGAGCCCTAATGAAATGATGATTTTTGTAGCTTTAATTTCCCTGGCAATCGCTGGTTTATCTTTTTTCATTTTTATTTATTTATTTTTTAATTTTTTAAATGTTTTTATTTATTTTTGAATGAGAGAGCATGAACGGGGGAGGAGCAGAGAGAGAGGGAGACACAGAATTGGAAGCAGGCCCCAGGCTCTAAGCTGTCAGCACAGAGCCAGATGCGCGGCTCGAACTCACAAACTGTGAGACCTTGACCTGAGCCGAAGTCAGACGCTTAACCGACTGAGCCACCCAGGCGCCCCTGTGTGTCTTTTTTTTTAAAGGTCTGAATCCTGGCGACTCTTAAACTTATTTGGAGGTTGTCAGCTCTGGGACTGAGCATGTATTAAGAGCCCAGGGTTTACGCTGACTGAATCTGACCGCTGGTACAGAGAGGGCATGGGGAAAGGGGGTCCTGGCAAAGAGATGTTTAGAGATATCAGTGTGTTGTGGAGGAGAAGGCTTTCAAGGGAAACCTCCTGAAGGTCATTGTCCTTTCTTGCTGCAGTGCTACTACATTGGGGCCACAGATGACGCTGCCACTAAGATCATCAACGAGGTGTCGAAGCCCCTGGCCCACCACATCCCTGTGGAGAAGGTCTGTGAGAAGCTCAAAAAGAAGGACAGCCAGATCTGTGAGCTAAAGTATGGTGAGTGTGGCTAAACCTTATTTAACAAACACGGACCCTCTGAGCTCAGGCATTAGGAGTCAACTTTGTAGCTGGGAGAGGCAGGTGAGAAACGAGAGCCTCGTGAGTTTTATAGCCGGGTAGACTGTGCTAAGTGAGGGGCAGGGTGGATCTGGCCTTATGGGTGGAGGTCTGAATAGGGCTCACTGAGGAGGTGACATTCAACATACTTTGGAGGCAGGCGGTGGATTAGCCAAGGGGAACAGCTAAGGGAAGAACATTCCAGGCTGAGCAAACAGGCAGTGCAGAGGCAGCCAGAGGCATGGCGGGTAGACAGGGCACAGAGGGCCTTGCAGATTGGTGAAGATTTGGCTTCAGATCTTTAATCTGAGTCAAGTTGGGAACATGGGATTTTGAGCAGAGAAGGGATGTGGCCTGACCTTTCCTGGCCATAAGCTCTGAAGGCCCAGCAATCTTCCTCATTTTGAAGAGAAATGCTGTGTGCGGACAGGCAGGCCAGGAGTTCCAGCTGCTGCAGCATCTCTCTTGCCGACATTACTGGTGGGGAAAAGCAGGCCTCAGAAACAGGACCAGGAATAGTTGTCCTCGTCTGTAAAGTTTAAGCAGCACCAGCATATTTTACTGTGACTTGAGTGTCCCAAGGGCCTGTGTTTGTCCACTTGTGTCAAGGATGCCCAGTCTCCTGACCGTGACCTGACAGGCTGTTGGCTCAAGGTCTCTCTGTGGTCACAAGTGGTTGTGGAGAGAGTAAGCTCTTGACCAGGGCCTGTGTTGGGAAATTGGAGCTAGGGGGTCTCTCTGCTCTGTCACCGTGGAGCTGTCATTCTACAGTGACTTGATCTCTACCGTGACTATTTTTCAAGGCACTTGGATTGGGAACCACATTTCTCCTGTAAAGTTCCTCCTGTAAGAACCATGTAGCCCCCATACCTGTCCTTGGCAATACTGCATGTCTGGGTGGATGCTGCCAGCGTGAGACCAGCCTTCCGGTCAAAGGGCCCAGGCCAGTTCCGCCAGTTCAGGGCAGTGGGCACAGACACACACCTGCAGGTGTCTGGAAACGTCTGTCCCTCTCAGACCAGTAGGACTGCTTGTTTTAGCGGATGGGAGGCTGTGCTGGGGTGACCCATCCCAGGACTATGAGGGTCCGTGGCCGCTCCCACGAGCTCTCCCTACTCTCTCCTCCAGACAAGCAGATTGACCTGAGCACAGTGGACCTGAAGAAGCTCCGGGTTAAAGAACTCAAGAAGATCCTGGACGACTGGGGGGAGACGTGCAAAGGCTGTGCGGAGAAGTCTGACTACATCCGGAAGATTAATGAACTGATGCCTAAATATGCCCCCAAGGCAGCCGGTTCACGGACTGATTTGTAGTCTGCCCGCCCCCCGCTGCACCTGTGGGGAAAGCATTCCACTTGCATCTTCCCTGCAGCCTTTTTGTAATTTATTTTTTAGGCAGGCTCCTGACAATGTCAGGTGTGAAGCCTGGAGCTCTCCTGCCGATGCTGGCTCTACAGCGCCCCCTGGGGGGTTCACTTTGTTCTGTTGCTGGTTTACTCTAGGACTTCAAAGTGTGTTTGGGAATTTTTTATTAAAGGAAGAACATTTCTAGCTGTCCCTGGAGAATTAAAGTGAATCTGAAATAGGATTTCAGCCCTAACGAAGATCCCAGCAGTTTATGCTTTCCAGTTCACAAGAGTTGTCTGCTATCTTCACATCTGCCCCTTGGCCGCCAGTGCCGGAGATGCCAGGCAGGACACGGGCTGAGGCATGGGGGTTCGTGCAGGACTGGAGGCAAGCCCGGGAGAAGACTGGGTCCCATGCCTCACCCCGAGGTGACTTGGAGTGGAAGTCCCACCTGGGGAGCTGGAGGCCGAACAGCCTCTTGGCAGAGCACAGGGGGTTGAATCTGGTGTGCAAGGGAGGGGCTTATATCAGGGCTGGGTCCGAGCAGGACTGAGGGTATGTTTAGTATGGTTTTCTGGAATGATGACTTCAGTAGCTGCCTGTGTTCAGTACCATCACATTTCTAAAGATGCTCTTGGGCTGGCTTCCTCCACCACGCACCATCCAGATCTGGCCATCTACTTGGTCATCTGAGTTTGTGGTGTGGGGTCAGTCCCAAGCCTCTGATGCCTAATTGGGGTTTTGTGAGATATGCAGGGGTCGGTTTATACAAAGAGTCAGTGAGAGCTTGCCTTTTGCCTTTGTTTACCCAAGATAAGTCTAAAATAGTTGAGGTCTTGTCCCCAGTGTCTCCAGAGTCTGGTTTTTTTAGTTACTTCTGGGGTTGGCTCTTGGGGAACCCAGTTGTCAGTGTAAGCTGTGGCTTGGTGGACACCCCTCTACTTCTCGGGCCTGCAGAGACCACCTGAAGGGAAAGACCAGTAGTGGTTTTCCAAGAAAGACTTCAGTCTTCCTTTTTTGCAGTTTATTTATACAGTTGCTAAATTCAGTTTGCCTACACAGGCCTTGTCACAGCCTGCAGTGGCATCCACTACTGCAGTGGCCCCACATTTTGCACATCTGCAACACCACGTCTAAGAGGAAAGCAAGGCTGAGCCACTTCTCAGGCCAAGACTTCCTTGTTTTGGAGAATGAGCTGTTAGGATCTGACAAGCGCAGTGTCCTGAGCCCCTTACAGGCACTGGGAAAATCCACAGCTAAAGGCAGAAGCCTTAGGAGATGGATGGCCATGGCCTATAGGCCACACTGAACACAAGAACAGGGAAAACAACAACCGCTCCCACTGTAGGGCTGACCCCCGAGGTTATCTATGAAAGGGTTAACTCGTCCCTTCTGGAAGTGTAGGTCAGTTCTGGCGATGTTACAGGTGTTTTCGTGTAAGCTTTCCCCCTTGTACCTGCCTCAGCTGTTCCAGGAGTGGTTTGTTTATGGTTGTGGGAGGAGGAGGAGCTGGTAGGCTTTAACCCACCCCACAGTTGCCTTGCTGAAGTTGGATCAGGTTCTGCAATGCTTCCAACAGCTCTCGGGGGAATGAAGCCATCCTGAGGGGGCTTGGGCGCCTGGGCAGAATTAATTCCACCCACCCCACTGGCCCCACATCTCGCCTGGAGGTGAACAGAAGGGCACTGGTCAGCCAGAGGTAAGCGTGGCAAGCTGTGGTAACTACTGGATTTGGCTTTGTCTTCACCCATGGCTCCGTGGCCCTGTCCTTAGAGCCCACTGTCTGCTCAGGTGGCTGCAGCAGAGGGTAGGCCCAGTGGCGCCAAGGAGCCTATTCCCACTTGGTAAACGGCAGGTTTGCTGGCTCGCCTGCCAGGTCTGGCCTTGTGCATTCAGAGCCCATGGCCTCGCGGCCTTTACGGCGACCACTGCATAGGATACCAGAACGCTGAGGATGCCTGTTCTGTGGGCGGTGGGTCCTGGACGGGGCCTACGGAGGTTCTCGCGCCTGTCCATTCCGGACCCTAGTCGGGAGACGGCCGTGGTGGGGATTTGGGGGAGGCCACGTAAAGAGCCACTGGGTTAAGACCCGGGAGCCCGGCGCCCACAGACGCTGCCACTCCTACTCCACGCGTCGTGGGACACCCAGGGCCCGCAGCCCACGGGGGTCAGTGTCAGTGCAAGCCAGCCTGGCTCTCAGGAGGGCCATGGATTTCCGCGTAGCCCAGAGCCTTGGCCGCGGGGTGGCGTCAGAGCTCACTTTCAAGACCACCCGGGGTCACGTGGCACGGAGAGGCGCCGTCCGATGACGTATGCCGGCGCAGCTCTCGCCCCGCCCGCCGCCGGGTCACGTGACAGTCCGGCGCAGCCTGATAACGCGACGCCCGGCCCCTGGGCGCTGCTCCCGCCCCGCCCCGCTGCCACCGCCGCGCCGAGTCCTTTTGTCCAAGATGGCGGCGCCGGGGGCGCTGCCTCCTCGGCCGCCGCCGCCGCCGCTGTGAGGGGCCTGCGGGCCGCCCGCCCGCCCGCTGCGCCGGCGCCATGAAGAGGCAGAGCGAGCGAGACTCGAGCCCAAGCGGGCGCGGCTCGTCATCGTCGGCCAAGCGGCCGCGGGAGCGCGAACGGGAGGCGGAGGCGGGCGGGCGGCGGGCAGCGCACAAGGCCTCGGGCGGCGCCAAGCATCCCGTTCCAACGCGGGCCCGCGACAAACCCCGCGGGAGCGGGGGCGGCGGGGGTGGGCATCGCGACGGCCGCGGCGCCGGGGACGCGAATCACCGTGCGAGCAGCGGCCGCTCCTCGGGCTCGGGCGCCGGCGGCGGGGGACGCGGCGGCAAGGCCTCCGGGGACCCAGGCGCTTCAGGTGCTTCGCCCCGCGCGTCTCCGCTGCCGCCACCTCCGCCGCCGCCCGGGACCGAGCCCGCGGGTCCCGGCTCGTCGGCGGCCGCACCTGAGTACAAGACGCTGCTCATCAGCAGCCTGAGCCCTGCGCTGCCCGCCGAGCACCTCGAGGACCGGCTCTTCCATCAGTTCAAGCGCTTCGGTGAGATCAGCCTGCGCCTGTCGCACACGCCAGAGCTGGGCCGCGTGGCCTACGTGAACTTCCGGCATCCGCAGGACGCACGCGAGGCCCGCCAGCACGCCCTGGCCCGCCAGCTGCTGCTCTACGACCGGCCGCTCAAGGTGGAGCCCGTGTACCTGCGCGGCGGCGGCGGCGGCGGCAGTGGTGGCGGCGGTGGGAGCAGCCGGCGAAGCAGCAGCAGCAGCGCTGCCGCCTCCACGCCGCCCCCAGGTCCCCCCGCCCCCGCGGACCCGCTAGGCTACCTGCCACTGCACAGTGGCTACCAATATAAGCAGCGCTCGCTGTCTCCCGTAGCCGCCCCGCCGCTGCGGGAGCCCCGTGCTCGCCACGCCGCCGCAGCCTTTGCCCTGGATGCTGCCGCCGCTGCCGCAGTGGGACTATCCCGGGAGCGGGCCCTGGACTACTACGGGCTTTACGACGATCGCGGGCGTCCCTACGGCTACCCGGCCGTGTGCGAGGAGGACCTGATGCCTGAGGACGACCAGCGCGCCACACGCAACCTCTTCATCGGGAACCTGGACCACAGCGTGTCTGAGGTGGAGTTGCGGCGGGCCTTCGAGAAGTACGGCATCATCGAGGAGGTGGTCATCAAGAGACCTGCCCGTGGCCAGGGCGGTGCGTATGCCTTCCTCAAGTTCCAGAACTTAGACATGGCCCACAGGGCTAAGGTGGCCATGTCAGGCCGGGTGATTGGCCGCAACCCCATTAAGATAGGCTATGGCAAGGCCAACCCCACCACTCGCCTCTGGGTGGGTGGCCTGGGACCTAACACCTCACTGGCCGCTCTGGCCCGGGAGTTTGATCGCTTTGGGAGCATTCGAACCATTGATCACGTCAAGGGAGATAGCTTTGCTTACATCCAGTATGAGAGCTTGGATGCAGCTCAGGCTGCCTGTGCAAAAATGAGGGGCTTTCCCTTGGGTGGTCCAGACCGAAGGCTGCGCGTGGATTTTGCCAAAGCAGAGGAGACTCGATATCCCCAGCAGTACCAGCCCTCACCCCTCCCCGTGCATTATGAGCTGGTGCCAGATGGATATACCCGGCACCGAAACCTGGATGCTGACCTGCGGGTGCGGGATAGGACCCCCCCACACCTCCTGTACTCAGACCGAGACCGGACCTTTTTGGAAGGGGACTGGACCAGCCCTAGTAAAAGCTCTGACCGGCGAAACAGCTTGGAGGGCTACAGCCGCTCGGTGCGCAGCCGGAGTGGAGAACGCTGGGGAGATGGGGACCGGGGCCTGCCCAAGCCCTGGGAGGAGAGGCGGAAGCGGAGGAGCCTTTCCAGTGACCGCGGGAGGACAACCCACTCCCCTTACGAGGAACGGAGCAGGACCAAGGGTGGTGGGCAGCAGGTGGACCGGGGCTCTGATCGCACTCCTGAGCGCAGCCGTAAGGAGAACCACGCCAGTGACGGGACCAAGGAGTCAAGCAGCAATTCTCTCAGCAACAGCAGACATGGGGCTGAGGAGCGGAGTCACCACCACCACCATGAGGCTCCAGACTCTTCCCACGGGAAGAAGACACGAGAGAGCGAGCGCAATCATCGGACCTCTGAGGCTGAGCCTAAGCCTCTGGAAGAGCCAAAACACGAGACCAAAAAGCTCAAGAATCTTTCTGAGTATGCCCAGACACTGCAGCTGGGTTGGAATGGGCTCCTAGTGTTGAAAAACAGTTGCTTCCCGACATCTATGCACATCCTAGAGGGGGACCAAGGGGTTATCACCGGCCTCCTCAAAGATCACACTTCTGGGAGCAAGCTGACCCAGTTGAAGATCGCCCAGCGCCTGCGACTGGACCAGCCCAAGCTCGATGAGGTCACACGGCGCATCAAGCAGGGGAGCCCCAATGGCTATGCAGTGCTTCTAGCCACCCAGGCAACCCCCAGCGGGCCTGGCACTGAGGGGATGCCCACGGTGGAGCCAGGCCTACAGAGGCGGCTTCTCAGGAACCTGGTCTCCTACTTGAAACAGAAGCAGGCCGCGGGGGTGATCAGCCTGCCGGTGGGTGGTTCCAAGGGCAGAGACAGCACGGGCATGCTCTATGCCTTCCCGCCCTGTGACTTTTCACAGCAGTACCTCCAGTCAGCACTGAGGACATTGGGCAAGCTAGAAGAAGAACACATGGTGATAGTTATAGTAAGAGACACTGCCTAGCCCAGATCTGTTTCCAGCTCCGCATTTGTGTCACAAAAGCAGTCATTTTAAAATCTGATTCCCCACCTCCTACTCCCTTGGTTTGAATTCTCTGCTGGGTTATTTTGGTTCATTTGGTGGGGGACCAGAGTCCTGACCCCTACCAACACTAAGTTCTTAGATTTTTGAGGGTTTTTTTTACAGCGATGAGCAAAGGGACTCCTGTCACATTGATTTCTAGTGTACAAGATACTGTCTGCTGTGTTCTGTATTTTTTTATTTTTTAACTAACTGTATGGAAAGTTGTCAGTAAAGCCTTTGTCAGAGGATGGATTTTTAATCCTGTTCAGAGTCTTGGTTTAATCAAGTTTTTCCCCACTGCACACAAATGCGCCATCTTTGCGGCACTGGTGTAGCTCAGAGTTCTGATGGATTGTCCGCTATCAGTCCCTCAGCTCTTTGGGCTGAGTCAGGACTGCGTTCACATTTTTAACCTTGGCTGAGAGCAGGTGGGCTTCAATTTGCCTCTGGACCCTACCTTGCCTGGCTGAGCAAAGCCCATGCAAAGGAAAGGGGTGAGCCTAAGGTCTATAACCAGCAGCTGTGGTAGTTTTGGAGTTTTTGTTCTCTTGCCCTAAACGTGCGTGTTCATCCACTTGAGGTGTAGCTGTTGGACAAGGTGCCTGATCTTGAGGTCTTTTTGCGAGCCGGTAGTCTAGCAGTTGTGTGGTCTTGTAGTCATGGGGAAGAACAGTGTAATATTGGTGCCAAGGGGCCTCGTTCTCACATATCCACGCAGGCTCCCCCTCTTGTTCAGCCTCGCAGCCTTAATGTGGTAGCCCAGGAATGCTCAGTTGGAGACTGAGCTGCCTCAAACTCCCAGGGACACTAGAGGCCAGATGTCGGAATGGAGGGTGACAGGAAGCTTCTCTGGGCTAATTCTTGAACTTGACCCAATGTTTGTGAATTCTGGTTCTTCCTTTGGTTATTCATGGCTGATGTGTCAAAGGAACAGGCCTCTGCCCAGTAACTAGAGCTTTTGTGAGGGACATTGAATCCCCAGACGGAAGAATTTTTGCAATGCTGCAAGGGAACATGATGGGTTAGGAGGATGCTCTTAACTGGCTTACCTGTTTCTCAGGTGCAATGTAAGAGAGAGTGCCTCAGCCTCTTGCCCTGCTGCTGAGGTGGAACCACTGGAATAAAGGTGCTTCTGTGGGGAATGCGGTCACAGGTACCAAGCTTTGGCTTGTTGGCTTGAATGGCTTTGACTAGCACTGCCCAAGCTAGGGGGCAATGTGGAGGCATCCTTGAGCTGGGAGGGACTCTTTAAAGAATTACTAATGCTGTCATCACTGGTCTCTAGTGAGGTCATAGGGCAAATGAAGCCAGCACCATTGGAGACCAGGGAGGGAAACCAGTCATACAGCAGTTGTCACCATGTCCCAAAAGGCTCATTGTCAGAGCTGAGGGACAGCAGAAGCCCCAGTAAGAGAAATGAACCCCCAAAAGGCCAGGAACTCTAGGTTCTGTGGGCCATGCCACTCTCCTGGCCTGGCCCACTACCCCAGCTGGGGCAAGGCAACACAGGTGACAACCAGATGTTTTGAGACAGTTGTGAAGTGGAAGCTGAGGCTCAGTGTATCCTGCATGGAGAGTACATGCTTGTCCACAAGGACAATGAAGGAGGTGGCTTTTAGGGACCTTGGAGATTTAAAATGAACAGGGTAAGGTGCCTGGGCAAGTACTGCTCACTGGGCTAAAGCTGGTACTCATGAGAGAACAAGCATGTTCACAACAGAAAACCTTAACAAAGGAGGTGTTAAATGTGTTTATTTGTCTGTTTGTACTTGAGCTGTGGCAACACCTGCAGGGTATCTAAGCAAGTCTATGGTGGGGGGGTGGGGCAGCTGACCACAGCTCCACCATCCTGGGGTAGCTCATAATGACAGGAGTGGCCCTTATCTTGTTCAGAGCAAGCAAGGTAGGGGTGACCTGAAGGCACAACACAGGGCTTCCTGCAGATCTTCGAGAAATGCCTGGGTCACACACAGGCCAGAGGTGCCTTGCCCCTTAAGTCCCAAACTTCTTTGGGCTGATCCTTCATAGAGTGGGTGCTCAGAACCCAGAATACTACACCTCCTAGCATTCCCAGATGGAAACCTGGAGAAGACACTTCAACTCTTGACTTGTCCGCTCTTCAGGGATAGGTGTTCTCTGTTCCCAAAAGGAAATACAGAGTTTTAGTAAAGAGCCACGCCTACTGTGTGACCTTCCTCCTCCTCTTCCTTGGACCCTCTTCTCAACCACTTCCTTCCTTTGGCTCTTAAGACAAAGCAGGTTCTGTGAACTTCTCTCAGGCCTTGGCCAGCACTAGTAAGGGTAAGTCAGGTGGTCAAGGCACTGGTTGATTTCAGACTGCTCCAGAGAGAACAATTTAACTGCAGGCATCAAGCACCTCCACCTGGGGGTTCGGGTCCTCTCTGAGGGGTTGCTTTAAAAAAAAAAAAAAAATCAACCTGAGGCAAAAAAAAAAAAAAAAAAAAAAAATGTGAAGAAAAGTTTGCCTCCTCATTGGTTTCCTAGTATTATACAGATTTCTTCCTAAGTGACTCCAATCTTAAGCCCTGGTATAGTAAGAAATAGGGCTGATGTCTCAAGCCTCTCAGGGCGCTTCCCTAAAGGCACGTTGTCAAGTCAACCAGAACTTTGCTTTCCTGCTGGAGGGCCTCATCTCCACCCCAGAGACCCGTAGGCACTCCCAAGAGCTGCCGGCAGAGTTTAGGGACACAGCCAGTGGCTCAGCTGAGTTCCTGTCTAGAATATAGCGCTTTTACTTTTGGCCTTTTAACCTGCTTTCTTCTGCATCCAGCACCAGCAATCAAGGCTACACCACGGATCAGGTGTTAGCAACCCACTAAAGCTGAGGCATGGAGCTGAGACCTCTGCTCTCTAAAGGACCAAGAGCTAGCTACCTGTCTGACACAGGCCCGCGTTTGTGTGTGTGACAAATTGTATGGTATTCCAAAGCCCGACAGGGCTCTGCCAGCCCCTGGTGAGTTTTAGCCATGTTGTCTTGCTTGTTTACTTCACAACCAAATTTGTCCCCTCTTCTCTTGGCAAAGGGAGAAAAATGTCTCTAGCCATGTGATACCTACATAATAGAAACCAAGAAGCTATTACTTGAGCGAACTCAAAAGGAAGAGACAGGTCTGTTTACTGGGAAGGAAAGCAGGGTGAGGTGGGGTCAGTGAAAAGGTCAGAGCATGTGGCACTTCCCTGGCAATAGCGCAGTTTTAACCAACCGCAGGCTGATTTTGGAGGCCCAAGACTGCATCTGCAAACCCAGGCTGCCCAAGCCCCCACTGCCCCCAAACCGCCAAAAGTGAACAACTCCGGTCCGCTATCACTGTCCCTTGAGGAAACTGGTGACAGTCACCCACCCGACTATAGAGATGGCCAAAACGTTTTCACTCCTTAGCTTTGCCAGCATGTTTCTCCAAAACTCCCCAGGACCCCTAACTTGCCAGTTCCACCAAACACGTACGGCAGAGCTGCCTTCTTGAGTCAGTCTGGGACAGAGAGATGTGCCCACGGTGGACAATGCCCAAGCCTCTCCTCCACCCCACGTGGTTGGTTCTCGGGCACAGACCGTTACTCCCTCTGGAGCATGGCTGCAGACCAGGTTTAGACACTGTGACTAAGCTACTTTTCTCCCCAGAGTGCTTTATTTGGGCAGAATGTGTTCTCACCGCCATCCTGGACTGCCTCTCCCAGAAGGCGTCTTCTCTACTGGCTGGCTAGAGCTGCAGGGAAAGGGACCATCACACTTTGGTAAAGAGAACAGGGAAAGGCCATGAACAAACAAAGACAGACTTGTAGTTTATTTTGTATTTTTTTTAAATAAATACACTTTACATTAAAGAAAAAAGGCCTTTGATTTGTAATTTCCACATTGGGGAGAAAGGGAAGAAAAAAATTTTTGAAAAACAATCACAAAGAAAAATAGAGGGAGTGAACTTATATCCTAAGTTCCCTCAACTCCACAAAACCAATATCCACAACGACCTTGCTGCCCCCAAACCATGAAGGTGGGTGAACCTGGGCATTTACTCAGCAAACAAGCAGTGCCTTCCTCCCCACCTCGGGCACGAAGGAAAGCAAATTAACCTGACAGCATATGAGGCAACAAAACAGGTTAAAAAATCATATATTATATTTATAATAAAATATTCTTAATCCTTATCAATTTAAGAAACCACGATTTTCCTTTTCATTTAAATACGTATGTAAAAATGCCTCTGTATTGTTCTTTAGACATCATTTTCTTCCATAGAAAATGAAGTGCAGGGACAAGAGACCTGGTGGATATAAGTTCATACCCTCAGTTATAAATGCCTGTTTTTTTTTTCTTTTTAAGTTTTATAAAAAACTATTTCTTGTTCTTTAAGTAAAGAACGTTATACAAAGAAAATATATTGTGAAATAACCCCAGAGACATGTTTCCACCCCCCCGCCTTGAGGAAAGAGCTGTCCATCCTAGGAGAAGGGGGGAAGCAGAATAGGGCCTAAACCCTGTTGTCTTTTTGTGGTTGTTATTGTTTTAGAAGGACCCTCAGATTCCAGTGAGGCTCTCTAAGCCATATTCCTCTGAATGCAGGGCATGCAGTTCCTTAAAAGACAGCCCTGGGAGATGGGGAAGGGAAGGTGTTCTGAATTCATCTGACTCAGTTTCTCGCCTGTCAAGAATGTCTTCCACATGATGATGGTCCCTCACTCATTCAGAGATAAGATGATGTCATCTTCCAAATCAGAGTTGTCAGAGCTGTCCGCTGAAAGGGAAGAAGACAGAGAGACTAGGTTATGCACCAGGCTTACAGGAAGCTTTCAGGAAGGAAACACCTACATACACACATTTATGCTTGACCAGAGTTAACTGCCAGTTTCCAGAAAGAAGAAAACACAATTAACTACTTGGAGCTGGCTCTGGAGAATTTACTTGTTGGCAACAGTGGCCACCCTGGGGCCTTTTACTCTCGTGCCTTTCAAAGGGCCTGGATGCAATGCTCTCTGCTTTCTAGAGGTGCTTCCTGCTGGGGACGGGGGGCGGGGGGGGGGGGTTGGCTAAAGGGACAGGGCAAGCCCTGAAGCTTCTGCATAGCTGCAAAGGGGCAGGGCTGAGGGAGTAATGACTGAGCCCTTTGGCCTCGTGTCCTTCAGGGATGGGTGCACAAGCCTGCCCCATCCCCCTAGGACTACTAAAAAGGGAGTCCAAGCCCAAGCAAGAGTGAGATTTCTCTTAAACTCTCAACAACTCTCTTATCAAAGACCTCATAAGGGTAGAGACTGTCAACCTAGGATTCATTCCTCTGTAAGTTCTGAATATAATCAGGGAACAAGCTCCCAGAAAGGTACAGGCCAGCATGCAGCAACACCAGAGGAGGAGTACCTAGAAACTCTAGGTTGGAGACCAGCAGGGAGTAGCTATGACACCGTGGAAGGTGGCACCGTGTCTCTGGCACAGGAGGAGCACTCCGCTTGACCATCGGCCTTCTCAGGCAGTGAATAGACCACATTAACAACTCTGGAAGGATCCACTGAGGAATGAAACTAGGCAAAAGAACCTTCAAAATGAGGTAGATACACCATTGTCTGGCTGATCAAGATCGGAGGGAAACATAGTACCTAGGCTCCTAAGGACTCTAGTACTTGCTGAAGGAAGGTGAGGGAAAGGTCTTGGTGCCCCCGTTGATTACAGTTCAGGAAGCCATGAGACCTTTTTAACAAGGTCTCCAAGGAAGTAGACAGATTGTGAGCGGGAGCCTTGCAAATGCCCACAGGCTGTGGAGTTCCCACATAGAGAGGGACACCAATGGTTCCAAAAAATTCCCCATCAGCCTTTCCCAGATACCTGAGAACTCTCAGGAAAGCTGAGGCAAGAACAATGCATGTTCCCAAACCTTCCTTCATTCACTACAATCTCCTTTACAAAGAAAACTGAAGTGGATAAAATGAAACCAGCAAACAGATGGCTGTGATACAAGAAAGCCCTGAATGTAAACAAGAGAGGTAACTGGAAAAGTCAGTGCTTCTGGGCCTACAAGGGCACAAGCACGACCCGACTACTGGTGAGGAGCAGGGATGTCAGGGCAGGAAGATCAGAGAACTAACGTCTGAGCTGAACCAAACGGCCTTGTCAGCTTCCCTGCTGCAAGAACTCCAGGAGGAAGCGCCAACAGAAAAAGGTAGGGCCTGCTCTCCACAGCCAAGCACAGCACTGTGTCCCAGCTGTGGCAGACCTCCAGGGAGTCCCCTAGTGCTCCTGTGATGTATGATCCAACAATGCCAGACCGCCTGCCTGACACCTGACCGTCAGCTGTGCAGCTGCTAAGAGCTTAACAACTGTGCCTCACATCTAAGGAGTATAAATGCAGCTGCACAAGGACTGAGACACAATCTTTAAGCAAATCAGGCACAGGGTCTGAGAGAAGCTTCAGGGCCTGGGTGCAGACTCCATTCTTGGTGGTCAGGTGACAGGACATCTTTCTCTAGCTTCCTTAGCCTCTTCTCACCCTCAAGTGTTGAAGAGCCCCAACCCCAGACTCTGGTCAGGACCTCTCCTTCTGAAAGACCCTCTGAGGCAAAGGCAGTCTAGATGTAGAAAATCAATCCCTGCAGTGTTTAACCTGCTGCCTCTACAACACACAAGCTTTTGGGGAAACTGACTGCAACAGAGAAACACACAAGACTTCAGCATCAAGGTGTTTTCTCTTCCTAGGGCTAGGGCTCTGCATGTGAAACTGATCATTGGCTCTCTATAGGACCTGGGCCTAGCAAAGTTATGGGGTGGCACAGGGCTGTGGTTTTCAATAGTCTCAGTGACTTTCATCACATCCTAAAAGGGCTACTACATGAGCTCAGAAAGGTTAAGAGCTAATCTGAGTAGCTCCCTCTGCTCTGCTGTAAACTCCGGGGCGGGGCCGGGGGGTGGGGGTTGTTCTCTACAAAACAGACAGCAATGCAGTACATGCTATATCCATGCTGCCTCCATATCACCACCTCTGTTCTGGAGCCCAAGCTGAAATGTCCTCAAGTTGTCGACTATTACAGCATATTCACATCATAAATATCCCCACCAAAATAAAGTAATATTCTCATTGCTAAAAGAATTAAGGTTCTCCAGATTACCTCTTGGGCCTGAAGGAATTTCCTAAAGAGTTAATAAAGGAGGCAGTAATTTTACAGGCCAAAAACAAATTTAGTGGCTTTATATTCAAGAATAAAAAAATGAGTGACCATCTCATGTCAGGAGCACCGCTGCCAGCTGCACTCCTGGCCTTGTTACTTGTAATTGAAGGAAACACAACTTGTGCCCCATGTGGCACTATTCACAGATGACAAAAAGTTCACTAAAAATTGTCCTTTTACTCCCATCAATACTGTCATGTGTCCATGACCCTTAGTCCCTCTTACCTGGCTCTCTGACCATGGCTAGGGACAAGGCAAGTCCTCCTCCACTGAATCACCTCAACCTCCAATATAGAAAAATGGAAGCTGGTAAAGAGCAGACGAGCAGATAGAGAAGGCACTCCCTCCCAACCCCCACAGAGCCTCCTCAAAATACAACTTCACCAAGAGGATTTCTGTAACAAAGTCTCCCCTAAGCCAACTGCCTTCCATCTTGAAGGTTAGAAGCACATGTAAGATTTATCCCAAAGAAATTGGATTTGGGTCACTGTGGAATAGAATCTTTTATACATATGTTTATATACCGCAACCACCCTCTGCTTACACACACACACACACACACACACACATACACACACGTTCCTCCTACCACCAAACGCCAATGATTATAAAAACCAAGCAACCACTATGAAGACGCTTGGCATAAGTTGGGCCTAGGCCAGCACACAGTATTTCCTGTAAATGAATTTCATGTAAATGTTCTGCATCTGTGCTGTTCGATATGGTAACCACATGTGGCTGCCAAGTACTTCAATTGTGGACATGAATGAGGAAATGAATTTTTAATTTAATTAAAATTTTAATGGCTGCATGTGGTTAGTAGCCACCATATTAGGCATAATACCTGCCATAGTTGTGAGAATGCTGGCCGGGTTAGCTACATGAATATGGCTGGGTATCAGAGAGACTGCTCCCCAGTCAGCCAGGGTAGCACAAGGAAGAACCAGGACCACAGCAAGTGCGTCACTGTCAACAGGCAGCCAGATATGTCCTCTTGAAATGGGTAGAGTATAATTGCAGAGCCAGCAAACTCTTAGAACTAACAGCTGGTTTATTTGGGATTCATTAGCATGGTCAGGGGTCAACTTCAGAAACTTGTCCTAAAGAGAAATTAGTATGAAAATTAGAGGTTGTTCTTGATAACTTTGAGCTGGGGGCAGAGCAGGGGATGAGTGGGCAAAACAGAAGCCAAAGAGAAACATTTGTTGCCTAGCCTCTAAGAAGGCTTAGGCAAAAGCACAGGAAAAGATTCCAACACAAGAGAGCTTTTACTTCTTCGTAACTTTAAAAATAAGGAGGCACAGCATCCCCATAAGCAGCTGCTGACTCAGCTCTGCCCCTCAGGAAGAACTACATTCTAAGGCTAATCCTCTAAAGCAGAAATCGACAGACTATGTGGCCCACCGGCCAAACCAAGCCCACCATGCATGTTTGTAAATAAACTTTTACTTCTGAATCAGAGCCACAATCATTAAATTATGTCTTGTGTCTGGCTGCTTTTACACTACAACAGCAGAGCTGAAGAGCTGCAAGAGACACCATATGGCCCACAAAGCATAAAATACTTAACTGTCCAGCCTTTAAGAAAAAGTTTTGCAACCTCTGTTTTACAGATGAGATAATAGCCTTTTAGTTACACAGCCTGGTGAAAGCAGAGGATTGGAGATGCGAAATCGCTTTTCCTCAAGGTGCCAGAGTGGTGAATCTATAGTTATGGGGCACAGAACCCTGGTGTGGCTTGCTGGCTGGGAGGGTGCAGGGAAGGGACCTCTCCCTGGGTACCAAGATTCAGCTTCAGGGTCAGCCCTACACTTACTGTCCCCCAGGATCAGTTCCACTTCCTCGTCCGCATCAGAGTCCTCGTCCTCCCCATCCTCTCCCTCCTCTAGAAGGTTCGCTAGCTCCTCGTCAGAGGGAGAAAAGTCATTGTCCCCATCCTCCCCTGCGTTCTCGTTGTTGTCATCCTCCTCCAACTCCGCCTCCAGCAACTGGTCAGTGTCAAGCTCATCTAGATCATCAGTGTCGTCATCATCTTCATCATCATCTTCTTCCTCCTGTTCTTCCTCTTCCTGGTAAGAGAGCATGAGGTCCATTAAGAAAACACAGAGGCCTAAGCCCATGTGGGCCACATGGGGAATCTTTCCCTCCTTCTCAAAGGACAGGGGAGGAAACTGTCAGGAGAGAGAGTAGTAATCTAGATAATCTAATGAAGACTGAGACAGGCCAGACATGTTCCCCAAGATTCTCAAAGCACCTCTCAGATAAGGATTACTGGTCACTCCACAAAGGCATTACTGGTCACACAGCCCTTACCCAAGAAAACACACAACTCACCTCACAGAGGTCTTTGCCAGCAGCATTCTAGGTTCCTAAATAACTAATAACAAAACCCAGGAGGCGCTTCTCTCTCTCTTGCGTCAACCAAACCAAGTAAAATCAGTTGGGGCACTGGAACAAAAGCTTCTACTAGAATCTAAAAAGCAATGCTTTAACAAGACAGAGAAAGAACACAGCTGCTGAGTCAGCTCCTAAGCCCTTCAAGTTCTTGCCCTTGCTCTTATAACCAAGGATGTGATCATCTAATTGTCCAACAAAACTGACTTTTACAATACAGAACATAACAGATACCCACATTTTCGGTTATAAGCCGCACACAAAAACACACAAAAGTATGTTAGAGAAACCATCCTTCCTTCCACATTCTTAAGAGAGCTTTCCAAGGCAGGAAAACTACCAGAAAACTAACAAAATACTTGGTTCTGGGTACCCTGAGCTTTGTAAAGGATACATTCTGGCATCTGCCAGAGTTCAACTTTGCACTAGAAGTCAAATTGTGTCCTCTCCTGCTTGAAAGGAAACCAAGACACCTCTGCTTTTGATAAGGATGACAGGTGTTCCAAGTAAATGTAACCAACATTCACTTATCCTTCTGCTCAAACACCAACTGTCAACCTTGCCAGTAGCAAAGCACTTCTTCTAATTCCTGCAATAAAATATAAAATTCACTTAATACATTGCCCTAATGAAAGCCAAGAAAGAACAAGCCCAACATGCACAGAAAAAAATATGTAGAACACATTTTTAAAAGTGCTGCTATATGGCAATCATTTTGGTTTAAAAACCAAAAATTCTGTGCTCATTTGGCCACTAGAGTTCATCAACTATAATGTAAATTAGGCTCACTCACATTCAGCAGAGTAGCCCTGCTTTACGGACTTTTGATAATTTTGGAACCATCCTTTAGAGACATTTTGACATACTGTTTGACCCAGTGACTTGGACTTTTCAACAATTTCTGGCAGCTATATGGGAAAAACTAATCCCTTTAAATACCCAGTAATCCTAAGGCCTGTACAAACGTGTATATGGTCTAGACCAGAGTTTGTATGTGACTGTGTGTGAAAGCACACAACAGCCTGGTAACAGTGTTCCCACAGCCTTGGCCACATATCACCTCCACAAGGATGGCTAAGTAAGCATTCATCCACTGAAAAAGTGCTGAGAGTGCCTGGAGGCAGTAATGACAAACTGGGACACAGACAAGCTCCTTAGCCCCTACAAACACATGAGCTCATACAAATACTGGGAGAAGGCAGAAGGGTCAAAATTCAGGGAAATAATCCAAAGTGCTTACCAAATTACAACTCTTGCCTCTTTTTTCCAGGCATATTTTCATGGCCTTGACCAAAATTAGTTTAATCCATTAATAAAGTACCACAGTTAAAAACAAGTACATTAAAGAAGAGAATATCCAGGGCGCCTCGGTGGCTCAGTTGGTTAAGCGGCCGACTTCAGCTCAGGTCATGATCTCACGGTCCGTGAGTTCAAGCCCCGCGTCGGGCTCTGTGCTGACAGCTCAGAGCCTGGAGCCTGTTTCAGATTCTGTGTCTCCCTCTCTCTGACCCTCCCCCATTCATGCTCTGTCTCTCTCTGTCTCAAAAATAAATAAACGTTAAAAAAAAAAAAAATTTAAAAAGAAGAGAATATCCAAAGCCCTGTGTTTCTTAAGCCTCTATGGGACAATATATAAAATTTAAGACGGCATAATTTTTTATTTTTGATTCTAAAATTAATACATAGTTACTGATATGCATGTTTGGCATTATTTAAAGACTATGGGACAGGCAAAAATGCCCAGGTTTTGGGATCAAACACGCCTGGGTTAGAATCCTGACTTTGCCAATTACATGTTATGTAAACCTAGGCAATTTACATAAATTTTCAATGTCCCATAACTTTTAAAGGTCTACTGTTGAGTGGTTATGTAAAAGGTCACACTGTTCAAACAGTTATCTGTTAGCCAGCAAATTTCAGAAGGCCATTCGCTTTCATTTCTAAAGACATCAAAGCCTAGCTGATCCAAGAGAACTGCGAAAAGCCTCCTAAATCAAAAGCAATCCTAGAAAATAAGTCACTCAGAGTGTGAGCTCTGAACCACACATAACATTCCAAATTCCTCCAAAAGACTAAAAATCCAACCCTTATTTAATCTTGATGTAGAAGAAATAGTTTATATATATTCACCCTAGAAGGCCAGGTCTTATAGGAGGACCATGAAAGGGCAAGGGCAAGGAGTAGGAAGGGGAGCTGTACCTGCATCTCAAGTAAAACCCATCACTTCATCATTTATACTCTATGATTAATGACCAACGCCGGTTTAATATATGTTGTTACACATGGATATAGCCATAAACTCACTTTCTAAATTTTAAATCTGAAACCCGAATCATGAAACAGCAGCTCACAAGATCTGTCCAAAATACTGTAGAATCTAATTCTGTGGCTGAACTCAACAGAAAGTCCAGGAAATAATTTTAGGAGCATTCTCTGCTGGTTTTAAGTACCTGGTTGGTAACATAAGCCCCTCTCCTTCAGTGGAAGCCAGCCTTCCACTCATGTTCCACACAGCGGTCCTCTCTGGATGTTGTTACCACAGTCACTCACTTCCCACCCCACACACCTAAACTTCCCTCACACTTCTCTCACTGGCTTCTCACCTTCTCTGAAGAGGGTAAGCTTGCATAAACCGAACTACTTCTCAATCCACATAGGCTCCACATTACTTCCACCTAAACCCTATTCTAGGTCTCTGGACCCACTGCCACCTGCTCAATCATTCCTTCACTCTGTCCCTCTTCCTCTAACACTGGACAGTATGGCTTCGGCCACTGAACCCAAAGTAGACTGATACAATACCTGACTTTGGGATGATTTACTCTGCTTCACAGAGCTGCTGTTAGGATTTGGCGGGGGGGGGGGAGGAACATGTCTGCATGTACGCATAATAATCTCTTTGGAAAGTGCCTGGCATATATGAAGTGTTCAACAATAGTTTGTTTTTCCTATTATAAGGACGGACCTATTTCCTATTACAAGAAAAAGGAAGGCCTGAATGGTCAATGGTGGGGCTTCTCTATAGTGACTGACACCAATCCTGGCCTCTGCACTGGGTTCATCTGTACCAGGTCTCTTGCAGATTTCCTAAGGCACACAGGTTCCTACAACTTTTATTTGTCTTTATATTTCCTAATTCCTAAATCTTGAACTCTCAGACAGCTCTACCCATTCGTACCACAGAAGCTTAAAATCTCTTAATTCTAAAACTGAATTCAAAGCATCTCTAAACCTAGTACCTTTTCCATACTTCTCCCAGTTAGCAGGTGAAAAATCTCCTATCTTTCACTTCTCCCACTCCTATGGCTTCACATCCAGTTGACTATAGTGTTTCCCACAAATCTCAGGTCCCCAGGACTCCCTCCTACCCACTCTCCTTACACTCACCAACCACATTCTCCCTCCTGCTGTCCATCTCTGGTCTCTCCAGCTCTCTATGGTTGTCCCATCCCAGATCCAAAACCCCAGGAGCCCCATAAACACGTCCATGTTCCAGAATTACAACAGAAGCACTATTTACTGAACATTTTTCTAATGCCAACTTCTGTGAATCTCAATTTCTTATTAAAGAGGTGATTTAATTTAATTTAGTCAGTGACTCCTATTCAGATAATGATTCTCAGAATCACCTGGGAAAAAGTTTTCCAAAATACATATTCCAGGCTGACAGAACTAACCTTTATGAATGAAGCTCACACAAGTGGATTTTGGAAAGGTTCCCCAGGAATTGTGAAGTGCACCCCCAATGAAGCACTGCACAAGATGTCCTCTGAAACACCTTCTAGTTCTAAAGTTCTACTTTTTTGCAATAATATACCCTATCCACAGACTCCTAATGACAGAACCAAAAAAGTGATTCCAGGTATTCCATTGACCTTCTCTGCTACATCCAACTGTCTTATACTCTAGGACTTAATGTGATTTTTTAAATTAGTGCAGCATTTGTGTCTAGACCATTCAAAATTCTTCTTGAATACATGTCTCTTTTTCAAGAGAAATAGCTTTTAGCCTGTATTACCATCAAAAATATAACCAACCTCTTAGAAAACCAAACCTCTGGTCATACTTTAAGAATAGTTAATCTTGGGGCACCAGGGTGGCTCAATTGGTTAAGCGTCCAACTTCAGCTCAGGTCATGATCTCATGGTCCGTGAGTTGTAGCCTCACATCGGGCTCTGTGCTCACAGCTCAGAGCCTGGAGCCTGGAGCCTGCTTCGGATTCTGTGTCTCCCACTCTCTCTGCCCCTCCCCCACTCATGCTCTGTCTCTCTCACTTTCAAAAATGAGTAAATGTTAAAAAAATTTTTTTTAATATTAATAATAAGAATAGTTAATCTAGGGGCTCCTCGGCTCAGTCGGTTAAACATCCAACTCTTGGCTTCGGCTCAGGTCATGATCTCAATGGTTCATGAGTTCAAGCCCCACATTGGGCTCTGTGCTAACAGTGTAGAGCCTGTTTGTGATTCTCTCTCATCTCTCTCTCTGCCCCTACCTCACCCACATTCTCTCTCTTGTAAATAAATAAACTGAAAAAAAAATAAATTAATTAATTAAAAAAATTAAAACAGTTCATCTAAAAACTAGGATAGTTTGGGGTACCTGGGTGGCTCAGTTAAAGGTCTGGTTCTTGATTTCAGCTCAGGTCATGATCTCACACTTCGTGAGTTTGAGCCCCATCAGGCTCTTCACTGACAGCGTGGAACCTGCTTAGGATTCTGTTTCCCTCTCTCTCAGTCCCTCCTCTGCTCACTCTCTTAAACATTTAAAAATCAAATACATACATACATAACCAGGATAGCTTTATAAAATGTAATTAAAACCTAAGCCTACTCTGTTGACATTCTAATGTGTCATATTTTTATAAAAGTTAAACTCCTCCTCCTCCTTTGGACACTTGCTCCTAGTGTTAACAATCATTAAAATAAAAGGTTTATTTCAGAGTCATAAACACTTGTGTTTTTCTCTCCTCATGAGCAGAATCTAATTCATGTACATTTTAAAAATTTAGAGGGAAAGAAAAAGGCCTTTCAGGAATCACTGACCAGGCTTATAGCAGGTGTGTAATCAGTAAAGACTCTTACCATCTGCTTCTAGGCAGTGCAGAACACACAGGAAGCACAGCACACAGTGTGTCCCAGATTCCAAAATGGAGTGGAGAAAAGAGAGCATTATTCCTTTTTAATTTAAGGTTAACTATAATTAGTTGAAATGTATTCCCTTTTCAAATTCTAGGAACAATTATCAACTAACTAATCTCTGGTTTTATAAGTATCCTAAAAGCCAACATCAAAGTTGACTGAAATTTTTTTTAAATGACACAGACACCAAAATTCCAATGGATAATATGAGCTTTCACAAATGACTGACTTATTTGTGCTTTCATCAAATGCCTGAAGGCTGGAGGACTAGCAACCTTAGGAACCAAATATTATGGATGTCAAACACATCATATATGTTTTCATTCAACAATATATTGATTCCATTCATCTCTTCTTGTTAATCTCCAAACTTATTTAAACATAAGGGTAAAAGACAACCATTTTTATGGTATGTAAATTATATCTCAATAAAGCTTTTTAAATAAATAGCTATTTAAACAGGTACTTTATGCTGGACCATTTTATCAGGTAGCAGCTGACCATTCATACCGCTGATTTTATTTTGCTAAAATGAAAAGGCAAATTCAAAGATGTCAGTCACAGGTGCCAGCATCCCTGAGCCATGTAAGTCAGACCTGGGAAATCTGAGAAGACCTAAGAGCAGATATGTAGACTAGGACAAAACTTTGAATGGCAAATGACTTGTAAGAAAATTAATTCTCTAGTTTTAAAATTAGGTGAAGTGCACAAAGGAAAAATAGTTAAAAATAAAATCAAGTTGGCAGAGGAAAGACAGAAATCTGATGGCTGGTAAATACAGTAAAAACACTACTGCAAGATTCCAGGAGGACATGTGAATCAACAGAATTCAGGTTACAAGGGGAACATGCTTGAACAGATATGGTCTATCCCACTAAAACATCTCTAAATAAAAACCAAAATGCCAATGACTTAAGAATAAAACCAGTTCTCTAATGAGGTCCTTTAAATATGAAATGCACCAGACAATCCTTAAGGACAGTGGTGTCAATATGTAATGAAACAAGCCTTGAAATACAGAAGAAATGCTAACTCACCTACACTGCCTGCACAGACACCTAGTCTCCTCCCAGCTAAAGGCTTTTAGGTTTTTCCACAGACTGGGCCTTAGGGCCACTCGTTAGGACCCTCTGGAGTCTGCCCCTCTCAACCTTGGTTTTCCATGACAAGAAAGCCTCTGTTTGATCCTTCCTGCATCTGAGTATCAGAAGTCCTAACAACTACCCTACCTACCCCTTTTCTAATCTCTTTTTCCCTTAACCTCTCAAAAGGAAAGTTAAATAGAAGCACATGAAAAAAATCAGTAAGTCCTTTCTCTTAAGTTGTTCACAGCTAGCCATGAAAAATTCCCCTCTTATCACTTCGTGTCTGCAGAGCAATGAGGCCAACAGAGGGAATAGCAACTCTCCAGACCCAAAGGTGTCTAGGGCAATGCTAGCTTCTCTTTTCTTGACCTTCTCCTTCAAAGATAATGGGTGCCACATGGACTGGACACAGATGACAGTCACCAAGATTATTATTGCCACTCCCTCATAAACTGCAAGGATGTTGGAGGGTAGCAATAATGATGTTGATAAGTAACTTCAAATAAGCCCAGTTTTTGGTTTAGGTTTACAGGACAACATGTAACATCCGAAAAGCTTGAGACACAACTAATATCTGGTAGTGATAAGATGGTCTGCAGCCACCTTTACCACTGTAATATACTGACAAACAGCTCAAAAACATCATCTTCTTTATCTATTCAAGGATAAAGTACATCTTGTTTCATGACACGTGAAGTGGAAAAAGAGTATGATGCATTAAGGGAGTGGGATGTCTAAGGTAACAACAGGCCATGAGAATAAAAGAACAGACTCTATTAAGAAGCCAACCTAAGGCTCACCAACAATGAAGCAACAGAAAGAAATCAAGGAATCGATCCCATTTACAATTGCACCAAAAACCATAAAATACCTAGGAATAAATCTAACCAAAGAGGAGAAAAGTCTATACACTGAAAACTATAGAAAGCTTATGAAAGAAATTGAAGAAGACACAAAAAAATGGAAAAAGATTCCATGCTCCTGGATAGGAAAAACAAGTATTGTTAAAATGTCAATATTACCCAAAGCAATCTACATATTCAATGCAATCCCTATCAAAATAACACCAGCATTCTTCACAGAGCTAGAATAATCCTAAAATTTGTATGGAACCAGAAAAGACCCCAAATAGCCAAAGCAATCTTGAAAAAGAAAACCAAAGCAGGAGGCATCACAATCCCGGACTTCAAGCTATACTACAAAGCTCTAATCATCAAGACAGTATGGTACTGGTACAAGAACAGACACTCAGATCAGTGGAACAGAATAGAGAACCCAGAAATGGACCCACAAACATACAGCTAAATAATCTTTGACAAAGCAGGAAAGAATATCCAGTGGAATAAAAACAGTCTCTTCAGCAAGTGGTGTTGGGAAAACTGGACAGTGACATGCAGAAGAATGAACCTGGACCACTTTCTTACACCATACACAAAAATAAACTCAAAACAGATGAAAGACCTAAGTTTAAGACAGGAAGCCATCAAAATCCTCGAGGAGAAAGCAGGCAAAAACCTCTTTGATCTTGCCTGCAGCAACTTCTTACTCAACACATCTCCAGAGGCAAGGGAAACAAAAGCATAAATGAACTACTGGGACCTCATCAAAAGAAAAAGCTTCTGCACAACGAAGGAAACAATCAGCAAAACTAAAAGGCAACCGACAGAATGGGAGAAGATATTTGCAAAGGACAGATCAGATAAATGGTTAACCAAAATCTATAAAGGACTTCTCAAACTCAACACCCAAATAACAAATAATCCAGTGAAGAAATGGGCACAAGACATGAATAGACACTTCTCCAAAGAAGACATCCAGGTGGCCGACTGACACATGAAAAAATGCTCAACATCACTCATCATCAGGGAAATACAAATCAAAACCACAATGAGATACTACCTGATACCTGTCAGAATGGCTAACATTAGCAACTCAGGCAACAACAGATGTTGGCGAGGATGCAGAGAAACGATCTCGATGGATGAATGGATAAAGAAGATGTGGTGTATACACACACACACACACACACACACACACACACACACAATATGGAGTATTACTCGGCAATCAAAAAGAATGAAATCCTGCCATTTGCAACTATGTGGATGGAACTGGAGGGTATTCTGATAAGCGAAATTAGTCAGCAAAAGACAAATATCATATGACTTCACTCATATGAGCACTTTAAGAGACAAAACAGATGAACATAAGAGAAGGGAAACCAAAATAATACAAAAACAGGAAGGGGGACAAAACATAAAAGACTCTTAAATATGGAGAACAAACAGGGATTACTGGAAGGGTTGTGGGAGGGGGATGGGCTAAATGGGTAAGAGGCATTAAGGAATCTACTCCTGAAATTATTGTTGCACTATATGCTAATTTGGATGTAAATTTAAAAAAATAAAATTTTTAAAAAAAGAAAGAAACCAACCTAAAGCAACCATATGACATTTGGAGGCTCTAACACCACTTACAAGCTCCGCTACCAAGAAATACTACCAACAGGTACAAGTTAAATAGTACAGCACTCAAGAAAACATGAAGACCGTGTCACAAATAAACCAAAGTTCTGAAGTATCCTTCTGAAGACCTCTCCCTTTTACCCACATCTCAGAACTCACGTGAGCTTTAAACACTGCAGGCTCCTCTTACCCATGACCAAGGAAATCACTGAGGACCCTCCAAGCCATTCAGCTGGAAAGCATTAACGGAAATCTCCTTCCCCACTAGGGATCCCTAGCTGCATTGGTTGAAGTGGTTTCAACTCCAGAGCCTAACGATCCGTTTTAATAAATATGGCATTCAAAAAACTATGGTACTGCTTTTGGTTTCCAGTGTGGCATATAAGAAGCTTAAAGTCACCAATCCTAACACGTAAAAAGCTCAATAAACTGAAAAATCAACAACTCCTCTTAAATTCAACAGAGGTGGGGTCAGAGAGGCACCACTGTTCCCAGAATTGGAGACACCAACAAGAAAATACAGAGAATAGCAACTTGTCAGAGCATAAACCCAAAAGGATAAACCTTCACAGGAACCAGTGCCAAGGCAGGGAAACCTAAACTGTAACTGACAAATTGCTAGACACAATTCTAAGGATAAATGTGAGAGATAAAAACTCCAGGGGGACCGAGTCATCAGGGCCCCCACACTTTTGTGAGTTTTACCTCCCGGAGGTTGACCAGGTTCTCACGGTGAATATCAGAGAAAAATCCCCTTGGGTTGACCAGGTTCTCACGGTGAATATCAGAAAAATCCCCTTGGGCCTCCCACGGGAGGTGGAGGGGGACCATTTTGAAATACATCACAGCATTCTGTTCTTCTTAACAAGACCTCCCCTCAGGAGAAACTATTTAACCAAAGCCTAACCTGCTGGGACATTATCAGAACCTAACTGACCTGGGGGAAGGGAAATATCCAACTCCAGCCACTCTAGCCCTCTGATCCCTCCCAAAGGGGATAGAAAAGACTGAGAAATGTGTGAAGTTCACAGTACACAAGTATAGATTCACTGAAACACTGAGACCTACTTATAGAACTGTAAAACACTTCAGGGAGCCTGGGTGGCTCAGTCGGTTGAGCATCCGACTTCAGCTCAGGTCATGATCTCATGGCTTGTGGGTTCGAGCCCCACGTCAGACTCTGTGCTGGCAGCTCAGGGCCTGGAGTCTGCTTCCGATTCTGTGTCTCCTTCTCTCTCTGCCCCTCCCCCACTTATGCTGTGTCTCTGTCTCTCAAAAATAAATAAATGTAAAAAAGAAAAAAGAACTGTAAAACACTTCCCTGGCCCCACACCTTGCTACCACATTACTAAAGACCAATTTACAGCAGTTCTTTTTACCCAGCACATGATATCCAGGTATCAAGAAAAAAATTATAAGACATACTAAAAAGGAAAAAAAAACACAGTTTGAAGAGACAGAACAAGCATCAGAACCAGACTTAGAACAAGAATATAAAACAACCATGATTAAGATGCTAAGGGGGCTCTCTAATGGATAAACTGGACAGCATGCAAGAACAGACAGGCAATGGGAGCAGAGCAGGGAAATTCAAAGAAAGAACCAAAAAGAAATGCTACCAATCAGAAACACTGTGGTAGAAATGAAGAATGGCTTTGATGGGCTTTATTAGTAGACTACACAGCTAAGTAAAAAATCTCTGAGCTTGAGGATATCTCAATAGATACCACCAAAACAGAAAAGCAGAGGAACAAAGACTGAAAAACACAGAACAAAATATCCAAGAACTGAGGGATGAGTACAAAAGGAATAACATACACATAATGGGAATTCTAGAAGGAAGAGAAAAAAAGGAACAGAAGAAATATCTGAAGCAATGATGACTGAAAATTTTACCAAAATTAATGTCAGACACCACACCACAGATCCAGGAAGCTCTAAGAAAACTGAGCAAGATAAATGCCCCCAAAAAACCTATACCTAGGCACATCATTTTCAAATTACAGAAAAAGATTAAAAAAAAAAATCCTTAAAGAAGCCCAAGGGGAAAAAACATCTTACCTGTAGAGGAAAACAGATAAAAATTGTATCTCACATCTCCTCAGAAATCATACAAGCAAGGAGAGAGGGAAGTGAAATACTTAAAATGCTGAGAGACAAAAACCACTAACCTAGAATTCCATAGCCCTGTCCTGTGAAAGTATCCTTCAAAAGTGGAAAAATAAAGACTTATTCAGACAAAACAATACAAAACCTGAGGGAATTTGTTGCCAGTAGACCTGTCTAGCAAGAAACGTTAAATTCTTCAGAGAGAAGGATAATCATCAAGGTCAGAAACTCCAATCTATATAAAGGAAGAAAAGCACAGGAGAAGGAACAAATGAAGGTAGAAAAAACATGTTATTTTTCTTATTCTTTTTTTTTTAATGTTTATTTATTTTTGAGAGAGAGACAGAGACAGAGCACAAGCGGGAGAGGGGCAGAGAGCGAGGGAGACACAGAAGACAAAGCAGGCTCCAGGCTCTGAGCTGTCAGCACAGAGCCCAATGCAGGGCTCAAAGCCACGAACAATGAGATCATGACCTGAGCCAAAGTCAGATGCTCAACCGACTGAGCCACCCAGGTGTCCCTTATTTTCTCATTCTTACTTGATCTTTGTTCAAAATAATAGTTTATCCAAACAACACCAATAACTTGTGTGATTATGTATTATTATATATATATATATGTACATATGCTTATATATAAATGAAGGACAGCAATAAGATATGAGAAATACATGGGAACTAGGATTATTCTACCATAAGGTGCTTGTACTACCTGTAAAGAGATAGAGTGTCATTTGAAAGTGGACTTGGATTACTTGTAAATGTATATATTGCAACCCTTAGGGCAACTACTAAAAAAAGTAAAATTAAATAAATAAATAGAATAGGCTAACAAAGGAGTGGAATCCTAGAAAAATGCTCCATTAAAACCACAAAAAGCAGAAAAAGAGTAGCAGACAGAAACAGGAAGAAAAAACAAGGGCAACACATAGAAATCAGCAAGAAATACAGTAGAGACAAAGCCAACTATATCAATAATCACTTAGAATCTCATTCCAAATGCATCAATTAAAAGACATTATTGATGTGGACCAAGAAACAAAACCCAGCTACATGTTGTCCCCTAGAAACCCACTTTAAATATAAAGACACATATAGATTAAAAATAAATGGCGGGAAAAAGATATACCATGCTAACATGAATTTAAAAAAACTAGGGTAACTGTATTACTTTTAGACAAAGCACACTTCAGACCAAGGAAAGTTATTAGTGATAAAGAAAGGCATTATGTGATGATAAAGGGGTCAATTCTCCAAGAAAACATAATAATCCTTAATATATATGTGCCTAACAGAACATCAAAATATACGAGGCAAAAACTGACAGAACTGCAAGGAGAAAATAATGAATCTACTTATTGTAATGGAGACTTCAATACCCCTTTATCAGAAATGGAAAAATACATCAGGCAGAAAACCAGTAAGGACACAGTTGAAGTGATCAATACAATCAATAAACTGAGTATAATGGACATCTACAGACTACTTTGTCCAACAACTGAATACACATTCTTCTCAAGCTCACATGAAACATTCACCAAGATAGACGACATTCTGGGCCATAAAGCACACCTTAACAAATTTAAAATAGAAATCATAATAATGTTTGCTCTCAGACCACAATGGCATTAAACTAAAAATCAATAACAGAAATATAGCTAGAAAACCCCAAAATACTTAGAGACTAATTTTTTTTAATGTTTATTTACTTTTGAGAGAGAGAGAGAGAGAGAGAGAGAGAGCGAGCGAGCATGAGCAGGGTAGGGACAGAAAGAGAGGGAGACACAGAATCCAAAGCAGTCTCCAGACTCTGAGCTGTCAGCACAGAGCCTGACGCGGGGCTCAAACCCATGGACCGTGAGATCATGACCTGAGCCAAAGTCCGATGTTTAACTGACTGAGCACCCAGGTGCCCCAAAATACTGGAGATTAAACAACACACTTCTAAATAGCAAGATTCAAAGAAGAAATCTCAGAAAATGCTTTGAACTAAATGAAAATGAAAACTCACATAAAATTTTGTGGGGTACAGTGAAAGCAGTGCATAGAGGGAAATTTAGAGCACTGAATGCAAATTATTAGAAAGGCAGACCTAAAATCAATCAGCTAAGTTTCCACCTTAGGGAACTAGAAATAGAAGAGCAAATCAAGGAACTCTTGGGTGGCTCAGTTGGTTGGATGTCTGGTTCTTGACTGCAGCTCAGGTCATGATGTCATAGTTCATGAGATCGAGCCCCCATGTAGGGGTCTGCACTGACAGCAGAGCCTGCTTGGGATTCTCTCTCCCCCTCTCTCTGCCTCTCCCCTGCTCACACACTCTCTCTCTCAAAATAAATATATAAACTTAAAAAAAAAAAAAAGAGCAAATCAAATCCAAAGTAAGCAGAAGAAAAGTAGGAATAGAAATTAAAGTAGAAATCAATAAAATTGGAAACAGGAAATTAATAGAGAAAATCAATGCAATCAAAATCTTGCTCTTTACAAAGATATAACAGGGGTGCCTGGGGCCCCTATAATAGGGGTGGCTCAGTTGATTAAGCATCCAACTCTTTATTTCTGCTCTGGCCATGATCTCATGAGACAGAGCCCCATAACAAGATCCAAGCTGACACCACGGAGACTGCTTGAGGTTCTCTCTCCCTCTCTCTCTGCCCATCCCCTGCTCATACTCACTTTCTCCCTCAAGAAATAAAATAAAAAGATTGATAATTGATAAGCCTCTAGCAGGCTAAGAAAAAAAGAGGGCACAAATGACTAATATCAGAAATGAAAGAGGAGACATCATTACAGATCCCATGGACATTTAAAGGATAAATTCTATGAACAGGGCACCTGGCTGGCTCAGTTGGAGAAGCATGTGACTTCTGATCTCAGGGTCATAAGTTTGAGCCCCACACTAGGTATAAAGATTACTAAAATAAATAAGTATTTTAAAAATTCTGTGAACTCTATGCCCACAAATTTGATAACCTAGATGAAACAGACCAATTCCTTGAAAGACAACACCATTTGCCAAAATGCACACAAGAATGTGACAATCTCAATAGGGCTTTAGCTATTAAAGAAACTGATTCAGTAATTAATAACCTTACAAAACAGAAAGCACCAGGCCCACATGGGTTTGCTGCTGACTTCTACTAAACATAAAAAATTACATCAATTTTTTAATATCTCTTCTAGAAGACAGAAGCAGATAAAATACTTCCTGACTCATTATATGAGGCCAGCATTACACGAACAGCAACACCAAGGACATTGCAGTAGTCCCCCTCTCCTTATCCAACAGGGATGGGTTCTAAGACCACTCCCCCCAACCCACAGTGGATGCCTGAAACTGAGGATAGCACCAAACCCTGTATTTTTTCCTATACATGTACGCCTATGATAAAATTTATTAGGCACAGTAAGAGATTAACAATAACTTTTATGAATATGGTCTTTCTCTCTCAAAATCTTATTGTACTGTACTCACCCTTCTTGTGGTGATGTGAGATGACAAAAAGCCTACATAATAAGATGAAGTGAGGTGAATGACATAGGCACTATGATGTAGGCTACTACTGACCTTCTGACCATACATCAGAAAGAGGACCATCTGGAGGCACCTGGGTGGCTCAGTCGGTTAAGCGTCCGACTTAGGCTCAGGTCATGATCTCTCGGTTTGTGGGTTCAAGCACCATTTTGGGTTCTGTGCTAACAGTTCAGAGCCTGGAGCCTGCTTCAGATCCTGCATCTTTCTCTCTCTGCCCCTCCCCCACTACTCTGTCACTCTCTCTCAAAAATAAACAAACATTTAAAAAAAATTTTTTTTTTTAATTAAAAAAAAATGGGGTGCCTGTGTGGCTCAGTCGGTTGAGCGTACAACTTCGGCTCAGGTCATGATCTCACAGCTTGTGGGTTGGAGCCCCACTGTGCTGACAGCTCAGAGCCTGGAGCCTGCTTCAGATTCTGCATCTCCCTCTCTCTGCCTTTTCCCACTTGTGCTGTCTCTAAAATAAACAAACAAACATTAAAAAAATTTTAAATATGGGGCGCCTGGGTGGCTCAGTTGAGCGTCTGACTTCAGCTCAGGTCATGATCTCACAGCTTGTGAGTTCAAGCCCCGCGTCGGGCTCTGTGCTGACAGCTCGGAGCCTAGAGCCTGCTTTGGAGTCTGTGTCTCCCTCTCTCTCTGCCCCTAACCCACTTGCATTCTGTCTCTGTCTCTCTCAAAAATAAATAAACATTAAAATAAATGTTAATGGGGCGTCTGGGTGGCTCAGTCGGTTAAGCATCTGACTTTGACTCAGGTCACGATCTCGCGGTCCGTGAGTTCGAGCCCTGCGTCGGGCTCTGGGCTGATGGCTGGGAGCCTGGAGCCTGCTTCCAATTCTGTGTCTCCCTCTCTCTCTGCCCCTCCCCCGTTCATGCTCTGTCTCTGTCTCAAAAATAAATAAACGTTAAAAAAAATTAAAAATAATAATAATAAATGCTAATATAATTAATAAATAAATAAATAAGGACCATCTGTTTCCAGACTGGAGTTGACTTCAGGTATCTGAAACCATGGAAAGTGAAACCACGGAAAGCAAAAGTACAGAGAGGGGGGGAAGGGGTACTACTGCACAAGAAATTAAAACTACAGTCCAACATGTCTCATGACCACAGACATAAAAATCCTCAACACAATATTAGCAAATCATATCACACACTATATACAAAGAATTATAAAAGCACAACCAAATAGGACGTACTACAGCTATGCAAGGCTGGTTCACATTTTAAAATCTAATTAATGTAATTCACTACTTCAATAGGCTAAAGAAATAAGATTTTATCAACAGATTCAGAAAAAGACTAACAAAACCCAACACCCGTAACTAAAAACTCTTGAGTAAGATGGGAATGGAGAGTAACTTCTTCAACTAGATAAAGAACATCTATGAAAAAAAAAAACACAGCTTGGGCGCCTGGGTGGCACTGTCAGTTAAGCTTCCAACTCTTGATCTCGGATCAGGTCATGATCTCATAGTTCACGAGTTCGAGCCACATGTCAGCCTCTGTGCTGATGGCACGGAGCCTGCTTAGGGCTCTGTCTCTCCCTCTTTCTCTGCCCCTCCCCGCCTGTGCTTGCTCTCTCTCAAAATAAATAAATAAACTTTAAAAAAATTAAAAAAACACAGCTAACACCATACTTTATGATGAAAAATTCAAAACTTTCCTGCTAAGATCAGGATCAAGATCACTGATTTTCAAAATCATACTAAAAGTCCTACTTATCAGACAACAGGAAATAAAAGGGTACATTTTACAGAAATAAAACTGTCTTTGTTTGCAAATAATATGATTGTCTTTGCAGAAAATCCCAAAGAAATGACAATTAAAACTGGATTAAACAATTATAGCAGGGTTGCAGGATACAAGGTTAATTCAGTCTTTCCTATGTAACAGTTTTCCTGTACACCAGCAATGAACAAATGGAAACTAAAATTAAAAACACAATATCAGGGGCGCCTGGGTGGCGCAGTCGGTTAAGCGTCCGACTTCAGCCAGGTCACGATCTCGTGGTCCGTGAGTTCGAGCCCCGCGTCGGGCTCTGGGCTGATGGCTCAGAGCCTGGAGCCTGTTTCCGATTCTGTGTCTCCCTCTCTCTCTGCCCCTCCCCTGTTCATGCTCTGTCTCTCTCTGTCCCAAAAATAAATAAACATTGAAAAAAAAAATTTAAAAAAAAAAAAAAACAAAAAAAACAAAAACAGAAACCACAATATCACTTATATTAGCCCCACCTCTCAAAATAAAATACTTAGGTAATCCATCAGGTATTAGGTAAACCTAACAAAATATGTACAATATCTGTATGAGGAAAACTACGTAACTCTGACGAAAGAAATCAAAGAATTAAAGAAATGAAGAGAGTCCATGTTCATGGATAGGAAGACTCAATATTGTCAAGATGTCAGATCTTCCTAACCTGATCTATACATATAAACTCAATGCACTACCTTCAAAATCCCAGCAAGTTATGTTGTAGATACCAACAAATGGATTCAAAAGTTTATATGGAGAAGCAAACAATCCAGAATAGTCAACACCATATTCAAGGTGAACAGAGTTGGAGGACTGGCACAACCCAACTTCAAAACTTACTATAAAGTAACAGTAATCAAGACAGTATAGTATTGGAGAAAATATACAAATAGATCAGCGGAACACAGTAGAGAGCCCAGAAATAGATCCACATAAAGATAGTCAACTGATCTTGGACAAAGGAGCACAGGCAATACAACGGGTATTTAAACTGGGCGTCTATAAGCAAAAAAATTCATCTAAACACAGGTCTTACACTCTTTACAAAAATTAACTCAAAAAGAATCACAGACCTAAGTGTGAAATGCACAACTACCTATAAAACTCCTAGAAAATAACAGGAGAAAATCTACATGACCTTGAATTTAAAGATAATTTTTTAGATACAACCTCAAAGTCACAATTCACAAAAGAAATACTTGATAAGATGGACTTTATTAAGACAAAAACTTCTGCTCTGTGACAGTGTCAAGAGAATGAGACAAGAAGCTATAAACTAAGAGGAAATATTTGCAAATGACCTATCAGAGAAAGCACTATCAGCCAAAACATTCAAAAAAACTCTTACAACTCAATAAAAACACAAGAAACCCAAGTTAAAAATAGGCCAATGACTTTGACACCTCACCAAAGAAAATCTACAAATGGCAAATACGGAAATGATGCTTCACATCATAAGTCATCAGGAAAATGCAAATTAAAATAACACTGAGAAAGCCTTCCACTTAGAATCTCCCTGAGGTGTGCCTGGGTGGCTCAGTAAGTTAAGCATCCAACTCTTGACTTCCACTCAGGTCATGACCTGCCAGCTCATAGGATTGGATGGAGCCCTGGGTCATCAGGCTCTGTGTTGACAGTGTGGATCCTGCTTGGGATTCTCTCTCTCCCTCTCTCTCTGCCCCACCCCCGCTCGTACTTACCCATTCTCAAAATAAGTAAATAAAGATTAAAAAAGGAAAAAGAAGGAACTCCCTAAAGTGGGGAAGGGGCCCAAAACAGACTGTGGAGAAAGTCTCCTTCCTTTTGGTCTGGTACCAGGCATCAGTAAGGGTGTCAGGAGGTTCAGTTAAATAATTTTCAGAAAACATTTGTAGCAGGCTCATAAAACTTCCAAGATCTTGATTCCTTTCTACTCAAAAAAATCAAACCACACATTTTGATTGTGTGTAGAGGTTGTTCAACTAAAGGAACATCTACTAATTTTTTAATTAATTAAATAGTGATATATACTACTACATACCTATTAAAATGGCCAAAATCCGAAATACTGACAACACCAAATGCTGGTAAGGATGTGGAACAATAAGAATTCTCATTTGCTGATGATGAAAATGCAAAATGATATAGCTCCTTTGCTAGAGGGTTTGTCAGTTTCTGATGAAATTAAACATACTCTTCCCATACAATCTACCAACTGAACTCCTTAGTATTTACCCAAATACAAAAGCCTGCACATCAATGTTTATAGGAGCTTTATGAATAGAGAATGTAGTATGAGCCCACTTGACAGGAAAGATCTGCTGAAAGTCAGAAGTTTAAGAAATTCTTCACAACTGATACAGACACACCACATAGGCAAACACCCAGCATAATATGACCGTAACTTAAAATCCCCTATGAAAAAAAGCAAACTAATATTCTGTGAGACATACTACCTACCCACATTTTATAAATGCTTAATTTCCAAAAGCATCAAAATCTTCTCTCTACTTATAAGCTCCAATCCATTACTGTAAAAAAAGACTATGCTATAAAACTGAGAAAATGCAAACCACAACTTTACAAAGCTTAAGCCATTTCTGTGACCCATCTCAGCAGATTGATTTTTCTGTTTTGTATTGACATTGGGAATATGGGGGCTGCTCATCCTAAAGCCACACAAAGCACTAGTCCTGAAAGTGAGTTCAAAGAAATCTCTAAAACAGTATCAGAGATTGCTAACATCCAAATTAATCTATAAACGGAACTCACGGAACTGTCAGGAACTGGGGTTAAAGTTTTATAATAACAAAAATCTACTTTCTTCAAAGCTTTAGTTAGTGATTTTAGTGACAACAAGCCTGCAGAATATGCCAACAGGTAACAAAAGCTGATATTAAAAAAATCCTTACAGCAAAAACCAGAAGACCATAACCTCTATAAAGTACAGCAACAAGAAATCTCAAAGACCACTGACCTGGTCCTCCTCTTCATCCTCATCCTCTGCCAAACGTTGCCTGCCCACTTCATACAGCCTGCATACCGTGTCCATGTTCAGAGCATCCATGCTGCCTTGGTTCTGAAAATAAAACACCCAGTCCACGAAGAGCAGTTAGTTTTCAGAAGGCCCACATCTACATCTCAGTTGTAACTCGCACCCATGCACCTTGACCCTGTAACTGTCAAAGTTTCTGATACCCAAAATTCTTGAACTAACTCTGAAAATGTTATACGCAGGCCACAGAAAGGGAAAGAAAACAGGATAAGAAGGCTTTGGCAGGGCAAGCAGTATTAAGCAAAAGAGAGACCACCATCCTCAGAATGAACCTGTCTTGCTCTGTCAAGAGATCCAGACTCCTCTCAGAAAGGGAGCACAGTGACTCCAAGATATTAGAAGATGGGACTGTCCATGTTGTTTTATACTGGAATTTTCTTATTATTTCTCTTACAATGTAGATCTCTCCATCAAGCAAGTAGGTTATCAATAATCTACCTTTGGAAATGCATCAACTTTAGAACACATCTTAGATCAGACAAAATGCCTGTAGTATAACTTGAAAATGATCCTAAAGATCAAAACAAAACAGCAGGGTTTCTGCTAGCTCCCTTTACCTCAATGACAGCAAGATAGCAGTCTTTGGTGTCTGTACACAGGTCAAAGATGTTCCGTTTCACATCAATGGTTGCTGGAAAACAAAATGTGTCAAGACTCAGGACTGGACTACTGCTCTGACCTTAAAACCAGTTTTTCCTCTAAAGGAATTTCAAGGTGATTGCTCCTAAATAGTTCCATAACCTCTTGGCTTTTCAATGAAGAATTACAGAAAAGGATGATCTTAAATATGGAAAACCAAAACATGACAAAACGAACAATGTCTGCCCCTTCAAGCTTACCTATAGGTTTGTAGTCAGTTGCATTAAATGTTCGGAAGGATGATCCAAAAGGGCTTTTCATCCTCTCTTCCATTAAGTCATCCTCATCATCTGCCTGCAACATAGCTAATTGGGAGGAAGGGGGAAAGGGGGCCAAGGAGCAAAATACTTTTAGAAATCAGAAACATCCCCTATTCACAAGTGCAGAAAATATTAATGGACAATCAAGACTTCAGTGAGTTTCTCTGTAGTAAATTCATTCTATCTAATTAGTTCCTTTCAATGTATCCTACTAGCATACCCCGAACAGTATCCCCAACCTTTTATCTAGCTCCCAACAAGTGTTATAGCTAAAGGCCAGCAACATCATAAAAGCACAAATGCAACAAGTTCGTAAGGATACAGATGGGAAATTAATGCATGAAATGTCTTTCTGTACAAGATGTACTTGTTATCTTCACCCTAAATCAACACTATTTTCATCAATAAACTTTGTCACCATTTGTGCTATCATTTTATCTTTTATGCTACAACCTTCAAATACTTTCCAATTCATATTTGAGAGATATTTCCAAACCAAAAGGGGAGAGGGGAGAGAAGGGAGAAAAAGAATAATGTAGAGAAGTAAAAAGTTTATTACCTCCATACATCACTGTCCCCGTGTGGTTGAACACAACACGACACTGATCCAGAGCAGGAACTGTGTGTAAAAGATGGAAAGTGCGAAGATCCCACTAGGAGGGAAGTGGTCAAGGATAACTATTTTATACAAAATTTCTTATGTAAACTCATAGAAGAAATTCCAAAATATCTCTTTTTTCCTCTCCTGTTGAGATATGAATGCTTTAAAGGTAATGCTTTAAAGGTAAAGTAAAGAGGCACCTAGGAGGCTCAGTTGGTTAAGCATCCGACTTCAGCTCAGGTCACGATCTTGCAGTTCATGAGTTTGAGCCCTGCATCAGGTTCTGTGCTGACAACTCAGGGCGTGGAGCCTGTCTCAGATTCTGGGTCTCCCTCTCCTCTGCCCCTCCCCTACTCACGCTCTCTCTCTCTCTCTCAAAAAAAAATATATATATATAAAAACATGAAAAAATTTAAAAAGTAAATAAATAAATAAAAGTAAAGTAAAAATGCTTTCAAAGTAAACAAAAGCATATAAAATGCTTATTATCAAGTAACATCCTTGAAAATCTCCTATGGTAGCCTCATATACATGAAAACTACACGAACTCCCTTCATCTCAACAGCATCAATTCACTTTACACTTGTGATTTCTGCAATGCAAAAGTAAAATCCTTCTGAAGATATAAAAGTCAATTTAATACCTGGAGAAGTAAAAGGTAAGAATCTGGTGGTCACTCTTCTCAATACAAAAAAAAACATGCTAATGAAAGTTCACTGGTAATTACCAACCATTGGAGATTAACTAACACTTCAAATCAAAAGAGAGGCACCAAATTATTACCTGTGTGGATACTTTAACAGGGTGTTGGTAGAAAGATAAATTATTTCTGCATCACAAACTAGATAACAAACGGAAAATAAGACATGGGTGTAAAGGATACAATCTCAGTATTAATGATGACCTCCAGCCCATTTGGATGGAAAACGCCACTGATGTTCATGTTGAACTTGTCAAACTTGTGGATGGCTTGTGCAGAGCGGACATCCCAGAGGACGCCATCATTTAAGACAAGATCATCTGTAGGATTAAAGGTGGCACAGTTCCTCTTGTAGTTGTTGGCAAGATCTGGGTTAAACAGAGTCAACAGCTTGTTGCCAGTCTGAATATCATAAATCTTTAGAGAAGAAGGGGTGGGAAGAGAAAAATCAGACCAATCCATCCACTAACAATTCGAAGAGAAGCTGTGTAAAATATCTCTCCATGCTTTCCAAATCCCAACAAAATCACAAAAGCCCTAATACTGTAGAATACCTGGAAAGTATGAAGAGTACACCCATCCAAGCAATGTTTAAGTGCTTTGGTTCCCATTCAAGGTTTGAAAAGTCTCTTTCCCACAAGAAAATGAAAAGAGAGATGGCAATAAGGATAAGAAAACCCTCTTCTACCCCTCCCCCTTTCAAGAAACAGAAAATGTTTCTACAATAGAAACTGAGAAATTAAATTCATATGGATAGACCAATGATTAACCATAGAATACTATTAAAGAGCCACTTTTTGAAGAAAGGCATCAATGACATACCCCTTTCTCCTTAAAAATCTCCCAATACACATATTTTAGCCCTACAATAGTAAAAGTTCCAAATGTACAATGTGCAACCCATACAGAGACCAGATCTTTCCCATCACCTTACACACATGCTGTAGTATTTCCAATCTTTAAAAAAAAAAAAAAGAATCCTCCTTTAATATAGGAACAATAAGGAGACACAAGAAAACAATCAAATCAAGATCATGAGACAAGACAACTAGCCTGGTCTCTTCAAAAGTCAATGTCATGAAAACTGGAGAAATGGTTCTTGGCTTTAAAACATTAGTAAGACATAACAACCAATGCAATATGTGAATCTTGGCTGGATCCTGGTTCAAAAAACAAAAAACAAAAAAAAAACAAAAAGCATTTGAAACCAAACACATCAGGAACAATAGGGAAAACTGAGTATGGAATGGATATTAGATGATACTTGGGAATTACTATAGATTTTCTTATATTTGATAAGAGTATAATTATGTAGTAAAATATCCTTATTGCTAAAATATGCATGCTGTAAGACTTAGAAATAAAATGTGTTTGCAACTTACTTTCAAATGATTCAGAAATACATACATATTAACACAGGAAGAACATATGGTGAAATATTAAACTGATGAATCCAGGTAATAGGTGTATGTACTATTCTTTCAATTTCTCTACATATTTTAACATTTTTAAATGAAAAGTTTGAGAAACCCTCCCTTCACAACCCCATATTCCCACCATTACCCTCAAGCTACTACACCCCACTTTTCTGTTTTTCTGCAAAAAACACTTCAGAAAACTTGTCTCTACTCAGTGTCTCCACTTTCCTGTTCTCTCATGAGAACAGATTTTCACCCCAGTGCACAGAACTAGCTCCTGACGAGGTTAACAAGAAGATCCATATTGTTAAATCAAAGGTAATTCTCAATTCTCATCTTATGAACTCATTAACAGTTTCTGACCAGTTGATCAATTCTTCCTTCAAAGGATCTTCCCCCTTGCCTTCTGGGGCACATCTTTTTCCTGAGGTCTCCTGCTGCCCATTATTTTTGGTCTCCTTCTCAAGTCCCTCCCTCACATGGCAAATTCGAAATATTGGCATATGCCAGGACTCTGTCCCCTCAGTTCTCTTCTCTAGCCTCCTTAACGATTTCATCTAGTCTCATGGCTCTATCAACCCGTGAATAACTCCTATATTTATATCCCCTATCCCAGACCTCTCTTCTGAACTCCCGTTTTGTATATTCAACTACCCATTCCCTACCTGAATGTCTAATAACAAACTTCCTGTGTCCAAAAACCCAGAGCCCGGCTGTATCACTTCTCATCACCTGTACCATGCCCTCCTGGGCCCAGCCCCACTACAGTCCTCACATGTGAGCTGGCCCGACACACTCCTAACTGGAAAGCCTGCTCTTGCTTCTCTCACAGAAACCAGACTCACACTTTAGGAACTTTACATCCCATCATGTGTCCTCTGCTCAGCCTCCAGTGCCTGCATCTCACTCAGAGAAGCCAAAGGTCCTAACAACACCCTATATATAAGATGCTACTATGATATGCGTCACCCATTCCCCCACAACACTGAGCTGAGCTCTTACCCCTCTTCCCTCTCCCACCTCCAAAGGGCTTTTCCCTCGGTCTTAAAACACTTTTCCCCCCAGATATCTGCATGACACTTCCTTCAAAGGGAAAGGTTCCTGGGGTGCCTGGGTGGCTCAGTCAGTTAAGCATCCAACTTCGGCTCAGGTCATGATCTCACAGTACGTGAGTTTGAGCCCTGCACTGGGCTCTCTGCTGTCAGCACGGAGCCCAGTTCAGATCTTCTGTCCCCTCTTTGCCCTCCCCTGCTTGTGCATGTGCACTCTCAAAAATTAAAAAAAAAGGGGGGGGGGCACCTGGGTGCCTCAGTCGGTTGAGCCTCCAACTTCGGCTCAGGTCATGATCTCACAGTTTGTGAGTTCAAGCCCCGCGTCGGGCTCTGTGCTGAAAGCTCAGAGCCTTGAGCCTGTTTCAGATTCTGTGTCTCCCTCTCTCTGTCCCTTCCCCGCTCATGCTCTGTCTCCCAAAGATGAATAAATGTTAAAAAAAAATTTTTTTAATAAAAATAAAAAATTAAAAAAAAACAAAACACTCCTTAAACATCACCCTATCAGTGATACTGACCATCCTAGATAAAAGAGAAGTCCCTCACAGCACCATCAAGCACTTCCTAACTTTTACCCTGCTTTCTTTTCCTTGGCAGCACTTACCACCTGACATACCATATATTTGCTTCTCTATTTGTCTCCCCAGTGAGGCTTCATAAAGGCAGGGACTTATATTTCATCTAAAACTTAGTAAGTATTTGAAAATAACTGCTGTGCTAATCATACCTTTCTTAAGTTGTCGGATTAGTTCATGTTTGGTCCCACATGGCTTATAACTACTACACTTCTAGATTTTATCTGGAAAGAATATCACTAAGTAATTTCTTGCTGCCCTTAGGACTGCCCTTCAGTCCAGAAGTTTTCATTACAAACAAATGGGCATAATCAGTTTGAAAGCAGTGGATTCTTAAGTACTTACGTGGGCAATGTCTCCTTTTGTACCTATGACTCGATCCTGAGAGTGCTTACTGAACTCAACATAGTGATCTTCTGTGAAGGAATGCCTACAGACAAACAACAAAAGTACTTAAGTGATACACCTTCAGGAAACAGTCACTGAGCCGACTGAAAATAAACATGATTCTCGGCCTCCTGCCTGACTATACTCATCTGAGGATTCTCAGCAACCAAAGAGGAAAAACTGTATACTTAAGGTTTAAAAAAAAAAAAATCCCTCCATCAGTTTAACCAAGCAGATCCAAAAGAATTAATTAATTAGCAGGAATTACTTTGTTAAAAAAAAATGGATAACAAGCCACACGTCTTTGAACATACCCCAGCAAAGAGTACAACTATCATATGTGAACATGAGAAATTACACAGATGTGCCATTTTGGATTAGTGAAGGGTCAGCTGTGTGATGGGACTGGTAAGAATACTTGGTAAGAATATCTCAGAATTAAGGATAAAACCTTATTAAACATGAGCGACAGACAAGGAAGAGAGAAGTTAGCAATAACTCACAGCATTCGTCTTTTCCCAAAAGGCTTCAAGTTGAAGAATCGGATGAAGGGAAATATAAATTAGGTAAATTGTAGAACAGAAAGAGTTGGGTTATAAAAAATACATACATACTTCATATCAAATACTGATTTCATTCCCCAAAGTGCAGACAGAGGCTGGCTCCAAGTAGCAGATGTCAGCAGCAAGGACCCATCCTAAAAGAAGAAGGAGGCCCAAGGTGGGTAGTCACATGCTTATATAAATGCTGTCTGCCTGTAGCATTTTAACATACAAGCTCAAAAATTATTATTGTATTATATAGAAAATAGAAAAACTACGAAGAACCAAGAAGTGTTCGAAACTGCTGGGATTTAAGTATGTGCACATGCAATGTCCTAAAAAAATACCTAAATTTAAGAAAAGACTAACTCCTCCAGAGCTACTAACAAAAAATACAATAGTTCCAAGGGTAGGGGAAGAAAAAAACTTGGAAAGATGTCAAAGATGGTTCCACCTTTCTTAACATTTGGCCATATATCTCAGTCTCCCTCACCTGAAATATCAGTCAAGTGAAAACATTTCTTAGACTTTCTTAGCTAACAACTCTTAGGATTTTTTCAAAAAGAAAGCCCATTAAGGGGCCCCTGGGTGGCTCAGTCGGTTAAGCTTCCGACTGTGGCTCAGGTCATGACTTCGCAGTTTGTGGGTTTTCAAGCCCCCGGAGCCTGCTTTGGATTCTGTGTCTCCCTCTTTCTCTCTGCCCCTCCCCGGCTCACACTCTGTGTGTGTCTCTCTCTCTCTCAAAATAAATAAACATTAAAAAAAAAATTTTTTTTAAATACTTTAAAAAAAAAGAAAGCCCAATAAAGGCTGAGTCTCCTTTACTCTAGTATCAGGAAAACTATCCTTGTCATCTTAACAGTCCTAACTTTTAGAAATAAAGGTGTCAATTCCATCCACAGAATAATACTAATAAACCATGACCCACTAGAACTATATAATGCTTTTTTCCTAAAAACTCACAGTACTTTGAAATTTATTTCTGACACAAAAAGAAAACTTCTGTGATCATAGTTTCCATCTGAGGCAAATTAAAAAAGAAAGGTTCACACACACATACACATACGACTCTTAGAAGAAGGTTGGCAAGCTTTTTTTTACTTAAAGAGCCGAACAGTAAACACATTAGGCTTTGTAAGCCATATGGTCTGTGTCACAACTACTCAACTCTACCATTGTAGCACAGAAGCAGCCACAGACCACACATAAACAGATAGGCATGGCTATGTTCCAATAAAAGTTTATGTACAAATTAACAGCCAGCCCACAAGCCCATAGTTCCCAAATCATCAAAGAAGAATGAATGAGAACCACCTAGGAAGGGACTCTTACCCTGGAAGGTTCAAGATGTGTGATAGCCGAGTTGTGACAGTTATAGCTGGCCTCCTCTTGTCCACTAAACACATTATAGAGCTTCAACTGCCCAGTGCAGGTGCCAAGCATCAGGAACCGCTCCCGTGCTGAGAATGCACAGCAAGTGAAACCACTCTCATCCTCATTGGCTTCCCTGAACACTGAAATAGGACGGAACCTAAGCAAAAAAAAAAAAAAAAAAAAAAAAAAGAAAAAAGAAAAATCAGAGACAACGCACAAAGAATCCAAAAAAAGAAAACTTTGCTAAAAGGATGAAAGAAAAATTTAAAAAAAAAAGAGCATTTATGTTTCAAATGGGTTCTCCCAAAATATCATAGTGACCTTCAGTGCTTCCTTTTCATTTTAAGTGAGAGAAAAGGACCTCCACTTCCAAGTTTTAACAATAACAAAAGTCCTCATATTTAAAACTTGTGATCCCCTCATCTTTATGTGAGATTTGTAAAGAATCAGAACAGGAAACAACTGGACCAGCACAAAAACAAGTTTGGGAGTCTAGTTAGGAACAGAATGTTGCATGAGTTCTAGAAAACACACTAGTTGTAACAAGAACACAGAGTATCCTTATCCTAATAATATCCTAACAATAACAATCACATAAGGAACCCCTGGTTGACAAAAGGGGGTACAGTCACGTTACTCATGTATTTACACAAAGTGACAATCACTGGTATTTCAGACCAACAAATAGTCCAGCTTTCTGGAATCATCACACTTTGATTTAAATAGAAGAATCATTCCAATTCCCAGGTAGTGAGGTGGCCTCTCCTTACCTGCTAAAGATAAGGTGCCTATCAAAGCATCCGCCATCCACCCCTCCATACTTTGGAAATGATGCCCTGCGGTTTAGCCTTGAGGTAAAGTTTATTGGCGCTTGCCGCCTCTGTTTTGGCTCAGGACACTGATGAGGAGTAAAGAGGGAGAAAGGTGGGCAGGTGGCAACTGGGTTCTTGCAGCGAGCATGCTGCTCTCTAAGATATTCTGTGATGATACTGTCCAGCGTAGGTGGGGAAGGAAGATGTCTGTCCAACTGCTTTTTTATGGCTGGGCTTTGGCTATAGGCGCCATGGTCCGACTTCTGCCGCAACACTCTGATTTTCCTGCCATTGCAGGGTGATGGCCTCTCTCTGATAAAACTGATCCTACCAATCAAGGGGGAATTGCCTGCATAAGATGGGCCAGGCAAGGCTAGTGAACCTTGGGGGGGCCGTGGCTGAGGATGGGCAGTGGGGGCAGGAGGGGCAGTGGCACCCACAGAAGCATGGCTGCCCAGTCGAGTTGCAATGCCATTGGCGATGCGAGGTGTTCGGGGAAGAGAGACAGGAGAAGCAGCAGCAGTGACTGGGGTGAAGGCAGAAGAATGAGAAGCAGCAGTCATGGGCAAGTCAGCCTCTTTCGTCAGCACGGTTGCTGTCTCCCCAAGCCCTTTAGAAATGAGATGGTTACGTATCAACAGAAGCAGCTCTTTCTCAGGGAAGGAAATCCTTGACTGGGCAACAACATCTGCTTTTTGCAGTCGTGCCAGAGACACATCAGTGCCAATGAGAAGAGGCTTTCCTGACACTCGTTCAATGAGCTCAGCAGCATACTTGCAGAACTTGACATGGTCACTGCGCTTGTCCTGCAGCACAGGCTCCTTCATCAACTGCTGGATCTGGCAGCTGCTGAAAAGGGGCAGTTTGCTGATGATCTGCCGGACAGTGCTACTGCGAGAAAGGCCCACTAGGGCCTTGCAGGCCAGAGCCCTTATCTGGTCTGCATCAGTGATGGGCATCTTGATGGATAATAAGGACAGGAGCACCTTGATGCCATTGTTGGACTGAACCACATTCCACATCTTGGCCAGGGTGTGCTCGCTACTTTTCGGAGTCTGAGGCAGCTTTCTCCGAGGAGTTCCAGAGATAAACTTGCCAATACTGGAAATTCGGTTATCCGGGCCACAAACACAATTGATGATAATCTGAAGTGCTGACTTCTGAATTTCAGCATCATGGATAAAGAACTCACCCTCAGCCACTCCCAAAATAATGCTGATACCTATTGGGGAGAAATACAAAACATTTTATATTGTTCTTCAAAAAACTAACAGCCAAATTCAATGATTGTTCCAGAGTCAAAATTTAGACTTCGATTCATTTTGTTCCACCTGAAACTACTGTACCATTTTATTAAAGGACAAGTAACTTTTTGAATAAAATACAATCAGTTCTACTACAATATAGCTTCATGATACAATACTTCATATGCAGTTGTTAAACAGGGGAATGAGGTCAGTATTATGTGGAAGTTACCAGGGTCATGTGCAATTTTTCCTGGGTTAAGGGGAGCAAAAATAGCAGGAATAAGTTAAAACCTTTAGCAGAAAGGAGAAAAACCCTCAGCCTGGCTGCCACAATGGCATCAGGAACCCTTTCTGCTATATATGAAGAAAGTTAAAAACAAGTGGCTGCACCTCAGGCTTTCTCCCCAAAGTGGTACACCCCAAGACCCACAGCCAGTCATACCACTTCCCATGCTCACCTTAGCAGGAGCCCTTACCTGACCTGTTCTTAATACGATACATTTTCCTTTTATTATGTATGATAGCTTCTGTCCATTCTGAGCTGCTTGCCAATTACGGAGTTAGGGCTCAGATTACAAAGTTGCTTTAAGTTTTCTACTGTCTGCCCTAACCCATTTTTCCCATAAACTTTATTTTTGGTATAAGACTCGGCAGAGTACAGGTTTTCAAGAATGAACTTGTACCATCATAGCACATGTATCACTTAGAAAACCTGAGTTCACCAACACAACTGATTCCCTTATATAGGGGCAACTGGGTGGTTCAGTCAGTTAAGATTTCGACTCGGCTCAGGTCATGACCTCGCAGTTCATGAATTCGAGCCCCGCGTTGGGCTCTGTGCTGACAGCTCAGAGCCTGGAGCCTGCTTCAGATTGTGTGTCTCCTCTCTCTGTCCCACTCCCACTCGTGCAGTGTGTATGTGTCTCTCTCTCAAAAATAAACAAACATTAAAAATAATAATAAAAACAAATAAAAGTGTATAGCACAACTTAGATGGGACAAGGCATTCTCCACTACTACATTCTGTTCTAATATTGCAAATCAGGTACACAATTACGGCCAGAATTGCAAAAGAAAACAAATCCAGACCAAGCAATCACAAAAATGTAAAGGTACAACCTACCTACAGTGGAGACGGTGGAGCCAGCCTCATCTAGCACATCCACTGATTCTGCCAACTGCAGCTGGATTTTTGGCACAACAGTGAGAATAGCCAGAACATCCAAAGCAAAGCGCACAGTATCATTCCTGGACAGGAAAAACAATTAGTTAAACGGAAACTAGGAGACAGTCAAAACAAAAAAGTTAAACTGAGATACAGAATAGATCAGAACTACTACCTATGTGGCTCTGTCCCTAGCCAAGACATGAAGAGAGCATTTGTAAGTCACCATGACATTACTTTCAAAACAGTGGGGATGGAATTTTCCCCACTGCTAAAATTAAAAACAAAGGATAATCCCCAATGCTGATAAGGATGTATAAGGACAAATGCTCTCAAACTTTTGGTGGGAGTACAAATAGGACCCTCATTTTGAAAAACAATCTAGAAATAGGAAACAAGATTCTAAAAATGTGCCTAAGCTTTAGCCCAGGAATTTCACCTGAAGAATTTGTCCTAAGGAAATAATCAGAAATACAAACAAGGGGCGCCTGGGTGGCTCAGTTGGTTGAGCGACCGACTTCGGCTCAGGTCATGATCTCACGGTTCGTGAGTTCAAGCCCCGCGTTGGGCTCTGTGCTGGCAGCTCGGAGCCTGGAGCCTGCTTCGGATTCTGTGTCTTCCTCTCTCTCTGCCCCTCCCCCACTCATGCTCTGTCTCTCTCTGTCTCAGAAATAAACATTAAAAAAAATTAAAAAAAAAAAAATACAAACAAGCATTTATGTGTTAAGATGTCCATTATCACATCATTTAAAATAACAAAAGAATTATAAAACCTACACAGATAGTAGGAACACATGTGTGTTAAGTTATAGTACACTCATCTGATGAACTATTCTGCAGCTATGGACAACCGTTCTCAAAGAATTCTAAAGGACAAAGGGAGAGGCTCAAAATACAACATTAATAAAATAGAAAACATAAAATTTTAAGTCTGACCATACCAAGTATTGATAAAAAGGCAGAGAAATGAGAATCCCCATATCCTGCTGTTGAGATGAAAATGGTAAAGCAACATCCAATAAAGATGAAATGCAGACACCCTACAATCCAGCTATATACATCATATCCCCAGAGAGACCCCAAAAGGAGGTATGTGGTATCATTCAATTGATAGCAAAAAAGGAAGTAACAAACACTAAATGTCCATCAATAGGGTAATAAACTAATATAGAAACACGTGAATTCAAATAAATATCAACATATATACATCTCAAAAACACAAGGTTGAAAAAAGCAAGTTGCAAAAGATGCATACAGGATAACATATAATTTAAAAACATACAAAGGAGTATTATATTATTGCTTATACACACACGTGTGTGGTATAAAAATATGAATGGAGAGATATACTCCAAATTCAGAAGACTGGTCACTATGGAGAGGCAGAAAAAGGAATTGAGAAAGAAGCAAATAATGCCACCACATGCCAACACTGCATATTGGGTTGTTATGTTAGTCTCTGTACATTTTGTATACTGAATTATTTCATAAAAAGATGAATTTGGTTAAATTTTATGATCTCAATTAGGTATATTTACACACATTATGGAAAAAAGACTAGAGAAATTAACAGTAGCTGAAAATCATTTCCTTCTCTAAGGATCTGTATATTCTAAACAGAAACAAGTATTTGATTTTTAGAAACAAACTTTTAAAGGACACATTCCCAATATATTTATATTTTCTTTGTAATCAAATATGAATTTGCCACTCAAAAAATGTATTTATAACATTCCTAGTTATCTTCTGAGCTTTCATCATCTTTTCTTTTTTTTTTTTTTTTTTAATTTTTTTTTTTCCACGTTTTTATTTATTTTTGGGACAGAGAGAGACAGAGCATGAACGGGGGAGGGGCAGAGAGAGAGGGAGACACAGAATCAGAAACAGGCTCCAGGCTCTGAGCCATCAGCCCAGAGCCTGACGCGGGGCTCGAACTCACGGACCGCGAGATCGTGACCTGGCTGAAGTCGGACGCTTAACCGACTGCGCCACCCAGGCGCCCCTCATCATCTTTTCAACAAAGTTCAAGTGAACATAATAATCTACTTTAATACTCTAAAACAGTGGTTCTCAGGGCACCTGCATGGCTTGGTCAGTTAAGGGTCTGACTCTTGATACTGGCTCAGATCATGATCTCACAGTCATGAGATCAAGCCCCACGTTGAGCTCACCACAGTGTGTGGAGCCTGCTTGGGATTCTCTCTCTCTGCCCCTCCCCACTCACACTCTCTCAAAATAAATACTTAAAACTTAAATAATAAAAGTAAAACACAGTTCTCCAAGTGTGGTTAGGGGAACCCAGTGATCTCTGAGACCCTTTCAGAAAGTCCCCTGATATAAAAACTATTTTCAGGGGCACCTGGGTAGCTCAGTTGGTTAAGCATCCTGGTTTCGGCTCAGGTCATCATCTTGAGGTTCATGGGTTCGAGCCCCATATTGGGCACTACGCTGACCATGTGAAGCCTGTGTGGGATCCTCCTTCCCTCTGCCCTCCCTGGCACGCGTGCATGCTTTCTTTCTCTCTCTCTCATAAAATAACCTAAAAAAAATTTTTTTAATTATTTTCATAATAATACCAGGGTGTTAGTTTCCTTTCTCACTTTCACTCTCTCACAAGTGGCTACTAGAGCTTTCTGAGGCTATGTCATGTGTGATGTCACAAAAGAGTGAATACAGAAGCAAATATGAGATATTAGGCAGACATTTAAAAACCTTGCTGAAATCATCTGGTTTTATTCTGGAAACTTTTCATAAAAAATGCTAATGTGTAATGGGGTTAAGATTATTTTTAAGTAAATTCGTAAGTATTTTTACATTTACTCAGTTTTACTTTCTAATTGTTAAATATCAACAGATTTACCACAAAAACAAAAGCTCTTTGGGGTTCTCAATTTTTAATACAATAAAAGGGTCCTGAGACCAAAAAGTTTTAAAATGGCTGCTCCAAAAGTTATCTCCCTAAATTTACTATCCTGGCGTTTCACAAACAAGCCATATGCACCCTAAATAAGGCAGTCTTGTCTTTATGACAATGAATGGATAGGGAAAGAAGGTAAAGAATCACTCTTCATAAACTTTGTTACTGTCTTCTCTTCAGATTCTATCTTTTCCAAAATATAACTTTCTCTGATATCACACTCAAGTAGAACCCACCCAAACTCCTGATTCTATCAGCTGTCCTTTTCTGAGCCTCATCCTGTTGTGCCCTGACTGCTTTTAACTGAATTGTGAAAATCATAAAAGCACAAAATACAGTTTTCTATGAAAGAAGATTATGTGTGGCTGTCAGCCAGTAGAGAGATGTTTAAAGTCTAAGTACCAAAAAAAAATACTGAACTGCAGTCTCAAGACAGGACTTCAAACCCACCTCTGCAGCTGTGTAAATTACATAACTTCTGTAAGAGCACAGACCTTGATCCCCATCTTTTGTGCAGTATTCATAATCATCAGAACCATATATATAAACAAACATTCTGTAAATTAAAAATATTATCTTCCGGGGGCGCCTGGGTGGCTCAGTCGGGTTAAGTGTCCGACTTCGGCTCACGTCATGATCTCATGGTTCATGGGTTCGAGCCCCTTATCGGGCTCTGTGATGATAGCTCAGAGCCTGAAGCCTGCTTTGGATTCTGTGTCTTCCTCTCTCCCTGCCCCTCCTCTGATCATGCTCTGTCTCTCTCTCTCTCAAAAATAAAGAAAGATTTTTAAAAGTTAAGAAAAAACAGATTATCTTCGTAGGGGCACCTGGATGGCTCAGTCAAGCATCTGACTTTGGCTCAGGTCATGATCTCATGATTCATGGGTTCGAGCCCCACATCAGGCTCTCTGCTGTCATCACAGAGCCTGCTTTGGATCCTCTAACTCTCTCTCTCCACCACTCCCCCACTAGTGCATCCACACATGCACACGCACTCTCTCAAAAATAAACATTTAAATTATATATGTATATATATGTGTGTATATACATACGTATATATGTATATACGTATGTATATACACATTATCCTCTTTAATCTACTTTCTCAGATTCACACCCAAAATTTCAATTCAGTTCAACAAATGTTTGCTAAGCATACACTATATACAAACCAATATCACCTTAACCAAAAGGCAGAATCTAACTTCATTTAAAACCTCTCTCTAATCCCACCTTGCATAATAGGTCTTCCAATTGCAGGCAATAGAAATAAGCTGCAACAAGAGTTGAACACAAGAAAGTTTCAGGAAGACTTCAGCTGGTTCCCAATATAGTTGCGCTGGACCATACTCTATCAAAAACTCCATCATTTCCACAATCTGTTCATGAGTATATGAACACGCCTATAGGGAGAGATGCATATTATTAAAGAACTCTATTACCTGCTTGCTACCTTCCTCATCACAGCTCAATAGTCAACAAGTTTTGATAAACCTAAGTAATAACAGCTTTCAAATTTCACAATTGAGTCAATAGCCCACATGTGAAATAATGAATATGTTTAATCTTTTACTTATAATTAGACTCATAATACATTTTGCCCAAAAAAAGGTAACAAAATGTTCACAACTTGTTGGTACATATATTTCACAACTTGAAAAAGAAGTACCACATAAAATAACTGGTTTGTTTTCAATTTGTGATTTTTAAAACACATCTTTATTCCAAAACACATCAAGAAAGTTAAAAAATGATACAGAAGTGGAGTAACAGACGTGCCCTTTCAGAAAAAGAATTCCACACAGAAGGAGGCAGGATATCTAGTACTTTTCATAGAAGAAAGCCCTTTTATACACACTTCAGTTCATCTTTTAGTAGCAACTTACAACTAGGAGCAAAACAAGTCCCTGATACATCCATGTTCAAGTATTCTGCCTCTACACAAGGCAAGTATAATCCAACAATGTACATACTGCATAAACTCCATTGATCTCAATGAGTGTTAGGCCCAACAATGCTGTAAGAGTTAACTTTTCCTTTTATGGCAATGTCCTCTCACCTTGTATGGGGGTTGAGGATGGACAAGAATGCCACCCTCAGTCCTCTGAAGTGACTGTTTTACTTGTTCCAATTTAATGGCCAGGTGAGCCTCAAAGTACTTGCGCAAGGCCATGCAGGTATGTTTCCCAGTTTGGCGGCTAGCAAATATTTCATCATCACTCAGAAGTGCACCCTGATCTTCCAAATTTAGAATCTCCAAAGTACTGATCTATTAGGAAAGAGACAAAAAGATGGGGAAAAAGGGAAGGAAGGAAAAAACAGAAAGAAAAAAGTAAAAGGAGGAAAAGGATTACAGTAAACTTTCATGCTCAACAAGACTAACAAACATCAAAGCACATTTGTCTATAAAACATGTTAAGAGTTGCCGTATATAAGCAAAACATTAAACAGTTACTGAAAAATTGCATAGCTTGTAATCATGTTGAAAGACATTCAGGCACAAAACCACTGCTTTAAGAAAGATCAAGATTATCAACACAATTCCCCCTATGAGATTACTATATTCAAGGCAAGTCTACAATGGCAGAGTCCTCTAATCGCTTAAGAGAAGTAAAAGACTTCATTCACAAAAAATGATAGCAAAATTCTTCTAGTCAAAAGCTGCTTCTTGGGGAGCATGGCTGGCTCACTTGGTGCAGCAAGTGATTCTTGATCTCAGGGTGGTCAGTTCGAATCCCACATTAGGTGCTGAGATTACTTAAAAATGAAATCTTAAAAAAAAAAAAAAAAAAAAAGGTTCCTCTCTTCAACACTACTGAAAGGCAGCCAAGACAAGCAAGACCCCTATTCCTCACAAAAAGAAGCCACTGAGAACCTCACCAAATTCACCAGACGACGAAGACCATCATAGCGGTCAAAGAGCTCCAACACAGCCCGGAAGGAGAAGCAAATTGAGAAAAACATGGTAGCATGGCAGCATCCTGAGGCATGAGAACATTCCATTAACCACAGAGTATAGTTCACCACGTCAGACAGAACATTGTGTGGATGCATACAAACCTGCAAAAAATAAAACAGTTTTTAAAAATTTCAGGCAAAGGAACCTTCAAAAAGGGATGAAAAATTCACCACTGTAGCTAGCTATCTGTGCAGAATACAATGATCATCACTAATGCAGTCATTCGGAGTTTAAAACTTAAGTTACAAATGAAATTCTGTAACAATCTATTCCAAACTGAACACCCTAAATTTATTTATTTTTTTTTTTCAACTTTTATTTATTTTTGGGACAGAGAGAGACAGAGCATGAACGGGGGAGGGGCAGAGAGAGAGGGAGACACAGAATCGGAAACAGGCTCCAGGCTCTGAGCCATCAGCCCAGAGCCTGACGCGGGGCTCGAACCCACAGACCGCGAGATCGTGACCTGGCTGAAGTCGGACGCTTAACCGACTGCGCCACCCAGGCGCCCATGAACACCCTAAATTTAGATACTTAAATTTGAGCTATTTACTGAATGCCAAATTTTGCAAATATTTACATCCTCTAATGCTCACAGTGCTCAGTTCCATAGGGTATCAGTTCCCACTTAGAAGGTAAGAGGGTGTCTGAATGGTTCAGTTGGTTAAGCATCCAACTCTTTTTTGTTTGTTTTAGAGAGAGAGAGAGAGAGCGCAATCGGGGGAGGGACAAAAAGAGAATCCTAAGCAGGCTCTGCACTGCCAGCATGGAGCCCAATGTGGGGCTCAAACCCACGAACGATGAGATCATGACCTGAGCTGAAATCAAGAGTCAGAAACTTAGCCAACTGAGCCACACAAGTGCCCCATAAGCATCCAATTCTTGATTTCAGCTCAGGTCATGATCTCACAGTAGTGAGACTGAGCCCAGAGATGGCTCTGTGCTGGGTGTGGAGCCTGCCTAAGATTTTGTCTCTCTCTGCCCCTCCCCAGCTCACATGTTTTGTCTCACTCTCAAAAAATAAAATAAAATAAAAAAGATGAGAAAGAAGCTCAAAGAGATAAGAGACTATCCATGGGTGATAAAAGTGACTTGAGCCTTCTGATACTAAAGTCTACAAATTTGTTATCCATCCACTCACTGATTCGTTTCACATACATTTCGATGTCTCCTATGGATCAAAATGTCTCCTATGGATCAATGAATTCTAAAGCATTCCCCAGGTTTACTTTTTTATCTTAGCCATAATTAATTTTGTATACACACCTACAGATTAAGTTGCTATTCTCAAAAGAATACATATCTTTGCATAGTATTGATCACAAAAGGGAAAAAAATTAAAACTAAAACATTACTTTATTAACAAATATGCAAAGATGAATCAAGACATAGCTCAAGAAGAATTTACCAACTTCACTCTACCAGAAGAGCCAAAACACACAGAACATTAGAAAAAATATTCCAGGCATGGAAATGATAAGAGTTTCCCTAGGTGTGTCTAGGGACCCACTACTTTTCAAATGTAACTCATTCACATTTTTTTTTTTAAATCACTAAATAAACAAGTCTTAACTGGAAAAACAGAACAACCAGATGGGGAAACTCTGGAGCCCTGAGAACAACGGGAATTATTTTATCTCCACCACACGTTATTTGTTAACACATACAAAGCATCATCTGTTTTTATAATAGATTGACTCTAAAACCCAAAATATAACTCCATTAACAACATCTGACAAGAGCCCAAGAACTAATACTAATTCAACAGAAATGGCAAAAACTAAATAAAGCCCCTAGACCTCAATCTACCTTGCTTTTTTTTTTTAATTCAAATAGAAAAAACATGGGGCGCCTGGGTGGCGCAGTCGGTTAAGCGTCCGACTTCAACCAGGTCACGATCTCACGGTCCGTGAGTTCGAGCCCCGCGTCGGGCTCTGGGCTGATGGCTCAGAGCCTGGAGCCTGTTTCCGATTCTGTGTCTCCCTCTCTCTCTGCCCCTCGCCCGTTCATGCTCTGTCTCTCTCTGTCCCAAAAATAAATAAACGTTGAAAAAAAAAATTAAAAAAAAAAAAAAAAAAACAAATAGAAAACAATCTTTTGTAAACAATTTTACATTTTTAGAATGCTTTGTGAAAGCCATATATTCATCATGTTCTCTGCTTCTTTCATTAAAATTATTTTCATTAAAATTTCATTAAGAAACTCCCAACTACTCATTTTTTTCTGTGAAGGTGCTAAAAAGTCTCCTCACCCAATCCCATTCCCAAACTCTAAATGGACTGGACTTACTCTTTCCATGGCATCCTGGTTGTAGGACAGGTAATACAAGCACATGGATACACCAGTTGCAGCCATAGAAGGACGAGGAATTTCCAGTAATTTCTGTACTCCACCATGCGCAACAAACTCTGTGGCAAACTTGTTATGGAGCAGGAGAGATGCAAGGTGCTAAACAAAGAGGACACATGTTACTGTGGAAGGATCTAGAATAATCACAAAATCTTTTCACAAAACATTAAATCAAGCTGCTAAATAAAAGGAATCCTCTGAAATAGACAAACACTCCCTCACAACAGAAATAAAACCAGTACTGCTTAAAGGGAAATAAAAAAACAGAGAAAACCCTCTATGGTATGTGAATTATATCTCAATAAAGCTGAGGGGGGAAAAAAACCTATTAAGATTTCCTAACATCCCCTTCTAACACCAAAGGTTTTCATAAAGGTGAAAAACAAGAAATGAAAAATACTGCCATAAACAATGACATAGTCCCACAACCATTTTATTATTACATAGCTTCCCTAAAGGATTTTTCTTAACCTTCCCATTTTAATCCTTTTAAATATAATCAGCTCTATGTTCTAGTTTTGGCTCAGTCACAGACTTATCATCTAATAAAATACCAAACTTTGTCTTCTTTTTTTTTTTTAATTTTTTTTTTAATGTTATTATTTATTTTTGAAGGAGAGAGACAGAGCATCAGCGGGGGAGGAACAGAGAGGGAGACACAGAACTCGAAGCAGGCTCCAGGCTCTAAGCTGTCAGCACAGAGCCCGATGTGGGGCTCGAACTCACGACCGTGAGATCATGACCTGAGCTGAAGTCGGACGCTTAACCGACTGAGCCACCCAGACACCCCAAAATTTTGTATTCTTTTATACTGAACCTCATTATATAGAACCCCAAATAACCATCTTCAACCATGCTTCAACCATCTTCAAGCAAATTACCAAACTAGCAAATGTTTGGAACTTATCAGAATGCACTTTAAACAGATCTTTAAAAGCATGTTATCTTTCAAGTTTTGTTAACTTCCTGTTCAGTTCCCACTAGTCTCTCTGGGTAGACCTGGTCTTCTGGGCAATTTTAAAGGCAGGAAGTACAATGCAAGCAGCAGGCTACTTCATGACCTTCAACCCAGGCTAATGTGGACAGGGCCTCGGAAGAACTAGAGCTCCCCCTCGTGTTTCTCGTGCCAAGGTGTCTTCCAGATGGTGAAGCAGGCACAAAGTAGAGACAAAACAGACTGGAAAGTATGTAACTTGATACAAATCTTGCCAGGGTTAATGGCAAAAACAACAGGTATGTACCTTCTTCAGAAGTTCTCTCAACACCCAGATTCAGACTAATCCTCATATGTAATTCAAATCTCTTACCTCTTTACTCTTTTTGTCTGTTATCCAAGTCTGTCCTCCAAGTAGCTAAACCACATATGGTTCCCTGCCAACCCTTAGAAGGTGGCATGTAGTTTTTCTCACGTCCCTACCATAAAGTGGCAGTTCCACTGCCAGGATAGGTAAAAAGAGAGTAATAAGCAGGTTCAACCTTACCAATACAAAGCCTATAACCTAGATCACTTTGCTCATGTAAGCAAAGATTCTACTTTCTCTCCTTATATTGTATCTCTGTATAAGGTCTGGTTCTTCAAATGACTACATTTTAACCCATTTTTATTTTAACTTCAACACCTATCCCCCTCTCCTATACAACTGAACCTTCCTTTTGAACAAGAGTACACATCTTTCTACATTATTTCCCTGCAAGAAAGATCTCTTGCAACTTTTCCCTGTTCACCCTTATTTCATTTTCTTTAATCCCCTATGACTCTGCATGGAAATAGCTGAATAACAATATCCATTATAATTCCTCATACATAACCTATGGAAATAGCAACTGCCCAAATCCCCTCTTCCACTATATCCTGGTTCAGGACAGGATGCTGCATCTGAAAGCAAGACCTTTGGACTAGAGAGAACTCTGACCTCTAGCTGCATTCCAATGTTCAAAGTATAATGAATTTACACACACACACACACACTACATCCACACACAGGGATATGTTATACAGGGTATGTCTGACCTCCTCCAAGTTTAAAATTTCTGGCATCTGAAAGGCAACTTTCCTCACCTCCATTTCATTTCAATATACTCTGGAACTCTGCTGTCCAATGCAGTAATCATTGGCCACACGAGACCAATTAAGATAAAAAATTCAATGCCTCAGTGACACTAGCTACATGTTAAGTGCTCATACAGCTAGTAGCCACTGTATTGAAAAGCAGAGACATAGAAAATTTCCACCATTACTAAAACTTTTTAAAAATTTTTTTCATGTTTATTTTTAAGAGAGAGAGAGAGAGAGAGAGAGAGACACACACACACTCACACAGAGTATGAGTGGGGGAGGGGCAAAGAGCGAGGGTGACACAGAATCTGAAGCAGGCTCCTGACTCTGAGCTGTCAGCACAGAACCTGACATGGGGCTCGAACTCACAAGCTGTGAGATCATGACCTGAGCTGAAGTCGGATGCTTAACCGACTGAGCCTCCCAGGCACCCCTCCACCATTACTGAAACTTCTATTGGATAGCATAGCTCTAGAATATCAAAAATAAAGTTGTTTCTTTCTTTCTTTCTTTTTTTTTTTTTTTTCCTTAAAGTTGTAACTTTAAAGAGCCAGAAAGAGCATCACTTCTTTTTTCAGAGGTCTTTTCTGGAAACGTTTCTCAGGAAGAAGACAATACTCCTTCCTTTGTGCCCCATACTTTTTCCACAACATCTATAGGATCTAAAAGAAATCATAGGCTTACATGACTGTCTTAACCAAACTATAAAGATTTGATTTACCTAATAGTGTAAACATCACAGAAAGGTACTGTTCATTAGTTACCTATTGAGTAGAATTGTATGATAGCCACAATGTTATTCATTCAATTTATCTCTCTCCATTCAGATTACTTGAATAAGTATGAATTTCATGGGCTAGCTAACCTGCCCTCCCCTATTTAGTGCCTCTGCAACCTAGGAAGTCACTTACCTCTACTGAATTTAGGTCTGCCTCTACTTCTTTACTCATTTTCCAATTCACATTTTGTTTACTCTAGATAAGCTAACATCATACGCTATGTAAATAATGAAGAACTCAGAAAAAGTAATGTTGCCTGACAGAGAATATTTAAAAAGTAGGATATAAGGTACTATACACGTAGTTTTCCACTCCTATGCAGCAAAAATAACTGAGGCCATCCCCAGATCTAGATCCACTTTCTACTATTCAACCTTGTAGGACAGACTCCTGAATTTCTGTGAAACCACTTAGTAAGTAAGCCTCATCTCTTCTACAAAAATAAGAAATTTTCAATTGTTACTATTTTGACACCTCTGGCAATGAAAATGCCCTGAGCAATAAAACTCAGAGATGCTATACACCAAAACACACGGGTACATCCATGTCAATAAAACACTCAGTACCTAACATTTTCAAGAATTTTACCCCAAGTGGGGAACCTGGCTGACCCAATCAGTGGAGTGCACGACTCCTGACCTCAAGGTTGTGAGTTTGAGCCCCATGTGAGGTGTACAGATTACTTAGAAAAAAAAAAAAAAAAATCTTAAAAAAATTTTTTTACCTTGAGTGCCTCAAATGTAAGCAGGACATCATTAGTCTGTTTCAGGTCAATATAGAACATCATTAATTCCCGTGATCCAAGTTGCATGAATATGGGAAGTAACTGAAATGAAAACAAAAATAAATCTTAACACTGGGTTTATTTTCACATATTTCCTGTTCCATTATGAAGACAAAAGATTTTTAAAAAATGAGGTACCCCCCCCCCACTCCCTTATAAACATACAAACCCACTTTTATCAAATAGACCTACATCTGAAGTGACCTAAGACTTTACCAGTGGAATAAGACTTCACCAGTTTGAGGCAAAGACTTTTCTGTATTAGAGTAAAAACACCTCAGAGTATAAAATGCTACCTAAAATATCTCAGAAATAAGCACTAGTCCCAAAGTGTGAACAGCATTCTTCCCAATAAGCTTACCTCCTGATATTCTCCTAGGGGGGTCAAATACTGGAGAATGAGTCGCTGCTCAATAGCAGGAGTCATAGGATAAAGAGTATAATTGGTGCCAATCACCCAAGGGGACATTTCTGACCAGCTGCTATTAGATAGCTCAACAAACATACGATCTGGATCAGATGCTGAGAAACCCAACTTCTGCTTGGCCTTCCTAAAACTCTCTCTGTCACCCTGTTTTGCTGACTTGTTTTTCCTCAATCCTCCCTCATCAGGTTTGGCTGCTGAGTTCACTCTACTACTAGTCTTGTGGCCTGAATCAAGATGAAAGGAAATCTCCATGTCCCCAGAGGCTTCCTCTTGTTCACCATCCACTACATCTACAGCCATGTCGCCATAGTCCATATCCACAGCTTCTTCATCCAGAGGCAAAAGGGGTTCAGAGGAGAGCTTTCGCGGGCTGGGACGCTTGTTTTCCTGCCGCAAAGCCACTTCCTGAAGTTGTAGCTCCCTCAGTCTTCGAAGTACTATTGCCACCTATCAACAGATATTGGAATAAAAGGCCTTATTTCTTCTGCATCTTAATTTAAATGAGTCTTAATAAATAATTCTTATTTCCATTTAAGGAGAAGTAGATCCTCATGCAGTTATTTCAGTATCTGGAAATGGCAAAGATTTGATAAATATTTTGACCTAATTCCTACAGCTTAATGAAATAAACAGCTAGAACTCTCATTCCTCATAAAATTTCCCAGAGAACCCAAACCACATTTGCACATCAGACATCATTCATAGCTGATATATCTGGATCAAGCTGGGCTGGACCATCACACCTGAAGAGGCAGACACTAGACATATTCATGATTTTAAAAAAATGTCCAGGGGCGCCTGGGTGGCTCAGTCGGTTGAGCGACTGACTTTGGCTCAGGTCATGATCTCACAATTTGTGAGTTCAAGCCCTGCGTCGGGCTCTGTGCTGAGAGCTCAGAGCCTGGAGCCTGCTTCGGATTCTGTGTCTCCCTCTCTCTCTCTGTCCCTCCCCCACGCATGCTCTCTCTCTGTCTCAGAAATAAACATTAAAAAAAAAAAGTCTGAAAACATGAAGGTTTCTCAAACTTATATCTGTTGTAAATTGCATTGTTAGATATTGCCATCTACATAATTATACAATCTATTTTTCAAGTTCACTACTTTTTCATGTTTTAAGTACTTATTTTATTTTTTGTTTTATTTATTTTTGAGAGAGAAAGACAGGGTGCAAGCAGGGGAGGGGCAGACAGAGTGGGAGACACAGAATCTGAAGCAGGCTCCAGGCTCTGAGCTGTTAGCACAGAGCCCGATGTGGGTCTCTAACCCATGGAACATGAGATCAGGACGTGAGCCAAAGTCAGACACTCAACCAAAGGCACCCCTTAAGTACTTATTTTTTGAGCCAACACTAAAATATAGCATTATGCTTAGTTTAAAAAAAAAAAAAGAAATTATGCCTGCAATTTACTTCGAACTACATAAAAAAAAAGGATGGTGGATGAACAAAAGAAAAGGTGGATGGATGGATGGGTATGCATGGGTATAGTAAAATGTTCACAAACAATTTAAGTGGTATGTACACAGCTGTTCTCTGTAAAATTCTATTTTGCTGTATGTTTGAAAATTTTCATAATCCAAATGTTGGGAAAATAAAGAGAATGCTTCTATTCTTTATCCAGTATAAACGATCATGATCCTTGATAAGATGAAAAATGGCTATTTTCAAGTTAAAAAAAGTAAAATCAAAACTATTATGAAAAGTAATTTTGAGGGGTGCCTGGGTGGCTCAGTCAGTTAAGCATCCAACTCTTGATCTTGGCTCAGGTCATGATCTCACAGTCTGTGAGATCAAGCCCCGCATCGGGCTCTGCACAGACAGCACAGAGCCCGCATGGGATTCTCTCTCTCCCTCTCTGCCCCTCCCCAGCTCGCTCTTTCTCTCAGAATACACAGACTTAAAAAAAAAAGTTATCTTGAAATGTCAAAATTATAGCTATATTCCAGTACCATATAACGAATAAGATCTACCTTTTCGAGTTCAGGTAGTAAGGAAAGAACTTGTGAATACTCTCCCACCTTATACAAAAAGTAATTCTAACACAGTCCTTACCAGCTGTGAATTCTCATCCCTATAGTTGGCAGCAATGTCTTGATTCTCCATAGCACCTCCTAACAGTCCAGTAGAATACGTCCTCAATGGCTGATCAGCCTCTCGGGCCCATTTGAAAAGATTCTCAACAATTCCCTCCTATAGTAAAGGAAATGAAATAGTACAATTCAGCAAAGACCATTTTCATAATTAAAGACATAAGCAAAGATTTTAGTCTTATGAAAGAATCTCTTAATAAGATATTTCAATGCTGCTCATAAATTTAAAAATGCAAGTAAAGTGTCTAAGTGGATTAAAGTATCTGTGCATCTGTGAAATAGATTCCTATCTAGCCACTGAAATTCAAGCTAAAGATCAATAATCACGTAACAGTCTTACCTTAGATGTTTGAGACCCAAAATATTCCATGACCAAGTGGGAAGCACTAAAACTTCTATATTCTTTGAAGTTCACAATGCACAATTAACATTACTAATGAGAAGTTATCCATCAAAGTACTTAACACCACATATCCCAAACTCATTTTTCACTAGTTTTTATTATGAAATAGTAAACATAAACATGCATACTCCAGGGGCAACTGAGTGGCTCAGTCAGTTAAGCACCTGACTTCAGCTCAGGTCATGATCTCATGGTTTGTGGGTTTGAGCCCCGCATCGGGCTCTGTGCTGATAGCTCAGAGCCTGGAGCCTGCTTTGGATTCTGTGTCTCCCTCTCTCTCTGCTCCTTCTCGACACGCGTGCGCTCTCTCTCTCTCAAAAATAAATAAAACGTTAAAAACAATTTTTTAATTAAAAAAACATGTATAGTCCAAAGAAAATGAAAATCACCCATGATCTACTTGATAGAGATCTTCCATGTGTTCCTCCTTATACCACCTGTGTCCTCTCTTCCCAAAAGGTACCCGTTACTAAATTTTAACAATTTTCTCATTAAACTTGTTAAAGTTATATGCTTTGAACTGTATAAACCACATGATACTGCATTTTTCTGCAAGTTATTATTCACCATTATGTTCTTTACATTCACCTATATTATTACATGTAATTGTCACAAATAGCATTCAACATAAGACAGCCTTTAGACACAATTACTTATTAACTTCTATCAACCTTACGTGATTAGGTAAGTATTTACTGAAAAGGAAACTGAGTCACAATAAGGTGAAGTAACATTAAGTGAAAGCTGGGGTCTGATCCCAGGCAGTTGACCTCCAGATGTTCTTCACCTCCATATTTTGCTGCTATTTTGTTGGCTTAAAAACCACAACTCTGTGAGTCTGAGCCCCACAAGAGGGCTCTGTGCTGACAGCTCAGAGTCTGGAGCCTGCTTCAGATTCTGTGTCTCCCTCTCTCTCTGCCCCTCCCCTACTCGTGCTCTCTCTCACTCTCAAAAATAAACATAAAAAAAATCTTTAAATAAAAAACCAAAAAAAAAAAAAAAAAAACAGAAAAAAACCAACTATTTTTGTGCAAGCCTATCCATAGCTATCCACAGAGCAGACATCTAGGATCAGAACTACTAAATCAGGGGGCACCTGGGTGGCTGAGTCAGTTAAGCATCTGACTCCAGCTCAGGTCATGATCTCACAGTTCGTGAGTTCAAACACCAAGTGCTAACAGCACAGAACCTGCAGCCTGCTTCAGATTCTATGTCTTCCTCTCTCTCTGCCCCTCCCCTGCTTGCACTGTGTCTCTCTCTCTCTCTCTAAAGTAAATAAACATTAAAAAAAATAAAATAAACTACTAAACAGGGGCGCCTGGGTGGCTCAGTTGGTTAAGTGTCCAACTTCGGCTCAGGTCATGATCTCACGGTCTGTGAGTTCGAGCCCCGCATCAGGCTATCTACTGTCAGCACAGAGGCGGTTTCGAATCCTCTATCCTCCTCTATCTCTGCCCCTCCCTCACATGCGCACACTCTCTCTTTCTCAAAAATAATTAAAAAAAAAAAAAAACTACTGCATCATGGATGTAGGATGTGTGCATGCTCAACTTTACCAGAGAATGCCAGGCTATTTTCCAAAGTGACTGCAACAATTCACATTTCCACCAACAGTGAATACTTTTTTTCTACATCTCTGTCAACACTTGACCACAGTCATACTTTTCACCTTCTGTAGTCTGGTGGGTATAAAAACAGCACTGCATATAATTTGAATTCATCATTATTAATGAGGTTCAGCATTTTTTCATTCCTGTTGACCATTTAGGCTTCCATTTCTGTGAAACACACAGCTTTTACAAGTGTTTTATGATAAACACAAGTTCATAATTTTTATGTAATCATACTCAACAGTATTTTCTTTTAAATTTTGTGCACTTTGGGGCACCTGGGTGGCTCAGTCGGTTAAGAGTCCGACTCTTGGTTTCGGCTCAGGTCATGATCTCACAGTGTGTGAGTTCGAGCCCCGCGTCAGCCCCTCTGTCAGCACAGAGCCTGCTTGGGAATCTCTCTCTCCCCTTCTCTCTGCCCCTCCCCCACTCACTCTCTCTGTCTCTCTCTCAAAAATAAATAAATAAAACTTAAAAAAAATTTAAAAAAAAATAAAAAAAATAAATTTTGTGCACTTTGTATCTTAAATTCTTCCCTAAGGTCATGGAGTCATTATCCCATATATTTCTAAACATTTTAACCTCTTTTCAAAAAATTAACACTCTGAAAAACACATGCTGAGAAATTTTGTTTTAAAATATTGACATGAGGGGTTCCTGGGTGACTCAGTCAGTTGAGCTTCAACTTTGGCTCAGGTCATGATCCCACAGCTGGTGAGTTCAAGACCTGTATCCAGCTCTGTGCTGACAGCTCAGAACCTGGAGACTGCTTCAGATTCTGTGTCTCCCTCTCTCTCTCTCTGCCCCTCCCCTGTTCATTTTCTCTCTCTCTCAAAAAAAATTAATGAAAACATTAAAAAACTTTTTCAAAAAAAATATATTGACATGAGAAGTGCCTAGGTGGCTCAGTCGGTTAAGTGTCTGACTCTTTGTTTCAGCTCAGATCATGGTATCACGGTTCTATCTTCAGCTGTGTCTAAACTTCACTCTAATTCATCTACTATGTTTTTAAATTCAATAACTGTAAACTTTATAAACACTAGCTCTCTGTTTCCTTTCCCAAATGGCCATTTTTCTCCCATGGTCTTGGACTTTTGTTAAGAATTTAGATTCTTTTTTTTTTTTTTTTTTTACATATCCAATAATTTTGAACCTTTTAAACCATTCTTAAGTGTACAATTCAGTGTGATTAAGTACATTTACAATGTTGCATAACCATCACCACTATGTTTTTCCAAAACTTATTATCCCAAACAGAAACTCTGTACCCCCACTTTCAATAATAGATAGAACAACCAAACATAAGATCAGTAAGGAAACATAAGAGTTGAACACTATAAACCAATTACACCTAACAGACACACAGAGAATACTCCACCCAACAAGACCAGAATATACATTCTTCTTAAGTACACATGGATCATTTTCCAGGATAGACCATGTTAGGCAACAACAGGGTTAACAAATTAAGAAGAATAAACTCTTACAAAGAATTTTTTCCAATCACATTGAAATTAAATAAGAAATCAACAACCTAAGGAAAACTGGATAATTCATATGTGGAAAGTAATACACTTTTAAATAACCCAGGGGTCAAAGAAGTCACAGGGAAATTAGAAATACCTTGAGATGAATGCATACCAAAATTTGTGGGAGGTGTCACAAGCATTGCTAAGAGGGAAATTCATGGCTGCAAACATACATACAATTAAAAAAAAAAAATGGATCTCAAATCCCTAATAACCTAACTGTACACTTTAAGAACTAGAAAAAGAGCAAACAAAACCCAAAGGTAATAGAAGCAGATAATAAAGATTAGAGTGAAGATAAGTAAAACAGCAAATAGAAAAATACAGAAAATGAAACCAAAAGTTGTTTCTTTGAAAAGATCCAACAATATTGACAAATCTTGAACAAGAGCCAAAGAAATTTAAAAAATAAAAATAAAAAAGACTCACATTACTCTCAAAACTGAAAGAGAGGAATGCCTGGGTGGCTCAGTCAGTTAGGCATCCAACTCTTAAGTTTCAGCTCAGGTCATGATCTCAAGGTTCAGGAGTTCAAGCCCCACATCAGGCTCTGTGCTGACAGTGTAGGGCCTGCTTAGGATTCTCTCTCTCCCTCTCTCTCTGCTCCTCCCACTCTCTTTCTCTCTCTTCCTCAAAATAAACAAACTTAAAAAACAATTTAAAAATACAAACAAAAGTTTGTACCAATCTTACTACCAATCTTGCAGAAATAAAAAAAAACATATAAAACACTATAAACAATTATATACCAACAAAATGAATAACTTAGGTAAAATGACAAAATGGACAAATTCCTAGATACACAATCTACCAAAACTGATTCATAAAGAAAAACTGATTAAGACCTAAGTAGTAAGGAGACTGAATCAGTCATCAAAAATCTCCCAAAATAGAAAAACTCAGGACCAGATGAATTCATTGGTGAATTGGACACTAAACATTTAAAGAATACCAATCTTTCTCAAACTCTTCCAAAAAATAAAGGAACACTTCAAACTCATTCCATGAGGCGTTATCCTGATGCCAAAGACACTATAAGAAAACTATAGAACAATATCCCTTATGAATACTGATACAAAAAAACCTCAATAAAATACCACAGCAGCACACTAAAAGGACTATACACCATGATCAATGAATGGATTTATCCAGGAATGCAAGTATAGTTCAACATACAAAAATCAATCTAGTATACCAAACTACACACAATGAGTATGAAATTACTGTGAATTAATGGAAAACCATCTGACCATCTCAACTGATACAAAAAGAATCTGCCAAAAATCAACACACTTTCATTAAAATACTTAATAAATTAGGAATAGAAGGAAACCTCCTTAATATCATAAAAGCCAGTTATGAAAAATCCACACACTCAACATTATACTCAACAATCAAAAAGACTAACAGACTTTCTCCCTAACATCAAGAACAAGACAGAGGCACCTGAGTGGTTCAGCTGATTAAGCATCCGACTTTGGCTGAGGTCCATGGGTGTCCAGCTCTGTGCTGACAGCTCAGAGCCTGGAGCCTGCTTCAGATTCTGTCTCCCTCTCTTTCTGCCCTTCCCCTGCTCATGAGTGCACACATGCTCTCTCTCAAAAATAAGCACTAAAAACAATTTTAGAAAAAAAAAGAACAAGACAAAGATGTCTGCTTTCACCACTTCTATTCAACATAGTAAGTTGTAGCCAGAACTGGACAAGAAAAAGAAATTAAAGGCATTTATGTTGGAAAAGAAGAAATAAAATTATCTCTATTCACAGATGACATGATATTTTATGTAAAAAACTAAGATTCCACACACAATGTTAGAATAAATGAATTCAACAAAGTTACAGCATACAAAATCAGTTACATTTCTCTTTTTTTTTAATGTTTATTTTTGAGAGAGCATGAGCAGGGGAGGGGCAGAGAGAGAGGGAGACACAGAATCCAAAGCAGGCTCCAGGCTCTGAGCCGTCAGCACAAAGTCCAACATGGGGCTCGAATCCACAAGCTGTGAGATCCCTGAGCCGAAGTCGGACACTCAACCAAATGAGCCACCCAGGTGCCCCATCAGTTGCATTTCTATACACTAGTAATGAAAAATCCAAAAAGAAAACACATCCAGTCATTTAAAAGGGACTTCCTAATATCTTTCAGATATCTGTTCTATTTGATTCTTCTCTTTATTTTTATTGTTAATTCCTAATCCTGAAAAATTATTTCCTGGTGTATTTTGTAATGTTTTTGTGAACTCACTTCACCTGGAAATTGCTGTTCTCTGAAATCCATTATAGCCTGGATTATGAGAGCTTCCCCCAAGAGTAATTTTACATTTGCTTTTGTCAGACACTCAAGGAATATGGTTAGTTCAGGACAATTATTTTGTTAACTTCTTGACTTTGGGGTTCCTATTCATATGGCAGAAATTTCAAACATACACCAAAATAAAGGTTGTGCCCAGGGTGTCTCAGAGATTTATCCACCTCTACCCCACACCCTCACCCCCTGCCATCAGAGTGGAGTCACAGACTGAGAAACCAGTCATCTTCCATGGCAGTAGGCAGATACTTCTCTTTTGCACTGTTTCACTGAAGGTCCTTTGGGAGTACTGGTTTTACACAGGGGTCGAGGTCCCAGTTCCAACTGTTCAGCCAAGGTTTTATCTCCTGTCCTCAACTACCACTTTGTTTTTACAGTTACCTCTGGCACCTAGGGATTTCTCTAAGAGTTTATTGCAATTTACCTGGAATCTGTGTGTGCATGCAATACGAAAGTTTCCAAGTTATCCTGGATAGATCTGGGTCTCCTCCCTTCTTTCTTAAAACCATTTTTTTCCCTCTCAGCTTCTGAAAGGTCATATATTCATGGTTTTCTTCCTACCTCACAGGATGCTGTGACGATTAATACATGATGCAAAACAAATGCTTAGCACAGGGCTAGCACTTAATAAATGGTACCCATCCACCTATTAAATGATCTCATGGACACTTTTTTCATAAAGCACCTATTAACATTTTAAAGGAATCTTAATGTTCCAGAATGTAAAATCTGAGAAACACTCACTTACAAATTATACTTTCTGAGACCTCAGTCTCTCAGATTTTATCCCTCCCACCTCCAATAATTTAAGGACAACCTCAAAGAGAAAAACATCAAAACAATACTTAAAAAATAAGTCCCTAGAGGCACCTGGGTGGCTCAGTCCATTAATCATCCAACTTCAGCTCGGGTCATGATCTAGTGGTCCATGGGTCCAAGCCCTGCATCAGGCTCTGTGCTAACAGCTCAGAGCCTGAAGCCTGCTTCGGATTCTGTGTCTCCCCTTCTCCCTCTGCCCCTCCCCTGCTTGCGTTGTCTCTCTCTCAAAAACAAACATTAAAAAAATTTAATAAAAATTTAAAAATTTTTTTAAAAAGTCCCTAAAAGTCCTGACCTGACTTAACACTGACAAACTTAACCATAGGAAAAACCTAGTACAGGAACACCTTGGTAGCTCAGTGGGTTGAACATTCAACTCTTGATTTTGGCTCAGGTCATGATCCCAGGATCACGGTATCAGGCCCCACATTGGGCTCCACACTGAGCATGGAGCCTGTTTAAGATTCTCTTTCCCTCTCCCTCTGTCTCTCCCCTGCCTGCATGTGTACACGACCTCACATGCGCTCTCTCTTAAAAGAAAAGAAAAAACAGGGCGCCTGGGTGGCTCAGTCGGTTGAGCATCCAACTTCGGCTTAGGTCATGATCTTGCATTTCATGAGTTCGAGCCCCACATCGGGCTCTGTGCTGACAGCTCGAAGCCTGGAGCCTGCTTCGGATTCTATGTCTCCCCCTCTCTCTGCCCCTCCCCTGCTTGTGCTGTCTCTCTGTCTCTCAAAAAAATGAATAAATGTTAAAAAAAAAAAAAACCTATTACATAAATAATATTAAAGTGCTCAGTTCTGTAACACGCTTAATATAATGAAGAAAACTACAGTCAAATAATTGTAAATAAAATGTAAAGCTATTTCACTATCTCTGAAAGTACAAATAAGCAACTTTTAAAAAAAAATAGTGGCTAAAATAGAATCAATTTAGTGAAATATCAGAATGTATCACACAAAGAGTAAACAATGTTCAAAAAACTTCTTTTTCATATACTTACTGTATGTACTGGGTTGCAATGTAAAAACATGTTACTACAGTTCACAAAGTTTAAGAAATACTGCTGTAAAGCAGAGTCTGAACCAGAGCTTTGTAAAACACCAGTAGCCCATCTTTCCAAAAATAATGATCTCTAACTCATTAATTTACAAGTTATAATTGTATTTTAAAGTAAAATATTGATTCACACCAAAAAATTTGCATAGGATACTTCTGAAGGATAAAGATCATCATGTAATCCAACATTAAGGCCTCACAATCTCAAAGAAGTTTGTAATCTGTGCTCTAGGACACTGGATTCAAAGCTATGTTATTTCCTATCTAACAGATGATTTTGCTTTAATAATTCACTTCTCTCACCAGAAATGAGTTATTATGAAACAAATTTTATTACTCAAAAAAATCCCTCAGTGTTTCTGACATCCAAAGGGTATTTACTTCATTCTAAATATACAATGATGCAACTACAAAGAACCAGAGATGACTGTCCTACAATGACAACCAGGACACTTTTACAAAGCACAGTAAAATCATCTATAGTCTTCTACAAATCTTGCATATACAAATACACTGGTATAAATGCTTCATTTGTCATCTTGGTTTTCAAAAGAATACATATTAAGGGGCGGCTGGATGGCTCAGCTGGTTAAGTGCCCAACTCTTGCTTTCAGCTCAGGTCAATCTCATAGTTTGTGGGATCGAGCCCGAGCCCCACCCCCAACCCCACTCAGGCTCTGTGCTTACAGCTCGGAGACTGCTTAGGATTGTCTCTCTCCCTCTTCCTCTCTGCCCCTCCCCTGGTCACGCACATGCTCTCTCTCTCAAAATAAATAAACATTTAATAAAAAATGCATATTAAAATATTTCTGAGAAGTATATAGATGTTTTTGGTCTCCCACAATCATAACTAATTGGAGATTTTTAAAACTTGTCTGTATACAATGTGCAAATTACAACATTAATTACAATGCTATTCTCTAAGATACCTTACGTGATACAATTGTGTAACAATTTCCTTAAAAGTTAAATGATGGGGAACTTGAGTGGCTCAGTCAGTTAAGTGTCCAACTCTTGATCTGGCTCAGGTCATGATCTCACCATTTGTGAATTCAAGCCCCATGTCAGAGTTGTCAGCACAGAGCCTACTTGGGATTCTCTCTCCCTCTCTCTGCCCCTCCCCGCTTGCACACACACTCTCTCGCTCAAAAAAAGAAAAATAAACTTTTAAAAAAGTTAAATGAAAATCTATTTCCAGATCTTTCATTTGGTTTCTACATTTAACTACACTAAGACCTCCAGATTATTTCAGAACATTAAATATTAATATCTTTGAGAAAAAGAAAATTATGTGACATACCCAATTCACACTGCAAATTCTTAATGCTGAGAACAAAATATCTGTATTACTTCTAAAAATAGAGCAACAAATTTTTGACATTTGAAGTATACACACACACTCACTATCACAGTCACTATCAAATTACCACTTTCTGGTCTTCATAGTACTTATCCTTATTTGAAATTATCAGTTTATTTGTATGTGCTCTCCCAAATACATTATGTGAAATCTTCCATCTTGCTGACAAAAGTATTATCAACACCCACCATAAGACACAGCACAAAACAGATCTTCAAATATTAACGAAATATTAAATACTACCCCCCAAAAATTAAAAAAAATAAATAAATAATACAAGAATAGAATGGGTTTCCTCAAAGTAGAAAAGTCCTTCCTCACTAAGGAAGACAACTCATGAAGAATAAGAGTTTGGATAATATCATAAATCCATTCTAAACACATACAATCTTAACCAGGGCGCCTGGATGGCTCAGTCAGTTAAGCATCTGGCTTCGGCTCAGGTCATGATGTCACGGTTCATGGGTTCAAGCCCCACGTCAGGCTCTGCTGACAGCTCAGAGTCTGGAGACTGTTACAGATTCTGTGTCTCCCTCTCCCTCTGCCCCTCCCGGACTTGTGTTCTATCTCTCTCAAAATAAACATTAAAAAAAAAATTTTGGGGGCGCCTGGGTGGCTCAGTCGGTTAAGCGTCCGACTTCGGCTCAGGTCATGATCTCACGGTCCATGAGTTCGAGCCCCGCGTCGGGCTCTGTGCTGACAGCTCAGAACCTGGAGCCTGCTTCAGATTCTGTGTCCCCCTCTCTCTCTGACCCTCCCCCATTCATGCTCTGTCTCTCTCTGTCTCAAAAATAAATAAACATTAAAAAAAAAAATTTTTTTATTTTTTTTAACATACAATCTTAAGACTTAAGATATACTATAGCACCTAAGCAGTAAGTACTCATGAAAACAATTACTCTTATATTTTTATTGATTTCTTATATTTCTATAACATTATTGTTATAAAAATGTGTAACAATTATCTTAACATAGACAAATCAAACAGATCAACATTCAATTTAAAAATAAAATGACTTTTCTTTTTAGTAAGTACCTTTTCTTGAAAGACAACAGCAGTTTCTAGCCCTGGCATGATGTCCAATAGAAGTCTGCAAGCTGCAGTGTTCAAAGGGGGCTCTCGGCTTGTCATCACATATGCATTCACCAGCTGTAAAAAAACAGAGGAATACTTTTCATCTGAAATTCAACCCAGGCAAATTAATGAAGTCTAATAAACTCAATACATTCCCATCATTTCCCTAAGAGGTATTTAAGAAGATTATACCTAACAATTACTAATTAAACCCTTAATTATTATAACCCACTGAGCCATGATGGGATCATATATTTCTTCTGCAGCTTTAATGTCAAATCCTCCCAAAAGAACAAACCAGCAACCACAGAAATTAAAGCTCAAAGAATATCAAGAAGGGGGGCCTGGGTGGCTCAGTCAGTCAGTTAAGCATCTGACTCCTGATTTCAAATCAGGTCATGATCTCATGGTCCTGAGATGGAGGCCATGTTAGGCTCCAAGCTGGGTATGGAGCCTGCTTAAGATTCTCTCTCTCTCCCTCACCCTCTGCCACTCCCCCATTTGGGCACATGCATTCTCTCTCAAAAAAGAGTATCCAGAAGAAATCACTCCCTATTCTTTTTTTAACCCCTATTCTTACATACACTTTTTCAGAAGGATAAAGCAGGGCAAGACAACCAACCCCCTCCAGATTTTTGACAACAGTTAATGAAAAACTTGAATTTTGTACTTCTACTATAAATACATTTAATATTATATACAAATTATAAACATATATAAATGCGTTAATAAAACTTCCTTCTAGTACTCAAATATTACTGAATCTCTACTACTAAGTGGCACTGTATTCCGTGCTGGGTATACAACAGTGAATAAGATGTAGTGCCACCATCAAAGGGTTCATAATCCAACAGAAGTGACAGTTGGAAAAACAAATATCATGAGTATACGATGCTACAGAAGTCTGTAGGAGGTCACACAACCCCTGCAGAGGAATCAGAGAAAGGCTTAGAGGGGGAGGGATTTCAAGCTAGAATGTAAAGGACAAGTAGGAGTACTAAGGAAGAGTGGGGAGGAGAGGCGAGACAAAGGGCAAGAATTTAAAATTAAAAGAACAAAAGCCAGAGAGATTGGGTTTATAAACTGAGGAATTTAAAATTCATCTTGAGGCCAATGGGAAACCACTAATAGATTACAAGCAAGAGGATGCCATGATCACTTTTTGCATTTTAGAAAAATTTCTGGGCTATAAAGTGAAGAATAGGTTGGAAGAGAACAAGATGAGAAATCAGTTAAGAGGTTATTACGATCACCAAGAGAGAGATGGTAATGGCTAAACTAAGGTCTGGCAACAAGGACATAAAGAAATGGAGGGATTTATGAAGTTAAATGAAAAGGAATGATAAGACCTGTAAGTTTAACTGAATAAGAGAACTTGGAAAAATAAAGTTGTCTAGATGGCTAGACAAGGACATCATTACTGAGCTAGAGAACAAGAGAAACAGACTATACAGCACACAATTAGACAGGTGGAATTCAAGGTGCCTGTGGGGAATATCCAAGTGGGGATATCTAGAGGACAGCTCAACATTTCCAGAGAAGCAGAGAAGAGACACTGGTGATCAAGAAATAAATTGGAGTTAATACAATACAGAGAATAATAGTTAATACAGTACAGATAATAATAATAGTACTTACTGAGCCCTCATGTACCAAGTTCTGTGCTAAGTACTTTTTTTGTTTTTTCTTTTTTAGCATATGTGCTGCCGAAGCGAGCACGGCACTTTTCATGACTCATTTCATTCAAAGGTTACAAAAATATTTTAAAGGGAAGATCATCCCTATTTTATAGATTAGGAAAATAAAGCTTGGAGAAAATGAAGTTTGGAGAGGCTTAAGTTGCCTCAAGATCAAACTGCCAGTGAACAGTGAAGTTCCATTTAAACCCAAAATATGGACCCCAAAGCCCATGCTCTCAAGGATCATGCAATTTGGCCTCCAAAAACAAACCTAACAGCTACAACTTACTGAATAATTACTATCTCAGGCCCTGTGAATGCTATATATATATTCCCCCCACCTCATTTATTTCTCAACAGCCCTGAGTTAGAGAAGGTAGTTTTGTCTCCCTCCACATGCCCAATGCACACACCACAGTGTCAGTGCAGAATCATGCCTCATACATACATCACTCTGAGTTTTCTATTCAGAAATTCAAGAAAACGTCTATATTCCCAAACTAAAAATCATCTTGCCCTAGGATGAGTACAGATGCCTTGGGAGTCCTTGCCATATTCAAACAATGAAAATACACACCAAAGAGAAAACACCTTGGCCACGACCAGGACTTTGGTAAGAAAGAAATCCATGACGACTCTTAGCTTGTTGAACCAATACCAAACAAACAAACAAACAAAATCTACCCACACTATTCCCAACTTTGTCAAGACCTCAAGAGAAAACAAACTATTTACAAACAATAAAGGTATAGCATCCACTGATGATAATCTCTGGAGAAAAGTAAGAAGCAAACCTACTGCATTCATGAAATCATCATTCTTGAAGAGTATTCTCAGCAAGTGGCCCAGCATACACTCTGGATCAGCTCGACCTACCAAAAGAAGAGGGGAGGAACAAACAAAGGAATGAGTAAGTCATCCCAGTCAAGCAACTCAGACCTCTGGAAAGGCACCTGGGTTATTACAAGTACCATTAAAATGCCAGCAAAAATAAACAGAAACAAAGAAAAACTTTTTTGATGAACCAGATTTCATAAGAAACATTCTCTAAAATTAAAAGTGACAATATAAAAACTTGAGACACTGCTCTCTAGCTTTCCCATCTCCCAGCACATTGCCTAGACAGCCATGCCAAACTAAATAAATGTGCAGTAGACCCAGACCAGCATTACTAAGAGTACACAAGGTCTAAAAAAGAATCATAAAGGAGCCTAAGAGAAAGAAAACCCCTGATTTCCCAGCCAGATTTAGGTAGGAAGCACTTCTTTTGATGGGTGGCCTGGAGGAGATAAGACTCCAAACCTAATCTCTTTTTCAACTATATACCAAAAGTAGCAGAAATGCATCCTCAAACCTGTAATGATATTCCAGGTTGTGGGGGCAGGCACAGGAAGGGAATCCCACTAAGTAATACCAACTCTAAAGACATGATAAGTTTGGCCATCTTAACTTCTCAGCTCCTGGGGAAAGAAAGGCCAGGAACCTAGAATTTACTCAATACAGGTAAAAGAATTAATGATTGGCAGAATTATTGGTTTTTAAAACAGATACCATCTATTTTAATTTTCCTTTAAGATCATTAGAGTGGCAAATTTAGTCAAACTCAAAATACAATTTAGGATAAAGAGAAGATGTGAGCCACTGCTATGAAGTTTCTACCAAGCTATAATCAGTATTCCAAGGTAAACCACAAAAAGTTACAGAATGGTATCATAAAAACTAGATGAAGACCTCAGATTACCTTTCTCTCTTAATAAATGACAAAACTGGCATCCTCACTTTTATTAATAGAAATTACACCTAATAACATAAGAGGTAGGGAGGAAAAAACTGCCTTTAAAATTTTCTCCTGAAAAGTGTATCAATCATCATTCTGTCTCTCCCTTCTTCATACCATTTCATCCTTTCCAAGGCCTTTCCAAGGTCACTAAGCATGATCATCCCTCTTTTAATTCTTTTCATAACCCCATAAGTTAACTTAGTTTCTTCTCTCACATTCACATTTATACTTATGCTCTGATTGCCTGACTGAAGGTAAGAGTTAAATAGGTGAATAGTCCTCCAAAGTCACAAGTGAGGATGTCTAGGACAAGAGCAATAGGTAACATCACATAAATAACTAGACACTCAATTTGAAATGCCTAGCTTACTTATATTTGAGAACAAAAGTCTAGGAAATAGAAATAAACCCTGTACCATTCAGGTATATATACAATGTTCTTATTTTTATAAGTCCCACTCATTCTCATCTCTCTCCACACATACAATATCTCTTTTTTCCACAAAGGACTGCTTCTCACTTCACACAGAGAAAGTTTGATTTAAGCTTTCCCACTGGTACTCTTAGAGAAGACATAAAATGGCAAAGTCTCAAGTCTCATATAGTTCTGTATCATACCAAATTCTATGCCAAAGCAGACTGGATTGTCATGGTTCTAATTAGCCCAAAATAAAACCAAATTAACATGAAATGGCATACTTCAGCTGCTGAGATACTAAAGTAGACATCAAGAACTCTATTTATTATTCAAGGTTCCAAGTATCCGTTTCATAACTAAAAGGAAGGCACTTAATGTATTCAACTACATTTCCTCATAGTAAAACGGTAATTATCCCTTTTATTCCTGCAAAGAATCCAAGTTCATAACTGTTTCAAACTTGTTTGAAAAATTAAAGCACAGAGAATAATCTCTTCTGTGTTAAAAGTCAGAAAGGGAGAACATTTTCCTCTAAGTAATCCTATCAATGGAGTCAATAAGGTACACCTACATAATTTAGCTCCTTAGTTATCCTCTATTTGATATGTAAATATTACAAAAATTTCAATTTTTCTAGAAATTTATTTTTCCTTACTACCTCACCTTGAGCAATATTTTAACAATTAGATGGTCTTAAAACTTAGCATGAAAGATGCTATTTCAATTTTCCTATTAAGCTATCTTCTTTTGTAAGAAAATTAGAACCAGGCTTAAGAGAACACAGGTCTCACCAGGATGTCGGTCATCAAATGGGTCTGGATCCCCCTTACGATATTCTTCAGTTTCTTTTTCAATCAATTCAGACATCCTAGCACAAAGGGAAGACAGGGTCAACTCTAGACAAGCATACAAAAAAAAAAAAAAAAATGTACCACCACCTACTATAGTCAATTCAACAAAGTGTAAAATAAAAGTAAAAAGTGAGGAAAAAGATATTTTCCTAATGAACACAGAGATCTAAATAAAACAATGTCCACTCCCAAATTCATTCTTCTCTCCACTTGCCTGTCTCAAAAAATTGGACTACCATCCCCTCAAGGAGCCAAAAACCTAGGAGTCATCATTAAAACCTTCCCTTTCTCCTCACTCCCACAACAATTCTTTTTGGCACTACCTACACAGGTATCTCCTGACTTCATTTTTTTTTTTTAAGTTTTGTTTATTTTGAGACAGAAAGAGTGCAAAAAGGGGAGGGGAAGAGAGGATCCCAAGTAAGTTCCACGCTGTCAGCATGGAGCCTGACACAGAGCTCAAACTCAAGAACCATGAGATCATGACCTGAGCCAAAATCAAGAGTCAGGCACTTAACCAACTGAGCCACCCAGCGACCCTCAATCATTTCTTTAAATCTTGACCATTCCTATCCCTGCCCAGAACACCATCATCAAATGCTTGAACCACCTGCGACAGCCTTTTCTCCAAACTTCTTGCTTCAATGTTTGGCAATTCATTCTCCAACTTCCAGCAACTTACCACAATAACCTCAATTAAATCCAAGTATGACCATGGCTTATACTAACCCAGCCTCTGTTGGCATCTCTGACTTCTACTCTCCATTCCAGTTTAATAAGCTTCAGTCACATGGTCTTCTCTGCTCTTCAGAGAGTTCACAATTGTTTCAGGGCCCTAAGTGCTTTTACTTCAGCCTGTGACATTTTCCCCCCACCCCCACTCCTAAGCTCCCACCCATATCCCAAGCAATCACTCATCTGCTTTCTATCATCACAGATTAGTTTTGCCTGTACTAGAATTTAATATAAATGGAATTGTTTACACTATTTTTATGACTGGCTTCTTTAGCTCAGCATATTTTGAGTGATCCACGTTATTTGTTACATGTATCAATAGTCTTTTTTTATTCATGCCTTCTTTTTGAAATAAGAAAAATCACATTTTGAATACTCTAAGACTGATATTTTAACCTACTGTAACGACAATCAAATACAAGGTTTTCACACTCTCCAGTATCTGTCATGCTCTGTCCTAACTCAAACTCTCCTATATGCTTTATGTCTACAAAACCATACTTCCTAGTCTTAAAAGTTAAGCAACCTGCAAAAACTCTTGCCCTTTCTGGTATATTTTTCCCCAGTAAGTCTCGAAAGTATTTCTACTTTTTCTACCCTTCCCTTTAAACTCTGAGAATTATCTTTGCCACAAAGGGCTGTGACATAAAATGTTTAGAATTACATACCGTAAGATCTACTAGTATCTTCAGTTGAAACTAAGCAATACAGCACAGAAATTAAAAACATGGATTCTGGAGCCAGATGGCTAAGGTTCAAATCATACCTCTTCCACTGTGTGTGACTTTGATCAAGTTATTTAACCTTTCTGTGCCTCATCCATAAGATGAGGGGAATAGTCCCGACCTTAGAGAGTTTCCTTGAGGTTTAAGGTAATATATGTACTCTGCTTTGAACAAACCTTACATGTGAGAGCTAGTTAAGTGTGGTTACAATGAAAACTGAGAATCGAAAAAAAACAAACAGAAAAACAATTTAAGGTAGATTTGACTGGGATAGGGCAGGAAGGAGTCTTATGGAGGTAGTACTCAAGTTCTTTAATGTGATATAGATGATAGTTTTGCAAGTAAAGAATCCATCAAGCAGAGTACTGTACAGTACATGTCTCAATAATATGAAAAAACAAACCATAGAACTTGGGTAACACTCACATAGCTTGGCCCAATTCCAGTCTCTTTTCACAGAATCAAGTCAAAGATTTGACTACAATAAATAAAAAAACATAAATAGTAAATAAAAAGTCTAAGATAAAAAAACATATTTTTCTTAGGAAAACTGCCAAAAAAGTAGTGAAAGTTGTGGCAAATAAAAGAAGAGGCAAGCCTGAAATTCATTTGCTGTTCATGGAATATACCAAAATACCCAAAACATGCAGTCAGTTGAGGTGGGGGTAAAGAAGAGACCACAGACATGTGAAAGAACTTCAGGAAATATCCAGTGACCTACCACACCCACAATTTGGATGACGGGAATTGCCCATTTCAAAAATACTGGACTTTTAACACATCCTACTAGCTCTTAAACCTGTCTAACGTTGAATATCCTTAAAGATCTTGCTCCATGTAACTTTATTTTCCACTCCTACCTTATATTCGCCCTTCACTATGGTAGAGGGCCCTTTCCTCACTGCCACAAAAACATGCCCCACACCTTTTGGGATGAGCACTGGTTGTTGTATGGAAACCAATTTGACAATAAACTTCATATATTGGAAAAATAAATAAATAAATAAAAATTAAAAAAAAAATGCCCCAGTTCCTTCTCCCCTCGATGCTTTTTTTAGTCACATTTTTCACTTTTCCTAGAAAACCTTCTTTCTCTGCTTCTCATCAAGCTATATCCACCATCTTTCAATTCCCTATTCCAAAAAACCTTTACCACAGGAATTAGGAGTTAAAACCCAAAATTCTAAGCTTAGGTCTCCACTGTCTGGCTGTCTTTTGCAAGTAGCTCCAAAGAAGGGTGCCATTTAACAATGCAGCTCTCAGTGATACTTTTAGTGACAAATGAGGAAACTGAGGTTCAGGGAAGTATCTGATAGTTGCAACACACAAAAGGTCCTCAAATATGTGCTGAGTGAATAAAAGAAACTGACTCATTAACATTCTTTCCATACTCATAACCATTGCAATATTAAGGAACCATACTGCCCAATTTAACACCTCATTAGATATTAATTTGTACTACTACTCATTGTTTTGTATCTGCTAGTTGCCCCCCAGATGGTGATCTCCTTGAAGACAGAGCCCCTCTAGGCTTTGCACTACTGAATATCACAGCACAGTGACTAAGTGGAGGGTCAAATATGATCATGAATGTGAAATATTCTTCAAAATAAAACATTGAGTATCTTTAGTATATGTACTCAATAAATACTTTTTCCAATTAGGTGAAACTACCACTAACATTGTTATCCCTATTTATGACTCTCTTCTTTTAGTTACAGCAATAGTTCATATTTTAACTGCACAATACTTAGACTCTTTAATTCACTGTGGCTGCATTTCAAGTATCTTGTGATCAGTAGTTCTTAATCTCCAATGCCTCTACAAATTAAAATCCACTTTCCACCCGTCAGCAATAATCCTGTTCCTAAAAAAAAAATAAACTGCACTTTTCACATGTTCCCCATGTATCAACAGCAACAAAGCATTTATCCCTATTTAAACTTTCAAAAGATCATAGTTCTCTTTATTCCTATAGAATACATCATTGCATAAACAAAAGGCTTTTTTCTCTGCTGTATCAAAGATTAGATGTTAAAGATCCCCATGTTCCAGTGACCTCCTCTTTAGAAAAACCATGGGCATCCTTCTCCAGCCTTTATTTTTCATTCTCCTGTTTAATACAATCATTTAGTAAAATTATGTCCCACATAGTTACTATGTACCAGGCATGCACATGTCATTGTCCAAGAAGACACCAATAAAAAAGGTGTAGTATCTGTCTTTAAAAAACTTACAATTTAGTAAAGTGACACATGAAAAAAAAAAAAAAAAGAATTATAGTACAATGCGATTAGAGTTAAAATGAGAGGAATTATACCACATTTTATGAGTGTGTGTATATGTGCATATACACACATACATATACATATATATGAATGACAGAAGTATTAAAAAAGAAAAAAAGGAGTGCCCAAACTTACCTGGGAATGTCAAAGTCAGAGAAGGTTTTACAGACATGATTCTCAAAACTGATTCTTTGTCAGGCAGACAGACATACCAAAGAAAGGCATTTCAGGCCAAAGGAACACAGACATTAGAAAATACCATACTATTCCTTACTGAAAGAGACTAATACTATGAGGCAGAAAAGGGAAGCGGGGGCCAAATCATAAATGGCTTCCTAGACTACTCTACAAAGTTTATATTTTATTCTGTAGGAAAAATGGAGTCAGAGAAGAATTACAATCAAAGACATAAAAATCAGATTTGTGTTTAGAAAGAGGACTCTTTCAGCCAATAGAAGGATGTATTGGAGGAGGGTAAACTGGATATGGAGAGAAAATTCACACTGCCTAAGAGGCCAATCAAGACATGATCAGTATCTAATGAATAAAGTGGTAAGGGGGAATAGGGAAGAAGAAAAAGCAGAAATCCTGCTTGGGGGCTAAATTGTACTAGAGAGGAATACACTGGGGAGATGGTTTTCAGGTTTTTAGTTTGAAACTATGTACACCAAGCAGGGAGTGTACACTTCACAAAGGGAGTGAAAGAAGGAGGAGGCAGGATGAATATGATAAGCTCTATTGTAGACATGGTATGTTTCAGGTGTCTGCAAATAGCCAGGTAAAGATGGGTATACCAAGCAGCTGAGAAAAGGGTCTGAAATTTTTAAAAAGAGGAGTCTGAAGCAGAAATAGAAATTTTAAACTGAACCTAGGAATAATGTTTTAAATCATGGACAGGAACGAAACTAGGTAGAATATTCAGGGTGAAGAGAAAAGAGAACCACTAACAAAACCCTAGGATTGAAACACTGACAAGAGAAGAACCTAAAGAAAGAGATTAAGAACTAACAGCCTCAAAGGAAAAGTAAGAAATGTAAGAACTTCAAGAATTAGTGAGATAAAGATGGATTTAGAATTCACATTCAAGATAAAAATGTTCCCCTACTCTCCAATTTTTCCCTTTTTTTAAATGAATTTTTAAAAATATATAATTGTTTATACCTGGTAAGGATAGGTACCATGTCCTGCCCACTGCCATGTTCCTTTTCCCACTGCTCCAGCAGGGTAGTGAGCTCAGCTTTGGAGTCCACATGCACCGCTACTGTAGTCATGGCTTGGCCTAAGGAATCAAAAATATAAGTAAATAACACATGAACACAGGCAAATAAACTGGACATACTTCCTACAGTGATAAAGGGGGAGAAAAGGGATGAGCAAGCAACAAAAACTTAACTCTGAGACCCCCCCCTCAGATAATTTCATTTGTGGTACAGTGGGAAACCCAGCACTGGGAGCCGGAATGCTCTTCAAGTCCTCTCACCCCCTCCCAACTTCGGTTTGCTTAACTGTCAAATGAGACAAACTGGATGAAAACTGTGATTCTTACCTTTCTAGGATCAGGAACCCCTTTTGAGAATCAGACAAAAAGCTGGGATCCCTTTCTCTCCTCAAAAATGCATATGTCTACATACCACACATAGAAAAATCCCTTGACTTAGATCTCTGAGGACCAAAATTCTGAAGCTACATATTTTGAGAGAGAACGAGAGATAGAGCACGTGTGCACAAGCAGAGGAAGATCACACAAACACACACACACACACAGAGAGATAGAGAGAGAGAGGGAGAATATCCCAAGCAAACTCCATACTATCAGAACAGAGCCCAATGCAGGGCTCAATCTCATGAACCAGGAGATCATGACCTGAGCTGAAATCAAGAGTCAGACACTTAACCGACTAAGCCACCCACCCAGGGTCCCTGAAGCTTTTTTTTTTTTTTTTAATAGAAAATGTAGCAAAAACCACTCCCCAAAATATTTTGCTCTCGTAAATCTTTGGGAGAAAGTTCTATGAAAGATAAACAATATATTCGTGTCAATTCTTAACAAAAGGACAAGAACTAAAGTGGATCATTACCAACATGAGAGTTGAGGAGCATTATAAACCCATTTATCCTTCAGGCTTCCTAACCTCTCTCACAGCTGATTTCCTAGGAAGAGCATGAGAGGATGGAAAGAAGCAGAGAAGTTGCTAGGTTGAGGGGTCAGTCCACGGATACAGAGGGACAGGGAACTGAGACAAGCTTTGAAGGAGATGCCATGAGACATCCACATGAGGAAGAGAAGTTTATTTATAAGGGGCTCCAAAAGGGATAAATGAGACTCAAAGGTTTAGATGGCTTACAGACCAACTTCTCTGCCAAAGTAGTCTTAAGATCAAAATGTCAGACTTTCCCTGCAAAATTTGTTTTCACAGAAATAGCAACCACTCCATAAAAACACTTTAACACTGGGGTGCCTGGGTGGCTCAGTCGGTTAAGCGGCCGACTTCGGCTCCGGTCATGATCTCACGGTCAGTGAGTTCAAGCCCCGCGTCGGGCTCTGTGCTGACAGCTCGGAGCCTGGAGCCTGTTTCAGATTCTTGTGTCTCCCTCTCTCTGACCCTCCCCTGTTCATGCTCTCTTTGTCTCAAAAATAAATAAACGTTAAAAAAAAAATTAAAAAAAAAAAACAACACTTTAACACTAGAAAGGCATTACTATCTGATCTAGAATTATTAACTCTTCTAAAGATATCTACCATAAGACCAAAGGAAATACATGTGAAAAATACCACCAAATGTCTAGAATGTAAATATTTGTGGAGCACCTGGCTTGCTCAGTCAGAGGAGCATGCGCATCTTGATTTCAGGGTCATGAGTTCAAGCCCCACGTTGGGTGCAGAGATTACTTAAATAAATTAAAAAAAAAAAAAACTTTAAAAAATAAAATAAAATGTAAATATTCGTGTTTTAATAAAGTAGAGGCACTTCTAACAGTACATTGTGATTCATGTCACCAAAGGAGACTATTTCCAAATAAAAATTTTTTAAAGTCTTCTTTTCTGGAGAGAAGAATCCACATTTTTATTGTTTTAACTTTTTTATTTTTTCTTGAGAGAGAGCGTGAACGGATGAGGGGCAGAGGAAGGGAGAGAGAGAATCCCAAGCAGGCTCCAGGCTGTGAGCACAGAGCCCAAAACGGGACTTGATCTCACAAACCATGAGATCATGACCTGAGTTCAAGTCAGAAGCTTAACTGCCTGAGCCACCCAGGAACCCCCAAGAATCCACATTTTTAGCCTCTCTAGCCAGAGTCACAAAAAAGGAAATACTGCAGGTGTGACTAATACAGACCTCTGATTTTAACTTGAGAAAACCCAGGTTGTATTTTTCAGTCACCATGGACTATGCATTTTTTAAAATAACTGTATTTGGAATGATTTTAGATTTATAAAAAAATTGCAAAGGTAGTAGAGAGAATTCAAATATACCCCTCATCCAGTTCAGTTTCCCCTAATGCACCATAATAGTTTATAGCAGCACAATATCAAAATTAAGAAACCCAACACTGAGGGGCATGTGAGTGGTTCAACTGGTTAAGCATCAGGGACTCTCAGTTCTATGCATTGGCATATATATCTTAATGCCAGCAGCACAGTGTTTTAATCACTGTAGCTTTGTAGTAAGTTTTGAAATAAGTGTGAGGGGCACCTGGTGGTTCAGCTGGTTGAGCATCTGACTCTTGATTTCAGCTCAGGTCATGATCCCAGGTTGTGGTATCAAGCCCCACTTTGGGCTCCACACTAAGCATGGCGACTGCTTAAGATTCTCTCTCTTCCTCTCCCTGGTTCGTGCTGGAAGGAAGGAAGGAAGGAAAGAAGGAAGGAAGGAAGGGGAAAAAAGAAAGAAAGAAAAGAAAGAGAAGAAAGAAAGAAAGAAAGAAAGAAAGAAAGAAAGACCCAACATTGATACTTTATCATTAAATAAACTCAACTTAATTCAGATTTCACCAGGTTTTCCATCCATGTCCTTTTTCTGTTCCAAGATCTCATCCAGGATACCATGTGGCACTTAGTTGTCATGTCTCCCTAGTGTACTCTGGTCTACAAGAGTTTTTGAGTTGTTTCTTGTTTTTTCAGGACCTTCACAATCTTGAGGAATACTAGCATTAGGAGTTGGGGGGGGGGGGCACAATAATTTAAGCCAATTTTTTTAGACAGTAAAATTTTATGATGAAGATCTAGAAACTGGGCAAAGCAGTAACAGCAAAATTAATCTCTTAAGACACATCCCAAAAGTGTTAAGAAAAAGATGGCTTTCCTGGTGAACTCTAATAAACATTCAAAGAAAATTAACATCAATCCTCAAATCCTTTCACAACATAGAAGAGAAAGGACACTTGCTAATCTATTCCATGAAGCCAGCATTACCCTCATGCCAAAACCATATAAAGCCATCACAAGAAAACTACAAATATCTTTCATCAATACAGATGCAAAAACCCTCAACAAAATACTAGCAAGCTGAACACAGCAACACGTTAACAGAATTATAGATCACGACCACGTGGGATTTATCCTAGGAATGCAAAAGTGGCTCAACATACAAAAATCAATGTAATATATTAATAGGATGAAGAAAAAGAACGCATGCTTATCTGATTAACAGAGAAAAAACATCTGATAAAATCCATTACCCTTTTGTGAAAAAAGAAAAAGTAAACAAACTCAAACTGGGAACAGAAAAGAACTTCCTCAACATGGTAAAGGGTATTTAAAAAACCCACAGAAGGGCACCTGGGTGGGCCAGTCAGTTAAGCATTCGACTCTTGATTTCAGCTCAGGTCATGATCTCATGGTTCGTGAGTTTGAACTCCATATCTGGCTCTGCGTGGACAGGGATTCTTGAGATTCTCACTGTCTCTCCCTCTCTTTCTCTACCCCTCCCCCACTCACACTCTCCCTCAAAATAAATAAACTTTAAAAAAAAAAAAAACCCTTGGGGCGCCTGGGTGGCGCAGTCGGTTAAGCGTCCGACTTCAGCCAGGTCACGATCTCGCGGTCCGTGAGTTCGAGCCCCGCGTCAGGCTCTGGGCTGATGGCTCAGAGCCTGGAGCCTGTTTCCGATTCTGTGTCTTCTTCTCTCTCTGCCCCTCCCCCGTTCATGCTCTGTCTCTCTCTGTCCCAAAAATAAATAAACGTTGAAAAAAAAAATTAAAAAAAAAAAAAAAAACCCACAGGTAACATTACACTCAACGGTGAGAATGAAAGCTTTCTCCCTAAAAATCACAAAAAAAGACAAGGATGCCTGCTTTCACACTTATATTAAACACTGTACTGGAGTTCTAGCCAGAGCAGTTAAACAAGAAAAAGAAAGAAAAAGCATCCAAGTTGGAAAAGAAGTAAAACTATCCTTACAGGTAACATAATCTATATATAGAAAATCCTAGAGAATTCACAAAAAAAAAACGCTAATTAACAAATTTTAGGAAAGTTACAGAGTACAAGATCAACACAAAGAATCAGTTGTACTGCTACATGCCAGCAACAAACCAAATATGAAATTTAGAAAATAATTTTGGGGCGCCTAGGTTGACTCAGCTGAGCATCTGACACTTCATTTCAGTCATTTCAGTCAGGTCATGATCCCAGAGTCGTGGAATCAAGCCAAATTCCCTCTTGGGGCACCTGGGTGGCTCAGTGAGTTAAGCATCTGATTTCAGCTCAGGTCATGATCTTGTGACTCATGAGTTAGAGCCCCACATCGGGCTCTCTGCTGTTAGCATGGAGCCCGCTTTGGGATCCTCTGTCCCACTCTCTCTGCCCTCCCCCACTTGCTTTCTTTCTCTCAAAAATGAATAAACATTTTTTAAGTTTCATTTATAATAGTACCAAAAATAACAAAATATTAAGCAGTAAGTTTAACTCCAAAAAGCACAAGATTTATACACTGAAAACTACAACATATTGCTGGAATAAATTAGAGAAGACTTAAATACATGAAAAGACACCTTATGTTCACGTTATTAGAAGATTTAATACTGTTAAGAAAGCAATACTCTCCGAAATGGTCAATAGTCAGTGCAATCCATATCAAAATCTTAATGACATTTTTTTGCAAAAATGGAAACACTGATAACTAAAACTATCTTTAAAAGAACAAAATTGGAGGATTCACACTTCAGATTTCATTTACTTATTGTAATCTGAGAGTGAGAGAGAGAGAGAGAGAGAGAGAGAGAGAGAGAGAGAGAATCCTAAGCAGGCTCCATGCTCAGCACAGAGCCCAATGAAGGGCTCGATCCCACAACCCTGGGATCATGACCTGAGCCAAAATCAAGAATCAGATGCTGAACCAACTGAGCCACCCAGACACCCCCCCCCACTTATTTCAAAACTTACTACAAAGCTACAGTGATCAAAATAGTGTGGTACTGGCATTAAGATAGACATATACACCAATGCAACAGAACCAAGAGTCCAGAAATAAAAATTCACATTTATAATCAACTAATTTTCAACAAGTATGCCAGACCATTCAATAGGGAAAGAATTTATTGAAAGACCAATAGATCATTATTAGAAAGACTAATGGTGCTGAAACAACTGGATATCCACATACAAAAGAATGAGGCTGAGGCCTTGACTCATACCACATACAATAATTAACTCAAAATGGATCAAAGACCTAAATGTGGAAACTTAAACTATAAAACTCTTAGAGGTACACATAAGGGTAAATCTTCATGGCCCTGAAATTGGCAAAGGATTTTTATTTATGACACCAAAAGCATAAGCAACAAAAGAACAAACACATAAACTGGACTTCAATGTTTAAAACTTTTGTGCATCAAGTGACGTTATCAAGAAAAATGAAAACACAATCCATGAAATGGGAGAAAATATTTGCAAATCATATCTGATAAGGATCTAGTATCCAGGATATATAAAAAACAATTCAACAACAACAACAACAAAAACCTGACTTAAAAAAGGGCAGAGAACCTGAATGGGCACTTCTCCAAAAGATGCTCTATATCATAAGATGATCTATATTCATCAAACAAATGAATATCAAAACCACAGTAAGATACCACTTACATCAACTAAAATGACTAGAATCAAAAAATCAGAACATAATGATCATAAGGGTGCCTGGGTGGTTCAGTCAGATAAGTGTCCAACTCTTGATTTCGACTCAGGTCATTATTCTCCCAGTTCATGGGATTGAGCCCCGCATTAGGCTCTGTGCTGTCAGCTGCTTGAGATTCTCTCTCTCTCTACCCCTCCCACTCACACACAGATGCTCTCTATCAAAATAAACATTAAAAAGAAGAAGAAAATAATGATCATTGGCATGGATGTGGAGAAAATGGAAAGCACACTGTTGGTGGTAACATAAAATGGCATAACAACTGGGGCGCCTGGGTGGCGCAGTCGGTTAAGCGTCCGACTTCAGCCAGGTCACGATCTCGCGGTCTGTGAGTTCGAGCCCCGCGTCAGGCTCTGGGCTGATGGCTCGGAGCCTGGAGCCTGGAGCCTGTTTCCGATTCTGTGTCTCCCTCTCTCTCTGCCCCTCCCCCGTTCATGCTCTGTCTCTCTCTGTCCCAAAAATAAATAAAAAACGTTGAAAAAAAAATTAAAAAAAAAAATGGCATAACAACGATGGAAAAGTTTGGTGCCTCCTCAAAAACTTTTTAAAAAGTTCAACATAGACTTACCATATGACCCAGCAATTCCACACTAAGGTTATATGCACAAAAGAACTGAAAAAGATACTCAAAGAAGTATTTGTACACAAATGTTCAAAGTTAGCATATTCACAATAGCCAAAAGGTGGAAACAATAGCCAAAAGATGTTTATCGAAAAATGAGTGGATAAACACAATGTGGTTACATTTATACAATGCAATATTACTCAGCCACAGAAAGAAATGAAGTACTGATATATGTTAGAGCTGTGAAAGAAAACTGAAAATATTCAGGGCACCTGAGTGGCTCAGTGGTTTAAGCATCCAACTCTTGATTTCAGTTCAGGTTATGATCTCACAGTTCATGTGATCGAGCTCTGCGTCAGGCTCCACGCTGATGGTGTGGAGCCTGTTTAGGATTTGGGGATTTCTCGCTCTCTCTCTCCATCCTCCTTCCAAATAAATAAGTAAAACTTTTAAAAAAAAATTGAAAATACACTAAGTGAAAGAAGCCAGACACAAAAGGTTATATATTTTATGATTCTATTTACACAAAACATCCAGAATAGGTAAATTTATCAGAAACTTGCCTACTGGTTGCCAGGGGCTTGGGATTGGGGGAACATATGGAGTACTGTCTAATGGAAATGGGGTGATGAAAACATCTTGAAACTAAAAGACATTGTAATGGTTGCACAACATTGTTAGTCTACTAAATACCACTGAATTGAACGCTATAAAATGGTCAGTGGTCAATTTATGGTATGTGAATTTGACCACAAGTTTTTTTAAGTGGGAAAAAAATCAGGAGGAAATGCCTCTTGGATAACTTAAGAGATCAACATAGAACATATAAAGGCAAAGTTTAAGGAAAATATTATGTTTAACAAAGGTTAACTCAAGGGGCACCTGGGTGGCTCAGTCGTTAAGCCTCTGGCTTCGGCTCAGGTCATGATCTTGTGGTTCAAGAGTTCGAGCCCCACATCAGGCTGTCTACTCTCAACACAGAACCCCACTTCAGATCCTCTGTCTCCCTCCCTCTCTGCCCTTCCCTGCCTCGCACTCAATCTCCTCTCTTAAAAATAAATAAACATTTAAAAAAAAAATAAAACTAACGGGGGGCCTGGGTGGCTCCGTCAGTTGGGGGTCCAACTTCAGCTCAGGTCATGATCTCACAGCTCGCGAGTTGGAGCCCCACATCAGGCACTGTGCTGACAGCTCGGAGCCTGGAGCCTGCTTAGGATTGTGTCTCCCTTTCTACCCCTCCTCCACTCACACTGTTGCTTCTTCAAAAATAAATAAACATTTAAAATTTTTTTAAAAAATAAAAAGTTTAAGAAGAAAAAGGTAAAATCAAGGGCACTGAAATACTAAAATTTTAGAGTTCAATTTAGAAACACATATATTCTTTTGGCATCATTTTCAAAACTTCCATTTAATTATGTTTATGAATAACTGTAATTTGGGGAATAACTGTCACTTGCCGAGGCAAAACTTAAACTTGTAATTGACTAAATTAATATTGGGGTGCCTAGGTGGCTCAGCTGATTGTGTGCCCAACTTTGGCTCAAGCCATGATCTCACAGTTGGGTGAGTTCGAGCCCCGCATAGGGCTCTGCGCTGACAGCCTGAGATCTACTTTGGATTCTGTGTCTCCCTATCTCTGCCCTTCCCCCGCCTCTCAAAAATAAATAAGCATTAAAAATAATTTTTGAAAATATCAATGATAATTTACTTTATTATCAATGAAAGACCATTAATATAAAATGTTAAAGATGCAGTCATCTTGTTATGCACAGGACAGTGAAGGTACATTACTCAATTCGCCACGTTTTAAAGTGAGCTCTTTAAGTGGTACACAGAATTTATGGCCTATCCAATAGTGACACAATAGCTACCAATTACTGAATATTAATATGGGACAGACATTTGGCTAATTTCTAATGTTATTCTGAATTTTCACAACAACCCTACCCTTTTTTTTTTTTTTTTTACAGATAATAAAAGGGGCTCAGAGAAGTCCCAACGACCAATCAATTGGTACTTTGGTAGAAAAGGATTTCAAGCATTCATATGCCAACTCTGCAAATATACCCGTGAGATCTTGGGTCAAGTTATTTAACTTCTCCAAATATCAACGTCCTTATCTGTGAAGTGGAAGTGGTTGTTCTGAAGGCTAAATGGTAATACTGTCCATGCAATGAAATAAAGGCCCACAAAAAATATGCGGAATGTCCTAAACCTAAAGGTTGCCTGCTAAAGTATTTAGAGATGATGTGTCTGCAACTAACTTCCAAATGGTTCCACAAAATAAGAAATATACACCACACCTATAGAGAAAATATAACAAGATATTAACAATCATTGAATCGGAATGGATAAACAATCGTTTAAAATTTTCCATAAAAGTTGAAAAAAAGGGGCGCCTGGGTGGCTCAGTCGGTTGAGCGTCCAACTTCAGCTCAGGTCATGATCTTACAGCTCGTGAGTTCGAGCCCCGCATTGCGCTCTGTGCTGACAGCTGAAAGCCTGGAGCCTGCTTCTGCTTCTGTGTCTCCCTCTCTCTCTGCCCCTAACCCACTCGCATTCTGTCTCTGTCTCTCTCAAAAATGAATAAACATTAAAAAAAATTTTTTTTAAGTTGAAAAAAATAAGAAGCATTTCCTTTACTAATTTGAACCAACTCTTAAGTATGTGTCAAATGAGAAAAGCAAAGTGTGTGTGTGTGTGTGTACACACTCATGTACACGCACCTTACCCTGGAATAAAAGATCTCTGGAAAAACACACAAGCACCAGATAATATCTACTACTTTTGTGAAGGTAACAAATTTTCTGAGAGATAATGAAAGGAAAAACATTTTTCAGTATAGGTTGTTAACCTAGCTCTACCATTTTTCCACTATTTTGTAACCTTTTGTAATTTTTTAAATCATAAAATCTGTCCTCCCCAAATACACAATACTTAATGGCCTACCTGGCAGAAACTATACCAAAGCCTAAAATAAAGTCCATGTTAAGGACAGATCTTGTAAGGCTAAAATCGTGAAACAAATGTCTCAAAGCATTCTTATTTTTTAAATGAAGTTTGAAGATTCAAGTAAAATTTACTCAATAATAAGGATGACAAGATCACATATAACAATTTTCTATTCGGCGTCCATAACAATGACAAAATTAACATAAGGAAATTGATAATAAACCCAACTTCATTCACTCCAAACTATCTTGTGGTTCATTCTACCAGTTTCTTTCTCTACTAAATTTAACTGTACAACAGAACACTGCACTCAGCAACTACTCAAGGGATTTTGAGCATAAAATTATGTCCTTTATATTCCCCAATTTCTGTATTATCTCAACATCAAAAATGTTATCACCACTCAAATAGATAATACTGCTATGTACAAAAATCTTGACAGCATCAAGAAAAAAAATACGAAATCAATTCCTAAAGAGTCTTAATATACAAGCTTTTATAAACCTTAAAGGTAAAGTTCAGTACACCGGAAAAAGAAAATTACAGGACATTGCCAATGAACTCCTCGCTCTGTACATTAACAAAGCGTTTAGAACAGGAAGATGATGCTAATAATTAAACGTGTATACTAATTAAAAGGCTTCGCTGAAAAGACTGAGTAAAGAAAAACTAAGGCCAATGTGACATGGACAAAGACGATTCATTTGGGACTCAAAAAGAACCATTACCCACACTCCAAAATTATTCTTCAAATTCGAAACCCAAGAGCTAGCACTACAGTAAGAGGAAGTGAGACGGAAACCGTCTAGGAAGAGAAGAGTTGAGCAAATGCCTGTCACCCTAGTTGAAAACGACTATAACCCCCGGAAATAGGCTCCCGGGAAGCTAGGCGGGCACTCCGAGGTTTGGTTCCCCGCAGTAGGACCCACACACCTCTCCCTCCATCCCTCCCCTCCACCATAGGGGTGGGAGGAGTGCCCGGAAAGCTCCGCCCCCCTCGCCCGGTCAGAGAGCCGGGCGGGTGCAAAGGGAGGTGGCACGAGGCCGAGGGAGGGGAGAGCCCGCCCAGGTGACTGGAGCTGGAGGCGGAGACACAGCCAAGGAAGGGGGCCGCCGTACGGCAAGGAAGATGGAGCCCCCCAGCCCGTACGGAACGGAAAATGGGAAGACTAAGAAGAAAAAGGTTAACGAGGAGAAGGGGAGGCACCCCTCCTCCAGGCAGGGGCAAGCACACCCCTGCCCCCCACTCCGGGCGGAAGAGTTACTCTCGGGAAGCTTCTTTTGCGGACTGAGAGAAGAACGTGGAGGCCCCGCCCCCGAGCCAAGAATCTGAAGAAGGAAAAGTCCTGTCAGGCCCCAGACCCAGCCACCCGGCGGCCCGGCCCGCCCCCTCCTCGCCGGCGGCCCAGGCAGGTGCCGCCCCTCCCCCAGCCCGGCGCCCACTCTCCCTCCCGCCTTGACCACGCGCCCTGTCTCCTCTCGGCCCTCCCAGAGATCCGTCTCCCTCCTTCCCCCACTCACCTTCCCGGGCGGCTCCGCCGCTCCCTCCTGACCCCGCCAGCGGCCACAGTTCACACACACCGCCTCAGGTCCCGCACTCACTCTCCCTCACTCACACACAGCGCGACCACAGCTCCAGAGCGGCCCACATATTATGCGTCACTCGCGCGCTACGTGCCGCGCGCGCGCGCGCGTTCCGACTTGGCGCGAGGCTCGCTGGAAGGGGGCGGAAGGAAAACGCCAGCGCGAGGGAAGAAAAATCGAAGGGCCCGGGGCCGCCTGGGAAATGAAGTTCCTCTTGTAGGGGCGGGGCCCATCAGTCTTGATTGGCGCTTGAGTCCTTACTCCCGGCGCATTGACTTCTGGGATTTATAGTTTTTCCGCCTGGATGCGAACTGCTGTGTACTCATTGGCTGCTTCGGAAGGCGGAAGCGCACAGTGAGGCACCAGATCCACACAAGCTGGCGTATGCTACGACCGCTTGACACCTTCTCAGTAACCTTATTCTGCCTTGTGTGACTGGAGTGAGCTTCTGTTTTAGTCTCTCATTTGCCCTATTATACCTAGAGTATACCATTATCTAGGAAAATATTTCCTACAAGCTTATCAGAAAGCACAGCATTCATGAAACAGAAGACACTGGTTTTGTCTTCCTTTCTGTTCAAGACTTAACCTGTGGGATCAGTATTTATCCTAGGTGTCATATGAGGCAGAGAAAAGGAAAAAATTAAAAGGCCATAGATTAAGGCAGGGTCATCTAATTTAATTCCTTTATTTTGCAGCTGGGAAAAGTAAGGCCCAGAGAGAGTGAAATGACTTACCTAGCATCCCACACCCAATTAGCAATGGAACCAGAACGATTCTTGCCTCTGACTCAGGTATCCCTTTTTAGGGATATGAAAAATATATGTGATTCCACAGCTGAGCAAAATCTGTCCCTGATAAGACCCTACCCAGCTTTTCTCTCTCCAGGAGAACTGAACAAGTTTTTATGCATTTCTATGCAGTCCTCACAGCCAACACTTTCACAGGGGGATCAGGAACCCAGCAAACCTGCCTGCTGCTATACTCAGATTCCGCAACTAGTAAGAAGCTGACCAGAGCCTGGATGCTGGATCTCTTGATTCCATTCCCCTTTTTCCAGAAAAGAGACCTCCCTCCTCATTTAACTATGTAACTTGGAGCAGCTGTTCAGACACAAAATTCTAGACTGTGGGGTGGCAGAGCCAGACTTGTTCACCTCTCTGCAACCCTTTTACCTGCAATGACGGCACAGCTCACTTCTTTGTGCTTTTGGAACTTTGCCTATGTTAGTAATGGCCACTACCATTTCCTTTGACTTTACAGCAGGCTCAGTTCTGAGCCAGTGTTTAACCCACACTTTTTCATTTAACCTTCTCTACTACCCCACAGGGTAGATACAGTTAGCCACCTATACAGATGAGAAATCTGAGCCCAGAGAAGTGGCCCAAGGAACGGGGATCAGATTTGTGGGTCCAGAGGCTGCACTCACAGCTTTCCTATACCTATCCTCCAGCACTCCTTGAGCTGACTTCCTTACTGTGCCTCCCTGAGCCACAAAACCAAAATGCATGAGGTTAGCGCATTTAAGCCTTAGATACCCTCCCTCTGTCCATGGTCTAGGTAACACAGCTGTGATTTCCCCACTGGCTGGGAACTGAAAGAGCCCTTGTGGGAACCCAGGGTCCCACTCACCTGCTCCTGGTGCAGCCTCAGTCTGCCACCAGATGGCACTGCTCCCCTTCAGAAACTCAGAATGGGGCTCTGGATCAATGATGGGATTGAAGAGCATCACAGAGGGACTTTGGAAAAGCCAGGACCTGGCACAAAAACAGACACATAGACCAATGGAATAGAATAGAGACTCCAGAATTGAACCCACAAAAGTATGGCCAACTAATATTTGACAAATCAGGAAAAAATATCCAATGGAAAAAAGTCTCTTTAACAAATGGTGGTGGGAGAACTGGGCAGCAACATGCAGAAGAATGAAACTAGACCATTTTCTTACACCATTCACAAAAATAAACTCAAAATGGATAAAGGACCTAAATGTGAGACAGGAAACCATCAAAACCCTAAAGGAGAAAGCAGGAAAAAACCTCTCTGACCTCAGCCACAGCAATTTCTTACTCGACACATCTCCAAAGGCAAGAGAATTAAAAGCAAAAATGAACTACTGGGACCTCATGAAATAAAAAGCTTCTGCAAAGCAAAGGAAACAATCAGCGAAACTAAAAGGCAACCAACAGAATGGGAAAAGATATTTGCAAGTGACATATCGGACAAAGGGCTAGTATCCAAAATCTATAAAGAACTCACCAAACTCCACACCTGAAAAACAAATAATCCAGTGAAGAAATGGGCAGAGAACATGAATAGACACTTCTCTAAAGAAGACATCCAGATGGCCAACAGGCACATGAGAAGATGCTCAACGTCACTCCTCATCAGGGAAATAAATGCAAGTCAAAACCACACTGAGATACCACCTCACGCCAGTAAGAGTAGCTAAAATGAACAAATCAGGAGACTATAGATGCTGGCGAGGATGTGGAGAAACGGGAACTCTCTTGCACTGCTGGTGGGAATGCAAACTGGTGCAGCTGCTCTGGAAAACAGTGTGGAGGTTCCTCAAAAAATTAAAAATAGAACTACCCTATGGCCCAGCAATAGCACTGCTAGGAATTTACCCAAAGGATACAGGAGTGCTGATGCATAGGGGCACTTGGACCCCAATGTTTATAGCAGCACTTTCAACAATAGCCAAATTATGGAAAGAGCCTAAATGTCCATCAACTGATGAATGGATAAAGAAATTGTGGTTTATATACACAATGGAGTACTACTTGGCAATGAGAAAGAATGAAATATGGCCTTTTGTAGCAATGTGGATAGAACTGGAGAGTGTGATGCTAAGTGAAATAAGTCAGGCAGAGAAAGACAGATACCATATGGTTTCACTCTTATGTGGATCCTGAGAAACTTACCAGAAGACCATGGGGGAGGGGGAGGAAAAAAAAGTTAGAGAGGGAGAGAGCCAGACCATAAGAGGCTCTTAAAAACTGAGAATAAACTGAAGGTTGATGGGGGGTGGGAGGGAGGGGGGTAGGTGATGGCCATTGAGGAGGGCACCTGTTGGAATGAGCACTGGGTGTTGTATGAAACCAATTTGACAATAAATTTCATCTTAAAATTTTTTTTTTCAACATTTATTTATTTTTGGGACAGAGAGAGACAGAGCATGAACGGGGGAGGGGCAGAGAGAGAGGGAGACACACAGAATCAGAAACAGGCTCCAGGCTCTGAGCCATCAGCCCAGAGCCTGACGCGGGGCTCGAACTCACGGACCGCGAGATCGTGACCTGGCTGAAGTCGGACGCTTAACCGACTGCGCCACCCAGGGGCCCCATACAATAAATTTCATCTTAAAAAATTTTTGTAATTAAAAATAGGAAAAGCCAGGACCAGGAGGCTGGAGAAGCAGAGCAGGAGCTATACATGGCCTGTAGAGTAGTCCTCTCTAGAACCTTTGCTCCACAATGCCTGCAGCCTCCCTACCCCTGCCAACACACACACAGCCACACAATTGATGGCACTCCCAGACTGCCACTCTGGGAAGGGGAGGAGACGGCACCCTTGTTTCCAGGCTGCAGATGCATTCCAAGCATATTCACTGATACATCACAGCACAGGAACGTGTGCCAGATACACAAGCATGCACACCTATGCATTGGCACCAGGCCTCACAGACAACATTTTGACATCTAAGCACATACAAGCATAAATCCACAGATAGTCCAGGCCCACACACCTAGTTTGGTTCGGCACATTGTCCATGAATCACTGGAAAGAGATTCCTTGGCCTCTTTGGAAGAACATCACTGGACTGTCCTCCCCTGCTCTGCCTGTGCTGAACCCCTCCCTATGGTGTGCCTCAGAAACAGCAGGCACCATCCAAAAGTCATGCTTACAGGGCTGCCTGGTGGCATATAAGGGGCAAGAGCAGCCCATCCCTGGCCCCAACACCAAGGGCTACAGAGTTGGATATGTTCTACCTGCCCTTACCCCTAAGCATGCCCATGTACTAGAGTAGGAAAATCAATAGCACCAAGTCCTCTGGGCCTCAGGATGTTCCACCCCTCTCTGCCACCCCTTCTTTCAGTCACCTACTTCCAGGCTCACCAGATCCGGGTGTTCTCACCAGCGCATTCCCACACTGGTGCCCACAGTTCCTGGGCCTCCTCCTACAACTCCTTGGGACCAGAATATCAGACCAGCTATCCCACATCAACCCCCGCTCCACTGTTGGCTGAACAAGACTGCTTCCGCAAGTGTCCAAGTGCCACAGGAGCCACCATGGAGTAGCTTAGGGCTGTGAGGCTCTGAGGGCCCCAGTCTGGACAAAGAGGGAATTCCAGTCATTCATTTGGTGCCCTCCTCCTGCCTGGGAACCTTGGCAGCCCCCTAGGAAAATAGAACACTTACCACCATTGTCCATGAGGTGTGCAAAAAACCACTCCTATATGACAGCATCCACATCCACCACTCTTGTTTTGCAGAGGGAGAAAATGAGACTCCACAGAGTTTGAGCCCCACCTTGTCCAGTGGCCACAGTAGCTGTGGTCTCCAGAAGTCAGTCTGTGCCTCCTATTCCCACAGGTTCAACTTCATAGAGGGGCCTGAGGCTCAAGTAGGAAATGAAGCAGACCATCCCCCCCATCCCTCCCCCCCACCCCAGCTCCCACCTACCAGGGTCTCAACAAGACTGAAGAGCCTCCGGAAGAGCCCCATGCAATCTTTAGGACATACTTGTATTTTTTTATATATTTTTCATCTGAAATTAAAAGTGAGCTGGTCATCCTGGGGCACCTGGGTGGCTCAGTAGGTACGGCATCTGACTCTTGATTTTGGCTTATGTCATGATCTCACGGTTCACGGGACTGAACCCCGTGTCAGGCTCTACACTGACAGTGTGCAGCCTGCTTGGGATTTTCTCTCTCCCTCTCTCTCTGCCTCTCTCACAAGCATTCTCTTACTCTCTTATCAAAATAAATAAATAAACATTTTTTAAAAGTGAACTGGTCATCTTATATTTTATCTGGCAACACCACCTCAGAACCACTGCTCAGCCCTGGACCCCAAGGACTCCCTGCATGTGGTCCCCAGAGCCTCTCTTAAATCATCTGCAAAATAGTTAGAAGCAAATAAGAACAGCTGCCTCCCAAAGGGTTTCATTAGACAGGCAAAGCAGTCAAGGCTCCTTTAGCCACAAGCTGATGATGTGAGTGCTATTAGGCTCAAATTCTTCCCGTCTACCCTTCTCTCTTTAACCCCATTGGTTGTGGTCAAGAATAAGAAAATAGTTTTTCCTCTTTACTGGGAAGAGTTTGCAGATGGAGATGGGTCAGCAGTGGAGTCCAGCCTGGGAAGAAAATAGACCTGCATCCTAATACTGGTGCTCCCATTTACCAGCTGTGGAACCTTGGCCTAATCACTCCGCCTCCCGAGCTTCAGTTTCTTTTGCTGGAAAGTAGAAATAACATCTTCTTTCTAGCATTGAGGATTAAATGTGATAATGCATGTAAAATACTCGGCTTGAGGCCTACCACACAGTAAGTGTTAGAGAAGTGATGACTATTCCTATTTTGATTATTCTTGGTCTAATGCTGTCCCTGTTTAAGTTCTTCAGCTGGTTTCTCTTTGCCCCCAGGACTAGCTGCTGGCAGAGCTCAGGTTTTCCTCATTTAAATGAGAAATGAGCTCCTCACCAGAAAAAAATCCTGGGGCATATTTTCAAAAGTGCTGGGAAGTAGCAGAGGAACCACCCTGGAGGGGATCACCTGTCCACCTCTCTGTCCCACCCCAGAACTGAAAATTGCATGGGTCAGAGGGTGGTTTAAGAAGATCTGTTCCTAGGCCTCCAGATGCTTTAAGAGCTTTAAGAGCTACCACTGATCAAAGGTGAAAGTAGTCAAGGCCAAGGAGCCCCTTAGATGTAAAGCCAGACATGTCACCTTCCCAAACCAGCCTATCCACCCTGCCTAGCTGCTGGGATAAAGCCTGTATCTAGAATCCTTGCCCAGAGCACACTTGCTTCTTTTTCTGGATCCTCTGGCAGGATGGTGATGTCACAAAGTAGAGGGCAGAGGGGGTGGCCATAGATATACCCTGGGCTACCCTCACAGTGAACCTGCCCATCACAAACAAGCGCTGCAGCATGAAGAGGGCCAACCTCTGCCTTCCAGGTACCTGCACTACCTATCAGATGACAGCCTGGCTGCCAGTTAGCATCCCTGCTGACCCCTGTGGCCTGCCCTTTGCAGAGACTATGCTCCAGGTAAGAGGGTGAGGAACAGGTGCAAGGAAGGTAAAGAGAAAGCACCCCCAGCCTCTTTTGCCTCACATTCCTGGAATCTTAAGTTCTTCCAGGAGAAACAACAGTGGAGTCAGAATTGGAGAGAAAGACCTTGGATTTTTGACAATACCTGTTTGTGGCCATAAAACCTTTCTATAGAATTCAGGGATCTCAGTCCTGACATATTTGAAGGTACTCTGGAGACCACAGGGGCAGACCCTGATGAAGACTCAGGTCACATAAAACATCTATCAGTCTTTTTACTTTGAAAAGCCTAGAGAAGATTAGCTTTGTGTAATGGAAGGAGGCTCATCTGACTTCCCATTCAGAGGCCAGAGACCCACCGTCACCACCACCACTTGAAGTAACCACCACCTCCTGCCCCTCCCTAAACCTTGCTGCAATGGGCCTGGACCTCTGAGACATATTGCCAGGGTAGCCAGGAATATCCAGTTAGGTCTGGGAGTTGAAGTCATTAAGGAAAGGTGTTTCTAAGTGTAGAAGATGTCCTGGGCTCTTACCATGAGGCAGTTCCTCTTCATTCCCTCAGAGGTGGGGGTGTCTCTCCATGAAAAGTCACATGGTGTTTCTGGGGGTATCCCCTCTGTCTAGCTCCTGCTTCATCTGGTCCAAACTTGTCACAAGATGGCCTTTTGTGAAGTCACAAAGCTGGCTGCCTCCCCACAGGACCAGGGACCAGGACAACCAGGGCTTAGTGGGAATTACTTGGGGGTATGGAGGGCTTCAGAAGTGGCCTTTGGACTCTGAGGGAGGTGGGGGGTCTGGAGGGGCTCGGGTTGTAAAGCATGAGGGGGTCAGCCGGAGACCTGGGGATGAGAACAGTTTCTCAGATCTTGGTCATTGCAGGGAGGTAAGAACAGCAGGCGCCTGGGTTTGTGGTCTGTGGTCTTTGGCCATCATCCTGTCCCTTGAGACCCAGAGGAAGAGGGTGAATAGAGGGCCCCACCCCAATTGAATACATATAAAAGTTCTGATCACTGATGTTCTGGATGTTCCATGGCAAAGAGAGGTTAAGACCTCTGAACTGGGGATTCAGTCTTCCCCTCAGTGCAATCCATCGATGGTCATTCACTTGTGGTTGAATTTTCCACCTGGTTCCTGGGCAAGCACATGCTCTCACATTCTTCTGCATTGATAAGCAGCCCTGTTGGCCTTGGGATACCCTCACCCGTTGGACTGCTCAGAGGAAGAAAAATGTTGGGAGAATAAATGGGAATACCCAGAGCCCACTCTCTCCAGAGTATAGAAATTTCTACCACCAGAGAAGCCAACCCATGAAAGAAAACAGGAGGGAGAAGAAAGTTTCACTACATATAGTGTACAAAGTCAATCACTGCTGTGGAAGGTCACAGTTTGTATGGGGCGGGGGGGGATTCAGGAGAGCCACTTGATTGAAGTCTTGTTTAAAAAATTTGTTTTAGTATTTATTTTTAAGAGAGAAAAAGAGACAGAGCACTAGTGGGGGAGAGGCAGAGAGGGAAACACAGACTCTAGGCTCTGAGCTGTTAGCACAGAGCCTGATGCAGAGCTCAAACCCATGAACCTTGAGATCATGACCTGAGTCGAAGTCAGACACTTAACTGACTGAGCCACCCAGGCACCCCTGAAGCCTTGTTTAAAAAAAAATCAATAGGGGTGCCTGAGTGGCTCAGTCAGTTGAGCCTCTGACTTCGGGTCAGGTCATGATCTCACAGCCTGTGAGTTCAAGTGCCGTGTTGGACTCTGTGCTGACAGCTCAGAGCCTGGAGCCTGCTTCAGATTCTGTGTCTCCCTCTCTCTCTGCCCCTTCCCCACTCACTTTCTGTCTCTCTCTCTCTCAAAAAAAATTTTTTTAATCAATAAAAAATATTTTCTGTGAAGTTAAGGATTCCTGAGTTTCAGCTCTATGCCTCACCTTGTGTCCTGTGTCACTTGGGCTGAGGAGGATGCAGCACACAATGGAGATGACATGTCCTGCTCTCGAGGGCCCACAGTCTAGGAGCTGAGTGACTGTGCCCAGCTGCCTTCCTTTTTTTTTAAATTTTTAAAAATGTTTTATTTATTTTTGAGAGACAGAGAGAGACAGCATGAGCGGGAGAAGGCAGAGAGAGAGAGGGAGACCCAGAATATGAAGGCTCCAGGCTCTGAGATGTCAGCACAGAGTCCGACATGGGGCTCGAACTCACGAGGGCCATGAGATCATGACCTGAGCCGAAGTTGGAGGCTCAACCCACTGAGCCACCCAGGTGACTCCCCCTACCCCCCCAGTTGCCTTCCTTAAAGAGAAAGCTATGGCCCAGGAAGTGGTGGGGCAGCCTGGAATCCCTTAGGGCCCTGCCTCCCAGGTCAGGTCCCTACATTTATCTGAAGGTAAGAACAGACTAGAATCATGAGGGCTTTTGACATTAGAGCCAAGGCAGCTTCACACTGCCTCTCGGGGGCTGAAGTTCTGGGTCTTGGGGTCATTCATTCTGTTAAGAGTGGCCCTCCCCCATGTGGCTCCTCTCTTGGCCATTTTTGTTGCAGCATTGAAGCCATACTTCCACAGAGGGTCTTCTACTGTATACTCTATGGAGCCTGCGAGTGTGCTGTGGGGACAGGCCTGGTCTAAGGGGTAAAAGACTAGAGGGCGACCCTGGGCAAGTTTCCCCATCAGAAGTTTACTAGAGCTATGGTTTTTAAATTTTGTTAGTATTATTTTAGTGTAGAATCCTTTTTTTTTTCCAGTGAAATCTTGTACATCTGTTCATCAAGTAGAAAAAAGAAGCCATGTTGGGAGTTGGAGGACACCGTGTGGCAGAGTTCCTACCAATTCTGAGGAACTCCTTAGGATTCTAAGGAACTCAGTTTGAAAACCATCTGTCATGTGACTTCCAGACCCATCTTGGCTTGGCCTGCCATAAATCTGTGACTTCAAAGCCCAGGCTTTAAAAAGAAAGAGAGCAGGCTAAGGAATACCACATTTAGTGGCCACCTCAGAGTCCTGTCCTGAGTAACTTCCCCCACTATCACTTCCAGTTCCTGGTCCTGGCTCGGCTTAATTACAACCGCCAGTACATCTCCAACCCACCTCTCACCTGGCCCTCTACTCCTAACTTTGATTCTCTTTTATGGGTTCTGAAATCAGCATCCAGGGCTCTGTGGCCCAAAGCCCACATAGGTGTCCTAAGTTAGGAGCACATCAGGCAACTTTCTGTACCTGAGTTCAGTAGGCAGGAGACAGGAGATTCTCATTCTCTGGGTAGCATTCAGATTTGCCTCTCTTCTGAGATTCTTGTAGCCTCCAGAATTGTCCTTGTCCTTTTTTAAAGTTTTTTCGGAGCTTTTTGTGTGGGTTTTTGTTTTTTTAGAGAGAGAGTGCACACGTGCATGTGAGTGGGGGAGAGGCAAAGAGGGAGAGGAGGAAAGAGACACTCAAGCAGGCTCCACACTCAGCACAGAGCCCAAAGAGGGGCTCTATCTCACAACCCTGAGGTCATGAGTTGAGCCAAAATCAAGAGTCAGACACTCAACCGACTGAGCCACCCAGGCGCCCCTCTCCTTGTCCTTTTTTGAATGCAGGACATACTAATTTCATGGGGCTGCAAGCCTTACCTAGGAGCCAGAAAATACTCAGGGCAGCCTGGGTGGAGAGCAAACCCTGCCCTCCCCCATTTCTTTTCCTCAAAGATGCAGAGCAGAGAGCAAGGTGGGCTCCCCACCCCCAAACCTGTTAGGACTGGATTCCAGGGGCTTTAGTTTCAAAGAATCCATAAAAAGCATCATGGCCTTGGCTACTCTGAGGAGGACCAGAAATTCAAGAGGGCAGAGTAATGGTGCTGTGGACCTTGTTACAGAGAAAGGTAGCTACATTGTAGCAGAAAACAAAGGCTACTGCTTTTTCTCTGCCCTGATGGCTAGGGAGGCAGGGCAAAGACAGCAGACATTCCCTAGGGCCAGGCATGGTGAAGCAAAAACAAGGCTCTTCAGTAAGCTGACAGACTAGTACAAGGTTCTCAGCCCTAGCTGCACATTTGAATCACCTGTGGAGTTTTGATGCTCTCCCAGTGCCAGGAGCCTGTTCCAGATCAATTAAATCAGTATCTCTACAGATGGGTCACAGACACTATTGTTTCCCAAAGCTCCACAGGTGATTCATTCACAGCCAAAGCCAAGAACTACTGGTCTGGGGTGAGAAGCTGGCATCAAACAGAATGTGGATGTGATGCTCTTCACCCTGAGGTGGGCCTGGAGACTTGAAATCCTGGGGGCCTAGTGAGCTGGGCCCTGCTGCTACTGGAAGCCATGGGATCCTCTGTTACTCTCCTACCTATATACCCACTCACCTGCCACACACACACACACACACACACACACACACACACACACACACACACACACACCAGAGCACCTATTCCAGTGAAAGCGGGACAGAAGGCTCAGTGATCCAGCCCCGGGGAAGGAGAGCATGTGCCCTGATTTAGAATCCTGACCCTGCTCCTCTTTAGCTATGTGGCCTGACAACCCTTCTGGGTCTCAATTTCTCATCTATAAAATGGGGCAATAGTGCTTACTTTGAAGGTGGTTACAAGGAAGTACCCAGCTCACAGGAAGAACACTAGAGATTGGGCCGCTAAGCAATAGGAGCCCAGACTCCCTCTGTCAGCTGAGACATGGCCGTAGAGATCAGCTGTCCAACTCTCTGGTTTTTCACATGAAGATCTCAAAGTCCAGAGGGGAGAAGTTTTCCCAGGATACACAGCCAGCCAGAACCCAATCTCCCTCTGCCCCAGGAGCTTCACATCATGGCAGCCTTCCTGTGTTGGGCTTTAGCTCTCCTCATCCAGCAAAAGTCCAAAAATGATCTCTAGGGCTTCTAAAGAAGTAAGCAGGGATTTTATAATAACCTTTAGAATGTCTTATTGGAGATGCTTGGCTGACCTTGGGGTAGAGGGTATCCAATCTGGCCATTTGGCCCCAATGGGCTATTTGTCCCCAGTCTCTTCTGATAGTCCTATCCTAAAAAGAAGGTTCATCACCTCAGTGCTAAGGGTGAACCACCACCACCACCCCCCCCCCCCCCCCCACCGCCGCTGGCCTCCCAAGGCTGAGGACTACAGAACAAGGATCCACTCTGCCCCTGAGGCCTGGGCCTTGGGTTAGAAAGAGTGGGCAGGGCAGATTGCTTTTCCATATAAGCTCTTTTTGTACTTTAGCTTTGAAACCACTGAGCATGTACTGCTTTGGTAAAAATAAATCGTATTGAAAAGTAAAACTATACATGTCACCATACATTTGTCCAAATCCATAGAATATACAAACACCAAGAGTGCTAATAAACTACAGACTCTGGGAGATGATGATGAGTCAGTGTAGGTTCACTGATTGTGACAAATGTACCACTCTGGTGGAGAATGTTGGTAATTGAGGAGGCTGGGGTGAGGGAGGAGGCGGGTGTGGGGGGGAAGTGTGGGGGCTGTGTACTTTCTGCTCAATTTTGTTGTTAATCTAAAACTTCTCTAAAAATGTTAAGTAGAGGGGCACCTGGGTGGTTCAGTCGGTTGAGTGTCTGACTTTGGCTCAGGTCATGATCTAGCAGTTCATGGGTTCGAGCCCCACATCAGGCTCTGTGCTGACAGCTCAGAGCCTGGAGCCTGCTTCAGATTCTGTGTCTCCCTCTCTTTCTACCCCTCTCCTGCTTGCATTCTGTCTCTCTCTCTCAAAAATAAACATTAAAAAATTGTTTTAATAGAAATAAAAATAGTAAGTAGATAGAAGTAAAACTGATATATACAGAGAATAATAGTGCCCTTCCCATGGTGTCTGCAAGGATTATATGAGCTAATGGACATTAAGGACTTAGCCTGACCCAGGTAATTGCTCAGTATGAGTTGGCTTTTGTGTTTTATTCTAAAGCCATCTCTGTCCCGTGGTTTCCTCTCAGCTGCCACTCATGAGAGGGAGATGGTGGGAACAGATCTTTCCCACCCTTTATCTCAGGATGCTGAGGCACCAGAGGCTTTGTCACTAGCTCAGTCACATGGTTTAACTGGTGATGCTACAGCCAGGCCTCTGGTGAAAGTTACTGACCTTTGTGCAGCTAGAGTTCTGCACTAAGTCCAGGCAGACACAGAGCATCTCCTTTGAGCAAGGTCCCATGCTCAGACACTCAAAGTGTTCTTTCAACAGTCCTACAAGGTAGGCATCATTGCTCCATTTTAACAGATGAGTAAGCTGTGGCTCAGAGAAATTAACTAACTTGTCCACACCTGCTCGGCTATAAGGACAAAGTCCAGAACTCCTGCTTTCTCCATCAGGAAAAGAGGCACAGGAGGTGAGCATTCGGCCAGTACCCTAGCTTGACCTACAGTACTTATCCCCTCCTCCAGCAGCCTTTGCAGCCTTTCGAAGATGCCACCTTGGAGGACAACATCTTCTTCCCAGAGGGACTTGAGCAGCCCAGTGGCCTCCACCAGGTCTGTTGGGATACCTGCTCTGGGGAAGGATGAGGAAGCATCCCAACCCCTCTCTTTTGGAGTCTGGAGTTGGAGATGCTGGAGTATAGAGGGCCTGATTCCCCATCCTCCCTCTCCCAGCCTACCTAGCTGCCTTTTTAGGCAGCTCATGCTTCCCCGTGTTAACTTTCTGATCCTTAAAACCCAGGGATCTCCACTGACAGATTAAACTGGGTAGAGAGCAGGACAAGGAAAAAGGAATGGAGCTGACACTGATGACTCATCAGGCGCTATTTCAATGAGAGCCTCTTAAACTTTATTGTGGTAGTTTGGGTTGGGTCCTTAGCATCTTTCTAACAAGCTCTCAAGTGAGGCCAGGGCTATTGGTTCTGGTCCCTGCTTTACACAATGAGCCTCTAAGCAACCCTACCCTCTCTAGCGCTGCTTCTCTGCCTTTCAGGTAAGCTCCCCTCTCCACAAAAGTAATCCCTAGGTAGGCAGGTGTCACACTGACTCCTCCCTTCCCTTATCCCCACTTGTAGTTATGAAGACCAAACCATGACATTTCCTAAACAGCGCTGACCCCATTTGTCCATTTGTGCTCTCCCACACCCTCATTTTAGGCCAGCAACATCTGCTGGGATCATCACAGAGTTCTCACTACCCATGGTATGATCCCCTAACCTTCACTGTTAGTGCAATTTTTTTTTAATTTATTTATTTATTTTGAAAGAGAGAGAGTGTACAAGTGGAGAAGAGGCAGAAAGAGAGAGGGAGAGAGAGAATCCCAAGCATGCTCCACACTGACAGTGCAGAGCCGGATGCAGGGATCAAACTTACAGGCCGTAAGAATATGACTTGAGCCGAAAAGAAGAGTCAGATGCTTAACCAACTGAGACACCCATGTGCCCCATATTTTTTTTCAGTTTATTTATTTATTTATTTATTTTTAATTTTTTTTTCAACGTTTATTTATTTTTGGGACAGAGAGAGACAGAGCATGAACGGGGGAGGGGCAGAGAGAGAGGGAGACACAGAATCGGAAACAGGCTCCAGGCTCTGAGCCATCAGCCCAGAGCCCGACGCGGGGCTCGAACTCACGGACCGCGAGATCGTGACCTGGCTGAAGTCGGACGCTTAACCGACTGCGCCACCCAGGCACCCCTATTTATTTATTTTTGAGACAGGTGGAGGGGCACAGAGGGAGGGGGACAGAGGATCGGAAGTGGGCTCTGTGCTGACAGCCCTGATGCAGGGCTCGACCTCACAAACTGCGAAATCATGACCTAATTCGAAGCTTAGCCGACTGAGCCACCCAGATGCCCCTCTTAGTGCAATTTAAATTGCAAGTTGTTTTAGACTTCAATGTGCCTTACAAGGGCATGTGTGACCCTAATCCTGGTCACAACTCTAGTCTTGTTTCTTTCCATCTTACTCGCACAGTTCCTACCTCTTGGCTTTTGCCTATTCTGTTCCCCCCTACTCAGAATCCTCTTCCCTGCCTTTTATCCAACTCTCACTCCTTCTCCTGACCTGGTCTGCCTGTCCCCCCACCTCCTTTTAGCTCAGCCAGGTTGGGAGCCTACCTGACCACTCCTGCCTCAGTTGGGGCCATTTTGATGATGCCTAAAACCCCTGAAACTCCCTTAAGCGAAACAAGGTACTAAAGAGAAGGGGGTACTTTCTGGACTTCTCCGGCAGGAGCCCTCACCCTTCCTTCCCTCCCTCTTCTGAGACTCCCAGCCCAATGCCCTCTGACTGGTTGTGTCATAGCTCTCTGTACCTTCGAAACTTGAAATTCTTGGGATATAGAATCCAATTGGCCCATCTGTAATTAGGTATTCTCCCTGGGCCAATCAGCTACTGCTGGATAACTGAGACATATAGCATAAACATAGCCTCCAGGCCTCATTCCTGAGTGGGTGGGAAGTTTTGGAAAGGGGAGTGTGAGCTAAGTAGTCTCCAAGATGTCTCCTGCAATTCTTAAGGTATTTAACCTGTGCTTCCGTCTCTTAGTGGTATAGCTGCTTGCTCCTGGTCTGCCTTCCCCAGTGGACATAAGCTCTAAGGACAGAGGCCAAGCTGTATAACTGTCTTCAGGGCTGAAACAGAATGTGCCCAATAAATATTTGTGGAATGAAATGCCAAGAAAGCCCAGAGAAAAGACTGGCCTTTATGTTCATGGAGACAACCCAGAAGAGATGACATTTGGGCCAGGAATTAAAGGAGAGTGAGTTTATGGGGCACCTGTGTGGCATAGTCTGTTCAGCGTCGACTCTTGATGTTGGCTCAGGTCATGATCTCATGGTTCGTGAGTTTGAGCCCTGCATCAAGCTCTGCACTGATGGTGTGGAGACTGCTTGGGATTCTGTCTCTCCTTCTCTCTGCCCCTCCCCTGCTTGTGCTCTCTCTCTCTCTCTCTCTCTCTCAAAATAAGAAATAAACTTAAAATTTTTAATTAAAAAAAAAAGCAGAGTGAGTTTACTAACCGGGAGTAGAGGTTTAGGTTTAGCAAGAGGGAATGGTGGCCCTATGGTCTGAGTTGGTCCAACCACACATTACTGAGCACCCAACAATTAACAACACATTGGGTGATTGCTGTGGGGCCAGGGTAAGGCCTGGAAAGGGGTGAGAAGTAACCAAAGGGGAGATTAGATTCCTAGAGTATCTAAACCAAATATTCCCTCCCCTGTACCCCCACTCGTAGTTTGTTCTCACAGGGATTAAGGCTGTAAAATAATTATGTTTGTGTGCCTGTATCCCCCAGGAGTCTCAGGGGCTGTGGTTTTTCACCTTTATATAACAAATCCCCAGGGTTTTTTGATGAACCTGAATCCCCTGATGGCAACATGAGGACTGTGGACACCCCTAATATTCCGTTCAATATTCTGTTCAATACATGTTAATGGAACCCAATTTTGTAGTAGACTTGGGGCTACTGAGATGGACCAACCTGGTCCCATCTGGAGAAGTCAAATATAATTTACAATAAGAATGAAATAGGTGCCCAAGATAATTACAGCAGTACAGCTGAGTCTTGGGAATCCCAGCCAATCTCTTGGAGAGGTGAGTGTGAGCTTGTGATCATCTCTAGAAGATAGTGGGAGTGACTTAACAGTGAAAATGTTAGCCTAATTTTTTCTGAACTAAATAAACGTGCACATACATTTAACACTTCCAAAGAAAGTTTATAGCCATTTTCTCATTTCTTTTTCACCATTGCAAGCATATTATTTGCATTTTACAGATGAAGAACTCATCTCAGGGAGGTTAAGTGATTTGCCAAAGGTCATACAACATGTGGGAGGAGATGGTTCCTCCCCAACCCCCATTCTTGAGGAAGAACCCTTCACTGCTTGGAGGGAGTTATAACTCCTTCCAGATACTCTCAAATTCTCTCCAGACCATGGAGCCTGTAAATGATGACCATTTCAGAAAAAGAGCTATTGAACACCTACTGTGTGGAAAGCATCATTTCTTCTCCCTTATAAATAATAAGCATGCTCTCAGAAAAAAACCAGTATAAGTCATTTACCCTTGAAGTAAATAAATTCTCCCACTTTCCCTAAACATCTTAAAAATATGTATGTATGTATGTATGTATGTATGTATGTATGTATTTAATTTGAATTCTCAGATCTGAGTTCAAATTCTGGTTCCACTAGTTAGTGGCTGTGAGATCTCAAGCAACTCAACCTCTCTAAGCTTGTTTTTTGATTTTTTAAAATTGAGGTAAAATTGGGGCACCTGGGTGGCTCAGTTGGTTGAGCATCCAACTTTGCCTCAGGACACAATCTTGCGGTTTATGAGTTCAAGCCCTGCATCTGGCTCTCTGGTGTCAGCATGGAGCCCACTGTGGATCCTCTGTCCCCGTCTCTTTCTACCCCTCCCCTGCTCACACTCTCTGCAAAATAAATAAAATGTTAAAATTGAGATAAAATTCACATAAGTTAACCACTTTAAATGAACAATTCACAATGTTATACAATCACCACTTCTATCTGCTTTTAAAATATTTTCATCACCTCGGGGCGCCTGGGTGGCGCAGTCGGTTAAGCGTCCGACTTCAGCCAGGTCACGATCTCGCAGTCCGTGAGTTCGAGCCCCGCGTCGGGCTCTGGGCTGATGGCTCAGAGCCTGGAGCCTGTTTCCGATTCTGTGTCTCCCTCTCTCTCTGCCCCTCCCCCGTTCATGCTCTGTCTCTCTCTGTCCCAAAAATAAATAAACGTTGAAAAAAAAAATTAAAAAAAAATAAAATAAAAAAAATAAAAAAAATAAAATATTTTCATCACCTCAAAATAAAACCCCATATCCATTAAGCAATTACTTTCCATTCCATTGCCGGCTCCCCCACCCCCAGCCCTGATTTCTGTCTCTATGGATTTACCTATTCTGTATATTTCATATAAATGAAATCATACAACATGTGAGTTCTTGTGTTTAGTTCATTTACTTAGTGTATTTTCAATATGGTACTACATGTCATAGCATGTAGCAGGACGTCTTCATTCCTTTTTGTGGCTAAATTACATTCGATTGTATATATATACTACTTTTGTTTATCCATTCATCTGCTGATAAACACTGGGGCATTTCCACCTTTTGGATACTGTGAATATTGTTGCAATGAACGTTGGCATACAAGTATCTGTTTGTGAGTCCCTGTTCTCAATTCTTCGGGGGTACATCCCCAGGGATGAAATTCCTGTGTTACAATAATTCTATGTTTAGCTTTTTGAGGAACTGCCAAACAGTTTTCCACAGTGATTATACATTTTACATTCCTATCATCAAGACACAAGTATTCTAGTGTCCATATCCTCTCTAACACTTATTATTTTCTGGGGGTTTTTTGTTTTTGTTTTTGTTTTGCATTATTTTGTAATAGACATCCTAATGGGTATGAAGTAGTATCTCATTGTAGTTTTTATTTGCATTTCCCTAATAATTAGTGATTTTAAGTATATTTTCACATCCTTACTAGCTATTTGTGTATCTTTTATAGAAAAATGTCTATTCAAGTCATTTGCTCATTTTCAGTCTGGTTACTTGTATTCTGTTGTTGAATTCTAGGAGTTCTTTACATATTCTGGATATCAATCCCTTATCAGATACATGATTTGAAATATTTCTTTCATTCCATGGCTTATCTTTTTCACTCTTTGTTGGTGTACTTTGATGTACACCAGTGTTTCATTTTCATAAGGTTAATTTATATATTTTTCTTTTTTTTAATTTTTAAATGTTTTTATTTTGAGAGGGAGAGAGCACCAGTGGAGGAGGGGCAGAGAGAGAGGGGGAGACACAGAATCTGAACCAGGCTCCAGGCTCTGAGCTGTCAGCACAGAGCCCAACAGGGTGTGGGGGCAGGGCTCCAACTCACAGACTGTGAGATCATGACCTGAGCCGAAGTTGGATGCTTAACTGACTAAGCCACCCAGGTGCCTCTATATATTTCTTTTGTTGCCTGTGCTTTTGTTGTCTTATCCAAGAAATCATTGCCAAATTCAATGTCATAAAGCTATTGCCCTATGTTTTTTTTTTCTTTTAAAAATATTTTTATTTATTTTTGAGAGAAACAGCACTAGAGGGGGCAGAACAGAGAGAGGGGGATAGAGTATTTGAAGTGGACTCTGCGCTGACAGCAGCAAGCTCAATGTGGGACTCAAACTCATGAACCATGAGATCATGAGCTGAGTGGAAGTTGGATGCTGAATCAACTGAGCTGCCCAGGTGCTCCTGTTTTGTTTTGTTTTGTTTTTTGTTTTAAATTGTTATTTATTTTTGAGAGAGAGAGAAAAAAAGCAAGGGAGGGACACAAAGAGAGGGAGACACAGAATCCGGAGCAGGCTCCAAGCTGTCAGCACAGAGCCTGACGTGGGGCTCGAACTCACTAACTGTGAGATCATGACCCCAGCTGAAGCTGGATGCTCAACCAACTGAGCCACCCAGGCACCCCTGTGTTTTTTTTTTTTTTTTTAAAGAGAGAACACAAGTGGAGGAAAGGGACAGAGAGAGAGAGAGAGAGAGAGAGAGAGAGAGAATATTAAGCAGCCTCCCTGCTCAGCACTGAGCCTGATGGGGGCTTGATCTCACAGCCCTGGGATTATAACCTGAGCCAATATCAAGAGTTGGGCATTCAACTAACTGAGCCACCCAGGCGGCCTTGCCCTATGTTTTCTTTTAAGAGTTTTATAGCGATAGGTTTTACATTTAGGTATTTGATCCATTTTGAGTTAATTTTTGTATATGGTGTAAGGTAAGGGTCCAATTTCCTTCTTTTGCATGTAGATATCCAGTTTTCCCAGCACCATTTATTGAAAAGACCATCCTTTCTCCCACTTAATAGTCTTGGCATCCTTATAGAAAATCATGTGACCATATACACAAGGCTTTATTTCTGGGTTCTATGCTATTCCATTTGGTCTATATGCCTGTCTATGCCAGTACCACACTGTTTTGATTACTGTAGCTTTATAGTAAGTTTTCAAATCAGGATCATTTCCAGCTTTGTTCTTCTTTTTCAAGATTATTTTTGGCCATTTGGAGTCCCTTACAACTCCATATGATTTAGGATGGATTGTTCCATTTCTGCAAAAGACAGAAACAAAAACACCTTGCAATTTGATGGGGATTGCATCAAATGTGTAGATTGTTTAGGGTAGCATTGAATCCAACAATATTAAGTCTTCCAGTCCATAAAAACAGAATGTCTCTCCATTTCTTTGTATTTAATTTCTTTTACCAATGTTTTATGGTTTTCAGAGTACAAGGCTTTTGTCTCTGGTTAAGTTTACTCCTAAGTATTTTATTCTTTTTGATGCTAATGTAAATAGGATGGTTTTCTTAATTTCCTTTTCAGATTGTTCAGTGTTTATGTATAGAAATGCAACTGATTTTTGTATATTGGTTTTGTGTCCTGTACCTTTGCTGAATGTTTATTAGTCCTTTTTTGGGTGGTGTAGAATGTTTAGAGTTTTCTACATATAAGAGCATGTCATCTGTGAACAGACAATTTTACTTCCTCTTTTCCAATTTGGATGCCTTTTATTTCCTTTTATTTCCTAATTGCTCCTGTTAGGACCACCAGTACTATCTTGGATAGAAATGATGAGAGTGGGCATGCTTGTCTTATTCCTGATCTTAGAAGAGAAAGTTTCAGTTTTTCACCATTAACTATGATGTTAGCTTTGGGCTTTTCAATAAGACCTTTATTATGTTGAGATAAGTTTCTTCTATTCCTAGTTTGTTGAGGTGGTTTTTTTTTTTTTCATCACAAAAGGGCCAATTTGGATGCTTTTCATTTTTTTCTTGCCTAATTGCTCTGACTAGAACTTCCAGTACAATATTAAATGGCAGTGGTAAAAATAGACATCCTGGTCTTGTTCCTGGTCTGGAGGAGAAAGCTTTCAAAGCTTTCAGTACTTCACCATCGAGTACAATATTAGCTGTGGATTTTTTATAAGTGCCCTTTATCATATTAAGGAAGTTCCCTTCCTTCCTAGTTTTCTGAGTGTTTTTATCATGAAAGCAAGCCCTACCTCTGGGAGCATCCATGTGTAGTAAGGGCAGGCAAATCTTCATGGCTCTGGAGTCCAGGGCCCCTCACATTACCCACCCAACCTTAACAGAGGGTAGGTTAAATAGAACCTCAGCCACTAAATCTAGAATAGAAATCTAGAATCCCAATTCATCAAGCCAAACCCTGAAGTCCAGCTAGGATGACTTCTTTTTTTTTTACGTTTTTTTTTTTTAATGTTTATTTATTTATTTTGAAAGAGAAGGGAGCATGACTGGGAGAGGGGCAGTGAGAGAGGAAGCAAGAGAATCCCAAGCAGGCTCTGCACTGCCAGTGCACAACCTAACATGGGGCTCGATCCCATGAAAGAATGCCTAGAAACAACATGAAAACATATGAAAGTATAAAACTCATTGATAAAGTTAAAAATACAGTCAAATTCAGGGCACTCTAATATTGTAATGGTGGTGCATAAATCGCTTTTTAATTTATTTTTTAAACATACATCCAAGTTAGGTTGTTTTTTTTTTTTTTTTTTTTTTTTTTTTTTTAAGAGGGAGTGCATGAGCAGGAGAGAGAGAACCTTAAGCAAGCTCCACACTCAGCATGGAGCCTGGTGCCGGGCTCAATCTCACAACCCTGGGATCATGACCTGATTGGAAATCAAGAGTGGGATGCTCAACCTCCTGAGCCACACAGGTGCCCTTAAGTTTATTTATTTTATTTATTTAAAAATTTGTTAATATTTACTTATTTTTGAGAGGGACAGAGTGTGAGCTGGGGAGGGGCAGAGAGAGAGGGAGACACAGAATCTGAAGCAGGCTCCAGGCTCTGAGCTATCAGCACAGAGCCTGATGTAGGGCTGGAACCCATGAACCATGAGATCATGACCTGAGCTGAAGTCCAACACTTAACTGACTGAGCCACCCAGGTGCCTTTAAGTTTTTATTTTAATCACCTGGTCCTCATCACAAGTACACTCCTTAATTCACATCACTTATTTCACCCATTCCCCCCATCCTCTGGTACCCATCAGTTTGTTCTCTAGAATTAAGAGGTAGGATGACTTAGTGCACCTGGGTGGCTCATTTAGCTAGGCATCCAACTTCGGCTCAGGTCATGATCTCATGGTTTGTGAGTTTGAGCCCCACATTAGGCTCCACATTGACAGTGCAGAGCCTGTTTGGGAGTCAGTCTCTCTCTCTCTCTCTCTCTCTCTCTCTCTCTCTCTCTCTCTCTCTCTCTCTCTCTCTGCCCCTCCCCCACCCATGCTTTCTCTCGCTCTCAAAATAAATAAGCAAACTTAAAAAAAAAAGTAGGATAACTTATTTCTTGTCCTCTTAGATCCCTGATTTGCTCCATGCTGTTCTGCTATCCAAAACATTATCCTTAAAGGCCCTTCTTCTTTCAGCTGAAGCTGAAAGCTATTGAGCTTTTCTGTACCTCTTTTAGGGCTTGGGGATCTTGGTAAGATTGACAAGGTTCCTTGTTCCATGGACCTCACAATCTAATTAGGGTAGAGAGATGATAAACCTATGAAGAAAAATGTCAGGTAATATTAAATTTTCTGCAGATAGAGAAAATAGGGTGGTTTAATGGTCACTAGGCAGTTACTTAGATTGAGTAGGTAGTCATGGAGGGCTTCTCTGAGTAAGCTGATGAATTTGATGGAACTGAATGGAATTATTCTCTGTAGGGCTTTTTAAAAAGCAACTGTTCCCATGACAACTATCTATGGACTTAACAAATGTGCATGGTCATTTATAAGTATAGTAATGTGTGCTACTTTCCTAGGACAGTTGGTCAACAGCATCTTTCACACCATTTCCAGCCAGTGTCAGCCCTAAAAAGTGATCCCTCAATACCACAGAATTTGGGAGCAAGCTACAAGCCACTTCTCTACTCTCTAGGACAGTCATCTGAGGTTCTCACCACACCCCATGCTGCCCCTGAGCTTTGGCCCTTCTGCCTAGAATTCTCCTTTCCTGAGCCTTTATATGCTTCTCTGTAGCATTCTTGGAGTGCTTACCTCATCAGGGTCTTATTAAATGCCTCCCTGCTCCTGATGGCCTCTCCCATAGTCTCTGTTTTATGTTCTTTTCAGCACTCATTAGAATTTGAAATCATTTTGTACTATTTGTCTCTCCTGTTTAGAAGGTAAGATGCTTCAGGGCAGAGATGTGTTTTCTTTTGCTCAGCACTGTGTTCCCTGGGGGCCTATGTGAGCACCTGAAATACAGTTTGGGGACAATAAATGTTTGCTGAATGAACATCCACATGGAACAGGATTGTATTAGCTAACACTCTATAGATGAGAATCTTCCAAGCTCAACTGTAAGCATAGTTCTTCATTCACTTCAGTGCGTGGTTATGAGAGTGGGCTCTGGATCTAGATGTCCTGTACTCAAACCCCTACCCTCTTCTTACTTGTCAAGTAAGATCCCCAAGCACTTTTTCCAACTTTGAAGGGATGCTAATTGTATATACCTCAATGTAAGTGGAAAGATTGAATGAATTAATACCTATAAAATGCTTATAGTTATGCTTGGCATGTCTTGTTACTATTCCCTAGTATCCAGTGCAGTGTCTAGTACCCAGTAAGTAATTGCCAAACATAAATGGAATTTTATGGTACAGCAATTATTCCAGGCTTTCATTAGACATTGCGGTGGATTTCTTTAAAAAGCTTCCCAGAGGGGCACCTGGCTGGCTCAGTTGATAGAACATGCGACTCTTGATATCGGGGTCTTGAGTTCACACCCCACATTAGGCGTGGAGCCTACTTTTAAAAAATTGTAAAAAGCCTCCTAGAGATTATAATCTAGTATGAGGGAAGTGGTGTGTAAACAAAAAGTTTAAAAAATATCCCAAGAATAGGATGGCTATTGAAGAGACAAAATTATCTGCCACTTTGGAACCTGGCTCATAGTGATGATGGCATCTAGGATCTTTGGCATCCAGAAGTGGGGATGGGCTCAAGTTTGGCTGATGGAGGAAGCATTGAGCTGGCTTCTATGGAATGAGGAGGTGGTGAAACAGGGTAAAGGTAGAGGGTGTTTTTTCCAGGTGTGAGTTCATAGTGATGGAGAAGGCCTAGTTCTAGTTTCTGATTGACTAGCAAGTTGCTGATGTGTTTTGTCTCAGGAAGATCTCAGATTTTTAAACCTCGTTTGAAGGTAGGGCCATCAATAGGTAGGTATACATGTAACTTACTCTAGAAATTCCCCCCAATAGAACCCATTTTCCTACAGGGGGATTGGGGATAACATGATCTCCAAAGGTAGTTGTGAGTGCATAACATCATCCAAGTAGTCAGGGAAGCTTTGGAAGTCAAGGAAACCATGATGTCACAGAAGGGCAATAGCATCTTGGGAGGAGGGAATGGAAGGGGCTTCTATTACCAGGGGAGCCAGCCCTGGCCCTTGTTGCTCCAACCTCAGTGACAAAGGAGGGACGTAAGTGTGGGTATCTTTGATGGTTGTGTATTTAGTCTTTTAGGGGGGAGATAAACAATAAGATTCCTTTTTCAAGCCTCTGCCCAGCCTCACTGGTCTCTTTCTTCTCCCTTTGGTCATCTTTAAGATTCTTGTCTAAACTTGCTTCAGCCCTTGACACCAAATCCGTTTATGTGCCACATACCAAGAGTCCAAGCTAAGAGACTAACTGGGGAAAATGCAAAGCGTGGATCAGAAAGGCATCAGAATGCTAATCTGACCTCAGGATGCTGAGAGAAGTGAACCAGCTTTTGAGGGATCCTTTGTCCTTTAAGAGCCTAGGATGAATTCCTCTTACTTGAGGGAACTCAGAGCCTTCAAAGGATTTGAGTGTGCTTTCTAACCCAGGAGCCTGATGTTTTCCAAATGGCTATCACAATGCCTTTAGACAGGCAGAGCCCTTTCCTTACTCCCAGGAGATAATCTAGAAGGAAATATATGTGTGTATATGTGTGACACAGTGACAAAATTTCATTCAGGTACAAGTGACTGATATCAGAGCCCTTTGGAAAGTCTCTTCAGACAAGGGAGAAGGGTATCAAGGTAAACTTTCCTGAGTGTCAGTAGCCACAGGACTGAGAATGGGAAATTTGAGAACGTGTGAAAGCTGTAATACTTTTTGGAGCACCTCTGAAGATATAAATTCCCACCCATAGTTTGGAACACACACTTGTATTTTTATAACCTAATTTGTTCCAAAAATAACTATGTCTGATATCCAGAAGTGTGAAGGCTCAGAAGAAAAGGGAAGTAGGGAAGAGAAAGGATTTTTTATCCTCTTGATTTTGTGAGGAAAACAAAACAAGTCTTCCAAAAAAAAAAAAAAAAGATCTGCTTTTATAATTTTCTCAGCATCTTGCCAGTGTTCACTTACTGGGAGGTGGCAGCGGCGGCGGCGGCGGAGGCGGAGGAGGAGGAGGAGAATAACGACCCGGGGCTGTAGTGGAGAGAGCTGACACAATACACTCTTCTCATTAACTGGCGCCCACAGGGCAGCAATTCCCAATTTAAGGAAGGAGAATCTGCATCCTTACCCTTCCAACCGCTCCATACCCATCCGCCCCCCCCCCCACCCCACTCCCCCGTGTCAGTGATTTAAAAAGCCCTTTCTTGTCCCTGCTGCTCTTCCAGGAAATTCTGAAGATAGCCTCAGACAACAGGAAACGGGACAGGAGGTGGGGGTGGAGGGGGGAAAACCGAGAGTTACATGGCACACATCAATTTCATGGGTCCTTGAGGGCTGTGCACAACCTCTGTATGAGACGGTAGTAATAGCAGAGATCATTATTGGCAGCATTGTCAATGACCGTGCCTCAATGTTGAACCCCATATCTCCGTGCCAGCCACTTGCATCATTGCATTCAATCCTCACAAGCCTCCCCCCAAGTGAGGAATAAGGAGGAACCGAGGCTCAATTGAAGCACTGGTGGCTGGTGGGGTGCAAACCCATTCTGTCCCACCCACCCCGGAACCGTTCCCAGGTGGATTCAGGCCTGGGGTTTTCGTGCCACATTCACTCCTGAAACGGTCATCTGTAGCACAGATGGTTCTATCTAGGGACGAATTACGGTCCACCCGGCACTGGGGAAGAACGGCCTCCGGGCAGCTCTCAGCGGAACTTTCCTGTCGGCGGCGCGTGTTCCCGTCCGGGCGGCCGGGCGCGCGGTCCAGGAGGGGGACACTTTGTGGCGCGGACCGCGAGAGGAGCCTGCGAGCGCCGCCGCCGGAGAAGACCGACTCTCGGCCCGAGCCAGCCCGCGGCGCCCGGGCCTGGCCGGCCGCTTCCCGCCTCAGCCGCCACCTCCGCCCCCGCCGCCTCAGACGCAGCCGAGCAGGAGAAGCGGGAAGCGCAGCCAGTTGGCCCTGCCCGGCCCGGCGCGGCCCGGAGCCGCGGCGCAGGAGGTGAGTGCCGGTGCTGGCCCCCGGCTCCGGGCTTGGGCCGCCGGGACGGCAACAATGGGGGCCGAGTGGGGACGCGGCCCGGGCCCGTGGCGCTCAGCGGCCTGGGGCAGCAAGCCCGTCCCAGCGGCCTGGGCCTTGGGGCGCTGGATCCCCACTGGGGAACTCCAGTGGCCGGAGCCTTGGCTGGGGTTTTGGCCTCGACCCGGGGCCTCTGTGGCTTGGTATTTAGTATCTTGGTAGCCAGGAAAGGGAGTCACAGGGGCTTGGAGACTTAACTCCAGTGGTGTGCGCTCTTGACGCTTAATGCGGACACCCTGGAAGCTAACCATAGTGGGGTGGATGGGGGGGGGGGGGGGAGGGGGGCTTGCGTTTGGAATTCTAGGGCCCTCCGTGTGCCTGGTCCCTAAGGCACATCGGGATGTGTCTCCCCCCGCGCCCCTCCGTCCCACGTCTGTGAACTTGGCCGACTGGGGTCTGGCTGGGGAGTAGAGGCACTGGGAGTTTAGCTTCTCTGGGGTAACCAGTGATTGGTTCCTGGAACGGCTGGAAGCTCAGCTGGGCACAGAGGAGTTGAGCAAAGAGCTGGATTCTCCGGCCCAGACGTATCCTGGCGTTGAGGGGTTCTCAGGCAGGGAACTGAATGTCACCAGAGTGTCACGGTGAGTAGTGTTGCCTCCCTTGGTGTTAGGGTGAGCTGGAGTTGTGATTTGGAGAGTGTAGAGAAGTGTTGGTAGGCTGCCGAGTTTGGTAGGTTGCTTTATGTGGGCCACGGTGATGGCAGCCTGGGAGATGAACAGGAGAACTTTGCAGAGTGGGCTTTCTGATAGAGAATGACCTCTTACTGCGGGGGAGTGGGTGACTCAGATCTGTTAGAATTCCCGTGCTTGCTAGTGGATGTGGCTGACTATGTTAGTGACTGGACACCAAGGTGGATGGGGCTGGAAAGGGCTTTTGGGGGCTGAATGAGTTTGTTCCAGAGTAGAAGACTACTGTGGAATCATTCCTTTTCACTCCAAGTCAGAATGGTAGCTGTCCTTGACAGTATTTTAAGTAAAGAATTTCTTTGTGGTATTTGGATCCAAAGCTTTCTTCTGTACTTTTCTTTTTTTTTTTTTTTTTTCCTCCTGTTTTTGAATTGTGACTCATACTTTCATTTCAGGACTGTGGCTATTGTTTGTAATGCTAGACAAACTTAGACACCATAATATATGTAAATTCTAGGGGTTTTCAGTCCAATTCTTAGAAATCTAAATTAATTTCAGAGCCTGTTTTCACTAATTTGTGTGTCATTGTTTAATGTGTGCAACTCTACAGAGGGATGTGAAAACCCTAACAGTTTATGTTGTTAAATGTTCTTTGTATCCCTAATCCATGAAACTTCATTTTCTCCTGCTGCCATGAAGTCATTATGTTGAATCTGTTAAATCTTAGTGACTGCCATTTGAGCTTTTACAGAACATTATCTTCTTCACTAGAAGTGTTCTCCGTCTTCAGTGAATTTGGTCTGCACACTGTGTCTCATCTGTATTATTGAAGGCAGTGTGCAAACTCCAGCTCTGAGGCCTGCAGCTGTGCACCAGAGCTCTGTGTGTAGCATTCAGGCAAAGTTGGTGTGTTGTCTGTAGATGAGGTATCAAACTCTATACAACAAATGGCAGTATCAGACCATTGCACCCTCTGAGTTTATTTAGAGTGTTAAGAGGTACTGCCCAGTTGGAGTCTATAAATTTTCAGTGAAATGTGAGGTAATTCTGACTATCTGTAGGTTGTACTAATAGTTCTGGTTTTCCCCCCTTAATCTTTAAAAAATCCTGTATGTCCCTTGATTTCTGTCCCTTTTAAATTTTTATATTTTAAATAGTTAACTCTTTCATAAACCAGTGTCTGTTGAATTATGACAGGTACTGTGTTGGGCATCTTTACAATGGTGATATTTTTGGCATTTTAATAGTAGTTCTTAGTTCAGAAGTGGCTATAGGTCTGTGAGAGAAGAAGTGGTTCAGGTATATTATGCTTTTAATTGGTAAAGCTGCTGAATGAAGTTTTTTATACAGTATTAATTTTGACTAGTGAAAATTGATTGTCTTCATATATTTTCGTGAAAAAGGTGAGCTATAATGTGTTCACATTAGTATGGGATTGTTTTTGCATTAATTTAAATACACCTGTTAATTTTGTAGACAAACCACAGGTAACATTTTGTTTCTGTGTGTGTTTGTGAATAGTGATTTATAAATACTGTATATGTGCTTGGGTTCCCCAGGAAGCCGTCACACTTTCCTTTCCACTGTGGTTTGGGAGCATGAAGGCGTTGCTTACCCCCTTTGTCTGGTTCACTGTATGTAGGCTGGGAGTGTCTGCTGATCACTTGGAGTGCTGTCCCCTAGAACAGGAGGAATAAGATTGAGGTAAGGCTCAGTCTATTTGAAATTGCTTGCCTCTTGGTTTTCACTGCATACAATATAATGTAAATTATATTTGAAAAAAAAATTTTTGCCTTAATCGTTAATCTCCATTCTGATCTAGTAGAATGAAATTCTGTCCTTTGCTCTCTTCTCTCTCTGTGTTTATATTTTGGCCAAAAATCCAAGGCACTCACATGATAAATTCTTTAAAATATCTTTCATTTTCTGTCTAGAATGTTCACTTGATCAAAGAAAAGAAAAAATGGTTTACATATGTTGTTTTGAAAAAAAATTTTTTATTATTACATTTTATTTATTTTTGATAGAGAGACAGAGCACAAGTGGGGGAGGGGCAGAGAGAGACGGAGACACAGAATCCAAAGCAGGCTCCAGGCTCTGAGCTGTCAGCACAGAGCCTGATGTCGGGCTCGAACTCATGGACCGTGAGATCATGACCTGAGTGGAAGTCAGAAGCTTAACCGACTGAACCACCCAGGTGCCCCACATATGTTTTTTGTTTTTTTTTTTTTTTAATTTTTAACGTTTATTCAGTTTTGAGAGACAGAGAGAAACAGAGCATGAGCGGGGAAGGGTCAGAGAGAGGGAGACACAGACTCCGAAGGAGGCTCCAGGCTCTGAGCTGCCAGCACAGAGCCCCGCGCGGGGCTCGAACTCACGAACTGTGAGATCATGACCTGAGCCGAAGTTGGACGCTCAACCAACTGAGCCACCCCGGTGCCCCAACATATGTTGTTTTAAAAGCAAAGTGATTGCTGAAAGAAGTGTTTTTGAATACCTCTTAGTCAAATGGATTGACTTCAGAAACTCTTGGAAAGAAGCCTTAGAGTTTTTGCTTTTTTTTTTTTTTTAATTTTTTTAACGTTTATTTATTTTTTGAGAGACAGAACTTGAGCAGGGAAGGGGCAGAGAGGGAGAGGGAGTTACAGAATCCAAAGCAGGCTCCAGGCTCTGAGCTGTCAGTACAGAGCCCAATGCGGGGCTCGAACCCACAAACTATGAGATCATGACCTGAGCCGAAGTCGGACACTTAACTGACTGAGCCACACAGGCGCCCTGTGATTTTGCTTTATGTAGGAAAATTCTGAGGTGTCTAGTACAATAGGAAGGGCATGGTCTTTGGAGTCATCCCACCTCTACTTCTTTCTTGCTTTTTGACCTGGGTAAGCTGTTAACCTTTCTGAGCCTTGTTTTATTTATTTATTTTTTTCCTTCTGTAAAATGAGGATAGTATAACCTTCTCTGCAGATTGTATTGGGGACTGAAGATGAAGGCCTAGTACTTTGTAGGTAGTCAGTGCTTGCTGTTAGTAGTAGTGTCTTGCTCTTAGTAGTTGTTAGTGTAGTTAGAAGTAGTAATGGGGGCGCTGTTTTCAGTAGTATTAGTAGTAGGAGCATAGCCAGGTGCTGTGCATGGATGAGGGGCTCAGTTTCTTTGTCTGGTGAGGAAGGCAGCCTGCTGTCTGCACCTGTTTGTACTCTGGACAGGTGAGAGAATTGCCGAAGTAGTCTTTATCTAGTACTGGTGGGCAGGAGTCCACACTATAAAGTCCAAGGTCATTCCTGGCACTGGTAGGTTTTTTTCCTGGCAGTTTCTATGGAGAAGCCAGGAGGTAACTGTTCGGCATGTCCTTGTTTTGAGAACTGTAAGCATTCCCATTTACACTGCTAGAGTATGACAGGCAGCATCATGTTCTGTGTATCCCATGGTCAGGATGTTTCTCTAGCTTTCGTCTTATCAGAGACCTGGCTTTGGTCTTTTTGCTAGGAAGGCTCCAGATGCTAGAGAGATTTGTCATCTTTCTCTAATTTGGGGTATTTTGATAGAATATAGCACTCTGTTCAGAAAGTTTTTGATGAACAGAAGGTTGACAGCCTTTGTTACAGAATTGTTCAGTTTTATTTTTTCCCTATGGGAGGAAAAAAAGAAGTCAAGAGAAAAGTAAGAATAAGTATAAGTCAGATAGAAGTAATTAGAGGGGCGCCTGGGTGGCTCAGTTGGTTAAGCGGCCGACTTTGGCTCAGGTCATGATCTCGCGGTCCGCGAGTTCGAGCCCCGCGTCGGGCTCTGTGCTGACAGCTCAGAGCCTGGAGCCTATTTCAGATTCTGTGTCTCCCTCTCTCTGACCCTTCCCCATTCATGCTCTGTCTCTCTCTGTCTCAAAAATAAATAAACGTTAGGGGCGCCTGGGTGGCGCAGTCGGTTAAGCGTCCAACTTCAGCCAGGTCACGATCTTGCGGTCCGTGAGTTCGAGCCCCGCGTCAGGCTCTGGGCTGATGGCTCAGAACCTGGAGCCTGTTTCCAATTCTGTGTCTCCCTCTCTCTCTGCCCCTCCCCCGTTCATGCTCTGTCTCTCTCTGTCCCAAAAATAAATAAACGTTGAAAAAAAAAAAATTTAAAAAAAAAATAAATAAACGTTAAAAAAAAAAATTAAAAAAAAAGAAGTAATTAGAAATAACCGGCCCTACAACTCTTCCAGTTTTCCTTAGTCAAATCCCTCCTCCATTGTGGCTGGTCTTTAACTTCTGTTAAAAGTAAATAATATTCCTTTAGCCTTAAAATACTGTGAACATCTAGATCCTAGTATGTCTCTATTTCAACATCTCACCTTTAGACTCAGCCACTCCTGTGTCTTCGTTCTAGTCCCTCTTCTGCCACAATTTCTCTGGCACTTGAAGCTGTAGTTACAGTGAACTCCTTGAACATCCCAGCATGCTGAAGCTATTCCTCCCCTAACTTTCTTTCCCATTCTAGTGATTTTCTGACTCTTAGTCTTGCATTTACCAGGAATTAAGGCACCACCATCTCTTAAAAGATTCTTTGATTCTTTCTGGATTAAGCTGAATGCCTCTCCTTTATCTGGCCATTGCAGTTCTGTCCAAGCTTCTTTCATAATTACTCTGTACACTGTACTCTTAACTTTTGGTATATTTGTGTGTTTTACAGGCTAGGTTGTAATCTGCGTGAGAGCAGGACCTTGTCTTATTTATCCTTATATCCTAATACCTAACCATCTCTGGCACTGAGTAGCTACTCAGTAAATCTTTGTGGAATGAACAAATGAATGACCTCTGCATATGAAGTGACAGGAAATCATTCCTTGTGGAGCTGGTGGTGTGATGAGCGTTCTGATTTTAAGGCTGTGTCTGATCCTGGCTGAAACAGTGCTTCTGCCTTTGTACTTACAGGTTGTTAAAAGCAATACTTTATTTTGATTGAAAATGTGTTGCTTATTCCGTATGTTCATAGTTTTCAGGCTGGGGGCGCTATTACTTGCTTTCTGTGGGTCTGGCAAAAGTTTCATTTGGAAAAAATGGAAGTTTTTCATTGGTATTATCTAGATTTTCCTTTGGCCATTTACTGTTCTGAGTGCTTTGTCCTCATGCACGAAGAAGAGTGACTAGTCAGTTTGGGTCACAAGGTCTCCAGACAGCTAGTGGCCAGCCTGGGAGTGGGTAACGAATTTAACACCAGGATGTTGTGACTTTTACCGGCTGATGGACCTTTTGGAATTGAGCTCAATGTCACCATTTTCAGGATACAAGATTAGTTGCTCAAACTTCATTCAGGAATTTGAACTCAGTGACTATGAAATTATCTGTACTAGTTCTTTGCTTAGCCTAATCCTGTACTAAAACTGGAACTGATGAATTAATTCTTTGTTAGGAGGCTATGTGTTCTGAGTTACTAACCTAGAAATTATGGAATTGTGCCAATTTCATAAGTCACCCTCTTGGTTCTTCTTTGTGGTAAGATAACTTGAGGGTGTACTATCTAAATTGATTTAAATTTTCATGGTTGATCAGATCACGTAAGAATCCCACTGAAGGCCAAGTGTGAGGAACCTTATTAAAGCCTGTATAATGTAGTCTTCTTTCATGCAGGTGACAAATATAACATACTGCAGAAAAGGAAAGCATGAAAAGTAGTTAAAGGTAAAAATTGATATGAGATAAGGAAAACTGAAACAAAGTATAAGGCACATTAAATGTGGCAAGCAACTGTTGAAGATATTCTGTGAGCAGTGTTGAGATTTTGAGAAGGAAATTGTTGTAATGTAGGTTAGAAGCAATAAAAACAAAAATCATTTCAGCCAGCATAGGCACATTGGCTTTACTAGCACCCACTTACGGTCTTAAAACATCATCAGTGAAAGTTATACATAGGCAGAAATGAAAATGTTTGCTTTATAAGTATACCTTGCACATGTATGGTATTACAGCTCATAACTTTCATATACATTTCCTTTACTTTACCTTCCAACAACCCTGTGAAGCAGGTAGCCCCATTTTACAGTTGAGGAAACAAACACAAAAGTGAAGTAGCTTGCTTTCAAGTGCACAAAGCCATTAAGAAGAAAAGCTTCTAGGTTTTCTGATCCTAAGTTTAGGACCCCTTTTATGTCCTTATAGGATATTGTTATGGCTTCAGTTTGGGGGAACAGTTACCCCTTATTCCAGGCTTCTGGCTAGGAAAGGATACCCACAAAGAACGTAGTGCCACGCAGGGATTAGAGCATCTGCTCTGTTAACAGTTGCCTGGAAACTCTGGAAGAGGCTGAATGGGGGAGGAACCTAGAGGGAGTGGAGCCCCACTGTCCTCACACATCACTTATTGGTCAAGGGAAAAACCCAGAATCAGGTGGAAATGTTTTTTGCAATATTTGACACTAGTAGTGGTCTTCCTCCTAACATAATGATATATAGAAATTGGACCCCAGAAAATGTGGGAAAGAATTCTTTAGGTGTGATTCTGACTTGAGCTCAGGCTCTCTGCCCTCATTGTGCCTTCCAGTTCCACTGTGTTCCCCACACCGTTTCTCCACCTTTCTCTTCCCTGTTTCACCCACCTCAGCTTGGATGCTGGTTTGCCATGGCCCACAGTTTCAGTGCTGCCTTCCCTGGGTCTGATAACCCTTTGCCTGCCTGACTTTGTATACTGTCTGTTCTGCCAGTTGCCATCCCTAAACTTTCACCTCTGGCTTCTTTTGTTAACCCTAGGTTGCTTAGTGTTTCTAGGGAATCAGGAAAATGGGATGTGTTGACTGACCGCAGTTCCCACTGCTTCAGTTGAGTTGAGCTCTGACCCTCATGGTGCTCCTGTGCTGCCTTCTTAGGGTCCCATTCCCATAGCAACTGCTTGCATGTTTCCCAAAGCTCATTTTTTCCTTTTTTTCTTTTTAAAATTTTTGTTTCTTTTGTTTTTTATTTTTAATATTTATTATTTTTGAGAGAAAGAGAGGGAGCTTGCACATAAGTGGGCGAAGGGCAGAGAGAGAGGGAGACAGAGGATCCGAAGTGGGCTCTGTGCTGACAGCAGAGAGCCTGATATGGGACTTTAACTCATGAACACAGACCATGACCTGAGCTGAAGTCAGAGGCTCAACTGACTGAGACACCCAGGTGCCTCTCTCTCTTTTTTTTTTTTTAATTTTTAATTTTTAATTTTTTATATATATTTTTTTTTTTTTTTAAATTTTTTTTTTCAACGTTTTTATTTATTTATGGGACAGACAGAGACAGAGCATGAACGGGGGAGGGGCAGAGAGAGAGGGAGACACAGAATCGGAAACAGGCTCCAGGCTCCGAGCCATCAGCCCAGAGCCTGACGCGGGGCTCGAACTCGCGGACCGCGAGATCGTGACCTGGCTGAAGTCGGACGCTTAACCGACTGCGCCACCCAGGCGCCCCTAATTTTTTATATTTTTAAAGTAATCTTTACCCAGTGTGGGGCTTGAACCCACAACCTGAAGATCAAGAGTTGTAGCTCCACTGACTGAGCCAGCCAGGCACTGCCCCAAGGCTCATTTTTCCCTTAGGCCCTAGACCTGCCCTCCATCTCCCTCATTCATTTTTTTTTTTTTAAGTTTCTTTATTTATTTTGAGAGAGAGAACGAGAGAGAGAGAACACGGTGGTGGGGACAGAGAGTGAGGGATAGGGAGAATTCCAAACAGGCTCTGGGGAGGGCTCAATCCCAGGCACCGTGAGATCATGAGCTGAGCTGAAACCAAGAGTTGGATGCTTAACCAACTGAGCCCCGGGCTCCCCTCTCCCTCATTCTTGACCATGACCTCACTTTAAGGCTTGTGCTCCCTATTTTTCCCCCTTGTCTTTGTATCATGACACTTTCATTGCTCAGAGTCTCTTGCTTTGGAAAGTCCTTAACTTTTTAACCCCACCCCCACCCCGCTGATTATACCAGTAATATATGAGCACGGTAAAATTCAGGCCTTTTTTAAGTAAGGAAAGGAAACAGAATCCCATGTCTCAGTGTTAATCACCATTAAGAATTCAGTCTATATTTATTCACATTTTTTTCTACTATGTATGCTAATGTGAATGTATGTGAAAGAGAGAGGTAAGTAATTCCTTTTTACAGAAATGGGATCACAATATAGCTACTCTTCTACAAATATTTTTCAATATGTATATAACTAATATATAATATATAACTATATTTCCTTACCACCTGTTTTATCTAGGTCTCTTAATGCTTTGTGGTTTGGCTTAATGATTTTATCTTGAACATTTTCTCCTGTTTAGTACATGTATCTATCATATATTTTAATAGTTACATAGTATTATATTGCATTGTATCAACTTTTCTAGTCCCCTGGTGACAGACATTTGTTTCTGTCTTTGTAGCAACAAGCATCCTTGTGTGTATATATATATATATATGTATATGTGTATATATATATATATATGTATATATATACACAATGCACCTCTTTGTATACATTGTATACATCTTTATATACATTGTATACTTCCTGGGACAAACTCCTACAAGTAGAATTTCTTTGTCAAAGGATACACATGTTGGGGTGCCTGGGTGGCTGAGTCAGCTAAGCATGGTACTTCAGCTCAGGTCATAATCTCATGGTTTGTGAGTTCGAGCCCCGCATTAGGTGCTGTGCTGATAGCTCAGAGCCTGGAACCTGCTTTAGATTCTGTCTCCCTCTCTGTCTGCCCCTCCCCTGCTCGCACTCTGTCTCTCTCTCTCAACAATAAACAAACATTAAAAAATTAAAAAACAAACAAAAGATATGCATGTTTAAAATTTTTCTAGCAATAGGGGCACCTAGGTGGCTCAGTCAGTTAAGCATCTGACTTTGCCTCAGGTCATGATCTTATGGGTTGTGAGTTCGAGCCCCACATCAAACTCTGTGCTGATAGCTGAGAGCCTGGAGCCTGCTTCAGATTCTATGACTCCCTGTCTCTCTGCACCCCCTCCCCACCCTCTGCCAACTCACGCTCTGTTTCTCTCTCTCCCTCTCTCTCAGAAATAAATAAACAAATAAAATTTTTCTAGACGTTACCAAATAACTTTAAAAAGATATTTTTCTTCTTTAGCACTGAACATTATCAATATATTTAATCTTTGCCAATTTGAAGCCTATGTAACTAATTTGTTTGAAGCCTAGATAACATTTTCTTGTTGAGGAGAATGAGCATCTTTTCATGTATTTATTTCATATATTATCGATCAGTTAATTAGTTAGTTGATTAATCGGTGTCTCCTTTCTAGCATCTTCCTGTTCTCTCCCCTTTTAGTTTTTACCTTACATGCAAGGTAGAACCATAATAACTTTACTTAGTTCTGGGCCTCTCATGCTACCCTAGCCTTCTCCTTCCTATCCTTGTTTCTTATCTAAAATGCAGTTTTACTGCCATTTCCGTACCACCTGTTTTTATCTATGTGTCTTAATGTTTTGTGTTCTGGCTTCTGGTCTTATGTGTCTCCTGAACACTATTTCTGAGGTGAAATCCATGTTGTTGGGACATTTTTTCTTCTGGATGTTTGTTCTCCCTTGTTTTGACCAACTTCTCACTCCCCGCCGTCTTTGCAGGGAGGGAAGTCACGCATGAATGAACTTTTTACTATGGAAAATTTCAAACATATACAGCAACAGGGAGTATAGTGTATTAACCCCATGTACCCATCACCCAGTTTCAACAATTATCAGCATTTCCCCAATTTTTTCTTTCAATTGTCCTCCTCACTTTTTTGTTGTTGGTAGTATGTTAAATTTTTTTTATGTTTATTTATTCATTTTATTAAAAAAAATTTTTTTAATGTTTATTTTTGAGACAGAGAGAGACAGAGCATGAACGGGGGAGGGTCAGAGAGAGAGGGAGACACAGAATCTGAAACAGGCTCTAGGCTCTGAGCCATCAGCACAGAGCCCGACGCAGGCTGGAACTCACAGACCGTGAGATCATGACCTGAGCTGAAGTCGGATGCTCAACCGACTGAGCCACCCAGGCGCCCCTCATTTTATTTTTTAATGTTTATTTTTGAGAGAGACACACAGAGTGCGAGCAGGAGAGGGGCAGAGAGAGAGGGAAACACAGAATCTGAAGCAGGCTCCAGGCTCTGAGCTGTCAGCACAGAGCCTGATGTGGGGCTCAAACTCATGAACTGCAAGGTCATGACCTGAGCTGAACCGACTTGGCCACCCACGTGCCCCTGTTGTGGGTATGTTTTAAAGCTAAATCTCAGACATTGTCATTGAGTGTATATGTCTTACTAATAAGAACATTCTGTTTTTTTTTTTAAACATCATTACCTTGCCATTTTCTACCCTACTAAAAATTAACACTATTTCCCAGATAGTGAGGACTTGATGTTTAATCCTGACTCTGATACCTGCTGTTTAACTTGGGCAATTTATAAGTTTGTTTTCTCCTCTTGAATGGTAGTGAGGATAATCATGATAATTCTGTCTCATCAGATTGTTGTGAGATTATCTCATATACTCCCACATAAAGTGCTTAGTACAGTGCTTTACCTACGTGGGGTGCAAACATATTTTGTCTCACTCTGTCTTTATTCATCCATTCATTCATTCAGCAGATATTTTTTGAACATGTGTGTTTTAGCCGAAGAGGAGACATTGACCTTGGCTTCTAGGATTCTGCACTGTCTTAATTCTCTGCCTTCCTCTCAGATGTGCCTTTGTAAAAGTCCTTCCTTTTGTCCCCCTGGATATGGATGTAACCCAGGTTTGTTGTTTTCCTTCTATTCCCTCTGTATCCTGGCCCTCAGAGACCTAGCTCTTCCACTCCCACCACCTCAGGCTCTCTAAGTGACTCAATTCTATAACCCTTGTTTCTTTATCAAGCAGTAAACCCACATTTCTTCCTGGCTTTTGGACATTTTTGTCTGACCAGGGGAATTACTGTAAAGTGCACTGAATTGAGTCTGCAGACCAGGACTGCAGCTACATCTTGGCCACTAACTTCATGGCTTGGGCAATTCAGTCACCTCTCTTGGTCTTGGTGTCCTCGGTCAGAAGGACAGAAGGGCTGAGTTAGAGTCTGAAGTCCTATCCAGCTTTAAAAGCCTATCAGCTGTGAGGAGATGGTTTTAGAAGTGTCCTACTCAACATATATGGAACCATAGCCACCATTCTGCTCCCCAGACAAGTTTCTGGCTTCCCCACCTGGCCCGTCCCAGGAAATCCAGGCTTTACCCTGTGGCTCTTCCCTCTCATTTGTCCTCAGCATAAGACTGGTTACCTCATGGCTAGATCTTCAGTTAGTCTTGATTCCTGGCTCTTCCTGGAACATACCTTTGCATCTATATTCACATTGTTTCCTTTGGTTATGTTCATGTTGTTTCCCCTGAGTTCTGGCCATTGAAATTATGACCATCTTGGTAGGCTTAGTTCAGGTGACAGTTTTATCCATATTGGAAGTGAGTCTTCCCTCCTCTGACTCTCATGACTAGCAGTATATCAGTGACATTTCACAATATGCCTGGTACTTCAGATATTTGCATAAGTTTTTTCTTTTTTCTTTTTTTACCTTCTGGTTTGTAATCCCCTTTAGTACAGTTACCACATTTACGTTGTGTATTATTTTTCATCATACAGTATTTAGCATAATTCATTGTGCTAATAGTTTTGCAATAAATGCTTGTTGAATAAGTGACTGAACTAAAGTGGACTTTGCTTCAAGGTAAGAACATTTATAGAATTTTTTAAATTTTTTAATGTTTATTAATTTTTTGAGAGAGAGAGAGTGAGTAGGAGAGGGGCAGAGAGAGAGAGAGAGAGAGAGAGAGAGAGAGAGAGAGGGAGAATCTAAAACAGGCTCCTGGCTCTGAGCTGTTAGCATAGAGCCTGATGTGGAGCTTGAACTCACGAACTGAGATCATTATTGAGCCAAAGTCAGATGCTTAACTGGCTGAGCCACCCAGGCGCCCCTACAGAAATGTTTTTAAACCCCAGAGTTCAAAGGATGTGATAATTAAATAGTCAAGAATGAAGAAGGCCTAGCTTGTGAAATGGTACTAATGGTACTAATTTAGACACTAATTCCTTGATTTCAAAATTCAAAGAATCCTCTCCTTTCCTGTCCTGTCTCAGAGTTGGGAAAATTTTTGACTTTTGGATAATATGACTTAGTTTCTCCAAAGCATTGCTGTTAACACTGTTGTCATCATGGAGTAGCTAAAGATAATCAACATTTATTGAAAGCTAACTTACCATATGCTAGGCAATGTGCTATTTTTTCACTTAATTTAAAAAATAATCTTATATGAGATATGCACTATTACTATTCTCATTTTATAAATGAAGAAACCTATGTTTAGAGAAATTAGGTAACTTCTTATTTATTTATTATTTTTAAATGTTTATTTTTTTTTGAGAGAGAGAGTTTGTGTGTGAAAGTGCTTGCAGGGGAGGAGCAGAGAGAGAGGGAGAGAGAATCCCAAGTAGGCTCCATGCTCTTAGCACAAAGCCTGAGGTGGGGCTCGATCCCAGGACCTGTGAGATCATGACCTGAGCCTAAATCAAGAGTCAGAAGCTCAACCCACAGAGCCATCCAGGTTCCCCTTTTAATGTCCTTTAGATAGAAAACGGCAATGCTGGGACTCTGACTCAGGCCATATCATCTTAGAGACCATATTCTTTTTTTTTTTTTTTTAAGCTTATTTATTTTTGAGACAGAGAGTGTGTGCACACGCATGTGGGAGAGGAGAGAAAGAGGGGAGAGAGAGAACCCTAAGTAGGCTTTGCACTGTCAGCAAGGAGCCCGATATGAGGCTTGAACTCACGAACTGTGAGATCATGACCTGAACTGAAACAGTCATTAATTTTTTTTAAATTTTTTCTTGAATGTTTATTTATATTTTAGAGAGAGAGAGACAGAGAGTGTGTGTGAGTGGCAGAGTGGCAGAGAGAGAGGGAGACACAGAATCTGAAACAGGCTCAGCCGAGCTGTCAGCACAGAGCCCGATGCAGGGCTCGAACCCACAAACTGAGATCATGACCTGAGCCGAAGTTGGACACTTAACCGACTGAGCCACCCAGGCACCCCTGCCCATATTCTTTTTTATTTTTTATTTGTGTTTTGTTTTTTTTTTTTTCAGAGCCCGTATTCTCCTCCTCCTCCTTTTTTTTTTTTTTTTTAAAGTAGGCTGCACACCCAGCATGGAACCCAATGTGAGGCTTGAACTCAACGACCCTGAGATCAATACCTGAGCTGAGATCAATCAAGAGTTGGACCCTTAACTGAGCCAACCATGCCCCCTAGAGACCATATTGTTTTTAAATTTTTTTTTTTCAACGTTTATTTATTTTTGGGACAGAGAGAGACAGAGCATGAACGGGGGAGGGGCAGAGAGAGAGGGAGACACAGAATCAGAAACAGGCTCCAGGCTCTGAGCCATCAGCCCAGAGCCTGGCGCGGGGCTCGAACTCACGGACCGCGAGATCGTGACCTGAGCTGAAGTCAGACGCTTAACCGACTGCGCCACCCAGGCGCCCCCCCATATTCTTTTTTTTTTTTTTTTTTTTTTTTTTTTTTTTTAAATTTTTTTTTTTCAACGTTTATTTATTTTTGGGACAGAGAGAGACAGAGCATGAACGGGGGAGGGGCAGAGAGAGAGGGAGACACAGAATCGGAAACAGGCTCCAGGCTCTGAGCCATCAGCCCAGAGCGTGACGCGGGGCTCGAACTCACGGACCGCAAGATCGTGACCTGGCTGAAGTCGGACGCTTAACCGACTGCGCCACCCAGGCGCCCCGCCCCCCCATATTCTTAATTGGTTTACTGCTTTCCTGTCCGAAACACATTTACTGCCAGTTGGCTCTTTTGGCATTTATTTTCACTCATCTCTTATCCAATAACTTGCATGAATTTCTTCATTTTTCCCTTCCCAATACCAGCTATCCTTCTGTTGTTCTTCCTGATTTGGGTGAAGGTATGCCTTTGTTCTTTGGAGTCATCCAGACTTCAAGCCTCAGAGTCCTATTTAATTCCTCCCTTTCCTTCCCGTGCAACAATTGAGTTTTCCTTGGTAGTGCCTTACCCTTGCTCCATTCTTTCTGGTTTCTTTGCCTTCCTCTTAACCTAAGCCCTCCAGGTCTAGTCCTGGATTGTGACAGCTGATTTTTTTCCCTCCATTCTTTCACCTTTGCAGTTCTGAAAGGATTGCCTTTCACCCTTCTCTCTCCAGTTAAAAATCCTTGTGTGGTTCCTGTATCTGAGGTTTCTAAAAGCCAGTTTTCAAATAGGGTCGTAATCATGTGTAGGACTTCTTTAAAGCATGTTAAGTCTTCAGAATAAAACTATGAGGCTGATGCTATTATTTGCAGTTTAGAGATGGGAAAATGGAGGCTTAATGAGACTGAGTCACTTACACAAGATCACTATTGGTGGGAACTGGGGAACTATGTATTTTTAATAAGCTCTTCAGATTCTGATGCCCTGAAAACACCAGGTTTAGGAAACACCAGGCAGCCTTAAACTCCTTTTAGAATCCCTTCCCTAAATATCTTTGTGGTTCCAGTGACCCCACCATATCTGAAATTTTTGTAGCATTTGACTCTTGATTGTGCCCATCTTGCTGATGTATTTCCTGATAGTGTACTTCCCTGGCTGGTTCTTTCTCTGCCTCTCTGACTTTCTGTGCAGGCTGCTATTCTCTACTCCCTCATGGTTTGGCCCATGCTTGGCTACCCTTTCCCTTCTACACATACTCCCTGAGTCTCTTTCTTCCATATTGGTGCTTCAGCTACCTGAATATGGTAGGAACACCCAAATCTGTTTTTCTGACCCCAGTTCATTTTCCAGCTATTTCTGGGATTTTACCATTAACAACACTTTATATAGAGAGAGTAGGGAAGGGGCAGAGAGAGAGAGAGAGAGAGAGAGAGAGAGAGAGAGAGAGAGAGAATCCCAAGCAGGCTCCATGCTGTCAGCGTGGAGCCTGACGTGGGGCTCGATCCTAGGAACTGTGAGATCATGACCTGAGCCAAAGAAATCAAGAGTCAGATCCTTAACCGACTGGGCCACCCAGGTGTCCCTATTAACAACACTATTATCTGCACCATTGTTTGAGCTGGAAACCTGGGCCATGGATAAAAGCTTGGAGTCTGGAGTTAGAAGTCTGAGTTGAAATTGAATTCTACTACTCTCTAGCTGGGTAAAATTGGGACAGGCCACTTAACCTCTCTAAACCTTAGATTTCTTCTTTGTGGAATGGGGATAACCTTACTTTCCTCATGGTATTGTAGTGAAGATACAATGAGAGAATGTTGATGAAACGTTTAACGATTTGGTTGATATTTATGGTGCCCTTCCTGTGTACCAAGGACTGTGTTGGGTGCTGGGGAGATAGTGGTGAGTAAGGCTGCCCTCATGGGGCTCCAGTTGACTACTGAACCCTTACTGTTTTTTTCTTCTTAGTCTCTAATATTTCCTCTTTTCTCCTTTCTCATTGCCACTACTGTGGTTCAGGGCGTCCCCACCTTTTGCCAAGTGTTATAGCAGCTTCCTGCCTAATTTCCTTGCCTTCACACAGCCACCAGTGTTCCTTTTAAATTGGGAATTCAGATGATGCCACTTATCTTTCAGTGGCTCTCATTAGGGGCATATAGACTATGGGGAGCATTGCATAGAGGTTGATATCAAGTCCATTTCTGAGCACAGCAGAGAAGGACTCATGGTATACTAGTTATATCTGCCAGAGACAGAGAAAGGAAAGTGTTACCAAGTGCCACATGTTTGCCAATCCTTGTATAGGACAAAGTTCAGGCTTCTTAGTAAGGTCTTCACGATACTGCTAGATCAGGATCTGGCCTGTCTGCTTCTCATCTCTTGCAATTTCCCCATTTATTCCCCCAACCTATATTCCCATGGAACTGGACTTCAGCATATGTCATTCTCTGAATGACTTCATCCTTCTCTTCTTTTTTTTTTTTTTTTTTTTTTTTTTTTTTTTTTTTTAATGTTTTTTATTTTTATTTTTGGGACAGAGAGAGACAGAGCATGAACGGGCGAGGGGCAGAGAGAGAGGGAGACACAGAATCGGAAACAGGCTCCAGGCTCCGAGCCATCAGCCCAGAGCCCGACGCGGGGCTCGAACTCACGGACCGCGAGATCGTGACCTGGCTGAAGTCGGACGCCTAACCGACTGCGCCACCCAGGCGCCCCGCATCCTTCTCTTCTTAAAGCTCTAATATTCAGATCCATTGCCTGCTCTGGAAAGCCTTCACCAGCTTTTCAAGGCAAAATTATCTCCTCCATCCTGTAGAACCTTATTTGCTCCTTCCTTCCCTTCCTTCCTTCTTCTGAAATATAATTCACATATCATAAATTTCACCATTTTTAAGTGTTCAGTTGAGTGGCTTTTAGTACATTCACAAGGTTATACAACCATTACCACTGTCTAATTCCAGAGCATCTCATTACTACAAAAAGAAAACCACGTTTATTAAGCCATCACTCCCTATTGTCCCTTTCCCCCCATCGTGTGGTAACCACCACTAATCCACTTTCTGTTTCTATGGGTTTGCCTATTCTGGGCATTTCAGGTAAATGGAATCAGACAGTATGTGGCCTTCTGTGACTGGCTTGTCTCACTTAGCATGATATTTTCAAGGTTCATCCATGTTGTAGCATGTGTCAGTACTTCATTCCCTTTTTAGTTTATTTTGAGAGAGAGTGAGCTGGGGAGGGGCAGAGAGAAAGGGAGAGAGAGAATTCCAAGGAGGCTCCGTGTTATCACTGTGGAGCCCAATATGGGGCTCGAACCCATGAACCATGAGATCATGACCTGAGCCAAAATCAAGAGTTGGATGCTTAACCAACTGAGCCAGCCAGGTGACCCTGGATGTACTACATTTTGTTAATCCATTTATCAGTTGAACCTTAGTCACGTGTTGTATTTACCAGATTGCTCACAGTGTGTGCTTACATATCTGTGTCAGTTGATGGGATGATCCCTGAAGGGTTCTAGTCATCACTCTATGTCCAGGATTCTCTCTGTGTATCTTCAGTGTCTACGAGTGCTGGTCAAAGGAGATGTTTAATAAGTATGTAGTGATGAATCATTTTATCTCCCTTTCCAGAAAACCTGATACTTTCTGCCTTTTCAGTACTCCTCAGATCCAAGCCATGATTCCTATGTGGAATGTCCTCTCCTTCCCTCTTCACTTGTCCAGTTCTGTTGTTTTTTTTTTTTAAGATTTTATTTTTAAGTAATCTCTATACCCAACATGGGGCTCGAACCTGTGACCCCAAGATCAAGAGTTGGCATGCTCCACTCACTGAGCCAGCTAGTTAAGACAAACTTAACCCCCTTGTTTGTCTAATTCTGCTTTGCTTCAGGGTTGTTTCAAGATCTGCCTCCTCCAGAACCCCTTCCAGCAGCATTTAAGCCTCAGATGCTATTGCTTTCTTCTCTGAACTCTGGTGCATTTGGGGTCTCTATCATTCATTAGACGCTTAATAAATATAATCTTAGCTCAGTCCTTAACTAGATTTACAGTAGGCCCACCAACACTGATTCCTTTTTTGCATTCCCAATAAAAAGGTATTGTAATTATGTAATGGAATTACATCTAACATTTTACCTTACTCAAATTGAACTATTGTTTGCAAAAGGAGAAAAAAGAGAAAGAAATAATGACTTAAATAGTGAGGTAATTTCTACTCAGTGAGTGAGTACCCACAGGCAGTGTATGCAGGCAATGTTGTTAATATGGTTGACAAAAATCTATAAATTTAAAGAATTCTTGATCATTTGCAGAAGAGAAGTTGTTAAAGTGGTATGGTGATGAGTTGGTAAGTATTGTACCAAAAAAAAAAAAAAAAAAAGAATTGGGGGCCTTAGAGAATTGTTGACTTAAAAAGATTTGGAAATGATGAGGAGGACGAATAAGGAAAGCTTGCTAGCTGGAATCTTCATACAATTGCTTGACTGGTCCAAGCAGCAAAACACATGAAGGTTTAACTTCTGAACATTGTAACCCTTTGGAATTATTTTCAGTGTATATATCTACATGAGTACTACATGAAACTATTTGTACTGTATTTATGTGGGCACTTGAATAGGTTTTTCAAGGTTGACTATTGATGGTCTTTTTTCAGATGCTGTTTAGGCCTTCATGTGAGCCCTAGCTAAGATGGGGCCCCTGTAGTAGGTACCCAGTTAATTATTGTTGGCAGTTTGAGCACATGGTTCCTGGATGTGGATATGAATAGGGGCATTCACAGCCTGGAAAATATGATGCTACTAAGGATGGGGATAAGGCCAAGGAGGATTTGTTCGCTGACAGTTTGACTTTAATGAAAATACATGTATAAAGGCAAAATGCTGATTTTACAATTATAAAGTAAAACAAAAGAAATAAAGAAAAATAACATTTTTTAAAAGTTTATTTCTTCATTTTGAGAGAGTGCACACGAGCATGTGCACATATGAGCAGGGGAGGGGCAGAGAACGAGAGAGAGCAGAGCCCCACTCTGAGCTTGATCCCATGAACCTCAAGATCACCACTGGAGCCGAAATTAAGAGTCAGCCGCTTAACCAACTGAGACACCCAAGTGCCCCTAACTTTTTGGTAAAACTACCACCCAGGGATAAAAACAGTTAACCTTTTGGTGCATTTCCTTTTTTTTTTTAATGGTTATTTTTGAGAGCGAGAGAGAGAGAGAGAGAGAGAGAGTGCATGCGAGCAAGGGAGGAGCAGAGAGGGGGTACAGAGATTCTGAAGTGGGCTCTGTGCTGAGGGCAGAGAGACCAATGCAGGGCTCGAATTCATGAACCACGAGATCATGACCTGAGCTGAAGTCAGATGCTTAACCGACTGAGCCACCCAGTTGTCCCAGTGCATTTCCTTTATTTCCTTCTTGTCTTTTTTTTTCCCCTGTGCATATATAAATACTTGGATGAATGTTATTTTATTTTGTAAAGTGGGATTTAAATATTAATAAGCTTTTTGTGTGCTTTTTATTATAACATTATATTGTAAAAACTGTCTTGAAACTCTTCCCCTGAAATTTGCTCTACTGTGTATGTTCTCAGAGAGACCCTTCCTCTAACAGGTTAGAAGTCTTTTTGGCAGAGCCATCTGTTTCATATATTCGTAGATTTATTTGTTCAGAACCTCACCAGGCCTGTTTTGCAAGCTCTGGTTAGGGCAAATTGGAATTCACCAATGCTCACTGAACCAGTGCTCTCAGCCCAAATTCTCCATCAGAGAGGCCTGTGGCACGGTCACATCTGTCAGATGGCCCCTGCTAGACTTGCTTTTCATCTATTGACTCTATAGTGGATATTTCAGGTTAAATGTTTTTAAAAACATTTTAGATGGTTAGAGGAAGGCTTGATTTTTTTCCTTTGTTGTTGTTGGTTTTTTTTTTTTTAATTAAAATTAAAACCATGTGCTATGGCAGCATCTTAAAGAACAATTCCATGTCAAGGGCATTTTGGCCAGTTTTTCTCTCTTAAAGATTCACTTCTCATACTATTATTCCATGAGTAAAAGTAGCAAAGAATGATGTGTTGTGGAGTATAAAATCCGTGTATTATGAGAAATCAAATCTATGAAGTAGTAACAGCATCAATAAAATAGCCTATTGAAGTAGAAACTGTTAGTCTTTCATATTTAATGTGTTTAAGTTTTGTTTCCTCCGATATTCTTCCTTCCTCGGGTTATGTTTCTCAATCTATCTAGCCTGCCATAGGAGTCTTGAATCTGTTTTTAAAAATTTTTTATGTTTACTTATTTTGAGAGCAAGACAGACAGAATGTGAGCAGGGGAGGGGCAGAGAGGAGACACAGAATCTGAAGCAGGCTCCAGGCTTTGAGCTGTCAGCACAGAGCCCGACATGGGGCTTGAACCCATGAACTGTGAGATCATGACCTGAGCCAAAGTTGGATGTTTAACCAACTGAGCCACCCAGGCATCCCAGGAGTCTTGAATCTTAACGTGGGTAGAACATTTGGTTCTTACTGCTTATATAAATTTCATTTCTGGCTTAAAGGGAGACTATCTGTGTCCTGGATATTTTTCTTTTAGTAACTGTGGTGTCTTATGCTTGGTAACTTTTTGCCCCACCTGTCTGCTGGAGATCTGAACTGATATATTCCAGAGCCCTATTTGTTTCTTCTGGGAGTGGGCCTTTTGGTGTGTGTTATTCTCACTGTGCGTTCTCTCTCCTACTGTTTTATTCACTCATTGTAGATTTGGTTTATCCAGTTTTGTCTGGTTGGAATGCCTATTTTCTGGGCTTGGGGCCAATTTTTTACTTAACTTTTGGGTAAAACTGTACAGTATCCTAGCTGCTGTCTGCAGAGATGAGCTCTCCAAAAGCAGTTTTATTTGTTTAGAAACCAGATAGCACATATTATGGTGGAAGATGTTATACACATGCTGGAAAGAAAAACAGGCTCTCCCTAAGTGGAACATTGATTGTCTATATGAGAACCAGCATACTGCTGTGTACTTGGATGTCTCACATACTAGTGTTTTCAAATGGGCTTGAGCTGCGATAAGACTGTAGTGTTTTCAGGGCGCCTGGGTGGCGCAGTCGGTTGGGCGTCCGACTTCAGCCAGGCCGCGATCTCACGGTCCGTGAGTTCGAGCCCCGTGTCAGGCTCTGGGCGGATGGCTCGGAGCCTGGAGCCTGTTTCCGATTCTGTGTCTCCCTCTCTCTCTGCCCCTCCCCCGTTCATGCTCTGTCTCTGTCTGTCCCATAAATAAATAAAAACGTTGAAAAAAAAATTAAAAAAAAAAAAAAGACTGTAGTGTTTTCATGAGAAACGTTGTAAAATAAGTTACACATCTGTGTAGGATTTGTGTTGTGCTAGGTTGTTAAGGGTTTATTGTGTTGCTGGGTCATATGCTTTGTGAACCCTTACTGCACCTGAAGTGTAGGTGTCATTACCCAGATGGGGAGAAGGTAAGTAATTTGTCCCAGTTAAGTAACGCCATTAACCTGGGTCTCTCTGACATCAAAGAGCTTCCACTCTGTGATATATCTACTGTGTCTTCAGCATTGCTGATAGTAAAAGCTGGGATATGCATGACATCTGGTCTCCAGCCTGGGCTGATGTCTGAGGAAGAGGTGACAGTGCCACCCTAGCCACTGGTTAGGGAAACCTGGAAGAGAAGCCTCTTGTGTCTTTTACTCTTGTTGAGGCTTGAAGAACAGCACTCCTTTAGCTCTTTATTTTACCTCCTAAATAGTTCTCAAGTCTCGCCTTTCCTCTGGCTTTTTAACTGGCTCTATTTCCTGTCTTTTATTCCATCTTCACATTTCTTCCAGCAAATTTTTCTCCCAGATCATGCTTTGAACTTACCACATGCTAAATACTGAGCTGTGTTATCTTCATAATACAGTTTACACTTATATTAATTCCCCACTTGAGCCTCTTAATAATCCTTGAAGGTAGGGGGTACCTCCATTTTACAGGTGAAGAAACCATGGCCCAGAGAGGTTAAGTGACTTGCCCAAGGTCACAGTAAAAAATGAGCTGGGATTTGTTTTTGGTTTGAAACTGCATATACCTGTTCTTTTATCCAACATTCTGTGGTGCAGAGTGATCTTTATAAAAGACAGATCTGATCATGTCATTCTGACCTTCTTGTAGGCTAAGATCCAATCTCCTTAGCATGTATTCAGGGTGCTCCATGACCTTTGCTCTCTTACTTCTCCAGGCTCATTTTCTACTCTTTCCTCATACTTCCCACTTTATGCTCCAATAGTACAAATGTCTTGGATTCCCTTTAGCATATTCTGCTCTTTCTTGTCTTTGAATTATTGCTTATAGAGTTCCCTGTCTTTGAACTCTTCCCTCCTCTTCCCTGGTCATCTCCGATCCCCATCTCTAGTCTTCCCCACCCCACCCCCATACCTAACTCTGCCCAACTTTTCCTTCAAAACTCACTTTGGGCTTCACTAACACTTGATCTGACCTGTGTTTGTGCTTTACCTTTGTGTCCCCACTAGATAGTAGTTGTTAATAAGTTTTTGTTGAGCTGAACAGAATTTTTAGACATGTGACTATCTAAAAAGACATTCCAGAGACCATCAAGCTTCCACAATGATGAGTTGTTTTGTCAGTTTTAATAACTGGGAGTAGCTAAAGGTCACTTTTGGACAGGAGGGATGTAACGTGTTACTAAAAACAGAGCTTGGGGTTTTTCTGATTTTGGCACTTGGATGTGTTAGAACTGTTTTTTTGCAAAATCATCTTTTTCTTCCTTTTAAAAATTGGACCTCTACTGCTACACAGGATTCTTTTCACTAGTACCCTTGGAGGTTGTAATCCTTAAGTTATAGCTTTGGTTTCATGTGGTGATTGAGCTTTCCAAGTACTGGTTCTCAGTCATCACTTCTTTCTCTGAAGCTTCACAGAACAGCCCGATCCAAGATCTCAGAGCCTCTTTATGTCAGTGTACAGAGAATGTGTGTTTTAGTAAAAGAACCTCTTGGTTTGTAAAGTCATGGGCTCTACGCCTTCCTCTCCCCACCCAGCCCCAGTGTGTTTATCACAAATCACAAGGGTCAGCAGTTAGAATGTAGTGATACCACAGCATTTGCCTTATCATTTTGTTGAGAGGGTTTTTCTTTTTAACTGTTTTCTCTGTGTGAGCATTTGGTAGTACATTTAGTGAATTTTAACTGATTGTTAAGTCTGCAGATAATGAAAGTATTGACTTTCCCTGATACTGGAAAAGGTCCAGGTGTGGGAGGATTAGTTACTAGGTGGTAGAGTATCAGCTTGTCCTCTACAGATCATAATCCCTTTCCTTTCACTAATGTTCCTCAATTCCCTAAATAATCTGTGGCTATTTTCAAATCTTCCTTAAATATCGATTACAGTAGTCCCCCTTTACCAGTGGGGGATATGTTCCAAGGGTCCCAGTGGATGACTGAAGCCACAGATAGTACCAAACTCTATATATGCTGTGTTTTTTTCTTATGCATACATACATACCTATGATAAAGTTTAATTTTATAAATTAGGCACAGTAAGAGGTTAGCAGTAAAAAATGATAAAATAGAACAATTATAATAATATACTACAATAAAATTATGTGAATGTGGTCTTTTTCTCTCAAAATATCTTACTGTATTGCACTCACCCTTCTTGTGATGATGAGAGATGATAAAATGTCTATTTGATGAGATGAGATGAGGTGAATGCTGTAGGCATTGTAACATAGTATTAGGCTACTACTGGCCAGAAGGAAGACCTTCTGATAAGTAGATTACTGTACTTCCTGTCAAGTTTGGAGGCAGCCTAGATGGAGACACCTTTTGGAAAACAAAATTAAATAATTGAGCTAGTGATGTGTTTTTCAGGATTTTGAGTCAGCTGGCTATAGCATCTTTCTCCTGGTGTTAATGTGTTGTGTAGATAAGCCTTCTGAAGTGTTTGAAGCTGCTGCCAGGTCCTAGTAAGGACTCAGGAAATCTCTAGGCCAGGAATATCTTTTCCAGAGCAATGAAGGAATTTGTCTGTGCCTTACACAGGAAATCAAATGCCTACCGTGGGCCACAATTAGAATACAGTAGACTTGGCGTCCCCCATTACATGTAACTGAAGATGTGAGATTTGTCATCCAGGATGCCTAACCAAATGTAAACAGAGCAAGAAATTAAAAATGGACTAGGTAAGAAGTATAAGAGGTGCTCTTGGAGTCTTCCTTCCCTTTAACCCTCTAAAGAAGAGGCTAATTAATATTCTTGGGGTTCAGTAAGCATGGATATTGGATTCTTATCTAAACCAGAGATAGGCTATTGAAGAAACTAGCCCAGATGTGATATTATAATAGGGGAAAAAGAGTTAAAGAGAGGCAGTTAGAGCTGTGCGGGAGCATGGAGTGCATGTTATGTATATGTTTATAATAGGATGCTGTTAAGAAACCACTTTTCATTTGAGGATCATGTTTGATTCCTTTCTACAAATCCAAATGGGAGAAACTTTATTTCTTCTCATTTTGTTGATGACAGTGGAGGGTATGAGACTCCTGAAGGCAGTGTCTAGAGGTGAGGACAGAGAGGCCTTTTCACTCCTGTACACTACTGAGTTTAATTGCCAGTCTCAGGTGCTCTGGGAAGCCAACATAAATTGCATGGATTGAGCTTCAACAACATGTATAAATATTAAACCATCTTAGTCTTTCAGATTCTTTTCTATATTTTATTTTATTTTTTAAAATTTACATCCAAGTTAGTTAGCATATAGTGCAACAATGATTTCAGGAGTAGATTCCTTAATGCCCCTTACCCATTTAGCCCATCCCCCCTCCCACAACCCCTCCAGTAACCCTCTGTTTGTTCTCCTTATTTAAGAGTCTCTTACGTTTTGTCCCCCTCCCTGTTTTATATTATTTTTACTTCCCTTCCCTTGTGTTCATCTGTTCTGTGTCTTAAAGACCTCATATGAGTGAAGTCATATGATATTTGTCTTCCTCTGACTAATTTTGCTTAGCATAATACCCTCTGGTTCCATCCACATTGTTGCAAATGGCAAGGTTTCATTCTTTTTGATTGCTGAGTAATACTCCATTGTGTGTATATACCATGTCTTCTTTATCCATTCATCCGTCAATGGACATTTGGGCTCTTTCCATACTTCGGCTGTTGTTGATAGTGCTGCTGTAAACATTAGGGTGCATGTGTCCCTTCGAAACAGCATACTTGTATGCCTTGGATAAATGCCTAGTCGTGCAATTGCTGGGTCGTAGGGTAGTTCTATTTTTAATTTTTTGAGGAATCTCCATACGTTTTCCAGAGTGGCTGCACCAGTTTGCATTCCCACCAGCAGTGCAAAACAGATCGATCCTCTTTCTCCACATCCTCGCCCACATCTGTTGTTGCCCGAGTTGTTAATGTTAGCCATTCTGACAGGTGTGAGGTGGTATCTCATTGTGGCTTTGATTTGTATTTTCCTGAAGATGAGTGATGTTGAGCATTTTTTCATGTGTCAGTCGGCCATCTGGATGTCTTCTTTGGAGAAGTGTCTATTCATGTCTTTTGCCCATTTCTTCACTGGATTATTTGTTATTTGGGTGTTGAGTTGGATAAGTTCTTTATAGATTTTGGATACTGACCCTTTATCTGATATGTCCTTTGCAAATATCTTTTCCCATTCCGTCGGGTGCCTTTTAGTTTTGCTGATTGTTTCCTTCACTGTGCAGAAGCTTTTTCTTTTGATGAGGTCCCAGTAGTTCATTTTTGCTTTTGTTTCCCTTGCCTCCGGAGACGTGTTGAGTAAGAAGTTGCTGCAGCCGAGATCAAAGAGGGTTTTTCCTGCTTTCTCCTCGAGGATTTTGATGGCTTCCTGTCTTACTTTTAGGTCTTTCATCCATTTTGAGTTTATTTTTGTGTATGGTGTAAGAAAGTGGTCGAGGTTCATTCTTCTGCATGTCGCTGTCCAGTTTTCCCAGCAGCACTTGCTGAAGAGACTGTCTTTATTCCACTGGATATTCTTTCCTGCTTTGTCAAAGATTAGTTGGCTATACGTTTGTGGGTCCATTTCTGGGTTCTCTGTTCTGTTCCATTGATCTGAGTGTCTGTTTTTGTGCCAGTACCATACTGTCTTGATGATTAGGGCTTTGTAGTATAGTTTGAAGTCCGGGATTGCGATGCCTCCTGCTTTGGTTTTCTTTTTCAAGATTGCTTTGGCTATTTGGGGTCTTTTCTGGTTCCATACAAATTTTAGGATTGTTTGTTCTAGCTCTGTGAAGAATGCTGGTGTTATTTTGATAGGAATTGCATTGAATATGTAGATTACTTTGGGTAGTATCGACATTTTAACAATATTTGTTTTTCCTATCCAGGAGCATGGAATCTTTTTCCATTTTTTTATGTCGTCTTCAATTTCTTTCATAAGCTTTCTATAGTTTTCAGTGTATAGACTTTTCTCCTCTTTGGTTAGATTTATTCCTAGGTATTTTATGGTTTTTGGTGCAATTGTAAATGGGGTTGATTCCTTGATTTCTCTTTACGTTGCCTCATTGTTGGTGTATAGGAATGCAACTGATTTCTGTGCATTGATTTTATATCCTGTGACTTTGCTGAATTCATGGATCAGTTCTAGCAGTTTTTTGGTGGAATCTTTTAGGTTTTCCACATGGAATATCATATCATCTGCAAAGTGTGAAAGTTTGACCTCCTCCTGGCTGATTTGGATGCCTTTTATTTCATTGTGTTGTCTGATTGCAGAGGCTAAGACTTAAAATACTATGTTGAATAACAGTGGTGAGAGTGGACATCCCTGTCTTGTCCCTGACCTTAGGGGGGAAGCTGTCAGTTTTTCTCCATTGAGGATGATATTAGCATTGGGTCTTTCATAGATGGCTTTTATGATCTCGAGGTATGATCCTTCTATCCCTACTTTCTTGAGGGTTTTTATCAAGAAAGGATACTGTGTTTTGTCAAATGCTTTCTCTGCATCTATTGAGAGGATCATGTGGTTCTTGTGCTTTCTTGTATTGATGTGATGAATCACATTGATTGTTTTGTGGATATTGAACCAGCCCTGCATCCCAGGTATGAATCCCACTTGGTCATGGTGAATGTATTTTTTAATGTATTATTGGATCTGGTTGGCCAATATCTTGTTGAGGATTTTTGCATCCATGTTCATCAGGGAAATTGGTCTATAGTTCTCCTTTTTAGTGGGGCCTTTGGTCTGGTTTTGGAATCAAGGCAATGCTGGCTTCATAGAAAGAGTTTGGAAGTTTTCCTTCCACTTCTATTTTTTGGAACAGCTTCAAGAGAATAGGTGTTAACTCTTCCTTAAATGTTTGGTAGAATTCCCCTGAAATGCCATCTGGCCCTGGACTCTTGTTTTTTGGGAGAGTTTTGATTACTAATTTGATTTCTTTACTGGTTATGGGTCTGTTCAAATTTTCTTTTTTTTATTTTTATTTTTTTAACATTTATTTATTTTTGAGAGACAGAGAGCAACAGAGCATGAGCAGCGGAGGGGCAAAGAGAGAGGGAGACACAGAATCCAAAGCAGGCTCCAGGCTCCAAGCTATCAGCACAGAGCCTGATGCGGGGCTCGAACTAACAAACCACAAGGTCATGACCTGAGCCAAAGTCGGATGCTTAACCGGCTGAGCCACCCAGGTGCCCCTGTTCAAATTTTCTGTTTCTTCCTGTTTCAGTTTTGGTAGTTTATGTTTCTAGGAATTTGTCCATTTCTTCCAGATTGCTCATTTTATTGGTGTATAATTGCTCATAATATTCTCTTACCATTGTTTTTATTTCTGCTGTGTTGGTTGTTGATCTCTTCATTCTTGGTTTTATTTATTTGGGTCCTTTCCTTTTTCTTTTTGATCCAACTGGCTAGTGGTTTATCAATTTTATTAATTTTTTCAAAGAACCAGCTTCTGGTTTCATTTTCAAAATCTTTTCTAATTGAAATTAGGACCTTTTGTCTGCAGAGTTGCTTAACACTGCTGTTACTGGACCCCACTTGTCTTGTTTTTAAGGAAAGGAGGCTTTGGGGAGTAGTAGTGTAGTTTCCTTGGGAAGTGACTGTCTTTCCCCAAGAGTAGCGCCCCCCCTCCCCCCGCAACCTTACGCTGTCTAGCGTAGGCAGAACAGAGCCTGCTGTCCTGGTGTATCAGCAAGTATGTTCTTCCTTCACAGTGTGTTTATCTCTGCCAAATGTTGATTCTTATTACTTTATTTTTATTGTATTTTAAAAGTTTATGTAAGTAATCTCTACACCCAACGTGGGGCTTGAACTCACAACCCCCAGATCAAGGGTGGCACACTCTTCTGACTGAGCCAGCCAGGCACCACGAATCTTATTACTTAAAAAAAAAAAATCCTTGTATGTTAATCCAGTTAGAACTAACGTGAGAATTTTAAGCGATACAATTTGAAACATAGCTCAGTAGTTGTGGAAGATCAGATCAGAATGCCACAAGCGTTGTGTCCTGAGTCCTTGACAGAGGTGACTTAGGGTTGGGTCACCAGCTGGGATGATGTGATGAACCTCCACTTATCCCAGTTTCCATCATAAGAGCTGGAACTGATTTTTTTAACTATTTTTTTTTAATGTTTATTTATTTTTGAGAGAGAGAGTCAGCACAAGCAGGGCAGGGGCAGAGAGAGAGGGAGACACAGAATCTGAAGCAGGCTTCAGGCCCTGAGCTATCAGCACAGAGTCCAACACGGGGCTTGAACCCATGAACCATGAGATTATGACCTGAGCCTAAGTTGGACGCTTAACCTACTGAACCACCCAGATGCCCCTTAAACTAATTTAAAAAAAAATTTTTTTAACGTTTATTTATTTTTGAGACTGAGAGAGACAGAGCATGAATGGGGGAGGGTCAGAGAGAGAGGGAGACACAGAATCTGAAACAGGCTCCAAGCCCTGAGCTGTCAGCACAGAGCCCGACGTGGGGCTTGAACTCATGGACCGCGAGATCATGACCTGAGCCGAAGTTGGACGCTTAACCGACTGAGCCACCCAGGTGCCCCTCCCTTGAACTAATTTTTAATGCCAAAAAATGACTTTTAGGGGTGGCTACCTGTCAGAGCTTTTATTTACTATTTTGGGTGGTGGTTGGTTATTGTTTATTTTGTTTATCTCAAACATAGAAGAATATTCAGAATAATATAACAAAAAAATGTTCGTGGCCCTCCAGCTTTGTCATATCTCAATATTATACCATAATCCTGCTTCAGATATTCGTACTTAAAAAAACAAATCAGAGTGAAGATATTTCACTTCTCAGTGCTGTTTACTTCCTTACCCCAGCGGTAACACTATTCTGAATTATATATTCTCATGCATGTTTTCCTTTTTTTATTGCATGTGTGTTTCTTTACAACATTGAGTGTTGTTTTGTATATTTTAAATGCTTTTTTTTAATGTTTATTTATTTTTGAGAGAGAGATACAGAGCGCGAGTGGGGAAGGGGCAGAGAGAGAGGGAGACAACAGAACTGGAAGCAGGCTCCAGGCTCTGAGCTGTCATTACAGAGCCTGACGTGGGGCTTGAACTAATGAACTGTGAGATCATGACCTGAGCCAAAGTTGGACGCTCAACCGACTTGAGCCACCCAGGTGCCCCAGTTGTTTTGTTTATTTTTTAAACTTTATATAAATGGTTATTATCTTGTATTTATTTTTCTGCAGCTTTCTTTTTCACTTAATGTCATTGAAGTTTATCCATATTGATTTATGTTATATTCTAGTTCATTTATTTCAAGTTGTATAATATTCCATTGGATGAGAGGGCTATAATATGTTTATGCATGTTCCTATTAATGGATGTTTAGATTGCTTTTTATTTTTCACTGATCCTAACCGTGTTACAATGAAGATTCAAATTTTCCTTGTATACCTGTTCTAGAATTTCTCTAGGAGCAAAATTTATAATTCATAGGGCTGAGCATCTTTAACCCTGGTAGATATTTCCAATTATTCAAAGTGTCAGTTTGCACTCCCACCAGTTGTGTGTAAGAATCCTTGCTTAGCAGCCTCCCCAGCATTTTGTACTGTCAGACTGTGGCAAAAACTTTATCGAATGTGTATAAAATGTTTCTTGGTCGTTTGAGTTTTCTAAGAGTTACCCAGTCATATCCTTTATCTTCTTACTGTTTTTTTTAATTTAATTTATTTTTTAATTTACATCCAAATTAGTATATAGTGCAACAATGATTTCAGGAGTAGATTCCTTAATGCCCCTTACCCATTTAGCCCATCCCCCCTCCCACAACCGCTCCAGTAACCCTGTTTGTTCTCCGTATTTAAGTCTCTTATGTTTTTGCCCCCTCCCTGTTTTTATATTATTTTTGTTTCCTTTCCCTTACATTCATCTGTTTTATCTCTTAAAGTGCTCATATGAGTGAAGTCATATGGTATTTGTCTTTCTCTGACTAATTTCACTTATCATAATACCCTCCAGTTCCATCCACGTAGTTGCAAATGGCAAGATTTCTTTCTTTTTGATTGCCGAGTAATACTCCATTGTATATATATCCCACATCTTCTTTATCCATTCATCCATCGATGGACATTTGGGCTCTTTCCATACTTTGGCTATTGTTGATAGTGCTACTATAAATGTTGAGGTGCATGTGTCCCTTCGAAACAGCACACCTGTATCCCTTGGATAAATACCTAGTAGTGCAATTGCTGGGTTGTAGGGTAGTTCTATTTTTAATTTTTTGAGGAATCTCCATACGCTTTCCAGAGTGGCTGCACCAGTTTGCATTCCCACCAGCAGTGCAAAAGAGATCCTCTTTCTCCATATCCTCGCCAACATCTGTTGTTGCCTGAGTTGTTAATGTTAGTCATTCTAACAAGTGTAAGGTGGTATCTCATTGTGACTTCTTACTGGTTTTTAAAGAGTTATTCATATATTGTGGATACTAATCCTTTTACTGGCTCTATATCCACAGGTATCTCCCAGACTGGCTTATCTTTGCTTTGTTTGTATTTTCTTGTGAATTTTCATTTTTAATGTAGTGAATTTATTGATCTTTTCCTTTTCAGTTTACACATTTTGTGCCTGGGAATTTTGATTAGAAGTGCATTTGATTAGATGTTCATTTGATTAGAAGTTTATAGGGAAGGGTACCTGGGTAGCTCAGTTGGTTAAGCCTCCAACTTGACCTCAGGTCATGATCTCACAGTTTGTGGGCTCAAGCCCCTCGTTTGGTTCTGTGCTGACAGCTCAGAGCCTGGAGCCTGCTTTGGATTCTGTCTCCTTCTCTCTCTGTCCCTCCCCTACTTGCACTCTCTTTCAAAAACAAAATAGTAAAAAAAAATTAAAAAGAAAAAAGCTTATAGGGAGAACTGACATTTTGTAATAGTCTCCATCTTGGAACATGTCAATCTTTCTGATTATTTAGGTCTTTTTTAATGTGTTTATTTCTTTTTAGTTTTTATTTTTTAAAGTTTATTTATTTTGAGAGAGAGAGAGAATGGGAAGGGCAGGGAGAGGGAGATAGAGAGAGAGACTCCCAAGCAGGCTCTGCACTGTCAGCGCAGAGCCCCATGTGGGGCTCAAACTCATGAACCATGAGCTCATGACCTGAGTGGAAACCAAGAGGTGGACGCTTGACCAACTCAGCCACCCAGGCGCCCCTCTTTTAATGTCTTTAAATGAAGTGTTATACTTTTTGTCACAAAAATCCTAACATATCTTTCTCTAGATTTATTGTCAGGTAACATATGGTTATTGTTGCTATTGTAAATAATATTTTTAAAATTATACTTTCTAAATGGGTGTTAACTGCATATAGAAATAATAAAATAGGTTTTTCTATATTAATCTTTCACATAACTGCCTTACTATGCTCTCCTGTATTTTTTTTTTTTAGCTCCTGTATTTCTAATAGTGGTTTACCTGTACATTTTCTATGTTGAAATAATAGGATCCTCAATCGTTGACAGTTTTCTTTCTTTGTTCCAATTTTTATGGTTTCTATGTGTGTCTTATTTATTGGTTAGAATCTCTAACAACTTGATGTTGATAGAAATTTTGATAGCATGCAACCACGTCTTGTTCCTGAATTTACAGTGTATGTTCCCATATGTTCTCATACTAAATGTGGTGTGGTGGCTTTTGGTGGACTCCTTTTATCCAGTGAAAGAAGTTTTCACCTAGTTTGCTAAGAGTTTGTTTGCTTTTGTAATCATAAATTAGTTCTAAATTTTATGAAAGTTTTTTCTGCATCTTTTGAGAGAGCATGTAATGTATTATCTCCTTCAATCTGGTAGTTGTATTATCAGAAATTTTTGGGAAACTAGGGGTGCCTGAGTGGCTCAGTTGGTTGAACGTCCAACTTTAGCTCAGGTCATGATCTCACGGTTTGTGAGTTCAAGCCCCGTGTCGGGCTCTGTGCTGAGAGCTCGAAGCCTGGAGCCTGCTTCGGATTCTGTCTCCTTCTCTCTCTGCCTCTCCCCACTTGTGCTCTGTCTCTCTGTCTCTCAAAATAAATAAATGTAAACAAAAATTTTTTTTTAAAGAAATTTTTAGGAAACTAGTTTTAGTCTTCCCTGTTGGCTCTTGCTTTTGTTTGATTAGTTGTTCATGTGTTTGTACTTTTGGATTGTGAGTGCATCTTCAATAAGGCTTTATCTATGGGACTCTTATGTGGCCCAGATTGGGGTGTGTCCCAGAGATGTTTTGTATTTACTTCTAGCTGACTAGTGTGTATCACTTGCCTGGGACCACTTTAGTTTTGATTAATTTCTTGGACTATGTAGATTAGATACTTTTTTCCCCTCCTCCAAACTAGGTTGACACAGCTTTTATGTTATCTTCTATGTTGCTGGTTATTTTCTGTATCATTCTTTCCTGGGAGTATAGCTCTTCATGTTCTGTCTTTATGTAGAGGTTGCAGTCTTTCCTTTTTAGCTTCTTTGAACCCCAAGGCATTGTTTCTTATCTTACTTCCACCCATCCCCAAGACTGGCACCCTCCTCTTCTCTTTGGACTGCCATTGTGTTAGCTCTCAAGAGTATTTGTGTTTTCAGTTTGCTTTTCATTCTTGGTCCTTGGTCCATTCTGTTACTTTTTTTGGTGAAAACTGTTATGCATTTAAAATGGATGCATATTGGGGTGCCTGGGTGGCTCAGTTGGTTTAGCATCCGACTTCAGTTCAGGTCATGATCTTGCAGTCTGTGGATTCAAGCCCTGTGTCAGGCTCTGTGCTGGCAGCTCAGAGCCTGGACCCTGCTTCGGATTCTATGTCTCTCTCTCTCTCTCTCTCTCTCTGCCTGTCCCTTGCTCGTGTGTGCTTACTCTCTCTCTCTCTCAAAAATAAACATTAAAAAAATTAAAAATTAAAATGGATACATTTACATAGAATTTTACCCATATGTTTAGATGTTTTGCATTGGGAAAATTTGCAAGATCTCCTGTCTGCCAAGGTGCCAAGCAGGAAGCTCTTGTCCAAATTATTAGATGGACCTTGTTACTGTGGTGCTATCTTGTTGGTTTCTACTAGATAGCTTCTAGAGCTGTTAACCTGGCATCTTCTGGTGCTGTCCTACCTTCATGACTCTCGTATACCCAGTATTCAAGTACTCACTATCAGTAATTTCTTTGACGGATAGTAATTTTAGAGACTTTGGGGAGCAAAAGTATAATCCATAGAGAAGCTATAAAATAGCACACTTAATCTTGGGTTTTACTAATTCTGAAATTTGAAATGGAATGTATTTCATAGTTCTTGATCAAGGTAACAGCAACACTAAAGCAGCATTTGTAAAATGGCACAAGTTCTTTCCATACTTTTATGTTAGTGGCATTTTTTAGAAGCCTGTCCAAGCTCAAAATATGTAATTATTCTTATAATTTCAATATTTTATTTATTATAGAGAGTTTATAAATAACTACAGTTTGTATAGTACTAATATCAAGTCAAAAATATACATAGAAGCCTGCCTCGTATGTCATATCCAAACTAGTGTAAAAATAATGTTATGAACTTCATTAAGAGCAGGCACATTTGGAATGTGAAGAGGCTCACTTGTCAGAATTGTTTGTTGTGGAAGCTATTGTTTTTCGTTTGTTTTTTGTTTTTATCTTTAGTTAACGGGAGAGAAGATTAGGAGATTCCGGAACTCCTTGTGATGTGGAGGGTTCAGTAGTTTCTTGATTAGCTTGGCTGAGTGGCAGCTCTAGCCCTGCATTTGTAACTAGGCCAGTGCCACCATTGACTTAGCTGAGCCTTTCATTCAGCTCCCTGTGATGTGACAGTGAGTTGCACTCCTTCTTGTATGCTGTGGTGAGCAGGAGGGAAGCTTAGCTCCTCATCCTGTCCTTTTTCTATCACTTACTACCTTTCTGTTTTTCATGCATTTGTATTTTGCCCATGGTGCTGGGGCAATGTCCACTTGAGAACAAGCCACAAGAATGAGTAATAACTACTTGTTAAGTAAAAGACCAGAAGATTGGAACTTCCTTAACTTTGCCCAAACCCAGCCCTGGAGTGTGTCCTTGAGATTTGGCAGTTGTCTCTAGGTGTTCCACTTTTATTCTTCACTCTCAATCAACTAGATTATTCTTGGATGGTGGATGCCAACTTTTGTAGGTTGGCATAGTGAGTGCTGATGCGACAGAGGCTTGGTTTAATTCCAGGGCAGCCTCGCCCTGGTTAGAGAGCAACTGTGCAGGCCTAGACTGTACCCTTAACTGCACTAGGGTACATGAGTATCTTGGGCACCAGGGATCAAGTATGTTTAGTGTGATTAGGGAAGAAAATACATTGTAAATTTCCTAGTGGGACAGAAACATCATTTTTTTTTTTTTTGTATTAAGGGTATCATTTTATTTTTATTTATTTATTTATTTTTTCGGATAAATTATGAAATTTATTTATATTTCACCTTTTAAAAGCCAGAACATAACAAATTTCACTTTCTGGAAAGTCATCTTATTAGTAAGGGTATCATTTTAAATTATGATTAGATTTGATTTGGTATTTTTATTTACTCAAATGCTACAGACTTCTTTGGTGTCCCCAAATGACACTGTTATTGATTCTTTCTGTTTTGGAGTCAGATAGTCTTATGGCTTCTTGCTCTGCATCATTCTTTGAGGCATGTATATTGTATCACTTCCACAATGCCTGGCAGAATGTCTTTATTATGTCATACATAGGCTTTGGACCGAATTAATTGCTAGCCTTTCTGCCTTTTCTTTTGACCATTATTTCTACAAAATAACTATCAGCTACTTTTTTCTTTGAAGTATTTCCTCAAGCTTTATGTTCATCTCAGTCCGTGACCTTTATCCCCTCTATCATTATAGTATCTCATGGCCATAAGATTACTATGTGGATTATTTTGATCTCTTGTACCTCCAATATGGTGTAATGAAGTTGTGGCCTTGCCTCCATGGAATAAGCATCTTTTTCTGAAGAGTGATGAGTACATGGTTTGGTGTATGTACCCACACAAGCCATGTTGCAGTCTTTGAGAGATGGCCTTTCTTCCCAAGGGTTAATGTCCATTTTTACATCATTTCTGTTTACAGAGATGAGGTTTCCCTGCAGGTCCCCTTCTTACTTGCAAAATCTGTAGCCTGAGTTTTGTCCAGATTCCATATGCTTTTCCTCAAAGAATTATAGGAGTATTAGTTTGAAAGAAGAAGCTTTTTTTTCTACTTCACTATATTGGCTTTAGGTCAAGTACACACTCTTTTTCCTCCACCTGTTTTTGCTAATGTTCAGATGTCACTGTTTTTGTCAATATTCATGTCCAGTGTTAGACCAGAGAGAGACTTATAGGGCACGTTTACTTAAGTAACTGGTTCAGTGGTATGAATCTTAAGCTACTTATTTCTTTAATGCTGAAGTGTGTGAAGTGTGTGTGTGTGTAAGAGCCTAAGAAACTGGGCACAGGTTGAATAACCTTGGCCACAAAGTAACAGTGAAATATGTAATCTAGATAGATTACATAAGTCTCCTTAGAAGATTGTTCAGAATTGGGCCACATCTACACAAAGAAGGAGGACAAGCTGGTGAGTCCAATTTCTACCTGCTGGTGGGGTGCTGTTTGTTTATGACATTGACCAGACCTAGAGCCTTCCAGAGGGAACCCAGGTGAGACTTGCCTCAGAGATGATTCCAGTTCCTGCTGGGCTCCCGAGGAAGAGGGAGAGAGGCCTACCCCCTACCAAGAGGACATCCTGTCTGTGCATGAGGATGCTGGGAGGCTTAATTTAATTAGCCTTTTTAACCCTATGTTTTTTGTGTCTTAACGGAAAGGAAGTTTCATACTAATTTGTTACTAATTAACTATAGAGAATAGTCAGCTAGGTAATCCTTCAAATCTGTACTTTGAAAGAAGGTATTTTTATACTTGGTAAGTGTTTAAATCTTTGGAAAACTAGGAATAGATAATTTTATTCTCTTTTTCACTGTCTTTTAGAAGGTTGTTTATTTATTTTTGCCACTAAAGACTTCATTGGTGTATTTCCTAAAGACATTTTCTTATATAATCACAAAATAATTCTCAAGATCAGGAAATATAATATTGATATATACTATTGTCTAAACCATAGTCCATATTCCATTGCTTCAACTATTCTCAGTTCTGGCTTTTATAGCTATTTTCTTCCCCAGATCCAGGATCTCATCCAGGATCCCATGTTGCATTTAGTCTCCTCTAATCTGAAATTACTCTTCAAGAATTATTTTATGTATATGGTGGGGTATACACAGTTAGCCCCTGGATTCTTGTCTTCTAGTTCATATTCTGATCCTTACTTCCTCATGGCATTCTGGAGAAAGGTGCTGCCACCTTGAGAAAAAAGGGATTGTATTTGAATGGAACTCATTTTGATTCTTCTACATTTTGGTAGCTACTAATAGATTTGGCAGTCTAAGAGGGTGTGTTGGCCAAGGGAGGTATCTAATAACAGGTGATGGTTAGACTCTATATGTAATTTGAACTGCTTGCATTACTAATGATCCTCATTGGTTCTGCTAGTTTTTCTTTACTCTCATAATCAGTTTTTATTATCCGTTGGAAATATAGAAAATAATGCATATTTGATCGGTGGTTCTTTTCCTTTTTTGTGATTTGAGAGGTAAATGCAGTATGGATTCCCATTTACAAATCCCTGTGCCATTTAATAATTTAAGTCCACTGGAAATGTGACATTTAGTAGTTTAAAGGTGCAGGCTACCTCTTGCATTGAAGTAAATACCACAGTTTATTTTTGCACATGTGAAGTCAGGAAATAATAGATCTTCAGACTTTTTGTTGCACTTTTTACTATGGTTTGTCACTTAAATCTTTATGGCACCGGGATATTTCCCAGTACCAATAACCAATTCTCTGATTCTCCAGATACCAAATGGGTGTCCAACAATTCATTTCTGACACTATTCCAAGTTAGCAGAGACCTAAGGCTAAGGACTCAGTCCCATAAGACTTTCCCCTACTTCAGATGCCAGTTGTAAGTCCTTGGCTATCCATACTTCTGACTGACCATAAATCAGGGCTCCCATGACCCCCCTCCTTAGGCTCAATAATTTGCAAGAATGACTCACAGAACTCAGGAATATACTTATGTTTACTGGTTTATTTGAAAGGACACAGCTCAGAACAGCTAAGCGGAAGAGATGCATAGGGCAAAATATGGGGGAGGAGTGGCATAGAGTTCAATGCCTTTTCCAGTTGTGCCATTCTCCCAGCGTCTCAGTGTATTCACTGACCCAGAAGCTCTCTGAATCTCAGTGTTCAAGAGTTTTTATAGAACTTACTCTCCAGCTCCCCATCTCCCATCTTGGGAGGTTGGTGGGCAGGGCTGAAAGTGCCAGTCTTTTAGTCATGTGGTCTTTTTGGTGACCAGTGCCATCATGAGGCTGTCTAGGGGCTCTACCCTAAGTTATTTTGTTGGCACGGATTCAGCTGTGACCGAAAGAGGGCTCAGGGTAAACAGCAGAAGACACTCCTGTCACTCAGAAAATTCTAAGGGTTTGGGAGCTCTGCCAGGAACCAGGGAAAAGGACCAAATATATTTTTGTTTTGTACCAAAGGCACCATAGGAGTATGCACCTGACTAGTCTTACCATTCACTTTAGAACTGTGAAGAGTGGAGCCAGATGAGTTTACTTATATTGGTGTGCCTGGCTGGCTGGCTGGCTCAGCTGGTAGAGCATGTGACTCTATTTTTTTTTTTTAATGTTTATTCATTTTTGAGAGATGGAGAGAGACAGAGTGTGAGTAGGGGAGGGGCAGAGAGAGAGGGAGACAAAGAATCTAAAGCACACTCCAAGCTCTTAGCTGTCAGCACAGAGCCTGATGCGGGGCTCGAACCTATGGACGGTGAGATCTTGACCTGAGCTGAAGTCGGATGTTTAACTGACTGAGCCACCCAGGCGCCTGGAGTATGTGACTCTTGATCTCAGGATCGTGAGTTCAAGCCCCACGGTGGGTGGGGAGCCTACTTAAAAAAAAAAAAAAGCATAGAAACGTTTATGTCTTTAAGGAGCTTAGCTTAGCACACAGAGTGCCCAAGTTACTGGCAAAGCTAAATCAAAAACTTGAGTAAGCATGTAAATACAGTGATATTAGTATATCATATTTTTCCTATAGAATATTTTGAAAATATGCATGTATATCACAAAATAGTAGTTATCCATTAAAATTTTAGTTAATTGGTAGTAGATACCAATTTAGGAAAAACATAGTATGCAACCTGTATACCATGTAGTTATAACTATTTAAAAATGAATGACAACTGAAAATCTAAAGCAATCAACATCAACTCAGCAAATTAGTGGCTATTTGCATTATAGAAGGATTCATGTAGAGTTCCTGCTATAGTTTTATTTTTAAAAGTTTTGATTTATTGAAATGCTACTAGCACAGAGCTTTTCAGGACTGTATCTGGTACATAAGTTGACTAGATATGGAGAGATCTTCCCCAAAGTTGGTGATGAATGTTTGCAGGACTATGAAGGGCAAACCATCCCCTCTGTGCTCAGCTTGTGTTTGTCTGAGTTTGAAGACAACCAGCCTTGAGCTCCATGGCTCTGTGATAGTTAGAAACTCCTAAGAGAAAGGAAGAGCCTCAGAGAGCTGGGGCTTTGGGAACAGACTGGTCAGGGACAGTGGAGGTGGTTGTAGATAGAGGGAGTTGGAGAGATGAGACACTGGCCATGGTTTGGCTTCTCTCCAAGCCACTTCAGTCTTACCGTCTAGTAGATAAACCCGACCTGCTCTTAGGCTGATCTGCACTCAGGGCTGGTTTGGGCCTCAGCAAGCCTAGGGAAAGTAGGCCAAACATGCCCCCACCATGTAGATCCTTATCTCTGTCATCCTCACTTTAAGAATTGAGAGCTGTGTGGAAAGAGATACAGGGGTCACAAGTTGAATGGTAACATATTTAGCCAGAATTGCTTTTACTCTGTATTCAGAGATCCAGGGACCTTACTTTTATTTTTAATTTTAATTTTAATTTTTATTTTCATTTTTACTATTTTTTATTTTTTTACTGCCCTTAGATTATACTGATGGTTTAAAATGTACATGTGGCATGTGTGTGTGTGTGTGTGTGTGTGTGTGTGTGTGTGTGAGAGAGAGAGAGAGAGAGAGAGAGAGAGAGAGAGAGAGAAGAGAAGAGAAGAGAAGAGAGAGAAGAGAGGGAGAGAATTTTTCAGAGCCCAGATTCCTCTGGGGAACATTGGCTATGTCACATAGCCTTCTCACAGCCAAAGCTGTCACTGCTGCTTTAGTTCATATCTTACCAACTCAATTGTTTGCTGCCCTCCCTCCCCCCTTTTTTTCCATCTGACTCCATGGAGAATTAAATGAGCCTTTAATTTGCTCCTCTCAGCAGTGGTCTTCTAGAGTTTTACTCCTACTTATTCAAAATACCTGGGACTGACCCTGCAGGGATGCGCTGCTCAGTGACCTCTTGGATGAAGAACCTAAGTCAGGGAGCAAACACAAGAAACCTCAGCTCTTGGCCATTTTAAAGAGGTTGGGGATTATAGTAAAAGTAAAAATTTGACTTTTCAAATGTAGTATTAACTTTAGTCACTGAGAAAGTTTGCCCTTGATGCTGAATTACATCTATAAAATAACCTGTATACCATTAATATATCAGATTAATCTTGTACTTTTTTATCTGAATACAGTATGGAACTGTCCAGATATTTTTTGTTGTTCATGTAATGTGATTCTGTTTGTTACATTTTTTAAAATGCTAATTTTTCTTTATGATACCTGAAAATATGGACTCTAAGACTATAGATTTCAAACTATTTGGTCTCAGGATCCTTTTATACTCTTAAAAATTATTGAAGATCCCAAAAAGCTTTTGTTTATATGGGTTATAATGGTTAATCTTCACTGTATTAGAAATTAAAACAAATTAAAAATATCAATTTCTTTAAAAAGTAATAAACTTGGAGCACTTGGGTAGCTCACTCAGTTAAATGTCCAGCTCTTTTTAAATTTTTTAATTTATTTTATTTTATTTATTTTTTATTTTTTAAAATTTACATCCAAGTTAGTTAGCATATAGTGCAACAATGATTTCAGGAGTAGATTCCTTAATGCCCCTTACCCATTTAGCCCATCCCCCCTCCCACAACCCCTCCAGTAACCCTCTGTTTGTTCTCCTTATTTAAGAGTCTCTTACATTTTGTCCCCCTCCCTGTTTTATATTATTTTTACTTCCCTTCCCTTGTGTTCATCTGTTCTGTGTCTTAAAGACCTCATATGAGTGAAGTCATATGATATTTGTCTTCCTCTGACTAATTTTGCTTAGCATAATACCCTCTGGTTCCATCCACATTGTTGCAAATGGCAAGGTTTCATTCTTTTTGATTGCCGAGTAATACTCCATTGTGTGTATATACCATGTCTTCTTTATCCATTCATCCGTCAATGGACATTTGGGCTCTTTCCATACTTCGGCTGTTGTTGATAGTGCTGCTGTAAACATTAGGGTGCATGTGTCCCTTCGAAACAGCATACTTGTATGCCTTGGATAAATGCCTAGTCGTGCAATTGCTGGGTCGTAGGGTAGTTCTATTTTTAATTTTTTGAGGAATCTCCATACGTTTTCCAGAGTGGCTGCACCAGTTTGCATTCCCACCAGCAGTGCAAAACAGATCGATCCTCTTTCTCCACATCCTCGCCCACATCTGTTGTTGCCCGAGTTGTTAATGTTAGCCATTCTGACAGGTGTGAGGTGGTATCTCATTGTGGCTTTGATTTGTATTTTCCTGAAGATGAGTGATGTTGAGCATTTTTTCATGTGTCAGTCGGCCATCTGGATGTCTTCTTTGGAGAAGTGTCTATTCATGTCTTTTGCCCATTTCTTCACTGGATTATTTGTTATTTGGGTGTTGAGTTGGATAAGTTCTTTATAGATTTTGGATACTGACCCTTTATCTGATATGTCCTTTGCAAATATCTTTTCCCATTCCGTCGGGTGCCTTTTAGTTTTGCTGATTGTTTCCTTCACTGTGCAGAAGCTTTTTCTTTTGATGAGGTCCCAGTAGTTCATTTTTGCTTTTGTTTCCCTTGCCTCCGGAGACGTGTTGAGTAAGAAGTTGCTGCAGCCGAGATCAAAGAGGGTTTTTCCTGCTTTCTCCTCGAGGATTTTGATGGCTTCCTGTCTTACTTTTAGGTCTTTCATCCATTTTGAGTTTATTTTTGTGTATGGTGTAAGAAAGTGGTCGAGGTTCATTCTTCTGCATGTCGCTGTCCAGTTTTCCCAGCAGCACTTGCTGAAGAGACTGTCTTTATTCCACTGGATATTCTTTCCTGCTTTGTCAAAGATTAGTTGGCTATACGTTTGTGGGTCCATTTCTGGGTTCTCTGTTCTGTTCCATTGATCTGAGTGTCTGTTTTTGTGCCAGTACCATACTGTCTTGATGATAACAGCTTTGTAGTACAGCTTGAAGTCCACCAACTCTTGATTTTAGCTCAGGTCATGATCTAATGGTTCGTGACACTGAGCTCTGTGCTGACAGAAGCATTCTTGGGATTCTCTCTCCCTCCCTCTCTGCCCCTTCCTCTCACTCTCTCTCAAAATAAATAAACATTAAAAACAATTAAAATAATAAGTTCAATATGTATTAAATAATTTTTAATGAAAAATAATTGTTTTCCAAAAGAAAAAAATTAGAAGAGTTGAATTGTTTGACACATTTGAAAATTTGAAAATGTCTGATTGAATAGAGATAGCTAGATCCTCAGATCTGCTTCTACATGTAATTTGTTGTCACTTATTGTTTTGTTAATTCACTGTATGGTAGAAGTAGATGAAGAAGGCAGGTGGAAAATGGATGAGTGTTTTAATAGCCTTTTCAGGTAATTGTGGGTATTCTTTAATACTGTATCTAAACTCTGACAAGTGGTAGTTTCTTCAAGGTTAATTGTAATATGGAATTCGAAACCACATCCAGGAACTTCTTGTATTCTATTACATTAAAATCCATTGGTCTGTCTTGCACTTCGGATGGTTCTTTAACCCATGTATGATTTTGACTTTGTGGCTCCCTTGAAAGTGTCTTCAGGACCCCAGGGGTCCCTGGACCATCCTTTGAGAACTGCTGTCTTAGAATCTGGAAGGGATCTTGAAGATGAACTAGAGTCCATCTCTCTCCTGGCTAGGATAAGAGGGGTAATGGAAGCTGAGGGAGAACTGATTTGACCAAGGTCATGCAGCTAGTTTCCCATAGAGCTATGGCTAGAATTTAGGGTTTTGTTTTGTTTTGTTTTGTTTTGTTTTGTTTTGTTTTCTCTTTTAAGAGAGACAGAGACAGCTTGAGAGGGGGAGGGGCAGAGAGAGAGGGAGAGAGAGAATCCCAAGCAGGCTTTGCACTGTCAGCACAGAACCTGATATGGGGCTCAAACCCACACACCATGAGATCATGACCTGAGCCGAAACCCAAGAATCAGACGCTTAACCACTGAGCCACCTAGGCATCCCTGGAATTAAGATTTCTTGACTGATTCTGTAAACATGGCTCCAGTGCCTCTGTTGTGCTTTGTGCTGAATCCCTGGGCCTGGCCCCACTGCATTGCCTTTTGGGGAGAGTTGTCTCCTGTGGCTTTCCTCCTTAGAGCCCTGAATGTTTTGTTCACCTTCTTTTCCTTATTTTGTCTTAATTAAGCTCCACATTGCCAAAAGTCTCATTAATAAAATATTTCAAGCTGTGTCACTTTCTAGCTCTGTACCTGCTTTGTGTGTATTAAATGTGTTCTTAAGTGACTGAAAGGTTATTAAAAGGCATTTGGACTACATGTATGCATTGGGCTTTTGTCTTGCCCAGGAAAGGTGTTTTGAAATAATTTCAGAGATCCACAGTTGATCTCTCAGCAGACTGGAAGAATCTTGTTGATACCCTGTGAGTACTGGAAATGGACTGAACTCTTTTTTTAAAAAGTCTTTGAATTATATAAATTGCTTGACTAATGTGTTTCTTTGAAGTGTTGCCTAAAGTTTTAGACTGAATGTTTTCATGCTTTTAAGACTTCATACCCCTTGCAAATTAGCATAAATGCATGGTTTTGTTTATACTCTTAATGGAAAAGGAAGTGTACATGGCACTCACTGTGGAATTGCTTTGAGATAATTTGAGGAAATTTAATACAACTCAAGGTTACCAAAATTAATGAGGACATGGCAGTTTGGAATGGTTTCTTTTATATCAAACATAGCATCAGGATGCTGCCGAGGACCTCTGAAATTGCATGGGCTGCCCCACAGTGGTGAGGCAGTATGTGCCCACAGTTCTGTGATTTTAGTGTGCACTCTCCAAGCATGGTCTGCTTTGTGAACAAAGGCTTTGCTAGTATGTGTGTGTGTCTTTGTGTTTTTCTCTCCTGTGTATTCTCCTCCCCAGGGGTGTGTCTTAGGGCTGTGTCCGCATGATTAATTTCACTGATTCTTAGCCAGGCACCACTCTATAGACAGGTGACATTGTTTTTGAACTTAGCAGGGCAGAGGAACCAAATTTTCCTTTACTCTCAAGGCTGTAAGGGGCTGGCCTGGGATTGGCTGTGGGTTTCTTCATAACTATATATAGTCTCTTTTAGCAAACACAATATATTAAACTGTAGACCTTAACATATTACTTAGGGATTGGATATTTACTTTTCAGAGTGATTCTTTTTAGAGTTTCTTTAAATAGCTAGTTCTCTAGTTTCATTAAGATAGAAGTTGATTCCCAGAATTTGCTTTGTAGGAATACAGGTCCTCATTAAGGTGTAGCACACCCATAATCACTCTCCTAGCGCTCCTCTTCCCTGGAGGTTGAGGCAGTGTTTCACATGGGCTGAGGAGCAAATGAGGGAGATACATTTTTTCCTTATCACCTTTTTCCTCACCTCTAACAGTTCTACTGAGAGCTGATTTCTTGAATCAGGCTGTCTGTGTTTGAAAGGCTGTGCCCACATGGAAGTGTTTGTATGTGTGGATACCCTTACAGACAGAATGTAATTGACTGTGCTGCTGCCCCCCAAGGTTAACTATTCCTCTGACATTTTCCCTTTGTTGCTTTTTTTTGTTTTTGGTTTTTGATGTTTATTTGTTTTGAGAGAGCGTGCATGCATGTGCATAAGCAGGGGAGGGGCAGAGAGAAAGGGAGAGAGAGAGTCCTAAGCAGGCTCCATGCTGTAAGCCCAGAGGCTGAACCGTGAGATCATGACCTGAGCTGAGATCAAGGGTCAGACACTTAACCAACTGAGCCACCTGGGCATCCCTGTTGCTTTTTTGAAGGAGATCAGTAACAGCAAAACCTGCCCTTTGAGTCGTTGGTATGATTTTGAAGAGTGGAGAAAATTCATTTGTGTCATCTCTGTAAAGAAATTTTAGTGGCTCTTGCAAGGTAGGGAAAGAGAATAACCAAATTTGGTGGGATTTAAGAAATCTATCACTCTCCACTTTATTCTGTTATGGGCATCTGATGGCCTGGGTACTATTTTATTTTTAAATAATTTTATTTTTTTATTTTAACATTTATTTATTTTTGAGAGACAGAGACAGAGCGCGAGCAGGGGAGGGGCAGAGAGAGAGAGGGAGACACAGAATCTGAAGTAGGCTCCATGCTCTGAGCTATCAGCACAGAGCCTAATGTGGGGCTTGAACCCACAAACCGCAAGATCATGACCTGAGCTGAGGTCAGACACTTAACTGACTGAGCCACCCAGGTACCCCTGGCCTGGGTACTATTTTAAAATGTCCTGTACTTAAAATGTTTTGAGTAGGGGCCTGGACCAATGTCTCAAATTCTAGTAGTATGTGTGGTTGTTGATTTTTTTTTTTAAGTGTTTTTTTATTTTTGAGAGAGAGACAGAGCTTGAGTGGGGTAAGGACAGAGAGGGAGGGAGGGAGATACAGAATCCGAAGGCTTTGAGGTGTCAGCACAGAGCCCGATGCAGGGCTCAAACTCACAAACTGTGAGATCATGACCTGAGCTGAAGTCGTGTGCTTGACTGACTGAGCCACCCAGGCGCCCCTGGTTGTTGATGTTTAATTGATATTTGCTTCTATCTATTAGGAGCTTGGGACTGAGGTTATTTTGAAGATGTTTGTTAACTAGGTTTACAGGAGGCTTCTCATTATTATTGTTTACCTCTAAGTGATTGTCATTCTTCCACAACCACACAATTTCTTCTCTGAAATGACAGACATTCAGATTACATTAAGGTACTTGCTAATTAAAAATTGTCTTCTAAAAGCCACTCCATAATCAACCAAACACACTGTAAGCAAAACACTTATCTCAAGCAGTCTAGGATGAACCAGAGGGGTTATGCTGATTATAAACATTGACTTCCACATACAGAGTAGCTGCTGTTGAGTTATCATCATTACTCATCTTCAGAATAATTTTCATTTCCAAAGCTGCTGACATCTAATTGATTTACTACTTCCTTTCAAAACCTAATGAACTTAAAGATATAGGATAGTTATTCCCTGAGAAATTTGGAATTTGTCACTCAGTGAATGGTGACTCAGCATTAGTTATATTAATTTGTATTTGTGGAACGCCTTTTTCCCCTGTGCCTTAATACACTTTGTGCGTGTTTTGGAAGTGCGTTATTAATGCAAAAATTTTAATTTTATTACTAAATCATTTCATAGATTTTTTTTTTTGGTTTCATTGTCTTGAGAGGCTAAGTGCATGACCCACCAGGACACATACACACTCATAATTCCTGTGGCTTTGAACTAAACAGTCTTGAACTTAAATTCTAGCTTTCTAGAACTCTAAAGGATCCAGTTTACTTCATTTTGTTTCAGGAGGACATAAAAATTCTGTTTCAAATTGTGTCTGGACCTTAATAAGAGATTTCAGTTCTGCAATAGTTTTTGTGTTGAATAATTAGAGACTTGTATTTTAGTTTTTATTTTGGGAGATGGGAGGAATTTTAGGATAACCTGATTGTGGATGTGGTTGTCTGTAGCAGTTTGTCGTATAAAAGATTATTTATTTTGTGTTCTTCCTCCACATTTTATTATGAAAAATTTGAAATATACAGAAAAATGGAAAGAATTGGTCAGTGAATCTTTAACATTTTGCTATATTTGCTTTATCTCAGAGCAGTCTTTACCTTGTTTTTGTCCCCCTCAAGAAGAAATGACTTTTATAGCTGATAGTAAAGTAGACCAAGTGAGAGCAAAAGAGTGAGACAGACAGACATGCACAGTGCCTGGCACATAGAAGAGTTAATAGAGCAAGTTGGCAAATGAGGGAGCAAACGTGAATGAATGAATTGATCTAAATAGGACGTGCTTCCAGCTCCAGGCCACAAAGAAACAGTTCTCAGCTAAATACCTGCCCTTAGGGATTTACTGTTTGGTCTGAAGGTGAGAAACCGCAGAAGGCAAACCACTTTGCCAGGTAACCCATGTGAAGGCTTCAGTGAAGGTCAGCATAGTCAAGCATGGCTATTGGAGTTCAGAAGCAGGAATATGATCCCAGAAGACTGGGGCAGTTGACCAAGACTTCTTGGAAGAAATGGAGCTGGAATTGGGCTAAGAGGTAGGACAGAACCTGAGAGCAGAGATGGGCGCAGGGGCATTCTGGCCCATGGGGAGCCTGAGGTTCCCCACACACTTGGGAGGAGTGGGAGTGTGCTAAACAGCCAGCTGCCTGCTGGAAGCCTTCTATTCAGGTGGTTAGAGAGTGGACTGCCTTCTGGGTAGTGCTCCAAGGCAGGACCTGGCCCTGCTCTAGGCAGTACCCACTCACTCCCTGTTCCTTGAGTACTCCCAGTTACTCTCACTCCTGGGCTCTGCCCTTGCTGCTCACTCTCCATAGAACACACTCTCCCCAGATGTCTGTGTGTCTCCCTCTTCTTCTGGCCTCTGTTCAATGAGAACTTCTCCTTGATCTCTTTCTGGCATGCACCAGCTTCTTAGCACTGCCCAACATGTTTCCTACTGTGTCCCCAAAGCCTAGTATAGTGCCTGTGATTATATATCTATAATGTGTATTTGTATATGTATGGATAAATAGAAATATAGAGAGTTGATGCTCAGGAAGTTGAAGGAATGAACAAATGGTAATTCTGAGGCATAGAGTGTGTTTGGTCACTTTAAGATATTTTCATGTCCAAGCAGCTAAGAGAAACTTGAGCTTCTCAGGGTTAGTGCACTTGTGAGGAAGGTGGAGATTCGGGTATGGTTAGCTTGCCCTTCCAGGGCATTCATCCTTGGCATTTTCTCTTTGAAAGAATCCTGTTCCTAAGTGAAGCCCTTGGTGATTCTGATGACTCTTTTCTTTCTTTCAGGACCCCTGCAGTGTACCATGAGTCGGTAATGCCCACTGAAGACCTCTGGGAGCCATGTCAGACGAATCCGCCTCAGGGAGCGATCCAGACCTGGACCCGGACGTGGAGCTGGAGGATGCGGAAGAGGAGGAGGAGGAGGAGGAAGTGGCAGTGGAGGAGCACGGCAGGGATGACGCGGAAGACCTACTGGATGGTGAGTGGCTCTACTGAGTGACATGGGTTGTCTTTTCTTTTCTTTTCTTCTAGTGGATTTTTTGCTGGAAGAGCATGGTATTTCCAGTTGGATTTCTTAGGTCATCTATTGTGAGAAGGCAGACACTGGTTGCATAGCAACAATTAACTCATATGCTCTTTCTCAGGAAGTGAATTGTTGTTCCTCTATCTAGGCCTCACTTTAGTGCTGGAAGAACCTTTAGCATTTAACTCATCTTTGACAGACATGTGGATTCAGATTCAAAGATTTGAGAGTAGAGCATACTTGCCCGAGTCATGGAGAAATCAGTAGCAGAGTCCTTGTGGCAAGACTTTGTGGTCTGGGGGTCATGGATTCATCAGATGGCTACAGGCAGGTGTGGGGGTAACCGTGAGTTTCCTGAAATTATATGCACAATTCTGCTTGTATGGACATGAGGGGATTACCTAGGGAGAGATTCTCAGATGAAAGGTACACAACTCCGGAAAGCTTATTGCATCTCCTGTGGTGCTGCTCTGCCTTCCAACCATTTCTAGTGACTATAGATTGCTTCTGATGGGGGAGAACTGCACCTTCATAGCTGGTAGACCCCCTCTGGACTCCTGTTTGGCTCAACCCTTCCTTTGCCCCCAACTTGTTGAAGTGGCATTGACTTTTTCTTCTCTAGTCCACTGTGAGATCATCTGGCTAGCCATAGAGCTTCTCAGTTCATTCCAGCCTTGCATGGCATAGGATGGAGTTGTTTGCAAGCTTCCTGTAAACTGAGGAATAAAGTTTTTGTCTGTTGTTTATAACAGACCACACTAGTAGAACTAGGAAAATGTGCTACTATTCTTCTCCAGATTCTAGGAGAATGAACATCAATTCTGTTTCTTTGCTGCTGGTATTGTCTTCAGTTCTCATTCATCCTGACAGTTGTCACGTGGTTCAGGGATCAGTTTTTCCTCATTTATACTGTTTAGGTAGTCTCTGCCCTATTTCCACTTCACCTCTGGCAGGGAAATTACCATTTTATTTATTTATTTTTCCTGATATCATTTGCTGTCCACTGTAATTCAGTTGGAGTCTCCCAAGATGGTACTGTAGTTCCTTTCTATATAAAGTAGAATAAGTAGAAATAATGGAAGATAGTGTGTGCTGGCACGGTATACCATCATACTGTCTTGCTTTGGTCTCATGGTTCTTAAGATGGCATTAGAGTGCCCCTGGTATCTGCATCACTTTTTGCTTTTTATCATTTGGGTTCTCAGAATTATATTTCAGCTACCCCCTAGATTCATGTCAGGTTTAGATTGGATTTTAGATGTTGCTGGTGGGTATAATGGATATATACACACAGTTTTCCCTCTTGGCTTCTTGGAATTCTGGTTTCCTTGTTCGGTTCTTAATTATTAAGACAAAACAAAACATATCCTTCTGTGCACTTTATTATTTATTTAGAAGCGGCAAGATTTTTTAAAATTATTTTTTAATGTTTATTAAAAAATTGTTTTTAATGTTTATTTGAGAGAGAGAGAGACAGACAGACAGACAGACAGTGGGAGCAAAGTAGGGGCAGAGAGAGGGAGACACAGAATCCAAAGCACGCTCCAGGCTCTGAGCTGACAGTACAGAGCCTGATGCAGGGCTCAAACTCAGAAACCGCAAGATCATGACCCGAGCTGAAGTCGGGTGCTTAACCAACTGAACCACCCAGGTGCCCCTAGAAGTGGTGAGAATTTAATTGTCATTTGTCACAGCTGTGTAACTGGAGGTTTTTTTTTTGTTTGTTTGTTTTTACTATTTATACAACTCTCAGATGAAACAATTTTTTAAAAATTTGAAATGACTTATTTTTATTGCCTTTAAAGTTCCGAGTGTTAAAGTGTTTGGTGGGTACTTTTTCTCTTGCCTTGCCAGGGTTATCTAACTTCTTGGAATTTGATTAAGTATCCTTTTGATATTTCACTGTAGTGTTAGAGCTGTGCTCACCCAGGCACTCCCAAATGGAAGTGATACTTGTGTTACTTGTGGCAATTCTGCCCCTGTTTTAGAGCTCACAGTTTTCCTGGTTCTCTCATTTTGAACACTATGAAATTTTGTTGAAACATCTGAGACCTGCCTGTCTGTTCAGTCTTGCCTTTCCTGCCTTGGCTTGCTGGTCATCTCACAACCTTAATGGGTAGAGCGGCCCGCTATTCTAAAATTAGGAATAGCTATGAATAGTCTTAGCTGGTATAGTGTGATGTGGCCTTTTGTGGTCTTGGAGCAGTCTTTCTCAACCTGGGATGATTTTACCTCCCAGGGGACAATTTACAACGTCTGAAAACAGTTTTGATTGTCACGACTTCTGGGAGGTGGGGGGGGAATGCTACTGGCATCTTGTGGGCAGAGACCAGGGATGCTGCTAAACATCCTACATTGCACAGGACAGCTCCGTCCTACACACAGTTATTGTGGCCAAATATCAATAGTGCTGAGATTGAGAAACACTTTCAAAAAAGAAATTATTACTTCAGCTTTTTTTATTTGAAGTTTCATCTCTATTGGATAACAATAACTCACTTTTATAGTGCTTCTTCATCGTTTACACAAACATCTGAACGATCGTACTAACCTTTTCAAAGAACTGTCTTTTGGCTTTGTTGATTCTCTTGATTTGTGTATGTTTTCTTTGTAATTTCTACCTATAATAATCTTCCTTCTACTTCTAGCAGTACTTTCAAACTTCTTAAGAATGTGCTTACCATTTTTTCCTAATAAAAACAATCAAAATTATAAATTTCCCTCTAAGTACTGCTTTAGTCCATCCCCTCACAAACATTTTGACATACTTTATCCTACTTTATCTTGATAATCCTATCTGTTAGGCAGAGCAGATACATTTTAGGGATGAGGAAACTGAGGCTCAGAAAGGCAAATGGCTTACTCAGTATAACTTTATAAGAAAGTGGCGGAGCTGGGCCTTTGGTTTCCCAAGTGGTACTCCTTTTTCAAATCCATGTTGCTTCTGAGACTATAGATTCATATCATTCCCTACCTGTAATGGGTTGCTTTCTCTCTTAGTTTGTACTTTAAGGAAAGAAGTTGATTGGTAATACTGTTGACTAGAGATGAGAGAACAATTAGAATAGCATGAGTAATGGCAAAGTAGAAGGGCAAGTATGGCATATGCTAGAGAATGGTGAACTATCTTGTTTGATGTAGAATTGGACACATTAGGGGGATGACCAGAGTGAGACTGGAGCGGTGGCCTGGAATCAGGTTAGGAAGGAGTTTAGAATTTGTTTTATAGGCAGCATGGAATTGACGGAAGTTTTTACTGGGGAGCATTCATTAAACCTTTGATTTTTAGGAATGTTGTTTTAGCAGCATGAAGAAGAGATGGCCTATTAGATGGTGAAGACCAACTAGGTCTGTGTTAGAACTTTACAGAAAGGATTAATGAGGATTTGAACTGTTTGGATCAGTTGACCTACACAGGAGTATTAAATGGTCAGATTTGTAACAGTGGAATTTATAGGACTTGGTGACTTACTTGATGTGTGAGGCAGGTTGAAGATGGAATAGGTAAAGCCTGGGAAGATAATGAAATCTTTACAAAGGTGGGAAGAATGGTATAGGGAGTGGGGGAATTAGAGATGTAGCTTTGCTACATTAAATTGGGGCATTATCTCCTCCTTGATACTGACCTTTGAACGTTGACTTGTGGGGTAGTAGTCTGAGAATAAGGAGACTTTGGCTCTTGGGGAGTAGCACCATGATTTTGTCTTTAAAAAGGTAGAGAGAAAACAGTGCTTTCCATTTCTAACACATTAGGAGCTCATGGCATGTTGTGAAACATTTTTGATTGGTTTTTGTTTCCCCTGTTTGTTTTTTTTCTTTTTCTTTTAGAGAGAAAGAGCAAGAGAGCGAGAGAACATGTGCATGAATGGGGGAGAAGGGCAGAGAGAGGGAGAATCTCAAGCAGGCTCCATGCTCAGCATGGAACCTGACATGGGGCTCAATTCCCTGACCCTGGGATCATGACCTGAACTGAAATCAAGAGCATACCCTCAACTGACTGAGCCAACCCAGGCGTCCCTCATTCCCCTGTTTTTCTTTTCTCCAGATGTCTGTGTTGAGTTTTCTCTATTCTCTTGGAATGGTGGGAGAAGTTGGATGTCAGCACCTTACGGGGTCTCTGATTATCAAAGGTAGAGGTTCAAAACCTGGTGCCTCTGGGAATTGGCTTTCCTCATGCAAAATGTTTTTCTGGTTCAGTATTTTCTTCTAGCTCAGCTTCAGGTCCAATGTCTTGCCCCAGATAAAGTACTTAGAAATATTTAGATGAAGGGAACTCCTAGAATAATCTAGTCTTTACAAAAAAAGCTCATTTTCAGTTGCTGCTTAATGTGTATTCCAGTGGATGTATAAGTGTCGCACAGCTGGTATCTGTCACAGAGTCCTATGTTTACATGGCTTTGTAAAAAGATCTTTCTTTGCCTTGGTGGTTCATTAGCACATTTGTTTTCCTCAGCATCACTCCACTGTAAGCCTTCAGTGCAACTGTAAGTGATGGAGTTTAGACCAAGAGATATTTTCAAGGGTTTTCCTGTCTATACAAATGGCAAAGATCTTAACATCTGTTTCCCCAAGGTAGCTTCTTGTCCTCTTGCAGCAGGGAGACAGGGAGAAAAATAGCAAGAAACCTGGTCCTGAATATGCACTAGTGGTTGGGTGGGTGGAGGGGATGCTTAAAATTTAAACTATTAACAAGGACTTCATGTGTTTCTTATTAACATTCATCTGGATTAATGGATCCAATTCCTGATTTCACTTGTTCTCCAAGTGAATAATGAATCTTAGTTTAAAAAAAAATTTTTTTTTAAGTTTATTTATTTTGAGAGAGACGGAGACAGCATGAGTGGTGGAAGGGCACCTAGAGAGGGAGAGAGAAAATCCCAAGTGGGCTCCACACTGCCAGTACAGAGCCCAATGTGGGGCTTGAACCCACAAAGCAGTGAGATCATGACCTGCGCCAAAACCAAGAGTCGGACGCTTAACCAACTGAGTCACCCAGGCACCCCTGAATCTTAGTTAATAATATGATTCCCCTTTCCATTACCACTTGCACTTCTTTTAGGCTACCTTTATTCTTGTGAAATATTTGCAAGGAAAAGCCAGATGTCCCATTTCTTTCCTACAGTATTTTTACTCTATTACCTCTGCCAGTTTCTCTGGTCTTTGCTTGGTTCTCCAGGAGGATTCTGGGGCCACCACCACTCTTTTCTTCTGAGAGCATTCTACTCATCCAAGCTGTTTGGCCCATGTTGTGAACAGCCTCATTAACCTAACACAAGAGTAGGGTTTTTCTAATGGAATATTACTAGAAAACAAACCAAAGCCCCAGCCAGAAAGTGCAGACTTAAAGAACTTATTTGTTACTCTAAGAATGATTGCTTGCCAAAGGGTTTCATTTCCAAACTCATTTCCTCAGGCCGTGGTAGGCATACTGGGAGTTTATGAAGCTTCAGGATGAACATGACAAACCTTGTTGGAGTGCCGGCTTTATCAGGAGATAGGTGGAGTGGTGTTGGGGGTTGGGGGTTAGTACTTTGGTAAGGAATTTTAAAAAATTGTAATAAAAATTAGGCATAGAAAATAATTCATATGCATTTTTAAGGTAAAATAAGATTTTTTTTTTTTCCAAATAAATTTCAGAGTTTAGAATTTTGGATCGTGCCATGAGAGTCCCCAAGGGATAAGAACGTTTTCTGCAGACATTCAGGACTCGTCAGTGGAAAAGTTTGAGAGGCCCTGGCTTAAGTTAATCAAGATCTGGACACAGACTGCCTTGATGGGCACATCTTTTTAGAACATGAAGGCCTTCTTTTTTTGTTGTTTTATTCTTGTCTGTTTTACATGGCATATCAGGATACTGAGATCCTGGAACTGGAGCTAGATATGTTCCTTCTGGAACCTGCTTCATAGCCATCTTATTGACAGAAAGCTAACCTCCTGAATATCAACTTTGGCCTCAGGCTGACCTCCTTCACCTTAGACCACTGAGTAGGGAAAGCTGATCTTCTCAACCTCTGGATATCTGCCTTTCCTGCAGAGAGTTTGCTTTGTGCTTTTTCACTGACCCCTTTCTATTTGTCCTCTTTGCTTACAATGTAAAGAATTAGGGGTAAAGTGTTCTAGGCAGAGGGCCAGAGCAAAGGCCCTGGTGTGGGAACGAATTTGCTGTTTAAGAATCAGGAACATAGAGGCCATGGTGGCTGGAGCGTAGAGAATAGAGGCCAGAGTGGTCTGGGATGAGATAGGGAGGGCCTGAGCATGTAGGGCCAGCGGTAGCAGTTTGAGATATACCCAAACCCTGGTTTTATTCGTTTGGGTTCTAACATGCTTTTTCAGATTCTCACTGCGAGTTCTGGACATATCATTAAACAGTAGCAGTCTGCAGGAAAAGTCATGCTCTCTGAGCAGCTGGAAGTGGAAGAGGTGTAGGGGAGCTTCCAGAAATTTGAACTAAGATCAGAGTGGGTGGGGTGATTTCAGCAATCTAATGGGAACTCTAACCAATGTTTTCTCCCTCCAATGGAAGCCCCTAGGGCCCTTCAGAAGGCAGCATAGTCTATGGAGTTGTAGTTTTCACCATTTTTTATGACCTTTCTGTTACATTAGACATTCTTAGTTTAAGCCTAGATTTCTTCCTTTTCTAAGAATAGTTTTTAAAGGAAATATTTATTTATTTTGAGAGACGGAGCGTGCACATGTGCACTCCCGTGTGAACCAGGGAGGGGCAGAGACAGAGGGAGAGAGAGAATCCTAAGAAGGCTTGGCGCTCTTGGTGCAGAGCCCAGCACAGGGCTCAATCGGATGAACCGTGAGACCATGACCTGAGCCGAAATCAAGAGACGATGCTTAACTGACTGAGCCACCCAGGCATTCCTAGATCCATTTTTTAAAATTTAGTGTGATAGAATCCATTCCTGTTGTTCATTTTAATACTCAAATTGTCCTGGGTTTGGCTAGTGGGAGCCCATTTCAGCTGACTTCAGTATTCCTTTGACATGTTCCCTACAATTTGCGAGCACTTCCTTTTCTTTCTGGTACAATGGTGTTCCAAGCCTAGCTTGTATCTTCTCTGTTCTGACCTGGGAATTGGCCTTTTCTCCAAACTCCTGGTTTCTTTTAGAGGGAAATGGTATTTAGAAACCAAGATCTGGGCTATACATATGCTCATTACTTCTAGGATATCATTGATTGTTGGCTCTTTTGGTCTCTAGAGCTAGGAAATACATTTATTTAAAAAATTGTGTTCAGGGACGTCTGGGTGGCAGTTAAGCATCTGACTTCAGCTCAGGTCATAATCTCGTGGCTCGTGGGTTTGAGCCCTGCATTGGGCTCTGTGCTGACACGGTGAAGCCTGCTTCAGATCCTCTGTCTCCCTCTCTCTCTGCCCCTCCTCATTCATTCTCTTATTCTCTCTCTCTCTCTCTCTCTCTCTCTCAAAAATAAAAAAAATAAAACTTAAAAAAATAAATTAAAAATTGTGTTCATAACAGTGCTCTTAATTTTACTCCTTCTCCCATTCCTTATCTGTATCTCCCTTTTCACCCGGTGAGAACCTGGTTCCCAGTAGCATCACGGTATTTATTCATTTGTTCAATTGTACAGTGCACTCAAAATAGTTTCAGATATCCACTACAAACAGTAAGTCTAAAGTTCAAGATTATTTTTGCAATTTTTTTTCCTTTTAATATATCTCACTTAAGCTGCATAGACAGAGTACTATATTGTCAAAAAGTTTACTTGGATTTTTTTTGTTTGTTTTTCCAGCTTATCAAGGTTTAATTGTATACTGTGTATATACCCTTAAAACTATCATCAAGTTAGTGAGCATATTTGTCACCCCTGAAAGTTTCCTTATCCCCTTTTGAAGTCCTTCCCTCCCCTCCCTGCCTTCCAACCCTGTCTCTAGTGAACCATTGATCTGCTTTCTGCCCTTACTGATTAGTTTATATTTTATAGAATTTTGGTATAAATGAAACCACATAGTGGTTTTGTTAACGAAGTGGATATGGATTATGTGAAAGAAAGAAGGTAAGGATCAGTCCCAAAGTTTTTGGATTGAACAGCTTGAAGATGCCATTTTCTGAGCTTGGAAAGACTGGGGGAGAGGCACAGAATGGGGACAGACAGAAGTGTAGTTTTAGAGACATGTTAAGTTTGACATGTCTTATGGCTCCAAGCTAAGATGTTGAGAAGGCAGTTAGTTAGATTACTGAGTTGAAGTTCAGAAGAGAAGTCTACATTGAAGATAAAAACATGGGCTATATCTGTATATAAATGGTACTTATGACATGGGACAGGATGAGATCATCCCAGGAATAAGAGAAGTAATCTGAGTGACTAAGCACTGGACACTCAGCAGTGGGGAGGGTGATAAAGAGGGTCTAGGAAAGAAAACTGAGAAGAAATGGCCACTGACGTAGTAGGAGACCCAAGAGAAAAGTGCTATGGTGGCTTAAGAAAAAAAACAGTTTCAAGGAGGAAGTGATCAACTTCGTTAGTTAAAGGCTAGCAATAACTAGGGTAGTATGAGGAGTAAGAATTGACTGCTGGATATTTGTAGTATTTGCAAATCAATCAACATGATACATCACATTAATAAGAGAAAGGATAAAAACCTTATCATCATTTCAATAGATGCAGAAAACGCATTTGACAAAGTAGAATATTCATTCATGATAGAAACCCTCAAGGAAGTAGGTTTAGAGGGAGCATACCTCAACATAATAAAGGCCTTGTATGTAAAACTCACAGTTAACATCATCAGTGGGGAAAAACTGAGAGCTTTTTCCCTAAGGTCAGGAACAAGACAAAGATGTCTACTCTCACCACTTTTGTTCAACATAGTACCGGAAGTCCTAGCCATAGCAGTCAGACAACAAAAAGAAATAAAAGGAATCTACATCAGTAAGGAAGAAGTAAAACTTACATTATTTGCAGATGACATAATACTATATATAGAAAACCCTAAATACTCTACCAAAAAACTACTAGAACTGATAAATGAATTCAGTAAGGTCACAGGATACAAAATCAATATACAGAAATCTGTTTCATTTGTATACACTAATAATGAAGCAGCAGAAAGAGGAATTAAGAAAATCCCATTTACAATTGTACAGAAAAAAAAAAAAGTAGCCTAGGAATAAACTTAACCAAAGAGGTGAAAGACCTGTACTCTGAAAACTATGAAATATTGATGAAAGAAATTGAAGACGACAAAAAGAAATGGAAAGGCATTCTGTGCTCATGGATCAGAAGAACAAATATTGTTAAAATGTCTATACTACCCCAAACAATCCACAGATTTCATGCAATCCCTCTGAAAACACCAACAGCATTTTTCACAGGACTAGAACAAATAATCCTGAAATTTGTATGGAACCAAGAAAGACCTCAAACAACCAAAGCAGGCTTGAAAAAGAAAATAATTTGAGGTATCACAATTTCAGACCTCAAGTTATATTACAAAGCTATAGTAATCAAAACAGTATGGTAATGGAACAAAAAATAGACACACATATCAATAGAAAGAATAGAAAGCCCAGAAATAAATGCACAATTGTATGGTCAATTAATCTTTGACAAAGGAGGAAAGAATATACAATGGGAAAAAGACAGTCTTTTCAACAAATGGTGTTAGGAAAATTGGACAGCTACATTCAAAAGAATGAAACTGGACCACTTTCTTATACCATACACAAAAACAAATTTTAAATGGATTAAAGACCTAAATGTGAAACCTGAAACCATAAAAATCCCAGAAGAGAACACAGGCAGTAATTTCTCTGACATTGGTTGTAGCAACATCTTTCTAGATGTATCTACTGAGGCAAGGGAAACAAAAGCTAAAATAAATTATTGGGACTACATCAAAATAAAAATCGTCTGCCCAACAGGGGTGCCTGGGTGGCTCAGTCAGTTAAGTGTCTGATTCTGTTTTGGCTCAGGTCATGATCTCTCATGGGTTCAAGCCCTGCATCAGGCTCTGTGCTGATGGCATGGAGCCTGCTTGGTATTCTTTCTCCCTCTCTCTCTGCCCCTCCCCTGCTCTCTCTCTCTCTCTCTCTCTCTCTCTCTCTCTCTCTCTCTCTCTCAAAATAGATAAATAAACTTACAAAAAAAATTTTTTTAAAAAGATCTTTTGTACAACAAAGGAACCAACCAACAAAACTGAAAGACAATCTACTGACTGGGAAAAGAAATTTGTAAATGATATATCTGATAAAGTGTTAGTACCCAAAGTATATAAAGAACTTATACAACTCAACACAATAATAATAATAATAATAATAATAATAATAATAATAATAGTAATAAAAAAATGGGTAGAAGAGATGAATAGACATTTCTTCAAAGAAGACATCCAGATGGCCAAGATGCTTAACATCACTCATCATCGGGGAAATGCAAATTAAAACCACAATGAGATATCACCCCACACCTGTCATAATGGCTAAAATGAAAAACACAAGAAACAAGTGTCAACAAGGATGTGTAGAAAAAGGAACCCTCGTGCACTGTTGCTGGAAATGCAAACTGGTACAGTCACTGTGGAAGACAGTATGGCGGTTCCTCAAAAAATTAGAGAACTACCCTATGATCCAAGAATTGAACTACTGGGTATTTACCCAAAAAATAGAAAAGCACTGGCTCAAAAAGATACATGGATCCTTTGTTTATTGCAGCATCACTTACAATGGCGGCAGCCCCTGGGGCGCCTGGGTGGCTCAGTCGGTTAAGCGGCCGACTTCGGCTCAGGTCACGATCTCACACTCCGTGAGTTTGAGCCCCGCGTCGGGCTCTGTGCTGACCGCTCAGAGCCTGGAGCCTGTTTCAGATTCTGTGTCTCCCTCTCTCTCTGCCCCTCCCCCGTTCATGCTCTGTCTCTCTCTGTCTCAAAAATAAATAAACGTTAAAAAAAAAAAAATTAAAGGGGCGCCTGGGTGGCGCAGTCGGTTAAGCGTCCGACTTCAGCCAGGTCACGATCTCGCGGTCCGTGAGTTCGAGCCCCGCGTCGGGCTCAGGGCTGATGGCTCAGAGCCTGGAGCCTGTTTCCGATTCTGTGTCTCCCTCTCTCTGCCCCTCCCCCGTTCATGCTCTGTCTCTCTCTGTCCCAAAAATAAATAAACGTTGAAAAAAAAAAAAAATTAAAAAAAAACAATGGCAGCAGCCCAAGTGTTCATCAGTAGATGAATGAATAAAGAGGATGTAATGTGTATACACACACATACATACAATGGAATATTATTCAGCCACAAAAAGAACAAAATCTTGCCATTTGTAATAACATGGATGGATCTAGAAATATAATGCTAAGCAAAATAAGCCAGTCAGAGAAAGACAAATATTATATTATTTCATTCATGTGGAATTTAAGAAACAAGACAAAAGAAAAAAAAAGACACAAACAAAAAAACAGACTCTTAACTATAGAGAACAAACTGATGGTTGCCAGAGGGGATGTGGTTGGGGGCATAGGTGAAATAGGTGAAGGGGACTAATAATACACTTATCTTGATGAGCACTGAATAATATATGGAATTGTTGAATCACTGTAATGTACACCTAAAACTGATATAACGCTGTTAATTACACTGGAGTTAAAAGAGAATTGGCTGTCAGATTTAGCAGTGTGGGCGTTCTTGGTGACCTTGATGAGCATTTCAGTGCCATGATGGGGCTAAAATAAGAACAGGTGGAGAGGAATTGGAGACCCTAAGAATAGACAAGTTTTTTGAGGGGTTTTGCTATACAAGGAAACAAAAAGAAGAAGCAATAAATGAGGGGGTATTTGAGGTCAAGGAAAGGCTTTTTTAGGGGTGCCTGAGTGGTTCACTTGGTTGAGCATCTGACTCCTGATTTCGGCTCAGGTCATGATCTCGCAGTTCATGGGATCCAGCTCCATGTTAGGCTCTGTGCTGACAGTGTGGAGCCTGCTTGGGATTCTCTATCTCTCCCTCCCTCTCTCTCAAATAAATCTAAAAAACATTAAAAATAAAAAGAAAGGCTTTTTTAAAAGTTAAAAAGTTTTATCCTTCTAACTTTTTGCCAGTGGGGCTTATCAGGTAGGGAGGGAGAAATGGATGATACAGTATAGTTGGGGGCAGTCCATACTGGCTCAAGCCAAGACCTGGGAAAAATCCTTTACCTCAGCATGTTAGTGTGTAATAGAAAGGAACACCCCTCAGGGCAAGGTAATCATCTTCCTCTAAATTTTTGTATCTTGGGCAAGACCTTGCTGAGCCTTCAGGTTCACTTCTGCAAGATGAAATTCTGCAACCTGAACTCTAGATCTGTTGTTTTCTCATTCTGGATGAAGACGTGGAAGTATGGGCATGTTTTTAGGAACAAAGAGGAATCACCAAAGTGGAGAAAAGGGCTGTGAATCTGCATGGAAGGCCAGTTTAGCCATGTGACTTGAATGCAAGACAGACAGTATAAATAGCTCTCTATTGCATTTTAGCATTTTTTTCTCAACTTAGATGACCAGCACCAGTCCTTAAATTACAGATTCACGACAGATCTTTTTATTCTGTATTTGTTTTATCCTCTTCCCTTCCCCAGAAAGTTGTATCACCTCTTCCTGAGACAAGTTGGATATCTGTTGTTGGACTGATTTTTTAGAGTAGCCTAAATCAAGAATTTAGGGTGACTTCTTACTAGAAATAAAGTAGTGCCAATTTTGCAACCATTTCCTGTCCTTTTCTGTGTGCCAGGCTTAAAGACACAAAGGTGCAGAGTTCGGGTGTGCTGGGGGCAGAAGATTGTTTGTAAATCTGCGGCAGGAAAGTGTGTCAGATGTTGACCCAGTTGTTCAGAGTGACTTTGTAGGACCTTCAACCCTCTTTCCCAATAATCCAGGGGGTGGGAACTTCTGACTGTGAGTTTAATTTGCATTTCCCTGATTATTTAAGATGTTAGGCTTTTTCTATATGCTTATGACCATTTTCAGTCTTGTAAAGTGTCTGAACACATTTTTTGGAACATTTTTCTTTCCTTTCATCTATTTCTTATTGATTGGAATTCTTCATATTCTGGTTATGAGTCTTATTGGGTACACACACACACACACACACATACACACACACACCTTTTCCTTCTATATTGCTTGGTTTTTCACTTTTAATTGTGTTTTGTGGGGCTTATTTTGCAGTTTTATGCTCCTTTTTATATTGTATTTTTGATGAATAGATGTTTTAATTATAATGAAATCAAATTTATTTTTACCCTTTATGTTTAGTGCTTTAGTGCTTTCCCAAGGTCATGAAGATATTGTTATTTTTTAGAAGCTTTAAATGTTTTACCTTCACATTTAGGTCAGTGATCCATCGTGAATTGATTTTTGTATGGTGTGAGGTAGGGGTCAAGGTTCATCCTTCTCATTTCCAAATATGATTATCTAATTGATTCAGCATTCTGCATTGCATTTTCCTGTACCTTTTGTTATAAACTGAGGCACAGTACATACATAGCTGTCTCTGAACTCTATTTTTTTTCCACATAACTTTCAGGGAAATGGGAATAGAGGGAAAATTATGCAGTGTGGTGGCTAAGAGCATGAACTCTGGAGACAGATCAGTCACCTAGGTTTAGATCCTATCTTTACTACTTAATGGCTTTTTGAGCAAATTTCCTTATCTGTAAAATGGGAATAATGGTAGCACTATCTACTTAATAGGGCTGTTTTGAGGACTGAATGAGTTAATGTTTATAGTATTTGTAATGGCCTTGGACATGACTGGGGATGCAGTGCATGGGATCCAAATCTAGTAGGGCTCACTGCAGACCTGGTGCTGGGCCTGTAGCTATTCACCAGCTACTTTGTCTGCCCTGACTTCACAGTTCCCAGCAATCCTCCTGAAGGAGTGTCTTTAAGTGTTTTGTAAATTGTATTCTGAAGTCTTATAGTAGTCTTTGGTCCAATTTAGAGTACAGAAGCAGGATGTGCCAGGTTTGAATAAAATTCCCCAAACAGCGTACCAAGAGAGAAAGCATCAGTTACTAACCTTGTCTCCCCAGATATATTGACAGGCACTGCATCCTAACAATGTTGAGCACATGCTGAAATAAAAATAAAAAGGAAGAAACCTAGAGATGGTCTTCTATAGGCTTTTAGGCAGAGACCTGAAAGAGAATATGGGTTACAATTAAATTAGAATCTAACACATCCCTGTTAGATAAGGAAATGAGAAAAGAGGGACACAGCATCTGCAAAGGCCCAGAGCCTCTGAGAGCACCATGCTTTTGAGGCTAGAGAACATGGAACTGAGAGTGGGTGGGTGGAGGGAGGTTTTTGGTAGTCAGGTAGTGAGCTAGCAATCAGGAAAGGCATGAAGGATTTCAGATTTTATCCTAAGAGCAGAAGGGATAGTTTTAAAGTGTTTTAAAAGATCCTGGGTGGGTGGAGACTGTGACTAGAACGGATTCACAAAGCTCACTCTTTCTGCAGTGTGGATTGCAGGGAGGCAGGGAGACTCTGGAGGCCAGAGCAAGAATCCAGACCAGGTAGTACAGTGGTGTGGAGAGAAGAAGAGAGGGATATTTAGGTAACTTCTTAGGGCACAGAATTCATGACTGAATATGAGGAGATGAGAGAAAGCTAGAATGAATGAGGCTTTTTTCCCTTGATGGTCACTGAGTGTGGTGGAGGTCTAAAGAGTTGCTACTCTGTGGGGTGTGGGATGCTGGGAGAGCTACTACGGAATGCTCTTCCACTATAGAGACTTTGTGCTTATGTTCTTAGCCACTCTTCTTTTAATTGTCCCCTTCACCCATTAGGAAGCAAGGCTGTTGTGTAATGTGCTCCTGGATAAGTACATATTTTCTTTGCATTTTCTACAGCCCCAAGGAAAAGGTTTGTTGTTTTATTTTTATTTCTTAAATTAAATGTAACTAATTAATTAATTTTTAAGTAATCCCTGCACCCAACATGGGGCTCAGACTCATGATCCCAAGATCAACAGTCTCATGGTCTACTGACTGAACCAGCCAGGCATCCTTGTTGTTTTATTTTTAATATGATCAGCCAGAAAGGGCCTTACCAGTCTTTCTTTGATCAGAGCAACTCTCTAACCTTTTGCATTCATGGAGTTAACATTTAAGGTTCCAGCCAATGAGACTATTCCGAGAGTCTGTAATCTGCACTAGTTTATTATTTTGCCAGGGCATGACTTTTAATGATGCTCTCTTCAGGTTGGGGTGTGGAGAGTGAGTCCTGTCCTGTCCTGTCCTCCAGAGCATCTGCTCCTCAACCTACCCTGTTCTCTGCTCTCAGATCAGAAATTCTGACGGGATTGTTTAAATGTTTCAGTTGTACATGAATGCATTTTGTGGAAGAAATTATGTGCTGTAGCAGTATTCTCTAATTTGGGCATTTTGCAAAGGTATCTTCTCTCTTGCCTCCTGTGCTTTCCCTTCACGATGTCTGTTGTGAAGTCTGATTTGATGCTTTGCTTGTGAAACCCTACTCTTTGTTCACAGCCTTTTCTCACCTAATGAATCCTTCTGGGAATTTGAGGTTTTATTTTTTGTGGTTGGTAGCCTCAATACATCAAAATGTTCATGAGTAGAATGAAAAAGTAAAAGTTCTGTTGATTGACCTTCCCCCACCTCCTCCCTGCAATACAGATCCCTAGCACACTTTTGTTTGTCCATTGGACCAGCTTTACTGTCTTCTAGGTTAACAGACACAAGTAACACATTTTGAAGGATTATCACCTTAGTGTGTGTACACAAGTCCTCTCTCAAAAGACACAGAATGAGCTTTTGCTATTTCTTTTTGCTCATTCCCTCTTAAAAGAGGCAGCACTTAATGCCATCCTAGTTTCCTCTTGCTTGTTGTGGACACCCTTACATGGGAGTCCTAGTGGAGTTTGCATGTTATGGAAAGATTTGTATGTTATTCTGTGCTTCTGCCACCATTTAAAGTGGGTTTGCAGGCAGGAGGATGGGTGTGGGGTTTTGCCAGCCTGAGATCCAGAGGGAGGGGCAACAGTTCCCCAAGGCCATAAACAGGCTTATTCTCTTCATTCTTCTTTTAAAACCCCCACTTTGATGATGCTGAGATCCTGTTTTCCCCTCTTACACTCAGCTGTCAGGCTCAGTGGGGATGCCTGGAGATTGCTTTCTAGCCTCCTTGAGAGAGGCTGCCAATTGGAGTCCTCACAGAAGAGCAGGAAGCCCAGCATGGACTGACATGTCCCTTGAACCAGCTCCAGTCTTGACTCTTCTCTCTGGTTATATAACATCAAGCAGCTGCAGCTTCCAGAACCACTTTATTCCTTATAGTGCTGAATGGCAGGTGGAGGAAGCACTGACCCTTTAGTGATCCTGAAGTTTCCAGGAATAATTTGCTTGAGTATTTAATTCTATTTTTATTTCTCCCATGTTTGCATCACTCATACTTTGGGAAGTAAGCAAGGCAATAGTCCATTGCTTCAGTCCTCCCACTAAGGTCCTTAGCCTAGTCCCTATTTATTGATTGATTTATTTATTTAGGGTGATGTTTTTTAAATTTTTTATTATTTTTAAAAGTATTTATTTAATTTTTTATTTTAACGTTTATTTATTTATTTTGGGAGAGAGAGAGCACAAGCGGGGAAGGGACAGAGAGAAGGAGAAAGAGAATCCCAAGCAGGCTCCGTGCTGTCAGTGCAGAGACCCACGCGGAGCTGGTTCTCACAAACCATGAGATCATGACCTGAGCCAAAATTAAGATTTGGTCACTCAACCAACTAGGCCACTCAGGCACCCCGAAGTTTTTTTTTTTTTTTTTTTTAATGTTTCATTTGTTTTTGAGAGAGATAGTGCAAGCTGGGAAGAGGCAGAGAAGCAGGGGACAGAGGATCTGAAGCTCAACTGACTGAGCCCCCCAGGCACCCCTCACATAATCTTTTTTAAAAATCTTTATTAGACAGTTAAGAGACCTTTGGAAGTAAAATTACAAGGGAAAATTTTGAGGAAAGAGTGGCCAGTCTATTATCACTCGAGACCTTTAGCAGATCTGGAAGGAAGAGCTCTCCCCACCCCAGGCAGCTGACTGAAGATCGCAAGGTGCCATGGTCACCAGGTGCCTTGGGTCATATGTTGCTCTTGGATGGGCTGCAGCTGTTTCCAGATAGGATTCAGCTCTTCAACTTTGCCTGCTGGGTAGTGGGGTTTCCCTCCCTTAATGTGTTAAAATGGCTAGGTATCGTGTTGCTTCTGGAATTCTGGGGGATGGAAGGATGGGGTAAATCAGGCTGAGTATATATGATCAGCATTAATGTTTAGCATGGAGACTTCAGTTAAGGAGGGGAAAAAATTAGTGTGAGTTTTCTCATGGCTGATGGAATAATAAAGTTGAGTGATTGGAGTAAGTGTGGGAATACTTCAAGAACCAGCCTACATTTCTGAAGTAATGCTTTCGGTTTTGACTACTGTAGGCGATGAAGTTTTTCAGATTTGTAAGTATTCTTTATTACACTTACAACTCCTTTGCTATTTATTTTATAAGTAGCATCTAGTCTGTGGCTTATCTCTTAACATTGTTGATAGTGTTCTTTGTTGTAAAAAAAAATCTGTAATTTTATTGTAGTCACTTTAAGCTTTTCCATTGTTCAGTGGTCATTTATTTCATGGGTGGAAAAGAGGCATATTTTAAAGATTGGAATGTGGTTTTCATCAACATCTTTGTTCTTAAGTGTTTATTTTGAGAGGGGGGTGTGGAGAAAGCATGAGCAGGGGAGGGGCAGAGAGAGAGGGAGAGAGAAAAATCCCAACCAGGCTCCTTGCCATCAGCACAGAGCCCAATGCGCGGCTCAAACCCACAAACTGTGAAATCATGACCTAAGCGGAAATCAAGAGTCAGACGCCCAACCGAGCCACCCAGGCACCCCTCATTTTTTTTTTTTTAAGGATGCCTTGTGAAGAGCAGAAGTTTTTAATTTTGATGAAGCACTTTTATCATTTTTTTCGCTTGTGGTTCAAGCTTTTTGTATCCTGCTTAAGAAATCTTTACTTACCCTAGGGGTGCCTGGGTGGCTCAGTTAGTCGAGTGTCTGACTTCACCTCAGGTCATGATCTCACAGTTCATGGTTTCGAGCCCTGCATGAAGCTCTGTGCTGACAGCTTGGAGCCTGGAGCCTGCTTCGGATTCTGTGTCTCCCTCTCTCTCTGTCCCTCCCCTACTCTCACTCTTTCTTTCTTTCAAAAATAAACATTAAAAAAAAAAAAAAGAAAAGAAATCTTTACTAACCCTAAAGTTGCGAATATTTTCTACTACATTTTCTGCTAGAAGTTTTATAGTTTAAGCTTTTATATTTAGGCCTTGATCCATTTTGAATTATTGTTTATGTATCATATGTAATGAGGTGAGAATTGTATCTGTTGCAAATGGTGTGTAGGAAAGATTATCTTTCTCCATTGAATTACTTTTAATTACCTTTACAAAGAATCAATTGACTATAAATGTGTGGTCTAATTCTGGACTGTATTATATTAATTACTATGTTTATCCCTAGGCAAAATCATAATTACTGTAGTTTCAATCAGATAGTACAAGAATTCCAACTTCATTGTTGTCTTAAAAAATTATTTTGATTACTGTAGGACTTTTGCATTTTCATAAGAATTTTAGACTTCTGTCCATTTCAGTTGCAGATAGTGGCCACAGTTAAAATAGCAAAGTGGAAGCTACATTGCCTTTTATGCTAGCCTTGGAAGTTATAGTGTCACTTCTGTCTTATTCTTTTGGTTATAAGCAAGTCATAAGCCCACCCAGATTCAAGAGAAAAAGATTAGAATTTATTTCTCAATAGGAGGAGGATCAGGGTCAAACTGTAGGAAAGCATTGGGATGAAAGATATTGTTACATTCATCTTTGGAAAAAAGACTGCCACATTCCAGCCTCTGGCCACAGTAATTCACATCATCCCACATGCAAAATACACTGCCCCCTTTCCTCAAGACCCTCAAAGTTTCATTCCATTTCAGCATCAGTTTATAGTCCAAGATCTTGTCATCTAACTCAGATCCATGTGTGAATGTGGCTTTTAGTTGTAGTTTCTTGAATTCACTCCCTAAGTACAGTTTCTCTTATCTGAAGACTTTTTTCTAAGTCTTTTGTTTAACAGAGATCTTCTAGGCATGCCTGCAAAATCTTTAGGAGGCTTTTAGTCTGTTTGAAAAGGTCTATGAGGCACTACTTTAAATATTTCTGAAATCATAACAAAGGATCTTACAGGTCTACCCTGGATTTGATATCAATTTTCCATGTTACTACTGGTGATAGAGTTGCTAAACTGTCTGAAACAGTGTTTCTTTTCCTTTAGCTTTCTGTAACATTTTCCTTTAAGCCTTCATCAATAATCTCCTTGAGACCCTTTGGGCTTTTATGACCAGTTTCCTTATGACCCTTCCAGCTTCTTCTCACCACTTAACACCAAACGCAAAACCATACTCTAATTTTTTATTGATTTGTTTATTCTTATTTACCCCAAGTACCAAGTTCCTGTTTCAGTTACTAATACTGTGTCATAAATTTCCCCAAAACTTAAATGATTTAAAACAATAACATTTATTATTTCTTTTGGTTGCTGCTTGGCTGACAGTCTAACATCTAGGCCATCTAGATTTCCCTCCTTCCCTCCCTTCCTGTCTGCCTTCCTTCCTTTCTTTTTCAATTTTTTTAAAGTAAGCTCTACCCCCAGTGTGGGGCTGAAACTCACCACTCCAAGATCAAGAGTTGCAAGCTCTACTGACTGAGCCAGACAGGTGCCCCTAGATTTCTTCCGATTGAATTTTTCTTGACTATGGATACTTTCCTGTTTCTTTGCATATCTGGTGATTTTTGAGTAAATAAAATGGTCTTTGTGCATAATATATTGTAGAGGCTCTGCATTCTTGTTCATTCTAATTTTCACAGGCAGCTCAGTTACTGATTGATCCATCACCTTGAACTTATGAAGCCTTGGTTTTATGCCATTTTGGTACCAATCTGTGAAAAGCCCAAGATGTTTTCCAATCTAATTTGGTAGGACTCAATCTCTAAATTCTCTCTTCTTGCAGACCTTGTCAGGGCTTGGTTTTAGGCTTTGTTAGGGAGGATCCAGTATATAGGTCTTACTGTAGAATGTGGTTCATACTCTTAGGGACAGCCTTTCTTTTGTCTCAGCAGGATGGCAGGGGTGTTATATAAAATGTTAATGACATCTTTAAACTCTGGCAAGTCTACAACTCCCCAATTCCCCTGGCATTGCTCTTCCCCTAGCACTGCTAGGCTTCTAATATCTCTATGCTGCTCTCACTGTGGTCAGATACATACTCTGAATGATTTCACTTGTTTGAAATTTGTTGAGGTTTGCTTTATGGTGCAGTATATGGACAATTTTGATAAATGATGCATGAGCTGTTGAAAACAATGTGTGTTTTGTCATTGTTGAGTGAAGTGTTCTAAATATGTTTGTTAATTCAGGTTTGTTGTTTCATTCAGTTCTTGTATAGCCTTACTGGTGTTTTTGTCTGTTGGCTCATATTCTTGAAAGAGACTTGTTAGTCTCTCATTATGATTGTAGATTTCTGTATTTCTTCTTTCAGTTTTGTCAGTTTTAATGTATTTTGACACTAAGGTGTTGTGTGTATACAGAATTGATATTGTTATATTTTCTTTGTACAATGACCTTTTGTCATTATGAAACATCCCTTTTTATTTCTAGTAATGCTTCTTACCCTAATGTCTCTTTCACCTGATTTAGTATAGATAGATATGTCAGCTTTTGATTAGTGTTTATTAGTGTTTATTCTTTTACTTTTTTTTTTTTTTTTTGGTCTATTCTTTTACTTTCAACTTTTTCTCTGTTCTTATTTGTTTTTCATGCTTGCACCAGTTAGTTGGGTTTTGTTTTTTTTGATTCAGTCTGACAGTTTTAGTCTTTTAATTGAAATATTTAGTCAATTTATAGTTTATGTAATTATTGATAGAGTTGTGTTAAAATTTATCATCTTGATGTTTATTTTCTTTTTTTTTTTTTATTTATATATGAAATTTATTGTCAAATTGGTTTCCATACAACACCCAGTGCTCATCCCAAAAGGTGCCCTCCTCAGTACCCATCACCCACCCTCTCCTCCCTCCCACCCCCCATCAACCCTTAGTTTGTTCTCAGTTCTCAACAGTCTCTTATGCTTTGGCTCTCTCCCACTCTAACCTCTTTTTTTTTTTTTTTTTGTTCCCCTCCCCCATGGGTTTCTCTTAAGTTTCTCAGGATCCACTTAAGAGTGAAACCATATGGTATCTGTCTTTCTCTGTATGGCTTATTTCACTTAGCATCACACTCTCCAGTTCCATCCACGTTGCTACAAAAGGCCATATTTCATTTTTTCTCATTGCCACGTAGTACTCCATTGTGTATATAAACCACAATTTCTTTATCCATTCATCAGTTGATGGACATTTAGGCTCTTTCCATAATTTGGCTATTGTTGAGAGTGCTGCTATGAACATTGGGGTACAAGTGCCCCTATGCATCAGTACTCCTGTGTCCCTTGGATAAATTCCTAGCAGTGCTATTGCTGGGTCATAGGGTAGGTCTATTTTTAATTTTCTGAGGAACCTCCACACTGCTTTCCAGAGCGGCTGCACCAATTTGCATTCCCACCAACAGTGCAAGAGGGTTCCCGTTTCTCCACATCCTCTCCAGCATCTATAGTCTCCTGATTTGTTCATTTTGGCCACTCTGACTGGCGTGAGGTGATATCTGAGTGTGGTTTTGATTTGTATTTCCCTGATAAGGAGCGACGCTGAACATCTTTTCATGTGCCTGTTGGCCATCCAGATATCTTCTTTAGAGAAGTGTCTATTCATGTTTTCTGCCCATTTCTTCACTGGGTTATTTGCTTTTCGGGTGTGGAGTTTGGTGAGCTCTTTATAGATTTTGGATACTAGCCCTTTGTCCGATATGTCATTTGCAAATATCTTTTCCCATTCCGTTGGTTGCCTTTTAGTTTTGTTGGTTGTTTCCTTTGCTGTGCAGAAGCTTTTTATCTTCATAAGGTCCCAGGAATTCACTTTTGCTTTTAATTCCCTTGCCTTTGGGGATGTGTCGAGTAAGAGATTGCTACGGCTGAGGTCAGAGAGGTCTTTTCCTGCTTTCTCCTCTAAGGTGTTGATGGTTTCCTGTCTCACATTCAGGTCCTTTATCCATTTTGAGTTTATTTTTGTGAATGGTGTGAGAAAGTGGTCTAGTTTCAACCTTCTGCATGTTGCTGTCCAGTTCTCCCAGCACCATTTGTTAAAGAGACTGTCTTTTTTCCATTGGATGTTCTTTCCTGCTTTGTCAAAGATGAGTTGGCCGTACGTTTGTGGGTCTAGTTCCGGGGTTTCTATTCTATTCCATTGGTCTATGTGTCTGTTTTGGTGCCAATACCATGCTGTCTTGATGATGACAGCTTTGTAGTAGAGGCTAAAGTCTGGGATTGTGATGCCTCCTGCTTTGGTCTTCTTCTTCAAAATTACTTTGGCTATTCGGGGCCTTTTGTGGTTCCATATGAATTTTAGGATTGCTTGTTCTAGTTTCGAGAAGAATGCTGGTGCAATTTTGATTGGGATTGCATTGAATGTGTAGATATCTTTGGGTAGTATTGACATTTTGACAATATTTATTCTTCCAATCCATGAGCAGGGAATGTCTTTCCATTTCTTTAAATCTTCTTCAATTACCTTCATAAGCTTTCTATAGTTTTCAGCATACAGATCCTTTACATCTTTGGTTAGATTGATTCCTAGGTATTTTATGCTTCTTGGTGCAATTGTGAATGGGATCAGTTTCTTGATTTGTCTTTCTGTTGCTTCATTGTTAGTGTATAAGAATGCAACTGATTTCTGTACATTGATTTTGTATCCTGCAACTTTGCTGAATTCATGTATCAGTTCTAGCAGACTTTTGGTGGAGTCTATCGGATTTTCCATGTATAATATCATGTCATCTGCAAAGAGCGAAAGCTTGACTTCATCTTTGCCAATTTTGACGCCTTTGATTTCCTTTTGTTGTCTGATTGCTGATGCTAGAACTTCCAGCACTATGTTAAACAACAGCGGTGAGAGTGGGCATCCCTGTCGTGTTCCTGATCTCAGGGAAAAAGCTCTCAGTTTTTCCCCGTTGAGGATGATGTTAGCTGTGGGCTTTTCATAAATGGCTTTTATGATCTTTAAGTATGTTCCTTCTATCCCGACTTTCTCAAGAGTTTTTATTAAGAAAGGGTGCTGGATTTTGTCAAAGGCCTTTTCTGCATCGATTGACAGGATCATATGGTTCTTCTCTTTTTTTTTGTTAATGTGATGTATCACGTTGATTGATTTGCGAATGTTGAACCAGCCCTGCATCCCAGGAATGAATCCCACTTGATCACGGTGAATAATTCTTTTTATATGCCGTTGAATTCGATTTGCTAGTATCTTATTGAGAATTTTGGCATCCATATTCATCAGGGATATTGGCCTGTAGTTCTCTTTTTTTACTGGGTCTCTGTCTGGTTTAGGAATCAAAGTAATACTGGCTTCATAGAATGAGTCTGGAAGTTTTCCTTCCCTTTCTATTTCTTGGAATAGCTTGAGAAGGATAGGTATTATCTCTGCTTTAAACGTCTGGTAGAACTCCCCTGGGAAGCCATCTGGTCCTGGACTCTTATTTGTTGGGAGATTTTTGATAACCGATTCAATTTCTTCGCTGGTGATGGGTCTGTTCAAGCTTTCTATTTCCTCCTGATTGAGTTTTGGAAGAGTGTGGGTGTTCAGGAATTTGTCCATTTCTTCTAGGTTGTCCAATTTGTTGGCAAATAATTTTTCATAGTATTCCCTGATAATTGTTTGTATCTCTGAGGGATTGGTTGTAATAATTCCATTTTCATTCATGATTTTATCTATTTGGGTCATCTCCCTTTTCTTTTTGAGAAGCCTGGCTAGAGGTTTGTCAATTTTGTTTATTTTTTCAAAAAACCAACTCTTGGTTTCATTGATCTGCTCTACAGTTTTTTTAGATTCTATATTGTTTATTTCTGCTCTGATCTTTATTATTTCTCTTCTTCTGCTGGGTTTAGGCTGCCTTTGCTGTTCTGCTTCTATTTCCTTTAGGTGTGCTGTTAGATTTTGTATTTGGGATTTTTCTTGTTTCTTGAGATAGGCCTGGATTGCAATGTATTTTCCTCTCAGGACTGCCTTTGTTGCGTCCCAAAGCGTTTGGATTGTTGTATTTTCATTTTCGTTTGTTTCCATATATTTTTTAATTTCTTCTCTAATTGCCTGGTTGACCCACTCATTCGTTAGTAGGGTGTTCTTTAACCTCCATGCTTTTGGAGGTTTTCCAGACTTTTTTCTGTGGTTGATTTCAAGCTTCATAGCGTTGTGGTCTGAAAGTATGCATGGTATGATTTCAATTCTTGTAAACTTATGAAGGGCTGTTTTGTGACCCAGTATATGATCTATCTTGGAGAATGTTCCATGTGCACTCGAGAAGAAAGTATATTCTGTTGCTTTGGGATGCAGAGTTCTAAATATATCTGTCAAGTCCATCTGATCCAATGTCTCATTCAGGGCCCTTGTTTCTTTATTGACCGTGTGTCTAGATGATCTATCCATTTCTGTAAGTGGGGTGTTAAAGTCCCCTGCAATTACCACATTCTTATCAATAAGGTTGCTTGTGTTTATGAGTAATTGTTTTATATATTTGGGCGCTCCGGTATTCGGCGCATAGACATTTATAATTGTTAGCTCTTCCTGATGGATAGACCCTGTCACTATTATATAATGTCCTTCTTCATCTCTTGTTACAGCCTTTAATTTAAAGTCTAGTTTGTCTGATATAAGTATGGCTACTCCAGCTTTCTTTTGGCTTCCAGTAGCATGATAAATAGTTCTCCATCCCCTCACTCTCAATCTAAAGGTGTCCTCAGGTCTAAAATGAGTCTCTTGTAGACAGCAAATAGATGGGTCTTGTTTTTTTATCCATTCTGATACCCTATGTCTTTTGGTTGGCGCATTTAATCCATTTACATTCAGTGTTATTATAGAAAGATATGGGTTTAGAGTCATTGTGATGTCTGTATGTTTTATGCTTGTAGTGATGTCTCTGGTACTTTGTCTCACAGGGTCCCCCTTAGGATCTCTTGTAGGGCTGGTTTAGTGGTGACAAATTCCTTCAGTTTTTGTTTGTTTGGGAAGACCTTTATCTCTCCTTCTATTCTAAATGACAGACTTGCTGGATAAAGGATTCTCGGCTGCATATTTTTTCTGTCTAGCACACTGAAAATCTCGTGCCAATTCTTTCTGGCCTGCCAAGTTTCAAAAGAGAGATCAGTCACGAGTCTTATAGGTCTCCCTTTATATGTGAGGGCACGTTTACCCCTTGCTGCTTTCAGAATTTTCTCTTTATCCTTGTATTTTGCCAGTTTCACTATGATATGTCGTGCAGAAGATCGATTCAAGTTACGTCTGAAGGGAGTTCTCTGTGCCTCTTGGATTTCAATGCCTTTTTCCTTCCCTAGTTCAGGGAAGTTCTCAGCTATTATTTCTTCAAGTACCCCTTCAGCACCTTTCCCTCTCTCTTCCTCCTCTGGGATACCAATTATGCGTATATTATTTCTTTTTAGTGTATCACTTAGTTCTCTAATTTTCCCCTCATATTCCTGGATTTTTTTATCCCTCTTTTTCTCAGCTTCCTCTTTTTCCATAACTTTATCTTCTAGTTCACCTATTCTCTCCTCTGCCTCTTCAATCCGAGCCGTGGTGGTTTCCATTTTGTTATGCATTTCGTTTAAAGCGTTTTTCAGCTCCTCGTGACTGTTCCTTAGTCCCTTGATCTCTGTAGCAAGAGATTCTCTGCTGTCAGCTATACTGTTTTCAAGCCCAGCGATTAATTTTATGACTATTATTCTAAATTCACTTTCTGTTATATTATTTAAATCCTTTTTGATCAGCTTGATGTTTATTTTCTATATCATCTTCTATTTTGTTCTTTTTCCTTTGGATTAATCAAGTTGTTGGCATTTTTTTGTTTTTGTTTTTGTATGATTCAGTTTTCTCCCTATTGGCTTGTTAGTTATACAATCTTTTACTATGCTTTTAGTGGTTATTTAGGTTATGGTATGCATCCTTGTCTAATATAAATCATTGCTTTTATTACTTCCCCAACTGTATTAGAACCTTAGAACATTTTATTTTATTTTATCTTATTATTTATTTTTAACCTTACAGCATTTTAAATCTGTTTACTTCTTTCCTGCCTTTTAGGTTATATATCCTTATTTTAACTCTACACATTTTACTTAAAAAAAAATTTTAATGTTTACTTTTGAGAGAGAGAGAAAGAAAGAGTGAGCGAGTGAGTGAGTGAGCATGAGTGGGGAAGGGGCAGAGAGAGGGGGGGACACAGAATCTGAAACAGGCTTCAGGCTCTGAGCTGTCAGTGCAGAGCCTGACATGGGGCTTGAACCTATGAACTGGGAGATCATGACCTGAGCTGAAGTCAGATGTTTAACTGACTGAGTCACCCAGGCACCCCTTAATTCTACACATTTTAAATGCTATAAAATGTTATTGTTTTTCTATAGTCAGTATTCATTATATTTGCCTCATCTATACCCTTTTTGTTCCTTTATTTATTTATTTATGTATGTATGTATTTATTTATTTATTTATAGGAGTTTATTTGAGCAAACATCAAATAGGGTGGTACCAACTAGAAGAGGTTAGGAGCCTTTCCTTTTATGGTGTTTTTCATTCCTTCATTTCTTTCTTTCTTTCTTTCTTTCTTTCTTTCTTTCTTTCTTTCTTTTTTTTGTCTGAGATCATTTTTTTTCTGGCTCAAGGACTCCCTTTGGTATTTAGGTTTGAAAATGTTTTTTGGCAACAAATTTAATGTGTGTTTCCGTTTGTCTGAAAATTGCTTTATTTTGCCCTCATTTTTGAATGATGTATTAGCTGGTACAAAATTCTAGGTTGCCAGTTATTTTCTTTCAACACTTAGAAGATTTTCCACTGTCTTCTAGCATCTTTCATGTCTGAAAAATACATTGCCATTCCTATTGTTGCTCCTTTGAAGGTAATGTGTTCTCCCCCACTTATGACTACTTGTACAGCTTTTTATTTGGTATTAGTTTTCAAAAGTTTTGCTATAAGCTCCCTAGGAATGGTTTTTTGTTGTGTTTTGTTTTTTTCTATTTATCCTACCTGTCATCCATAGAGCTTCTTGATTCCAGTTATTATATATGTTATTTCTAGAATTTCCCTTTGTCTTTTTTTATTGAGTCTGATTATTTGGTAACATTATCCCTGTTTTCATTTTCTCCATTTCTTTGTTTTCTTGCACATTTTATCAGTTATTTTTTATTATTATTATTTTTTAAGTGTCTAGACCACCAGTGATTCTCGTTCTGTTGTCTGTTTATCACCTCTTAGTTTTTTGTTTTTTTTTTTTTGATACATTATCTTATTTTATTCAAATACCAGTCTGATCACACATGGTCCAAAAACACTCAATAAAAATAACAAACCAAGTATAGACAGATGTTAAAGATTGGTCTTCAAATATCATAGCCAATGATGCCATGCTTTCCTATGATCTCGCTGACATAAAATCACATCCACACCTCAGTAGCCACCAAACCATTCAGCAGAGCTTCCTTAACTGTGAGCTGTTTGAAGCTACCAGTTTGAGCACTCTTGACTATTTTTTTCAAGCTCTGAATAGCTGTAGGGATCTCAGCAGGGGTTGGAGGAACCAACTCAACCTTGGCATAGTGTCAAAATGTGGCCAATTGAGTCTTCGAGCAAGTCACAGCAGCCTTCACCAGCTCTGGGGCCTTCTCCGTGAGGTTACGGACAAACTGGGCCATGATTCCAGGATTTTCCCTCTTAGTTTTTGATCATTTGGTCTTGTCTCCTGGCATAGCTGGTAATTTTTCATTGAATGCTGGGCAGTGTACATAAAAAGTTATAGAGACTATGGATAATATCTTTAGAGAAGTTTTCCTTTTCTTCTTCTAGGCACATACAGTGGGGCTGATCACCTTAATCCAGCAGGACAAAGCTGAATAAATGTCAGATCATAGTTTATAAGCCTTTGTTTACTCCTGGCATACCCCTGTTTCTAGAGTAAGGCCATCCCATAGGTTCCACTTGAGAACGAAGGTGTTCCCTGGAACCATCTGCTCTGGTGGTTCCTAAATTTCTAATCCTTCTCTGCACCTTGAGATTGCAGAAACATATTCTCTGCTTTTCAGTGGCTTTTAGCTTAGCTTTTTAGTCTCCCATCTCACCTTTAGAGCAAAGCAAATGACCTGGTGAAAATGAACTGAGTTTTTGGCTCAGTTTTGCTTTTCCCATTTCATTAGGATCATGGTCCCTCATGTCTTCAATTTTTGTCTTTTTAGCCTCATGAAATTGTCAAAAGTTCTGGTTTCTTTGCTTTTTATTAACAGCCCTCAGTTTGGATGACTCTCAGTTTGCCCCAACACTCAGACTTGGCAAAAGAGGGGAATAAATGGCAGGAGAATGCTAGCTCACCTCTTCTTAATTTCCCTTTCTCTGTAATCTTGTCCCTTCTACTTCTGGTTCTCTCAGCATCTCTTCAATGCCTTCAAAAAGGTTTTGTTGTTTTTAAATTCAATAACATGTTTCTAGCTATTCTTAGTGCAAGCAGTGGTTTGCCTCAAGCTATTCCATCTTAGCTGGAAGCAGAAGCACCAAGCCAACATTTAAAAATATGTATATATTCTTATTGAGGTACATTTTAAAGTTATAATTCAATGATTTTTAGTATATTCACAAGGTTTTTAACTATCACTACTGTCTAATTTCAGAACATTTTCATTACTCCAAGAAACAACCCTGTTATCCATAGGCAGGCACTCCCATTACCCTCTATCTCAGCCCCTTGCAACCACTGTCCTGCTTGCTATCTATATAGATTTACTTGTTCTGGGCATTTCTATAAGTGGAATTGTACAATATGAGGCCTTTTGTGTCAGACTTCTTTAACTTAGTGCAATGACTAAGCCAACTGTGTGTATGTGTGTGTTAAAATATATGTAACATGAAATTTACCATTTTGGCCATTTTAAAGTGTAGAATTCTGTGGCATTAAGTACATTTACACTGTTTTGTAACCCTCACCACTATCCATTACCAAAACTTTTTAATCATCCCATATTGAAACTCTGTACCCTTTAAATCATCACTCTCCATCACTTTCTGTCTTTAACTATGCTAAATACTTCATATAAATAGAATCGTGCAGTATTTGTCCTTTTGTGACTGAATTATTTAATTTAACATAATGTCCTCAAGAATCACGTTGTAACCCAGCAATTGCACTACTATGTATTTATCCAAGGGATACAGGTGTGCTGTTTCAAAGGGGCACATGCACCCCAATGTTTATAGCAGTGCTATCGGCATTAGCCAAAATATGGAAACAGCCCAATTGTCCATCGATGGGTAAATGGATAAAGAAGATGTGGTGTGTGTGTATGTATGTGTATATATACATATATATATATATATATATATATATATATATATATACACACAATGCAGTATTACTCGACAATCAAAAAAAAAAAAATGAGATCTTGCCATTTGCAACTATGTGGATGGAACTAGAGGGTATTATGCCAAGCAAAATAAGTCAGAGAAAGACAAATATCATATGACTTCACTCATATGTGGAATTTAAGATACAAAAAAGATGAACATAAGGGAAGGGAAGCAAAAATAATATAAAAACAGGGAAGGGGACAAAACATAAGAGACTCTTAAATACAGAGAACGAACAGGGTTGCTGGAGGGGTTGTGGGTGGGGGGATGGGCTAAATGGGTAAAGGGCATTAAGAAAGACACTTGTTTTTCTTAATGAAGCACTGGGTGTTATACATAGGGGATGAATCACTAGAATCTACTTCTGAAATCATTATTGCACTAGATGCTAACTAACTTGGATGTAAATTTAAAAATAAATAATAAAAGAAACAAAAAGAGTCACGTTGTGGCATGTGTCAGAATTTCTTTCTAAGGCTGAATAATATTCTATTGTATGTATATATCACATTTTACTTACCCTTTTATCCATCAGTGGATACCTAGGTTGTTTCCTTGTTTTAGCTATTATGAATAATGATCCTGTGAGCAAGACTGTATGTCAAGACTCTGCTTTCAGCTCTTTTGAGTATATGTCCAGAAGTGGAATGGCTGGATCACATGGCACTCCAGTGTTCTAACTTATTGAGGGATTGCCCTACTGTTTTCCATAGCAGCTGTGTCATTGTGCATTCTTTTTTTGGGGGGGGGGGGAAATAATGATGAATTCAATTTTATTTATTCTTTTTTTAATTTTATTTTTTAAATTTACATCCAAATTAGCATATAGTGCAACAATAATTTCAGGAGTAGATTCCCTAATGCCCCCTACCCATTTAGCCCATCCCCCCTCCCACAACCCCTCCAGTAACCCTCTGTTAGTTCTCCATGTTTAAGAGTCTCTTATGTTTTGTCCCCCTCCCTGTTTTATATTATTTTTGTTTCCCTTCCCTTATGTTCATCTGTTCTGTGTCTTAAAATCCTCATATGAGTGAATTCATATGATACTTGTCTTTCTCTGACTAATTTCACTTAGCATAATACCCTCCAGTTCCATCCACATTGTTGCAAATGGCAAGATTTCATTCTTTTTAATTGCCGAGTAATACTCCATTGTGTGTGTGTGTGTGTGTGTGTGTGTGTGTGTGTGTGTGTGTACCACATCTTCTTTATCCATTCATCCATCAATGGACATTTGGGCTCTTTCCATACTTTGGCTATTGTTGATAATGCTGCTGTAAACATTGAGGAGCATGTGCCCCTTTGAAACAGCATACTTGTATCCCTTGGATAAATACCTAGTAGTGCAATTGCTGGGTCGTAAGGTAGTTCTATTTTTAATTTTTTGAGGAATTTCCATACTGTTTTCCAGAGTGGCTGCACCAACTTGCATTCCTACCAGCAATGCAAAAGAGATCCTCTTTCTCCACATCCTCACCAACAGCTGTCATTGCCTGAGTTGTTAATGTTAGCCATTCTGACAGGGGTAAGGTGGTATCTCATTGTGGTTTTGAGTTGTATTTTCCTGAAGATGAGTGATGTTGAGCATTTTTTCATGTGTCAGTCGGCCATCTGGATGTCTTCTTTGGAGAAGTGTCTATTCATGTCTTTTGCCTGTTTCTTCACTGGATTATTTGTTATTTGGGTGTTGAGTTGGATAAGTTCTTTATAGATTTTGGATACTAACCCTTTATCTGATATGTCCTTTGCAAATATCTTTTCCCATTCTGTTGGTTGCCTTTTAGTTTTGCTGATTGTTTCCTTCACTGTGCAGAAGGTTTTTCTTTTGATGAGGTCCCAATAGTTCATTTTTGCTTTTGTTTCCCTTGCCTCCAGAGATGTGTTGAGTAAGAAGTTGCTGCGGCCAAGATCAAAGAGGTTTTTGCCTGCTTTTTCCTGGATCATCATGGATTTTGATGGCTTCCTGTCTTACTTTTAGGTCTTTCATCCATTTTGAGTTTATTTTTGTGTATGGTGTAAGAAAGTTGTCCAGGTTCATTTTTCTGCATGTCACTGTCCAGTTTTCCCAGCACCACTTGCTGAAGAGACTGTCTTTATTCCACTGGATATTCTTTCCTGCTTTGTCAAAGATTAGTTGGCCATACATTTGTGGGTCCACTTCTGGGTTCTCTGTTCTGTTCCGTTGATCTGAGTGTCTTTTTTTGTGCCATCATTGTGCATTCTTGCCAATAGTGCACAAGGTTCTCCACATCCTTGCTAATACTTTTATTTATTTTGTTTTGATAGTAGCCACCCTAAATGGGTGTACAGTGGTAAGTTATGGTAGTGTCGATTTACATTTCCCTAATGATTAGTGATTTTAAGCATCTTTTATTAATTGGCCATTTGTGTGTCTTCTTTGGAGAAATATCTATCTTTTGCCATTTTTGTATCAGTTTTTTGTTGTTAAGTTTTAGGAGTTCTCTATATATTCTGGATATTAATCCCAGATCAGATACATGGTTTGCAAATATTTACTCTCATTCCGTGGGTTGTCTTTTCATTCTGTTGATAGTGTCTTTTCATGCACAAAAATTTTTAAGTTTTCATGAAGTCCTGTTTGTATTTTTTTTTTCTTTTATTGCCTGTGCTTTTGGTTTCATATCCAAGAAATCATTGCCAAACCCAGTGTCATGAAGTTTTTTCCCTATGTTTCCTTCTAAGTTTTATAGTTTAAGGTTTTACATTTAGGTCTTTGATCTATTTTGAGTTAATTTTTGTATATGGTATAAGTTAAGGATCTAGTTTCATTCTTCAGCATGTGGATATTTGGTTTTCCCCACACCACTCGCTGAAGACTGTCCTTTTCCTATGAATGGTATTGGCACTCTTGTTGTAAATGCTTTGATCATGTACGTGAGGGCTTATTTCTGGGCTGTTCATCTTATTTCATTGGTTTCTATATCTGTCTTTATGCCAGTTCCCCACTGTTTTGATTACTGTAGCTTTATATTAAGTTTTGAAATCAGGAAGTGTGTATTCTCCTTTGTTCTTTTTCAAAATTGTTTTTGCCTATTTTTGTAAGCAAAATTTTACTGGAACATAGCTACACTTGTTCACTTCTATGTTTATGTATGGCTGCTTTTGAGCTACTCTGGTAATGCTGGCTCATTACAACAGAGACTGTATGACCCACACAACCTAAAGTATATACTATCAAGACTTTTTATAGGCAATGTTTGCCAATATCTAAATATTTAAAGTCTTTGCCACTACAAATGCAAATAAAAACTAAGAAACAGCCTGAATGAAAAACCTTCTGTGATATACTGATAGCCTGCCATTAAAATGACAAGCATGTGGAGTGTGTCAAAGAAATATTTATATGTATGTAACAAGTGACCGAAGGAGAAGATAAAATGATGTGTATTCATTGGTTATCAGTGTGGAATATGCAAATGTATATTAACAAACATGGAAAAATTGAGATCTAAATAGTTTAGAGATTAGTGCTTGTTACATTTTATCTTCCATTAAGACTTCTAAAACAGTTGTGAAGTTTTTATTTTGGAAAATCTCAAACGAAATAAAAAAAGAGAGACAATAGTAAAATGAACCCTGTATTCCCAGTATTTTCTGCCATAGTTGTGAATACAAGGTTAGTGTTGTTTCATCTGTTCCCCCCAACCTTGGATTACTTCCAAGTAGATCTTTTTTTTTTTTTTAAGACCTTACCAGCAACTTTTTTTTTTAATGTTTTTATTTTATTATTTTTGAGAGGGAGAGAGACAGAGAGTGGGTGAGGGACAGAGAGAGAGGGAGACACAGAATCTGAAGCAGGCTCCAAGCTCTGAGCTGTCAGCACAGAGCCTGACGCAGGGCTCAAACCCATGAACTGTGACCTGAGCTGAAGTTGGAAGCTTAACTGACTGAGCCTCCCAGCTGCCCCTGGAAGTAGATCCTTAATGTTGTGACATTTTATCTGTAAACTTCAAAGTATATTTACTTTGTCTTCTAACATATAAAGTCCTAGAAACAGAAACACAATACCATTATCAAACCTAAATATTTTAAATAAACAATTCCTTGTATCATAAAATATCCAGATAATCTCTGATTATCTTTTAAAAATTATTTTTACTGTTAATTCCACATTTCTACATTTAGTTCATTTGTCTTTTAAATTTCTTTAATCTGAGCTTTCCCTACTTCTTTTTCATTTTCTTTTTTTCCTTGCATCTTATTTTCAGAAGAAAAGGATTCACTTGTCACTGTAGTTTTATGCATTTCTAGATTTTGCTGATTGCATCCTTGTGGTCTTGCTTAACAAATTTAACATAGTTCTTTTGTTTTCTAAAAATCATGGATGTTATCCTTATTACATTGTCAGCTGATTCAAATACATCAATACATTGTCAGCTGGTTTTTTGCTTGGAAATCAGCTACCTGGATGTTGTAATACTGCTTTAACCACCTCTTGGTGTCTCATCTAAGAATGCCTCAGTTCGCCTGGAAATTCACCACAGGTACTGGCTGCTGCTGAAATCACTTCGGGTACAGATGACAATCTTGGTTGCTCAGTGAGGCTGTGCTTCTGCATTTGACTTGGACTTCCACTCTGGTACGTGCTGTCCTGTAATCTTTCTCAGGTGTTAGCGGTCCCTGGCCCACTCCATCACACTGCTGGTTCTCCTCAGGACAGTGTCAGGCCTCTCCAGTGGCCACTCCACTCTGCCAACATAGTTCTTTTTCCCTGTGGTTTTGCAAACTGGGAGTGAGATCTCAAGGTGTGTTGAGATTCAAGTAATGTTTTGACACATATATGTAACAGTTGCAGTGTATACATCCTATCGCATTACATCAAGAGGAATATGGTAAGGCTTAGAATTCACTGATCTTTGTTTATACAGATGGGATTGAGAAGAAGAGATGGAACATCTGGAGAAAGGGCCCTGGAAGTGTTTGTACCTTATACCCCCAATGAGTGAAAAAGAGATTTTTCTTTCAAAGCTCCTCATTTGCCTAGTCATATTTGTCATGGTGGTGTTCATAACTCATTCCTGAGAAGCTTATGTAACTGTTCATTGGTATTTATATAACTCTGGTGATTGCTGCTCACAGCTGGCTCACGTGAAGGAGAAAGTTCAGGGGTATATGTGACCAGACCTGATTCTGTGATTCTGAATTTGGGTCGTAATAGTCAGTGACTTTTAAACCACATGTCTCTTTACCTCCTTGTTGAACCATTTCTCTTTTTCCTCAATGACTTTTGGTGGAGTATATCCCAGAATTTTAGGGAGGGCTATTTTTTGAAAGTTAATTATTTTGATTAGGTTGTAAATTTACAAGGTCCAATATTCAGAAGATACAAAAGAGCAAGCAGTGAAAAGTTACATTCTAACTTAGAGGAAAATTAATTATAGAAATTTTGAAATAATAGTTTATTATTAAGAACAGTTTAAGATGTGGTATATATTGTGATACTACATAAAAACCAGAAACTTCATAATAAGCATCATGAAGCAGCAGTGAAGCACTTATAAAACATTGACTTACATGACAGCAGACTTTTTAAGTATTAACACATCTGTAAATTAAAGCTCTTTAACAAACAGACAGTAGTTGTTGAACCCAGAAGCTGAAGATTACTGATAAGGAGCTGGTTTAGACCTGTATCCTCTAAGAATACAGGGGAAACCTGTGTCTGAATTAAGTGTGCATGAGAATTGTATATACTATAATCATTTTATTTTTATATTTTTTAAATGCTTATTTATTTTGAGAAAGAGAGAGAGTGTGAGCAGGGGAGGGGCTGAGAGAGGGAGAGACTGAATCCCAAGCAGACTGCGCTGTCAGTGCACAGCCCGATGCAGGACTTGATCTCACGAACTGTGAGATTATGACGCGAGCCGAAATCAAGAGTCGAATGCTCAACTGACTGAGCCACCCAGAAATACCTACTGTGATCATTTTAAAATTGCTGCTGTACTTAGCCACGTTCGATCCTGGGTCAGATAGGAATTCATAGCTAGGCCTCACAAGTTGGAATGTTTGATTGTGAATTTGTCTGTGATACTGAAAGGTTATCAGATTCTGTTCCTCCTTCCAGAAACAGCCCACTCTGCAAGGCAGAAACCAGAAGAAAGAAATTTAACAGTTGGCAACAAATTCCCACTCCTGGATAGATCAAGTTCAGACCCTTTGGCTTGACATTCAAGGCCTGCCCTGTATACTTTGACTGTCCTGTCTGCCTACTCTCTAACCTTGCTTCAAATGTTCCTCCAAGTGGTTACTCAATAAATTTGCTTGTGAAATAGAAACTAAAGGGCTTAAAGCCAGGAGAACATCAAATTTCATTATCAGAACCAGGTCAGAGAACCAAAGCACTAAGTTGAAGTATACCAACCCAGCCTCAAGTGTAACTATGTAGGGCAAGCTGCAGTGTTGGTGGAAGTAGCTATTTAGCAATAGTTATCCCCTCTTAGGGACTCTGCTGTCCAGCCATCTGTTCCTTTGGGAGGAGGAATATTATGGCTTCCCTTTTAGTAGGGAAGAATTCAGGGCTGTGAGTTAGGAAGAAGGTGACAGTAATATTATGTGACAATGCCAAGGGAGTATTAGCTCTTTGGGGGGGGGGGGTACTGAAGGAATGATAGTTCTTAAAGAAAACAGAATTGCTGAGCTTTCCTCTTGTAGTGCTTCAGGTGGAAATAGGAGAGGACTGTTTGAGGGGAGGGTAGTGGATTTGGGAGGGCAGCCAGTCGGACTTGCATCTCCTTCAGAGCTTCTCTTTTAGTTCTCATGTCTGGGTGGAGACAAAGCAGTAGCACCTTACTTTCTCAGTAGGTGGAAGATGTCCATAAGCCAGGGCTCATGTTGCATTCCCAATGCTTCTTGCCACCCTGGACTCTGTCTTTGGGAGACCTTTTGTAAAAGGTCTGCTGTGGATCCTGTGGTAACAGAGAACTGTGATGTTTTAACCTCTTGCTCATGTTAATGGTATTGCAGTGCCCCATCATGAACATTCCTTGTCTGGTGCCTCCCTTGGCCATTTCTCCTTTGTCTTCAAAAAGCAAAGGTTATCTGCTTTAAACCCTCATGGTCTCTCAGTGTGAGGGCCAAAGAAGATGCTTCCACTGCTGCTGCAGGGGAGTGAATCACTCTGGGTATTCACATGGGACTGTGTGTGCATGTGTGCACACATGTCCACATCCACTACCCATTTCTATCCCCAACTTTTACAGTGGCCACATCAACTTCCCCTCCTCAGCCGAACAACTGGCAGGAGAATGTAGAATGCTAGGAAGACAAGGCCTTGGAGGTAGTCCTTCCTGGGACAGGGACTGACTTCTGTGCCAGCATCCAGGAAGGATCTGGGTCTACATCTTAGTCTGCCTTGGGCAAAGAGCTCCTGGGGAGAGACAGGGAAATGGTTATTGGGTTGGAAGGCCCCTCCTGCTGCTGTTTTGCTTAATTCATTTTAGCCAGTATTGAACTACATGTATTTTTCCAACTATTCCACCTTATTTTAAGTCTCTATTCCTGGGGCTCCTGGGTGGTTCAGTCAGTTGAGTATAAGTTCAGGTCATGATCTCACAGTGTGTGAGTTTGAGCCCCACATTGGCTCTGCACTGACAGTGTGGAGCCTGCTTGGGATTCTCTCTCTCCTACTCTATGCCCCTTCCCCACTTGTTCTCTCTCTCTCTGAAAATAAAAGTAAATAAACTTAAAAAAGGATAATTTTAAAGTCTCTTCCTTTTGCTTATGCTCCTATATCTGCCTAGAATGTTCTTCCTTTTCTTTTACTGTCTGTTACCTACTTATTGTATTAGGTTAAACCCAGGTTTCACCTTTCCTAAGGAAGTACTCCACCCTCCATGACTGGATTGGGTGTCTTTTCCCAAAGTGTTGTTGCTATTAGGCACTCACCACATGTGTTTCCCCATGTGGACCATTCCATTGTGCCTTGGCACAGGGCCTGGTACTCAAATGTTCATATGTGTGTTAGGCTAAACTAAAAGACAGAGGGGGCAGGAGAATCAGCAGTGCCTAGTTTGTGGCAGTCTCATGTGGAGAGATTTGGAATGAAGATGTGTACAGTCTCATGCGGCAGGTGTGTGTGTGTGCATGTGTATTTGTAAAAAACACTCATTTTGTGAGAAAAAAATGCAGTTTGTATCATTTCTGCTTCTCCTTTTGCTTTCTTATTTTTGATTTTTGATTAGGATATATAAAGTTTGAGTTTTCCAAACAAATAAACACTGCTACCCAGAATGGCTGAATAAGCCCCATAGCTTTGTTTGCTGCTAGACTGTTCAATGTGATTGGGAGTATGGAGTTCCATGGAGTTTGGCAGACCTGGGTTTAAAGAAGAGTATTTTCCCTGAGAGAGCTGGTGACATCCCCATTTTATAAATGTGGGAACCATGGCTGAGAGAGTTGAACCCATGAACATAGAACTACCAAGTGGCAGAGCCCGGATTCAACTAGTACCACCTAGGGAGTAGCCCAGAGAGAAAGAGAAAACCACCATTAGAACATCATAATAATAATTACTCCAGGTAAGATCCACTGATGAATGTTAAAATTAGTGGGTAAATTTTAAGAAACAGATTATTTGCATCCTCAAGGCCTCAGAGTCCCCTACCACTCTAAATATTTATTTACATATAGTTTTAACATATGTCCAGAAATTCTTTGATGCCCCTCTTTCCAGGAAATTGAGCTTAATTCATTTCCCATTGAATGTGAGCTGGGCTTAGTGATTTGCTTCTTTTATTATTTTTCTTTTTTTTCATGTTTGTTTATTTTTGAGAGAGAAAAGGTGCAAGTAGGGGGAGGGGACAGAGAGAGAGGGAGACACAGAATTCAAAGCAGGCTCCAGGCTCTGAGCTGTTAACACAGAGCCCAACACAGGGCTCGAACTCACAAACCATGAGATCATGACCTAAGCCAAAATCGGATGCTTAACCAACTGAGCCACCCAGGCGCCCTGTGATTTGCTTCTAATGAATAAAATATGGAAAGGTAAAAATATTAATTTTACAGTGGAGAAATCTGGCAGATACCACTTTAAACAAGTGATCAAGGCTAATGTCACCAGTAATAAGTCATGTTGATATCATGTACCCTGATAAGATGTGATGAGAAGGGCACTTTATCTCTATGGTATTCTCCACTCCCCCCACCCCAACCATAACTTCAGTCTAATCATGAAAATACATCAGATGCTCAGATTAGGGGACAGTCCACAAAACACCTGGCCAGTACTTTTTAAAAAATTGTTGAGGTCATGAAAGACAAGAATACACTGAGAAACTGCCACAGTTGAGAGAGACTGAGACATGACAGCTAATGCAATATGATATTCTGGATGGGATCCTATAATAGAAAAAGGACATTAGTGAACAACTGGTGAAATCCAAATAAAATTTAAAGTTCAGTTAAAAGCAAACAAAAATTATCCCACCAAACCCCAAACTTCCTGAGTCCTTCCTGCCTGAAAGCCAAGTGGCATTGACTAGTGCACCTCAGTTACAGCATTTATGTTCTAGTTTTAAATTGCTCTTACCTTTGGGAAAGACCTTTTGGTTGTGTAGTGCTTGTATCTGGGAGGCTCTGGTGGATTTGGGGACAGGCTTATGGTCTGTATGACTGTCAAAGCCTGCCCATCCAGTAATCAGAATGCCGCTCAGCAGATTGAGGAAGAGGGGTGTGCATACGGACCCTCCTACCCCACCCCAGTCCTTGCGGGTGTTTGATGCCACAAATGACATTCCCTCTGCCAGGAATTTCATCCCCTTTCCGCCTCCTCAGGGCAATACCTTTAGATATTCTGCTCACCTTTCAAGGCTTCACTCACATTTTAGCTTCCATATTTCTTGTGCGATAATACCACAAAGTAGTGTCTTTCATATTCCTGTGACCCTAAGGCAATTATGCTTGGTTTAGCTAATTACCTCTGGTTAGAAAAATGATGTCTTAAAATTTTAAGTTCTCTAGGTCAGTTAGCCTGTCCTTCCTGTGGTATTTAGCATACCTTGCCTTATTATGTCTAGAAAACAAACTCCTTGAAAGGAAGGAGTCTTATAAATATCCCTTGAAGCATCTTGGACAGTGTTTTCCATGTTGTAGGTCCTCATTGAATGGTCAATGAATTAAATGAGTGAACACTTTAAGACAGTGAAAGGAGGAATATTCCTCTTGTTGGCAGATGAGACTTGCTTAGTGTCACACAGGTGAGTGTGAGCTGTTTTCGGAACCTACTGTCACTTTCAGAGCATTCTGTGGCCATGAAACTTTCTTACTCTGATCATAGTAGTAAATTATAGCAAGTGTGAGGGCTATCATTTGTTGTGAGCCTACTCTAGAGCAGGCTTGGTTCTAGACACACACACTATTTAGTCCTCACAACAGCTCTGAAATGTAGGCATCACTATTCCCATTTTATAGATAAATCCATTGAGATTCAGAGAGATGTAAGTCACTTGCCTTAGATCACCAACTAATAAGATGCTGAGTTGAGGTTTGAACCTAGGTGTGCCTGGCATCAAAACCTGTTTTTCTCCCAGTAAATGTCAGTCCCTGGCACCTCTCTCCCTTTGTCTTTTCAGACCCATCCCTGGAAGACATGTGTGGCACTGAGTGTGCCCAACTGGAGGAAGATGGGCAGCGGCCACCGCGGTGCACTTCAACTACCTCATCTCAGTCTGAGCCTTCAGAGCAGCTTAGGCGCCACCAAGGCAAGAGCCTCACCTCTGAGGACCCCAAAAAGAAGAGAGCTCAGAAGCCCTCCCACATGAGGAGAAATATACGGTGAGCTGTGCTGAGGGTAAGAGGAGAAGGGAAGGAATAGAGAGAGATATTGCCTTCATTTGAAGGCTGTCAGTAGCAGGACTGGTTTGAGCAGGAGGGTCCCCTTTCCAAAAAAGGAAAGTATAAGCTGTGTGCCCCAATTAATAGTGGAGATGCAGCTCAGGACCACCCCCAGACTGTCTGAGGTTGTGGGGCAGACACGGATGGTGCTCAAGCTGTACTGGGGAGTATTCCACTCTCTGGAGGTCCTGGGAGACAGCCCAGGGATGATAGGGTGCTCTGGTTGGACTGTTTTTTTCCTTTATTTTTCCCTTACATTTCAAAACAGGGGAAGATAAAGGAAAAGAAGTTGGGTTCTCATTTTCTTAGCGCTCAACTTCAATTGACAAGGGCCTGTCTGGCCCAAAGAAGGCTTCTTCCTTGAGCTAAGAGAATGGCAGATGTGAACTTCCTTCACTGTCTAAATCCCCTACAGTCCTTCCATCACATAACCATTTTGCTATCGAAAGGAGATAAATGATATCCTATTCTCCTACTCTCATTTTGTTAACATAATGATAGCTTGAAAGTATTATTCAAAGTTTACGAAATGAGGATGTGGGATAAATAAGGATCTATAATTCTACCCTCCTATATAACAACTCTATATTTTAATACTGCTTTTCAACTTCATGAATCATGTATTACTCTTTTACTTTTGATCTGTTATGTGCAAAGATGAGTTTTCAGGAGCATCTCTCAGGAAGTTAAATAATATGGAAAAATGTTAGCCCACAATCACCTGAATCTTGAAGTTCACCCCCCAGCCCCACTCCATTTTTTTTTTTTTTTTGCCTCTCCTGTTGCATGGGTGTGTGGGACTGACATGGCTTCTCCTCCTCTTGCCTCAGCTCTCTGAGCTCAGCAGTGAGCTCTTTAGCTTGTCATTACATTGTCCAAATTTCCAGTGAACCAACCCAAATGCTCACTCTTATTGTAATGTTTAGAAAGCTGCTCCGGGAGGATCAGTTGGAGCCCGTTACCAAAGCAGCACAACAGGAAGAGTTGGAAAGAAGGAAACGCCTGGAGCAGCAGAGGAAGGATTACGCAGCCCCCATTCCTACTGTTCCCCTGGAGTTCCTTCCTGGTAAGCAGCAGAGTTGGTGGGAAAGGCCCTGCCTGAAGTATAAGGAGAAGAGGCCTTTGGCACACACAGTGGTTAAGGGCAGATCTGAAATAAGATCGTGGCCTCTCAGGAATCATTTTGAGTCATTCGGTTTCTTAGGAGCAGATGATCAGAAATATCTTACTGAAAAAGTTAAAATGGGGAGACCTGGGTGGCTCAGTCAGTTAAGTGTCTGACTCTCGATTTAGCTCAGGTCATGATATCATAGTTTTTCGGTTCAAGCCCCACCGTCTCCCACTCTCTCTGCCCCTCCCCTGCTCACGATCTCTCTCTCTCTCTGAAAAATAAACATTAAAAAATTTTTTTAAATAAGATGAAAAGTTAAGATGGTTAAACGTGTACCCCTCAGGGGGACTCGGCTAGCTCAGTGGGTAGAGCATGCGACTCTTGGTAGCAGGGTCATGAGTTCGAGCCCCACATTGGACCTCGTTAAAAAATAATTATTATTATATTTTTATTTATATATATTACATATCTTACGTATTATATTTATATTTTATACATAATTTATATATTTTAGTAATATATACTTAATAACCAGGAGATAAGAACCAGTAAAGACAAGGGAAGTTAGAAAGGGAACTGAGGTGTTTGAGATACCCTCAACTTCTCTCCTCAGGGGTAGTCCCCTTGAGAGTGACAAAGGTAAAGGGCTGATGAATCATTTGGGGAAATAAGTTTACACTAAAGGTGGTTTTGGCATTCCCTTCCATCTTTTTTTCCCTAGAGGAAATTGTCTTAAGAGCAAGCGATGGTCCCCAACTGCCTCCTCGGGTCCTGTCCCAGGAAGTCATTTGTTTGGACAGCAGCAGTGGCAGTGAGGATGAAAAAAGCAGTCGAGATGGTAAGGTCGAGCCAGAGGTGTCTCTGCTTCCTTCTGACTCAGTGTTCACCCTGATTGATTGGCTGTACATCTGAATAGAAATCAGTCCTTCCCCATTTATTTTGGGGTCTGACTGTGACAAATATCCCTGAGTCTCCTTGTAAATGTAAGGTTTTCCCTTGTCTTAACTTGAAGCCATAAGAGAGAAATAGTAAAACTCAAAATTTTATAAGTGATGACAAGTTCTAACTTTGTTCCCATGCTGTAAGCTTTGATAATGGGCAGTAAATTATCTCTGCTCCCTGGGTTTTGGTTTTTGTTTTGTTTTGTTGGCTATCTCAGAAGTGATTGAACTGAGCTCTGGAGAGGAAGATACCCTGCATATTGTGGACAGCAGCGAATCTGTCAGTGAGGAAGATGAGGAAGAGGAGAAGGGTGGTACCCACGTGAATGATGTCTTAAACCAGCGTGATGCTCTGGGGCGGGTCCTTGTCAATCTGAACCACCCTCCGGAGGAGGAGAATGTCTTCCTGGCCCCACAGTTGGCACGGGCAGTGAAACCTCATCAGGTACAGCAAACCTTGATTCTTTTCTTTGTTTCCTTTCAGCTTCTTTGCTGAGGACATTACCTGCTGGTGGTTGTCAGCATCAGAGCCTGTGAAGTACTTGTTTGGTACCACGAGCAGTTATTAGAAAGCCCTGATCCTTCCTCCTGGCACTTGATGCTTCAGGATTTTTTTTTTAATTGGAATATGAATGTATTTTTTTATTAGGATGCTCACAAGAATGACACACTAGTACTGTCTTTCTGATGTGATGAAGAATACATACATCTGACCCACACTGTGGCAGGGGTAAGGGCTCTCAGAGCTGGTACCAAGTATCCACTGAAGACATCTCCATTCACCAGAGAGGATGTTTCTTTGACTCCAACATCTTTACTGTAGCTTCTAGTCAGGTCTCCATGCCTTGGGCCCAGACTTCTTCATTCCAGCACAAGTTGACCCTCTTTTTTCTTGCCACTGTGAACTCCTTCAAGACCTAGGTCAACTGCCCCATGTCTAACTTGCCCAGACAGGCTCCGGAATTCTGCAACACATCTTTGGTATGCTGCTGCCCTGCCACCCTCAGGGGCATGGTTAGGAGTTGGGGAGAGGGGGAATAGCATCACGTTACCAAAGCAAATGGCAGGGGCATATTAGCACATGACACTTGGACATACACCTAACAACCTCATAGGATACATGCTTTTTCCCAAGTGCTACATAATCCCCATAGAGAGCAAACACTTATGGAATGATTTTTTATGCCAGGCACAAGGGACACAAAGTGAATGGTGTTTACATACATCATGTCCTACACACAATGGGAAATTAGCACCTGAAAGCTAGAACCAGATCTCTATCCTGGCTCTTCCCTGCCTTTGAATGGTGTCACTGCTCTGTTTCTGCCTGTTCTCAGCATTTAGTTCATTTTTCAAAAGGGAGGATAAGATGGCAGAGAGAGTAAAATGGGAGATTGGACTGGGGTGGGTGATTAATATATGGGTAACAACCTATAAAACAAAATAATACAAAAAACGCAAAATCCAGATTTAGTAGTATAATATAGGAAGAGAAGGTAGCTGGAAGTACTACATGCTAATCCAGACAATATGATACACAACCCCGCAGGGGGACGACTCAGTGAGGAGTGGGGCAGAGGCTGCCTCTTTAGACTAAGAGCCTTTCAGTTGGACTGCTGAATGGACTAGATATGCTGCTTCATCTGTAAGCTTTCTTTGATGATGATAAAACAGGTGAAGACAAGCCTGGACACCCCACAGGCCCACCCCATGGCCTGCTTGGAGCCCACAAATACATAAGGCACATTCTTATCCTCAAATAGCAGCAGAATGTGCAGGATGATCTCCAGGGCCTCAGCATCTGCAGCCATCATGATGAACTGAGAGATGGCTCTGTTGAGGATTTTGGTGGCTTCATTAGCTCCTGAAGCTGCTTGTAGTTACATGGATGCTGAACAAGGTCCAGTAGTTTCTTGGTGAGGTGGGTGTCTGCAAGGTGATAGGCCTTTGGATTTACATCAGCCCCAGTCATTTCTGTGATTCCATGGTCTTGCCACCACTCTGGGAGTGCAGCCAATGTCAGAGCAGGAGCACACACTTCAGCCAGAAAGGAGGAGTCGATGCTTCAGGATTTCTGATGAATGGGAAGGGCAAGTCTCAGGTTTGCCATATCATGTAAAGGTATCAGATCTCTTGGCTTAATACTCTTGAGCTTTCTTCTGTGAGATCTGCAAGACTGATTGAGATGCTGTTTGCAGGACAGTGCCTTGGTTAGGAAATTGATTTGACTCTGGAAGTGGTTCCAGAAGAGATGTAAGAGTCAGAAGTCTGAGGAACTTTCTGATAGGAGGGAGCAGAGTAGATTTTGTTGACCCAGAGCTGTGAACCAAAACCAGTGAGTGGAGATTCCATGAAGGCAGAGGTTGACTCAATGTAAGAACTCTTCACAATAAGAACTCCTTATGGAATGGGCTATCTTGAGGTGAGTGGCTAAGGGCTGAGTGAGAGACCCTGTCAAGAATTTGGTACTACAGGGGCGCCTGGGTGGCGCAGTCGGTTAAGCGTCCGACTTCAGCCAGGTCACGACCTCGCGGTCCGTGAGTTCGAGCCCCGCATCGGGCTCTGGGCTGATGGCTCAGAGCCTGGAGCCTGTTTCACATTCTGTGTCTCCCTCTCTCTCTGCCCCTCCCCCGTTCATGCTCTGTCTCTCTCTGTCCCAAAAATAAATAAACGTTGAAAAAAAAAAAAATTAAAAAAAAAAAAAAGAATTTGGTACTACAGATTTTTGCCTCAGATAGGCCATTGTACCAGGTGAATGATTTTCTGTGTTTTCTCTAAGAAGACTGTCATCAGCCAATAGACCATTCAGGGTACAGGGAGACTTCTGTAGCCATCCACACCAACTGTCTGGTATAGTGTCTGCTCCTTTACTTAATTCTAATTCCAAGGTGAATAAAACCGAATCTTGGTCTTTGCCAGCTCCTTTAACTATTGCCTCTGTTTGCCCTTTATCAGATTGGTGGGATCCGGTTCCTGTATGATAATCTGGTTGAATCCCTGGAGAGGTTTAAGACCAGTAGTGGCTTTGGCTGTATCCTGGCCCATAGCATGGGTCTGGGGAAAACTTTGCAAGTGATCTCCTTCATCGACGTCCTCTTCCGCCACACGCCAGCCAAAACTGTCCTTGCCATTGTGCCGGTAAGAGTTCAGTCACCCCTCTGAGGAGCTCTGGGTTAATGCCTTTCTGGGCACTAAACAGCTTGATGAGCTCATCTATGAGCTTGTTTCTTAAAATCCTTTTTCTGGACTTGGCTTTCTGACAGGTTAATACTCTTCAGAATTGGTTGGCAGAGTTCAACATGTGGCTTCCAGCACCTGAAGCCCTTCCAGCTGACAACAAGCCTGAAGAAGTCCAGCCTCGGTTCTTTAAAGTTCACATCTTGAATGATGAGCACAAGTAAGTGGCCTACTCTCTCCTCTTCTCCCTTTCCTTTTAGACTTCTTTCCAGGATCTGGATATCAGGGCACTAACCCAGATTCCTTTTGGTTTCTTGATGTGGTCATCCCCCCTGCCCCCCACTGCCCATTCCTTGATACTCATTTTTTCTCTACCTAGTTTTTCAATAAAGTCAGAGTTAGGTAGCTTGGGAAATGTCTTATGTTCTGCTTGAAGGTGCTTTTATATCCTGAAAAATACGCATACATCATCCTATTTGCCCATGTGAATGGTAATAAAATTCAACATGGTGAAATGAAACTATCCATCTTCTAACTTTTCACCTTTTACATTTCTCTTTCTTAGAAGCCTAATCAGCAGTCTCTTTTAAGCCCCTGTTTACAGTTGACCTTTACTGGTACAACTTCCAAGTTTTGAAAAGGGTAAACTTTTGTTTTAGATTTGAATAAAATTATATTTCCATTCTATACATTCAATTTGATTTCCAAAATTCTAAAGCTATTTCTTGGTCCAAGCCAGCCATCCATGCTACCCTTTCCCCTTGTTGGCATGGATAATTGAGAAGATAGACTTTCTCTTCTCCAGAGGCTGCCTTTTGTGATGTTTGGCACATACATCAAAATGAGGAGACTGTTGGCGGCCCCCTAGGTGGTTGATCACCTGCTCTTCTTTCTTGGGTTTCAGGACTGTTAGTCCACATGCAGTTAATGAATTAGAATCAGGACTCAGTTGTTTAGGAGTGGAGAGACTGTGCTCTTCGTGTCATCTGGGCTCTGCTGCCCTTTCTCCTTTACTGCTTGTCTTTAGCTCTTTGCTCATCGGGGCCTGGGAAGGTAAAATGCAGAATATTGCCCTTGCTTTTACTATCTTGTGTTTGTTATGGGAATAATTTGAAATTCTCCCTCAAATGTAGAATTGTAGTCATGCATGTACATCCAAGGGAGTCATTACTTTTGCTTGCCTTGTGCCATTGCATTTCCGTTTTTCTGATGTTTAACTGTCATTGGTGACCTCCCCGTCCATCCTCAGTGCGGTTAGCATCTTTGGGATACTGGGAAGGGGGGCAGCCAGCAAGCCCTATGGTGCTGCCACTGAAGTCCTTGGCAATAAGGACTTCTGAATGTACATCAACGCAGCTCTAATTGTGAGCAATTCTTTCTGGGGAGCAGTGGAAGCAATAATTTTTTTCTCTGTTCACTCTTGCAGGACAATGGCAGCTCGTGCTAAAGTGATGGCTGATTGGGTATCAGAGGGTGGGGTACTACTGATGGGGTACGAAATGTACAGACTCCTCACCCTGAAGAAATCCTTTGCCACAGGTAGATCGAAGAAAACCAAGAAACGCTCTCACCCGGTCATCATTGATCTGGATGAGGAAGATCGACAGCAGGAGTTTCGGAGAGGTGGGTAGCCTATCCTGGGGATACTCTTAGGGGTAGTGTTTCAGGAAGAAATAGTGTCTGTGGTAGCACCAAGTCAGATGTGAAGATTATTGATGTGAGTTGTATTGTCATGAACCAGAAATCCAGGTCCCTAAGATAGGTGGGATGACCTCCACTGGCTCTCAGAAGATACTGCTTTCCTTGCCTGTCATGGAATTCTGGGTGGGCCACTCATAGACTGGCTTAGGGAGACTCCCCTGCCCATCTGACCCTGTTTCTCTCACAGAGCAGTTAGGAAAGTGACTTTTCCTCTCATCACATCCTAGAGGTGTTCTGGGGTAGCATTAAGAAAATATTTACGGGGCGCCTGGGTGGCGCAGTCGGTTAAGCGTCCGACTTCAGCCAGGTCACGATCTCGCGGTCCGTGAGTTCGAGCCCCGCATTGGGCTCTGGGCTGATGGCTCAGAGCCTGGAGCCTGTTTCCCATTCTGTGTCTCCCTCTCTCTCTGCTCCTCCCCCGTTCATGCTCTGTCTCTCTCTGTCCCAAAAATAAATAAACGTTGAAAAAAAAAGAAAATATTTACAAAGTATTTAAATCACTGATATGCAGAGTAATAATGATATTGTGACTTTATAAAAGGAGAATTTATCCCAGGTTTGTGTTTTGTTTTGTTTTGTTTTGTTTTGTTTTGTTTTGTTTTAGTGAAAGTCATTCCTCTCGTAGTGATAGTTCTGCTCCATCTTCTAAGGGCTTTGCCTGTTTGGGGAAGAAAGTTTTTTTTAGGTTCAGAGGCTGTTTCATTTTATAGGTCTCTCCATCTATAGATTATGTTTGTGCTAGGTTTGCTTCTGTGGTAGAGCTGGGATGAACTTGCCATTTAGCAATGACTGGCAGGTAACTCCAGAAAGATTTTGTCCTTTAGCTAGCTCCCCACCAGCCAGCCTGCAGATGGCGCAGAGACACTGGCAATGGTGAAAGTCGACTGAAGTATCTGGATGATTCCCGTCAGTCTCACTTAGACCCATTTTAAAAAAAAAAAAAAAGGTTTTTTTTATAAAAATGTTTATTTTTGAGAGAGACAGACAGAAGGCGAGCAGGGGAGGGGCAGAGAGAGAAGGGGAGACACAGAATCTGAAGCAGGCTCCGGACTCTGAGCTGTCAGCACAGAGCCTGATGGAGGGCTCAAACTCACAAACGGTGAGATCATGACCTGAGCCAGAGTTGGATGCTTAACCGACTGAGCCATCTGAGTGCCTCTCACTCAGACCCATTTTTAATCCTAGGCTGGTAGTCTATAAAGTCACACTCTCCGCCACCCAGTTGATATAAGCCCTAGGTAGGAATGCGAGGTATTTTACTTTGAGTGTAAAGGAGAAAAAGAAAAAAGATAAGGAAAGGAAAGAGGGAAAAGAGATATTTACTGCAAGAGTCAATAGTCCAGGTTAACGTGTCACACCAAATGCGCAGGAGCCTGGATGGCTGGCTCCCTTTCACTAATGGGGGCTGACTCTTGCTTTCCTGCTTCCTTCATTTCTTCTGTCTCCTCCAGGGTGCACCCCTACTTCTCATATTGTTGACTAAGAGCAGGCCCTCTCACCCTCTGACTCCGGATCCTCTTCCCTCCCTAGAGTTTGAGAAGGCCTTATGCCGCCCTGGCCCTGATGTGGTGATTTGTGACGAGGGACACCGCATCAAAAACTGCCAGGCCAGCACCTCACAGGCCCTGAAGAACATTCGCTCTCGCCGCCGAGTGGTGCTGACCGGGTACCCCCTGCAGAACAACCTCATTGAGTACTGGTGCATGGTGGACTTTGTGCGCCCAGACTTCCTCGGCACCCGGCAGGAGTTCAGCAACATGTTTGAACGCCCCATCCTGAATGGGCAGTGTATTGACAGCACGCCTCAGGATGTCCGCCTCATGCGGTACCGGAGCCACGTCTTGCACAGCCTCCTGGAAGGCTTTGTGCAGAGGTGAGCCATCCTCAGGGCCCTGTGTTTTGAACCATCAGAGACCCATTGGTGTAACAGGCATGCAAAGCTGTCCCAAAGGGGGACTGTTACAGCAGGAGGGTCCCTCCCTAGTGGGTGATAGTAAAACTTTCCTTTTACTGAGTAGCTTTTCCTGAATAGCACACAAATGATGGATAGCCACTGTTTCAGTCCTCTGAAAGTTTGGCCTAGAAGTACTTCTCTCAGAAGTTAATCTTTGAAGTTTCTAGGGATACCTACCTTACTTGCTGAGAAGCAAAAGAGAGCTAGCCTTCTGCTGACTCTGAAAGCATAGAAATGCTGGTTCCCGGGGGCATGGCCTCACCAGTGTCAGCATCTCGGTAGATGTATTTAGGCCGGTCTAAAACAATTTCCTTGTTTTTCCTTGTTAAGATGGAATATGTGCAGAAAGCTTAGAGAAACAGCCCTAGATCTGAGTATGAACCTGGAGCTCCCGGTCTCTGCCACCCAATCCTCTTTGCTTTAGTTCTTATCCTTAAAATGAGTTTCTTCTGATGGTCGCTAAACCAATCCTTATTGTTCTAAGTCTGTTGTGAATGTTGAGATCCTCAAAAGGAGGTGTGGCAGAAATGCAGGATTCTTTTGTTATCCTGCACTGACCCCTCCTGGCCACACTGGCTTGATGATTCTGATCTCTGCCTTCGTAGGAGAGGCCACACTGTGCTGAAGATTCATCTACCTGCCAAGGAAGAAAATGTGATCCTGGTGCGGCTCTCAAAGATCCAGCGAGATTTGTACACACAGTTCATGGACCGTTTCCGAGACTGTGGTAGCAGTGGCTGGCTGGGGCTGAACCCCCTCAAGGCTTTCTGTGTGTGCTGCAAGGTGTGTTGAGGCCTCAGGGAATACTGAGATATGAATGAAGGTTGCACATGGTCCCAAGGAAGTTATTCCTGCTAGGAGTCCTTGATAAGGGAAGAATAAAGTGACAGGGGTCCCCCTTGGTTTGCTGCATTGAAGAACTGGGGGCCCCAAGGAGAAATATGCTGGTTGTGTGCTGCACAGTTCCTGGGGGTGCCACTCAGCCTGTGATATAAATGGTGCTCCTTGCAGTTGTGTAGTTCATCTGGTCAACTTGTGGTACCAAACTTGAGAAATCACTTCCTTTCTCACTGATTTTTTTTCACTTGGGAGAAAGGGGTAGTGGAAAAACATTGTGGGGCAGTTTTTGACTGTTAGCATAATCAAGATTCAAGAAATATATAGCTTAGACAAGTTATTGGGGTACCTTGTGTTTGATTCTGTGTTTAATCAGATTGAGACCTCTTTCATCCTGATAATGTTTGAGATGGTTTGGGGATAGCAAGGCCCAGGTATCTAGCACTAAACTTCATGAATAGGTTGATGAACCCTGACTTATCTTTAGTATGTGCTTCTTGTTGACTAATGAAGGACCTGCTTCTTTGACAGCTGTCAGCCAACCTGTTGGGTATTATTCCCAACTGACCACTGCTTTAATGAGTCAACTGAAGGAGTATGTCAGGGGCAGATGGGATTTCAAAATGTTTCTTTTGTAACCACAGTCCTAGACCAGGGCCAGGAATCTACAGCAGATATGGTCTGTGAGGATGCTATAGTGCCAACACACCCTTCCTATCCCCCCACCTCTGCCCCCACCCCAGGAATTCTCAACTCCTGCTGGGAACAGTCCCTGAAATGACTTCTGGTTGGTCATCTGTAAGTTAGATACATTTGTCCATAGGAAGAGATTGGTCTTGTTTTGTAGTTTCAGACAGTAGTTGGCTGTAGCCACACAGTGAAACAGGGACATTCTTACCCTTATTTAAATAAGAATGCAAGGCTTGTGACACAGCTTTTTTGATTATGCCTATGGGCATATGGGCATGCCTGCTGGTATGAACTCTTCCCCTTGTGTTATGGTGATCACAGTTAGTTAAAATGAATGCGTAGGCTCTTTGGCTATGAGGGAGTTGGAGATACTTTAATTTTTAGCGTGACAGTGTATGCTGTAGGACCAGTGTGTGTTTCAGCAAGTACATGTTTCCTGACTCTCTGGGACACCCTTAGCTTGTTCTCTGCCCTGTGTCATTTCCCCTTTAACTTGAACTCCAGATCTGGAATCACCCGGATGTGCTGTATGAAGCCCTTCAGAAGGAGAGTCTGGCCAATGAGCAGGACCTAGATGTGGAAGAACTTGGCTCAGCTGGGACTAGTGCTCGCTGCCCATCACAGGGAACAAAAGGCAAGGGGGAGGACAGCACCTTGGCTTCCTCAATGGGAGAAGCAACCAATAGCAAATTCCTACAAGGGGTTGGCTTCAACCCTTTCCAGGAGCGAGGCAACAACATTGTCACATATGAATGGGTGAGTCAAGCAGAAACTTCTATGCCCATAAACCACTGCTGAGAAGGGATGGTACAAAGCAAAGCCTATGTGGGAAGAGGGTGGGGGCTGTACAATGCATTGTGCTGCCAAGTCTCTGCAGGGAACTATAAAGGTTGCCCATGAGCTTCTGCCTTGGAAGGAGTGAATTTTATTTCTAGTGATCTGGCCACGGACCTTCTCTAAGCTGCCTCATTTCTCTATTGCAGGCCAAGGACCTTTTGACTAATTACCAGACTGGGGTCTTAGAGAACTCTCCCAAAATGGTATTGCTTTTCCACCTGATTGAGGAAAGTGTGAAGCTTGGGGACAAGATTCTCGTGTTCAGGTAGGAAGAGAAATTCCCTAGTATTACTGTGTATCTATAGTAGAGTGACATAGCCCCTACAGAGTAAGACTGTCTGGGGTAACCCCAGCTCCTTTTTTTTTTTGTTTGGTTTTGTTTTGTTTTCATGCCTCTGCAAACCAGTGCTTCTTGTGAGGACCTTCTTGCATTTCATCTCATTCTTGGAGTTTCTTATTTTGCCCAATGTGATTTCTCTGCAGAGAACTGTTTAAAACCCTAGGCTGACATTGGAGTCATAGTCTAACCCTTCATATTGTGGCCCACATCAGATCTGGCCTGTGGCTTGCCTGAAAGCTAGTTTTTACATTTTTAAATGTTTTAAAAGAAGAAGAAGAAGAAGAAGAAGAAGAAGGGGATTCAACAGACTGAATGTGGTCTGCAAAGCCTAAAAATATTTAGTATCTGGCCTTTTCCAGAAAACATTTGCTGACCTCTGATCTAATCTGCTTCGGTCCCTCCCCAGCCTTTTTTTTTTTTTTTTTTTTTTTTTTTTTAATTAAAAACAATTAAGGAGGAGGGCACCTGGCTGGCTCAGTCAGTAGAGCATGGTGACACTTGCTCTCAGGGTTGTGAGTTCAAACCCCACGCTGGGTGTGGAGTCTACTTAAAAAAAAAAAAATTTTTTTTTTTTTTTTTGTTGCTTTGTATGTAAGGTCAAATAAGTAATATGATTTGTTCCAGAGTTACATTCTGTGGCCAGAGTTTTGAGTTCCATCAAGGCTTGACTCTTCAGGGAAACAGACATATTTTCTTTCAAACAGACATACTTTCTTTTTGCTCTGGATAGATTATGCCCCCATGAGAGCTAAGGGGTATCTTGGGAGCCTCAGAGTAAAGGTTTCCATGTGTGGCACACGTTGAGAGGAGAGCGGTAATTCTAACTGGGGGAGAGTTTAGTGTTCCGCTGGTTTTATATATCACTTCTGAGGAGACTGCTTCTCTTTATAACTTGAAAGCCCTAGTAAGACCCATAATTTTGATTGTGGCCTGTAGTTAGATCTAACGTATGTAACGTTGGTTTTTAATGCTGATGCTATTTGTTACTATGTACTGAGCTAAACCCCAGAATTTAGGGGAAGTAATTGAGGAAGAATTGAGGAAGTAATAGGGTAGCAAATTTAGTGGGGGTGGTGATAAGTGTATGGACGACTCTGCTCCCATTATGAGCTAGGGAGAATACCCCTAGTGGTTCTTTGTGGGGTTACCTCTTATGGGGAGCAGGTTCTGGGAGCTCCCACTGTCAGAAGGCTATATATGATTGTGAGTCCACTGGGGAACAAGATTCCCTTGGGTCTGGGAGCCTTCTGAACCAAATGTTGTCCCTTCCAGCCAGAGCCTTTCCACTTTGGCTCTCATCGAGGAATTCCTAGGGAAACGAGAAGTGCCCTGTCTACCTGGTGCTGATGGGCAAGGAGTACAGAAGTGGGTTCGAAACGTCAGCTACTTCCGTGAGTTCACTGCTGCTTTGTTTCTGGAGCCTTGGCAGGGTCTGCTTAAGGCTTTCCTTTCCTTCTCTGCATTTTTGTCTTCTACTCCGTTCTCCACCAAATGTGTAGGAGTATCCGGAGTAACCAAAAGCAGGGAGGTATTGAGAGCAAGCTGCTATGTGTGAGGCACTGTACTAGGGGCTGGGGAGCTTGGGCAAGATACGGGGAGAGCAGAGAAGTAGAAGACATAAACCTTGTCTTCATCTGAGATACAGCAACTCCAAGACAAATACAAAGCAGCACTGATCGAGTGCCCTTATAGGTTCTAAGGAGAATAGAATCATTGTGGGAAGGATGATTGGAGAAGGATTCCTGGAGGAGGCAGAACTTGCAGTAGACTGGTAAAGATGGGGAGAATTTGAATATACAGAGTTAGTGTGGCCCAAAGATCATTCTAGGAAGAAGCAACAGAGTGAATATAGGCCATGATCATGCATTCTGTACAGGGGAGATAGTATCCCTAAGAGGGTGAAAATTGGTTCTTGAGGGGACAAAAAAACTTAACTTTTCAAAAATATAAAGCTCAAATAGGCATCCAGTAAATAAACATATACAGTATATCTGTGGCATTTAAATTTTCATGAGGGACGTTTCAGTTGGGGAAAAAAAATGTATAAAAAGGCTTCTTAAAGGGGGTGGTCATGAAAAACAAAAGTTGAGAAATATTAACCTCATGTACTTACTGTCCAGATATTGACATTTGGGCCAGATAATTCTTTTTGTAGGTTGGGCGGGGGGGGGGGGGGGGGGGTGCAGCAAGGGGGTGCTGTCCTGTGCATTGTAGGACTTTTAGTAGCGTCCCTGGTCGCTATTCATTAGATGACAGTAGCATCCACCCAGTTATAACATCCAAAAACGTCTCCAGACGCTGCCAACTGTCCCCTGTAGGGTGGGAGGGCAAGGAAATAACCCTTGTTGAGAAACACTGGCCTAAAGGAAGTATTTAGAGAATAGAGGTTCATGGGTGGTAGGAAGACCCAATGCCGAGTTATGCTTGGGAACTGTGGGAACTCAGGTTGGAAAGGTAGGTTGGGGTGCCAGTTGAAAGAGCCTCTAATACCAATTAAACTGATACTTCCTATAACAGTCATCATCCAGTCCTCCATGTGGTATTTCATCTCCTTAGCTTTGTCCTTTTCTCTCTTTTCCCTAGGGTGACAAATGTAGCCCCTCCTCTCTTATTCATGCTGCTGCTGCCTTTTTTTTTTTTTTTTTTTTTCCTTCTAAGATTTTATATAAATTCAAGTTAGTTAAGGGTAGTATTAGTTTCAGGAGTGACTTAGTGATTCATCACTTATATACAACACCCAGTGCTCATCACAAGTGCCCTCCTTAATACTCATCATGCATTTAGCCCATCCCCCACCCACCTCCCTGCCAGCAACCCTCAGTTTGTTCTCTATAGTTAAGAGTTTCTTAGGTTTGACTCCTTCTCTGTTTTTATCTTATTTTATTTTTCCTTCCCTATGTTCATCTGTTTTATTTCTTAAATTACACATATAAATGAAATCATGGGGTATTTGTCTTTCTCTGACTTATTTCACTTAGCATAATATCATCCAGCTCCATCCATGTTGCAAATGGCAAGATTTCATTCTTTTTCATTGCTGAGTAGTATTCCATTGTATGTTACATACATACAAACCACATCTTCTTTATCCATTCATCAGTCAGTGGACATTTGGGCTTTTTCCATAATTTGGCTGTTGTTGATAATGCTGCTATAAACATTGGGGTGCATGTCCCCCCCCCTTTTTTTTTTTTGCTTGTGCCCCTTTGAATCAATATTTTTGTATCCTTTGGATACATACCGAGTAGTGCAGTTGCTAGGTTGTAGGGTAGTTCTATCTTTAACTTTCTGAGGAACCTCCACACTCTTTTCCAGAGTGGCTGCTCCAATTTGCATTACCACCAACAGTGTAAGAGTGTTCCCCTTTCTCTGCATCCATGCCAACATCTGTTGTTTCCTGAGTTATTAATTTTAGCCATTCTGACAGGTATGAGGTGGTATCTCATTGTGGTTTTAATCATCCCTGATGATGAGTGATGTTGAGCATTTTTTCATGTGTCTTAAGCAATTTGTATGTCTGCTTTCGAGAAATGTCTGTTCATGTCTTCTGCCCATTTCTTAACTGAATTTTTTTGGTGTTTTTGGGTATTGAATTTGATAAGTTCTTTATAGATTTTGGATACTAGCCCTTTCTCCGATATGTCATTTGCAAGTATCTTCTCCCATTCTGTAGATTGCCTTTTAGTTTTGTTGATTGTTTTCTTTGCTGTTATTCATGCTTCTTAATTGAAGGTTACTTTTTCCCCTTCCTTTGAACTTCCTTCTTTTCATCCATATGCCCCATCCCACTGCCCCAGATCTATTCTTTTTAATGTCTCCTTATAGTAAGCTCTTAATCATACGAGTTTGTTAACAATGCAAATTCCTGGTGGAGGGACAACATCCATATCACAACACAGAACTCTTAGTCCTTCTGCACTCACCAGGATTTACAGGACTGAGGTAGAGAGGTCACCCTGAGCCAGCTTTTACCAAGCTTCCGTATTTAGAGTGGTTCTTATGCAATCTAAAGTCTAGGAACCTTGACCTTAGAATTAGTTTGTCTATTAAAGGGAGAAACATAGTTTGTAATCCTTGTTGCACATGGCGATATTTGAAAATTATAGGTGCCTGGGACTCACTGTAGACCCATGGAATGTCCATGGGGGTGGAATCAGAATACTGTAGTGTAGTTGTTTTGTTTTAAAAATACATTTGCCCAGTGATTTTACTGTGTACCCGTGCCCTTATATGTCCATTTCTTGTGGTTTTCCTTCTGTCCTAGGGCTAGATGGTAGCACCCCTGCCTTTGAGAGGGAGCGGCTCATTAATCAGTTCAATGATCCCAGCAACCTCACCACCTGGCTATTCCTTCTGTCCACAAGGTGAGTGGATCCTGAGAGCGGAGGTCAGAGGGCTGTATTCAGGGCAGCTAGCCACGTGGGCAGGTACCCAAAGGCTCATCCAAGTTTCATCAGAAGAGATCTGCTCGGGTTTGTGACTTGTTTTTGAAGTCAGAGAGGGGACCCCAAAAGGAAGTTGTGTTAGAAGGGTAGTCATCATGATAGTGTCACAAAGTTCTTTGAGCCCTTCATTAATAATAGTCATACTTAGCTTTTCTCTCAGGAGTATTCTGAGTCTTAGATGATGGGATTAATGTGAAAGTGCTTTAAAAAGCAGAAAGTGTAATGTAACTGTAAAAGGCTATGGCATTATTTGTGTTATGCCAAGCAGCTTGAAGGCTGTGCTGTGTTCTGCCATCAGAATGCCCTTGATGGGTGTGAACTAGTCATTTTCCTAAGCTGTTAGACTAAACACACCAGAAACATCTGTATGCAGAGGTTTCCCTTCACCAAGTGACATCACTCTGGGGCCAGGATGCAGGGGCCTTACTAATTACAGAGGAGAGAGAGTGGGTTTTCTTTCAAAACTGGTCAACACTTCTGTTTTGGATTTTCAGGGCATACTTTTCAGTGCTTGAGCAATGTACTGTTCATCAGCAGGAGAGTACAATCCTCCAGTATGTCATGCTTAGAACAAAGGAGGTGATATGGGGCTATCAGTCACAGTCAAATTTCAGTTTGAAAATGGTCTTTAAAACGAAAGGTTCTGTGACTGTTGGCTTGTGTTTTACAGGGCTGGATGCTTGGGTGTGAATCTGATCGGTGCCAACCGAGTGGTGGTGTTTGATGCTTCTTGGAACCCTTGCCATGATGCCCAGGCAGTGTGTCGGGTATACCGTTATGGCCAGAAAAAGCCCTGTCACATCTATCGCCTTGTGGCTGATTTCACCCTTGAAAAGAAGATCTATGACCGACAAATTTCCAAGCAGGGCATGTCAGGTAGGGCATCTTTCAGGCACAATATTATCCTTATTGTATCAGTGGTGGGAGGGGAGAGCCAGGTTGTAGGAACACAGGTAAGCTTTGAATCACAGAAAGTCAGCAGTTCCTCCCATCTCATTCTGATTCAAATAATTGCTTAAGAGGTGATTGACCTCAACTTGTCCTGGACAGGTTTAATGATAAGAACTGAGTGTAGGTATACAGGTTTCTCTTATGATATTTCCATTTCACCAGGGCCTCAGACCTGGTCTTTGACTTTCAAATATGGGATGGACTGAGGTAGTTTAGATATTAGTGACAGTTATACCAACCACAACCTCTCTTGTCTGCCAACCTTTGTAGCTGTGCTTTTGCAGTCTTCTCTGCCACATACTGACTTTCTCTATGTCTTATCGCTTCTAGATCGGGTGGTGGATGATCTCAATCCAATGCTGAACTTTACCCGGAAGGAGGTGGAGAACCTACTGCACTTTGTTGAGAAGGAGCCAGCTCCCCAAGCATCCTTGAACATAAAGGGGATCAAGGAGCCAGTACTCCAACTTGCCTGTCTGAAGTACCCTCACCTCATCACCAAGGTGAGAGCCTGGGATGCATGCAGTTCCCAGTACAGCAGTCTCCACTCAGGGAAGCTTGTCTGGCAAACTACTTTCCTTCATCTGAAACTTTGTTTCATACAGAAGACTTGAACTCATCTGGTTCTCTCCTTACCCTGTGAAGTTTTCCACCCCAGTCTTATTCTAGCAGTGCTCAGCTCAGCCATGTGGAATAATTTGTCCAGTGTGAGTTTTTCCTAGCAGAAAGAAGGGGTAAAGTTCTAGAAATGTAGTCTAGTAATTCTCTGAACTCTCCCATCCTTTTATTTTTTAAGTGTTTATTTATTTTGGAAGAGAGAGAGAGTGAGCATACGTGCTGTACCCGTGTGAGCCAAGGAGAGAGAGGGAGATAGAGAAAATCCCAAGCAGGCTCCACACAGTCAGTGTGGAGCCCAACGCGGGGCTCCATCTCACAAACCATGAGATCATGACTTGAGCTGAGATTAAGAGTTGGATGCTTAATGGACTGAGCTACCCAGGCGCCCCTCTCCCATCCTTTTAATATAGAAGGCAGATTTGGGCTATCTAAAGGTGGGGCTGGGTTAAAGTTGTGAGTTATACTCTTGACAAAAAGACAGTAAACCTGCTTATGTGTCTGTAAGCAGGCTCTTTGCGAGTGCTGGAGATAGCCAGCCCTTTCTCAGTTTCAGAGTAAGCCTCATTGTATATCAGTTGTGTTGGCACAGACTGATAATTAAATCAATGTCCTCCTGTGTCCCCAGGAGCCTTTTGAGCATGAGTCACTGCTCCTTAACCGAAAGGATCACAAGCTGACCAAGGCTGAGAAAAAAGCAGCAAAGAAAAGCTATGAGGAAGACAAGCGCACATCCGTCCCCTATACCCGCCCATCGTATGCGCAGTATTACCCTGCAAGCGACCAGAACCTGACCAGCATCCCTGCTTTCAGTCAGAGAAACTGGTGAGTCACTGAAAGGGGAGGAAGGCCTGCTGCTGGGCCAGGCCCAAACCTTTTGACTGGTTCTGTTTTTAAAAAATTAAAAAAAAAATTTTTTTTTATGTTTATTTCTGAGACAGAGAGAGACAGAGCATGAGTGGGGGAGGGGCAGAGAGAGAGGGAGACACAGAATCAGAAGCAGGCTCCAGGATCTGAGCTGTCAGCACAGAGCCCGACACGGGGCTCGAACTCACAAACCATGAGATCATGACCTGAACCGAAGTTGGTCGCTCAACCAATTGAGCCACCCAGGTTGAGCCCTGACTGGTTCTGTTTTAAACAAAGGGAGAGCCTATAACTTGCTTGCTGGCTGTTGTGAACCGACAGGTTCTGCTCTTGGATGAGGTTCCAAAGCAGTTCAGCAGCCCTGGTGTTTTAAGTGGCTCTGGCTGAAAGAGTGACCTACTGGCTTTGTGACTCAGAAGAGTCCTTCTAGACTCCTGGAGAGGTGCAGCTTCCCAAGACACAGAGGCCCACCCCTCCCACACAGCTGCCTTCATATCTGTAGCGCCTTAGTCTTAGATCTTGCTTAAGCAGTGAAGTTCAAGGGTGAAGGCCAGGTCTTTTGCGGGTCTTGGATTGCAGTCAAGGAATTCTGCTGCTCTTAATGGGATTTTCATTGTGTGGCTGTGCCACAATTCTGAGAAAAAAATCTTTTTCTTGAGAACAGCTTCCAAAGTATGAACATGATAGAAGCTAGTTGCTAAGCAAAGAGCTTCTTTGTAAGAAATTACAAAACATTATCTATGCTTAATTTTTTTCATTTTAAGGCAAAGTACTTCATAGGCCTTACCAGATTGACTGCCTGATTGAGTGGTTTGCATTAAAAAATTTTTTTGTTTTATTATCCTTTTTTTAAAAGTTTTTTTTACCTTTATTTATTTTTGAGAGACAGAGCACAAGTGGGGAAGGGCAGAGAGAGAGAGAGGGAGACATAGAATGAGAAGCAGGCTCCAGGCTCTGAGCTGTCAGCACAGAGCCCAACGCGGGGCTTGAACTCACAAACCTTGAGATTATGACCTGAGGTGAAGTTGGATGCTTAACGGACTGAGCCACCCAGGTGCCCCTAAAACTTTTTTCCTATGAAGATTACGTGTTAAAAAAAAACTTGACAAATGAGGTTCTAAGGGAAATGAAACCATGTAAATTTTACTTAAGACTAATTTTTGGTGAGTAAATTTGCTACTCTTTTTTTTTTTTAATGTTTATTTTTGAGAGAGAGACAGAGCATGAGCAGGGGAGGGGCAGGGAGAGGAAGACACAGAATCCAAAGCAGCTCTAGGTTCTGAGCTGTCAGCACAGAGCCTGAGGCGGGGCTTGAACTCATGAACCGTGAGATGGTGACCTGAGCCAAAGTCAGAAGCCTAACTGAGTGAGCCACCCAGGTGCTCCAAATTTGCTACTTTTTATGTACAAGATGCTTTCAAGAAAAATGTTACTCTCTTTCAAAGCCTTCAGACTTTATTTCTGTGTCATTTTCCAAGATACTATTGCCTGGGAATGTTCTCCTTTCTTGTCCTCCACCTGTTTTTTTCTCTTTTCTGGGCTTCCCCATGAAGCAACAGGAATGGAGTAAGCCTGAACCCAGTGAGAAAAAAGCCATGTTGGGGGAAGATGTGACAAATGGGCTGGGCTGTGGGCTTTTGTGGCCCATCTCTGGTTCTATGGGAGGCACTAGCCTCTCACAGCACTTGATGAGCCATACCATGATCCTGTTGATTCTTCCTCCTGTCTGGGTATATGTGAGGAGGGCTTTCTGCCCAATTTCCTTGCTTCAACCCCTGCAGAGTAGGGAGCTTAGGCTAGATTCCTGTTACCCTGACTTTTACCCTGATCTGACTTTGAATTCTAGGAAGACTCCCACTGGCATCTGACCAGGGCTGCTAGCCCTGCTAGCTCCTGCAAAGCCACCCTGGGCAGACTGAGGAAATGAGACTCAGACATAGAGCATAGGAAATGAGACATAGAGCTTACTGTGCTCTATGGCCTATCTAGGAATACAGGAGTCCACAGGGCCCAGAGGGCTACCCAAAATTGCCTGTAGCAACCTCAGAGCAATGTTCTTCGGTCAGGTAAGAAAGAATATACCAGTCCAAGGAGGTCTTCCCCCCAAGACTGAAGACCAAAGGCACAAATTTCAGAAAGCTTAGAGACAGGGTCTTAATTTCAAAAATCTTAAATCAGGAGTAGTCTTCTCAAGGTACCAACATTCATTTGAAAGGAAAGTGAAGAATGAGGAGTGCATCATTGACCATCGGGTAACATTTGGCATGCTGGCATAAGATGCACAGCGGTGCTCAGGCTGTCCATTCAGGCTGTGTGCCATTCAGAGACCCGGGTTCTGTGAACAGCGTTTTGGCTGCCGCTGCTTTTGTAGTGGTCATGACTAGAGGAGTACTTTGGACATTGGCCCCAGGAGGAGCCCAATGAAGTGTAATGTGGAGGAGAGAGGTGTCTGCATTACTTATTGAAACTAGAGGTTCCAGGGGCGCCTGGGTGGCGCAGTCGGTTAAGCGTCCGACTTCAGCCAGGTCACGATCTCGCGGTCCGGGAGTTCGAGCCCCGCGTCAGGCTCTGGGCTGATGGCTCAGAGCCTGGAGCCTGTTTCCGATTCTGTGTCTCCCTCTCTCTCTGCCCCTCCCCCGTTCATGCTCTGTCTCTCTCTGTCCCAAAAATAAATAAACGTTTGAAAAAAAAAAATTTTTTTTAAAAAAAGAAACTAGAGGTTCCAGAGAATAAAGATGGTTGATGTTGAACATGTGCTCTCTCAAGATCACCTGAACATGTGGCATTACATGCCTTTTCCTGGGTGAGTGGGGAAAATTACACCCCTTTGCCTTCAACTTGGCATGCACTATGTTCTGAAGAATTTCTTCTCCCTTATTGCATCTTTACCTTTTCCTAACTTCCCTCCAAGGACTAATCCCTAATGTATGTAGACAGTCCAAATTCTAGAGGAGCAAATGTCACCTCAGATCTCCAAAAAGGTATTATTCTGCTGACATCTGATTCTTCTTTGACTCTGAGAGGCTGTATGTCTCATTGCCACTCTGTCTCAGTCCTGCTTCTAGTCTCCTTTTGAATTGGCCATACTCTGCAGGTTTTTCTGGTTCTTCTCAGTAGCAGCTGAGAATGGGGGCACTGTAGAATGGGGGAGTCTGGAGAAACTCTGCAGCCTTTGCAGAAAGGGCTGTTCGGCTAAAGTCTCTTAGTGTGTTTGTCTTTCTCTCACAGGCAGCCAACACTGAAGAGTGATGAGAAGCCTGTGGCCAGTGTTCGTCCTGTGCAGTCCACCCCCATCCCCATGATGCCCCGGCATGTCCCACTGGGAGGCAGTGTAAGCTCTGCCTCCAGCACAAATCCAGCCATGAACTTCCCGATCAACTACCTACAGCGCGCGGGGGTCCTTGTGCAGAAGGTGGTCACCACAACAGGTTGGGAACTCCTAGGTCCTCTTCCAGGGCTGCCTATCCCTTTTAAACTTACTTTGTTCATTCAGGAGGTATTTATTAAACACCTTTTATATTCTAGGCCTTACTACACTGGCACTGTGGGTAAAAATAGAGAATAGTCCCTGATCTTGAGGAATTTGCATTCTAATGGAATATCTTAAGAATTCTAACATGGAACTGGGTTTTCTTAAATGTGATATGTAGGATAGACACTGTAGAGATTGTGGAAATTTCACGGGAACACAGAGTTGGTCTGAGAGGTGTGAATGTGTTGAGTCCTGCCTGACTGTAGGGTCAGCTGGGTATAAACTGTCAACTTCCCTAATTAATTAGAATACCTGAATGTCACTTGCTTCTTTCTTTGTGAGTTTGATGTGAATTGAGCATGGTGGGCCAGTGGTAGGAGGCTGGCAACCCGTCTCTCTCTGCAGTTGGTTCTTTGGGAAGGAAAGCATTTCATGGAGCTGTTTTTCATCTTATTACCTAGAAATATTCACGGTACATAAATTGGAATAAAAATACCTTAGATTTTTGAGTATGAAAATAATATGTGTCCATTATAAAAAATTGTGAAATGACTAAAGACAAAAAGCGAGCCCCTTATAATCCTACTTCTGCTGATTCTCAAACATACGTTTTATTCTTTAGTTAGGTGTGGAGTAATGCCAGCAAGGAAGAGGATGAGGCCACTTTTGGAGCCTAAAGTGATGTGGAGCAGATGGATTCAGATGGCTTAGAGAGGAGGACAACAAACAAATATAGAAATAATCATTTGAACTAGAACTTTTTCCAAACTAAAACTATGAATTTTTAATTAAATCAAGGGAAATTGATCAGAAAGATGATCAGATTTTTTAAAAGGTTCTCATTCTCACAGTATTCTTTGCTAGGCAACTGTGAGAGGAGGCCCTGCTTGCTTCTCCTCCCTTGGTTCAGACCTCTGCTCCACTGAGAGGCTTTAGGGAAGCCATTGAGGAACAGGGGTAGACACGGACTTTGCATCTTCTTCCCTTCTCAGTCAGGTAATCTAAATCTGAGGTCTGTATCTTCACTAGATATTGTTATTCCTGGACTCAACAGCTCCACAGATGTACAGGCGAGAATTAATGCTGGTGAGAGCATTCACATCATCCGTGGGACGAAAGGTAAGAGCCCGACCACAGGGCCCATCCTCTACTTTTGGTTCAGAGTGTGGGACTGGGAAGCAGAATAAATATATATGGCCTGAGCTAGAGGGAGGATAGGAATCGTCCTATGTAAAAATGTCACATGTGGAGGAAGCATGAGAAGAAGCATTTCTAGGAGCTTAGCAGAGTTGGGGTGGGCCCAAAAGAGATCTGTCAGTGGCTTAAAAGAAGAGAGTTAGGGTCTCTCCATTCCTGTATTTTTGTCCTTGTTTTTATGGAGAATCTTGAGTTGAGTTTGAATAGACACCATGTTTTGTATCAATCACAGTGTGTTGATAGTGATGCTATCAGCTAGAAGTGCCTGGGTACGACCTGGTGGTGTACTAATCATGGCAAGCCCCCACAGACATTTCCCAGAGCCAGTGTGGTGACTGGACTGGCCCTGTGGTTCTTACTGTGATTGCATGATGCACCTCAGCAGCAACCATCAGTGGACTTTGAAAAAACAAAGTTTATGACTCACAGGTCCTGGTAGGTGCACAGCACCCTAGGGCCACACAATGAGTTTATGGGTAGAGAAATAGGGAGAGAAGGCCTGGGTTTCTATTAGGATCCAGGAGTTGGGGTGGTTAGAGTTTTGTGGGTTACTCTTTATTGGTAAATTTAAAACGTAAGAGCAGGAATTAGGGAATGGGAAAGGAAAAGCAGGGTCACTCAGGGTTCAATTTTCTGGGTTACTCTGGGCTTTCTAAAAGGGGAACTTCATGGGTAGGCACAGTCTGGTTCCTTATCTACTTGTTTAGTTAGTAGCTGTCATACAGGTGCAATTGGCTTATTTGAGATAGATGCGTTTGAAGTGGATGCCTTGTTAAACAACAGCTTAATGCCTGGCATTTACACTGCACACAGGGAGACCAAAAGTGGAGGGAAAGAGCTGTGGAATGGGTTATTAGCTAACATGTATGTTGCTATGTTGTCTTACCCACTTGCTCAGAGTGGGGTGAAGGTCTCAATTAGGAAATGTATTGGGTAGATAAATTAGTATCTGTGGGTTGCATGACAGACATTTTGAGTGTGGTAATTTAAAAAGTCCACTGCCTCTGTCCTGCTTATAGACTGTAGACGGAGATGAGATTACTGGAATGAGAAGTCTGGACTGGACATTGTCAGAATGCATTCTGAACCTATCATTCATATCAACCTTTACTACGAGGCTCCCTGAGGCTATTTAGCAAGGAGATTTTGCCCTAGCTTCTGTTGGGTCAAAGTACCTTTTAGGCTCAGGGAAAAGATGCCATGAAGTACATGACCCACAGAGAAGATTATACCCAGCCTCTTTACCAGACTCTTCCTAGCCTAAAGCATGGGTCAGCAAACTATGGCCTATGGGCCAAATCCAACCTGCTTGGATTCTGTAACTGTGAGCTAAGCATGGGTTTTACATTTTTAATTGGCTAAAAAAAAAAATCAAAAGAATACTGTTTTGTGACACCTAAAAATTATATGAAATTCACATTTCAGTGTCCCTAAATGAAGATGTTTGGAGCACAGCCATGCCCAGCTGTTTTCAATCTATAGTAGCAGAGTTGAGTGGTTGTAACAGAGACCTTTTGGCCCACAAAGGCAAAAATATTTACCAGCTGGCCCTTTAAGAAAAAGTTTGCTGACCTCTAGCCCAGAGGCAGCCCTGACCTTCCAGGAGATTGATATCAAAAAACAGAGAAGGTAGGGTTGTGCCCTATGGGAACAGAATGCTGGTCTTAAATTATTCCTATCAAGGTAGAAGAAGGTGTTGAGGCAACGAGGCTCCTTCTTCCCAGATTAAGAGGACTCCTGCCAGAGTACTTCATCCAGAACCAAGGCAGCCAACTTACTCTCTTTCACAGCATCCTGTTTATTTTCTCCATTGCATTTCATCTTTCCTGATATTTTCTGGTATCATTGTCTCTTTCTCTAGAGGTTGAGCCCTGTGAGACAGGTCCCTTTTCTGTCTTAACGTTCTTCAGTGTCTACAACAATGCCTCATAGTCACACAGTCTTATGGAGTAAATGAATAATACTGGGTCCACAGTTCAATTGGTCCACTTGTCATTTCAGGGGATCTCAAGAAAGGGCATAAGACCTAATTTTATAGCTGGTTTCCCAGCCCACGATGCCTAGGCCTGGGGTTCCCAGGGTTGGCTGATTGTGTATCTGCTTCTAGCAGCCTTCCTCCTGTTTTTTGTTAGGGACATACATTCGCACCAGTGATGGGCGGATCTTTGCTGTCCGAGCAACTGGCAAACCGAAGGTCCCAGAAGATGGTCGGATGGCTGCCTCAGGTATAAGGCTTCTACTTTCTATTGACCTGCATGGCATTTGTTTGTTTGTTTTGGTTTGTAATTAATTAATTTTTTGAATAACGTGTATATAGTTCACAATTCAAAAGGTTTAAGAGGGGTAAAGTGAAAAGTAAGTTTTGCTCCCCCCACACTCCCAGCCATCTATTGCTCCTTTCTGAAGGTGTTACTCTCATTTGCTTTCTTCAGAGATATATTATACATATACTTGGTACAGGAATGTGTGTGTGTGTGTGTGTGTGTGTGTGTGTGTGTGTGTGTGTGTGTGTGTTAAGTATACATATGTAACTTTTCTCTGTATTTAAAAAAAATTTTTTTTTGATATTTATTTTTGAGAGAGAGAGAGAGAGACACAGCGTGAGTGGGAGAGGAGCAGAGACAGAGAGAGGGAGACACAGAATCCAAAGCAGGCTCCAGGCTCTGAGTTCTCAGCACAGAGCCCAACACAGGGCTCGAACCCACAAACCATGAGATCATGACCTAAGCCGAAGTTGGACACTTAACCAACTGAGCCACCCAGGCATCCCATCTCTGTATTTTTATTTTTTATTTATTATTTTAAACTTTATTTATTTATTTTGAGAGAGAGGGAGAGCTCGAGCTCAAGCAAGGGAGGAGCAGAGAGAGAAATCCCAAGCAGGCTCCACACTGTCAGCGCAGAGTCTGACAAACCCACAAACCGTGAGATCATGACCTAAGCTGACATCAAGAGTCAGACGCCCAACTGGCTGAGCCACCCAGGCTCCCCCTCTATATTTTTAAAACAGATGCTAGGGGCGCCTGGGTGGCGCAGTCGGTTGAGCGTCCGACTTCAGCCAGGTCACGATCTCGCGGTCCGTGAGTTCGAGCCCCGCGTCAGGCTCTGGGCTGATGGCTCAGAGCCTGGAGCCTGTTTCCGATTCTGTGTCTCCCTCTCTCTCTGCCCCTCCCCCGTTCATGCTCTGTCTCTCTCTGTCCCAAAAATAAATAAATGTTGAAAAAAAAAATTTTTTTTTAAAACAGATGCTAACTTACTATACTATACTGTTTATTTTTTCACTCACTAGTGTATCTCAGTACTTGTTCCTTACCATTTCTTTAGATGTGCCTTATTGAAGGTGTACACAGGATGCTGTTAGATGGGTATAACAGCGCATTACCGAGTTCCCTGTCCTTGGACATTTACATTGTTTCACTCCCCTCTTACAGTACTGGTTCATAGTCATGTGGGTATGTCTATAGGATGAATTCCTAGAAGTGGGATTGCCAAGTCAAAGAGTGTGTATGTGGCACATTAACAGTGTTAGGAACTCTGTCCAAGTTCCCCTCTACAGGAGTGCCTCTCATCTATCCTTCCTCTGTGGAGTATGAGCACTAGACTGCTCTTGCTTCCAGCTTTTATTATGGAAATTTCCATACCTCCAGACAAGTTGAAAGAACAGCACGGTGAGCACCCATGTACCCTGCATCTAGGTCCAATGACTGTTACTGTTCTCATAAACTTTCTTCTGTCTCTTTCTCCCTTCCTATTATTGGAACTATTTGCAAATAGTGCTGAAGATGTCGTGTCATTTTACCTTTAAGTACTTCAGCACGCATCTCTTAAGAGTAAGGACATTCTCCTCCTAGCCACAACACCATTATCACACTAAAAAGCTTAAAACTCCATAATAGTACCTGCTATCTAGACTATATCCCCACTTGTCCCAGTTGTCTTTCATGGCCATGGATTGGGTTTTGTTTTTAAACAAGGATGGACCTTTTTTTAAACTTCATTTGCCTTTTCCCTCCCATCTTGGTCACTGGCTGTCTCTGCCCCTGGAAGAGTCCAACTTGTTGCAGAAATGATCTCTTAGCTTTTCATATTCATTATCTCCTAGAATTCACTTTGGTCGAGTTTCACAGATTGCGGACCTGGGGTGTAGAGAAGTTATATGTCTTATCATAGACTTGTTTCCTAGATCAAGAGATTTCTTTCTTTGTGACTGGGAAAAGTTGACTGGGTGATGTTTGGATATCAAACTCTTTGAACTTGGGGGACCACAGGACAAGGGTTTTTTTTAATGGAATTTTTCCTATACTCTCCTTCTCTCCCTGGCCATTCTGGTTCTCAGTTACCTACATTTTATCCCCAGGTTCCCAGGGGCCTTCTCTCGAATCCACAAGCAACGGCAGACACAGTGCCTCATCACCCAAAGCCCCCGACCCCGAGGGGCTGGCCAGGCCCGTCTCTCCAGACAGCCCGGAGATCATCAGTGAGCTCCAGCAGTATGCAGATGTGGCTGCCGCCAGGGAATCCCAACAGAGCTCCCCAAACTCCAATGCCGCCCTGCCTGGCCCCCCGGCTCAACTCGTGGACAGCAGTGCTGTTCCTGGGACAGCTCTCGGGACTGAGCCTCGACATGGGGGTCATTGCCTCAATAGTTCCCTCTTGGTGACCGGCCAGCCCTGTGGTGACAGGAACCCAGTGTTGGACTTACGGGGCCATAAGCGAAAGATGGCCACGCCACCTGCTGCCCAAGAGTCAGCCCGCCGGCGGTCCAGGAAAGGCCACCTGCCAGCCCCCGTGCAGCCGTACGAACACGGGTATCCAGTTTCTGGCGGGTTTGCCATGCCACCCGTCTCCTTAAACCATAACCTCACCGCTCCCTTCACCTCCCAGGCTGGGGAGAACTCCTTGTTTATGGGCAGTACCCCCTCCTACTACCAGCTGTCCAATTTGCTGGCAGATGCCCGCCTGGTGTTTCCAGTGACTACTGACCCTCTGGTGCCAGCAGGCCCCGTCAGTTCCTCCTCCACGGCTACCTCAGTCACTGCCAGCAACCCCACCTTCATGCTCAACCCGTCTGTTCCAGGGATACTACCCAGCTATTCACTCCCATTCTCACAGCCACTCCTGTCCGAGCCGAGGATGTTTGCGCCTTTTCCTTCCCCTGTCTTACCCAGCAACCTTTCACGGGGCATGTCTGTCTACCCAGGCTACATGTCCCCACATGCAGGCTACCCTGCTGGCGGCCTCCTCCGGTCCCAGGTGCCTCCATTTGACTCTCATGAGGTTGCTGAGGTGGGCTTCAGCTCCAATGATGATGAGGATAAGGACGATGATGTGATAGAGGTCACTGGGAAATAGCTGGGGAGCCCCTCTCCACCTCACTCGGGGCCCCCCAGCAGGTTGCCCACCAAGCTGAAAGGCAGCAATCTGGGCTTTCTGAGAATAGGGCACTTGGCAGGAGGGGAAAGGAAGAGGGCAAAGAAAGGTGGTTGACTGTAGTGGCAGGGCTCTGTTGCTGTGTAACAAAAGAGGCAAAATAATCCAACAGAGCAGCAATAGCGGGAAATCAGGGACCCAAAACAGGAATGAAGGGGCAGGGCAGCCTGCCTCTCTTCCTGCCTGCCTTGCTTATGCTGTGTGCTTGCTTGCTTGCCATCTGAGCGTAGAAGCTCACATCCCATTTCTGTCTTTGGGAACATTCTCTCCCAAGAGAGCTGCCTTACTGGGTGACTTAGCTTGGCCTGGAGAGGGGAGGGGAGGGAAGGAGGGTAAGTGAAGGAGGGTGGGCAGGGAGAACAGAATGAGATTTCATATGAAGTGGAGTCTTTCTGGGGGTGGGGGGGGGGAAGAAGCAGACCAGGTGTGTGTGTGTGTGTGTGTGTGTGTGTGTGTGTGTGTGTGTGTACTTGTACTTGTATGTAACAGAGCAGGGGTGGAGGTGGGAGGGGAGGGTGGGAGGCACTAAGCGGGAAACTAAAAAATGAATTTATCTTTTTTAAAATGGAAATCAGAGTGTGTTGGTTCATGGCAACTATTAGTATCAGTATCGTGATGAGCCCAGGAAAAGAGCCATGGAACCCACAAGTTTCCTTCTGGTTGGGTGAAGAGAAGGCCCAGCTAATCCAAGTCCCTGGTTTTCAGAGCCACATTTATTTTAGAATTTGGGGGAAATTAGGAGAGAAAATGGGCATTACCAATCTCTGTCTCTTTCCCCGTGGCTGTCTCTGAGCAGATTTCCCTTCACAGGGTGTGAGATTGTATGCAGAGGCTGGGAGCGGGGGGGAACACTGTGTTGTGTGAGCAAGAGGTCATGCAGTTGTGGCCAGAAAAGACCTTCTTCACAAGGATGGACCTGAGCCCCCAACCTGCCTATCCTTGTGGCCTTTCCTTTCCTTCCCCGCTAGAAAGCTCCATGTTAATTTATTTCTTATGGGCAATTATTTATTATTTGGACTTTCCACGTGTCTTGTTTTTCTTGGGGGGGGCGGGCGGTTAGATTTTAGGAGGGTAGGAGATAGGAAGGGAAATGTTAATATCTCCCAGATCCCATAGCTGCTGGTAAACAAGTCCCAGGTAGATGGTGAATTGACCAAGGAAAGAGAGTTGGGCTTGACCGAGGTTTACACTAAACAGCTATGTTTTCGGGAAATGGCCTCTCAGGAAGACCAGTGAATCTTGTGACTGGATAGTTAGTGCAGGTGAGACTCATTCCACAGAGATTGAAACTTGGGATCATGGAGTTTGCCATTGGGAAGTCAGTGACCCCAAATTTGGAGCTGTGTCCTCCTGGGATGACTTTAAGGTAGGCTCTCTATGCTGAATAGTGAAGCTCTGCATAGGTGACTGCTGGGTTGAGAGAATAGACTGCTGATTTCCTATTAGGAAATGTCTTGGCCTCCCCAGCCTGACAGATGATCATTGTGGCCTGGTGTCTGTTATCTCCATCCTCTTTGAAGGAACACAGAGCAGCCCTTCCTCTGTAGGAGCCTTAAGTCTGGCTTTTGTCTTAAAAGAATACATCAGTCATTCTGGGTCTCCTCTTTCTTGTTGCCAGTGGCAGAGGAGGGGGTATCTAGTCTTTAAGCATAAACACTGGCTGTCTTCCTATTGGCTCTTTTCCCCCTGCTACTGAGACTTTGCGAGGCAGTTCTTTGTGAAGAACAAACCTGTCTGGCTTTAGAGTTTTGCCACCTATTCATGGGTCCCCACTGGGCAGCTGCTGCACCTGCCTCTTTCCAGCCTTGGAGGCAGCTTAGCCAAGTCTCCCCTAGTAGTAGTTGCTTCTGCAACTCTTCTGACAAGTTTGTTTCCATTGTTAGAGGGCTTTAGCACATTCTGGGGTATTGTCCCCAGAGAAGAGACAAGGAGATGGCTAATGGGGGTGCATGCATGCATGTGTGTGTGTGTGTGTGTGCTGTCCAGTTGCACCAAAAGTGGAACTTAAAGAGCTTTCTCTCTCTGTTTTCATAGGTACCCTGTCAGACACTTAGCTCTCCTACTCATAGAAGCCTTAGATCTACAATTTAGCTATGCAAATTATTTTAATAATTTTAAAATAGCAGTTCCAACCAGTGCTTTCTCTTTCAGAGGTATCCCAAGAATGATGGTGAAGGGACTCAGTTGGAGTGGGCTCTCAGATTTGAGGCTGGTGCAGTAGGAGCAAGCTAGCCTGGATCTCTGATTTGCAGAGCACACTCACAATCTGGGCTACCACTGATGCCTCTAAGGCCCCCAGAGCACTGGGATCCCAGAGGGGGTGTGTGTGTGTGTGTGTGTGTGTGTGTGTGTGTGTGTGTGTGGTGTTAGGGAAGGAGGAATATGTCTGTGTTTACCTCTAGGAAATCACAGCAGCAGGCTCTGAGAATCTGGAAATTATCAGCAAAGAATTGAAACCAGTCACTGGAAGGATGGGCCTTTGAAGGTACCAGGAAGTGAATGGGTATTCTGAGAGGAATACATACCTGCTCTCTACCCACTGATTCCAGGGGCTGGGTCTTACTTCAGGTCAGAAGAGGCAATAGTTTGGGGAAGCTGACCTGGCTAGAGAAGCCTTTTTTTGATATGTGCAGCTTATATTGTATAAAGGCTATGGGGTGGGATCATGGGAAATTAGAATGCTACCAGTTTCATGTTTGGGGTTTTTTTGTTTTTTAATCTGAAAAAACACTTTTCTGCTATCTCTTTATGTGTGCTGGTAGGCAAGTGTGCATGCACATCAAATATGAGCATGTGTGTGAGGGAAGCAGGAAATGTCTCAGAGCCTAAGAACCATGTTTTACAGCCTCTTTGATCAGAAACACTTGGTGGTGGCTTTCAACCACCATCTAGGCCTGAGTGACGGAAGGATGGTGATAATGGGTGGTGGGGGGGTGGGGGGTGGGGAGGGATGTGCAGTGGATCAGGCCTCTCAGCATTTTCCCCTCACCATTGTCTTCCAAAGGATGTTTTCAAGGACCTCTCAAGCTTGATCCATCTGGCTTAGTCTGAATCCTCAGCCTAGGGAATATAGTACTACTTAATGATTCAGGATTACCATTTGTAATGATGTTCAATTTTCTTTTCTTAATATCTTTGTGGATGAAAATGGAACCAGAGACAAAGTAGCCATTTCAGTAAGAAAGTAAATGAACCATGTTGGATCAGATCATTGGATATCTGCCAAGTTCACACCCCTCGAGTTGTGCTTTTTGAGCATCTATCTCTTCACCTCCTGACTTAAGGAGAACTCTTTCTGGTCCTTGGAACTCTCTTCTCTAGGAATTAGTATGTGGTATCTCTGTATATACTTGTGATTCACAACTAAATATGAAATTGCCCTCTCTAGGGCGTGAAGCAGTTAACTGGGGTAAAGTTTTGCTGATAGGTTGAAACAACCAAACTTTAGTGGTCTGGGTGAGATGGTCACTCCCAAAGCTGTCAGCAGAGCAAGGCTGTCTGTCTCAGTCCGTTTGAGCCTGGCATTGCTGTGGCATTGCTCTGGAACCGAGTCCTCACCCCATGGGGAAGGTCTGGGGGTTATACATTCCTTATTCCTAGTGTTCTTGGCCATGACCCCCTTCCTCCTGCTTCCCAGTTCCCTGTGAGTCCTCAGAAGACCAGTCTCCCTTCTGAGTCCTGGCCTCCTGTGCACCCAGATCAATCATTCTTTCCCCAGCAAAACTCTGAGATAAGAGCTCTTTCCCCCAACAGACCCCCAGGAGACTTTCTGGCCCTCCTCTGACTTGTTCCCAGGAGATCTGCACCTCAAGGCCTGAGAATGCTGCGCTTTCCATCAGCCACCGTCAGACTCTGTCCCCTCCTACTGACTCTTCTGCCCTATGTGTTCTGATGTGACCCCTTCATGTCTCTTCTGTGCCACTAGCTTGGCCCTAGGCCTTTTATGAATACCAAGTCTTAACGATGAACTTCCCGAGCAGGCAGTGGCCAACTTACTTCTTCATTCTTCAGGGACCTGAGTCTGCCCCTTTCCTCTCTCACAGGTTGGTTGGATATAGTAATCCAGTGCACTGGGAAGAGGTAGCCAGGCAGGCTGTGGAGTCTGTAGTGCAGAGGGCTTGGGGAGATTTGGGTACTCTGTTACCACTACTGGGATGATATTCAGAAGAGGGGACCTCATACTGTGACCTGACCCAGGACCCTTCTCTGAAAGAGAGCTCAGCCCAGGGGTGTGTGTGTGTGTGTGTGTGTGTGTGTGTGTGAGAGAGAGAGAGAGAGAGAGAAAGAGTGTGCGTGCATGTGTGCGCACACGTGTGCATGCATGTGCGCGCGAGAGAGTGTGCATTCGTGCATATGGGTGTAAACTGTTATCTGGTTGTGTTACTCAGGGTGGGCTGGGGACTCACGGGAAAAATCCCCCTCAGCCTGCCCAAGACTGGTTTTATCCTGTACCCTCTCCAGAAGGGTCAGGGGAAGGGGGTCCAGGTGGGTTGAGGGGGTCGCAATGGATAACCACTAAGGCCACACTGCTGCCGGGAGGAGTTGGGGGGAGGGGGAGATATGAAGTGGCCCCAGGGACCTGGCACCTGGCTTTGGTTTTCCGTCTTCTTTCCTCAGGACGCCCCCTGAGGCCTGGGACCTGCTGCGCCTGGCTTTGAGGAGCATCTGTGTCTGGGTGCTCCAGCTGCTGGTGTGATCATGGGCTTCCCTCCTCTCTCAGCAGGGCAGGTGCTCCTGCCCCAGAGACTGGGCAACTGGCTGTTTCTATGACGTATTTATTTTTACTTGTGTTTCATGTCACTTTTTTAAAAAAGCAAACAGAACAATTGTAAGTCAGTATAACTGCCTATCAGTTTTCTTTATTTCTCTTTTTGTAAAATAAAATTTAAACTCCAGAAGGCAGTGTTGTTTGATCAAGGAATTGTCTGAACAGCTGGCTGGCTGACTGGGTGGTGAAAGGGATATAAACTTAGAGTATAGTGGGCACTGGGATGGTACTTGATGTGAGTGGGGTGGGGGAGAGAGGTGGGAATAGAGGGCAGACTGCTGGTAGGCTCTTTGTTGCAATGGGGTTCACTAGGCTTTTTCTGCCTTTGCTCACCTGAAGAGGACTGCATTTCCAGGCTCTAGATGAAACATCGAAACTGACTCAGAGTGGCTTAAAGCTTGATGATCCTCAATCATGGCAAGTCCTGCTGGGGCAGCCCTAACCAGACTGTGGGGGATTGGGGGTTGGGTGCAGCATCAGTGCCTTCAGAGGATGGGAGATGACTGGTGGCAGGGTATGCAGACTGTCTTACACTGCATATGCCTTCTCCATTTGTCATCTGGGTTAGTGGATCTAACCATTGCCTCACAGAGAACTGTCCAGGGCTTTGGAATATGAGACATAAGGGAAGGTGAGGGCAGTCCACTCTTTGTCTCCAAGTTTGGTCCCTGTAAGGGGAGAAGCCCTATGGAAAGAGTCTCTGGAAGTTTGCAGAGGGAGAATTAAAGTGGCTCTTTGGGGGTTTCTTGGACAGAGAAAGGCAGGAGGAGACAAAGTCCAAGTCTGGGTTCATGAGAGGATTCATACTATAAGGTGGAACAGGTCTGCTTACACTTATTTCTAGAGGGAAGAGGACTGCGTCTTAGCTGTCTTAGCTGGTGGCCAGCAGAGGTCTTGCAGAGATCCCTACCAAAGGTTGGGCTTACTCTGTTGGGAGCAGCCTGAGATGAAAGGGAGGAGTGGGGACTTGTGGCCAACAGCTTCTATCACAGGTAGACTCTCCATTGACAACAGAGGTAGTGAAGCTCCTAAGGCACACCCTGAACTCTGACGTGGGCATCTGGAATTCCCCAGCCAGCCTGAAGGAAGTGAGCAGAGAGGACAAGATGAGGAAAGAGCAGCTCCAGACAACGGTTTCTTGGGACAATCTCATCAGATTCTGAGAAACAGGAAAAATGACCAGGTGAACATTGTGTTCAGAAGCTGTCTTGTCTCTGAACCATGAATTGGCCCTTATCTCACAGGAAATGCTTCCAAGTGTATAGCCCACTTGCCTGGAGCACCTAAAGGTTTTGATCATGTGTTTGATGTTCATAAGCAAAATCAAACTGCCATGACTCTGCCAGCCCAGCCCTGAGTGCCTGTGAGGGGCCAGCTGCTCTTCCTACCAGTGTTTGCCCAGAGGGCTGGGGATAGGCTTGGCCCTGTGGATGAGGGTCATTCTTTCCTGCCTGGGATTGGAACTGTGAAGTAGTGGGAAAAGAAGCCAGGATTATGAGTGCCTCCGTGTGTTCAGTCTGCCCTTTGCTAGTGCAGTAGTGGAATCCAGAATAAGATGATTCCCCTCCCAAATATCAATCCTCTGTGTCAGAGGCACCAAGGTAGCTCTTGGGCCAGCCCGTCATGTAGCCAAGCTTAGGAGCATAGTTGTTCCCTCTCCTACCCCTTCCACTGCAAGACTGGGCCTCTCAGGAGGGCAAAGTTTTATCTTTAGGGCTCTAGAAGAGTGCTTTGTATAGTTTGTAGGTCCTCAGAAATATGAGCTGAGGATTCAGCCTATGTTCAAGGAGTTTACACTAGAATACCTTAAGCTAGAAGGTCAGCCCAACCTCCCCCAGGCACTTCCAGGGCTCTGGGGAGGAGACTGCAAGGGGGCGGTTCCTGCTTAGCTCCAAGAGGGTAGGGCCTTAGTTCCGTTTCTTCAGTATCCCCAGCCCCTTGAACTGTCCTGGCAAGGAGTGTTACTCAGTAAATGTTGGGTGGATGAATGACCACTCCTGTGGTTGGGGGTGGGGTGGGGTGGAGTGTTGGAGGCATGACTGATATTTGCGCTATTCCAGAGTTTGGATCCACTAGCTTCTTCCCTGAGTCCAAGCTGGGCGTCAGTTTCCTCAGTTGTAAAACGGGGGCAGGTAGCCTTGACTTGCTGGGTTCCCAGGCCCATCGGGAAGCTACAATGAGAGGAAGTGGCAGGACGAAGGGTACTACAAATAAATGCCATAGGCTGATACTGCTGTGCTGAACTTTCCAAGCCTCTTCAAACGCTTCACTCTGGTGCGGGCTTCCTTGGACCCAGTCTGGCTCTCTACTGTGGGCCACCAGGCTGACTTACCCCAACACCTGGGGCCGGGTAAGTTTGTGGGAGGCAGGAAAGTGCTCAGTGGGCTCCGCCCCTGACAGCTCCGGGGGCTGGGCGCCGCTCGATGCTAAGACCGGGCGGGGCAGGCCTCCGCCCTCCGGTACCGCGCGCACGCGCCCACGGCCACGGCCACGTCCCGCCGCGAGAGGGGGCGGAGCGAGCGTGCGCGGCGGGCGCGCGCAGGCTCCGCGACCTAGCCTGGAGCCGCCTGCGCGGATCGGCGTCCGCGGCGGGCGGCCGCTGAGGTGAGGGCTGGGCCGGAGGAGAGGCGTCCCCGCCTGGGCGGCCTCACGCGCGCTGAGGGCCTGGAGCCTCCGTCTGTCCGGGCGCGACCTCAGGGGTTCCCGCGTCCCCTTCGTGACCCCCGCAACCCAGGGCACTCTTTGCATCTCGTCTCGCCCACAGCTGGGTCCAAGGGCCCGGCTAGGTCCAAGGGCCCGAACGCGACCTTGGACCAGCCTACCACCCCGCGTTGCCCCGGCTTCGGCCACGAGGCACGCCCCGAGCCAGAGGAGCTGGAGCCGGGGGTGGAGGGTGGGGGTTGGGGAACTGAGGCAAAAACCGCACTTTAGCTCCGCCCCTATCCCTGGAGGCCGCGCCTCAGCCGTGGCTGCAAACTTTAGATACTCTTAAGTTACGGAGGTGTGTGAGACCCCTTGAGGTCATGGCTGAAAAGAAAAGAGCTGGGTAAATAAGCGAGGCGCGAGTGAGCAGGGCTGGAAGCGCAGAGTGGGAGTCGGCGCACCTCAGTCCCGCGCAGGCCTGGGTCTTTCGCCGCTCACTGGCACCGAAGTTTAAGGGCCCGGCCCACTGCCGCGGCGCAAGTGAGCAGCCTCAGGAAGCCTCGCCGGCTCGGGTCAGAGACGACCACCCCTGGTCTCTGACCCGAGGAGAAACCGATGTCAGCGACAGGGGCTGTTTCAAAGCCAGTTACAGAGGCTGGAAACCTCCAGGAAGAGGACTCTCCAAGAACAGGGGCATAAGCACAGCCCCAGTGAAGAGTTGACATTATGAGGCCGAGTTTGGCTTCTGATTTCCGTAAGCGGTAGGAGGACGAGGTAGAGGTGCAGCCTTGTGGTGAGGAGGGAGTTCCTGTAGAGGCCCTAGTGGGCTTTCCCCGAAAAGGGAACAGTCAGGGCAGGGTGCCCAGCTCAGTGGTGATTTTCTCTCTGCCCCCAGCACTGGAGTACTTGGAGCATTTGGTCCCTGCGGCGCTGGATGCCATGAGTTGCTAAAAGTGAGCCTGGCTTTTCAGGTGAGCTTCCTCGGCCCTTCTCCTGCCCTTTCTCTTGAGTATGGGGAAATACACTTTGCCCTGCCTTCCTCCTGTGCTGACCTAAGCTCTGGGGTGCATTTTCCCTCTCTTCTGAGTACTTTAGGAGGTGAGAGGAAGAGGGAGGTGGGAACTAAGTTCCTTTGAGGTAGACGGGGAATGTGCAGCCTAGAGGGTAGGTCAAAGTGAAGGATGGTCACTCTCAAGGCAACTGAGACCTAGCTGCTGAGTGAGAGCTTCCAGCTGAGAGCCTTGGGTTCAGAGATGTCCCAACATGGATTAAATGCTTGAGGCTTTCTGGAAATCCTGTCACTTGGGAGGAGAAAGTGAAAATGGCAGCCTGGAGTCAGACTGCCTGAGTTCCTAGTGCCTGCATTTTGGTCCAAGTCGTTCTATTTAGTACCTGTGTGACCTTGGGGGAAGTCTCTTAACTTCCTGATCCTTACCTACCTTGTTTTGAGGATTAATAAAGTAGCTGTGTTTCAACATTTGGATAGTGCCTGGCATACAGTAAGTACCGTAGATTAGTACTACACTATAGTAAGTGAAAGATTTATCGTCATCATCATCATCACCAAGGAAAATAGGAATGAAACTAACTGGAGGCAAGATGAGTAGGATGGCCAATGCATCCAAAAAAAGCACAACTGTGGCGCAGGAACAGGGATGGCTAATACCAGTGTGATGCACCTCCATGCTATGACATCAAAGGTTTAGGAGTTTAGTTTGCCTCTTTGTTAAGGCAAACACTATGTGTATGTTGACTCCAAAGACCGTTTTTCAGCAAAAAATTTTGACACCCAGAACCCACAGGGAACAAATTATTCCATAGAGCTAAATTTCCCATAGGGCTGAAGCATTGATTTCCACCTCCCAAATCTTTTAAATTTTTGTTTATTTATATTTTAGAGTGAGAGTGCACGAATGGGGCAGAGGGACAGAGGGAGTGAGAAAGAAAGAGAATCTCAAGCAGCCTCTACACTCAGTGGAGCCTGATGTGGGGTTCGATCCCAAGACCCTGGGATCATGACTCAAGCCAAAATCAGAGTTAGACACTCAACCTACTTAGCCATCCTGGTGCCCCAAATCTTTAAAATTTTAAATACTTGGAGTGAGAATATTCCTCCAGTGGGTCACATGTTTCCCTTCCTTTTTAAACTGCTGTGATTTTCCACCCCCCTGGGGGACTCAAATCAAGCCCTTTGTATAAGAGGGTTGGGCTTCTGGCCCCCAGCTTCGTAGAGGGCTGGACATAGAGGGCTGGACAGTCTGCCTTGAATGGCTCACACACCAACCTCTATGTTGTGTTCCTGGCCCTGCTTTTGGATAGCTTCTCTGTTTCTTTGTTGTTGTTGTTGTTGTTGTTGTTTTCCTTGAAATGAGTGTCTTTATTACTTGTAGCATACAAAAAGGAGGAATGAGGAAAGGCCAATGGGGAGGAGGGACAATTGTCAGATAAACGACATAAACACAAAAAGGAAAAAAAGACACCCTCACCTCACCCCAGGATGCCTTTCCATGAACTACCTAGTAGAGAAGGTGGGGTGGCAAGATCAAAACTACAAAAACTAATTCTAAACACCTGGAGATGCTGATGGGGAGAGGGACAGGGCAGCAAGTGGACCCAGCTGTGGCTCCCTCTAGGTTGGCACCCCTTCCCCATGGGATGAACTGCTTGGGCCAGGGATAAGTAATTGTTCTCCCTGGTGTGTTTCCATTTCTAACAAACTTGTCTTCCTCCTCTTTGTTTCTAATCTGTGGGCTGGAAAAGTGGGATGAATCTTGTTAGTACCATTGGCTCAAGTCTGGGAAGCACAGTGCTGGACTTTGTTCTGGCTGCTTTGGCTGATTTGATCCGATCTTTCCTTGGTTCTGGATGGGTGAGCTTGCTGGATAGCAAGATTCCGAGGGCCCGATGTGCTTCACAAAGGAGAGTTTCCTATGAAAGTCTCTTCCTGTGGTACATTTTCCCCGTGGGGTTTTGTTCCTTATGGTTTCCCTATTTGTTAATAAATGATTGGACCCTGGCGCTTGCCCATCCTCCCTCTGATAGTGGTCCATAAGGCTTGGGGAAGCTGGGCAGGCAGTGTGGCTCTGCTGTGGGAAGGAAGAAGTAGTGTAGGGAAAAGGCAAGCTGGCTTTCTTGCCCATCTTGAGGGAGGCTGGTCAAGGCTGGGAGTATGTCCATAGCTGACTCACTCCTGTTCACCTCTATGACTCAGTTTCCCCAGGTGTGACCAAGGCTGCCAGCTGACAGGCAGAGCTGTTCTGAGAGCCTCAACAATTGTGATTAAGAAATAAAGAGGCTTGCGGCTTCAGTCATCCTTTGTAGCTCTCTTCTAGGTCACTTCTGTGTGTAAACACCCTGGTCCCTCCTCCTCCTGGGTCAGAGCACCCAAGGCAGGGCTGAGGTTGGGCCATAAGTGGCTGGCGGGAAGGTGGGCACATTGGTCAGAGCAGGCTACCAGCCTCCTCTCCCTCCTGTCTCTTTTGCAGCTGTCTTGGGGGCACAGTGTCGGGGGCACAGAGCCATGTCTGACCTGCTTCTCCTAGGCCTGATTGTGGGCCTGACTCTGCTGCTGCTGCTGACACTGCTGGCCTTTGCTGGGTACTCAGGGCTGCTGTCTGGGGTGGTGGTGAGTGCCGGCTCACCCCCCATCCGCAATGTCACTGTGGCCTACAAGTTCCACGTGGGGCCCTACAGCGAGACTGGGAGGCTTTTCACCGAGAGCTGCAGTGTCTCCCCCAAGCTCCGCTCCATCGCCGTCTACTACGACAACCCCCACATGGTAAGGAGCCTCCTGTTCCCTGGCTGCGGTTCTGCCCCATGGATGGACATGGGGCCGGGGGGTTGTAGTTTCTGAGGAAGGGGTGGGAAAATCTGTGATCTGGTCCTGCAGACAACCTCTTCTCTGAGCTTGAAGCTCCTTCCAGATTTAGCTTGGACTCCTGTGCCAGGCATCCATATGCTCCTTTCTATTTGCCCAGGTCTGGTTCTTGGCTCATAGCTACCCATAGCTACCCATGGACTTCTGACTGCAGGGGGCCACAGCATTGTGTGTCTCTAGTTTCTGCCAAGGCTTTCGTCCCCTGCCTCCTCTTGCTGTTCCTCCCTCTTCCATCCCAATTTGAGGCCAGTACTCTAAGGCCAGGCAGTTCAGATTCTGCCTCTCTTTGGGGTCATACCTTGTTGTTTCTGTGCCTTCCCTCTTTTAGCTTTCCTGCTGTGGCTGCAGCTCCTGTGGGCTTGAGAGGGCAGGCCCTGGGCATGGGGCTTAGAATCCTACCTCTTCAGCCATTTTGGTGACTCCTGCCTCAGTCATATAGCATCTCTTTGGATGTCAAGCTGCCTGGTTGCAGGAGGGCCTGGTGGAGAGGAGGGGGCAAGTGGAACCAGGTGAGCTCCCCAGAATGTCTAGGCTGCTGGGCTCACAGACGAGCCCAGCATCACTGGCACCCTGTGGGCGTCTGGCTGTACTTACAGCCTGTGGTGAGTCAGGGCTCACCAATGTGGCCTCCTGCCATGCCATGGGGTGGTACTGCCCACAGCTGCATGGGCTGGCAGCTCTGCCAAGAGTTCTTCAGCCTTCAGCTTGGAGCCTTGGCAAACAGGCCATTGGGAATCCCCAGCTCTGGTTTCCTTGTCTGAAGAGCTCAAGTAGGCAAGGCCTACAGCCTACCCACTGTCTGCTGACCAAGCCTCACTGGAGTACTTAGTCGAAACAAGGGTGTACTGACTGTCTGTGCCAGGTTCTGCATGACGTCTGCACTCCGGAGATGAACAGACCTGGCCCTTTCCTCAAAAACTTTCATGTGTTTGGCAAGTCAGCCCCATGCAAATGAATTTCTAATAGCCACTATACTCGATGCCCACAGAGCTTTGAGCTGTGCATTTGGGGAGGGTACTCAAGTCTGCCCAAGAGGCTTAGAGAGGAGGTCGACTTTAGCTGGGACATCTCCCGTGAGTAGAACTTTGCTCTGCCACGAAGGGCCTCCTGACTGAGGGAAGTACAGCAGTAAAGGCTTACAGACATGGGATGACAGGGAAAGTGTGGCCAGTGGACATGTGTGGGTGAAGAAAGTGGTAGAAAGGTTCACTGGGCCAGGCAGTGGGAAGAAGAGCAGGTTGGGAGGCAAGGCACAGCACAGTTTGCCCCCTGTGACTTAGGAAGCTAACTGGATGGCAGGTGGAGGAGAGGAGGAGATGAGACAGGGAGGCCATTGAGGAGATTGGGCTGGGCCCAGGTGAGAGGTGACATGGCCTGGTTGAGGGATGAATAGATGATGAGGATTTGAGGTCACATGGTTGGGAGATGGCACTAAGTGGGAGTCTAGAGCACTGGAACCATAAGTGGCATGGGGCAGGTGCTAGGCTTCAGGAAGCTCCTGGACCAGATGCCCGACCCCCACCCTTGCAGGGCTCCGTTATGTAGGTCCCTGCCCCTCTTATATGCCCTCCCCTGGTCTCTGCCCCTCTTTCCTCACCTGATCCAGTTAGAGACTCTGCAGGCCTCAGTGGTGGGAAGGAGGAGAGTCCTTGCAGTTGCCTCTTTCCTCATCAGCATGTCCTGTTCCTAAAGCAGCATGTTGCCACTTGGGTTGGAAATGCTAATTCCAGGATGGGAAAGAGCCAAAGCAGGAGTATACCTTGAGGTCAGTGCTGGAGGCTGGTCCAGGGAAGAGTGAGGTAGAAAAACCCTGGCATGGAGTGCTCTTCCCATGGCCTCCTAGCCCAGTCCTCCATACAATTGTCCTTGAGGTCGGGTGGCCTTGGGTGTCCAGGGTTGGCTGGGTGCAGCCTGACTTGGGTGCCAGTCTTGGGGGACCACAGCCTGAGAGTATAGCCTCAAGGCTGGCAGCCCTGGGTTCTGATTCTGTCTCATCACTGTCATGCTTTGGATCTTGATCGTGTCAAATAATCTCTCTGGGCCTCTGTTTCTTCATCTATAGAACTGTGTTAAGATATCTGCTTCATAGGTTGTCTGGCAAGAATCAAATTAAGTGACACAGGTGAGGCATTCATCCTACAACCTGGCCCTCAGTAGCTGTTTAACAACAACAAAAATGGTGGACAAAATATTCATATTAATTAGGTACACTGAGACATTAGGCTGAGCTCTCATGACCTAGGCCTAGACCTTGGCCTGGCTATGGACATCTGGCTGGCTCAGAGGACAAACATATAGGTCAAAGTGGCCCCTCTGATCCTGGGTCACTCTAGAAGATACTGTGTCCACATTCAGAGCTAGGTTATACCCTGACACCTGGAATGGCTCAGGGATGCTTAGTCTCCACCTACTCTTAGAGTTGGGCAGTATATTTCTGCCTAGAAGAGATTCTCACAAAAGCTTCAGGGAACCATGGACCCTCAGACTTCAAGTGCTCATGACTGTCACAGACTATCTGGTCTCTAAAGACCTAAGACCACAGGTTCCACAGTGCTTATGTTATAGAGGAAGAGACTGAGGATCATATAGCAAGAGTTGTATTGATCTCACACAGTTCACGCATGCTTTTTTTTTAAGCGGTATTTGAACACTTGATCTATGCCATGCTGCTGGGCACTGGGGCACCTCGGGGACCAAAGGGCCTAGCCCTCAGGATCTCTCAGTGTGGGTATATCAGGGGAGCCTGGGGGAGAAACCCCATCCAGTCCTGGGGAAGACTAAGAACCCAAGCCTTCTCCCTCGGCTGCCTCCCTAAGCAGTGTCCAGCATGGGGCCCTGTGTATTTGTGGTTCACAGAAGGAAGGGACAGGATCTAGGTTGCACTGTTGTGTGGCCCATCCCCACACCCTCTCCCTCTCCTGGCTGAGCACATGGGGGCCATAACCTGCTTCTGTGTGAATGTAGGGAGGAATGAGGCTATTTCAGGCTCTGTGAGTGGGACAGGGAGGGACCAGGTGAGAGGTGGCAACCTGCTGTCATTGCTGCCCTCCCCCATAATGTGTGGACTGACAGCTCTCTAGCCACTCCCCTTCTAGGCCTCAGCTCCTGGCCTCAGCTGGGCAGGGGGACGCTGGTTTCTGAGAAAGGCCTGGTGGGGCCTCACTTGGCTGTGGGCCCAGGAGTGACACCGGAAAGGGCACCACTGAGGCGGGGTCATGGCAATTGCTGTGGACTTTTTTGTGTCAAATGCTGTTTGAGCATATATATCTCATCAGCTTTGTGTCCTGGATTTGTCAGCATATATATGTCAGTCAACTCCAGATCCTGGAGTTCTGTATGGGAGGAAGTTGCAGGGTCTGGGGAAGTGTTGGGCAAGATAAAGGATTCCATTCTCTATCCCTGAGGGCCTTTGGAGAGGTAGGACAAGGAATGAGGGAGCATGTGACAGGAAGTGGACAGACCCTGGCGGTGACTCATAGGTGTTCCTTCCCTCTCCAGGGCCCAACATTCTTGGAGTGCAGCCATTTCTTCTTCTAAGGACCAAGGGAGGGGGTGTGTTCCAGAGTCAGTCACCAATCTGTGCCTGCTCCCTTCCCTCAGTGCACAAGCATGTGAATACACACGTACACACACACACAGATCCAATTCTGCCCTTGTAAAGCTGGAGAAGGGTCAGAACTGCTCTGCTCTCAGCCCTGCTTCTGAGGTGCAGTGTGGGGGTCTGGACAATGACTTTAGCCTCCCCTCCTTGGCCTGGTCCCTCTGGGAGCCTTGGGTGTTGGTGGGAGGGAAGGAGCTGGGAAGAAGACCCCTGGTGGCTCACTTGATCCTGGCCAGCTCTGGTCTGTGGATAGGCTGTACTGGCTCAGCTGCTCTCACCATGCCCGTGGATCTGTCCTGTGTGCCAGCCTGGCCCTCCACCTGTTGCCCCACCCTCTGCTGCTACCGCCTCCACTGCTGTTTGGGCCTTAAGCAACCTGTCTGCCTGCCCTTGTGGGGAGCCTGACTGAGGCAAATGGGGCGTGGTAGCCAGTTCAGTTTACCTGGCTGAGGCCTAGGAGAGGGTGCTTGCCCTAGGCATGGGGCAGATATGGGAACTGGTGGTGCTTGGGTTCTGCCTTTAGTAAACTAGACTGTATTGAAGCTCCTTTTTTCTCTTGAGTCCACTGAAAGCCAGCTTGGGACCACCACGTCTGCAGGGGCTAAGGCTGGTAAGAGTATGGATTTAGGCCTGTGCTGCACTTCCCCTTCCCCTTTAGTGTGTTTGGGGATGGGGCGTCCTGCACTCCCAGGAGACATTGAGACCACATGGACCCTGGGAAGGAATGAGGGAGTGGGATTTCCCAGGGTTGACCCTTGACAAAGGGCAGTGGGAATGTGGGCTAGCTGGTGTTTCCCAAAGCCCAGACCATTCCCTACCTCAGTTACCTGCGACGATTTTCTGCTAGATGGAGTCCAGGCTTTTGCTCTATAAGCAGTTTAACTGTGTGGGGCAGCCCTGGAAAGGCACACCCCCTCTTCTCAGCAGAGCTGTCTTTGGTAGGGAGGAGGACTGAGGTGTGGGAAGAGAGGGCTTTGGACTCTTTCTGAGTTTGAATCAAGGCCCCACTGCTTCCTGGAGTCTGATTCTGAGTGAGTCACTTGGCCTTTCCAAGAATCTCTACCTCAGAGGTTTTATTTCTCTAGGGACTAAGTAATAAGGGTAAGGCCCAATACCTGGTCCCCAGTAGATGCTTAGCACTCTTGCCTACCCCCACCCCCATGCCTCGTGCCACTAGGACTTTGTACTTTTGGGAACCCTGCTTGCCTGCCTCTGGCCTAGCCTCCTGCAGGTCGCCTAGGCCATGTGACGAGGTACAGCGTAGAGAGAGTCCATTGTGCAGGCCATTCCTAGCCAGGGCCTATATCTTGGGCTTCCAGGTGCTGTGGGTTGTGTGGCACAGCTCTGGGGCCAGTCTGCCTGGGTTCAAATCCGGACTCCACAACACTACCTTGTTGTGTGGCCCTTGCTAAATAGCTTTGCTGTCTGGGTCTTAGAAACAGAATTGATAAAAGTACCTATTGCACAATGCTGTTTGGATTGAATGAGCTGATGTACAGAAGGCAGCAACCGGGGCAGACGGAAAGCACCTTGTCAGGTACCAGCTGTTGTTACGATATGCTTGGGACTGAAAGTAGGAAGGCCCTGAAAGACTTCTAGGTGAGAGTTCCCATAAAGCCCCTGGACCCCCCCTTTGGAGGTTGGCATCCTGCTGACTCCCCTCCCCTCCAGCCTGAAATATGGGTCCTACCCTCTGACCCTGATGTCTGTGTCACTCCCTTCATGACTAGTCCTAGCCCAGCTTTTGCCTTTGGGTGCCACCTGCTTGGGGAAGTTGGTATGTTGACCTGCAGCACCTCGGAGGTTAAATGAATCCACTGTTCACCCTCCAGCAATGAACAGCTGTGGCTGCTCTGTTCCCCTGGGCGGGGGGTGGGGGTACCAGTGCAAGTGAAGGGCATTGTTGCTGTTTCTCCCCTTACTATGGGCAGCTCTGGGCTGGATATGCTGACCAGGGAGGAGTCAAGGCAGCCCTCCAGGCCTGAGATTGGCAAGCATTGCATCTCTCCTTGTCAGATGTTGCAGGTTATGGACCTAGGCCTGGCCATTTCTACTGACCAGCCATTGACCCCAAAATGGGCCAGCTGACACCATTTTCCTTTCCTGGATCCTGGAAGATAATCAGTCTTGTCCTGTTTCCAGTGAAGTCTTGGCCAGACAGGAACCTTCTTTTCTTCTTCTTTTTTTAAATGTTTATTTATTTGTTTTGAGAGAGAGTGGTCATGTGTGTGGGAGGGAGGGGCAGAAAGAGAGGGAGAGAGAGAGAGAGAGGGAGAGAGAGAATCCCAAGCAGGCTGTGTACTATCAGTGCAGAGCCCAACATGGGTCTCAGTCTCACAAACTTTGCGATCATGACCTGAGCCAAAATCAAGAGTCAGATGCTTAACTGACTGAGCCATCCAGGCACCCTGAGACCCTCTTTTCACTATGGCTTCACCAATAGGGTCAACCTGTTACTGCAAGACCTCTCTGGAAAGGGTAGTGGGGCCAATTTGTGTCCAGAAGCTTTAGATTCCAAGCAGACCACCCTCTTCTCCCATGCCAGGACTCAAGAGGCCTCATAGCTCTTGTTCTAGGCATAAGTACCCTGAGAAATGACTGCTACAGGGAGGAAAGGGAGCAAGCAGATGGAACTAAGAGGCCCAGGCTGACCTCCTAGGGCCGGGCCCAAATAGAGACATCATATTGAACCAAGGTGGGTGGAGTTTCTAGCTATCAGGACATTCCTTTATCTTCTAGGCTCCTGACAACCTCAGTGGGCCATTCTCTTGGAGGTAGGCATGGGCTCTCCAGGGAGCCCAGGGAAGCCTTCCCCTGCTCCTAAGCCAGCTTTGCCACTCCCCAGCTAGTCTTAGGGCCTGTTCCCTCTTCTTGCTGGTGCCTGGTTCAGCTGCCTCCCGGCTCCAGCTTGGTACAGAGCTGCTTAGTCGTTGGTGGACTTGCTGAGTAACCACTTAGTTTGCCCCTTAGCCACTGGCCAGGGTAGAACAGGGTAGAGGTGGTGGGTGGGGGAACAGGAAATGTCCTCACTTGTGGAAATGAGGAGTTGCTCAGACAGAAAGGAAGAACCTGTGGCTAACACACCTTCAAGATCTCAGAAGTCCTGCCTCCTTATTAGCTGCTTCCTTTTCCTTTGATGAGCATTCCTCTTTTCAAGTTGGAGGAAGAAAAGTTTTGCTCATGTGCAGGGCCCCTGTGTGTACATGTGCGTGCATGCGTGTGCTGTTGCTGAGCACAGCCCAAGAACTTAATGTGTGGACAGGATCCTGGGCCATTTTGTCTAGAAGCCTAGAGTGGTGGGGAGAGATGGAGAGGCTGTCAGTTACCATGCAGCACAAGGTCTGCTCCTTTGGGTGAACGTTTGGGATCATAGAGGAAGAGCTGCTCGGCAGAGAGCATCAGAAGGCTTTGAGTAGGAGGGTTGAGCTGAGTCTTGAAGAATGGGCAGGAGTTGCCCAGGCAGAAGGAACTCTGGAGTAGGGTGAAGAAGGACACTCTAGGCAGAGGAAGTAGCTTATGCAAAGGCAGGAAGCATGGGAGGACGTGGCATGTCTGGGAAGCTGCAAATAGTTCTGTGTGGGCGTGTGCGGGGTTGTGGTGGGAGAGGAGGTTGGCAAGGTGGGCTGGGCCAGAACCTAGATTTGTCCCTCCCTCTGCCACTCAGATGCTCATGGGCACCTGCCCACCTGGGTTCTGGCCCCTGCTGGGGCCTTGGGGATGCAAAAAAGGAGTGTTAGGTGAGTGTGTGGACAAATCTAGGCAGTATTGTGTGGACGATGTAAGGCGATGTCTCATGCTGGGCTCGGGAATTTCATTCTAGAGCTGAATTGGGAGCCATTGAAAAGTTCTAACCAGGGTGGTCATGGGTGTTGTGGTGCTTTTTGGGGATTGAGGAGGATGTTGAGCTGGGAGCTCCATGAGGGCTGCTGAAGTGATCCCAGAAAAGATCCTGGGACCCAGTCCCAGGTGGGCCAGAGGTGATCAGGTGACCTTCCATCCATTTCTCCATCTAACCTATATTGTATATTTCTTTTGTGTATCCTAAATTGCTGGGGTCTGGATCATGGTGATTGGTATTACAGCAGGCACTGTCCCTTGGTCTGTCAGCAGGAGGCCTTGCTGGTATGTCCAGTCTCAAGCCTTTGGTGTGAATGGAGCAGTTGCACCATCTGTAGACAAAAGGTGGTACTGCACTTGCCTGGGTTGGGTGGGAGGAGTGGCCAGCTGGCTAAGTGACTGCTTCCAGGTAGAGTTGATGGAGGCAAGAGTTTACAGCAAAATGCTGGGGGGGGGGGGGGGGGGGTGCCACAGAGCTACCCTGAAAGACTCCCCAGGAGGGTGCTTGAACCTGAAGATGGGCAAGGAGGAGCTACATGTTAAGAAGTTTGGTGAATGGGCATTCTCCAGGCCAAGGGTCACTTGTTTTTCCTGTGTCATAGCTATTAATATAACCAACAACATTTACAGAGCACTTGTTAAGTTCTGTACCAGGATGAGCCCTCATATAAAGCATCTCATTTAATATGTCAATTCTCAAAGGAACTGGAACTCAAGAAACCAAGGGACTTATCCAGAGTCACACAAGTCAAGATTCACACCCAGTCCTGCCTCCCTCCAGAAGTGGTGGTCCTGACCGCTGGACCATATTGCCTGCCAGTAAAGCCCTGAGCTAGGCTTGATGACGTAGCATTCAAGGGTGCAGCATGGGTGCCCTAGCTGCAGAGAGCTGTGAGACTGCATAGAAGTGAGAGCCTGGAGTTGGTGCATGAGTCCCAGGCAAAGTGAGACTAGAAGGACAGAGCTAGGTTGATCAAAGAGAGGCAGAGCAGGGCTGAGAAAACCCTAGGACATTGTTGACAGGGCTTGGAAAGGGAGGGCAGAGGCAAGAACAGGTCAAAATGACTTCATGGTGCTGGGAAGGTAGGCTGGGAAGAGGAGCACCTGAGGTAGAGGGAGTTTGAATTTATGGGTCATTCACTGGGCCCCAGGTAGTGGGAGAAAGGGACCCTCGGGTCAAGGGAAATCTAGGATTGACAACACAAGGTGTGTAATGAGTGTCTTAGATTCCAGACCAGATACCCCTGGGGGCATCAGGGTCTGGTATAGACTCAGGTGGCAGGAAATGAGACAAATTGGGACCCCTTGACGCCAGAAGGAAAGGTGAGTGCTGGGCCTTACAGGCCTGGGATCAGGCCTAGGAAGTGTGTAGACTCACATGGAGCCCCACCTGCCTTGGGTTTATGTGAGCCAGGAGAGGGAGGGCAGCTAGGGAGGGGAGCAGAGTACAGCGATGTGCAGGTACTGGGGGCCCAGGGAGATTTGGAGGGGAAGGAGCATTCTCCAGCTGAGCCAGGAAAGGACTTGGCAAGTGTGGTCTGGGATGGGGGCATGGGTTGGAAAGGAGGTCCAGAGGCTCTGGTGATGGTGGCTGGCCCTGCCTGAGGAACCCGGGAAGAGGATCTCACAGTTCCATCAGCAACCCAGAGTCCAGTGTGGTCCCACTTTCTGATCAGTGCTTCCTGCAGCCTCTCCACAGCCAGCACAGGGTCTGGCATGCTTGTTGGAAGCATAAATGAAGGGATGGATGAGTCCTGCAGCAAGATGCTATAGGCTGGGGCCATGGATAGGTTGTAGCAGGAAAATACTTCTCTCCGTCCTGGTATCTGGGGCTGTGGCCTATTGGAACTGGTGGTTCTGCCAGGCCTGAGCTGTCACAGAACCCAAGTGGCAAGAGTTCCAAGAGCCTCCTTCCTTCGCCCAACACTAACACCCCTGCTCCCAACACTAACACTTCCTGCTCTTCCTCCCCAGGTACCCCCTGAGAAGTGCCGCTGTGCAGTGGGCAGCATTCTGAGTGAAGGTGAGGAGTCACCCTCCTCTGAGCTCATCCAGCTCTACCAGAAATTTGGCTTCAAGGTGTTCTCCTTCCCGGCACCCAGCCATGTGGTGACGGCCACCTTCCCCTATACCTCCACCCTGTCCATCTGGCTGGCTACCCGCCGTGTCCATCCTGCCCTGGATGCCTACATCAAGGTGAGAGACAGGCCTGGGGTATGCGTGTGCTGGGGGACAGCCAGTCCTTTGGGTGAAAGCCAGGGAGGACTGCCCAGGCTGGGAGGAAAAGCTGGTTTGGGGAGGGCAGCACCATGGGACCCCCATGGAGCAGGTGCCTGTGGAGCTAGGAATTTGGACAGAGGCTACTGGCATCTGTCCCAAATGCCCAAGACCTTGTGGGTGCCAGAGCATCTACTGGGAGCACAGGGAGCTTGTTCAGAAACTTAGCCCGATCAGTTTGGCTTTGGCTTGGACCAGAGACATTTTTAGTTCTCAGGCCCCACTCCAGGCTCAGGTGGATGGCCAGGTCTACCCTGACCCTTTCCTGATGGAGGCCCACAGAACAAGAGCCCTGAGGCTTCGGTGGCTGGCAGGCCCCAGGTGTTACTGTGTTGCCCCTGGCCCGGCCCACGCATGGGCTTATGCACCTGCTGCCTGAGTGCAGAGCTGGGGCAGTGGTGAACACTGTCTCCTTCAGTTCCTGACCTAGTCTTTAGCAACGCTGGCAGGCTGGCCTACCTGAAGGAAGGAAGAGAGCCAGATACTAGGAGAATCTGATGAGGGGTCTCTGTGTCCACAGAGATTTTTTGAAACTTTCACTGTTACACATCCCTCCTCCTCTGAAACATTTTGTAAACTTGGGTATTAGGGAAATGGCCCAGTTGGGCTTGAAAGCAATTGCTTATTCATCCATTCAGCTTGAATTTACTGAATGTCTATGTGCCACGTACTGTGCTGGACACAATGTGAGATGCTGGACACAGTGGTAGATAGGTATTGACAGCAAGTGGTAGAGACAGGTAATAAATATCAGACAAGGGGTGTCCAGCTGGCTCAGTTGGTGGAACATGCGACTCTTGATCTCAGTTTGAGATGTCAGTTTGAGCCCCATGATGGGTGTAGAGATTACGTAAAAATAAAATATTTTTTAAAAAGATAAATGTCAAACAAAAATGGGATATGTGCTAGAAAAGAATGGTGAGAAAAAGCAGGGGTCCAGCTTGGATAGAGTGGTTAGGGACAGCCTCTTGGAGGAGGTTACCTCCCGCGTAGAATCCTGAAAGAGCGCTTGGAGAAGGGGTGAAGAAGATTCCAGGCAGAGCAGAGTGGGAGCATGGGTTTGATCTAAAGGTGGTGGGAAATCACTGCAGTGTTGCATCCAGGAAAATAATACATCATCTCTAACCACGTGTATACAGAATAAGCCCTCTCATCTTGGGCAGTGGGTACTGGGTCCCAGATCATATTGGCCAGTGGAGGTACTGAAGAAGCTGTCAGGATTTCTAGTGTGAATGGTGGTGGCTTGGACTTGGGCAGCGGCTGTAGAGATACAGAAAAGGTGGAGATTTACAGTCTATTTTGGAGGTAGAACTGATGGACTTGTGCATGGATTGGATGTGGAGAGGCTGGGGAAGGAGGAGTCACAGCAGGCTCCAGTCCCCTTCAGCCTGGGCAGGTGGACAGGTGTGTAGTGGTGCTTTTAACTGAGATGTGGAGAGCTGAGGGAGGACCTGGTTTGGGGGGTGGGGGATGCAACCAGCTCTGTGGGCTGTATAGTGGGGGAGCTGCCTGGGAGACATCTTGATAGAGGCATGGAATCCCCAGTGCCATGTGCAGTTTGGACTTCAGAGAGGATTGGGGTGGTAGATATGTTTAGGGACCTGAGCCAGTGGATAGTATATACCCTGGGGACAGTTCCTGGCAGCAAGGGCTGTGCACGGAGCGCAGCCAATGTGGCTAGGGTCAAGGAACAGGAGAAGAAAGTCAGCAGGAATTTGAATTTGGTGGATTTGAAGGAATTCGATGGCTTTGTTCTCTAGAGCAGCCTGGAGGAAGGGACAGAGCCTTGGTGATGGGTAATGGGAGCTCAGACAGTCTTGGTTAGGGAGGTGTAGAGTCTGGTGTCAGGGCTGGGGAATGAATGAATGAATGGGTCACCAGCTGTGGCCTTGGTGGTCAGGACAGGAAGAGAAGAAACAGGAGGGCTGTTGCTGTGGCAGGGCAGGAGCGTGAGGAGAACAGAGGTGGATTTCCTTTGTGAGCTGGCAGTGGCAGCTAGTAGGGTGCTGGAGGGGTTGTGCTTGCCTGGTGGTAAGTTGGACTAGAGGCTGAGGGGCAAGGTGAGGCAAGAGGTGGGGTTGCTGGCTGGTGGTAAGGGCAGGAGGGCAGACGTTGGTCCACTCAGCATGCTTCCTGAAGAAAGGCTGCTGTGTGGTGTCTCCAGTCCTGTCAGTGCCATCCTCAACCTCAGGATTGGCAGAGCACCCCCGGGAAGAGACTTTGTGGGTTCCAGACCTCAGAACAGGACGTGTGGCATGTGGTGTGGTGGCGAGCAGCTCAGCCACCAAAGCCTTTTCCTGGCTTCAGGGGTTTATTTTTAGACACCTTTGTCCAAATTTCCCGGCCCCTGACAGCTTCACAAGTTGCCTGGTTTTGACGTCACCTCTTTGATGAAAGCCCTTCCTCCTTCCTCCTCCCGTGGGAGCCTGTTAGCTGTGCTCTGGGCTTCATTCTCCTGGGGTGGGGGCTGGAGCAGGGGGCTACCATTCTCTTTCTTGCCTTGGATGAAGAAGCCAGGGGTATAGGAGAGAGCAAGGGGCTTCTCCAGGGATGTCTGTGAGGCACAGTGCTATGGGAGAAGAGAGATGCCAGACTGCCCCCAGTAGAGGCATGGCCCAAGGTGCTCTGATGGTTTCTGGAGGCAGGGGTCACCTCTGCCCCTGTGTTTAGCCTGATCTTGTGTCTCAGGGAGCACATCACATGAAATGAGGAAGGGGCTCAGCCTGTAGTGGACAGGGGGGGTGGCCCTGTGCCTCTCAGCCTAGGAAACAGAAGATAATTATAAAGCTCCCTCCCACACCTGCCCTCTTCCCCCACTGCCCTGGGACCAGAGAAAGAAGGCTGCTAATGAGACTATGGGCTCTTCTGACTGTCCCAGCTCTGACAGATAGCTGCCTTTGTGTGTATGTGTGTGTACGTGTATGTGTGCCCTTCTTTTTCTCCGCCTCTCTGGCTTTCAAGATCTGAGGCTGGGTTTGCTGTGAAGGTGTTTCAAATGGAATGACAGCAGCCATCGGCTTTCTGTTTCAGGAGAGGTGAGGGAGGCCAGTAGTTGTGCTGCCAGAAGGATGGAAGGAAGGGCTTGGCAGGCTGGAGCAGGGGGCAGGGTGAATGGTCTCAGGGTTTTGGGTGAGGGAGGTGGAGAGCAGGTGCTGTCCTGGCAGTTGCAGATGTGCCTGAGGCTGGGGCAGGATTGACCTAATGGGACAGAAAGGCCCTAGGGGTCACTGTAAGGACCCAAAGATGAAGCATTTGTCAGGTTTCTGTGAGGATTCTGGGAGGATGGATAGATCCCCAGCTTTGTGGTCTGTGTAGCAGCCCCTGGCTCTCCGGCCAGCCCTCCCCACCTTGGCAGCCTGGCAAGCTGAGCTGTAAGGGCTAGAACTCTGCCTTTTTTCACATAAACCACTGGGGGGCCCTAGGCAGAGCAATCTGGGACAGCATTTGTGCGAGGGATGCCTGGGTACCACGTGACTATTATTTTATGTGGAAGATGCCCCAGCTTTGTCAGGCTGCTCCACCAGAGTCCAAGGAGGTGGCCTCAGGACAGGAGGAGACCTGTCCCAGGAAGTGGGGTCTTTTGGCAGCTGCAGGAGGAAACTGAACTTCCCTGAAATTTCAGGGCCACCGAAGAGTTGGGGCCCAAGTGTCAGCCCAGAGCAATAGGCAAAGGCTCCCAGATTCACCACAGGGTAGAACCAGTCTTAATGAGTGTTCAGGGAATGCTTGGGGCACATGGAGCAGACCAGGACCGAGTGAGAGGCCTGGGGATCCCATGTGTGAGACTGTGTGTGAGAGGCCCCTGAGCTCAGTACATGGCTCACAGCTATCTGAAGCAGTTGTTGGGGAGGTCACTGAGAGTGTGAGACTGCCCAGCCCAGTCCCCCTGTGCCTGACTACCTCTCAACAGCATCCCTGATCTTCATAATCCCCCTTCCCCAAGGTTTCTGCTTTCGAGGAGTTTTCAGGGGAGGGTCCTTGTGATGTTTGGACATCTCCTGAGTTTAGGGAGACAAAGGGCATTGTCCATGTGGGAGCTGGTTGGCTGGGTAATACAGGTAGGCCTTGGAGGTCAGCTATTGGCTCTTTCTCCATAGGATTGTGGGGAAGCTGGGGCAGATGGGGGCGGGGTGGATATAGTGAGCTGGTTGTTTGGGGGAGTCTTGGTGGTAAAGTTTTGGGACAGCTGGGTTGATGGGATTGTCTTACTAGGGGTTTAAAGTAGCAGGAACCCCAGACCATAGCTCTCAGACCTCTTTGGGACAGGAGTCTAGGGCTATGCTTAGGTGCCCCTGTGTCTTGGCAGCCAGGGGTAGGGGACTACACTTGGTCCCTTACTTGCTTCAATTGGAGTAGCTCTTCCTCTGGGTTTTAATGAACCAGATGATCTTGTGAGCTTTTGTTTGGAGGAGGACATCTAAGGCTTAAGTGGTTTGAAAATCTCTATCCTTAGAGAGGGGCATAGCTGGGCAGATGCCCCCTCTACCCCTGACCAACTGCATGTCTGTTGCAGATCCCGAGGATGCTGTGGCAGCTGCAGTGTGAGTGGAGCTGGGAGGCGCCTGGGCTCATCCCAAGTGCAAGCCAAGGGCAGCGCCCCCAGAAGAAGCAGTTGTTTCTGGGGAGCATGACTGACTGGGAGTTGGAGCTGAGGGGAGTCCTGCAGTTCTCCCTGGGGTGGTGGTGACTGAACTCTTGAGTGGTAGATGATCAGATGGTGTCACAGAGCAGCCAGCTGGGGACTAAGGAACAGGGGCCTCAGCAAGGTGCCTGCAAGAGTGAGTTGGTCTGTTGAGCTGTGGGAGTCTGTTGCTTCTTCCTAGTAGCATGGTCAGCCTGGGGTCCTCTCCAGTGGCTCAGAATCTTCTGTATGTGTTTCCACTTATCCTACCTGGGTAACCTTGAGGGAGTCAGTGCTGGGGGCGGGCAGGATTTGAGTCCACTCTGGGGCTGGAACACTAGTGTGGAGTAACATGGCCCAGGCAGTGGGAATCTAGGTGAGGACACCCCAGTGGGATGTGAAATTTAGGGTAATCACAGGTGTGCCCGTCACCTTTGCTGAGCAAATGTGGGAGGGTTCCTAGCTTTATGTTTTTTTTTCAGAATTTATTTACTTTGAAAGAGAGAGAGCTGGGGAGGGGCAGAGAGAGGGAGAGAGAGAGAGAAAATCCCAAGCAGGCTCCACACTGCCAGTGTGGAGCCCGATATGGGGCTCAAACCCACAAACTGTGAGATCATGACCTGAGCCAAAATTGAGAGTCAGACACTTAACCAACTGAGCCACCCAGGTGGCCCTGAACTTTATTTTTAATAAGGGAGGCTCTCTTGGCACCTCAGCTCAGTTGCTTACCTCAGCAGTTATTTACTGAGCCCTCTTTTATGCTGCATTGTTCAGGGGATGGGGGAACCAGCTAGGAGGCAATCGTAGGGTCACAATCAAAGCCGACATTCCCTGGAAAAGGGAGGTTACCCAAGGTCAGTGGCTGAGTCCAGACTGGATGCCCTGGGCCGAGTATCATTCTGATGGTTTTGTGCCTTTTGCCACTTAGCCTCATCCATGAATGGGGCTGGGCCCAAGAGGTTCAGGACTTGTCATGAACTTGGGATACACTTGGGATGGTCCCCAGAGTGAGCATGGGTTGGCAGCAGTGTGAGCCAACATCTAATTGACCCTCTTTCTGTAGTAGGTGGGCAGTCAGAGCTGAAGCTACTGGTCTGGAAGTCAGCTTGGGGAGCCAGAAGCAAAGGCAGGAAGAGCCTGGCTGCCCATTTGCCCAGCAGGTTCCCATTAAGGAAGACCTTCGCAGTTGCTCTGGGCACAGGAAGCAGCTGCTGCAGGTGCCTTATTGGGCCTCATATCCTCACCCCCAGTGAGGTGGAGACAGCTCCATTCCCAGGCTTCCCTTACTGAGGCTCACTTGCCGGTGCTGCCACCTGCACTCTCAGCAGTGCCAGGACCTGGGGCTGAGTGACAGGCCCCAAGAATTCTTTCCTTGCCCATTTCCCCCAGTCACAGGGTTTAGGCATGCCCAGGGAGAGTGGGGTGGGAAGGGGAGGGATGGATTCACCAGGAAAGGCAAAGCAACCTTTGGAAGGTGGTGGCATTTAGGCTTAGCTTTGAAAGAAAGGTAGCATTTCCCGAGGTGAAAAAGGAGGTCAGGCAGAGTCACTGATTTGGGCATGGCTTATAAGTACATTGTGGCTAGAGTGCAGGGGAGGAGCAAAAGTTCGGGCCCAAGAGATGAAGCTGGGTCCTAAATGCTCCAGGCAGCCACTGATAGTGTCTGAGCAGATGAGTGACAGCATCCAAGCTGGGCTTTGTAACAGGACTTCAGCACAGAGATGGGGAGGGAGAGCTGGAGGCCACATAGCTGAGCTCTGAATGACATTCTACTCCCAGATGCCCTCAAACCAAGAGAAGCCCCCTACCTTATCAGGGCATGGCTTCCCTGACTCCTCTTAGTGAACTCCCCCTGGAGGCTGGTACCCACAGGAGGCCAGGTCTCTCCCCTCTGCTGGCCTAGGCCCTAGAACCTGTTCCTCAGTCTCTCTGGCTTCACCTCTTTCCCCTCCCCTACCCCAGGGCTGAAAGCACAAAGCCAGCCTTTGCTGGGGCGGGCGTGGGAGCCACTACTCTCGAAATACCAGCTCAGATGTGGTAGCTTGGCAGTCCTCAGGACCCTGGGGGCTGAGGCTTGTCTGGATGGTGCTTTGGGGTTGGGCTGTCACCAATCCAGAGGGAGTCTTCTTCCCTAGGCAGATGGGATTTACCAAGGAAGAATTCTGTTGCTCCTCTCCACAAAGCTTGGGATTCCAGGAATGAGGGAAAGGGGAGAGATTTTGAGGAGGGGGCTTGTCATCCAGAGCAGAAAAACTCTGCCCTTTAGCAGAGCCCTCAGATAAGGAAGTTTAGCTGTCTGATTATACAGATAGGAAAACCTAAGTCTCCAGAGAAAGGGCTTTCCTAGGGGGTGGGTGGAGGGCAGAAGTCAGAGGTACCAGTTAGAGATGAGAAATTCAGGACCGCCTCCTCACCTACCTCCCCTCCTTCCCCCTCTCCTCTTCATCCTTACTTGCCCACTTGTCCTTCCCCTCTGGCACTTCCTGATGTCTCTGGCTCCCAGGTGGTTGGCTTCATGGTTCCATCTGCACCGAGCAGCCTTCCTGCTGCTGGATAATCAATCAGTAACATATTTGTCAGCTTGTGAACCTTACAGGGCTCAAGGTCCTTGACTGCACAGATGCTTCAGAGAATGGCTGGGTCTTGGAGAGGGGTGGGATGTGGAGCCTGCCATGGTAACAGCAGCGTCTGGGAGGCCGTGGCTCCCCTCCCATATTTGGAAGGGAGAGTGGGGGGATCCCAGGGCTGAGCTTCCAAGTCTCCCATAGGGTCCTCACCCTTGGGCTCCCTGCCCCCTGGTCCTACTCCACAAGGACCTAAGAAGGCCAGATTGGGACTGAGCTGGGGTTGGAAATTGGCCTTCTGGGCCCTGGGAAAGGGAAAGGCTGGGCTTGGCTGCAGGGTCAGAGGCTTCCTGGTTCAGATGGGAACTAGGGTGCTTAAGGGCCTGGGTCTCCTGTGCCTACTTAGAGGGAATCACCCTCCCCTGCTCCTTAGTGCCCCAGTCTGCCCTGGTCTGATGGCTGCCGAGGCCCCCTCTTGAGCTGCCCAGGAAGCCTGGGTATGCAGGAATATGAGCAGAGGTGTAAATTGCATGGCAAGCTGTTGGCTCTGAGGTGAAAATGAAAAGTCTTGAGGCAGTGGCGCCAGCAGGCACAGCAGGCTGGGGTGCCAGGCACAGCGCCCTCCTTCCCCACCCTACTCTCCCTCACACCATCCCCTTTTTGCAGTCTTTCCCAGCTTCCTGCCCAAGCCTGGCTCCTCTGCCAGCCCTTCCCTTGCCATCTGGGGGGCTTTCAGGTAGACATGACCCCACAAAGCCTTCATCTGTTGCTTCCATTATGTTTTCTAAGTAGCTGACTGGTGCACAGAAAACTGGGCTTGGCTGTTTTGTTAATTTTGTGATCTTAACATTTGTGGTAGTTTCTCCAATTGACTCCTTTTGAGTTTTTCAAGTATATAATTGTCCTATCTTTCAGTGATGGTGTTTTTATTCACCTTTTCCAGTTTCTCACTTCTTTTAGGATCATCTGTTCCAGTCTCTTTATTTTACAGTTGGGAATATTGAGACCCATAGAGAAGCCATCTATTCATCAATAGCTAGGCTCTGGGTTCTTGCCTGGAGCTCTCTCTGCCACTTCTGCCCCTTCGCTCCCCTCCCTGGCAGCTCCATCTCACTCTTTGTCTCCTTTGCCCATCATTTTCATAGCTTCGAGCCCTCCTGCTACAAGTGGCGGGGGGAGGGTTCTCACCCACCCTTCTGCAGGCTCTCCCTGGTGGCACGGCAGGGACCCCAGAGCTATCTCGTGCTATCCCCTCCCACTCCACAGACAGGTTTAGGTTCTGGGCCAGAGGCTGTTGGGAGGCCCGGTGGGGATGAGAGACAGCCAGGGAGAGGGAAGTTGATGGAAGTTCCTGGGCAGAATAATAACAATGTGCCACATTCTAGCTGTAGCAGCGCCTGCTGTGCCTCCCCCATCACTTTGCACGTGTGATGCAGACCAGTTGCCTAAGGGGCCTCCAGGGTCTGAGCCCCCATTTGTAGGGAGTGCTGTGTGCAGGCGGGTGCACATTGGTGCCTGTGTAATTAAAAATGAGCATGCCTCACTTCACCCAGTGAGGAGATGCCACCACCTCGGGTGGGATGCAACAGCTGTTTGCTGGCATTGTAGCTGCCCAGCTGTCCAGCCTGGAATGGAGGGATGGGTAGGACTGGGCAGCTCAGGGTGAACAGGGAGGCTCAGAGCCCCTCACCCCAGTGAGGCAAAGGGCTGTGATTGGGTAGAGACAGCAGAGCAGAACTCATCTTTTTCTGGGGCTCAAATGCAGGTGGGAGATGTGTGAACCAATCCTTGACCTGTACCCTTTGCCTCATCCTTTTGGGGATTTGAGTCCACCTAGCTCTGAGCAGACCCAGCATCCAGGCAGGTTGGGAGTGTGATCCAACCTCAGTCTCCACCTGGACCTGACCTTTTCTGCCCCACATCCCCTTCCCACATCTAGCCAAAGCCAAGGGCATGGGTTGGTTGGTGCCCAAATGAGAGTAGTTCAGGTCTTCTCTCTTACTCTCATCCTCCCCTCTCCTGATGCAGTATGAACTACCAGGGGAAGCACTGCGGGTGGCATGGGGAAACCTTGGCCCACCATGACCATCTAAGCCTCTGTAGGAGCCCTAAGCTGCATGGGCCAAAATCCTTGCCTTCCACCCACCCAGTAATGAGCTCAGCCTGAGGTGGGAAGGGAATATATGGTGTGTTACCAAGGTAGCTGAGGCAGTGGCACCCTGGCAGCCTGTGTACACCATTTCTTCCCTTCTCTATCAGCACCCCTAGGGGGATGAGCCCATGTCAGTGCAGCAGTGGTATTGGAGGAAGTGCCGTTGACAGGTCTCCTGGAAATCCCTGCATTATGGGTGGTGTTCCAAGTCCCCCTCTTGTTTCTTCTATGAAAAGCCCAGGTGGGAGGTAAGCCTTGGAGATGTGTCTGAGGAACTAGAACTCCTGAATCCAGTTTCTAGCAGTTCCTGGTGGCCCCTTGGCATAGTGACTTTTTTCCTATTAGGTGGGAAGGATTGTGGATGACTGCATCTCTCCCTCCAAGGAGAGAGACCTTGTGGTCTCCTTGATTCTGTGTGGGAGTGAGTTGCTTTGTGTTGTGGCTTCATCAAATAGCCGGTGGCTTCAGTGGCCAGAGTAGATTCCCCTGTCCTGTTGATGCTTCCTGGAGCCTCTGGCTATCTGGGCTGTGGGAGGGGGTGTGCCCAGGGCTGGAAGGACACCAGGCCCATCCAGGCCCCTTTGCCCAGCAGTACCAGTCAGTGTGGCATTGACTTGGTGTCCTTGTCCCTTGACAGTCTGTTCTCCAAGGGCTCCCTGGGGCTAGCTGAGGGAGAGGCAGCTGGTCTTGCCTTTCTCCAATGATTTTCCAATATTTATCAGCTCATCGACATGCATCCCAGGTCACAGCTCCTTCTGTGTAGCAAGGACCTGAGAACTGGCCCATGGTTTACCCTCTCTTCCCTCAGAGGCTCTACCTGGCTGCAGGGGGTGGGGGGGCAGGGCAAGGCTTGTCCTCTGCCTAATCTGTTAGGGACAGGGCTTATGGCTAGTCCTGTCCCTCATCCCCCAGGCCCAGTTGGGCTCATTATTGCTCTGGGGGCAGAACATGGAGGGGGGCTTGAGGAGAGGCTACAGGGACAACTATAAACCCCTCCCTTGCCTATGGGCCTGAGTTGGAAGTTTGCACCTTTGCTTTCCTCCTGCTTCTCTCCTTTGCCCCGAGTCTGAATTTTGACAGGACCTGGCATGTGTTAAAATGATTTGAGGCTGAGCCGTCAGTGAGATTTTTAATTAGCTCCCTGTCTCCTTCCACCAAGGAGGGCCAGGGGCCCCCAGGTGGTGGGGGGAGGACCACGCTGGGTTTGGGTGGGAGGCTGCCCCTCCAGGGGCCTGGAGGCAGGCATGGGCAGCTGGCACTCCTTGTGTGGGATGCTATAAGGAGGGAGAGCTGGACAGGGAAGGAAGGGCTGTGTAGCCAGGCCAGTTCTCTCTCTCTCTCCTCTGTCTCCCCTGTTCCTCTGTTCTCCCCGATGGCTTTGAGATGAAGGCGACGGCAAGGATGGAGGATGCGGTTTCCATGGCAACGAGGCTGTCCACAGCCAGGCAACTTCAGAGCCGGGCTCTCCGGAGGAGGCAGATGCGCAGAGCAGCCACAGAGCTGCCTCTCGCCTGCCAATGAGGGGGCTGGCAAAGCAGGTGGTAAGGGTGGCTGCCTGGTACTGCCCACCCTGATGCCCAGCCTAGAGGGGAGACTGAAAAAAGGACTACTCTCTCTTATCATCCCTGTTACTTCCAGAAGGGAAGCCAGGCAGGTGGTTTGAGTGTTGACAAGAGTTGGCATAGGGTTCCATTGTCCCTGGAATTTCTTGGTGGGCACAGACTCTTGTTCCTGGGAGCATCTCCCAAAGCTAAAATTGTACATCCCTTGAGATATGGACTACCAGGTGGCTGATGACCACTCAGCAGATTTCCTCTGCACCTTTTGAATACCCAGAGCATGGGCATGTTGGTGAAAGCTATGCCCTGATTGGTTTCAGGACCTTTTTGGGGACCTTTTTCTTCCCTCTAGCTTCCAAGGAAGGACTTGGACTTTCTTCAGGGAGACCCCCCCGACCCTGGGCTTGTGACATGGCATAGTTCACTGAGGGGGGCTCAGGTTTGGCAGATGCTCCCAGTGCTGGCATCAGAGTAACCCCCAGAGCCTGGTAGCTCCTACTTCCTGATGTCGTGTTTTTGTTCGTCCTCCTGAGGACCAGGGCTGAGTGAGTGTGTGGGTAGCTGGAAAAGCAGAGGCAGCCATCAGTGTATGTGGAGATGGGAGGAGCTGGGCATGTGGACTCATGAGGTAGCATGAAGAGCACCCAGATTGGCAAAAAATACTGGACTCAAACTATTGAAAATAATGACTTTCCTTCACCGACCCTGCAGTGTTTGAGCACATGGAGACTTAGGGTGCAGGGCCTTGCCCGCATTACCCATGGAGTCAGGTGAGGTGAGCTGCAGGTGGACCTTGGCCAGGCCATCTACTTACCCTGCGGGGTCCTAGACATACCCTGTCCCTTCTGGCTGCTGGACTCCCTGGCTGATAAACCTTCCAGGCTCACTTTTCCTCTTCTCTTTCCCTGGGGGGTTCATTTTTACCTTTCTTCACTGCTTTAATTGGAAGGGGTTCTTCAACCCTAATGTTGGCCAGGGAGGTGGACAAGTGGAGTCCTAGAGTGGCTTCTCCCTACCAGGCAATAAGTCTTTCATTACTGCTAAGTGGAAGGCTCATTTCAGAGCTCATGATGAGAGCCGGGCATGTGCTATAAATAGTCGTGTTGTGAAGGCTGGCGGGTGAGCAGTGATAGGGCAGGGGCCTCACAGTCATCTTAGTGGGTAATTGCACTCCATGGCAGGAAAGGGGGGCAGGCTGGGGAGCAAAATGGGCTTGACCCCTGTTGTGAGTGTTTCTAAATGCCTCAGTGCAGCTCTGGCATGTGTCTTTGCCCCCTTCCACACACACTGGGGGTGGGGAGATCTTTGGGTTTTGTGTCCAGGCAGAGGGGAGTAGAGTGCCTGTCTCAGAACTTGGGGCCCTATAAACTGGTACTTCGGCTCCCTGGGGAATTGGGGTGATGTTCGGTGCTAGTTCTACTTGTCCTGCCTGCCCCTCCAGCCTAGGGTCTTCCTCTTTCCCCTTGGCTGAAACTCTGGGAAGGTGCTAGAAGGGGTGGGAACCAACCATATCTGGTAGCCTTGAAGGTTGGCATAGACCTGACCTGGTAGGGGAATGGGAGTGCAAGAGGGGTTTAGTTGGCCGGGAGCCCCTGTCCAGGGTTTGTCAGTAACATGTCTGCAAGGGCAGGAGCTGGAAGCCTAAGGGTCAGGGGCAGTGACCTTTCCTTTCTGGTATCTCTGGGTCAATCAATATTGTCCAGGGTGGAGGGGACGTCAGGGCCTGAGGATCCTGGGATGGGAAACCTAGCAGGTCACAACTTGGCTTGGCTTGGGTGGCTGGGGCCACAGTTCATGGTGTCCCTGTCCCTGGGGTAGTCTGGGGCGCTAAGCTTCATGGCTCCTTGAGACCATTGCTTTCTGGAACAGTCTTTTGGTTGCAGGCATACAGATAGGACCAGTGGTTCCAGGCCCCTGGATTCTTTTAGCACCTGCCCCAGGGTGTTGTCCAAAGGACTCCTGTTCGTTAGACCACTGCCTCCTGGAGTATGGGGCCCTGCTCTTAGGGTGCTCTGTGTGCGCCTCCCTCAGCAGAGGTTTGGCACTTGGGGGAAATTGAATTAGGAGACAGAGCCAGCCCCCTGGGAGGGAGTGCACAATCGACAGTTCCTAGGGCCTCTCAGGGACAAGTGGGTCAGAAACCCCATAGGTCTCATTCCACCTTTTGCCACTTTCCAACAAGGGGCGGAAGCTGTGTGCCCACCCTCGGCTAGAGATCTACCAGCAAGACCAGATCTATTTCATGTGCCCGCTGGCACGGCAGGGAGACTTCTACGTGCCTGAGGTGAAGGAGACAGAGCGGAAAAGCCGAGGGCCCGCAGAGGCCACTGACGCCCAGATGGATGGCACAGGTATGGATGGTGGGGCCCTCTGTGGAGCCTTTCCCTGGACATGTGGGGCATGGTTTAGGAGACTCCTCCATGGCTGGGTTGGCACTGTGGGTGTCCAGGCTAAGCTTGACAGAGGTGGAGGAAGGAGATGTGCCTACCCCGGACCCACATGCAGAATTGCCTGTTTCCAGATACATGGATCCATGTAGATGTGGATTCACACATGTTACCCCTGGCAACACAGATACAAAGACCCTGCCTGGATTCCCTTCAGATGCAACAGGGAGTACCCTTGGAAACTGAGCTCACAGACAGCTGGATGCTCATGGGAGGTAGATGCAGCTGTTTGGGAAAAGCATCACTTGGGTGGGGCTCATCAGGGAGTAAGCCTGGCACTGGATCTGGAAGGTACAGAAGGGAACAGGTTGTTCTCCTGTCCCCCGGTATGGAACCCAGCCAAAAGAAGGATGCTTTCTCCCTTCTGAAGAGCAGCCAGAGAGCATGCAGAGGGCAGCCAGAAGATCAGTGCCTGCCCCTTCCACCAGAGCCAGCCTTCATATCCCAGGTCCAGGCCAGCTGGTGGTTTGCCTGCTCTCAGCCCCCCTCCCTTCCATCACCTCTGCGACCCTGGGCTGTTCCCAGGAGCAAGGGGGCCTGCTGGTAATATCCTAAGGAATCCAGCCCTTGTCCATGCTCGTGGAGCCTTGTGTAATCGATTCTGGAGGCCCAAGACCTGTGGGAGTGGTACAGGGCTGGAGAAGAGCAGCTGTCCCTCTCTCTTTAGATTTCGTATGCCCAGCCAGTCTTCCATAGCCAAGGTCACCCTAGAGTGGTGTACGTTGTAGCAGGGGGTTGGGGTACTGAGAGTCAGTCTCCACTCCCTAGAGGCCATGTCCAACACAGTTAACTTCATCTGCCACTTAATTATCTCCATGGGGCACTGCTCCACCCGCCTGGTGGAGCCCAGCAGACATTCTTCAGTGCCCCTACTGTGGGCACAAGACATGGCACAAGGTCAGCAGGCCCAGGCAGTCCCCAGGGAAGGAAGGGGGAGTGCCTTGACCTTCCTTCAACCTCCTTGTGCTGCTTACACCCCACCCCCATCCCGTCCTTGGCCCACCCACCCAGCTTCTCTCCCAAACACTGCCTGCCAGGGGTGTTGAAGGACTGCTTGGCACCTGCTGCAGCTGGCTGCAGCCGTGGCTCCCACGCCCCCAGAGCCTTGGCCTGTCCTCCCCACTAGCCTGCCCGCCCACTCCCTGGTGGGGGCACCAAGGGGTCTGCCCACCTCTGACAGGGTCTGCCCTGACACCCAGGGCAGACTCTGAGCATGTGTCTGCCAGGTGCATGTCATTTGCATGGCAGTGTGTGCTGGGTACTTGGCTGCCCAGGGCTTGGCCTGCCCCTGCCTGCCTCCCCACTGGGGCCTCCACTTGGGCTAGGAGGTGAAAGGGGATGATTAGCTGCCTTATGCCTGTTATTACATTGATGTATTATTTAGCTCCAGAGAAGCAATGAATATTTGATCTCCCTGCACTGGCTGTGGGCATTGGAGGAAGGAGGGACTGGGGTGAAGGTGGTAGCTTCATTCCCTGCCCCAGCAGCCCTAGAGACTTAGGTGCTATTCTTCCTTGCCAGGCCTCCTGTGCCCTGGGACACAGGCCCAAGACTCTGGAACTTCCTCTGGTGCAGACCTTGGTAGGCCTAGAGGGATGCCACTTCCCTGCCTTGGACTCATTTGCCAGAAATGTCCCCAGGGGCTGTCCTTATCCCAGCATACTGGGCCCCAGCCTGAAGGGGCCTCCCTGGGCTCCTTCCTCTGATCACCCCTAGCCTAGGAGCTGGGAGAGGGAGGAGGAGGCAGCTGGCAGCTAAGCAGGCAGGTTCCCATATCCAGATCCCAAGAGAGCCATTGGGTAAGTGGGCTGGTGGAACATGACAGTTTAATGGGGCCTGGGGGCCCCATTTCATTTGCTCTTTTCAGGCCTACAGCCCCTGGTGCACTGATTATCATTTAAGGAGTGACTAAGAGGCTGGAGTCCTGCCCCAGAGTCAGAAGGAACCACCCATAACTCAGGATGTAACCCAAGGTCACTCATGGATGCCTCTATTCTGGGCGTCATGATTGGGGCCCAGCCAGAAGAGGGCCCTGGACCAGAAGCCTGGCACTTCCAGGGTTCCCTTCACCTCTGCCAGTTGGCCCAAAGGACATCTTCTCAGGGCCAAGGGGACTGGAGAGCGGACTCCAAGTCTCCCCATCCTTACACTAGTCCCCATCTGAGGCACAGTGTAAGTTCCAGGCCAAGTCCAAATGCCAAGCATTCCCCAGCTGCTCCTGGCTCGGGGCTCCATCACCATGGAGACAGGATCTGGGGAAGTTGGCCCACCCTTCACCTCTGTGATGTTTGACAGCTGCCCCTCTCCCTCTCACATAGGAAGGGAGACATATCAGCCTTCTCTCAATCTGGATTCTTACACAGCAGGCCTGAGCTCTTTGTCCCTCCTTGCCCCCTGCCAATTGTTGTCAGTTTCTCTGATCTGGGGAGATGAATTGAAGGGTTGCTCCTGAAGAGGGCAGATGAAGTGTCTGCTTGCCTGGAGGATGTGTTAGGGGTGGGAGGAACAGACTGGGAGGGACCTGAACCATCACCCCTGTCTCAGGGCTCTCCAGCTGCCCTCAGAGTGCTCTTCTGGTCCCCTTCTGCTGCCTTGTGGCTCAGGAACCACCAGTCATTGGAGATATTTAAGGGCTCCTCTGGGATGACCCATGCATATGGGAAGAAAGCCTTTAAAATGCTTTATCCCAGTACCCTCCTTCCTTGCAGCTGGTTTCCTAGGACTTCTCCATCCCACTCCTGCCCTAGCTGCCTCCTCAAATCAGGGCTCTGTGGGCCAGAGGCTGAGGCCAGCTGCCTTCCTGGATACGGCTGCTCCTTGGGGAGCCCTGCATGGGGGAGGGGACAAGAGAGTAGGCCTCCTGGTCCATTCTCCTGTCCTCATGCCTTGTAGGCACTGTCTGTAGCTGGCCTTGAACAAACCTTTCTCTAAGCCTGAAATGGGGGGTGGAGGAGGGGACAGTACTTGAGTCTTTTTGTTCTACCCTTAGCTCCTCACCTCAGGGCTGAGTGGTCCTTAATGGACTGTTGGGGGGTGGGGGTGGGGCAGCAGGCTTTGTGGGCGTGCAGGGAGCTGTGAGGCTATTTCAGGGGAGGGAGAGGAGTGCACAGCTGACTGCCCTCCCCCGCCCTCTCTTCCTTTGCCCTGTCAGTGCAGCCCTGCTCAGGGCAGAGGCCAGAGGCCAGCTGCAACGCGTCTCCTGAGCCAGGGCCCACTTTATTATTCATGAGCACACTATGTATGCTGGATTGCTGAACAAGTGATAAGGCCTCTGTCCTCTCCCTGGAGGAGGGGAGGGCATGGGGGTCCTAGCTAATGTGTACTCCCTCTTCCTGGTCCAGGAGCTGATACGATGAGTGACACGAGTTCTGTAAGCCTGGAGGTTGGTCCTGGCAGCCGGGAGACTTCAGCTGCCACACCGTCCCCTGGGGTGAGCAGCCGTGGCTGGGACGATGGTGACACCCGCAGTGAGCACAGCTATAGCGAGTCGGGCGCCAGTGGCTCATCCTTTGAGGAGCTGGACCTGGAAGGCGAGGGACCCCTGGGAGAGCCAAGGCTGAGCCCTGAGGCTGAACCCCTAGGGGCTGCCAAGTGGCCCCGGGAACCTAGTACCCCCGAGAAGGGTGAGGAGTAACCCTAGGCTCATACCCTCCTGGGGTACAATCGCTAAGGAACTGAGCAGACTCTTCAGCCCTCTTCCTCCTTCACCTCTCAGGCCCAGGCTGGGGCCTGGGGCCTCAGGGGGACCTGATTTCCACTACCCTGGGCTCTAGCTAAGCCTTCTTACCATACTTTTGGCTCCCAGGGCCAAAGGAGCCAGGGACTGTAATCTGCACCCAGACCCCGGGGCTACTGCCCCTCTGACATCTTTTTTCAGATTCACATTGGAGCTTCCAGAACCAGAATAAATCATATAATTTTCTTGTTTCACCTGGATTTGGGCTGTGCATTTGTGTGTTTGTTTCACCCTGAGGAGCCCTGTGCAGATAGGTTGGGGGTGGGCAGAAGTACCCCTAGCCTGGGGAGAGGAGGGAATATGTCAAGGTACCCTGGGGTGAGAGGAGGAAGCGGGGTATTGAAGGCCCTCCACTCCCTGCTCTGTGGCTCCAGTTGACAGCTGCTTCTCCTGGGAGTGGTGGCTGCAGAGCTGGGTACATACATGTGGACATACATGCATGTCCATGTGCTGCAGTGGGACTGTGTAGGCCACTTCTGTGGGACGCATAATGGGCCTCTGGGACTGGTGCTGTGTTTAAAGCCCTGTGTCTTTTGTGAGGCTGTCTTAGTGAGGGGGGCAGGGATTGCTGTGTGGTCCTCTTACCTCAGCACCCTGCTGCTATCAACCCCTCTGCTCCAAGGGCCCAGCTCATCACTCACTTACCCCAGGCAGCAGTTGCTCTGAACCAGCCAGAGAGGATGAGAGCAGCCAGGGCTGGAAGACAACATATCTGTCTCCCCAGCCTTGTCTGACAGCTCTGAACCCTCATTCTGCTGTCACCTCACCTACCTCCCATTAGCAATGGAGTTTGTGTTTGTGTTTGATGTGTGTGTTTCACAGCCGTGCTCTTTCCAACCCACTGGGGGTACTGGGTTTCTGCATCCTGGGATAAAGTCTATCCTTTCTTGGTGACACCCCTCCCCCCTAACTGCCAAACACACATGTAGGTGCATGTGCCAGAGGGACCTGGGCTTGGCATGTGCTCATTAGCATGTGTCGGAGCTAGCTTTGCCTCTGCTGACACCTGTGGAAGAAAGGGCAGTGCCAGGGGAGCAGATATAGGGATGCTGTGTGCCTTAGCACCTAGTGTGTGCATGCTTCATGCAGGCTCCAGGGCTAAACCTGGATGTGGGCCCCCTCCCCCGAACCCTTCAGCACAATCAGGGGCTGCAGTTTATCCACCACCTTCTACCCATGGGGGCGTCCTTCTCCATTCTGCTGCAGGAGAGAAGAAGAGTCAAGAGCATCTTCTCAGAGCTGTCCTCCCTCTGCTCGGGCTCCAGCTCCTGTTCCCTCCTACGCAGCAGCCAGTTTCAGGAGCCTCCTCTCCACCCCTCCTCCCCTCCCAGATCCCCTGCCAGCCCCAGCATGTCCCTTAGGGTTGACCCTAGTCACTGGCTCTGTAGCACCCCCCACACACCCCAGGTTGATATATTTTTGCCATAAATATTTGTATATGAGGGTGGGGATTAGTGGAGGTTGGTGGGGGAGGAGGTCAGGGCGGGGTGTGTGTAGGGGGTGGATAGCAGCTTTAAAGGTCATCTGCAGGAAGAGGAGGCCCCATTCTCCTCTGACCGCCCCCCCATCTCTTCCTCTAGTGACTCAGGCCCCAGCTCTCACGTAGGGCCAAAGACATATGCCCCTACCCCAGGCCTGGCATGTGGACTGAGCTGCAGTCTGTGGATGGAGAGAATGGATGTGAGGACAGGGAAAGACTCGTCGCAGCAGGCTAAGCTCTCTACCTATCTCCCACATGCCCCCTTACCTATCTCCCAATGGCACCTTTGGACCCTACGGCTAGCCCCTCCGCTCTCAAAGATGGAACGCCACAACACTGTGCGCACCTCCTGGGGCTCAGTGACCTTACCAGCCCCGTGTCCCTTGTCCCGTGCCCGCTGCTCTGTGGGATGCAGTCTGACCGCGGGGTAGAGGGGGCAGATAGGCACCTGCTTGCTCCTGCGCATAGCAGGAGCGCCCGAGGATTCAGCACCACGCGGTGGACAGCTCCGGGACGAAAGCCCCGCGAAGAAAAGAAGCCAGAGGCGCAGGGCACGGAGCGGTGCAGGAGTCTGGAGGGAGGCGGAGGCCGGGTTGGGAGCGGGAGATCCGGAGTGGGGAGGAACGGAGGAGGGGCTGGGGGCGGGCCGGGGCCAGGGGCGGGGCGGGCCGCGATTGAAAGCGGCCGGGCGAGCGGGCGGACGGAGAGCGCAGAGCTGCCGAGAGAGCGAGCTAGTGAGCGAGAGCTGGAACCCTGCGCCCCCGGCTCCTCTCCGTTTCTCTCCGCGCCGGAGTCGGGCGCGCCAGGTAGGGTAAGCCCGTGGTGCCGCGGCCGCCGCCGACCTTATAGATCCTGACCCCATGTCCCAGCGTCCCGCGGGCCCTCGAGTTCTGGGGCGCTCGGGCCGGGGCGTCCAGCCAGAGCTCGCCAGGAGCTCTGGGAAGCGGGAAGACAACCCCAGGCGTCCCGCCTTTCTTCCCCAGAGAACGCACGCCCTGCATCACGCTCCTTCGTTCCTCCTCTCCTTACATCCTTTGGTCTGTCTTTCTGTCTGTGCCTCTATCTTTGTGTCAGCCTACCGGTCTCAATCACTCCTTGCCCAGGCCCCCTGGCTGCCCGCCTCTGGGATTCTATCTCCCTTCAGGGTATTGTCCCTGTCTGAATTTGGGTCCTGGCCGCCCCTGTGGGAGGCTTGTGGTTTTGACCCGTTTGGACCTCAGCCCCCATCTGGGTCCCTTCCTCATCTGTGTTGGTCTTCATGCTTGCCTCTCTCTCCTGGTTGCCTGGTTGAACTGCTGCTTTCCCGGTACCCACAGGATCCCAGTCTCCTTGCCCTGGCACCAGTGGGAGATTAACCCTGGGGAGCTGAGGGGCAAAGTGAAGAACCCCAGTCTCTGTGCCAGGACATGGGGTCCTTGAACTAGTGGCTAACCTTATTCAGCCTCAGTTTCCTTCTCCTAGCCTTCCCAAGCCTGCGTGATTGTGAGAGCCTGTGTGGGGTGGGCATCTGGGAGGGTAGCTGGGGCACAAATGAAGTGCAGAGTGGAAGAGGGAAGGAGGGGTCCCTGAGGGCCAGGGCCAGGGTGGACAGGATAGGGAAAGGATGAGGATAAGGAGATTAGAGATGGTTCTGATGCTTGGTTCTGAGCTGAAGAAAACACAGGGGCATAAAGTCTCAAACGGCATTCTATGCAGAGCTGAGGTGCCCAAAAGTCTCACCTTGAGCAATTTTGAGATTTTGACTAGATGAACTGACCCCGTCCCTGGACACACACATATGCTCACATTGACTTTTCCTGTTGACTTAAGACCTGTGGCCACTTCAGTTTCCCTCCCTGGGGCCAACCTCTCCACCTTGCTGTCAAACTCCCAGGGTCTAGAGTCTCTATTACATCCTCAGTCAGGGGCTCTGGGGATGGCTTTTTAAGAACTAGAGGCTAGGACCCTTGGGTGCTCACCCTGGGTTCCAGGCTCTCTAGGAGTTGGAGACTACCCTTCGGAGATTTTTCCTTCCCTCTTCTGTGGTGGTTTCTCAGGCACAATGGCTCATTTCTGGGAATGCAAGATTCAAGATAGAGATTGGACTCCTAAGTTTATACTCTAACCTGGCTCCTGCTGCAAAGGTGTTGACTTTGGGGTCCTGGGAGATTTGTGCAAGGTCTTGGACACTCTTTGATTCACAGCAGGATTGGTGTTAGCTGAGTTCTCCTAACTTATGTCTGGGCCTCTACTCTCTGCCTCCCTCCCTCTCTGCTGAGTATGGAATGGGCACAGAGGCCATCTAAAGACCCAGATGAGGGCAAGGCTGAGAAACAGGTCAATGGGTGTCTCAGGAGCTTCTCAGCTTAGTCAGTGATACCACCTCTCCCTGGCTCCCTAGGAATGTCCCTAGGTGAGGGAATTGGGGACGGCAGAGTCAGAAGGGGTAGCCACTCTCGGGTTCCACCTCTCCCTGTTTGTCTGTCTGTCTCTTTCTCTGCAGGAGCTGGGCCCCTTCTTCTCTCTCTTCCTGCCTGTCCTTTCCTGGTCCCTGTTTTCTCCTTTCTTTGCCTTTGCTGCTTCTACCCTCATCCCCTGGAGGCCCAGGTCTGCTGGACCCATCCATCCCCTTTGGGACAATGGGATCACTGCTTGGGCTCCTGGCACTGCTTCTGCTATGGGGCACTGTGGCTGAGGGCCCCACCAAGAAGGTGCTGACCCTGGAGGGGGACCTGGTCCTGGGTGGGCTGTTCCCGGTACACCAGAAGGGCGGCCCGGCAGAGGAGTGTGGGCCTGTCAATGAGCATCGTGGCATCCAGCGCCTGGAGGCCATGCTTTTTGCACTGGACCGCATCAACCGTGACCCACGCCTGCTGCCGGGTGTGCGCCTGGGCGCGCACATACTCGACAGCTGCTCCAAGGACACACATGCCCTGGAGCAGGCACTCGACTTCGTGCGTGCCTCACTTAGCCGTGGTGCCGATGGCTCACGCCACATCTGCCCCGACGGCTCTTATGCCACCCACGGTGATGCTCCCACTGCCATCACTGGTGTCATTGGCGGCTCCTACAGCGACGTCTCCATTCAGGTATGTGGGGCTGCCCAAATGGGGACTGGGGAGGGAGGCCAGAGGCAGGGGCCCAGAATTCCCTTTGAGCAGGGGCTCTAGGCTGCCATGTATTAGAAGGGGGGCGAGGAGCTTCCTTTAAGTAGCTTTTTACAGAATACCAAGAAAGTGCCCCTGTCACATGATGCAGGCTGACTTTTAGAAATTGTATAAGGAAAACATCCCACTTGCATCACATACACACACACAGCTGATGTTAAAGAGTCCTAAGAAGCTTAATAGCCAGGCCTCTTGGATCAGAACCCCAGGTGTGAATCCTGGCTCCCAGACATACTATGTGACACTGGATGCTATTTCTCTCTTCTGTGCCTCAGTTTCCTCCTTACAGAACAAGACTCATAACACTTGCCACTCTTAAGGTTGCGGTGGAAATTTAATGAGGTAATACATGCAAAGCTTGTGTCAGAGGCATAATCAATATTAACTGCTATTGTTATTAACCCATTTTATAGATGAGGAAACTGAGGCTTGAAGAGTGGCAGGCACTGGCAAAGTGGAGACATTCACCTAGAGCTCACAGCCAAGGGCCTCCAGCTCTGTCAGATCACCTCTCCATGGACTAGAAAGGGGTGAAAGATAGAAGCCAGGAGCATCCCAGAGAAGAGAAACAGGGATGGGGACCCCGGAGGAAGAGAAGCAGAATGGGTGAAGTGGGGGGAGGGTCCCTTAGGGTCTTTGGGGGGACAGGATTTGCAGGGGTGGGAAGGTAAGGGAATGAGACCCTCCCTCCTGCTTTCTCACAGACTGGCCCAGCTGATATCCCTGGGTATGCGTGGCTGCTTTAGCCCATGTGGGACCCTCCCCCTCCCTGACTGGGTCCCACCTCTTGCCTGGATACTTACCTGCCTGGTGCCCAGAATAGGTTGCCAGAAGATGAGGCCAGAACTGGGATCAGGATTAGGATTTGCACAGAGGGCCTTGGCTGGGGCTTCAGCTTCCTTTACGAGGCCAGCTAAGGGCACTGCAGTCAGAGGCAGGGCCAGGACCCCTGACCTGGCACACTTAGGAGAAATGAAGCAGGAGTCTGAACTGTGGAGGCAGCTTCTGACCTGGGATGGGGGAGGCCTCCTCATCCTCTTACTGCAGGAAGTGAGTTACCTGTTCTGCTAGTCCCAGCTGCTGGAGGTGGCCAGTAGCAACTTGGACAGGTATGGCTGTGCCGGCACCCACATCTGCCACATCCCACCTGCTGATGCTTTCAGGGGCCTCCAGGGTGCTTTCCCAGCATCCACCCTCTCCACAGTTCTTAGGACTCCATGCATTCATCTCCAGGAGTCCAGTTACTTTCCTCCCACCCCAAGCTGCCTGCCTCCTGTACCAGGGCCCACACTTCAAAATTGGTCTGCTTTTTCCTTGTCTGAGTCAAAACAAGGCCCAGCCCTTCATCTTAGGCTGAACCTGCCTGTTAATAATTCCTCCTCATTTCAACCCCATCTCTCCTGCCCAAACCCCTATCGTCTTCCTTTTGCCCGGCACTGTGACCTCACATGCATTTTCATTTTTCCCTACTCGGCAGCCTCATCAGGCAGGAATGAGAAACTGAGGCTCAGGGAGGTTTGCTAACTTGCCCAGGGACAGAGAGGCAGAAAGTATGAGAGGAGAAGGCATTGAGACTGTCAGAGTAAGAGCCTGTGTCCCAGGTGCAAAGGCAGGACCTAGCTCCCACGTGTGGAACCTGGGCCTTGTCCTGCTCTCACCTACCCATCCCACCATGTCCTTGTCTGTCTCCCACTCTAGCGGGCAGGTCCTAGGGACCCAAGGGTAGGAGATGGCCTGCCAGGTGGTCAGCGGTAAGCAGGAAGCCTTGTTTATTTCAAGTTCAGCCATCTGATGGCAGCCAAGATCTGGGTCTCCTTTCCTGAGGAAGCCTTTTCCTTCTTTCTCCATCATTCCATCAGGATGGACTCTGGGGAAAGGTTACCTGGCCCAAATAGGTAGAGAGCCCAAGAGCCCTGAGCATCCCAGCTAGTGCCCTGCCCCCTGCCCTGTGCAGCCAAGTACCAACCTCTCCCCAGCCCAAGCTTTGGGCCTTCCCTTGCTTCCCTACTTTTGCTACTGCTCTGCATCTGAAGGGGGACAGTAGAGGGGTCCTGGTGTGGCTCCGGAGCCAGGTGCCTCAGCCCTAGGTCTTCTCTCTCCCAGCCCTTGGAAGGAGTGGAACACTCCCTACCCCCAGAGAGAAGACACATCAAGACAGGGTATGGGTCTTTGGGGAGAAGCAGACCTCAGGGCTGACTACACAGACACTTGATCCCAAGGTCGAGTAGCTGTGAGGAACACATCTGTCTTTCGAGTTTGACCTGATCTCTGATCTTGGCCCTCTCTACTGGTCCCCCAGGTGGCCAACCTCCTGCGGCTATTTCAGATTCCACAGATCAGCTATGCCTCCACCAGTGCCAAGCTGAGCGACAAGTCCCGCTATGACTACTTTGCCCGCACTGTGCCCCCCGACTTCTTCCAAGCCAAGGCCATGGCCGAGATTCTCCGCTTCTTCAACTGGACATATGTGTCCACTGTGGCGTCCGAGGGTGACTATGGTGAGACAGGCATCGAAGCCTTTGAGCTGGAGGCCCGTGCCCGCAACATCTGCGTGGCCACCTCGGAGAAGGTGGGCCGTGCCATGAGCCGCGCAGCTTTCGAAGGCGTGGTGCGAGCCCTACTGCAGAAGCCCAGTGCCCGTGTGGCTGTCCTGTTCACCCGCTCCGAGGACGCACGCGAGCTCCTCGCAGCCACCCGGCGTCTCAATGCCAGCTTCACCTGGGTGGCCAGTGATGGCTGGGGCGCCCTGGAGAGCGTGGTGGCCGGCAGCGAGGGGGCCGCTGAGGGCGCCATCACTATCGAGCTGGCCTCCTATCCCATCAGCGATTTTGCCTCCTACTTCCGGAGCCTGGACCCTTGGAACAACAGCCGGAACCCCTGGTTCCGTGAGTTCTGGGAGCAGAGGTTTGGCTGTAGCTTCCGGCGGCGAGATTGTGCAGCCCACTCGCTGCGCTCCGTGCCCTTTGAGCAAGAGTCCAAGATCATGTTTGTGGTCAACGCAGTGTATGCCATGGCCCATGCACTGCACAACATGCACCGAGCCCTCTGCCCCAACACCACACACCTCTGTGATGCAATGCGGCCTGTCAACGGGCGCCGCCTCTACAAGGACTTCGTGCTCAATGTCAAGTTTGATGGTAATGGGGCTGGCTAGTGTCCAGCAGTTTTCTGGCCTTCAGCAGGCAAGAGGGATCGGGTCTTCAGGTTCCATTACCTGACTAAGAAAACGTAGCCTACAGCAAGTGAGGGAGTCACCCGGGGGTGGGGGAGGGCTGGGATGTGATCCAGGACAAGGATGGCTAGACAGAGGGGACTCCAACTGAAGCCAGGGCTGAGGTTTCACTTTCTGGCCTAGTCCTGCACTGAGGGTCTCTAGTTCCTGTTTGAACCTTGCTCTCTCTCTCCCTCCTGCCTCTTTATCATGCGGAGAGTAGGGACTGGGGGCCCTCAAGCCCATTCTCAGGCAGCAAAACATCAGTGGGAGTCAGAATAAGGGTGGGTTGAGAGTGAGCATCAGGTGGCACTCTATTTTCTGGGAAAATTCTATTCCTTGTCTTGATTTTCCATTCAAGGTGGCCACAGTCTCTTCATACCAAAATTTATTTTAATGAACGTTCCAGCTTTACGAAAAATGAACGCCTCAGAATCATCACTGTGCTTCAGGAAGCATCACTGTAGGAGCAGTGGGAGGGTGCCAGGGCCCCCAAAGCCCACTGGCCCAGGGTTAAGATGAATAATAGTTCCAATGAGATTTATATTCAGAGTTGTGGGAGAATCAGGGGAGGGGTTAGGATTGGACTCGGGTGCATGAGGTTGCCATCAGAGCAAGGCTCAATTCAGCCCACTGAGCTAGGTAGGATTTATTGGAGGGCTCAAGTTGGATTCTGAGGACTTTGAGGCTGGCTTGAAGGAGCAGGGGTTACATGGAACCTGCAAGGGACTCCAGGCTGCATCATTCACCATATGGAGCCTTATGCACATCATCTGCTAGTATGAACCCCAACTTCTCACTGGGACCTGGGATGACAGGGGTCCTGCTTCCTCTTGAGCCTGGCTGGGAGATGTGAGGTTCCCGGGTGAGGGGAGATGGGGAAGAGAAGTGCCTTGTGAGCTGCGTGATGAGCACATCTAAAGTTGGGGTTCAGCTAGCACTGAGGTGAGTATTAGGACTAGAGGGGAGAGAGTTGACTTGTCATCAAGAGAATTAAGTGGGACCAAGACTGGACCTGAGGCTGAATTTAGGTGTGAGGGTGTCCGTGTTAAGTCTGGGGGGAGGGCTGCAGTGTGTGTTGTGATAAGGTTGGGGTCTAGGGTCTGGGGTCTGGGTTGGAAGTTACTGGAGACTAGGCATAAAGCTAGGTTTTGGGGAGTCATGGTTGGGCGTTGGTGTGGACATTAGGTTTGTGGAGATGCCTGGGCTTTGAGGTTGGGGTTTTATTTGGAGTTTAGAGTTGAGATTTGTTGTAGCCTCTCATTTAGAACAATGGCTGGGGTTAAGTCCAGCTTTAGTGTGGGGATGGGGCTCAGAAGGACAAGGAGTGGCCTCAGGTCGGGGTCTGGGTTCCATGTTAGGGTGAGGGTGGAGGTCACATCAAGACTACCCACCAATCCAACCTTCTTTTCCCTCCCCAATTCCAGCCCCCTTCCGCCCAGCTGACACACACAATGAAGTCCGCTTCGACCGCTTTGGTGATGGTATCGGTCGCTACAACATCTTCACCTACCTGCGGGCAGGCAGTGGGCGCTATCGCTACCAGAAGGTGGGCTACTGGGCAGAAGGCCTGACTCTGGACACCAGCCTCATCCCATGGGCCTCGCCCTTGGCTGGCCCCCTGCCCACGTCTCGCTGCAGTGAGCCCTGTCTCCAGAATGAGGTGAAGAGTGTGCAGCCAGGGGAGGTCTGCTGCTGGCTCTGCATCCCCTGCCAGCCTTACGAGTACCGGCTGGACGAGTTCACTTGTGCTGACTGTGGCCTGGGCTACTGGCCCAACGCCAGCCTGACTGGCTGCTTTGAGCTGCCCCAGGAGTACATCCGCTGGGGCGATGCTTGGGCCGTGGGACCAGTCACCATTGCCTGCCTAGGCGCCCTGGCCACCCTCTTCGTGCTGGGTGTCTTTGTGCGGCACAATGCCACCCCAGTGGTTAAGGCCTCAGGCCGAGAGCTCTGCTACATCCTGCTGGGCGGTGTCTTCCTCTGCTACTGCATGACCTTCATCTTCATTGCCAAGCCATCCACAGTGGTGTGCACCCTACGGCGCCTTGGTTTGGGCACCGCCTTCTCTGTCTGCTACTCAGCTCTGCTCACCAAGACCAACCGCATCGCGCGCATCTTCGGTGGGGCCCGGGAGGGAGCCCAGCGGCCACGCTTCATCAGTCCTGCCTCACAGGTGGCCATCTGCCTGGCGCTTATCTCGGGCCAGCTGCTCATTGTGGCTGCCTGGCTGGTGGTGGAGGCACCGGGCACCGGCAAGGAGACAGCCCCGGAGCGGCGGGAGGTGGTGACATTGCGCTGCAACCATCGAGATGCAAGCATGCTGGGCTCACTGGCCTACAACGTGCTCCTCATCGCGCTCTGCACGCTCTATGCCTTCAAGACCCGCAAGTGCCCCGAGAACTTCAATGAGGCCAAATTCATAGGCTTTACCATGTACACCACCTGCATCATCTGGCTGGCCTTCCTGCCCATCTTCTATGTCACCTCCAGTGACTACCGGGTGAGCCACCTGCCAGAGTGGCAGCGGGGTTGGGGGTGGGTCCTGGACCTCTTGTTTTCTGGTGTCTCATTTACTCTTCTGATAACTCTGAGGCTCCAATAGGCTGAAAGCTCACCCAGCTTGCAGTGGCCCAGTTGGGACTGGATCCCAGGGGAAGGTGGGAAGGTTGAGTGGGGACTAAGACAATGGACAAGGAGGTGGAGGAGTTAGAGCTGAGATTTCAGGACTCAGATGTCACCCCCTAAGCTCGAGGAGAGGCATGGACCGAAATATGTCCAGATGGGCCGATGCTCTGCCCTGCTCCATGGAGGGGTTGGCTGCAGAAGGGGACACTTGGTTTCTGCTCTTGGGTAGCTCCTGGGCTAGTGGGTGGGTGACCAGGGGATCAACTAAAGAACTAAGTCAGGAAATGTTGTTGACTTGTTTAGGTCCTAGTGAGAGCACAGAAGAGGGAGGTGTGTGTGTGTGGTGTGTATGTGGTGTGTGTGTGTGTGTGTGTGTGTGTGTGTGTGTGTGGAGAGAGAGAGAGAGAGAGAGAGAGAGAGAGAGAGAGAATCATGGAGGGCTTCTTGGAAGAGGAATCCTTGAACTGGGCTCTGCAAGACAGGCAGGTTTCAATAGGTTGGATGGAGAAGGTAGGGAAGGGCAGTCAATACAGAGGCCGATTGGAGCAGAGGGCGTGCATTGACCTCCCTTGTTGAGGAGGGGAGGCACAAATGGTGCAAGATAGGCAGAGGTGAGGGTGGAAAGTGGGAATGGGAATGGGGGGCTATCAGGCCACATGGTCTCAGAGGGTACCATGCTCTGATGCCTCTTGGAGCCTTGCAGTGTAGCACAGTGCCCCTGGAGTTGTGCAGCTCTGGGGTTGAGAGATGAAAGCAAGAAAGGCAGAGAAGCTAAAGCACAGAGCAGTAGGAGATCTAGGGGATAGGGTTAAGGGAGTTTTAAGCAGGTGGAAACTGTACCCCAGTTGGTGGCTTCCAAGCAAAGTTCCAACTGGCACTGAGTGTCTCATAGGTCTCCTCACCTTCTAGGGGGCTATGGCTGCTTTAAATGGGGGTGGTCAGGGAATGCCTCTCTGCAGAGGTGACAGATGAGCTGTCCTCTAGACAGTAAGAGGATCATCTTGATGAATCCTCACGACTCTGGAGTAAACTCCCTGGCTCTCCCCATTTTACAGACGAAGAAACGGAGACTCAGGGAGGTTCAATCCCTTGCCTAAGGTCACTCAGCTTGGGAGTGTAGAGCAGGGTCTGAACTGACAATCTTAACAATTAAAGGAGCAGGAAAATCGAGACAAGAGCCCCTGCAAAGGCCCTTTCCCCCAGGACAGAGGTATGGTGGGCAGTGCTGGGGGCCAGGGCGGCTGGGTTTGGCTGTTGTTGCACCTGCTGGGCCACCTGCCTGGTTGGTGGAGGCCAGGGCTGGGGAGGGAATCTGCTCTGACTCAGCCTGCATTTGCATATGATTTGCATTTGCATGCCAATCATAGTTGGCTAAGGACTAACCTGGACACACACACACGCAGTATCCACACATGCACACATGCACACACACACACTCATGCGCACACACACATACCTGCACACATATGCATGCAGATACACACTTATACACACACTGGCAGACACACTCCAATGCACACATACATTCCTGCAACCCTGCATGTTCACCCCCCTTAGCTGGAACTTTGATCTCCCTGGGAAGGTGGTTCACGGGCTGACGCTGGGACTGTGCCCACCTTCCTAGAAATCCTTTGGGGCTTGGCAAATGGACCAAAACCCAGTGTTGGATGCTTACCATCTCCCTTACTCCCTAACCCTGCAGCCTGACAGGGGTCATGGGGCCAGACTCATCCTTGACTTCACCCATCCCAGGTGCAGACCACCACCATGTGCGTGTCGGTCAGCCTCAGCGGCTCTGTGGTGCTCGGCTGTCTCTTTGCGCCCAAGCTGCACATCATCCTTTTCCAGCCACAGAAGAACGTGGTTAGCCATCGTGCACCCACCAGCCGCTTCAGCAGCGCCGCCACCAGGGCCAGCTCCAGCCTCGGCCAAGGTCAGCATTCACCCTAAGCAGCCTGCTCTCTGCCTCAGCTCCTCAACATGGGGACCACTCCTTGGGTTGCTGGGATTCCTTGGCTGGAGGTGGAGAGCTCCTTAGATGAGGCTGGATAGGAGAGGGAGGGGTGAAGGCGGGAAACTTCCCTCCACACTCCTGCTTGCCCTGCTGCCTGCCTCTGTAAAGGACCTCAGGGTTGGCCCCAATCTCTGACTTCCTTTCCTAGGGCCTGGCTCCCAGTTTGTCCCCACCGTTTGCAACGGCCGTGAGGTGGTAGATTCAACAACATCGTCGCTTTGAAGACCCCACATTCCTGCCCCCACACAGCTGCTCCCTGGAATCCGGTGCACCCCCACATCCAGGGCCAGGAGGAAGTCAGCTGGAGCATTGCAATAACCCCAACTCCATGCCCGCCCCTGCAGCCACTTACCTACCTACTTATTCCAACCCTTCAGAGTCAGAAGTCAGGGTCCTTGGCCTGGGAGCCTCTGCAGCAGCCACCAACTGTCCTCTCAGCGTGTCCCCTCCTTGCTAGGCCCAGGCAGGACTCAGAAGGGAGCAAGCCAGGGTCTACTCTGCCCTGGAACAGGATGGCCAAGGACCACCGGCCCCAATCCCCAATCAGCAAAGGTGCTTCCAGCCCCACCCTTCCCTCCTTCTAGGGCCTTTTTAATTTTTTACATAAGTTATTCTGGGATGGGGAGGGGGGTTATTGTGGGGGCCATCCCTCCCCGTGCATAGTAGTTTGTCCTGTGGTTTATTTTGTATTACCTGTAAATAAAGTGTCTTTATTTAAAAAAAAATCACTCGTTGCCTTTGACCTAGGGAGACCCCTCATGCCCTCCACGGCCACCCAACCTTCCTTTCCATAGTATTTGTTGACTCTGATCTGTGCCTGCTCTGTGCCGGATGCTAGGATCTGGCAGCCAGCAAGACAGACCCAGTCCTGCTTGGTTGGGGAGACAGAAGATGAAAAAGCCATCCTCTCTGAAAAGGATCCCCCGCAGAGCAGCCAAGAAACTACTGGGATGAGAGCAGGGGTCTTCAAGGGACTCAGGCTCCTCTGACAGCGCAAGGGAGGACCCGGATGGAGTGGGCGGTAGGGCAGGAGGGGCGGCCGACTGTGACCCGTAACTGTGGGCTTTTCCACAGCTGGCCTGCCTGGCACTCGGAAGAGCTACTGGTTAGCACAAAGCCAGGCTGAGCCTTGGTGTGGAGGGAACCAAGAGGAGACACAGCTGAACATTGCCTGTTCGGGTACCGTGTACAGAGCCAGAAAGAGCTGGTGTGGAGGGAGGAGATGAAGCAGGAAGGACAGAGCCTGGGCAGTTAGAGAGGTCATCTGCTGTCAGACTGTGAGAGGTGGAAGAAGGGGCCTCCTCCAGTCTCAGGAGGAGCTCTCCCCCAACTGCCTGGGTCGTGGGGCCCGGGGCCCGGGGCCCTAGGGCATCCTCCCTCCCCCGCACTTGCCATCTGGGGCTCACCAGCAGAGGGCGCAGAGGCAGGGTTTCAGGCACAGCGCTCAGCCAGGCAACCGCTGCCCTCCTGTGGCGTAGGGGGGCAGTGGGCACAGAACTCAAACAGGAGCAGAACCTGGCACCTTCTGGGGTGCCCCGGCACTGCGGAGTCTCAGAGGGACAAGGTCTTGTGTTGGGAGATGGGCAGGCCAGGGACATTGGTTGTTTTTAAGTTAATTCATTTGCCGTTACAGGCTAGCAAGGCTGTGGAAATTTGGGTTAACAATTTTAAAAATATAAACAGAAAACAAAACAAAACAACAATTGCAGGAGTGGCTCTTCCTCTCCAGCCAATATCTGAAGTGTAGGAGTGCCACATAACATACAAATGCCTAGTTACATTTGAACGGCATATAAACAATGAATAAATTTTTAGTATAAGTATGCCCCATGCTATATTTGAGACATAATTATACTAAACATTTTGTTGTTTATCTGACATTCAAATTTAACTGGGCCTCCTGTATTTTCATTTGCTAATTTTGGCAAGACTACTGGGGTGTCTCTTTTCAGGATCCCTGGTCTTGAATGACCCAGGCCTGGGTGCAGCCCCCAGTGGCTGAGCACCGGGGCACTGTATCCCATGGGACCTGTGGTGCTGATCTGTGCTTCCAGTGTGGCCTTTTCTGGATCTTCCTGCAAAACTGGACCCAGGAAGCATTTGCCCACCTTCCCAGCTTCTGGACAAGCCAAGATGTGCTCTGATGTTTTGTACCGGGGGGAGCAACCCTCCTTTCCATGGCTTCAGCTATTTACTTTAAAATGTAATAATAGGGGTGCCTGGGTGGCTCAGTCGGTTAAGCGTCCGACTTCGGCTCAGGTCATGATCTTGCGGTTCGTGAGTTCGAGCCCCGCATCAGGCTCTGTGCTGACAGCTCAGAGCCTGGAGCCTGCTTCAGATTCTGTGTCTCCCTCTCTCTCTCTGACCCTCCCCCGTTCATGCCCTGTCTCTCTCTGTCTCAAAAATAAATAAACGTAAAAAAATTTTTTTAATATAATAATAATAATAGTTTGTTAAAAGTAGTTATTAAAATGGCTCATAACTAAGGAGGTACAAGGAATATTCAGTGAAGAATCACCTTCTGTCCCTGTCACCCATCACCTGGGGGCAGAAGGTGGATGAAGAGTTCCTGAGGGCCAGTCCTCACATCTGCCCACCACACCCCTTTCCTTCCACCACCACCTCTGCCTTGCCTTCTTCACGCCCACACTGTTGTGGGCAGAGAATCTGCTGGATTTCACTCCTCAACTCTCACATGTTGCTCGGACCAGGCCCTTCCAGCTGCCCCTGCCCCCGTCCTCCCCCTGGTCCTGACCGTCCTAGGCTTATGTCTCTGCTGTCCCTGCTTAGTACCACATCCATGTCCCACAAAGCCCTAGTGCCAGAACCAGGTGGGGGCCCAGGGGTCCCTGATGGGCTGGCCCTGCTTATGTGAGACTTGGAGTCCTCCAAGGAGAGCCCTGCCCTTTCTGGGGCCTGACAGCTGAGATGCCAAACATTTGGGGTTCTCTCCAGCCATAGGGAATTGACTGTCCTTCAGTGTAACCAGCAGTCTGCTTTGCTTGGGCAGCTGTCCTGTGGCTTTGCCCACAGCTCCACCCTGTCCTTCTGCCACCCTTTCACCTGTCCCTTGCACTGGTCCTGGGCAAGCTACAGCAGCCTGTCTGGGTGGGCCTGACTCTCTCTCTCTCTCTCAACCAGGAGTCCCTGTGGCATGGTCAAGGCCACTCTTTTCACAGCTCCCCCAGTCCTGTCATAGGATCAGGGAGAGTGAGCTCTTTCCAGAGGAGGCCCTTGAGATAGAAAGAATATTGAAATCCAAGAAGTTGGTGATGTATTGAGCAAAGGTGTTGGGGACAAAAAAAAAAAAAAAAAAAATAGAGCTGAGGGGATGACACAGAGCTGAGGAAATGATTCAAGCTGTTCCACATCCCCTGGGTCCTGTGGGGAGACTTGCCCCATGGCTACATTCATACAGAGTTCTTTCTCCATTATCCCCACCCCACCCTGGCTGCTCTTGCCTCCTCCCTTGGGTTCTGGGGTTAGGAGAGGTAGAGGGGAAAGGAGGGGCCACTGAGGATCTCAAAACCCTCTGAAAATGTCCCCACCCCAACTTCCTGCAGGAAAGGAAAGGAGCCTGGCCTCCCCACCCATGGGCCAACAGGCCATGGAGCACTAAAGATGGGGTGTCCTCAGTCGGGGGGGAGGGGCTAGATCTGGGAAAAACAGGGGAAGGAGGTGGGGGGCTAAAGGGAGGTGAAAAGCCGCAGGGTGCAAAGGGAGGGAGGAGAGAAATGGAGGAAACTGGGAGGAAGACAGTGGTGGGGGGAAGGGGGGTGGCGGGCAGCCAGAGGAGGGAGAAAGTAAAACATGGAAGCTTTAAACCCCAAGGGCTCTCATCAAGAAGGCAGGTTTGTTTATTTGTTTGTTTGTTTGTTTTTTAAAGAAAAATCACTTTATTCTTTCTGTGGAAACAATATACGCTCCCTATAAACAGTTTAAGCATTGTGGAAAAGTTAAAAAAAAAAAAAAGTATTAGTTCCAGTTGCATGATTCAAATATAACCATCATTAACATTTCTGGTGCAGCATCCTAGACATATTTCCATGCATTTTTTACAGATAGAAGGAGGGATAGAAATACTTTCATAAAAATGGGATCATGCCATATGTCTATTTTCTTAGTGAAGATTTAATTTTACTTGATTCTAATTGAAGAAAATGAATCTGAAAGTAAAACTGAAGAAATTCTTGAACTTCACAGACATTTCTTCACCACACAAGATATGTTCCCCCTGAAAAATCACAGTAGGTTGAAGAAAAGAGAGAGTGACCTTTAGAGGTATACATTTGGCTAGTCTCAGGGAATCTGAGGTGAGTCTGACCTGTGGCCAACCTCACCCCATGAAGGAAAGGACAGTGGGCCCTCCACCACGTACAGTGCACCTGTCCCAGGAATTGTTGTCTAAGTTGTCACTGTGCACTGTCGCACTGAGGCAGACGCCCACAGGTTCCAGGTGGCTCACGTGGTGTTTGTATTTCAGCCATGCCACACTGGCCCTCCCATCTCTGCATTCACGTTGGTTCTCATCCCTCAGGTATGGCAGCATGGAAGCCCTGGGATACTGAGCTCCCTGTAATGAGTCCTTTCTCTGGGCAAAATAAACTGGGTGCTGGGACAGCCTCTTGGTCACAACATCTGAAACTCACTCTGGCAGTCTTTCAGCATCATTATGTTTTTATTAACCACATTTTCCTTATAGGCCATATTGACTGATCCGTTGTTGAGAAATTGAGAACATTAGCATTAGCTAGTAGTTTTACACTGTCCAGTTTTATCTCGTCTAAATTGTTTGGTAACAGTAATTTACTTAGTTATTTCATATTCATTGTTTATCCAAGGCATCCACAGGTTGCTGCCTTCCTCTTCTGCTTCCTCATTCCTGAGTTCAAACTTTTTTTTTTTAAGTTTATTTATTTTGAGAGAGAGAGAGAGCACAAGCAGGGGAGGGACAGAGAAAGAGAGGGTGAGAGGGAGAGAGAGAGGATCCCAAGTGGGCTCTGAGCTGCCTTTAAGGACCCCCACACAGGGCTCTGTCTCACAACTGTGAGACCATGACCTGAGCAGAAATCAAGAGTCAGATGCTTAACCAACTGGGCCACCCAGGTGCCCTCTTGAGTTCCAACTTTTGATGTCACTTTTTTTTTTTAATTTTTTTAAAATGTTTATTTTTGAAAGAGAGACAGAGTACAAGAGGGGGAGGGGCAGAGAGAGAGGGAGACACAGAATCTGAAGCAGGCCCCAGGCTCAGCACAGAGCCTGACTGGGGCTCAAACCCACCCACCACAAGATCAGGACCTGAGCCAAAGTCGGACACCCAACCGACTGAGCCACCCAGGTGCCCCTTGATGTCACTTTTAATTGTTGTAATTTTATTAAGTAGTTTTTCTTTTTCATGGAAGCCTTGTGGTCCCCATATTCTGACTTCTTTTATATTTGACAATGTCCTTTCCCCCCATTTTCCGTGAATGTTATTACGAAGATTTCGTCTTATTAGCTTATTTCACCAAATTTTAATGTAACTCACATATATTTTTTTAATGTTTCATTTATTTTTGAGAGAGGGAGAGAGCACGAGCAGAGGAGGGACAGAGAGAGAGGGGGAAGGACAGAGGATCCAAAGCAGGCTCTGTGCTGACAGCAGAGAGCCTGACTTGGGGCTCAAACCCACAAACTGTGAGATCATGACCTGAGCCGAAGTCAGACACTTAACCAACTGAGCTATCCAGGCGCCCCTTTAATGTAACTCATCTTAATTAAAACATCCCTTTGTCTCTAATGATTACTTCCCCTTTTTGCTAAGACAATTTTATTTACATATAAAAAAGTAGACTGCCTCCACTAAGCGTTAGCTATATCAATCTCTGGCCCATATTTTTTCAAATATATGCCTATTTTTTTCCTTTCACCCCCTTCAGAATTTTTAAATGTAAATCCAGGGGAACTTTTATCCTTTTAATTAAAATAATATACAACATTTATTGAGCATTTACTGTGCTCTGGACTGTGTGTGTATATAAGTGTATAAGAGTTCATATTGTACTTAGCTTGTTTCATTTAATCCAGTAGTCATGTTAGGTGCATTTTATTTATATACCCATTATACAGACATGAAATAAAAGTTTTATTGAAAAATGTATACAATTCATAGAGGTAGATCTCAATGCATTTTTTTCACAAAGTGAACACACCTTTAAACTATCACCCAGATTAGTGATGGAGATATTTTCCTCTTGACTTTGTACTTGAATAAAAACGAACTGGTTTTAGTATTTGGGGGTCCGTGCTCTTTTTTTAAAAAGTTACAACTTCATATTATTTCATTTTTATATAGTTTAAATTTTAAAAGTGTTTGCTTTATAAAAAAATTGTGAGAGACGATACAGAGAGTTCCCACAGGCCCCACACCCAGATTCCTCTATTATTAGTTTACATTAGTAAATTAGTAACAAATAGTACATTTGTTACAATTAATGGGGAAACAGTGGTACCTTCTTATTAACTAAAAATTCATAGCTGATTCAGATTTCCTAGTTTCCCCCTAATACCCTTTTTCTGTTCCAGGATCCCACCCAGGATACCGCTTACGCGCTGTGGGAGGAAGCGGCCTGGGGCACGTGGCCGCTGGCTGCGGAGCCACAAGCTGGATCCGGGCCTCAGGGGCTCCTCGCCCCTCCTCTGTCCCTGGAATGCGCGCAGCCGCCATCCGACTGCGGGAGCCATTTTCAAGCAGGAGGCCTGGAGAGAGCAATGTGGCGCTGAGAACTTCTGAACGGGGCTAAGGCCTCAGATCCTGCAGGGTCAAAGACAAGTCTGGACCAGCCTGTAAGTCGGCTTGCTTCTTAAACCCGCCACCTACCAGTCTGGAGCGCCCTGGCCCTTCCTTCCGTCTCTCCTTGCCCTCCGTGTCCTCGGCCACCAGTTTTCCACCCAACAGGCTCCCCTTTTTTTAATTAAAACACACACACACACACACACACACACACACACACACACACACACAAAAAACTTTTTAGGGGCGTCTGGGTGGCTCAGTCGGTTGAGTGTCCGACTTAGGCTCAGGTCATGATCCCGCGATTGGTGAGTTTGAGCCCGTGTAGGGCTCTGTACTGACAGCTAGGAGACTGGAGCCTTCTTGGATTCGGTGTCTCCCCCTCTCTCTGCCCCTCCCCGCTCATACTCCGTCTCTCTCTCGAAAAATAAAAGTAAACATTAAAAAAAAAAAAAAACCTTTAAAAAATATCTCTTTTTTCCCCGGTTTTATTGATACAGTCGACCCATATCGCTGTGTATCTCAGGTGCACAGCAGAGTGGGCTGACTTACACATATTGTGCAATGATCACCACAAAAAATTTAGTTAGCATCTGTTATCTCTTGGAGATAAAATGAAAAGAGAAAGCAAAACAAGGAAAAAACCTTTTTTCCTTGTGACAAGAACTCTTGGGATCCACTCTGTTGACTTCCCTGTATAAGCTTGCAGCAGCATAGCTTCAGTCACTACGCGGGAGGGGACATCCCTAGCACTCACTTGTTTTGTCGCTGGAGGCCTGTACCTTCGACCACCTCCTCACGGTCCAGACTCTTCCCCTCAAAACTTGGTGGGCATTTCTCTGTTGTCTTCTAGCCTTGAGTGGTTGCTGTAGGGAGATTTGAGGCTTGTCTGATTTTAAAACAAATATTGAGCAGTATTCTGCATACTATAAGATGCACAGATTTTAGGGGTTTGTAAATTTTGACAAACGTGTACCCTGATGTAAACATCACCCAAATCTAGATATATAACTTTCTCTTTCCTCCTCAAAGATCCCCCTTGCCCCTTTTCCAGTAACTACCACGTCCTCCCAGAGATGACCACTGTTTGATTCTGATCACCATTAACTAGCTTTGCCTAGAACTTTATATAAATAGAGTCATACCGTATGTACCCTTTTGTGTCTGACTTTTTTCTCTAAATCTGTTTATGTGATTCATCCATGTTGCTGTGAGAATCAAATCTTTGTTTCTTTTTTATTGCCGAGTAATATTCCTGGAATATTCCGCTCTCACTGGAATTCCGCTCTCCATTCTCCTGTAGATGTATATTGGATTGTTTCCAATTTTTAAAGCTATTATAGATACATCTACTATGAACACTTTTGAGCAAGCCTTTTTGTAGACATAGGTTTTCAACTTTCTCTAGTAAATGCCTAAGAGTAGAATGGCTGAGTCATAGAGTCAGGGATTTTTAATCTTTATCAGAAATTTCCAAATGGTTTTCTCAAGTGATTATGCCATTAAAAACTGTTTTTTCAGGGGCGCCTGGGTGGCGCAGTCGGTTAAGCGTCCGACTTCAGCCAGGTCACGATCTCGCGGTCCGTGAGTTCGAGCCCCGCGTCGGGCTCTGGGCTGGTGGCTCGGAGCCTGGAGCCTGTTTCCGATTCTGTGTCTCCCTCTCTCTCTGCCCCTCCCCCGTTCATGCTCTGTCTCTCTCTGTCCCGAAAATAAAAAATAAGTTGAAAAAAAAAACAAAACTGTTTTTTCAACATGTATTCATTTTTGAGAGACAGAGAGAGAGAGAGTGTGAGTGGGGTCGGGTCAGAGAGAGAGGGAGACACAGAATCTGAAGTAGGCTCCAGGCTCTGAGCTGTCAGCACAGAGCCTGACGCGAATCTCGAACTCATGGACCACGAGATCGTGACCTGAGCTGAGGTCAGACACTTAACCGAATGAGCCACCCAGGCACCCCTTGATTGTGCCATTTTACACCAATATATCCCAGATACTCTTTGCCACTTGCCAGTCCTTTTAACTGTAGTGCGTGTCTAGTGGCATCTTACTGTGTGTGTGTGTGTGTGTGTGTGTGTGTGTGTGTTTGTGTGTGTGTTTAATGTTCATTTTTAAGAGAGAGCGCATTTTAAGCATGTGCGTGTGCCTGTGAGCTGGGGAAGGGCAGAGAGGGGAACGGAGGATCGGAAGCGGGCTCGGGGATGACAGCAGCAAACCCAATATGGGGCTGGAACTCACCAACCACGAGATCATGACCTTAGCGGAAGTCAGATACTCAACTGAGCCACCCAGACGCCCCCTTATTATGGTTTTAATTTGTATTTCTCTGGTGGTAAATTATACTGAGCAGTTTCTCACCTTCTTTTTGGCTATTCTGTATCTTCTTTTTTGAAGTACTTCAAATTTTTTGCTCATTTTTATTGGGCTATTTATTTTTTTAATACTGTTTTGTAGGAATTCTTTATATGTGCAGGATGAGTTTATTGGATAAATGTATTATGAACCTTTTCCCTGTTCTGTAGCTTTGCTTTTACTTATCTTACTCAGTTAATGAGCAAAGACTTTAATTTTGTTTTTTTATGGTTAATGCCTTACATTTTTTTTTTTAGTATAGTTGACACACAATGTGACATTAATTTCAGGTGTACAGCATAGTGACTCAACTTCTCTGTATGTTCTGCTGTGCTCACCACAGGTGTAGCTGCCATCTGTCACCAGACATGCTATCACAGTACCATTGCCTGTACTCCCTATGCTGTGCCTTTTATCCTCGTGACTTATTCATTCCATGACTGGAAGCCTGTATCACGCACTCTTCTTCACCCATTTTGCCCATTCCCCTGCCCCCCTTCCCTCTGGTATATGGTTAGTACCTTTATGATCTGTCCAAGAAATCTTTGCCTGCCCCAAGTTTGTGAACGTTTTCTCCTGTTTTTTTGGTCTATACTTTTTTTTAAGAGGAAAAACTAATATAACATAAAACCAACCATTTTAAAATTGGCAATTCAGTGGCATTTAATAAATTCACACTGTTATACAATCAACACCTCTCTATAGTTCTGAAACATTTTCATCATCTCAAATAAAACCCTGGACCCATTAAGCAGTTACTCCCCATTCTTCCTTCCTTCAGCCTATGGCAAATCACCAATCAATCTACTTTCTATCTCTATTGATTTTCCTATTCTAGATATTGGTATAAATGGAATCATGCAGTATGTGATCCTGTGTGTCTGGCTTCTTTCACTTAGCTGATGGTTGGATACCAGACCGTTATCAGATGTATGATTTGTAAATATTGTCTCCTATTCTGTAGGTTGTCTTTTTGCTTTCTTGATAATGTCCTTTGATGCACTCACGTTTTTTATTTCGGTGAAATAATTTATCTATATTCCCTTTTGTTGCTTATGCTTTTGGTGTAACCTAAAAATTCATTGCCAAATCCAAGGTCATGAAGACTTTTACCCCTTGCCTTCTTCTAAGAGTTTTATGGTATTAGCTCTTATATTTAGGTCCTTGATCCATTGTGAGTTAATTTTTATGTACAGTGGGAGGAGTCCAACTTCATTTTTTGCATATGGATAGTCATCTCAGCACTACATCTATCTGTATGCCTGTACCACACTGATTTGATTACTGTAATTTCATAGTAAGTTTTGAAATTGTGAAATGTGAGTACTCTAATTTTGTCCTTTTTTTTTTCAAAATTGTTTTGACTATTCAATTCCATATGAATTTGAAGATTTGCTTTTTTATTTCTTTAGATAAGACCATTGGGGTTTTGATAGGAATTGTACTGGATTTGTAGCCCACTTTGGGGATTATTGCCATCTTAAAATTATTAAGTCTTCCAACCCATGAACACAGGATGTTTTTCTGTTTACTTAGATCTTCTATAATTTCTTTCAGCAATGTTTTATAGTTTCCATATGTGAGTCTTTCACTTCCCTGAGTAGATTTATTCCTAGATACGCTATTCTTTGTGATACTATTGTAAATTATGGAATTGTTTTCTTTTTTTTTCAACGTTTATTTATTTTTGGGACAGAGAGAGACAGAGCATGAACGGGCGAGGGGCAGAGAGAGAGGGAGACACAGAATCGGAAACAGGCTCCAGGCTCTGAGCCATCAGCCCAGAGCCTGACGCAGGGCTCAAACTCACGGACCGTGAGATCGTGACCTGGCTGAAGTCGGACGCTTAACCGACTGCGCCACCCAGGCGCCCCTGGAATTGTTTTCTTAATTTCATTTTCAGATTGTTCATTACTGGTGTATAGTAACACAACTGATTTTTGTGTGTTGGTATTGTATCTGCCACTTTGCTGAATTCATTTCTTACTTCTAGTAGTTTTAAAAAAATAATTCTTTGGGATGTATTATTTGTGCAATTATGTCACCTGTGAACAGAGATAGCTTTATTCTTTATTTTCCAGTTTGGATGCTTTATTTCCCTTGCCTAATTTCTCTGGTTAGAACTTCCAGTACAGTGTTGAAGAACATTGGTGAAAGTGGGCATCCTTGTCTTATTTCTAATCTTAGGGAGAAAGCTGTGTCTTTTTACCATTGAGTATGATGTTAGCAGGGGCGTTTTCCTAATTGCCCTTTATCATGTTCAGGATCTTCCATTCCTTGTTCTCTGAATGTTTTCATCATGAAAGGATGTTGGATTTTGCCAAAAGCTTTCACTGCATCAATGGAGATGTTCGTAGGATTTTTTCCCCTTTGTTCTATTACATTGAATGGCTTTTGTATGTTGAACTGCCTTAAATCCCAGGGATAAATCTCACTTGGTCATTGTGTACAGTCTTTTTAATATGCTTTTGGATCTGCTTTAGTCATATATTGTTGAGGATTTTCGCATCTATATTCATAAGGGATATCGATCTGCAGTTTTCTTTCCTTGTGGCATCCTTGCCTGGTTTTAGCATGAGGGTAATATTGGCCTCATAGAATGAGTTAGGAAGTATTCTCTCCTCTTCTGTGTTCTGGAAGAGTTTGGAAAAGATTGGTGTTAATTTTTTAAATGTCTAGTATAATTCACCAGTAAAGCTACCTGATCCTGAACTTTTCATATTGGGAGGTTTTTGATTAGTGATTCAATCTCTGATAGGTCTATTTCAGATTTTTCTTTGGGGCAGTTTTGATAATTTGTGTGTTTCTATGAATGGGTCCAATTCATCTATATTATCTGATTTGTTGGAGTATAATTGTTCATAGTATACTTATAATTCTTTTTATTAAAAACAATTTTTTAAGTGTACTTATTTATTTTGAGAGAGAGAAGGAGAGAGAATGAGTGAGTATGAGTGGGAGAAGGGCAGAGAGAGAGAGGGAGAGAGAGAATCCCAAACAGGCTCTGTGCTGACAGCGGGGCTCGAACTCCCAAACAGAGAGATCATGACCTGAACCAAAACCAAGAGTCTGACGTTTAACTAACTGAGCCACCCAGGAGCCCCTCTTATAATTCTTTTTAAAGCCACTCTTTCAAGGCATGATTGACATACAGAAAGCTGTACATATTTAATGTATACAATACCATTAGTTTGGAGATAAGTCTACACCCATGAGACCATCACTGAAATCAACGCCATCCAAAAGATTCCTTCCTTTCTCTTTATTTACTAAATTAAAATTTTTTCTTTTTTGCTAAGAGCCCTTGGCAAAAAAAAAAAAAAAAAATCTACCTTCTTAGCTAATTTTTAAGTATACAATACAGTATAGTTCATTATGGGCTCTATGTTGTATGGCAGATCTCCAGAATTTACTCATCTTACATAACTGAAACTTTGTACGCTTTGGCCACCACCTCTCCCAAGCATTATGGTAATGATTATTCTACTCCTTTGAATTTGACTATTTTAGATTTCTCATAAAAGTGGGATCATGCAGTATTTGTCCTTCTGTATCTGGCTTATTTCACTTAGCATAATGTCCTCCAGGTTTATTCGTGTTGCAAATGACAGCATTTCCTTCCTTTTTATGGCCACTAATATTCCACTGTGAGTGTGTGATAGGATATATGTCACGTTTTCTTCCTTTTTTTTTTTTAACTGAAGTATAATTAGCATACAGTGTTATATTACTTTGCACAACATAATGATTCAACAATTCTGTTTTTTCTCACCCCCCACGATGATTCAGCAACTGTATACATTACTCAGTGCTCATCATGATAAGTGTACTCTTAATCCTCTTTATCTATTTCACCCACCACCACCACCACCACCCCCCATTTCCCCTCGGGCAACCATCAGTTTGTTCTCTGTATTTAAAAGTCTGGTTTTAGGGGAGCACCTGGGTGGCTCAGTCAGTTAAGCATCCAACACTTGATTTCAGCTCAGGCCATGATCTCACGGTTTGTGGGATCAAGTCCCACGATAGACTTTGCACTGATGGCGTGGAGTGTGCTTAGGATTCTCCCTCTCCTCTCTCTTCCCTTCCCCTGCTCACTCTCTCTCTCTCAAAATAAATAAACATTAAAAAGAGTCTGGTTTTTTGTTTGTCTCTTTTCTCTGTTTTTTATTTGTTCTGTTTATTAAATTCCACATGTGGGTAAAATCATATGGTATTTGTCTTTCTCTTTTTTACTTATTTCACTTAGCATTATGTACTCTAAGTCCAATCATGTTGTTGCAAATGACAAGATCTCATTCTTTTTTATGGCTGAGTAATATTCTATTGTGCATATAGACCACATCTTCTTTGTCCATTCATCTATTGATAGGCAACTTGGTTGCTTCCATATCTTTGATATTGTAAATAATGCTGCAATAAACATACAAGTGCATATATCTTTTAGAATTAGTGTTTTCATATTCTTTGGATAAATATCTAGTAGTGGAATTACTCAATCATATCGTAATTCTATTTTAAATTTTTTTAAGGAAACTCTATATTTTTTTCCACAGTGGCTGCACCAATTTACATTCCCATCACAAGTGTATGGGACTTCCTTTTTCTCCACATCCTCACCAACACTTGTTTCTTGTCTTTTTTTTTTTTTTTTTTTTTTTTTTTTGAGAGATAAAGAGAGAGAGAGAGATGGACAGAGAGGGAGAGAGAGAATCCTAGGCAGGCTCCACACTGTCAGCTCAGAGCCCTACAGGGTCCAGGCCAATGAACCATGGGATCATGACCTGAGCCAAAATTGAGAGATGCTTAACTGACTGAGCCACCAGGTGCTCCTTGTTTCTTGTCTTTTTGATTCTAGCCATTCTGACAGGTGTAAGGAGATATCTTATTACGGTTTTGATTTGCATTTCCCTGATGATGAGTGATGTTGAGCACATTTTCATTTACCTATTGGCCATTTGTATGTCTTCTTTGGTGAAATGTGTATTCAAGTCCTTTACCTATTTGGTTTTTTTGTTTGTTTGTTTGTTTGTTGTTACTGAGTTGTAGGAGTTCCTTATATTTTTTGGATATTGACCCCTTACCAGATAGATGGTTTGCAAATATTTTCTCCTGTTCCATAAGTTGCTTTTTCATTTTGTTGATTGTTTCCTTTGTTGTGAAGAAGCTTTTTAATTTTGTGGAATCCCACTTATGTATTTTTTTAAATGCCTGTGCTTTTGTTGTCATATCCAAGAAATCATACCAAGTCCAATGTCTAGAAGCTTTTCCCTATGTTTTCTTCTAAACGTTTTATTGTTTTAGCTTTTATATTTGAGTCTTTAATCCATTTTGAGTTGACTTTTATATGTGGTGTGAAATAAAGGTACAATATCTTTCTTTTGCATGTGGAAGTCTAATTTTCCCATTACCACCTATTGAAGAGACTTTTTTTTTCCCTATTGTGCATTCTTGGCACCCTTGTCGAAGACCAATTGATCATATATGCATGGGTTTATTTCTGGGCTCCCTATTCAGTTCCACTGACCTATATGTCTGTTATTATGTCAATACCATACTGTTTGATTACTGGAGCTTTATAATATAGTCTGTAATCAAGGAATAGGACACCTCCAGCATTATCCTTCTTACTCAAAATTGCTTTGGTTATTTGGGGTCTTCTTTGGTTCCAAATGAATTTTGCTATTTCTGTAAAAAAAATGCCATTGGAATTTTGATAGAGATTAAATTGAATCTGTAGATTATTTTGGATCATATGGACATTTTGATGGCATTAATTTTTCTAATCCATAAACATGGGGTATTCTTCCATTAATTTATGTCTCTAATTTCTCTCATCAGTGTTTTATAGTTTAAAGTGTACAAGTCTTTCACCTCCTTAGTTAAGTTTATTCCCAGGTATTTTATTCTTTTTGATGTTATTGTAAATGCTACTGTCTTCCTAATTTCCTTTTCAGAGAGGTCATTGTTAGTGTATAGAAATGCAACTGATTGGGGCGTCTGGGTGGCTCAGTTGGTTAAGTGTCCGACTTCGGCTCAGGTCATGGTCTCACAGTTCGTGAGTTCCAGCTCTGTGTCAGGCTTTATGACAGCTCAGACACTGGCGCCTGCTCTTGATTCGGTGTCTCCCTCTCTTCCCCCTCACTCCACTCCCCCCCCTTACACTCTGTCTCTCTCTCAAAAGTAAACATTAAAAAAATTTAAAAAAACAAAGAAATACACCTGAGTTTTGTCTCTTGATTTTGCATCCTGAAACGTTACTGAAAGTGTTTAAGTCTAACAGGTTTTGTGTGTGTGTGTGTGTGTGTGTGTGTGTGTGTGTGTGTGTGTGTGTGTAATTTTAGGGTTTTTAACATATGAGATCATGACATCTGCAAACAGATCGTTTTACTTTTTTCTTTTGGATTTAGAGTTTTTAAAATTTTTCTTGCTTAATTGCTCTGAGTAAGACTTCTGGTACTATGTTGAATAGAAGAGATAAGAGTGGACACCCATTCCCTGCTCCAAATCTTAGAGGAAAAACTTTCACCTTTTCACCACTGAGTATGATTTCACCACTGAGTATGCTATTAACTTTGGGCTTTCCGTAAATGTCCTTTATTATGTTCCTTCTAAATAAGTGTCTTTTTTTTTTTTAATTTTTTTTTCAACGTTTTTTATTTATTTTGGGACAGAGAGAGACAGAGCATGAACGGGGGAGGGGCAGAGAGAGAGGGAGACACAGAATCGGAAACAGGCTCCAGGCTCCGAGCCATCCGCCCAGAGCCCGACGCGGGGCTCGAACTCACGGACCGGGAGATCGTGACCTGGCTGAAGTCGGACGCTCAACCGACTGCGCCACCCAGGCGCCCCTGTCTTTTTTTTTTTTAATGTTTATTTATGTTTGAGAAAGAATGGGGGAGGGACAGAGAGAGATGGAGATAGAGAAGCCCATGCAGGGCTTGAACTCATGAACCTGAACATAGGTTGCTTAACTGACTGAGCCGTCTGCGTACCCCTGACGTAAGTTCCTTCGATACCTAATTTGTTGAGAATTGTGGTTTTGTTTTAATCACAAAAGGGTGTTGAATTTTGTCAAATGTTCTTCTGCATCTTGAGATGATCATGTGATTTTTATCCTTCGTTCTGTTAATGTATCTCACACTGATTCATTTGCGTTTGTTGGGATCTTTTTGTTTGTTTTGTTTTTTTTATTTGAGAGAGAGAGAGAATGGGAGTGGAGGAGAGGGGCAGCAGAAAGAGAGAGTGTATCTTAAATAGGCTTCACAGCGGGGGGCCTGACATGGGCCTCGATCCCATGACCCTGGGATCATGACTTGAGCCAAAATCAAGAGTCACATGCTTAACCGATTGAGCCCCCAGGTCCCTGGGATCTTTGTATTCTAGGGATAAATCCTACTTGGTCACTTTGTATGATCCTTTTAATGAGCTAATAAATTTGGTTTGCTAGTATTTTCTTGAGGGATTTTGCATCTATATTCATCAAGAATATTGGCCTGAAGATTTCTTTTCTTGTGGTGTTTTTGACTTTTGTATCAGGGTAGTGTTGGCCTCATAAAATGAATTTGAAGTGTTCTCTCTTCTTCTAATTTGTAAGAGTTTGGGGACTGTTTTTAATTTTTCTTTAAATGTTTGGTAGAATTCACCCATGAAGCTATCTGGTCCTAGACTTTTATTTGTTGAGAGTGGGTTTTTTTTTTTCAAAATTTTATTTAAATTCTAGTTAGTTAACATACAGTGCAGTATTGGTTTTAAGAGTAGAATTCAGTGGTTCATCACTTACATACAACACCCGGTGCTCATCAGAACAGGTGCCCTCCTTAATACCCATCACCCATGTATCCCATCCCCCACCCATCTCTCTCCATCAGCCCTTAGTTTGTTCTCCATCCATAAGAGTCTCTTACAGTTTGTTTCCCTCTTTTTTGTCCCCCATTCTGTATGTTCATCTGTTTTGTTTCTTAAATTGCACATATGAGTGAAATCATATGGTATTGTTTTTCTCTGACTTATTTCACTTAGCATAATACATTCTAGCTCCACCCACATCATCGCAAATGGCAAGATTTCATTCATTTTGATGGCTGAGTAATATTCGATTGCATATATGCCACTTATTCTTTATCCATTTATTAGTCAGTGGACATTTGGGTTCTTTCCATAGATTAGCTATTTTTGATAATGCTGCTACAAACATCAGGATCCATGTACACCTTTGAATCTGTATTTTTGTGTCCTTCGAGTAAATACCTAGTAGTGTAATTGCTAGATCTAAGATAGTTATATTTTTAACTTTTTGAGGAACCTCCATATTGTTTTCCAGAGTGGCTGCACCAGTTTGCATTCCTACCAACAGTGCAAGAGGGTTTCCCTTTCTCCACATCCTTGCCAACACTTGTTTCCTGTGTTAATTTTAGCCATTCTGACAGGTGTGAGGTGGTCTCTCATTGTGATTTTGATTTGTATTTCCCTGATGATGAGTGATGTTGAGCATCTTTTCATGTGTCTGTTAGCCATCTGGATGTCTTCTTTGGAAAAATGTGTATTCATGTCTTCTGTTGTTGGGAGTGTTTTGATTGCTGCTCTAGCCTTCCTTTTTGTTATTGGTCTGTCCAGGTTTTCTGTTTCTTGATTCAGTCTTGATAGATGATGTGTTTCTAGGAATTTTTTGACTTCTGCTGCATTGCCCAGTTTGTTGGCATATAGTTTTTCATAATAGTCCCTTATGATTCTTTTTATTTCTGTAGCATCAATTGTAAAGTTTCCTCTTTTACTCACAATTTTATTTATTTGAATCTTCTCTCTTTTTCTTAGTCCATCAACCCTTAATTTCATCAATGTTTAAATTGTTTTTGTATTCTCTATTTCATTTATTTCTGCTTTATTTTTTTCTTTCTACCGATTTGGGGTTTAGTTTGTTCTTTCTCTAGTTCTTTGCGGTATAAAGTTAGGTTGTTTGAAATCTTCTATTTTTATTTACTTATTTATTTTTATTTTTTAAGTAGGCTTTGTGCCCAGTGTGGGGCTTGAACTCAGAACTGTGAGATCAAAAGTCAGATACTGTACCCACTGAGCCAGGCAGGCGCCCCTGAAATCTTCTATTTTAGATAGACATTTGTTGCTATGAATTTCCTTTGTATAACTGCTTTTGCTACATCTTACAAGTTTTGGTATAAAGTATTTTCACTTTTGTTTGTTTATGAATATATTTTCTAATTTCCTTTTCTATTTCTTCTTTGGCTCAATGGCTAAGAGTTTGTTGTTTAATTTCTATGTATTCGTGAATTTCCCCCTTTTCTTTCTGTTACTGATTTCTATTTTCATTGCATTGTGATTAGAAAAGATACTTGGAATGACTTCACTCTTCTTAAGTTTATTAAGATTTGTTTTGTGACCTAGCATATGATCTATCCTGGAGAAAAAAATGTGCCCTTGAGAAAAATGAATATGCTGCTGCTGTTGGGGGGAATGTTTAACATAGGCCTGTTAGAGCCATTTGGTCTATAGTGTTGTTCAGTTCTGTTTCCTTATTGATTTTCTGTCTGGATGATTTATCCATTACTGAGAGTGGGGTATTAAAGTCTCCTACTATTTTATTGTATTGGTGTGTATTTCTCCATTTATATCTGCCAGCATTGGCTCTGTATACTTAGGTGCTTTGATGTTGAGTGTACGCATATTTCAAGCTGTTATATATTCTTGTTGCATTGACCCTTTAATCATTATCTTTGCTGCTCTCTTGGTTCCCATTTGCATGTAATATCTTCCTCTATCCCTTCACGTGTAGCCTATGTATGTCCTTAAATCTAAGGTGACTTGTAGACAGCATGTTGTTTGGTTTTGTTTTTATTTCTTATCTTATTTTTTTAAAGGATTTCCTTTTCTTTTTAATTAATTTGTTTATTTTGAGGGGGTTAGGGGCAGAGAGAGAGGGAGAGAGAGAATCCCAAGCAGGCTCTGCTCTGTCAGTGTGGAACCTGACACAAGGCTCAAACTCACTAAACTGAACCTTAAGATAATGACCTGAGCCAAAATCAAGAGTTGGATGCTCAGCGATTGACCCACCCAGGTGCCCCGACTTTGTTTTTAAATCCATTCATCCATGCTTCTCGACCTTTTGGCTAAGATCAAGTGTAAATCCATTCATCCACAATATGTCTTTTGATTGGATTGTTTAGTCTATTTACATTTGAAGTAATTATTGATAGGTAAGGACTTACTCTTGCCATTTTGTTAATTGTTTTGTCTTTTTTGTAGCTCTCTTATTCCTATCTTACTCTCTTATTGTCTTTATTGTGATTTGAAGGGATTTTTTTGTGGTGATATGCTTTGATTCTTTTCTCTTTATCTTTTGTGTACCTACTTTGGGTTATTTCCTTTGTGCTTACTGTGAGGTTTACATAAAACAACTTATAGGTATGTTAGTCTATTTTAAGGGGTAACAACTTAACTTTAATCATATATAAAAACTCTACATGTTATCCCTCACACACACGTTTTGTTATTGATGTCAGATTTTACCTTTAAAAAAAATTTTTTTTAATGTTTATTTTTGAGAGAGAGAGAACGCGCGTGCACATGTGAGTAGGGAAGGGGCAAAGGGAGAGGGAGACACAGAATCTGAAGCAGGTTCCAGGCTCTGAGCTGTCAGCACAGAGCCCAATGCGGGGCTCAAACCCACAAACTGTGAGATCATGACCTGAGCCCAAGTCTGCCGCTTAACCGACTGAGCCACCCAGGTGCCCCAGATTTTACTTTTCTAAAAATTTGTGCTTTCATTAACAACTTTGTTTATAGTTATTCTTTAAAAAAAATTTTTTTTTTAAATTTATCCTTGAGAGAGAGACAGAGTGTGAGTGGGGGAGGTGCAGAGAGAGAGGGAGACACAGAATCTGAAGTAGGCTCCAGGCTCTGAGCTGCCAGCACAGAACCTGATGCAGGGCTCGAACCCACGAACTGTGAGATAATGCCTGGAGCTGAAGTCAGACACCTAACTGAGTCACCCAGGCGCCCGTTTATAGTTATTCTTTTTTTTTTTTAATTTTTTTTTCAACGTTTATTTATTTTTGGGACAGAGAGAGACAGAGCATGAACGGGGGAGGAACAGAGAGAGAGGGAGACACAGAATCGGAAACAGGCTCCAGGCTCTGAGCCATCAGCCCAGAGCCCGACGCGGGGCTCGAACTCCCGGACCGCGAGATCGTGACCTGGCTGAAGTCGGACGCTTAACCGACTGCGCCACCCAGGCGCCCCTGGTTATTCTTAATACTTCTGTACTTTAATTTTTACACCAGTGTTAAAAGTGATTTACATTACCATTACATTACCATTACAGTATGACAGTATTCTGTATTTGTCTTTATACTTACCTTTACTAGTAAGATTTATACTTTCATATGCTTTCATGTTCCTGTTTAATGTCTTTTCATTTCAGTTTAAAGAACTCTTGTTGGTTCTTCTCATAAGGCATGTCTAATGGTGAAAAACTCCCTCAGGTTTTGTTGGTCTGGGGCAGTCTTTATTTTTACCTCATTCTTGAAGGACAGTTTTGCTGAATATAGTATTGCTGGTTGACATTTTTGTCCCCTTTCTGTTTGAGATCTTTCTCTTTTTTCTCATTTTTTAAATTGTTTTTATTTATTTTTGAGAGAGAGAGAGAGAGAGAGAGCACAAGTGGGGAAGGGGCATAGAGAAAAAGAGACACAGAATTTGAAGCAGGCTCCAGGCTCTGAGCTGTTAGCACAGAGTCCAATGCAAGGCTTAAACCCACGAACCATGAGATCACAGCCTGAGCCGAAGTCGGAAGCTTAACTGACTGAGTTACCCAGGCACCCCGAGATCTCTCTTTTTAATATAGACATTTTAAAATAGTAATAGTACAGCCATTACAGCTCTTTTGTTTACTGTTTGCATGGAATCTGTCTTTCCATCCTTTTACTTTCTTTTTTTTTTTTAATGCTTATTTATTTTTGAGAGAGACAGAGACAGAGTGTGAGCGGGGGAGGGGCAGAGAGAAAAGGAGACAGAATCCAGAGCAGCCTTCAGGCTCTGAGTAAGCTGTCAGCACAGAGCCTGACGTAGGGCTTGAACTCACAAACTGTGAGATCATGACTTGAGCCGAAGTCAGACGCTTAACCAACTGAGCCACCCAAGCACCCCTCATCCTTTTACTTTCAACCTTTCTGTGTCTTTGAATCTAAAGTCTCTTAGGGGCTCTTTAAAAATATCCCACTCCCTTCTCATCTCCCTGATTTCTAATGAGAAATCCATTAATTTTACTAAGTCTCTTATGCATGATGAATTTTTCTTTGGTTAATGTCAAGATTCTCTTTTTGTCATTGGCCTTACACAATTTAATTATAAAGTGGCTCAGTGTGGGTTTCTTTATGTTTATCCTTCTTGGAGTTCATTGAACTTTTAGGGTATTTAGATTATTGTATTTTATTAAATGTGAGACGTTTTCAGGCACTGTGTCTTCACATATTCTGTCTGTCCCTTACTCTCTGTCCTCTTAATCTGGGATTCCCATTATGCATATTTTAGTACTTTTGATGGTGTCTCGCTCTCCTAAGCTCTGTTCCCCTTTCTTCATTCTTCTTTTATTTATTCTCCTCAGACTGGATTGTCCTATCTTCAAGTTCACTGATTCTTTCTTCTGCCTGCTGAAATCTGCTGAAAACTACCTTTTAGTAGTTTTCATTTTGGTTACTGTACATTTCAACTCTAGATTTTCTATTTGGTTCCTTTTTATAATTTATTTTTCTTTATCAATATTCTCTATTTGTTCATACATTGTTGTCCCAGTTTCCTTTAACTCTTTGTCTCTGATATCCTGTAGCTTTTTGAGAATATGTAGGACCATTGATTTAGATTCTTTTTCTGGTAGACTCAATGTCTGTGCTTCCTCAGGGACAATTTCTGGTCATTTCTCCTGTGAATGTGTCATACTTTCCTGTTTCTTCACATGTTTTGTAACTTTTTGTTGAAAACTGGACATTTTGGGGCGCCTGGGTGGCGTAGTCGGTTGAGCGTCCGACTTCAGCCAGGTCATGATCTCGCGGTCCGTGAGTTCGAGCCCCGCGTCAGGCTCTGGGCTGATGGCTCAGAGCCTGGAGCCTGTTTCCGATTCTGTGTCTCCCTCTCTCTCTGCCCCTCCCCCGTTCATGCTCTGTTTCTCTCTGTCCCAAAAATAAATAAACGTTGAAAAAAAAAATTTAAAAAAAAAAAAGAAAACTGGACATTTTGATTATAATGTGGCAACTCTGGAAGTCAGAATCTTCTCTCTTCCCAAGTTGTGTTTTTGTGGCTTGTTGTGGGCTATGGTTGTTTGGTTAGTGACTTTTCTAAATTATTATTTTAAGTCTGTGTTCTTTTTTAAATGTTTATGTATTTTTGGGAGAAAGAGAGTGTGTGTGTGTGCATGCATGTATATGGAGTAGGGGCAAAGAGAGAAGAGGACAGAGGATCCAAAGTGGGCTCCATGCTGACAGCAGTGAACCCAACATGGGGCTTGAACCCATGAACCATATGATCATGACCTGAGCCAAAGTCGGATGCTCAACCGACTTAGCCACCCAAGCTCCCCAAGTCTATGTTCTTTGTAATGTGTGGTCTCTGAAGTCTGTCTTCCTTTACCTGTGTTCAGCTAGTGATTTATTGGAAAATTTCTTGAATTCCAAGAGAGAGAAGAAAAAAGAACTCTTCTACTTTTTGCAAGTTGATTCTGCACTGGGACACTCCCTCAACACTTAGCCAGGCCATTTAGCCTGGCCATCTGCCTTAGTCTTTGCTTCCAAACAGCTTAGGGATGAGACAGGGATGAAAGATTTAGGTCTTTGCAGGTGTCTTCTGAGCATAAGTCTTGCCCTGGTCATGAACATGGCTTTTTTAATTTCCCAGTACACACAGGCACTTTGAATGCCTTAATTTCTGAAGGAAACTACACCCAGATTTTCCCATGAGGCTTTTAGCACTCTGTTGTGTGCCTAATATATAATATTTTCCCCCAAACAGCTGAGGTTGTTCATTTGCCTTACATTGTTCCAGGAACGCTTACTGCTTTTCCACCCCAAATGAGCTCTGAGATTGGCAAACCGAAGGCAGGTGCCTTGCATTAGTCCTTCAGGTAACACCCAGACAGATTAGACCAGCAAACATGATTCTATGGTCTGCTCTGCTCTGGAATCAGTAACCAGGTCCCACACTGGGCTGCCATCTGCAAGACAGCCCTCATTCTGAAGAGGAGGGATGGGACAATGGCAAGTAAAAATTCCACAAAGTCTTCCTACTGTTTTTAAATTGCCTTTTTCTTTAATCAGCATTCATTTGGTTGCTGTAAACTTTTGACTGTTTTGTAGAGTTCTGACAAAGTTGGTTTTGATAGTTTTTGTTTGACTTTTTGATGTTTCTATGGAGGAATGGGCCTAGGAGCCATCCACTGTGTCATTTTCATGGATATCACTACATTCCTTTTTTTTTTTCCTAGAAACTTTCTTTTTAGCTTTTACATTTAGGACTTAGATCATACTAGTTGACCACAAATGGGTGAGACTGTTTCCAGATTCTATTTTGTTTCATTGATCTATTTATCTTAATAAACACCACACTGTCTTAATTACTGTAGCTTTCTAGTAAGGCTTGAGGTCAGGTGAGGTAAGCTCTTCAATTTTATTTGATTTTTTTCAAGACTGTCTTGGCTGTTCTAGGTCCTTTGCTTTTCAACATAGGTTTTAGAATCAGCCTTTTAAGTTGCACAAAAACAATCTTCTGGAATTTTGTTTGGGATTGTATTGAATATATAGATCAATTTGTGGGAAACTGTAATCTTAGCAATATTGTCACTCAATTCATGAATATGGCATATTTTTTCATTTATTTCAGTCTTCTTTAATTTCTCTCAGCAATGTTGTGTAGTTTTCAGCATGGAAATCTTCTATTTCTGTTTCTTAGGCATTTGATTTTTTTTTTTTTTTGATGCTATTGGAAATGCTTATTTAAGTTTAATTTCATTTTCCAGTTTTTTGTTAGTTATAATTTACTTTTTTACTGTGGTAAAATATACATGACATAAAATTTGCCCTTTTAACTATTTTTAAGAGAATGTTTCTATGGGATTAAATATATTCATGCTGTTATGTAACCATCACCACCATCCATCTTTTTCATCTTCTCCACGTGACTCTGTATCCATTAAACACTAATTTCCCATTCCCTCCTCCCCCTCCCTCTGGCAAACACCATTCTACTTTCTGTCTCTATGAATTTGGCTACTCTTAAAGTTTCATATAAGAGGAATCATAATAGTATTTGTTCTTTTGTGACTGGCTTATTTCATTTAGCATTATGTCCTCAGGATTCATTCATATTATAAAATATGTTGATGTTTCCTTCTTTTTGAGGGCAGAATAACATTCCATATGTGCTAATTTTGTTTATGCATTCATCTATCAATGGACACTTGGGTTGCTTCCACCATTTGGTTATTGTGAATATGTTGCTATAACCATGGGTCATACTATCTGTTGAATTTCTCCTTTCACTTCTTTTGGGTGTATACCCAGAACTGGACTTGCTGGGTCACATGGTAATTCCATTTTTAATATTTTGAGAATTGCCATACAAGTTTCTACAATAGCTGTACCATTTTGCATTCCTACCAGCAATGCACAAACTTTTCAATTTCTCCACATCCTTGCCAACACTTGCTATTTTGGGTTTTTTTGTTTGTTGGTTTTTTTCAGAAAAGTCTTCATATCCTAATGGATACAAAGTGATATCTTATCATGGTTTTGATTTGCATTTCCCTAATGATTAGTGATGCTGCACATCTTTTCATGTGCTTGTTGGCCATTTATATACCTTCTTTGGACAATTGATTTTTGTATATTGACATTATATCCCATGACTCTACTAAACTCACATATTCAAGTAGGTGTTCAAGTAGATACTTAATGACTTTCTATGTACACAATCAAGCTGTTTACAAATGCAGACAGCTTTAGTACTTTTGTTCTAGTCATTATGCCTTTTATTTTTTATATTAACAGCCTTTCATTTTAAAGCAGTTTTAGGGGGCGCCTGGGTGGCTCAGTCGGTTGGGCGGCCGACTTCGGCTCGGGTCACGATCTCACAGTCCGTGAGTTCGAGCCCCGTGTCGGGCTCTGTGCTGACTGCTCAGAGCCTGGAGCCTGTTTCGGATTCTGTGTCTCCCTCTCTCTCTGACCCTCCCCCTTTCATGCTCTGTCTCTGTCTCAAAAATAAATAAACGTTAAAAAAAAAAATTTAAAGCAGTTTTAGGTTTATGGAAAAATTGAGCAGAAAATAGAGGTCCCATGGGCTCCCTGCTCCTCATCCTGCTGCACACAGTTTAGCTTATTATTAACATCTTGCATTAGCGTGGTACATTTATTACAATTGACAAACCAGTATTGCTGCATTATTATTAATTAAAGCCCATGGTTTACATCAGAGCTCACTTTGTGTTTTGTAGTTCTCTGGTTTTTGACAAATACATAATTTCATGTATCTGCATTTATAGTATCATACAGAATAAAATGCTCCTATGGTTTCACCTGTTCATCCCTCATTCCCTCCACCAGACACCTGCCAACCATTTACTGTCTCCATAGTTTGCCTTTTCCAGAATGTCATATAGTTGGAATCATGCAATATGTTACCTTTTCAGATTTAAGTTCAAAATTCCTCCATGTCTTTCTGTGGCTTGACAGCTTGTTTCTTCACTAAATATTCCATTGTGGTATGGATGTACCGCAGTAAGTTTATCAGTTACCCATTGGAAAGTCTTCTTGGTTGCCTTCAACTTTTGACAATTGTGAATACAACTGCTATAAACATTCATATGCAGATTTTTGTGTAGACATAAGTGTTCAACTCACTTGAGTAAATACAAAGAAGCTGAATTGCTGGATCATATAGGGAGACTATGTTTGGTTCTGTATTAAACCACCAAACTGTCCTCCAGAGTGGGTGTGCCATTTAGCATTCCCACCAGCATTGAATAAGCATTCCTGTTGCTCCACATCTTAGCCAGCATTTGGTGTTGTCAGTGTTTTGGATTTTTGACTTCCTAATAGATGTGTAGGGTTATTTCATTATTGTTTTAATTTTCAATTCTTTAATAATGTATTATGTTGAATATATTTTCATATGCTAGTTTGCCATCCGTACCTCTTTTCTGGTGAAGTGTCTGCTTGGTCTTTTCTTCATTTTTAATGAGTTGTTCATTTTCTTATTATTAAGTTTTCAGGGTTATTTGTACATTTTAGATAACAAATCTTTATCAACTGTCTTTTGCAAACATTTTCTTCCAGTTTGTGGTTTCTTTTCTTATGTCTCATAACCACCGTCTTTTGCAGAACAGAAGCTTTTATTTTAATGAGGTCCAGCTTATCAATTCTTTCACGGCTCTCGGAGTATTATACTTCTGTGATCCATTTTGAGTTAATTTTGTAAAAAGTGTAAGGTCTGTGTCTAGCTTCACCTTTTTTGCATGTGGATGTTGTTTTTTAACATCATTCATTGAAAAAAAACCTTTCCATTGGATTGCCTTTGCTCCATTTTCAAAGTTCAGTTGACTATATTTGTGTGAGTCTATTTCTGGGCTCTCTCTTCTGTTCCATTGATCTATTCTTTCAACAATACTGCACTATCTTAATTACTGTATCTGTACTGCAAATCTTGTAATTGCACAGCGCCATCTCATTTTGGGTTTGCCATGTGGGACAGAGAGAAGCAGAAGACAAGGCAGGATGGAGGCCCTGAATGGTAGAATCAGAACTGAGATTGGAGAGGTATCAGGTGAGGGGCTTGAGAGCATGGGGTGAGCATCCTGGGAGCAAGAATGAAATGCCATCTGGGAATCCTTTTTCAGAGCTGCAAGGGACCAGTACGAGATGGGCCCTTACTTGCTGAACTATCTTCTTAGGGGCCTAGTATGCTGGGCCAGTCTGAAGGTCAGTTTATTTCTTTGTTGATCAGGCACAGGGCAATATCTCTTGGGGACACAATGTCACTTGGGGAAAGAGCAAGAATGGGGATACAAAGTCCCCCAGAGTGTGCTCAGGACCACTCCTGCCCCAAGGCTACAAGCGTCTCCCCCTCCCCCCCATCCCTACTTCTAGTGTTTCAGTGTATTCTCAGGGAGAGTTCCTTCTCCAGCTCAATTCTCAATGATGATGGGGAAGAGAAGGGAAGTTCTGTGATGTTCTGTGAGGGTTTGAGAGGTCTGACTCTGAAAGCCCCACCTACAGCCTCACCTCTGCTGAGGAGCTCTGGGTGTCTCCACCAATCCAGGCCGACTCTAGCCACAGACCTGGCTGCTAAAGGAGATCCTCTCTGTGGATTCCCATCCTATGTCTCATTGATTTCTTCTGCCTCAGGCTGTCTGTTGCCCAACACCCACAGGTCCAGACACCTCCGGTTCTCAAGACCCCCGGCCATTAGAGGGACACCCAAGGTGGTAGTTTAGACCTTGGATGAAGCTTGGCCTTCTTGGGCTGGTCCCTGAGTCTCTACTGCTCACACAGGAATGGTGCCATATTCCTGGGGTCCTGTCTCTGGGGATAAGAGGCCCCACGTATTTCCCCTCCAACAGCCTCTCCCCATCCCAGCCCCAGCTACCTGTGTTTTCTTGCTTCCAAGAATTTTCCACCAAAAGAGCTCTCCCTCTGAATCCCTGTTTTACTTTGCATTCTTAGCTCATCGCAGAGTGGAAAGCCTTAATTACCTTGAGCCTGGCGAGCAGTTTGGAATTCTGCATCACCATCCCCAGGTAGGACCACATGGGCCTAGTGGGCTATATTACCTGAGCTGGGAAGGGCTTAACTCAACGGTTTTCAAATCATGGTTGCACATTGAATTCCAATGTCCAGGCCTCTCCACGGACCAGTAAAAGTAGGATCTCTGGATGTGCCCAGGCATTGGTATGTTTTGTGTCCTAGGGGATTCCAATGAAACATAGGTTGAGAATCAGAGAAGTAAAGCCTTGCCAGCCTGGGTTTTAACCATCTCTCGCTGCAGGGGTGGTGCCTACAGAGATAGTCATGCAGAATTCTGCCATATTCAGCATGCAGACCTAGCGAGTCTCCTACCTCTCACGCCAGCGAGGCAGGCAGATGAGAGCTGTGTCCAGAGCTCCTGGAGGGGTTCCTTTGGAAGAGCAAGCTATGGCTGCATCACTGCCACCTGCAGCTACTGGAGGCAATGGGTGTCAGACTGATCCCTGAATCCCCGTCTCTGCCATAGCTGTTCTGGAAACACCCTCCCCTGAGCCCCACACGCACGCACGCACACCCCTGAGGAGAGGGGAAGCCTTACCCAGATGCAAGGCCCCTGAAGACCTCTGATTTCTGTATACTTCCTCCCACCCCTCAGGCAAGGCCACCCATTGCAGACACCTGGGGAGGGTCATGAGCCTCAGGCTTCTGGGAGGCAGGTTCAGAGACAAATATCTGAGGGACCTTGAGCATCCAAGCAGAGGCTGTGAGAGACAGAGACAGAGGGCTGAGCCTGGGTGCTGAGAGTTAGCAAGAAATTCAGCCAGCACAGGCCATCAGCTCCTGAGACAGGCCCTGCAGGGGGCGTGGCCATCTGTGGGAGGGTTGGGGCAAATACAGTGGATCTTGGGGGGAGGCCAGAAGAGCTGCTTCTGAAGATGTGGTAAGATTTAGAGGTCATATCCCTAAACCAATGACTTCCAGTGGCATAGGGACAGTCCTTGTCTACCCTTGGACTCCCTCTGCTTGTTTCCTCAGCCCTACCTCCCTGGGCTCTCTCTCCCCTCCCCCACAGTGCCTGGTTTTCCCAGGAAGTGGCCAGCAGAGGGGAGGGAAACCTTGTCTCTCAACCCCTGGTGGTGGAAGCGGCAGGCACAGCTGCTGCTCCTGGGCTCCTGTCCTGGTCTTCCCCAGAGGCTAGTTCTGGCTGACTATCCCCCAGTGAGGCACAGCTCCTGTCCTGCTGTTGCTCAGCTGGGTGCCCTGTCTTCCTGGCTCCCTGTCAAACACTGCATTGGCCCTGAGGACCCTGCCTAGCATAGGCCTGTGGAATCCTGGTCTTCCCAGCTGGCTCTGGCTGCAGCCTGACTCTCTGGTGTCCTATCTTGAATGGAGATGCCTGGGGAGGGGCTGCAGAAAAATAAAGCCCAATGCCTAACCCTGCTTGTGGAGAGAGCTGGGGTCAGGCTGGCTGAGGTGTCAGAGCCTGTCCTGGGTCCTGGGGTCTCTTCTGGGTACAGGATGGGTCAGATTTGCATTAAGAGTAAGGGTCTAGAGTGGGGTACCCTGGGATGGGCTGATCCCTCTTTCATGGCTCTAATTTCCAAAGAGCAAGAGTATGCTCAGTTAAGTGTCTTTATTGGAAGAGAGATCCAGTCTCCTTGGCTCTACTAGTGCCCTAGGTCAAGAGAATTTCGATGTCAAGTTCCAGCCGGCTGGCTTTGACCTCATAGCGGCCCCGGATCAGACCCCGGGTTTGACTGGTATGCCAGCGCCAGTGAGACTGGATGATGCAGGCCGCTTGGCGTGCCTGAAGAAATCGTCTGTGAGCCCGCCACATCCGAACCTGTGCCTGCACTTTCACCACTGCCCACTCCTGGCAGGTGTAGAGTCTTAGTGCCAGGCGCCGTCTCTGCTCCAGCATCTTGGCCTGCATCGACCTCCACCAGCACTGGATGACCCAGGCCCTGAGTGCTGTGTGCAGTAACGTCCGGCGCACCATGTTGCCACGCCACCATGACTGAATCTTTACGGCTGCGTTCTCTAACTGATCAGGGGAGGGAAGAACACGGAGATGCTCATTGGGGTACCCTCCCATTTCTGTCCCCATCTGTGGTGCTGGGTAGAAAGGGGGCCTGGCACAGGTGGCCCTGCCCTCCCATTTCCAGGCCCATTCATCGTATTTCCAGTCCCCCACTCATCAGTAGTCACTGCTTATTATCTGTCAGGCAGACCCTTTCCGTGTGGGTGTTACTCACATTTTGTGTGTCCATGGCCCTGGTCTTCAAAGTCCACTCATTTATCAGGCCACCCTAGTCTTTAGCCCCGCCCTCAACTGTTAGTCACCCCCCCCCCCGTTAGACTCCGCCCACCTGCACACAGGTCTCCTCCCTCATCAGGTCCTGTCCATCCACATTTTTGCCACATCTCTCTCCTCCTCTTGTTCGTGCCTCCTTCCGGATTGACCAGTCCCCTCATTTGTTAATTCCCATCATTTTGGAGGTCAGCCGTTATCTCTTGCTTGCAGTATATTTCGCAGACCCAACTAGCCTCTTAAGTCTTGCTCTTTCTACACTTTCCAGTCACTTGTTTCTGTTCCTGATGGCGGCAGCAATAAGAGACTCATGCAGCTTTCCTTCAAGTAAGGGGTTTTACTTAGGAATACTCATAGCCAGTTTGGATTTCCAGAAGCTTAAGTGTCAGAGCCCGTGGGAGGGCCTCCAAACAGTGCATTCACAGGCTAGTATGCTTTCATGTAAAATTTGTGAAAGCAAGACAGTTGAAGAGGCCCTTTGTCTCCCCCTGTCTGACCACCTCTGTCACTCTTCTACTGGGTGGTGTTGGAGTGGCTGCGGCCCTTTTTGGGACATGACTAAGGAGAAACAGAGCTGGGATATGCGTACTTAGTATGGGTTAAATGAGACAAATTTATGTCGTTCACAGTCACCGTGGGGAATAGATACATCCTTGCCAACCATTCCACTAGAAATGGCTTCCAGGAAGGCTCTCACCAGTTACTGTGTCATGGTAAGAAGATGCAGCGACACATGCTGCTACGGTGATATGAACATGCCCTACAGTGCCAGGCACCAGAAGTAGGTGGGCGGGGGAGGAAAACGGAGGCTTGAAAAGTATGGAGATAAAAGCTGCTCTGTAGAAAGTTCTTCCTCTTGTTAGACATGTAAAACCGTAACTGGAAGATTCTGTTCTCACTGATGCCCGCTTAAAACTGAGGTTCTGTCTTGTCGGGAATATACCTGCTAATGCAGTGAGACCATTATAAACATGCCATACTTTTCTCTTATTTTGGTGTGAATTTTGTGAAAGGGAATTGATCAGAATTCCTGTGATTTCAGTGCAGCAACTAGCAGAGCTACTCAGAACAAACAGTGTGTAAGTCAGCATGAGAAATCATACTTTACTTCATGGCATCCTGAGTATCTATAATAAATAAGTTTCTATCAAAAATGATATTACAAAATCATCATATTCAGAAGTAATCAAAGGTTATGCTGCAAAAAGATGTAGGAAAAGCATGATAGAGGTGGGAAGGTGAGCTAATATATACATGATGCTATGCTTTGGTATTTGCCAACTTTTGAGAATTTACAATTTGTTGTAATTTCTTTATTTGTCCTTCATTATTCACTTGCCAATTTCAAGCCTGTAATTTTGTATTCTTTTTCTTAAAGTAGGCCTTCCAAATTATATAAACCTCAGGCCCCACAAAACCTGGATCTGCCCTGCCGTGTGTAAGAATGCAATTGTGCAGCCAGGTCTCCCGGGAGCTCACAGAAAGCTGCGATTCCAGGATTCAGGGCTGGGACTGGAAGTGCGGACGCAGGTGATGCAGAGATGCCGGGCGTCCTTTGGGATCTGGAAGGCCATTGTGGCTCTGGCTTTAGCATGCGTGTTAGCATTCATTTTTCTGCATGAGGGTTTGCTAGGCGTCCGCTGCTTGTTGGGCTATGCACTGTCTGTGGCTTCTGTTTATGTGTATTTGAGACCTTGTGTGAACGCTCATTCTCATGGCCATGGCATTGGCCATTGGGGTGTCTCAGAGGTTCTGTGCCTCTTGTCAGCCACACAAGCTCTTTGCATCATGTGAAAAGTCCTCTGGAGCAGACTCTGTTGCTTCCTTTAATGACTGTCAGTCTGGGTGAGCAGAGAGCTGATATCAGTGTCTTAAAGGCCTCCATCGCTGCACTCAGCTGTTGGTCCTGGCATCAGGCATCTATCCACTCCCAGTCCAGTCCGCCAGATTTTGCAGAAGGGATCCACAGGCTGTGGGCATGGCCAGTGTTCGGAGGCTCAGTCGATCTGGGCCAGGTTGCCATGATCAGGGTGTCAGATCCCACTATTCCTTGTGAGTCTCTCCCCTACCCCACTCTGGCCTAGGTGTGTTGTTGCCAGAATACCTTGGCTTTGTCTCCTTCTTAGAAGTCTCTGGGAGAACCTGCTGGCCCCTTTTATGTTCATGCTTTTATAGATATTCACAAAGTGGCAGCAGATGGGTGCGAGAGGTAAGATTACAGACTATGAGACTTGGTCTCTATTTCATCAGTCCCCTCCGCTCCCCAGCTTCCGGCTCTCTTCCTTGCTTGATTTCTTGATCTGATTATAAAATGGTACATATGTTGCTAACATTTCAAATAATGCAGAAACATGTAAGGTGGAAAGTGGATTTCCCATGAAATTTGCCTCCAAAGCTCTTCCTCCAGAATTTATACCATGCACAGACTAATTTACATTTTCTATTAAAAATAATTTCTTTTTAATTCATATATTTCAAGCTAAAATATCCCTTAGCAGCCCTTCTTGGCATTAATACTAATTCCAGCTTGGAGAGTATCCTGGACAATTAGTTATGCCTTTATAGACACGGTACATCCATGTACCTAAGGAAATATAAAACTGTTTTGTGTGTTTTATGTATTTTTTTAAGTTAATTGAGGTAAAAATTACATAACATAAAATTGACCATTTTAACAATTTTATTATTTTGTTTATTTAGAGAGACAGCACAAGCGTTAGAGGGAGAGAAAGAATCTTAAGCAGGCTCTACACCCAACACGGAGCCCAACACGGGGCTTGATCTCAAATCCTGAGATCATGACTTGAGCCAAAACGAAGAGTTGGTTGCTGGGGGCGCCGGGGTGGCTCAGTTGGTTGAGTGTCTGACTTCAGCTCGAGTCATGATCTCATGGTTCGTGAGTTTGAGCCCCGCATTGGGCTCTGTGCTAACAGCTCAGAGCCTGGAGCCTGCTTTGGATTCTGTGTCTCTTTCTTTCTCTGCCCCTCCCCTGCTCTCTCTCTCTCTCTCTGGCTCTCTCTCTCTCAAATAAATTAAAAAAACATTTAAAAAATTAAAAAAAAAAAAGAGTTTGTTGCTTAACTGACTGAGCCACCCAGGCACCCCTTAACCATTTTAAAGTGTATAATTGAGTGGCTTTTAGTACATGTGCCATGTTATACAACCATCACTGCTATCACTGCTATCTACTTAACCAACTGAGCCACCCAGGCGCCCCTCGGCTTGTTTTAATTCTAATTTTGCCCCCTCCCCCACCAATAAACCGTGTATCCATTACACAGTCATTTCCCCCTACCCTTCTGTCACCCCAGACCCTGGCAGCTTTTAGTCTGTATGGAGTTGCCTATTCCAGATGTTTCTTATAAATGGAATGAGAGAATAAATGGCCTTTTATGACTGGCTTCTTTTACTTTGCATGTTTTCACGGTTCATCCGTGTTCTAATATGTATCAGTACTTCATTCCTTTCTATGGCTAACTACTATTTTCTTGCATGGATATACCACATTTTGTGTATCCACTCATAAATTGGCAGATATGTTAGTGTTTTTTGCTCTTTGGTGATTGTCAATAGTACTGCTCTGAGCATTTGTGTACAAGTATTGGTTTGAACACCTGTTTTTAGTTCTTTTAACTATATACCTAGGAGTGGAATTGCTGGGTCATGTGGGAATTCTGTGTTTAACTTTCTGAGGAACTGCCAATCTGTTTTCCACAGCATCCAGGCCATTTTACATTCCCACCAGTCTCCATATCCTTGCCAACACTTGTTATTTCCCACTTTTAAAAATTATAGCATTTCATTGGGGTTATGATTTGCATTTGCCAGATGATGTTGAACATGTGCTTTGGGGGCATTTGCGTATTTTTCTTTGGAGAAATGTCTATTCATGTCCACTGACCACTTTTTAATTGGCTTCTTTGTCTTTTCATTGTTGAGTTGTAAGACGTCTTTATATATTCTGGACTCTAGGTCCTTATCAGATATTTGATTTGAAAATATTTTCTTGGGGCACCTGGGTGGCTCAGTTGGTTGAGCGTCTGATTTCGGCTCAGGTCATGATCTCACAGCTTGTGAGTTCGAGCCCCGGTTGGGCTCTGTGTGACAGCTCAGAGCCTGGAGCCTGCTTCTGCTTCTGTGTCTGTCTCTCTTTCTGCCCCTAACCCACTCGCATTCTGTCTCTGTTTCTCTCAAAAATAAATAAACATTAAAAAAAATATTTTCTTCCATTTTGTAGGTTGTTTTTTCCTTTTTCATATAATGACGTTTGGTGCACAAAAGTTCTTAATTCTGTTGACATCCAATTTATCTATTTTTCTTCCATTGCTTATACTTCGGTGCTAGAGCTAAGAATCCATCCACTGCCAAATCCAAGCTCATAAAGTGTTACTCCTGTGTTTTCTTCTCAGAGTTTTATAGTTTTATCTCTTACCTTTGGGACTTCAATTGATTATGAGTTAATATTTGTATATGCTGTGAGACAAGAATGCAACTCCATGCTTTTGCAGAGGGTTACCCAGTTGTCCAGGCAGTGTTTGCTGAAGAGAATATCCTTTCCCCTGAGTCTTGGTGTCCTTGTTGAAAAATCAGTTGAACACAGGGGCTCTTGGGTGGCTCAGTTGGTTAAGCCTCTGACTTTGGCTTAGGTCATGATCTCGTGGTTCTTGAGTTCAAGCCTCACACTGGGCTTTCTGCTGAGCCTGCTTCAGATCCTCTGTCCTCTTCTCTCTCTGCCCTTCCCCTGCTCTTGCTCTCTCTTTCTCAAAAAATAAATAAACTTAGAAAATTAAAAAAATAAAAGAAAAATCAATTGAACATAAATCTATAGGTTTATTTCTGGTCTTTCAATTCTAATCCATTGATCTACATATCTAGATAGTACCATACTATCTTGATCACTGTAGCTTTGTAGTAAGCTTTGAAATTGAGAAGTTTGAGTCCTCCAACTTTATCTTTTTCAAGATCATTTTGGCTATTCTGACACCTTGGCAATTCCATCTGAGCTTTCCGTTTCTGTAAAAAAAAAGGGCAGTGAGAATGAAAGGTATTGCATTGAATCTGTAAATCAATTTGGAGAATATTAAGTCTTCTGACCCATGAACACAGAATATCTTTCCATATACTTAGGTCTCCTTTAATTTCTTTCAGTGTTTTATAGTTTTAAGTCTACAAGTCCTACACCTGCTTGGTTAAATTTATTCCTAAGTATTTTTATTCTTTTTAAACAATTGCTTAGGTTTATTTACTTTGAGAGAGAGAGAGAGTGTGAATGGGGCAGGTGCAGAGAGAAAGGGGGGGGGGGACAGGATTTGAAGCAGGCTCTGTGCTGACAGCGGAGAGCCCGAGGCAGGGCCCAAACCCATGGTTCATCTAACTTGGATGCATTTTAGTTCTCTTTCTTGTTTAATTGCCTTGGTTAAAACTTCCAGTATGATGTTGAATAACAGTGATGAAAGCAGATTATCTTGGTCTTATTCCTCATCTTAGAGAAAAAACTTTCAGTCTTTCACCATTGAGAACAATGTCAGTTGTGGGTTTTCCATAGCTGCCCTTTATCAAGTTGAGAAATTTCCTTCTACTCCTAGGTTATTGAATGCTTTTATCATGAAAAGATACTAGATTTTGTCAATTCTTTTTCTGTATCAATTGAGATAGATGATCATGTGATTTTCCCCTTTATTAACATTGATTTTCATATGTTGCACTTGCCTTCCTCCCATTCCTGGGATAAATCCCATTAGGTCCCATTGTATACCTTTTAATATGTTTTTGGATTTGATTTCCTGATTTTTTTTTTGAGGTTTTTGCATCTGTACTCATAATTGGTATTGGTCTTTAGAGTTTTTTTCTTATGGTATCTTTGTCAGGAGTTGGCATCATGGAAGTGCTGCCCTCAAGGAATGAGTTAGGAAGATTCTCTTCTCTTCTGTTTTTGGGAAGATTGTTAGAAGGAATGGTATCAGTTCTTTAATGTTTTATAAAATTCACCAATAAAGTCAGCTGGCCCTGGGCTTTTCTTTATTAGAAGTTTTTAAACTGTTGATTCAATCTTTTTCCTTGTTACAGGCCCATTCAGATTTTCTATTTCTTCTTCAGTCAGTTTTGGTTGTTTGTGTGTGGCTAGGAATTTGCCCATTTCCCCTTGGTTATCTAATTTGCTGGTATAGCAAATTGTTTGTAAGATTCTCATGATCTTTTTATTCTATAAGGTCCCCACTTTCATTCCTGATTTTACTAATTTGAGTTTTCAGTCTAGCTAAAGGCTTATCAATTCTGTTGGTCTTTTTAGAGAATCAACTTGGTTTTATTGATCTATTGTTTATCTTATTTTCTATTCTGTTCATCTTAGCTCTAATCTTTATTATTTCTGCCCTATTTGCATTTAGTTTGCTCTTCTTTTTCTAGTTTTTTGAGGTGGAAGGTTATTAATTTGAGATATTCTTTTCTTTTAAGTTTATTTATTTAAGTAAAGTATGCCCAATGTGGGGCTCAAACTTATGACCCTGAGATCAAGAGTGACTCTCTTGACTATTCTGAGAGCCACTGAGTCACTGAGTGACTCTCAGTGACTATTCTGACTGAGCCAGCCAGGTGCCTGAGATATTTCTTCTTTTTTTAATGGAGGCATTCACAGCTATAAATTTCCTTCTGAGCACTGCTTTTGCTATATCCCATCCATTTTGGGATGTTGTGTTTTTGTTTTTAATCATATAAAAGTATTTTCTAATTTTCCTTGGGATTTCTTTTTGACCCACTAGTTATTTAAAAATATGTTTTTTGGGGCATGCACCTGTGTGGCTCGGTCCGTTAAGCAACTTGAGCTTAGATCATGATCTCCTGGTTTGTGAGTTTGAGCCCTGCGTCGCGCTCTGTGCTGGCAACTCAGAGCCCGGATCCTGCTTCGGATTCTGTGTCTCCGTCTCTTTCTGCCCCTCACTCACTCATGCTCTGTCTTTCTCTCTCAAAAATAAATAAACATTAAAAAAAATTTTTTTTAAGTGTGTTTTTAGTAGGGGTTGTCTGGGTGGCTCAGTCATTTGAATGTCTGACTCTTGATTTCGGCTCAGGTCATGATCTCATGGTTTGTAAGATCGAGCTCCACATCGGCCTCGGGCTTCAGGCTCTGGACTAACAACGGTGGAGCCTGCCTGGGATTCTCTTTCTCTCCCTCTCTCTCTCCCCCTCCTCCACTCTTGAACGTGCATACACACTCTCTCTCAAAATAAATATTCTTTTTTTAAAGTGTGTTTTTGGAGCCCCTGGGTGGCTCAGTAGGTTAAGTGTCCAACTTCGGCCCAGGTCATGATCTCACAGTTCATGGATTCTAGCCCCGCGTGAGGCTCTTTTGCTGACAGCTTAGAGCCTGGAGCCTTTTTCAGATTCTGTGTCTCCCTCTCTCTCTGCACCTCCCCAGCTCATGCTTGCACTCTCTCTCTGTCAAAAATAAATAAACTTAAAAAAAAATTTTTTTAAATAAAGTGTGGTTTTGATTTTCACAGAGTGGTGAATTTTCCAGATTTCCTTCTATTATTTTTATTAACATTCTACTATATATATATATATATATATATATATATATATATATATATATATTTCTATTTTCATTCCATGTGGTCAGAGAAGATACTCTGTATGATTTCAACCTTTTTAAATTCATTGAGATTTGTTTTGTAGCCTAATATATGTTCTGTCCTGAAGAATGTTTTACATGCCTTCGAGGAGAATGGTGTTCTGCTGTTGTTGGGAGGGGTGTTCTCTAGATGTCTGTCAGGTCTGGTTGCTATATAGTGATGTCTGAATCTTCTGTTTCCCTAGCATCTTTTGTCTAATTGATCAAATGATTAGTCTCCAACTATTATTGTTGAACTTTCTATTTCTCCACTGATTTCTGTCAGGTTTTTCTTCCTATATTTTGAGACTTTTGTTACTTTCATATATGTTTATAATTATTACATTTTTTTTTTTTTTGAGAGAGAGAGAGAGAGCTTGTGCAAGTGGGGGAGAGGAGCAGAGGGAGGGAGAGAGAATCTTAAGGAGGCTTCACACCCAGCACAGGGCCCAATGCGGGACTTGAACTCACTGGCCCGAGATTAAGACCTGAGCTGAAATCAAGAGTCAGATGCCTAACCGACTGAGCCACCCAGGCGCCCCTATAATTATAACATATTCTTGATAGATTGACTCTCTTATTACTAGATAACGTCTTTGTTTTTTATACGATTTTTGTCTTAAACTCTACTGTATCTGATATTAGTATATCTACGCAGCTCTCTTTTGGTACGGTTTTCCTGGAGTATCTTTTTCCATCCTTCCTCTTTCAACCTGTTGGTGTTCTTGGATACAAAGAGAGTGTTTTGTAGACAATATAGTTGGACCATGTTTCTTTGTTATAATCTATTCTGTCATTCTCTGCTTTTGATTGGAGAGTTTAAGCTGTTTAATGTAATCATGGATAAGAAAGAACTGACATTTTGCTGTTTTCTATATGTGATATCCTTGTTGTTTTCTTTCTTTTATTTAAAAAAAATTTTTTTAATGTTTATTTTTGAGAGAGAGAGAGACAGAGTACAAGCAGGGGAGGGGCAGAGAGAGAGGGAGACACAGAATCCGAATCAGGCTCCAGGCTCTGAGCTGTCAGCAAAGAGCCTGATGCAGGGCTCAAACTCATGAACAATGAGATCATGACCTGAGCCAAAGTCGGACGCTTAACCGACTGAACCACCCAGGCACCCCTCTTGTTGTTTTTCAGTTCCTCCTTTACTGCTTTCTTTTGTGTTAAGTTTTCTAGTTTACCATTTTGATTCCTTTTTTGTTTCCTTTACTATATATTTTTAAATTTTTTGTTAGTGTCACTCCAAAGATCACAATTAGCACCTTAAATTACGACAGCCCACTCAAATTAATACAATTTAGTTTCAACTGTATATAAAAACTTTGACCCTGTATTGCTCCCCCTCTCTTATGCTGTTATTGTCCTTACAGATTAATTTATTATTAAGTATTTAATAGTTTGTTGTTGTTGTGGACAGAATGTTTTATCCAACTGAATTTCCATTTGATTACTATTAATACAGAGAAACACCGCTGATTTTTATATATTTATTTTATGAGGCCACATGCCAAATTTTCTACTATTTCTCATAGACTGTTTTTTCTCATTAGATTCTCTTAGAGTTTCAAAGTATACGATCACATCAGCAACAGAAGGAAATAGTTTTTATTTCCTTTTCAAAACTTATAGTAATTTTCCCATCCTGTTGCGTTTGCGAGACCCAAAGCACTGTGCATAATAGGAATGATAGAAGGCATCCCTGTCAGGTTCCTGATTTTATTGGAAATTGTTTTCTTTCTCCTTTCCATTTAGAATGCTGTTTGCCTGAAACAAAATAAGTCTTCATCAATTTTAAGTAGTTTCTTCCTATTGCAGAGTGTTCCTAAGATCTGCTGAACTTTATAAGCATCCTTTTAGGCATATATTGACTTGGCCAAGTGGCTGTTCATTTTTACTTTGAATTGTTCACTAAGGACATATGCTAATTCTTCCTGATATTGAGCCATTCCTGGAATAAACTTGATTTAATCCCACTGTACGATTCTTTTGACATTGCTGGATTCTATTTGGTAATGTTTATTTCACATTTTCACATTTATATGGATTAGTGAAATTGGGCTATTACCTTGGTCAGCAAACCACTGTACCTGCCCAAGCAAATCTGGCCAATTTTGGTACAATCCATGACCTAAGAATGGTTTTTACATGTTTAAATGGTTGGGAAAAAATCAAAATAATAATAATATTTTGCAACACTTGAAATTATGTCAGAGTCAAATTTCAGTGTCCATAATAAAGATTTATTGGAACACTACCACACTCATCTATTTACATAATGTCTCTGGCTGCCTTTGTGTTCCAACACAGAGTTAAGTACTTGCAACAGACACCGTATGGCCTGCAAACCTTAAATATAGACTCCTTGGCTCTTTACAGGAAAAGTTTGCCAACCCCTGGTCTGTCTAGCTTTCTTTTTGGCGCCTATCTTTATCAGGTTTGGTGTGAATGTTAAGTTGGCTTCCTGAAAGGAATTGGAGAGTTTTCCCTCTTTTTTCCTATTATGTGGAATCATTTAAATAGATTTGGAATCATCTCCTCTGTAAATGTTAAATGAAACTCAGCCATAAAACCATCTGGTTCCCAGGCAATATTTAATACATAATAAATATAATCTTCTGTGGTAATTGATCTATTCAAGTTTTCAACTTTTCTTGGGTTGATTTTAATAATTTATATTTTGCTAGGAAATCATCCATTTCCTCAATATTTTCAAATTTGGTTAGCCATAAAATTGAACAGAATACTCTCTCCAAATAATTACAAATTTACTGTAGTCCTCAGCTCTCATTTCCTATTTTGTATATTTTTACCCCCTCTCTTTTTTTTAAATCTGGTTCATAGAAGTTTATATATTTTATTAGTCTTTTTCAAATAACCAGTCTTTTTTTTTTTAATGTTTATTTACTTTTGAGAGAGAGAGAGAGAGTACAAGCTGGGGAGGGGCAGAGAGAGAGGGAGATACAGAATCTGAAGCAGGCTCCAGAGTCTGAGCTGTCAGCACAGAGCCTGACGCGAGGCTTAAAATCACAAACTGCAACATCATGACGTGAGCTGCAATCGGACGCTTAACGGACTGAGCCACCCAGGCACCCCTCAAATAAGGGGGTCTTAAGCTTATTTATCTTTCCTGTAACTTTTTTGGGGGGGGCAGGGGGGGAGTGTCTGTTTCAGTAATTTGAAATTTTATTTCTTTGTATTATCTCCCTTGTCCTCATTTGTTTTGGATTCTTCTATCATTTTTGTTCTTGTTTTTATCTTCATTCAAAGGATGAGTACTGGGTTTCCACATTTTTGGTCTTTCTTCCTTAATAACGAAGGCTTTGTGGCTGTGAGAGTCTGTCCATGTCCAGGCTTCATTAGGAAATAGTCTCTTTTCAGAAAAAAATAACAAGTAGTCTTCTTTTTCTTTTTGCTGTTTCTGTAGTTTGTGGTTTTATTTTGGTTTCGCCTTCCATCAAAGGTTTTCCTTAATTTCCAATGAGGTAACACTTTAAACATGTCTAACGTATTTGTTTCTGATATAATTGGACATACTGATTATAATTGTAAATTGAGGGGTGCCTGGGTGGCTCAGTTGGTTAAGTGTCCATCTTCAGCTCAGGTCATGATCTCGCGGTTCGGGAGTTCGAGCCCCACATTGGGCTCTGCACTGACAGCTCAGAGCCTGGAGCCTGCTTTGGATTCTGTCTCCCTCTCTCTCTGCCCCTCCCCTGCTCACGCTCTGTCTCTCTCTGTCTCAAAAATAAATTAACATTATGGGGCGCCTGGGTGGCGCAGTCGGTTAAGCGTCCGACTTCAGCCAGGTCACGATCTCGCGGTCCGTGAGTTCGAGCCCCGCGTCAGGTTCTGGGCTGATGGCTCGGAGCCTGGAGCCTGTTTCCGATTCTGTGTCTCCCTCTCTCTCTGCCCCTCCCCCGTTCATGCTCTGTCTTTCTCTGTCCCAAAAATAAATAAACGTTGAAAAAAAAAATAAATAAATTAACATTAAAAAAATTTTTTTAATTGTAAATTAAGCTCTTTTTGCCGACCAAGTGCATGCCAGCCCTTTGTAAATATTCTTGGATGTATGAAATAAATCATTGCTCTCCGTTTTGAAAGATGTCAAGTTCTGCATGTGTCTGATGAATTTTGTTTGTTATCATTTCTTAGTTCCCCTGTGCCCTTAGTTTTGGCTACAGATGTTGAAATCTCTTATAATAATGATCACATTCTCCCTGCATCTTATACTTCTGGCAGTTTGTTAGTTAATTCTTTTGTCCAGAACACTGACAACTAATAAAATTTAAGGGGGGCTGAAGGTGGGAGATAAGTGATAAGTATATAAGGAAATTATATTTTCAAAACTTTAAGTGTTTAGCTATAAGAATTTTTATAAGTGAACTTTTTGGCAACAAAGTCACGTAGGGAGGGAAATGTTTCAAAACATTTGTTTTTCTAAAAGCATTTTCCATGGCATCTTATTTTGGCTGATTAGGAGCTCCCTCTAGAGGCTAGAAAAATTGCAGCACCAGGGTTTCTTTCTGTGACTTGTGAGTTCAGTAAGTAACATTTCTGTTTAGGGTTTTTTGCAGGAATCTTTCTAACACACTAGTCATTGTTGGTGAGGGTTAGCATTGTCAAAACTAGACAGTGGGATCCATAAACCCCTTCGTCAGTGCACAGCAATCACAAATGACCATCTGTCCCAGTTCATGGAAAGCTCATTTATTTGTTGGTTTGTTTTCCTCACTGGAATGTGACCACCATGCAGGTATGGACTTTCCCTGTCTCACTCTTTGCTTTAACAAATGCCTGTAATAGTACCTGGCACATAGTAGGGGTTCAGTAATTGTTGAATGGATGAGTGAATTTTTGAGCAGAAATTCTTTGCTTAGTGTTGCTTGGAATCCATGACTAGGCCTGGGGCCAAGGGAAGGCACTTGTCCATGAACTAGGGCTGAGTGGCCTGTGCTCAGTGGGATTTATTTCACTGGATTAGACCAAATTAATTTACTCAACACTTATTTATTGAGCATCCACTCTGCCACAAAGTGTTGTAGAGGCTGGGGATCCAACAGTGAAAAAAAGCAGGCAAGATTCCTGTATTTATGGAACAGTTATATAGAGAATGTTTGGATAGTAATGTTTGTTATAGAGAAAAGTTGGATGGGGGGGGGCAGAGCATGCTGGATGGAAAGGAGGTACCACTTTTATAGGGGTGGTCAGATTGTGGGTCACTTCATGATGAAGGAGGCAGGGAGGAAGCTATACAGGTATCTGGGGGATGGGAGGTGTCAAGGAGCTGAAGCAAGAATGTCCCTGTCATGTTCGAGTGACACTAGGGAGGCTGGTATGGCAGAAGCAGAGTAAGAGAGGAGGAAAGGAAGGAAGATGAAGTCAGAAAGATAAATTTAGGAGATACACCGCAGAGATGTGAAATACTAGAGAGGATGTTTGGGATCTTTCCAGCAAGGGGAAGAACCTTGTAAGTCAAGGGCAAGAGTGAGGCTGGGCTTTCCCACAGACGTCTGTACTTCCAAAAGTGGCTTCCAGGCTGCCTAATCAGAGATCATTTGCTTGCAAAGAGTCTGATCATGACCATGGTTGACAGATCCTAAGGTGGTGATGATGTGGCCGACACGTCCGGAGATGGGAGGTGTGCTAGGATGGCACAGGGTATATAAGGAAGGCCACGGAACCAGATTCTTGCTGAACTAAGCTAAATTAAGAAGAGAATGCCCTTAGACCCCAAGGGTGAGGGGTGCAGGGACCATTTCTCTCTCTCAGCTCTTGTCCTCAGGGCATCTGGTCAGTGTTACCCAAACTGCCGCCACCACCCTCCACTGACCAATGAAAACCTTGAAAATGAAAATTCTTGGGGTGCCTGGGTGGCTCAGTCAGTTAAGCACCTGACATCAGCTCAGGTCATGATCTCACAGTTTGTGAGTTCAAGCCCCATGTCAGGCTCTTTGCTGACAGCTCGGAGCCTAGAGCCTGCTTCAGATTCTGTGTCTCTGCCCCTCTCCTCTCTGCCCCTCCCCCACTTGCTCTCTCTCTCTCTCTCTCTCTCTCTCTCTCTCAAAAATAAATAAACATTAAAAATAAAAGAAAATGATGGGGCGCCTGGGTGGCGCAGTCGGTTAAGCGTCCGACTTCAGCCAGGTCACGATCTCGCGGTCCGTGAGTTCGAGCCCCGCGTCGGGCTCTGGGCTGATGGCTCGGAGCCTGGAGCCTGTTTCCGATTCTGTGTCTCCCTCTCTCTCTGCCCCTCCCCCATTCATGCTCTGTCTCTCTCTGTCCCAAAAATAAATAAAAATAAAAAAAAAAGTTGAAAAAAAATAAAAGAAAATGAAAACTCTTGAAACCTGCCAACATCTGCTGATTCCAGAAAGGAGCAGTCTCCATTTGAGATAACAGAACAAGATTGACTTTTTGGACACTGAAAAGATTCTCTGCAGCTTCATCCTGTTTTTTTGGACTCTAATACCGTTTCACAGACTGCTAATCATGCTGAGCTTTCTAGTGTGAGTGGGGGTGACAAGGGCACCGCCCCGGACTCTACTGCCTGGGCGGGGTGGAGCATGCCCTGTTGCCAGCACTTCTGCTGCATCTGGATGAATGTCGTACTCTGCAGGCTCGGCTCCAGATGCAGAGCCTGGCTGCAGTCAGTACTGTCAGTGGGCCTGATCACCTGACTGGGAGTTGTCACGTTATGGTCACTCATCCAATGCTGCCTTAAGATGAGGCTCAGGCCCCATATGCACAACTAATGATGGTATCTGATGGAGTGGCCTGAGCCCCTGAGAAATCTTAGTGGATACATGAAAGGGGATGGAGCTGTAGCAGAATGACCTTGTCGTGGCAGACTTGCACATATGCACATAGGTTACAAAAGGCAAAAACTTGAACCACAGTGAATCCAAGTCTTTGACCGGACACGTTGGGATCCTCCTGGAACGGAGGAAGATGAGGGAGCAGAGGGCATGTCAGGAGCTGCTGTCTTCCCTGGGAGGCTGTTATGAGACCGTTGCCATCTCCCCCTGGGTTCTGAAGAAGAGCAGGGCTCTTTGCCCTGCCCCGCCCCCATAGAACTGCAGAATATAAAGCCACCCAGCAGTAGCTTAGATTGGGCCCCTCAGCAATGACTTGAACTGCAGTCATCTGGCCCTTTTATTTCATATCTTTCCTGTTGTCGCATGGAGACAAGAACCACAGGGACATGGCGCTTTGAATAATCTTGCTTTCACTGTCTACCAGAGTGATAAACTGTCTGAATCAAAAGTGGCCCACTGCATCCTTACCAGCAAGCCCAGTCAGGCGTTGGCCTTGGTTTTCCCTTGTCATGTGTCTTGAGGGTGTTTGATAGAAAGCCATGCACCAGGTGCAGTTTATCTGTCTTGGTTACTATGAAGCGTCTGGGCTGGGAGAGCTGCAAGTTAAAATGCTCACCTTGTGCCTGAGTAACTGGAACGATAGAAAAGACCAGTAGGAAACGAAGACACCGGTTCTCCGTGCCAGGGTGCTCCCTGTGGGTGGAAGGTGGGGAGGAATGCATGCATGGGTAGCTGTTGGGCTCCTGAGGAGACCGACATTGCCACACATGTGGATTTCCTGACCTGCGCTTTCTACAGAGCTAAGGAAACCTAGTGCTAGATGAAAGTCCACCGTGTCTTGAGTTTGATGGCTAACCTACCCTGCTGGTGGTGCAACAGATCTGAACTTTGAGACCGAGAACAGAAAGAAATCCAAATATGTCAGCAGTCACCATAAGTGTAATGCATTAACTCAGCAATTAAAAAGCAGGTTCATAGGTGGAATTAAATACATTAAATGCATCTACCAAATGTTTATAATAGGGACAGCTAAAGCAAAGTAACACAAATTCGAAAACAAAAAGGTGAAGATATATCAGGCAAACTCTCAACAAAAGAAAGCTATTGCAACATAGAATAGAATAAATAGGACATAAAGTGGAATTTAAACACTGGAAGGACTAAAAGTGTTTTATACTAGGGGTCAGCAAACTGTGGCCCACTGGCCAGTCCAACCAACTGCCTGTTTTTATAAAAAATGTTTTTTTAGGACACAGCCACTCTTGTCTGTTTACATATTGTGTATGGCTGCTGTGGAGCTACAATGGCAGGGTTGAGCAGTTGCTACAGAGACTAGATGGCTGGCAGAGCCCAAAATATTTACTATCTGGCTCTTGGCAGTTCCTGTTTTTGTTTTTGTTAAGTTTATTTATTTTGAGAGAGAGAGTGCACGCATGTAGTGGGGTGGGGGGAGAGAGAGGGAGAGAGAATCCCAAGCAGGCCCCATTGCTCAGCACAGAGCTGGAAGGGGCTCAATCTCATGAATTGTGAGATCATGACCTGAGCCAAAAACCAAGAGTTAGTCATTTAACCATTTGAACTACGCAGGCGCTCCGCAGGTCCTTTTTTAAACCAATGAAAGGAACATTATTCCAAGAAGCCATAATAACTGGGAATGTGTATGTATTCAACAACATAACTTCAAAATGTGTAAATAGGAGCACCTGGGTGGCTTAGTCAGCTAAGCATCCAGCTTCGGCTCAGGTCATGATCTCAAAGTTCATGGGTTGGAGCCCTGCATCAGGCTCTGTGCTGACAGCTTGGAGCCTGGAGCCTGCTTCGGATTCTGTGTCTCCTTCTCTCTCTGCCCATCCCCCACTTGCACTCTGTCTCTCTCTGTCTCTCTCTCTCTCTGTCTCTCTCTCTCTCAAAAATAAACATTTAACTTGTAGAAAAAAAACAAAAAGCTGATAGAGTTACAGAGACAAGTAGAAAATTCTACACGTATACTTATCCTGGACATTCACAGGATAAAGTGGACCAAAAAAAAGATAATATTTGAAATAGCTATTGGATATGTGGAACCTTGTTTTTAAGCACACAACACTATCAGCAAACATTCTTGGGGCACCTGGCTGGCTCAGTCGGTGGAGTATATGACCCTTGATCTTGGGGTTGTAAGTTTGAGCCCCACATTGGGTGTAGAGATTGAAATTTTTTTAATCTTTTTTTTTTTTTTAATTTTTTTTCAACGTTTTATTTTATTTTTGGGACAGAGAGAGACAGAGCATGAACGGGGGAGGGGCAGAGAGAGAGGGAGACACAGAATCGGAAACAGGCTCCAGGCTCTGAGCCATCAGCCCAGAGCCTGACGCGGGGCTGGAACTCACGGACCGCGAGATCGTGACCTGGCTGAAGTCGGAGGCTTAACCGACTGCGCCACCCAGGCGCCCCATGAAATTTTTTTAATCTTAAAAAAGAAAAAAATTCTGGTGCCCTGAAGTTCGAATTGTAAAAAGTAGAGACAGTTGAAAAGGGAGTAGCAGAGCTGAGGCTCATGCCTAGACATGTGAGGGTTATGAGCGGTGGTGGCCAAGCCCCAGTTCCTCAGTAATCAATGTTACAAGGCAGGGAAAAGAAAAAGAATAAAGATCATAAAGAAATGGTGGTAGCAAGAAAAGTTAGGACATAAAAATTAACCGAACTGGAGAAAGTGGCCCAGAGTGAGTTCTGCAAAAGCCCTGCAGAGCCCAAAGCTGCCTTGAATTCCATCCGCATCTTCAAGATGCTCCATTTTATGACCATTTCTTTACATGCATCTCCAGAACATCCTCTTCCTTATATTTGCTTCCATCACATGAGCTAGCCCAAGGGAATCCATGAAGGGAAACAAAGTAAAATCTCCTCCTGACCATGTCACCACAGCCATGACCCAGTGCCATGGCAGACATATACATAGATGGTTGGGGAAAAGCCCAGGAAGGAAGTCCTGGTGGACCTTGTCCTTCCAGTTGGCATTGGCTGCCATAGAAAATCTTGAGGTGGCTGGCTTGCTATGGAAGAAAATTAAGGCACCAGCCCTGAGGTATTAAACCTTTGGATACCTGGGTTTCCTGTACCATCTCATGTAGTAAGGAGCAAGAATTTTATATACTGGGCTGCAGTGCTCAAATTTTGTTCCTCACGTACAATATCTAAAAAATAAAAAGGACCAACAGTGTGTCTGTGAAGCACGGAGGAGAGCTGGAGAGATACGTGCTGAGTGGCATCTAGATTTAGCTGGGAAGGACATCTTCAAGTACCCACAGAAGAAGAGGAAAGAAAGCTGACCCGAAGACAAGGGATCATCAAAAACATGTGCAGGGCTGGCTAGAAAGAAAAGAAAACTTTGGACCAGTATTCCTTATGAACTCTGATGCAAAAATCCTAAAAAATACTAGCAAACTGAATTCAGCAGCATATTAAAAGCTTTATACACATGACCAAGTGGGATTCATTCCTGAAATGCAAGAATGGTTCAACATACAGAACCCATCAATGTAGTACACCACATTAACAGAATGAAGGGGAAAAAACCACACGATCATTTCAATTAATGCAGAAAAAGCATTTGACAAAATTCAGTACCTTTTCATGATAAAAACACTGGGCAAACTAGGAATAGAATGAAACTAAGTCAACATAATAAAAGCTATATATGAACATCACAGTGAACATGGTACTCAATGGTAAAAGACTAAAAGCTTCTCTAAGGTCAGGAACAAGATAAAGATGTCTGTTTTCACCACTTCTGTTCAACATAGTGTTAGCCAGAGCAATTAGGCAAGAAATTTAAATAAAAGGCATCCAAATGGTAAAGGAAAACATAAAATTATCTCTGTTCACAGATGATATTATATGTAGAAAACATTAAAGATTCTACTAACTGTGATAACTAATAAATTAATTAAGCAAAGTAGCAAGATGCCAAGTCAATGATAGAAAGCAGTTGTTCCCGGTAAACTAACAATGAGCAGTCTGAAAAGGAAATTACAAAATTCATTTGCAATAGCATAAAAAAGAATAAAACAGGGACAAACATAACCAAGAAAATGAAAGACAAGTGTTCAATGAAAACAACAAAACATTGCTGAAAATAATTAAAGAAGACAAAAATAGATGGAAACACACCCCATATGCATGGATTGGAAGACTTAAGGTAATCTATAGATTCAACACCATCTCTATCAAAGTTCAAAAGACATTTTTTGGCAGAAATAGAAAAAGTCCATTCTAAAATTCATATGGACTCTCAAAGAACTCTGAATAGCCAAAACAGCCTTGAAAAGGAAGAACAAAACTGAAGGACTCACACATTCTTGATTCCTGATTTCAAAAGTTACTACCAAACAAACAAACAAACAAACAAACAAAACATTAAAAAAAGTTACTACAGTGTTACAGTAATCAAAGCACTGTGGTACCAGCATAAAGACAGACGAATGGAATAGAACAGAGAGCCCAGAAATAAACCCTCACTTATGTAGTCAAGTAATTTTTGACAAGGATGCCAAGACCACTCAAAAGAGAAAGGAAACTTTTTTAAAAATGGTGCTGGGAAAACTGTATCTTCACATGCAAAAGAAGGAAATTGGACCCTTATCTAACACCTATATTAAAAAATTAATTCAAAGTGGATCAAACACCTGAATGTAAGACCTAAAACTCTCAGAAGAAAGCACGGGGCAAAAGCTGCACAACATTTGACTTGGCAGTGATTTCTTGGATGTGGCACCAAAGATACAGGAAACCAAAAAATAGACAAATTGAGCTATAATTTTGTGTATCAAAAGACACTATTGTCAGAGTAAAATGGCAGCCCACAGAATGGGGAAAAATACTTGAAATCATATATTTGATTAGGAGGTTAATATCTAGAGTATATAGAGAACTAAAATTCCGTAAGAAACAGCCCAATTTGAATAAGGACTTGAATAAGTGTTTCTCCAAAGAAGACATACAAATGGTCAATAAATACACGTAAAAATGCTCAACATCACTGATCATTAGGGAAATGCAAATCAAAACTACAGTGAGACACACCTTACATTCATAAGGATGGATACTATTAAAAAAAAACAAACCAGCAGAGGCACCTGGGTGGCTCACTCGGTTGAGCATCCGACTTGGGCTCACGTCATGATCTTGCAGTTAGTGAGTTGGAGCCCCACCTCAGGCTCGCTGCTGTCAGCCAGTCAGCGCAGAGCCTGCTTCAGATCCTCTGTCCCCTTCTTTCTGCCCCTCCCTCACTTGCACTCTCTCTCAAAAAAAAAACACAAAAAACCCCACAAATAACAACTGTTGGGGAGGATGTAGAGAAATGGAACCCTCGTGCACTGTTGGTGGGGATGTCAAATGGTGCAGCCATCATAGAAACAGCTCAGTGAACGCTCAAAAAATTAAAAATAGAATTTACCATGTGATCTAGCAATCCCACTTCTGGGTATATGCCCAAAAGAATTGAAAATGAGTCTCAAAAAGATATTTGTACACCCATGTTTATGTCAGCAATTTTCACAACAGTTAAAATGTGAAAGCCACCCAAGTGGCCATTGGCAGATGTATGAATAAACAGAATGTGGTGTATACACGCAATGGAACATTATTCAGCCTTTAATGGGAAAGAAATTCTGACACATTCTACAGCATGGATGAGCCTTAAGAACATTATGTTAAGTGAAGTAAGTCATTCACAGAAAGAAATGATTCCATGTATATGAGGCACCTCAAGCAGTCAAATTCATAGGACAGAAATTTTAACTTGAAAATGAGTAAACTGCTGATAACCACAACATAGGCGAATCTCAAAAATGTTATGCTAGGGGTGCCTGGGTGGCTCAGTCGGTTAAGCGTCTGACTTTGGCTCAGGTCATGATCTTGCAGTTCATGAGTTCAAGCCATGCATGGGGCTCTGTGCTGACAGCTCAGAGCCTAGAGCCTGCTTTGAATTCTATGTCTCCCTCTCTCCCTGCTCTTCCCCTGCTCACACTCTGTCTCTCTCTCACAAAAATATTTTAAAAATGTTATGCTAAATGAAAGAAGCCAGGCGTTAAAGAGTACTTACAGGATGATCCCATTTATATAAAGTTAGAAAACCGGCAAAAGGAAAATACAGGTAAAATAATTCAGAATAGAATTTACATCTAGGTATAAAAGGTCTTGCCTGCAAACAGCACAAAGAGACAGAGAAATTTGCTATATCTTGTTTTGGAATGGTGGTTACCTGGAAATACAGAATTGTGAAAACTCATCAAACACCATTAAGAAGCACTTAATAAAACCACAAAGAATAAGGTTGTTCTCTATGGACTGACATGGAAGGTGTAAGTAAAACAAATTGAATTGCACAATATGGTCCCTGTCTAGATACATATTCTATGTATGTGTTATAAAGGCGTTATTTTTTCTTAATTTTTTTCATTAAAATTTTTTTTTAATGTTTATTTTTGAGAGAGAGAGCAAGCATGTGTGAGGTAGGGGAGGGTCACAGAGAAAGGGAGATGGAGGATCCGAAGCAGGCTCTGCGCTGACAGCTTGAACTCACAAACCCAAGAGTCATGACCTGAGCTGCAGGCAGACACTTAACTGACTGAGCCACCAAGGTGCCCCTATTTTATTTTATTTTATTTTTAACTTTTTTTCATCTTTATTTATTTTTGAGAGAGACAGAGCATGAGCGGGGAAGGAACAGAGAGAGAGGGAGACAGAATCTGAAGCAGGCTCTAGGCTTCCAGCTGTCAGCACAGAGCCCGACACGGGGCTTGAACCCACGAACCGTGACATCATAACCTGAGCCGAAGTCGGACGCTTAACCGACCAGGCCACCCAAGTGCCTCAAGGTGCCCTTATTTAAAAGAAAAAATGTTTATTTATTTATTTTTGAGAGACAGAGAGAACAGGGGAGGAACAGAGAAAGAGAGAGGAGAGAGAGAATCCCAAGCAGGCTCCACACTGTCTGTGTAGACCCCAACGTGGGACTCAAACCCATGAACCATGAGATCATGACCTGAGCTGAAATCAAGAATCGATGCTCAACCAACTGTGCCACCCAGGTGCCCCTAAAGACCTTATTTTTAAAGGGGGGAGGATAAGGGAAATAAACACTATAAAAATTTAACAATCATCTTTGATGAGGATAGTGGTGGCTGGGCATCCCCCATGGCTGGGTCTGCCCTTGTGTGTACCAATAAAGGCTGTCTACACATTTGGCAGTTACGTGGATTTGAGAAGGGACCACTTCCTTTCCTTTTTCCTTCTCCTTCCTCAGGCAAGTTCTGCTTTTTCTAGCCCCTGACCCTAACTTTGTATTACCTTGATTCCTTTTAGTATGGGGCCAGGTTTTTTATGTCTTTGCATACAACAAACAGGTCCCAGTTTTGTTCTGTTAGGTACTGGAATTTGGCTTATCACTATTTGACTTCTTTTCTCTCACAAAGCTGGTGCTCCATCATTTGGGCTTTCAGGCAGACTTAGGTTGGCAGTTCTTGGGTTGTGTCTCAGATCAGCTTCATCCCTCTGATCACTGTCTCTCTCTCTGAATGTCTCTGTCTCTCTGTCTGTCTCTGCCTCTCTCACACGCACGCATGCACACACAGTTGTAGATATGGCATGGATGTTCCTATGTCATAATTGATAATCATAATGGTCCTATCGGTTCCCATTGCTGCGCTGACTCCACCTGTTTTTCCTCCCCGCAACAGTGTCCACATCGCCACATTAGCAGGGCTCATCATCCCCTTTTCTCTACCCTTCCCCTTCCCCTCTTCTCTCCTCCATTATGCTCAGACAACATTCCCCATGCTTTTTGCCTCTCTGTTCTCTCAAACTCCTGTCTGAATTAGGACTCCTTCAGTTGCAAATGACAGAAAACTGACTTGGCTTAAGCAAAAGAAACTTTACTATTTCACGTAAAACTTACGGGGTGTATTACTTTATGTGGCTGCTGCAACGAATTACCACAAACATGGGAGCTTAAAACAACAGAAATTTGTTCTCTCTCAGTTCTGTAGGCTGGAGTCTGAAATCAAGGTAATCAGGAGAGCCATACTCCTCCAACAAGCTCTAGAGAATTCCTTCCTTGCCTCTTCCAGCTTCTGCTGTGACCTCTGCCGTGACCTCTGCCTACATCCTGACATCGCCTTCCCTTTTGTGTCTCTCTCAAAACTCCCTCAGCACCTCTCTGATGAAGCGTGCGTGTGATCGCATTATCCCATATAATCCAGGATAAGCCCCTCCTCACTAGACCCTTCACTTAATCCCATCTTTTACGGTAGGAGGTCACTTTCCCAAGTTCCAGAGATTTGATGTGGTTATCTTTTGGAGGCCCATTTTTCAAGGGGCAGATGTGGCTCAAGCTGCAGCTAGATTCAGGACCCCAGACAGTATTACCGGGTCCCTCCTTGATTCCTGTTTTATCTGTCTGGTCTGCAAAGCTAGGTGGAGCTTAAAATAGAGAATGCCATGATATAGGAAACCCTAGCCTACCTCATGCTCAGTCAACCTGATGGCCACTTATGGAAATCTATCACATAGAAGAGGGCCTGGGTCGAGGCCACCCTAAGCCTCTGCTCCTGATGACAGATCTGGCAAATCTCCTCTCTGAAATAGACCCTAGGGTTCAGGCTCACTGGGATGGGAATAGAGACAGGGAACATGTTCTAACACGTGTCCCCAGGGAGTATAGAAATTGGGCTTTATTTTTCTGCATCCCTTGCCCAGGCATCTCCACTCAGGGTAGGACAACAGAGTCTGGCTGTAGCCAGAGCCAGCAGGGAAGGTCAGAGCAAGAGCTGAGAAGCAGCATCTGTGCATGCAGCCTCCCTCCCCAGGGGCTGAGTGACAAAGCATTCCTCCCTTCTGCTGGCCACTTCCTGGGAAAACCAGGCATGGAAGCCATAAAACAGTATCGCGGTAAGTCCAGGCATATTAGAAATTATGATAAATGTAATCTGCAGTATTCATCTATTAAAAATACAGAGTTTCTTGCTGGATCAAAAGACACCTGTATTTTGTTGCCCACTCTGCGCCTGAGCTGTTGCTAGCCACGCGCACTCCCCACTGCTCTCCCATGGGCCAGCAGGCGGTGGGGGGTAAGGTGAACCCACCGCTCACCTTACATGGGCAGGTGCTGCAGAGGGAGGGCCAGATCCGGGCTGAGCGAGGCCTTGCACTTGACAGGTGAGCTCTGAGGTTGAGAAAATGGATTCCAGTGAACCGGAGACCCGGACAATGGAAACGAAGGGAGACCAAAGGAGTGTTTGAAAATCTCCTTCCAGACAAGCTTGTGTTGCTTCTGGAGTACCCCTTGGAGCAGAAGACTTCTGAACCCTGAACTCTGCAAAGCCTGGAGAAGACATACCACCTCCCCCAGCAGGACACAGAGGTTCACCAGGGGTGGTGTGAACTCATTGTTAGGCACAAATACACAAAAGCTTACCAAGATGTGGAGAGATTCTTCCTTGAGGTTCAGGCCATGGGCATATACATGTACCGGGGAGCTGATGGTGAGTGAGGATGCCAGACGGTCGCAGGTCGCCCGCAGGTGCTTTGAGCTGAGCAAGGAGCAGGTGGACAGATCCTCAGCTGAGGTGGTGGCTGAGATGTTGTCCTGAAGAGGAAAGATCACAGTTCATGCATCTACTCCTAGGTCTGGTGGGAGCAGGATGGCAATGACCCTGGACATCAAAGAAAGGGTCATGGGGCTGCTATAGCCAGCAACTAGTAGAAGCATCCAGGTCTTGGTGCTTCTCCTTCCAGAGGCTTCTCTCCCTAGAGCTCAGCTACTGCGTGGTGCCTTTGCCCCCTGCCCTGAACTTGCCACCTCAAGATACTGAATCTGAACTGGATCTCTTCTGTTAAGGCAGTTCTTTCACACAGATGATGAAAACTGTCAGAGATACATCAGAAAACCTGCTGAACATTTTGCATATTGCAGCATATGGCTGCACTAGATATTTCTAGAATTCCAGGAAGTCACAGAGATTCTGTATACTGGGACTAGTGAACACCATTTGATATTCTTCTCTGGGTCATTTCAGAAAGATTCTGCAGAATTATTTTGATGGATAGGTCTGTTGTTTAGATTTTTCCAAAACTTTTAAACCCTTGCTAAAAGGGCAGGGTAAGAATCCAAGATGTATTGATAATGAAACATAGTGGATTACTATTTTTATATTCCTGTGTGCTTCTGAATTTAATACTGTTTTAAAAAAGAGAAGAATGGTGTTACCCAAGAGGTATCCTCTGCAAGCTGGTTCTGTCCCTCTCCCGCCCACCAGTCTCCTTGTCACTTTCCTGGATGGTTCCAGGAGCATGAAGGGTGTGCTCCTGCCCTGATGAGGCACAGCTGGAGCCTGTGGGGCTGTCACCCCTTCCACGAGCACACATACAAGGAAACCAAGCTTGCATGTCCGGAAGGAGGACGGTGTGAAACCATGAGAGAGAGGCCGTAGTGGTCTGTGCAGTCCTGAGATTGTGCCATGGGCTGCGATGAATGAGAATGGTTTGGAGCCTGGTTCCAGGCTGTGTTCACCTGGCTCTGCATCTGGCCTGTGGGGGTAAGTGTGGCTTTAACACATTCCATCATTAGAAGCTCTTGGTCAGAATTCTCTACTGGTGACTGTTATTCTAGAAGGTTTACTGGCGGGGGGTGGGGGTTGGTGCTGCTCTTCACTGTTACATGTGCTCTACGTATGACTGTATGTGCTTTGTTTACAAATCCTTTGGTACAAGAATCAAATTTTGATTTTTGAATTTTAATAAATGCAAGAATGCTGAAAAAAGACACCTGTATTTTGTTAACAAAACGTGATGGAAGTTGAAAATAAGGCAGTGGATAAAAATATAGCAGGGGTTCAACTTGTTAAAATCACTGTGTTGTACACCTGAAACTAATTTAACCTTGTGTATCAATGTGCTTCGATTTAAAAACACACAAATGATCCAGGAGAGACTTCCACTTCTGATAATGCTGTGATAAGTAATTAGGATTAATTACTGGAAAATACTGGAGAATACTGGAAGAACTGATCAAAATATATATTTTTTTAATTATGCTTGAATGGATTGAAAAGTAACAATATAGGAGCTCCTGGGTGGTTCTGTCCATTAAGCATCCGACTTCGGCTCAGGTCATGATCTCATGGTTCGTGGGTTTGAGTCCTATGTCAGGTTCTGCGCTGACAGCTCAGAGCCTGGAGAGTGCTTTGGATTCTGTGTCTGCCTCTCTCTCTCTGCCCCTCCCTCGCTTATGCTCTCTCTCTCAAAAATAAGTAGACTTTAAAAAAAAAGGAAAAAAATTAACAATATAGTAAAAAATTTCTGGGCCGTGATCTAAACTACGAAAGAAATTAAAAGATGCAAGCCTGGCATTTGGAGGTTGTCCAACACCTATATCTCCAAGCAGGTGCTTCCCGTGCCTTCCATGTGTCCCTCCCACCTCTGCCTGCATCTTCCAGCCTACACCTGTCTTCCCCTACCCCCTCATCCTGTTAACTTCACACTAACACCTTCCAACCTTAGATGGCCTCCTCTCTACATACCCCCTTTTTGTGGCTTTATTAAGTGCTTCTTAATAGAGTTTGATGAGTTTTCATAATTCTGTATTCCCTGATAACCACCATCCAAAATAAGGTAAACAAATTTCTCTTTCTTTGTGCTGTTTGCAGGCAACACTTCTTACATTTTACCCCCAGATGTCAACTCCATTCTGAATTATCTTATCTATCGTTTAGTTTTGCCTGTTTTCTAACTTTATATAAATGGAATCATCCTGTGAATGCTCTTTGATGTCTTTCATTTAGCATAATGTTTTTTGAGGTTCATCTGTTATCATGTGTATCAGTAGTTTGTTCACTTTTATTACCGTCTGTTATTTCATTAAATGAATATACCACAATTTCTTTGTCTAGTCACCTGTTGGTAAACACTAGGGTTGTTTCCAACGTTGACCTCTTTGAATAAAGTTGCTATGAACAGGCACGCACAGCTCTTTTGCAGACATGTGTTTTCATTTCTCTTGTATAAATACCTATGAGTAGAACTGCAGAGTTATAGGGTGGATATATGGTTAACTTCATTAGAAACTGCCAAACCCCTTTCCAAATGCTATTTCTAACCCCCACCAGCAGTGTTATTAGAGATTCAACTGCTGTGTGTCTTTGCCAATATTTGGTGTTGTCAGTATTTTTTATTTTCGTCATTCTCTAAGGTATCTTATTGTGGTGCAAATTTTCCTTTCCCTCATGACTAATGATGTTGGGTATCTTTTCGTGTGCTTCCCAGCCATTCATAAACCTTTTGTGAAGCATTTAAGATTTTGCTCCAAACTCCTTGTTTCTAATGCTTATTTGGTTCCATTATTTGTTTGAACTGAAATGTGTGTAATTGAATTCTCTATTAATAAATGTTTAAATTGTCTCAACTTTATGTTTTTACCAACTAGCCAGAAATGACTGTCTCTATATACACTTTGGTGCCAGTGGGCCAGTATTTTCAGTGTGCTGCCTTTTTAGCCGAATTTTGGGCATTTGATGTAGGAAAGAGTGGGAGGATTTCCACATTTTCACCAAAACAAACTCTACATCTGGAACCATCCTGGTGCCTGAGTCATAGGTACACTTATGACATCATAACCCTGTCTCCTTCTTCCCTCTTCCTGCCGGGCTGTGGCTGGGAGAGCACAGACCTGGGGGCAGTGAAAACATTGAGCTCCTAATCATGGGGAATTTAGGGGATTGCAGACTGGAGGGGATTTGAACCATTTATGTCCCAAGTCATGGGCATTTGGTTTTGTGTAAGAGAGAGCCACCCAAAGTTACAGTCAGGGGAAGGTGGATTTGCACAGTTAACTCAGGGTGCCAGTCCTACATTTAGGGTCTCTGGGCAAGGCAGGAGGTTGAGTGTTTGGTGGATTTGGCACAAAGTTGTACAAAGAGCACCTACCGATACCTTTCCCCTCTAAACTCTGATTACAGAAGGATGGCCAGTTTTGTGAAATCACAATAGAAGAAGACATTGATGAAACCAGATCAATGAAGAAGAAAGAGAAAAAGAAAAAAATACAGCCTTCACCCACACCGCCACCCCCTCCACCAAAGGTGAGTGAGAGGTCCTCAAAGTTGAAGGTTAACTCCTAGTTGCAGCATCTCTGACCTGAGTCACTCAACAGTCATGGGTTGTCCTCTCTGTGCCCCATAGCATGGCATGATCCTGGAATTTGTCATCTGAACTAGGATCCACAGGTGAAAGATAGTGGTATCAATTATTCCTCAGGAACAATAAGCATAACCCCAGAACGTCCCTGGGCAACCAGGATGAATGGTTGGCCTATCCCAAGCTGGAGTGAGTAGGGATGGACTCATCCTTGATTATCTTCCCCTCTTAGTTCCTTCTCGGTCAGAGAAATGTGGGTGACTGAGGCACGGAGACTTGGTTGTAGGGAGGGGAACAAGTGGGGATCAGACCATGTCAAGCTGGGGAGTGGAATGGTGAGCCAGTGTAGGGAAGGCATTGCCACGAACAGGGAGAGCTGAGTGTAGAACTGTGTGGGAGCATGTGTGTGTGTGTATGTGCACACATGTGTGCATGTATGCATGCTAACTAAAGTCAAGGGTGTGAGAACCAAGAAGAGTGAAAGTGAGAAATGAGTAAGACTCATTCTCACTCAGTAAGGACTCCAGACCATGTGGAGCAGGGAAACTTCTATACTGTGACTTCCCGGAGGGACACAGCAGGTTGTGGGTTGGGCTGGAGTCAGGCATGAAAGGTGAGCAAAGGATGCCACTTCTCCAGCCTCCAAGTGGGATGTAAGGGAAGGGATATTGCACCCCAGGTAGGTGGCCAGGCCCATGTGCAACACGATACTTGATGTACTGGTTCCAGGCTGGCCAACGAGGTCCATGTCACCACGTGGTAGCTAGGACGTATAAGGGCCCTGAGATGCAGGGGACAGACAGTGTGACGTGTCCAGGTCCATTAATCAGAGAGGGGAAGAGACAGGACACCTATCTGGTCTACTGGCTCCCTGCCTAGTCTTCCTGAAATCCTGAGGAAGGGGACGTTGACAAAGGATCAGGAGCCATTCCTGGCACAGCCTGGAGCTGAGTTGGGTGGGGAATGTCCCCTGAGAGTCCCTTCTTTGTCTTTGCAACCTCTTCCCCCAAAGAAAAAGAAGCTCCCTGACCAAGAACAGAAAGCCATACAGATCCAGGCCTGGTGGCGGGGCACCCTGGTGCGCAGGACATTGCTGCATGCGACACTCAGAGCATGGATCATTCAGGAGTGGTGGAAGATGACACTGGCAAAGCTGCTGGAAAAGAGGAAACGAGCAGCCCTAGAGTCCTACGCTCAGCAAGAACGGGCAGTGGTCAAGCTACAGTCCTTGGTCCGCATATGGCACATACGCCAGCGATACTGCCGTTTGCTCCATGCTGCCCACATCATTCAGCTGTATTGGCGCTGGCATAATTGCCATAGCCGTGGCTTTTTCCAGGGCAGCTATGACCTCACAGCATCCCATCTGGGACTAGAACTCGAGATTTTTCTGGGGTCACAGATTTGTCAGATTACAGACTGCATCCCCTTCCCAATAAAGAGCTAATCAGGTCTGCTCCAACTCTGTGTCACCAGATCTCTGTCACAAGCTCCAGGAGGTCCTGTGTCAGCAAAGGGTCAGGGAAAATGATGGCAGATACCGGGCATGTCACGGTCAGCTCTGAGGAAGTGGCAGAGGTCATCTGGGGTCCCTTGTGGAAATGGATTCTAACTACCAGGTTCTGGGTGAGGGGGATCTGTAATTGATTAGCAATGTCTGCCATGGGTAGGAGAGTTGGGGATGCAGGGCCACCAACTCCACCAACTCCAGGGAGACTCCTTCACACTGTGGTCCATATAAATGGCACCTCCTATAGTTATGCCACATGGAGGTTGTGTCCCCTGATGCCCTTAATTCTTCCATGTCTTCCCATTAAATGTAGAACAATTCAAAAAGCCCTCCCATGGTCTAGATAAGCCTGCAGGGTCTGGCCCTGACCACGTCGCCCTCTCCATGTCCTCCTTGGCCCACCCTGCTATTCAGACCTCCCCCGCACATTCCCATCTCAGCAGTTTGCACCTGCAGCCTCCTCTCCTTGGATGCTCTTACCAGGTGGAGCTCCCCCTCCGTTCAGGTGTCTCCGTTCAGGTGCTCCACTCTCTCTCCTCAAGGAGACCTTCTTTGACCACCTTATTGAAATGCCTTCCCCACCTTACTGTACGCTCTAGCTCCTGACTCTGCTTTCCTCTTTTCAAAGTTCCCATCACTACCCAAGGTTATCTTGCCTCATTTTCTATTTTCTGTTGCCCCCACTAGAGGATGAGCTTCAGGAGAATAAGGACTCTGGGTTCAAATCTGTGTTCCCAGAACCTAGGTCAGTAGGTTCTGTTTCTTCATCTCTCTCCCTTTCCAATATGTTATTGTATGTATATTTTAGGTTTTGTATATCATGTCATTTTGTCATCTTAAAAAAAAAAAAAAAAGTCCCTTTCTGGGTTGGGAGACACTGCCCCGCCCAGGTCTAGCCAGTTAGTTCTTAGAGATAGCTAAGGACTCATCCCAGAGCACGCCTTTCATCTGCAAGCTAACCTATTCAGGGAGGTACTTCCTTTCTCTCTGTCCTCTACACCCCAGAGGGCTGTATTTCTCTGCCTTAATTATCCCAAGCCAGGTACTAGGCACCTGCCCACCCCCAACAGCTTAGGGGCCACAGAAAACACTCAAACCATTCTAAACTGTTACCCTTTCCTGCCTTGCCTTTCCTACTCCAACATAGGCCATGGGAAAAGTTTTTCCCTCATCCTTGTCTTCTGCCACCTGACAAAAACCTGATGACCCTGTGTGACATGCGATGACCTCTTCTTTGAGACATTGAAGTATAATAAACTTTATTTTGTGCTTCTATTTTCTTGCAGCTGCACCTGACTGATCATCACATGAAAGAACACAAAACATGAATATAATTTAAGTAAAATTCACATAACCATTTTTAGATTAGCCATATAATATTAACGATTAATATAAGACTAGGGGCGCCTGGGTGGCGCAGTCAGTTAAGCGTCCGACTTCAGCCAGGTCACGATCTCGCGGTCCATGAGTTCGAGCCCCGCGTCAGGCTCTGGGCTGATGGCTCAGAGCCTGGAGCCTGTTTCCCATTCTGTGTCTCTCTCTCTCTGCCCCTCCCCCGTTCATGCTCTGTCTCTCTCTGTCCCCCAAAAAATAAATAAACGTTGAAAAAAAAATTTTTTTTTTTAAAAATACAAAAAAAAAAAAAAAAAGACTAAAAATTCAGTGGCCTTTAGTACCTTCGCCATGTTAAGCAACCACTGTCTTCTGTATCAAGTTCTAAAACATTTTCATGGTCCTAAAAGAAAATCCTGTACCCATTAAGGGGCACCTGGGTGGCTCAGTCAGCTAAGCATCTGACTCTTTATTTTGACTCAGGTCACGATCTCATGGTTGTGAAATCGAGCCCCACATCGGGCTCCGTGCCTAGCATGAAGACTGCTTGGGATTCTCTCTCCCTCTCCCTGCCTCTCTGCCCCCTCCCACTCACACACACTCTCTCTCTCAAAATAAATACATAAACATTAAAAAAAGAAAGAAAGAAAACCAAGGAAAGGGTTCCTGGGTGGCTCAGTCCGTTAAACGTCCGGCTGCTCAGTCATGATCTCGCAGTTCATGGATTTGAGTCCTGCTTCGGGCTCTGTGCTGACAGCTCAGAACCTGGAGCCTGCCCCTCCCATGCTCATGCTCTGTCTCTCCCTCTCTCTCAAAAATAAATAAACATTAAAATTTTTTTAAATAAATAAATAAACATTGAAAATAATTTTTAAAAAAGAAAAGAAAACCTTATACTCATTAAGCGTTAATTCCCTGGTAGCCCGTCCTCCTGCCAGTGGCAACTGCCAATCTGCATTCTGTCTCCATAAGTTTACCTACTCTGGACTTTTCATATAAATGGAATAATAAAATATTTTGTCTGGTTTTGAGGCTCATCCACACCGTAGTATGCATCAGTACTTCATGACTTTTTATAGCTGATTAACATTGTGTGTCTATACCAGCTTTTGTTTATCCACTCATTTTTTTTAACTTTTTAAAAAAATCTATTTATTTTGAGGCAGAGGGCAGGAAGGGGCAGAGAGACAGGAAGAGAGAAAATTCCAAGCAAGCTCCACACTGTCAGCACTGAGCCCCATGTGGGGCTCGAACTCACGAACCTCAAGACCATGACCTAAGCCGAAACCAAGAGCTGGACGCCCAACTGATGGAGCCACCCAGGAACCCCATTCCACTCATCTTTTGATAGATATTTGGATTGTGTGTACCTTTTGGCTACGTGAATAATGTCACTACAAATATTTAGCCACTACACGACATTACATTCCCACCAATGGGGTACAGGGTTCTAATTTTTTTACATCTTTTCTGACACTTTTTTTTCATTTTTGCAAATTCTAGCCAACCCAGTGAGTGGGAAGTGGTATCTCATTGCAGTCTGATTTACATTTCCCTCATGATGAATGATGTTGGGCATCTTCTTGTGCCTTTTGGTCATTTGTCCACCTCTGGAGAAAAGTCTGTTCAAACTTTGAGAAACTTTTCATTAGGTTGTGGCTGTCTTTTTGCAGTTTCAATAAACATTTATGTAATGAATGAATACACAATCCTACCAGGACTTGAATTTGTGGCTTCACCATGGTTCACAGCCTATTTTCTGGAAACAGCTGCCCCACCATCCCTGAATGAATCTCTCAGACAACCATCCTAGGTCCTTCATACCCAGTTGACATGTTATTCTAGGATTTTTGGAATTATTATGTCTCTCTGGCAATGCTTCCATGTGTGTATGTGTGTGTGTATATATGGGCAATGGAAGGAGGATCTATTGGTCTCGCCATTTCATCTACAGATACTGCTCTCTCTGTTGGTTTTCATCTCTCTATGTGTCTCGGTCTATCCCTCATAATTCTGTCTCTCATTATATCTATAATCTGTTCCTCAGTATCTTTCTCCCCCAGTCTGGGCCTCCCTCTGTCCTACACATTTCATGATGTCTCTGTTTTTCAATTCACTGGATTTTCTGGATCTGTACCTTTCTGGTAGAGATCATTAATAGCTAACCTCCCTTATATGTATTTCTTCTCTTCTAGGTCTTGCTTGCCCCTTATCCCTAAGAGCCCTAAGAGCCCCTCAAAGATGAGATGGAGAAGTCTCATGGAGGGTACCAATATGGTTGCTCCTGGATGATGGAGGCATGCACCTAACCTAAACTCAGCCTAGGACGTGCAAGTACTTAGAAATGTCAGAATATTTTATGCATGTGGCCACAGCGATTGGTTCAGGAATGAGTGCATGACATAAGTCAGGCCATTGAGTCTCTGTTGTGGTGCTGTATTGAAACTCCTAGGATTACCAATTATAAGGATTATGAAACCAGAGCTGCTAGGGGCACCACATGGAAATAGTTGAGAATGGAACTGACACAGAGTAAAGTGGATCCATCAGTTGCCAAGAGAAAGACTAAGCCGTGAGGATTCCTTTGGGCCCCTGGAGCCAGCCATGCCTGAAGCTACAACTACCTATACTATGGGAATTCATTTTGTGAGCCAGTAAACCTTCATTTTCACTTATGTCAGTTTGTTAAAACAGCAAAAAAAAAAAAAAAAATCTCACTAGATTGATAAACATTTAAATATTACTCAGGGATCAAAAAGAATGAAATCTTGCCATTTGCAACAATGTGGATAGAGCTAGAGTGTAGTATGCTAAGCGAAATAAGTCAGAGAAAGACAAATATCATATGATTTCACTCATATGTGGAACTTAGGAAACAAAAGGAAGTGCCTGGGTGGCTCAGTTGGTTAAGTGTCCAACTTCGGCTCAGGTTATGATCTCATGGCTGGTGGGTTTGAACCCCACGTTGGGCTCTGTGCTGACAGCTCGGAGGTTGGAGCCTGCTTCAGATTCTGTGTCTCCCTCTCTCTTTGCCTCTCCTCTGCTCGTGCTCTGTCTCTCTCTCTCTCAAAATTAAACATTAAAAAATTTTTAAATAAAAAAAAGAAAACAGGTGAATATAGGGGAAGAGAAGGAAAAATAAAATAAGATAAAAACAGAGAAGGAGGCAGACCATAAGAGACTCTTAAATACAGAGAACAAACTGAGGGCAGCTGGAGGGGAGGTGCCTGGGGAGATAGGCTAAATGGGTGATGTGCATTAAGGAAGATATTTGTTGGGATGAACACTGGGTGTTACATGTAAGTGATGAATCACTAAATTCTACTCCTGAAACCACTGCTACACTATATATTAACTAACTTGAATTTAAATTTTTAAAAAAGACTTAAATAAAATGTAAGGACAAAAAAAATTAAAAGAGATTGAATTTGATGTGAACTGCTTCTCAGAAAGTGGTTTTCAAAAATTAGTTTTTGAGTTAGAAACCTGACAGAAGGTGTGCCTAGGGAATTCTCAGGTAAGCGTGGGGTTATCTCTCATTTAATGAACCCAGGTCTTCTAATGCTGTGTAGTGTGGTGAAAAGGGAAAGTGCTATAGATTGATGGGTAAATCAGCTAATTATCTAGAATTAGAATGAATGAATGTGAATCTAATCATGGATTGGTCACCTATGAGCCAAATGTGGAGTCTTTAGCCTAGTTCAACAAGTCAGCAGGCAGGAGTCATGGGCAACCATCAGCCGTTCATGAAACAACTGTGTTAGAAATGAATAGAATTGTCAGGTCCTTCTCTTGTCTCACTCGACTTACACAAAGCACATGTGTGCAGTCTTCACTTCTAGGATAACCTCTGAGCTGTGTCTCCTAAAGAAAGTGGACATCCTATTATATGTGTTGGATCGAAATAGAGCAATGCTTTTCAAACTGTAGCATACATCACAATCATGTGAGGGGGCTCATCAAAGCAGATTGCTGGCCCCACCCAACATATCTGATTTAGTTTACAGGGTCCCAAGAATGAGTATTTCTAGTATGTTTTCTAGGTAATGCTGTGGCTACTGTTCTAGGGAACCCCACTTTGAGAACCACTGGGGTAGATCTTAACTGTGTGGTCACTGTGAAGGACAGCATGACCAAAATAGCAGAGCCGCACATAAATTGGAGGTTTATTTCTCCTTTCCAAAGAAGTTGAGAAATAGGTGTCCAAACCCTGGGATGGCACTTCAGAGGGTAAAGAATCCTAGCCCCTTCTACCTTGTTACTCTGCTGTATACGGTCTGTGAGCCCAAGATCACCTCATGATCCCAAATGGCTATTTCAACTTCAACAATCCCCTCCACAATCTAGCCAGCGAGGAGGAAGGAGAAGGAGAAAGGCATATTCCTTCTCTTTTAGGGCATATCCTTGAAGTTACATATGCCACTCTTGTCCATAGCTCAAAGGAGGTAACAGAAGACCAAATAAAAGGGGAGATATACCATATAGTTATTGATAGAATGACTCAACATTGTAAAATTGCAAATTATCTACAAGTTGATCTCCAGGTGGAACTCAATTCCTATAAGAATGTGATCAGGAGTTTTTGGGAACTTGACAAGCTGATAAAAAATCATATTAAGTAAGTGTCCACAATCAGTTAAGACGGTTTTGACAAAAAGACTAGAGCTAGGAGTATGGTAAAGCACATGAAAATACATCAAAAGACTGTAATAATAACAGTGTGTAGTTGAGACACTAAGAATCTAAGGTGAGGAGTAAACATTTAAATACGGATTTGTTGGATTTCCCTCATCCCATTCTCTTCCTTCATGTGTACAGCTGGCAATAGCCCCTCCTCCACCCTGGCTGAAGAGAGTTTTCTTTTCTGCCTAAGTTGAACCAGAGAGGATCTAGACTCCAATATTTCAGTCATGGCGGAAGGCAGAGGTGAAGGCAGAGGTGGCGGAAGGCATACTAAAATGGAGCAATTAATTGAAAGTGTGTAGGCTAGACAGTGAGGCCTCCAACCCTTGGTGCCAGCTCAGCTCCCTGAAGGCTTGCAGTCAGTCAGGTTTCATTCCACTCTCTGACTTGAGGTTCTGGGATTCCTTTCTGGGACATCAGTCAATTATTGCTACGCAAATGCTGCATGGCAGACTGCCACAAGCCTCAGTGGCAGGCAGCAGTAAGCATGCTGACCTAGGCTGTGTTTAACTGGGGTAGCTTGTCTAGAGAAACTCTGCCCCACGTTTCTCATCCTCTTCCTCATACCCCGGGCACTTCCTTGTTGGCAATGGCAGAAGTCCAAGAGGGTAAACATAAATTGGCAAAGACTTTCAAAGCCGAGGCCAAACTTGCATGTCATCATTCCACCTTATTCTGTTGGCCAAAGCACATCACATTGCCAATCTAAGGCACAGGAAGATAGATTCTGTCCCCTTAAGGGAAGAAACTACAAAGTCCCATAGGAAAAAGTATGAATGTAAGACCACTAAAGCAATCTACCACAAGCTCCAAAGAATAAAACAAATGAATGCTAATTTGGGGGGTCCCCCACTGAAACAAAACCCAACTCTGCCTTATTAACCTACTCTGAGTGGTACCAGTTAAGAAACCGCACCCATGCACCCTGAGCTTCCCTTTAGCATTTTAGTGCCACGCTCACACACATGAATAAACAACCAAGGATCATTAACATGAGAGACTGAAATAAAAAGAAAAAAGGGGACTTAAAAGAAAAGAGATCGTACTGGGAACAGAAGAAAAAGGTTTAAAAAACCAAACTTAACAATTACAACTACTATTCTCTTTTTTTTTAATGTTTATTTATTTTTGAGAGAGAGAGACAGAGCACGAGCCGGGGAGGGGCAGAGAAAGAGGGAGACACAGAATCCGAAGCAGGCTCCAGGCTCTGAGCTGTTGGCACAGAGCTGGTGGGGCTGGAACCCATGAACCATGAGATCATGACCTGAGCCAAAGTAAGATGCTTAACTGACTGAGCCACTTAGGTGCCCCTATTACTACTATTCCTAATAAAAGATAACAAATCAATGAAATAAGAATACTGTGCTATAAAAGAATAATCCAAGGACAAGAAAGAGCTCTTGAAAGTTAAGACTTTTAAAAATGGAGAATACCTCCTAAAAAAGTAGAATAAAAAGACAAAGAAAATAGTGTAGAAAATATTGGAAAATTAGAGGATCAATCTATGATCTAATAGGTTTTCTCTAAGTATTAAAATGGAGAAAATTAAAAGGTAGAAATGATTTTTAATAAACTAATACAATAAAGTTTCCAATAGTTGAATAATACAAATTTTATAAACTAATGTGCCCCATACAGTGAGTGAGGCAGGGAGTGGGGGAACATCTCAGAGAGGCTGAGAACAACATGTCTAGTGGGTGTGAGGGATCTGGGATGGTTGGCTCAGAAATGTTGGGACAGTTGTTTCTAGGGAGTAGGGAGTTTCATCAGTAGGAACCCTGATGAAGACATAAATCTAAGACCTAGATGGAATCATGTATTCCTTCACTATGCAATCACTTATTGAAACAACAGTAATTTCAGAACATCCTAAAAACTAAAGATAAGGGATAAGGAGAAAATCCTAAAAGCTTCCAGAGAGGAAAAAATAAGTCACATCATATGGAGAAAGGAATCAGAGTAACATTAGACCTCTAGGAAAACAGTTAAAGCAATTCCTCAAAATTCTGAGGGAAAACTATTTTCAGTCTAGAATTCCATACTCAGCAACACTATCAATCAGATTTGAAGGTGTAAAAAAAAGTCATTTTCAGACATGCAAATCTGTACATATTGATATCCATATACTTTTCCTTAGGAAACTATCATAACATGTGCTCTATCCAAAATAGGGACTAAATCCAAGAAAGAAGGAGACCCAATGTGCAGGATCATGTTCTGTCACTTGGTGAAGACCTCAGTGTAAGATGTAAACCAGAATTTAACAGGAAAATATGTGACCCTAGATGAGAAAGCACTAATTTAAAAAATTTCAAAAGCACAATTACAAAGGGAGAAATAGATGGAATGATATCTGTGCAATGAATAACACCATGAAGAAAGTCAGCTGGCCGATGATTGTTGGGGAGAGAATATTTGTAACATATCTATCCACAAAAGATTGTCCAAGGAAGTCATCCAAGAGGATGATGGGAATCCAACAGAAAAAATAGGCCAAGGACTCTATCAGGCAATTACACAGAGATGCTAGAAGGTCAAGATGAAATAATCATAAGAGCTGAAAGACACAGAGCAGTACTAAGACCAGGTGCCATTCCAAGGACTTCACCTTCATGAATCTCCGCAAGAGCTCCTTGGAGGAGGAACCATGTTTCTATCTTCACTTTGCCCAGGAGGAAACAGACACCACTGGAAGACTTGCTCAAGTGCACACAGCTAGAAAGGGTCTGTGTCAAGGTTGGATCCCTGTTATTCACCCTGAAGAATCCTGCTCTGCTCAAGTCCCTAGTGAGAAAAATGGAAATTAAAAGAGCAAGGTGACACCACTTCACATCTTTCAGTTCGGCGAAAATTAGGAGGTGATTGACAGAGGTTGCACTGGTGGTGCCACTGTGGAAAACAATCTGTCAGCATTTAGTAGCATGGAGGAACCACCTGTCCCATGACACAGCAAGCCACCCCCGTGTGCATTCCCTGGAGAATGCCTCCCATGGAGGCACAGACACATGCGGGAAGATGTTCCTCATGGCACTCTCTGCCATGGCTTAACTCATCCGTGGGGCAGAGAGCAGGGAAACAGGTTATCCTGGGTCATGAGCACATAGGGAGTCCTTATCTGTTGTCAAATTGTGTATATATTTAAACATTTTCATGATAAAAAGCTTTTATGAAGTTGTGCAAGAAAGGATAGGGAACCAGAATGTGCTCCATGGCACAGTGGTCAGTGGCACTCACAGAGTCATGATAATATAAACACTAAATTGCGATTGGGGACCTAAATGGCAGCAAGTGACCTAGTGGGGAAGATGAAGGGAGAAAAAGTGAGGTTTTGGGGATGGGGCAGAAAGCCAAGTCCTCATCTTTTTTGGTGGAGAGTTAAGGTCTTGAAATGAAGAGACCACATCAGCATGTCACTGAGGTCTGGAGGGGGCTATCCAGAGTCAGTTAAGAGATGAAAGTGAGCGTGCCCGTGAGATGGCAGTGGGGACAGCCAGAGGCAGCTGGTCTTGGAGGCAAGCCTGAATAACTAAGTGACTCTTTCAAATATGACCATTGCTACCACTAGAGGAATCTACACTGGGGAACACTGTCTCTTACATAATGACTCATGTTTGGAAAATTCCTCCAGCCCAGTAAATTTCAGACACTGAGTGGAAGGGCTTATTTTGTTTTAAGGAACATATATTGGCTTGTTAGGCACCAAACAACTGTAGAAATACAGGGGTTCAGCAGCTGGAGGGGAATAGAAATAGGCTGAGGTACCTCCATCCTGACCCTTCCTTAGCCCCTTCTGCTCACCCTCCATACTCACAGTCTCACATACTCACTAATTAAAAGAAGGATTTTCCCACATACTGAGGAAGGGCATGGAGGCAAAGAAGGCAAGACACAGGAAGCACCCTGAGCCCAGGAACCTTCCTCTGCACTGTGTAAGCAGCTCTCCTTAGTGATGATGACAGAAAAGTCTTGTGGGTGGGCCAGACTAGAGGTCATCCTTTGGACAGGACAGATTCACGGGGGCTATGGTTTCCCCAAGGACAATCCCTGGTCAATCCCTGGCAGGAGGGAAATGGGTAGATGTTTCCTCTTTACCCAACAAATTTGAGGCAACCTGGTCCCTGGGTCATAGTTGCCCTTGTGACATCATGGCTATCTCCTCCTCTCCCACCCTTCCTGATTCTGCCAGGACCAATGGAGCAGCAACCAGAGGGGGTGTGAACACCTGAACTACTGCCCCAAACCATGGGCGGTAAATGCTGTGTAAGACAGCCAAACACCCCCTCCCTGGAAGTAGGGAGTTAGCCCATGGCAGAGGGAAGCACCAGATGACTTCAAAAGGACTCAGGAGGGGCACCTGGGTGGCTCAGTCAGTTAAGCGTCCCACCCTTGATTTGGGCTCAGGTCATAATCTCACAGTTGTGAGATTGAGCCCTGTGTTGGGCTCCATGCCATGGAGCCTGCTTGGGATTCTCTCTCTCCCGCTCTCTGCCCCTCCCCCACTCATGCTCCCTCTCTCCCTCTCTCACATTAAATAAATAAACTTTTTTTTTAAATCTTAAAAAAAAAAAAAAGACTCAGAAAGAATGGGGAAGTAGACCTGTGAGGACTTTGCACAGAAACTGGTCCTCACTCAGGCTTTCTCTCTATATTCTGATTGCAGAAGTCTGGTCCAGATAAGGATGCACTAGAGACTGAGAAGCTGAAGGTAGGTGGAGCCTAGGAGCATGAGAGAACCACAGTTCATTGACCATCTGAGCACAGAGTTCTTGAAAGTGAAGGATCCATCTCTGGTCCCACAGCTGAGAAGTCAGCTCAGTGTTGCCCTCCTGTCCCCATAAATTCCCTCCCTATTCTGAGTGAGCTATGTTAAGTATGAAGAGACAGCAGAGAGGTGAGGAATCAGGATGCAGACAGGCCACTGGAAGGTGGGGCACAGTAGTGGGAACTGGAAATCCAGAGAAAGTAAAGCCTGGGTTTAGAAGGATATAGTGGTGACTGAAAGGTAGTGGAAATCAAAAGAAGTGAGGTAAAGGAAAACCCTCAAGGGGCTATGGGTTGGCATGAGGCATCAGGAGGCAGCATCATAGGCTGGAATCTGGGTTGAGATGTAGGCCATAAATGCAGAGGTTCATCCTCAGAGGACCTTTTGGTTCCTCACACTCATGGCAGGTCTTCTGGATCAGAAATTGTTTCCACAGAACCTGTGAAGATCACAGGGCAAGCATATCCCCATTTTGTAGATGAGGACACTATGACTCAGAAGATGACCAATACGTCTATGGCCACAGGTAAGGTAGAAGTAGAGGCAAAACCCCACCCAGGACTCCTGGGTCCTCAGAACCACCAGGGGAAAGGCTAGTTAAGAAAGAAGATCAGAGCTCCTTCGTGGCAGACACCAGACTTGTGGTTGTTCATAACAAATTCATGTGGAGTCCTCTGCTTTGCTTGGTTAGAGGCTTTGTCAAAAACGCCACAGAGCAAGAATCAAGGCAGCTGAGAAGATCCAGGCCTGGTGGCGTGGCACCCTGGTACGTCGCACCCTGCTGGTGGCAGCCCTCAGGGCCTGGATGATTCAGCTCTGGTGGAGAACACTTTTGTGGAGGCGGGTTCTTAAGCAGCGGCAGGACCTGTTGAAGATATATGTAATCCAGGAGGAGGCGGCAGTCAAGCTCCAGTCCTGGGTTCGCATGTGGCAGTGCCATCGACGTTACTGCCGAATATGCAATGCTGTCTGCATCCTTCAGGCCCCAAAGAGCTATTTTGCCTTCCAGACCAGTGATATTCTACAGGCACAATATGAAGTCACTCCCAACCAGCTGGAGTTCCATATTGAAATCCTATCAGTCTAAAAGTACCAGAGGGTGGAGAACTACTCCACTGCCCCCCAATAAATGTCTGACCAGGTTTTGTGTGTCTCAGTGACTCCTACACCATGAAGACCCCAAGGCCTCCACCTTCTATGTGGGAAAAGACAGATATCTCTCCCCCCACTCCCACCCTTTAGTGCTGACTGACAGTGGCCATATGCCACTGGCTCTATCCAAATCAGAAACTGCTACCTGAAGCTGTTCTCACACATCAAGAGCCAAGTGTACCATTCCATAGCCCTGGCACCATTATCTCCTGATCTTGCAATTGGGAGCAGTTAGGCTTTATATTCCCAAAGACTCCAGGCACCTCTTCTTATGAGAGTCGCCTTTGAATCCATGCTCTGTTAGCCTGCCATCATGAGCCAGCTGGGGCTTGCACCCACTGGCTATTTGGCAAGCCCCTAGACAGAAGTCAGACACTTTGCGGGCTCTTGAGAGCAGTACAGCCCATAGAATGCACAGGAGGCTGACCTTAGTGGTGACTAGGCACAAGGTTTTTCAAGTTTTGTGCTAATTTGGATGCTGTTTTCTTTGGGAAATAGCAGGTATCATGATCTTAAGGAACCTCAGCTCTGCTTCCATCCTCAGGACCAGCTTCTCCAGGGTGCTGAAACACAAAATAGGGCTCCCACTGATATCACTGCCACCCTATGTGTGACACCATTCTTAGTAACTTCAGTATTAACTTAGATGATGCTCCAAGCCCCTTGCCTCTTACCTCCAGTGATTCTGACTTCCATTTTACCTGAATCACCCACTCCTATAATTGCACCAGAGATTGTTGCTTTTCAAGCTGCCTTTAAGGAATGGCCTTAAAAAAAAAAAAAAAGTGTCCAATCCATCATATACTAATTCTTTTGTAAAACAATAAAAATGAATTGTGGGAAAAAACAAGTAGAAAATGTATACAGAATATAAGGCTTACTTTTGTTAGGCTGGACACACATAAAATTTCTGTTTCAATTTGCTATACAAATTTCTAAGTGCTTAATCTCAATCTTTGTACTTAATCTCAGTGGTAGCAAATGCTAACCATACTTTGGGTGGCATTGTCCTGGTCCTTGTCATAACTGACCACAGCAACACCAATACTGATTTTAATAATCTTGGTCTCTAACTTTTGCTTTCTATGCTTTAGGGCAGAAGTCAGAAAACTATGGTTTGCAGTTGAGTGGTTGTGATTGTGACATCAATCTTAAAATACTATCTGGTCCTTTACAGAAAAAGTTTGTCAACCTCTGTGTTAGAGTCGCTGATTCTTATGCATTGATCCAAATGTTTCTTCAGTCCTAATAAGGACTTCCCAAAGATTGACTTTACCAGTATTGTACTACTCTTTTCCCCAGCTCAGATTCCATTCTCTATCAAGGATTCTCTTACAATTTTACCACTGTTGGCCCTCTCTCTCCACCTTTGTGTGAACCCAACCCTTCACCTACTTCATCCACAAGAAAAGCTGAATTTCCGTGAAGAAAAACAAATCACTATATTGCGTGGTTTGGGTTTATCTTCAAGACCACAGATGGACAGACTTGCTTCTCAAGACACTTCTCTGTAAATTTGTTTTTTGACCTGAAGATTTCACATCACTTCCTTTTTCCTCAATGCGCTATTCTTCCTCTTTTCCTTTTGACCTCAAATGATGATATCACTACACCCTTAACTGAGAAAATGGCAGCAGACTGGACTTCCGTCTCCCTACTGTCTCATCCTCCATCTCAGCTGGCCTTTTTTACCACACTCATTGCCTTCCTTGAGTTGAAATGAATTATCTTTGCCCCATCCAATGCCACCCCTTCCACTTTGCTCTTCTGGTGCTCTTCTTTTCCTTTTGCCCACTGTCACCTCCTGCCTTTGCAATGATGTTCTGTAATTTCATTTGTTTCTCTGAACTGGTTTCTTCCTTTTCACCAAATCATTTACATCAGCATAAGTATCCTCCACCATTAAAAAGTCCATTCTTGACTACCTCCTATCCAGTTCTTTGCATCTTCTTATAGAAAAACATGTTGTCACTGTTTCCTCTCTTGCTCTTCCCATTCTCTCATAAATTCACTCCAATTGGTCTTTCCTTCCCCCCAACTCCACGGAAGCTACACTGGTCAAGGGTATTGATTGAGAGAGATTGTTTACAAAAATGACCAAAATTACTGTCCTCCTTGTATCCATGCACCTTTGCAATGTGACTTTGTAGCTCTATCAATAACAGACAGAGGCTACTTAACCTCCTCTTGTATCTAGGCCTCCCTGTGACTTTCTTTGGCCAATAGTATGCAGTAAAAGTGATATTGTGCCGGTTGCAAGCCTAGACTTTAAGAGGTCTTAAACAACCATCTCCCATGCGAACAAGGAGATTACCACTGTTGCATGAGACAACATATGGGACAGAGATGAGCTGTCTCTGATGAGGCCATCTTACATCACCAGCCCCCATCACACCTACCAACGGACCACGTATTTTTAGCGAACCCAGTTGAGAACAGAAAAATCACCCAGATGATCCTAGCTCAAATTGTCACTCCACAGACCTGTGAGTTCTATAAATGGTTATTGTTTTGAGTCTCTATGTTTTGGTGGTTGGTTGAACAACAAAAACTAACACCATCTAAAATCACCAACTAACTTGCTTACATGAAAATGGTGAATCCTCTGCTCTCTGCCTTCTCTCTGCATCAGACTACAAGTTGACAACTCTCTCTTACTTGAAACACTCTGTTTGGCTTCAGGAACATCACACTCTCCTGCTTTTTCTTCACTGGCTGCTTTTTCTTAATCTTATCAATGGCTTCTTCATTGATGAGCCTCTAACCTATGAGGGGCTCAATCATAAAAGTTCTTTTAGTCCCTCTTAATGTGTACTCCCAGATAACATCACCGACATGGTCTTAGCTATCTGCTATATTCTGATGCCATTCAAATCTACATCACCATCCCTGATAGCTCCTCTGAATTCCATACCCAACGTATGACTTCCCACTTAATGTCTTGCTTTGATGTCTAATAGGTTTTTTCAAACATAATGTGGCAGACAGGACCCCCACACTTCATGATTTTATCCAAAATTGCTTCTCCTTGTGCCTTGACCATTCACCACATCTGTTTGATTCAAATTCTCTTCTGAACCCTCCCTTTTACTTATCTCTATCCATCCCCATTCACATCAGTCCATCAGCAAATGCAGTCAGCTGCAGCTGTGCAATATAGTAATATCTACAATACAGTAGATAGTAGGATTGGAGAAACTGGATCTTATGTAGATTGCTCTTAGGAATGTAAAATGGGGTAGCTGATGTGAAAATAGTTTGATGATCTCTCAAAAGTTAGGTGTAGAGTTACCATAAGACCCAGCAATTCCACTCTTAGGTATATATATCCAAGAAAATTGAAAACACAAAAGCTTCCACAAAAATTTCATGGTAGAATAATAGCCAGAAAAGTGGATGCAACCCAAATGACTATTCAAACTGTGGTACATCCATACAATGCACCACTACTCAGCAGTAAAAAGGAACAAACTACGGATACATGGAACAATTTATATGGGTCTCAAACTAACCAATTCAGGGTAAACCCCCTCTGTCTTTGTCCTCTACATCCAGAAAGCCATAATCCTCTGCCTTAATCATTCGAAGCCAGGTATTAGACATCTATATAGCTTAGGAACCACAGAAATGACTCAAACCAGGCAATCTTAACCTGTTTACCCTATCCTTCCTTGCCTTTCCCACTCTGACAGAGGCCATGGGAGAAGTTCTTTTCTTACTCCTGCTTTCTGCCACCTGACTAAAACCTGATGCTTCCCTGTGATCCTGTGTGACATGCAGTAAATTTGAGTAGAACCTGTACAAAAGACCCTGACAAGCCAAAGCAGCCATGAGAAAGAAGAACAAAGCTGGAGGCATCACACTCCCTGATTTCAAACTATATTACAAATCTATAGTAATTAAAACAGTATGGTATGGACATTAAAAAAAGACACAAAGGTCAATGTACCATAATAGAGGTCTCAGAAATAAACTCATATACTAATGGTCAATTAATTTACAACAAAGGAGTCAAGCATAAACAATGTGGAAAGGACAGTCTCTTCAATAAATAATGTTGGGAAAATTAGACAACCACATGCAAAAGAATGAAACTGGCCCATTATCTACATATTATGCACAAAAATTAACTCAAAGTGTATTAAAGACTTGAATGTAAAACCTGAAACTATAAAACTCCTAGAAGAAAACATTGGTGGTAATCTCCTTGACATTGGTCTTAGTGATGATTTTTTAAAATCTGACACCAAAAGCAAAAGCAACACAAGCAAAAATGAACAAGTGAGATTACATAAAACTAAAAGGCTTCTGCACAGCAAAGGAAAGCATCAACAAAATGAAAAGGCAACCTACTGAATAGAAGAAAATAGTTGCAAGTCATATATCTAATAAGGGGATAATATCCAAAATATACAAAGAACACATATAACTCAATAGCAAAAAAATCAAACAATCCAATTTAAAAATGGGCCAGTCTGGGTGCATGGATGACTCAGTCATTAAGCATCTGACTTTGGCTCAGGTCATGATCTCACGGTTCATGTGTTCGAATCCCACATCAGGTGAGCTTGCGCTCCACTTCAGATGAGCACAAGCTCTGCTTGGGGTGAGCTCAAACCTCAGTGGGTAAACACGAGCCCCACTTCGGGTGAGCCTGCTTCTCTTTCTCTCTCCCTCTCTCTCTTTGTCCCTTCTGGGATTCTCTCTCTCTCTCTCTCTCTCTCTCTCTCTCTCTGCCCCTTGCTCACTTGCGCCCTCTCTCTCTCTCAAAAAAAAATCAATTAATTAATTAATTATAATAAAAATGGGTAGATCTAAGACATTTTTTCAAAGAAAACACACAGCCAACAGGTATGTGAAAATATGTTCAACATCACTAGTCATCAGGGAAATGCAAATCAAAACCACAATGAGATATAACCTCACACCTGTTAGAATGGCTATGATTTTTTTTAAAAAAGATAAGAAATAACAAGTTGATGACAGCACACCTGAGTGACTCAGTCGCTTAAGTGGCCAACTTCTGCTCAGGTCCATGATCTTGCAGTTCGTGGGTTCCAGCCCCACGTTAAGCTCTGTGCTGGCAGCTCAAAGCCTGGAGCCTGCTTCAGATTCTGTGTCTTCCTCTCACTCTCTGACCCTCCCTCGCTCATGCTCTGTCTCTCTCTGTCTCTCAAAAAAATGAATAAACATTAAAAAATAAAAAAAAAAAGTTGATCAGGATGTGGAGAAAAGGGAACCCTCGTGCACTGTTGTGACAGGTAAATTGGTGCTGAAACTATGGAAAACAGTAAAAATAGAACTACCATACGATCTAGCAATTCCACTTCTGGGTATTTATGTGAACAAAACAAAAAAACTAATTTGAAAAGATAACCTGCACCCCCATGTTCATTGCAGCAATAGTCAAGATATGGAAACAACCTAAGTGTCCATCGATGGATGAATGGATAAAGAAATTGTGGTTTGTACATACAATGGAATGTTACCCATTTTATGGAATACCCATTAAAAATAATTAAATTTTGCTATTTATGATACCATGGATGAAACCCAAGGGCATTTTACTAAGTGAAATAAGCCAGACAAAGACAAATACCATATGGTTTCTCTTATATGAAATCTAAAAAAACCTAAAAACTGGAAACAACAAAACAAACTCATAGATACAGAGAACAGATTGGTGGTTGTAAAAGGCGTTTTGTTTTTGTTTTTTTTTTTAAGTTTCTTTATTTTGAGAGAGAGAATGGGAGAGAGGCAGAGAAAGAAGGAAAGAGAGAATCCCAAGCAGGCTCCACACTGTCAGAGCAGAGCCTGATGTGGGGCTTGATCCCATGAACCAAGAGAACCTGAGCCAAAGTCAAGAGCCTAATGCTCAACTGACTAAGTTACCCAGGTGCATCTGTTTTGCTTTCAGGAAAAAAACAAAAAAACAAAAACCTTACCATATGACCTAGCAATTCCACTTCTAGGTATATATCCAAGAGAATTGAAAATGTATGAGCATTGTATATGCTCATACAAAAACTTGCACATCAATACTTATAGGTATATTATTCATAATACTAAAAAAATAGAAACAACTCAAGTGCCAATTAACTGATGAGTGGATTAAAAATGTAGTATATACATGCAATGGAATATTATTTAGCCATAGAAAATAAGGACATACTGACATGCTACAAACATGAGTGGACCCTGAAAACATTGTACTAAGCAAAAGAAGCCAGACACAAAAAGCCATTTATTGTGTGATTCAAACCATATGAAATATCCAGAATAGGCAAATCTATAAAGACATAAAGAAGTTCAGTGGTTACCAGAGGTTGGGGTAGGGAAGAATGGAGATTAACTGCTAATGGGTATGGGGCTTATTTGGGGGCTTATGAAAATGTTCTAGAATCAGATAGTGGTGATAGTTGCACAACTTTGTGAATATGCTTAAAAACTACTGGATTGTACAGTTTTATTTTTTTTTTTCAACGTTTATTTACTTTTGGGACAGAGAGAGACAGAGCATGAACGGGGGAGGGGCAGAAAGAGAGGGAGACACAGAATCCGAAACAGGCTCCAGGCTCCGAGCCATCAGCCCAGAGCCTGACGCGGGGCTCGAACTCACGGACCGCGAGATCGTGACCTGGCTGAAGTCGGACGCTTAACCGACTGCGCCACCCAGGCGCCCCTGGATTGTACAGTTTTAAATAGTGAGCTTTGTAGAATGTAAATTATATCGAGAGAGAGAGAGAGAGAGAGAGAGAGAGACCTTTACAGGAGCTCCTGGCCGGCTCAATTGGTGGAGCATGAGATTCTTGATCTCAGGGTTGTGAGTTCTCAAGTCCCACATTGAGTATAGACATCACTTAAAATCTTAAAAAGACCTTTACAGAAAAATTTTTAAAAACTTTAGAGAAATATATAGAAGAATTATTTTTTGAAAGACGTAAAAGAATTCTTGTCAAAGGAAGGGATAGTCCATGGTCTTAGAAGGAGTATCAGAAGATAGCTTTTCTTCCCCCTAAAAAAAAAAAAACCCTAGCAGGATTTTTTTAGGGGATTGACACTATGAAATGCTTGATGGAAACTTCTATCTTCTGTCTTCTGCCTTGAATAGTTTGTCACATTGGAAATATCTGAATTTGTAAGTTTTGTTTAAAGTTTGTGTATGAATCTACCTGGTCTTGATGCCTTATTTATGGTGGATCTTCAGTAACCTTCTCAATTTATCAAGTTTTACATATTTTCTCCAATTAATTTTCGTAATTTACATTTTGTTAGGAAAGCATTTCCTCTTAGTTTCCAAATTTGTTACGATGACATTCTCTTACATTTATTTAATTCTCTTTGTGATTATTTTGCCTTTCTCATTCCATTTTTGTTCTCTTTCTCCCTCACTCAGGTTCATGGAGTGTTTATCTTTAATATTGGTGCTTTCAAAAATACCACATTTTCATTTACTTTCCACCACCTATTTTTGTTTTCTATTTAATTTAAATTTTTACCCTTATTTTACTGCTTTTTAGATTCATCTGTTCTTTCTCTTTCTGGTTTCCTATGGTGTATTGAGGTACTGAAACCTGAGTCAAGGGGAGACAGGAAATGCTAAGTCTCAGAAGACACTAGAGAGCTCCACAGAGATACACTGCCATGGTCCTTCCTGCTCCCCTGTGTGACTGAAAATGAGGGATGTGGGCGGGCCTCACTGGAGGACCCCGGGTATCAAATGGCCCTCACGCACCCTATCTTTCCACTCTGAGCTCTGGTACATCTCTGACAGGAGGGAAGTAGACAGGTAAGGTAGTACAAGTTCCCATGGAGCTTGTTTCTGAGGAAGACTCAACTCTGTGGCAGATATCTTAATCCTGATGTCATAATGCAGTTGGGAACTCATAACTGTCCCCCTCATTTTATTCATGCCAGACTTTGGGAAGTAGAGAAATCAAGGCTAATGAACCATCTAGAGATAAGCCATGGGGCTCAGATTTTGTGTAAGAGACATGGCCAGATTTACTAGGCAAACTAGGAGTGGGTGAGAATCACCCAGGACTTCACAGGTCTTGGGAAAAGAAGGGATGCTGAAGCAGGGGGTATCTTTGTACAGAGCCATAGAGAGAAACAGCAGTCTTAACTCATCCATTCATTTCCGATTCAATTCTGATGACAGACTCACGGCAATTTAATTGTACTTGTAATTGAAGATGTTGAAGAAAGAACCGAATGGAAGAAGACAGAGAAGCAGAAACTCAAGGTGAGTAAAATTTCCATGTAGTTAAGAGATATCCAGAACATTTATATTTGTGTCATAAGGGTGTGGAATTGTGCTCCTTATGGATCCTGAGTCTAAAATAATCAAGAGTCAGCTCAATTTTGGCCCATTTTTCCTCCACTCCCTTCTCAGCATGGGCTCTCTGGGTATCAGTCTGACTGTGACATGAAGAGTGAATGGGGAGAATGAAAGCCATCAAGAAATGAATGGGGCTGGGAGGTGATAATGTGAGGACTCTGAATTAGAGAGTACAATGTTCAAAATATGGGAAGGCTGGAATAGAAAGTGGGTTGAGGGTGCTGAAAAACAATCAGAGTACTGAAATACATTGTGGCAGAGGGAAATCAGCCAATGATGGTTTGGGACTAGAATTAGCAGAGAATACCAGACAAAGGCATTATGAGGCCAAACCTCCAAAACCCAATAAGCATTGAAGATGTGGACCATGACTAACAAAGTCCCTCACATCCCTAATGCACCCTTCTAGCTGCTAATGGTTTTCCCCTTGATCTATACACCTGTGAGATAGTAGGGTGCTGTGACTCTGAGGGCAGAGTGATGTGCCCACAGTGGCAAAGAAGGGCTCACTATCCAGGTCTTCTGGCTCTTAGGCAGTGTCCTGCCAACTCCCCAACTCTCCAAAAAATGGTAACTGTTAAGAGAATCCAGGCCCCTTCCAGGAAGATCTTGGAAGTTGATGGCAGGAAGTTCCCTGAGTGGTCTCTCTTATCTCCACTTAGAAAACTTTTAAAAAACAAACAAAAGCAGCTACAGAGATCCAGGCCTGGTGGCGTGGCACCCTGGTACGCCGGACATTGCTGCACGAAGCCCTCAGGGCCTGTATCATTCAGCGCTGGTGGAGGCTGACCTTGGATAGCCTGCTGCAGGAGAAGCGAAGGCAAGCCCTGGTCACCTATGCAAATACAGTGAGGGCCGTGGTCAAGATCCAGTCCTTGGTCCGTATGTGGCGTATCCACTGGCGATACCGTCAGGTGCTCAATGCCATCTATGTCATTCAGTGCCACTGGCAATGCCACAACTGCCATACCTGTGCTCTCCTCCGGGGCCACTGTGTAGTCACAGCCACTCACCTACAGTTCCACATTGAGATCATCAACCCCTAAAGGTTGGCAAGAAGGGGCACTGTGTCTCCTGTCCCCATTAAAAGTTTAACCTGGTCTGGTATGTCTCATGTTCTCCTCCAGCTAAGGGAAATGTTGGGTCTTAGGCCATGCTGCCTCCTTTTCTTCCTGGGAAAGAACTTCAGTAAGTTTTCCCCTTGTGCCCATGGACCCTATTTTGGACTGACAATGACCATATGCTGTTTACTCAGTTGTTGAAACAGAAACTGAGGTCCTTGTCTATCCTGATATATGACAGAACCAGAAGTCTCAGTTCCCGTTCCCAGTACCCTTCCTTTCTTCCCCCCCTGGGGATCTGAAAGATAGGTGGGCTGCATCTCACTGAAGACCCTGAGCATCTCTGCACATGAGAAGAGACTCTGAGACTCTTCTCTGTCAGCCTGGGGTCAGGGGTTAACTGGGGTCTGGGTTACCTCAGACAAGGTATCTTTGACAAGCACCTAGAGAAAATGCCAACATTTGTCTGACTACTAGAAGCAGTGCAATGCAGCCTCAGGTGAAGACAGGAGGCTGGCCTTAGTGATAGGTGCAGCTAGGCATGTTGATGAGCAGCTGAGGGGGACTAACAGAGAATATGAGTTCATGGTACTCCAACTCTGTCTCCACAGCATCCTTACCCAAACTCCTCTCCTTAAGGGCTGTAGCAAACAGGGCTCTCTCTGAAATTATCCGATCCCTACTCTTATCTCCACTCTCGGTGATTTTATCATTAGTCAGATTGTCCTATCAATCTCCTTGCTCTAATAAACCATTTTTGCTCCCCTCCTCAGCCACTCACTCCCATAGTCATACTAAAGCAGTGTGATTCAATGGAACTTTCTGTGATGATAGAAATGAACTGGATCTGTGCTATCCAACGTAGTAAGCCACAAGCTACATATGGTTGCGAAGTACTTGAAGTGTGCCTGATGCAGCTAAAGAATTGAATCTTTGATTTTATTTTATTTAAATTAATTTAGGTTTAAATGGGCACATGTGAATAGTGGCTATTCTATTGGACAGTGTGACTGTAGACCTCACCAGTACAAATAATTGTTCTATTACCCAAATGGCTTTTTCTAGTGTTGCATTTTCTGATTACTTTATTCTTTCTTTCCAGTTCATCTTTCAAATACCCCCAATAGACTCTTTCTTCAGATATGATAAAGTCTTCCAATCTATTGACCCTACCTTTTTATTTTTTACAGCCATCACCCCTGGCATGTCCTTGCATCTTTCTTTACCCAGTTCAGATTCTGCGGTTATTATTGTAATCTCTGCTCTGCACAACTTGACTTCTCTTAGCCCTCTCTCTGCAAGCATGTGTGGGGTGAACTCAACCATCTACTTGCTCTGTGCCTGCAGAACAGCGAGCATGGCTGGAACAAAACAAACAATCCTGAGGCATGATCTATCTCAGTTAATATTCATAACTGTAGGTGTCTACTGGACAAATTTCCCAAAAAAGTTCTCTGCTATGTTTGCATTTCAATGTTCTGAGTTGAAAATCCATATCACCTCCTCTCCAAATGTCCAGTTCTACATCTTCTCCCCTTGAACTGGATGATGGTATATGTCACCACACACTCAACTGAAGAAATGGGAGCAGACTGGACCCCCATCTTCCTACCACCACATTCTCCCTTTTCCTTCCCTCTAAATACAAACTAAATACTGTGAAAATAATTCAGTAGACAATCCTAAAAGGACTCTGAAATGTGGAAAGAAGGTGGATCAGCTAGGAACCTCAAGATTTAAAAATGTACACCATGATGAATTCTCTAGGTTTTCTTTTTATCTATCATATATCTCAGACTGGACACCAGAAATGTCTGCAATCCAGAACCACTAAGGGGTATAGAGGAAATAAAACAAAAACAAGAACAGCCTGCTCTCTATAGCCAAAGGAAGGGTAGCCTCACAGAAACTATGCAGGGAGACCCATACCTAGTGGCAATGACAGGCTAAACTGCCTGCAGTAGTGACACTAGTACCCAGATAGATCAATCCGTCTCATGCTCCAAATCCACTGGTAGCAGCAGGCATGATCTGCCCACAGCAGCAGCAATAATGGAACCCAGGCTTATCTACCCTCTCCGTACCCCACATCAGCCAGCAGCAGTGGCCCAAGCTATCCTCAGAAGCAGTAGCAGCAGAACCCACCACATTTCTTATCTGCTGATGGAAGCAGGCCTGATCTACCTTCCTGATGAAAGAGACTGAAGAAGATACAAATAAATGGAAACATTTTCCATGTTCATGGTTAAGAGGAGTTAATATTGTTAAGATGTCCATACTACCCAAAGTGATCTATGGATTCAGTTCAATCCCTATCATAATTCCTATGGCATTTTTCACAGAAATAGAAAAAAGAACCCAAAAATTTGTATCGAGCCACCAATGATCCTGAATAGTCAATGTAAGCTTTAGAAAAAAAAGAACAAAACTGAGAGGCATCACACTTCCTGGTTTCAACTAATGTTAACAAAGCTATAGCAATAAGAACAATATGGTACTGCCATAAAAACAGACACACAGATCAATGAGACAGAATAGAGCACCCAGTAATAAACCCACACGTGTATGTCAATATTTGACAAGAGAACCAGGAATACACAAGGGGTAAAGACTAGTCTCTTCAATAAATGATGGGAAAACTGGATGTCCACATGCAAAAGAATGAAATTGAACCTTTAGTCTTGCACCATGTACAAAATAAACTGAAAATTAATTAAAGACCTAAACATAGACCTGAAACTGTAAACTTCTAGGAGGAAACATAGGAGAAAAACTGCTTGGCATTTGTTTTGGCAGTGATTGGAAACATTTGAGAAGAATTGGCTTTAAATGGTTGCTAGAATTCACCCATCAAGTATGTGAACTTGACTTTACTGGGAGATTTTTTTTTATTATTACTGTTTGAATCCACTTGCTATTGATGTGTTCACATTTTGTACTTCATCATGATTCAGTCTTGGTAGGTTGTATATTTCTAGGAACTTATCCATGTCTTCTAGGTTATTCAATTAGTTTGTGTATAGCTGTTCATAATAATATGATCCTCTGTATTTCTGTGGTATCAGGTGTAATATATACTCTTTCAATTATAATTTTATTTATTTGAATCCTCTCTCTTTTTTTTTTCTTGGTTAGTCTAGCTAAAGGTGTGTCAAAATTGTTTATCTTTTTAAAAAACAGCCCTTAGGTTAATTGAATTTTTCTATTATACTATTTCTGCTCTAATGTTTATTATTTTTACTCACTTTGGGCTTAGTTTGTTCTTCTTTTTCTAGTTCCTTAAGATATAAAGTTGGGTTGTTTATTTGAAATCTTTTTTTTTTTTTTTTAATGTAGGCATTCTCATTATACACCTCCCTCTTAGAACAGCTTTTGCTGTATCCCATAAATTTTGGTATGTTGTTATTTTCATCTTTATTTGTCTCAAGGTACTTTCACTTCCATTTTTATTTCTTTTTTGACTCATTGATTGTTCAGAAGTGTATTGTTTAATTTCCAATTCCAAATTGTGCATTTTTCAATTTCCTCTTATTATTGATTTCTAATTTCATACCATTGTGGTTAGAGGAGATACTTGGTACCATGTCAATCTTCTGAAATTTTCCAAGACTTTTTTTGAGACCCAATATATGATCTCTCCTGAGGAATGTCCCATGTGTGCTTGAGAAGAATGGTATTCTGGTGCCATTGGGTGGAATGCTGTGGATATGTCTGTTTAGTCCATTTAGTCTATAGTGTTATTCAATCCTATTATTTCCTCATTGTTTTTCTGTCTAGATAATCTATCCATTGTTGAAAGTGAGGTTTGAAGTCCACTACTATTATTGTATTGCTGTCTGTTTTTCCCCTCACTTCTGTTAAGATTTGCTCTAGGGGCACCTGGGTAGCTCAGTTGGTTAAGTGTCTGACTTTGGTTCAGGTCATGATCTTGTGGTTGGTGGGTTTGAATCCCTCATTGGGCTCTGTGCTGACAGCTCAGGCTGGAACCTGCTTCAGATTCTGTGTTTCCCTCTCTCTGCTCCTCCCCAACTCACACTCTGCTTTTCTTTCTCAAAAATAAATAAACATTAAAGAATTGTGTAAAAAAATTTTGCTCTAAATATTTAGGTGCTCTGGTACATATCTATTTATAATTGTTATATCCTCTTGATGAATTGACTTCTTTATCACTATATAGTGACTTTTTAATCTTGTGATTGATTTTGAATAAAAGTCTATTTCCTCTGGGGCGCCTGGGTGGCTCAGTCGGTTGAGCGGCCGACTTTGGCTCAGGTCATGATCTCGCGGTCCGTGAGTTCGAGCCCCACGTCGGGCTCTGTGCTGACAGCTCAGAGCCTGGATCCTGTTTTGGATTCTGTGTCTCCCTCTCTCTGACCCTCCCCCATTCATGCTCTGTCTCTCTCTGTCTCAAAAATAAATAAACATTAAAAAAAAATTTTTTTTAAGTCTATTTCCTCTGATAAAAGGATAGCCAGCCCTGCTCGCTTTCTTTGGGTTATGATTTGCATGGAATATGTTTTTACATCTCTTCACTTTCAGCCTATGTATGTTCTTAAAACTTAAGTGAGTCTCCTGTAGGCAGCATGTTGTTTATCTTGCTTTTTAAAAATCTTTTCTATGTGCCTTTTGAATGGAGAATTGAATTCATTTATGTATTTTAAATTTTTTAAATGTGTATCTTTGAGAGAGAGACAGAATGTGAGTGGGGGAGGGCAGAGGGAGAGGGAGACACAGAATCCGAAGCAGGCTCCAGGCTCTGAGCTGTCAGCACAGAGCCCAAAGCTGGGCTTGAACCCACGAACCTTGAGATCATGACTTGAGCCGAAATTAAAAGTGGGTGGCTCAGTCGGTTAGCGTCTGAATCTTGATTTCGGCTCAGGTCATGATTTCACAGTTTTGTGAGTTCAAGCCCATGTCAGGTTCTGCACTGACCCTTCAGAGCCTTCTTGGGATTCCCTCTCTCTCTCTCTCTCTCTCTCTCTCTCCCCTTCCCCTGATCCCATTCTGTCTCTCTCAAAATAAATAAAGTTTTAAAAAGTAATTTAAAAAAAAGAGTTGGACACTTAACTGACCTGAGCCAAAATGAAGAGTAGAACATTTAACCAACTGAGCCACCCAGATGCCCCTCTACTAGAAGATGTGTGTGTGTGTGTGTGTGTGTGTGTATGTGCGGTTACCATGAGGCTTACATAAAACATCTTACAGTTATAGCAATCTATCTTAAGATATTGACAACTTACCTTCATTTGCACACAAAAACTCTATACTTTAACTTTTCTTTCCATACTTTATATCACACTTTATATCTTTTTATATTGTGCATCTATTAACAAATTATTGTACCTATATTTTTATTACTATTGTCTTTTTTCACAGTTCCTTGTTTTTTTAAAAAAAATTGAATGTAGTTGACCCACAATGTTACATTATTTTCAGGTGTACAGCATAGTGATTCAACAACACTTACATTCTTCTGTTCTCACAACAAATGTAGCTACCATCTGTCACCATTCAACACTATTACAGCACCACTGACTATAGTCCCTGTTTTGTAACTTTTGTTCCCACGATTTAATCATTCCATAACTGGAAGCCCATACCTCCCACTCCCCTCTATCCATTTTTCCCATTCCTCTACCCTCACCCCCTTCTGGCAACCATCTTTTAACTTTTACACTAGACTTAAAAGTGATTTATGCACCAGGGCGCTTGGGTGGCTCAGTCAGTTGAGTGTCCAACTCTTGATTTCATCTCAGGTCATGATCCCAAGGTTGTGGGATTGAACTCCATATTAGGCTCCACACTGAGAGTGGAGCTTGCTTAAGGTTCTCTCTCTCTCTCCCCTGCTCACACTCTCTCTCTTAAAAAAAAAAAGTTATTTGTGCACCACAATTACAGTATTAGAGTGCTCTGAATTTGACTGTATATTTTAACTTTACCAACAAGTTTTATACTTTCATATGTTTTCATGTTATTTCTTAGCATTCTTTCATTTCATCTTGAAGACTCCCTTTAGCATTTCTTGTAAGGTAGGTCTAGTGATGATGAAGTCCTTCTGCTTTTCTTCATCTGGTCTTTATCCCTCCTTCAATCTGAAGGACAACAATGCTGGGTGTAGTATTCTTGGTTGGAAGTTTTTTCTTTCAGCACTACAGCTATATCATCCTACTTCTTCCTGACCTTCAAGGTTTCTGCTGAGATTTCCACTGATAGCCTTTGTGTGTGTGTATGGTTTTTTTTGGGGGGAGGGTTCCTCTTCTATGTGACAAGTTGCTTTTATTTTGCTGTTTTTAAATTTTTCTCTTTGTCTTCGACTTTAACAATTTGATTATAATGTATCTCAGAGTAGTCTTCTTTGGGTTGATCTTGCTTGGGGTCCCTTGAGCTTCAGGTACCTGGATGTCCATATCTCTCCCCAAATATAGGAAGTTTTCAGCTATTATTTCCTTAAATACCTTCCTGCCCTTTCCCCTCTCTTCTTCTTCTGGGACTTCTATAATGTGTATATTTGTTCAGTTAGTGGAATTCCATTATTCATGTAGGCATTCTTCATTCTTTTTCATTCCTTTTTTCTTTTTGTTCCTCTAACTGGCTAACATCAGATGACCTGTATTTGAGTTCCTTGATTCTTTCTTCTGAGTGATCAAGTCTTATTTAAGTTTTCTATAGGTTTTCAGTCTTTCATTGTATTTTATAGCTGTAGAATTTGTTTCTTTTTTATGTTTTCTATTTTTTATATTTCTTATTTTCTTCATTTTTTTCTTCTTTTTGCTTAATTATTTGTGTTCTCTTGCATTTCATTCAGTTTCTTTAAGGTGATTACTTTGAATTGTCAGGCAATTCACAGATCTCCATTTCTTTGGACTCACTTACTGGAACATTATTAGTTTTCCTTTGTTGGTGTCATGTTTGCCTGATTCTTCATGGTCTCTATTACTAGGTGTATGGATGAATGTGGCTCCCACCAGGTCCCTAAGAAAGATCCTGCCAGGACACTGGGTAGGCCCTGGGAAGGCATAACTGGGCCCAGATCATGGCTTAGAGGGGCTAGAACTGAGTCCCAAGGCTACTTCAGTGTTCATAGCCAGGACTGAGGTCTGCAGGCCTGGCTCTGGAGGCACAGGTGGATGTGTTTTTCTAGTTGGTCACTAAGTGGGCAGGGCTGCTTATGGATTGTAACTGGGATGGGCTAGAGCTAAGTCACAGAGCTGTTTCATGAATCTGCTGTCATACCAAAGTTGGCTGTTCTGCTTCCAGAGACACTGATGGGCATTTCTCCCAGTGGATCCCCAGGCTTCTGGGACTTTGTGGACTGAAGCTGGGAATAACTGGAGCCAAATTACAGTGCAATTTCAGGATGTCCAGGGGTGCAGAGGAGCATGTTTTCCCCTGGACCCCTGGGCTGTCAGGATTGCTTTAGACTGCAGTTGGGAGGACCTTGAGGTGAGTCACAGGGCCATTTCAGGATCTGCATCAGACCAAGTTTGACAGGCTTGCCTCCAGGGGCTCCCAGGATGAGGTTGAGAGGGGCTAGAACTGGTTTACAAGCCATTTCAGGGTCCACAGCTGGGACCAAGGTCTGTGACAATTGCCTGAGACATAGATACACATGCCTCCTCCCAAGTTCCTTGATACATGGTGTTGGTTGTAAGCTCAAGGCCAAACAGGGGACATAGAGGTATTTCCATGTTTGTAGACAAGACCATGGGTAGTGAGTCAGCCACCTGGGCATGAGCCTACATTGTCAAAATGACCTTCTTAGGTCTTGACTCCACTGGGGTTTCACAATCTCTTACCTGGATCCAAGATCTCTCACAGAGTACTTTTGTCCATGGGTGGCTGCCAAATTATTGCTGCTGAGGGGGAGTATGAGCAGGGAGCCTCCTTTTTCATCATCTTGCTGATATTCTCTGCTAAAATATATACCTTTTATATTCCCAAAGAGGGGCACCTGGGTGGTTCAGTCAGTTAAGTGTCAAACTGTTGATCTCAGCTCATATCTTGATCTCAGGATCATGAGTTCAAGTCCCGCATTGGGCTCCATGTTGAGCTCTGTGCTGGGCATGAAACTTACTTAAAAAACAAAAACAAAAACAAACTCCCAAAACAAAACAGTAAAAAAGAAACAATCCAGATGGAAAATAAGCAAAAGACATTAACAAACATTTCACTGGAGAGTACATAGATGGCAAATAAACACTTGAAAGTATTAAGCATTCAACTTAATTAACCATTTGGTAAATGGAAATTAAAGCCACAGTGAAGGGGAGCCTGGTTCAGTCAGTGGAGTGTGCAACTCTTAATCTTGGAGTTACGAGTTCAAGCCCCACTTTGGGTGTAGAGATTACTTAAATAAATAAAACTTTAAAAAAAAAACAGTGGAATGTCACTACTTATCTATCAGAATGGCTAAAACAAAAAATACTGACAAAACCAAATGCTGGTGAAAATATGGAGAAGCTGCATCTCTCAAAAATTGTTGGTAGGAATGTTAAATGGCACAGCAACTCTGGAAAACAATTTTGAATTTTCCTAAATAACTAAATATGCAATTCTCATACAATTCTGAAATTGTACTCTTGGGTATTATTCCCGGGGGGTGGGGGGGACGGAAATTTATGTTTACATTAAAGCCTTTATATGAAGTCAAAGCTAGAGAAAACATGGCAGAAAGGATGGACAAAGAATCCATCTCCCTCATCTAGACAACAACTGCACTGGAAGACTCTGTCTGATGTAGCTGTTTTGGAGCTCTGGACTCTATTTGAAGGCTTATAACTTCCAGAAAACTAGATGGTAAACTGTCATTAATTTTGGTCAATTTCAGCCCTTTGTACAGTACTGGCTGCCCATCCCTGACCCTATCCCTAATCCCCAGTACTGTGGTGGGCAACCATGTATGAGTTCCATAAAAATTTTTATTCTGTTTCCAAAAACCAAGGTGAGTAATAAAGATTCTGTCCTCTAAATATCAAGGATTTGTGCTCTGACTGCTTATTGCTGCTTGTGATCACAGAGGTACAGAGGCAGGCAGCCATTGTTGCAATTCCCAATCCCCACCAATTGTTTCAATACCCTTTTCTTCCAGCTAAAACAATTTCCAGAGGATTTAAAGATATGGAACCTTTTTTTTAAATTTTTACTCTTTACTTTTCTCTTTTTCCCTTATTGAGTACCGGACATTTAAGGACTAGAACACATATACCGGGTAATATAAAAAGTCATTATGTTTGCCCAGGAAAGGTGTGGGCTCAAAATTTAAGAGAAGGTCTTAAATTTACACCTTAGATTAACTCCAAACACAGAGACACCTTACAACAAACCACCACCACCAACAACAAAACTAGCAAAATGAGGGAAAGTGTGAAAATCTGACCTGTAGAATCACCACATTATAAGATTCAAATTTCCAGTTTTCAACAACAAAAAATTCCAAGGTATACTAAGAAATGAGAAACAATGTCCTATTCAAAGGAAAAACATTAAATCAACAGAAACTCCTTGAGATAAACAAGATGGCAGACTTACTAGAAATCGACTTTAAAACTGCTGTCTAAAAGGTGCTCAGAGAGCTAAAAGAAGACATGGACAAAGTCAAGATGATGTAAGAACAAAATGGAAATATTAAGAGATAAAAAACATTTTTTAAGTAGGCTCCATGAAGCCCAATGTGGGGCTTGAACTCACGACCCTGAGATCAAGAACTGAGCTGAGATCAAGAGTCAGATGCTTAACCAGCTGAGCCACCCAGGTGCCCCAAGAGATAGAAAATCCTTTTAAAAAGTAATTCTTGGATTGAAAATTACAAGAACTGAAATGAAAATTCATTAGAGGGATTCAAAAGCATATCTGAGCAGTCAAAAGAATCTGCAAACTTGAAGATAGGACAATTGAAATTATTGAGTCTGAGGAACAGAAAGAAAGATTGAATAAAAGCTAATATAGCTTAAAGACCTGTGGAAGACCACCAACCTCTCCAGCATATGCATTGTGGAAGTCCTAGAAGGAAGAGAAAAAAAAGTGCAGAGAGATTATTGAAGAATGGCTTAAAACTTGGCAAATTTGATGAAATACATGAATATAAACACCTTAAAAGCTCAGTGAACTCAAGGCAGGATAAATTCAAAGAGATCTATGCAAAGGAACACTATAATCAAACTTCCAAAAGACAAAGACAAAGAGAGAATCTTGAAAGCATCAATGGAGAAGCAACCCATTATATATAAGTGATTGCCTATAACGTCATCAGCAGATCTCACTGGAAACGTTGAGGCAGAAGGAAAAAACTGTCAAAAAAGAACCCCTACTGGGTTCTCAGCCACCTGGATGCCTCAGTCAGTTAAGCCTCTGACTTCAGCTCAAGTCAGGTCATGATCTCTCCGTTCACGAGTTCGAGCCCCGGTTCAGGCTCTGTGCTGAGCCTGGAGCCTGCTTCAGGTTTTGTGTCTCTCTCCCTCCACCCCTCCCCTGCTTGCTGCTAGCTTTAGCTGCACTGAAAGGGGAGGGGCGGAAAGAAAGGGAGACAGAATCTGAAGCAGGCTCCAGTCTCTGAGCTATCAATACAGCTAGTTTTTTAAAAAATAGGATCAAATCTTTGAAAATTATATATCTGATCAGGTATCAATATCCAGAATATAGAAAGAACACCTACAACTCAACAACAACAAAAAACCTGATTCAAAAATGGACAAAGGATTTAATAAATATTTCTTCAAAGAAGATATACAAATGACTAGTAAGCATATGAAAAGATACTGAACATCACTAATCATTAGGGAAATGAAAATAAAAACTACAATAAGATACCACTTTACCTCCAGAAGATAGCTACCATCAAAAAGAGAGAGAGAAAGAGAGTCAGATTAGCAAGCATTGGCAAGGATGTGGAGAAATTGGAACCCTTGTGCACTGTTGATGGGAATGTAAAATGGTACAGATGCTACCGAAAACAGCACAGCAGTTCCTCAAAATTAAAAATAGAATTACTATTTTTATAATGAATTTTATAATAGAATTACTATTTTATAATGATGCAGCCATCCCACTTTTGAGTATATACACAAAAGAATCAAAAGCAGAATCTCAAAGAGATCTTTGTACACCCATGTTCACAGCAGTATTATTCACAATAATCAAAAGGTGGAAGCAACCAAAGTATCCATTCATGGATGAATAGATAGACAAAATGTGGTGTATACATACAATAAATATTATTCATCCTTAGAAAAGAAGGAAATTCTGACACATGCTACAACATGGATGAACCTTGAAGACATGCTAAATGAAAAAGTCAGTCACTTCTACTACTACTGCTACCACTAATGTCTGATTCCATTCAAATGAGATTTTTACAGTGACCAAATTGATGGAGACAGAATAGAATGGTGGTTGCCTGGGGCTGAGGGCAAGGGAGAATGGAGAATAATTGTTTAATAGTACAGAGTTTTAATTTTGCAAGATGAATAAAGTTCTGGACATGGCTGCTGGTGATAATTGCACAACAATGTGAAATACTTAATGCCACTGAGCTGTTTATTTAAACATTGTTAAAATGGTCAATTCAATTCTATGTTATGTATATTTTACCACAGTTTTTTATTTTTTTATTTTTTTTATTTTTTTAAAAATATTTTTATTTATTTTTGAGACAGAGCATGAGCAGGGGAGGGGCAGAGAGAGAGGGAGACACAGAATCTGAGGCAAGCTCCAGGCTCCAAGCTGTCAGCACAGAGCCCGATGCGGGGCCTGAACTCACAGACCGTGAGATCATGACCTGAGCTGAAGTCGGACGCTCAACCGACTGAGCCACCCAAGCGCCCCAACCACAGTTTTTTAAATGGCATTTTTTAAACATTTGGGTGGGGGGAAGCAAAAGATGGCACAGTCCTCCATGTTACACAACTACAGAGGGTGCCACTTACATGAACCACACTGTGAAAGAGTCTCTCCTGTGTTGGCCAACTTGGAGGCCCTGAAGCCCCCAAATCTCCTACCCATGGCAGACATTGCTAATCAATCTGTTCATAGGTCCTGTTCATCCAGCATTGGGCTCTCAGAATCTTTCTCCATGCTAGGAGAACTGGCACTTCCTCGGGACCGATTTATGAGATGCTATCATTAACTCAATGACCTCTTTGAAATCTGGCAAAGAGAGCAGAGGACACAGATATAGCAGACCTGATCATTCATTTACTGGAAGGGGTATGCACTGTTGCACTTTACAAGCCTGTAAGCCTAAAGAGATTTCAAGTTGAAGATTTAGTTGGCTTTCTTTGAGGTTGTAACGGCCCTGAATAAAGCCACGGGTTTGACAAATATGCCAGCGCCAATAGATCTGGATGATGCGGACAGCGTGGAGCAAACGGCAGTAACGAAGGCGTAAGCGCCACATGCGGACCCAGGACTGCAGCTTGACCACTGCCCATTCTTGCTGAGCATAGAACTGTAGGGATAATCGCTTCTTCTTCTCCATCAGCTTCACCAGCATCTGCTTCCACCAGCGCTGAATTATCCACGCTCTGAGGGATGCGTGCAACAGTGTCCGGCGTACCAGGGTGCCCCGCCACCAGGCCTGGATGAACATGGCCGCTTCCTGTTTTGTAGTGGTCTTTATTCCAGGGCCTTGCAAAAGAAAATGGGACACTTAGGAAACTCATACATTTCAACTCCCAGGTGTGCCAGGAAGGAGCCCTCTATCAACAATTGCCCCTTTCTCTGACATTCAGCAGAGCTTTTGTGGGCAATGGATGGACTCAGGAGATTAAGCAAGTGTCCTGCCTCTGCCACTCTCTGATTACTGGACATGGACACATCATCTTGCCCTCTGAGTCTCATGGCCTCCTCCTGAACTTGCAGTGTCACCCAGTTTTGCATGGACCTGGTTGGCCAGTTTAAAGCAAGAGCACCATAATCAGAAGTGAAAGAGATATAAGTTTCACCTGGACCCAACCACCTACATACGGTTCATGTCTCTTTCCTCAGACCCCTCCCGTTTGCTGGAGAAGTGGCATCTTTGTACCCCCTGCCCTCTCACCTCTGACTTCAGGTTACATCCACAACGTGCTGTCTCCCCTCTGCCTCACCAAAGTATTAAAAGATTCTTCCACCGTCTATACTTGAGCTTAAACATCAGTTAACACATACATTAGTATAAAGATACACGTGCACACACACTTCTAGACCCAATCTCCCTGTACCTCTACGCCAAACACAGTCCCCACCTTGTAGCTCCCAACCATGCATGGTCTAAGTTCATACTCTTTGCCCACCTCCTTGGCACAATCTATACACCTTGGCCAGACCCACATCTCAGCCTAAGGAGAAAATGGGGGAAAAGGATAGCCAAGGAGGAGTCAATCTGTATTCATTCCAGCTCTGTGTATGAGGACCATTCCTCTGTTTGCCTAGCACACCCTGGGTTTATGCCTATTGTCCTGGAGCCACGTTAATAAGTGTCCCTTCACTCACTGAAGCATCTCTCTTTGGATAACAAAGTTCATGGTCACAGACTTTTGGAATACTCCACTGAACCCCAAGGGTCAGAGATGTCACAAGTCAAGACTTTCCCCAACATAGTAAAGCCTATAACCATCTACACATGGAGGAGTGGAGTGGGTAATGGTAGTGATGTGGGTGGGAGTTTGGGGGACAGCCACTTCCTCTTCTCCCCTTTGCTCCTTCAACCTCTGTTCTATCAATATGACTTCATCATCTTTGACTATAACTTGGAAATTTTGCTGTCCTGTAATCAGAGACTACCGAGAAAAACATTGGAGAAAGTAAGGGTGATCTTCCCATCACTAGGTGACAAGTCAACCACACAGATTCCTGGCCTTTCTGGGACCTCAGATATGGAAGTATTGGGGTTGGGGGGGGGGGGGCTCTCATCCTGAGAACTTTACTGTCCTCCCAGAAAGCTCAGGTGGACCTAACTCTTTCTTACAAAACATTAAATGCCCATGACTTGAGGTGGATGGTCAAATCCCCCTCAGATCTGCACTTTACTAAATTACCCATGGTTAGGGGCAAGGTGGTCCCATCACTCTCAGGTCCATACTCCTCCAGCCACACACTGGCAGGAAAAGTGGAGGAGGGGTGAGAGATATGATGTCATAAAGGCACCTATGACTCAGGCACCAGGATGGCTTCCAGCAATTGAGCCCCTTTCTAAGAAAAACCTAGAAGAACTGTCCTTTCTTTCCTACCAGAGTGGCCAGAGTTCTAGCTACAAAGAAGGACACCCCAAATACTGACCCACTGACACAAAAGTGTATAATGATACTCATTAAAGCCTGGGTAGTATTTATTATATGGATTTCAGTTTATCTCAACAACGACACCCCAGATAACAATTAGAATCAGTGTTCTATGTACTGATATAGAACAGTGTTCAAGATTTAGCAAGATTAACAATCATCAAATCAAGATGAACTCAATATAAGTATATATTTATACACATGTTGTCACAAAAGCATTATTTTTAAAGGGGTGGGGATTAAGAAGGTAGATAAAAATTAGCAGTGATCATCTCTGAAGAAGATAGCAGAATTAGTGGAACAGAATAAACTCCCTTGTTGCTAAACCTCCTATGTCTGGCCTAACTGTAGGTCGTCTAGTTATCAGGCCTCTGGGAGAGCATTCATGAAGCCCCCAGGACTAGCCAGGGCCTTCATCTCAGGCTCAAGTGGGCTCAAACACTCTCCAGTCTTCCTTTTCCCCTGAGAGCCTCAAAGTCACAGCCAGAAGATGGGTAAGGGGCAACCACTACACAAGAAGTGCCCCACTTTTGCCTGTTCCTTGCCTCTGAAGACCCACATGGTCATTGTGAAGACCTGGTCCCCTCTCAGGGTCACAGCCCCAGGGGTCACTGAGGAGTGCACTTGCAATATGTAGAGTGGGCATGGGGTGGGGGCAGTGTGGGGCTATGCAGGGGGGTGGCATGTAGAGAAGACTCACACTCCTTACCCCCTTCTCCCTTCCCCCTTCCACCCTTTGACTAGCACTTCTGCTGGTCTAGGCAATTTCAGGGGGAGCAGTTATCCAGACCTTTATCCATGAGTCTAGACCTTCATCCGTGAGGTATCTGATTCTCTAGTTACCATACTTCTCCGGTCATAATTGTATTCATCTACCATTACACTGGGCAGCAAAGCACCAACAGATCTGCCAGTGAATCACCCAAGCAGCATTCATAGTCTTACCTGCCCCCATAGTGTGGCAGCAGCCCCCTCACCTTCTGATGACCAGGGTTAATTATCCCTGCCAGTATGGTGACTCCTTTCAATACCTGCTTGTCTCTTGGCGAAGGAGTCCAAAGTGACCAGGTCCCAGCCATAGCTTTAAGTTTAGTGGGACCCTTATTGTGACCCTTGATGACTACCCTCCTCCCTAGAAACTAGAATCCCCAGTCGTATGGAGCCTGCAGGGACACAAAGCCCAAATTCCCACATGTATAACTGGAAGGGTGCTCATGGATGCACCACCACTGCCACACATTGATTCTGGGACACATACATTCTACCTATTAGGAACCAACCACCATGTAATGGGCCTTGATTTAGGGCTTGGGTTAGCAACTACAGCACATAGGTTAAATCCACCCCACTGCCTGTTTTTGTACATCCTGCAAAGAATGGTTTTTATATTTTTCAGTGGTTGAAAAAACTAAAACAAAACAAAACAAAACCACAAAAAAAAACCTCATGACACATGAGAATTGCATGAAATTCAAATTTAAGCATCCATAAATAAAATTGTATTGGAACACAGCCAGGTTTATTTGTTTATAGGCTGTCTATTGCCACATTTGCACCGCAATGACAGATTTGAGTATTTGTGACAGGGACAGTATATGACCCTCCCATCACCTCCCACTGCTGCTCAACACATAACAAATGGCAGTGGTGCAGTTATAACTGAATAGTATTTCGAGTGCCACATATACTGCTTGCTGTGATTTATATTTTATCACCAATACATAATGTATTATGTCAAACAAGAACAGAGGAGAAAAGTAGACTTTAAATGTCACATTATTTGGCAATAGCAAAACATTGTGTTCATTATGCAACATTATAGCTGTGCTAAAGGGATACAGCATTATATACCTACATTACCAGACTAAGCAGTCCGTATTATTCCTAACTCACAAGAAAGCAAAGATCTTAAAATTTAGCAATTTTAAATGGGATATCTCACCACAGCAGAACTTCTTTACAAAAATAAAAAATGAAATTGGGGCACAAAGTAAGTTTTCAGACTGCTCATTTGTTAGCCAAGCAAGAAAACGTGTTTACTACTGGTGAGCTAACTAAATTATATTTAATTGCAGCAGCTGGAAAAAAAATGTGATGACAGAAAATAAACTTAACACTATTAGCCTTTAATGGGAATAGTTGCTCTGAGAGTTGAAGACACTGGGGACAAAACCAACAGTCAAATTAAAACAAGGAAAATGATTTCAAGTGGTTTTTCCTTAGCTGTTGATGAGTTAGCAGATGTTACCATACAGCTCAGCTGTTGTTCATGAAAGGGGTGAATGCCAACTTTAAGAGGCCTAAAGAACTCAGCTTTATGAATAGTCTGCATGAAAACAACTACAGTTGAGAATACTGGTTGAAGAAGCTGAGAAGAGACAAATTCAATGCCACCTGAAGTGGAATCTGCTAGGATGTGATAAAACTGATACAGCGAAAATACATGTGGAAAAAAGCAGAAAAATTAGGCTTAGTTGGACAAATTTACAAAGTTTATGAAAATGTAAGGTGCTTACAGCCTATGGTTACTCATTATATTATTCATCAATAGGTATTTTGGGGAAAACATTTTAACCTACTGTGTTACTAAAGCAGGAACATCAATGATAAGCTTTCCTGCCATTGTTGACTTAACTATTATTAGTTCTGTGAGTTTTTCTCAGAAACAGAAGGTGAATGTTCTGATTTACCAAACACACCACAACTCCATGACTTGAACATAGCAGTAGCAAGAGCTACATAAGCCTTGCTAACTTGGAGCCTATGCTGTTGGGTCCATATATTGCCTCTATCTCTGCCTCCGTGACCATCCAGGACCCATTGTTCCAGCAATAGAATGAGTGACAGAAGTTGGCTGACATCAACCAGTCCAGTGTTTTTGTCTACTTCACTGTTTAGTGCCTATTCCGTGGTAGATGTACCCTGGTGGCAGGTGTTAACATACAATACAAAGATTTTTTATTCTGTGTATACTCCCGTATGTCCATCTATCTGCCTCTAGACCAGACTTCCTTGTCCCCATTGTTCAAGTCTTTGTGTTGCCAGGAAGCTGACCAATAAGCCATTCACTGCTACTGAAAAGCCCATATATATTCTATCTCAGACCACTTCTCTTTCTGCATAAAGTAGGTGTTCAGCCTGAAACTCTGACAACTAAGAGGACTTTCCCCTCACCACTCACTGTCTTTCAAGGCTACCTTTGAATGAGGCTGTGGCTCACCTGCTCTTTGGGGATGGCATACACATACTAAGCTTAACAATCTGCAAGTCAGGCATTTTCCTCTTATGTCAGCTGGACCCAAGGGATTCCCTATAAGCCCACATGAGTATGAGCTAAGAGGGCTGATGGCACAACAGTGGTGGGTACTCAAGAGTCTAAGCTACCTGCTCATGTAGTTTGCATCTTCAGTTTCCCATTGTCTGTCACCATTACTATCAGTGAAGTTAAGGAGGAGTATCACATTTCTTCAGATTCAAAGGGTTCAGGGGAACTTGGGAATTAAAGATTTGGGGGGCCATCAACCCAAATTATCCTATCCCATGTGTCAGAGTTCCATCTTTTTCCTGCCCTGATTTTGGCAGAACATCCTACCTTGATGGAGAATTTAACCTTCTTAGGATGTTGGCCACTTTGATGATTAAGCCCTGGTCCTGGCCCTCAGCTTTTTTAAGCCCTACCATTGTAGACAAGAGTTTCTTCATATGCCATCAAGAAGGCACTCTGGCTTTTACACTTACTTTTTAATTACCTGTTACTTGTTCTCAGCCATCTGTTATCTTTTTCTAGAGCTTCATAGAGCCTAAAATAGCCATCCAATTCTTTATAGTTAATTCCCCCCTACTTTCCAAATGCTTGCTATGTCACACCAGCTAGTGGATATATATATGATCCCATTCACGCTTGAGAAGGTTACCATTTAAACCACCACCCTGTGTCAGGGGCTATCTGTGCTGCACATACCACTAGTATTTGGGGTCCTCGTTGCCAACCAGGCACTGATGAAGTCAGTGATCCCACTTCAAAACCCCATCTTATTATCTTCTTTCTCAGGCAACCTCTGGCATCAACTGTTGTACTTTGGGTTCTCCAGGAAAGGAGATGGAGTTTAGCATTCAGGCTATGTATTAGGGAGTACCCTTGGGATCAATACCTATGGGAAGAAAGGGAAGGAAACAGGATTGGGTAGAGGGAGAAGATGCAGCAATTCAGCTGGCAGCCTTAGCAAGCACCACAGGAAGTTCTGTTGCTGAAATGGCCTAGCAAGATTGACCCACATTAAGTCCAAATGTCCAGGTCTTTACACATTCACTTAGATCAGTCATTGAGGGTGGTATCTGAAGGGCTTAACTTTGGGCAAGGCAGGCTCTTTGCAGCTGAAGCAGTCCCTGAAAGGGCTGACAGCTGCTATCAGCACTCCCAGGAGCCAAGGCAGCAGGTTCTTCCTCGAAGGGGAGTCTGTATAATTCATCTCCATGTCTACCAAAAGCAAGATCTGTTTAACTCAGAAGGAGAACATTTTTTTAATAGATGGATATTACTAATTCACATTTATTGATTCCTAATATATATGGACTTACTACCATCTTATTTTGTGCCTTAAATCTATCATTTTTTCTTAAAATCTGTTTTTCTTTCCCTGTTTTTTGTCAGATTGAGTTTTCAGTGAGTTTGGAGGTTGGTGAGTTTCTTCCCTTCTACTATTTTAGCAATTGTGACAGAGATTGTGAGTTGCTTACCCATATCCACACCCTTCTTTCTTACCAAAAGAACTGATTTCATTGGAGTTGGCAACATGCTCATTTAAGTAAAATGACGTTTCTCAGGATGTCTTTTGACTGGAGTGGCCATGTGATACTCACTGGCCAATGAGATGTTGCTGGGTAAGTCTTTTGGGAAAGCTCCTTAAGAATGCAAATGAATCCTTTTTGTCATTCTGCCTGAACCCTCTTCTTCCCTAAAAAGTAGGCTTGATAGCCAGCACTCTGGTAATCACTTTGAGGACATGAGAATAAGGCTAACATCTCTAAGATAATGAGGAGGAGCAGATGAGAAACTAGTAGCTTAGTTACATGAACTGCTACACCAGGCTTGGATTGTCCATGCTCAGATTTCTGTAATGTAAAAACAAACCCCTAGTTTGTTTATCTCCTCATATTTTAGATTTGTTTTCTCTGAACATAATTTCAAATTTCTATAAAAGTTATACAATTTATTCCTTTTCTTCTAGTACTTATTTATACTTAGGTTCATTTTAACACTTACACTTTAAATTTTATGTCATGGAAAATTTTGACCCAATCAGTATCTGTCACTTCTACCCCAAATCTGGCAGGGACTTCTGCCCAATTTTCCTTACTTCACTCACTGCCTCCAGCATCCTCTCATGTTAGTATCATCTGAGATAGTACACATATTTTTAATAGAAAAATCTTTCTTGTAACAACAAATTTTAATGGCATCTGTACTCATTACTGCTTCTTATGTCATTCTCCTGGATTCATTTTCCTTTATTGTGGAATTCATTTCCCAGAAATACTTTGAGAGACTTTCAATGTAAACTTTGAATTAATAAAAATGTCTTTCATTTTTTGCCCTTAGACTTGAATGATGTTGTAGGTGGTATATCATTCAATGCTTACATTTCTTTTCTTTTAGAACATTAAGGGTGTCACTCCACTTAATCTCCTCACACCCAGTGTTGCTGCTGAGAAGGCTGAGGTCAGTCTGCAACTTATTCCTGAGTGGGTAGTTTCTGGATTTTTTTCTTCCTCTTCAAATGTTTACGTATATTATCTTCATCAGCTATGAGACTGTGCTGCAACCTGTTTGGAAAACAGATGAATGCCACCCTTTTTAGGGCAATTGAATCTCCTTGATGAGTTCTGAGAAACTCGTTAATGCCTTGAAGGTTCCTGCTCTTCATCTCTGTGCTTCCTTACTCAAGAACACTAATTCAACCATGAGTAGAACTTCTGGATCGGTGCTCCATTTTTAAATTTGCTTTTCTTTAACCTTTTCGTTTCTCTGAATCTTTCCCTTTTCTGCTGTATTTCAAGAGTTCTCTTGTCAAACTTTCTACTCATTAACTTTGGTGATGTCCATTCTGCTATTCATCCCATCTATCAAGTTTGAATTTTAACACTGTTCCTTTCTAAGATCCATAAATAGCTCTTTTAAATAATGGTTTGTTCTTATATGGCTAAAATGTCTCCTCCCATCCACTGAGAATATTAATTCCACCTCTTTAAGTTGCCTTCTTAGTCTTTCCCTTGGCCATTGTGTTTCTCATTATTGAGTCTAGGGATGCTTTTTTTCTGCGGTTGGTTTCCTCCAAAGCTTGGTGATTCTTGTTTGGGTACTCATCTTTGTCTTGTGATTTCCTCTTTGCCTCTTGATGATTGCTATGTCCATGGGTTGCAAGGGAAGCATGGGGTGGGATCTCATGGTTGGTGGTCTCCTGGGCAGGAGTCTTGCTGTGCAAGGGAGTCACATGGTAACAGGCCCTACCAATCATAGCTCCTCCCTGGAGATAGTCCTTCTCTTGCCAACCACATGGCTCAGCTAGAGCTGGCTGCCCCTTCTATGGTTATATCCCAGCTAGTCCCCACAGTAGCCACCAGCCCCTGCTGCCTCCTGAATCAGCTGCTTCCAAGCTTGGAGGGACTGCATGGCCATTCTCTTCCTTGATAGGAGACCTTTTTTTAGAGCTTTGATATATGTTCTTTCGGTGTTTTCACATCTGCCTTCTATCCTTTAAGGAGGCCACATAATTTCTGTCCATTTTAGTTCCCTTCCTAAATGTTTAAGTACTATTAGAGATTTTTTTATTTTTTTATTTTAATTTTTTAAATGGTTATTTTATTTTTGAAAGAGAGAGAACAAATGGGGGAGAGGCAGAGACAGAGGGGGACAGAGGATCTGAAGTGGGCTCTGCGCTGACAGCAGCAAGCCCAATGCAGGGCTTGAACCCACAAACTATGAGATCATGACCCGAGCTGAAGTTGGATGCTCAACCTACTGAGCCACCCAGGCGCCTCTATTAGAGATTTTTTAAATAAATATATTCTTTTTCTGTTATTCCTATGAATTTACACCAAGAGAAGAAGACCTGAACCTGTGTTCAAACATGTTGAGCCATTTTCTCATGGACATTTTTCTGGTTTTCTTTATGGTCATGTTTCGTTGAGGTTTGAGATAAAAATGTTGAAGCAGATTTTAATGACTGGGAATTTTTTTCTGCAGATGGTTTTTCTCTGTTTTTAAGTGGAAATTTTAGTTTCCTCTCATCCTTTCCCTCATTTTATTCCCTTCCCTTCCTGAACAATTTAGTCTGAAAGCCATTAGGCTGGGCAATGCAACATAGGTATACAAGGGCAAGAGAAACTGTGACACAGAACAGGGCGTGGATCCCAAGAGGGTGAGGAAGGTGTTGGCATAAGAGAGTTGCCAATTTGGAACCCAGGCAGAGTAAAGGGGGGGTCTGGACATGGGAGTTCAAGGCCATGACAGTAGTAGGTATCATAGCATAGACAAGATGAAGAGGGCATCCTTAATGGTATAGGAAATCAGAACTTGAGTACAGCAAGGAGGGTATCTGTGCAGAGGGCATCCTGAAATTTCATGTCAGCCCCAAGTTAGGTGAGAGGGGCATTCACAGAGGACAGCAACCAATGCGGGAAACTGGAGCCTGAGATACATGAAGAGGGTAATGGCCCAGCAGGGTGTCAGAGCTCAAGCAGGGTGAAGACAATGTCTGCATAGCCAGCAGCAGCCATGGAAGATTAATTACATACAGAGGAGACCAGATAAGAAAATGTATTAAGTATAATTGGGACCAGGTGTCTTAATCTTGGAAACAGGAGGTAGAAATATAGAAAGTAGAAAACTAGAATGAACTCTGATTTTAGATTGTAATTGGAGATATCAGTGTGAACTCATACATTTCAATATAGATAGATGATAGATGATATAGATGATAGATAGATGATAGATAGATAGATAGATAGATAGATAGATAATGTGTGCTTGTGTGTATGCACAAACATATATTCCTTATCTCTGTGCACTGAGAGGGCCTGGGACCATTGCACCCCAATGATAATGAGAACACCTTGCTGTGCTCTCTGGGGTACTCTACTGCATCCCCAAATTTGCAGTTTTTCCCTGGCTGCCAGTTTTTAAGGTGGGTGTGACCCCTTTCCTTGTTTTGTTGCTGATGCTAAATTTTTATGGCACTTGACCTTTGTGCTGAAAGATGAGAATCAGCTCAGGAAATGAGCTCAAAGAGGTAAAATGTGTCCACAGCCACACAGCAGTGAGTGGTGGAGTAAAGGATCTGACCTAGGGTTTGACTCCAAAATCCTTGCTCTTTACTCTGAGACACTGAACACAAGAGGGAAAGGTAGTCAAGGAAAAAGACAGAAGTCCTTCAGAGTGAGAGACCAGAACCTGTGTGAGACACAGGGGTGGGACACAGAGGCACAGAGCTGGACATACAGAGCTCATGCCCCAATGCAATACAGAGAACTGGAACCTGAGGCCTCCAGGCGGTATTTCAGAACCCTGTGAGCTGAAGGACTAGTTTGTCAGGGCAGAGTAGATGGAGCAGGACCAGATATAGGGCTTTTGAGCTTGCAGTCTTGATGGAGAATAACCCAAGACCCCAGGACCCTGTGTCTATAGGAAGCCATAGGATAGTAGTGCCCAGATGGGCAAAGGGACAGCTTAACCTTGACCTCTTAATGGACCTAGGCCCCAATCCCACCCCAGGGGGGGCAGCTTTTCATAGGAAGTGACTGTCAGAGGCCCCAGCTCCAGCTGGACCAGCCTCTGCTAAGACTGAGCCTGGGGATAGGGTGAGGGAGACATGGCTGATCCTTCTTAACTCTTTATCTGTGAGATGCTATGACCTGACACTCACTAGAGGGTTAGGCTAGCAGTGGAGTGCGTTCTTTCCCATCTCCACTCCGGTGGAACCTCCCATAGGTCTGAAGGGGAATGAATCCTAGCCTCCATTTGGGACTGGAGGATGAGTTTGAAGTAGGAATGAAGACTGGGGCTATGCACTCTTAACAATTTACAGTTTGACTCATTCTGACTTGGAGGCTGGGTATGAGGATACAGCCCCCAGTTGGGCAGGGAGTTTTGAAGAAGGTCGTTGAGAGGATATGACTGCACATTGACTCGCAAGCTGGACCCAGGCAACTGAAGGCCCCTCATCCCCTCCCTTATCCTTGGAATGTGCATGCCACCCACCATGCCACAGTGGGAGCCTTTTTCAAGGACATAGCCTTGAGAAAGCAATGTGGCATTGAGAACATCTGGACAGTATATGTGTCTGAACCCTGTTAAGGCTTATATATAAACTTTTAAGATTCTGGCAGGCAGGTGAGATCTACTCACCTTGCAGCCACACAAGACAAGCCCCATACATAAGTTCATTTACTTATTAAACCTGCCACCTACCAATCTGAAACAGCCTGCCTCCTCCTTTCCATCTCTCCTTGCCCTTTATAATGGGGGCCAGTTTATGAGCCAATGGGAACCATGATCACAGAGCTTGGGGTGGGTGGGCTCCTCTCATTCATGCAGGTGAGAGAACAAGCCCTAAGTAATTAGACCTAGGTGGGTGAATTCCCGACAAATGTGTTGCCATTGCCATCACTAACCCCCGCCCCCACCAGGCCTCCATTATATGCAACCTTGGGGAGGGGCACCATTTACATGAAGGATGCTCCCAGAGTTGGCCAACATGACAGATAGGTTTCACCAACTTTTCTACTTATGGCAGACCTTGCTAATCAGTCTCTCCTCAGTCTGGACAAAGGCTCAGGATCCTTCCCCTTAACACACTCGGGCCTTTGGACAATCCGGCCCATTCCTCAGTGCCAGATGTGAAGTATCTGCTATCATGTGCCCTGACCTCCTGGAACCTGTCAAAGAAAGAGACTGGGGGAAGACCACTTCACTGTTTTATTGGGAGGGGAATACACTCTGTCACAATGCAAGGCCCTGAGCCCAGCAAGATCTCTAGCTCCAGATGCAGCTGGTTGGCAGTGACTCTGTACTGGCCCTTGATGAATCCCTGGGAAGCACAAGAGTGGCACCTCCAGTAGGCCTGGATAATGCGGACAGCATTGAGCAAACGGCAATAGCGCCTCCGGATGCGCCACATGCGGACCCAGGACTGCAGCTTGACTGCCGCCCACTCCTTCCGTGTAAAGGTCTCCAGTGCTGTCCGCCGCCTCCTCTCCATTAGCTTTGTCAGGATGTGCTTCCACCAGCGCTGGATGATCAGCGCTCTGATTACCGCGTGCAGTAGTGTCCGGCGCACCAGGGTGCCTCGCCACCAGGCCTGGATCTTTATGACTTCTTGATTATTGCTGGTAGAGGGCTTATTTTGATTTCTTGGGATCTTGCAAGAAAAAAAAAGGAGGGGGCATTTTGAGAATGTTCCCTACCCATTTGAGTTTGGGGGCATGCCAGAAAGGGGCCCAGATTCCCTATCTACAATCAGCCCTTCTTCTGAAGCTCAGGAGCACTGAACAAGGCACTGGCTGGAACAAGAAGACCAGGTAGGTGTCCTGTCTCTGCCACTCTCTGGTTAATGGACATGGACACAACATGTTGACCTCTGAATCTCAAAGTCCCCATCTGTAAAATGTGAGTACGTCTGCCCTGTCTATTTTATATGGATTAAGTTGGCCAGCCTAGGGCAAGAACACATGACCTATGGGTCAAAAAGTTACATGTTCCACCTGGTCAAGACCTATGATCCTTCCCTTCAGACTCCACTCACCTGCTAGAGAAGTGGCATTCTTTGCTAATCCTGTCCTTTCATCCTTGACTCCAGCTCCAAACCACAACCTGCTCTCTTCCTCTGTCATGTTATGGTATTAAGTATCCCCCACCCCATAAAGTTTATTTCTTATCTTTTCTCCATCCTTACTCTTCTTGACTTTCACATTTTAACTCTTAATTAACAAGCAAACATATATGCACATGCTCTCTCTCTCTCTCTCTCTTTCTCTCTCTCTCTCTCTCTCTCTCTCACACACACACACACACACACACAGACAAATATTGCTTAAGCTCAGCTTTCCATATGTTGGCTATTCCATTCCACAAACACAGCCCCTACATTCCCAGCCCCAGCCCTGTGTGGTCTTGGGGGATAGGGGCTCATACTTGTCTAGCTTTCTTATCAGCACCATCCACTATCTGTGTCTCAACTGTATTTACATCTTCAGCCTGAAAAAGAAATGGGGAAAGAGGACAAACAAGAATGAGTTTATTCCTTTCTTAGTTCTAGACCATGCAAAAAACACTAGCTACAGGCACTATGACACAAGGACCAGAGACATCCAAGTCAAGGCTCCTCCCACCTCTACATTATTCTCTGAGGTCAGTGGTACTGAGGATAAACTGGTCGGTTCCTCTTTCTGCTGAGACTCATCTTCAGTGGGTTCATTAATATTTTGAGGTTGGTCCTTCTCCTGCAATCAGCAGTTAGGGAAAAGTCAAGAGTGAAGCTGTGCTCCCTCCCTCTGCATTCAGTATCTCTAGCTTCCAGGGCTTCCCAGAGTATTCATATGCCAGGGGGATCCCCTTATCCTAAGAGATTTATGGAGACATCCCTAAAAAGCCTGGTTTATCTGTCTCTCACTTACTCACCATTGGATTGGGTGTAGATGGTTCAAATCCCCTCAGGTCTGTCTTCCTCTAGCCATGGATGGGTAGATGGAGTGGAGGGGGAGACCTATGATGTCATAAGGGCAGCTGTGACTCAGGCACAAGGATGCTCCCAATAGTTGAGCTGCATCCAAGGAAAAGACAAAAGTGCTGTCCATTCTTTTCTGCTGGAAATGGCCAAAGCCCTGAATACAAAAGTAAGACACTAGAATATTGGCCCACTGATGTATAGGTATACAAAAATAACCAGTCATTGATCATATCCCTAATTGGTAAAAGTGAAGATTGATTTAATTGTTAACAGTCCATTTATACTCAGAGAATACTAATAAATTATAACTGTAAAAAAATTAATTTAGGGGTGCCTGACTGGTTCAGTCAGTAGAGCATGTGACTCTTGATCTCAGGGTCATGAGTTCAAGCCCTATGTTGGATGTAGAAGTTATTTAAAGGAAGGAAGGAAGGAAGGAAGGAAGGAAGGAAGGAAGGAAGGAAGGAAAGAGAGAGAGAGAGAGAGAGAGAAAGAAAGAGAGAGAAAGAAAAATAATGTTTTTAATAATGAATTTGATTTATATGTACTGATGAGAAAGTGTATCTAAGATATATTTGTAAGTGAAAAAGTTGGAGATCATTATGATCCCATTCATGTAAGTAAAGTCATCAAGATACATAATTATACATATATAGTAAATGCATATAAAGGGGGAGAAAGGTATATGTACCAAATTGCTACCAATGATTACCTTGGAAGAGTTGAATTGTTGAACCATCCATACAAGGCCCAGGAAACTCCATGAAGCTTCCAGGACCACCTGGGGCCCCCATTGCAGACTGCAATGGTCTCAGGTGCCCTCCTGTCTTCTTCCCTGAGGGACTCAAGGCTACATTTTATGGTGAGGAGTGGCCACTATAGAAGTTCTTAGCTGTGTTCTTAGCTCTGAACCATACAAAAGGCACTTGCCACAAGACCTCCCCACCTTTGCCTGTTCTTGTCCTGTGAAAACCCACCTGGTTAGTGTGAGTCCCTGGTAGCCCCTCAGAGTCACAGCCCCAGGTGTCACTGAGAGTGCATTTCTCATATCTTCCAGAACACTGAGGTAAGCTATATGACTGAGCAGTGGGGAGGAACTGAGAGAATATCAGGTAGGGCTCAAAATGTATCAAACGGATGTGGGTTCTTCTAACCAGACTCCTTCAGGAAGCCTGCCCACAAGCCACTGAGGATGCTTCACCTTCAGATTCCCCAGCTGGCATATGGACATCTCTAGCACTCTGTGCCACTCACCCCATACTCCCTTACCCATGGCTGGCTCCCTGTGTAGGCCTCTGAGGATGACGAGTAGAAGCCTTTGCAGATGGCCAGTGAGCATGCATACAAAGCCAGTTGACTCTGTGGGACTGAGAAAGAACACAATTTGAACATTCAGCACTGCCCCAGGGAAAGCAAACAGGAGGCTATCAGAATTCAGCCTGGCTTTACAGGATTGAGAGAAGACATACAATCTTAAGAATCCTCTCGAGAAGGAATAAGAAGTATGGAGCAGGTATATTTATTTTTGAAGGAGAGAGAGATAGAGCATGAGCAGGGGAGGACTAGAGAGAGAGGGAGACACAGAATCCAAAGCAGGCTGCAGGCTCCAAGCTGTCAGCACAGAGCCTGACACGGGGCTTGAACCCACAAGCCATGAGATCATGACCTGAGCTGAAGTCAGATGCTTAACCAACTGAGCCACCCAGGTACCCCACCCCTGCAAAATTTAAAAGCAACAAGAGCAACATTTTCTCACATATAAGGGAAACTCCTTAAAGGTATCAGTGGATTTCTCAGCAGAACAGGCCATGAGAAAGTGATATATTCAAAGATATGATATATTTAAAGTGCTAAAAGAAAAAAAAAAACCCTGCTAATCAGGAATAAAGCTGTCCTTTAGAAATGAAGACAAGATAAATACTTTCCCACACAAAAGCTGACAGTTCATCTCTCTCACCACAAGACCTGCTTTACAAGTAATGCTGCAAGGAGTTCTTCAAGCTGATATGAAAGGATGCTAATTAATAACAAAAACATATGAAAATATAAAGCACACTGGTAAAGGTAAGTATACAGTCAGATTTAGAATACTGTAATATTGTAATCTGGTGCTGTGCTAATCACTTAATTTTAGTACAAAGGTTAAAGGGCAAAAGTATTAAAAATAACTATAGCTACAACAATTTGTCAATATATACACAATATAAAAAGATGTAAATTATGACACCAAAAACAGAGTTGGGGGAGGAGTAAAAGGGTAGGTTGTATATACAATTGAAGTTGTTATCAACTTAGACTATAAGATGTTTTATGTCAGACTCATGGTAGCCACAAGGCACAAACATACAGTAGATACACAAAAGAAAAAAAAAGGAAATCAAAGCATACCACTATAGGGGCACCTGGCTGACTCAGTCAGTAGAACATGTGACTCTTGATCTTGGGGCTGTAAGTTTGAGCCCCATGTTGGGTGTAGAGATTGCCTAACAAAAAATAAAATCTTAAAAAAAATTTTTTTAAGCATACCACTATGGAAAAACATCAAAGAAAGACAGCAAGAGAAGAAAGGAATAAAAGAACTACAAAAGAGCCAGAAAACAATAAGATGGCATTAGTAAATCTTTACCTATCAGTAAGTACTTTAAGTGTAAATGGATTAAATTCTCCAATCAAAAAGACACAGAGTGGCTAAATGGACAAAACAAACAGAAAAGACCCAGGTAATGCTAGTTAACAAAGACTTAAGTTTCAAGGACACCCATGAGCCTAAAAGTGAAGGGATAGAAAAAGATATTCCATGCAAAAGGAACCAAGAGAGAACAGGGGTACCCACTTAGACAAAATAGACTTACATTATCTGATTTCAAGACTTACTGTCTTGGAAGACTATAAAGTTACAGTAATCAAGACAATGTGGTTTTAGTGTAAGAAGAGACAAACAGATCAATGAAACAGAATGAAGAAGCCAGAAATAGACTCACATTTACACAGTGTATTGATTTTCTTTAATGTATCAAGATAATTCAGTACAGAAAGGAAATGCATTTTCAATGGGGAAAAAAGAAAAAATCTTGACCCCTATCTAATATCATAGACAAAACACACCCACACATGATGTGTCATAGATCTAAACAAAAATTAAAGCTAAAACTATAAAGCTTCTAGAAGAAAAACCATGAGAATTATTTTGTGACCTTGGAGTTGACAAAGATTTCTTAGACAAGACAGAGAAAACATTAAGTACAAAATATTGATAGAATGGACTTCATCCAAATTAAAACCATTTGTTTATCAAAAGACAGCATTTTTAAAGGTCAGCTGGGTGCTCACTTGGGCAACCCATACACTAAAATTGGAACTATGCAAAGAAGATTATCATGGCTCCTGTGCAAGGGTGACATACAAATACATGACATGTACCATATTTTTCAGTATGGAGACCACAGTCATCACACTGTATGGCATATTTGAGAGGTGCCAAGAGAGTAAATCTCTTTGTTTTATTATTATTTATTTTATTTTACTTATTTGATGGGGGAGGGACAGAGAGAGGGTGAGAGAGAATCCCAAGCAGGCTTCACACTGCCAATGTGGAGCCTGATGTGGGGCTCGAACTCACAAACTGTGAGAACATAACCTGAGCCAAAATCAAGAGTCGGATGCTTACCGACTGAGACACCCAGGCGGCCCTCTTTTTTGTTTTTGTTTTTAGATGTTATTTATTTGTTTTGAGAGAAAGAGAAAGAGTGCATGAGTGCAAGTGAGGGAGGGGCAGAGATAGAGGGAGGGAGAGAATCCCAAGCAGGCTCCATGCTGTCAGCGTGGAGCCTGAAGGGGGTGGGGGGTTGATCTCATGACTGTGAGATCATGACCTGAGCCAAAATCAAGAGTCAGACACTTAACTGACTGAGCCACCCAGGTGCCCCTGAGAGTAAATCTTAAAAATTCTCTTAACAAGTTAAAAAACTTCTGTAACTGTGTGGTGACAGATGTTAACTAGATTTACTGTGGTAAGCATTTTACAATATATACAAATATCAGATCATTATGCTGTACACCTAAAACTAATATAATGTTGTATGTCAATTATACCTCAACTTTTTTTTGAAGTCACAGGCTAAAGAAAAGAATTTTCACTGTATATATTATATATACATAGAGACAGAGAGAGAATGTGACAAAGGTCTTTAGTCCAGGATAGAAAAACTTCTGCAACTTAATAATAAAGATAAGCAACCCAATAAAAATGGGCAAAAGACTTAATACTCCATAAAAGAAGATATACAAACAACCACCAAACACATGAAAAGTTTCTCAACATCATTGCTTATTAGGGAAAGTCAAAACTTACGCTACAATGAGATACCACTACTTATCCATTATAATGGCTCAAATGAAAGAATTTTTAAAAACTGAGACCAAATGTTGGCAGAATGGAATGACCAATTTGGAAATTAGTTTGGCTGCCCCTGATAAAATTAAGCATACACGTACACCTGTTCTGTGACTCAGCAATTCCACTCCTTCATATTTATTTACTTGAGGGAAATGAAAATGTATGTTCACAAAAAGACTTGTACAGGAATGCTTGTAGCATTACATTCATAAGAGCCAAATACTGGAGACAAGTCAAATGTCTATAAATAGGAGAATGGATAAATATTTTTTATGAGTATACTCATAAAATACTATTAAACCGTAAAAAGTAAAGAACTAACAATACATGTAGTAACATCGATAAATCTCCAGACATTATGTTGAGGGGGAAAAAAGACAAACACAAAACAGAACATTTTGTATAATTCCATATACGAAGTTTGATAACAGGCAAAACTAATACATAGGGATAGAAATCAGAACCAGGGTTGCCTTTGGGAATTAGGGCAGATTAGAAAGAGGCATGAAGGAATTCTCTGGAGTGATAGAAATGCCCTATATCTTGATAAGGTACAGATTTATGGGATGTATGCATTTGGCAAGACTTATTTAGCTGCACATTTAAAATTTCTTCATTTCACTATACATAAATTATAACCTTGATTTTTTTAAGATAAAGTTGAAATAAAGCCATTTTCAAAAAAAAAATAAGAATTCAGAAAACAAAATTGCTAACAGATTCACATTAAAAGAAATGTTGAAGGAAGATCCCATATGGAAGCCCACATCAGCAGGTAGAATTGAAGGCCCCAGAAGTAGTGAATGTTGGGTAAATAGAAAAGACCATCTTTTTTTTTCTTTAAGCTTTTAATTTTAATTCCAGTATAGTTAACATACAGTGTTGTATTAGTTTCAGGTGTACAATATAATGATTCAACAATTCCGTACATTGCTCAGTGCTCATCACGGTAAGTGTACTCTTTAATCCCTATCACCTATTTCATCCATTCCCCCACCCACTTCCCCTCTGGTAACCATTAGTTTGTTCTCTATAGTTAAGAGTCTGTTTCTTGATTTGTCTCTCTCTCTCTCTTTTTTCCCCCTTTGTTTCTTAAAAAAAATTTTTAATGTTCTATTCATTTTTGAGACAGAGAGAGACAGAGGGTGAGCAGGGGAGGGACAGAGAGAGAACGAGACACAGAATCCAAAGCAGGTTCCAAACTCTGAGCTGTCAGCACAGAGCCCAATGCGGGGCTCGAACTCACAAACTGCAAGGTCATGACCTGAGCCAAAGTCGGACACTTAGCTGACTGAGCTGCCCAGGTGCCCCTGTTTGTTTCTTAAATTCCACATATGAATGAAATCATATGGTATTTGTCTTTCTCTGGCATTTCACTTGGCATTGTACTCTCTAGATCCATCCATGTTGTTGCAAATGGTAAGATTTCATAAGTTTTTTATGGCTGAATAATATTCCTGTGTGTGTGTGTGTGTGTGTGTGTGTATCTTTGTCTATTCATCTGTCCATGGATACTTGGGTTGCTTCCATAATTTGGCTATTGTAAATAACGCTGCAATAAACATAGGGGTGCATATATCCTTTAGAATTAGTGTTTTTGTATCCTTTGGGTAAATACCCAGTAGTGTGATTGCTGGATCATAAGGTATTCTATTTTTAAATTTTCTTGTAATTTTTTTTAATGTTTATTTATGAGAGAGAGATAGTGCAAGAACAGGGGAGGGGCAGAGAGAGAGAGAGAGGGAGAGAGAGACAGAATCCGAAGCAGTCTCCAGGCTCTGAGCTGTCAGCAGAGCCTGATGAGGAGCTAGAACCCACGAACTGTCAGATCATGACCTACACCCAGGTCAGACGCTTAAACGACTGAGCCACCCAAGTGCCCCTATTTTAAAATTTTTGAGGAACCTCCATACTGTTTTCTACAGTGGCTGCATCAGTTTGCATTCCCACCAACAGTGCACGAGGGTTCTTTTTCTCCACCTTCTTGTCAACACTTTTTTTTTTTAATTTTTTTTTTTAACATTTATTTATTTTTGAGACAGACAGAGAGCATGAACGGGGGAGGGGCAGAGAGAGAGGGAGACAACAGAATCGGAAACAGGCTCCAGGCTCTGAGCCATCAGCCCAGAGCCCAACGTGGGGCTCGAACTCACGGACCGCGAGATTGTGACCTGAGCCGAAGTCGGACGCTCAACCGACTGAGCCACCCAGGCGCCCCCTTTTTTTTTTTTTATTAAAATTTTTTTTTTAACAACACTTTTTTTTTTTAATCCATTCTGACAGGTGTGAGGTGATATCTCATTTATTTGCATTTCCCTGATGAGTGATATTGAGCATCTTTTCATGTGTCTTGGCTATCTGGACGTCTAGAAAAGACCATCTTTTTTTTTTAACTTTATTTATTTATTTTGAGAGAGGAGAGAGAGAGTGTGAATGGGGAAGGGGCAGAGAGAGAGGGAGAGAGAGAATCCCAAGCAGTCTCTGTGCTGTCAATGAAATGAGAGATTATGACCTGAGCTAAAATCAAGAGTCAGTGGGAACACCTGGGTGGCTCAGTGGGTTAAGTGTCCAACTCTTGATTTCGGCTCAAGTCATGATCTCATGGTATGTGAGTTCGAGTCCCACATGGGGCTCTGCACTGACAACACAGAGCCTGCTTGAGATTCTCTCTCTCTCCCTCTCTCTCTGCCCCTCCCTGTCTTGTGCTCTCTCTCTCTCTCAAAATAAATAAATAAACATTAAAAAAAAAAAGATTCGGCTTAACTGACTGAGCCACCCAGGTGCCCCATAGAAAAGACCATCTTTTAAAATTTCTTTAAAATACCATGGAGTCTGGTGCTGGCAAGATGGAATAAGGGCATTACAGCTAATCTTTCCCAATGATGACAACTAAAAACTATGGCTAGAATACCAAAAGCAACTGGAGGGGCACTGGGATGGCTTAGTTGGTTGAGCACCCAACTCTTGATTTCATCCCAGGGTCATGAGATTGAGCCCTGCTTAAGATTCTCTCTCTCTCCCTCTCCCTGTGCCCCACTCACATGCCCTCTCTCTAAAATGAATGTTTTTAAAAAGTTGGGGAGATGGGGCACCTGGGTGGCTCAATCGGTTAAGCGTCCGACTTCAGCTCAGGTCACGGTCTCACGGTCCGTGAGTTCGAGCCCCACATCGGGCTCTGGGCTGATGGCTCAGAGCCTGGAGCCTGCTTCCAATTCTGTGTCTCCCTCTCTTTCTGCCCCTCCCCCGTTCATGCTCTGTCTCTCTCTGTCTCAAAAATAAAAACGTTAAAAAAATAAAAAAAAAAGTTGGGGAGAAAGCAACTGGACTCTGAAAAGTGGACAATAGCAGGTAGATTGGGGAAGAAAGACAAAATTTGAACTGTCAATTTGTTTCCACATCAGAGCTGAAGGTGTCTCAAAACACAGAATTGCACTAGTGTGGGTGGCAAATGATCCAAGAGAAAGCCCCTCTTTTTTACCAGACGGTCAAAAAAAGTCACCTCCTCAAGCCAAAGATTATGGACAGCATCCCTTCCCCCACCCCACCCCCCATTTTCCTGTTTTTGTTTTCTCCCACGGCTCTGCCCCATGGCAAAGTCATAGAGCTGTCACAGTGGTAGCACCATGAGCTTCTGAAAAATCATCTCCTTGGCTAGAGGAAACATCCAGGATACAATCCAGAATTACTCAATTTATAAAGATCTAGGAAAATCTGATTAATTCTTAAGGAAAAAGACAAGTATCAAGTATCAGACGACAACGTTTACAAGTTTAATGTTTACAAGTATCAGACGACAACGTTTTAAACAGTTGTAACTATCTTCCATGATGGTAAAGGTGAACTATGAACAAAAACATAGTTCTCAGAAGAGACATAAAAACTAAGATAAAACAAAAGAGGGATGCCTGGCTGGGTCAATCGGTAGAGCATGCAACTCTTGATCTCAGGATCATGAGTTTGAGCCCACCATTAGGTGCAGAGATTACTAGAAAACAGACAAACAAGGGTCGCCTGGGTGGTTCAGTTGGTTAAGTGTCCCAACTCTTGATTTCGTTTCAGGTCATGATCTCATGGTTCTTGAGTTCGAGCCCCACATCAGGATCTGTGCTGACTGTGCGGAGCCTGCTTGGGATTCTCTCTCCCCTGTCTCTGCTCCTCCCCAACTTGTGCTTTCTCTCTCTCAAAATAAATAAACTTAAAAAAATTAAAACAAAACAAAAAACTTAAAGAGGAACCAAGTGGAAATTTTATAACTGTAAAATACAATATCTGAAATAACTCACTGGCAGGCTCATTAGCAGAATGCAGATGACAGAGAAATCAGTGAGCTTGAATAGAGAGCAACAGGAATGAAATAATCCAGAGAGAAATAATATTGTGAAAACAATTAAAAGAGCCTCAGCAATCTGTGGGACAATATTAAAAGGTCTAACACTTATGTTATTAGAGTCCCAGAAGTAAAGAAGTTGATGTAGAAAAAACTTTTGAAGCAAGGCTAAGAACTGCCCAAATTTGTGAAAGGCATAAATTTACAAATTCAAGAATCTCAGCAAACACCAAAGGGGATGTACTCAATCAACAACAAAAAAAGCAAACAACCTAATTAAAAAATGGGCAAAGGACTTGGATAAGCATTTATCCAAAGAAAATATCTGAGTGGCCAAGAAGTGCATGAAAAGATCCTCAACATGATGAATCTTTAGGGAAATGCAAGTCAAAAGTGAAAGGTGATACCACCTCACACTCATTAGGATGGCTCTATCAAAAAACAAAACAAAAAAACCCAAGTGTTGGCAAGGATGGGGAGAAATTGGAACCTTTGTGCACTGTTGGTGGGAATGTAAAATGGTAGCCATTGTAGAGAACTGTATGGAGGCTCCTCAAGAAATTAACCATAAAATTCCCATATGTCGCAGCAATTCCACTTCTAGGCATACACCCCTCCAAAAAAACCGAAAGCAGAGTCTTGGAGAAATATTTGTACAATTGTGTTCAGAGCATCATCATTCACAATAGCTAGAACATGGAAGCAATCCATTTGGTGGATGAATGGATAAACAAAATGTGGCATATACGTATAATGGAATATTATTCAGTCTTTAAGAGAAAGGAAATTCTGACACCTGCTACAGCATGAATGAACCTTGAGGACATTATCTGAAGTGAAATACATCAGAAATGCATTAGTCGCAAAAAGACTAATAGCGTATAATTCCACTTATAGGAGCTAGTTGTAGTCAAAATCGTAAGTAAAATGGTGGTTGCTAGGGGCTCGTGAGAAGGTGGCCTGTGTGTGTGTTGGGGGGGGGGTATTATTTAATAGGTATAGAGTTTCAGATTTGTAAGCTTTTGGCAGGTGGACAGTGGCGGCAGCTGCACAATGTGTAGGTACCTAATACCACTGAATTGTATGCTTAAAAATGGTAAATTAAAAATTAAATTAAAAGTAAAGGTAAATTAAAAAGTAAAGGTAAATTAAAAAGTAAAGGTAAATTAAAAGTGGTAAATTTTGTTGTGTATTTTAACACAATAAAAAAGAAAAAGATGTATTCAAGAAAACCATGCCTTGGGGCGCCTGGGTAGCTCAGTCGGTTGAGCATCCGACTTCGGCTCAGGTCATGATCTCGCAGTTTGTGGGTTCGAGCCCCACATTGGGCTCTGCTGACAGCTCAGAGCCTGGAGCCTGTTTAGGATTCTGTGTCTCCCTCTCTCTCTGCCCCTCCCCCGCTCGCGCTCTGTCTCCATCTCAAAAATAAATAAACATTTTAAAAAAAAGAAAGAAAACCATGCCCACACATGTAATTAAACTGCTGAATATCAAATCTCAAGAAAAATCATAAAAGCAGTCAGAAGAAAAATGATGCATTACTTAGTGGGGAGCAAGGATTCAAAGGCTGTGGATTTCCCCTAGTAGGAGCACGCCCATAGGAAAGGGGTTAGTATATTAAGGTATACTTCAGTGTTGCTTTGCAGTGTCTTTCAGGAGGTATGTTTATGCCATCATTGAGCTGAATTGGAGGAGAGACACATGAAATGAATTCTATCGACGTCTTCTGACCTCGAACAGGATTTTTGGGGGTTTGATTTGAACCTGACCCCGCTGGCCTCAGAAGAATGAGAGCAGGCAGGAGCAGGTCTGAGGGTGAGGCCTCAAGAGCATGGGAGCAGGAGAGAAGCCTGTGGCTTCCTGAGGGGACCACACTATTCCTAAGTCTGACACTTGTCCCCAGGCAATAAGCAGTGTAGCGTGTCACTCCCACCCCAGGGGCAGTCTGTCCCCTCCAGGTTCTTGACCTGGCCCTGGCAGGAATGGCGGGGGTGGGGGGCAGGTCACCCTGACACCCTGACTTGTAGGCCTAGTGGTCTTGTCAGTTCTCAGACTCCACAGCCAGCCCCAACACATAATTGGACAGCCATGGCTTCCTGGCTGAGAGGTCAGCTTCTGACACCTACCAGCCCAGAGCAGTGGGTAGAGACCTGGCCTAATAAGGTCACAGAGGATACTTAGGGACCAGGGGCTTTCTGAGGTCTCCATCCCCAAGTTCCATGGAAAAGGATAAAAAGCTCTCTGCCATCAGAGGGGCAGAATGGAGACTGTGGGAGCCCTGTCCCTCCCTGGCCTTTTCCAAGCCACAGTGCCACCATCACCCGCTGTCCCCGCCCAAGAAGCTGCAAGAGACAAGGCCCAAAAGAGGAGGCTTTTAATACAAAGAGGGCAGGGCCTGGCCTGGGAAGGACTTAAATAAAGTGGAGAGGAGTCAGGAGCCGGCAGTGGGGGGCCTGGGGGCCCTGCGGAGGGGGATGATGCAGACGGAGTTCCGAGCCTCTTTGATGCGCCACCAGCGGCCAAGCCTGCAGAAGACAAAACGAAAGGAGCAGCTGAGGCCAGGCCCAGCCCCCACCACCCCCAGTCCCACCAGGTAGCCCAGCCTCACCACCCTCACCCCTCCAAGGATGCCTCATACCTGTGCTCCTGCCCCACCCCAGCCACCAGGAAATCCCCAGAGGTGGAGAACTTGAGGCTATTGATGAAGCCCACCTGAGAAGAGGGAGAGACATGGGAAGATGTGAGAACAGATTCCCCCAACACCACAGCCCCAGCCTCACAGCCAAGGGCTTGGCCTCAGCAGGCCAGGTTAAATCCCTGCTCTGCCTCCTGCACCCAGACCAGCCCTTGACCTGTCAGGGCCTCAGCCTCCATACCTGTGAGGTGGATGATAACAGAGCAGCAGCCGCACAGTGATATTTGTGAGGATTTAAGGAGACAGTGTATGCCAAGTACGTCGGGTGTCAGGGGTAGCCCAGGGCTTAGCTCCTGGCTGTGGGATCCTAGAGACCCCATGACCATCACCAAGCCCTTCACTGTCACCAGATGTCGCTGACCATCCTGCCACTGTCCCTTAGGGTGCCACACGTTCACAAGCCCTAGACTGGTGTCAATCTGGCACCAGCCTCACAGAACCCATCACAGCACCAGGCCCTCCATGGCTCTGCACACAATGTTCCCTGCCTTGTCCCTGCCTTGTTCCCCTGCACCCAGGACAAGGTAGGGAGTAGAAAAGGGGAAAGGGGAGGAAGGGAAGAGGAAGAGGAAAAAAAGGAGGGAGGGTTCCTGTCAGGTCCTATGCTAGGAGCTGGGACTATAAAAAAGAGAAGTCATAGCTGGCCCTGACCTGAGGAGCCTCCATTCTGGTAGGAAAATACAGTAAGGGTCTAATTCCAGGGGCCACGAGCTCCTGGGCCTCGGGACTGTGGCAAAGACAGGCTGGGCACTAGAGCCCCACTCACCAAGGGAATGTCACAGAGAGGGTCAAGCCGTCGGAAGCCCTCCCCACACTGCCAGAGCCGCACGCGAGAGCTGTGGGAGCCTGTGGGAGACAGGGAGACAGTGGGCACCCCCACGCCAGCCCACCCTGCAACCCCCTCCTCCCTGCCTCAAAGAGCACCCACCTGTAGCCACAAGGTCCGTGTTGAGAAGGGCTGCCACCGATGACACCCAGAAGGGCTGCTCCAGGCCTGGCTCCCCCCGCAGCCCATGGGCCTCACGCTGCAGGGCAAGTGGCCGCTTCTTAGAGAGGCCCCACAAGGCCACAGAGCTGCGAACGGAGAATATGATCATGAGGGGCTGGGGTAGGGCAGAAAGGCCACTCAGCGGAAAGGAATCACACCAGCCGCACAGGGGGATTCCAGGAGGCAAGTCCAGGAGCAGTGGCAGTGGCATGAGACATCCAAAAGGCAGTTCTTACCCATCATCTGCACCCGACACCATGTGCTCCTCATTGATGAGCTGGATGCTGTCGATGGAGCCCCTGACAAAAGGAGCAGTAAGGGGCATGGCCCCTCTCCCCAACACCCTTCCCAACCCGGCCCAGCGGATCGCCTTACTGGTGGCCATAGAAGACAAGCTGGGACTCCTCCGGGATCTTCCACACGCGCACCGTCCCGTCTCGGCCCCCGGCCGTCACGCAGCACTCCCTGCTCAGGGCATCCAGCGCGGCCACGGCGTCCTGGTGCCCAAAGCTGGAGGGGGGCAGAGGCAGGATGGGTCACACATGAACAAGCACACACATCCGCACACCCTCTCCCCGCACACACTCACAGTGTCTCCACATAGGAGTTCTCCGCCACATTCCACACCTTCACAGAGCGGTCGTGGGACGTGCTGTAGAGCTGGTGGGTGCCTCTGCGGAAGGCCAGCCCCTAAGGGTACACAGAGAACAGGTGAAAGGGGACCTGGACTACGACAGGCGAGACGGGTCAGGCCCAGGGAGGACTTCCCGAAAAGCAGGTCACAAAGCACAGGAGTCAGGGCACACTCCCTAGCCATCAAGCAGCTGCAGACTTCTCAGAGGGCTCCCTGCTTCTTAGGCAAGCCCACTCAGCCTCTCCCAGCTCTTCCCTATCCCTTCACCCCTTTATGTCCTTTACAGTGCCACCGACTGCACAGAAGTACAGGTTCTGTGACCTCAAGGACCCCCTGCCTCATTCACCCCATCACCCAAGCACCGCCAAACATCCATAGTTCCTACCGACACAGCGTCCCGGTGTCCCGTGAAAGTGTACAGGTGCCGGCAGCTCTGGGCCTCCCAAATGAAAATGAGCTTGCTGCGGTCACCCGAAGCCTGTGGAGATGATGACAATGGCCCCAGGCACCCGATGTGTGCCCGGGCCTCTCACCCACTCCCAGGGCCAACCCTGCCTTACAAGGTACTTGCCGTCAGAGGAGATGGCCATGCAGAGGATGTGGCTGCCGTGGCCGGGGGGCTGCCCCTCCACACCCTTCTTGGCTCGTGGGATCACATGAAGCTTCCGTCTGCTCTCAACACTCCCTAACACCAGGAAAGAGAGAGGCTACTGTGACGGAGGAGAGGACTGGCTGGCAACCCCCTCAAGGGCAGTATGGGGCTGTGGAAAAGGTCGTGGCCTCAGGGCCAAAGATCTGGCTCAGCCACTGTGAGACCCTGCACAAGTCCCCTCAATTTCCTCATCTGTTAAATGGTGACAATAATGCCAAAAAGCAGCCACAAAGCCCCAAAGAAAAGGACAGGATGGAGCTTTGGGACCAAGGGTGCGCGTTCTTCTGGTTTCTCCTGAGGAAAGTACTCCGCTGTCAAAGGGGAGACCCAGGAGGACCAGGAATGCAATCCCAAGACTGCACAGGGCCTCAGGTACCCTCCAGCTGCCCACCTGCAGCATCACTCCTCATTCAATCATTATCCTGCCTCATCATCCCCAGTGACAGCAACACAGAGTCACTAGCGCCACTCCTGGGCAGAAGCATCCATTGTCATCCAGAAAACACTTCGTTGTTTTTTTTTTAATGTTTATTCATTTTTGGGAGACCAAGAGACAGACTGGGGGAGGGGCAGAGAAAGAGGGAAACACAGAATCTGAAGTAGGCTCCAGGCTCCAAGCTGTCAGCACAGAGTCCGACGCAGTTCTCGAACCCAGGAAGCACGGGATCACGACCTGGGCCGAAGTTGGATGCTCAACCGACTGAGCCACCCAGGCGCCCACAGAAAACACTTCTTCAGGAGCAAACTTCCTCCAGAAGCTTTCCCCATGAGGCCTCGGTCTGCCCTGATTACTCCCTCCTCTGCAGACTAGCCCTCCCCAAAGACCCCTGGTGAGGCTGCACCCCCACCCAGCTGCTCACTCACACTTGATAATGGTGCAGTCTTTGGCAGCAGAGAAGATGGCTGAGTCGTCGGGGGTGATGACCACGCATGTGATGGAGAGCTGGTGCCCCCGCAAGACTTGGATGTCAGCCGGGGCTGGGGCCTGAATCTGGTGGGCAGGGCTGGGTCACTGCGACAGGGGGCAGGAAGGCCCCGACACACACACACAGACACACACACACAGACACACACACACACACACACACACACACACACACACACACACACACACGCCATCCTTTCCCACCACCCTGACCAGAAGGCAAAGTGGACACAGAACTGCAAGGATCAGACCCTTATCTGGTCCGTCCTGTCTGCCTTAGTGCTCACCATGTTCCAGAGCAAAGAAAGACCCCCACAGCCTGAGTCCCCAGGCTTACTTACACCAAAGTGCCTTGCCCACTCACCTCCTTTGCCACCGACTTCTGCAGCCTGCCTCTCTGCTCGAGCTGCACAGAGAGGAAAGGGTGAGCTCCCAGGAGCAGGGCCAGCCCCACCCTTCTCTCCTACCACCTTCCCTCTACACTCACCACGTCCTCCTTCAGGCGCCCTGCCACCTGGTCCTCCTCAAATGCCTGGGCCTCAGCCTTCTCCTCCTCTGTGCAAGGACAAACCAGACCAAGTAAACCGAGGCCGAGACTCCACTTCTCCCTTCCCATCCCCACCACCACCACCTCCATCCTGGGCCCCAAACACTCAAGCTGTGTCCCATGGAAAGTTTAGGATGCCTTGGGCAAAGGAGGGGTCTCCTCCTGCCTACCCCCTGCCTTTACTTAGAGATAAAGTAAGCTGAAGGTCTGGCCCAGCCCAGGAGGTCCGTTACTCTCCTAGCCATTCTCCCCCAGGGCCACTGGCACCAGGAGCTCTGACAGCCCACCAGGTACCTGCATCAGTCACCCATCAGGTACAGCAGGCAGCCTTAAGCACAGACCCTGAACTCACAGGCCCAGTGCATGGGCTCACCTTGTTGCCTGAGCTGCTCCAAGTAGAGTTTGGCCAAGCGCAGCTTCTTTTCCTGGGCTGTCTCCTCCAGCTCCTCCTCCTCTTCCTCCTCAGTCCTCCTGGGAGCTAGGCTGGGGGTGGGGAGGGGCTGGCTCTGAGGGGGCTCACCCCGCTTCTCTAGCCTCTAGGACCATGCCTCGTCGCTGCTTCCCGACACTCAACCGCCCCCATCCCTGCCAGCCCTCATGGCCAACGATTACACATGTAGAAAACCAAAACAGGTGGCTTACCAAATTGAAAGGACCTACCCAGTGCCCGACATAAGGGTGAAAAGAGACCCCAAACCCAAGAAGATCACTGTGAAGTTTCTCAATTCTAGAGGGAAAGAGAAGGTTCTACAGGCTGCTGACAAAAGGTTACATACAAAGGGTCAGGAATCAAAAGGCTTCAGAAGTCTCAACAACAACACTGAAAGCAGGCAGGCAAAGGAGTCTCACACACAAAATTCTGAAGGAAAATGTGAACTCCTGGAAGGCCATGCCAGTTACTATCAGATATACAAGGTGCCACAAGATTGGTCTTTTCTACACTTCATTTAAGGATGGGGATGTGCTCCCCAAACAAGAGGATAAACTAAGAATGAGAAAGGCATGGGAGACAGGGAATAGGAGATCCAACATGAAAAGCAGAAAAGGTAAATCCCAGAACCACCCCCAGACAGGGGAGCAGCCAGCCCAGGTCTGAAAAAAGGACCCAAGAGGCAGACACGCTGGGATGTCATTGCCTCATCCTCACCTTGGATGCCACCTCACTATGGATGCCATAGCACCATCCTCTACCTTGAGGACAGGATTCCAGGTGAAGCTTAACTGGTCTTGGCTTGACCTTGTGCTGAAGTTTCTGCTTTCCCTTCCACGCCCCACTCCCTACCACAGCTGAGGGCACTCTCTTTACTCAAGACAAGTCCTACTTTGACTTGCTCCTGGGAGCTAGAGGTAGGTCACAGGAACCGTCCCTTCTGATCACATGCCTAAAGATACCTAGTCCCTGTCAAATGCCCCAGTTGTTCCCCAGGACTCATTCACGACCCTGCCCACAACTTTCCCAGAAAGGACCTTGGAAACTCTCAAGGAAGCTGAAGCTAAATCAGGTCACAGAGACCATTTAGTACTCAGTGCTCAGCAAGACTTCAGCCAACAGGGTTGGTGGCTGCCCTGCTAACCAGCCAACGTTAGAACTTGCACTCCATTTACCCAAACTAATCGGTCTATTGTTTAGGGGTTCACACATAGGAGACAGAACTCTGAAGGAAAGCAAAGGAAATATACATTGTATTGTATAATTCCACTCATTTGATGTTCTGGAAAAAGCAAAATCCAGGGACAGTAGTTAGCAGGGACTGGAGGCAGGGCAGTAACTGACCGCAAAGGAGTGGCGGGGAGTTCTGGAGTGTGATGAAACCCTTCTATACCTTCACAGTGGTGGTCGTTATACAACTACATGTGTTTAACTCACAAACTGTACGCTAAAAAAGGTGAATATTACTATATGTAAATTGTATCTGAATGAAAAAAATGAAGAAGAGAAGGAGAAGGAGGGGAGGGAGGAAGAAGGGGAGACCAAAGAAATGATTAACTCAAGTCAGGAATGCAGTTGGGGCTTCCAAGTTTCCGCAAATGGTCTAGTTCCTAACCTAAGGGGTGGGCGCACAGAGGTTCATCATTTCACCACTGCTCCCTATAGTACAAAACGCGTTTCATGAACTCTGCTGTATCTCATACATTCACAACACATTCTTTAAACGTTAAAAGTATTTGGCACAGGGCCAGACACACACCTGCCCAGAGTAACCTTGAGAGAAAATATATATCTCTGTGAGCAGGTTAAGGCCAACATGTACTCAGTTGTTTTTTGTTTTTTTTTTTTAATTTATTTATTTTTGGGATAGAGAGAGACAGAGCATGAACAGGGGAGGGTCAGAGAGAGGGAGACACAGAATCGGAAACAGGCTCCAGGCTCCGAGCCATCAGCCCAGAGCCTGACGCAGGGCTCGAACTCACGGACCGCGAGATTGTGACCTGGCTGAAGTCGGACGCTTAACCGACTGCGCCACCCAGGCGCCCCTGTACTCAGTTTTAGAAGCTGAATTTCTAAGGCCAACTCTAGGATCCATCCCCTGATATGACAGACTCCATTCCACAGGCTCAGGACTTGACACTTTGCTAGCGTCCTCTGAAACCCTGCATCATGCCCCACCCCTGTCACCCGCAGAATGAGGGAGGTATTAAAAGCCCTCCACAATCTGGATGCAGCCAACACCTACCTTTCCATCCTCTCCATCTCCCAGTCTGGCAGTTTTACATACAAATTTGACAATTTACATACATAGACTTTTCTCTGATCCCTGAGTGTCCTCCCTACCTCTACATGAGGGACTCCTCTTCATCTCTCCAGGCCCTATTTAAATGTTCCCTCACCTGTCTCCAGAACACAGAGCTGTAGAATACACATCCTATTACAACACGTTTTGTCTTCACCTGCCTGCTGATCTCTATTCTCAACAGTAAAGCCAGTACCTGGCGTATGTTGAGAGTCAGCGGGGAGAGCAGCAATTGTAAAATTGTGGGAAAGCAGATGAAGAACTAGCAAGCATTTCTTGCATTCCACTTCCCTTACCAGCCAGTCCAGCCTGTGCTCAGGTCCCTGCCAATGAGGGAACTCTCACTGGTCTCGCATTGGGACCCTGCAGGGAAGGAGATGAGACTTCTCAATCTCCTCAAGATGAGACCTACTCATCAGGGTTAGAACTGGAGGAAAGAGCCAAGATCTAAGAGCCAAAAAGGCGGGAAACCTGGGTTCTAGGCCCAGCTCTGCCCACACTCACTGAATCTTCCATACACCATGGGCCTCAGTGTCCCCTTCCCCCAATGGAAGAGAGCTCACCTCTCACTCTCGGAGTCGCTGGAGATCTCCTCATTCATCTTGCCGCCTCCCTTGGACTTGCCCTTCTCCCCGGCAGAATCCGCCTGAGAATTAAATAATCCTTTCGTTGGTCAAGGGTCCCAACCACCCCGGCACTGTGCAAGAGCCCTTTCCGATCCCTCGAGAGCCGCGGGACTAGGAAAGGCGGTGGCCCCCCGGCTCAAGTGCAAGGCCTTCCAGGATTTGGCCCGCGGAGAGAGGGACGAAGCTGACTCCAGCTGGAATCCCGAAAAAAGGGCCACGGAGGGGCCGGGGGCCAGGATGTCCGTAGGAGATGACGGTGGTCCCAGTAACGGGACTGACTCTGGCCTGCAGAAGAGCCAGACTCACCTTCCGCCGCCGCTTGCCGGCCCCTGCACCGGCCCCGGCCCCCGAGGCCGACCTTCCGCGTTTTCGAGCCGCCGCTGCCGCCGACATGCTGCCCACCTTGCGTGTAAGGACCGCCACGGAGAACTCACGTGGCTGCTAAACCCAGGCGGTCTGGCAAGACTCCGGGCCCGGATAGGCTCCCATTGCCCGGTGGGCCCCGCCTCCCACAGCTCCATTGGGTCCTTCTGTAAACTCTGCCACGCCCCCCAAGCGTCCATAGGGTAAACGCTTGTGGCCACGCCTCCAACAGTTCCTACAGGCTCCCGCGCCAGTCTCCAGTAGATAGCAAGCCTCTCCGGGCGCTTCCGGCACAAGGCAGTGGCGCGTGCGCCCTGCTTCAAGCTGACGTCCAAGGGCGGGTCGGAAGAGACTGGCTTTCTCTGTGTTTGCGGCCCTTGAACGCTGGGAGGTGTCAGAGATGCAGGGTTTCACGTCTCGGAACGTGACTCCTCCCCGTCGGGGGCGGGGGCAAGAACGAACCAGCCTGGCACTAGATAACCCCGGGGAATCTAGGCAGCCTCGAGAAGAGGTAGGCAGTGCCTGCACCAGGGTCCAAGGTCATTGGCAACCGGCGGACTTGTACTGCGCACTTCTGGCCAGACAAGCGGCGCTCAGGATGCGTCAGTCCCTTAGGCCTTGGCTGTATCCCTATCAAGTGTCCTTGGGTCCGTGGGACAGGCTGCCGGCCTCCTCCTGCCCAGCCTCTGACTCACTTGACTGGTGGCCAGATAGCTAGAAAACCACACCCCCCCACTCCTGTGTTGCCCCTGCCCCCACCCTCTGGCGATTGTAGGGAAATCACTCTCCAAGTCACACCTAAGGTTACAGAGGGTTGCTAGACAAGGTCCTAGAACTGGAACTGCTGTGGGGGTCCTGATAGTAGACCTAGTGGCCGCCACTAGGCCACCACTAGCCGCCAGGTCACGGCTTCTTTCTCCTAGGTGAGTGCCCTATGATCCAGCCCACAGCCCTCCGCAGGGCAGGGCAGGGATGGGTGGGACTGGCCCTTGCCCTCTGGCAGTTCAAGGCCACTGATCTCACACCCTGACTGGCACCCCAGAACTTTTGAACCCCTTGGGAATGAATGGTTTCTGGGCCCCTGGGTCGCACGTTCTGGAGGGACACATCTGGCCCCAGGAGTGTGGCCCCGGGGAGCTACTACTGCCCACTGTCCTCCATAGTTGGGTGACTCAGCCTAGCAACCATGTCAGGCCCATCTGAGTCAGCTGAGACAGGGGAGGAGCAAGCAGTACCCAGGGAGTGCTCTGAAGGGAGGAGGAGCCCAGAAGCAAGAGGAAGGAGATTTCCTTTCACTTTCCCTCCCTCATCAGGACATACTGGATTGCTAGAGGATAGGGAACCACTCTTCCTTGACCCCGGGCAGACTGTACAGGGTCCTGGCCTGGCCCCTCTGAATGGGAAAAGGGAAAGGTGACTGGTACAGAGAGCTGGTTTTGGTCTGAGTCTGGGAATGGGGAAATGGAAGCAGGGGGAGACAGTGGCTTGAGGGTGGGGGGTTGGGGGCAGAACACCAAAGGGCAAACCCAAAGTGGGGCAAGCTGGTGCTGTGCCAGCCAGGTGGAATGCAGAGTCCATGAAGCCCTGAGGGACCCCTCTGTGCCCCAGAAGAGCCATGGCTCCAAAGCACAAGCCCCCGGTGCAACATGCGGGTCCTGAAAAAAAGAAGGGGCGTCAGGGGGCAGAGGAGGAGGACAGCTTCCGCTCCACTGCCAAGGCTCTCAGAGCTGCACCCACAGAGAAGCACATAGTCCGAGTGGATCCAGCATGCCCACTCAGCCACAGTCCCAGGACTCAGGTAAGCTGTAGGCCCCATCCAGTCTTGGAGCCTACTCCTTCCTAGGTATAAATACACTCAGACCTACTCTGCTTCCCACTGGGGCTTGGTTCTGGCCTGATAGGTCAAGGTCCCAAGTAAGCTATGTTCCCTCAGGACCCCAAAGGTCATGTAGGGTTATATACCATCAGATCCAGGCAGGTCATGTCTGTTCTGCAGACCCCAGAGCAGACCCCTGAGCTTCTTAGGCCTCTCCCTGCCACACTTAAGGCAGGGCTGTGACCCCTCAGTCTTCCCAGGGCTCACTATGTCCCCTAAAGCAGCCCCACAGAGCCATGTCCCCTGAGATCCCTTGCATGGCAGGGTCATGTTCCTGTCAACCCCCCAGGGCAGAACCAATGTCTCTCTCTGATTCCCTGACACAGGGCACAGCCATGTCCTCCCAGAACTCCCCCCAACTGCCTGGGTTGAGTCATGTCCCCTCAGTCTGTGTCCCCCAGGGCAGAACCGTGACCTCCTCAAGCCTTCCCTGACAGGGCCTCCTCCGATGCCCCAGTGCAGCATGACTCCTTCCCCATCAGACCCCTGTCATTGTGCAGCTGGGTACCTTGTCTCATTCAAGGGCAGCCCAAGCCAGCCTGCCTTCCCTATGCCCCCTCTGGCCCCAGGTGCATGAAGACTACGCCTGCACCCTGAACCAGACCAACATCGGGAGCAACAACAACAAATTCTACATCATCCAGCTGCTGGAAGATGGTGACCGCTTCGCCTGCTGGAACCGCTGGGGTCGTGTGGTGAGTGCCACCTTCCCACCCTGTGCCCACCTCCTCCCCACCTCTCCCTTTACAATACATGCCCCCTACTCCCCCAGGGTCCCCACAACTTACTCAGCTGCTGACCACACCCCCTCCCCACTTCTGACTACCCAGGGGCTCTTGGCACAGCAGAGGGCAACTAATGTCCACAGTGGGTACTGTCGCAGGCACACCCCTGAAGGTTGTTGGTTGCAGGGAGAAGTGGGCCAGTCAAAGCTCAGCTATTTCGTGTTACTGGAGGATGCAAAAAAGGACTTTGAGAAGAAGTTTCGGGACAAGACCAAGAACAGCTGGGTGGATCGGGACCATTTTGTGGCCCACCCGGGCAAGTACATGCTTATTGAAGTACGGGGAGAGGACGAGGCCCAGGAAGCCATGGTGAAGGTGAAGTGGCCAGGGAGGGTGGTGGGCCTTGCGTTGAGGGAGGGGACTAGATGGAGAGACCCAGCCAGTTGTGTTCTGCCACTGTCCAGCTTTGTGGCCTCAGGCATAGACCTCTCTTCTCCGGTCTCAACCTGGCCAGTCTCTGTTTAATGCCAGGTTCTTCTCTGGCTGTGCCCAGCTACTCCTGCTCATTTGTGCCCTCTACCTCTAGATGGTTGGAGGCCCAGTAAGGACCATGGTTCAGCAGGTGCGGCCCTGCTCCCTGGACGCAGCTACACAGAAGCTCATCACCAACATCTTCAGCAAAGACATGTTCAAGAATGCCATGACCCTCATGAACCTGGGTGAGGGGAGAGAGGGTTGCAGGGGCCTGGGGGCTGCAAGGCCATGGGACTGAGTCTCCCTGACTTTCCCCACCTCCTAGATGTGAAGAAGATGCCCCTAGGGAAGTTGAGCAAGCAGCAAATTGCACAGGGCTTCGAGGCTCTGGAGGCACTGGAGGCGGCCCTCAAAGACCCTACGGATGGTGGCCTCAGCCTGGAGAAGCTATCCTCCCACTTCTACACTGTCATTCCCCACAACTTTGGCCGCAATCGGCCCCCATCTATCAACTCCCTTGAGCTTCTGCAGGCCAAAAAGGACATGCTGCTGGTGAGGGTTGGCAAGTGGGTGGGCAGTGGGGCAGACAGAGAGACTGGGCAAGGGAGATGGAGGACAGATGGCCAAGAAGGCCCAGATAGGTGGACTGAATGGGTAGGTTGAAGGACAGGGGAGGGGAAGGCCAGGCAGATAGATGGTATGGGGGTGCACAGGTGGGGTGACCATGGTCCCAGTCATGTGGGAGGGAGGAGGCTGGGAGTCAAGTGGACAGACAAGCTGCCAGTGCCCATCACTTTAGGTGCTGGCAGACATCGAGCTGGCTCAGACCCTGCAGGCAGCCCCTGAAGAGGAGAAGGTGAAGGAGGTGCCACACCCACTGGACCGAGACTACCAGCTCCTTAAGTGCCAGCTCCAGCTGCTCGACTCCGAGGCACCCGAGTACAAGGTGGGCCAGGTCCCACAGAGGAGCCTGGCTAATAGCAAGCACTGTCCCTCTACCCATCTGCCCTCCTGGTGTGCAGAGGAATCCCTTGGCCTTGGCCTTGGCCTTGGCCTTCTCTCCCTGTGTCTGAAGGGCCCAAAGAGAGTTCTGGGACTGGGGCACCAGTGGAGGTTTGTCCACACATCTGTCAGCCTCGGCATCCAGCATCTGCTTTCCTTGCAGGTAATATATACCTACTTAGAACAGACTGGCAACACCTACAGGTGCCCTGTTCTTCAACATGTTTGGAAAGTAAACCGAGAAGGGGAGGTAAGAGAGATTCCTCCCAACCCACTCCCCTATCACTATCTGACTCTGAAGGAGATGACCTTAGTTTATGTGCCCATTAGTGAGTCAGCTTAACAACTTGTCAGTTTCCCTCAGACCCAGGTCTTGTGCATGTGTACATGAGTGGATGTGATTGGCCAGAGGGGCCTTTGGCCTTGGTGGTGCTCTCTGAGCATCAGGGAGAAGCACCTGAGCTTGGATAGCATGACCTTTCCTGTTCCCACCTCCTTCCCCCCAGGGAGATAGGTTCCAGGCCCACGCCAAGCTGGGTAATCGGAGGCTGCTGTGGCATGGCACCAATGTGGCTGTGGTGGCCGCCATCCTCACCAGTGGGCTTCGCATCATGCCACATTCTGGTGGCCGCGTTGGCAAGGGCATCTACTTCGCCTCAGAGAATAGCAAGGCAGCGGGCTATGGTGAGATACCCCCGGGGGCCACCTGGGCAGATGCAGGACACCAGGGAGGACCAGGCCCAGTGCTCGCCCAAAAGAGGAAACCTTGAATAGCTACTGACGAGAGTGCTCAGCGGGGCATCCTGAGTCCTATGGGGACTCCGTGGAGGGGCCAGTGGTCACAGACAGGTCAGACAGCCCCAGGCAGCATCTCTTCCTGGAGCAGGTGATGCAGATAGGATGAGCGTGCCAGCCAGATGTGGAGGGGAGTGCAGTGAAAGAGGAGGTTTGGAGGTAAAGAAACTAGGAAGTGGCACACAGGCTGGGAGGCTACGCACACCATGTCAGGACCTCCAAGCACAGCCTGATGATAAGGATCCAAGCAAATGCCTTGTGTGGGCGGGAGGGCTGGGGCCTGGAAGATCAAGGGAGCTTTATCCAGATAGTGATGGGACCCTCACCAGACTTGGTATAGCAGCAGCATCTCAGTGGCTACAGCCTCAGGGAGAGCGACTGAGGCCAGAGCATAGGGAGGCCATGTTCTTACCCAGGCCAGATGTGATGGGCACACAACCCAGGCAGTGGAGGTGGGGGAAGAAAGAATCCGTGAGAGGGATGTGCGGGAGGTGGGATGGGCAGCATGTGTGACAGGGTTGAAGTATCTCTGATGACCCCCAAGTTTCTGTCCAGAGGTGTCCTCACTGAGGAGACCTCCCCAGACTGGCTCCCCGGCCAGCCCATCATTGGAGACCACCACCACCCACTGATCCAAGAGAGCAAGGTTGGATGGGGCTGATGTTCTTGGATGTCTGAGGTTGCTCAAGGCCAAGGGGACCACCAGGAGGGCAGAAGAGCTTATGAAGGAGTAGAGGGTAGCCTCAGCAGAGCCAGTGCAATGGGGTCCTAGGCTAGGGGGTGGAGGATGCCAGTGGTAAAATCAACAGAACAGGCCAGAGAGAAAAGGCCTCCACCCTGGATTTGGTCACTGAGAGCCCCTTGCTGACGTTGGTGTCGGGTAGAAGGGGCTGCATACACCTGCTCTCAGGGATCAGAAGAGTGGGGTAAGGGGTGGGGGGGAGCACAGCCAGGACAAGCGGTGTTTTTAAGGATGCAGGAAGAGTGGGCACTTTCCTTGGCTCGGTCAACAAAGCCAGAGGAGATAAGGATGCAGCAGAAGGGGACCAGGGAGTCAGGTAGGAGGGCCAAGCTTCTTCCCTGTGTCCCCCAGTTACTGGCATGTCCTGCGGAGCCCACCAAATTGGCTACATGTTCCTGGGTGAGGTGGCACTGGGCAGAGAGTACCACATCACCATCGACGAGCCCAGCTTGAAGCAGCCACCCCCTGGCTTCGACAGTGTCATTGCCCGAGGCCACACAGAGCCTGGTGAGTCCTGAAAAGCTAGACAGGCCTGAGGATAGAGACCTGGGGCTGAGCTAGGGGACCAGGATGCTTTCAGGGCATGGTGGGCCCAGGAGGTGGGCAGGGAAGGAGCTGAGGAGAGGGACAAAAAGCAGTAGGCTTCTTCACTATGGTCATTCACTTTGTCATTCGACAAACATTTGCTGATTGAACATATTCCTGGGCATCCAGGAGGGCTTCAACGAAAAGGTGTCATTGAGCATTGAAAGATATAAGTAGGCATTTCCCAGGCAGAGAAATGGGGAGGATACTCCAGGCAGAAGGCCCGGCCTGTGCAGTGGCTTGGAGATTGCAAGGGGGGGAATGAGCAGGTGTTCCCTGTGGCAGAAGTGGAGAGCATAGGAGGCAGAACTTACTGGTAAAGCCAAGGACCAGTGACCCTTGAGTCACCCATGGCCCTTGCTGTGCCCTGCAGATCCAGCCAAGGACACCGAGCTGGAGCTGGATGGACAGCGAGTGGCAGTGCCCCAGGGCCAGCCCGTGCCCTGCACAGAGTTCAGCAGCTCCACCTTCTCCCAGAGCGAATATCTCATCTACCAAGAGAGCCAGTGTCGCCTGCGCTACCTGCTAGAGGTTCATCTCTGAGCTGTCCCCCTACCCTTGCCCCGGGGCCTGCTGGCCGCTAGACCATCATCTCAACCTTCCTGCCCATCCCCCATATCACCCCTTCTTGCCCCCAGATCTCCCTCTTGTGTCCCAGACAGTGATCTCCCCCTCCCTCCAATCCTTGCTAGCCCTGGCATGGCTGTGGCCCCAGAGTCTCACCTCCTAAGGTGATGGGCATGATGGGCTGCCATTATTACTGGGGCACAGATACAGCAGCCCATTCAAGTTAGAGGAGCACAGACTGAGAGTGGGCAGAATCCCAGATCCACCTGGGCTGTCCACCCTGGCCCAGCTTGTCTGTCCGAGAGGTGTGAGCACCAGGGTAGGCTAAACTTCAAGCATGCACAGCAAGCTTATTAAATATTGTATCTGCTCACTCCCTGGCCTCTGCTTGTCTGTGCCGCAGCTGCACCAGGCCCAGGCCTCCTTTTCTCTTGTTGGGAACCCACTACACCGCACAGCTGCACCAGCCCACTCCAGGGAGCAAGCACTCACAAGGTTGATGTGGGATGCACACACATGCGCACACACACACACACACACACACACACACGCACAGGTCGATCTACATCCAAGTCTGCAACAACTAGCCTCCTGATCATTGAGCCTTCAAAGGGGGATTCAAAACTGTTGGGCATCTGGAGACTCACCTGGGCATCTGGGGACTCATTTGGCCCAGACACAGCCAGGCAAATCAAGCATTCCTGTCTTGGGGCCAAGCATCCGTATGTATCTTACATCTGAATATTATTAACAAGTTCAGCACATATCCATGGAATACTGCTGTACAATCATGAAAGGAATGACAGCCACCCCCAGGTAACCCTGTCCACAAATGGGGTGCAGGTACTAGAGAGCAATCAGGATCCAGTCCGGGGTCTCACACTGCATTTAGTTGTTGTGTCTCATCCGTCTCTTTCAGTCTGAAGCCATTCCTCAGCCCTTCTTGTCCCTTCATGACTTTGACATTCTTGACACTCGTGAAGGGGATGGGCCAGTTGTTTTACAGACTAACTCAAAATTTGGGTTTGTCTGATGTTTTGTCATGATCAGATTTGGGTAGTGCAGTTTGAGCAGGGACGTGACCTATGTGATGTGTCTTCGGTGCATTATATCCAGAGGGACATGTCCCATTCTAGGTGATGTTAATTTTGATCTCTTAAGGTGGTGACCACCAGGTTTCTCCACTGGAAAATTACCATTTCTCCTATTTGTAATTAATCGGTAATCTGTGGGAAAATATTTTGAGGTGTAAGTGTCCCATTTTTCCTGGACTTTCACCCACTAGCTTTAACATCCACTGGTGACTTTTACCTGGAATCAATGACTTAAATCAATTTTTGGTAAGATGGTTGCAAATGACAGTTATCTAATCCCACCATTTCTTTTATATTTATTGATACTAGTCCTTTTTCTTTCTTTATTATCCATATGGACTTGTGGATTCTTATTTTATGCATTAGGTTATAATCCATTACTATAATTATCCTGATCTTCAAAATGCCCCAGATTTTGCCAGCAGAAGGCCTTTCAAACTGATTCCTGGATCTATGTCATTTTCTGAGCACTTCCTTACTTTCTGGCATCACAAGATGTTCCAGGCTCATCTCACACAAACCCAAGTCAGCCATTTCTCCAAGGAGCCCTGGTTCCCTAGAGCAGGAAATGGTATTTAGCATCCCAGATTTGGGCAGTAGGTATGCTCCTTAGTTCTGGGGTGTCATTGCTTGTAAGTTCTTGTAGTAAAGAGAGCCAGGAAATACGTGTATGTAAATAAATTAACACATCTGTCTGTCTATATCTATTTCTTCAATTCTAATCCAACACCACAGGGCTCTTCCATTCTTCCTCAAATACATATTTAAAATATCTCTTTTCTCTAACAGAATCTTGGTTTCCATCAACCTTAATATATTTACTTATCACTAAATCCCATGTGAAAAGGGGCTTCAGAATTGCCACACCTGTACCATTATGAAAAACAAACCAAAGTCAAGCTCCAGATGTATTGAATCTTATTCATGACCACCCTCTAGACTGAGGGTCAATGGTCAAAGCAGCAGTTTGAGCACAGGTTCAAATGTTATTTGGATGAGCTATTTATTTCTCTTCAGTGTGGCTGTTATGCATTTGAAATACAGGGAGGTTCATTTGTTTCTGTTTATAGTTCACTTTCAGGGAGTTTCCCTCATCTTCATTTATTTGTTTTTTTCAATCCATAGAACATTAACAGAGTCCCCAAAAGTCCAATCTTTTGGACATAAGCATGCACTCCGAAAAGTGTCCTTCTCCAGCCTTTCACTCCATTCCCACCAACCTGCTGCAGTTTCTGATTTATCCTTCCTCCATTTCTTTGTGCAAATTAAACCAAAAAAACCCCACATAAACTATGAAGTGTTCCATTTTCCCCCCATTTTTAATTGAGTAGGACTGTTTTGGTGGGAGGGGGCACTCTCCAACCCACCATCGTCTCTGTCCCTCCCCTAGCACCTTTCCCAGCCCACGTTTCTCATTTGCTATTCCCACTTGGCCCTTCTGAACCCTCCCCAGGCCCTGGTGGCTCAGGCACTGCCCCAGCCCTGCAGGCCCAGCTGGGCAGGGAGAAGACGAAGGAGAACGTGTTGGACTTCCCCTTACTCTCAACCAAGACCTCAAAAATCCAGCTTCACCTCCTAGAGGCAAATACCTATGTTCAAATTGTGGCCAAGCTCAGGAAGTGGTGCCTGTGTGGACAGAGCCCAGGAAGCAGGTGACCTGGGTTCCAGGTACAACTTAGCTGTGTGATTTGGGACACATTCCTTACCTCTCTGAGTGCCAGTTTTCTCATTTGAATAATGGAGAATTGGATCAGGCCCTTCAAATTCCAGCAGGAAATGAGTCAAATCTGGAGGTTCATGCCCTGGTGGCTACCATCTAGCTCTATACAACGCTGATCATGTGCCTGGGCACAGGCACGAGCAAGACACAGCCAAAACCCCTGCTCTCATGGACCTTACAGGCTAGTACAACAGGCTGTAAACAAGCACATGCATAGATATGAAATTTATCAAGTAGGGAAAGTGCCAGGAAGAAAAATAAGTCAGGGTAAAAGAATTAGTGATGGGAAGGTGGGGGGATGTTAGAAAAGATGGTCACTGAAGGCCTCTCTCAAGCAGAGCCCTGAATTAGGTGAAGGACTAACTCCTGGACAGATCTGAGGGAAGCATACTCTGATAGAGGAAATAGCACATGTGAAGATCCTGAGGTGGAAACCAGTTTGACATGTTGGAGGACCAGCAAGATGGTTGCTATGGCTGGAAGTGTGGTCATCAAGAAAGAGTGTGAGGTCAGAAAGGTGGGGAGAAGGCCAACTGGGCACAGAGGAGCTGAGAGTCTATTCTGATGATGGGAAGCTCTGAGAGGGATAACAGCAGGATCGTGACATGATCTGATTTGTTTTTAGAGGGATCCACTTCAGCAGCTGTGTAGAGATGGACTGGAGGGTGTGTTAATCAAGATCCATCAGCAAAGCTGAAATCACCCTGGGGATTCCAGACAAGGGGAATTTGATACAGGAAAGAAACTGAACTACCAGAGGGGATGGTGAGGCAATCCAAAGATTAGCAACAGCAGGAAGTTGCTACCACCCTTAGGCTGGAGGGATAATGGAAGGAAATGATATTCCACCATGGGAGGCCAGGGTCTCCCTTCAGGTGTGGAACGACAGAGGGGGCTGCGTGAAGGAGAGAGAGGCTGTCCTCCACAAAGGACAGTAGATTCAGAGCCCCAGGCTGAGAGCATGAGAGGGAAAATACCTCGGCTTCTTCCCTCCCTCCACCCTCCAGTCTTCTGCTAACTTCCATTAGCTGAATACACCCAAAAACCAGCTATAAAGAACACTGAGAAGTACAGTTCCCTGGAAGGCGGAGCACTGGGGAAGACTGGGGAATGGATCTGAGGACAAACAAATGACTGCATGAGGTGCAGAGGCAGAGGCCAGGAGATCAGTTGAGAGGATGCTGAAGTGGTTCGGGTGAGGGATGGTGGTGGGAGAAATGGCTGGATTCACACATATTAATGGATTGGACATGGGGCCTGGGGGAAGGGAGGCATTAGTAAAACCTTCTGAGATGGGGAAGACTCTGAGAGGAGCACATTGAGGAGAGAGGTCAAGAGTCATGGTTCTGTTTTGGACATAGGAAGTTTAAGGCACCCAGTAGTCAAAGTACTGGGGGAGATGTTGGAGAGGCAGGGGAGAGAAAGGAGCTTCGGATATTAGTCAAACCACCAGGGCATAGAAGGGGGTTGGACAGGGGACTGGGTGACTTCACCTGGGGGCATATGCCCCATTAGAGTCACATGGCTTTCCCAGAGCCAACCACCTCCGGTGTGGGGGGATGCCATACACTGGCTGGGACTGGGTTTTGCACCTTAGGAAGACAGAGGGTGGGGATCTTGCTCTCCCAACCCCTAACCCTGAGAATTGGGGAGGGGTGGTTTCCTAAAGGAAACTCAGGGTGCTCTTAGCAGAAGGGACTTGTTTGCTAACAGCAAAAACAAAACCGAACAAAAAAACAGCAGTCAAAATGGTAACTACACTTAGCGTGGTTTTGTAATGTATAGAATTGTCGAATGTACACCTGAATTAATATGTCAACTATACTTCAATTAAAACAACAAAAAAACCCCAAGAGTTTCCCCCAAAGCCTCCTCTTATTAATTCCACACACTATCATGAAGCACCTAGTCTGTGCCAAGTTAATCCTTGTGGAGAGCCTACTCTGCGCCACATCCTACGATGTTTTTCCCTCACTTTTCCTAGCCTCCTCTCTGAGAGAACTAGCCCTCCTGTAGCCCTCCCCGCTGCAGCCCTTGTCTTACTGGTACCCCAGTTTCCCCTCAGGACAAAGGCTGAATAATCTGATTACCCCCACTGGTGGAGATGAGAAGGGAGAGCATGTGGAGGACCACTTCCTGCCCTGGGGAAAGGCAGAGCAGGGTCCCACAGACTCTGAAGCCCCCACTCTGATGTCTCAGTCTAGACTCCAGCCTGTGCCTGCTCTGGGCCCCCCTCCAGAGGCACCCCCCAGCTCCTCCACAGCACAGTCTCCAGCCAGCAGCTGGCAGCTGCTAGGACCCAGGGGGCTGGTGCCAGGCCCTGCTCCTCCCTTGCCAGCTCTGTCTCTAAAGGGCAACATCAGAGTATCAGCCAGTACCATCTCCAGCAGAGGCTGAGTTGCGGCGGTAAGGGGAGAGAGCAGAAGTCCCAGCCTTGCATCCCTCCATGGGGCCGCCCAAGCCCCTGAGAGGATGGCAGCCTGGGCGATGGAGCCAGCACCGGGGCATCCTGTGAGGTGAGGGGCCAGAGGAGCAAGGGACAGGTGATGGGAAGGGGGGAGGGAAGACGCTCCATTTCGCTCTCTGCAGCCCAGCACAGGGTGAAGCCTGAGCGTTCGAATGGCCAACACCACAGTGCTGAACACCTCAGAAGTCGCCGTCTCGGCAGGGTTGATCCTGGCGGCTGTCGTGGAGGCAGCAGCACTGCTGGGCAACGGCGCGCTGCTGGTCGTGGTGCTGCGCACCCCAGGACTGCGTGACACGCTCTACCTGGTGCACCTGTGCATCGTGGACCTGCTGGCGGCCGCCTCCATCATGCCGCTGGGCCTGCTGGCCGCGCCACCGCTGGGGCTGGGCCGCGTGCGCCTGGGCCCCGCGCCGTGCCGCGCCGCGCGCTTCCTCTCGGCGGCGCTGCTCCCCGCCTGCACGCTCGGGGTGGCCGCGCTCGGTCTGGCGCGCTACCGCCTCATAGTGCACCCGCTGCGGCCGGGCGCACGGCCTCCGCCGGGCCTGGTGCTCACGGCCGTGTGGGCCGCCGCGGGGCTGCTGGGCGCGCTCTCCCTGCTCGGGCCGCCGCCCGCGCCACCCCCGGCTCCACCGCGCTGCTCCGTCCTGGCCGGTGGCCTCGGGCCCTTCCGGCCGCTCTGGGCGCTGCTGGCCTTCGCGCTACCGGCCCTCCTGCTGCTCGGCGCCTACGGCGGCATCTTCCTCGTGGCCCGCCGTGCGGCCCTGCGGCCCCCGCGGCCCGCGCGCGGCCCCCGGCCGCGCTCCGACTCTCTGGATAGCCGCCTCTCCATCTTGCCACCCCTCCGGCCTCGCCTGCCTGGGGGCAAAGCAGCCCTGGCCCCAGCCCTGGCCGTGGGCCAGTTCGCAGCCTGCTGGCTGCCCTATGGCTGTGCGTGCCTGGCGCCCGCTGAGCAAGCCGCAGTGGCTGAGGCGCCCGTCACCTGGGTGGCCTACTCGGCCTTCGCGGTTCACCCCTTCCTGTATGGACTGCTACAGCGCCCCGTACGCCGGGCACTGGGCCGCCTTGCCCGCCGGGCTCTGCCCCAGCCCCCGCGGACCTGTACTCTCCGGGCCTGGCACCTGCCAACATTTCTGCAGCACCTCCAGGGACCTTCATTGCGCCCTGCCCTAGGCCCTCCTGGGGCACCAGAACAAGCCCCAGATTTGCCAGAAGGGGAGAACCTGAGCATGACAGGGGCCACCTGAGAGGAGATCTGTCTCCCATACTGAGCTGGCACTGGAGAAAGATGGTGGTGTCAGAAGGAGGCCCATCCAAACTCCTGCACAGTTCCAGGCAGGTGCCCTGCCTGGATTTCTGGCTCTGGAACAGGAGAAAGAGGGCCTGCAGCCTGGTGAGGCCAAGAGGCTTCTGGGAGCTAGGAATCCTGGGTTCTGAGCCTGACTCTGCATAGCTTTGTATACAGACCTACCCTTTCCTAGGCCTGTTTTCCCATTTGTATCCTGGACCATCTCTAAGAGCTCCTCCAGCTTAGGTGGTTTGGACACTCACGGCTAGTCCCCAGGCCAAAGAAGGAGAGGAAGTGGGCAGGATCACAGAGAAGTGGGCTCTAAGGGTTTACAGCCAAAGGGATGGACGAAGCAGGGCAAGGTCTAGGTAACAGCCACAGCAGGAGGAACCAGTGGAGAGATACTCAGAAGGACTTCCCTGACATCTACACCAAGGAGAGGCTGAACCAAGCTACTGGAACTCCTCTACCAGCTTCTAAAGTGCCCAGAAAACAACTGGATCAGTGTGGTCAGAGGCAGGAGGCTGAACAACATGACCCCAAAGGGCCCGAAGCCCCAAAACTGGCATGTGGAAGGAGCCAAAGCCCAATGGGGACCGGTGGATTCACAGATGGGGTCCTCCGGGACCTTGTCAACACCCATTTTCTGGAGGTTTTGCCAACACCCACAATGTTTCACAGCTTCCTGGTCTCTGAGAATATTTATTCAAAAACAGGGATTGAAAAAACTGTACAGAGTGTCTGCTGCTGAGAACTCGGCCCCTGCCTCCACACCACTCCCCCAGCTGCCCAGCAGGGTCCCCTCTTTGGGTTGCCCTCTGCCAAGCCCAGCCAGTCCATTCCAGTCAAAAGGGTATCAGTGGAAGCAGCAGGAATCTGCAGGGAGGTGGGGAGAGAAGCATGGCCCCCAGCCACCCCCCAGCCCTCCTCCCTGATCCCCACAGAGGAGCAGGAGACTGGGAAGCCCTAAGGGATGGGGAGTGCATGAGTGACCCTTTGAAGTGAGGGCACTAAGGATGCTCCCTGCATCCAAGCATAGAGCTAGAGGGGTTGGAGCCCCCTACCCTGGAGCTGCTGCAGTTCCCCAGACCCTGGGCCAGAAACTGCTCCCGCTCTAAGAGGAGTTACTCCCACAAACCGGGGCCGGGTGGGGGGTGCATCCATGCGTCTGGGCATTAGTGGTGTTTGGGACCCCAGGGTGGAGTCTCCTTGGGCAGATAGGGTGCAGAGGCAGCCCCTACCGGTGGTCCTGCCTGCCCCTGCGCCTGTGCCTCAGCCGGCCTCAGTAGGGGGAGAATTTCTGCCGCTCAGCTTTCTTGCTCCCATTGGCTGCTGCCATCTTGGCAGTGTAGGCCGCCAAGCCCGGCGGCGGCCCTGGGGAGGCAGGTGGTAGAGCCAAGAAGGGCACAGGCTTGAGGCCGATGAAGTTGGAGAGGGAGATGGCATAGGGTGTACCCAGCAGGCCTGGGGGAGCTGTGGGCAGGGCCGTCAGGGGCGGCGAGAAGGGGGCAGGCAGGTCTGTGGGGGCCGAGCCGGGCGTCCCCCCAGAGGTAGACTTGGCCGTTTCTAGACTGGAGAGAGGGATATGGGGGGAGATGCAGGGGAAGGTGGGGGTGAGAGAGGGGCAATGAGGGCAAATATAGGGGAGATTAGATGAAAGATGGAGAGGAATCGAGAACAATGTTCAACCCGAGAGAACAGGAATGGCAGGAGAGTGGGAAACGGGAAGAAAGAATAAGCAGGTAAGGTACGGGGTGAGAGGAGACGCAGGGAGGGCAAAACCCAGTGGAAAAAGACAGGGATGGGAAAAGAAGACACAAGGAATAGACGTGGAGGGGAGATGGGGCAACATGGAGTGGGAAGGGCAGGGTTGGGGAGGCAGAGGACACACCCAGACAGAGACAGAGAAGGGAGATCAGCTTTCCCGCCCCAAGTGTGCTTTTCACAGGCACATAAGCCCCGTGACCTGGGACACCCCCTCCCCACACTCACCAGGCAGTGATGAGGTACTGGGCCAGGGCGATGGAGACAGGGGAACCAGTGATGGTCACGTGCCTCTCGCCAGCACCCTCTGCTTGGTTCCCGATCTTGATATGTGCCCCTGACATCTGCCGGATCTCACTGATCTTGCTGCCCTGGCGCCCGATCACGCAGCCAATCAGCTGGGGGGACAACAGAATTCAACCCGAGGCCAGGCCCAGACTCCTGGGCCCCTGCTGCCCACCCTCAAACTACCCGATCCCCTGCTCACATCGTTGGGAACCAAGAACTCCTGTGAGCTGGTCTGTGTGCCAGGATCCAGTCCTGGGAGGGAGGAGAAGAGGGATCAGATGTGATTCTGGGCCTTTCCTGCCTCCCCATGTACATCCCAAGGGGGCTGTCTGCCCCTTGGAGTGTGCCCTTGCCTCCTTCTGCAGGGCTGCTCACCTGGCACCATGCTGGGTGAGGCAAAGGGGACTGCGTGGCCCGAGAGCTGCTGGAGCTTGGTGACCTGTGCCAAAGAAGAAGGGTCAGAAGTCAGAGGAGGCCTGGTTTGGGAAGGACTCCCTTGGGTTATGGTTACTCACCTCAGCTGGGGTCACAGCCCCATACTGACCCTGGACAGAAAAGCCCTGTGGGAGACAAAGTGGGTGAAGGGGGCTTACTGTGACAAGTCAGACCAATTTGGCCAGTCACTCCTCCTCCCACCCAACCTCCAAGTCCTTCTTCCATCCCTCCCCCATCTCAAGTCCCTTCTCCAGTAATGCTTCTCACCCCTCTTACTGTTCCACCTCACCTGGTTGGCAGAGAGAAGGACGGTACCTAAGGAGAGGCTTGGATGATATGGGATAGTAGCTCCTTTGGGTGGGGACTAGAAGGCACAAATGGGGGAAGCTCTGTCAGGACCCTCCAGGCCCCCCTGTATCCCCCAAGGGCCTATGTTTTCAAGGCCCTTCCCATGACCCCCAGGGTAAATGCATCCCGACACCCTGGAGCTCCCAGTCCATCCCTGCAGCCCTGCCCTGCCTCCACCCAGTGCCATATGCATAGGACTTGGTGGCCTGACAAGACGGACCAGGGCCCATCCCCGTCCCCTCTCCCTGCACCAGGGCAGCACCTCCAGGATAACAGCACAGATCTGGCGCACACACAGGATGATGGCATCAGGTACCCCAGACACAGTGACAGCACGCTCTGTAGAGTTGGGGAGCAGGTCTCCCGCCACCTGCACCTGGGCACCCGTGGTCTGCAAGCAGAGAACAGGGGCCACTTCTGGCTGCCCTTGTAATCCAGGCTAGGGCTGCCCAGGCTTAGAGCTCCCCAGGGGACAGGAAGCCATAAGCCCAGGTCCACTCTCTGAAGTGGAGGGTAGGACTCCCCGAGGGTGGTATCCCCCTTCTCCTCACCTCTCGAATCTCCTTGATCTTGGTGCCAGCCTTCCCAATCAGTGAGCCACACTGGCTTGCAGGGATGACAAGGCGCAGGGTCACCGGAGGCCTGGAGACATTTCCACCATTTGCAGGAGCAGCACAAAGGTCCTGGGTAGGAAGACTGTGGTTTGGCTGTGCTTGCCCCACCCCCGGAGCACCTTCCTGCTGGGGTTTGAAGGAGGGAAGCCCTGCCCAAATCCCACCCTAATGAAAGAACCCTGCCCCGGGCTTAGCCTTTCTTGCCACCTACAGCCACTGCGTGGAGTCGGAGCCCTGTTCCCCTGCCCCAGGGAACCACCCCTGGCCTCCCACCCCAGCCACCCACGGACCTCATCCAGCTTGAAGGCGATCATGGAGACTGCATGGAAGACGGCTGCTGTGGACCCAGTGATGGTGGTGATGCGCTCGGGGCAGGAACCCTCAGAGATGGTGATCCGGGCACTGCTCTGCGGGTACAGAAAGGCCGGGCAGCAGGTCTCCTTCTCCACTTCCTTGTCAGGAACCTGTCTGCCTGCCCACTCACCAGGCCCCGGCCAAGGCTGGAAACAGCTACCTTCCAAGGGCACTCACTGGTCATCCCAAATAGTGGGGTTCAGGGAAAATGCAGCTAGGGATCTCCCCTCCCCTCCAAACCAGGTGCCCTGGGCAGCTCTCCCAAACTCCATCCTCACCTGCTCCCGGATTCGCTTTACAGTCTCTCCTTTCTGTAGGAGACAAAATACAGAATGGCTCTTAGCCTGACTGGTCACTGCCCCCACACCTGGCCTAAGCCCTCAGATTGAAGTCTACACAGAACAGAACTGGGCACCTACCTTCCCAATTATGCTGCCAACCTCCTGCAAATGAGACAAGAGTAGAGTCAGGGAGCACCAATGCCCCAGGCCCTGCCCCTCCGCCAGGACAGGAGCTCTAGCAGAGACAGAATGCAGGAGAACAAACTGCTGGCTGGCCATGCCTCACCTTGCCCCCCACCCACTCACCTTTCCATGCATTAGCATCCGAAGTGTGAGGGTGATGCTGAGCTCTGGCTCCTCCTCCAGCCCCGCATCTGAACCGCTCATCCTGTCAGGCGGGGCTGGGGCCACAGCGGCCTGGGGGTGCGTCCACGGTGCCCAGCCGACTCTGGTGGGTGCAGCAGAAGCGGGGTTAGAGAGGAGCCCAGGTCTCTTTTGGGTTCCCTGCCCTTACATGAAGATATCAGAGCCAAACTAACTAAATTCCTACAGAAGAGAGACAGTTTCGAATGTCACACTGACCAGTGTCCTTGTATACAACTACTTGCTAGGTAACCCTGGACAGTTCATTTAACCCATCTGAGCCTCCGCTTCCTCATCTGTAAGAGGAGACTACCAAGTCCTACCATCAAAGAGTTATGAGAATTAAAATGAGCTAAGTACATATGCAGTAGGCAGCCAGTCTCCATGGGTATCCTTCCCTTTCCCACATATATTAGAAAAATTAACCAGGAGGCCTATGGGAGTCCAGAGAGGGAGAGCCTCCTCTCTGACCTTTTGGAAAAGGGGACCCCTGTGGATTGGGCCTTGAAAGTTTGGTTAAGGTTGAAGTTATTTCTTTTTTTTTTTTTTCAACGTTTTATTTTATTTTTGGGACAGAGAGAGACAGAGCTTGAACGGGCGAGGGGCAGAGAGAGAGGGAGACACAGAATGGGAAACAGGCTCCAGGCTCTGAGCCATCAGCCCAGAGCCCGACGCGGGGCTCGAACTCACAGACCGTGAGATCGTGACCTGGTTGAAGTCGGACGCTTAACCGACTGCACCACCCAGGCGCCCCGAAGTTATTTCAAATGAGAAGCACTTGCATCCAGGAGCCAGAGCTCCCCACCCCCCGCCCCTGCCCCAGGACTATAACATGGAGTTGCTGCTGGAGCTGAGGCTGGAGAGCCCATCGGGAGCCACAGGAAGGCCTTGAAAGGAGGGTGGAAGTAAAGATAGCAAGGTTCTAGGAGGGTCCATTTGCCCCAGCCTTCCCACTGCCCGGCAGAGGCTTGTGGGGATTGGGGCACAAGGGCTGGGAATACCACCTCCACTGGTCACTAAAGCAGAGCCTCCCTGCAGACAGCAGGGTTCATTCAGCACATGGGGCAAGGGGGGGTGGTGTCAGGAGACCAGCAGTCTGCATAATGGTTTTCCTAGCCATCTCCTGTGTGCTGCAGAGGTAAGAAGTGGCCACATTCCCAGCCAGGAATACTTTCTACTGCACCAGACACAAGTCACTGGGCTCCCAGTCTCAATTTCCTCACCTATAAAATGGAGAGAATGCTTCCCCCCTGGGACTGGGTGATGGGTAAGAAAGGGATTTGGGGGCTGGGAAATGTCAAGGCCGTTAACTGTTAACTGACAGAGGAAGGAGGAGCCAGAGATTAGCTTCTGGGATTAGCCCAGCCGCCAGCCCTCCCAGCCCTCCCTACCCGACCCCTTTTCATGCCCCGACTTAATCCTGAACCTTAATCCTGCTTGGAAATCCCTCTCCTCCAGCCGGCTGTCTCCTACCAAGGCTCAGCCTTGATGGGGAGCTAACTGGGGGACCAGAACCCAAGGCAGAAAATGGAGTGGGACCAATTGGTGCCAAAGCTGAGCCAAGACCAAGCCCTAACTCTGCAAATTCCTTCTGCCCAGGAGGGTGTGGGAGCCAAGGATGAGTGTGCCTGCCTAGAGCACTCTAGAGACCTCTGGGCACCTTCTTCCTCAGCCCCCTGCCCTATTCTGACATGAGGGTCAAGGGCGTGGAGCATTGTCCAATCCCCTCGTTGGAACCCCCATGCTAGCCAGAGCTTGGGCGTGGAGTAGGAAAGGGGTGCCCCCAGCCTGGCTTTCTCAGGAAGCCCAAGCAAGCCACTCTACGGCATGAGGCCTGTTCCTTCCCTGTACCATTGGGTGACAATGCTGTCCCCCCAAGCACTCAGTAACTTGTCTCCCCAACACAGGCTCCTCCCTCCCCTTGAGTCCTGTCCACAGGCTCTCCAGAGGTCAGAAGTCAACAGTGGATACAGGGACTCTTCTGTGAGCATCCTGGCCAGCCTCATGCTGGCTGCCCTTGCTAATGTTCCCCCAGCTGCATGCACTTCCTCCAGCAAAGCACTTGTAATGACGTGCTTAGTTTGTGCCTCCCTGGACAGCCAAGCTTGGGAGCCCCTTAGAGCAGGGGCCAAGGCTGCCACCTTCTCCTTGTGTCCCCAGAGCTCAGACCAGAGCCAAGCTGGAGAAGGTGTTCAGAACATAATGGTGAGCTGAACAAATGAATTCACCAGACAGAAGGCAACCTGATGCCAACAGAGGGTCTATAACCTGCCCAAGGTCACAGAGAGGTGGGGGAAAGCACAGTCCTGCTTGCTAGTGTGGGGCTCTGTCACAGGCCCCGTCCGCCTCTCCTTTCTGGCTGTCCCATCTGGATTTGTCAGTCCTCTTCCTGGAGCAGGGCTCTTTAAAGGTGAGGAGCAGACTTAGTAGTCTGTGAGACCCCTGCCTGGCTAGTACATGTGGGTCATGTCTGGAAAGGACTGACAACTTGTCCAAAGCTACGGCCTTAGGCTCCAGAATTTTCAGACACTCAGGGACTCCTTTGGAATGGCAATCAGTGGGAGACTTCACACTGTCCCCATACCATTGCCACATTACCTCTTGGGGTCATAAGGCTTGAGGAAAAAAGGGCAAAGGGCCTAGAATGTGGCCAGAACTAGAGTTCCTGCCCTGCAAACGGTACCTGGGTCTGTAGTAGAGCCCACTGCCTCAAGTTCCATGGGTGACCTTGGCCAGGCCTTCACCTGACATGGACCTCAGTTTACCCACCTGTGCTATGTGTGTATGTATGGGGCTGGGGGTTGCTGGTGCTGGTATCTCTGTGTCCTTCCTGTTCTGAGACACCCTCAAGATCTTTCCTGTTTTTAGGAGAGAACAAGAGTTCCTGACACAGGTTTCCCAAATTAGTCTCCTAGGGGCCCTAAGAGCAAACAGTCCTATTAGGCGTGCTGGCTCCCCTTCTGCCCTCACCAGGGTTCTAGGGAGTTATTTGCTGGTGGGCCCTGGGTCCCTGCTGGGCCACCCACATGGCAGCCACACGTCATGCCATACTGACCTCCAGCTCACCTCTGGGGGTGCCCAGCCCCCTCTGGTCAGCAGGGCTCCTTGGCAGAACATACCAAGCTCAGACCAGGCCTCTGACCTCGGGTGTTCCCTTCTGCTCCCCAGGCCCCCTCCCCAGATCGAGTGCCCACTCCTTCTGTCCCTGGCTTCCTGCCACCCAGGCTGGAGGGGGCGGGGGGGGGGTGACAGCTGTGTAAGCGATGGCGGCTGCCCCTTCCTGCCCCTCCCCCCCAGCTGTCTCTCTCTCATGACAGCTGCCCAATCAAAGGGCCGGGGGCTTAGCCAGCTCCCCCCCACATGCAGGGATCAAGTGTCCACCCTGGCTTTGTTCTGGAGCAAGAACAATCCGGGGGAGGGGAGGGCTCCTGGGGCCAGGCAACTCAAGTGGACGGGAGCGCCCCTTGGGGGATTCCCTTGGCTCTGCTAGCCAGTGTCTAGACCAACCAACCAGGGCCTACAGACCCACCTGGGCTAGAGAGAAAGTGTGTGTGTGGGGGGGGGGGGGCAGTCTCCAAGTTCATCCCCCACCTCACATCCCCTGACATCCCTCTCAGCACCACCAGGCTCCAACCTAGCAGCCTCCTACTCCTAATCCAAAAGCAGCCATGCTGGCCACACCCAGTGATGCTGGGGAATGGCTCGGGACATCAGGCGAAGCAGGGCGTGGCGGGAGGTGGACACTAGGCTTGGGGAGATCAGCACTGAGGGAGGGATCCTAACTCCCTTGCCTATCCCCTTCACTGGGTATGCTCCCCCTTCTTGATTACCCAGGCCTCCACAAGAAATGTTCCAGTATCCTACGACCCATGTGCCCAGCCTCTCAGCCTTACAGCTTCCCAGGATGACCATTCATAGCACTTCTTGGGAGAGTCAGGGGAGGAGAGGCCTGCAGGGGAGCAGCCTGGGGGGTCCATGAGCTCCACCCTCTGGTTTCCTGACCCAAAGCTATCCTGTAGAATCTATGCTAGGCAGCGAAGGGGAGCTCTGACAAGTTGTCTGGTGTCAGAAATGCTATAGCCTCCTTAGGGCATCATTAGGCAACTCCTCAAGAGTCCTCACAGCCGAGGGAAACTGAGGCAGGCCCAGACTGGGCTCCAGGAGGAAGGACACAGCTTCATGGTACAGCCCCACCCCCTGATACCCTTTGCCTCACCCAAATTGAGAAAGGTCTCTAGCTTTTATTTTCCATGCTGGAGACTCGGTCATTCTGCTGCTCAACAGCCATCGATGGCTCCCCAGTGCCCAAGGAATAAAGCCTGATCACCATAGACAAGCACTCAAGGCCCTTTGTGATCTGGTCCCTGCCAGCTTCTCTTCTCTCATCTCTACCCCTTCTCCCCTACACACCAGGCTGCAAAACACGCCTAGCACCTCCAGGCCTCTGGGCCTTTGCCCAGGCTGAACCCAGCTTGAAATGCCCATCCTCCTCACTCTCTGTCAAAATCCTTCTCAAATGCCACCTCCTCTGTGAAGCCTTCTCCAACCTTCCAAGTCAGATATAATCACTCAGGCCTCTGTGCCCCTTAAAGATATGCCTCAACTCAAAGGAGCCCCAACTGGGCATTTTCAAGCCTATCTTTCTACTACCCAGGAAAGTAAGAGTTCCTCCAGGAGATCAGGAGCCAGGACGTGTGCAGGGAGAAGGGCCTGGCGGCATTAGGGACCAGAGATGGGGCTGAGGGTCCCAGAGAAGCAGTAAGGATGGGGTGAGAAGATCAGGGCATGGGGGGACCAGCCACATAGGAGGCCCAGGATCTGGCTGGACAGAATCCTCTCTCCATTCCTCAGCAGAGCCCCTGCTCCTGCTGTTTCTTTGGATCTAGGTGCTTCCAGGGCATGTCACTGGGGTGGGGAATTTGTGCTGTGCTTTGAGACTTCCAGGGGCCCAGAATGGGTTCCCCATGTGGAAGGGAGGCTGGAAGAAGAGCTGGGGAGTGGCGCAGGTTTCACAAAATCAGAACCTGAGGCCCAAAGAGGAACGCATTTGTTTACAAGGCTACATGAAAGGCAACTGGCAGAGCTGGGAGAACCAGGGGTCCACCTGTGCAGCTCAGAGCTCTTTCCTCAAGAGGTCAATGCCACTGGGCGATGGTGATGGAGGCTAGAGGGGGGGTAGGTGGCAGGGATGGGAGTAGGGAGGGTGGACAGAGCCTGTCTGGGGACACAGGGCGGGGCAAAGCCAGCCTCCCTGTGGCCTGGGCCTGCCAGGGTGTGTGGGCCGCCTGCTCCCAGCCCCCCACCCTGAGCATGCAGGAAGAACAATCCCCTTGTGTTTGGGCAGTCTGAGCCTGCATGCTGATGAAGGCTGGGGGGTGGGGGCTGGGATGGGGGTGCTTTGGAGATTGAGGGGGTTCCAGGGCCCAGAGCGACTAGGGGACCTTCAGATGGGAAAAGGATAGGATCCCAGGTGCTGGCCCTGAAGCAGTGAGGGTAACCTCAGGAAAGAGTGAAGACTGGAGCTAAGGTTTAAGCTCCTGGAGAGTCCCTGGGGTCTAAGAGCTCTTTGTAGGAGAAGGAGGGCCCCTAGGGATACATGCCCTGTTGGTCCAGCATAAAGGTAAACATTGTGGGCTTGGTGGGGACCAAGAGCCCACATTCTGGAAGGAGGGCATGCAACTGGCTGTGGGTGCATCCCCTTGAAGACCACTCCCCATGGTGCTGGAGCCGGGCGGAGCACTGGGTGCCACAGGTCTCAAGATGGCGGGCCTGGGACAGGGGAGTGAGGAGGTGGGCACCTCCCTCTCCTGGCCAGGCAGGCATGAGAGCCAGGCTGAAGTGAGTAGCCAGAGACACCCCCTGTCCTCCAGGACTCCAGCTAGAAGCTAGGTCAGAGCTGAGGGGCTGAAGAGCCACAGGGCATGAAGGACCACTCTGAGCCCCCAACTGTCATCTCCACACACCCCTGGATGGAGATCTGTCTGCCGCCCCCCCCCCCCCCCCCCCGCCCAAATCAAGGACTGCGGAGAATGGGAAGGGGTGTGTGTCCAGCCAGGAACTGCAGGGGAATGGCAGATGGGGATAGAGATGGAGCAGAACCAGAACCCAAGGCAGGAGATCGAGAGAAGAGCAGGTCCAAAGAACAGAAACAGCAGGTGGGATGTGGGCCTCGAATCTGGGGTCTCAGGTCCAGGAAGGCCCTCCCTTGGTGCTGGGGGCTCCTCTGGCAGAGCAGCGCCCCCCACCTGTGCAGGCCTGGGCCGGAGTAGGACAGGGAAGCATGTCTCCCAGTCTCCCAAATCTGGACCCCGGCCTGTAGACTCCAGCGCGGTCTCCCCACCCCCCGGCCGAACCCCCAAACTTCGCGGCCCGCGGTGCCCCGCCCGGCCCGCGCCCTACCTCGCTGGGGCTGTCCTGCGGCGGCGGCGGCGGCGGCGGCGCGGCGGCTGGGCCGCTCAGTCCCACATTGTCCCCGGGAGAGGCGGCCGCTCACAACTGCGAGTGACATCAGCTGCGAACAATGAGGGGTTTGACAGGCGCGGAGCCCGGCCGGCCCGGAGCCCGGCTCCGCGCCCCCCCCCCCCCACCCCCCGGCCCGCCCGGCCCGGCCCCTCCCCGCCCCCTCCCCGGATCCGATTACAGCGCGGCGGGCCCGCCCCAGCCGCCCCAGTGCCGCAGCCGCCCGCCCCGCCCCGCGCGCCGCGGTGCGCCCCGAGCGGTGGCCGCTTCCGGGAGGGCTGGTGCGACCCTCCCCCGGGAGGTCGTCCGCGCGCCGAGAGCGGGGGACCTGGCTGGGTAGGGGTGGAGGGGGTGCCCGGCCGCGAGCGACCGCCCAGTGGTCCCGCGGTGCCTGGCCCCGAGCCCCTGCGCTCTCTGCCCGCCAGGGCCGCCCGCCCGGCGCCTGCGCCGAGCCCACCGCTCCCAAATCTCGGTCGCGGGCCGGCCGCCAGGCCCCACGCTGCCTCGCTCGGGCTCGGATCCCTCGGAGCCCGGACGACCCTCCGCCCGACCCGGTTCCCAGCTCTGCTCGCTTCTGCGCCTTCCATCCCCGCAACCCCGCGCGGGGCTCTCGCCCACCAAGATCCGCGCCCCTCAACCACCCACAGCTTCCGCGAGGCCCGGCCCTTGTCCACCCGGGACAAGTTACCGGACCAGCTGGAGGAGGGGCCTGAGAGCGGTGTGATCCCGTGCAGCCCGCCCCGCCATTCTCCCAAAGCTACCCCCAGAATTCCTTCTGGGGACTAGGGTCGCAAGGGCCGCGACGCAGTAGAGTACTCTGCTAGGGAATGGGAGGAGTTGGACGGTCCCCCAAGCCCTCTCCTTCCCCCACCGCACCCCCTGGGGAGCAGATCTACCTCCCCCTCTCCTTCGTAATCGGCTCAGCCTGGTCCCACTGACCTCCACCTCCCCCCACAGCTGAGTCTCTTGGCACCTGGGTGTGTGTGGGTGGGGAGGGGAATCCAATCTCCCTTCCCCTCCATCTGGCCGGGTGGACAAAGGGCAGGGGGACCATCTGGTCCCGCCAGGGTGGGGGAGGGGCCCACAGTGGCTGTCCCCAGGGACGGGGGAGGGGCGGCGCTCTGGAGACAGCGAAAGCCTGCGGGGTCTAATTGCATCACTTTATTTCACCGACCTCCACTCTCCACTCTCCGTCTCCCCAACCCCCAAACCTCAGAGCAGGAAACAAGCTTGGCTGAGCAGATGCAGGCCTAATAACCTGGGGAGGTGTGGAGCACCCAGAAAGAGAGGAGGGGAGGGCAGGGAGATCTGAGGGTCGAAAAGATGTCACCTTTTGGGGGGCAGTTCTGGTCGGGGGGCCTGCTGCAACCTGTGGGTGAATGAAGTTCAGGGCTGGCTACCCCTAAGCTTGGCAGAGGGCCTCCTGCTAGGGCTGGCCTATTGGGTCCCCACCTTCCTGGACAGTGGGTGCTGCATGGTTGGGAGGGGGCATGTGTGGAGGCACAAGAATGCATGCATGTGAGTGCATGCAGGGCAAAGCTGCAGGTGACAATGTGCATGTCAGCCCAGAGTTGCCTGTACCTATGCAGTTGCTCCCAGGTGAAGGGTCATATTTGGGAATATAGATGGCTCTAAATGTGTAAGCATGCATGTGGTCATGGATGTATCTGGATGTATGTGTGGTCTAAGGCAGGGGTAGGGGATGTGAATGCCCCATAGGACAGCCAAAGAGAGAAGCTGGAGGCAGGATGGGGAGGCTGAACAGGGCAGAAAAAGGGGTGCAAGCAAACAGGAAAGCCTATAGGAGAAGCCCATCTAATGGATTACCCTCCACCAGATTATGTCTCTTGATTCCTGGGGCTTTTCTTCTTTATTTCACCTCCAAAGTCTGTCACTGCAAGAGGAAGAGGAAGAGGAAAAGATAGACCCCAAAGACAAGAAACCAGATAGAGACACACCTGTTGCATGTACATGATGCACAGGGACCCATGGCAGAGGAAGGAGACAGAGCCCAAGGCAGACCAGCAGCCACCCCCATCAGCAGGGCTGGGTTTCATGCTAGCCCCTGCAGGAAATCCAGCAGCCCTGTGTGCCACTCCCCAGGTTTGTCAAGGTAACAGGGGTGCCCTGCCCCCTCCATGACCAACACACGGTGGTTGGGCAGATGCTTCAGGTGCTCAAAGCTGGTCAGACCCATGGGGTCCTGGTCTCCATATACAATAAGTGTTGAGGTCTAGAGAAAGGAAAGGGAGACAGAGTAAACAGGGACCTGACACACCGGCCCCAGCCTCCTAGAAGTCAGCTCTAGCCCCACAATCACTTCAGTCTCTCCCTGGGGTCACCCCAAATAAGGGGGAGAGACAAGCTGGCCCAGTGGGTGGTAGAAGCCCCAGCTCCAGGCGGATAGAGGCATGGATGTTGTCTGCCCCAGCATACAGATTAACACAGGCCAAGGCACAGTAATCTGCTAAGTAAACCAAAAGGGTGGAGTTTGGTCATTTAGCTGCTCCCAGAAGACACCCCTTGGTTACCCTGCCCCCAGGTGAGGAAAGGCCCCAGGATGGACCCTTCCTTGCTCGTGGCAGGGGCATCTCAGCCTCCCACACAGGGGTACCTTCACACTGGCATAGTCGGCAGCATTGATTTTGTCAGTGCAGATAGGGGCCACTGGCACGTAGCCCCGGAGCTGGGAGCCAGGGGCCGTCAGGAAGGGCAGGGAGTACATGCCACTCAATGACGGGCTGATCACAACTGGGGGACCCAGGTCCAAGGCATCTACCACAGCTGCCAGGAAGCTGCTGGGGACCAGCTCTCCAATAGGGGCAGGGGCTGCTGCTTCCTTGGAGCGCCCCAGACCTGCAGGGATTCAGGTGTGAGAAAGACAAAGGCATGAATCGGGAAGTGGAAGAGACAGTCCCTTCCTCCAGGAAGTCCTCCTAGGTGGACCTTTCTGTGCCAGGTTCCTGCAGCACACAGCGTACCCAAGCTTATTCCTACAGCAGCCTAGATCTACCATTATCTGTGGCAAGCATGAGGCATTTCCCTCAATGTCTGTGCCCATCTCTCTCGGCAGTAGAGTGGTCCTGGAAAGGATCAGGCTCTGAAGTCCAACCCAGATGGGTCCAAGTCTCAGTCTTCCACTTACTATCTATGTGACCTTGGGAAAGCCTCCTCAACCCTCTCTCGGCTGCTCAGTTTCCCCGTGTGTTAAAGGAGATAACAAAAGTATCTGTCGTTTCAGATTGTTGTGAAAATTAAGTGAGTTAACTGGTTAAGAGACACCCATCCCAGGGCTGGCAGAATGGACAGTGACTGAGGAGCTGGCTCTGCACATGGACCTCCCCTCCAATTAGTCGTACCTTTCCCACAAAGATTAGCTCAAGACCTTCACCTGGAAGATCAGCCCAACCCACTGTCTGAACCAATTCCATCTGGGCCTAGAGGCCCACACCTGGGCACTGAAAACATGGCAGCCATGCCTGTGAGGGGAACAGGTCAGCTATGCTGCCCCTTCACATGGCACCATGTCTAGGTTATGATTGCCAGTCTGGGGCTGTCCCTGCCTACTCCAGAACCCAGTTTAGGGCTTTGTACATGGCTTAGCCACCCTCCAGGGCCTGCCCCACCCCCAAATGTGTCAGAAGATTCAGTCTTACTAGGCAGGACTTCCAACAGACCCTATGGTTATGGCTCCATCAAAAGATTTTACTTCCAATTGGCCGAGCACCGATTACTGGGTGTCAGGTACTGGCCACTATTCACATAATCTCAGTCCATTCTCACTAGAGCCAACCCTCAAAATGAATGTATCTCCCGTTACAGATGAGGAAACAGAGGCTCAGAGATACTGAGACACTGCCCCAGGACAACACAGTTAGAAGGATCTGGACAGTGTCCAGACCACATCCGGATGGAGACTAGAGACAGTGGAAGGCCCCACAGTGTGCACCGTGCCCTATGGAGCTTGGGGCCCAGCCTGGCCAGGTCCTCCCAAGTCCCCCAGCCCCCAGTGAGGCCCCCACAACCCCTGTCCAGGAGCCCGCCCCAGAAATACCTGGCAGGTCGATGGCCACAGCCCGGTAGCCAGCCTGAGCCAGACTGTGCAGCGTGCCCAGGTTCTGCCAGGTCTCAGAGGAGAAGCGGATACCATGCAACAGCAGAACTGAGAAGCAGGCAGCCTGTCCACCGCCTGGCCGAGCCTCTCGGAAGAAGAGGCTCTGGCCCTGCACCTGGATGGTGCCCTCATGCTGCTCCACACCCGCCATACTGGCTGCTGCACTGGTGAAGCACCTATGGTTCAAGGCCAGACTGATGAGCCACAAAACACCCTGCCCAGGCTACCACAGAGAGAGAAGGGGTCCCTCAAGAAGCAGCAAAAAGGCCTCCAGGAAGCTACCAGAACTCTAGGAACATGCTTTGGGGGGGAGGAAGACATAGTGTTTTTATGCCTCTCCCACTCAATTGTGTGGCCCTGGGCCTCAATTTCCTCTTCTGAAATAAGGAACAATAAAGCCTATCTCAAGAATTAATGAGTTAAGAAAAAAAAAAGAATTGGCAGATGAGGGTGCCTGCCCTTAGAATGTAATACATGGGGCTCCCATTACGATTATTGTCCTCACTGTTATTATACTTTTCTACAAATAGGGATAATACAATAGTGTTCGGCTCATAGGTAGTTGATGAGATTAAATGAGCTCAGGCATGTACAACGCTGGACATCGTTCCTAACACATAGGGAGCATAGTAAGTGCTCAATCAACAGTAAGGTGCTGTTTTGCTTATCGACCTCTTCCTCTTCAAGGCACTGTTACAGGCTGTAGGTTGGCACCACAGACCAGAGGGGGTCGGGGATGGAGTTAAAAACCCATTTTCCGGAGGCGGAAGCTGGAGCAGAGCCGGGAAAGGCATTGGAGTTCCGGCCTGCAAGGGATGCGGAGTGCCCAGCGCGCTTCCCGCTGGGGGCCAACGCTCTGACGCCGTGGTCAGGGGGCACGGTCAACGGCGCTGCAGCGGCTCTCTCTGTCCCCTCCGCGGACCTCGGTTCTGGCTCGCAGGGCCGGGTAAGGCGCACGCGGAAGGGTGGGAGCAGACCCGAGGAGGGAACCTGGGGAGCCGAGAAGGGGAAGGGGAAGAACTTGGGGTAGTAAGGGTGGGCCCTCACTGGATAGCGGAAGAGAGGGTCGGGGGTGCAGGGCCGGTACCTGAGGAGCTGCGTAGGCTCGCGCAGACAAGAAGCAGGCGAGTGCTGGCTGCGACTGAGGCCCGGGGCAGGGAAACCGGGAATTGGCCTGGCCGAGGGCGGGGACCAGGCCGTGCTACGGGGCGCCCTCTTGTGGCCACAAGACGTCGCAGGCCTGTCGGTGCCGTTAGACCTATCTTTCTTGTCGCAGCGGCCTCAGTTTCCCAGAGCCCCTCGGCCCCTTGTGTTCCAAGTACCCGGCTAGGTGCGGCTCCCAGCAACCTGCCCCAGATGCACATGGTGCGGCTTGAGGTTCATAGAGTCTCATCCCTGCTGCTCCTCCCCGCCTTGTCCCCCAACCCACTCATCCCTGGGGCCTTGACTGCCCGGGCCCAGAGTTGTGCGCCTGACATGCAGTGAAACCCGACAGCTTTGAGTGCGAGGTACTGACAAAGTCCAGCCAGGTGGCGTTGGTCGTTTACCTATCGTCGCTGAGCCTCCTGGCCTGTAGAATGGGTGCGATGTTGCCTTTTTAGCAGGGTGTCGATAACAGAGTGAGTCCTGCATGCTCAGCGCAGCTTCCCCGTGCCAGGCCTGGCCGCCAAGCCTGGGACCTGTCCTGAGCCGGGGGCAGACCACACGTTGGTCACACATTGCCCACCAGGATGGGTGCTATAAAGAGCCGTGAAGGAGCGAGAGGCTGCCCTGGGCTGTGACCAAGTGCGTGCGCATGTGTATCCGTAGGGGTTGGGGAAACAGTTGGGATGAGACCTGGAGCTACCAAGTAACAATAATATCTGACATTTACAAGGCAAGGGACTCCTCGCCAGACACTGAGCTAAGGCCTGACCGGTCCTTTGTGGTCCTTAAGACAACCCTTATCCTTAACCCCGTTGTGCAGACCAGGGACTGACCCACGATAGAGATGGTCTGGTGGAAGAAGCCGGTGGCTCTCCCCTGGCCCTCGGGATGGAAGCAATCCGGAAAATCTGGACGGGGGGACGAGGCCTGTGTGCTTTCAGGCGCCGCCTGGACTCACCCCCCCCCCCACCCCGGCCACCGATCTGGGTTGGGAGGCGGGGGAGGGGGGGGAGGAGCGGGGGGGGGGGGGGAGGTGCTGCGACTGCGGACTGCGCAAGCGCGCCTCCTTGGCCACGCTTTCCGCCGACCAGTGCCCGCAGCAGCCTGCGGAGCCGCCGAGGCAGCGCAATGGTTGCGGCGCTGTTTGGCTGCTGGTTCCGCGTGGGCGGGGCCCGCTCTGGGGTGTCCGGCCCGGTCATCCCGGTCGGTCGGGTGAGTGTCCCCGGGGAGTGAAGCCAGCAGGGTGCCCGGGGCGGGCCATCCTGGCTCCGCCCCTTGCCCCCAGAGTCCTCGGGCAGAGTCCTGCGGGAGTGGCAGGCGCTGGGGCAGTGAGTGTGTGTGTTGGTGTGTTGTGTGTGCACGCACGCGCTTGTGTGCGTGTGTTCTTAGGGGTCTGAATGTACGTGTGTGTCGATGTGTGTGTCTGTTTCTACATGCATATATAGCGGAGGGTTGGGGATTGGTCTGTCCGCTTGTGTTTGTGTATGTCAACTGTGTGCATTTCTGCCTACATGTGATTTTGAGGGTGTGTAAATTCCTGTGAGTGTATTTCTGAGGGTATGTCTGTCTGTCATGTGCACGTGTGTTTCTTGTATGCATGTGTAGTTTTAGGATTGTGTGAATGACTGTGTGCTGGAAATGTGAGGGTCTGCATGGTTTTGAAAGCGTGTGTCTGTATGTCCACCTGCCTTCCTGATGGCTGACTGTATGCCTGATTTTGAGGGTATGTATTTCAAGGGATCAATTGTCCACAGGCCAGGCATGTCTGCCTGTACGTGCGGGGAATAGCTTGTGCAAAAGAAAAGCATGTGGGAGCAGGACTCGATGTTTGTGCGCACATGTGTACACCCGTGTGTCATTGTTGACACGTATGTCAAGGACCTAACTTGAGTAAAGCTTCCCCGTCCCCACACACCGTATCTGTAGTTGCCTGCAGCCAGTTGCTTGCTAGCTGTCCACTATCATGGTCTAGTGCACTAGCTGCCTGGGTTGCCAAGGCAACGGCCAAAGTCCTGACTCTCCCTACCCCCAAAGGGTAAGGTGCTGGGCGCCTGCAGGGAAAGGTACAGCACAGATTCTCCCACTGGTGGGAACATAGGCTAATGCCAAGTGGGAGGTTGCTCTTCGTGGTCAGAAGGAAGAGAGGAGCGCCCTCTTCCTCTCCTCAGCTCCTGGCTCTCCATCAGCACCAGAGGGGCTGCCACTGCCCACCCACCACGGGACTGGGAGCCTGGAGGTGGGGGCTTGGGAAATATCCCCAAAGCTCCCAGGAGAGGAGGGTGGGGCTCAAGATGGGTTTCCAGCTCCTAGCGAGGGCCAGCACCCAGTTGGCACTCAATAAAGATGTGTTCGCTGCAATCGGAATAAGGCAGGTGTACTCATCCTAGGCCCAAGAAATGAAGACAGGACATCCCTGGATCAGGTCCACTGTCTTATTGACATATCACAGGAAATTTGAAAGGGCTGATGCAAGGTTATCCTTTCCCCCCATTTTACTGACAAACTGAAGACACACAGCCAGGAAGTGGCAAACAGAGTATTGAAGCCAGGGCTAACTGTTCTGTCTGGGTCCTGGGTCCTGGAGTCTGTGCTCTGGATAGTCAGAGGACTCAGACTGAGGTCCTGAAGCTGGGGTCGGGGAAGCATTCATCTCTCCAACCTCCATGCCGCCTTTTCCATTTCTAGGTGTACCATGCTCCTCCCTTGCCCCATACCCCTCATGCCTCAGCATTTCCCCCATCCCAGATATTCTCCAGGAGCCCTCCTCCCACTTAATATCAGCTGAGGTAGAGTGTTAACTATTCCCATCAACTGTAAAAAAACACATTCTGATTTAAGCACTATTCTATGCAATGTGATTAAAAAGGAAAAAAAAGGACCATTTCAAACATGCTGTCAGTGGGATGTAGCTTTACACATAGTCCTTCACTTTTGATGACTCTCACTCCTCTGTCCACCAGCAAGGCTCCAGTTCATTCTTCACCTCTCAGCCCCATGGTTTCTTCCTTGGCAAATGGAGTGTGGCTTGGTGGTTAGCAGCCCAGCCCCGGATTCAAATCCCAGCTCCCCTACTTGCTACTCTGCATTTTGGGCAAGAGAATTTACCTCTCTGGGCCTGTTTCCTCATCTGCAAGAGAACCATAATCATATCTGCTCCCCAGTGTTCGTTCTTGTGTGGATTCATGAGCCCTTGCATGCGAAGGGCCAAACACAGGATCTGGCTGTCATCAGCACCCGATGAATGGAAGTGGTTTCAGCTGGCACAGTGGTGATGGTCACTGAGCATGCTGTGTATCGAGACATCTCAGATGCCCCTTCTCACACTGCAGGGTATCTGAGCCCTTGCTCCAGCATGTGGAGGAGTTGAGTATGAACGTCAGATCCCTGCCCAGAGCAGGAGAAAGGGCAAGGGCTGAGCTCTTCCTCTGCTGGGGGCTTCCGGGTGGGGTTTGGGGATGGGGTCCCGGGGGCCTGGTGGAGGCGCAGCGCCAGCCTCTTCTTCCTCTCCTCTCCTCCAGACTGTGGTACAGACCTCCATGAGCCGGTCCCAGGTAGCCCTGCTGGGCCTGGGCCTGCTGCTCATGCTGCTACTGTACGTGGGGCTGCCAGGCCCCCCTGAGCAGACCTCCTGGCTCTGGGGAGGCCCCAATGTCACAATCCTGGCTGGTCTCACCCCTGGCAACTCCCCCATCTTTTACCGCGAGGTGCTCCCACTCCACCGGGCACACAGGTGGGTGCTGACCCCAGGGTACAGTGGAAGGACTAGGTCCAAGGGGAGTCCCTGTGTGGGACCCCAGCTCAACTCAGGGTGCTCAGGGCCTGGGAGGGCAGTGGGAGAAGCCTAAAAGAAAGAATGGCGGGCCATTCTCAGACCCCCAGGACACACACTCCCCTGTGTGCCCACAGGGTGGAGGTGGTGCTGCTCCATGGAAAGGCCTTTAACTCCCACACGTGGGAGCAGCTGGGCACACTGCAGCTGCTGGCGCAGAGGGGCTACCGGGCCGTGGCCCTTGACCTCCCAGGTGAGAGCCACCACTCCGGGGTCTAGGGAAGCGACAACATCCAGCAGGTACAAGGGGGCAGTTTCCCAGAGTGGGGAGTCGGAGGGGTAGAAAAGCCTTACGGTATGGCTTGGGGTTGGGGGGGGGGGGGGCTTGGCATTTGGATCCCAGTGTCTGGACAAACGGTGGCAGGTCGCAAGACAAGATGGCCACACTAAAGGGCCTGTGTTTTTATTCTCTACCTTGAAAACTAGAATGTGGATTGTTGCATGTCACAGAGCAAGTAGAAACATGACTCACTTTACAAGCCATTGAATGGAGAGACCTCACTGTACTTTTATGACAAACTAGGTAGCTTTTTGGTTTTTTTAGTTATGCAAATGGTTTATGCTATTATTCTTGTCTTTAAAAAATCCAACAAGAGTGATGCCCTCAGAGACCCATGCCACATTTCTCTCCCAGCAGTTTGGGGGTTCCTGACTCCCTTTGGGTGTTTCCATATATAGAAAAATGTGGTGCTGCAGGATTGTGTGGTGAGGTTAGGAACGTGACTGGTGTCCCGTCTGCTTAGCAAATCTATCCGCAGTTTGGTTTTCTCCTCCTGTACCATGTCTCATAGGGCACGCCAGTCATCTGTATGTGTACTATGTGCCATTGGAGGCATGGACACATTTTATCTGCCCATTCCTCTACTGGTGGATATGTAGGTTGATTTAGAGTTTTCAGTGTAAATTGAAATGCTTGAGAAATGAAGCTGAAGCAACTTTGGACATGTCTCTGAGCACAAAGGCAATAATTTCTGTAGGGTAGCTACCAAGGACATTGATGGGTCAAAAGATACACATTTAAAAAATTTTTGACAAATACTACCTTACCCTCCAAAAATGCTATATGGATTTATCCTCCCATCCGTCATTTAAGAATGTGCCCATTTCTCCTCATCTTTCCCAACACTGCGTATTATCAATCTTCTTGGTTTTGCCAATGTAATGAATTAAAAATGCTTTTCTAGCAGACCTATCACATTATAAAAAGTAGCTTCTGGGAAGTTTGGGCTAGCATTGCCACGTACCACTGCTCTTTCCCCCACTGTGGTGGGCAGGAAGTCCTGAGTTCCTTTCCAGCCTCCCTTAGCTGGTGCCTCCTGCTGTTCCCAGGTTTTGGGAACTCAGCACCTTCCAAGGAGGCAAGCACAGAGGCAGGGCGGGCAGAGCTGCTGGAGCGAGTGCTTCGAGACCTGGAGGTGCGGAATGCCGTGTTGGTGAGCCCCTCTCTGAGTGGCCGTTATGCCCTGCCCTTTTTGATCCAAGGCCACCACCAGCTGCGTGGATTCGTGCCCATCGCACCCGCCTCCACCCAGAACTACACCCAGGAACAATTCTGGGCCGTGAAGGTACTAGGAGGAGGGTTTCCAAAGGTCCTGGCTTGCTATCCCTGGCTTGAGTCATGGCAGGAAAGGACTCAGGTCTCACTTGGAGGACACACGGCCTCATCTGGATAGAAAGAGATGGGGTGTTTGGGAAAGATTTCCTAAGGAGGTGGCTAGAGGGTCAGTTCCCATCAGGCTCCAGGATCACAAGCCCTTGCCTTGCCCTGCAGACCCCGACTCTCATCCTGTATGGGGAGCTGGACCGCATCCTGGCTCGGGAGTCACTGCGGCAGCTCCGTCACCTGCCCAACCACTCCGTGGTGAAGCTGCGTGATGCAGGCCACGCCTGCTACCTCCACAAGCCTCAAGACTTCCACCTTGTCCTCCTTGCCTTCCTTGACCACCTGCCTTGAGGTCACCCACTGGCCAGGCCCGAGGCCTGGCCTGAGCTTGGAGAGTCTGGACCAGCACCTCACCAGGGAGGCAGCCCCTGGGATTGGAGGGTGGAGGTCAGAGGGCCAGACCCAGTCAGGACCTCTCATTTCATCTCACAGGCACAATAAAAAAGAGCATTTTTGTCATGCCTGGGGAGTGACAGGTCCTGTTTCCTGGTATTACAGCAGGTGGGGTGGGAGTGGGAGGCAAGTCTGGAACTGCTTTGGGGCTGGGAGCTGGAGGGAGGTTTCAGCAGCCTGGGAAGACTAAGAACATGGGCTACTTCCTAGCTGGCTGCCCTTACCACTCTGTGACTCAATTTCCTCATCTGTAAAATGGGCATGATGTTAATACCTAACTCAAAATTTGGTTTTAGGATTGAATCAGTCTGGGTAAGTGAGGTACTTGGCCACACGGAGCTGGAGGGGGTCAGGGCGAGGGGGTATTACTACTGCTGCGTGCCCACTGGGATTGGTGGGAAATCCAGGATCTGGCAGTTGAACTGAGTGAGTCAGGAATGCAGGACCTATGGCCTAAGGGAGCAGGATGTGTAGGGCTGGAGGTGGGGAATGTGGTTTAACAATTAACATAGCATTGGTGGTGAACTACCAAGACTGCTTGCTCCTGGGTATGTAAGCAGACCTGACTTAAACCCTGGGAGCGTTGGGATGGACCCCTACCCTACCCTCCTGGCCTGCCTCCTCTGAGCCAGGAGGCTGAAGTCTTCAACCCTGCCCCTCCCCAAGCTGACTCAGAACTGCCTAAGGGTACAAAGGGCAACTGGGGGCACAAGTGGGCAGCTACAACTGTGTGCAGTCTGGGGGTGGCCAGTACGACACCTGTGCCTCTTTATCCTCCCTCTCCGGTGGCTGCAGAAGAGCCAGGAAGCCTGGCACAGGGTCAGCCAACAGTATGTCACATGTATGCTTTTGTGCAGTTTCCCCACCTCTCCCGCTGTCACGCAGCCTCAGTTTCATCCTCCCACCATGACATTTTCTGTCACACAGATGCTACCACACCCAACCACCACCTCACACTCATATTGTCACACACACGGTCACACACACTGATGCACACTGTTAGATTTGCCCACACAGCTGCACATTCGCACGATCTCACAGGCAGTCACATATGTGCCCCTCTGTCCATTTATCCTTTCCTGGCACTTTGTCTAGGCATAGGCTCAGTGCCCTACCAGGTACACGGATCTGCGGGTACACGGACCGGCCTCCTGGAGCTTATACAGTATGAAAAAACAGATATTGACCAATAACCTCTCCACATAGGGGGCTGAGGCAGTCAGGGAAGCCCTCCCTGAGGAGCTGAGACACGGAATGGGGGAGAAGTCGGAGACGCATGGGAGGGGGTCGGGGAGCAGGCAGGGGCCAGCTCTGGCAGGACTTTGCAGCTCTGTACCCCAAGAGTAAGGGGCGCCGGAGGGGCAGACACTTCGTGCGTCAGTGTCTACCCGCCTCTCTTCTGTCCCCACGTGGAAGTTGTGGGAGCTAGAGCCCTCTGGAGGCGGGACCATCCGGAGCTCGCTTCTAGGCCCGGGGGCGGGGCCTGGCGGGGTGGGGCCTGTGGGGGCGGGGGCGGGGCCAGCGGGGGCCAGCAGTCAGCCGCGGGGCGTAGCAGGTGGCGGCGGAGGCTGCCCCCGAGAGGGATCAGGTAATCGGAGCGGAGGCTGGAACCAGGGGCGGGCGGAGACTCCCGCGCCGACGCGGCCCTAGAGACTGGGGCGGCCCTTACTCGCAGTCTTCGGCCCCGCCCCGCGACCGGGTCCGGGCACGTGGTAGGCAGACCCGGGCGGTTCTGAGCCCGCGACCTCGCAGGACCCTGAGCCCTGGGCACAGTCCGGAGCGGGCGCTGAGAGGCAACCGCGGGCCCAAGACCGGCAGAGAGCGAGGTGGGGGGCCCCGGAGAGGAGTAGAGCGATCTGGGGTTCCATGGGATAAAATCCGGGCAATTGGGAGAATGATTTGGGAAGGGCTGGGGGAGTCAATGCCTGGGATCAAACCTGGCTCAGCTATTCTCTAGCTGTCCCCGAACCTCTCAGCCTCAGCTTTCTCCTCTGTAAAGTGGGCATTCAGAGGCACAACTTCATGGGGCTTTTTGGCGGATTCAAATGGGCATGTGTCGAAAGCGGCCAGCACGGCTCCTGAAACAGAATGGGGGCTCCAAAACGGGGTGTGTTCTCCCTGTGGGACGTTGGAGGAACCGCCCTGGGGAGGGCCTGTGTGCAGATGGAGTCCACTGGGACCCAGACGGGAGGGGTAGGTAGCCACTCGCTTTGCCCCCAGCGCACCCCGCGCAGCGCCATGGCCAGCGAGGGTCTCGAGGGCGAGCACCCGTCCGTGACACTCTTCCGTCAGTACCTGCGCATCCGCACCGTCCAGCCGGAACCCGACTACGGTGAGAACGCGGTGGTTCCAGGGCCTGCGGTGGGGCCCCAGGGCGGGGACTGTGCTCTATACCAGACTCCAACCCCTGTCACCCAGCTGAGCCCCACTCTGCTGCCCCAAATGGCGCCTCAACGCCTCTAGCCATTCCCCAGACCAACAGACTGCTCAGCCACCCCCTTCAGACTGTGCTGCACCAGAAGCTAGCACCAGAACTAGCCTGGTGGCTAGTTAAGGAACAACTTCACCTCACTGCCCAGTGTTTGAGGTCGGGGAGGGGAGACCAGACAGCCACAAGGAAAGACGCTCCAGAAGCCTACTGGGGCAGGACAAAGGCCACAACCCTTAGGGAATCAAGCTTGATGGCTGGAAATTGTGGACATGGGTCCAAACCCCTGCCCTGTATTTACCAGCTGGGAGACATTAGGTGAATCTCATGTCTCTGTACCACAGTTTTCCTATTTCTAAGGAAGATAGCAATCACTCCTGTTTCTAACTGTGGACTTCCCACTTGACCTTCCACAAAGGGTCCCTGACTGGCCAAAAATATCTTCTTCCTTGGAGACAGAAATGCAGGTGTCCCTGAGGGATGTGGAATTGCACTGAGGAGGCAGCAGCCCATTTTGAATGGGCTCCCCTCTCTGAATGCACCCCAGCTTTGCCTGGATCGGTGGGAAGTGTAGGTAGGCAGAAGCAACCCCAAGACTCTCTGTGTCCCCAGGGGCTGCCGTGGCCTTCCTTGAGAAGAGAGCCCACCAGCTGGGCCTGAGCTGTCAGAAAGTAGAGGTGAGCTTGGGGCCCTGCATGGGGAGGGGATCTGGCCCTGGGGCATCTCCTCACCTCCTGGTCCTCTCCAGGTGGCACCAGGCCGTGTGGTGACCGTGCTGACGTGGCCAGGCACCAACCCCAGACTCTCCTCCCTTTTACTCAACTCCCACACGGATGTGGTGCCTGTCTTCAAGGTGTGTGTGGGGACAGGGGGAGTGGTGTAGGCTTTGAGGCACGCGAAGATGATGTAGACCTTCTCTTGGACCCCAGGGATCCTACTGGGCTGGTCCTAAAACTGACTCCTGATCTCATAGGGCGTTACTCTGTTCAAGCAGCTTTTGTCCAGTGGTCCATTCTGTGCCCACAGTGGGGGTGGGGGTGATGGTGGGAACAGAGTTGAGGGATGGCAATCAGCTGCCCTCTTCAGCCCTCTTCTATCCCCTTCACCACCCCACTTGACACCCCAACTCTACTATGGGCTTCCAGGACAGGGCCACAGTTGAGCAGAATAGATTAAATTTGGGGCTTGGGTCCTTCTTCTCATCTCCACCCCAGGAACACTGGAGTCATGACCCCTTTGAGGCCTTCAAGGATGCCGAGGGCTACATCTATGCCAGGGGCACCCAGGACATGAAGTGTGTCAGCATCCAGTGAGTGTCCTCCATTCCCTGTCCCCTCCAATGTCACTGGCCCATTGAATTGACACAGGACCTGGGGTGTGATTGGAGAAACTCAAGGCCAAGGAACATCTTGACCCCTTACCTTGGACAGGAATTACCACCATTACATGGATAGGGAGACTGAGGGACAGGGATTTCCCAGAGTCCCCCTACCAGATTGTGGCAGAGTAGGGCCCAGGGCCCAGGGCTCCAGCCTGCCCACCCAAGCATCTGGTGGCTCCCTCAACACCTGGCTTACCTCCTGTCATTGCCCCTCAGGTACCTGGAGGCTGTGAGGAGGCTGAAGGCTGAGGGCCACCATTTCCCCAGAACCATCCACATGACCTTTGTGCCAGGTAGGAGTGGCTTGGGGAGGGACACTTTCAAGGGAGGAGGATGTGTTGGTGAGGGTGGCTCCCTCATCTCATGTCCTTGTTGCTTTTGCAGATGAGGAGGTTGGGGGTCACCAAGGCATGGAGCTGTTTGTGCAGCGGCCCGAGTTCCAGGCTCTTAGGGCTGGCTTTGCCCTCGATGAGGGTGAGCAGGGTGGCAGGCCCCTGAGCGGCCAGTAGGGGATAGGGAATCTGCTAGTGGGGGCTGGGCCACTCCACCCTCTGAATCCCCTTTTCCTCCCCAGGCCTGGCCAACCCCGCCGATGCCTTCACTGTCTTTTATAGTGAGCGGAGCCCCTGGTGTGAGTATGGGCTCGGCAGGAGGGTGTCACTGTGCAGATGGGGTGCTGGGCCAGAGGGGCAGGGGCCTGCCCAGGGTCATGCAGCAGGTTTGGACCTGAGTAGGCCTTGAACCCAGAGCCTCTGCCTCCCAGACCCTTCCTACCTGGGCTTCTCCTTCCTGAGCTTCTTAGGGTAACCCCCTGTCATGAGCAGAAGCCAGCTCTACACTGTGCATTCTGTGGGGGACAGCCCTGCCAGAGGAGCTTGGAATGAGGGGAAGACCTGGGTCCACCCCAGGGCTGATACTCTTTCAGCCCTACCCATGCTTAAGACACCCACTTCTCACTCATTTTTCCCAGGGGTGCGGGTCACAAGCATCGGGAAGCCGGGTCACGGTTCACGCTTCATTGAGGACACAGCAGCAGAGAAGCTGGTGCGTGGCACACAGGGAGGGAGTTTGGGAATTCCCAAGGCTCTATCCCAGGGCCACTCTCACATCCGATCTCACACTCTCCTAGCACAAGGTCGTGAGCTCAATCCTGGCTTTCCGGGAGAAGGAGAGGCAGAGGTAAGGCAGCCTGGGAAAGAGGGTGGGGGTCTGAGCATCTGTGCAGGAGAGAAAGGAGGTTCCCCCTGCTGCCCCTGCCCTGTCTCCCACCGCAGGCTGCAGTCAAACCCCCACCTGAAGGAGGGGGCTGTGACTTCTGTGAACCTGACTAAGCTAGAGGGCGGCGTGGCCTGCAATGTGGTACCTGCTACTATGAGCGCCAGTTTTGACTTCCGTGTGGCACCGGATGTAGACCTGAAGGTGCCACCTCTACCTGGGTTTGGAGGAGGGAGCCAGGTCCTCAAACCTATCTTGGAGGCTCAGGGAGAGCCCGAGAGGTCAGCTCATCTCCCTTCTCATAGGCTTTCGAGGAGCAGCTGCAGGGCTGGTGCCAGGCAGCCGGCGAGGGAGTCACCTTCGAGTTTATTCAGGTATCGGCTGGGGACCCATGGTCGGGGAGCCGTGGGCACAGGGGAGACCGGGCTGGCTGAGTGTGGGTCACAGTGGGAGTGTGTGCTTGGTGTGCATGCATATATCTAGACATTGCTTTAGCTATGAGAGACACGTTTCATTCACCAACAAGCATTAGTCATGGAGGCCACTGTTGGGTGCTGAGCATAGCATAGGAGTAAAATTAGGCACAGTTCATGGCCTTCTAGTCCTTACAGCATGAAAAAAGGAATAGACCTGAATTAGACATTTGTATAATATTACTTTTACATAAGTATGAACACATGTGGTTCAGAAAAGGGTGGGACCCCACACTCTGAGAACCCATAACGAGTATTCGGCCAGTCTGAGAGGTCTGGGAGAGCCAACCTGAGGAAGGGCCACTTGGCCTAGGATATGAAGGATGGACAGGAAGTAAGAAGATGGAGAGCAGGGCAAGGTCCCAGACCTGTGGCTGGACTGGCCAGCTGGACATCTGAATAGGTGGATTGAGGCCAGGGTGGGGAGTGGGGGTTGGATGTGTGCCTGTGGCAGGCACAGCCCACCCTATGAAGAATAGGGCAAGATGTCCGGGCCCTGTCCTGATCTTGCCTTCCTTCCCCTCCCCCCAGAAGTGGACAGAGTCCCGAGTGACATCTACTAATGACTCAGATCCCTGGTGGGCAGCATTCAGTGGGGTCTTCAAGGACATGTGAGCATACTGGCCAGCCTTTCCCTTTCCTCTGTCCTTCCCCTACTTCCCTTCCACCTTCCTTGTCCCTTCAATCCTTCCCTTGCCCTCTCCCCTCACTGCCTCCCCATTCACCAGGCTCTTCCCTCGGCAGGAACCTCACTCTGGAGCCGGAGATCTTCCCAGCTGCCACCGATAGCCGTTATCTCCGTGCGGTGAGCCTCATGCAATGGATGAGCAGTGGGTGGGCCTGGATCCTGGCCTTCCTCCTAACAGCTTCTCCTTGCTCCCTGCAGGTGGGGGTCCCAGCTCTGGGCTTCTCACCCATGAACTGCACACCCGTGCTGCTGCATGACCACGATGAGCGTCTGCATGAGGCTGTGTTCCTCCGTGGGGTTGACATATACACACGGTTGCTGCCTGCTCTGGCCAGCGTGCCTGCCCTGCCCAGTGAGAGCTGAGTCCCAGGCTCCCCAACCTCTACCCCGGGAGTGTCCATCCTGACCAGTGTTAAGTACCCCTCTGCCCCCCTGCCCCACAATAAAGTCTGTGTGCGGACAGGGGCCAGTTCTGAAGTACTAAGAGCAAGGATGTTCATGAAGCAGGGATTCTGTCATTTTCTTTGTGGACATGCTGTTATCACCCCCAGTTCACAGATGAGGAAACTGAGCCTGGCTCTGGATATGTCTCTAGCATCCTATGCTGCTCTTGTGCCCCTCGACACGGCATGCTCATTCAGTACCACCCAGCCCTGTCTGGCATCAAAGGACCATAACTCTTGTTCTCAATGGTCACTATACCTATATCCGATTTTTAAGGTCGGGGATACCATCCGCGTTGAGGGGGAAACTAAGACAAAGATCTCAGGGAAACATTCCTGGCTTTCTGGAAACACACTTGGGATCCTGAGATAGAACTAGAACTGGAGGCCAGGTGGGCCCTGCCAGATGTCGGGGCAGGCAGATAATGAGCAAGTCATGACTGCTCGCATTGGCCAGACCCTAGGGATGACAGGTGTGGTGCCTGCTCTGGTGTTGGGAGCTTGAGTCACAGAGGGGCAGGAGCCTTGGTAGACCTGGTTAGTTGACTTTAGGGTCCCCAGCACCCTGTGTAGGGAAGGATCAGTGTGCAGAGTGGCTCACGAATGGGGGCTTCAGTCTGTCAGCACTGCTAGGGCTCTAGGCAGTACCAAGAGTCACTGTGGCCCTGAGAGTTGAGCCTGTTCCTCTAGCTTATCCGATCTAGTCCTGTTCTGGCCTCCACAGAACTGGGTGGGACAGGTATGGCTGGGCTTTTAAGTGCTGATAGTGGCCAGAGGGAAGTCCACAGCCTGGTTCTGTGGTCTGCAGGCTTAGTCCCCATGGTAGTAACCCCTGCACCTGGAGTTCTGACAAGGAGCCAGGACTTTGTTACCTTTGAACCCTCACAGCAGCCCCTGGATGCAGGTTTCACTGGAACCCCTTTAGAAGCTCTGCTAGAATACCCTGCCCAAGACTGCATAGCTTGCAGGTAATGGGAGTCCACAAAGAATTGAGACTCAAGAACTGGGGACCTGTGCTTCTACACAAGGGAGGCTCCATGCAAAAGCTGAGTGCAGCACGCTGGTTGTGACGTTCAGTAAGCCTAGTTGAAGCCCCTGACCTGGGGTCTGGCCTCCCCCTTCAGACTGCAGCAGGATGACTGGGCAAAGGAGTCTTTATGCCCCCTCTCTTGGGGATTAGAGCACAGGCCTTAGTGGAAGCCACATGACCTGGTAACCTCAGGCTGGGCCAAGCTACCTTCAGGACATAAAACCTGCTTTTGGTCCCTTTCAAGACCCCACCTATCTGACACCCCCTGGTAATGGGGCAGTTGGCCATCCAGAGCATGCCAGGATGACAGTCATGAGCTAGCAGCCCAGCCTTGGCTGGCCAAGCAAACTTTCTGGGGTCCAGCATGGGCTGCCTGGGTCCCAATGCGACTTCCATCCCAGCCTAGCCCCATCATCTAGGAACAAATTTCCTTCCCTGTAAAACAAAAAGAATAGTAATACCTACCTCAGAAGGGAGACCATTTATCATGGGTTGTAGCTAGTACCCCAGAGTAAGGAAGTGAAATCCTTGAGACAAGTGCCCAAGGCTGGTTCACAAATTACATGATCACCATACTCAAAAGTGAGTTTTGAGGACTCGGTGACCAGGAACAGTGATATGCTTGGCACCTTCTATAGGAAGCCCCCAGATACCAATGACCACTGTACCACTTGCTTCATTGACTCCTCTAAGGACGAAGACTTTGCAAATAAAGCAGCTGATCCAGGGTGCACAGCAGGGTCTGGCGCAGTTGCACTAGGAAGACAGTGCCATCACTGCCCTGCCTGCAGGGCCCCCAGCGCTTGGGGGGACCAGAACAACCGGAATAGTGGATGCTGGCCATGTACACTAGGAACAGCTTAAGTGTGGAATGGCTCAGGCCAGAGTGCAGAATTCAGCAGGGTCCTTTATCTCCTGGCTAAATTCAAAGATCAGGATGTTTGTGATTACTTTCCTCACCAGCCTGCCTAGTCCAGCAGGCTATGTGCTCCAGCCTCCCTAAGGCCCACCACCGTTTCTTTTACCAGGTCCCCTTCCTACACTCCAGAACCCCATTTCCCCTGACTCCCACCCATACCCTACCACCGAGAGAAAGCAAAAAATGGAGGTACCAACCCCACTCCAACCCTAGTTCCAGGATCACAGACACAGGCCAACTGACAGATCCTGCCGCAGGTTTATTTGTACAAATAGCACAGGAGGACACCAGCCCCGTGCAGATAGAAGCCCAGGGGTCACACCAGTCCTTCTACCCTCACACTGGCAGATGGAAGCCTCTACACTGGTGCCTTTGTGGGGGCCTGGGCACCTTTGGGAGCCTGAGCCTGAGCTGCAGCAGGAGCTGGAGCAGGAGTTGCAGCTGCAGCCTGGGCCTTGGTTTGAGCCTTGGCCTTGGCCTTTGGCCGGCAGAGCCTGAGACCCTTGGCAATGCGGGCACGAGCACGTTTCCCGAGCTTGGGGTGAGCGATGTAGGCAAGTCGATTGAGCTTGCGGCTGCCACCCTTTGGGATCTTGGGCTTGACCTCCTTGGGCTTGACAAGGGCCTTGATAGCCTCGGCACGTGCACTCATGGCCTTGGCGTTGTTGGCCTGCATCTTCTTCAGGCCCTTCTTGTTGTGCTTCTTGGCAAAGCGCATATTCCTCAGGAACTTGGGGTCTACCTGGAAGGCAAAAAAAAGCAGACACTGTAAGTGCAACATGTGGGCCCCAAGTCACCTGTTGTGGCCCTCTCCACAGCTGTACCCAGGAGATTGCTGGGCTCCAGCCAAGGCCTACTGGGGAGGTAGACAGTCAAACTTAAATGCTGAAATATACACCCCTCACAAATCACCTGAAGAGAAACACGTACTACAACCCCAGAAGCCAACACTCCACCCTAATACTCCACACACACCACATTTTCCGGGCTACATGCCCAGAGCCCAATAGAGCTCAAATCAAGTGCAGACGGAAAGAACAAATGAAGGCTGCCCCTTCTGCCAGGGTTGCAGGGCGTCAGCTCAGTTTTCCTGAAACCCCTCAGGGCCATCCCCACCTCTTTTAAGGAAAGTGTCAGTTAAACACCAAACCTGGTACAACAGATTCATGGCAAAGAAGGCTGAAAAAGAAATCAAGATGGGGAAACTGAAGCTGTGAAATTCAAAGATTCATTCCACAGATCAGAGACCAAGGGCACAGGGAAGAGACAGGACCCTGTTCTCTTGCTTAGACCCTGTAGCCTCAGCCTTCTCAGCCAATTCTTGGAACTCCTTGGCACAGGAAGGAAAGCTGACCCCCCAAGCTCAGCACCGGGTCAGATCAAGGTCATGTGACTAGAAGAATGGAAGACTCTCACAAAGTGCGCAGTACACAAAGATAAAGCCATTCCCTCCCTTCAAGTGCTCTGGATAAACAATGGGGATGGTCAAACTACCCTCAGGAGGCAGGTTACAGTTGACCAGGGAGTTACGACCTGGGCTGGGAAAAGCCAAGTAAAGGTTTCTTATGGGTTTGGCAGAACTTCAAGTCCAAGCGAAAGGTGGCTGGATAGAGAAACCGTGGACTTTGGTAGTCCAGGTAAGACAAGAGACAGTTCATAACGGTGCTCAGGCAGATGCTGAAGCCAGAAAAAGATACATGAAAGGCTCTCTGATGGTGCAACTGGGGCCAAACAGACACACTTGTATGTGATGCGGCACACACACTCACCCCCTTAAGAGATTCGTATCTTTGTGACCGGGGCTTCTTGATGCCATTTCTGTGCCATTTCCGTGCTGTGAGGAAGCAAAGGAATTAGACCAAATGAGATTTGCTCTAGTAAGACCACCCAACATCATAGCTGGCCAGCCTGGGAAAAACCATTACTTCCCAGAGTAGGCCTTCTTGAGATCTGGAATAACCCTTATCATTGAATGCAAAGCACGGTGGGTATCTCAAGCGGATGCCTGGCTTCTACAACTATAACCCAAAGGTAACAGTGACTGAAAACAAAATCAGCCCCAGGCCCACAGTAGAAATGTGCCCCCTTGCCCTGCCCTGCATCCCTAGTTCTTGTCAGGGTCTGAAGTGTGAGATAAGAGGTTGGGCCAGGGGAACTTACACTGGTTGTGCGTGGTGTGGTTCTTGGACTTGGCCATATCTGCACCTGGAAGAGGAGAGTAGCGGTCAGGCCCGGGGGCTCACAGGGCTGGGCCTATCACTGCCGCCCTGATGTGGAAGGACGTGGGCCAGAAGCCGGAATGAAGCTGCACACAGATGCCTGCCTTGTATCTGCGGCCTCCACCGGCCTCAACTTACTCAGCACGACCCGACGCCGGTCCCCGCCTCCCGAACTCGGGTAACAGTGCCCTGAAACCAACCCTCCCTCCGAAGGCTGCGCTCTACCCCAAATCCGAGTCCTCCCCCTCCCATCCACTCCTTGAGAACCCGCAAGCACCGCGCGCGCTCCGCACCCTCCGCTCCCCACAGTCACGCAGCCGGTCTCCCTGTCCTTCGCGGGGTTTGCGCCCGGCAGCTGGCTGGGAGCCGCGGATGGCTCCGGATACCGCGCGGCCAAAACTCACCAAAGCCCGCGGCTCCCGAAGCGCCTTGGACCGGAAGAGAAAGAGGAAGGCCGCTGTGCAGCACGGGAAATAGGGTCGTCCGGGCCGGAAGGTTCTTCCGGAAAAGCTTCCCCCAGCGCCGGGAAGAAAGGTTCCGAAGCCTGGGAGGGTACAAGCCAGATGGGAAGGCGGCGCTACGAGCCTCGCGCAGCTTCCTGCAGGTTTTACCCACGTTTATTCTTCCTGGACTAGGCTCTTGGGGCCCAGTTCTCATTAAAGGTCCCGAAGACGAAGGGAGACCCTGAGGAATACATGCTAGGAAAGGAGTGACAGACTTGTGTTCTTTAAAAGTACCTTGGCTGCTGTGCGGAGAATGGACTGTAAGGGGCAGAAGTGAAGCGGGGGAGGTGTGGGGCGGCTGGTGCCGTCTTTTCCGTGGTGCCACTGGAGAGTGGGGGAACCTGGAACCCAGCCAGGGCGGCCGGTATGGGGAAGAGTGGATCAGTAGACTGGACTTGGGATGCAGAAGATGAGGGAGGAGAGGGAGGCCAGGTGGCCCCTAAATTTTTGGCTTGAACGTCTGGATGAATGCTGGTACTGTTCACAGAAGTGGGGAAGGTTGGGAGGGACAGGGCTTTTATTGCTTTGCTTTGAGGAGGCCAGTGATCCAAATGTTTCTGTTTGGATGCATTAAATGTGACACGCCTGTGGGACATCCAAAATGAGTCGGGCGTTTCCTCCTGACAACTTTTCCCTCTTCCCCTCTCCCCCTCCACAGTTCATCTCCACGCAGCAGTGGGACCGGAGGGCACGGTTAAAGACACAAATCAGACCTTGTCATTGAAAGTCTTCAAAGGCCTCCTCTTGCATTTGGAAAGAAACTCGTTACTTCCCCTAACCCTGGCAGTCTTCTCCATATCATTCACTTCTCTCCAAACCCATGGGCTTTTTTCCTTTCCTGCCAAGTACAAATGCTTGTTCTGACTTCAAGGCCTTTGCACTTAGTATCCTCTCTGGCTGGACTACCTTCTTCCTGGACTATGCTCTTTGGATGGTGTGCTTTCTTGGAGAGGTCTCCCAAAGACTGTCCACCCTATCTAAAATAGATACACTCTACTCCATCTCCTCAGTTATTCTGTGTCCTCTCATTCTCTTTGCTTCCTTCATCGAACTTTCCAGACTCTAATTATGTTCTATATTTACTTGTGTACGTGTCCACTGGCACAAGTGCCATGAGTTCAGGACTGGTTTGGTCACTGTTACTTCCCCATTGCTTGACATAGGACTTGATGTAGAACAGGAACTTAATAAACACCTGCTGAATGGACGTTCTTTGGCAAGGTGGTTTCACGGAGTGACAGGAGCATATTGCAGAGAGTTGGGGGGTGAAGGGGGAAAAGAAGATGTGGACATCTGCTCGGGACTTAGTTTTGCCAGGTTGTTATAACAGTGGCAGAGCAAGCAGTGAGCAGAGAGCCGTAGTCTGACAGGGGAGGCAGATTCAAAGACAGGTGATGGCCATCCATTAACATTGGAGCTGCTATAGGGATTGGCCCAGGGTGAAATCCCAGCTGCCTGTCAAAGGGGGAGCAGTGACAAGAGTGGGGAGCTTTGATTGATCTGGGACTTGTTCAGGAGCCAAAAGGGAACATGACCTAGAGCCACTTGCCTGCCATGCCTTTCAATAGGCAAGATGGTAGGGCCAGCCTTATGTATAGGGATAGTTCCCTCCTTCTTCCTTCCTCCCTCCCCCCTCCCTTCTTCTCTCCCTCCCTTCATCCTTCCCTTCCCTCTTCACCCCTCCCTCACCTCCATCTCTCTTTCTCCCTCTCCCTCTCCCTCCCTCCCTCCTTCCTCCCTCCCTCCCTTCCTTTCTCTCACTCTTTTTCCGTGAAAGCTCTTTTGTGACAATTGTATTCATTCAGTCATAATTCATGGACATCCTTCCCTGTTCATGAAAATCCTTTGTGGTCCTATTTTATTTTGCTCATTTGAAAACATTATTGGTGTGTGTGTGTGTTGGGGGGGCACCTGGGTGGCTCAGTTGGTTAAGTATCTGACTTTGGCTTAGGTCATGATCTTGCAGTTTGTGGGTTTGAGTTCCGCATCAGGCTCTGCATTGACACTGAGGAGCCTACTTGGGATTCTCTCTCTCCCCCTCTCTCTGCTCCTGTCCTGCTTGTTCTCTCTCTCTCTCTCTCTCTCTCTCTCTTTCAAAATAAATAAATAAACTAAAAAAAAAAAAAAGGAATATGGGACTCCTGGGTGGCTCAGTTGGTTGAGCATCCGACTTTGGTTCAGGTCATGATCTTATGGTTCACATGAGTTCAAGCCTCATGTTGGTCTCACTACTGTCAGCACAGAGCCTGCTTTGGATCCTCTGTCCCCCTCTCTCTGCCCCTCCCCTGCTCATACTCTCTCAAAAATAAATAAGCATTTTTTTAATTAAAAAAAAACCTTTAAAAACATTATTCTGGGGCTGGCTCAGAAGAGTGTATGACGCTTGATATAGGGCTTGTGAGTTCAAGCCCCACATTGGGCATAGAGAGTACTTAAAATAAATAAGTAAATAAACAACAACAAAAAAAACCCCACCACAACAATGCATTATTCTGAAAGAGGTCAGTAAACATCACCAGATGCCAAAGCAGTCTCTGACACAAAAAAGGTGAAAAATGTAACCTTTCCTCCAAGGTTGACACACTTCCACCCTCTATGAATGAGCAGCTCTTGCCCCATTTCAGGTCCATGTGGAGGCCTGGGTCCACCTTCCATCCTCAGTGGCCTAGCCTAGGGCAGAGCCACTAGCTAGACTCAGCGGAGTGTCTATCAACCAGGCCCCTTGCCGATGCCTTGGGCACAAGCTGGAGAGGGGAGGCCTAGATAAACCTTGCACTGGACGAGGCTGGATGTGACCCACCTGAACCACGTGGCCTCCAGTGGCATTGTCTTGCCCAGGCCTTGTCCAGAGCCACAGTCCAAGTAGGATCCAGTAGGGCCCATTCACCAAAGTAACAGGATTGGAGACATCTGGGATTATTTTTGCTGTGCCTGGCACAGGTCCAGGTGCATGTGGGGGCCTGATAAGTATTTGAGGAATTAAATGTACACACTTCACAAACCCAGGCAGATGGCAGAATCAAGAGGCAAGAAGCCAATCAGCCTGAAGGGATTTCACAGGGATAAGAGTCAGCTCTTTGACCAGGTCAGATCTCTGCTCTCTAAGCTTCATTCTGAGTGTAACCTGGGGACAAACACAGTAATTGCTCCACAGGGTGACAGTGGATAATTTGAGTAAAGCACTGAACACTGTGCTGAGTACACATTAGGTGTTCAATCATTGTCAGTCTCATTTATGCTTTTTTCCCCACAAGGCCTCTGGAGACGGGGAGAAGGCTCAGGGAAAGAATGTCAGAGGCAAGTGAATGCTAAAAATGAGGACAGGATCCAAGGGAGGGTCAGGCTGGAGGGAAGGGACAGTCCTCAGGGGTCCAGATTCCCCTCAGGCTAGAGTCCCCTCAGTTCCAGAGGGACAGGGACCCCCAGTGTACCAGATAAGAGGGACTGTGGGTGGGTTATCAGAAACCAGGATGTTCTCTCTGTAGAAGACTGGCGGGGGGAGGGCACAGAAGAGGAGCCCCCCTGAGCAGTGGCTTTGGATCTGCTTAGAAATTCCCAAGTGAGAGGCCACCTAGCTCTATGTGGCCACAGAAGGCAAAGCTGTGACCGAGGAAGGCCAATACCAGCTCCATGGATGAGGATTATTTCAGATCAAGCAGAATTTCCTCCGAACTATGGAGCAGTGAGTTCCCAGAAGCAGTGAGCTCTCTTGTACAAGAGGTATGCAAGCAATGATTTAATTACTGAAGATGAGGATGAAGTATGGGATAGAGGGTTGGAGAATATAACCTTTAAGTTCACTTATCTCTGGGAGTCTGGGATTCAAAGTTCCTGAAGAAGGAAAGGTGGTGGGCAGCGTGTGACGCCAGCGTGGGGCTCGGGGCCTGGCAGGAAAAGAGAGGACAGATCAAGCGGAGGCTTGGAGGTGCAGCCCATCCCTCAGGTCACTGGGTATGTCTTCAACAGCCCCAGGCCACCGATGTTCCCTCTGGGGGGGCCTCTGGCCCCGGAGTGCTGCAGTGTCCCCAGCCAGGAATGTGAGCCTGCTATCCGCATGGGGGCAGCACGGGCCCACGAATGGAATGGTGCTGCAGCTGGTAGGCTGGGGCTCCCTCTCATGGGAACCCTTTGAGCCTCCAGTCCCTCTCTCCCTCTCTCTGTCCCTCTCTCTCTCTCTTTCACACGCCCACCCCCCCCACACACACACCCACACACACACACTACTTTTCCACCCACCTCCACCTGTGGATCAAGCCTCTATCTGCCATTCTTGGCAGGTGCTCTGGGGTAGGTTGGGTCCCCCTGGCCCCAACAAGAGCCTGGTGGTGATGGGGGTGGGTGGGTGTCTTCCCCGAAGAGAGTTCAGGGTAGAGAAAACGAAGCCTGTGGGGACCACCCCTGTTGGTCTACCTGAGAGTTATAGGAAGCCACAGTTTGGGCATCAGGTGGGCTTGGGTTCAAATCAGACTGCCACTCACCAGCAGAGTGACTTCACATTTCTGAGCCTCAGTTTCCTCATCTGTAACAGTGGGGGAGAGCATCACCCAGTGCTGAGCAGGAGGAAAGCCTCCCAGGGCCTGGATGTGCATTCATGAGACCGCCTGGCAGCCTTGGGGGGTGATGGGGCTTTCGTTACCATATTTCACAGATGGAGAGAGGGGAGTCTTTGGGCATTACTTGCTAGAGGTCCCACAGCCAAATGGAGGGCTGCCATAGTCCAGATGCCCAGCGGGACCCGGAAGAGCATGGGATGGTGTATGCCTGGTGAGGCCATAGAGGGAGCCCTGTGATGCTGACTCCCACCTCTCAGGTGATCTGGGAGAAGCCCTTGGCCTCTAAGGTCAACAGATGCTCTGAGTGGGAGCATCCTCAGTGCTAGCCCCTGCCTCTGCTCAGACTCACTCACCCAGAACAGGCCTAGAAAGGAGGGCGTGTTGGTGATGGTGGCAGTGACCCTGGGAGGAGGCAGGGGTCAGCCAGCCTCAGGCGGGCAGAGGCAGGCAGGATGTGAATGGAGGAGAAGCTCAGTGCCTCAAAGAACTGACTTGCTGGGCATGGAGGGGGAGTAGGTGCGTGTGAGGGGGTTGGACAGGGCAAGACTGCAACCCCGAGTGACTCCCCCCACTCCCGCCCTGCCTCTGAGGTGGAAAACACAAAACAGCCAAGGGGACTCCTTTTTAACAAAGAGGGTCTGAAAAGGAAGAATGAAGCAGAGGGCTGGGAGGGACCCTTTCCTTTCCCTCCCCAGCAGCTTCCAGGGAGTCAGCAATGTCATTGCTATGGCAACCGCAGCCCCTCCAGCTCCCCTTTCTCCTTTACCCTGTCCTGACTGGATGCCCACTGTCCCAGCCCAAGCTAAAGAGAGGCCTGGGGTGGGGGGAGCATCTTACTGTCGGGCTAAAGGACAGATAGGCCATGAGGGCCACGGGAGGGTTGTAAGCCAGGGGGTGGGGTGGGGGAGGTCTAGGGGAGGCTCTTGACTTGCCCTTGTCTGCTTCCCATTTAGTCCTTTAGTAAACTCCCCTCCAAGGGCCCAGTGCATCATGGACTAAATGAGGGAGAAGGAAGCCCACCCCTGTTTAGGGAGGCACAAGGGACACCAGAAAAGGAACTGGGGATCTGAGGAACAGCATAGCCAGGAGGGCTGAGGTCCCATCAAATGCCCCCTTATCAAGAAGGGCTTGTGGACATAGACACTGCCCTTTCTAAGCTGTGTCCCTGGGTAAATCACCCAACTTCCTAGGGGCTACCCCTTACTCCCCTTCTGCCCCCATTCCATGTAAAATGGGGTCAGCCATGCAGGCTGGGGGAGATTCTAGTGATGCAGCAAAGAGAAAGGATGACCTCTCCAGGAGATCTGTGGATGGACCCTGGGAGGCCCTGAGCTTAAAACCGTTTATGTCTGCTGGGCCGTAGCTGTGGCCACGGTCACCAGGAGCATCTACTGTGCACAGAGCCTGGAGGACTGGGTGGAGAGGAAGATGTAGGCACAGAACACCAGAATGCAGAACAGAGAGGGTCCATCCAGGCCAGGAGCCTCTAGGGGTTGGAGGAAGGACCTGGAAGTCTTCCTGGGAGAGGAGGCATGCTGTTGGCTGGAAGGTAGGCCGTGAAAGATCAGGCAGGAGTGGGGAGGGGACAGGAAGGGGGCAGGGAGCTCTCTGGCAGGAGACCCCAGCTGATCCGGGCCTCCCTGACCTGTACCCTCAAAGTCCAAGGGCCTGGCCCACAGTGGGCATCCTTGCCTTCCCAACACACAGCCCTAAGTCCAGGCCTCCGCAGAGAGAGGGGTGCCCTGCTGAGGTCTGGAGCCAGGAGCTTTTCACTGCTCATCACCGGTCCTCACCATACCCTCAGAGCGGCTTCCCTCGTTGCTCCCATGTTGCAGATAGGGAAACTGAGGCTGAGAAAGGTGAAGTGACTTGCCCAGGGTCACCAACTTCTTCTCCTCTGTCAAAGCCACTCTTGGAAGGTCTTCTGGGCTTGGACCCTGCCTGAGACTCTCACACTGGTGACAGTTTGGGAAAAGGAGAGCGATGCCTCACCTGAGGAGTGAGTCAGTGATAGAGCGTGCTCTGGCATCCACAGCATGTAGCAGAGAGTGGAGGGCCTATCTCATTCCCCCAGAATAACATTGGTGCGTCCTTCCTTTCTGTGTCTATCGCACACTTGTTCATCAGCTGGCCGTCACATTCTCAGGCACCCCCAGCCCATCCACTGGTGAAAGTTCAAGAGTACGATCCAGATCTTGCCTGACACATAGCAGCTGGCTGAGCTTGAGCAAATACTGAACCCCCTGTGGCTCAGTGACCCCTCCTGTAAGATGAGGATGAGGACACTACCTACTTGGCAGGTTGTGGTGAGGCTTCAGGGACCCATTCCTACCACGCACTTACCGGGGTCTGGCCGCGATCTCTATCCTGCTGAGACCAGGCTTGAAGCAGCCAGAGGCCAGGCAGGCACTATGGGGGTCCTTCCCTACCCCCCAGATCTTTTCTGGAAATAGGGAAGCTGCCCACCCCCAGGGTGCCCTGTCCAGAGGGAGATGGGAGAGCAGGGATGCCCTGGGATGCCCTCCTCACCTTGGGCCGGGATGGTGGGGGCGGGGCCAGGAGAGGGCGGGCTGAGGAGCTGCTGCCGAGTGGGGGTGGCTATGAGGGGCATGTGAGATGAGATCCCCACCACTCCTGGCAACCAGGCCCCAGCTCTGGGAGCCGGTGGCGGGTGAGAGCCCAGTGGTCCTCACTGGGCCTGTCTCTGCACGGCTGCCCATCTGGCACGGGCCTGGCCGCACTGGTTTTAATCGTTTTCCACAAGCAGCTCCTGGAGGTGCGGGGGCGGCTTCCCCTTGACTTGCCTCTCCTGGCGGATGAGGCTTGGCTAAAAATAACTTGAATTGCTGTGCTCCCACCCTGGCGGGAGGAGGAGCCTGGGGGCTGCGGGGGTGGGAATGTGGCAGCAGCCTGGAGAGGGGGTTCCCTGAGAGAAGACCGAGCAAAGTAGTGCCGGTAGGTGGGAAGGGGTGCAGGACGGTGCAGGGAATGTGGCCCTTTCTCACCCACTTCCCCGGGGGCCTGTTCCTGGAGCACAGTATTTATGGAGCAGAGCTGGGGACCAAGGCTGGCCTGACCCCTGGACTTGCATCATGGAGGGAGACCAGCCTGGCCGATATGGTGGCAGCGGGCTCCTTCCAGCACCAGAGTCTGTTTGGAGGAGACCCCCCACATACTGTCAGGGCAGGAGCCCCCTCCACTCGCTCCTGCCCAGACAGGGGCTTGGATCTGGGCTCCAGTTCCCTATTTCTCCCTTCCCTGCCTTGTGACACTGAGCCTCATATGAAAACTGGGGGAAATGCAAAATTAAGCACTTGACTCCTGGGCCTGCTGAGGCCTCTCCTAATCCCACTTCCTCCATCAGGCTGGAGAGTTGGGCTCCCCATCACCCCCTTGGTGCAGGGCTGAGAAAGACCATCCTCAGAGCAGGTGGGGGCTGTGTCAGAATCCAGGAGGAGAGATTCTTGATACCCTGGGGTAGACAAGAGTTGGGTAGGCGTGGCACATACAAGAAAATTCCACCAGTGAACATCTCTCAAGAGTCCACAGGATACCAAGTACTATTGATACTGGAGGGGATGCAGGCCTGAGCAAGACAGACAGGAATCCCAGGCCTCACGTTGCTTACAGTCTTGCAAGGCAAATTTCATTCCCCTTTTCGTATTGTTTGGTAGGTCACCAGTGTCCATTATATCATTATGCATTGCCATTTCCAGATATTCCTTTACATTAAACAGATATTATGTTTAAACAGATAAATAAGGAATAAACACAAATTTAATTGCTCTCTCCCTCAAAAAAAAAAAAAAAAAAAAAAATCCCAAAGTGGGTGAGCTCCAGAGCCTGACCCACTCTCTTTGCCTCCTCTCACTGATATTCCATCACATTCATCTAAAAGGAATCCCCTTCTGCACTCCTATCCTCCCTCCAATTTCCGATCCCAGTTGAAAGTCCCACAAGGTCACTGTCTCACTCATTGGAAGGCAAGGGTCAGATTTGGTTTGGAGTGCCAGATTGGTATGTGGTAGGATACCTGACCTTTGGGGGAGCCAGAGCCAGTTGGGAAGATAAAATGCAATGGAGAGAAGTACAGAACCTGGGAAAAATCTCTCCCTTGGCCCAGGGCTTTTGTACTATATTAATAGAAGCAGAAAATGCAGAAGGGGGGAGGTTAACATGTATGCCCTGTCTCAAGCTCTTGATCTCTACCTGGGGAGCTCAGTCTGCCATCCATCCATCCATCCATCCATCCACTCATCGATCCACCTACTCATACATCTATACATCATCCAACCAACCATCTATGGTAGACAGAATAATGACCCTCAAAAATGCCTACATTCTAATCTCCAGACTCTGTGAATATGTTACTTAACACGGCAAAAGGGAATTAAGATTATGGATGGAATTAAGGTGGTTAATCAGCTGACCTTAAAATAGGGAGATTATCCTGGATTATCTGAGTAGACCCAATGAAATCACAAGGTTCCTTAAGGGTGGAAGAGGGAATCAGAAGACGGAACATGATGGCAGCATTGCTGGCTCTAAAGATAAAGGAATGGAACCCAAAGACAAGGAGAATGAACAGCCTCTAGAAGCCGGAAAAGTGAGAAAGTGGAATGTCCCCTGGAACCTTCAGAAGGAACACAGCTCTGTCAACACGTTGATTTTAGTCTAATGAGATCCAGTTCAGATATCTAACCTCTAGAACTATAAGATAATAGATTTGTGTTGATTTATGCCATTAAGTTTGTGGTAATTTGTTAGAACAGAGATAGGAAACTAATACATCATCTAATGATCCAATCCATCAGGCAACCAAATATCCACCCATTTATCTCTCTGTCCCTCCAACCAACCATCCATCCATTTATTTAACAAATATTCACGTTAAAGGAGTGTCCCCAACTGTGAAAGAAAACAGTTGCCACCTTCCAGGAGCTCCCCATCCCCTGAGGGAGACGGACATAGGGTTTCCATCCAGGACCCTCAGTGCTACCGTGGTGGAACACAAAGGCATTTGGGAAGGATTATGGGAGGACTCATGGCTTGATGGCTGGCAGTAGCAGGAACAGGAGAGGAAGCCCTACAAGACAAGAGTCTGTAGGGTTGGGTGACTATTTGTGTGCCTGAGTGTGTGTGTGTCATGGCGCTCTGACTCTCAGGGAGCAGCTGGCAGGAACCTGGGGCCCCACATCCCTACAGTGGTTGCCACCCAGAAAATTAATGTGTTTACCAGGAAAGGCCTGGGTAGCCATGGCAGTTAGCGTTGTGGAGCACAGGGCAGTCACACCAGTGACTGTCAGCAAACCCAGACCAGTGGAAAGGGATGGAGAGGAAGGGGCTTCAGCTGCTTTGCCCCCCAGGCTCTGCTGCAGCTTTTGACCTCCAGCCACACCGAGTCTCATGCTACAAGAAGCTCACAAAGCCTCCTGGCCACTTTTTCATGGCTCCCATTTCAGCCTCACGGGAAAGATGGCAAAACTGAGGCTCAGGGGAGGGCAGTCAAGGGCACACGCCTAGAAGGGGCACCGCTGGGCCCCAACCCTTGTTTGGCTCCAGATATTCTCTGCAGAGTGAGTGCATCCCCATTTCCCCGGCTTGGAAAGGTGGTTTCCCACAAGACTCAGAATGGGGCCGGTGAAGGAGCACGGCTCCAGGGAGTCAGGACACCTGGCTTCAAAGCTAAGGCGAAGGTGGCAAGTTCAGGTTAAGCCCACACTTGGGAGTCCCCAGGCCAGGGCTTCACCTATGACCAGACCTATGACCTGTGGGCTCCCTGAGGTCCATCTTGATGCTTCTGTCTCCTGGGCCCTGGCACACAATGCAGCACCTGCTGGAGAAATACATTGTTCTTTGAATGCCCAGCTCTGCTTGCTGCTGTGTGTGCGGCCTCAGGGAGGTGACTGGTTGGCCGAACCTCAGTTACTGCATCTATAAAGTGGGATGATCATATCAGTTCTTGGGAGGACTCAGCATGTGTGTAAAATGCCCAGCACATACCATACCATCCTTGCTGCAGTACTGATTACATGAAATATTCTGCTCCTGGGTGCCTGGCTGGCCCAGTCGATAGAGCATGTGACTCTTGATCTCATGTTGTAAGTTTGAGCCCCACGTTGGGTGTAGAGGTTACATAAAAATAAAATCTTAAAAAAAAAAGAAAGAAAGAAAAATTCCACTCTTCTATCCTGACACCTGTCCATTCTCCTCTCCACGAATCTCCAAGCCACCTTTTCCACCACAGTCGGCTTTGTTCCTACCTTCATGACTGCCCACAAAGCTTCCTTCCAGGAATGTCCTTCCTCTGTCCCTCTGCTGGTCCAAGGCCTGTTTTGCCTTCTTCAAGGGCTTCCTCCCTGCCTCCTCTTCTTCTGGCTGTCCCTGACCTCCCACCACCGCCCCCTCCCCCACAAGCCCACCCCCCACCCCTGCCCCCTGCTGCATCCCTGGATGTGAAGCTGCCTGAGAGGTGCCATTCAGAAGCCCAGAATCTGGAACTTCTGGCACATTTCAGTGATGCCCAAGGACAGAAAGACAGAACTCGGAAATCAGGATTGCCTCTGACTTTCTGGGCTGTGGAGCCCATTTCACAGATGGGGAGACAGAAGGACTTGAGAGCAGGTGCACACAGCCTATCTCCAATGACTGACACTTTGTCTCATTTTACTCCCACAGCAACTTACAAGGGAGGCTCTCTTCACATCCCCATTTCATAGATGAGGAAACTGAGGGTCTGAGAAGTGAAGCTCACATGGCTATTAAGTGAAAAAGTCACTTAAAAACATCCACTGACCCTGTACTTTACAAAAGTAGCAACAGCAGGAACTTCTGGATGATTTCTGCCTACAAGGAATGCTTGGATGTTCTGAACATCTCAGACTGTCTGCCTTGAGGCCTTTCTGAGGGTGTCCGTATGGATCTCCTTCCCATCTCATAACTGCCACAGGAGGCAGCAATCCTCCCCTCCATGCCCCGACTTTGTCCTATTTCCTGGAAACATTCAGGGTCAGAATCCCTCTAGGGTTCTGGTCTCACTACCCCCTCACCCCCCACCCCCCCCACCCCCCCCACCCCCCCCCCCCCGCCATTTCTTCACAGGGACGGTTTGGGGAAAGAGAAGACTGGAGGTGGAACAAGGCTGGGAGATGAGTTTGGCATATGTTTTGGCAGCCAGGGAAATTCTCTCCCAAATGCAGGGTCCAGCCTCCCCATGTGGTCCTGTCTCCCTCCCGCCTCTCTCCTATCTTGCTGCCACAGCTCTAGCCTTGTCTGGGCCAAGATCTCTACCAGAAGACCAGAGTGGATGCCTCTGAGGCCCACTCCAGCCAGCTGGCTGGGTGACCTCAGCTTAGACTCTTGACCTCTCTGGACTGAAACTGTTTCTCTGTGCAGTGGGCAATTTTGGGTCTACAAGTCCCCCAGGGAAACAAGGCAGGAGACTTTCAATCCTAGCACAGAAACCAGGAAAGGCAACAAGTCAGGGAGGTAGCCCCCGTGTGTCCTACAAGCTGCTTTAGGGCTAGGAAGGAATGCTAAGGAGCGCTAAGAGAAGAGGCCCCGCACTCCCAGATCAGATTCTCTCCTTCAAGCCCTGTCTGCAAAGGTGGCAGCTCCCAGCACTCTCTCGGGTGGAGGGACAGGGCATCTGCGTCACCCATCCTGGCTAAGCAGTCCGTCTGGCTCCCCTGCTGAGCACCCCCCTCCGGGGGCAGAGCTGGTCTCACAGTCTCCACCAGACTGCCTGGTGCCTGCAGGGGCTTTCAGCAGGGGAAGATTCACCCCAGACCCTCACACTCACTGTTCCCTCTGCCTGGAACAGTGCGCTCCTCACCTGGCTCAGCCTAAAAGATCATTGCCTCTGGGAGGCCTTCCAGGACTACCCCAGCCAAACCAGGCCCCTTTCTCCACACCTCCCCCAACACCACAGGCTTTATTCTGGTTGTGCTTTGTCCAGGCCCATCTCCCCTTCTGAGTGGGGGGACTCCCCAAGGGCAGTTTCAGGCTCCCAGCGTTTCCTGGGCTGGGCCGGGACCCCCAAGGAGAGCTCCCTGCTTCGTCTTCTTGGCCATTCCTATTCCTGAACACGGTCCAGTATATTTCCCCTGGAGGGGCCAGGCCGAAGGGGGAGGTCAGTCACTTTGTCATTCCCCACACCTCTTGGACCCCTCTTTCTGAGTCTTTGCCCCTGCCCCAGCAACCCACTCATCTTCCCTGCGGGCCTCCAGGACTGCACAGGCATCTGTCTCTTTTCTTCTGAGACTGCCCTTGTCGGGAGAGACTGTGGGCGGAAAGGGTCTGGGGCTGAGGAAGGGGACCACAGGAGGATCCTGTGGACAGACAACTCCTCTGCCTCCCCAACCCTTCCGTGTCCATGGCCTGTGATGGATGCAGGGTGGTGGGGGGGGGGGGGGTGGAGATGGCAATGGCTGGTCCTTGGTCCAAATCCAGGTCACTCCCGGCCTGTTCAGCAGCCGTCGGTAATTAGGGGCCAGCAGGACGTGGGCAGGCGGGTGGCAGGAGGCCTAATTGTCTGATTTTTCAGGTAATTAACGGGAGGCTGTCTGGCCTGTCCTCACGGGGCCCAGCATCCGCCACCCCATCCCCCGGGCAGCCCCAGCCGCCTAATGAGGCCAATTACTGAGTGATGCCTGGGCCCTCATTAGCCACCTGGAAAGGTCATGTGGAATTGGCACTGAGGGCGGGGCTCAGCCGGTCTGGTGGAGGCTGGGCCACCCCTAGAGATCAGGGTGAGGGCCCGAAGGCCACAGGCCGGTAGATCTCTGCTGCGCTTACAGGTAGCCCACCCCACACCTGGGAGCTCACTTCTTGCCTCTTCTCTCAGGACAGCAGCCTTAGGTGAAATCCTCCCACACCACTTCCCAGCAATGTGGCCTCGGGCCTGTCACCCCTGTCTGACTCTGTTTCCTAAATCAGAGATGAGGGACCTAAAACACCTGGTGCACTGTGGGTGCCCAGCGCATGGGCGCCCACCTTCCTCCATGCTGCCAACTCCTTATGTCACTCTTGAGGAGAGGAAACCCAAAGACGGTTGGGCCTGAGGTCACCGATGTGTCCTCAGCCCACTCTGCAGGGTTCCTGGAGGCGGCAGGGATGGCCCCCTGGGATTCACCCCAAGGGACTCAGCAGCTAGTCAGGCAGTCCTGGGAGGGGTCAGTAGAGGCAGCTGGGTAGAGGAAGGAGGCCTAGGAGGGGCTGGACCTTCCAGGCACCTGAGCCGAGTAGAGGTGGGGAAGTGGGAAATACCCCAACTCCCCAGGAAATGGGTGACTTGGAAGCTCCTGGTGGAGCTGAAGGGCCCTCCTAGTCCCTGATGTGGCAGGGCCCCCCAGGGAGAAGCTGACGGCGCGTGCCTGCCGCCCAAGGCAGGAAGCCACCCTTTCAGGGTTAGTGCCCTCCATTCTTAAACTGGGAGAGCACTGTGCCTTCAGATGTTGAGTTTTTTTGGCTTCTGTGGCTCCTCTGTTTTAAGAATTCGGTGACCTAATTCCATGCTGACAAATTCCATGCTGTTCGGGCCCCTGTAATCATCAGCTAATGCTACTTTTGGTCCTACTGCCAGCCTAGAATCTAGGTCAAGGGTTTCCAAACTGTGTTCCCCCCCTCCCCCCCGCCAAGGAGCCCTTAGGTGGGAAAAGAAGGGAGATGCTACCGACCCTCCAACTGGAGCAGCTGGACTTTGATCTCTGATGAAATACTAGTAGCTGTTGCTCTGTGAGCTCTTGCCACGTGCCAGGCACACATAGGGGCTCTGCCTCCACAGTGGTATTTTGTCTTCACAAACGCCTGTGAAGAAGGTAGCAACACATTCCCATTTTACAGATGAGGATGCTGAGACTGTAGGAGGCTGAGCAGCCTGCCCTAGGTCTCACAGCTTGCGGGAAGGCGAGCCAGGACTTGGACCCCGTTTCTACTCTGAGCCACCAGGGCATATGGGTCCCTTGGCTGGAAAGAAAACTAGGTGTAGGAGTCAGAGGGGATGTCACATTTATCATCATTTGTTTCCTCCGGGTCAGTGCGTGCAGGCACACCTGCCTCTCTGCCCCAGGGGAGCGTGGTCCCAGCGCCAGGTTACCAGGGCCCCTGTACCCCACCACGTGGTGTCCGTATGCATGAGGGTCTGTCTGCCTGAATGTTTCTCTCCCCTCTGCTGTGGGCTCCGCTTCCCCTGCAGTCCAAGCCGATAGGATCCAGCCCCGAAATAGCATATGTTTCCAGCCTCTGCTCATCCAAGTCATAAATCGCCTGGTATGATGTGCTCCTTGCTTCAAAACCCAGGGTGGGGGTGGCTGAGTGAGTGTAAGGAGCTTGCAGGGCCTCCTCCACACTGAGACACGAAGCTGGAAGCCGGGGTGAGCCCAGGACGGAGGCCCAGGAAAGGAAGTGAGGGCCAGTCCTCATTAGACCTGGGGGCTGGCCTGGGGTTCAGCCTGGGATGCGAGTCAGGGCTTGGTGGCCCAGATTCAACCTGGGCCTAAGGGTTCAGACAAATTGGAGCTGAGGTCGGAGATCAGAGGGTTGGGCTTCAGTCTTGTCCAGCAGTCAAAGGCCCAGACTTAGCTTGGAGTAGGGGGTCAGAGGGCAGGAGCCACTGCTCAGAACTTGATGAGGATGGAGAGCCAAGCTCAGTCTGAGGTCAGGGTCAGGACTCTCAGGCTGATGTAAGTTCAGAGGTCAGAGTCATGATCAACCTGGTGCTGAGGGCCACTGCTGACTGAGGAGGAGGTCCCCAAAGACCCAGAAGCCTTCCTCTTTCCTGGAAATGAGCCAGACAGGACCGGTGACAGGGGAATGCCTATGATAAGCAAGATGGAGGCTTCCAGGGATTGTACAAGACTAGGAAAAGGACTGGGGGCAGGTCCACTAGAGCAAAGCCACTAGAGCAAAGCCGTCCCTGCTCCTGGAACGGGAGCCTCAGCTGTTCATCTCTGACATAATCATGGTCATGGCACCCACCTCCATATTGATCATGCCCCATCGGTATTGCCTATTTCTGCCCCTGTCACTGTGGCTCCGGCATGGACGAGGTGAGCTGACAGGATGCACAGTAGAGGCAGCCACATGACATGCCCAGTGTGGATTTATGTCCCTTCCCTGCCTCCATGGCACAGGGGGCCCTCACGGGCAGAACCACATCAAAGCTCTCAATCCCCAGTTACTGCCCAGAGAGCCCCGTTGCTTCCCAAGCTGCTCCTGAGAGGTAGCCCTGCAGCCCGTCCAGGCCTCAGCCGCCCCAGCCAAGTGGTACGCACGCCGCAGCCCTGTCCAGGCACAGGTTTTCCAGTCCTCCGTTCTGCCCCCTGGGCTTTCCCGCCTCTTCCCTGTTCTGGGCCCAGCATGGACAGATATGTGGGGACAAGTCCACACAGCAGCCAGTGGGGAATGTGGGGGTGGAGCAGGCAAGCAGGAATGAGAGGCCAGCAGGCAGAGGAGAAGGGTGCCAAGGGGGAAGCCTTATCACAGGCCTCTCTGTTCTCATCTCCCACAGGGCCTGGGCATAGACCAGTCTCAGGCCATTCACTCGGCACTGGGGCCCTGACCCCAGAGGTCCCCCCTCCCTAGGGCACCATGGGAGATTCAACCAAGGGGGGAACCAGCATGTGTGAGGGGGTGGGCGGTTTGGAGGCAGGTGAGAGAAACCCTAGGAGACAGGAGTTGTGGAGAGCCCACAGAGGATGTGTGGACGACTAGAGGGCTGCCCTGCCCACCCAGGATTCGAGGCCTCCAGGGTTTGGCTGTGAAAGTCCCGGTCACCTCCTCCAGCTGAGCTATTAATACCCAACTACGACCCACGCACCCTTGTTGGGAGGACGCCGAGTTCCTCGGGGGCTAAAAAAGGTCTGAGATGGGGGTGAGCCAGGCCTTCTTCTCTTCTTGTTGGAGGAGATGGGGCCAAAGGCCAGGCTGGCCTGGAACAGGGGGTGGAGCTAGGGTGGGGGTGCAGAGGGTAACAGAGCCCTGGGGGTGGCCTGAGGATTCCAGCTTGGAGCAGGAAGGTGCTTGGCCAGTCCAGTCTCCATTGCTCAGAGAGCCAGGGCAGGGACTTGTCCTCGGTCCCACCTGGGAGGGGACTACCACCGAGCTCTCCTGGTTCCTTGCCCCCACCCAGGCCTTCTCCTTCCCCTCAGACCTCGGCTTGGTCTGCCCCAGGCTGCAGTGAGGCTGAGGGCTGCCTGTCTCCTCCTGCCAGAAGGGGCCTGGAGGAGAAAGGGGGCTCTAGGGGGAAGTTCAGAGCCTCTGGTGGGAGCTGAGCCCCCTAAAGCATAGCCATTCATGTTTCGCTTCATGTGTGAAGTCTCAATTATTCACAGCATTCTCTGAGGGGGGAATTACTGGTAGCCCAATTTTATAGATGAAGAAACTGAGGCTCAGTTATTTCCCTGGAGGGTGAGCTGCATAGACCTGGTTTGTCAGACTCCAAACCCCTACCCTGTGTTGCCTCCTGTTACATCATTATAAAAGGAGGTTTCTTAGTTTGTTTTGGGGATCCATGAAACAGCTGTTTCCATCAAAATGCCCCAGTTGCCACAGTGTGCCAGGCCTGTTGGGGTGGCTGGACCAAGCATGAGGAGCCCTCACAGGTGCCTTTCTCCTGCACTGGTAACACCCCCCCCCCCCCCCCCCCAGGGATCCACGGTCACTTCTTCCTCATTCCTGGGGCTCAAGGTCACATCCTGGGGGGGGGGGGTCTGTGCTGGTTTTCTGGGCTCAAAGCCACCTGCTCCCTGCTGTGTCCCCCTCCTTTCCCAGGGCTGATGCTCCAGGATCCAGAGACAGACCCCAGCAGGGTACAGACTTGGCCAGGAGAGTCCAGATGAGAAAGTGGCTGAGAGGTGTCAGCCCCAGAGGCCCCCTGTGCCGGAAATCCTGACAGCTGCCTGGCTCACAGGCCCTGGGCGCTGGGCCCTGACCCCAGGCTGGCTATGGTCGTGTCAGGTGTCCAGAGGAGTTGGGGGAGGAGATGGCTAGAGCCACGGGCAGTCTGCCTGTGGTTGTGGAGGCTGTCAACACCTCCTGGGCAGCCAAGGCAGAGAGGGGCCAGGGGCTGGCAGGGGGCGGGGGTGGGGGGTCGTTCCTGCCCTGGCCTGGCTGGTTTACAGGGGAGAGATAGGGCCCTGTCCTGAGGGACTGAGGGGGAGTCAGGCCATGTCCTGAGGGTCTGGGAAAGGAAGCATGGCCACAAGGTCCTATCCTATGCTGAGAGAAACCTGGCCTTGCCTGAGAAATCTGAGAAGAGGGAGAGACCCCTAGTCTTGGGGGCTGGTACAGGGGGTATATTTCCTAATGGCTGGTGGGGATTGGGGCGTGGGGGGCTGTCCTAGTCTCACAACAGGGAAGGCTGACTGACATGTGGAGGGGGAGGGACCTGGACCTGCCTCCCTGCCGTTCTCAGCTGGCAGGCAGGTGGCTCTGAATTTCCCCAGTGTTTCTTCTCCACGACTCTGCAGGACCAGGCAGGAGCCCTCTGGCCTCGGGCTGACCACACAAACAGCCCCAGGGCTTCCCTTCACCACATCCAGGAAAGGAGCTAGACTAGCCCTGCCTGGATTTTTCCTATCCCTAAGGAAGGTCTCTGCCTCTGCACTGGATGGGAGGGTGGGTGTCAGGCCAGGCTTAGAACGGGCCCTGCTGCTTGCTCACCCCCATACACCCTCAGCTCTCCAACTGCCCATGTGCTCACTCCTCTGGAACGGCCCCCTCACCCCCAAGCAGTCTTCCAGGATTAATAGAGATGACCCCTACACCAGGCCTGGAGTGTCCCTGCCCTGCCTGCCTGTTTCCCTGGGGGCCCCGCCAGCAGAGCCCGACCTTATGATGGCTTGGGCTTCTACTTCTCCTCTCCCATTTTACTTTCAATGCTCCCTCCCACCTGGCTGTCTCCTAGACCCTCGGGGCCTCGGTTCACTGACCAAACCCACCCCTTTGCCACACTAGCTGCCACACTCAGCTGTCCCTGCTGCTCGGCCTGGGCTCTGGCTGCCCCCCTTGCTCAGCTTCCTCCCCTGTGCCTCTGTCCCTTCTGTCTGCATTTCTCTTCGCCCTTTGCTGACTCAGATGTGGCTCCGTCTCAGTGTCCATCTCTGGCCTTCTCTGTCTGGCTCCCTCCCATCCAGTTTCAGATAGCTCAGCCTTCCTGTCACTGTTGCTCTGGGACCCTCTCCTGCTAGTGTCTTCTCTCCCTACCTGGCCCGGATGGCTGCTGAGACATCTGCTCTGAGCTCTGACATCCACTTGCTGGGCCCCAGGAGGAGCTCAGACCACACTTGTGATCCCGGTTCTGGCCCAGGTAGTGGATGTGACTCCCAGAAGGCAGGAGGCAGAGAGTGGCCGGGGGACCGTGTGCTTGCCTATCCCTTGGGGGGGCCTCCCCCTGTTCAGGCCACTGGCTGTGGTCTCTGCCTAGGCTTCCAACTTCCTTCACCACTTACGACTGTGTGACCCTGAGCGAGCTCTGAGCTTCAGTTTCCTCTTTTACAGTGCCAGCAGGGCCTGCTTCAGCAAGTGCCACACAATGAAATGTTAGCCTGGCAGGTACTTGGCACTGTACCCAGCACGTGGCAGTACTCAGTAGAGTCCCCATCATTGTTACCATGACCATAAATCCAGAGGTCCCCAGAGCCATGATGAGTGGAGTGGGGGATGGGCCAAACCTCTGCTGCTGGAAGTGTCCCCATATCAACCAGAGTCCTACGCCCATCCCTTCCTCTGGGGGACGGAAGACATCCCCACACACCTGGGACCTTCCTGTCCTCAGAGTCAGTCTGAATTGCATGCTGTGGTGCTCACCAAATTAATTACTGCTGGCTTGGGGATATACTTTTTTAAGAAGACATTTTCCAGGGGGAAAAACATGCAGGAGCTATAATTAGTTGGTAAGAGGAAAGAAGAACGGCGTGTGTGAATCACCAGCCCCGGTGACAGACTGTTAGAGCTGAGCAGAAGTTTTGGGCGAAGCCGCCGGGGTGTGGGTGAGCTGGGGACAGGGTGCAGGCAGGCTGGGGCCCTCACGCACAAGGCGCATTCAGGGGCGGAGACCTTACCTGTCACCCTGAAGTCTTCCTGCTCTCTCCCCAGACTTGTCACCCATTGCCTTACGAAGATCCCAGCTCCTTGGCTCCCCTGCAGCTCCTGCCTGCCCATCCCCAGAGCTTCTGGCCCACTCAAGCCCAAGGCCACTGCCAGTACTTGCTGACATGGACCTGGGCAGAGACCCTGCAGCTCCAGTGAGGAGGGAGACCCTGAAGAGGGTTTGAGCTGCCTGGGGGTTTGAAAACCACCCAGTCCAATTTCCCGTTCATTCATTCACTTGTTCATCAAATGCTGAAATACTGCTTGTGCCCGGCCTACAGACGAGCAAACAGAGGCCCAAGGCTATACAACTATGAGTGGAGAAGTCTCTCTGCCTGTCCTGTCACACCAACTATGCCAAGCCAGACCCCGGGCAGGGCCCTGGGCTACTGAGGTGACCGTGACCAGGCCTTCCTCTCACGGAGCCCATATCCCGATTTGGGGGGCAACCAAACATCTATAGAGCAGAATGCTCAGTGCCACAACGTGGGAAGCACAGGGCTGTGGGAGCCCAGAAGTGGCTCTTGATCCAGCCTGGTGGTCAGAGGGGTTCACAGGGGAAGAGGTAAAAGGGGTTCAAAGGGTGGAAACAGCACGATGGTCCATCATACCCAGAGGGATCTAAAGTGACTCTGTGGCTGGGCTCAGGAAACAGCAGGTAGGGAGGTGGGTGATGGGGAGGGCTGCTTCTGAGCCAGGTCATTACAGTGCCCATTGCCCCCCCCCCCCCCACCTCTGCCGTTTCTCCTGAGCAGCTGAAGGGGCATGACCTGCTGGGTGCCCCTAGGACACTGTTTGCCATGTGGCCTTGGTCTTTGCAGACCCTCTGCTAGCTCTTTTTGATATCTGGACCCACTGACCCCAGGTAAACCATGTCTGAGCAGTCAGTGGCCAATGAGGCAGGACCCAGCTTTCTTCCTCCCTCCCTCTCCCCTGGCTGAACACTGGCTACCCAATTCTCTAGGGGGTCTCAGCCCAAGCCTGGGGGCAGGTACACTAGAGCAGCATGGCCTGTGCCTGAGAGCAGAGGCCCCAGGTCTCCAGTGAGAGGACACTTCCTCCCCTGGGAGAGTATGGCATCATCCAGCGCACAGAGCTCCCTCCTAACCCCAGACCAAATTAGCCTTCCAAATTACAGGCTGCGTATCCTCCAAATTGAGGATCGGGTGGGAGAACAGAGGCCCAGCTCTCCTTCCCACTTCCTGCTCACGGAGGACTCTCAGTTGGCCCATCCGCAAATAACAGACCGCGTTAGGAAACGATTCTGGGCACACACACTCTCCCACCCCAGGTTCTAGGCCCCAGACCAGCATCCAGGCTCAGGACAAGCTTGTGCTCTCCTAGAATTTGACAATGAGCTTGGAACCAGGGCATCTAGTCAAGGCCAGCTCAGAGTTCTGAGGGCATTTTGGGGGCTACTTATTCATTCAACAAACACTTTCTGGGCACATTTTCTGTGCCAGGCACTGTGCTGGGCCCTGAGACACTGAGATGACAGACATGTGACCAGGCAGGTATGGGACAGTGAGCAGGCTTGTGGCAAGGGGTGAGCAGTGGCTGTGGGAACCCCTGATGAGGTCAGGGAGAGCTCAGGTCAGGGGTATATAAGCTGAGTCCCAGAGGACGAGTGTGTCCTGAGCCAGAGGAAAAGAGGAGGAGACAGTTTCAGGAGGAAAGAACATCAAGAACAAAGGCGGGGAGTAGAGAGAGGGGGTGGGCATTAAGCAGTGGGTGGAGGCACTGGTTTGTTCAGACTCCAGGGCCTTGCCAGCCGTGTCAGGGGATTGGATTTCATCAGGAGTAGGAGGGGAGGAGGTCTGGGAGCAGGAGAGTGGAGGAGGATGGGTGTGTGCGTGCAGAAGCAGAGTCGACCCCCTAACCCCACCCCGAGGGCTCCCGGTAGGTAGAAAGGAGTGTGGGTGGGGTCCCTGGGACCTCCCACACTGGCCTCCCTCAGACCCCTTCCAGACGGCCTCAGGCCTTTGGAGAAATAATCCAGTTTGCTGCAAGGGAAACATGGGAGCATGATTGTATTTCTTTGTGTCCTGAAATTAAGGTGACTTTCTGTATTTTTGCTAATTGGTTTCGGATTTTTCGTGTTTTTGTTTTAGAAGAAAATTATATTGTAGACGCTGAGAATAAATGCAATTATTGTGTGGTGCCGAGTGCAGAGAGTGAAAGGACTACCTCCCTGAGCTCGCCCACTTTTGTGTCACAGAACAGGCGAGTGAGGTGGGGAGGGAGGGACGCAGCACCAGGCGGAATACCCTCCCCACCTCGTCTCTGGTCTCCGAGGAGGAGCAGGAGGGTGTGGGGTGGCGTGAGCAGAGGATGCCTGGTGGGAGTTCCTCCAGCTTCTGGTCTTGCTTGCACACCTCCTGGGACGGAGAGCTCACTGCTTCCCTCTGCCTGTGATGATTTTGCCCAGCTGCATCCGTTTGATGGTTCCTCCTGAGCCGCTTCCAGCACCCCCTCGAGGTTCCCTGCATCCTAACCTCTGCCTGGCCCTCCACCTCTTTTTTTTTTTTTTTTAATGTTTACTTATTTGAGAGAGAGAGAGAGAGAGAGAGAGAGAATGAGTGGGGGAGGGGCAGAGAGCGAGAGGGGACAGAAGATCCAAAGCTGGCCCTGTGCTGACAGCAGAGAGCCCAACGTGGGGCTCGAATTCAACAAACCGCGAGATCATGACCTGAGCCAAAGTGGGATGTTCAACCGACTGAGCCACTCAGGCACCCCAGCCCTCCACCCCTTGTCTTCACCTCTGCCTGAGGCAAGGCTGAGGCCAGGGTGGACTCCATGGGCCCTAGACTTCTACAGGCCACATGGTGCTGGGTCTTGTCTGTCCTGAGTGGGTGGTACCTGCAATTCTGTGCCTGATGGCTGGGAGGGCTTCCGGCCCAGAGGCTCCCTTGCTGCCGGCCTGCGGGGGGACGTGAAGAGAGGCGCGTGATCTGCTTCCTGGTGCCTGCTCTGGCATCCAGCACATCCTGCATGGCCCAGCCTGGCCCAGCTGAGGACACGGGCCGGTGGGTAGAGGAAGGCCCTGACAGATGGTTCCACGCCCATAGAGGAACAGACGGGCAGAGCACCGGATCAGCACACGCCCTCACGCGGCAGTCTTCTGTGCCCGGTCTTGCAATGGCTGCTGGGCCCTCCAAAATGAGTTTGTCACAAACCTGACTCCTGACCTCGGGAGCCCATGGTCTGGACAGGCATGGGGGAGACAGGTCACAATAAAAAGCCTGCATTGCTGGCCTTACCAGCAAAATCAGCTCCAGACTTTTTTGGGAGCATAAACCCTACATATTCTAGCTTCCACCCAGAAACTAAAGAGGGACTTCTAAGTCACCTCTGTTCTCCTGCTCCCGCCATGGTTCCCAGTGTGTGCTCCACACTCCCTCCACCCTCTAGCCTCTCCTAGAACTCAACTGGACTCAAAGCACTGAACACGCTCAGGTTTTAATGGTCTCCCTGGCCCTCTGGCCTTTGCCCAGGTTGTTCTGTCTGCCTGGAAAACGTCCTCTCCCTTTCACTTGCTAACTCCTACTCACAGTCAGCTTCCCAGTCCTCTCCCTGGGCAGCTTTCCCAGCTTCCAGACCATGCCGGCCCCCTGGTGCCTGTCCCCGCAGCCCCTATACTGCCCTTGGAGCACTCACGGAAACTGAGATTTTTTTTTTTTTAATGTTTATTTATTTTTGAGAGAGAGAGACAGAGTGTGAGCAGGAGAGGGCCAGAGACAAAGGGAGACACAGAATCTGAAGCAGGCTCCAGGCTCCAAGCTGTCAGCACAGAGCCCGATGCGGGGCCTGAACTCACAGACCGTGAGATCATGACCTGAGCTGAAGTCGGACCCTCAACCGACTGAGCCACCCAGGTGCCCCTGCGATTAGATCTTAACTGTGTGCTTATTCCATTGGCATCTGTGGCCACCATGGAGAGCAAGAGGGGCTGGTTTCTCTTGGTCACGGCTGAATCCCATTGCCTCACCCCCGGATGAGCCCTGACCACATGCTTAATCAATGTATGTTGAGTGATGAGTAAATGAGTATAAAAACCACAGTGTTCCTATTAATAGAAGCTTAAGTTCAGGCACATGGGGCTAGTAAGATTGAAAATGCATGTGCTGGCCGTGACAAAGATGGTTACACTGGCTCCTAAAACGTAACCAACCCATGGCCTGCCCCAGCCTCACTGGCAGTGGCTGGTTCCAGGCAGCCTTGATGTCAACAGCAACAGCAGTGACGCTGGCCATGTGTTGGAAGCTACCTCAGCACCAAATAAGTACAGAATGTTTTTTCAATGAAACATTATATTTGGATGCAAGAACCTAGGGTATCAAACATTCATGTGGAGCCAAGATTCATTCATCAGCAGACATTTCTTCAGCACCAACTACGTGCCAGGGGTTGGCTGAGCACTGAGGATTTGGCCGTGGACAGACAGACCTGCCTTTGCCTCAGCCTGAAGTCAGGAGAAAAAGCAGGATAATGGACCTCACTTTCGCCCCTCTGACCAAAGGGAAGGGAAGACATTTCCTCCCATGGGATGTGCCATCTCTGAGCATAGCTGCCGTCTGCAAAGAGGCACAGACTGACCCTGTCCTGTGGGGCCCTGAAAGACCCAGGCCAGCCTGGGAACCTGGAGACTGCAGTCCCTGCTGGGGGCCTGGGCCAGTTGCCCTCACTCTCTGGGGCCAGTGTTCAAGCAGCTGTTAGGGCTGGGATGGGCCAATGGACCCCACAGAAGCCAGCCCACCCTCTTCCCCTTCCACAGGATGCCACTCCACGGCCTGTATGTGGGATCTGGCCCCAAATCAGCTTCTGTCAAGGGTCACATAAGGGTCATGTACAGGTCACGGCTCAAAGCAGCCCCTTCTTGCTGCCAGATCATGGTTCAGTGAGTCCTGCTGTGTATGTGTGTGTCTGGGTAGGGACACACAGAGGACAGAGGGGGCTCTGGAAGAACAAAGCTTTGCCTTCCCCTCAGACTCCTCAAGACAGGGCCTTATCTTCTGCTTCAGACTGGAGGCCCCAAGGGCCTAAACCAGGAAGATGGCTGAAAGTGAGGCCAGAGCCCCCATCCCTGCTTGGCCAGACTCTTGGGTCAGTGGCCTGGAATCTTCAGCCACTGTGCTGACGTGCGGAGGCTCCAGTCCTCACCCAGCTGTGCCCTGCCCAAGCAGGGAGGGCTCTGAAGGACACAGACAGCTCTTCCTCTGTCAGGACAGTGGGACCATTTATCAGGGAGATAAGCAGTAGCCAGAGGGCAGAGTTGGCGGAAGGAGCTGTCTGGAGCAGATAACCTGCGGTCACTCAGAGGGCACGGAAGGGCTCCTGTCCCCATCCTGAGGCCACCCAGGCCCCACCCCAGACCCTGCTCAAACACCTGCCCCTAAGTCTGCTGACCTCAGACATCTGCCTGTCTTGGCCTCATGGAAAAATCTGCTGTCCTCCAGGAACAAGGAGCTCGTGCTTCAGTCAGGCATGGAGTACATTTCCTCTTCATATTCTGTACCACAGCAGGGCCGCTATGATGCTGCCTTGCCTAATTTCCAGATGGGGAAACTGAGGCGCAGGGGGACGGTTTGGACTGCCCTTGTCCCAACCCTGCCCTCAGCCCTCCTGCACAGGGTGGGAGGGAAAATCCACAGGGCACTGTGTTAGTGAGCATTTACTATGTCCCCGGTGACTTGGTGCATGGCCTCTGCCCTGTCCCCAATCCCCTGAGGGAAGAAAAGGCCTTGCCTTGTTTACCTTTCCCAGATGGAAGCAATGGCCAGAGAGTGAGGTCACCAGGCTAAGGCTGAACCACTGGGAGGTGGCTCAACTAAACTTTAAACTGGGGGCTTCAGAGTGGTATCCAGAACCTCAGCTGGCCACTGAACAGTACTGTCTGCCCAGAGGGGTCTTAGGTGCCCGGCAACGGCCAGAACAAACCCATTGAGCAGTCCTCGCTTCAGCAGCACATATGCAAACCCACTGGGCAGAGAACAGCTCTGGGATCCCACTGCCCAGCTAAAATCTGACACCCCCAAACTGTCAGAATTTTCCCAGGCTGCTCTGCTCACCCCAAGTCCCTAACCTGGCACTCAGGAGGGCTCAGTAAATTTTTCTGAAATTAATTAAGTCGAAAATGAGCGGCCACAGGAGCATAAATAATGACGTTGCCCCACGTTGTGAGCTCTTAGGGTTGGTCAGGCCCATACCAGGGGCTGTACACACTCATCTTGATATCTCCTTGCCTGGGAAATGCCTGTCCATCACCTGCTGGACCAGAAAACATGGGGCCACCCTTGGGAGCTGAGAAGAGCCTAGACCTTGGATTGCAGAGATGGGGAGGGGGAGGAGGAAGAAGAAGAAGACTTTGCTCCTGGGCAGGGGGCTGGACTCCTCATGCCCTGTTGTGGAGACCTCTGCAGCCCTGCAGCCCTCACCAGTGGGAGCTCTATGGGCTGGTGTGTTCAGGGAGGAACTGGGGCTGGTCTGGGGATGATCCCTGGCTCTCCTCTCTCAGCCTCAGGGTCCAGGGCAGTGATTTGATCCCCTAACTGCAGAGACTTTTCTGGAAAGTATTCTACACGAAGGGCTGAGGGAGACATGCTAGGGAGCCTTGGAATTCATCTGGCAGGCATTGGGGGAGGGGGTGGCCTTTGAGAAGACTGGGGTCCTTCGGCCCATGACTACATTTTAAGGTGGGGGGTCGGGGGAGGGCTCTGGGTAGCCTTTAGCCCAGGTCATGTTGGGCAGGGAGAGAGTCTGGGCCATGCATGGTGCAGGGAAGGGTCCTTAGGTCTGGGGAGGTAGCCTGTGAACATGACAGTTGTGCATAGAGGAGGCCACAGGGGCTGTGTTGGGAAGGGGAGGATGACAAACAGGCACATCAGTGCCAGCTTCATCACCCAGCCATGCAGGAGCCCCCACACCCAGAGGGGCCCTTCCTCGAGTCTGGCTGGGGGCATTGGAACTTCAGGTGTGGAAGGTTTTTTTTTTTTACCTCCTGACACTGATTGGGTCACCTCATATCAACCCAAGAGAAGATACAAGCCCCCAGTCCTTAAGAGAGAAGCACCAGACTGCCCCCTGAACCAGCAGAGACTAGCCTTGGGAAGCCTTCTCCAGAAAAATTGCCATCTTTGGAAGAGCCCTGGTGGTTGTGTGTGGGGAGAGGGGCAGCAGTTGGCCAACCCCACATTGAGCTGGTCCAGCCCCTTGGGGGACAGTGCAGGCATATGACAAAAATATTGACAATAAAAAACCTGACCTAAAAACCCTGGAGAGTAGCCCTGCTGAGCTCTGGGTGTGCCCCAGACACGCCTAAACAAGGCTTCCCTGCCGCTCTCCCATTTCATTTAAATCTCAAGACCCTCTGAGGTTTGCACAATTGCTCATCCCTCTTTCACAGACGAAGAGCCAAGACCTGGAGGGGTTGAAGTCTGGGCTCAGAGTTGCAGAACATCAATAATCCTAAAGGCTCATGTGCACACACTCAGAGGAGCCACGGCACTTTTCCAGGGCACGTCCTGTGGCACACGAGCACACTCCGTGCAAGGGCATCCGCGATGGCAGAACCCTGAATGGGGTGGGGTGGGTGGGTGGGTGAGAGGAATCACTGGGTAACCTGAAATGTCCGTCAGTCAGGTTCACGCACAGGACAGGACCTCAATGAGGTGGACGTGGAATCTGGTGCGGAAAGCAGTCCAAGCCCATAGCTGGTAGTTGCAGTCAGCACAGATGGAACCCATTTATGTGTGTATGTGTTATAGATACAACACCCAGGCTGCCACCGAGGGCTGCTGGGACACCTTCCTGCATGTGTGCTGGAGGGCACCCAGCCCAAGCCCAAGGGCATTACCTCCTGGCACCTCAGCATGCCTGCCCACACAAGGACCACTCACAGGGGATGCGTCTGCTCGCTCTCTCTCTTTGGGCCCAGGTCCAGGGTGCCAAGTCCTGGCTGGGGCTGGAAGACTGGCTCAGACGGTGGGGGCTGTGGCTTTGCCCCTCTTCAGCAGCTCCCTGCCCCCTCTCTTCCTCTCCTTCTCTGCTTCTCTCTTGCTTGCTCCCACTGCCCTCTCATCCTTGAGAGGTTCTGAGCTCTCTTCGGTGGCAACTGCCACACAAGTGACACGTCATGCTGCCTCAGTCACACACAGCCCTGCCTCCCAGGCCGGAGTCCCACACTGCCTCCGGGTGTCCGTCTCGGGTCAGGCTGGCCCGTGCTGGCTGTAGCCTCACTCATGCTGCACCTCCAGCCTGGCTGACCGTGATGTCCCCATCTACCTGTGGCAGCCCTGGGAGGCCCAGTGGAGTTAGTTGTCAGAGCATAGAGGCTTCCGGGGTGGTGGCAGTTCCCAGGGCAGGCATGGAGGATGGAGAGGGCGTGAAGGTGGATGTGTGAAATGGAGGAGGCTGTGAAGCAGGGGCAGAGCTGTGCCCTTGCAGATGGACCCTCCTGGAACAGGTCGTGGCCCCTGTGCTTCTCCATCTCTGCCCCTAGCCCAATGCCTGCCTGGCTGTTCCCTGCGGCCCCAGAACACAGAGGTAGCTTTCTTAAGCTACACAGATTCTGGTGCAGACTTTCTGTGGTCTTGGGCCAGTGAGGGCACCACACCAGGCTCAGTTTCCCCATCTGTTAAATGGGGCAAGGTGATGATGGACTAAGAAGGCACAGACCCTGGAGATGCCCACCAGGACCCGGGGAGACAACTCCCAACAATCACAGGCTTATCCAGAGCCAGACGCTTCCCATCGCTGTCTCCACCTCCTTCATTTAAGTTCTATCGCTCCCCTCAGCTGACATGGAAACCGACACGCCCAAGGCCACCCAGCCACAGCATGCTGGTGCCAGGGTTTGAACCACTTACCTCTCTCAGGCCGCCCGTAGTGTGAGTGGAGCAAGAGGCTGCCAGACACTGGCCCAGGATTGGGGCTGTCTGAGCCCTGTGCTGGCCCTACGTCCACCTGCATGGCCGTCCACCCCATCCTGCTCAGAGCTATTCCGTGCAGGTTATTTCTATTTCGACAAGGTGCCGGGAAATCATCAACCTCCCACCGAGCCTGCTGAGAACTGGCTACGAATCCAGCCCCTCCCTGTCCATCCTAGCAGCAGCCCCCGAGGCCTGAGGCCCAGTCCCCCAGGTGCATCCTCTCTGTGCCTTTCCCAGGTGTGTTGTCCTCCTGCTCCCTTCCTGTGACAGAAGCTTGTCACCTCCTTCCAAGCCCTCCTCCTAGAAGCTCTTCCGGAGAGCATCTTTCCCATACCCAAAACTCCCTACCAGGTGTACAGGGGCCTCTCCGGTGCCTGGTGCCAAGCCTGGTGGGGCTCCAGACTGTGACTGGCCAAGAGACCAGAGAGGATGCCCCGCCGGGAGAAGAACAGAGGGACAGAGGTAGGTGGCTGCTGTGCACCTTCCCTGAGCCTAACTCAGAACACTTACCTGGCAGGGCTTTGGGAAGAGAAGACGAGGTGGGCCCTTGGCTTGGGGTCTCCGGCTCCAGCAGGTGGCCCAGGAGGAGGTCCCCAGTGTTGGCTGTTTCTCCCTTTGCTGAGGGGCATGGCGGGTTGTCCCTTCCTGCTCCATGACCTCTCTGGGGGCATGGCCAGCTCCCATGTGCAGGCCAGAGAGTTGACTGTCCTCCTGGGCTGAATGTGGGGGGTGAAGCAGGGACTGCAGTGGTGGCCCAGGGGCAGCCGGGGTCGGGACAAGGCCCCATCCCTGGCCTCCTGGGGTCTCCTTGCCTCCTTCTGAGCTGTGATTGTACCTGTCTGTCCCTGGCCAGGCTGAGCTATGCTAATGAGCAATGAGGATGAGGGTCTTCTGACAGCAGGGACTGGGGGCTCAGGGGGATCGTCTGCTAAGACTAGACCCAGGACCTCAGCTCCCGCCCACACTGCCTCCCTCCCTGGCAGTGTGAGAGGTTGCCTGGGACCAGCCCCACTCTGGACTCTCAACAAGCTAGTCTAGCACCGGCCCTTGCCTCCTCCCTGTTCCTGTAGACTGGACAGGCCCCATGCCCCTGCCCCCACCCTATTCCTGCCCTCAGCCTGTGGCTGCAACAGACTGCCCCCTCCAGCCCTCACTTCCTCACATCCCGACTCCCATCATTCTCTGAGAATAGGGTGTGTCTCAGCCTCATTGAGCCTCAGTTTCTTCATCTGTAAGACGAGGAGAATGATGCCCATCTCATGGGATTTTTGTGATGATGAAGTGAGATCAAGCGTACATAATGCGTGGTGCAGGGCCCATGTGAGGCAAAGCCACACTCAATGGGAGTGTTCTTGTGATCACGCCAGGCCCTACGCGGCCCGTGGAAAACTCAGAGGTATTGGTCTGACATTCCCCATTTTCCCAATGAGGAATCTGGGGCTTTGCCAGGTTAGCAACATGCCTGAGGTCACCCAGCTGCAGGTGGCAGAGCTGGGGCTCAAATCCAGGCTGTCCTGCACCTGCAGCCACAACTCCATTCCCATGACCTGCTCAGCCCACACATGGAGTGCATCTGTGGTCCTCAGCAGAGGGCAGCCTAGTTTGCACAGGGTTTCCGGTGCCTCATCCCAAAGCGTCTGAACCCACAGGACACGAAGCACATCGCATGGCTCCGTGCAGCCCTCCAGAGTGGGCTCTGAACCCAGCTGGGTATGCCGGGCTCTGCAGGAGCCCCCTTGGCCCCCAGCGCCCCTCTCCCAGGGGAGGCAGGGGTGGGAGGCTGCAGCTGTACGCTCTCCCCTTCTCCCCACACGGGGATCCCTGAGGTCGGGGCGATGCTGCAGCAGCACGTGCCGTGCCAGGAAGTGCGCCAGACCTGGCCTGGAGCCGGGGAGGTGCCGGGCAAGTGGACGCTGCAGCTCCACTTTGGAATTCCAGGCACATCCAGAGGCTGTGGGGTTGAAGCCAAGCTGCACAGCCGAAAGAGGCCAGAGCGGACACCCCCCGGCACCTGCTGCGGCACTGGCAGTAGGGTGGGTGCTGTGGGTGCCTAAGGGATCCCCGCCTGGCCTTTACCCCTGTTCTCATGCCTCCCAGGGCTCCCTGCCCCCTGCCTGCAGGATCACAGCTCCACAGCTCAGTTCTGTGGCTCAGTGCCTCAGCCTTCAGGTAAGCCTCCCTTCGGTTGCCCAAAAGATGGGGAAGATAATCCCTCCCCATGACAGCGCAGTGGGGTGGTAGGTGCCTGGAACAGAGCCTGGCACACAGGAAGCTGAATCCATTAGTTTCCTCTTCCGTGACTCAGTTGGCCTGTGAGGTCTGGGAGCGGGCTTGAACTATCTGGTGTAGCCCATGGTGCTGGTGGATCAATCACCTAATCGCTGGGTTGTACTCCTCGTCCAGCAGCTGGTATTTCTGTCTCATGGACCCACACAGAGCACCCAGGCCAGAAGCTCCACTCCTCTTGTGGGGAAAACAGAGTTTGTAGGTAGCATGGCCTGGAGACAAGGGAGGGACAGATGACCTTCTGAGGGCCTGTCCTGCCCTAACCTTCTCAGGGCCTAGACAGGTAGGCCAAGCAGTGGGCTAATGCCATGTTGAGGCTGGGGCATGGCCCAAGAGGGGGAACATGAGGGCACATCCCTGTGACCATTAAATGGGTCCCTGTGGGATGTGCTGTCAAAGTGCCCACCAGCCCCTCCTAGAAAAGGCCATCAGCCTCGCACCTTCCCAGAAACTCTCATAATTAATCAGGGAGTAGCAAAACAGCTCTGTGGAGAGCAGAGTCCACTCCCACCACAGCCCTAATCAAGACCCGCAGGCAGGGTACAGTCCCCCAGTGACCTCCACGGGACAGAGGAGCAATAGGGGATAGGACTCGGTGTGAAGTCTGAACAGGCTTCCTAGAGGAGGGGAGCTCTGAAAGTCTCGTGACCGGGGAGAGAGAAGGCTTGAGTCCTAGAGAGAGAGAGGGAGGACAGAGAAGGGCTGTGGATGTGGGACACAGGTCCAAGCAGTGGTAGTATGTGGGCAGGACAAGAGCACCACTTCTTGTGGGAGGGAACAGTCCACTCGGGGGACTCTGGACACCAGCTTCTGGGACTGATGTGAGCCAATGGTGGGTGGCTTCAAGGGTCACAGACCCAGTCCTGGTTCTAGACATGGTGCCCTGACACCCTCCACCATACCGGGGGCTGCTTCTGGAAGGACAGTTTTCTTCCCACAGCTTGCAGAGCTGCCTTGTCTGGCCCACCTCTAGCCCCAGAGAGGGCCTGGTCTGCTGAGTCCCCCAAAGGCTTCTAGACCCACAGGGCCCCCAGCTGGAGGGCACTGGAAGGACAATCCTGGGAATAAAGGGGGGATCCTGCTTCATTGGTAGAGGGCATCTGGAACCCATCAGAAGACACAGAAGTTGGGTCCCTGAAGGAGTCTGTGATCTATTAGCCATGTCCGCCAAAGGTGGACCATGGACCAGATGAGGTTGGATGGCTGTGTGTTTGCAGCCCTTCACATGCAGATGAAGAAACTGAGGTCCAAAGAGTAACTCTCCTAAGACCACAGAGCAAATTAGAAGCTAACTGCTTCTACTTTCCTTCAAGTGGTGATTTTCTTAGGGCAGATTCCCAGGAACAGAACTACTGGGTTAAAGGTAATGTGTATTTTTAGGTAGGCCTCTTAACTCAAGTTGCCAAGTGGCCTCCGAAAGTATCTCCGGTCCCATGCCTCTGGTGGGCTGTGAGGCAGTTACGAGGGGGAGAGACCACCTCATCCCCACACTGGAGGCTCATTTATACCTGTGGCCTGGGATAAAGCCCCTGGGCTCCCTGCCCTGGTGGCAGGACTCGCCTGCACGGACATCAAGGCCCATAGCCTCACCCAGCCCCTTCCTTCCGTGGGGCGTAGCAGTGTTCAAGCCAGCTGTGCCCTCCTGGAGTCTCACGGGGACCCTGCAGATAGATGAGCTTTCCCAGCACTGGTGGGCAGGGTGGTGGGCACAGTGAAGGCATTTAACTTGGTCAGGGGCCAGGGCAACTTCCTGAAAGAGGCCATGCCAGCTCAAGCAGGAGGCAGCTGGCTGGAGATAGAAGGGAGATTCACAGCAGCTAGGCCTTGGGTTTATTTTGTCCCCAAGCCTCTCTGGGGCTGGGCCTGACCCCAGGACGAAGGCCCCCACCTGAGTTCCATCTCTCCTGCCCAGACAAGGGCTGGGGCTTGGGTGGCCCCTCCTCCACACCCCAGGGGACTGAACTTCCCCGGACCTCAGCTTCCACTCATATAGTAAAACGGGAACCTGGTGGAGGAGTTTGGAGAACTCATGTGAAGCCTCCAGCTCTGAGCAAGAGTCTCTGCAGGCCCCAGACACCCAGGGAGCAGAAGGCTCCTGGGAGCAGGTGGCAGAGCCCACACACCACTGGCTGAGGCCCCAGGACGACCCCCAACCAGAGTTCAGACTCAGACCACAGCATGCAGAGTCCTGCTGTCAGACGAGAGATCTCTGAGACTACCTTCTCTGAGTGCTTCACCCCTGCCCCTGTCTCTGCCCTCTGAGGCCCCGGGCATAGGGTGGAGTGGCCCAGCACCCTGCCCGCCCACTCACCTGCAGGGTCACCACACTGTGTCCCCCACTTTCAAGGCAGCATTTCCACCCCCCCAGTCCTCCACAGTGTGACTGCCTGGACAGCAACTGAAGGTGTGTCCGAGGGGAATGCACCCCAGCCCAGGTCCAGCGGGCACAGAAGGGTGTTCTGGAGCTCCTACAGCCTGCCCCCAGCAGCCACACCCAATGACAGCTGCACCTGTCCTCCCTGGGCCTGGTGGCTCAGACAAGTTACTCCCACACCTGAGGAGCCCGGTATCTTTATTATCTCCATTTCAGTGAGGCTCAGAGACAGGAAGGTTCACACAGCTGACCCCCTCTGAAGGCGGGACTACAAGCCCGTCTGAATGCAAAGCCAGATGCAACTGTGCCACACGGCCCACCCCACTGGGACACGCAGGCCCTGTATGACACCTTCCTGGCTTGGCTGTTTCCAGAGCCTTTGTTGATCAGAGCCCTCTGATCCTGACCACAGCCCCTGAGAAGCAGGGGGACTCCCTCAGGACTGGCAGCTGAGGCCCAGAGAGGGCAGGGCTGGCCCTGGGTCACATAGCTTGGAGCCGCTCACTGAGCCCAGGGTGCAGTGGGCTGTACCCCTACACAGAGAGAGGCTCCCACGAGTCCCGGGCTGAGGGAAGGTGCTGTCAGAATATTGTGTGTCCTCCTCAGAGGAACATTTCATGAGAGAATGGAGGCTGAGGACAGAGTCGGGTTCTACCCTGGAATCCTTGAGGCAGATGGGGCAACCATCTGGGGTCCCATTGGCTAATAGATGCTGGTGGGTTTGGCCTAGCAGGTGTTACATAAGAACTCAGAGGGTCTGAACTGGGAACAGATCCTTGATGAGTCCAGCCGGGGTGCAGTGGACAGAGTGAGGTCCAGAGAGGGCAGGGACATAGCTGCAGGCCCATGGACATTCAGAGGCAGAGCTAGAGCCAGAATCCAGAGCCATAGCCTCCTGGCCCTGCTGAGGAACACCCAGGCCAACTGTCTCTCCCTCAGACCTCAGCAGCCCCCTCTGCTTAGTACAGGCCCAGCTCAGGCAGGTGCTGACCACTGTTGGGACCCAAGACTGGGGTAGAGGCTGGAGACTGGGGGCTGTGTCGGAACCGTGGTCCTGCCTGGATCTGAAAATTACCTGAAGCCCCATCCCCGTGACACCTACTTCACCCTGATGGCAGCTACAACAGATTGTTCTGGGATCCTACTGGGGACAGCCCTCAGCGTCAGAGGGCCAGGTCCCCACTTCTGTCCCCGGGTACCTCGAGGCAGCCTCAACCTCTCTGTTCCCTTAAGGTGAACAGTTCAGGGGCTCCCTTGGAATTGAAGGAGCCAAGCTGCGCTCAGAACCCAAGTCTTGGCCTTTTGCAGCTGGAGTTACAGCGGGGGTTCAGTTCTCAACCCCCTCCCAGGTCCCGGGCTTGAGTAGGTGGGGAGAGGCCTGAGGCACCAGGGATTCTGAGAAGGGTAGCTGCGACAGAAGGGGCCCTTGGCCAGGTTTGGGTGGGAGAGCACCCACCTCTACTCCCAGGCTGCCTGACGTGACCCAGGCTGAACCCAGCACCCTGTAACCAGGGCAGCAGCCCCACCCCCACCACATGCTCCTGGGAGCCCAGAAGAAGGGGTGCCAGGGCAGGCAGGCTCCAGGGAGGGCCGGGCCGGGCATTTCCTGCCGACGGGTGCCAGGCTCCCCTGAAGGGGTGATTCTTTAGCCTTAGTCAGAGGAAGTGAGGCAGGGCAAATGCGCAATGTGTGTGCAGTACCGCGGGGCCTGGCAGGGCTGGGTTGGGAGGACGGCAGCTGTAGGAGCCAGGAAGTGTCCCTGGCCCTGCATATCCCCTACAGCCATACACATCATGGTCTGCCCTCAACAGCCAGCCTACTGCCCAGCACCCAGGCAGGTTGCCCGAGACCAGGGCCAAGCCCCTGACTCCAGCTCCCTCTTACCCAGCTGCTGAGTCTCTGCTCTGTTGCTGTGTGGCTTAGACCGGTCACGTCCACCCTCTGAGCCTTGGCGTTCTCATCTGTGAAGTGGGAAAATTGTGGAACCCATATGCTCCTGGCTTTCCCCTGCCCCAACATCAGGGGACCACCCTCCCAGTTTGGCCCACTCTCAGGATCCTGGGGAAAGAGGCCACCATGGTAGTCTCTGCCCTCCTTGAGCAGAGGGGCAATCCAGGCTCAGAATACAGGGCCCTCTCAAGAACTGCCCGCTTGAACAGCTTATGTGGTGCAGGCATGGCCAGTGGTGATACCCCAGCTCTTGGTCTTGGCCAAGCTGTCTGCATCCCCACCATTGGCTGGGCCCAGACAACTGAGCCTCCTTGCCTTTCACAGGGTGGTGATTTATCAACACTATGGCTGCCTGCAGGCTTGGGCTGTGGGCACCTGTCACAGGGCTGCTCCCCAACCACAGCCCCTGCTTCTGAGTGTACCTTGGACCCCTGATGTCTGGATTCTCAGGATTTTTTCCATGACTCAGCTCTGACTACAGTGGATAGGAGAGGCAGTTTCTATCTTGATCCCTGGTCTGGGACCTCTTCCCCAAAGTCCCACCCACCCCTCTGCCACTGGAGAAGCCCAGCAAACCCTGGCCAAATAGAGAAATGAGGAAGCATGGGGGGCTCAGGGCTCCAACAAAGCCCCTAACAAAGAGAGACAGAGGGTGAGGTTGTGTGCCTTGGGAGAGAGCCCTAGTTCTCTTGGCCTCTGCACAGCCAGGTGCCCATGGGGGGCTGGGACTAGCCCAAGGACAAGCAAAGGTGGCCTTGAGCTATCTCACACCATGGAAGGTCACTGGGAGCAGAGGCTAGGCAGAGGCCTGGTGAAGACTGAACTAGAGAGACCTTCTCTGCTCTTCCCACCACTTGGGCCAGGGGTGCCTCCATGCCTCTGCTCTCACTGGGGCCAGCACTGGCCGGGGCAGGAGCACAGGCGGGAAGTCTTACCCCTCAGGGTTGCAGACACCCAGCCCCCTGCTCGCAGATAGGGCAACCAAGGCTATGAGGGAAAGAACCAGGGGCGCTACCTGGTGTCCTCAGAGTGGCTGGCTCTGCCCCAGCTCTGACTGAGCCGAAAGGGAAAGGTAAGGAAGGCAGGGAGGGTCTCTGGGACAGATGTGACTGGGCAAGATGGGGCGAGGGTGTCGGGCTCTGGCCAGGCAGGGTAGTCGGCCTCCCTGCCGGGGCCTAGGCTGGGTGGGGGCAGCAGGGCTCAGGCTGGCGGGCTGTTGATCCAGCCCAACAATGATGAAATGGCCCCTTTGTCCTGCGGCGCCAAAGTTGCTGTGACTGGAGGAGGCGTGACGTGAAAGGGTCATTGTTCCCACTTGGGCAGCCACTCAGGGAGCTGGAGGACCGACCAGGAGCAGGCTTCATGCCAACGCTGCAGCCCTGCCTGCTGCCTGCGGCGGTCGGAGTATCCTGGGCTCTCAGACTCCTACCCATGGCCACCACCCTGCAGGGCCAGACTGAGCACAGGTGTCCACTGACCGTAGTGTCCTGTTTCCTCCCTCCACTGAGCTCTCCCGATGGAATGATATGGTAGATCATGAATGGGGTTTGCCCCCAGTGGGGGAGGTTCTGCTCTGCTCTTAACACACATATGAACTGTGTGAGGCAGGATGCCTGCGAGCTTGAGGGGTAAAGAAGGTGCTTTGTCCTGCGGCAAGGAAACTTGCCAGTGACATTCACATGCTGGGGCTGTTGACCTCAGGGACCCTCCTCCAACCTTCCAGATGAAGGGAAAGAGGCGCAGAGAAGAGAATTGGGTGGCCCTAGGCGACACAGCACTAGCACACTAGCTGGTTGGCTGATACCACATAGCTGCCTCCCAAGTCCCCACACCTGATGGACCTCTGTTCCCTCTGGACTCTTGAAGTCCCCTCCTTCGGGACCTTTCTCCTGCCCCTCTAATCCATTCTCCCCTGAGATCTTTCTAAACCCAAAACTGATTAGGTCCCTCCTTGGCTTCCGACCTGTCATGGCCTCCCACAACCAGAGAAAGTTCAAACTCTGGTGCTGGCATTCAAGGCCCTCACTGTGCTGTGGCAGTCAGGGGTTTAGAGTCTGGAGTGTCCCTCAGCCCCTGTGCTGGAGTGTCCCTCAGCACTGACCACAGTAAAGCCTGTTTTATCTCTCCAGATACAGCCGTCGTTCCTTGTTCCCACAGGTCCTGCCCTCTGGAGGGATCCCTTCTTTTCCGTGCCACTCCTCCAGGTCCCCTTCTCTTCCAGATCCACCTGTCTACAGCCTCTGGGCTTCAGGTGAAGAGCCAGGAAGCTGGGCAGAGGTGGTCAGGAGGGGGTGGTCCAGGTCCAAATTGGAGCCCCTTCTCACCCCAGGTGGCCCAGCTGGCTCCGAGGTCTAGAACTATTCTCCTCTCTGACTCGCCACTGCCCCCAGCAGCTGGCATCAGGCTCAGCCTGACCCAGGCTAATTAAACCCTCCCCTAGCCCAGGCGAGGCTCTGGCTCCGGCTCTAGACTTTTTTCCCTGGAGGGATGGAGCTAATTAACCGAGAGGGTTTAATTAATCAATTAGCGTGGCCTCCAGACCCCTCCACTTAGCTGTGGCAGTAGCAGATATTTATAAACAGGAGCTGCCAGACCCTTCTCTGTCTGGCTGGAACCAAGGGGGAAAGCAGGCAGTCGCGGTGGGCATAGAGACAGTGAGAACAGGGGCTGCAGGGGCCGGAGACCCAGCCAGTGGTGCAGAGGTGCTCACTTCCACCTCCTGGGCACCACCAAAGGCCTGAGCAGGTGCAGGATCAGCAAAACCTGGACACGTGAGGCTACAAAGTGAGGCGTGTACTCCAGGTACACCTCCATGGGCACAGGTCATGCAGGCCTGACATCCAGAGCTGGGCAGGTTTCTAGAAGCACCCCAGACAATGGCCAGAAGGGGTGGTGATGTGCAGCTGGAACCGGGACCTTGGCTAGCAAGGCCTCCAGGGGATGGGGCTGCATAGAAGGCCATGGGAGCTAGGGGAGGCACCAGAACCCCAGCTAGGGGAAGAGGCTGGGAAGGCTTTCTGGAGGAGGAGGCATTTGAGCCAAGCTCAGGAAAAGAGTAGAGAGAGGTAGCTAATTGAAAGGCGGGGGTAGATGATGCAGAGTATTCCAGGGAAAAGGAAATAGCATATGCAAAGGCCCAGAGGCAGGAACAGCAGGAGGTTCTTCACCACAAGATGTCCCCTTCTTTGGGAAGCCTCCCAGACAGCCTTACTGGTTAGAATTGGTGTCCCCGAGTCTCTGCCCCTCCAGCCCTCACACTCCAGGACAGCCCTGACTCAACACTCCTTCCCATGCCTCTTGAGCAGTCGCCAGCTCTCCTCCTCTGCCTTCCCTGCCTGGTCCTGAGGAGCCCACACTTGCACCCCACTCCCTTCAGAAAGGGGGCTATAGACTCCCTCCTCTGAGATGCTGCTTTCCTGGCGTTGGCACAGGCAGGAGCCGGGTGGTATCAGGATGGGGGTGGAGGGATCAAAAGATCAAAGCTGTCCCTTACCTGGCAGGCCTGGGTTAGCTGAGAGGAGGGACTCCCGACCCCAGAGCAGCACCTTTCAGGGTTCGTTGCTCTGTCTTGGCTTCCTCCTCTGTTCGTCAGGGATAATCCAGCACCTCCCTCTGAGGGCTGCTGGGAGCATCAGTTGAGTTTATCATGAAGAGCTGGCAAGGCACCCTGGTCCAGAGCAAGGGCCACGTACATGTGTTGTTATTTATACTCTTCCTGCACTTAGAGCTGCCAGAGGACCAAATACTCAACAGAACTCCCAGACAGGGCAACCATGAGGGACGGCTGGAGCTGCTGAGCCAGGCGGGGGCTCCAGCTGAGGAAAGGCTCAGCCCCTGTGCTTTGCTGGGCCCCTGCTGGGTGCCTGGCACCATCGACACACGGCTTCTCCAAAGCAGCTACAATAATAGCTAAAACGTAAAAGATAAATGATCCTGCTTTCCTTTTGGAAACCAATTGGAAAAATGGAGCACAGGTGTTTGCCCCGGAAATGCCACTTCTGGGCACCGGGCCCAGAGAAAGAACCTGAAATGCAGAAAACACTCCACTCAGAGTCCTGGGCCAGAGGTCCTGATGGGATAATGAAGAAGAGAGACAACCTGAGTGCCCAGCGACCAGGGAGGGGCGGTGGTGTCCAGCCTCTCTCTTTCCCAGGGGCAGGGGAGAGGGCTGTAGGGGCCTGGCTCCGGGGATGTCAGGGACAGTGTGATCCAGGCCTTTGTTCCTGCCATGCCCCATCCTGGGCCACCGTCCCAAGCCCCCATGCTATTCTCTGTGGAGAGAAAAGAAGCAGCTCCAGCCAGCGAGGTCTCGAGCACGCGTGAATGGGGCACCAGAGGCAGGCTTACATAGGTGAGGTGCTGTGGATGGGCAGGACATGGGAATGCAGGGGGCTGGTGAGGAGGGTCTTTGGACAAGCAATGTAGGAAAACAGGCTGAACAAAGCAATAGTCTGAGAGGGAGGGGACTGAGCTCAAGGACCTTTCTGAAAACCCCAGGAAGACACCTAGAACCCCTGAACAAACCACCCCCAGGCAGGGCTGGAGCAGGGAGGGGCAGTTCTGGAGCCCTCTTGCTTGGCAGAACTCTAAATTTCTCAGGTCCTCAGAGCCAGGGGACACTGTGGGGGAGTCCCCTGTGCAGGTAGATGGAAGGAGAAAGTGTTCTCAAGGGGCTGCAGCAAAAGAATTTCCTGGAGCAGAGAGGGGCCCAGCCTGACCCACCCCTCCCCAGGCAGGCACCCTGCCCAAGGCCCCCCAGCCCTCAACTCCAGCCCTCTTCTTTCAGGCTGTGTACCAGCTCCTAGGCTACTCTGGATGCCAGGCTGTCCAGGCCTTGGGACAGAAGAGATCTGAGCCATAATCCCTAAGTCACAAGTCCTAGGGCTGGGTCCCTCAGAGTCATTATTCTCATTTCTCACCTGTACAAATAGGGAACCTGAAGACGGATGGGGACGAGACCTTTCCAAGGTCACACAGCCATCAGCGATAGCTGGCCCTGGGAGGTGGCCCTCTGGGGGTGGTCACAGTCAAATTGGCATCATCATGACTCACATCCCCAAGGTCTCACTGGGAAGAAGACCCTACATCCTGCTTTCTTCTCTTAGACCCACAATTTTTTTTTTTAAGATTTTATTTTTAAGTAACCTCTATGCCCAACATGGGGCTTGAACCCCCAACCCAGAGATCAAAATTTGCATGCTCCACTGACTGAGCCAGGCACCCTAAGACCCACACTTCTTATTTCCACTGTACAGAAGAGAAAACCAAGGCTCTGAGAGGGGCCACCAGGGCTGTGCTGTGCCGGGAAAGTCTTTAGTATGAGGGAGGACCTTTGTGAGCCCTGCCACTCTCTGGCTATTCAATGTGTGGGCACACATTGAAGGGGTGGAGCAGGTGAGTGGGAACACAGACTCCAGTGGCCAGGGTTCATCATGGACCCACGCATGTCCTGGCTAAGACCCATCCTCCTATGTGGTGTGGTGTCTGCCATTCAGGCCATGGACGTGGAGTCGGACAAGCTGGAATGCTCTGTCCACACCATGGGTCTTGCCTCCCGTGAGGTCCAAACACTGCTAGTCCTGCACGTATATCATCCACAGTGGTCCAGTCCCCCGAACCACCCCCTCCCCCCCGCACCCTGAATGACCAGCTCAGCCTCCTCACTGTCCCCTCTCCGACATACTTGCCCCTCAGGCTGTTCTCCACTTAGCAGTCAGGGGATCTTTCTAGGGACCACCAGACCCTGTGAGCACTAGACTTAAAGCTCTTTAGGGGCTCCCCTCTCCCCCAGAGCACACCAGGTTCCTCCCTGGCCCATCCATCTCTGGAGAAGGGGCTGCAGCCTCTCCTTTGCCTGTAGCAGGGGTGGAAGGGCCCTGGGGCCTGAGGAGGTGTGGGTATGGAGGGGGCAGATGGAGGTCCTACAGATGCACAGAAGCTACAGGATATATGATGACCCTGGAGGTGTGTGATGGAAGGGGGTTGACTGCTTGAGCAAAGGATGTTCTGGCAGGCACTGAAGTCCCACGTCGCCTGTGGGCCTTAATCTGACCCAGCCAGAGACAATGGGGCTGAGGCCTCATTTTACCTCTGGAGGGTTGCTAATGATGGTCTTTAATGGCCATGCCTGGGAATGGATGACCTCACCCCTGCCGCTCCCTAATGAGAGGAGGCTAGAGTCAGAGGCAGGCGGCTCCTGCATCACTTGGGACCTGCTTGGGCTTGTCCTGTCTGAGAAATGAGGGGGCCGTGTGTGTGTGTGTGTGTGTGTGTGCGCATGTGCGCATGCATATGTGTTTGGTCCTTCACAGGGCCGGAGAGAGAAGGCTCCCAGCCTCACTGGGAAGGCAGGACCTGGGGGAAAAGACTCAGGACAGCAATATGAGGAAGGCTGGCTTCTACCATGACTCACTCTATGACCCCATCTAAGCCTTGCTTTTCCTATCTGCATGGGGTTGGGGACAGTGGGATGATTCTGAATCCTCCCAAGGGTCTCAGGTCTGCTGGGTATCAGGAGAGACCGATGGGACCAATCTGAGGAGATCTTTGGGAGGAAGTGAGAGGGCTGTGCTCAGGTGGGGTCCCAAATGAGCAGGGGAAATATGTCAGAGATCAGGACTCAGACATCCCACCCATGCGACCCAGGTTCCTGGGGTGCTCAGAGTTCAGCATGCTAGTTAGCATGCTCCCTCCAGGGACACCTGGCTCCCACATCAGGCTTTCCGGCTTTGGTTAAGGGTTTTGGTGTAGGTGCTGGTGTTCCCAGCCGCATCCAGACAGATGGACATGGAGGGCAGCCCCCATGCAGACTGGGCATCAAGGGGCAGGCCTGAGTGTGCCAGGCGGCAGCGGCAGCAGGAGGGGAGGAGGCATGTTCCCGCATGGGTTCACTGCTTGCCTCCATACTGCCCTATTCTTGAGGGGTGACTAGGTTTGTACCCTGGGGATAGGCCCTTTGTGGGCAGTCCTCCTCCTGAGGGCTGCCTGCCCCTCCCCCAGGCTCAGAGGAGGACCACCTTAGGGAAATGTTCATCTCTTGTCTGACGTCCTGCCGGGGAACTGCTTCATAGTGCTGCAAGTTCTTTCTCATGTCCGGCCTTAGTCACTCCTGCTGTTGCACCTGATTCATTTTTCAGAGGACAAACTGAGGGCCCCATTATCCTGCCACCCAGCCTGACATCACCAAACTTCCCTCGGGCATGTTCCCACTCCTGGGATAGCCCAGCCCGCACAGGAAATGGCTGCTGGATGAATGTGTCAGTGAGTGAGTGGCTCAGATCTTCCTCCCATGAGAAGGCTAGGAAGTGGCCAAGAAGTGGATGGGGGAGTTCCTGGGCCTGGGCTGAGATGGAGACAGAAACAGGAATCCAAAGGGAGGCAAAGAGGGGTCAGGAGGAGAGATGGGACTGAGGGCACAGAGACAAATGGCCTGGGACAGACAGGGCCCATGGGGGTATAGCACAGCAGAAATAGGGTAGAATAAGAGGAGCTCAGAGTGGACCATGAGACAGATCAGAGGGACCATGAGGTGGGAACCTGGGAGCCCGGGTGGAGACAGCCGTCCAGAGTAAGCATGGTCTAGCCCGAAGTCACAGAGTGAGGACCCAGAGTCCCAGCCACCCGGTCATGAGCTGGCCCTCTGTCCTCACCAGAGGGAAGCAGAAGGGAGCCACAGCCAGGCATGGTGCTGAGGTGTCAATTTCCTCAGCTGAGGACACGGAGGGTCAGAGAGGACACCTGGCCTGAGGTTGCACAGGACGGAAAGCCCCCTGGTCCTCCATTTGAGGAGCTGGCTCCGGAGGCAACGCTGCTCCCACCCCCCATCCTGTGCTTGGGCACACTGGCACTGCCAGGCACTTACTCGGCCTGTCGAGGGCCCAGCCCCCAGCCCGGCACCCGCGGGCTTCCCCAGCCCCAGCCAAGGGCAGCAAGAGGGAACAAAGGCCCAGTCTCTGCCTGCTCAGCCCCCACCCCCTTGCCTGCCCCTGGCACAGACGGACCAGGGCCCCGAGGGAGCCCAAGTGCAAAAGCAGCACCCACCCCTTTGCCAAGGCTGCGAGACTCCCCTTCCCCCCTCCACAGGCCTGCTGGCTGCACAAGTGTTCCCCCATTCGAAAGATGGGAAACCTGAGTGACAGGGGTAAGGAGCTGGTAGCCATACATCTGGCACTAGAACCTAGGTCCTTTTGCTTCAAGAACCTACCTTCTACCACTCATCATATGCCTGAAGGCGTGACTGCATTCTGGTTGAACCTAACTCATGGGCAGAGATGAAAAAAGCAGAGCCTCCTGGACAGCCCAACTGGGAGTCTTTAGAAAGAGTACCTGGGGCCAGCCCAGTGTTGGTCATAGTGGAAGGGATAAAGCCAAATGACAGGCAGAGATGAGGAAATGGAGTTAGCACCTAGTGCCCGACAGGGCTCACTCAATTCTGCCAGAGGCAAAGGAAACATAAAGGAGCCTCCATTCCCCATCTGTAACATGAATCTATGTTGCCCACTGAGGGCCTCACACCCCCAGGCCACGGCCACCATCCTTCTCCAGGCCCCTTCCCTCTTTCTTGTTCTGTGCTCCCAACCAGAAGGAACAAAACTGGTTTTTTTTGTTGTTTTGTTTTTCAGGTCCTGTTTTTGAGCCCCCAGTGGGGGGGCCTACCTGGCGGGTGGATGCTCCCTTGAAGAATCCAGGCATGGCCGATTCCTCCCTGTAGGTCCAGGCCCAGACCAGGAAATGGAACGTAACATGTTCATTGTGTCCCAAACACCAGAAAAGCACTGAGTATCTGAGTGTGATTGGCTTGATTTTTATAGATGGAAACTGAGGCTACCCAGCTCCTGAGGAGCGAAGCAGTGCTGACCCATCACCAGGCAGGTTTTACATCCCACTGGCTTCCCAGGGACTGTGGGGTGGGGGTCAGGAGGATGAGAAGGTAATACTAGCATAGCCTCCATTCCATGCACGAGAGCAGCAAGAGAAGGGTCAGGGGACCTAGGGCCCAGTCAAATCTGGGTATCGCGAATCTGGGTGATGCCCCAGTGGACAGCCCTGAGCAATTCAGGGTGGGCAGAGGTTCAGCTGCGTGACCTTGGTCTACAAAACCTGTCCAAGCTTCCATCTTCTGTCAACCAATCAGCAAAATCCCAGAGAAAGCCCGGAGGTCCCTGCCTGCAGTGCCTGAAGGCTGGGCAAATGCCACACCTCCGCTCCTCCCCCAAGGCCTGGCCACTCCTCCCAGTGAGGGCCTTAGGGGACTTCACACAGAGCAGGTGCTGGGATGCAGGTCACAGCCACTCTCCTTGCCACCCCCCAGCCTGGGCCCAGGCCCTTATTGGACAACACAACTTGTTTTAAAGAAAAAATAATATTTATTTGCAATATAAACAAAGTCCCGTTGCTGGTTCGGGATATATATATGTATGTGTGTGTGTATATATATGTAGGGTCACAAATTTTCCTTCATAAGATCATAAAGCAAAACTGGCCACCCTCTTGGCATACTCTCATTTACATAAATCTGATGCATCTTTCTGGGTTTTTCTTTTTAAAAGTAAAAAAGAGAAAGAACCATGTACAGCATGGAAGCTTTTCGTCAATTTCTCGACTGTGGCAAGATTTTAATCCACTGCCTTAAAGAATCCCTGAAAACCGCCCCGTGAGGTAAGATGCAGTGGGGCAGAGTTTCCATGGCCTCACTCACATGCCAAGTGCCGGCTTGCTCAGGGACCCCAGCCTGACTACTCACCTCTCCCCGGGCCCTTGCAGTCCTGACACCTGGAGGGATTGAGGCTGGAGAAGGAACAAAACTGGAGAGGATAACGGAATCCGTGGCTTTGTTCTGTGGATCCTAGGAGGGGCGTGGACAGAGCCCCACACCCTGTTCACTTGTCCATCCTCGCCCCTTCTGCCCCTGCCCTGGGATTGAAACGGGTGCGAGTTTCCTGGTAGTAGAAGGCATGGGCAAGATGAGTGCAGGGCAAGCTTCCACGGGACAAGGGGGCTGGGAGTAGAGCTGGACCAAAGCAACAGCCAGAGTGAGGGACAGAAACTAGGAGGTAGGGCTGGGCCTCCACCACCGAAGCTTCCCCCGCCAGCCACTGGGCCTCCACTCTCAGTCACAAACAAACAGGGAGAGAGAGACAGAAGTAGTGGGTACGTATAGGAAGGGCCCGGGGCCCAGACCCTCCTACGGGCTGAGCCCAGAGGGCTAATGCTACTGCTTGGCAGTCCCCCACGACCCCACCTCCAGCAGGGCAGCGGCAGGGCCTCCCATCTCCTGCCTCAGGGGGTCTGCAGGGGCCGCTGGAGGGCAGAGAATGCAGAGGCCACCCAGGGCAGCCCACCTATTACGCCTTGCAGAGGTCATCACGGGCAAGTGCAGTGCCAAGGGGGCTGGGCCGAGGGGTGTGCATGACTGGGGGTGGGGGGGTCTGACACTAAGAGAGCAGCAGGCCACCCCTTCAAGAAGGACCTGCTGCAGAAACGGAGGCTTCACACATGTGCAAAACGCATTTGGTCAAGATCAACACGGGGTTTGTCTTTTCCATTAAAAACAAAAACAAAAACCAATAATTGCTTTTTGAAATAGGAAGAAAAAACAAAACTGAGAACATTTCTCTCTCTCTCTCTCTCTCAGGATCAAGGAAGGGATGAAATACTGGTTTATACAATCCACTGTTGTATGTAGCCTGAAAATAACACTTTTCATTAAAAAAGAAAAATCAAGAAGAGCTTGAACACTCGCCGTGCTCCAGGGAGCTTGGATTTACCTGCCAAAATAAAAAGTAAACTCAGGTCCGTGGATGTGTCTTTAAAAAATAGCCAAACTGGCTGGGCCATTGGCTGATGGAGTGTCCTGGGACAAGGATGAGGCCCTGCTGGACTTCCAGGGCCATGTGTCTCAGAGCTCAGGGCCTCTCCACAAAGTCCTGCAGAGAGAGGCCTTGCTGTGGTTTCCGCCCTCCCCAGGGCAGCGAGGGAAGCTCAGCCACCCACCAGCCTGGGCCTCTGGGCACAGGCCATGTCCGATGATGTCTGGGTTCCGGCCGGACACAGCAGGAGCGGGCAGCTCACCTGGCCCAAAGGGGGTCGGGAGGGGCCGGCCCCACCCACTTGTGCCCCAGCCTCACGTGGACTCAAGGGTGTTGAGTGGGAACAGGTTGTGGTTGGTCGGCGTGGAGAAGTAGAGCTGCTCGCTGGGGGTGTGGTTGTCGCATGGGCTGCTTAGCCCCAGCGTCCGCTCGAAGTCCAGCAGCTGCCCCATAAAGTTGAAGTTGGGCGAGATGTTGGACTTTTTCCTCTTGACAAAGTCGTAGGCGTCATTGAGTGACAGGTTCATCTTCTGCATCAGGTAAGCCACGGTGACGGTCACCGAGCGGCTGATCCCTGCTAGGCAGTGCACCAGGACACCACACTTCTTGGAGCGGGCCTCGTCTGAAACACACAAGCATGGGTCAGGGAGGCTCCTCCTCCAGGGAGTCAGAGGTGGAGCAGAGGCACAGAGGGTGGCACGGCCACTAGCTGGTGCTGCCTGACTCTTGAGGGACCTGGTGAAGTCCAACATGAGCAGGACAGCAACTTGGCATGGAGGTCAAGAGCATGACTGACTGTGGCGTTAGCTTTAAGTCACTGGACATCCCTGTGCCTCGGTTTCCTCACCTATAAAATGGGCCCCCTTGTTCTCAATGCTCTTGTAAGGACCCGAGCCAAGAGAGGGCTCCACAAACACCAGCACCAGTGACGGCTGTGGTCACGGCTAGTCCCGCTGCTGCTACAGCTGAGTGCGCAGACTGTGCTGAGGGTGTCACCCGTGTCCTCTCAGGCCATCTGCACCACGGTTAGCAAGTTCATTTTATAAAGGAGGACGCAGACGCAAAGACAAAGTGACAAGCCCAAGGCCACACAGAGGCTCCTCCTAATGCACAGCACATGCCGTCAGCCCGTGACCTGGTGGTGGGGGCTGAGCTTGCTCTCCTGGTGCAGCTCCCAAGGGTACTCCTTGAGAGTATCCTGGGAAACAGGCCCGAGGGAAGCCCTCAAAAGGGAATCGGGGCCTGGCCCTACACTCAGCTCTGCCCCAGCCCCAGCGGCTTAGCCTCCCAGGGCCCAGGAGGAAGGCTGCACTTGAGGCTTCACAAGCGAGGTTTGCTTAAGCGCAGCCCACCCACTCACTTACTCGACTTTCCCCAGCAGGCCCATGCATCAGTAACATCTCCCACCACAGCCAGCCAGCTTCCGCCAATCCACCCAGCTTCCCCTGGTGCCGCTCTGACTCCTCCGCTTGACTTACAGTAGGAGCTCAATAAATATTGGTCAAGCCACTGAACAACTCAGTCCTGTCATCCCTCCACCCCTGGGCCTAGGGTAGCTGACTCTCTCTGTGCCAAGGATGTAGATTAACAAGAGGCAGCTCTCTGGGGCCCTCAAGGTCCCCACCTCTGATTCTGAGACCACTGGGAGCCAGGCACAAAGGCGGCGCTTAATCAGTGCACTCGCACAAGATGACACGCAGGTTCACAAGCTGTTCTGCTTCTGATGCTCACTCTCTCTGGCCCAGCAGAGCTTCCCCTCCTCACCCCATACTTACCCAAGGCTAAGTATGCAATAGGTACATAATCCAGATTCGGGGACTGACTAGGGGCAAGACTAGCAGGGCAAGAGATAGATATTGTGGCTTTGTGCAGAGTCCTGTGGTCTGACCTTGAGACTTCGGGCTAAAGGGGTGGTGGAGATGAGCTTCCAGTGGTGACACACCAGGATATGGGGAACGCCTGGCCCCCAAACCCACTCCTGGGTGATCCAAAGTGAAACTGCTTCCGCTGGCTTTATTTTTAGCACTCTCAGGGTGTGGCTGAACAGTGTGGGGGCTGGGGCTTGATCCTGTCCCACTGAGTCCTAGGGGATGCTTGGGCCTCTATTCCTTCACTTGTGTCCCTCCACCCCTACACCCCCAGATGCAGAGGGGCCTTCAAGAAGGACAAAGACACCCATGACCCAGGCTCAGCCCCTGGAGTCTGTCCGGGGTCCCCTTTTCCCCTCCCCTTTCTCAGTGAGGGAGAGTGAATGCTCAGGCAGCATACACACACCTCTCCGCCGCCAGCAGCGTTCTCCTGGGCAGAGCTGGGAAGCTCTCCCATCGCCAGGTCACAGCCCCTCCCCCAGGCCTCAGCTTCCTTCCTTCCTCCCAGCCAGGCACCTAGTTTTGGTTCCCAGTAAGCGGATGAGGCGGGGAAGCCTCCCACTTCCTGTTATTAAAGCTAGCCCAGCCCAGCTGACAGCAAAACGCCCTCCACTGGACAGGGCTGCCGGCAGGAGAGGACTGTCCAGGCCACCTCCCCTCTACCAATGGAGGCTGGGGAGAAACACGGGGTCACCAGGCTCAGAGAACCAAGGGTTTATGTACACCCTGATCTTATATCTCTTCCCCACACCCTGGGAAGAGCCAGGGCCGGGAAGATGGCCTGTAGTCTAACAGCCTCCAGCTGGCCATGGAGGAAGCAGGATGGGGAGGTCAAAGATAAGGCAACTTGTGGAGCTTGAGTCAGCTGGGGATGTAGGGGGCTGAGGGCTCTAAGCCAAACAGCAGAATTGCAGAATGCTCTAAGGGAGGGCCCCTACACTCCAAGCAAGCCCCATAGGTTGCCGGAAGCATCTGGTGCCCCACCAAGTCACTCTGGGTCACCAGATTCCAAAAGCTGCCTATTTGGGGTAGGCCTCTGGCTTCAGGGCCACCCTTCAGCCCCCTCAGGTACAAAATAAAGCCCAAAGCCCAAAGAGGGACCGTGACAGCCCCCTCCTGGAGAGACATGTGTGCTGAGGCGTGATGCAGAGCAAGCAAGACTCGTGGGAGGTCTGAGAGCTGTGATGTTTCAGCTAGATGAGCCCCAAACAGCAGAACCAGAAAAACACAAGCTGGACAGTAAAGTCCATGGGGTGCCAACAGTTGCAGGGAGCCCAGGATTCAGGGGACTGAGGGCCTCGGTGACTCACAGCAGGCATGGATTCACCCATGGGCATATGTTGGCACATGCAGGGCACACACAGGCCTCGACAGGCCCAGAGGTACCCAGTCAGGCGCGGGTGACACCCAAGTCCTGTACACACCTCAACGCACCTGCCCATCCACCCTGCCCAGAGCCCAGCGACACCTACCAATGAAGCTGATGGCCTCAGGGAAGAACTGGGAGAGGTTCTGGCTCCAGTGGTCAGAGATGGGGATCTGCTTGTAGGTGAACTCGCCACCGTGCTCAAAGGCATTGGGCAGGTTAGGCGTGACGTTGAGGATATACTTGATGCCGTACTTGCCGAGCACGTCCAGGTTAGTGGAGTCCTTGGCGCAGCCGAGGTAGAGGTAGGGCAGGATCTGGACGGGGAAGGCTGGTTGGCTGGATGGCACAGGGCTGCCGTCCGACTCAGTGGCACTGCTGGGCAACTCTCGGTCTGACTCTCCGTCTGAGCAGTCAGAGCTGATCCGCAGGCCCCCCAGGCCCAGCACTGAGGTGGGTGGTGAGCCACTTGGTGAGGATGAGCTGTCCACGTTGGTCTCACAATGCTCTGAATACTCTGTCTGGAACTTGTTGAAACCACCTGTGGCCAGGGTGAGAGGCCCTGGGTGAGAGACTGCCCATGCCACTAGACCAATGGGCTGCACAAGACCAACGATGGCCAGAGCTGCCCATGTCAAGCACCATAACCCAACAGCCAACGTGGGCCAGGCAAAGTTTGTTACACATGTACCTTCTCCTGTGTTCTCTAGATCTATCCTACGACCCACTGGACAGAATGGGAAACTGAGGCCCCAGGAGGTGAAGTAACATGCCTGAGCTCCATTCCCTTACCCATAAGGCTTCACAGCCCCGGCCATACCACCAGCTTTAGGGCACTTAAGGCCAGGCCCCAGCTCATTCATCTTCCACAGCTCCCATGCATACCTGGCACCCATGGGTGCTCAATAACTGCTAAGTGGTAAAGGAGAGCCGACAACCCAATCTCGGGCTAGCACCTGTGGGTTTGCAAGCCCTTCTTATAGATGAGACTGCAGGGGCTGGTGCTGTGTCTAGGTCAGTTAGAGGCACAGAGGGCCTGGGCCTCCGGACTGGGAGTCCAGTACCTGCTCCTCACCACAACAGTTAGGAAGGGCAGTGTTAAAAGTGTTGGTTGCCCCTTTCCCCCCACAGTGGCAAGTTCATAAAAAGGGTCCCAAACTCCCCCTCTCTCCCTTAAAACACAAGACCCCCAGCCTTGGAAACACGGAGGGAGAGAGCTGCTGGGGCTTTACAGAGAGAAGAAATGGGGAGCGTCTTGCAACTAGGCATGGGCCCTGCGCCCGAGGGTGCTGCAGGCCTCCCCTCCCCGCCTGCCCGCCTGCTGCCAGCAAGAGGCCATTTTGGAATGTTAATTGGAAACACCGGCTGCAGCCACTCGCCCCCCAGCTGCCTCCCCCTTCCACAAGCTCTAGGGCAGGAGGCTGGGGATTTAGGGGTCCTGGAAAGCCAGGGAAAGGGACACTGCTTATAGGCCTGCCCCAAGTGCCCCAAGAGGCTGTGTCTCCAAGTAGTGAGACCAATGCTGAGATGCCCAGGGTACCCCAACCCAAACGGTCCCTATACCTTGAGGGCATGGATAATGCTGCCAAAGACTCCCCTAGCCTGACCCAGGTCTTCCAGGGACACGCATTCTAGACCGGAGGAGCTGGATCTGGGTGCCCGGTCGCTTTTCGGGTCCCAGGAGGAGACATCTCCCTCCTCTGAGGGGCTCATTTGGGCGCTGCCATGGCCCCAACGACAGGGGGAGGAAAAAAAAAAAAAAAAAAAAGGAAATCTCAGGCCAGGAAAAGTTTGTTCGGCCCCCTCGAATCGTGCCGAGAAGGGGGCACAGAGGCGACCCCATGTTAGCCTAAACGCTCACTGCGGAGGCCGAGCTCCCGGTAGCGGCGGATGCGGGCCGGGGGCGACGTGGCGCCGGCCGGGCAGGCGGAGCGCAAGGAGAGAAAGTAGCCTCCGGCGGGGGCGTCAGGGAGCCGCGGGAGAGCCCCAGTCCTGGACAGGGGTCTCAGTGCTGCCCTCACCTTGGAGGTAGTAGGCCTGGCAGCCGTCGTCGCGAAGCTTTTGCAGGAGCAGGCCAAGCACCGAGGCAGGAGCGCCGGGCTCTGGCTGCCACTCGGCCGTGGCCTCGTCGTAGAGCAGCACGGTGGCCGCTTTGCAGCGCGTGGCGAAGCGCTCCTTGTCGGCGTGGTTGGGGATGATGGAGCGGATGGGCAGGTTGCCCTTGCGCAGGCGGCGCAGCATGAGGCCGGGGATGGCCAGGTTGATGGCCGTCTCGATGTGCGACGACTCGAAGAGCTCATGCGGCCGGCAGTCGAGCAGCAGCAGGGACGCGCCGCCGCGCGCCTCCAGCTCCTCCTGCAGCCACTCGGCGCTCTTGCAGGGCATGGCTCCCGCACCCGTCGCAGCTCCCGCGCCGGTGCTAGCGCCGGACCCGGACCCCGCACCGGGATCCGACCCCGCCCCGGTGTCCCCAGCAGCCGACGCCCCCGAGGCCGACATGTGCGCCCGCGCTGGGGGGCCGCGGAGCTGGTTTTTCATGGGGAGCGCGGGCGGCCCGGGGCAGGGGCCGGGCAGCCCTGCCCTGGGACGGCGCCCCGGCCGCGCGGGCCCCAGCCGCGTCTCCGGGCGCCCGCCTCCCGCCGAGCTGCGCGCCCGCCGCCCCGGCCTCCCGGCCTCCGTCCCGCCCGGCCCTCCGCGCGCGCCGCGGCCTGACAGCCCCAATTAAACCGCGGCTCTGGCGGCCGCGCGCCGAGGCGTCCTCCGGGGGGCGGGGCTGCAGGGCCGGCGCCGGGGCTTAAAGGCGCCGCGCCTCCGCCGCCCCTCCTCACGGAGTACGGGGGCGCGCTGGCGGCCCCGTGAGTCCTGAGACCTGCGCCTGCCCGGGCCCTCTCCCTGCCTCAGCCCGGAACCGGCTGTGATTTGCCTGGAGTGCCCGGCCAAGACCTTTCCCTCTAAGCCCGCGCACCCAGGTCTTCCGAGTCCTACCTTGAAGGGCTGCCCTAGGGTCTTCCTGCGCCTAGCATCCCCTCCCCCACTTTCACTGAAGCACTCTCCCCAGAGATGGGGCGGGGGGTGGGGGCCGTCACGCTGAGCCAACCTCCCCTCCTTCTATCAACCCCATTCATTCATTTTCTCAGCGAGTTCATTCAACAACTGGAAATTGAACGCCTACTACGCGCCAGGCACTGTGCTTAGGAGGTCACCGTTTCAGGCAACTGACTAGTCACTATGATGGCCACAGGCTCTGAGACCTGAAAGGGGGTCCCATCCCAGCAGGCCTGATGGGGAATCAGCAACCAGGGGACGGGTGGAGTAGGAGGACCCAGGGCCGTGCCACACTCCACGGGCAAGAGTGGTGAAATCCTGGAAAGGACCGGCCCTGGGAAGAAAGAGCGAGCCCTTTAAGAAAGCTTTACAAGCGGGGAGGTGACAGGCGCCGAGTGAAGCGCCACGTGACTTTTTCACAGGGGCGGGTGGGAGGGGGAGCTCTCCTTTATCATCAGGTCTCCCTCTCCAACCTTCTTCCCAATATACCAATCAACTTTCGAGGTAGGCGGGAGTGCGTCGCTCAGATGGCCAATCGAGACCGAAGGAGGTGGTTGGGGAGTGAGGCGGAGGCTCGTCACCAGTTCCACCCAGTGCAGAGAAGTGGGCGGAGTCCCCGCGAGCGCCGTGTATCGGCTCGCAGGAGGGCGGGGCGGAGGAGGTGAATGGAGCCGCAGGTAGCGCTGGAACAAAGCGGCTCCACTAGAGCCGCGCGCGTGCGCAGGGACTGCCGCGCTTTTCCTACCGAGCCCGTGTCATCTGCCCGGGGAGGGAATTAGCGGCTAGGCCCTGCTGTCCGCCCGATCCTTTTTCTGCAGGCGGAGTGTCCTAACTTCCTTGCGGTTTAACCCTCCCACTCTGCCTGAGTCTGGTCGGCAAACAGCCACTAGCTTCCACCTACCCCTAGCTGGAGGGAGTCGGGGTCAGAGGCGGGGCCGGAGGTGCTTGAGATTTGCCGAAGGGAGGGCTTCTGGAACCCGGAGGATTTGAGCTTTCTTCTGACAGGAAGGCATGAAGAGGGGCGGCGCCGGAGCAGTCCCCACTTCCCCCAGTCTTCCATGTGGAGGTTGAAGGGTTTCCAGAGCCACAGGGCTGTGTCTCAAAGGAGCAGGGGTCTCTCCCACAGTCACACTCAGAAACTCCAGAGCATTGCAGCCAGAGATGGTCTTACCACCAGGGATTCCGTGACCAGAGAGGTGAAAGGAGAATCGTGTCTCTGGCTTCTGCCCAGGGTTGTCGGGGCGGGGGGGGGGGGGGGGGGGGGGGGGAGGAGGTGGGTTGCAGGGAGAACCTACTTCCTTGGAATCCTAGGACCTGTGGAAAAGCTTCCAGGGTCTGAGAAGCCCAGATCCAGACTCTGCCCTGTCACTTGCTGATATGTTGTGACTGACGATAGTTATCACCCCTGGGCCTCAGTTTTCCAGATTATAGGAGAGTGCTGGTTTGGCAAGAGCCCAGCAAGCCCATCACAGATCTGTCCAGCTGTGAGGGTGCTTCTCTGCAGTAGGGCCCTTGGCTGGCTGTCCAGGTGTTGGTTGTCAGGGATGGAGGCAGCAAGTGAAAAAGAAGCTTGAGCAGACCCACACTGGAGGGGACCTGCTGGCTGGTGAATCATTCCTCAGCGGGCTTGTTGAGGGCTTACTGGAGCTTCTGGTACAGCAGTGCCCAAGGAGAAAATTGGTCACTGCTCTCTCTAGTGGGGGCACAACTGAAATGGGGACCTCCAATGTGTCCCCACAGTCCCTGTCCCCCCCATGGAGGAGAAAGAACCTCCCTGGACAGAGGAAAGGAGGCCCTGCCACCCCTCCCATTAGCTTGTGATGGCTCCCTTGTCTCCCCCTCAGGACTCTTCCAGGAGGCATGCACACGCTAGAGGAGAGACCTGTGAGGATGTGTGGAAATAGAGAAACTCTCCAGGAGGTGGGGGCGTCCTCCAGCAGGGATGTAAGAAGAGGCAGCGTTCAGATGACTACGGGATGAGGGGGGCACCGAGAAGAGGGTGACATTAGAAGCAAAGGAGTGGAAGAGAATTAGTATGGCAGTATGAGCTGCCAGCAAGGTTGTGGGCTCCCATCACTCAGCTTGGAGGAGTAGCCCAAAGCCTTGGTTCCCGAGTGGAAGCCCTGCCTCCAGTCTTGAACAGCTAATAAAGTGGATCATAGCAGGGATGCCCTGGATGTATGTGTATATGTGTGCAGGCGTGTGCAAGGGGGAACACAGAATCCTCTGACTTACAGAGCATAGCAGGAACTTGCCCTTGTTCAGACAGCAAGAGACCAGAACTACCTCTGTCCAGGGCCTTGCCCTTTAACAGTGAGCCGCCCTCAAGAATTCTGGGAAAGGGTACCTGGAAGAGGGAGCCTGGTGCCCTGGGCAAGGTCTTGTGATCAAAGACATTCCTCCTCTTCAGGAATGTGGCCTTTCCTGCCCTTCAGGGTTCAGGCCCTCCCTGCAGCCCCCAGGAGAGGTGCCCCACCTCCCCTCTTCCCCCTCACCAGGGTCTCCCTGAGGGCCAGTGTGGGGGCCCTCAGAACAGGTCTGGGTCCCTGGAGGTGAGCTGGTCTCAGGAGAGGAACTGCAGGTAGGGTATGTTTGAGCTCTCTGAAGGCTGTCCCTTTTTCCCACACACCTCCAGGCCTTTGCACACACTACTCCCTCGGCCTGGACATTTTTTGACCTCACCCTTTGCCTACCTTCTAGAAGATCCCAGTTCAGGTGTCACCCTCAGAGAGGTCTCCTCTGATCCTCCAGGCTAGAATTACCCACCTTGCTCTGTGCCCCTGGGACCCCTGCCCCCATCTTTGCTCTGGAATCTATCACTGTCACTGTTCAACACCCCCCACCAGACTTTCTCCCTTTGGACACCCAATGGCATGTCTACCTCCCCTCAAGCCCATTCTTCCTCCTGCCATCTGTCTCATCCCTGTTCCCCTCAGGTGCCAGGCCTGAGCCCATGAGGCGTGTTTGGAGCTACCTTCCCTGTCTGCACATAATCCATCCCCAGAAGCACAGTGAAGGGGTGGGGCGTTCCCAGCAGGGCAAGTCTCGGCTATGACAGTGGGATTTTTGATGTGAATTGAGCAGATATGAACTGATATGCCCCCCCTCCCCCACCACACACACATCTACATGGTTGGTAACCCAGGAACTATGTCACCAAGAATAAGCATCTTGGAAGCAAACTTTCCCTTTTCCACTGGTGCCCATGGATTTCTTAGATAGGCCAACATTTTTTTTTTTTTTTAAGTTCATTTATTTATTTTGAGAGAGCATGAGAGAGAGAGAGTTTGGGGGGAAATCTCAAGCAGACTCCACATTGTCAGCACAGAGCCCAATGTGGGGCTTGAACCCACGAACTGGGAGATCATGGGCCAATATGGTTTTGAATAGCATATGCCAGAGTGCGAGGAACACAGTGGGGGGGTCAGTTCCTTGCCCTCCTAGCCTAAGAAGGCTAGTGCAAATTCAGGGTGAGCTCCTGCTTCCTTCCAGGAGGGCAGTTGGCAATAAGGATGGATTTCACATCCCACCATGAGATCTGAGAAGGGGCTGGGGAGAGGGCCGGGTACTCCAGGCCAACTGTGCCTGAGACCCAGACTGAGGGTCACTCTGCTTGTCCCTGAACTTGAGACAGCTTCTTCTCCATCCCTTGGTGGGGTGCCTGTGTGAGTTGCAGTCAGAACGGGTAATGTCTAAGCTGGGCCAGAAGGGAATTGTGGAAGGCCCTGGCAACTCCCTTGCCCTGGACAGAACTCTTGCTGTGCAGTCCTGTGCTTGTACGTGTACATACATGCATGCAAGGACACACACTATATGCTGTGTCATATGCTCACAGGCATAGATATGTGTGTGTGCAGAAATATACAATACACATGGACACACACAGACCCTGCACGTCTGGGCACTTGCCACTCTTGTTGGAGGTAGCCAGGAAGGGTTCTTACAGGCTGGGGGAATCCGCGTTCCCCTCCCCCAGACCTCCAGTCACCTGGACTCACCCTGTCCTATTGGCTATTGCTAGGATCTCTTGTGGTGACAAGTTCTAAATCGAACCACGTTCTGCTGCTGACTTCCTTCCGGTGGGGAGCTGCCAGGCCTTGGGTGATGGCAGTGCAGCATGGGGAAGCTATGGCCCAGACAGGCGGCGCTAGTGTTAGGGAGCCACGTGCCTGTTCATCCCCCACCCCCCCTGCCCTGCCCAGGTGTGTGGGCCAGAGGGGTGGGAGGACAGGGCCCTGGGGAGCAGGTGGGAGAGGGTTACACCCAGGATAAGCAGAGAACAAGACCCAGCAGGATGAAACTCCCCAAGGCTGCCTGGAAAAGGCAAAGGGGAAGAAGTAAGGAGAGCCAGCTCCCCACTATTCATGCTCAGACGTTTCGGGGCACCTGCCCTGGGCCAGGGAGTGTGCAGGGAAGGCAACTGGGACCTGAGAGGGGAGCTAGGCCAAAGTAATTCCTCCTTCTCCCAGCTCCCCACCCAGCAGTGGCAGAGCAGGCCCTCAGCCGACCTCCCTCCCCAAGTGGATCCCCGTGGCTTACTTGAGAGTGTGCTTCTCTCAGTTGCATACCCAGCCCACCGGGGTCAGCCTGAGGAGGGAGACTACAGGACACAAACACCGGGCTTTGCCATGCTTTGTCCCTGGCAGGCATTAGTAGTCAATCACAGCACTTTCTCCTGCTGAGCCACTCTCTGGCCTCAAAACCCTTCCAAGCAGGCATGACCAGCTGATTGATTGTGGTAGGCAAGGGAGATAAAGCCTATTTGCTAAGGCTTCAATTCACAGCCAGACCAGCAATGGCCTCTCTGTCCCCAGCCCCAGCTCACTTCACCCTGACCTTCTCCTGCTCCCTACTCTGTGCCCAGACACAGCACCTCTGCTTCCACACACTTCCTCATTCCATACCCCCACCCTCTGAAATCATCTCCAGCTTCTGAGGGGCCTCAGCCTCGGGAAGCCTGCCTTGCCTGATCTCAGCAGAGTCTGCTCCTTCTCCTGGTCCTTCCTGTGCAGTCCATACTTTCTGCCCTCTCCCCACTTAAGGGCAGTTCAGCTCATGGGGATCTGTGGTAGACCAGGTCCAGTCATGGAGCCTCACCTGTGACTTCACCTATGTGAGCTCTCCTTTCATCACTGGAATCCCACTGTGGTCACCCAGAGTCCTAGGGCCCAACCAGGCCTTCCTCATGGCCCGGCCCTCCCTCCATTCCAAGCTCTCCCCAGCATGAGGGCCCCCTTAAGGGAGATGGGGGTCTCCAGGGCTGCTCTCTGCTCAGGGCTGATTTGGGACTGATGTCAAGCAGGCCTGGTTTTTGTCCTAGCACAAAGGCCACACCCTGTGCTGCCCTCATCCTATGGCAGCTTTCACATCCTCAGCCCTGCATGCACCGAGATTCTCCAGTGAGGAGACCAGGGCTTGTCTGTTCCACAGGTGGGGAAGCTGAGGCCTAGGAAGGGAAATGTCTTGCCCAAGGGCCTGGCTGCAGGCCCAGCCAGTTACTCACTTACCCATTGGGCCTGGGGTGAGTCATGGTGGCCCAGGTGATGGGAAGGAAACACATAAACACGGGCAAGTGGGAAGGGCAACCTTGGAGGCCGGGGGGGGGGGGGGGGGGTGGCGGTAGTGCCTGCCTGGGACTCCCAGCTATGAGCTCCCACACACAGGCCCCTGTGGGCTTACTGGGAAGGTGTGCACACCTGACAGTCTCACATCCTGTTCCCTTCTGGCTCTGTGTCCAGGCTTTGCATCACCTCTGGAAAGGCTGTCAATGCATTTGACAGACGGGGACACTGAGGCCCATGGTAACCAATCAAGCTGTGGCAGGGGGCTGGGCCCCAGACTAAACCCAGAGCTCCTTTCCCCCAGGTGAGGGGCTCCCTGCTGGCTCTTATTGCAGCTCCAGGACCCTGTAGGAGGAGACCCAAGCATAGTCCACAGGGAGCCTTTGCTCTACTTGCTCTTCCCCATTTCTGGGGTGGCAGGGGGCCAACACAGGCAGGGTGGGGGACAGACAGGAGGCATGTACAGCTATTCGCCCCATAACAAGAGGGGGCTATATCTTGCACGTAGCTTATGTGCTATCAAACGCTCTTTCTGCTTCCATGGCATACTTGGGTAATCCATCCCATGACCCAGTTTCAGAATCTGCCTTCCCAGGCTCTCCTACTTCTCCCTGGCCCATCTTCCCAGCCTCCTTCCCAGCCCCTGCTCCATTCCCTACACGGCAGCCAGAGGGATCTTTTGAGAATGTGAATCAGACTTGGCCTTTTCTGCTGTAAAGCTTCCCATTGTCCTGGCAGAGTCCCAACTCCTCTCTGTGGCCAGTGTGGCCCTTGATGATGTGACTCTGCCCCTCTCTCCACCTCCCTGCCTCTTCTCAGGGCTCAAGGTTCTCTGACTGCCCCCACTCTCCCAGCCCAGCCCTGTCCCTATGTTGTCCTCCTGCTCTGTGTTTAGGGCCTTTGCACTCACTGGTCCCTATGCTGGAAACCTCTTCCCCCCGTTTTTGCCTTTAAATACCTTCTTATCCTTCTCCCCAAACCCACTTATCCTCCAGAGTCAGAGTGGACATCTAGGAAGTGGCTGAGCCAGCACTGGAACCCCCCTCTCCTTCTAGACTTTGTGTTGTCAGCCCCGAGCCGATGGTCCTATGATTTAAAATGCCTTTGGTTCTCCCTGCACACTGGTTGGTTCTGGAAGCCTCTCACTTCCATTTCCCACTTGCACCTCAGCCTGTCCTGCATGACTGCCCACAGTCACTCCGTGAGATCACCTGGAGCCAGAAGAGGCTCTTTGCCATGAAGGGATAGATTCCTGCTCTCAACTTGCCTAGCAGGACCTCGTCCCCAACCTCAGGCTATAGGCCTCAATTTTGCTGTTTCAGAGAGGGCTCTCCTACCCTGCCATCCAGGTGCAGCTTACCCTTCCTCCAAAGACTGAGCCAAAACTTCTACCTCTTGGTGGACTCAGAGGTCCCAAGCCTGGGTTCCAATCCTGCATAGAGCTACCCTGGAGGAGGGGCTGGGCTGGGGGCTAGACTCAGCTGGGACGCCCATCCACTGACACTGAGGTCATCCCTAGCGGGCCAGAAGCTGCTGGGCCTGCTTTCCTGAGTGCTCAGAAGAAGGCAGAGGAGAGAGAGAAAGAGTCCAGATAAGCCCAGGTGACCCAGTTCCCTGCCCCAAAGCCACAGGTCCCCCTCCCCAGAGTCATTACTCTGAGCTGATTCCCCCTCCCTCTTGTCACATTTGGGGCTTATGGGCAGCACTTCATGATCCCACCTAGGCTCTGAGGGATGGAAGCCAGGGCTTTGGGAGTAGGAGTCCTTAACAACCTGCCCATCTGGTCACCATATTGCCCTTGACCTCTTGCTCCAGGCTTCTGATCCTTCCGAGGCCACCTCTGCCAGGAAGGGCCTGGAGTCCCAGGGCCTGAGAAGGGGTGGGAGGCCAGAGGGATCTTGGACAGAGGTTCCCAGTCAGAGCAAAATCAGGAAGCAGTGATGGAGTCAGGAGCGTGTGTGTGTGTGTGTGTGTCCAGGTCCTGCCTTTGCTGAACCGGCCTATGGTTTTTTGATTGGGAGAGCCAGCAGTGGCAGGCTCCCGACAGTAAAGCCAGTCCAACCTTTGAGGCTGGGAGGGTGGAGAGGCTGGGAATTCCCAGGGTATCTGAGCAGGGCGGAAGTGCCAGGGGCCTGGGCTGGGTCTGCTTCTTCGGGTGGGCCAAGGGGTGGAGACTGCTAGGTCTCTCTGTAGCTGCCAGGCCTAATTGCCTCATTAGTATCTGCCTGCCGCCCGGGCCTGTCTGGTTCCCTCCCCAATGGCCCAAACAGCCCTGTTTTTCAGGAATCCCTCCTACAAGGCACTGGTGACAGTGACAGTGACCACATGATCATGACGAGGCTGGGGAAATGGCCCAGGAGCCAGCTGGCCTGGGCCAGGCATGAATTTGCTGGGTTGAGGCCTCAGCATCCAGCCCCATCCCAGGTTTCATGCTCTGTGCTGTCCCACATGGGCTCAGCTGTCAAGCTGCCTGCCGGGAGCTGGATATGCTGTGTTCCCAGGCTCACGGGGACCAGTAGCAGCACCAGAAAACAGTCTAGAGGACTCCCTTCCTGGTCTGTTCCTACCCACCCCTACTCCTGCCACAGGGGCATGTGCCCCAAGACCTGGGAGAATCCATCCCTGCAAAGACTAGGGTCTCCTGTGAGAGAGGAGTCTAAGGGACTCTGACTCTTAGGGCCCCGAGCAGGAGCCAAGATGAGTATACCATGTGTGTTGGGACAGGGCAGGAGTGAGAGGAGGGTGGTGGGTGGAGATTGGGAGACCCAACCAAGAGACCTGGTTCTAATCCTGATTCTACCACAGGCCTCCCATCTGTGGGCCTCAGTTTCCTCCTCTATAAACTGGGGGTGCAGTATACCAGGCAAACTGCTCTGAGGCAGGAGGAAGCCCACCATTGAAGGGCCCAGCCAAGGGCTGAGCACATGTTCCCTGAGTCAACCCTCTTGTGCCTGGACAGTCGGGACAGGGCCCTGGGGGCAGGTGATGACCCCCAAGGGAAGGCCTCCGGGAGCAGAGGGATGGGAAGGGGGCTTGTAGCAGCTGTGCCAGGGAACGTGAGCAAGATGGGCTCTGAGCAGAGAGGCCGGCCCCGACAGGGAGGTTAAACAGAGACTGAGGAGACACAGCATCTCTTCTGAACCTGGAGCTGTTGGCTGCCCTGTCCTGAGGCTGATGTCGTGGTGGGGGCGGTGGCATGGACGCTTCCAACACCTGGGGCCTGCCTGTGCAGGTCCCTTCCCGTGGGGCAAGGCCCTACCCACCAGCCTTCTGCCTTTGACTCTGTGGCCACGCCTGCCCACCCACCTGGCTGCCCTCCCATAATGAAGGGTAGGGAGGGAATCAGAGTCATCAGGACCCCAACATGGCTCAAACATGGTCCTACCTCCAAGCCTTGGCCATGCCAGCCCCCTGCTGCCTTCTGTTCACCCTTCCTTAGCTGTCACCCCCATTCAGTTCCCACCTTTTGCTCAGACCCAGCAGACAACAGCCCCTGCTCTGAACCCAGAGAGCCTTTCCCATCATGGGGCTTTGACCTATACCTCCTGCCTCCTCAAGGGCTTTTCCTGTAGCACTGTCCAAAATGGGATCCATGGAATACTGGGCTGGCCCGGCACACCTCGATAAAAGAAGTTAAGTGGTCAAACGTCTGGAAAACACTATGAGCTCTGTGGCCCAAACTGCATAGCATTGGAGTGTTAAATGCTCTGACAAGTCCTGCAAGGATTGAGCTGGATTTATTTTGTTCATCAAGCATTTCCCAAACTCTGGCAACCACAGCATGAGTTTCCTGCATAACCTCCACTATCAGCTCATGGGACTGTGCCCTCAGCATGTCCTTCGGGGGAGAAAGTGGCCTTATGTTGCCCAGTGGCTATTCACACCACATTCTCTTCCCTGGACTGTGCTTCCCCTCTTCAGGGTCATCAAGGTGATCACTCAGAACCCCATACCCTTCTTCTGGCCTGCTGTAGGGCCCTGCGGTCGGCTTTCTGCCAGCAGGTCCAGCCACCCCTGTGGGATCAGAAGCTAGTCTGGTGGGAAGGTGAGGGTGATAAATGGATGCTGGGCAACAGGCTGGAGAGGAAGAAGATGAGCCAGACACTCAGCCATGTTTCTCCCAACCGGCAGCTGCCACCTCTTGGCCCCGACTGGCTCCGGTGGCCTCTAGCTCGAGGCTGCACAGGGCCAGGTTGGGTGGATAGAGGGGCTGTGCTGTCTCGGCTTGGGAGCTGCGGACGGGCTCCCCTCCCCAAGCCCAGGCCAGAGTTGGGTTACGAGCCCTGAGGGTCTCCTAATGAGTTCCACATGCAAGTGGATGCCTCCGAGAGGAAACGGGCAGGGGCTGGGGTGGGGGAGAGGGGCCTGAGGATTGGAAACATGTGTGGAGGAGGAGAAGGAGGATGGGGAGGACGATAGAGAGGTGGGGGAGAAGGAAGGGGAGCAGCAAGAGGAGGAGACTTTATTCTCAGAAGTCCTGGTGCCTACCCCTCACGAGGTTGACTGCCAGGCCCCCAAGTCCCTGTCGGAGGCCCCCAGGCCACCAGTCTGCTGGGAGAGTGGTCGGAGGGACCTCAGAGGGCCTACTCCTCTTTACTTCAGGTGGAAAAAGCCCCAACCTCCTGGCCCTGCTTGGTGGGGGTTCTGAGCCATTAGGGGCAGGATAGAACCCGCTGGGTGGGAGGGGCCATGGGGACATAAGGAAGCCCCTCCAGTGCCAGCCAGCCTGGCCAGCAGCAAAATACTCCTCCAGACCCAGCCCGGCTTCCCCTACTCCACTGGAGAGCCCTGGGTGCAGCAAGGCCACTGACTCGTCAACCCTGACTCCCACCTTTGCCCCTCTTGGCTAGTGGGTGGACAGGGAGGCCTGGCATGTGGGTTGGCTGCCCTACCACCCCTCCCACTCACGTGGGCACCTGGACTGGCCTGGTAGCTGGAAACCTCATTAGGAAAAACAAAGGCTGTGCAGGAGCCATGTTGACATGTGGGGTGGGGGTGTCTGGTGAGAGAGGCCCACAGTGGGTAAGGAGCAGAGTCTACCTTAACAGATCCCCCCCCACTCCCAGGAGTACCGGTTGAGCCCCAGGTTTCCAGCCAGCTGACCAAGGTGGAGCCTGGAGTGGGCCTTATAGCCAGCTGGCCAGCCTGCAGGACTCTGATGCCAGGAGCCCAGCCCTTCAGCCCCCACCTCCAACCCCCTCCCCAAGCCATGGACTGGAGCCCAGCAAGGACAAGGTCTGCTCTTAGAGCTTTGTGTGAATTGTCTCAGTGAGTCTTTCCAGCAGCCCTATGAGGTCACTCCTGCTCTTACCCTATGTCATGGAGGAGGAGGCTGAGGTACAGAGAGGTGCATACAGAGCATTCCTGGCATCAGAAATAGTGGGTGCAAAGGTCCTGGGGCTGGAATGTGCCTGGTGTGTCCAAGGAACAGCGAAGAGGCTGGTGTGGCTGGAGGGGCATGAGAGGAGGGTGGAGGGGGTGGCAAGAGATGGGGTAGGGGACAGGCAGGAATGAGTGGGGCCTTGTGGTCGTGGTGAGCACTGGGGCCTCTATTCACTGTCGGGGAGGCTGGGGAACCAACCACTGGAAGCAGTTGAGCAGGGATGGCATGAGCTATCTTACCAGTTCTCATTATTTATTGCTTTTTATTCTGACAGCTTAGTAGCCTCTGGCTGCTCTGCTGAGAACAGATGGGGTGGGACAAGAGCGAAAGTGGGAGACCAGGGAGAAAAAGACCAGGCATCTCAGCAGGTTCTGGCTCCTTGTGGGTTTAGCTTTGGGATGGCGTGAGTGGTGGGCAGACCCAAACTTCTGGGGGAGGTTGACAGGACCCTCACCTGACCTGCACAAGCCTGAGGCTCCCATCCCTCACCAGAGGGGCCTATAGAGCTGAGGCAACCCCAGGCCAGAGACCTTATCCCCCAACAGGAGACTTCAGGATACCTCTCAAAAGGCACGGGCATCCTTGTGGGGTTTCACAGATGTCTCTATCTCAACACACCCTAACCACCAGGGGAGCTAGACCCAACCCCAGGATGAGGGCAACCCCAAGAGCAAAGGTCAGCTTCCTGGTTCCGGCTAAGAAGTCCATGGAAGCAGCCCAGACAGGGGCTGGCCCAGCCCTCTGCCACAGAAAACACCTTCTGTTTCCAGTTAGCAGGCGCATGTGAGCTGCTGCCTGGAGGGTCTGGGAGGACTAACTACACCGCTTCTCTGGCTGCAAGTTTCAGAGGCTTCTGAGGAGCCAATCCAGGAGCAGTTGTCACGGGAGGAAGATTCTGGGGGTTGAGTTGGGACTGGGGAGCAAAACTAGCATCTCCATTCCAACCTTGGGCAGGAGGGCATGTCTTTGGGGCGGATCTGGCTGCGGTCAGGATTTACGGGGCTCAGTGCAGAGGTGGGATGGGGCATCATAGTTCTTCTGGGAGATCTAGATGGTTCTAGAGAGAGCTGCCAGGGGAGGGCAGGGGGCAGGGCAAAGGTCTGGAAGAGGCCAGTTAAGCAGAGCATCTGTGGGGTGCATGTGCCCTCGGCCAGGCTTGAGACCAGGAGAGTGACAAGGACTGGCTAAACATGGGCCCCCAGCGCTCAGGAACGTCCATGGCTCTGAAGGCAGTCTTGATTCCAAAGCTGAGTCCAGGCACCCAATGGGAGGAGAACGGAGATAGACTGGGGCTGATGTCAGGATGCGTGGCGGAGTGACACTGCCCAGCGTGGGTTCTGGCTCCTGCAGGCCAGCCCCCCACCTACTGGGCACCCACTTGTGCCTGAAGGAGAAGCTCAAGGCCGAGAAAGGGAAGCTTCGGCAGAACACGACTTCCCTCTCCTGCCCAGGTTCCTTATCCCAGTGCTCAGATTTCTCATCAGTGGTAGGTCAGCGGGTGGGGGGCTGGCATTCCTGAAGCAAGAAGCGCTCCTAAGGTGAAACAGGCTCACCTAAAGTGAAAGCACTCCTTAGCTTTGCTTTATAAATAGGTCCTTGGGAGAGTGCACTGGCAGCTCCCAACCAAGGAGGGGCTGGCATGAAAGCTTCCTAATGGCTTTGCCCCAGGCTCTCTGGCCTGGCTCCAATCCTATCTTGAGCTCAGCTGGGCCCTCAGGGGTCGGGAGTCCGGGGCAAAGCTTCTAAAAGACTTCCCCGGGGTGGCCAAGTAAGTGAGCCTAGGTTGCCAGGGCCTCCAGGCTAGGGTGAGCTGGAGCCCACCAGCCAATGGGACAAGGCCCCACACCAGGTGTGGCGCTCACAGGAAGTGGAAGGACACCCAGGACACCGGGCCGCCAACAGCCTGCCACTGCTGCCTTGGCAAAGTGGTTCCCTCAGCAGCCTGGGGTGGGTGGGGTGGAGCAGGGGTGCTCAGTAAGAAGGCCCGGGGGGATTTCTGGTCCCCTTAAATGGCCATACACCAATTAAGGCGGGAGCCATCAGGGGCCTATCTTGAGCAAATCATTTAGGAAAATGAGGTTAATGACAGGGAGCCAGGACAACAGGGCCCGTGTGAGTCACCATGCTCCCGCTCACTCAGCGGGCTGGGTTTCCGGGATTCCGGGTAATCACAAACACCCATCCTCGAGCCTGTGCTGGCCCTGGTGGCAGCCTGGGTGATAGCAGAGAGGTGGCCTTAGAGTGCTGGCCTCCCTAGGTGGGGAGGGGCTGCCCTGAGTCCCCCTGCCTGCCCGCCCAAATCCCCGTTCACCACAGGCATGCTCATGGCAGGGGCCACAGGATCAGGAGTTCGTAACTGTAACCGTCTAGAATTCCAGAGCCAGAGGGACCGTGGGACCATCAGCCAATTGACACATGGACCAACTTCCAGGAAAGGGGCCTGACCTGTCACAAGTGTCACCCCAGACTGGTGGTGGTGGGGGTCATACCAACAGTCACACACTGACCACACTCTCGCTCTGGGCCAGTCACTGCTCTGAGCGCCTCATGTGCCTGAATACATAGGCATATAACCTCAGAGAGAGTCTACAAACTTGGGAAACTCATTCAAGACCACGGAGCTAGCAGGTGGCAGAGCCAGCGTCTGGAGTTGGGAGTCAGCGACCCCTGACTCCATTGCTCGACCTCTCAGCAGCCTGCTTGCACACAGCCCGCCACCACGGAGAAATCGCGAATCTGTGGCAAGCAGATCCTGGGACAGAGGGACAAGGATGGTGCTGGGTGGCAGAATGGCAGAGTTTCTAGGTCAGGCTGGCTGGTGCCACTTGAGTCTCTGAAGGGACATGGTCAGAGCTCGTGGGGAGTGGAGACTCGGGAAAGAAAGGGTAGCAGGCTTGCCAGGGGTCAGGACAGGACTCAGCTGCTGCTGCTTTCTGGCTTGGTGGGCCGGCCCACCTGAGCTGCCCCCCGTAGTTTCTCTGGCAGAAGTACAGGTTCATCTTGAAACCCCAAGAATCTGGCAAAGGGTAGGTGGAGGGAATCACAATTTAAATCACCCATCACCAACACCTGTTCTTTTATTTCCCGTTAGGAAAATCAGGGCACGAGAGAAGGGGGTGGTGGGAATTGCCACTAGGATATACTTCTTTTTTTTTTAATTTTTTTTTTAACGTTTATTTATTTTGGAGACAGAGAGAGAGCATGAACGGGGGGAGGGCCAGAGAGAGAGGGAGACACAGAATCCGAAGCAGGCTCCAGGCTCTGAGCTGTCAGCACAGAGCCCAACGTGGGGCTCAAACTCACGGACTGCGAGATCATGACCTGAGCTGAAGTCAGACGCTTAACCGGCTGAGTCACCCGCCCCTAGGATATACTTCTTAACAAAAAACCCCTAACCTAATCTCACCTTCCTAGCAAAAAGAAAAAAAAAAAGAGAGAGAGAGAGAGAGAGAGAGAGGGAGAGATGCCTGCAATTTGGATTTTGGGGGACTGTTATCAAAATCTACAACCAGAAAATACGGTGGCTGAGCTGAGGCACTTGCATTTCCAGAAGGCAGAAACACCAGTGGGGGCACTGGTAAGAGCCCCGACGACGGGGGAGCCGGCGGCAAGGGCTGGCAGGGAGACACCACCACAAGAAAGGCCCTGTCATGTGGCCCCCAACCTTGCCAAGCCACCTCAAGCCCACCTAGGCCTCACGCTCCTCCCTTGCTTGTGAGGGTCCCCACGGCCAAACAGCCCAGTGTTGCCCAGCTCAGGGTCCTGTAGCACCTTCATGGGCTGGGGGTGGGGGGGTCAGAGCACCCTAGAATCTCCCTCAGGAAAAATCTGGGCCCCCTAGATCCTCACTTCCTAGATCCCCTCTTCCTCAGGAAAAATCTGGGCCCCCTAGATCCTCACTGAGCAGTGAGGTCCCAACTCAGGCCCCATGTGAGCAATTTCAAGAAAGAACTCTTGGGGTTAGAACTTAGGCCCTTCATTGCTCTGCCTTGTGTGTGTGACACACTGACCCTCGAGCTTGGAGGAGGTGGGTTCTCTGTGGTGTTTCAAAGACCAGCGCAGCTCTCCAAGAACCTTCTTCCCCCACATTCCGGGTCTGGCTGGTGGCTCCATCAAGGCAGGTGTGTGAGTGTGCAGGAAACCCCTCAGGAGGGCCCTGCCTGGGCCACTCCAGAGAAGTCCTCTCAGACAGCCCATGGCTGCCTCAGTAGGGGAGAGCCCAGGCTGGGCTGCCTCAGAACACGTGGACATCTCGGCCTATAAGGGGTGTGGTGAGGGGGGCTGATAAACTAGGGTGGGGCTTCCAGGGACAAACACTACACCATTGCCCCCAGGCCATTTCCCGAATCCCTAGCAGGCTCTCAATCTCCATTTTCCTCACAGAGAAAACTCAATCCTGGTGTAAACTGAAGGCAGGGAGATGGCAGCCTGGGCCCGGCCGGAGGGCAAGAGCTGCCATACAATGCCTGGAGACCTGGTTCCAGTCCTGCTGTCCCCAGTGAGAGGTACCATCTGTGTCTCCCGAGATGACCTCACCCTGAGATGGCTGCTCAAATCACCAGAGCTCCAACACAGACCTCCAGCTTCACGACTGGAAGCTACAACAGGACAGCCAGCATGGTTGGGGGCGGGGGGTGGGGTGGGTGGGTGCTGACAAACCTAGTCCCACAAGCTGCATCCTCTCTGAGCAGGTTCACTTAGGGTACCCAGACTCCCTAAAGGCCTTTACGGAGGGGGATCCCATGACCTCCCGAGGCAGCTGAGCACCTCACCTGCCAATTCAAACCAGCAGGCCTGCCCAACTCTTCTACACGCAGGGACACATGGGAGGCCTCAGCAGATCCCTGGGGACCTTCAGAAGAGCCTGAGCCAGCAGCCTCCTCCCCACTTTCCCACTCACAGCTCATGGGGAGCGAGCCTCCCTCGTAAGCACCTGGAGGGGTGGTTACCACCACCACATAACACAAGAACCTGAGGCTCAGAGAAGTTATGTCGCCATGCGGAGGTTACACAGCTGTCTAAAGGCAGAATCTGTAGCCTGATCCTGGACTGCGGCTCTCTCTCCACACAGCCGGGGGAGGCAGCTTCCCCATTCTCATCGTTTATCAGGGCTCAACACAGGCTGCCTCCTTGGCGGCCCAAGCTCCTAGGCATTCAGGCTCTGCTCCCACCTGGAAGCCGCAGAGGCTGGGAACCTCATTAGCTGCGTGGTACTAACAGCTCCCGAGAAGATCTAACACCCCCACCCCCCACCCCGGTCCCCCAGGGCAAGGCAGGTATGTTGAAGGATAAATACCTCCCTGGCTGGCTGGGTCCCAAGAAGCCAAATGCTGAAGGCATAGACAACACCGAGACATATGGCAAACACTGCCTGGCTCTCCCTGCAGGGATGCAGAGGAAGGCGCCTATGAGAACCCTCAGGAGTTAAGTGGAAATGCAGGTGCCTGAGTCTTCCAGGATCCAATCGAGGAAGCCAGCTGGGGGGCCGGCCAGGGGAGGTGAATGTCATGCGGGGACTCTGGCTGTCCTTGCTCCCCCAATACCCTGAGCTCCAGAGGTAACCTGGCAGGGGCTCTCCGAAGTCACTGCTCTCATTCTCCCTTTATGGGCCCTGGGGATGGAGGCACTGATAAGGTCTCACTCAGAACAAGCCACTTTTATGAGAAGCTCAATAAAGTCCATTTTAATTTCAGATTTCCTTCACCTTCGTGCATACAGAGGAGGAGCCACCAGGCCCCAGTGAACATGCGTGAGGCAGAAATCGAGGCCACTGCAAAGCTACCGCCTCCCCGCCTCGAGTGCTTGTTCCTGGATAAACCTCAGATGGACCCACATTGGGCCTTTTGTCAGATTTAGAGAAAACTCCTGGCTCCCCATCCAATGTGTAGTCCATTGCTATGGGTGGGAAGAGCCAGTCATATGACAGAAGGTTGGACAAACCCCAGGAAGGGGACTCTTCTGGAGGGGGCAGGGAAGCTGCGATCTTAGGGCTCATTGGGACTCCGAGGTAGAGGTAGCAAACATTTCCGGGTGACTCCTTCACATTAAACCAAACACAGTCCATTCTGCATGTGTTGGCCCTGCCCACAGGGGGCCGGCCTCCCACTGCCAGGTGGAGAGCCTCCAGGTGCAGACAGCAGGTGGAGGACAGAGATAGGGGCATAATCGCTGGGGCTCAGGGATGAATGTGATGCCCACAGAGCTGAATCCCTTTCATTTAAATAAATGAGTCCCCAAGTCCCACAGTACCAATCCCCGGTCTGCCACCCCCCCAAAATCGACCAAGCTCTTGATTCTTGCTCCCCTGATCACGGTGTTGTTCTCTGCATGATTAGCTGCTGGTTCTCCAGACACTGCTTCAGCTTGTCCTCCGTCAGTGTCAACCGCTGCTCCAGGATGGAGACTGTCTGCAAAATAAATGGTGGTCAGGCTTCAGGGTTGCCCTAGGGATCCCCCCAGCCATTCCTGCTCAGCTGCTCAGCCTGCTGTCCTGTCAGGTCCCTGGCTCTGGTGGCGACTGGGACTGCTCTTGCTTTCATGTCTCTTCCTGGCTCTGGATGGCTGTTCTCTGATGCTTGCAGGCAGGGGGAGGACACAGTGAGGGAAGGTCGGCAGCAGGTCCCACAGCCCTGGGTCAGAATCCCTGGCCCTGGTGGTCTGGCACTTAGATTGGGGTCTGGAACAGAATCACTTCCTCATTTGGGCCAGGTTTCTATCCACAACCAACTGGAGACCATCACCCATCTCCATTCCAAAGGTAAGAAAACGACACCCCCAAATGAAGGCACCACATTAAGGTCCTGCCTACACCTCAGGCTCTTCACCTCTATACCTGGAGGGACTTCCCAGACTGGGAGGTGAGCGACTGAGCGACCCCGAGCCTAGGAGGGCCTCTGCCTGTCCAAGTCCAGTGAGGACCATTGCAGGAATATGCCACCTGGAAATTTGGCCCTAACTCCGCTGCCAAGCCCCTTTTTTCCTCTGTAATGGAAGGATAACGCCAAGCTCACAGGAGTCCTGGACACTATGGGTTTTGACTCAGGATGGCACCCAGCACTTCTTAGCTTGACCCATGTTGGCAATGCTTGTCATCATGTTGGCTTCCGGAGGCTGAGTCCTTGCTCCCTGGCCTCTCCTGCACACCCAGCACGACCTAGCTGTCTAGCCTGCCCATGCCCCCAGCTGCTGGGGCTGCATGCGCCTTATGGGCCAGGGCCAGTGTTGCAGACGTGGCTGCAAAAAACCTGCCCACCTCCTCTGGCTTTGGACAGAGTGCTGGCAGAGGGGCAGGTGCTATCTGGGAGCCGGTGTGCTCCCGGGCCTGCCCACCGGTCACACGGCCAACCCCAGCCATCGCCCAGCCTGACCCATGCTGGCCACTATGGCTGAGCTCACATTCCCCCCATCGAGAGCTGGGTGAGTGCCTGTGCGTGTCAGGCCCGCACCTGGCACTGGGTGAGTCTGCTGTGAGCAAGGCAGGCTCGGTTCCTGTGTGGTGCCGCCTACAGCCAGCAGAAAGGCTCAGATTAAGAAACAATACTTTCTATTAATTTTACCCATTTGTCTGTGGGCTTTCCCAAGAGGTTTTGCCACCTTCCCTGAGGCTCCACGGAGGCTGTGGGCCTTGGTCCAGTGAAAAGGAAACTTTCCCTTCATACATTTAATAAAACATTGAAACATTCTGGGAGGGAGTTTCCCCTCTAAGGCTGCTATAAATTCTCACAGCATCCCGGACGGACGTCAGCCGCTCACGGAGGCTGCTCCTCCTGGCGGCTGGCCCTTTCTAACTGAGCTGGCCTGGGCTGTAAGGGCTCTGAAAAGGTGCACTGCACCCTGAGAGGCAGGGCTGAGCTGAAAGAGAGTCACACTCCCCCTGTGCTGGCCAGAAGCCGTCGAGGGGTCTGTACCTCGTAAAAGTGGCGGCGGAAACAGCCCCTGGCTGGCCCAGAGCAGCATTCCTGGAAGTTTCCACAGGCTGCTGCAAAGCTTGTGCCGAGCCAAGCTCCAAAATCATTCTTCATCCAGACTTTTTCCGATGGTCCCGGACTCCAGGCCACAGTGGGGGAGCCCGCCTGCTTTTCCTCTTTGCCCACCCCCTCCCTGCCCCTTTAAACCTTTTCACAGGGACCGAAGTTTCAAGTGTGGAGGCAGCGGGTGCTGGGCCAATGTCAATACCGGGGGTGCCACGCATTTCATGAGGCCTCCACTTAGTTCCATGGGGGGGGCCCATACTTTAGCTCGGTAGAAATAGGGCCCTCCTGAAAGGAGGGTGCCAGCCCAATTTTGGGCCCTTCCTGGGGGAGCTTTGAGAGGGTGCTTTGTGGCATGTTGTAGACAAAAAGGCTTTCACAAGTCCACTACTCCTCAAACCTGCAGCTCCTTCCTCTCCCTGACGTTCTCCCACTTCCCCCCTTTTCTAGCTGAGAAAGACTCGGGAAGAGTCATCATCTCTGTCTTTTCTCTCTACTTCCTGTCTCCCCTGTGCCCCCAGCATACTCTGCCAAGATGCTGGGTGGCAGCCACCATCCAGGGATGAAGTCTACCAGGCTCTTCCAGCTCACATTTAATCCCACCCAACCCCTGTCTGAGCCAGAAGGATGGGCCAGGGAGAGGACGATTTTTTTGATTTCTGTATGTTAGAATGTTGTCTTGGTGTTCTCTGCTCCACAAGTTTTCCTGAATAATCCTACTCTAATAAAACACGAGACTTCATTTTCATGGAAAATGGTGTCTCTCATGATAAAGTAAAACCTAGAAATCCCAACGTCTAGTTTTGCTGATGTGCCTTCCCTCCACCACGGGAAGGGTCTCCACAGCAATGGAAAGGTTGCTAGTGGGGCATCTGAGGAGCAGAGGTCAAACACACTCAGGGCTGGAGGCACAGACAGCAGGAGGGCAGGTGGGCCACCTGTAGGGACAGTCCAGGCCACCACGGTGTCACCATATTCCCAGCTGCTGGGGCCTGTGGGAGGGAGGAAGGGAAAGCATCTGGGACAGTGTGTGGGTGGGCGAGGGTATCCCCAGCAAGGGCTGTTTCTGGGACATACCACTTGGCCTTGTTCGCAGTGTGACCTCACCTGCCGGTTCAGAACAACATGCCCACCCGCACCAAGTGTCAGGCACACAGCAAGCCTCAGTAAACACGTGCTGCCTCAGTGTCCAGAGGGCAGAGGCCGTAGCTCGTTTCTCCTGCTGTCCAGGGCCACGCCAAGCAGGCTGCTCGCCCTGCTCTGTGCACCGGGTCCTTCCACACGGCATCTGCAGTGTGGCATGCCTGCCCCAGAGGCGGGGGGAGCACTACCGAGGCAAACAGCTCCACAGTCTTCCTGACAGCCCCCCACTCCCGCCAACCTTCTCACCCTCCTTTCACTCAGGGCAAATGACAGCTGGCCTCACAAGCAGCCCCTGGGCCCTCATGGCCCCTCACCTTTCTCTGTCCAGAGGAGCAGGGGGTGAGAGAAAGTCCCCAAGGAGGTACAGGCTGGTTCTGGTGGCAAATGGCAATGAGAGAAGCAGCCCTGCTTGACCTGGGCATCTGTGGATCTCTGTCTTCTCAGCAGGGCAAAGGAAATGTGGAGAAAGGGCTGAGGAGGCCAGTGTTCTGGCTGCTAGGCAGACCTGTCTGGGTAAGGTGACCCATCTCCCAGGACTCCTGCATGGTGGAGTCCAAACTCCTCCAGAAAGGTCCCTCCTGCCTGCTGACCTTGGAGAAACCAGGCAACTCATTCCCTCTCCTTGGCCCTTGTGCCATCCGGGCAACTTACTCTAGAGTCCCCTCCATAATTGAGGTGTGGAGCCCAGACTCCAGGGGAGACTGGTGGGAGGACCCGGGACAGGCCCTAGGGGCTCATCCTGATGCTTCTTGACACACTCTGCTCCAGGGGCTGCTCTCGGCAGCTCATGTTCATGGAGCGCTCGTGATCCTGCCGAGCCCTCTTCCACAATCCTTCAGCGTGGGAGCCTTCCACATGCCCATTTTTCAGATGAGGAAATCCATCCACAGTGATATTAAGCAACTTGCCTAGAGTCACACAGCTTATAAATGACAAACCAGGCCATGACCCACAGTGGCCTGGCTTCAGAGTTTGGGCGAAGGCACCGGGAGCTGAACCTTCGCTTTGTCCCCATCAAGCACGTATAAGGTGAGGCCTGGCCTAATTCCTCCCCACTTGCTCCAGCCATGCCTGAGGGCTACTGGCTACGTAACCCCGGGAGGCCTGTGTGTCCCCCACCCAGTGCCCAAGCTCGAGCAGCCCAAGGAGGAACTCGTGGATCTCTGTTCTTACCCAGCAACAGTCACCTTCTGTCCTGTCCAGGCCACATGGACACCTGGCTCCAGATTAAATGAGCAGAAGTAGTAAAAAGGGACACCCCCCAGAGTCACCTAGCAGTCCCCTCACACCATCAGGCCACACTCAGAGACAGTTCCTAGGCCTCAGATGCCTCCAATCCCCTATAAAGCAGTCTCTTACCTCACTTAACATTTAGGTTTGGAATTATCATAAAAGTCATGATTTTGAGCTACAAAAATATTATAGGGTTAAAGGGGACATCCCAACAAGAACCCTTTAATAGACACACGATGAGAAAGTACCCAAACGCCTGAATTTTAGACACTCTCTTTCACTGGAGTGCGGTGTCACTCAGCATAAGTGAGCAGTTCCCAAACATGCTGTGGGACTTGCCCTGATCACTGCTGGGTGTCCCACCCCTCACAAGACGGGGCTCAACTAAGTAAGGCACCTCTCTCCCTGAACCATGGGGACAGGAAGCAGAATTCAGACACCACACCTGGACACTGTCACCCTCGCCCAACACTGTCCACTTCCAAGGTCATGGCATTCACCTGCCAGCCATGGGGAAGCCTCATGGGACAAAGTCATAGGAGACTCAGAAATTTCATCTTCAAAGTCACCCCTGTCAGAGGGTCACTTGGGGACTTGTTTCTGAACCACCTTCTGCTGCTGTTACCAGCAATTTCCAGAAAGCCACAGCCCTTGTCATGGGAAACAGTACCCTTAAAAACATTCCTGTTCGCTGTTGAACATACTCTGTTGTATCTTTAGACCGAGGCTTGGTGTACTTGGCCTGCTGTCTCTTTTGGTAAGTAAGGTTTTACTGTCACGCCCATTTGTTTATGTTGTCTACGGCTGCTTTCTGGCTATGATGGCAGGTTGAATAATTGTGACAAGAGACCCTATGGCCCACAAAACCAGATATTTACCAACCCTTGCCTCAGACTGTCTTCACTCACTCATCCTCACTGAGCACCCCTGTGTTGGCCCATGTCACCCAGGGTGACAATGGTGCACACAGACTCGGCTAGGCCTGCAGGGCGCACACCAGTTTGCAGAGGCAAGTACCAAGTAGTCGTACAGACCAGCAGGGTGTGCTGGGAAGAACAGAGGGGTTTGGCTTGAGGAAGTGGGCCCGGGAACGGAGCGGTGAGCAAAGGCTAAGGAAGAGTTCACCAGGCAAGCGGGGCAAGAAGGCGCTGGGGCCAAAGGATCACAGAGCACGGAGCCCCGAGGTGGCAGGGAAGGTAACGAGCAGAGGGATGGATCAAAGGAGGCATGTCTGAGGGAGTGAGGAAGGGCCTTGTGGAGGCAAGAGATGGGGCCGGGGCCTTCGGGCCATGCTAGGTGGCGGCCTTGCCTTCAGCCTCAGAGCAGAGGACAGGGCTGGTGGTCCTGGGCCGAGTGGGGAGCAGACCCTTCTGGCTGCCACAGGGGGATGTTGCGCACACAGCTGTGGTTAGGTGTGTTGGAGGCCCAACCAGATACCAACGAAGTATGATTCCCCCACCACGTGGGGGTAAGTCAGAGGCAGATGGGAGAAGGGACCATTCCCTGAGGCCCCAAACATAGGACAGAACACAGGACAGGGGCAGAGAATGGGCTCCAGACAGGACGGGTTAAGTGTGAGGGCCCTCCACCTCTGAGTGGGCTGGGCAGGAGGCCTGAGCCAGTAACAGGGCTATTTTGCATTCTGACACTATCGTCCCTGCTGGGGGCAGAGTGGGGGAGGAAGAGGTAGGGAGAGCAGAGGAACAAGCCCCTGGACACCAGACAGAATCTGGGGCGGGATGATACCAGTGACACTGCTGAAGCCCACTGGAAAGTAGCCTAGCCCCTCAGTGGGTGACAAGGAAGGGACAGCCAACGCAGGGAACCTGTCAGGGAGAGTGCTGGAGGCACAGCGGACCAAAACCAAGAGCATGAGTGACGCCGGCTCAGGCTGGGGGTGGGGCAGCATTCCCAGCCTGACTTGGCTGCCTGAGCTCTCCAGAGGAATATCCTCTGGGAGAGGCTGAACAAGGGCATCTTATTCAAATCCTCATCTTCCTGCCTAGGGGAGAACAGACGCTGTGATCTGTCCCCTGTCAAGGCAACATTAACAGGGCAAGTGGCTTCTCTCACTCACAGTTCAAGATGTGTAAGACGGTTCATGTAACACCCTGAAGGGCCTTCTGAGTGGGGTCTAAAAATAACCGATTTTAAAGCGACAGGCTTGTTTTTTTAGTCCCCTAGGAACTGTAGTGATGCCCAAAGAAGTTGTGCCAAAATGCCAGTCTTCAGCCACACGTCTGGCACCCAGGGCCCCCAGCTCCAAGCGGGAGACGACACAACACGAGGGACATCTAGACAGCCATCGTGGCTCTGGACCTCGCTGCCTTGGATATCTTTTCCCTAATGGCATCAAAGTATCAGATGCCTGCCCATGGCTGCAGGGCTCTGGGAGCTGGAAGAGTTGAGCCCAGCTCCCACACTGGCCCTCTGCCCACCGATGGCCCAAACTGGCCAGTCCAGGTGCCCTGCGTGGGGCAGAGCCTGGGGGCGTGTATCTCCACTGACTTTTGAGGGGCCCAAGGGGAGAGCCTCCACTCCTGATGTGTGACAGGGACTTAGGCATCTGAAGAGTGTTGCCAGAGGCCAAAGAGCATCTACAGGGCCTCTGCCTGACTGTGCTGCCTGAGAGGGCTGGGAGCCATGATGCTCCCACGGGCTCTGTGCGGGTGTCACATGGAGGTGGCGAGAGTCCAGTGCTCCCTGAGAGCATAATCCCCACCCTTGGAAGTAGAAGTGGTGCAACAAAGCAGAAGGGCTGCTCTGCCACCCAGCGCGTGGAGGCCCCGCTCGCTCCCTTCATGGAGCTCTTCATGCTCCTCTCATGGCCGCTCTCTCCCTGCCAGTTCCATCACGCTTTCCCTGGGCTTGGTGGGCTTTTCCTTTGTCCCTTCTTTCTCCAGTGGACTGCCTACTTCCCAGCCCCCCTCTTCCTATGGTATGACCTCCCCTTCTTTCAGCCCTGCTGGCCTCTTTTTTCTCCCCAGACTGGTTTCCTCTTGAGGCAGGCTTGTCCTGCATTTTTTTTCCTCAGCTCTTTCCCCTACTCCTCATTTCTACCTCCTTTCTCTTTGTTTTAGTTTTTAAAAAAATGTTTTATTTATTTTTGAGAGAGAAAGAGAGAGATGGAGTATGAGCAGGGTATGAGCAGGGGAGGGGCAGAGAGAGAAGGAGACACAGAATCTGAAGCAGGCTCCAGGCTCCGAGCCGTCAGCACAGAGCCCGATGCGGGGCTCAAACCCATGAACTGTGAGATCATGACCTGAGCCAAAGTCAGATGCTTAACCAACCGAGCCACCCAGGTGCCCCTCTACCTCCTTTTTAGGTCTCTTTTTCATCCCCTTTACACTTGTGTTTGGAGAGAAGGCAAGAAGAAAAGGAGCAGGATATGTTCAGAGAGTTAGCTCCAAGTGAAGCCCAGGCCCCTGACATGGCTCACCTACTCTGGGGCTGATATACCTGGGAAGAAGAGCTCTGACTCTGACTGGGGCCTGGGAGGCCTCTGTGAGGAGACAACAACCCGAGACAGGCTAAAGGAAATGTGTTCCAAACACAAGGTATAGTAGGTGCAAAGGCCCTGAGGCACAGAAGAATATGGCATTGTTGAGGAGGTGAGTGCTGTTGGTTTGGAGTGGTTGAACAGGGAAGAGAGTGTGGTGGCCACAAGGAAGGTGGAGGAGGGACCCTAGGGCCCTTGGCCAAAAAGGGACAGGAACAGGGAAGCCTCCACCCTGGCACTGCCTTATCACACTCACAGGTCTGAGCAAGTACAGCCAGGAAGATGGGGCTCCTGCATGCCTGTGGTCAGTTTTCAGAACTGGTTCTAGAGTAAGTCTGGGAGAAGAGGCTCAGCCCGGGAACTGACTACGGCCACCAGGTGCCACAGTCGGAGGTGAAACGGAAGGGGGTGAACTGGCACATCGGAATACCAAGGGCAGACCTCGTGAGCCAGGGGCCTTCCAGCAGCTGCTCCTCCTCCCAGAGCACTGCTGCTACTACGACCTTTGCTGAAAGCGTCTCTCCTGTACAGCCCACGAGCAAATGTAGCAGGAAGACTGGAGCCATAACTTCCACAAAGACCTGAGGGGCCACAGCACACCAACAGGGCCCTCCTGACCACCTCATCCATCCCCACACATTTGTCAGGTCCACCACATGCAGCAGACAAGAGACCGGCTCGGAGGGGCTTCCAGGCACTGGCGTGGCCGCAGCACTGGTCCTGTCTGGGCTGGCTTTTGGGGAAGCTGCTCGACCATGACTGACAGTGAGTAACATTTTGGAGGAAAGGAGAAAGACAGAAGGTAACCAGCCAGCCTTTCTGTGTGCATTTCTCAGATATTTGGCCAGTTCCTTCTGGAATGCTGCTGCACGTGCAGACCTCGCTCCAGGCCTCCCCGCAGCACTCCCCACCCCATCCGGCTCCGGCGCAGCCCTTCTATCCCAGGGCCCCCGACCCCAGCCAGGGAACTTCTCCATGTCCACTTTCTGCTCTGAGCAGAGCCCTAGCCCTCTTAGGTGGTTTCTATGGTCAGAATCCCCTCCTGGGCCTCCCTGGAACATGGCCCAGAGGTGGACAGGGTGGCTGGGCCAGAGAGCAAACATCCAGCCACAGGCACCCTCGAGCTCTCTGCCAGGCTGGGGGCACCGCAGCGAGGAGAACTAAAATGGGCAGCAGTGTAGCAGGAAGCTGGGACACTGGGACACCCGTGTCTGAAGGGGGCCTGGGGGGCAGCGAGGCGAGAGGGTTAAGCAACTGGGGTGGGGGTTGCTGCCCAAGCAGGCATGCGGCAGGGCTGCAGTGTGGGGGGAAAGTCAGGCAGAGAGACGTCAAGTATGCGGGGCCAAGTATGTGGGGCTGGGAGAGGGCGGTGGGGGTGGTGAGCACAGCAGGGCGCCAGAGCAGGGGGGCACTGCAGGAAGGGCTGATGGCATGTAGGAAACCAATCGCATGACTAGACCGTGCTGTTCTCAACTCTTCTGGCTGCCGAGTCGGGCTGGGCAGCATCCTCACATCAGGGCTCTGCCTCACGAGTGTCCTCACCAGACCCAGGTAGGCTACTCCTGCCCCAGGGCTCCCAACATGAGATGGGTGCCCTAGGCCCCTCTCGGTGACTACTCCGCTCAGGCTCCACCTTCCACCTCGGCTTTCCGGGACTCCTGGGTCACCCTCCACCTCCACACTGCTTCTGCTGTGTCCCTTTCCTATCCAGGAGCTCAGGGATAACGGACGAACTCCTTGGCATGCATTCTCATGGCACTCAAGGTCCACGTTGCCTATTACTATTGCTCTCTCTGACCAAAGCCACCTACCAAAAGCCCCACCTCAGCCCTCTTTCCCCACAAGTCCCCCTCGGCTCACCCCCACGCTCAGTGCCTGCCCAGCTCCTCTCCCAGGATGTCCTGGCCATAGCACAGGTGCAGACTCTTGGAAAATGCTATTATGGTGACCCCTGGTCCCTACCTTTGTCCTGTGTGGTAAGAGCACAGGCTCCAGAGCTATGCTGCCTGGGTTCAAATCTGAACTTGACTGCTAACTTGCTGAGTGCCCTTGGGCAAGTTATCTGACTCAAGGCTTTAGATTCCTCATCTGTATACTGCATCTCTCGAGGCTCCGTTGTAATACTGTATCAACAGCTAATATTTATGTGGCCCTTGCTCTGGACATGGGGGTGCACCATGGGCAACATGGCTCCCTACTTCATGGGGGCCATGGCTAAGCTCTGAGCTGCAGGGGGCCTTGTATAGATGGGGCTTGATGAGGCCCCCAAAGAAGGCAGCCTGTGGTCAGGCCTGGTAGGGTCTGAGCCATCAGGGCACGTGGTGGTCTGGCTGCTCCTTAAAGTTCTCTTGTGACGGAAAGTTCCTTTTAATCATTTCCAGGCTTGTGGTTGATTTGGCTCCTCTAGGCGGTCTCCCACAGGGGCTGGGGCATCCCAACCCCCTCCCCCCAAGACAGAAGCCAGATTACCGGTGGTGGTAGTGTCCGAGGTGCCCTGGGGCTTAGGGAGAGGACGCACCTGCCTGGCCACACCACTGGGGGCCTTTGTGCCAGGCTTCGGGGAGCATCCTGGCGCTGGCCATCGGCTCAATGCCCCTGTCTTGACTGTGCCGCACAGAATGTCTAACTTTCCTTTCGTTTCATTGCAAAGATGGAAAAATATGGAATTAATCTCCCCTCTAGCATGGTTTTGACTTCACTCAGATTCTAAAGATCTAAAACAGATGCAATAAAAGGGGAATCTCTTTGCTGTGGGGTCTTGTGAGCTATCAAAACAAAGTGGGGCTGCTGGGCTCAGCGCCTGCACAGCTCTGCCTTGTCTCCTGCCAGCTCCAGCTTTGTCTGTTGGTGTATGTCAGTGTGTGTGTGTGTGTGTACACACACACATGCAGGGCCCTGTCTTGCTGATGGTGCCCTGGTCAGCCAGTTGCCACATGTCAGGGCTGAACGGGGGCCGGAAGGGCCAGCCTGGCTTTGGGAGGCTGCTGGTCTGAGCCAAGTGCTTCCCACCAGCCAAGGCTCTGCCTCTTTGCCCTGGCCTCTGTCCAGTGCCCAGTGGTCCGTGGCACAGGGGCCTTCGAGTCAAAGGGGCAAATGCTGGCCCTCGACAGCCCGCTGACGTCCATCAGTCTGAATGCTGGCATCATAAGGACAGGGGTTTTTGTCTATTCTTGCTCACTGCGGTCTTCCTGCTTCCAGGCACAGCTCCTGGCACACAGTAGGTGCATACTGAGTGCTGGATGGACAAATGCCAGGCCCTGAGCTCCACGAAGATGCAGGAATTCAGGTACTGCACCAGCAAGCCCATCATGTTCCCAAGGCCCAGGCGCAGCCTTACTCCTGGGATGAGACCACCTGGCTGGTGAGGGACGCTCCCCTCAGGTTGGGCCTTGGACCTGGCAGGCTTGAGGGGACAGCGGGGGAGGGACTGGAGGCTAGATAGGCCAGAGGGGCCCCTGCCAGCTGGCCTTGGCCTCAGCAGGATGTGGGGGTGTGCAAAATAGGATGGGAGTCCAGGAAGCAGTCCACTTCCTCCCCTTCCCACCTCAGGCCTGATTTGATGAGGGCTAGCAGCTTCGAGGCCTGAATTTCAGAGGGGAAGAAATGGGAGAATCCCTCTCCTGCTGACGTCTGACATGCTAACTTGCCCGGGATCACACACAGCTGATGCACAACAAAACGTGTTTCTACAGAAATTCCTCCCAATCTCTCTGGGCTCAGCAACTGTCTTTTTAACCAACCCCCTTCACCCAAACGTTTGCTGCTAACAACACAAAATGAGCCTTTGTCCCTCGAGCCCACAGGTCTATGTTTCTGTTTCACATTATCTCAGGGATATAGGATTTCTCTGACGTTTTTGCATCCCCCAGCCCCCACCTCTACTGAGGATTAGCTCTCTTCGGGAAGTCCATGAAACACTATTTTCTATTGGTGGATTAGCCATGGGATTAAAGAATCTTGGCTAATATACCTTCCTTGTGGCTTTAGAGCAGCTCCTTTTAAATGAACACAGGCTTTTCCATATTACTGCTTACCCCCAAAAGAGAAGCTATAAAAAGTAGATCCACTAACCACTATCCATAAAACAGAATGCTCCTGGGGCCCAGGAGGTGCTACCCACACCAGGACAAAAGTTCTGAGCTGCAGACCCTGCCAAAACTGGCCTGAGTTCAAGCTCATCTCCTTGTCAGCCCTGGGCAGGCCGCCAGGGAGGCAAGGGTCTACAAGGGACACGCCCTAAGGTGCAGGATGCCAGTCACTGCTCAACCAGCGGCTTTACTGTACTCTGACTCCGTGGTGAGTCCAAACAGGGCTGAGCACGGGCTGTGAACCTTGGCTTTGGCCACCTTCTGCATTCCATTTCTTCAGAAGTCGACTTTCCCAACAATCCATAATCCAAAGTGTTAGTTAATTTACCACAACTTGATAAAACACAATCATCCCAAGTCAGAGAGACTGTCAGGTAGCCTCCTGGAGGCCTCAGTACAGCCTGGCAAGTCAGGCTGTGGCCCCAGCCCGACAGGACCACCTCAGGGAAGAAGGGCTCACAGGCTCCCCCCTGCCCTGCCAAGGACCCAGCGATCCATGGAGGAAACCTAGCCTCTCATCTTGGATGGTTTTCTAGAGCCACCAACTGGGCCCAGATCAGAAAGGGGGACATGAAACCGCTCCCCTAAAAGCCATGTCCCACTGAGTTTAAAGCTTCTTTCTGTTTTTTCTCCTCCACCCAGGGAGAGGGTCTGTACTGACAGTCCAGGCCCAGAGAGGGCCCTCCACAGGGCAGGCGAAGGAAGTGGCAGACCTGACTCTAGCTTTCTCTGACCCTGCTCTAGTGGCAGGAGAGTGCCAAACGGCCACAGGGTCAGCTGTGACTTGGTTCATCACGGAGCCATGAAGGCCTCTTTGGGACTGCCTTTCACAACCAGAATACTCATAGGCCCCTTCTTGTGGCCTGTACTTAACCCTTCCTTGGATGGCCCGTGGGTCCGCAGAGGAGTGAGAGCAAACCATCTGGGGTCCACATCTCCCCTCCTCTAGAGTAATCCCAGTCAGTCTGAATGAGATGCCCCTGCATGAGCCTTGTTATCCGGCTCCAGCCCCTGTGCCCCCACCCCCAGCTCTCCAGGCCTGCTCAGGGCCTCACAGGAGAAATCTCGGAAGACTGTGAACATTCCCAGGCCCTAGAGGCCCTAGAGGCAGCCACCCTAAGCCCATCTGGTGGGCAGGGGCCTTCCCTCTTCAGCTTCTCTGGGGAGGGGTGCTCTTTGCCACAACCACAGATGGCAGAGAAGATGGAGCTTGAGCCTGTCCTGCCTTTGAGCGCTGCTAGCAGCACCAGCCTTTGCTTTTTGCAAAGCCAGGGGAGCCTGTGGATAAACTGCCAAAAAAGAGTGACAGAGTTGGGGAAGGGTCAGGGCCCAGCCCCTCTGCAACTGGCTAGTCAGACCTCAAGTACGCTTCTGACACAGACCAGAGAGTGTCCTGTCCCCAGGAAGCAGCTTCTTGACAGAAGAAAAACAAGTCTCTCGTCTCCAAACCCCAAGGGGCAGGAGTTCAGGCTGTCCTGAACCTGACGTTGGTCCAAGGGTAATTCTTGAATGTCTATACAGAGGAGGACAGCCAGACGACCTCTGGACTGTGCAGGCCCGGTGGCCAGATGTGCTGTGGAGAGAGGGTCCACTTTTGTGGAAACCAGCAACCACCACCCCCACGCCACTGGCCTTATGTGTGAGTGATATAGGGGTTGCACACGCCCTATAAACAGGGATCCTGGCGGGGGCGTGGGGGCGGCTGGGCAGGGTGCCTTTTACTCTATACCTTCCCAACAAGTTGAGTCTGGGCGCACCTGAGAGGGCTGGCCCCCAGCTAAAATGGCAGAACTGTTTTAAAATCTGGAGTGTGTCTGCACAAACAACAGCTAGTCTGCCCAGGGAAGAGGTACACCAAGAGCCCCACAGAGTGGTCAGGCAGCTCGGCCCATGTGAGAGCAGACCCTGTGCTCCCACCTTCCCCACCAGCATGAAACTAGGCACCTCACACAAGCGGCGCATCAAATAGGGAACCCCCAGGATATGGGCGGTTGAGGGGGGAAGGCCAGGATGTCTCAAAACAAACAGGCCATTCTATCCAATTCCCCAAAGCTCACAGAAAAAAGTTCTTAGCCTTGTTGAGTTAGGTCAGCGGAGCTACAACAACCTGGATATTTCACAAACTCAAACGTCAGGAGACCCAGACTGGCAGGGCTGGGTGGGCCTGCCCCCGCCTGCTTCCCACTGCACGCATGTTCTAGTCCTGGAGCCCAGCAGCCCCCAGTGAGTCACAGGAACCTGAACGTGACATCACAGCATGGCTGTGGCCAGCCTGAAGCATGGGTGCCATAAAAAAAACATAGTTGGAGCAGGAATTTTCATGGCTTGGTATTTTTAAAAAGCAGCAAGATGTGAAACTGGAGTCGAAAATAACTCTGCTGTGGGCTTCTGAGGCAAAACCACCAAGCCGCTTGTTGGGCCGGGGCCCCTCGCTGCAGCCTCCCCAGCTCCTGGGCACTGTCCACGCCTCTGTGCCCCACCCCTTACCCTTGAGGAAGACTGAGGGACTCTGGAACTCCCAGACACCACCCAAACCTCTGTCACTCAGGAGTCCGCAAAGGAAGCAAAGGGAGCCAACCCGGGAGGTGAGCTCATGCAGTGAGGCTAGTTGTGGAAAGCAGCCTCTCCCTGCTCATTGGTGAGTCTTCCAGCATCTGTGAAAAGGACCCCTAGATCGCCTGACGCACCCCCACAAGAACATGAGGGGAAAGGTCACGGCCTCTGTCTGGATGCATGCTGAATGCCTATCACCAGGCAGGCAGCCCTGGCAGCCACAGGGCCCACCCTGGAGTCCTTCTTCCAGGGAAGGGGAGATATAAAGGCGACTCATGGAAAGAAGGACCTGAGGGAAGTCCTGGCCTCATGTGCGGTGCTGACCTCTGTTGCCCATCCCACAGGACAGGTAGATGGGCAGTGCCTAAAGACTCCCCTGTATAGAGATGGAAAACCAAGGTTTACTCAGATCCACACAGATGGAAACAAGCAAAGCTGGGTCAGAGCAGCTGGGGCTTCTGACTCCTGGTCAGGGCTTTTCTCTGGATCCCACAGGCCTCCAAGGTCAAGCCACCTTTCTCAGGAAGAGAAGACTTGGGGCAGGTCCAGCAGGTCAGTAACCCATGGTAGCCATAGGACAGGTGCGTGTGTGTGTGTGTGTGTGTGTGTGTATGTATGGACAGGGTCACGAGAGAAAGAGGGGGTACACAGCCCCCCACTCAGGACCTCAGCCCCAGGAGTTCCTGAGAATTCCCATGATGGGGTTTTGAGGAGCAAAAAGTCGCTAAAGAGAAACCTAAACCCCATTATTAGGAAATACTTTTTTCAACAACCATTAAGATAACTGGATTCAAAGAACAGCTATCACAGTAAGTATACAACTTTGAAGGGCTTCAATCTTGGCCCAGTGCCTGGGTCTGGGTTCAAGGCTCCCATCTAATGGGTCCCATGACCCATCCCTGATTTTCAACAGCCCCTGGGCACCTCAGTTCCCCATCACCTCCTGGGCTCCCCTTCCTGGATCTGGGGAAAGATCTCTTCCTTTTCTCCCTGTTGTCCTAGCGCCTAGCCAGACCACTAGAGTCTCACTGGCAGCTCAAGAGCATTCCTGGGACTCAAGTCCAGCAGTTGCAGAGGCCTGTGGAATGTCCACTCCTGACACTCCTGTGTCACCTGGCCACCCTGGTACTTTCCCACATTCTCCTGGGAGCACGTCGACTTCGTGCTGTGCTTTATGAAATAGCTGGTGCCGGTCCTGCTAACCAAGAGCTTCCCAACAGTGCTCAGAGGACATAAGCTGGCTCGGCTGTCCCCGCTTTACGAGGGAGGAAACTAAGGCTCTGGGGAGCAATGTCACCTGCCTAAAGTCACCCAGGTGATTAATGGTGGGGTTGGTCCTCAAATCCAGGAGGGCAGGTGTGTCCAGGCTGATGGGCAGGTGGCTCACTCTGCTCCCCGGAGCTGGTAGGGATGTGTAAGACCAGAGAGACCCCAGCTGTTCAGAACATGGCATCCAGCTGGGATCAGGGTCCCCAGGAGCTCTCAGTGGAGGAATCCATGAAGCCCTCAACAGCAACCTCACAGGAGTAAGGAGGGGTGTCGCCTATATAAAGAAGGGCCATGGCAAGGGGTATGCTCTCTGGCCAGGGACCTGAGGGTTGCCCGGCTCTGTAATCACAGAGCAAGAACATCTGGCCGTAACTTTCAGGAAGATCAAGTTTGGCTTGCAGACGGACTCCTGGATGAAGCCATTCCTGACCACATGAAAACTGTCTAGCAGGGGAAGCCCCAAGCTGAGTGGCCCCTGGGGCTGGCCCATGCACAAGCAGTTACTCTCACCCTATCCACACCTGGCATGGTGCCAGCTGCTGGGCACCAAGTGGGAGGATGACATGAGGGCCACGAAGGAGAGCCCTTGGAAAGCTGCAGGTCTCAGCCAGATGGCAGGAGGAGGAGGAGGACGGCAATGAGGACATGACCCCACACTCTGCAGACTTCCCATCTAAAACAACTCCTTGCCAGGCCAGGCCGGTCCAGACAGCACACCTGCTCCGGGGATGGCCAAAGGCCTGTGAACCTTGTAACGTGTTCCAAAGTTATCTCCCTGAATGGATACACTTTTGAAAAACAACATATACACTTTATAGAAAAGGTGTTCCTAAAGAAATAAAATGGTAAAGGGGTGCCTGGGTGACCCAGTCGGTTAAACTTCTGACTTCAGCTCAGGTCATGATCTCACAGGTTGTGGGTTCGAGCCCCAAGTCAGGCTCTCTGCTGTCAGTGCAGAGCCTGCTTTGAATCCTCTGTCTCCCTCTCTTTCTGCCCCTCCCCTACTCACAATCTCTCTCTCTTAAAAATAAATAAGCATTAAAAAAAAAAAAGTAAAAACAACAACAAAATGGTACAACCCCAAATCGGGAGTCAAAGGGCTGCATTTTGGATGCTGCACATGCCCTAAGGGCATGTTGCTTTCCTTGGGATGACAGGCCTTATGGCCTGGCCTGGGAGGGAAGCCACCCGGCTCGCTCACTGGCCCCAGACACAGAAAGGGCTCAAGGAATGAAGGGAACTCGCCACCCCCACTGTGAGGGCTGAGGAATGGCTCTCCTGGGCAGGGAGGTAGTGGGGAGCCGGGAGAGCTATTTCTTGTGCTGCTGGGATCCCCCCACCACCTCTGCCAGGCCATGAATAATGACAAGGGGCAGCACATAGCGCTGCTGGACACCACCCAAAGAGCCTCACACAAGCCGATGCATCTAATCCTCACAAGAAGCCTATAAGCGGGTACTATTATCATTCTGTATTCCAGACTTGGAAACTGAGGCACAGAGGTTAAGTACCTTGCCCAAGGTTACTGAGATCTTGACCCAAGCAAGCTGAGTCGCATCTCTCCATGGCACACTCAGCTGCCCAACCTCTGGGTCTCTGCTTTGCACAGAGGTGCCACTGAAGAGGACTGAGAACAGGTCCTGGGCCTTCACACTGGTGTAAATGGGCTACGAACATCCAGAGAGGAAGACTCAATCACTGGGCCACACCAGCCTGTTGAGCAGGAAGCCAGGCTCTGAGGACTGTGAGCTTCCACAACGGGGTGTCCTGCTCATATCACCCAGGGGCTGGAGGCTCTGTGACTCACTCAGTAAACATCCCCAGTCACTGCAGCCCCCACAGTGCTTCCCTGGAGGATATTCTGCAGGATGGACGACCGAAGGACCTGGAAGGCAGCTTCCCTCTCAGAAGCCTCTTTGAAGTAGACTTCCTTGGGGGGGGGGGGGGGGGGGCGGGGAAGGGCAGCGAAGCGGTGAGATAGAGAATAGCATAATTCAGACGACTGTGAAGTGTGAGTCACTGTTGGGGTGGCTGAGGGGGGCAGCATGTGTCAATACCTACAGACCAAGGAGGCTCAGAGGCCGCTGAGCAACCTGCATAGGTAGCTACACACAGCAGGGTTACCTGGCTCTAGGCCTCAGAGGAGCCTCCAGAGAGGGGACTGCCCACAGCCAGGCTGGTCCCAAGAGGAGGGAACTCCCAACGCCACTGGGGACAGCTCTGGCTGTGGCTAGGACACCTCAGCTAGAGCCCCAAATCCAGGAGAGGAGGTAGACCTGAAAAAAACCAGTGACCAAGCTCAAAGACAGCATCTAATTAGCACAAATGCAACTCCTACCACTTTGAAATGGGCTGAGGCCTCAAGTGGGGGCTTCATCTGTGGAACCCAAGTTTCCTCAGGATGTGTCAAGTCCATCAGGAACATGTCTCACTTGGTGGCATTCAGGAATGCACACCATTTGGCAAAGCAGGTGACTGGCTGATGGGCCTGGCATCTGGTTGAGGGCGGAGTGCTGTTTGGATCCACCAAGGGGCTGGACAGCCTGAGGTAGGACGAGGGTGCTACAGTCATCCAGACCCCGGGCCAGAGGCCCAGGCCACAAGAGAGCCTTCATTATTCTCTGTGATGCCAGTTTCTTACAAAGTTACTATCACACTCTGAACTGCTAACACATAACAAAACCTCCCATGTGCACTCCTGAAATACAGCAACGGGAAATGCTTTTAGTGCTATACTCCAAAGAAGTGATCCAATGAAGCTATTTTTAACCATCTTCTCAGACTTAATTTCCAATTTTATCCTATAAAGTTCTAATTGATTCCACCTCCCCTGATCTCTCACTTGACAAGGCTGTGAAGAACATGAGGCAGGCTTGGCAGTTTCTGACGCATCTGAGGTGGGGGATGTGCATGTTGCTCATACATCTCTCTTAGCACGTGCCTTCTCAAGGGTTAACAGATTTTCCAAAATGTCTGTATGAGGTGCCCGCAGTTCCCCCGGCCGCCAGCCACTGATGCCTGGCCTTTCCCTTCAAATGTCCTTCCTTCACTGGGCCCAAGGTGTGCAGCACCAGCCGGGATGCTGTGACACTCCGTGGACCACGTGACATGACGGAGAAGAGCTTTTCTCACTTGGCCCCAGATCCAAGTGAGCCTCATCACCGGGTGGGCTCCAGAGGGAGGGAAAGGATGCCACACCACTTCAGCTCCATCTCCGTCAGAGATTCAAGGGTCCTTTGCCTTCTTCCCACACCCTTGCTCTACCCATGAGCTGGCATAGGAAAAGGCTGTCTGCACCCATAGCCTAGGCGGGGAAGGGTCTGAGGACCTTTAAATCCTGCCTTGCCACCGCCCCCCCCCCCCCATATGCCCCATGTCAGCCACACTGGGCCTTTTGCCCATTGCCTGGATGTGCCCATGGCCCCCTCCAGTCCTGCAGGCAGGCTGCTCCCTCTGCCAGCACTGCTCTCATGCCCCTGGTATTGGCTGCCACCTTTCGCCAGGGCATTTTGCTCTTACGGAAACTGCTGCGCTACAATTCTGTATTGGGACCTGACAGATGTACACGTGCTCCAGAGGCCGGGGCCCACGTCCATCTTGACGATGGTGGTCAGCACACAGCTAACATTTATTGAGCAGCTACCTAGAGCCAGGCATAAGCCAAACACTTCCCACAGATTCATCTCCTTTGATCCTGACCACAAACATGGGATGTGGAGTCCATGACCACTGCACATCACAGAGGAACCCACCAGGGCTTAGAGAGCCGAAGGGATTTTGCCAAGGTTGCTTGGAGGATAAGGAGCAGTGCCAGCTCAAACCCAGAGCCTGGGCTCCCAGACGCCTTGACTCACTGCTTACAGTTCCCTGGCACGTCCCTGGAGTGCCCACCCGGTGATGAGCAGGATGAATGGACAGTGTTTCCTCCAAAGCTCTGCTGCAGCCCAGGCCAGCCCTGGGAGGGCATACCCTGGCAGGATCTAGCACTGCTGATTTTAGGGTCCAGTGGCCTGGCCGGGGCTTGGATGGTTCTGAGAGTCAGGATCTCAGGGCAGGCACTGCAATTTCATTAATTTGGCCTAGAAAGTAGGTCCATTATGATTATGTTTTTTAAAAATCCAGCACTTGCTGGCCAACTCCAAATGGTCCAAATGCCAGGCCAAGTGCAGACGGTGGGGTGAACACACGTCAGGGCCTACCTGGGTGAGGACGTCCAGCTGGCCCACGATGTGCTCCAACGTGCTGGTCAACGTCTGGGGCATGCTGATGGGCTCCTGGGGCTGGCTCTGCACCGACTCCTGACTCCTGCCTCTGCCTGGAGGGACAGGGAAATCCATTTCTGGCTAAAGACAATGAAAAGAAAGGGAGTCCTTCAGTCTTCATTCAGTGCTTAAAGAAACAACAGAGGAAGGAACAGCCCCTCTGAAGGATGAAGTAAAAAACCACCAGTAAACTGGAGAAAATGAGTTCCAAATATTGGCGGGAAACACAGTGAGGGGGTACTCCCACAACCGGGCCACACGCCCCCTTCCAGGACTTCCTTTTTAAGCAGAGGCTGTGAGTGAGGAGCGCAATCAGAGCATTTGGCAGTGTGGGCCAGAGGGGCCTGGGAGGGATGTGCGGGTGGGCCGGTGAGTGCACTCCGCTGGCTCCTGGTGGCCATCAGGGCGGCCAGGCCAGCTGCTGGCTCTTCAAGCAGCCTACACCCCCCAGTAGGCCTCTCAGAGTCCAGAGACCCTGAAGCCCAGCCTGGCTCTGAAGCCACCCCTCTTCCTGGTCAGATCAATGCCAATTCCCCACCCCCCAGCGCAGGGATAGCCTAGAACCGGGGGGATGTTCTAATCCCGCCCTAGTGCACATCCCCTGGGAAAACAGGCATTCTGTGTGAACATCCTGGCCAGATGGCTGGTGGGAGTCAGAATCCACAGGACAGGCACCCTGGGCTCTTTAGACAGGATTCCGGGAATGTGAGGAATCAGTGTTTCTGCCTAAGATCCTTCTGCTCCCAAATGCAGAAGCCATCCTAACCTCTGTCCACGCCACCCCCCACAACCACTGAGCACAAGTGATTTCCTAAGGGGACTCATCCCAGTCCTACATGTGTCCCCCCAAATTCAGGCACCAGTCTGCACACAGATGAATGCCTCTCCTAACCTAGGAAGTGCTGTGCAGGGTGGGATTCCCAAGGACACAGTCTGCAGATGCCCCAGTTTGGTCTTGGAGCCTCCAATTCCTCTGCGGACATGACATATTTGGTGAGGCTCACACTCTTGGCCTGGCCCAAAGGCCCCAGTAACCCATAAATGCAGCTACACTTAGGGCTCAGGGCTTTAAACCATGACCTCACTAACAGCACTAACAGACATCCCAAATGTCACCACATTACTCCCTGACTTTGCTAGTCCTCCAGGGCTCTCTGCTGCCTTTGGGAGAAAATTCAAGCCCCTTGACAAGGCACCCCGCTTCAGCCTACCTCCTTTCACAGCTCCCCTCCTGCTTCTGCACCCTCTAGCCCAACTCCCAAAGTCCTCCCTATTGGGAGGCCTCCCAAGGGCCCTCATCCGCCCTTCCTTTCCCCTGGCCCCAGCATCCTGTCCTCCACTCACTTTGCAACCCTGAACTCCTGATCAGAAGCTTCTCTGTACTCCCACACGCCTGTGGCTGCCCCACCCCAGCCACTGCATCCCCAGGACCAGGACACATGAGTGGGATGGATCAATGCTGGCCTGCCCACAGGGCCTGCTGGCTGCCCATCCATGCGTCTATGTCCCTCTTTCTCCTGCCCACACTCATCACCCCTCTCCCTTCTGAATCTAGGACATCACTGAGTTTAGAGCTTGCCAACTACCCAGATACCACAGAGCGAAGGCTACTCTACCTGGCACCCCTCCACCCCTCAATGCCATGGCCAGTGGAGTATACTAGTTATGACTGGGGCTCACCTCGGATGCCTGCACACCTGTCCACTGTCTCACCCCAACACGGCTGCCTGCGCACCTGCCACCAGCACCTAGCTTGCATCTCTGAGTCTCCCCATCTCTTGGATGAACCCACAGTGGCCGAGCCCTAGAAAGACGCTCTGCCCTGGACATGCCGACCTGGGTGGACATCAGAGTCCTTGAAAAGTATCACCCCAGGAGATGATTCCCAACCAGCCAAGGAGGGCAATTTAGCACATGGACCCTACTGCATATCTTCCTTTATTAGGAAAGTGTTCCAATCTCATAGATAACAAACTCTCCAGTCCACGTCCATTTGAACCTGGACAAATACAGGCTTTGGAGGTTACAAAGAAAGTGAATGTGAGACACATTCTTGAAAACAGGAACAGTGCCATGTGTGCAAACCCATCGTGTGCGTGTCTGCTGTGGTGCTACAGCCGTTTTGTAAGACCCTAGCCCACCAGGGCTGGGGTTCCAGGCCTCTAGGAATCAATGCCCTTGGCTAGTGAAAGCCCTGACAGTTGTGGGTGTTTTGTTTTTTTTTTTTCCTCTTCTTTTTTGTAATGCGAGTGCTTGACTTCAGCTTGACTGCTCAGGCATCCACTTCAAAGAGGCATCCGCTGGAAAAGGGCTATCTTGAATAAACACATTGCCAGCACACGACCAGATAAAGAGCCAGGCCACCTCCCACTGCAGAGGCTCCTTTGTCTTAGAGATCTTGGTAGATTTTTGATAACTGACCATTGGACCACTTGTTTTTTCTTAAATTCCCACTCTTAAGTTTCAAATCCACCAATAAAGAGTGAGCCCTTAAAATTCCTAGGCCCCTACCTTCAATCCCAATAAAAGTAGAACCCTAGGCCTATGAGTGCCCACTCTCTCTACCCGCCAACCTCAACCATGTCGTGTGGCCTCACGTGTGCTATTTCTAGGTACTGAAAGTAATAAACCTTTATTTTTTCAAAGTTTCCTGATGGTTACTGCTGATGGGAGTCTTATAATCATATAAGAACTAAGGGGCGGTTCAACCACAACACTGGTTATTGACAGAGACTGGCACACAACGTTAGATCCCAATGTCTATCCAGTAGTCCATTCCGAAAGGAAACATTTCAGAAGGCTTGACCAGCCGCTACCTCACTGCAGCAGCCCCCAGACCCAGGTGGCAATGTCAGGAGACACAGCAGAGTGCAGAGAGGATGAGCAGGGACTCAGGCTTGGCTCACATCAAGCTCCACCACTCACCGGCAAGGTGGCCCTGGGCAAGAGGCTTAACCTCCCTGGGCCTCCACCTCCTCATCTGCAAGATGGGGGTGATGATTGGGCCTGCCCCACAAAGGGCTGGGCTGTGAAAGGCACTTATCTGAAATCATCAGTGGACCTTTCTTGAGAAGTAGCCACGGCCCTGTGCCCACTACTTCCAAAGGACCCCCACCTTTTGGACACGCACACTCTTCCTTTGGACAGTGAGTTCCCCGTGGCTCCCTCAGGAGAGGCCATGAGAAGGAGGGTGGGAGTCAGGCAGCCCTTGTCCCGACAGCCAGCATCCTTGAGGAGTGGTCAGACGGGCGCTGCCTGCTGCCTGGGAAAGATGGAATGGAAATTCTGAGTGTTTCTGAAAAACGGCCCAGAAACTGACAGTGCTGAGCGGAGTCTCTGGAAGCCCAGTGATGGGGGGGTGGGGGGGGGTGGCGGGAGGAGGGAGCACCACTGACTCGCAACAGGAACCCTCCTTCTGAGCCAAAACCGAGCCAGCTCCAAAGGTGCACTGAGGACAGCAGCCATGTGTCAAGTCAGGGAGGTAGCCCTGGGAGGAAAGGAAAGCAGGAACCACCGTGTTTTCCCACCTACTCCAAGCTTCACAGGCTGCGTCCATTATACAATAAAGGAGACTGAGGCTCAGGAAGAAAGTGACTGTCGGAAGGTTCCCAGCCTCAAGCCTCACTCACAAGGTCCAGGGTCCTGCCTGCCCCAGGCTATTCCTCCGGCCACGCCGTTTGGTCCCTGTCCACCAGGACATGGCCCTTTTCTGCTTCCTTGTCCTCTCTCAACAGTGGACATTATAGCACTTAACACACCACCAGGCCGGCATATAAAGATGGCAGTCACTGCTGTCTACTTATTACCTACCATGTGCCAGCGTTTATACATGTCACTTCGCTTAATCCTTATAGGGGCCCTTCACAGCAGGTGTTAGTAACCTTCTTTTTTCTTTCTTTTTTTTTTTTTTTTTAAGTTTATTTATTTATTTTTGAGGCCGGGGTGGGGGGTGGGGAGAGAAAATCCCAAGCAGGCTCCAAGCTGGCAGCACGGAGCCCAACACGGGGCTCAAACCCATGAACCCGTGAGATCATGACCTGAGCAGAAACCAAGAGTCAGACGCTTAACCAACTGAGTCACCCAGGTTTCCCTTAACCTTATTTTTCAGATGGGGAAGGAGGCTCAGGGAGGTAAGAATCTTGCTCGAAGTCACCCAGGAAACGATGGAGCTGAGATCAGAACCCAAAGTACAGGCAGTTCCCTGACATCAGGCAGCTACTGACAGGTGACATGGCCTGCAGTTTTGCTTCCACACGCCCAGCTTCTCTTACATCCTGTGTTTAACACTTTTTGCGTCATTCCCCCACCCACCTGCCCTGGAATGCCTGCCTGGCACAGAGCTGAACACAGAGCGGGCCCTCCACACACACTGGATGCCTCAAAGAGCCAAGCCCACCACGGTGACATTCCTGTGTAATGAAACCTTCCCAAGGCAAAGGGCCAACAGCCCCACCTGACACAGCATCGTGGCCACTCACCTGCACTCCAGCACCCTGGAGATGTGGTATTTCCCAGAGCTTGGCAAACAAGCGATAAGCAGAGATAAGATGACAAACAAGAGTGGGAAGGGACACACGCGCCAGGGCCGTGAGTAATGATAGTGATGGAATAACTGGAGCAGCACTGAAGGAGGAAAATCCTATCAGTGCTTTGCCCATTCAACATCAAAGGGTCCTGGGGCCCTGCCTGGTGGTTCGCAGGCATAGCATGCATGAGTAAAGTCACATTAGCCTACATGTACATACCTACAGAGCTGTACCAAGTTGTCATCTTTCACTTGTGCCAAATATAAACATCTCATTATTTATTATTGTTATTTTTTATTTTAGAGAAAGAGGGAGAGAGAGTGTGCCAGTGGGGGAGAGGGACAGAGGGAGAGAGAGAGAATCTTAAGCAGATTCCACACTCAGCACGGAGCCTGACACAGGGATTGATCCCATGACCCTGGGATCATAACTTGAGCAGAAATCAAGAGTCAGCTACTCAACTGACTGAGCCACCCAGGCACCCCAAATATAAACAGCTTAACATCAAAATAAAAAAAAGGTGGGGTAGCTTAGCTGGTTAAGCGTCCAATTCTTAATTTCAGCTCAGGTCGTGATCTCATGGTTCAGTTCGTAGGATCGATCCTTGCGTCGGGCTCTATGCTGACAGTGCTGGGGCCTGCTAGGGATTCTCTATTCTCTCCCTCTCTCTGTTCCTCCCCTGCTTGTACTCTCTCTCTCAAAATAAATACACAAACATTAAAAAAAAAAAGTGGGGGGGAAGGCACCTGACTGAAGTGACTCACTTGATTAAGCATCTGACTCTTGATTTCAGCTCAGGTCATGCTTTCACGGTTTGTGAGATAGAGCCCCGCATTGGGCTCTACACAGACAGCATGGAGCCTGCTTGAGATTCTCATTCTCTTTCTCTTTCTCTCTCTCTCTCTCTCTCTCTCTCTCTCTCTCCCCCCCCCACTTGCATGCTCTCACTGTCTCTCTCAAAAATAAATAAAACACTAAAAAAAATTTTTTTTAAAAAGGTGAAAACTCAGAAAAGACAAATCTGTTTAACTGTGGAAATCTCATTTGGGGTGTGTAGGGGTCCCCTCTCACCCCAACCTGGTGTGGGATCCTGGGCTCTCATAGTAGGTTAAATTGCTTGTCTCAGTTTCTGCTGCTGCCAGCCTATCACATGCCACCAGGAACTCACACTTTGCACACAGTAGAAACTGAAGAAATATCTGTGGTTGATCTCAGTCACTTAAACACATGGGTCACTAACCATAAATTTTCATTAAAAAACACAACAACAAAATAGCCTGCAGGTCTTCCTTGTGACAAGAAGTCAACCCATCTGGACTGACTATGGTCTCACTTACTCATCATCAAGATGCAGATATGGATAAGGAGCCTCTGCCTAGGATGTAGAAAGTTGGGTAAAACATTAACCCCATCCTAACAAGAAAAAGACTAGCAATCCAAAAGAATTACAATATAGCAATTGCAAGAATAGCAATCCAAAACTTTCTTAAATCAGAGAACTGAAGTCACAAAGCAAACAGCTAGCCTGAAATCTAAGGAAAGGCAGACTCATCTAAAGAAAACAGGAAGTGAACATCAGCTCACCTATGGCAAAGCACGGGAGGAAGGGGCACTGGGTGCTATATAAGTGGGTAAGAAGAACTGAGTTAAGCCAACAAACTGCTAGAGGCTGAGTATAGAGAGTGTGAGAGTGAAGAACCCCTGGGAACCACAGACACAAATGGAGTTTGCATCCACTCACAAGTTTTTCACAGACCTCCCCTGGGAATTCATGACAAAGATTGGCGGCAGGGCAGGAGATGGGAGAAAACCATCCCTGAGGGTGCAAACCCAGAGGAAGGCAGCTGACACGGTAAAGGCATGAAACCCTAACAGGACCCTTCTCTCCTACAGAACAAAACCCATAAGTTATTGGGAGATGAGCAAAGATAAAACCCCGCTGCCCCTGGTGAGGAGAGGCAAGAAACCATCCTGAGCCAACATCACTCAGGCTTCCTAAGGCTGAGGGAGGGGATGGGCTACTAAGAATGCCCTACTTCTAAGACCCAGGGATATAGGGCCTGTCTAAGACTAAAGCTGGGGCCAGACTAACAGAGAAGACTTGCAACAAAGCTAGCCAGCACCAACAACCTTGCACCAGCAGCCTATTGCTAGGGGAGGTGTAAGAGCATGGAAATAGATGCCCTCTGAGGAACAGGCCCCCAAGGAAGGTTGAAAGCTGGGGGTGGAGCAGGAACATTGAGAAAAACCCTCCAACACCCAGACCTCACCTAAGTACACAGTAACACTAAACTCAGCTCAACTCCTGATAAGACTATCTACTTCTGTCTCTACTGTCCTAACCATGATGTACAGCATTTAATCAAAAATTACGAGACACACAAAAGGCAAGGAAAAAGACACTGTCAGACAGAAAGTAATCAGCAGAATCAGAGGACTTCGATGTTGGTACTATCAGACATACAATTTAAAATAACAATGACTAACATGTTAAAGGTCCAATTGGAAAATGTGGACAATACACACAGACAGATCCGGATTTCCACCAGGGAGGTAGAAATTACAAGAAAGAGTCCACGCAAATGCTAGAAATAAGAAACCCAGTAACTGAGATGAAGAATGGCTTTGACAGGCTATTTATAGGCTCAGCTCAGCTGAGGAAACTAAATCAATGTCCTTAAACATTGATCAATTCCTCAAACTGAAAGATAATAGGGGTGAAAAAAACAGAACAGAGCATCCATAAACTGTGAGACAATATCAAATTGTCTAACATGTATGAGTGGAATTCCAGAAGGAAAGGAGAGAGAAAAGAGACATTCCTTATAGACCAAATTTGCTGGTAGTGAATTATTTCAGCTTTTGTCCGAAAAACGTCTATTTCTCTTTCATTTTTAAGAGATATTTTTGCTAAGTACAGAATTCTGGGTTGACAGTTTTTTCTTTCAACGCTTTAAGATGTTACTTCAATGTCTTCTGGATTGTGTAGTTTCATATGAAAATTCGTCTGTGATTCTTACCTTTGACCAGCTCTGTATATAATGTCTCTTTCCTGTCGACTTTCAAGATTCTCTCTTAATGTTTGATTTTTCAAAAACTTCAAATATAATTTGTGCAGGGTTTTAGTTTTGTTTTTTATTCAGCTTGCTTGTCCTTTCTCTGAGGTTTTTGGATCTATGGTTTGACACCTTTCATTAATTTTCAAAAATCCTTGGTCATTATCTTTTTTTTTTTTTTTCAACGTTTATTTATTTTTGGGACAGAGAGAGACAGAGCATGAACGGGGGAGGGGCAGAGAGAGAGGGAGACACAGAATCGGAAACAGGCTCCAGGCTCCGAGCCATCAGCCCAGAGCCTGACGCGGGGCTCGAACTCACGGACCGCGAGATCGTGACCTGGCTGAAGTCGGACGCTTAACCGACTGCGCCACCCAGGCGCCCCGGTCATTATCTTTTTAATAGCACAAAAATCATGAATTTTTTAAAAAGTTTATTTATTTTGAGAGAGAGTGTGCATAAGCATGAGTGGGGGAAGGGCAGAGAGAGGAGAGAGAGAATCCCAAGTAGGCTCCATGCTGTCAGCATGGAGCCTAACTCGGGGCTTGATCTCACAGACTGTGAAATCATGACCTGAGCTGAAACAAAGAGTCAGATGCTTAACCGATTGAGCCACCCAGGCACCCCTCATGAATTTTTTTATTACTTTCTTATGGTTGTTCTAACAAACTGTCACACTTGATGGCTTAAAACAAGAGAAATTTATTCTCAGAGTTCTAGAGAACAGAAATCCAAAATTAAGGTATCAACAAGATCCCTTCCCTCTGGAGGCACTAAGGGAGAATCCGTTCTTGCCTCTTCCACCTTCTGGTGGCTCCAGGATTCCCTAGTTTATGCATAACTCCAGTCCCTACCTCCATCTCCACATGGCCTTATCTTCTTCTCTCTGTGTATCTCTTATAAGGACACTTGTCATTGGATTTAGGGCCAATTAATTCCATCGTCAAAGATCCTTTTCCCAAATAAAATCACAATTGCAGGTTCTGGGGGTCAGGTCACAGACATATCTTTTGGGGGGGCCACCATTCAACCCACAACAAAATGCTTAGATATAAGTCTAGTAACATATATGCAAAAAAACTACCATACGTTGATGAGTAAAATCAAAGAAGACCAATATCAATGAAGTACCATGTTTATATACTGAAGGCTCAATGTTATTAAGATCTCAATTCTCCCTGAAATCAACTACAGAAATCAAGAAGCTGATTCTAAAATCTGTATGAAAAGGCAGAGCAACTAGAGAAGCCAAAACAATTTTGAACAGAAGAAGAAAATGAGAAAATTCACATTACCTGATTTCAAGACTTAGTCTAAAGCTACAGCAACCAAGACAAGCGTGGTACTGGTGAAAAGACAGACAAATAGAACAATGGAACAAACAGTGTCCAGAAATACACCCACAGATATCTGGTCAATTAATTTTTAACAGTTACACAAACAACTTAGTAAAGACAGTTGCAGGAACAACTGGCTATCCATATGTAAAACAATGAACTCTGTTACATACTTTACACCACATACAAAAAGTAACTCAAAATGGATCACAGATCTACATGTAAAACCTAAAACTATAGTATTTGTATAATTTTCTTTTCTAAAACATAGGAGAAAATCTTTGTAACTTTGGATTAGGCAAAGATTTCTTAGATATGACACTGAAAGAATGGCCCATAAAAGAAAGCACTGATAAAATGAACTTCATTAAAATTTAAAACTACTATTTGAAAGACAGTTAAGAAAATGAAAACTCAGGACGCCTGGGTGGCTCAGTTAAGTGTCCGACTTCAGCTCAGGTCATGATCTCATTGTTCATAAGTTTGAGCCCACATCAGGCTCTGCACTGCCTGCACGGAGCCTGCTTGGGATTCTGTCTCCCTCTCTCTGCCCCTTCCCCATGCGCGCGCTCTCTCTCTCTCTCTCTCTCTCTCTCTCTCTCTCAAAATAAATAAATAAACTTAAAAAAAAAAAAAAGAGGGGTGCCTGGGTGGCTCAGTAGGTTGGGTGTCCGACTTCGGCTCAGGTCACGATCTCACGGTTCCTGAGTTCGAGCCCGGCATCAGGCTCTGTGCTGACAGCTCAGAGCCTGGAACCTGCTTCAGATTCTGTGTCTCCCTCTCTCTCTGCCCCTCCCCCGCTCACACTCTGTGCGTCTGTCTCTCAAAAAATAAACATTAAAAAAAATTAAAAAATAAAGAAAATGAAAACGCAAACTACAGATTGGGAGAAAATATTTATAAGTCACATATCAAGAATATTTTAGAACTGTCAAAACCAATGAGAAAAAACCCTAATATTCAAAAAACAAATACGCAAAGATGTGAACAGATACTTCATCAAAGAACATATAAAAATGGCAATGATACATAAAAAGATGCTCTGCATCATTAGTCGTTAGCAAAATGCAAATTAAAATCACAGTAAGATACCAGTATACACCTATTAGAACAGCCTAAAGTTAAAAAGACTGACCATACCAAGTGCTGACAAGGAGGTTAGAGAAATTCAAACTCAGACACTGCTGGGGAGAATGTAAGATGGTACAACCACTTTCGAAAACAGTCTGATAATTACTTGACAGGCTAAACATATACCTATATGTCCCAGCCATTCCACAGCTAGGTATGTACCCAAGAAAAAGGGAAATTATGTCCATAGAAATATAAGTACATAAAAGTTAACAGCAACTTTATTTGTAATAGCCCAAAATTGGGAATAACCCAAGTGTTCAACAACAGCAGACAAATGTGCTATAATCCATTCAATGGAGTACTCCTCAGCATTAAAAACAAATGAACTACTGATACATGTTAACAACAAGGGTGAATCTCAAAATAATTAGGCTGAGTGGGGCGCGGGGTGGGGGGGGGGGGGGACAGACCAGAAAGAATATATAACTACATGATTCCATTTATATCAAATTCGGAAAAACACAAACCAATCTGTAGTGACAGAAAGCAGATTAGTGGTTGCCAGGGGCTGGAGGTGGAAGGAGGGGATTGATATAAAGTGGCAAAAAGGAACTTTTGGGATGATGGAAATATTCTGCACCTTGAATGTGGTGGTGATTACATAACTGTATATGTTTGTCCAAACTCCTAGAGCAGTTTTTTTTTTTTTAATGGTGAATGCTGGAGCTCATGGCTGGCTCAGTCAGTAGAGCATGAAATGCATGATTTTGGCTCAGGTCACAATCTCACAGTTTGTGGGATCAAGCCCTGCATTGGGGGTCCATGCTGCCAGCGCAGAGCCTGCTTGGGACTCATTCTCCCTCCCTCTCTCTCTCTCTCTCTCTCTCTCTCTCTCAAAATAAATAAGCTTTAAAATAAGTAAATAAGCAAGCCTGACTTTATTTATTTTTTTTAATGTTTATTTATTTTTGAGAGAAAGAGAGAGAGACAGAGTGTGAGCTGGGGAGGGGCAGAGAGAGAGGGAGACACAGAATCCGAAGCAGGCTCCAGGCTCTGGAAGCTGTCAGCACAGAGCCTGACGCAGGGCTCGAACCCACGAACCGCGAGATCATGACCTGAGCCGAAGTTGGACGCCCAACCGACTGAGCCACCCAGGCACCCCATGCAAGCCTGACTTCAAAAAAAAAAAAAAAAAAGATGCAGTTACAACTGAAATGCCCCTGAAGCCCGACCTGCCCATCATGACACCGCATACCCATCACAGTCACTCTGTGCTCAAGGTGAAAATCACTACGTCTCCATTGGACATCACCAGGGGGCAAAACCCACGGCTGAAGGCTCCAGGTGAGGTCCATGAGGTCCACCATTGGTATGGTGATTATAGTTCCAAACCAGACTCACATTTCAGTACAGTTTAATTCCCAAAGCCTCAATCTCCCTGGTCATCAGTGGAGGTGCCCAGGCAGCATTTCCCAAGCAGCGGCTGCCAGGTGTATGGAATGTTAGGCCCCAGCCACTTAGGGGTCCCTATGCAGCTTGACAGTCATGAACATGCAAGGTCTGCAAACACCTGGCCGGCAGCCAGTAGTGGCTGGAGATTTACCACAAAGATGCTGTGAGCCAACGTGACAGAACTCCCCACTATGGTAAGTGGGGTGGTCAATTATTAACACCTGTTCAAGATGGAAATTTCTCCTCTTCTCTCAATCTCTAACACTGGACCTTGCCCCCTGCTCAGCCTATTCTGGAAACTGAAACTGTAATAGACAAAAGTATCCAGGAACTGGTCCACGGCTTGACTCTGGACCACAAAAGGGAGAGGAAGGTGACCTGGGCCCAAGATCTAGGCTGCCTCATTGGTACCCAACTCATACAGACCCAGGAAGCAGCCCGACTGGCCACCGCCCACTAAAAACACTGAAGTGTGTCACTGTGCTTCCAAAACAGGGCTGAGCACAAAACTGAAAGAAATGGACAGACACACGCACCATGATTAAATCTTTTCAACTTAATCTTTCATTCAACTGCTCATTGCATAGTCTGCTAAGTGAAGGTACAGAGATTCACGGACACGTTTCTTACAGTCTTTGCCTCAGGCCTTTGGCTTTGACAATTTGCCCTCATGAAAAGTTAATAGGTGTCTATGTCTGCCTGCCTCTGTTTGCTAAACCTGATGCTGGCAAGGAGAGCAGAAAATAGGATGGAGCTCACTTGAGCTCACCCTCCTCTCTAGCTCTTCAAATGGAAAAAGTCATGGCCATTTTCTCAAATCAGAGCTCAAAAGAAACCTGGTACTGAATCCACCACACATATTTGTGGACTAGATATACAACAGTCTTGTCTGCCCTATAATTTAGAGTTCCGGCCTGGAGTCCAACAAGAGAGAAAACTTCTGGTTCTAAACATAGCCCTGAACCCAGGAGGAATTCTGGTGTCTTAAAATCATCTAATTGTTCGGCAATCCTGCCAATGTTCTTCCAAGCCAGCCTAAATATCAGTATGGAATTTGGTTACTGTGTTGGCTTTCATCTAGAGTATGAATGTGCAGGGTGCCTTCGTGTGTTCCCCACAGTAGGCTCCCAAGGAAGGCGGGGTGCCGGGTCATCTGTGTGCACAGAGGGAGCCAACAGGCTCAGGGGCACAGGGGCCTGGGGCCAACAGGGCAGCCTCAGAATGGAATCAAACGCTCCATAACGATGGATCACATTTGGGTCTAAAAGCCACCCTTTGATTCCAGGCCCCCACTGATGGGAAGGGGAAAGAGTATTCTTTGAAGTGAGAATTGTGAAGGGGTCAAAGGATGGGTCTAAAATGGATGAGGGATCCATGTGCCCGACCCACCCTAGAACTGCAGATAGCTCAGGGCGCACTTTCTCACCTCACAGTCCTCTCCTCAGGGAGTGGTCCCTTTGAGGCAGGTGGCATCCTATCACACCTGTGTCACTCACAGACGCGCCTGGCACATGGGAGATGCTAACTGCACAAACCAAGGTGCCCCACCTCCTCCCCCAGGCCCAAATCAAGACTGAGGCCCCCACACCCAGGGTCTAACAGCCACTCCCAGGCTCTAGCCCCCGCAACCTCCGGCTATCCCCCAGCCACACTCTCTGGGAGTTTCCAAGTACTGCCCCACATACAAGAGGGCTGATGTATAAAAGCCAAAGTTTTCAAAGGAGTGAAAGCATTGCCTTGATAAGCAGGACCTGGGAAGTCATTCCGACATCCAAATATGCCCCTAAGAGAAAGCAGTGGAGCTGGAAAGGTCTGTCTCACTGCAGGGACACAGCCAGGTGAGGGAAACTCTGGGGAGAAAGGAGCAAGGATGAGCCAGGAGAGGAAGGCTAAGCAACTACAAATGGGTGGAGGCCATGAGAAAGCAAGCAGGCTATCACGCAGCAAGAACTTCCCTTGGCACAGAGGGGGTCCCTGGCCCTCCTCTCTGGAAGGGCTCTGAGGGAACAGGGAAACATCCCAGGCCTTTAGGCACTGAAGCCCTCCAGGCCATCATACCCAGTATAGCCAGAAACACACGCAAGTGGGCCGCAAGGCAGAGCTGGGGGCCAGGGCCAGAGCCAAGGAGGAACCGGGCAGCGGTGGGGGTAGAGTCTTCCACACAACCCCAAGAGGCCTCGGGAGAAGACAGGCCGGTCACGGACCTGTGCTCATGCTAGAGGACATCTGCTGAGTCTGCCCCGGGGTTCCTGGAGCCAATGCACCTCTGAAGCATTCGCACAAGTGACAACACTGACAACCAGATGAAGCCACTGCACAGTCTCCATGCCAGTGACCAATACCTCAGCCAGCTCATTCTCTCTGAACATGACCTGCTTCTCTTGGGGCCAGCTCTTGCTCAGTTCCATTCCACAAATGTTACTGAGGGCCCACTCCAGGCTGCGCACTTAGCACCTCAGGGTTACCTACCCCCTCCCTTGAGCCAGAAACACCTACCCTTCCATAGCAAACACCTGGGCCGAGGCACTCTGGGAGGGAGCTAAAGCCCAGTGTTGACTGGAGACTTTCTTTTAAAAAAATTAAACTGCTTTGAACTAATTTTAGACTTAGAAAAAAGTTGTAAAAAATAGTACAGAGAATTTCCATATATCCCTCCCCCAGGCTTCCCCAGTGCTAACGTCTTACATAACCATTAGTACAATGATCAGACCAGGAAATTAATCTTGGGACAATACCATTAACCAAACTAAGGACCCCACTTGAGCTCCACCAGTTTTCCTACTAATGTCCTTGGATCCTGCTGTTCCAGAATCCCATCTGGGACCTCATGCTGCATTTAGTTATTTCTCCTTGGTCTTTTGCAACCTAGGTCAGCTCCTCAGTTTTCTCTTGTCTTTCATGACCTTGACACTTTCATTTTTTTTTTTTAATTTTAATTTTTTACATTTATTTATTTTTGAGAGACAGAGCGTGAGCAGGGGAGGGGCAGAGAGGGAGACACAGAATCTGAAGCAGCCTCCAGGCTCTGAGCGGTCAGCACGGAGACACGGCTCTGACCTGAACTGAAGTCGGACGCTTAACTGACTGAGCCACCCAGGTGCCCCGACCTTGACACTTTCAAAGAGTACTGATCAGTTATGTTGTCAAATGTCCCTCAATTAGGGTCCGTCCGAAGTTTTCTCAGGATTGAATCGAGGTTAGCATTTTTGACAAGAACACCACAAAAGCCAAACACCTGACATCACAGAACTCATGCGAACAGGACATATTATTAGTGGTGCTGACCTTGATCAATGGTGATGGTGACCTCTCTGCCAGGTTTCTCCTATGCGAAAATACATCTTTCCCTGTGTAGTTAATCTTGGCTTTTAATATGTGGCTTTTTAAGAGGGAACGTGTTGCTGTCATTACAACTACACGCTGTCAGCCCAGCCTGCTGCTGGCTGCAGCTGCCCCACAGATGAGAGGCAGCTAATGAAGATGAGCGGCAGAGCCGACGTCTCTGGAAGACGCCGAAGCTCTCGGTGACAAAGAGAAACAGTAGCAGTTTATTTATAGATCCACTTGAAGACAGCTCATTGTAACTACTGGGGTTGAATTTTTAAAACCTCGGGAACAAAGGCTGGCTATTTTAAACTCTCCTTGCACTTAGTTCAATGGAGAGTGTTAGAGGCAACGACCACACCCAGGCATCACTTCCAAGCTTGGCAATTCATATTTTGTGTAGCATCTCAGGACACGAGCAAAGCCTGCCAGGACAGATAACCATGACTGGCTCTGCCTACCCTGCAGAGGCGGCGGGACTCTTCTGGGCCAAAGCGCTCACCCCCAGGGAGGAGTCTAGGGAGGCTGCATCCCGTGGGGTCTCCCAGCCTCCCCTTCCTGGAAAATTAACTTGCATACAGCTGTTGTGAACCAAGGTTACATCACCTCTCTCCCTGCCTCCCCCACAGGCTGCAAAGAGGGACAGCGCCCCCCAGCGGATGCCCGCCCCAGGACAGCTGGCAGCAGCTGATCCATCTCCAGGCTGGAGCAAGGGGTTCCTGGAGCTCACAGTACACAAATATCCCTAAGGATGGTGGGAGAGAGGCATCCCAGAGCTCCTCCTGCCCTCAACCTACCTGTACCTCTGGGTCAAGACTGCTCAATCTCTCCATGCACCAGAACCATGGTGGGGAGCAGAGATTGGACTTTCTCAAAGCCTCCCAAATCTTTATTTGAACAAGAAGCACAAAGCCATATTCTTGACACATGTGAAAAAATGTGAATATGGACTAGACAGATGATAGTAAGGAATTATTAATTTTGTTGGGTGTGAAAAGAGCACTACAGTTATACAACGAAGAAAAGTCTTTATTTAGGGTAAAATAATGTATCTGGGATTAAACAAAAATACTCCGACTCCACTAAAAAAAACCAAAACAAAACGTGTGTGGGGTGGGGGTGGGGGAGATGAACAAAACAGATTGGCAAAATGCTGAAGCTAGATGAAAGGTACATGGGGGTCTGTTATACTAGTCTCTCTACCTTTTGTGTGAGCTTGAAATTTTCCACAATTCAAAGGTTTTTTGTTTTGTTTCATTTAATAAAAAAGAAAACGTTCCCAGGTGACTGGAATGAGCGGTGGCCAGGCAAGTGGGACCCTAGGAAGAAGGTGACGAGGGTCCCCAGCCGGGTGTCCTGGCACTTTCAAGTCCAGGAGGTAGATCTGTTTCAATCCATGAATGTTCAGACCAGCCTTTGGCATTGCTGCAGAGAAAGCCCCCAATGTCACCACAAGCATTCTGTGAACCCTGCAGCAATGTCCAGACCTTCAAAGAAACTAATTTTAAGATAATCTCCATGGAAACCATCTATTCTGATTTTTTCCATGGTAACCAATGAGAACATAAACACAAGCACTATCTAACACCCTTACAACACATGGGCCAACGCTGCCATCCAATCTGGAAAATATAAACTGCAAAGGGCTTTTTTCCATTGAAAATGAGAAGTACTGAAACTTCTAGTCCAGATATGCAGATTCTACCATGCTCCACTGCCCAGTCACTGCCCATACCACCCCATGCACCTGCCCCCAAAGTGGCAAACCAGGCCAGAAAGTGATTTCCTTCATTTAGCCTGGGACCATCAAAAATGCCAAAAGAAACAGCCAGGGCCTGCCTCTTGCCTCACAGGTTCAACCCATGCTGCCCACAGACTGCAGGCACGTGTCCACTGAGCTGATTTCCAGAGCATTCTGGGTTCCAGCTACATGCTGGGCACCACAAGAAGACCAAGGCCCCAGCCCTCTGGGGAGACCAGACAGACCAGTGAATAAATGACTACAGGAAAGAGGGGTTGCTCCAGCAAGCAGAGCGAGTGCTCCAGTAGGTGGGGCGGGAAGAATTCGCAACCCGCGGGCCTCCCAGGGAAGGCCGCATGGAGGAAATGTCATCTGGAAAGAAGCTGAAAGGCTGAGTATAGTTCTGCTGGAGAACAGAGGGCGGGCGGCGGGGGGTGGGGGGGTGGGGGGGGTGAAGGCAGCCCAAAGTCTTAGTCAGACTTAAGCAACTGGGTCTATTTCCACTTGTGGCTCATTTCCTCCATTTTTAGGTTTCTGGGTTTGAAAAAAATAGCATGGAACTGAAGAAGACTCTCACATCCCAACAGTCTCAGTTCTTGCCCACCCTCTCTGTTTTATAACCACACATGGCCTCTGTTGGCTCTTCCGTGAAGGAGACTTATCAGCGTGGCCTGACAGGGTTGTAGACGCTTGTTACCACTGTCAGCAAAATGGCAGCATCACAGCAGTGGCCCTGGGTCATGCATGCTTTGTAGCAAAGCATCATGGTCTCAGGATCCCATTGCACACTGTCCCATGATTTAGGCTCATTTCCCCACATGCAACGTGGAATCTCCACTGACCCTGAACCCACACTATGGCTGCCAGAGCAAAAGGAAAGCAGATAGTTCTGAGAGCCTTGAATGAGATAACAGAGCTCTCAAAGGTATGTGTGAGCGCCCAGGTTTATGCTCCCGATGTATCCTGACACACGCAGAACTAGACGCAAGGGTCCCCGGGCCTTGTGATGATTCCAGAGGCAGGTTCTTTCATCTTCATGACACTGTGAGTATCTCACCATGCCTTGCCCAGGATTTCTGAAACCATGCCTCCTGTTGGTTTAAGTCATTAAATAGGGCTTTTTTCCTTCCTGGATAGGCCTTCCTGCCACTCTTCTCTGGATAGGGAGCTACCTGTTTGTGGAATGGATGAGAATTTTCCAGTGGCAGGAAACTACAACTCAAAGGGGCCGCTCAGAGAAGGGGACGCAGCCTCTGTCTCATCCCACAACCCCATCCTCTTGCCACCACTACTGTTGCTGCTGTTTTGGGACTTGGTCCTACTCTTGTTGCCTGGAGGCACTTCCCCAAAAGGCTCCACAAAGAAGACGTTCACCTGGGGGCTTAGATGTTGAGCCATAAGCACCAGGCCATCTCAAGCTCGGGTGCCAGAGACTCTTACCTGTCAGCTTCCCTAAAGGCTCCTCAGGCTCTGGAGGATGGGAGCTGATATAGGCATCACTGTCTAGAGGGCAAGAGGCAGGAGTCAGGGATACTGAGGACAACGCAGGAGGCAGGTGAGCCACAGGACGTGGATTCAGGAGCAGGTGACTGGACTGGTGCAGCAGCACTGACGGGCAGAAAAGGAGCCAAGACAGCAAGACAGGTGGCAGAGGCCCATAGAGGGCTGCCCTGGGTACCATCCTCCCTCCTAGTGCATCCTGGCTGCTAAAAAAAACACACATCTGCCTGCCCAACTGTAAGCAGGGCCTACTGGGTGCCTCTGGGTTTAAAGAGCCCACAGGGAAGTGATGGAATTTAACGCTAGACTGAGATTAGAGCCAATGCAATACCACTTTTCCTCTTTTGGAAAGAAGTGGACCACAATTCTCCAAATTGGGCTGAAAGGGACCCAATCCCCCAAGTGCTTTTCCCAAACTATAGTTAGTCCCCACGAGCCATGTAAACTCCCCAAGATGGACAGAGGCTCTCTTCTTCCCCCTACGTCCCTGCCCAGGATGCCATGGTCACAATTGGCTAGACTGTTTTCCAGTAGACCAGTGACTCTTCAAAGTGGGTCCTTGGACCATCAACATCACCTAGAAACTTCAAATTCCTTACCAAATCAGATGCTCTGGGAATGGGGCAGGCTGTGTTTAACAAGGCCTCAGGGTGATTCTGAAGCACATTAAGGTTTGAGAACCATTGCAAGAGGCTTACTGCAATCTATGTCAAATGTTAAAGGGCCTGTCTCCTCACTGCACTGCCAAAGGCAACTTCTGCCTTCTGGTAAACACGGTAATTATTTAACATGTGCTGGGATAGCCCTGACCCACCTCCCAATAAAGTCAGTTTTAGCCTCTGGAAGGAAAAGGAGAGGAGATCTTGCCTGCTTCCCGGTAACAGACACAAGTCGGACCCTGAGGGAAGGAGCCCAGCTCCCCACACTGATCCCGGGCCCAAAGAGCCCCTCCGTGGGAAGCATCAGAATCTTTGGTGCTTCTAGACTTCACACAGCCACGTTACTCCCGGCCACTGTACAAGGATGCTCTGATTCAAGCAGGAACTTCCTTTAAATAGTAGCTCACAGGACGCCTGGGCGGCTCAGTCGGTTAAGCGTCTGACTCCTGGTTTCGGCTCAGGTCATGATCTCATGGTGTGTGAGGTTGAGGCCCGCATCAGGCTCTGCACTGACAGTGAGGAGTCTGCTTGGGATTCTTTCTCTCCCTCTCTCTCTCTGCCCCTCTCCCAATCACACAACAAATAAATTAATTAATTGTAACTTGGTAACAAATATTGAATCTATTTTTAGTCTCTGTCTTCCCACTGAAACTAAGAAACCCAGAGCACTTTCCATGACTTCCTCTCAAGTAAAGGTGACGAAAATGAAACTTGAGTGTGAAGTGAGACATCTTGTCTGAGGGCCTCTGCCACCCAGAGTCAGCAATGGCTGTTACGGCCACCCTACCCCCACCCCTGCAGGATGATCTTTTCCACAGCAAGCCCCTAAAATGGAAAATGCCCAAAGGATGTAATGTGGACCGGTGGGGAGAAATCTGAGTACAGGAATCAAGATGAACTACCTGAGGTCACAGGAGAGATTTGACCTAGCTTCACTGTGGACCAGCACACAGGGGCGGCACAGCTCTTAAACTGCCCACCAAGTTGTTAAAGGCTGTCTAGAGTCTGGCTTCCATGAAACCAACCCTCTTCTAAGACACATAAGTATCTGAGCATATTCCGACTCACCTGCTGATAAGAGCCAGACAACAATCTTGGGAAATTCAGAGCCAGAATGGGGGCCAGTGGGAGAAAGGAGAGGCTCCCCTCCAACATACATAAATTTGGGGTTCAACCCTGCTGTAAACACCCAAAATGCCTTGCCTGTCAAGCATCCCCTTGAATCCATACTTCTCCCTACTACTGAAAGCAAATGTCAGCCAGAAATCTGTTATCAGCAAGAGCCCCCAGTCCTCCACACTCACAAACAGATGGAAATCCATAAGGCAAGTGGAAATGGACCCCATCCCCTGCCTCAACTCTATGACTCTTCCAGGTAAGTGCTTGGGGTGATAACCCAGGACCCCCAGATCCTCAGCATGGGGCAAGATCCAGTGCCAAGACTGGAATCAGAGCCCAAGAACCCCTAAGTCAAGCCCCGTGTAGCATCCCAAGACAGAAATGTGAGAGCAGAAACATGGGTGCGGGAGGTGGGGGGGGGCTTCACCCTCAGAACCAGAACTAGGAAGAAACAGGCCATCCTCAGAGAAGGCTGAGACCTCAGATACTGTTAGCTAACCCAGCCTCCTCCCCCTGGGGGCAATTCTAGCACTGAGGCTCTGGGGGTCCCAAACACTTTACTTTGAGGAGTCATGGGGGTGGGGAGCACAGACGACTTGGGTCTCTCATCAGGAAGCACAACAGATTCCTGCAAGGGTCTAAAACCCTCACTGGACCTCACAAAGACGACCTGCAGAAGGGAGTCAACATCGAAAATTATCTAGGTCAGAATTGCCCCCTTTCCTGCATGTTGTCTCCCTACTCCAACAATCTCCCCAACTGGGCAGGGGGCTCATCCAGCCCTCAGTCTGACAGAGGAAGGAAGAGGAACATTTTAAAAATAGCTAAAGCTTGGTGAGCACTTGCCATGTGCCAGGCACAGTTCCAAGTGCCTGCCTGGCATGTACCACCTCGTGAAATCTCATGAAGGAGGGCCTGGTGCCTCCCCATCTGAGGTTGAGGGAGAAAAGCCCTCGGCCCCTGAACTCAAGGTTACTGTCTGAACTGGAAGGCAGCCAGCCCTGACAACTCAGGAAGTGTTTTTCAGTTTTCCTGAATTACCTAGAATTCTGCATTCTTCCCCTCCCACCTGCCTAGCACAACCTTCCTTCCCAATTGCATAATGGGCTCTCAGGTATTTGGAGGAAAGGCAAGAATAAGAGTAAATCAGAATAAATGCATCCTTGTTAAAAGTGGTTTAAAAATGCCTCTATGGTTGAAGTAAAAACCAGTCCTATGGTAGCTGGGACTTGGGAGGCAATGGCCAAATCCAAGGCCAGCCAAGACACAGTGGCCCTGATACCTCAGGGATGGCTCCGAAGCACTAACGGCAGGAAGGAGCTAGAATTTGAGTAGATGAGTACAGGGAGGAAACACAGAGGCCAGGGCTGCAGCACAGGACAGAGCTAAGCACCAGACCCTTAAAACCCCCAGCACAAGCACCTGCTGCAGATGACTCGTGGGGGTCCCACTCTCTGCCCCGACATGAGCCCCTCTGGGAGGCACTCACCTGCTTGCAAGCAGCCCTCCCAACCTCCCTCTGGCCTTGCAGTATGTCATGGGGAAGAGCATGGAGCTTCCTGCCCACCTCGGCCCAGCTATTAGGCTGGAGTCCTTCCTCTACAGCCTTCCAAGCAGAGAAAGCCCCCCAGCCACAGCCCTAAACCCTCTCCTCCACAGCTCAGCCAAGAACAGAGAGAAAACGGAACCCTTTATTCTCATTCTGAAGGGCTGGGAAATGGCTTGTGCTTTTCAACATGAAATGTGCCTAAAAATAAGCTGTGAATTTCAACCAGAGGTTGAAAATAGCTCTGGCAGTGAACAGAGCTCTGTTCAGAGGGAGCTCAAGGATGGCCTTCATTCCAAGAGTGAGAGCTGAATGCTGCGGCCCGAGCAAGGGTCCTGGGCAGGGGGCTTTCCAGGGCAGAGAGGCCATCACATGCTCGTAGGGCTGCCCTTGCCATGCTCTGTTGGCGGGCCTGTCTCTGGCTTTAGATTGCCATACTCTACCAGACACAAGGTACCTGGCCTGGTGGCTTCCTAAGACGCCCCAAATGCCCAGGTGTGTCTCATGCAGCTTTAGGGTCCAAGGGCCAGGGGACAAAAGGAGCTAGAGAGGGAGGGGTTATAAGATCCAAGAGCTCCTGGGGCACAGGCCAAGCCAAGCCACCCTGGCCAGCCACCAAACCACTCACTGGTTACTATCTTGGAGCCAGGGAAGCCAGCAGGCAGGAAGGACAAGAACACTCCAATTGTAAGTGAAGAATATCAGGTTGCTAAAGGTCTTTTTTTTGTTGTTGTTTACCATCACCTCTGGAAGATTCCAAAGTGTGACAGGCCAAATGACATTTTTATAAAATAGACTTCTGCTAGAAATAGGCTAGAGACCCGAGCCACAGCTGCGGGGATAAGCCCAAATCTGGCCCAATCGAGCAGGCTCGGCGTGGCCCACCCTCTGTGCCGTCTCCATGCCTTCTGCCACAAGGACATCCCTACCCCCAGGCTCATTCCCACACTCCTCCCGCTTCTGCAGCAGCCTCCCTTATGGGCTCACTCCTGAGGTAGGAGTTAGTGCAGTGATTCTTGACTGGGGGCCATTCTGCCCCCCAGGAGACATTTAGGAATGCCTGAAGACATTTTTGGTTGTCACAAGTAGGGGGGTGGGGAGATGCTATTGGCAGCTAGTGGGTAGACGCCAGGGATACTGCTAAACACCCTACAATGCACAGGACAGCCCCCACAACAAAGATTTATCTGTCCCAACGGATGAGCAGTGTCGAGGCTGAGAACCACTGGGTTACTGGAGGGACAGTATATGGATAGCCAGAGGGGCAGGGGCTCATCGGATGCACCGGCTCCTGGCACGTGGCTGTAGAGCACCTGGGTCCCAGAGGAGCTGAGATGCCCTGGCCAGCCATGGGATCGGTTACCACATCTCAGTGCCACGGAAGCCTTTGGGCAGGAAAGCTGAGATTATACTCGTCAGCTTCCCTACCCACCATGGGGGCAAACCTAACCACCAGGCGGTGCTGGCTCTCCCAGGCTTGGGAAGACCAAAATAACTCTATGGATGGCGGCAGTGATGGCTGTGCAACAACATGAATGTACTTAATGCCACTCAACTGTACGCTTAAAAATGGCTAACAGGAGAAATTCTATGTCATGTATATAAAATGCAACAAAACAAACAAAAAATCCCTTAGCTCTCCTCTTGGCCTGGGAGTCCTGAGATCAGACACACTCCTACAAGTGTAATCCACATGGTGTGCAAGCTTTGGCATGGGTGTGTGTCTGGATGAGGGCCCATACATCTCTTCAGTGTCCCAAAGGGGCTTGTGACAAATAAGGGAAGAGCCATAAACAAAGAACAATTTCAGGACTAATAAGTCAAGTCACGGTGTGGGTCAGCAGAGTTCAGCTCTGTCATACATGGGGTACTCAGAGCCCGCCAAAGGGGTACACAGGTCCCATCGTGGAAAACAGAGGTTTGGGAAGAGCAGGTGCTTTGTCTAGGACCAGACAGCTAGGGTTCAGACCCAGTTCTCTGACCCTAGAGCCCATATCCTTTCCTCTGTTTGAGTACCATGTGGTGATGCCCAGTGGAACTGACTACAGCTCTGTCGTGGGCCTGAAGGTAGTAGGGGAACAAATGGTTTTCCTGAGCACTGGTGAGTACTGGCATCCCATCCATGCCAAACTCTGCCCTGTCCTGCTGGCTTCCCCCACCCCGCACACCTTCATGCTAGATGATCAGGCCCCACAGCTCTGGGATGCAAGGGTGCTCCACACCCCGTATCTGAGCAGGACTGAAGGGACAAGAGGTGGCTTGCCTGAGCTACTTCCCTAATAGCCACAAGAAAAGGAGCACAGGATTCTCCCCTTGCTGATGGCTACTGACCATTCCCAAGAGACAGGTGGCAGTGCCCTTCCCTGGGATGGGGAAAAGCTGACAGGCAGCCCTCTGCCACCTGCAGCTTCCAGCTCAGTCAGCCTCGCTCAGAGGGGCCAGCGTGGTGAGTCTGTAGGTCCAGTCATCTGGGGCAAGTGACTAAGTCCCAGATGTCTCATCTGTGAGTAAGAGTAGTAACTTTGCCCACCCAGCCGGCCAAGGTAGGGGATAAACAGGGCAGCACACATAAAGGCCTTGGCTGGACCTCATTCATTGCGAATGCCCAACAGATAGGGAACAGATGCTACAGACTCCATAGGATCCCAGTCCTGCAGTTTGAAAAATGCCTTCTAGGGGTGTCTGGGTGGCTCAGTTGGTTGAGCGTCGACTTCGCCGACTTAAGCTCAGGTCACGATCTTGTGGTTTGTGAGCTTGAGCCCTGCATCAGGCTCACTGCTGTCAGCACAGAACCTGTTTCGGATCCTGTCCTCTCTCTCTCTCTGTCCCACCCTGCCTTGCACTCTCTCTAAAAAAAGAAACATTTCAGGGGCACCTGGGTGGCTCAGTCGGTTAAGCGTCCGACTTCGGTTCAAGTCATGATCTCACGGTTCGTGGGTTTGAGCCCTGCATCGGGCTCTGTGCTGACAGCTCAGAGCCTGAAGCCTGTTTCAGATTCTGTGTCTCCTTCTCTCTATGCCCTCCCCAACTCATGTTCTGTCTCCCACTGTCTCAAGAATAAATAAACATTAAAAAAAAAAATTTAAAAAAAAAGAAACATTTCGAGAAAGAAAGAAAGAAAGAAAGAAAGAAAGAAGAAAAGGAGAGGAAAGAAGGAAGGAAAGGAAAGGAAGGAAAGGAAAGAAAGGAAGGAAAGGAAGGGAGGAAAGGAGGGAAGGAAATGAAGGAAAGGAAAGGAAAGGAAAGGGAAGGGAAGGGAAGGGAAGGGAAGGGAAGGGAAGGAGGGAGGGAGGGAGGGAGGAAGGAAGGAAGGAAGGAAGGAAGGAAGGAAGGAAGGAAGGAAGGAAGGAAGGAAGGAAAGGAGGGAAGGAAATGAAGGAAAGGAAAGGAAAGGAAAGGAAAGGAAAGGAAAGGAAAGGAAAGGAAAGGAAAGGAAAGGAAAGGAAAAGGAAAGAAGATAGATGCCTTTCTAGGTAGACCAAACAGCAGCAAAAAGACCACCATGCAACCCAGTCATACCCCAACAAACCCCAAAGCTAACAATCAGCTATTCATTAGCAAACGTGGAGGAGAACATAACCTCCCAGCTAAGGCAACCCTTGGAAGAAAACTTTAAATCTCAAGCTGGCCTATTCCTAGAGGGAGCCCCAACACACAGGATGGGTATGTTTAGGGGGGTGTGGGTGTGTGTGGGTATCTCACTGGGGTGGGGGATCCCTCTGCTGGAGCCAAAGAAAGCTCAGGATGGACTCAGAGACTTCCTGGTTCTATTCTGGGCCAGCCTTGAGTTGCTGGGGGCCTTGGGCAAGCCGCTTCCTGTTGTTCAGGCCAGTTTCCGTGGGTGGGAGAGGCTACACTGCCTCTAGGGTCCAGGAGGGAGAGATTCAAACAGCTTATGGCCACTGGCACTTAAAACCTTCAGGGCTCCACATCCTTAGCTTTTAAAGCTTATTTCAGCCAAAGCTGAATGCAACTTTATTCAATGAGATCATATCAGTTCTCAAACATTTTTTCCCCCAAAATATTTGTCAAAAAATACCATTAACTATCTTAATTCGGGAACACCAAATGGCCTTTTACCGACAAAGGTACTAAAAATGGCTTGTGGCTGAGGAACTTCCTTTCCATGGTTTAAAAAAAAAAAGGGAAGTGAGAGCAACAGGGCTGGGCCTTTCCCATCCGTCCCAGCTGTGGCCCAGGCCCCACGCCCTCTAGGAACCTCCCGCAGGGTCCTGTGGCCCAAGCCTCAGCAGGGGACAGGTCCTTCCTTTCCTCAACCATCAGTAGCATATGCCATGGAAACACCCCCTGACCAAATGGCAGGGGGCCTCGGCACCTGCAGTCCTCACATCTTGCTTGTTAATTCTAGATTTGAAACAAAGTACAAGCGCCAAAGTATTATTCACCGTTTGCCATGACCACCAGAGTTTCAGGGCTCAGGACATACCCGCTGAGCCACTTACCAGATTCCTGGAGGAGGTGGCCAGGGTGGCTGGGGGCCTGTGCACTTTTGTGACTTCTCCATAATCGACAACATCAAAGTTACTCTTCCAAACCATCACCTGCCAAGACCCACAAGCACAGAGAATCAGGAGGAGAAAAACCCTTGCCAGTCCTACTTCATGGAAAATGCGAGCCCAGAGGCCACCTCGAAAGTTCTAGGCCAGTGGCAGGATAGTCCCCACCAGACACCCCAGCTCAACTCTGGGACCTGCCCCACCTCCCAGGCTTTCCAGACAGGCCTCGAGAAGACCTGGGTGTGCCATCAGGATGGACTCACTGCATGCTGCCACGAGGCCTTTGTACTTGCTGGTCCCTCCCTGCCGTGTCCCAGCCCAAGTGTAGCTGTCTCCTCAAGCTAGAGTGTCCTCTTCCACAGCATCTTCTCAGAGAGCGCTTCCCTGGCCTCCTACTAACTTTTATCATAGCTCTCTACTTATTTCCTCCATAGCATCAAACTCCGTAGTTATTTAACTTCTTTGTCCCTCTTCCTCATTTATCATCTGTCTCCCCACTAAAATAGAAGCTCCCGAGGGTTGTGGCCTGGCCTGTTACACCAGACCACTGCGGTCAAATTCCCGGCTCCGTCCCTTACTGTGTGGCTCTAGGCAACGGATTCAACCTCTCTGTGACTCAGTTTCCCATTTGTGAAAAGGGGATGATCTTCTGACCTCACAGAGACAGCTTGGCACAGACACTGGTACCCAGGGAGCCATGGGCAACACACCCCTTATTCCACAGTCCACTTGAAGGATTTTCACATCCTAAGGCTCCTCCAACAAAAGCTTGGCAAACAGCCCTGCTGGGGAGCAAGAACGTTCCTATTGGAGAGAATCAGCCCCATGTGGCTGCCCTCTGCCAGGGTCACTTCCAGTACAGCAGGAATTGTGGAGCGTGGCCAGTGCTCAAGTGAGACCACAGAAAAGCCCTGTGTCCAGGTAAGACGAAAACTCAGCACAAGCAGGACACTTTCCTGAGGCTGTTTGCCACTCCTAGAGAAGCCTACCGTTTACCACTCCCTGAATCATGGCCATTAAGGTCTCTCATTCCTCCCGCCTACAAACAGAATTAGCACACACCCCCTTGTTCACAGGGCCATTTGTAACTGTGCTAGTCTTGAAAAATTCCCGGGAATAGAACAGTATTACGAATGTGAAGATTCAAATGTCTCTCCAAAAAGGCTCTCAGAGCAGACTTTAATAAAGCAGCCAGGGAGCTGATAGGAGTGGCTGCCTAAGGAGGGCCCAGAGTGGGCGGAAGCCCTACTTTCTACCAGGCTGCCTCTCGTACTATGTGACTTTCTTTTACCATGACTATTTCTGGTATGACTCTACTGCACTATTTTCTCTTGCTTAAGCAATGAGCCAGGCCTCCACACCCAGGGACAGCTCAGGGGTCCCCTTGGTCTTCCTCCTCCCTTGTCTGGTTAGCACAGAAACCAGTGCTGGTGGGGGGAGACACACACTGCCTCTTATCCAAGCCATGCTGAAAGAGCTTCCAACAACCCTCTGCTTTCTTGGCAGAAACTCGACCCGGATCGGTCCACGGGAATGGGGTTGGGGCTCACTGGAAGGCCAATGGGACTTTTCTGGCTGAGCAGAGCTGTGAGGCCCAGCATCAAGAGAATGAACATTCTGGGGGCACCTGGGTGGCTCAGTCGGTTAAGTGTCTGATTCTTGATTTCGTCTCAGGTTGTGTTCTCACGGTTCGTGAGTATGAGCCCCGCGTCAGGCTCTGCGCCACCAGCACAGAGCCTGCTTAGGATTCTCTCACTCTTTCTGCCCCTCTGCCACTTGCACTCTCTCACTCTCCCAAAAATAAATAAACGTTAAAAAAAAAAGAGACAGAGAACATTCTGGGCAGGAGGTACCTGGGCTGATGGGCAGAAAGCTTGGGCACACAGGGTGACAAAATGGGACAGGACCTCCTCACACGTGTCTTCTCCCTGCAGCCATGCAGTCTGAAAATCTGATCCCTCAAAACTATTTGCAGAATAGGAGCAAAGAGGGCAGATGACAGAGGTGGGGGCTCCAGGGCAGCCTGATCTCTGTCATCTGCTGAGCCTCAGTTTCCTCATCATACAATGGAGGGACCAGAGGCCCTGTCCACAGGGCCGCCATGAGGATTAAATGAAATATGAAGCTTTTGCCACATTGCCCACATTGCCAGGCTATGTATGTATCCTCTGATTATCTCATCAGGAAAAAGAAATTATTAAGAACCTTCATTTTAACTTTTTCATGGCAATGATAGCTCAGGATCCTTCCAACCCATGCTGGTTTGAGCAGTTAGGGTTTTAAGATGCTGCCACAGGGTCAGCACCCCTAGGAGACCTGCTTTAAGGAGACGAGCACCCTGGGTCTAAGTACCCCACCCCAAGTGCCAGCCTTCATGGTCGCTGAAAGACACCAAGGAAGCTAGTGAAACCTGGCCTATCCTCAAGATGCTCTGACCTCCTGTTCTCTTCTGATAAGTACCAGCCAACATGTCTTAGACCAATCTTTACTTACTTGTTCATCAGAACCTCCAGAAGCAAAATACTCTCCCGTTCTTGAAAAAGCAACAGTGGTGGCTGGACCCTGTCAGAACAAACAAACAAGAAAAAACACCAAAGGTCACCGTAGATGCTAAATGCACAGGAAGAAAACCAGAAGCTCCCGAATGGGAGCAGCAGCAGGACAAAGGGCTAAGGGCCTCATTTAGCCCCTTGTCCTCCCTCACCTTTGGCAGAGACACCTGCAGAGCTCAGCCATGAGTGTCACTGCTGAGGCCTCTGCTCCCCACCACCACTGATGGCACAAAGGCCAAGCCAGGGGGTCATAGGTGGGCAGAAAGCCCTGCTGGGTTGCCATCACGGTGCCCACTTCCCAAGGATAAGATGGAGGTCGGACAGGTACACTGACTTATCCCAGGCCCAGCACTGGCACCAGAACTTGGGTCCCCCTGGCCCAGGTCGTGCTCCTCCCCGACACCACCCTGCAGCTGACCAGAGAAGTGTGCAGCCCTGAGGAGGAGCCAATGAGCAGAAACGGGGTGCAGTCAGGGAGCCCAGGTGACATAAGAGGCCAGAATCAGGGTAGAAAGGAGGCTGGGGAGGGGGTTATGAAAGGTGTCTGAACAGAGGAGCAACGAGATGTCTCCCTCTAATGTGCAAATCACTTTCTTTATGTTAGGACCTTTGGGGAAGAAGTACCAGCTCCGGCTTCCCAGGTGCTGAAGGTCCACATGACCATCGGAAGGGACACGCCAGACCTGTGCCACGCAGTACTTTGAGGGCCCGTGAGTTTATCCGGGCTTGGAGCAGGGGTGCATAATCCTCCAGTAAAGAGGGAGGGCTCTTCCTCACATGCCTGAAATCTGCTGCAGAAAGATGCACGGAGCAAGAATCTGTTCACACACCACCGTGAACCATCTCTTCCTCCTGGCCAAACTTTCAGTGTGGTAGTACTTGGCATTCCCAAAGTAAAACCAGATAAAACAGATTCTCTCCTAACTGATGACAGCATGGCCACTATTACAAAGGCCACCTCAGTTCCTCCAGACCAGAGCAGGGAGCAGCAAGAGCCCCAACTGCCCAAATGAGATGCCTCCGGCCATGGGGCAGACATAAGAGGTGGAGCCATGGACAAGAGGAACACTAGGACACACCTCCACGATGCTGGAAAAGACAGAGAAGTTCTGGGCTAAAAAACGGATCTGAAGTCATGGAACAAGACCAGCTTCTGCCTGCCCAGAAGAGACAGGCAGGTGGAAAGATGCCCCTGGGTACGCTGGGCAGGAAGGAATATGTACCCCCACACTTCCCCATTGTATCCACGGCCCCTCCTCTCCAAGGTGCCCATAATGAAGGTGGTGAAGAAGAAAGTAAGTACAAGGCCAGCTAACACTAACCTGCACTTACCCACTTCACCTTCAGAGGATGGTTTGCACGCTTACCCTTCCTACAGGTGATGCGTCCCAGAGGAGAGACCAAGGCCCAAGAGGTCAGAGACAAAGCCTCCAGCCTGTGCCTCTCTCTACCTCCTCTCACAGATGGGTCTCCGAGGGCCTGGGGTTCAGGGCAGTCGGGAGTCCTATATGGCCATCCAATAGGACAAAGGAGATCCATTCTTATGATGGGGAATGTCAATTACACCAGGGAGTGTGAAATGCCAGGTGCAAGGCATCGTGAGCCCCAAGTGCAGGGCCGAGTGCGGGAGGGAGCAGATCACGCGTCACCCTAATACTCTTCCGGGTGAACAATCCCCAAGGGTTAACACAGTGGGGTGCGGGATGGAAATTTCAGGTGACTTTCACTTGATTCTTGGAAATCTTTGTTAATTCCTCATACTTCGAACTCTTGAACAGTGAGTATATGGTATTGCTATGTTAATATAAAAACAAAACAACAAAGCTATTTTCATTTTGAGGAAAAACAAAAAAGGAAGAGAGAAAAGAGAAGGAAACCAGGACACGCAGTGTCAACAGAGACAGGCTCTTTGCCTGTCCAGAGCTCACTGAGGAATAGCGGGTTTCCAAGAAGTCAGAGCAACTAAGGAACCAAACAAATATTCATCAGCCAGTCTCCTTTCCTGTTGTCACTCAGCCACCAGATGCCAAGTTGCCGACAAGATTCTGGAGGCCAAGGGCGCCTGGGTGGCTCATTCAGTTAAGTGTCTGACTCTTGATTGTGGCTCAGGTCATGATCTCACGGTACGTGGGATCTAGCCCCATGTCAGGTTCTGTGCTGACACAGAGTGGCGCCTGTCTTTCACTTTCTCTCTCCCCTTCTCAAAATAAGTAAACTTAAAAAACTTGCTGGAGGACAAGCAGTGGCAGCACCACTGAAGAAGGCAGCCGGTAGCCTGTGGCATGGTGGGGGACTGGGACCAGAAAGCAGAGGCTAGCACTTTCCCCGGAGTCCAAATGCCAGGAAACTCTCTGGGGATGATGCCAGCAACATACAAGCAGTAAGGGGAATCTTGGGGGTGAGACCCACGGTCTTCCCCAGCAGTGCCCATTTACCCAGAGGATTGCTCAGCTCCCACACCAGGTACCTTGGTGTTCCTGGAAAGAGCAACATTCCACAAACGCTCTTGCCTGTCTGTCTGTGGCCCACAAAAACAACCCCGGGGAGCAGGTGGCCCTAGGCTCTGCTGTGGGACAAAACCAGCAGGGACTAGAACGCAGACCGAGCTACTCCACCACTGACAAACATCATCCCAACCCTTCGGCACCCAGACAACCCCGGCCCCCACCAACCTCGCCAGGGCCCCTCCTCCTGCCCTCACTGGTGCTCCAGCCCCACCGGCCTGCTCAGAGGTCCTCACTTCGAGCTCCAGTCTTCTCTTGCTTCAGGATCTTTCTGTGACCTCTGGCATTGAGCTCTTAATTCAGTTATTTCTAATCTCTCTCCGTTTTAAATAAACTCCTTTAAGGCTACACATTTGCCTCTGATTACCACCCTAGATACATCCTCAAAGTTTCCAATATGCACTATTCTCACTGGTGGCCACCTCCAAACATTTAGTTTCCACAGCGATTTACTCTTTAGCCCAGCAGTTACATTTTGGAGTGCATTGTAGCTTCCAAACCATGGGGACTTGACGGGCGCTTTTGTCACAGACACTGATCCAATGTGATACACGTTGAGAACATTCTGCCTTCAAGGTGGCTTATTCTTTTTGGTTAATCAGTTACTCTCAATGCATTAGTTCACCAGCTCAGGGCAGGAATGTTGCCAAATTGTTTCTTCTCCCAGGCAAGACCCAGGGGCCTCTCCAGAGACTCCTGAGTATGACTCTGAACTCTCTGCTGAGACTTTAGCAGTGTGGTCTGAATGCCAGAGGTGTTTACCTGCCTGAGATCCTGGTCCCCTCTGGCTCTAGGCCATGTCCACAGGTAGGATGCCTCACAGGCTCAACCAGATCCTTCCCTCCCTTTCTGGATCTGGCCAGCTTTGGTGAGACCATTCATTCTGCTTGGTCGTCATGAGCACTGGATGCAGCCTGGCCTCCCACCCCACTCTCCCTCCTGATGCAGCTGCATGTGGCCCTCAAGGTTGGCTAGGCCCACACCCAGTCACTTCACCAAACACCATCTTTGCCTTGACAACCTCCAAACCAAGAGCCCCGCACAGTCTGCTTTCTTCACTCTTGAACAGCAAGGTGTTAATCAAGAAACTTGAAAAAAAAAAAAAAAAAAGGCAAAACAAAGGAGCCCATGGTGTTTAGCTCCCATAGCTTCTGGGTGACTTTCCCTTTAGGGCCCCTATAGCTGGTCCAGACCCCTCTGCTCTCCTCACTCCCTTCCACCGGACTCCCTGAGGCCCCTGTGCACCTGAACTCTGACCACTGTGTCCACAACAGCTATGCTGGCAAAGACCCAGCCAGGTACCCCATCCACCACCACCTCACGAGGCTTTTGTAATGTTTTTCACTGGCTACCAGCCAACAAATAGTAATGTCACAACACATGCCTGGTGTCAGAAGTAACAGAAGAGTGACCATTAAACAAAGACATGGAGACCAAGGAGGCATAAGCGGCCTCTGGTGTGGGAGCCCTGGTCTCTGATTCCCCAGGCTGCTTCTTCCACAAGCCCCACACCAGGGAGGCTCCTGCACTCATTCACCAGCATCTTGCTGTGGGCTGGCTCCTGTGTCTGAGTAGTGGCCCCGTGGACTAGGAGTGGCCTCTGGGAAGAGCTGGTGCCCAGAAATGCTGAGGCTCTCTCCTGACCTTGGCCAAGGACACCTCCTCCCAATCCTCAACCCTGGGCTGCTGGCAGGGGACAGAAGGCCAGGCAGCCCTCTTGGTTTACTCAGGTTGGAGTACATGAGCTGTTCTCCCTCGTGATGTCCCCTCACCTCTCCCAGGAGGTGCCCAACCATCCAAACCAGGTCTGAGCTTCCCAAGCATAAACCTAATTTTCCAAAATGAAATGACTACACAAGGGGCCACAGAGTGCCGGAAGAAACAAGGTGGCAGGGCGGGTGGGGGGGGGAGCACGTTCAGAGAGCCTCCTTCCACCTGGAGCCACCTAGGGGCAGCCCATGCATCCCAGGCCACTCTGTCACACTGCCGCCTCTCCTCCTTGACCATGTGTACCCCTTTACTGCCACTTGCCCAGCCCCAGCCTAGGCTCTGGCATGACACAAGCTCCCAGGGACGTGGGTGGATCCCGTGCCCTGAGCCTGTGATTTCACAGTAAACAAGCCTAGGAGCACAGCCCTAGGTGCAGACAGCAGCGCCAGTTCTGGGTTCTAGGCCCTTAGTTGGATGGCTGCTCACCTGCACCATGAGCCAGCTGGGGTGCGTGGAACCACATGCCCAGTGATTCCCGTGCAGCTCAGTCACTCCACAGCAACATGAACGCCAACTGCATAGCCATAAACACCAGATTTAACTCCCACCCACGTCCCGCCCACCATCCTCTCCCAAATAGCTCTGGGGAGTTAAACCAAATGAGCATGGCTCAAGATTATGTTTCAGAAAATACAGAAAAATAAATCTGTATTTCTAGCACACTGCCCCCACACTTGCCACCCAGAGCTATGGGGGCCTCGCTCAGGGCACAAGGTTTCAAACAATAGCTGTACTTGCTGGGGAAGTCCTTCCTTCTTCTGCTCTTCCCTGCTGCAAGGTGAGGGGTGGGACAGGATGAAGAGGCCCCTGTGTGCCCTGACACCCCTAAGTCTATACTGGATTCAGCAAGCAGCAGGGGCTCCTTAAAGTATAAGAGACTCTTAAAAAATGAGAACAAACTGAGGGCTGATGGGGGGTGGGAGGGAGGAGGAGGGTGGGTGGTGGGTATTGAAGAGGGCATCTTTTGGGATGAGCACTGGGAGTTGTATAGAAACCAATTTGACAATACATTTCATACATTTAAAAAATAAAAAAAAGAAGCAGGGGCTCCTTTTCCTCTTGCTTAAGTGTCAAAGCTGTGGCAGATTCCCAGGGCAAGACCTTCCAGAGCCCCAGAGAGGGCACTGGCACGTCTGCCAGGCCACTGCCAACAGATACCTGGCCTGTCCTCCAGGAATTGGGCCGTAGAATGTGGCCTGACAGGCGGGACTAATAATGGGCACTGCAAACAGACCTGTGGACCAAGGCACCAGCAGGCCACACCTACTCAGAGCAACTGGTGGGGACAAGTACATTCAGAGGAGTCACCACAGGGACAGATTTCAGGAGCTGTGTGACAAAAGAGAAACCAAAGCAAGAGGATGTTCTGGGGGAGATGAGGACAAGACTAAACAAAAAGCCAGATAAACCCTTGAAACACTCTGTGGGAGAGTGGGTGGAAGGAAAACAGGCACTCCCATCCCAGCGGGGGAGGGGCTGACGGCTATGGCCCTGTGCCCATAGAAAGGGATAAAGCCATCAGAGTCCCCTACCATGGATTCACTTTCCTACTGAAGACTGACTGCCCACCCAGGGTGCCAGAACCAGGCCCATAACAGAAACGTTCAATGGCCTTTTATTTATTTTTAAATGTTTATTACTCATTTTGAAAGAAAGAGAAAGTGTGTGTGAACAGGGGAGGGATAGAGACAGAGAATCCCAAGCAGGCTCCATGAAGTCACGGCAGAGCCTGACGCAGGGCTCGATCCCACGGACCATGAGATCATGACCTGAGCCAAATCGAGTTGGACACTTAACCGACTGAGCCACCCAAGCTTCCCATTCAACAGCCTTTTAAAGAGCTCTCACCTAGAGCAACAAAAGATCTTTTCCAAGAGCTGAAGTGGAAAGGGACCAACATCTGTGAGGATCTACTATGTCTGGTGCTGGGGAATGTAGACACACCCTCTCCTGTTATGAGGCAGATACAGGAGTTCTTACAAATGAGCAAAGTCTTAGCAAAGTCAAGGTCTTGCCCAATGTCCCAGGGTAAGAGGCAACGCTGGAATGGCCTGACCTTGATGCCCAAGGCCTTTCCTCTCATCTGCAGCCTCCTGAAACCCAGACTTAACTGAACAAGATGTGACAGTACTCATGGCTTTTCCAAACCAGAAACAGGTGGGTACAAGCTATTTGTTCCTGGAAATACTGGGGTGTTTCCTTAAAAAGCTGGGCACCATCACTGACCAGATAAGGCTGTATGAACCCTCCTCAACCGAATGCATCCTAGCACTTGGCCTCAAAAAAAGAAGCTGGTAAAGGTGACTGGTGCAGGCTCTTTACCAGCTCAAGCCACAGAGAGAGAAATTGCTCCTGCGTTCCCAGGGACAAAGGCAGAAGAGAGGGCAATGTACCACATTCAGGCTGGCAGCGCCCTCCCTGCTCTGTCCACTCTCCACTTGGGCAGATTAGGCTGGAGGTAGACGGCTACCCAACTGCTCAGCCCCAACCCCTGCCTTGGCAAAGGGGTCAGTGTCTGCTCAGGTTGCATTTGGTAACTTGCCACCCGCTGCCTCCTCATCACTGAGGCCCATCACAGCTGAAGCAGCAGAGCTATTGAGGGGCCGGGGCCCAAGGACTTGAGCTAGCAAAGGGCTTGCTCAGCTCTTAGGCCTGCCACCCAGCAGCCAAGCACTTGAAGAGACTCACACGTGGAAGCCTCTGTAGAGCCACAAGGGCCACAGCTGCAGCCAAGGAACTATTCCCAGGGTACAGTCTGTGTGGCATCAAATACCCATGGGACAGGAGTCTCTCTGTCCCCAGCTACATCCCCTGAATGGCCCTTTGTAGCTCAGAGTCCCAAAGCCAGGACTTCAGAAGAAAAGCACCAGAATCCTCGAGGCCCACAATAAGCTTATAATTGACATCCACCTCTAACCTCACAAAGTGAGCCAGCCTCACATGGGCCAATGGGAGGTGTGACCAAGTGCATGCTAGAGAACCACCAAACTGCTGCTATGGTCAGACTCCCAGGTTGACAAGCTGCCCTCAAAGCAGTACAGAAGACCCAGGCTGCATTGGGTGATCCTGATCTTAGCTCTGGCACTTGGCAAGTGGCTCCGTCCTGGTGCCCCCATGCCTTTAAAAGACAACTAAATAGATGGGGCACCTGGGTGGCTCAGTCAGTTAAGCAGCCAACTTTGGCTCAGGTCGTGATCTCACAGTTCGTGGGTTCAAGCCCTGTCGGGCTCTGTGCTGACAGCTCAGAGCCTGGAGCCTGCTTTGGATTCTGTGTATGCCTCCCGTCTCTGCCACTCCCCTGCTCTCACTCTCTCTCTCTCTCTCTCTCAAAAATAAACCTTAAAACACAACTAAATGGCATATCAGACTTCCAGCCTCAACCCAGATAAGAAAGCGTCAGCCCAACAGCACTGCTTCCCCTGACCCTTCTTCTCCACGCTGTTGCTCCCTCAGTGCCCCGCCACAGGAGCTGGCTCAGGCCCTGCCCTCACGCGGGACACAGGCACTTCCCTGGCACATACCCAGAGCCCCCTCCCAGCTGAGGGCTGTCTCACCCCCAGCATTGGCTTCCTGTGGCTGGCTTCTCTCAGCTGGTGTGCCACCCCCTGCCCAGCTGGCCCTGCCTTTCTCACAGGTGTGGAACTGAAAGCAGGAGGGGGGTGTGCTCCAGTTGGCCGAAAAAACTCAATAGCCTTCCCTCCCACAGCTCTCTCCGGGCCACGCCCAGGGATGGTCACAAGGAGGTCCTCCAAGTCCAAACCAAAGTTTCACTTGGTTCCCTCCTGCTGAATCAGAATGAGGTCATGTAGCAGCAAGGCTGGGACACAGCCGCCACAAGGCCTGCTGGCCTCCTCCACAGATCAGTGATCTAAAGACAAGAGTGAAATCACAACTTGACATCTAAAAGCTGTGTGTGGGGGGTGCCTGGGTAGCTCAGTGGGTTAACTGTCCAACTTTGGCTCAGGTCATGAGCTCATGGTTTGTGAGTTTGAGCCCCATGTCAGGCTCTGTGCTGACTGCTCGGAGCCTAGAGCCTGCTTCGGATTCTGTGTCTCCCTGTCTCTCTCTCTGCCTCTCCTTCACTTGTGCTCTCTCTTTCTCTCTCTCAAAAATAAATAAACTTTAAATAGATAAGTAAAATAAAAGTGGGTGTGTGAGGCAAGTGAGTACTCAGGGTCGAACCGTAGAGACATGGATACTTATCCCAGCTCTGCCACCCTAAGCTGCATGGGACCCCGACAATTCAAACCACTCTCTGGGCCTCAGTTGCCCCATCTGGATCAAAAGTACTTTCAAATCGGCCATCCTCATCTGTGGGATGGAATCCCTGGGCACTGAGGACCCAGTGGGGACCCCTGGGGCCACTCAGTCACACACTTCAAGAAGTGGCTTGTGGCAGCTGGGCCTTATGGGGGCACTTAGCCACCTCCTGGAACAGAATGTGAATGCTCAAGTCACCACACAGCCCAGGTGCAAATCTTTCTGGAAAGGTAGACCAGGGAATGGACTTCATGATCAGGGAGCCCAAGAGGACTATACATCTGCATGGGGCTATGTGAACCCAGATGTCCCTTGGCCTAGTTCCCACATTTCCAGGTTCAACGGCAGACAGGCAACTGCGCCGTCTCACTTGGTCCCTGTTTCACTTCTCCAGAAGAAGGTCAATGGGTTTCCGTTATGTGCTTGATGCTGTGCCCAAACACAGGACAGGCACTTAGACACCACATTTCTAGGGTTATCAGGCTAAGAGGTGAGTCAGCTGTTTAAAGAACCTTTACACACACACACACACACACACACACACACACACTGAAAGCCCTGGATGATCACTTGGCACACATCTGTTTGCATGTTTCTGGATATTGCTTTCTTTCTGTGGGGAGCAGGAGAGACAGCACCATTCAGGTGGTTTTCAAATACCCTCTTTGGTTATAAGATCTCAAACTGGTTACACATGAATCTGAATAACTGACTTGCCAAAGAAATAACAAAAGTGGCTCTGTAACAAGAGCAGAGGTCACCCAGCCCCGGGGCCACATATTACACCTAGATGTGCCAGTTGCTGGGAGAATGAGACATGTCCTGCACTGCAGACATGTGACATGGAGGACAAGGGGTCACCATGGGCTGAGGGCAGCAAGGAGCCTTCCAGGTCCCAAGGAAGCAGAAGACAAGGCCCATGCTCCCATGCCAAGCCACAGCCAATGGCCAATGGCCCCCGTGTGCCTGACTCCGATGGCGGTGAATCCAGAGCCCTAGCTAGACACCACACCTTGCTCCCTGCCCAAGATACACGGGCACCCCAGGGCCTCCCTCAGCCCTCAAGAGCCTGCCCCCCTGCTCACAGGTGGAGAAGGTGACAAACTGACAGCTCTGGTCTCTGCACCCCATGTCCAACTTGGGTGTGGCAACTATGTCCCAACAGGAGACATTCTGTTCTGCCCAGCAGGAGACAGCTCAGCCATAACTGGGGGCTGGTGTGGGGGTGAAGGTGAGAGAGTGACTCCCAGACCGGCTTCTAGGAGAGCGGCAGGCAGCCCACCTCACCATGGCCCCGCGCCTGGCCACTGCCCACTGAGAGAGTCCAGGGCACCAGCTGCATTGGCGAAGGTTGCTCAGAGAGGTCCCTTGATTCAATTCCAGGAATTCCCAAACAAACACACAGGAAGATGTCCATCCTAAGCACTCGTCTCTGAGAGATACCTGTTAGTTTCTATCTCCAAAGGCATCAACATCTGCAGAACCCTCAAGAGACCCCAATGGCAATTCAGGGCATGGGGTCCAGGGCTCTACTCAACCAAGGGATGCCTGAGGTCACTCAGGGGGCAGATTCCATGTAGCTCCCTGGGATAAATGTGCCAACCATGTCTGAATGGCTCCGTCCCACTCCCAAGTTAGCTCCTGCACCCCCTTCTCAGCTGCGGTACCAGGCCCAGCACTTCTGCCGGAGCTCATGGGCCCCATGAGGGGCAAACCTGTTTCCGCCCTTCGCTCCACTGCCCAGACTGTGAGGGGACCACAGAAGCCATCCCCAATGGGCTCCAAGGGAAGGCCCACCTCAGATGAACCACAGCCCTGCATGTGCCTCAAGGCGGCACCTTCGCCTCCCTCTACACCACTCAGTGCCAGGCCGATGGCCTCACCTGATGCCCGTGGAGAGTATAGAGCAGCCGGCCCTCCATGAGGTCCAGGATCTTCAGGGTCGAGTCGCTGGAGGCCGTGAGCAGGTAGTTTCCGGATGGGTGGAAGGAGAGTGCATTCACCGCTGCGCTGTGCACTAGGGAAGGGACATCTGTCAGGCACTGGCTGGGAGGCCAGGGGATACAGCTGAAGCCCAGAGATGGGCAATCGGGACCAACCGAGGCTCGGCTCCAAGGAGCTATGGGGAGCCCCACAAGGCTTTCCCAGAAGTGCAGCACAGCACAGGAACAAGAGCAGACTCATCCAGAGCTGAGAACCAACAGCGGGAGATGCAGGGCAAGCGGGCGCACAAGCGACAAGGCCGGTGGGATCAGGTGATTCCCCCACCTCTCACAGCACACAGAGTGTCGAGCTGGGGCAGAATGGAGTGCTCAAACGTAATGCTCCGTCTGTCTTTCATACTGCTACTCAGGGGGAATGAGGTGGAAAAGAAATCCCCTGAAGTCCCAATACCATGCCCCTGCCCTACAAGAGTGTGGGGCAGGCAGACAGACGGTAAGACACGCTCAGGAACTAGTCAGGCCTGGGTTCCAATCCTGGCCTCCCTGCTGGCCCACTTTATGACCTTGAGCAAGCACCCTGACACATCTAAGCCAGTTTGTTTCTCCTGCTGGATCATGGCACTCACATGTCAGGGGTGCCGTGGGGATAAGCCTGCCTATGGGGCCTCTGTACAGAGTGAGCCCTCAGATGTGCCTCTCGGCTGCCCCTGGTGTCACATGCAGTTTCTAGGTCCTGCCACTTTACCCAACACTCAAAAGCTCAATCCCATCCATGACTTTCTTTTCCCCATTGGCCTGACCCAAACCCCACTATCCGTCCCGGTGTCCCTCACTCTGCAGGATCCAGCCAGCCCAGCCCTTGACAGCTCTCCAGCCTGACAGCTCTCCAAGTATTCCCCATGGGCCCAGGAGACCCTTGCCCACCTCTTCCCCTGACCTTGAAGCTCATTACTCAGTTACCTCCTCCGAGAAGCCTCCTGGCCTCCTGGGGGCCACCCCCTTGAACTGTCCTCCTGAAGCACCACGAGTCTCCAGTGGGTGTACTCCTCACAACAGTGTTTTACATTTATGTGTAACTATTTCATTCCGGGCTGGGTCCCCCATTAGACTGTGTGCTCTGTCAGGTAGGGGCTTGACTCAGTGTCAGGCACTGAGCAGGACTCAGAAAGCAGTGGGTGAGTGGGTGAGTTGGACCCAGGCAGGCCACATGGGGACAACAATGTGAGCATCAGCTACATTGCAGCTTCTAAAGCAGCTGCTGAAGACGACCCCGGTGCCTTCATACCCACTATTCAGGCCTGGGAGGGGACATCAGTGGGGATAAGATAACCGTGGCCTGCCAAATCAGAACAGCCACAAACAGGCAAATTCTAAAACCAACCCCTCATCCTGGCACTGTGAGGCTGCAAGAGCAATAAACACATCCACCGCAAAATGGCCTTCAGCAGAACCCACAGAGGAACATGGAGCCCCTCAGACACCAGCCCAGCTGATAAGCTCATATGCCTGGGGAATGTGGGTACATGTTCCCGAGCACACTTGGGGGAGACAGCCAGGGCTTTACATAACATGGCAATTTATGTCTGAATACTCTTTAAGCACCAGAACTCCAGGAGCCAGCCTGCAGAGGGGCTGATGATGTCTGGGGACGGGGAGGTCAGTGTCCTCAGTGCTTACTTAGATTTGGGGCATGGAGAACAAAAGAATACAGCCATAGATGACCCCAGCAGGAACTGAACAGGTGCAGAGTATGCCTTTCACCACCCACATGTAGAGGGGCACACACATGTGCAGAGGGATGTGGACAGAAGTTCCTGGTAGGGCCCTCCTATACAGTCTTATGGGTAGGACAGAAATAAGGGAATTTTTACTCTGCATACTTCCAGAATAATTTTTTAACCATCAGTATATAGTCACTGTAATTACACAACTGAGTGAATGATAAAAAGCAAATCCTTCCCGAGGTAACTGGGTGACTCAGTCATTAAGCATCCGACTCTTGATTTCAGCTCAGGTTGTGATCTCACGGTTCATGGGTTCGAGTCCCACGTCAGGTCCCTCGCTGACAGTGCAGAGCCTGCTTGGGATTCTCTCCCTCTCTCTCTGCCCCTCCCCACTCACATGTGCTGTCTCTCTCAAATTAAATAAACTTAAAAAAACAAACAAACACCTGTGTGTAGTGGGGGCACCTGAGTGGCTCAGTCAGTTAAGCATCTGACTTCAGCCCAGGTCATGATCTCACGGTTCGTGGTTTTGACCCCCACATCAGGCTCTGGGCTGACAGCTCAGAGCCTGGAACCTGCTTCAGATTCTGTGTCTCCCTCTCCCTCTCCCTCTCCCTCACTCTCACCCTCTCCCTATCCCTCCCCCACATGTGTTCTCCCTCTCTGTCTCAAAAATAGATAAACATCAAAAAACAAAACAAATCCTTCTCTCCCCTCAATAGAGAGTCCTGTCCAGGGAGGCAGAGCCCAGGCCTAGCCTGGCATCACCCTGGCAGCACTTCAGGCTGTAAGTGTACAGGCTAAGAGCTAGTGCCCTGCGCTCCTGAGGGGCCAGCTATGCTCACCAGACTGCTGGCTCACATTGGCGGAGAAGTGAGGGACGAGGAGGGCCAAAACACTGGGAGATGCTCCCAGGGGAGCCCCGCCACCCTAAGCCCTCAGTCCCACAGCAGAACAGCTACCTATGCCCCATCTTCCCTCGGGCTTCAAATGCTACTCCTGGCATGTCTGCCTCCCTGAGCCTGGAGAAGGGCACTCTATTCTCGTTTCTGCAGCCCTTGGCAGCCTGTACTGGAAAGAACGCCACGCCACCCCACCCCACCCCACCTGAGACAAAGCTGGCAGAGGAACAGCCAGGGTCAGGAGGGTGGATCGGGGGAGGGTGAGCTCAGGGAGCCCAGGGCTTCCCAGCACCACCAGGCTGGCGGGGTCAGGATGTGGATGCCATGCCAGGGCCTCCCACCTGGGCAAGTCCACCCCAGGGAAGGGAATCTCCTCCAGAGAAAGGACACTAAAAGCTCTGCTCCAGTATAAATGGCAGGAATATCAAAGACCTCCTAGCTGGGGTGGAAACATCTGGAACCATTTACTCCAGAAAAGGGCTCAGACTGGGGGTGAGGATGTACCAGACGCCAGGACCTACTGCCTTTCCCTCCTTGTTCTCCTGCCTTGCCCACCAGCCCCACCAGCCTGGGGCAGCCTCTCTGGCTCTACAGAGGTGGGACAGCCATTCTAGGGAGGGCCTGTCCTAAGAATCATCCCTGCGTGACAGTCCCCCAGGTAGGCTCCCACCATAAAGTCCTGAGCAGTGACTGTGCAGGAATAATCCACTTTTCATCAAGCCCAAAACTTACAGGCCCTCTTCTTGCTTCCATGGCAGTTATCAGTGTTAACTGATGGCGGATTGCCATTTGGGCACAGCTGTGGGCTCCTGGCAAAAGAGAGACTCCAACTCAAGGTCAGAGGTACACCAACATCAAGGTTCTACAGGCCACCAGGAACCCAGAAAGGGTGGGATCGAGGCCACTGCAGACCCTGCCCTGGGAACTGGCCACAGCTTGCGGGCAGCACATGGCCTGAGGAGAGTCCCAGGTACCCACAAGCCACTCTGCCCACACAGCTCTGTTGTACAAGCCTTCGGCAAATCTGGCCTACTGCCCAGTGGGCTTCAAACTGACCGAGGAGCCCAGAGTAACCCCCAGGTACCCAAGTAGGAGGTACCTTCCTAAAGCAGGCCCACCCCACTCTCATCACAAAGGGCTCAGCTTAACTTCACCTGGGGTGACTTCTCATAATATGCAACTGGAACTACCCGTGACTTTGGGTTTATGAGGGGCTATGGATTCATACAATGAAGTTGCTCTGATACTAGCAGGGAAGGATGTTCAAAACCCTCCTCTTTGTGACTGTCACATAAATGCTTACTTAGGGATGGTGGGAAAGAGCCAATGAGTTGGCCAGATCAGGTGGGACAGTGCACTGCCTCCTGACCAACTGTTTCAGTCTCAAAAACCAAGCAAAGGGTACAGGCCTACCCCACCAGCTGCACAGCTGCCTTAAAATCCTCCGTGACTGTAGCTGGGGTGGGACAGAGGGGTGTGTTAAGAACCAATGGAGGGGCTGCCTGGGTGGCTCAGTCGGTTAAGCAACTGACTTCGGCTCAGGTCATGATCTCACTGTTCGTGAGTTCAAGCCCTGCGTCGGGCTCTGTGCTGACAGCTCAGAGCCTGGAGCCTGCTTCAGATTCTGTGTCTCCCTCTCTCTCTGCCCTCTCCCACTCCTGCTCTCCTCCTCTCAAAAAAAATTAATTAATTAAAAAAAAAAAAAAGAACTGATGGACAGAGAACCTGGGACTCTGAGCTCTAATTGGAATTTCTGGAGAGGGCCAAGCCAAGGCTTCCCAGAGGCCTCAGGAAGTAAATGACTAGAATCAACACAGTGTAAGAATCCAGCAAGGAGTGATGGACAGAACGTCAGACTCGGAGGCCTTGAACTGGGAGGCTCAGATTCCCAGCTTCCCAGCTGTGTGACCGTGGGCAAGCCTCAAACTCCCCATCTGTGAAATGGGGAGCAGTCCCTGACATCCACCCAGGACCTGCACGTGCCTGTAAACCGCAAACCACATTACGGGTTCCAGATGGGGGCTGCTGCTCAGATGTTTAAACAGCCTTGATGTGGGCTCAGAGCATATGGAGCCTAACCCACCTCCGTGGGGACTGGTGCTCCCAGGGCTCTAACAGCCCCACTGTCTCCTTGCTGAATTGGGAAACCAGAACTGCTCCCCACAGTGACAGGCCAGAGCCAAGAAATTCCTTGCCTGAGAAAAATGGTGCCAGCTACCTGCTGTTGCCTAAAGCGACTCCCAACAACCTAACATGGGACAGGAAGTGTCCTCCATAAAGCACAACCATGCGGCAGCTGGACACGGGCAGGCTAGGATTGCTGACCACACACTGCAGTAGCATGAATCGAAGTGTCTCAGAAAAGCCCGACAGCCTCATGTGCCCAAAGCCCACTCAGGAGTGCCTGGTTCTCACCCAGAGTCCCCAAGTGTCACAGTGTCCCTAAGAACTCTCCTCTGGGTTTCCCAGGGATTGGAGACAGAAAGTAGCTCAGGTGTCTGCTGTCAAAGGGTCAGAAGTCCTTCTTGGGCAATCAGCCTCCAAACAGATGCCCCTGCACCTCCAAGGGTGGGGGAGCAGCTGCTACTAAGGGGCTAGGGAGAGTCTCTCAGGTAGAGGTTCAGCCATGGAACTCTTAAGGGGAGCCACCAGCCAGGAGCAGACCTAGCCGAGTCACTCTGGCAGCACAGAGGGTGAGGGGCATGTCCCCCAAGCAATGTGCTCGGATCCACCCGGCTCTTCTTGAGCCCCAGAGGGTGAGTCTAGAGGTAGTGGGAAGAGTTTGCGGCACCGTGAATACCCACCATGTACCATGCACCATGCACTGGGCAGGAAGCTGAGGAAACCCAGTTGTTGATGGGGTACTCCAAGACACCCGAGGTCTCTGATCTATATCGGGGTGGCTTAGGAATGAGACACTGAGTAGCTCTGTCACAGAGGAAAGAATAAGAACAAAAACTCACTGAAATCTCTCTGCAGAGCCTGTCAACCTCATGTGTCCCAGGTCCCCTCAGGACTTGGCTCCTGATGCTACCTGAGCCCTCCCACTACCTCCTCAGCCCTGCCAGTCACGGACTCCCACCCCCACCCACTGCCAAGCCTGCTCCCTCAAAAACCCCAGGGACCTCTCTTCAGCACCTGCCACCCCCCTCAACTGCTCTGCATCACTCCACCTCCTGACCACCCTCTTTGGGAGACTCTGCCCTCCTCCGTAACCCTGGTTCTGCCCCCCTCAGCCCTCCCATGATGGGAGAGGGGGCTCCCACCCCTCACACTGACTGCTTTGTGGACCTTTCCTTTCATGGCTCCTCAATCGCAGGGACCCAGGATATGGCCTGAGCCCTTCACAAGCCGCAGGAATGGCCCCTTGCCCACAGCATCAACTTCTGACTCTACTCAATCTCCAAAACCCATCCCCTGGGCCTGACTCCTGCCCTACTTGAATGCCCAGCCCTCGCCCAGACACACCAGCTTCCCACTCCCATAGGCTCTCAGCACTGCTGTCCTCTCAGACATACCTTCACTCTGTAAACCATGGGACAGTCCCACCACTGCCACTGCATCTTTGGGACCATGATCCAGAGTACGGCATTCAAGGTCCTCCCCAATGGGTACTTGCTGGTGCATGCCACAAACACCAACCAGGCCCAGGCTCCTGATCCATCAGAGGTGAGGCTGGACCCTCCCAGGGTCACCTAGAGATCCTCTCCCTGCAGTGTCAAGACTTATGTAGTACAAAATAATAAGTAATAATAAAAGTCTTATGTGGTACAAACCATATTTCCAGCACTCTATTATAATTCTCATGTGGACTCCCCCAACAGATCTTCACAAACCCCATAAGGTACTATCACTACCCCCTTTACAGATCGGAAACAGCCTATGCTCCTAACCTTCCCATCTCTCCTGACCCCACACTCAGAGGCGCCTTTCTGCCCAGCACTCCTTTGCACCTGCCAAACTTCACCTAGTCAACTTTGCACATGTGCCCAATCTCCAATCTAGGCCTGGCCGAGAAAAGAGAGAGGCCTCTAAATCTGAAGGAGGGGAAGGAGAGGTGTGGTCTCCAAGGACGGGGTAGACCCCATATCTGCTCTGTTCTAGAAGCTCTGTCTGAAATGGCATCTGTAACAAACCCCAGGGCTCACTGTAGAGAAAGGAACCAGTTATGCAGCTGGCCCCTGCCACCTGGTGGTGGTGTAGGGTAGCGCAAGCCGTGACCGACGGCTCACCTTGCCCAGAGACCAGACCCCAGGACCAAGACTTGGCAACAACAGCATCATCATCAACATAGTGCTTGTTTTCTGTTTTGTGCCAGGCACTCTCTGAGTTCTTCATGTGGACCAACTCATTACCCTCCCAACGCCACCTGTGAGAGAAGCCCTATCACTGTCCCAGGGTGATCAGAGGAGTCAAGTGACCTGTCCAACGTCACACAACTAGGAATGCTGAGGCTGGCTGCAGAGCCCACCCTCCACCATGTGCTTCTTAAGACCAGGAGCCTCTCTTCCTTCTTAGGAGGTCTGTTTCCCTTGGTTACCTCAAGAAAGTGCTGTCCTCACAGTCTGAGAATCAGCTAGAAAGGGCTTAAAGCAGAGCTCTGAACCCCAAGCCCGACACCTTTGTCCAGATGCGTCCTTCCCGTCTTCAGGTGTGAATTCTCGAAGTGGCCCATGGACTTTAAACTCAGTCCCAAGTCAACAACCACAGTTTTTCAAACAACTCCAGCTCTGCCCCTCCCTGGTCTGGGCCCCAGGCCCCCAAGGTCCCCTCCATCTGCTCCTTGCACAGCCTCCAGTTCCTCCCGTGGCCCCTCACCAGCTTCCTTCCCTGGCTCCATCCCCACCACTGAGGTGACGCATGGCCATGCCCAGTCACACCTGCTCTCAAGACAGCTCCATACTCCAGTACCCTCAGGTCGCGCCTCCTAATCACACCCAAGTCTGCTCCTGCCCCGCCCCCCAGCTAGAGCCTGACGCCGGCCCACGTGGAATGCCTGCGGCTCTGCCTCCCAAGGGCTACAATTAGATCAGCGGACACAACTCCAGGGCTTGCATCCTGGCCTCTAGCCTAAGTTGACCCTCCATATGGCTCATGGCTCCGTATCAGTGGAGGACATCATGAGGCCCAAAGTGGCCAAGGTCTCACACACACTGACCTCTTTTGACAGACCTGGCCCCCTCACCTGAGTTAGCCCTGGAGGCCAGTAGCACGAGCAGCCCCTGAGAAGTGGCGCTTGAGCAGAGCCCTGGCCAGAGACCCACTGAGAGCTCCTCATCCGGCCCTGCAGTACATATGAGACCCTGGCAGCTCGTGAGCAGGCACCAAAGGGCTTGGTGGATGCCAGGCAGTGCCATGATTCACCTCCTGGCCAACGTTAAAAAAACCGGCATAGGGGCGCCTGGGTGGCGCAGTCGGTTAAGCGTCCGACTTCAGCCAGGTCACGATCTCGCGGTCCGTGAGTTCGAGCCCCGCGTCGGGCTCTGGGCTGATGGCTCAGAGCCTGGAGCCTGTTTCCGATTCTGTGTCTCCCTCTCTCTCTGCCCCTCCCCCGTTCATGCTCTGTCTCTCTCTGTCCCAAAAATAAATAAACATTGAAAAAAAAAATTAAAAAAAAAAAAAAAAAAAACCGGCATAGCCACAACACGGACTACTCGCCCCTGGAGATCCCAGCAGGCCTGGGACTTCTCCCCACTGACCGGGGCCATCCTCAGGCCCATTTAAGCACCACGGCAATGAGCCCGACACCTGGCCCCACACAGTCCCGCTCGTGGACACTCACGCTGATAGTGCTGCAAGAGCCGGTGCGTCCGCACGTCCCACACCTTCACTGTGTTGTCCATGCCGGCAGCAGCAATGCATGTGCCGCTGGGGTGGAAGTCCACGTAGGTGACAAAGCTGGAAAGACAGGGGCCACCGCAGGCTATAGGAGGGCTGTCCTGGCTCAGAACAGACCTGAAAACGTCCAGCACTTTCCCTCCCGTGCATACCTGCTCAGGCTGTCCCCTCAACCCTGAACACCTCCCTTCTGCCCTGTGTCTTTACCAGGTGGCCAAGGAATAGCAAGGAGAGGGTAAGAACAGTGGCTAGCAATAACCAGAAGTAGCCTCACCAGGGAGCAAATCCCAGCATCCACTTCTAAATACAAGTAGAGAAAGTGTCTTCAGCCCAAAGGTCAGCTGATGGCTCAGGGGTTTTCAGAGTTAGAGCTGGTGCCCTCATCAAAGCAGGAGGCAGGGCAGGCCCTGCCAGCTGAGGCCCAGTCCCAAAGGGCCAACAGGGCCCCAGGGCCGCTGGTTCACCTATCTCCAAGAGACAGGCCAAGGGCCCTCAATATACCGACACGTAACACCCAGAGTGGTATCGTGGCCAGCTCTCAGGAGGAGCCTGTCCTTGGGGCTCCCAGCCTAACTGAGGAGGCAGAAGCTGGGGTTCACTGAGGAGCCCAGAGCAGGTGAGTCCCTCTCCTGGTGATGTGGCACAAAACGAATAGCCTCCAAGAACTTACAAGAACCTGACAAGCTTTTTCCTTTATAAAACCATCACCATAGGTGACATACTAACATGATTTAGGAGGGTCCAGGCTCACCTGCTTTCAGACAGACGGGGCACAATTGGAGAACTGGAGAATGAAGGGAAAAAAGAGGCCCCAAGAATTATAGGCCTTGAAGTTAAACACTCCTGTTATCTGTGGGGATGGGAGTGAGGCTGAACCTCCCATTCACATAGGAAAAACTTCAGAGACAGAGAGCAGCAGAGACGTGGTTCCACATGAGGCCACTGGGGCCCCTCACGACTAGGTCCTGCAGGTGGTGGACAGGGTCTGGTGACTTACCCGCCATGCTCACAGTAAGAGTGGACACACTCCCGGCTGGTCTTGTCCCACAGCTTGACAGTCTTGTCATCACTGGCAGACACAATGAGCCGCCCGTCGGGAGAGAACCTGAACCAGGCAGGGCACAAGTCACACCACTGTCATGGGTGCTGCACAACTATCCTCCACAGCCACCTCTCTGCACTGCCCACCCCCCGATCCCAGAACCAGCCAAAGCCACACACCCTGCTCTGACCCTGAGTGATCCCAGCCAAGTGGCTTTCCTTCTGTGAGATGGGTAAGAATGGCGCCCACCTCACGGGAAGCAGGGAGCAGCGTTGTGCGCGCAAACCCCCAGCACTGCACGTGGCATACGACACCGCGTGGGGTGACCCCTGATGCTAGCAGCATGAAGGTGGTCCAAAGCCCACCATCAGCCCCGTTATCCTGTTCCCAGGCCCCCCGAATCTACATACTGCCCCCCGCCACACAAAAGGGAGAGCCGGCCTCCAGACCAGCCCCCTCAGAAGCCTGGATCCCCAACTGGCAGCTCAAGCAAAATGAACTTCTGAGAAGCAGACTCAGGTTCAAACCCTAGCTCTGCCATTAACCCCACCAGAAACCGCACTCTTCCAGGCCTCAGCATCCTCATCGGCATAATGGGAACGACACCATTTAGCCTGCAGGGCTGCCATGAAGAGTGAAGAGAAAACGTATAGAGGCAGCAGTGACATCATCCTGTTGTTGCTAGTGCTCATAAACAGCCCCGTCTGACTTGCTTTGGGCCTCATCAGCACAGTTGTCAGGGCGGCCAATCACGGCTGGCAAAGGACCAATGCACTTGTCACCTCTGAGCTTAAAGCTTCTCAATAATTTACAATGTAACAACGTCTTTGTTCCCACTTCACAAATGAGGAAGCGGAGACGCAGGAATAGAAAAGAGTAGTGAAAGTGTTTGCCCAAGGTCATGATACTGGCACCTGGCAGCGTCTCTGTACCTCTCAAGCTCCAGGTCTCAACAGGACAATGCTCACCTGGCACAGCGGACCCAGTTGATGTGCTGGCTTAGGGAGAACAGGAATTTCTGGCGATGAGTCGACCACACCTTAACTGTCTTGTCATCGGAGGCTGTCACGAAAGACTGGCCATCACTGCAGAAGTGGACACTCCTCACTGTGGCCGTGTGTGCCCGGAACACAGTGGACTCGCCTTTGCTGCAGGAGTGGATACTCCAACTCAGGAAACCCGTAACAGTGACACAAGGGCCCATGAGCACATCAAAGCTCTCCCCACTCCTCGGGAGCCCCTCCAAGTTGACACAGGCCTGTGCACCCGTGCCCCACATGTTGCCCATGTGTGAACAGCACCAAGATGGGACCCCTTCCAGAATGGCTGGAGTAAGCCCAGAATCCCTCTCCCAACACCAAGGGGAGGGGCCCAGCTGGAGCTCCAGCTTCTGATGGCACCTCTTCAGAAGCAGAGCAGATGTCCCACTACAATAAGTCCAGAGCCAGGATGGGGACCTGAGTGTGGATAGCTCTGGCACCAGGGCCCCAAGCTCAGATGAGCCCTTCAACGTCTATAACTCACACATTGGGTATCCAGATCCGGACAGTTTTGTCTCGGGAGCCTGAGGCAAGAAGGTGTCCCGAAGGGGAGAAGTTCACACAGGTGACAGCATCCTTGTGGCCCGCAAAGCGGTAGGCGCGTGACTGGGGCTTCATGTGCCAGATCATGAGGCATGAGTCCATGGAGCCGCTGGCTGAGAAAGTAGGGACACTGTGACCCTCAGGTCCAGTGGGCCTTGAGCCTCCAGCAAGACAAAGGGGTAAGGGGGCAGGGGACAGGCCACACTTCCAGTGACCACTGAGCTGGTGTTTGGAGAATCTACCGGTCATCAGCTCCCCGAGCAGCAGGCCCACATGGGAGCCAGACCAAGAGATGCTCTTCACATGCCAGCCCTGGGCTGCAACCCATGGCCTCTGAGAAAACTTATCCTCCACAGGGCCCCCGCACAGTCACACCCTAAGGGCTCTAGAGAGCAAGTCCTCCCAACACAGGGCAGCCAGTCCAATCCAATTGGGCCTTTTACCATTGAGAGTGCCCACATCAATCAGAAGCCTGGCGATCCCCAAGACAGGTCAAATAACTTCAGTTTGCTCTTAATCTACACTGATCACAAGGCCAACAGCCTCTGACAGGGGACCTTGACCATAGGATGAAGGGAGAGCCTTGTCCACAGAAACAAGAAAGCTGCAGCCATGACAGCTGTGTATGAATCCCCAAGCGGCCAAAGAGCAGGGGTACTCAGCTGGTGTGCAAGGGCAGTGGTAGAAGAGGCGTACCCGGCTCTACTCCACACCCTTCTCCTGGATGCTCCCATAATACTATGGACAACAGAATGGAGGACCCAAGGAAAAGAAAGCACTGTTTAGGGCCATTCCGTAACCCAGACCCAAAAGGTGGCTGGGATATATGCAGTGAAAAGCCCAGAAGCTGGTCCCACCCTCAAAGCCTATGTGACCTTGGCAAGGCCCCCAACCTCTGCCATGTAGAATGAAGCTCACAAAGCCCCCAGCACCCAGACAGCTGACCAGCTGAAGCAAGATGCAGGTCTAGACAAAGCACCCGGGTTCTCACTGTGCCCTACCTCCCCCACACCACACCTCCCAGGTAGAAAATCAGCCTTCTCAGCTCATAAGCTAGGGCCTAGGAAAAGACGCCTCCTCTTACCCAGCTGCTTCGTGTTGAGACTGAAGTCCACACAAGTAACTGCATCTCGGTGGCCCTTAAAATGCCTCTCCAGTGAGGGGTCCTCCTGTGGGACAGCCAGGGTCAAATGAGTGAAAATGTGGAGGAGGATGGGGCTTGACCCCAGGGCCAAGACTCTTCCTATAATAGGAAGAGTTTAAAAAATGCTCAAGGCATGGTCTTGGATATAGAAAATCCTAGGGAATCCATTAAAAAAAAACTAAGCCAGTTAAGTAAGGTTGCAGGATACAAACACGAGTAACATACAAATATCGATCCTATACACCAGCAATGAACAATCTGAAAAATGATGGCAATTCTATTTATGACACGTGAGAAAGAATACTTCGAAATAATTTAAAAAGAGGAGTGCCTGGCTGGCTCAGTCAGTACAGCATATGACTCTTGATCTCAGGGCTATAAGTTTGAGATCCATGTTGGATGGAGAGATTAATTTAAAAAAAAATCTAGAAATAAAGGGGGGAAAGGAAAGAGGGAGGAAAGAGAAAGAAAGAAAGAAAGAAAGAATGAATTTAACAAGAGAAATAAAGGCTTACACAGTAAAACCTGTAAAACTTCATTGAAAGAAATTTTAAAAGACCTAGATGAATGCAAAAATATCCATGGTCACAGTTTAAAAAACAATTTTGTTAAAATGCAAACTGATCTACAGATACAACACAGTCCCTATCAAAATCTCGGGGGCCACTTTTTGCAAAAATTGACAAGCTGATCTTAAAATTCATACGAAAATGTGAGACAGCCAGAACAGACAAAATAATCTTAACCAAAAAATGGAAAAAGTCACTATGGAAAAAAACTTTGCGGGGCACCTGGGTGGCTCAATTGATTAAGCGTCTGAATTCGGCTCAGATCTTGCAGTTCGTGAGCTCGAGCCTTGCGTCAGGCTCTGTGCTGACAGCTCGGAGCCGGCAACCTGCTTCAGATTCTCCCTCTCTCTCTGCCCTTCCCCTGCTTGCACTGTCTCTGTCTCTCTCAAAAATAAAATAAACATTAAAAAAATTTTTTTAAACAAAAAAATCTCAGTGTTCCTCAAAAAGTTATCAAATTCTAGGTAAATACCCCAAAGAATTGAAAGCATGTTCACACAAAAACTTGTACACAAGTGTTCATAGCAATATTATCTATAATAGCCAAAACGTGGACAAACCTAAATGTCCATCAAGAGATGAATGGGTAAAAAGGAGCACCTTGATGGCTCAGTTGGTTGGGCGTCTGACTTTGGCTCAGGTCATGATCTTACAGTTTATGAGTTTGAGCCCCCTGAGTTGGGCTCTGTACTGACAGTGCAGAGCGTGATTGGGATTCTGTCTCCCTTTCTCTGCCCTGCCCCACTCATGCTCTCCCTCTCAAAAATAAATAAATGTTGGGGCACCTGGGTGGCTCAGTCGGTTAAGCCTCTGACTTCGGCTCAGGTCATGATCTCACAGTTCGTGAGTTCAAGCCCCATGTCGGCCTCTGTACTAACAGCTCAGAGTCTGGAGCCTGCTTTGGATTCTATGTCTCCCTCTGTCTCTGCCCCTCCTCCGCTTACACTCTGTCTCTCTCTCTCAAAAAGAAATAAACACTTAAAAAAAAAAAAGAGAGATGAGTGGGTAAACAAAATGTGATCTCTCCATACAATAGAATATTACTCAGCAGTAAAAAGGAATGAAGAAACAGACATGCTACAACATGGATGGACCTGGAAAATGTTACGTGAAAAAAGCCAGATACAAAAGGCCACATTTTGTCTGATTCATTTATATGAAATGTCCAGAATAGGCAAATCTATAGAGAATGAAATTAGATTGGTGAGGAGAAGGGGAGTGACTGTTTAATGAGTACAGGCTTCCCTTTGGAGTGACAAAAATGTTCTGAAATTAGATAGTGATGATTATTGGACAACAATGTGAATGTACTAAATACTGATGAATTTTACATCTTAAAAGGGTACATTTTATGGCATGTGAATAATATTCCAATAAGGCTATTTTTCTAAAAGAACCAAAGAGAGAAAATGGGGAGTCTTTCAGCAACCTGCATCTCAGGATTCAGATTCCGTACCCTCAGTCCCACTGTGAACCCAAAGGTCAGCCTGGACAGGCCCCAAGGGCCGCTTCCATCATCTCCACTCAGCCCAATGTCAAGAAAGCAGTAGTTTAGGTCACTGCTTAGGAAGACATGGAAATAATATTCCAGAGACTGTCCACTCAACAGCAGCTTCTTAGCATTTGAAGAATCACAGCCCTGCTGTGCAAACATCTCCTCCTACCCCAAATATCGGAAACCTCAAAAAAGCATTTCAGGCACACCAGGGAGGCCCACAAAACCTCCCCTTGGGGGGAAAAATGTCCTTGGGAAAGAGCAAGGCCATTGCCACCTCCACAGAGCTGTAACCAGAATAAAGGCCCTGTGCCCAGCTCCACCCCCAGCACACCTGCCAGAGTCCCCTTTTCAACATGAAAGGGAGTGGCAGCTGGGGGAGGGCCCCCAACAGAACAGCAACTGCCTCACCTGAACCTCTTGGGAGAACAAGGGTAAGATAATGCTCACCTCTAGGCTCAGTGGGAAGAAGCAAGTTCAGATCCACCTCTGACCAGAGGGCCCCTGAAACCTCCCAACACCCTTCCCACCTCATCCCACCAGGCTCTGTGGTTCCTCATCTCCCCCAAAGGTGGCTTATATATGGAAGGAAGTGGGGAGGGACTTAAGGGAAGGGCACTAGGTTAGGGGTCAAAACGCCTGGATCCTATGCCTGGGCCCTCTGCTCAAGTCCCCACACGCCTAAGGGTGCCAACAGGCACCACCCAGTCTTCCTCTCAACCCAGCCCAAAGGCCAGAAAGAGGAGTTTTGGAGTGCTTCCCTCTGGAGGAACCTTAGACTCAGGGCGCCGGGCCCAGATCATGCTGCAGACCTAGGCTGCCCCTTCCGATAAAGGGGTACGCTAAACTGGCCCCTACCCAGCTATCCACTGCTCAGGATGGCGAGGCTGAGCCCAAGGGAGGCCCTGCGCTAACCCCAGGTTTGACCTCCAGTTGGAACATACCAGTACCAGTGTCTCCTCCGCTAGGATGCATATCCTGGGAGCAGGGACTGGTTGGTCGGCTCCGGGAGCCCGCAAAGGGTCTGGCACGCAGAAGGTGCTCACTACGTGTCCCCACCCAGCGCCCCCTGCACAGACAGTAAACTAGGACCGGAGAGAACTGGCTCGGAACCCGGCTTCCCCTCGAAGCCGTCGCCCCGGCCAGGCGCCCACAGTCCGGGCGGGGAAAGTAAGGCCGGGCAGACCCGCGGGCAAAAACTTACAGGGCAGGGTGCAGCCATGGCGGGCCCGGGGCGCCCAAGGCGCCGGACGAGGCAGCGTCGGCCGTTGCGGCAGGTTCAGTTTCCGCGCCCCCAACCGCCGCCAATAGCAACGCGGGTCGCGGTGCCACGCCCCGCCCACGACGATTAAAGGAGACGCAGCGCCTCTGCTTTTTGCCCCCGGCCGGAAGCAGAGCTGTGTGGATGGTTCCACAGTGTCAGCGCGCAGCGCCTACATGCCAGGCAGCCCACGAACACCGCCGCCAAAGGCCTCTGTCCACCGTCACTCATCCCCTGAGAAATTTAAAAACCCAGGATGAGGAGTTCTGTCCACCGGCCCATAGCCCGGTTCCTGAGACGGTAAGCAGAGCCTTCTGGGAAATGCAGTTTCAAGACGGCCGCCGCCATGCGTCGGCCGGAAAGTGGAACTACTCTTCCCAATATACCTTGAGGGTGAGCCGGGATTCACCACCTGTAGCAAGTATCCCGGAAGCGAAGGACACGTGGGTCGTTGTAGCCTTGTCCTCTTAAAGGGCCCCGGAGGCCAGGTGTTCCCCCAATACCTTAAGATCCAATTAGTCGCCCCTCAGAGATTCTTTAAATGGTTCGCTCCTCTGAACTTAAAACAGGTGTTGGTTTAGGGGCGCCTGGTTGGCTCAGTCTGTTAAGTGTCTGATTTTGGCTCAGACAGGATCCCACGGTTGGGTGGGTTCCAGCCCCACATCAGGCTCTGTGCTGTCAGCAGTGAGTCCACTTCAGATCCAATGTACCCCTCTCTCTCTCTGCCCTTCCCCGCTCACAATCTCTTCCTCTCTCAGGAATAAATATTAAGAAAAACAAACAAGTGTCAACTTAAAAGAACACCAGTCACTCTGAATCACATTCATACGTGAAGAAACCTAGATTCTATTCTGTTATTGCTACTTCCTTGTGTGACCTGTGACCTGAGGGAGGCGGGGGCGATGGGGGAGAGGAATACCTCTGCTCCAGGCCTCAGTTTACCCATTTATAATTAGAGGGAATTCGTGATGCAGCCTGGCCCTCTCCGGACTCCTCAGACCTGAGAAGGGTTTATAAATTCCATCTCTAGGGGCGCCTGGGTAGCTCAGTCGGTTAAGCCTCCAACTTCAGCTCAGGTCACGATCTCACGGCCCGTGAGTTCGAGCCCCGCGTCGGGCTCTGGGCTGATGGCTCAGAGCCTGGAGCCTGCTTCCGATTCTGTGTCTCCCTCTCTCTCTGCCCCTTCCCCGTTCATGCTCTGTCTCTCTCTGTCTCAAAAATAAATAAACGTTAAAAAAAAATTAAAAAAAAAAATAAATTCCATCTCTAAAAGAAAAGGAGACATTTCTAGATATGTCTCCTGAGACAAGAGAAACAAAAGCAAAATTAAACGTATTGAGATTATATCAGGTTAAAAACTTCCTACACAGCAAAGAATATAATCCACAAAGCTAACAGACAACCTCCTGAATGGGAGGAGATATTTGTAAATGACATATCTGAAAAAAGGGTTAGTATCCAAAATATATAATGATTTATACAACTCAACACCAAAAATTTGAATAATCCAATTAAAAATGGGCAGCGGCGCCTGGGTAGCTCAGTCAGTTGAGCAACCAACTTAGAATCATGTCATGATCTCATGGGTTCATGGGTTCAAGCCCCACATCCAGATTTGTGCTGACAGCATGGAGCCTGCTTTGGATTCTCTGTCTCCCTCTCTCTCTCTGCCCCCTTTCCACTTTGTGTGCTCATGCTGTCTCTCTCTCTCAAAAATAAACATTTAAGGGGCGCCTGGGTGGCTCAGTCGGTTAAGTGTCTGACTTCGGCTCAGGTCATGATCTCACAGTTCGTGGGGTTCGAGGCCCACATCAGGCTCTGTGCTGACAGCTTAGAGCCTGGAGCCTGCTTCAAATTCTATGTCTCCCTCTCTCTCTGCTCCTCCCCCACTCATGCTCTGTCTCTCTCTCCTTCAAAAATAAATAAAAACATTAAAAAAATTAAAAAATAAATAAATAAATACATACATACATACATAAATAAATAAATAAAATAAACATTTTAAAAAAGTGGGTGGAAGGGGGCACCCTGCTGGCTCAGTCGGTTAAGCATCCAACTTCGGCTCAGGTCATGATCTCACTGTTCATGAGTTCGAGCCCCATGTCGGGCTCTGTGCTGATAGCTCAGAGCCTGGAACATACTTTAGATTCTGTGTCTCCCTCTCTCTCTGCCCCTCCCCAATTTGTGCTCTGTCTCTCTCTCTCAAAAATAAATAAACATTAAAAAAATAATTTGGGGGTGCCTGGGTGGCTCAGTTGATTAAGCATCCGACTTCAGCTGAGGTCATGATGTCACGAGTCCATGGGTTCAAGCCCACATCAGGCTCTGTGATGATGGCTCAGAGCCTGGAGCCTGCTTCAGATTCTGTGTCTCTGTCTCTCTCTGCCCCGCCTTCACTCATGCTCTCTCTCTCTCTCTCAAAAATGAATAAATATTAAAAAAGATTTTTTTTAATGGGTGGAAGACATGGACAGTTCACCAAAGAAGACATACAGATGGCCAACAGACACATGAAAAGATGCTCAACATCACTCATCAATAGGGGAAATGCAAATTAAAGCCATAATGAGATACCACCTCATACCTGTCAGAATGGCTAAAATCAAAAACAAAAGAGACAACAAGTGTTGGCAAAGATGTGGAGAAAAAGGAACCCTCAAGCACTGTTGATGGGAATGCAACCTGGTGCACTCACTGTGGAGAACAGAAGTTTCCTCAAAAAAGTAAAAATAGAACTACCATATTTTTATTTACCTAAACAATACGAAAACACCTAATTTGAAAAGATATAGGCCTCTCCCCATGTTTAGTGCTGTATTATATACAATAGCCAAATTATGCGAGCAGCCCAAGTGTTCATCGGTAGATGAATGGATAAAGAAGAGGTGCTGTATTTATACAATGGAATGTTGCTCTGCCATCAAAAAGAATGAAATCTTGCCATTTGCAGCAATATGAATGGATCTAGAGAGTGTAATGCTATGTGAAATAAGTCACAGAGAAAAACAAATACCATATGATTTCACTCATATGTGGAATTTAAGAAACCAAACAAAAGAACAAAGAAAAAAAACCCCACAAACGGGTGGTTACCAGAGAGGAGGTGGGTAGGGGGATGGGTGAAATACGTAAAGAGATACACTTACCATGATGAGCACTGAATAATGTATAGAATTGTTGAATCACTATATCATACACCTGAAACTAATATAACACTGTATGTTAACTACACTAGAATTAAAATAAAAAATAAAATTAAAAAATAAAAGAGAAGGAGACTTTCTAGGGGCCTGGCCACTAGAGGCCATCCCTGCTCACTTTATGCTGTGGAAAGTCCAGGCTGTCCTTGTCTAGACCTTCAACCCTGCTCCGGGCATCTTCCCAACCTGGAACTGACCTGGACCGGATGTTTTGCAATATTCAGGAACCTTCTGTCACCTCCCCTGGACAGGCCAGTTTGGCCAGACTCCAACACTGATTAGGATCTGGCCAGGCCCTGAGGTTTCTTACTACATCCTGAGACCTAAGGTGGTGTCTACGTGGACCTTCAAACCAGAACATATTCAGAAAAAGGCACATGTGGATAGCTGGCATGGAGAGGAGTGGATCTCTCCTTTGGACCTGAAAAGTCTGGGGCCATAAAGAAGAAACGGAGATACATTTAATCTCATTTTCAAGGTGATTTGGCATAGGTTTCTTTACATTACAAATGTTCAGGTTCATTTAACTTAGATATCAAAATTCTCCTTAAAACAACATTTACTGTGGGGTGCCTGGGTGGCTCAGTCAGTTAAGCATCCGACTTCAGCTCAGGTCATAGCTCATAGTTCATAGGTTCGAGCCCTACATCAGGCTCTCTGCTGTCAGCGCAAAAGCCGCTTCAGATCCTCTGTGTCTCTTCCTGCCTCAGCCATGCGTGTGGTACACACACACTCTCTCTCAAAAATAAACATTTTTAAAAATTCAAGTATTGTATCATTCATATACCCAGAAGTTGTTCAACACTGTTCAAATGATGATTTTCAAGTCTTCCCACCAACTTCACCTTATTCAGCTATTCTATTGCCTGCTATGCAAACACTTAAGGTGAAAAAATTAAGGAAAAAAATTAAATACAGAAAAATCTATCCATTAAACTCAGAGTTCTTTTATTGTTGTTATTGGTAGTGTTTTTTGTTTTTGTTTTGTTGTTTTGTTTGTATAATTTTAGCTATGGAACACCCTTGGTCTATAGAAGCTCACAGTCTACAAAACTGAATTTAGAGAAACCCTTTTGTAAAATGATTTTCAAATGTCACGCTTGCTCAAAGTTACAGGCACTCTAAGATTTTAGTCATCCTCCCTGGTCTTTCCAGATCCCACTATTTTCTATCCTTACCCATCAGAAGAGGAGCTGGGGGTGCCCCACCCACTCTGGCTCATTTAGTCTCCAAAAATTGCAACACCACATTCCGCCAATGCCATAGAGACAAGCCAGGATCCACCACTGGCACAACTTGCATAAACCAAGATTGGTGCCTCCCCTGTTTGACTGAATAGCTCCCACCCTGTGCCACCTCCATCAGATTGGACTCCATTTCTATCTAAGTCCCTCGTGTTGGGGGAGTCCCTCAAGTTGCTCAACGTTGGAGGAGCCAACATTGCTGGCCTCAATGTTGAGGGGGACTAGAAGAGAGCTTCTTTTTCAAGCCCCCTTGTGGCAAGAATGTTTCTATCCTGGTATAAAGCCCATGGGTAGGCACCCCTGCAAGAGACTGTCCCCCTGTCATCACTCCCAGACCCCCTGCCCAAAAGCCAACACCTCAGGGTGGGGCAGAGAAAGCAGGAGGAAAGGTAGGGATCACGCCCACCTGCATAGCCCTGTCCAACCCATGCCTGGAAAGCCCCATCAGTTCTGTCACTCAGCCCTGCACTGCGGCCTGGCTTGAAACTGAGCACGGCAGCTCAGGGCTTGTCCCAGTGTCAGGCATATCTTGGGGTGAGCCCAGGCCCTGCCAACTTCATGCTGGGTGACCTACCAGGAGTTACACCATCTCTCTGAACCTCCATGTCCTTGACTGTAAAATACTCGTAACATACCTGCCACAATGGGGGAGGAAGGATTCCGTGAGCTATTAATCAGTATCAGAGCTGGATACTGAGTTGCCACTTAATACATTTGACTTTTTACTGTGACCTCAACCACATCACATACCTCCTCTGTTCCCACAATCTCGCTGACACCTCTCTGCCTCTGCTCCTACCTCTCTCCCCTGACTGCCTCTGCTCCAGCCACATTGGTCTTCTTGCTGTTCCTTGAATAGGAATGTGCCAAGCGTTCTCCCATCTCAGGACTTTTGCATTGGCTATTGTCCCTGTGTCCACTTGGCTCAACCCATCACTCCTCTCAGGACTTTGTTTGTATGTCACCTTCTCAGTGTGGCTTTCCCTGGCCACCCTACTTAAAATGCCAACCTGCCTTCCCTCTATTTTATTTTCCACAAGTGGCATTGCCATCTGGCACACTGGACTTGATGGTTTGTTATCTTCTCCCCTCTTAGAACATCAGCTCCAGGGGCGCCTGGGTGGCTCAGTTGGTTGGGCGACCGACTTCGGCTCAGGTCATGATCTCACAGCTTGTGAGTTCGAGCCCCGCGTTGGGCTCTGTGCTGACAGCTCAGAGCCTGGAGCCTGCTTCAGATTCTGTGTCTCCTCCTTTCTCTGCCCCTCCCTTGCTCACGCTCTGTGTCTCTCTGTCTCTCAATAATAAATAAACGTTAAAAAAAAAAAAAAAAAAAAAAAGAACATCAGTTCCAGGGAAAGGATGTGACTATATTCCTGCACCCAGCACAGGGCCCCAGAGAGAGTGGGGTCACAGTAAATATTTGCCAATTAAGTAAATGAATCGTGACAAGATTGCTCACAGAAGGTAATGAGGTCTGGGGCGCCTGGGTAGCTCAGTCGATTGAGCGTCCAACTTCGGCTCAGGTCATCATCTCGTGGTCTGTGAGTTCGAGCCCCGTGTCAGGCTCTGTGCTACTGACAGCTCAGGGCCTGGAGCCTGCTTTGGATTCTATGTCTCCCTCTCTCTTTGCCCCTCCCCCACTCATGCTCTGTCTCTCTCTGTCAAAAATAAATAAACATTAAAAAAATAAAAGAAAAGGTAATAAGGTCTGTGAAGGGTGGGACTTGTTCTCAGCAGGAGAGAAGGGGAAGGGATTAGGGTAATTGGGGAAAGCTTCTCTGTGGGGGCAGGAAAACCTGAACTTCAGAGCACAAAGAGGGCATAGGTAGACAGGAGAGAGGATGGGCACAATTCCAGTGCAGGGAACAGACTAGGCAAAGGTCTGGTGACAGGATTGAGGGTAGAGTATCTGGAGACCAGGGACAAAGTGGATGGCCTCAGAAGTAGGGCCAGATTATAAGGACACAAGTGTTGACAAGAATCATGGGGAACAGTTTCAACGGGTCAGGGGACTAGCCACATGTCTGTCCCCTCCTTGGGCTGAGGTGAGCCAAAAGAGACCCCTCACAGATGAGGCTACGCTATCAGGACTGGGAGTGACCCCTGCAGGAGGACCTTCCCTCTGAAGTCTCATTGCAGTTCTGGGCCTCAGTCTTACCCCCTGTGGAAATGGCACACCCCTACAAGCCAAACTTCTCTAAATACAGGCCATACCCCAAAGCAGGAGGGGTTTAAGGGGCCACAAGCCTTCGTCCTCACTCAGGCCTACTCCTCCATCCAACAGCATTGGCCACTCTGGTAAGAAGCCCACACCCGTGGGGACACTGGGTGTCCCTCTAGGTGAGCGTCCACCTTGAGCCTGTCCTTCCACATTGCAAACAGTGAATGCATGACTAGAGCTGCTATGGCAATTCCTGGGGACGGTGATGTCAGTGGATCTGGGACCACTTTCCAGGAGGTGTGAAGATACAGAGTCACTACGCCACACCATCCACTCAAGTCAGATGTGGACGCCTCTGTGTGCTGAGTCCTCCCGTGAGCATGACCAATGCCCTCCCTCTCACAGCCCCAAGCAAACCCTTGGAAGATGCTGGCCCTCCCCTTCACATTGTGCAGGGAAAAGAGAAGGACCCAGGGCAGCCCAGCTATGATAGAACAAACCCCAAAAAACTGAGGCCACCTGGCCCTGGCTTTGCACAGGTGGGCTGGGGGTGGGGTGCAAATGCCATCAAAGGTCTGAACTCAAACATGAGAACCTTCCTGGTAGATAATGCTGACAGGGCTTCAGAGCAGCAGTATTCAGCCCTGGCTGCCATTTAGAACCTTTGCAGGTGGGGCCAGGTACCAGTGTCTTACAAGATCCCCAGGTGAGGCCATTGGGCCCAAGCTGTTCTAAACCAGAGTGACCAAGAGAACTTCCCGTGATGATGGAAATGTTCTCTACATCTACACTAATACAGTAGCCACTGGTTACATGTGACTATTGAACATTTGAAATGTGGCCACTGTGCCTAAAGAACTGAATTGTAAATTATATTTAATTTTCATTAACTTCAATGTAACAGCCATATGTGCCCAGTGGCCACTGTATTGGACAGCACAGCCCCAGACTATGAACTGACTCTGTGGTCTTAGGCAAGTCACTGAGCGTTTTGGACTTCAGTCTTCTGGTGAGGCCACGGGGAACATAGACCCAGTCCACAGTGGCCAAGGTAACTCTTTGTCCTGGTGCCCCACTGCCCAGCTGGAGGAGTGGGGGTGGTTGGAGTTACCAGCACAACTCCAGAGATGTGGGCAAGATGGGAAGATGCAGGCCACAGCCCCTTGGGCCCCATAGCAGGACTCTGCTGGCTGCCCCCAGAGCATTTGGAGTGAGAAGCTGGGGTCAGGGGCCCAGAGTCAGAAGGCAATTGGATTTCCCCCCTCCAGGGAATCCTGAATTGCAGTGCAGTGAACTGGCCTCGAATAAGGTCAGAAATAAAATAACTGATAACTTTAATATATCAGAGTCACTGTACCCCAAATGCCACATGAAGTCTTAGTGCCAACCCCAGGAGTGATGCAGTATTTTGTCCATTTTACTGATGGAGAAACTGAGGTGCAGAATTAGTAAGTAGGGAGCCAGGATCAGAACCCAAGTCTGTGTGCCTGCACAGCCAGAACCTTTAATTCTAACACATATTGGAAAAACTAAGAACCCTTACATAGTTCAGGCCCCAGTGTAACTTAAAAGGGTCTTAAGACTTTAACCCCCAGCAAGCAGAGATGGGGGCCAAAAGAGTCCCGAAGTGACTGACCCCATGCTAGAAAGTCCTTTGTTGTCTCATATTTTATCTTAGTCAAGTCGGTTTGGCATCTACTTCTCTTCTAATATCTTTTTAATATCAAATTAATGTTTTGATGATGGACCAGTTCACTCCAAGTCATGCTGATAGTCAGGAATATGCTCCAGTGTATCCTGTAGTTTCATGTCCCCCCTCCATCACCCATCATTGTGAGAAGCAGGACTGTAGAGGGGCACCTGGGGGGGCTCCATCGGTTAAGCATCTGACTTCAGCTCAGGTCATGATGTCATGGGTCATGAGTTCGAGCCCCACATTGGGCTCTGTGCTGCCAGCTCAGAGCCTGGAGCCTGCTTCAGATTCCGTGTCTCCCTGTCTCTCTGCCCTCCCCCACTCACTCTCTGTCTCTGTCTCTCAAAAAAAAGAAATAAACATTTAAAAAATTAAATAATATTAAATTAAATTAAATTAAATTAAAAAAAAAAGAAGCAGGACTGTAGAAGAGTCTCCCAGCTGGTCATCAAAGGGTGTGAGCTTGCTCAGAGGGCCTAGGGCACAGGGTTTCCAGAATCCAGGGTATAGTTGGTTTCAATGCTGATTTCCAGGCCAGCTGTAGAGTCTGACTCCATGGGTCTGGGTGATTCTTATGTAATGGTCCTGGTAACTCACCAAGAAGTCCTGGGCACAGTGGGGACCTGGACAGCCCTGCCCTGCCTTCAAAGGGAGCTCTCACCTACCTATGATGCTCTGGCCAGGGACCAAAGACTAGACAAGTCTCAACTCTGACCCCAACTTGCTCTCTGGTCCCAACTTGCTCTGAGGGGAACTCAGGCCTCAGTTTCCCTATTGTCCAATAAGGACATCCATAGGGAACCTCTAAGGCCCTTCTGGTCTCAATGGGTGGATGTAGTTGGGCAGACTTCCTGAGGGAAGTGGCTGGAGGCAAGCCTAGCCAGACCTCCTTTGTCTCTCCTTCCTCATCTTGTCACACTGGCCTCCTGCACTCCAAGCTCAGACCCTCCCAGGGACCTTTGCACTGACTGTTTCCTCTGCTTGGCCTGCCCTTCTCTGAGATCATGGCTTGTCTCATGCATGGACCTTCAGGTCTCAGCCTGAACATTAACCCCTCAGAGACACCTCTTTCCGGGCCCACCCCAGGGACCCTCTCCTGCCTCCATCCTCCAGGGTGATTATGAGCAATTGCTTTCTTGTGCATCTTCCTGGGGAACATGAGCTCCAGTAGAGCAGGAACCATACCCTGCTGGGTCACCCTGCCCAGTGCAGTGCTGGGCACTCATCATCGGCCTGACACAGGGAAAGGTCACCAGAACTTTGACAGTTCAGTCACCCGACTCACTGGACCCAAGCGACACTGGGAAACCCTTTCAAGGGCCCCAGTGATGCCCGGACTCAGAGAGAAGGGCTTTCTATTAGGTTGGTAGCAGGAAATTCAATTCCACAAGCATCTGTGAGGTACCAGCTGTGTGCCTAGCCCTATTCTGGGATCACTACATTATGGAGGGTCAGGGACACAGGAGCCCTTGTGCCTGGCTCATCAGGGGAATCAGATAGAAGGAGCCATCAAGCAAGCTGAGCCCAGTGAGTGTCCTCTGAGGGGTTCCATCCAGCTCAGCACTGGGGTGTCCCTCTGTGGATAAGATGGGAGGCTTCCAGGAGGAGGCATGTGGGAAGGGGGGTTCAAGGACAAGCAGGTCTTCCACAGAGAAATGGCATCCCAGGCCCCAGAAGGGCAAGTTATGGGATGGAAGAGATACACAGCTCCTCTGGGCTAAGGTGGGCAGTGACAAGCTTGCCTGGTGTGGACTCACCTCCACTGCCTAGTTTCCACCCATCTGTTCCCCTGCTCCTTGGGGATTGGCCCCTCCCATCCCAGCTGCCAGGAGCCAAGAGTTTCACCCAGGTGACAAAGGCCTCCCGTGGTGAGTCATCCTTGGGTCCCAGGTAGGTTCACCCCCCAACAGATTACTCATATGTGTGGGGCCTGAGCATCCACCTGTGCAAGGGAGGCACTGAATTCCAGAGGGGATAGGACTTGTCTTATGGTCCTCGAGGAGGCGAGAAGGGGTTTGACGTAGATGTGGGATGATTACACTTGTCAGTATTCCCTGGGGCTTGCCGTGTGCTCCCTCAGTCAAAACCCATCCATGGCTCCCCTCTGGTTGTCAGAATAAGGCAAGGTTCTCCACAGCCCATCTGCTCTGTCCCTGCTCCAGCCTTGCCTTGTACCCCATCCCACCTCATGGGCCAGATCTTCCCACCCTTGTGCCTGGTCTACACTATTCCCTCTGCCTGGAACACCCCAGTGTTCAGCCCTCAGGGCAAATCCTACCCTCTACCCTTGGCTCAAATGCCCCCACCCTCCACAGGTAGAAGGAAAGGCTGCTTCTCCTCCGGGCCCCATGGGGCTCAAGCTGCTGAGATCTTCAGGCCAGATCCTCCGCTTCTGTGGCTACCGGGCCTGGGTCTTCTTCTGAGGATCTCTGCTTCTGGAGGGAGGGTCCGGTCAGTTCATTCTGGTCCCCTCTCTAGCACACGTGGAACAGACACAGGTGTGTGCCTAGCTGTGTGTGCATGTGTCTGCGTCATGACTGAGGATGTGTCCGTGTGTCTAGGAGTATGAGCGTATCTGTGTGTGCACGCATATGTGTGCGTGTCTGAGTACGACTGACCACATGTGCCTGGCCGTGTCACTGAGCACTTCTACATGGCTGTATGTGTCTGCTGCATGTGTATGTGTGCCTGTGTGAGACTCTTTATGCATATCTTAGTTTGCTGCATATCTTAGTTTAGGTTCTTCCAGAAGCTCGCCCCGAGAAAGGATTCAGGGGTAATTTATTTGGGAGGTGATTCTGGGAAACAGCAGTAGGGCAAGGGGAAGTGACACAGAGAAACGAAAGCAGCCAGTGAAAAGTATGTTATTAAGCAGATGGCCACTGTGGGTGACCGGGGCCCCATTACATGGGAGAGCTCTGGGACACAATGCAGAACGTGCCTTGGGGCCCTCCCACCTGAAGATAAGGGAGACGAGGGGTTTATCCTCACATTCCCGATAGCCATGGTGCAGGCCTGGCACTTCCGGGCCATCTGGGGGAAGAACGCCCTCTGCACAGGGCCTGGAGTACCAGCAAGGAAGTCGGCCTTGTGTGCATGAAAGTCGTAAGAGGGAGGGGACCAGGAAGGGCGCCAACACAAGCTGCTACACCCTGCATGTGCTGGTGTCCTGCTATGCCACATGGACACAGGGACTCCGGTGACCTCTCTTATGCAAACTTCTGCTTGTCCAGGGAAGGTCAGCACAATATCAGGCAAGTAATGGCCTTGCCCTCCTTTCCTCTCTCAACCAGGCCGACACAGGATTTGCCAGATCATGCCAGGCCTGTGTCAGATTTGGCCAAACAGATCTGCACCTGCTTTGGGCAGTGTCAGTTTTGCCCTTGGGCCAGGGTAAAGGCAAGGGATCAAGCGGGTTGGGGGCAGGGAACCAGGGAAGGCCCTACTGCAGAGAGGACTAAAACCCAGACACTGTCTGTCTGAAACTTGCTGCCCACAGGAGCCTGGACAGTAGCAGGAAAGGCCACAAAGGCCACGCAGGGGAACTTAGCCTCCATCCTATAGGCAGCAGGGGAGTATTAGAGGCTTGGTGTGCCAGCGAGGGGTGCAGCCTTCCCCTTCATAAGGACCACTCTGTGAGACTGGAAACCTCAGCACTCAGAGGAGGTGCTTAACTGGACAGACTGGGCAAAGCCCTAAGTGTGACAGGTGACCAGCCCAGGGTGAAGGGGGATGTACATGGGGGTGACATCGGCCAGGGGGCTATTCCTCTTTGGGGAGAGGTGGTAGCCACCTCTCAGCAAAGTGTAGGAATTCAGGAGTTCTGGGACAGAGTTGGGGGTCAGGGACCCATGGGAATGGGGAAAGGAGAAATGCCAGGTCTCACTGGCTTGGTCTTATGGCCACTGGCAAGGAGCTGGGGTAAGACAGGAGTCTGAGTGTCCGGGGGTATTGTGCTTGGCAAAGAGAGAGCATGGAGGTCTCAGCAGGACAGCCCCCAAGAAGCCCCTTCAGAAAAGGGAGAGGTCTGAGAACAGAGCGGCCTGGGTTGTTTGGAGGAAAGGGGTCCAGCTGCAGGGAGATATGACTTCATGGAGATGGCAGGAAGGGTGGCAGGATGCTGGGTTGTGGGGCAACCAGAGTTCCCACATGGACTGAGGCCACGCTGGGGTCCAGGGCGTGGTGAGGGAAGAGTAGATAGGTAGGATTGGAGCTTGGGGAAGCCAGGACACTGGGAAAGTCTAGGAGCCAGCAAACAAGATTGGAGGCCACTAGCAGGGAGGGCATGGGGTCTCCCCTGAGGCTGGGGATTGGTGTGCTTTCATGGGTCAGGGGATGGAGGTAAGGGAGGAGGTGATAGTTCCGGGGTCCATGAGGGAAAGGCTGGAGTTATGCAGATTGGGTTCCAATCACAGGTACAACACTGACTTACTGTGTAGCTGTGGGCAGGAGCTCAACCTCTCTGAGTCTCATCTCCTCATGCAATGGAGATCATAATAGAAGCTAGGGGTACTGGGGCCACCGTAACAAAGTGCCACAAACTAAGTGGCTTCAAACAACAAAAAATGATTCTCTCCTAGTTCTGGAGGCCCAAATTTAAAAGCTGGGGTGTCGATAGGGTCATCCTCCTTCTGAAGACTCCAGAAGAGGACACTTCCTGGCCTCTTCCAGCTCCTGGTAGCCCCTGAGTTCCTGGCTTGGGGCCACATGACTCCACTCTCTGCCTTCTTCAAGTGGCTGTCTTCCCTACGTATCCAAATTTCCTTCTTCTTGTAAGGACACCAATCATGGGATTGGGGTCCATTCTCATCCGGTATCATCTCATTTCAACGTGATTACATTTGCAAAGACCTTATTTCTGAATAAAGTCACATCCACAAGTACTGAGGGTTTAGGACTTCAACATACCCTTTTGAGAGACACAACCCTAGGGAACAGAGTTGCTGTAAGGATTAAAATACAGGCCTGGCACCAGTAAGCTCTCAATAAATGGTAGTTTAAAAAAGCAGGGCACACTGGGGGGGAGATTGTGGGAGCTCAGACCGGCAGGCTTTTCCTGAAGGTACCTACATACTCATACACTCACACTTGTGTGTGCCTCGGCAGTATGAGTACACAGGAAGGCCAGGACAGGTGGCCCAGGGACCCCAGCCCTCAGTCTACCCACCAGGCAGAGCCATTCAGAACAAGGCTCAGGGCCTAATGTCAGCTCACTGGGCAGGAGGCCCAAAGTCAAAGCCTTGCTTGCCAGAAAATTCCTTGGGAATCCTGAACAAGGCCACCACTGATATCATGTGCAAATTCACACAGTCCCTGTGGGGGGCTACTCAAGGCTACCCAAACACAGCCTTGACATGAGCGGGGAGGGCTTACAGGGGTACTGCCAGCACAAGACACAGAATCAGACAGGCCACCCTGGTGAAAGTCCTGGGCAACACACACCCCCTCCCCCACCTTACAGAAGAGGAGAGTGTACCACTGCCCCACAACCTCCCTATACCTCCTCTGCATCTGGCAGTCAGACGGGCTTGGCTAACCCTCCTTCCCCCAGCTGCCCACTGGGATTACCCCTAGGCCAAGCCAGAGCCAATGGAGGCTGCAGTGGGGAGACAGATCTGGCCCCCGTTCCTCAGAAACTTCTGGTTTCTGCCACAGGACACCCTCTGAGCTCATCAGGATCATAAGTTCATCAGCACTTCCATGACCTCTGGGGAGATGCACCAGGAACACAGAGTGCTCCAAGGATAGGACACAATTCAGCACTGATAAGGTTCACAGAGCCAGTGACAGAACCTGGCATCCACAGGGCCACTCCCCACGGCCCCAGCCTGGACACCTCTGCCCTGGTGCCCAGGGCACCAGACCTGGCATCAGACCAGAGGGCCCCATCCAGAGTCCACCTGTGAGGGTGTTCCTAGATGCTCAGGCCTGTCTGGCCTGGGAGGCCCAAGCTTTAGCCCTGCTGGGGTCCTGGGCTCCATTCACTTAACAGTCCCCCCAACCTTTGCTGAGCACTGTGCTTGGTGCTAGGAACAGAGTCATGAGACAGCACAGCCCTGGCCTCATGGAGTCAACATGCAGGGCTGTGGAAAAAGCAGTGGTATTGGAGGGCCTCTTGGAAGAGCAGGGGTACAAGGCTGGGTTGGGGGTGAGAATGATGGGATGAGGGATGATTGCCCCACCAAGATCTGGGGGAGGAGCATTATACAGGGCAAAAGGGACAGCAACAGCAAAGGCCCCAGGTGGGGATTTGTTGGGTAGGGTTAAGGGACAGAGAAACAAGTAGAGGGACAGTGTCATTGAGGTGGGGGGGCCTTACAGACTCCATGAGGACGTGGCTTCTGCTGAGTGAGAGGGAGACACAGAAGAGCTTTGAGCAGAGGAGGACCTCTGTGTTTTAGCCTTAGAAAGATCCCTCTAGCTGTTCTAAGATCAGTGGTTTTCCAAGTGATGTCCTGGCAGCAGCTCCTGACAACTTGCAGAAATTCAGATTCTCCAGCACCCTGCTGAATCTGGAATCCTGGTGCCCCTCAAGCAGCATTGCTCAAGGTCTCCCGCCCGGCCAGAGGCTTCGAAAAGAAAGCAGGGTGGAAATGAGATTCACACTCTCTCTCCACCCACTCCCAGAACACTGTTGCAGCACACAGCCTGATACAGGCTCTGCCAAAACCCACAAGCAAGAAACTGGTTTACCTTTGTTCAGCCCAGCTGAATTATATAATAGGCTTTCCTAACTTACTTGACCACAGAACTTTTTTTTTTTTCCAGAGAACACTGTGAAACGTCCTGCACCAGTGCTACTTAGGGTGCACTTTGGTTTATTTTCTCTGGGCTCCTGCACTGCACCTGGCACACATTGGCCACTCAACAACCACTCTTTGGAAAGTACACAAATCTCCCTATGGTGACGCTGACTAGATTTTGGGGATTTATAAATCTACTGACCTCTCCTGAACTCAGGGGGACATACTGGTTATGCTGGAACCCCAGGGGTCTGGGAAGATCAGGAACAAGAAGGGGAAGAAGGAGGGCTGCCTCTGGCCTTTCCAGAACAATGACTGTCTCTTGTACTGAGACACCCTGCCTGAGCTTGCAGTTGAGTTATGTGGCAGCTTTTCTAGAAGGTTCTTTCTGCCAGTGTGTTGCTTAAGAAGGCTTGGGTGAGTCCCCCAGAGATCAGGCTTTGTGGCGCCCTGTCTCACAGGCTCCTCCTGTGACCCTGACAGCAGCCAGGTATCAGGCCTTCAGTGAGAGCACTGCTGGGCTCTCCTTTGTTCCCAAGGAAACCTCACTGGGGCCCATTCATTATTGAGAGGCATTTGCCTTAAGGTTTGAGTAGAATCTCAGGAGCCAGGTGGCTCAAGGAGCCCAGGGCCCAGGAAGTGCTTGAGGGGTCACAGGATCACAGCTGTCCCTATCATGAGTGCCAGAAAGGACTTGGAACCACCAAGTCCATGCCACCATTAAACAGGTGAAAAAATTGAGGTCCTGAATGAAGAGACTGTTATTATCACACAGCTTGACTGTAGTGCCCCAGAGTCCACACAGGCCCGTTGGGTACTTTTCAGAGTTGTACAGGACCATCAGGGCATCCGTGAGTATTATGGACACAGAAAAGGCAAGCCGAGGGAAGGATAGGGCTCTTGATAGCCTTGACCTCATCAGGGATGTGGGTTGGGGAAGGGATGGTGATGACACATCCCAGGGAGGTAGTGAGCACTTTGGGAGGTTGGGATAGCAGTAAGGGGGAGGGGCAAAGTAACGTGCACAACCCTGTGACCCTACATGGTTCAGCCCACGTGTGTGACCTCATGTATGACAATGTCACAACCATGGTGCACTGTGGCTGCCCTAGCATGCCTGCCTGTAACAATGTGACTTTGCAGCTATATATGGCTATGAGCATGTGTGTTACTGTTCCTATGATCAGAGTGGCTGGGCATGTGGCTGTGCAGAGGTGGTGTCAGTGACTCTAGCACCTGCGGGCCTGAGACCATGAATGAACTTGAGAGATATCCAATGTGTGCACCTCTGAATGTGACTAGCAGGTTGCTCTGGCAGAAACTTGGCCCTAAGAACTCACAAACCTGATTTGTCACTTCAGAGTTACCAGCAGAGATGCAGGGAAACTGTGGAAAAACTATTTTCTAAATGTAGTTAGGCAGAGGTAAATGAGAGCATTCCTGCTGCACGGTCATGGTCATCCTCTGATGTGCTGGCCACATAGGTGGTTGGAGAAAGACAACAAGAAGGGGCGAAGGTCTGGGATGGGGAAGACTTACTACTTGTCCTGTGGTCTGTCCTGTAGCCCCCATCCCATGCCAGCTCTGCTCCACAGACCAGGCCCAGGATCAGAGGTGGCCTGACTCAGGACAAGCACAGAGGGAGGCGTGGAGGAGGCTGCGTGGACACCTGTGAGGGCCCATGTGTGCTTGTTAATGTTTATTTATTTTTGAGAGAAAGAGACAGAGCACGAGCAGGGGAGGGGCAGAGAGAGAGGGAGACACAGAATGCAAAGCAGGCTCCAGCCTCTGAGCTGTCAGTACAGACCCCTACGTGGGGCTCGAACCCATGAACCATGAGATCCTGGCCCATGCCAAAGTAGGACGCTTAACTGTCTGAGCCCCCCAGACGCCCCCAGTGCGTGCTTGTATATGGATGAGAGGAGGTGTGGTGGCAGGATGCTCAGAATGTGGGCGCTCACAAATCTCCCCAGGGCAAGCTCCTACAAATGCCCAAGCAAGGGGGTGCCTGTTAGATGACCTTGCGAATTCCCCTTCCCATCTCTGGGTTATCTGCTGACCAACCATCTGCTTCTTGCTTTCCACACTTGCCTCTTGCTGACACAATCTGCCCACAAACTGCCCCATTTCTGGGGCCTGAGAACCCACACAAACCTATGCATTCACACAGTCCACAGCAAATCCTCATTTATTTACCCATTCCATTTATTCATTCATGCATGCATTTGCTCGTTCATCCATCCATTCATTCAACAAATGCTCATTGAGTACCTCTCTTGTGAGCCACCAGCACTGCTGACCCCCTCAAGCACCCTTCTCCCCAAGTTAGAGCAATGAAGGCAAAATCCCAATGGACCTTGATGTGGGTAGCTCAGAAAAGAGGAACCTAGGGCCTGGGTGGCATGGTGACAGTTACCTAGAGGGAAGCACTGAGCCCGTGTCACAACCAGGGTGCTGCATTCAAGCCGGATGGGTTCTGGAGGTTGGGTAAATGTCATGGGTGGCCTTGCCCCATGCTAGCCCCCCCTGGCTGGGTCTGGCATGGCCACCCTGACTGAAGCCCAGGGTCTGCTGAAGTTGAGCCTCAAGGCTTCAGAGCTGTCTCCCAATCCCAAACTTCACACAGTAAGGTCCATCTCTTGGCTGGCTCTCAGGGCCCTTCAGTTGGGCCCAGGCTGCCTCTGCTGCCCTTCATGCTACGCCAGCCTCTGTGACTTCAGTGAGGCCTCAGAGGCTTGGAGGCCTTCCAGCTCCTACCCACTCTCCCTCCTCAGGGTCCTCAAAGTTCTAGAGAGCCCATTCGAGCATGCCCACCTCCCACAGACTTCTCGCCCATGTTTTCTTGCTCACATATTTGTCATAACAGTAATATAATGAAACACACCCATGCCTCCTCAGCCCTGGGCAAGACGGCTGGTGTTCCCAACTTTCCATGTTATAAAGTGCACTGGACAGGGCTGGAGGTGGCCAAGGGCATAGATTCCCCAGCCTGGCCTGTTCTACCCCCATCCTTGTTGGTTCCTTCTGGTCCATTAGGACTCACCTCCTCAGAACATCAGAGGGGGAACTTCACTATCAGAACATCCCCTCTTCAGAGAGGCCTCCTCAAACCCCAAACAAAGCAGCCCCTATTCTTGTCAGACTACCTATGTGAGCGCTCATTCTGTGGTCACATGTTGACATGGGCTTGTATTTACTATATATGCGTGTGTACATGTGTGGATATATGTGCATATACGTGTATATGCGTATGTATATGTATATATATATACACATATAGTCTCCCCCACTAGACCATCCATCCCATGAGAACAGGACTACATCTGCCTTGTTCTGTCTTAAAAATCTAGTTCAATACCTGGTAAACAGTGGGTGCACAGTAAGTATTTGCTGAATAAATAAACCTATTTATCCTTTTCCAGAAAACTACTTCACTTCATCAAGGGTCTGAGGCTGCTCACAAGACCACATACAATTCAATATCAGAGAAAAAACAACCCTGGAATCAAAGATTTTGACCTTTGGAGCACCTGGGTGGCTCAGTCAGGCTGCTTCAGATTCTGTGTCTCCCTCTTTCTCTGCCCCTCCCTGGCTCACACTCTGTCTCTCTCTCTGTCTCAAAAATAAATAAAATGTTAAAAAATTTAAAAAAAAAAAGATTTAAACCTTTGGCTTGCCCTTTGACCTAGTGATTTCATTTCTAAATATCCCACAGAAGTCCTCACCCCATACAAAGAAGCACGTTCAAGAATTTGTATGAGCAACCTACCGGAAACCACGGAGCAACTAGAGATGAGGTAGGCCACAAGAAGTCTCTCTGCTCGCTACAGGGCTCTCTCCAAGCTACAGTGTTAAACACAAAAAACAAGGAGCAAAATGTGTTTTATGAATGCAGGTCATTTATAGTAGGCAGTCAACAGGTAAATGTTGAATGACTGAGTAGGATCTTTCTGGAAGGACCCATAAAAACTTGGAAGCAGTGGTTGTGTCTATGGGCAGATTTGAATGAGGGAAAAATTTTCTTTTACCATGTCATACTATTTGCATTTTAGCCATATTCAAATATTATCTACTCAACTAAGTTTTTGATATTTAAAAATATAAGAATTCCAAGTGCTCACATCAAAATCTGGATGTGAGGGTATTCTTGAAATAATGGGAAGAAGGTCTGGCCACACTAGGTTGTGTCCCATAGATGACAATAAGCAGAGCAGAGACATAGAGGATCCGAGGGCACCCACTGCCCTCCCTGACCTGGTCCCTGCAGAACCCTGTGCTGCTAACCCCAAGTCTATGAGGCACAGGGATTAGCTTGCTAGGTCTGCAGGGTGGGTGGTGGGGCTAAGAAGCCATCCCGAAAGAGAAGGGTCGTTATTTGGTCATCACTCCTGTGCGGATTTCACCCCAACGATTCCAAAGGCCACAGCAGGGCCACAGCAATTTTAGGGTTGGTGAATGTTGGCATGTCACAAGCCTGCTAGTCTTGCACAAGAACCTGTTAACTCAGTACCAGCCGGGCCCCAACAGTGCCTCCGGTCTCACCTCCCCCACCAGGGCTTGAGGGCTTTCATTCAACCCAAAGGGGATCCTGGAGAGAGGGAGCCACCTCGACCCAAGGTTCTTGGCAAGGAGGAGGGTGACAGGGCAAGGACACGTTGGGAAGGCAGATCTGGCTCAAATACTGCCTTGAGCTCTGAAACTTTGGACAAGTTACTTTGCCGAGGCTCAGTTCCTTCATCCGTAGCCACCAGCTAATACTAACTGCATGCTGTTTCCAGGTGCTGTTCCCTCCCGCCACAAGCACGGAGGCAGTGGCTCAGCGAGACCTCGTGTCAACCGTGTGTGTTTATCACCAGGTTTATCAGTCAGGTTTCTCCAGAGAGACAGAACCAGTAAGACAGATATAGGTATATGAAGAGAGAAATTGATTTTAAGGAATTGGCTCAGATGACTGGAGGCTGGCAAATCTGAAATTTGTAGGGCAGTCTAGCAACCTGGAAACTCAGGATTCCGATGTTACAGCCTGCAGCAAAAGACCTTCTCCACAAAACCTTGGTTTTTGCTCTTTAAGGCCTTCAGCTGATTGTATGAGGGCCACTTACATTATCAAGGATAATTTCTCTTAAAGTCATCTGACTGTTGATGTTAATCACATGTACAAAATACCTTCACAGCAGCATCTGGACTGGTGTTTAACCAAACAGTGGGCACCATGGCCTAGTCAAATGGACACATAGTTCAACCATCACAGAAAGTACCACTCCCTCTTCGTGCATGTAGAAATGGAAGCTGAGAGAGGCTGTGCTGTCTGCCAAAGGCCAGGGGGCACACAGAGACGGAGCTGGGAGCTGAACACAAGCAGGATCCTGCCTCCACTCTCTAAGAATGGGTTGCGTATCTCCACTTTGTAGGGCACATTCGGGAATTGGGTGCAGAGACACGCACAAGTGCCAGGCCTGTGCCTATGGCAGAGGCAGAATTCAGGAAGGCATGGGCTGTTCTTAGGAATTGCTGTTAGCACTGGAGAAGGCTGGAGTGTCCAGGAGGCCTGGGAGAGGAGGAGACAGAAAGGAGGCGAGTTCTGGAGTACAGGACAGAAAACCTGTAGAGCCAGGGCCCCCTCTTCTCTTTCCAGGAGCCCCAAAGAGAGAGGAAGGCAGAAGGGGGTCTATGCCAGGCTGTGAGTCCTACTGCTAAGCATCTGGGCCCAGAGCTGTTAACCCAGGTGCAGGGGATAGAGAAGGAATACAGTGTCTACCAGTGTGTGGGTTCTGGAAGGAGTCTTCCCTCCTGAGGCCATGACTGGCTGCCCAGAGGTCCCTCAAAGTAAGTGACTCCCACTAAGAGTCAGGCTGGTTGGCTCCTTGGCTGGGAACTCCCATCTGCCTACCCAAACTAGGCCGATTTCCCGGAAGTAGAGAGAAGCTTCCACTCAGACCTTGACCCCCAACACAGTCCCAGTCTTATTCCTCCCAGCTTCCTCATCCTCCTCAGGGTGGAATGCTAGACCAGAAGGCACAAGGCCAACAGGTAAGCCACACTCTCCACTTGCTGGTTGTGTGAATTTGGGCAAGCTACTTAACCATTCTGAGCTTCTGCCCTATGGATGGGTCTCCTCATTCCACTTACCTGTAGGGTTGCTCCGAGGGGACCTGAAATTGTGCACATAATCACAGCGCAAGGCCAAAACATTGAGGAGAGCTGTTCTTGTTGCCATACCCATTCGCTGTAGTATTATAATCCCTCCCTGGCCTTCTCCTAGTTACCCTTGTCCAGTACCACTTCTCTGAGCCTCCCTCACTCTTTCCCTATTCCTCCTCCTTTGCTTCAGCTCCTCAATGTCTGGCAGAAGGGGTGCTGGGCAGGCCTTCAAATGCTCCTGGGCCAGAGAGATTTAAGGGCCTTACCTTGGTTGATAATCACATTGTTGATAACAGTGGGACTCTGGCCCACTGTTGGGACTCCAACCTCCTCCAATCTCCATCACACACCCCCTTCTCCCTCTGAGCCGCAGCCTCCTTGGCCTCCTGATGTCCCTCCTCCATACCAGCCTCCTCCAGCCTTCACTGGGGGCCCCCTCAGCCTAGCTGACCTGTCCACGGCAGCATCTCCTCAACGCCAGGATCCAGCTCTGATGTGGGTCTCCCTCCCTGCCATTCTCTGTCCCCACGCCCTTGACCACACTGGTCACAGTCTCAAAATAGGTACTTTCCTGCCGTCTCTCTCCAGCATCCCAGGAGGGCAGGGAACAAGGCTCCTCCATCCTGTGAATACTATACAGGCCAGAGGGGCAGGGGCTTAGCCTACTCCATCCCATCACCACCCATCACTTCACAGGCCCTGCCCTGGTCCGATCTGTATGCAGGGGCTGTGGGTGGGGCCTGAATGAGGACAAGCACTAGGGAACTCATCTCTTAGTCCCTTCCAGAAAGCCCTCACAACCAGCCTGATCTTTCCCCTAACCCCTTGCCTCAGACTGTCCTCCAGAGGCTGTGAGGGCAGAAAAGCCCAGTGTGTGGCTTAGAAAGCAAGACACTTGGGTCCCCTTGCGGACCAAACCTCACTTGCTATGTGGCCTTGAGTGAGACCTCTCCCCTCTCAGGATCTTAGTCACCCTGGCTCTAAAATGGGTTAGGGCTACAGACACATACTCAGATGCCTACAAAGCCAGAAATATGTTATTGCTGGGACATTACATGTCGTAAGGATCGGGGACCCACTGACGGGAGGGCTGGTAGAGAACTGGGGAGAACAAATTATGCCTGGGCCAGCTCAGGGGCTCCAGGCATGCTGATCCCTCAAGGAAAGTTGGGAATATTTCAGTGTAACAATACCTTGATTATTAAATGTTGGTAACTAATCCACATTTTTAAAAAGCACTGTCTGGGTCAAAGAGAACATATCTGGAACACAGTTTGTGGGTTCTATCCTAGAGGACTAGGCTCAGGGGTCCTCCAAGGCTTTTTGGGAGAATAGTGTTTGCTCTTTGGGGGTAGGGGATACTATTCCCTACGTGCAATCCACCCCCTCCCCCCAACACACCTCCTGGAGCATTTGATGGCTTTGCCCCAATCCAGCCCCTTTCTCCTCTAGCCAATCAGAACCCACCCCTTGCTCCAAAGCTGGCTTTACAAACCCAGGCCCAGGCCTGTCTTCTGGGTGGGCCAGAGCCTAAGAAGACTCCAAAGGAAGGGCCAGCACAAGGCAGGTGTTGGGGACCCTCCCACCCTGCCCAACCCTTAGAGTCCATCTCCTATGCTAATTATTGGACCCTATTACTGTTAACCCTGGAGATCACATTTCCAACTCTGTAGGGCAGAGCTGAACTGTTTCCAGAGTCTCTAATCATTCTGTAAGGCTGATCTCCCACTCATTGCCAGCCAGCCAGACAGACAGACACTAACATCCCAAGGAGCATGGCTGGCTCACAACCAAGGGCACACCAAGCATCAGAAGAACAGGCTAGAGGTTTTATTTATCTTCAAAACTGTCCCATGTCCATCTGGATCTCCTGGGGCTGGGGAATTGGAGGGATTTCTTGCCTGGCTGATAGATGTTGAAAATGAGGCTCAGAGGAAAGCAGTAAGCTTGTCCAAGGTCCCTTGCTGGCTCCTTCACTCTGACAGAGAGGCACTACTTCAAGAAGTTTCTGGGGCCCAGAGTGGAAAAGGATGAATTCTGGGGCTGGGATTGACATTTTCCTTCTGCCTTGACCGCTGGAGGAGTGCTGTGTGCAGCAGTCCCAGACGACGATGATGACGCAGACTGGGGTGGAGGGAAGAAGTGGGGGAGGAGAGGTCATGCCTCAGCATTGTCCCCGGAATGGAGCCTGACCTTGCCTGAACTCCAGCAGCTTGGTCTTCCCTGCCCAGGGCCAGGGTGATAAGACGAGTTTGTACTGCAGCTCTGAGGAGGGAGGCAAGACAGCAGTGAGGGAGAAAAGGGAAGGAGGAATGGAGAGAAGAAAGGAAAAAGAATGGGGAAGGAAGAAGAGAGGAGAGGAAGGCTGAATGGGACCCACTCAGACTCATCAGCGAGACAGGTGAGGTACTTTCACTTTACAGATGCAAAAACAGAGGCTTAGGATGTGGGGTATTTTGCTGATGACCTCACGATCAGAAAGTGGCAGAGCCAGGATTAGAACTCATGGCTTTAGTACTTGCCCTTCAAAATCCCAAACTGGAAACCACTCAGGAAACAGTTCCCAAAATGTGGCCCTAAGATATGCTGCCCGCACATCACCGAGAGAGAGGCCTGGTGAAAATATAGATTCCTGGGGCGACTGGGTGGCGCAGTCGGTTAAGCGTCCGACTTCAGCCAGGTCACGATCTCACGGTCCGTGAGTTCGAGCCCCGCGTCAGGCTCTGGGCTGATGGCTCAGAGCCTGGAGCCTGTTTCCGATTCTGTGTCTCCCTCTCTCTCTGCCCCTCCCCCGTTCATGCTCTGTCTCTCTCTGTCCCAAAAATAAATAAAAAACGTTGAAAAAAAAAAATTAAAAAAAAAAAAGAAAATATAGATTCCTGGGTCAGAATCAAAGGGCCATTGCCTGCGAATACGCATTTTGACCATTGCCCTGGTGGTGGTTCTTGAGCTGACACTGGAAATCTCTGTGGCCCCTTTATGGCCTTTCTCTCCTACCTCCTCACATTCTAGCTGCATCCCTGAAGCCCAGCTATTCAGGCTGACTCACACTAACCCTCCAGGACAGGCCTGGGACTTTCCCACTGAAAGCTTCACTTATCAGTCTCCCAGTTGCATGTAGACCCACCCTTCCAGCTGGCACCACTCTTCCGGAAGGCTTCTTGGTGGTTGGGATCCCCCCTCCTTCAGTGTCTGGGGAGTAACAGCCTCCTCCTCCATCTGGAATTGTTTACAACATTCTATTTCACTTTCCAAGTGAGTCTCTTTTGTTTCTCAACCTTTCCCTCTATTAAACAGGAAACTCCCAGCTGGAGCCTTGCTGGTTTAAACAATAAGCCTCTGAAATCCATGACTTCACCTGACCCTCCTGCCAACCACAAGTGGCAGGGCTGGGAGAGATTTACAATGAGGAAAATGAACCTCAGAGAGGTTGTGGCCTGCCCAAGGCCAAGTGAGATTCAGTGCCAGGGTTAGAACCCATATTTAGTTCCAATGTCCAGTTCTTTCTGCTTCTGTTTCACCTCTGATCACTCAAACAGTCCTGTGAGGCAGGTAGAACAGGGATTATGATCCCATTGCCCAGATAAGGAAAGTGAGGCCCAGAGAAGAGCAAAACACTCAACACCATCTTCACCATTTCCACTTCTAGGTGCATTTGGGTCTGAGTCCAAGTGCTGACCTTTCCTCATGTCTCCTCTCAGCAGGATGGGGCAGAGCTCGGCCCAGGACTCCTCTTCATGGGCCCCTGGATTGGTCCTGGTGCCATTCTGGACCCAGTTGCCTCCTCTGCATGTGGAGTCTCCCCTTGCCTGCCTCTCAGCTGGCTGGAGACTCAAGAGAGAGGGAATTAAGAAGTACCTGGACACATCTTAGTCACCATCACTCTGGACTTTGTCCCTCTTATTATTAATGCCCAGCTAAGGAAGGAGCAACCTGGATGGCCCCTTCAAGACTGGAGGAGGGCAGCTGTGAGCCTGGCACAGGCCCAGGCCAACCCAGCTCAAGTTAAGTTGGGAAGGGTGTGGAGCAGATTGGTGTTCCTGAGAGGGATTTGCCTAACCCTACCCTGCAGGTGTGGACTGGGGAGACCCAAAGGAGCCATGGCCCAACTCTGAACTTTGGGATGGAGTTCTGAGCCGCCCAGTTGGTGCCGAAGGCGGCCAGCAAGAGACTTCGGACTGCCTGCGATGGAAAAAAAAAGTCATAATAATATGTGTCAAACCCTAACTACGTCAGGCTTTGCGCCTCCACACTATCTCCAGATAGTGCTCAGAGCTGTGTAGTACACGGGTTCTATCCAGCCCAGCCCCTCTTGCCCTTTCTCTGCCTCAGATTAAGTACCTTCATCTCGAACTCCGAGGGGTCCCCTCCAGCCTCACCCTCTCCCCACATCACCCCCAGAACCACTCCATCCTTGGGCAAATACACCCCCACCTCTTCTGGGAAGCCCTTCGTCACAGACAGGGCGGATCCTGCTTTAGACCGTGGTCCGGAACGCCTTCCTTACCCTCCTTCTTCTATATCCAAGGCACCAGTTTCTACAACCCTATAACGTCCCAGTTGTCCTCAGGGGCACTTCCCCTCCGACTCTGCCCTTTTACAGGGTTCTGAAGCATAGTGCAGTTAGTAGAGAAACAAGAAGAGGGTGTAGAATCCACTACCGTGCCCCTCCTTCTCTTGGCAGGCGATCCGGGAAAGCCCAGGTCCCAACCGACTAGCCAAGCCCACGTAGGGGCCCCGCCCTTCCTACGCTAAGAGCTCGACGCGGTACGCCTGCGCGGAGGAAGTCCACGCCCATGGCGCATGCGCGGCGCTCACTCTGGCTGTATATTAGGGCGACGCCGCTCGCGGCCTGAGGGTTCCCGCGGACAAGGGCAACGGTTTGGTTCTGCTTGGCCTGGGTGCCTGCCGACTCCGCCACAGCCGTCGCCGCCGCTGCAGTCCCCCGCGCAGGTGAGGGCCCGCGCTTTGGGTACGGCGCCGGGCAAGGAAGTCCCCGCGTGTCTTGCCAGCCCGCGCCCGGCTCTCCCGGACGTTGGGACCCCATCCCCCACAGCACCCATCACCTGCCTGCTCGGGGGTCAGCGTTCATCTCCCAGATTCTTAGCCCATTGGGCTGCCTCAGTGTACCCTATTCAGCTCCCTCCTTACATTTCCTATTTAACTGGCCGCTTCTTTAGAATTCCTTTCTCATACTCTTTCCGTTATTCTCGAGCCCTCAACCCCCGGATAACCTCTGACCTCTCCCCGCCCAGGACTAGATCTAACTCCAGACCCAACACCCTCGATTTTATAGTTCCTGCCTCTCCCCAGTTAGCCCCAACCGTACTTCCCCTCGTTTTCCTGCCCTTCTTTATGTCCCCTCCTTTCTCAGTTTAGTCGTGTTAGAGCTGTGGGGGATGACCTCAGGGAAATCCTTGCCTCTGGGACCCAGAGCCCAGCTGGGTGCCTTCCTGGGGTCTGGGGATGTGAGGACCAGGAGAAGTTTAGGATCCCTAGGAGTCCTCTGCCTGGATGAATGACAGTGACTTCTTCCCTAGCCTCACTTCTCCACCTGGGTGTGTGCCAACGTGTTTTATCTGCACTGTGCATCTTCCTCAAGGAGCCTCTGACCTCCCAAACCTGTTCCTGACTTGTCCCTTGTTGTCTCAGCCCCTTGGTGGTTAGTCATCGGTATTTACTTCACTTGGTAAAGTTGCTTTGCAGGTGCTTTTGTGTAGAGCTGGGGAATGAAAGGAGAAGTTGGTGACCTGGGTAGAGTATGGTCACCACTAATTAGTTGAGTCCCACATGAATGCTGTCCTTAGACATTATTATGTGAGACTTGTTATATCCCAGGGTACCCTTGCTATAAACTGTGGGCAACACCTGAACCCAATGACCTTGCAGTAGTATTTGCCTGATTATTAAGTGTTGATGTCACTCATTGTCTTTCTATAGGATCAGTGCACCCTCTCGGACATGGAGACTGTTGTTCGCCGCTGCCCATTCTTATCCAGAGTGCCTCAGGCCTTTCTGCAGAAGGCAGGCAAATCTCTGTTGTTCTATGCCCAAAACTGCCCTAAGATGATGGAAGTTGGGGCCAAGCCAGCCCCTCGGGCCCTGTCCACTTCAACAGTACACTGCCAGCAGGTCAAAGAAACCCCTCCGGCTAATGAGAGTAAGTGTCATTGGCAATAAAGTAGGAGGTGGCAGTGTTAGCATTCATCACTAGACTAGATGCACTTCTAGTCCACAGCGGTGATGGGGGCACAGTAACAGAGGGAGTTACTCTGTGTCAGGCTTGATTCTTTGCATGGACTATCTCACAGTTGGCATCCTAACCCTGCAAGTATGCACTTTTAGTTTACCCATCTGGAAAGGTGAGACGGTGGCCAGTGTGCACCTTACAGGTTTATGGGTTGTATTCGATGTCTGTTGGAGTTTTAGTGTTCATCAGTACCTCATTCACATAAATATAAAGTTGGGATGTTCCAGTTCAACCTTTCCTTCATTAAATATTTGGCTCTTTGGCTTTTTTTTTTTTTAAATAGGCTTTATTTTTTAGAGCAGTTTTAGGTTTGCAGCAAAATTGAGTGGAAGCTTTTGGCTTTTAAAGTTGTAACTTTTTTCTTTTCTAAATTATTTTTTTTATTGTGGTAAAATGCACCTAACATAAAACTTACCATTTCTTACCAACTGTATGTACAGTTCAGTGGTGTTAAGTACATTCATATGTTTTTAAATTTTTTTTAAGCTTATTTATTTTGAGAGAGACAGAAACAGCGAGAGCAGGGGAAGGGCAGAGAGAGAGAGAGACAGAGAGAATCCCAAGCAGACTCCACACTGTCAATGCAGAGCCCAACCACCATCCAATTTCCAGAGCTCTTCAGCATCCCAAACTGAAACTCTGTGCTCATTTAACACTAACTCCCCCCCCGCCCCCTGCAAATACCATTCCCCTTTCTGTTTCTGAATTTGACTGCTCTAGAAGCCTCACATAAATGGAATCATAGAATTCATTAGTGATTTTTTTAATACATGTATCTTTATTTTATGTATGAATCTTTAAATTTTTTTAATGTTTATTTATTTTTGAGAGAGGCAGACATGAAGCAGACTCCAGGCTCTGAGCTGTCAGCACAGAGCCTGACATGAGGCTCAAATTCACGAACCGTGAGATCATGACCTGAGCCGAAGTCGGACGCTTAACTGACTGAGCCACCCAGACGCCCCTAAATTTTGTTTTTAATAAAGAGATCAGAGTTGGATGTAGTTTTTCTCTGGCTCTACCAGGAGAGGATGTGGCTTTTCAGGTTTCACTTAATCCTAGAGAATAATTTACCTTGTAAACTCTGTTAGGTGTGTTCTCTGGATGTGTTTCTTGTAAGAAAGGAGTGTTTTGTTTTTTTTTTTTTGTAAGCAGAAAGGATATAATCCTGTGTAGGATTTCTTTTCCTCTTTACTCTTTTAGGAGTTAGTTATGTGTTTTTCCTGAATAGTCAAGATCCTCTTTTACTATTCTGTCCCTAGTATAGAGGAAGTTGAGTAAAACGTGGCTTGTTCACTTGATAGATGTTGCAGCCATTGCAAATGATATTCACAGGCTATTTTGATCTTTATAATGAAAAGGGCAAAATAAGCACATGCAGAATAAGTAAAACTGTTTTTTAAACTTGCACATATGTAAAAAAAATATGTTTTTAAAAAAACATAATTTACTAAGATGCCTGCAATGGTTATGTTTTGAATGATAGAATGCTTTTTTTCTAGATTTCCCACAGTGAATGTGTATTACTTTTATAATGAATGACATGGACTTCAAAGCAATTTTTTGATTTTATAGAAAATTTTAATGAAAACTGCATTGAGACATCTTACCAAGTTGTAGAAGTTAGCCTCTGACTCACAGTATTCCAGGAAGATGCAGAATAAGACTTTACTAGAAGGAAGGTGAATGAATTTGCTTCAGGGGAAAGGAGAGTCATTGTGAGTAGAAGCACAATTACCAGCCAACTGTGTTAAGTCAGTGAACTAGTTTGATGCATTTAGATGAGCTAGTAGATGCTGTGTATGTGATATCCGTGTGGTTTTTTCTTGGCATATACTAATACTTTGAATTCTGTTAGACAAAAATGTAAAGAGTTCACTTTTAGCCTAATTTCTTTTGTTAAGAAGAAAATCAGTAGTTTGTATGTTAAGCAACAGCAAGCCTTTTTGTCAAGAACGTGTTTTGAAAATATAAGCAGAGAGGAGCACCTGGGTGGCTCAGTCAGTTGAGTGTCTGACTTCAGCTCAGGTCATGATCTCGGGTTTGTGAGTTCAGGCCCCACGTCAGGCTCTGGACTGACAGCATGGAGCCTGGAGCCTGCTTCAGATTCTCTGTCTCCCTCTCTCTGCACCTCTCCTGCTTGTTCGTGCTCTCTCCTCAAAAATAAACATTAAAAAAATTAAAATATATATATAAGCAGAGAAAAAAATTCTATGAACATTTCTCCTTACCTTCAAGAGTGTGTCCCCTCCTGAAATATGTTGTGTGTCGTTAGGGTAGATTTACTGAAATCCATCTCAAGAACTGTTGGCTGTCTGAAACTAGAAAATACTACTTTTGGTGGATTTATAAGGGAAAAATACTGTGGGTTTGAAAGGTGACTGGATCATGCCAATTAACTCCTCACAGGCACATTGATTCCAGTGAGGCAGATGAGAAAACGGTTCAATTAGCAGAGTCTAATAAAAGTCAACTTGTGCCTAAAATGTGGGGGTAGAGTAAGTATAAAACTTCTCTGTGAGGCAATAAGAGAAAGAAACAAGGGGCTTTCTTGCGTGTTGTGCAACCAGATCTGATGCTTCAGTTTTTCCATTTCACCCCCCAGAGGACAAAACTGCCAAAGCCGAGGGTCAGCAGGCTCCTGATGGATCCCAGCAGACTCCAGATGGCACACAGATTCCGTCTGGACATCCCTCCCTTGCCACAAGCCAGGGCACTGCGAGCAGATGCCCTTTCCTGGCAGCCCAGATGAGCCAGAAGGGCAGCAGCGTCTTCTGCAAAGCCAGTCTAGAGCTTCAGGAGGATGTGCAGGAAATGCATGCCGTGAGGAAAGGTAAACAGATGACTGGAACCATTAGGAGGAGTACAGAGGTCCTTTTGGTTCTTTTGATCCTCCAGATTTATGTATGAGCTCTTATTAGGGTAGTATTTATATAGAAACTTCCTCTTTTAGGGCCAAGGAAGAAGGTCATCAAGATAGGAGTCCGAGGACCATATGACAAAATGTGGGACTTTCTTCCTGGTGTGTGTGTAGGATATGACCACCTTTTATAGTAATTGCTTCATTTCTGAAAATACCCTGATGGTGTAAGCTGTTACAAAACTGCCCTTTCTTTCTTTTCTGCTATCTGGTGGGATAAAAGATAAAAAAATAATACTGCAATAATTGATGGTCTTAGGACTCCCAAGCTGTGTGTCTTACTGATGGTGATTAAGAGGCAACCTTAATTCCAGTTGTGGCTATGTCCACAGAGCACCCAGGGTCCCCAGAAAACCTCACCAGCAGAAATGATGCATATGGCTGGAATTGTTTTCCATGAAGAAAATTGAGATTAGGGTTGGGTGGAGTGGGAAGGTGGGGAAGGCATGCCAACCGGCTAGAAAGCTTTGGACTTTAATGTTTATTAAAGCTGTCTGGTAGCTCTGAAAACAAAAGAAAACAACACCAGGCATTGACCATTAAAATAAAAGGGAGGGAGAAAACTTCATACACTCAGTTACTACTAACTTTGGTTATGATCAGTTTCTTTTGGTGAACTAGACAGTAATTCACTTTTGACAATATTTTGACAATTCAATATTGTGAACTCAAAATAGAATGTTGGTTCCCTTCACTTGTTACTTTTGTTACAGAGGTTGCCCAAACCTCAGTGAACCCCAGTGTGATTAGTGTGAAGACCGACAGTGGGGAGCCAAGTGGGTTGCTGAAGAACTTCCAGGATATCATGCGAAAGCAAAGACCAGAAAGAGTATCCCATCTTCTTCAAGATAACTTGCCAAAATGTACGTCTCATCATTATTTGCCTGATGCAGGAGAGGGTTTTTAACGTAAACATACATTAGATTAAATATAAGATTGCATGGTGAGTTGTGGATTAAAAGCTATGTGTTTTGCTTGATACAAGTAGGTGTTCTTGGCCATAGTAAATACAAATCCTGTTGGTAACCTGCTTTCTGTCCCTTAATACCTACCTTTCTGTGCCCTAGCCCTGTATTAAACAGTTGATATACACAGTCTCATTTGAAAGCTTCACGATCTCAAGATGAGGATGTCATGTAACTTGCCCACATGAGTACTTCATTAATTTGTCCAGAAACTCCCTGCCATTAGATGACCAAGCGGGGGTTGGAACCCAGGTCTTTTGCCAAAGCCCAGATGTGCTTCCTAACCATCAGACTGTCCCATCTTTGGTTTTTAGCTGTTTCCACTTTTCAGTATGATCGTTTCTTTGAGAAGAAAATTGATGAGAAAAAGAATGACCATACCTATCGAGTTTTTAAAACTGTGAACCGGAGGGCACACATCTTTCCCATGGCGGATGACTATTCGGACTCTCTCATCACCAAAAAGCAGGTGTCGGTCTGGTGTAGCAATGACTACCTAGGAATGAGTCGCCATCCACGAGTGTGTGGGGCAGTCATGTAAGTAGCCCTCAGCTTTCAGATACCACTGAAATTGCCAATTATTTGGCAAGACATTGATGATTTAGAGGGATTGGATCTTTTATGGGGGGAATATTTAGCAGCTGAAAGTGTACCATAGCAAAATACTATTCTCAGCCTTTGAAAATATCTACAGATTACTTTTTTTAATTAAAAAAAATTTTTTTAATGTTTATTTTTGAGAGAGAGAGGGCAAGTGGGGGAAGAGAGCAGAGAGACACAGAATCCCAAGCAGGCTTCACACTGTCAATGCAGAGCCCGATGTGGGGCTTGAAGCCACGAACCGTGAGATCATGACCTGAACCAAAACTAAGAGGCGCTTAACTGATTGACCCACCCAGGCGCCCCTCTGCGGATTACTTTTAAAAGAACTCGAGCGCACAAGTAGTTGCTAGAGCCCCTTTGTGTATGAGGGTTCAAGTTTATTGGCTCATTGACTGCTCCTGTCTATTCACCCACTACCACTCCTTAAGTGAGTGTGCCTTTAACACCAGGCAGCCTTGCACAGAGGCATCCCTGCTGAAACTTCGGATGGAGAGCTATAAATCTACCAGCACTGGAGGAAAAGCTACTTCAAAAAGACATTTAAAAAGATGGTAGATCCTGTCATTCATGTTCTTTAGGAGGTTCGCCTGGCTGAGGACACTTGAGAGAGTTGCTTGTCAAAGTCTCCAAGGAGGCTTGCTAAAGAGAGTCCAGTCTGAGGTGTGTTGATAGATAAATCCTAACATTATGTGACTGGTTTTCGGAGGGTTTAGGTTCAGGTAACCGCCATCCAGGATGTCCATGTAGCGACTGATGTGTTTGGAGAGAAGGGTATTTGTCAGAATAAAGAAGCCTTAGTAAATTAACTCAGCTAATACTAAGTACTTAGTTGATTGATAAACGAACACTTGTTTTTGATCCCTGGAGTTATCCTCAGGGTATCATCATCCTGGTGTTGACACCAAATGCCACCTAGTCTGAAGATGAAGTCAGTTGAAACTTCTGGCTCCTGGTTTCACCATGAGAGAGTGCTAGATCAATGTAAGGTTCAGTATCCTAGCTCCTAGGGAGAGGAATGATTCACATAGTGTTCAGAACCATGAGATTTATTTTCTGCTCCCTCCCCAATTTTTTTTTTTCTTTAAATAAAAGGGACACTTTGAAACAACATGGTGCTGGAGCAGGTGGTACTAGAAATATTTCAGGAACTAGTAAATTCCATGTGGACCTGGAGCAGGAGCTGGCTGATTTACATGGGAAAGATGCAGCACTCTTGTTTTCCTCCTGCTTTGTGGCCAACGACTCTACCCTGTTCACTCTGGCTAGGATGATGCCGGGTAAGGAAGCCTGTCATGGGTGCCTTAGAGTTTTTTGAGTTTCCTAGTAATAGCAGGGATATTGACAACAAAGAGGGCTTACCAAAAACAGTTAAGAGCAGTGATAGTATCTGGGAGCATTTTTCCTTGAATTGAGCATCAAGTGCTCACTGCACATGAAAAGTTCCAGCAGCAAATGATACTAATGAAGAAGCAGATTTGAAGGGCTGTCCTTAAGCTAATTGCTTCAAATGTGTGTTGTATGCTAGGAAAATCCTTTGGAGAATTCTGTTAATCGTTGGTAGTTATCTTTTGATAAAGTTTGGAATGAGGTGGCCAGATTTAAGAGCAGATGGGTTGTCTGCCCAGTGGTTATTCTATTCTACACCTATGGGCCTTCTCAAAAGAGAAGCACTAGTTCATGGTTTTCCCAGGAAGAAACTGGCAAGCAGTGTCTTTCCTACTGGGCAAAGCAGCACTTTCAGGGCAAAGTCTGTTGTCCCTGACTGTCTAGGAAATAATTTGTCTTTGGTGCAGATGGCTTGATAAATAGTGAGGTTTTTTTGTATCCTGTTAGGCTGTGAGATTTACTCTGATTCTGGGAACCATGCCTCCATGATCCAAGGGATTCGGAACAGCCGAGTGCCAAAGTACATCTTCCGCCACAATGACGTCAGCCACCTCAGAGAACTGTTACAGAGATCTGACCCCTCGGTCCCCAAGATTGTCGCCTTTGAAACCGTCCACTCAATGGATGGTAAGTCTAAGTAGAGGCCAGTCTGAAACCTTAAATGAAAAACAAGCTGGGCCTGGACTCTTTAAATAAAGTGTAATGCTTATTTTGTTTTTGCAGTTTCTTTTCATTCTGCTAGGAATTCGTATTTGGTGGACATTGTATAGGTTTGAGGGAACGTAGGTTTTTTTTATTCTGGCTTTTACTAGGCTCTGAGAACCTTAGATAAACTAGAAACTGGGGGAAATTCATTGTCTTTCCCAGTATTAAAAATGATATCTTTAGAACATAAGCTGTTTTGTTCTGACTGACTCTTACCAAGCAGAAATTTGTGAAGTAGCAAGCTCTTCAAGGCAGTCTGTGTTCTTTCCTCAGGGGCAGTGTGCCCACTGGAAGAGCTATGTGATGTGGCGCATGAGTTTGGAGCAATCACCTTTGTGGATGAGGTCCATGCCGTGGGACTGTATGGGGCTCGAGGTGGAGGGATTGGTGATCGTGACGGAGTTATGCCCAAAATGGACATCATTTCTGGAACGCTTGGTATGTATACTCTGCACATTCTGTAATCTGCACTAAAGTTATATTTTCCTGGGGCTCCTGGGTGGCTCAGTCAGTTAAGCATCGCTCAGGTCACGATCTTGTGGTTTGTGAGTTCAAGCCCCGCATCGGGCTCCACGCTGACAGTGCACAGCCTGCTAGGCATTCTCTCTCTCCTCTCTCTGCCCTCTTTCTCTCTCAAAAGAAATAAACTTTAAAAAAATTTTTTAAAAATAAAGTTGTATCTTCCTATCAAGGCCCCAGGACTAACTGGGGTCAGGTGAAGAGACAGTGTGATAGCATTTAAAGCCTGGGCCACTTTCTGGATGAGTTTGTATATTCTCGGTGGTGGCACAGCTTAGCAGAATCCCTTGAATCGTGGAGGCATGATTCCCAGAATTAAATCTCACAGCCTAATATGACAAATACCATTTGTTGCCATCCGAGCTCATTCCAAACATAGTTGCGGTTCTAGCTACACGGCAACGGCAACAGCGTTTACTCTCTGTACTTCAGATTGTTCCATTATATTGAAGAATCCTAGCCATGTTTTAGAGCATTCGTTGGGACCTACGGGTTCAGGTGTGTGAAGCACTGAGCTCTGTGCCCACTACATGGAGACCATTGCAGTTCACTCTGGCTACTCTGTATCTGCTCCTCCTGGGAGAGAAGCATTATCTCATGGGGCTGGCCGCTGTAGTCATGTTGCCTGCTGGCCATAAATCCCATCTGCATAGCTCCCTGGCTGTGTAACCTGGAGCTGCACCTCAGTTTCCTCACCGATACAGGTTTCCCCACTACCTGAAAGTGGAGTGTCCCTTTGAAACGTTTCGTAAGACAAGATGGCATAAAGCAAAGACACAGGTGCTCACAGACGCAGATCAAAGCTCTGGTGGCCTGACGCTGGGGTGCCGCCTGTGCTTCCCGGGGATAGGGCTGGGCAGGGCCACTTTCGTTGCTTGGGGTACGCGGTGCCAAACACTGGAGGCTATTTTCACCTTCCACTTTTTCTCATAAAAGTGAAAGCCCTCTCAGATTTCTTCCGGTGAGTGAAAACCAAGTACTAATGTAGGTCTTTCATAAAAGCAAAGTGGCATAACAACTTTTGAAAAGTAGGGACACCTGTATAAGGGAGCTAACAAGCCCTACCTCAGTTTTTGTGGAGAAGATAAGTAAACATGTGCAAGCAATTACCATAGACCTTCTCTTTGCCGATGAGGAGCCTAAGGTGAAAATGTGAACTGTAAAACTCTGAAGATTTCAAAAGTTAGTAAGGCAGGGGCTCCTGGGTGGCTCAGTCGGTTAAGTGTCCGACTTTGGCTCAGGTCCTGATCTCACGGTTTGTGGGTTTGAGCCCCACATCAGGCTCTGTGCTGACAGCTTAGAGCCCGGAGCCTGCTTCAGATTATCTGTCTCCCTCTCTCTCTGGCCCTTCCCTCTCGAGCTCTGTGTCTCTCTCTCTCTCTCAAAAGTAAATGAACATTTAAAAAAAAAAAAAAAAGGCAGTTGGAGACCCGTGTAGCACTCTGCTGAAATGCCAGTTTACAGCCTGCATTAAGGAAGGGCGGGCCTAAAAGAGTGTCCCCCAGCACTGTCTAGGGGCTGAGAACCTTGGGCAAACCAGGAGAGGTCAGGGGTCTCAGGGTAGAGCCCCTGCCAGGAGAAGGGCACGTGTTCGTATGTCCTAATTACAGCAGCCATTTTCTTTCAAAGAGCTCTTGTGCTGCGGGCTTTGTGAAGGTGTAGTCATTGTGAGCTGGAACAGACTGGAGAGAAATTTTCCACTGTAAGAGCTTACACCAACCCAGCCCTGTGTGGGGTTCAAGCAGGAATGTTAATTACAGAACACAATGTTAACATCTAGAAGGACTCTTCTCGAGCCCTTAATCCTGAAACTTGAGCTACAGATTATACAGAGGGATTTGAAGAGAATCAAAAAGTGAGGTGGGCCCTAAATCAACCCTAACAGGTTCTGAGTTTTCATTTTTCTCTGGGCGATGCTGCTTGTCTGAGTTCAGTGTTTACTTAGGTAGGAGACCATTCTGGTCACACCAAAACAGTTGATGTCTTAGCTGGGTTACATTCTAGCCTCCGGGGGAACGCTCACGGCAAGAGGACATTGCCAGCAGCACGATTCCGATCCTGTCCCAGAGAGCATGCACCACGTACCATGTACAACGTGGGAGGTGGCGCCCTGCCCACTGGGGGAGCAGCCAGTCCGGGTGGGAAGAGACACAGCGGCATGCTCTTCAGGCGCACGGGATGGGTCGCTCAGTGCTAGGCCTGCTGTGGAGACCTGTCCTTTGATCCTAGTCAGATACCAGCGTGGCCATGTGAATTAGGGGAGGACCCTTTCATAACCTCCTCAACTTTCTCCCTTTCAGAAATCGGTGGACATCCCTTTACTTTATAGTCTTAGGGCACATTGAGGAGACAAAGATGCTCTAAGGCTGTGCAGCGTCTTGCTGGTACATTTAGGGGCAGTTGCTATAGTAAATGTGGCTGTCTCCTCCTAGGCAAAGCCTTTGGCTGTGTTGGAGGGTACATCGCCAGCACAAGTTCCCTGATCGACACGGTACGGTCCTATGCGGCTGGCTTCATCTTCACCACCTCCCTGCCGCCCATGCTGCTGGCTGGAGCCCTGGAGTCTGTGCGGATCCTGAAGAGTGCTGAGGGGCGGGCGCTTCGCCGCCAGCACCAACGCAACGTCAAGCTCATGAGGCAGATGCTCATGGACGCAGGCCTCCCAGTTGTCCACTGCCCCAGTCACATCATCCCTGTCCGGGTAATGACCTGTCTGTGACTGGACTTGCTGGGGGCTGTGCCTCTGCACATGACGTGTGAGATGTTCTGTTTCGTGCCTTCTTGAAGTTGAGGGAGGCAGGGGGGCTGCTGGGGCAGGGGGCTGTAGTCAGTGGCCCTCTGCTCGTTGCTGCCTTTGGCTGACTTAACAGTGAAAATGAAGGCTTTGAACCCAGCAGGCTAGAGCAGAGGTTCCTTCTCCGCAACACTGGCCTTAAAAGGGTAAACACAAAGCTTCTGTCTGAAAAGTTCCGGGAGCCTAAACTTGGCTCGCTTTGAAGTATGGCTTTTTATTCAGTTAATTTTGAAATAGGTCTTGCCCTTTCCACTGTAAATAGTAGACTGTTGGTGTCACAGTTGAATTAGTAGAATTAATACAGCTAGTACAATCAAAGCTGCTTCATTCCCACGGTATGCACATCCCTGGATAGGAGAATTAGCTGGCATCAACTGAAGTTGAAGCTTGGGAGGGAGATCAGTGTGAAATTGGCTTCTTACGTGGTTTCCATCCCCCGGACCATACTAAGCACAGCTGGGCCCTTCAAGTTGCAGGCTTGCACTGCTGCTTGAGCCTGAGCCTCCTGAGTGCCGTGTGCATTAGAATTGCTAAGAGGCAGTCCACGCTGTTGTGACCTTACTTTCTGTTGTCAAACATAGGTTGCAGATGCCGCGAAAAACACTGAAGTGTGTGATGAACTAATGAGCAGACATAACATCTATGTCCAAGCAATCAATTACCCAACGGTGCCCCGGGGGGAGGAACTCCTGCGGATCGCCCCCACTCCTCACCACACACCGCAGATGATGAACTACTTCCTTGGTGAGTACCTGGAGAGTGCCGGGACCTCCTCACTGGAGAGTTGCATAAAGCTGTCTTTGCGGTGTGTATAATCGAAGCCCTTCAAAGGCATTCAGAACTGTTTCTTTCTCCAGGTAATTAAGAATGCTCTCAGATGGTATAAAACTGTAAAAGACGTTTGTTTGATTTATTTTAAGGGGTATACGCCTGCTTTTAGAAGCTCTGAGGGAGCCTGCTCATCCACCCACCGTTTCCATTGCCCCCTTGTCAGGGTGACTCAAAGATATACGGTGACGGCTGGGGAGTAGAGAGAGACCTCTGAAGGCTTTAGTCTGCCCTGGCCCTCTGGAGCTCGGCCTGGGGCTTCGATTCCCCTGAGGTGCAGTCCCTGAAGCAACCCCCCCTCCTTCCCCCCCCCCCCCCCCCCCGCCTAACACCTTCTGATAAGCGTAATTGTTCAGTGTTTTATACTGCTTGTGGTTCTGTACAACCCAACTCAGCACCCCCATGTCCAACCTGAAGGCGGAGATCCAGGAGCTGCTTTCAGCCACAGGTTGGTTCTGCCTCCTGAGCCTCCTCAGGTGGTCCTGCTTGCCTTAAAACCGCATTATTGAGATATAATTTACATACCACAAATTTCACCCATTTAAAGTACACAGTTCTGGGGGTCTTAGGTCCATCATGATGCTGTGCAACCGTCACCACTATCTGATTCCAGTACCTTTTCATCACCCTGGAGAGAAACCCCATACCCATGAGCAGCCATGCCGTCCCCTTTCCCCAGCCTCTGTCAGCTGCTGACCCCTTTCCGCCTCTGTGGATTTGCCCATGCTTTACATTTCACATAACTGGCATCATACCCTACATAGGTTCTTTATGCCTGACTTCTTTACAGCACAGTGTTTTCAGGGTTCACCTGTGTTGTAGCCTGAATCCTCACTTTCTTTTTATACCGAATAATCTTTTGTATGGACTTACCACATTGTGTTTATCCATCAGTTGATGGACATTTAGGTTGTTTCTGCTTTTTGACTGTTATGAAAATAATGCCACTGGCAACGTTTGTGTTTGACTTTTTTTTTTTTTAAATGTTTGTTTATTTTTGAGAGAGAAAGAGACAGAGTGCAAGCAGGGGAGGGTCAGAGAGAGAGGGGGACACAGAATCTGAAGCAGGCTTCAGGCTCCCGAGTTGTCAGCACAGAGCCCGATGTGGGGCTCGAACTCATGAGCCGTGAGATCATGGCCTGAGCTGAAGTCAGATGCTTAACTGACTGAGCCACCCAGGCGCCCCAGTGTTTAACTTTTTGTGTAGGCCAATGTTTGCATTTCGCTTGCATGCATACTCCCTTCAATTTTTTATTTTTTTTTTATTTTTACATTTATTTATTTTTGAGAGAGTGAGACAAAGTGAGAGCGGGGGAGGGGCAGAGAGAGAGGGAGACACAGGATCGGAAAGCAGGCTCCAGGCTCTGAGCTGTCAGCACGGAGCCCGACGCGGGGCTCGAACCCACAGACCGTGAGATCATGATCTGAGCCGAAGTCGGACGCTCAACCAACTGAGCCACCCAGGCGCCCCACTCCCTTCAATTTTTAAAAACTTTTTCCTCACAGAGAATCTGCTGGCCACGTGGAAAAGAGTGGGTCTGGAACTCAAGCCACATTCCTCAGCCGAGTGCAACTTCTGCAGGAGGCCACTGCATTTTGAAGTGATGAGTGAAAGAGAGAAATCCTACTTCTCCGGCATGAGCAAGTTGGTATCTGCCCAGGCCTGAGTGTGTCATGACCTCAGTTACTCACTGAACCCCAGGCCGTGTCATATCCATATAGTCTCCAGAGTTGTCTTTATATGTGAATTAAATTATATTAAATTTTAATCTATAGTGAAAGCACAGTCCTGAAAATAAATTCTTGTTTAAGTGACGGGTCCTGTTACTGGGCGCTGAATCAGAAAAATCATTTTTCTTCATGCCTTTCAACTTGGTCTGTATTGCTGAGATACGTGAAATGATGGGCATGTCCTGGTCCTCTGGTAGTGACTGCGGACCCGGCTGGGGTGGCAGACCCTCCTGCTTGGCGTGAACCCAACTTTGTCTTCACTGCCCACTGCCACCTCAGCCCTGCAGCTGAGGGGCCCTGAGCAGGCCAGGCCCCGTGGTGGCCATTTCACTCCAGTTCCTCCCCTCTAATTGTGGTCCTGCCACAGCGGTTTCCCTCCCTGCTTTCCCTTCTCAGCTGCTGCCTTGGCCTCAGGCTTCCCTGTGAAAGTAGGGCAGTCAGAGGGAACTGCTTGTCTGTCCCCACTGAGTCCTCCAGCCCGTCTGCCCTCTATACCTGGTGATTGTGTCCCTTGCAGAGACAGTGCATGTGTCCGTGCTTCTCTGTCTGACTCCTTTTTTTTCTGGGTCCTATGGTTTCTAGCACCTTCCTACAACCACCTCTAACCTCCTCAGTCATGAGGTCATGAATTTGTTCCCATTGGCCTACAGCAGGCTTTGTCACCCACCCACTAAATGAGCCAGCTCTCCCTTAGTCTAGACCCCCTTTGGGCTACTGCCCGTCCCCTCTGTTCTGCCTCTTTCCCGATCAGCTGCCTCACTTGGTCCTCTGTCCTGCGCCTGCGGAGGCTACTTTTTTTTTTTTTTAGCCACATTTTGTCTCTATCTTACCAAATCCAATGTTTTTCCTTTCATTGGCTCTCCCAGTGGTCTTTGCGATGTCTGTCCTTGGCCTTTTCACAGCTTCCTTCTCTGACCTGTGCTACCAGCCTCTCCTGAACACTGAACTCTCTCACGAACTGGTCCCTTTTTGAATGTTGGGCACCCACCAGCCTCATCTCTAATTGCACTTAGCACTTCCCTCACGCCATGTGATCTCTCCCAGCCCTGGGCTTTCATTTCCAGCTGATCGCTGCTGACTGCTGTCGAACACCTCGAACCACACAGGTCCAGAGGCACCTCGGCCTGCCCACTCCTCTGCCTTCTCTTCCCTTGTCTTCCAGCATCTACCCACTTACTTTGGTCCCTCATGGAGAAGTCCGCTATCTTTTCTCACACGAGACTGTTGGCCAAGTCCTATAAATTCTGACATACGTGTCAGGCTAGCCCACTTCCTGTCACCTCTGCTACTGCGATCCCAGGTGTGCCATCATCCTGGCATCTGCCCCAGCCTCAACCCCACACGGTAGCCTGAGAGAGCTTTTAAAATTATAAAGTGTATTATGTCCCTCCCTTGCAGAGAACTTTCCTGGGCCTTCCAGTGGCACTAGGATTAAATTCCAGCTTGTTCACACAAGCTGACCATATTCTCTGCGGTCGGGATCCCATCCCACCTCCATTCTCGATTTGTTCACTCTGCTTCATGCGTTGATGCACTCTCCTAGGCCTCAGACCTCCCAGGTGCGCTCCAGCTTCTGGGCCTTGCTGTTAGCCATTGTTTCTTCTCCGGATTTTTCTAGCCTGGATCATGGCATGGCTGCCTCTCTTTACATAGGTCAAGAGTCCTGAGGAGACCTTTCCTGAGCCCCGGGATAAGGCAACCCAGCCCCTCTAGTGTTCTCACTGTCACTTGACCTCCTATTGTGCTGCCCTTCCAAGCACTGGTCACTACCCGCAGTGACTTTCCCCTGTTGATCATGTGCTCTGTCTCCTCACTTCTATATCCCCAGTGCCCAGCACAGTACCTGACACACAGCAGGCACTGAGCAAGTGTGTGTTGAATGAAAGGGGGTTTTCTTCACTGTAGCTGCCATAATAAAACACCCCAGACACCAGGAGACATCCATTTCTCACAGTTCTGGAGGCTGGGAAGGTCAAGATCAAGGTGCTAACAGATTCAGTTCCTGGTGAGAGGCCTCTTCTTGGCTTGCAGACTATTCTCTTCTTGCCATAAATTCACATGACCTTTTCTCAGAATGTGCAGAGAGAGGTCTCCTTCTTCCTCTTTCTCTCAGGCCACTAATCCCACCATGAGGGCCTCACTTCATAACCGAATCTAATTATTTTCCAAAGGCCTGCACCTCCAAATGTCACCACACTGGGGTCAGGGCTCTAATACATGAATTCAGAGAGTACACATTCAGCCCATACCAAATCTACTTCACTGGAAAACATAGGTGAGCTGAAAGAACCCCAAGCAGCTGGAGGACAAAGACAATGCCCGGTCTTGCTCCCCTCTCTTAGCTCTAGTAGGGCAGCTGTGGATCTCTCCTCCCTGGAGACAGTTGTACTGGCATTCCTGCCTGGGGCGCACCCTTCTCCAGGACTGGCCCTAGAGAGAGGGGCTGAGTTCTGGTCCCATCACATAAAGCCACACATCTAGGCAGCCACTGGGCACGATGGGAGGCAACATCACCTCGCAACCACCACACAGTTCCTTTCTGCTCAGGAAACATGTCTCACTTGCTTTCCCAGCCCTGTTCCCACATGAGCGGCTGGGCTTTCCCATTGTCCCCCCACCAACTCACCCCGTGTTCCCATGCCAGGAACTCCCTCCACCTCTTTTCCTCCCAATGTGACTTGTTCCTCCAGCCTGGGTAATGTTTCTCTCTGAATACTTAGCAAGACTTCCCTTCCTTCTCATAATACCCAGAGCCAGCTGGGTCAACGAGGTTGGTCACCTTCCTTCTCTCCTCACTGCTACTCGGGGTTATGAGAACAAAGGATGGTGGTACCATCTGCAGGAAGTGGGTGGGATTCATGAACTGCTTAAAAATGAGAAGCTGGGCTTCTAATAGGGTCTTGAGTGTAGAAATGTGTGATATCATAGAAATCTCCCAAGAATATGGAGACGTCAGGAGCATTACAGTATCCTTGAGGGAAAAGATAGTTGTCGTTGAGCTGAGTTGTCATTGAGTTGTCATTTCCAATCTTAGCGGGGAGAATTTCCTTACATTTAAGTTTTCCTCTATCAGATTTCCCTAAGTCTTGTGCCCAGACCTCTGTTTGTCTAGTACTCACTGCCCCATGACAGCAAAAAGCACAGGAGGCAACACCAGGGTCCTGCTCCCAGCTTCCTGTGCCCCTGATTCAATCACATCTGCCTCCGAAACCCGTTCAGTGCTCCAGGTGGAGGGTCAGTCTCTGGGTACAGAGATGAAAAAGCAAAGCCACATCAGCATGAGCCCCTTACCTAATAATGATGGCTGGGGGCTGCTAGGTTTCTCAGACCTTCACACACGTTAGCACCAAGCCTTCTAACAGCCTGCAGAGTAACCCCGGCCACCCCTATTTACAGATGAGCAAACTGAGGCTCCAAAGGGGAGGTTGCCCACCGCCCAAGACAATCCAAATGGCAGAGCCAGTACTTAGCCCAGGTGAGCTGACTTGAGTGCCACTCTTCCCCAGCCTTACAGAGCCAGGCCACAGCTGGTGCTCACGCTCCATGTCCAGCAGTGCAGAAGAGAGGGCCTGGAGCCAGCCACGGGTGCCCTTCTTGAACACAGCGCCATGGCAGTCCCTCTCAGCAGTCCCACCCGAGCCCAGGACTTGGGATAATGGAGCTCTGTCCCTTCTGATCCTGGAGACAACAGCAGAACTTTTTTCTGTAGGTTGAACCTAGGGCCATGTATCTTCAGACTCACTTAAGCCAACAGTCATTCTACCATAGCCCCCATGCTTCATCTCTAAAATGCTCTTCTGAATCTGAGGCCCCAAAAGAACCAGAACTGTGAGCATGAGGTAGGTGGGTACATGAAGGTTCCGTCTGGGAACTGCCTGAGGGCAGACTCAGCTGTCCTGAGATATAGGCAAATAGTGTCCCCTGCATGCAAAATATGGGGCCCTGGATTGGGCCCTGCTTCCCGCTCCTAGGTGTGGCCGGAGCAGCCTAAGAGCTGTTTGGCAAGGGCCTCCCCTAGACTCCAGCCTGAGTGAAAGTTCCTGTTCTCTTTTCTCCCCAGGCACAGGCCAAGGAAGTACGTGGGGCCATGCCATTCCTTCTGCCTGCTCCTCCAGAAGCTGAGAGGCCCTCTCAAGAGGCAGGATAGAGCCCATGTGGGACTTTTTTTTTTAAGTTTATTTATTTATTTTGAGAGAGAGTGGTGGGGGGGTAGGGGAAGAGAGAGAGGGAGAGAGAGAATCCCAAGCAGGCTCCGTGTTGTCAGCATGAAGCCCAATGCAGGGCTTGATCCCCACAAAAACCGTGAGATCATAACCTGAGCTGAAAACAAGAGTCAGATGCTTAACTGTTTGAACGACCCAGGCTCTCCTATGTGGGACTTCTGAATGGTGGATCAGACCTTTCGGTCTTTCCAGCTGGAAAGCAGGTAACAGAGGCCACCAGCCTGCCATAGGAGCCCCTGTGCCCAAGTCAGAAAGAGGAAGGTGGCCCATATTTCTTTCCCAATTATGCCCTGGAGCGGGGGGCAAAAGCAGCACCCCACCCCCTGACCCCAGGGCTGCCCACAATCAGGCTGCAAGACCAGCCAAGACTGCGGCCAGCTCCAGTCTTCCACCCTAAGAGTCCTGGAGCAACTGGGCTGGCCTCCAACTGTCCCGAGCCAGCCAAACTGCTTCCACTCTGCTGCCACCCCAGGTCCCAGCTCCAACTTTCTGGCTGTACATGTCTCTTCTCCTCAAAAGGTAGGCTCAGCTGTGGGGACAGTGAAGCAGCAACCCAGGACAAAGCAACCTCCAAGGCTCCAGGCCTGACATGACCCACAACTCCCCACACACTTGAGTGCAGACTCTATCAGTCTGTCTCCAAACACTGGTCATTGGTGCTTCGAGCAATGTCTGGAACCCTACACTGGATATCAAAACTAGAAATGCACACACATACTTCACCCTCATCGGATGTGGCTGTGTCTCCCACCTAAATGCAATCAGCTGTGAAAGGCAAGGGCAGGGAAGGCAGGCCCACTTTTGTAGCCAGGTCGTGGCTCACCCAGGTGTCCCTTTGATGTCAGAACAGAGACCCAGCATGCACTCTAGGTGAAAACAGAAGGGGACTGGCTGTGAGCGCACTCTAGAATCTTCTGTGGCTCCCAGCTCCTTGCTTTGGGGAGCTACCCAAGGGCCTCTCCCCAGCCTGGGCCAGCCTCTTAGGCACAGCACAGGCATGGCCACCAGAGGGCACAAATGTCCCTCTGAACTCCCGACAAAGCTTTCCCCCTTGGCTTGGGAATGAATGCTCCCCAGGGCTGCTGCTTCTCCGGACTTTGCCAGGGGGCAGAAATGAAGCAGGTCTGAGGCACCCACGTGGCTCAGTCAGTTAAGCATCAGACTTTGGTCATGATCTCGTGGTGCTCCTTCACGATCTCATGGCACTTCAGATCCTCTGTCCCCCTCTCTCTCTGCCCCTCCCCCACTCCCTCCCCCCACTCCCAACCCCTCTTGTGCTCTCCCTCTCTCAAAAGTAAATAAACTTTAAATATATAAGTATAATATTAGTATTATATAATATATAAGTATATATTATACTTATATACTTATAAGTATATAATATATAAGTATACTTATATGTTATATAAGTATAATATATATACATATATATTATTTAATTTGTATTTATTTTTATATTATTTAATTATATATTATATTTTATATTTATAAAATATATTTTATCTATTATATTATATATTTTATATTTATTATTTATTATTATTTATATTTATTATTATTATATATTTATATATATTATATTTTATATATTTATAAATTTTGTATTATTTAATTATATGTTAAGTTCTCTGCCTTCAAGCCATTTTCAGTCCTGCAGGTGTGGGAGACAGATCCTGAGACCAATATACAACAGAGAGGTACTGACCCAGCCTGGGGACAGCAGGACACATGAGGAGGGGTTAAAAGGGGCAGGAGACCCAGCCTGCTTTCCAGACCAAGCAGCTGCCCTTAGCAGCTTCCCTCCCCTGCAGACCTGTGTCCTGTGGGCTCTCCCTTTTTCTCCTTTCAATTTCTCTCAAATCACCTCTTGTCCCTCCTCACTTTAGGAAGGAAAGCCTGGCAAATTCTCCCTTCTTTCCTCCCACTCACACCTTCAGTGAGCTCAGGGTTAGCCATTCAGCCTACTAGTAGCATTTATTGAGCATCTGCTATATGCCAGGGGTGGGAGTTGGGGAGGCAGAGCAGTGGTGTTGCAGGGCCAGCAGGCCCGGCATCCCAGGCAGACAGGCAAGGTGTAGGAGGCTTGGGGTGCTGGGCGGTCACTCTGCCGTCGTGGGGCCCCGGCAGAAGTTCTGGTTATAGAAGTGCTGGTTGTCCCTGGTCAGGGCCGTGCCCAGCTGGGCCCAGAAGCTGCGCTGGCCACTGGGCTGGTGGGGCCAGAGGAGGACGCTCTGGCGGCAGAGGCGCTGGCGCAGCCGCACATAGCGGGAGCGGTGGGCGTCGGGGCGCAGGATCACCAGCACCACAACGTCCTTGCGGTCCTCCAGCAGGCGCTGCTGGGCCAGCAGAAAGCTGGCGCGCAAGAGGCCACTGACCCTGTCTGTGTGGGCCAGCACAAACAGCATCTTGCGGCTGCTGTAAACTGAGGCCCACAGGTTCTCAAAGAGCGTTTTACCGGGTAGCCAGTCACGTTCCTCCAGGCACAGGCGGAGCGCTCGGCGTCCACGGCGCTCCTCTAGCCGTACCCGCAGCTCGTTGTACACCCAGTCGGCCACCGCGCTCTGTGCCTTGTCGAAGACCACAAAGGCATCGTAGGGCAGGGCATCCGCGCCCCGCCGCCGCCCCCGCCGGGGCAGCCAGGCCAGGCACAGGTGGAAGCAGTACCAGAGGTCCCAGCCACAGAGGTGGTGCAGCATGGGCACGGCCAGGCCCAGGGCCACGGTCAGCAGTGAGAGGCCAAAACAGTCCCAGGAGAGGGCCTCATCCAGGCAGAGGCGCAGATCCTGCGCAAAGATGCTGCGGCCCTGGAGCTGACCTGGACTGCCACACTTGACGTGGCCTGGCAGGCCGGGCACTGCAGCCTGCACCTCCAGCAAGAAGTCCACGAAGGCCGCCCCACAGGCGCAGTGCAGGGGGTTGCCAGTCACATCTAGGACTTTCAGGGTGCCCGCTAGAGAACCAAACCAGGAGGGCTCCACCGTCTTGAGGGCGTTGGCACTGAGGTTGAGCTCTCGCAGCCTTGTGGCCAGAGCAAAAAAGCTGGAGGCCACGAAGCTGATGCTGTTGCTGCTGAGGTCCAGCCTCTGGAGCTGGGTCCCGTTAGGCAAGCTGCCGTTGCTCAGGGCCTTCAGCTGGTTTCCCGCCAGGTCCAGGGCTTCCAGCCTGGGGAGGAGGACCAGGCTGCTCCAGTTGAAGAAAGCCAGATAATTGTCACGGAGACGCAGCAGCCGCAGGCTCTTGGGGAGGTTGTCCAGGGTGCGTGGCAAGAGGGTATGCAGGCGATTCTGGGACAGATCCAACCGGACCAGGCTCCTCAGGCCTCGGAAGAAGCGGAGATACAGGTCTCCCTCGGCCAACATCCGGCTCAAGGCATTGCCGCTGAAGTCCAAGGCCCGCAGCGAGGCGCTGCAGAGCTGCTGGGACACACGGCTGTGGATGTCGTTGTGCGCCAGGCTGAGATAGCGCAGGGCCGGCAGCTGTGCCACAAAGCTGAGGTTGTGACCCACGCCCTGCATGCTGAAGGGTTGGCTGTTGTAGCTGAGGTCCAGGGCCTCCAGCCGCGGCAGCTCCGTGAAAGAGCGCCCATGGTACAGGTCCAGCTTGTTATGGGACAGGTCCAGCACCTGCAGGCTGGTCAGCGGCATAAATTGTGAGCCGTTGACTGCCTGCGAGATGCTGTTGCGGCTCAGGAGCAGGCACTGGAGGCGCGAGAGCCGGGCAAACATCTCTGGCTGGATTGTCACTAGGTTGTTCCGTGACAGGTCCAAGGTGAAGTTGAGGGTCTTGCAGCCTGGCATGAAGCCCTCGGAGCTAGGGGTGCCCGGTGGGCCCAGAGCTAGGTCCCCAGATGGCAGCCGGACTCTCTCCCCACCATCCACCTCCCCCGTGGCAGCCGCCAGCTCCATGGCTCCACTTATGCGGTTGTCTGACAGGTCCACGTATCGCAGGCCAGGGAAGGCCCCGAAGATGCTGAGCTGGGCCTGATTGATGAAGTTCATCTGCAGGTGCAGACTCTGGAGCATGGGCAGGTGGACCAGCGACTGGAGCGTGGTCTCGCTGAGCGAGCGGAAGAAGATGCCATGCATGTCCAGCTGCTGCAGGGAGAGCAGGCTCCCGAAGGAGGGCGCCAGATGCAGGTGGGCAAAGGACACCTTCTTGTGGTAATTGAAAGACAAGTTGAGTCTGCGCAGCTGGGCCAGGCCCTGGAAGGCTGTGGTTTTGGTGATGCAGTCGTATAGGAAGTTCTCACTCAGGTCCAGCACCATGAGGTTGCCCAGGGCATGGAACCATCTGGGGTTCAGGTTGTAGAGAGAGCTGTCCTTCAACACCAGGCCTTCGAGGTGGCTCAGGTGGCTGAAGGTGTCAGGGTGCAGGTGCGGGAAGCCCTTGGGGCACTCCATACAGGGGTTGCGGGCGTGGTCACAGCGACGGCAGTTCCCACCCACATCGAGCACACGCAGGGCGGTCAGGTTGGCCAGGTCCTCAGGTGCCAGGGTGATGATGTGGTTGTAGGACAATAGCAGGTACTCCAGGCTGGGGGGCAGGCCGCGGGGCACTGCAGTGAGGTTGTTGTACTTGAGTGACAGGTGCGTAAGGTTGCCCAGGCCAAGGAGGGCGCCCGGGGCCACCTGCAGGGCCTGCGGGCAGGGGTTCTTGTAGTAGCAGTTGCCATCCAGGAACAGGAAGCGCAGGGAGTGCAGCCCTGCGAGGTTGGCAGGGTCCAGCACCAGGATGTTGGTACGGCTCAAGGACAGGGACACGAGGGAACTGGGCAGGGCGGGTACTGTCGTGATGCTGTTGTAGCTCAGGTTCAGCTCCTCCAGGGTGGGCACAGCCAGGAAGGTGTGGGGCTCAATGGTCATGTGACAGGGGAAGTGCATGGGGCTGAGGCTGGCGGGTGGGCAGTTCCATTTGAGGTTGAGACGCCGCAGGCTGGACAGGTGGACAAAGTCGGAGTCGTGGAGGTGGTGGATGCGGTTGGAGTACAGGGAAAGGCTGGTGACATTACCACGGGGCGCTGCTGCCGAGAAGTGGGGCACGGACTTGAGGAACAGCCAGTCGCAATTCACCAGGCCATGGCGCTGGAGCTCACAGGGCAGGAAGGCAGGCAGGGTGCCCTGGGCCAGGGCCACGGCCAGCGCGGCAGCCTGCACCAGGAGAGACAGGGGGTGCAGGGCACCACGGCAGGGGCCCTGCGGGACTGTGAGTGTGCAGCCCCAGCCCAAATCCACCTGCCCCCCTTCCTGGGGTCTCCCAACAGGGCTCCTAAACCCTCTCCCCAAGCCTTCCCCGGGGAGGCTCTTGCCTCTCTGCCCAGCACCCACCCCACTTCTAGGCCTCACGGAGAACTTAGACTCAAGTCTCAGACCCAGCCTTCAACTCAGAACTGCTTCTGCAACCTGGAATCCAGAATCACGATCTAGAACTTTTACTCAAAACCAAACCCCAGCCAGACAGGAGAGCCAGGCAGGCAGTCAACAGGCCCACCAGGTTCTCCCTGACTTTCCCTTTTCCTTCCTCAGAGGTCATTTCTCTTCCTTCCTGAGCAAGGAGTCATCTGGCTCCCTTCCATGCAGCCACCCTGAAAAGCCCCCTGTGTCCTCCACCAACCTCCCCCAACTCCTCCCTCTCCCTTTGGCCAAGTCCCAGGAAGGAATGAGGGTCTTCTGCTGGGGTCCAGGCTGAGGACCACCCAGGGCCCTGGCTGGGATGGGCACTGCCCAGCTCTTCCCCCTCTACCCACCTCTCCCAGCCCAAGCACTCAACCCACTGTAGGTCAGAACAGATCAGAGGGGGTGGGCAGCAACGGGCCAGACAGGGCCTAGTCCTGTCATGTCCACCTTGCTTGTAGCCCCCTTGCCTCCACTGATTGAAGCCCTAGGCCTCAGCCTTCTTATCCACACAATGGGTTTGGGTCTCATTGCCTAGAGAAAGGCGCCTGGTCTGATATCTTCAGGGTTCAGTGAGTGTCCCCAGGGCCAGGTTGGGGGATAACCCCCTTCACTATTGTCTGCAGCCACCAAACCCACCTCTCCCTCACCACTTCCCACTGCCCCCCTTCCCTGGGGGCCTGAGGGCTGCTGTCCTACCATGACAGGGAGTGGGGGCTTCTCCAGAGGGTCTGGATGGCAGACTGGGCAGCGATGGCAGAGAAGAATGCCTGGAGCTCGCAGACCCTTCCCACAGTGTAGGCTCAGAGAACAGAGGAAGTGAGAATTTAGAAATAACACAGTAGCCCCCTCCCTCACCCCCATCCTGCCCACAGCGAGAGGTGGTGGGTGGTGTGGTGAGTCAGAGGCCATTTGCATAGGCAGACGCAGACAGCCCCTTCACTCCTTCCTCTTTCCACTCCCCCACTGCCCCCCACCCTATCCCAACAGTGTGCCACAGCTGGAGAGGGCCTCACACCTGTTATCAGGGAGAGACGGAGGCCCAGAGCCCAGCGTCAGGCCAATGAGAAACTGGAATTGAGGGCAGTGCTGGACGTGGGCTGGGCGTGCTGACCCGATGTCAGGGCACCCTGTCCCAAGAAGACTCTCACCCTCACACCTCAGCCCCTTGGCCCCTGCCCCAAAGGGAGCTCTCTCGGGCCAGTGGTTCCCACATCTGCCCTTTTCCTGTCCCTGCGGCCCCGTCCCCAGAGCTCCGCAGGGCCTGACATACCCGGGAGCACAGCAGCATTGGCCCCAGCCAGGCTGCACCTGCCTCCACCACAGCTAGCCACTTCCTCCAGGAGCAGGGCCTCCTCATCTGCATCCCCAGTGTGCCTGGGGGCCTGTCCAAGCACCTACCCCACCCCACAGCTGGGCCAGCTAGGTGGATCTTCACATGCTCCCTCTGACCCAGTAGATCATAACAGGCCCAAAGTCTCAGGGTGACCTGGGCCCCTCAGCAAGTCTTGTTGGCTCCACCTTCAGAATCTGCCCATCGCCCACCATCTCCACATTCTCTGGCCTGGCCTGAGCCGCCATCATCTCTTCCTAGACCAGTGCAGTTACCACCAAGTCGTGGGTTGCCCTGCTTCTGCTCTCCTACCCCACAGCCTATTCACATTGAGCCCCTAAGTCACGTTACGTCCTTCCTCTGCTCAGACTCCTCCTTGGCCCTTTCTGGAATCAAAGGCACAGTCCACATAATGGCCAAAAAGGTCCTATGGGATCTGGCCTCCCATTGCCTCCCCGACTGGTCTCCACCCACACTGGCCTCCTTTCTCTGGCTTGAATAGTCCCATGCAGTTTCCCACCCCAGGGCCTTTGGACTTACTGTTCGCTCTGCCTGGAAGCTCTTTTCCTAGATATTCACATGGCCCCTTCCATTGCCCCCTTTATATCTCAGCTCACACATTACCCTCTGGAGGCCTTCCCCAACCTTCTTTTACACCTCTCACCCTGGATCTGGCACTCCTAAGCCCCTTTTACCTGCTGCTTTTCTTCGTCCTAAGTTTTTACCTGCTAACACATCATACCATTGATTTTCCATGGTTTCTTGTAGTTTGTCTTATTCCGCTGCTGGAATGTCTGCTTCTTAATGGCAAGAGTCTTTTTGTCTGTATACCCAGGGCCGAGAGTGCCCAGAACATCATAAGGTGGTCACGATTTGCTAAGCCCATGAGTCTCCAGCACTCAGCTCTGGGCAGGCACAGAATGTCTCTGAATGATGGCTGGATGAATTAATGAATGAACAAATAGGGCTTTGGCTTGGGCTAGATACCTGCTACCCTTGCTTTTCCATGCCCACCTCTGGGTGGCTATCCTGGAAGGTAGGTTCCAGGCTTCCAGGCATCCAGCTGGCACACAGGCCCAGGGCTTTAGCAGTGTGGGAGTGATGGCACGGTCTTCCTACCCACCTAGGAACCAGTGTTTGGGGATGGATGAGGACAGGCCACCCTCTCTAGATCCTGACTAGGGTTCCAGCTCTCCTCTTTGTAATTCTAGGGTCTTTAGTAGGGGCTGGGAAAGGCCTCAGGGATGGGACACTCCCCTGAGCCCCAGCCCAAGATGTGCTCCCCAAAGAAAGGACAGTGCCCATTCAGCAGCTGAGTCCCAGCCACTGACCCCTCATGTCCCCATCCCTACACACCTCCCACCTGGCATAGGAGGGGTCTCCCACCCCCTTCTCAGGTACAGACTGAATTTCTGGCTCCCACTGAATCCCAAGCCTAAAGAGTCCCTCCCAGAGACCCTGGGACCAGGGAGCCAGACCCTTGTGGGCAGAAACGCAAATATGAGGGAGAGGGCCAATGAGCTGACAGGTCTGCACGCACACACACACATGTGGACTGGAGACACGAAGATCCAGAGGTCCAAGATCCATGCCGCAGCCCCAAAGAGGCCAGGAAGCCCAGCAGGCAGAATGTACCCAGTGTGGCAGACTGAAGAATGCCCCAAGGAGATCCACATCCTAATCCCCAGAATCTATGAATATGTTACTATACAGGATAAAAGGGGCCTTGCAGGTGGGAGGAAGTGAAGGATCCTGAGCGGGGAGAGTATCTGGAAAGCGGGGAGGTGAATATAATCACAAGCATCCTTGAGACAGAGGCACAGGGGGTCTGACTACTGAAGGAGGCATGTGACCGGGAAGCAGGATCGGAGATATCACCTCTCTGGTTTGAAGATGGGAGCAGGGAATGCAGGCAGCCTTTCAAGCCAGACAAGGTGACAGATGCTCCCCCCCCTCCTCCCAAAGGAACAAGTCCTGCCAGCAACTGGATTTCAGCCCTATCAGACTTTGACCTTGTTAGCTTCACAAGAAGTGCTAAGATAGTAAATATGTGGGGGTTTAAGCCACTAAGCTTATGGTATTTTGTTACAGCAGCCACAGGACACTAATACACCCAGATGCTCCATATCACCGTGAAGGTGTGCCTGCCTTTTGGGCCAAGCTCCTGTCAACAAGGGGACCTGTGTGAGGCTTGTGTTCTCACACACACAGACACACGTCTTCCCATACACCTGTAGCCAGGAGTGCTGGAGCCCCACCTAACAGGCTCACAGACCCGCTTCGAAGGTGAAAGCATGCAGTTATATACACGGGGCCTCCCGATTCCCAGTGTCAGAGGTGGATCCCTCAGGGCCAGACTCAGGTGTTGATTTAAAAATATTTTATTCTTTAAAAAATACAGCATTCAACCATCTTATTCTGCAGGGACACCCTACCCCAGCCCTGACTAAACCCACCCCTGTGGCCAAGGCTTCTGGGATGTGCTAGGATCCTAGTCTCAGTTCCCCTGGGGGCCAAGCTCATTCTAGGCTCCCTACCCAGCGCCCTTGAGCCAGGCAGGCAGGGTCCCCAGACCCCCTGGGCACACAGATGAGAGGCAGGGACAGCAACAGGGGAAGGTCACAAAATGCCAGCTCCAGTGGCTCTCAGAAGCTGCAAGAGTGTTCTGTCAGCAGCTCTCCTGCCCCACAAGAAGCAAGCCTCCCCTGGAGCCCAGGCTGGGAAGGAGGCAGGTGGCCGGGAGCGGTGGGGCACACATCCCCACAGTCCACATGCCGGGGCAGCTCAGGTCCGGCCACCTAGCTGTCATCCCCGTTCTCGCCAGGACCACGGATGAGGCGCTTGTGGCCCCGCTTGCCCCCTGGGCCCTTGGGCTTGGCGAAGGCCTGCTTGAAGGCGTGTTGTTTGGGGTGCACCTCGTCGTAGAGGAACTCGGCTGTCAGCTCCGCCCCATCTCCAATCTCAATCTGCATGGGGCAAGGCAGTGGTCTGGTGGGGGGCCCCCGACACATACCACCCTTGGTCACCTCCACTCCTAGGGCAGCCCCTTGACCTCTCACACTCTAGCCTTGGGGTCTCCTCCCAGATCCCCCCACCTGGAATGCCACCTCCAGGAACACATTGCTGGGGCCCACTGCCCTGCACGCCTTGGTGACACCCTATCTGCCTTTCAGACCCTGGGAGAGCAGAGTCATGGGCGGCCAAGACAAGGGCTTGTCCATGCCACCAGTCAGATGGGCACCTTGGGAATGCATGCTACCCCTTGGGCCTCATCCACGTCCATCCCACAAGGCAATAATGACCCCTGCCCTGCCACTGTCTTGGGACTCCAATGCCCCATGTGGAGGGTGGTGTTAAAGGCCCCTTGGTTGATGAGGCTCTGGGGAATGGGCACCCACCTTCTTGGAGATCTCCAGCTGGAAGTCCTGCTCCACGGAGTCGAGGAGGCGACTCTTACAGCTGGAATAGAGCATGCGCTCCTTGATGCTGCACTTGTACCCCGGCATCGAGTAGATGAACACTGTGGGGAATGGGGACGTGAGCAGAGGCTGGGGGACCTGCTGACCCACGCCCCCTGCAGCAAGCCCACCCAGCCATAGGCCAGTGCTGCTTCTATTCAGCCACGGGCGTGGGGGCGCTGCTGTGGCCACTCACCCACAGACTCAAGGTGGTCACCCTCATGGGTGTGCTTGTAGAGGAAGAAGTGGTAGCGGGCAGCATCTCGGGGCACCCTCGAGGGCAGCTGGGCCACTTCCGTGGGCTCTGTGTGCACCAGCTCAATGGTCTCCCGCTCCAGGTCCAGCTTCTACCAAGGGTAAGGGCGAGGTGAGGGCCTGAGCAGCAGAGGGCCCGGACCCACCCTAGCAAACAAGAAGTCCCCAAGGTGACAGGCAGGAGTCTGACTGTGGTCTCCCTTTCCCAGGATTCCCCACCTCAGTGGCCATCCACCATGGGGTCCCCGCGAAGAGGCCACTCCTGAGCCCCCACCTCTGCCTTTGAAAGCTCTACGAGAGGAGGAAGTCCCACCAGGGGCAGTGGACAGGACAGTGGGGAAGGTCTCCACCTGAGGGAGAGGCCTCTTGGGGGACACATCATTTTGCTTGGAATGGGGAAGTCTAGGAGCACTTGGCTAGCTCAGTCAGCGGAACATGTGACTCGATCTTGTGAGTTCAAGCCCCACGTTGGGGCTTTAATGTTTTTACTTATTTTTGAGAAAGAGAAAGAGCACAAGCAGGGGAGGGGAAGAGAGAGAGGCAGACACAGAATCTGAAGCAGGCTCCAGGCTCTGAGCTGTCAGAACAGAGCCTGACACAGAGCTCAAACTTGTGAACCGTGAGATCATGACCTGAGATGAAGTCGGACACTCAACCGAGCCACCCAGGAGTCACAGGCATAGGGCTTACATTAAAAAAAAAAAGAAGGCGTACCTGGGTGGCTCAGTTAGTTAAGCGTCCTCCTCTTGATTTCTTTTTTTTTTTTTAATGTTTTATTTAAAATGAGTGGGGGAGGGGCAGAGAGAGAGAGGGGGGGACAGAGGCTCCAAAGCAGGCTCTGTGCTGACAGTAGAGAGCCCCATGTAGGGCTCGAACTCATAAACTGCGACATAGTGACCTAAGCTGCTGAAGTCGGATGCTCAACTGACTGAGCCACCCAGGTGCCCCCCCTTTTTTTCAATTGTGTATTTATTTTGAGAGAGCGAGACAGAGAGAGAGACATAGCACATTTGAGCAGGAGAAGGGCAAAGAGAGAGAGAGAATCCCAAGCAGGTTCTGCACTGTCACTGTGGAGCCCAACAAGGGGCTCGAACTCACAAACCATAAGATCATGACCTGAGCCAAAACCAAGAGTTGAATGCTTAACTGACTGAGCCACCCAGGCGCTCCCCGACTCTTGATTTAAAGTCATGATCTCACAGTTCAGAAGACTGAGCCCTGTGCTGGGGTCTGTGCTAACAGCGCAGAGCCTGCTTGGGATTCTCTCTTGCCCTCTCTGCCCCTCCCCTGATCATGCATGCATGAGCACGTGCTTTCTGTTTCAAAAATAAATACGTAAACATTAAAAAAAAAGAAAAAGAAAAAGAAAGAAAGCGGGAAGCCTAGGCCGCTGGAGCAGAAAGACCCAACCTGGGGAAGGAGGCAGTCAGGGGAGCTGCAGAGGGAGTCTAGGACAGGAAGGGGCTCAGGTCTGAGGAGTCAGTGTGAACTCCAGGCTGAGTACGTGTACACAGTAAGAAGGGCAGAATGAGGGACAGTGTCTCACACATGTCCCTGCATGTGAGCAAGGACTGGGCAAGGCAGGGGAACACATTGCATCTACTGTATGAGGCGTCTGCACTCAAACAGGAACAGGGAGCGACAGGGGAGCAGGAGGGGGGAGAGTGGGTCCCCGCAAGTACATAGGTGAGCTGAAGAGGACAGACTGGGTACTGAATGCACATCCGTGCACATGTCTGAGCAAGAGCAGGGGAGGGGCACGGTGTGCCCTGCATGTGTGCCTGGGGCAGGGACAGGCACCCACCAGCTGGATGTAGTTGATGGTCTTCTGTTTGAGCTGCTGAAGTGCCCTCTGGGCTGCCGGCTGCAGTGGGAAGGTGAGGCCCTGCAGGGTCTGGTGCTTGCTCTCCACACTGATCTCCGTCTTCACCTGGGGACGAGTAAAGAGTGAGTGAGGCCCTTACCTGCCTAACCAGGGTGTAGCCCCACTGGAGCACAGGCCCGGCCAGCTGGGCCTAACGTTACCTAGAGGGCCTCAGGGTGGGACTTTTGACCATTGGTCTGGTGCACCCACCTCATTAATACGGATCTGCTGAAGCTCTCTCTCAGCTGAGGTCAACGGGGCGGGCGCTGCACAGGACGAGAGGTGCTTCTGGTACCCAGCAAAGGAGAGGTCATCCTGGCCAGTGGATGCAGAAGCATAAATGGGCACCTTGGGTTGCTGGGCTGGCAGAAGCCCACTGAGCACCCCAGCTTGCAGCCCCTGGACTTTCCCAGCCCTCTCCACTCCTCCCCAAGCCTAGCACCCACTTCCTATGTGACCCTGCATAACATCCCACACTCTGTGGGCCTGTGATCCCAGCTTGGTGGGGCCTGGCCTAGGGAGCCTACCTTCACAGTCCCAAAGAGCTCATCCTTGATGTGGCCGCCCCCAAACTCCTTCTTCACTGTAGCCCGTGTGGCTGCATACAGCATCTTCAGCCGCACCTGAAGGACAGGAGCTAAGCTGTGAGACCCATCCGGGCAGCGCTGTCTCTCTAGAGAAGCAGGCCAGAGCCTCTGGGTGGGGACCAGGTCATCGATTTGTGCCCATATACCCAGCAGAGGGCGCAGCAGGGTGCGAGGACGAGAGTGGGTGGAGCCTCCCCAGCCCAACATCTCTGCCTCCCAGAGCCAGGCTGAGGTGGCTGGGGGGCCTCCGGGAGACATCAGGCTCCAAGCACAGGGCCTTGTCCTGTTTCAGACTCTGAGGCAGGACCTGGTATCTCTCCCCTTGGACCTCCCAGGGCAGGGTCTTGTTATTTCATTCAGATCCAGCTTCCCCTCTCCCCTGGTCTGGGAACTGGGCAGGGATCCCTAGGACTCACAGGAGAATTGTCAGGTGACCAGGCGAGGAAGAGCCACTCGAAGCCCTGGGCGTTCTGCGAGTCCAGGCGGTAGAGCAGATAACAGGGCTGCTGGGCATCCAGCAGCGGCAGCACGGCCCTGTCGTAGTCCTGGTCCCAGCAGCCCGCCAGCTCCCGCGAGGCACCTAGCACGAGCTGCTCTGGGGGCAGAGGCCGGGTGAGCCAAGGAGTAGCCATCTCCCATACCCACCTCAGACCGTGGGCCCTCTTGGCTGGGGCTCAGGTCTGCCGGCCACTCCACCCACCTTTCCCTGGAGCCCCCAAGTCCCTGAAAGATGAGGCTACGTGACTGAATCTGCGAACAAGCGAACGAATGAATGAAGCACAGAGCTGCCAGCTATATGAACGCGCACATATATGCACAGAAATGGCCTCGAGAATGCTAGATAACTAAGCACAGACAAACACGAGAAGACATGTGGCTGCATTGCCCAGAGCCACCAACAATGCAGTCCCCTCACAATCACCCACACACTCAGACCCACCCCACTGGCATGGCTGCTCAGGCACAGCCCCACTGTGTCACTTCCTGCTCCCCTCCTCCCTTGGCCTAAGATTCTAGGGGAACCCGCAGCACACCATTCTCAAACAACTGTGCTGAGGGAGGTGGGGCCTAGCCTCAGGCCACAGGGACCTGCCAGAGCAAAAGCATGTGGGAAAGAGGGAGACAGGGGCTCTTATCAGATACTATATAAATCTGTACCCTGTTGCCACTGGCCAGCTGTAGTCCCCTCCCCGCCAAATTAACAAACCTCTTAACGCCTGGGGTCAATAGGCCGGCCACCTCCCTGGCTGGTGCATGCTGGCTGAATGGGCCATTGAGGCTGGACATATACTTGACCTATCCACCCACAGGGTCTTGGGTGGGCACCCAACATCAGCCCAGGGGTGCACAGTCCCAGGGTGGCAGAAGACCTGGGGCAAGCGTTAATCAACACCTGGCCAGGGGGTACCTGACCACCAGGCCCTCCTGATGAGGGCCAAACATGCCAGGCCCACCAGCCCAGCTGCCTCTCTGCAGGCCTCGGACTCCTTGCCTATCCTCCTAGAACTCAGGTGGGGTCAAGGGTGAAAACCAGCAGGCAGTCGGCCCAACAGTACTGCCAACAGTGTTTAATTTGTTGCCAACATTTTCAAAATGGGAAGTTTTACATAATAAGTGGAATTAACGGATACTCTAGAAGGAGCTCAAGCCTCACTCAGTAGGAGATGGGCAGTGGCTCCCTGTCAAGGTGCCTGAACCTTCCTGGGGACTCCCAGGTGCCCCAACAACTAAAATGCAGAACAGAGATAAGAGCCCACCTAGAGATTCCTCCTGGTAAACATTAGTAGAGGTGTCCTGTCTGGGAGGCGACAGGGAAGGCTGAGAGCTAAGGTTGATGAGTCCATCTCTTCAGGGGGCAGGGAGGCTGTGGCCTGTCACCACGGGAAGCCTTCATTCTTGACCTACTACAGTGACCACGACCTGACCTCTGAGGGCATCTGAACTTGGGGACCCTGGACAAAATCCAGCACAGCTCTGGCACTAAAGTCTGGGGTGAATTCTGGGTCTGGGTAGAACTTGCTTTGTACCAATTCAATGGGTGAAAAGTTAGCTGGGCACCAAGCCCATTTGGGGGGGTGGCCCTAAAGGGCCCACTACTGCTGGCTACCAAGGATTCATGGGGCGCCCAGCCCACGCCCAGTGTCTGTACCCATCACCTCTAGGGGCAACCCTTAGCATGAAGGGAAGGGGAGGAGTCGCCACCAAGCCTCAGCCTCATTCTCTACCTCCCCAAACCCTCCCCTCACTTCAAGCCTCAGCTCAAGCTCACCTACTCCCACCCCAATATGAGGAGCACCCACCCTGTGCAAACCTCAGGTTCCCAGTGTCCAGGCCAAGGCTCGGCCAAGGCTCAGCCAAGCCTGGAATCCCCCAGTCATGTTGTCAAATCAAGCTGGGCACGAGTCCCTTTGCCCTGTTGTAGGGGCACTTCCCAAGGGCAGGGCCCCAGCTTCTCCTTGGGACTCCCCCCCGGCCACACCAGCCTGCCGATCATAGAGGGAGGTGAGTGGCACTCGCCACATGGGGCAATGCCTGGCCTCACTGATCTCCTGCTCCCATGCCCAGCATAGCATCCTGGCCTGGCCTCTGACCCCCACATAGCCTCTGGGGAGCTGGACAGGACCTCTGGGAAGGGCCCTCCTTGCTGTAGTCCCAGCTTTTATTTCTTGTTCTGTGTAACAGGGGTAATGATCATGCCCACCAGTGACGCTCTCCTACAAAGCACCTCCAGTCCCCAGAGGGAGCAAGTGAGGTCCTGAAGGGGCTAGAGGCAAATGTCCCGGCAGCTCCCAGAGAAGCAGCTGGGTCTAGCCCCCCACCTATGCCCTAGCTTATCAAAGGGGGCAGTACGGGGCACTCACCGTCCTCAATGACGACTTTGATGAGCCGGATAGAGCCAGCCCGTGCCTTGGCGAAGAATTCCTTCAGCTCTTCGGTGGCTACAAGAACAAGAAACATGGTGAGGGATAAGCAGGCAGCGTGAGCAGGGTGGGCAGGGACACGTTCAGGGCCTGCTCCGTCCTGTGGGGTCTGGTGGTGGAGCTGGGAGCCGGGTTAAATATGGCCCCCCCATGTGACTGGGAACCTGACACGGTCCACAAACATAAGCTCCCAAATTTAGCCAGCAGTGTGGCCTGCTGGCTGAGATAGCTCTGGTGACAGGGTAGGCAGGGATGGGCCAGCACATTCAAGGATGGGGCAGGCTCTGGGCCAGGCCAGGCTAACCAGAGTGAATGGCCCCCAACTGTCCCCTGTCCCCTAGGAAGGCCCAGCACTGAAGTGGCCTCTGACACTTCCAGTTCTGTCATATCCACAAACACAGAAATACATGAACACAGGCCCTCAGTATGCACTGACCACTATGTCCGTTAACACACACATGCAATCACATGCACACATACACGCACACGTGCACCACCTGTTGCATGTGCCATCAGGTACATGCTCAGTCCAGCACATGTGAATGTAACACATAAACATCTATGTGACACAGTGGAGGAGAAATGCAAATACCCTCACACATGACAACATATTCAGCTGGTCAAACATAAATGGACACACACATTTCGACACACAAACATACACAAGAACACAGTCCCCAGAGTGCTAACAAACACATAGGCAAATGCAGAACCTGGCTAAGACATGTCCAGGCAAGAAGATGTACAAAGCATACACACAAACACACACGCATGCACACCCAGCCCACCAGCCAGGCTGCCTAACCCTGAGAGGTCCTGAGCCCAGCCCTAGCACAGCCCTGCCCTAGCACAACCCTGCTAGGGGCACTAAGTCCCCAGCCCTTAGGCAGTCCAGAATGCTCCCAGAGGAGGAATGGCAATCAGGAACTCTCCAAAACAGACCCTGTCTTGGTCCTTGGGTCACAGCTGGAAGATGACAGCCAATGACCAAGGACCCAAACACAGAGGTGAGACCAGGATCGTCACAGATCTACCAGTGGTAAAGACACAGAAACCAAAGTTCAAGTGAGGAGGGGCCCGACTTGGGTCTCTACGTGTGCTAGGGCCAGGCCAGCATGACCTTGAGGCTATCCAGGGGTCAGAAGAATTCTGCAGGGACACAGCTGGAGAGCTGAGGTCAGAGAGTATTTATAGGGCCCAGACTGGGCAGCTTGAGGGCAGGGGGTGGGGGCCTTTAGGAAAACAAACTCTGGTCATGTCCTCAGGGGCCCCTCATGCAGGGTGACCCTGAGCCTGAGAAGTCAGGCTGTGTACCATCCTCCATGGCCTCTGGGGGAGCAGGGTCCCAACCAAGTACCATGGCATGGAGACACAGTCCCACTGGGCGAGGACAGGGCTGCTTATCAGCAGACCCCAAGCAAATCCCTGAGGAAAAGCCTGGCCTCTGGGTCTCCACCTTTCCCATAGTTGTGTGTGACCTCTGACCTCACTGAGCCTCAGACTCATCTATACTGTGGAGCTAATACTCTCAAGGTGCAGAGGGCTGTGCTAAGGAGTAGATGGGGAAAAAAATGCTCAGTAGTGCGGACTTTACGAATAATTGTTAAATTTAAAATTTCACTACTGTAAATTTACTACTGTAATGATGGCAGAGCAGGCTGTGCTGAACTGCCCTTTCCACCTGCTCAGACCTTCTGGGAGGGAAAGCCAAGAAGCTCCCCTAAGGGAGAGGCTGCCACGCCCCTTCTAGAGTTACTAAGACAAAGTGACACCCCAGTAGTGGAAGAGACATTCCCCGCCCCCCACCCCATGACTCCTCAGCCACCATCAATAATCCAGAGGCCAGGCCTGGGATACCAGAGCCTCTATCATCAAAGATTCATGCTCCCCCCCCCCCCACCCAACCCTTCTGCCTCTGCTGCCCTGCCCTCCCCTTACCCCATAGCCTCAAGTTACAAGTCCCTCCCTCCCCCCCTCCCTCGCCCTGCTCTGAGGTCACCAGATCCACAGGTATGGCCACACTGGGCTGGCATCTAGGCATCCAGGGCAATCGATCTCAGCTTCCACCTCCCCAGGCCAGAAATGGGAAGGAGAGAGCTGCTCATGGGCACTTCCCAGTGATCCCCTAGCCAGGCCTGTCTCACCATGTGGGAAATGAAGGAGTGAGGCAGAGCCCTGGCCACAGGACCTGTCAGCCCTGAGCAGGGAGCAGGGGCCACAGCTTCCGATCTCCTCCAGATGGAGGCAGCAGCAGTGACCAGACAAAGGGGACGGAAGGGGCAGGTCCAGGGGACAGTGTTCCCTTCTGTGGGCTGAGTCATGAAGCCACCCCTCCAGCTCCTCCGGCTCCTTCTGGAGAAGCTGGCCCACCTGGTAGGAGGCTGGCCCTGACTCTGGCCTTTTCTGGTCCTGTGGGGCGGGGCCAGGGAAACCCTCTAGGCGGTCTAGCCACCAAGCGGCCACAACCACAAGCCAAGTCAAGATCCAGGCAGTCAGGCTGGTCGATGGTGGTGGTGTCCCCGGGCTGGGGATCCTGGTGTGGTGGGAGGAATGGCTGATGGCCAAACCACCAGGCTGTCTGGGCAAGCAGCCTGGGCTTTTCCCACAGGCCAGGAAGTCCTCCCAGGCTAGGGACAGAGGGGGACACTGAGGCCCCGGAGGGGTCAGGACACCTGGCTCCTGCTTCTCCCCAGCCAGTGTAAAGAGGAAACTAAGCCCTTGGGGAATGGGATGATGCTCTAGGCTGGAGAGGCTTGGGGTAGGGAGAGCTGGCCTGGAGTCTCTAAAGCCAGGACCCTCCTCACAAACCCCATATTTGGACCCTTTTCTCTGCCTTCAGCCTGGAGCTGGCACCTTCTAACCCTAGCTGGGGCAGATTCAGGAGATCAGAGTGGAAAATGGTAGGGAGGTCAGAGGTCAAGGTCAGATTGGCAACTCTCCCCATCCCACTCTGAAGGCCCTGTCCCAGGTTTTCCCCAGTCTAGTTTGCTCAAGTATGTGAGGGTCCAGGGAGGAGTCAAAGGTCAGGGACCCCTCCTCATACAGACACAAACCCATACAATCCTTACACAGACACATCTGCTACACGCATCCATGGTAACAAATGCACATTGAGATGTACCCAAACTGTGCACACAGACACCCACAGACATGTGCACACAGTCACAAAACACTGATGCCTAAAGATGGTTCCATGCGACAGTGTCCATTCAATCAGCTATTAGTGCATGTGCATGAATGACCCTAGACATACACAAGCAGTCACATCCAGATGTGCACACCCAGGACTGTACACACAAGTGCACATGCGTGCACACTCCCCCAGATGTGCACATCCGGGTACACCCACCCCCAGAAAGGAACAAAAATATATAGATAGGCACACACAAGCACATCCACGCTCAGATGGGCACACAGATATTTCCACTACAGCTGTGTACATGCACACCCACTCCCAACTATGCACAGTAAGTCGCACGCCCCCATATGTGCCCACCCCAGGCGACCGCCGGCTGCAAAAGAGAACAGGAAGCTTCCCTAGGCTGGTGCCAGGGAGGAGAGAATGGCTGAGCGCCGGGGAGGGGGCGCAGCCTCGAGCGGATACCCTCGGCTCTCTGGCCGCCCACCATCCTCCCTCACCGTGGATGCCCGTCTGGTGCGCCATGGCTCCGTGCCCCGCTCCACCAGCGCCCTTGGAGCCCTCGGCTCGGCCCTGGACCCGCTCCGCTCGCCTGGACCCGGAGGAGGAGGAGGATGTGGCGGCGGCCGCCCAGCCTCGCGCAGCTTCCCGGGCGGTGCCGCAGGACCCGGCCCAGAGCGCCCCGCCCCCGACGGGCGAGGCCGGGAGGGGGCGGGGACTCGGGGCCGCGCGTGCGCGCACCGTGCGTCTTGTTCCGGGTGAGACTTTCGCGCGGAGTTGATCGGCGTGTCCGCGCGCCTGCGCGTGCCTGTTTGTGGGGAAAAACGGGGCCTCCGTGTGGTCGGGCATCCGTGGGCGCCCTCATACGCGCGCGTGTGCCTATAGACCGTGAGCCGACGGGTCTGTGGCCGGGGCGCGTCCGGGAGTGCGCGCGCGAGTCTCTGCGCCCCAATCTAGGTGGGTTTCCAAGTGGGGTGAGATCCGCGCGTACCCTCACTTATGGCTGGGAAGGGGTTTGCATGAGGATGGAAGCGCCTGTGTTTTTGAGCGGCATCCCTTTTCCTAGAGACGTTTCCTGAGCGCCCCCTGCGACGCACTGGCACCTTGAGGCGGGCCTGGCTGCAGGCCCTGCCCTGATTGTGGGAGCCAGACTGACCTACCTGGCAGTTAGCAAATGAACCTGTGGTGGTGAGGGCCCTGCCCAGAGAGCAAGGGGCCACTAGGAGGAGGTGAAGTTTGAGTGGAGACCTGGAGGTCAACCTGGCAGAGCGGAGGGAAAAGTTTTCTGAGAAGAGGAAACTACATGTGCAAAGGCCCAGAGGTTGAAGGAGGGCCAGAGCTTGGCGAGTGAGTAACTTCCCAACTCCTAATCTACTTCTGGCTCCACACCCAGCAGCTTTGCCTTCTCTGGCATTAGCCCTGCTGTTACCAGCCAATCAACATAATGTATCTTACAGGCCACGTTGAGCCAGGGATGAGCACAAGACCACAGAGCCTGTCTCAGGACTTTGGTTGGGAAGATTGGGAAGGAGGCCACCTTTGAGGGCTGGGATTGCTGAGAATTGATGATGGAGTATGGGGCCTGCCTTGCATCTGGCCCCAGCTTGAACTCCCTGCTGTCTCACTACCCCATGCTGAATAGGTAGCATTGCGCCCTCCTCTGTGTGCCCCAAGCCCTGGGCTTCTCATCTCCTGAGAGTACAACAAACACAATTGAAGTATTTTCTTATTTATCTTCCTATGCACACCCTGAAAACTGGACCTGTGTAGTGCTCACCTTGACCCCAGAACTCACAATAGAAACTAAAAACTCTGTGTGGCCTCACAGCCTGCCCTTGGGAGAATAGCTCACAGGCAAGTCCCCAACTCAGCCCTGCCACAGCACAGATGGGACAGCAACACAGAGCCAACAGTTACATCAGCTCTCAGACCTGGCCACTTCCATCAGAGCACTTGGCAATTCCACAGAAGCATAAGAGCATCAACTTCTTGGAAACAGGAATTAGCCAAGAAAACAGGTTAATGAAAAACAATAAAGTTATGTTCCCTGTAGAAATGTCTATCACTGAATGAACTGTGACTACCTTAACTGTAAGGTCTCCCTGTTGCCTGGCTTATCACTGCCTACATCATTCTCTCTCCCTCTCTCTCTCTCTCTCTCTAAGTTTATTTATTTTGAGATATATATAGAGAATCCCAAGTAGCCTCTGCACCATCAGCATGGAGCCCGACACTGGTCTTGAACCCAAGAACCGTGAGATCATGACCTGAGCTGGAATCGAGAGTTGGACACTTAACTGACTGAGCCACCCAGGCTCCCCATCACTGCCTGATACATATACTTACCTGCTTATTTGTTTATTGTCTTCCCTTTACCAGTAGTTAAGTTCTGTTCCTGCTGTATCCCCAACACCTAGAACAGTGCTCAGCATTGGTAAGTGTTCAGAATTATTTGCCAACTAAACAAATGAATAAACAACTAGAGTCTCAGGGCACCTGGCTGGCTCAGTCAGTAGAGCGTGCAACTCTTGATCTCAGGGTCATGAGTTCAAGCCCCATGTTGGGCATAGAGTCCGCTTAAAAATAATTAGAGTCTTTATGTTGCACACTTACTATGCACTGGACACATTTAATCCTCCTGACAACCCTAGGAGGTAGGTGTTATTGTCTCTCTTTTACAGTTGAAGAATCTGAGGTTTGGAGAGATGAAGTGATTTGATGCAGGTCGACAAGGTAGTGAGTGTCCACAAGAACCTTAGTTTCCTTTACTCAAGATATGGGACAAAGGAGGAGAAATCCTATTGTTCAGTGGCCCTTGAGCCTTCCATCACAATCTCACACCTCAATGATGAAGGTTTGACCAGGGAAGGAAATGCACTGGGAGACAGTCCCACTCAGCTTCAGAGCCTGGGATGCAGGCAGGGAGCCCAAGGGCCAGCAGAGTACCCAAACAGACTCCATCTCTGGTTGAGATCTGGTTTCAGGCAGAAAGATGAGAAAGCTGCACATGGCTCCTCAGATGAGTCCTGGGATGAACACAGTATCCAGAAACAGGTTGATTGCTCCATTCTTTCTGATGTTTCTCAACACAGAGTCAGCCATCGAAATTATTAGAACATACTGGTTTTTTCATGTGGATCAAAAGTTTAAATGTTAAAAACAACAACAAGAGTGAACTATAAAAATACTGAAGAAAAAAGGGAAAAGTTTGTAGAATCTTGGAGTGAAGGGGGCCTTCTGAGTATGTCACCAAACTCAAAAGGCATAAAAGAAAAAAAATAAAATATGTAAATTCATTTATATTAAATTAAAAAAAAAATTGGAAGTCTAGGGGTGTCTGGGTGGCTTATCAGTTGAACGTCCGACTTCAGCTCAGGTCATGATCTCACGGTTTCTGAGTTCAAGCTCCGCATTGGGCTCTCTGCTGTCAGTGCACTTCAAATCCTCTGTCCCCTCTCTCCTGCCTCTCCTCCAATTGCTCTCTCTCTCTCAAAAATAAATAAACATCAAAAAATTAAAAGTCTACATGGAAAAAGCCACCATCAAAGTCAAAATACAAACAATAAACTGTAATTGGCTACAAACAACATACTTGTAACTCATTTCAAAATAAAGAGCTCTCATAAATCAATAAGAAAAAACCCCAAAGTCTCACTAAGAAATGGGGTAAAAGAGTACAGACTACCCACAGAAAAAGAAATACAAATAGGTCTCTCAGACCTATAGAAATTGGTTATCCCTTCTTAATAAGATAAATGGAAATCAAACTAGACTTCCATATTTTTATCTATAGAGAAAGATTAAAAACCTTAATGAAATACTATGGGAAAATAGGCTGATGGAAGAGTAAACCTTCATGTAGAACAATATCTACAAAATTGTGAATGTGTATACCCCCCCTTTTTTTTAATTGAAGTGAAATTCACATAACAAAATTAACCATCTTAAAGGGATCAAGGCAGTACATTCACTATGTTGTGCAACCACCATCTCCTGTTCTAGAACATTTTCATTGGGGTGCCTGGGTGCTGGGTGGCATGGTTGGTTAGGTGTTCAACTCTTGATCTCAGCTCTTTTTTTTTTTTATGTTTATTTATTTTGAGAGAGAGAAAGAGAGCACAAGCAGGGGAAGGGCAGAGAGAGAGGGAGGGAGAGAGAGAGAGAGGGAGAATCCCAAGCAGGCTCCACACTGTCAGTGCAGAGTCCAATGAGGGGCTCAAACTCACAAACCGCAAGATCATGACCTGAGCCAAAGTCAAGAATCGGACACTTAACTGACTGAGCCACCCAGGCTCCCCTCAGCTCAGGTCTTGGCCTCAGGGTTGTGAATTCAAGCCCTGCATTGGGCTCTGTGCTGAGTGTGAAGCCTATTTAAAAAAAAAAAAATTCATCACCCCAAAAGAAAACCGTACCTGTTAAGCAGTTACTCCCCATTCCTCCCTCCTCCGGTCCCTGCAACCACCAGTCTTCTTTCTATTTCCATGGATTTACCTATTCTGGATAGTTCATATGAATGGAGGCATAAAACATGTGACCTTTTATATCTGGCTTTTTTTCACTTAGCATAATTGTTTGGAGGTTCATCTACATTGTAGCACATATCAGTACTTCGTTCTTTTTTATGGCTGAATAATATTCCATTGTGCGTATATACCAGAATTTGTTTATCCATTCATCCAGCTGATGACATTTGTGTTGTTTCCACTTTTGGCTATTGTGAATGGTGCTGCTATGAACAACAAATGCTTTTGACCCAGCAATTCCATTACTAGGAACTGATCCTATCAATATCGCCCCCACAAAAAAAACTATAAAGCAAATAACTGAAAACAATCTAAATGTCCATCACTGGGGGGGGCTAGCTACATAAAGTCTGCATTTTTGCAGAGACTACTCTGTAACCTTAACAATAAGGCAGCTTTTCGAGGACTAACAAAAAAAGAGGTATCTTTTATGAAAATTTCAAGTATAGGATATGGCACACAGTATGCTATCATTTGTGGAAAGAAAAGGAGGGGAGAAGGAAAGATTTTATATATATGTAATTTTTAAATTACTTAAATTGAGATATAATTTACAAATCCCATTGTATCAGTGTTAAGTGTACAACAAGATTCAATATTTGTATATATCGTGAAATGACTGCAATAAGTTTAGGTAACATCCATCACCACACATAGTTATAATTATTTTTCTTATGAGAACTTTTAGAATCTACTCTTAGTAACTTTCAAATATGCAATACAGCAGCATTAACTATAGTCACCATGCTATAGATTACACCCACAGAACGAACTTATTGTTTTTAATATATATTTATTTTTGAGAGAGAGAGCAAGCAGGGGAGGGGCAGAGAGAAGGAGACAGAGGATCTGAATGAAGCAGGATCTGTGCTGACAGCAGAGAGCCCCATATGGGGCTTGAACTCATGAACCTTGAGACCATGACCTGAAGTTGGATGCTTAATCAACGGAGCCACCCAGGTGCCCCCGCCCAGCACTTATTTATAACTGAAGGTTTATACCTTTTGACCAATTTCACCCATTTTGTCCACCCCGCCCCCACACTTCTGACAACAAGCAGTCCATTTTCTGTGCCTATGGATTTGAAATTTTGTTTCGATTCCACATATAAGTGAGATCATACAGTGTTTATCTTCCTCTGTCTGACTTATTTAGCATAAAGCCCTCAAGGTCCATCTGTGCTGTTGCAAATGGCGGACTGTCCTTCTTTTTTATGGCTGAATAATATTCCTGTGTGTGTGGTTGTGTACCACATTGTTTTTAACCATTCACCTGACAGTAGACATTTTGGTTGTTTCCATGTTTTGGCTGTTGTAAACAATGCTGCAGTGAAAATGGGGGTGCAGATATGTTTTCAAGATGTTGATTACACTTTCTTCAGATAGATATCCAGAAATGGAATTGATAGATCATATGATAGTTCTATTTTTAATTTTTTGAGGAACCTCCATACTGTTTTCCATAGTGTCTGCAACCAGTTTACATTCCCACCAACAGTGCACAAGAGTTCCCTTTTCTCCACATCCTTGCCAACACTCATTATTTCTTGTCTTATAGGTAATTTTTTTTTTTTTTTTGGCTTGAATTTTTACAGAACACCTGGCACTTCTGGAAGGATTCACAAGAAACTAGTAATATTAGATGTCTCCGGGGAGGGGAACTGCATGGCCAGGGGATGGGGTTGTGGGAGAGACTTGTTACTAAATACACTTTACACCTTTTGAATTTTGTGGGTTTTTAAAAAAGTTTTTGTTTTGTTTTTGTTTTTTAAGTAATCTCTGTGCCCAACGTGGGGCTCAAACTCACGACCCCAAGATCAAGCATCGAATGTTCCACCAAATGAGCCAGCCAGGAGCCCCACCTTTTGAATTTTAAGTCATGGGACTCAACAAAAACTATTCTCCTTGTGAGTGAAAAAAAATGTAGCATAAAAATCTTTTTCTTTTTTGCTAAACTTGCTCCTCCCCACCCCAAACTGTCACATGCGGATGGAGTTAGCTGAGGAGAGGTGTCAGGCCAGGAGCGGGGCAAGCTTGCGTTCATTGGAACAGTTAGGAGAAGGGTGTCACTGGGAAGTGGGGGGCTGCATGGCCTCCAGGGAGGGCTCAGCCCAAGAATGAAGAGAGACCCACCCCAAGGAACCTCCCCTACAATTTCAGACACCAGAGACAGAAGAGATTAGAAACTTCTGGAGAAAGAAAAAGGCAAACAACCAATCTAAAGGTCTGGGAATGAGAGGGGCCCTAGACTGCAGCAGAAGCAACAGTCAAAAGACAATGAACAGAGAAGTCAGACTCTGAGCTAAAATATCAGTCAAAAACAAAGGATTTTGCCCCATGTTGGGTGTAGAGCTTACTTTAAAAAAAAATTTTTTTTTTTTTTTTTTTTTTTTTGAGGCAAACCCTTTCAGACTTGGGAGGATCCAGGAAATGACCTTCCAGTCATCCTTTCTTGGAGAGTTGTTAGAGGATGTGCTTCAGCAAAATTAGGTCGAAAACTAAGAAAGTCAGCCTTGGGATCCAAGCCAGAGCAGAGGCTCCCAGAAGCCACCTAGAAGCCAGAGGAGCCTCGGTGGCACTGAAGGGACACTCAGGCCTCCTTGGAACAGGGAGGAAGGGACTGCCATAGGGCTCCACAGCTACACTGAGCAACAGACCACCTGTGACATCTCAGGAGCTTCTCTGAATATGCTTCAAAGGACAGGATTCATCCCACCCACGAAGTCCAAGGCACTGGCATGGAGAAAAGACTGTGCTTGTGTTGTTTCCTCTCATTTTAGACTAAAAACCTCTGAGCTGTTGGCTGGTAGGGATGAAGAGGTGACCCCACAGACTGAATTGGGCCTGCCCCACCCTGGGTCCCTGGTCCATATCTGTCCCGGTGATAGACCGTAGCTCAGGTGTCCTTTGAGAAGCTTTCTCTGATTTTGCCCCCACCCCCTTGCCAGCTGGAACAAGCACCATCCACCAGGCCTTCGCCATCAGAGCTGGGACTCAACCTCCATCACTGCTGCACCCAGCATGTGAGCATGTGCTAGGCTTGGGAGCCCAGACAAAGGTAGGGACTCCTCCTGAAGCTCTCCCTGGGGACCCTGGGCTATGGGCCTCAGGGGCTTTGAGTTGGCAAGCCTGCCTTTTTGGAAGAGGAAGGGGAAGAGAAATCCCCTGTGGGGAGTTTGAGTCAGCTGAACTGTCATAATGGAAACAGCAGAGCCCTGGGCATCAGGACACTTCCCCTCTGTGGGCCTCAGAGTCCTCCTCAAGAGACAGAAATAACAGTGCTGCACAGGGAGTTGGGCTTAAGTGACAGAAGGGTGACAGAGCACTCTGTTAACTTGCAGGTGTGAAGGGAGACACTGCTGCTGACCGCACGGTGACAGCTGGTCAGGGGTTAAGAGACTGCAGCATCTTGCCTCCAGCAGGGATGAATTCTTTCACTTCCCTTAGTTCCAGGTCTGAACTTGGACTGGTTGGAGCTTTCTGGGGACCATGAATTCCTCTTGTCTACCAGTCACGAACATTCTAGTGAGAATCCTGCTGTCTGTCCAGAGACGACATCTTGACTGGAGGGGCAGTGGTTTGGTAGGCTGTCCCTGAAGTGTGGAGAGGAGTCTCAGGTTGAGGAACGCCAGGGTGGCCACCAAGGCTCATGTGGGGGTGGATGGTGACAGGCTGCATGGGCGGGAAATGAAGGGCCACCCGAGGGAACCCTGTGCTCTGAGACTCTTACTCAACTTGTCAGTCTGACACCTCCAGGCACATCCTGTTCCCATCTAACCCTTGCGCAAGGTCCGGGCCCAGCGGGAGGAGGCCGGAGGCTCCCCCACGGACGCGGACCCAGCCTCCAGGCCTCGGCTACGTTCGGAATGACCCCATCACCTCGCTGGGTGACGAGGAGAACTTTTTCCCTTGCAAAGGCCACCACCCCACGCGTGTGGCGCAGCACTACGCCCGCTCGGGTGGCTGCGTGACGCGGGCAAGCCACTTCGCCTCTGGAGGTCTCAGTGTTCTTGCCTGTGAAGTGGGGTTGCCAACAGCCTTTGCTTCTTGGGGTCATCAGGGGCCCCGGTAAGCCCGAGGGCGCCCGGGCCGCTCGTGCACTCCCCGCGGGAGGCTGGCGTTTGGGGGCGTCGCCGCCCCGCCCCTACCCGGCCCGTCCCCGCCCCCGGCCCGCTTCCTCCTCCCGCGCGGCAGCCCCCTGCCTCCGCGCCATGTCCGCCGGCTGGTTCCGGCGCCGCTTCCTGCCCGGGGGTCCGCTGCCCGCGCCGCGGCCGCCCAGGCCGCGCTCCAGCCCCGTGCCCTACCGGCGGCCCCGCTTCCTGCGCGGCTCCGGCTCGGGCCCCGGCACCGCCGACGCTCCGCGCCGCCCCGACGTCCGGCCCGTGCGCAGTCCAGCGCGGGGCCGCGCACTGCCTTGGAACGCAGGCTACGCCGAGTGAGTGCCCCGTTGCGGCCCCCGCCCCCACCCCTCCACCCCGATCCCGCGCCTCCGTGCCGGCCCTGCTGGGCCGTCCTGGAAAACAGCCTAAGCTGAGCCAGTGCTCCCGTCCCCCAACCTTGTGGCTACCTCCCTTCTGCCCTCATCTGGGACTCTTGACACCTTCCCCCGGTCCCACCGCAGCCTTTTCTTGGGGACTCCAGCCAGCCTCCCTCAGAGAGGCTCACTAGTTGGGAAGGACCTGCACCTCTGGGGCTTCCAAGATGAGACAGGGACCCTGGGTGGAGTTCCAACATTGCGCGCGGGCTTTGGAGATACATACCCCTCACACGCACGCAGCATCTCACCCTGGGTTGTGGCCTGTGCTGTATGGGACAGGGAATCTGGCCGAGATGGGGGGAGGATTGGCAAAGGAGCCCCAGATCTCCTCGGACAGCCGCACCCTCACCTCTCAGCCCAGGTCAGCACAGAGGCGCTGGGCCCTGAGTTTTGCCTTACCCTGAGGTTACTGAACAGTTAGGAAACTTACACTATGTTTGTCCAGGTGTGTGTTAGGGACAGCATAGGGGCTGCTGCTTCAGAGGTAGGGCTCCTCCCTCTATGTACCAGCTTTGGTCTCTGCCCGTGGGGACATGGGTGTGTCCCTGAAGGGTCTCTGATCACTTACTGGCCTCAGGATCATCAATGCGGAGAAATCTGAGTTCAATGAGGATCAGGCAGCCTGTGGGCAGCTGTGCATCCGGAGATGTGAGTTTGGGGCTGAAGAGGACCAGGAGTGGCTGACCTCGTGCCCAGAGGAGGTGAGTGCAACTGGGCCTGAGCTGGTCTTAACAGGCTGGGACCGGGACTGCAGGTTCTTGCTCTAGTTTCCCATGCCAGGTGGGGGGACAACTGGGGAAGCCAGGCAGAGCCTGACACCAAGCCCTTCCTGTACAGTTCCTGACAGGTCATTACTGGGCACTCTTTGATGGGCATGGTGGGCCAGCTGCAGCCATCCTGGCTGCCAACACCCTGCACTCCTGCCTCCGCCGGCAGCTGGAGGCCGTGGTAGAGGGCATGGTGGCCACTCAGCCCCCCATGCACCTCAGCGGCCACAGCATCTGTCCCAGTGATCCCCAGTTTGTGGAAGAGAAGGGCATTAGGGCGGAAGATTTGGTGATCGGGGCTCTGGAGAGTGCCTTCCAGGAATGTGTGAGTGTGGCCTTTGGCTGGGGAAGGGACCGGGCACCTGTGGGACGCTGGGTTGTGGAGCATCCCTGCACACAGTGGTGGTCTCCCTGGATCTTTGCACTGGAAGGACAAGATTGGGTTGGTTGGTTTGTTAGTAATGGTCATCATTGCCATCACTAACCCCTCCCACTTATCCAGTGCCTAGTATGTGCTAGGGGCTTTTACCTGCATCGTACGTTGTGCACCTTGATGGTCCTTGGTGCAGGGGCTGGTTTCCCTTCCTCAGTTTTGAATAGGACTTCCCTCCCTCCCAAGGAATACATCTAGATCTCCTAACCACAGGGATCCTGGAGTCATAGCCAGACTTTGGGTTGGGTGGGACTACCAGGCTTGTTGGTGGGGAAGTGAATGGTAGGGTGGGGATCGGGGACAGAGTGGTGTGGTGGCAGTACAAGCAGCAGCTAAAGTGGCCTCGGTTTGCCCCAGGATGAGGTGATCGGGCGGGAGCTGGAGGCCTCAGGCCAGGTGGGCGGCTGCACAGCCCTGGTGGCTGTGTCCCTGCAGGGAAAGCTGTATGTGGCCAATGCCGGGGATAGCAGGTGAGTACCTGGAGGGTAGGCAGGGTGGGGTCGGCAGGCGGGCACCAGAGGTGGTGGGGACAGTGAAAGGGGGCTGGATGTGGAGGGATGGAAGTAGGGATTGACTAGCTGAGTTGTTTGTGTACCTGGTGTGTCAGGTATGAGTGGACAGCAAATCTGAGGGAGGGCAGACAGCTCAAGCGCCAGGCCCAAGGGCTGAGCTTTTACTTTGCAGGCTGTTGGTAGTCATGGGGGGCTTTGAGCTGGTCCCTGGTGGCTGGGAAAGGCCATGAGTGAGGGTGGAGCCTGCTCCACAGGCCTCTCTCTCTCTTCCCCAACCCCATCCAGGGCCATATTGGTACGGAAAGATGAGGTTCGGCCCCTGAGCTCTGAGTTCACCCCGGAGACTGAGCGGCAGCGGATTCAGCAGCTGGTAGGTGCCTTTGGCAGAGGAATGTTATGGAGCCCCAACTCCTGAATCTAGGGTCACCAGAAGCCACCAGAGAGAGCCTCATCTGAGCATGCCTTCCTACCCCCAGGCCTTTGTCTACCCTGAGCTTCTGGCTGGTGAGTTCACCCGACTGGAGTTCCCTCGGCGACTGAAGGGGGATGACTTAGGGCAGAAGGTTTTGTTCCGGGATCACCACATGAGAGGCTGGTGAGCTGGGTGGGTTTGGGAGACAGTGGGGAGAGGCCTAGCGTCAGGCCCAGTGTGTGGGCTTGGGGCAGTCCTCTTCCCCACGGGCAGGGTGGGCTCTGTGTTACGGGGAGATGAGCGGTGGGTAGGGCCTGGATTGATGCTGGGTCTGCTCCTGGTAGGAGCTACAAGTGTGTGGAGAAGTCGGATCTCAAGTACCCACTGATCCATGGGCAGGGTAGACAGGTCAGTGAATGGCACCCTCTAAGAGCCCCTCTTAAACTGCCCCCTGCAGAAGTGGGAGCTCCTTTGTCCCTTTTGGGGGCTGTGGCTGGGGTCATGGGGTTTGCTCCAAGGCTACAGGATGTTTGTCCCTCAACCCAGGGCACCCAAGGGCCACAGTACACTTCTGTGTGCTTTACTTGCACATTCTCTGGGGCTGTTTGCTGTCACCTCACATCTCCCTTGTCCCCAGGCTCGATTACTGGGAACACTGGCCGTCTCCCGGGGCCTGGGAGACCATCAGCTCAAAGTCCTGGACACAAACATTCAGCTCAAGCCCTTCTTGCTCTCTGTCCCACAGGTGAGTGGGCAATAGCCCACACCAGCTTCCGTCTGCCTGGAAAGGCAGACGATGAGGCTGGCAGGAGCCCGGGAAGGGAGTGCTAAGGATCCTCAGGCTTAACTTGCAGGTGACTGTCCTGGATGTGGACCAGCTGGAGCTGCAGGAGGAGGATGTGGTTGTCATGGCAACTGATGGGCTCTGGGATGTCCTATCCAATGAGCAGGTGGCACGGCTAGTGCGGAGCTTCCTCCCTGGCAACCGAGAGGACCCACACAGGTACTGTAGCTTCTGGGGACCTGCCTGTGCCTGGGTCGGTACCAGCAGCAACACCAGGAAGTAGCTATGGCTGAGGAGACAGCACTGACAATGAACTCATCTCAGGGCAGGTGGTCAGGATCGGGGCTGTCTCAAGCTTCTGCGGGGTGACTGTGGGTCTCCAAAATCTCTGGGTTCAGAAATCCCTGAGACTAAAAATCTCCATGGTCCGACCTGTGGCCCTCCCATGCTTGAGGCTTGCCTGGCCCCACAGCTGGACCACATTGTTTGGGTCCCCATGTGTCTGTCCAGCCCTGTGCAGCAAGTTCTCCGAGGGCTGGCTTTGCTTCTTTGCTTTGGCCCCAAAGTGCATCTGCAGTTGGTCCCTACAGGTTCTCGGAGCTGGCCCAAATGCTGATACATAGCACACAGGGAAAGGACGACGGTCTCACAGAGGAAGGGCAGGTGTCCTACGATGACATCTCTGTGTTCGTGATTCCCTTGCACAGCCAGGGCCAAAGGAGCAGTGGCCACTGAGGATTCAGACGCCACATCCCAGAACCACTCCAGGGCCGGGTGTAGCCTGGGCGTCCCTCCACCATGGTCCACAGCAGGCCTACCTGCCCTGCCGCCAGACACAATGGGTTGACACCCCCCAACCCCACCCATTTCATGGGGAGCATTTATACCAGGCAGTCAAAGCTGGAAGAGTACGGAGAGCCCAGCTCCTCAAGTCCCCCCTTTGGCAGGCAGGAAAGAGCACAGTATCAATGGTAACATCCCTTTACAACGTAGGAAACCCACGTGAGGCTCCTCTGACAGGGTCCTTAGCAGCCCAGTGTTATTCTCAGATGGGGACAGCTGGACTAAGGGCATTGGCTAAGAATGCCAGGAGGGGCAGAAAAGCCTGTTTGGATTCAGGTCTCCTAAACCATAAATGTCAGGGTATCTACTCAGTAACCACCAAAGCCCATGCATGGTGCCTTATGGAAAGCTGTGGGCAGCTTCCTATCTGCTGAACCGATATCAGCCCCTGGGGAGACCAGCTCCGGTCCTGCCCTGCTTCCCTCTGCCACTGGAGGTGAGGCACAGGCCCTGGGACTAAAGTTGGGGCAGAACAGAAAGAAGCAAGAGGATCCCAGTTTGCTGAGCAGGGGATGTCCTCTGACCACTCTTCTCTGGCCCTAGCCCTGCCCTCAGCTGATGCCCCAACGCCTTTGGTTTTGTTGCCCCCGCCCCCCCCATCACCTCCCTATTGTTAAATGTTTGTGTGGAAGAGCCCTTGTGAATCATGAATTGCTGTAAAGCTTGACATTATAGTATACTTTTTGCTCTTTCTTGTTATTTTCCAAAGAATCAGTCTTTGCTCCACCTTGCAAGTTTGCCTGTAGTCAGGACTGCATTTCTCTGCGGGCCTCCCTAGTTCCTGGTATGGGGTGAGCCCCTGTGAGAGAACTGTGGTCCAGGGAACAGAAAGGTCTGTACCACCATCTGTGAGCTCTGGGCTTGATGTACCAGAAGGGGTGCCTTTAACTTGGTTTTGAATGCCAGTTTCTATAAAGCAAGAATTAGCTGGAGACAAGTCACCCGGTGTTTGATGAGCAGCTTGGTTCTTCACCTTCCCCGCAAGACTGTTATCACCTAGCACTTGCCAAAGCTCAGGTGCTCAGAAGTATTTGTTGAATTACAAGGTGTCCACCTTTCTGACCTCAGCCTTACCGAACTCCCCTGATACATTCCTACTTTAGTTTACAACTGAGATGAATTCTAACCAGGCAACTCACAACCCTAGCCTGGGGCCAGGAGGGACATGGGCTAGGTGGCAGCACAACTGACGGTAAAACTAGTGTTTAACTTAACTGGGGAGGCTCTCAGACCCCCTTTCCTGTCCACTAACTCATTTATTTTTTTAATGTTTATTTCTGAGAGAGAGGGGGAGCGGGAGTGGGAAAGGGACACAGAAAGAGAGAATCAAGTTGGCTCTGTGCTGACAGCAGGGAGCCTGATGCGGGGCTCAAACTCACAAACCATGAGATCATGACCTGAGCCAAAGTCAGATGCTTAACCGACTGAGCCACCCAGGCGCCCCTTATTTTTCTTAATTTGCCCATCTTATTTATTTTCTTTAAGCTCCATGCCCAGTGTGGGGCTTGAACTCATGACCCTGAGATCAAGAGTCTCCTCTACCGACAGAGCCAGCCAGGCGCCTCCCGATTAACTCATTTTAGACTCCATTTCCTATATACCTTTTCCAGGGAAGAGAAAGGAAGAAATTTCCCCTTTTTCACAGTCCTGTCCCACAGCCCAGCACTCTTGGGCCTCCGTCTCTCCACAGTGAGGTCCCGACAAACTGGTGGCCCCAGAACCGCTGGGCAGCCTCTCTGGGCCTGCTCTAGTTAGGCGGCTAGCAGACGCAGGAGTGTGCTTTAACAGGCCTGCAGTTTTACTTCCTCTGTCTTCAGCAACCACCCTGCCCCCCCAGCAGAGTGTGGGCAGCATCCCGCACTTGCCTCACCCACAACTGTTGAGGCAGCTCGCCCCTGCAGCCTGCTGGCTTTGCTTCCAATCCAGCCCACTGCCTGCTCTCACTCCTTACACAAGGCTGAGGCCCCCAGAGTGGGCGCGGTGCGTCTCTCACCTGCAAGCACGCACAAATGACAGGGCACAAATGACAGGAGTGACTGCCGGGTCAGCCATGTGCCTCTCAGCAGAGCCAAATGCTGCAGCAGCCCTCCCACCAGGCTGGGCAAGGGGGGAAGGGGGGGGGGTTTGGGACGCTTCCTCCTTGACGTTGTGAGCCTATCACTCACAAGCTGGGATGTTCTCTCTGCTGCTCTTCATGATCCTTGGCTGACGACTGTGGGCAAAGTGGCAGGCGGCAGGTCCCGCAGCTCTGAGGATACCGAGCTGGTGCACAGGCTCTAGGAGTTGCCAACTCACCAGCCAAGCAGTGGGTTATCAAGCTACTGGCCAGGCCTTCTGCTAGAACTGGTGCAAGAGCCTCAAAAGAAGAGGCTCCATTACCCTTGCCCCACAGAAGCCGGGACCTAGCAGGACAAACCTTATTCTAGCTACAGGCTGCCAATCTGATCAAGTGTCGAGGTAACAATGAGGGATGAAAGGCAGCCTGAGGTACGTGCCAGAGAGTCTGCAGACCAAGACCGGTTGGCCCTTCCCAGTCCCTCATTTCTGGCCCTGTGGCTGCTTATTAGAGCCTGCGGTTGAGGAGACCCAGGCTGCTATGCGTTGAGGTCTGTCTGGGTCTAGGGATTCTTCCCAACAGCTGACAGGTCTTGGTTACCAGGGGCAGGCAGAGGCAGTCCCAGGGAGCCCAACAATCCATCCACACAGCATTACCAGAGTCCCAAAGGGAATCAGGAGGACTAACAGGAGACAACCCATCCCTCCCTCCAACTCTAGGAACCAGGCAAACAGTGCTATGGAAACTCAACAGAAAAGCTACAACCATAAAACTCTTGTTTAAGACTGGTAACATGGAAAAAATGTTTATATGTTAAGTACAAAAGGGACATAAAATTGTATATACAGTAGAATAACAACTATGTAAACACACCAAAAATCTATGCACAGAAATTTCTAGAGGAACATTTAACACCAAAAGATTAACAGTGGTAGCATTTGGGTGGCAAACTGATTCACTTTAAAATTCCCCAAATTTCCTCAATAAGCATTAATTATGATTGCAACAGGGAAGTTTTATCTAAAAAAATAAAATAAAAATTAAAAAATCCCCCACTGGCTGGTGGTTGAGCAGTGCAGTGTCCCACATAAATCGGTGGCTTTGGCCTGGACTCTTCAAGTGTGGTGCGCCCCTCCCATCCTAGAGAGCTTAGAACACCACTGGCTCCACCCCTGCAGCCCCAGCCCCTCTGCTCCCTTTATCCTGCCTTATTCTTACCACATCACGTCCAATCACTTCCAGCTGTAGCTTTCCCCTTTCCTTCCCAACTTAGGAGCCAGCTCTGTAGCCACAGGTCCCTAGAAAGAGGGGCAGTGACGGGCCTGTTCCAAAGAACGTGGTACCTCAGCTTTGGACACACAAGAACTCTCGAGAGGAATCATCTTCCTTGCTGACAGGCAAGTGGCTGCTCTGGCTGCAGGTATGTTTATTAGGCAGCCCTTCTTATAAACCCAGTCTCAAGCACTCTGAACAGTTACTCCTACCATGAATTTTCTACTTTGGAGAGCCAGGATTGGGCAGTAATAGATCTGGTTTCTAGAAGTCTCTCCATTCTGATAAGGCAGAGCTATATACAGTGGGTGGCACTGCAGAAAAGCTGCAGATTCCAGTCGACATTTTGGAAAGATGTATGCCCTTTGCCCTTTGAGAAACAAGTCAAAAGTAATTGCTAACAAAACAAAACAAAACAGTAATTGCTGGCAATTTACAGCCTATTTCTGCTGCTGAACAAAGGCAGTTAATGGCTTGCTTCCCCCTTAGCAACTATGTACTCTTGGGCAAGTCATAACCTTGTGGAGCCCGTTTCTGTATCTGCAGAGAACCTATGACCTACTTAAATGTTTGAGAACTTCGTGAAATAACATGCCACTGGTACTGCTCTAAGAAGGCCATGCAGGGGAAGGAAAGGCCATGAGCCAGCTGTAGCTCATTTCAACCCTGATCAAGACCTCTCCCTCTTCCAAGAGAAGGCAAGGAAAAGAAGAAAGCAGACATACCAGGTAAACAGGAATGACCTGTAATTGGAAAAGAAGCTTCAGACAAACTGAAAATGCTCTGGTTCCAGCATCTTGTCCCCAGATGCCGGAAGCCAGGCACAAAGGGCATGCAAAAGTGACTGTCACACACGTACAAGCGCAGACAGAGCATCACCGAGCAAAAAGGGGGCTAATACTGCAGAGAGGGCCCCAAAGTGCGGCTTGAGGAATACAAGGGAAGTTATCCCAAGACCCTCAGTTAGCTGCCGTGGGAACAGCAAACACTTGAAGCTTTGCTTCATTCTGTCTCCCAAAGGAAAAAAGGGTAATAGGGAAGACTCACTAACACTTGTGGCAAACACTATTAGCAAGGATGCAGTCTTCTCTCGGGCTGCAGGACTCGACCTCTTTCTGCTGAACTCTGAGAAATGACAGATATTTTATATACATATATATATATGCATACATACATATACATATATATGTATGCACACACGGATATATTTAAATGAAGGTGTACACACTGTGCTAAAATACAAACAACAGAAACCCCATGTCATATATAAAAAGGCTAAATATAACATATAACACAGGCCTACAGCCAGCTCTTGCTTGGGAGCTGGGGAAGGGGTGGTATCATCTGGAGACTCTGTACACAATTTGTGGTGGGCAGGGAAGGCATCAGTGTAAACAACTCAGACTCACTCCACAATACTGGCCCACAGGAAAGCGTGATGTATCTCATGTACAAAAATAGACTCCCACCTTGCTTTTGTACAAAACCAAGCTTGGTAGGCACCCAGAAAGACCGCAGGTCTGTCTTCATGATGGGGGATCACACCAGGCTACTGCTAAACCTCCCAGCCATGGAACTCACCTGCAACCCCCACTTCCCTCCCCTTCAGGCTCCTGGGCCATCTCCCATCCAACACTCAGAGCCTTGAGGCGTGCCCAGATCACCCACCCTCACGTGACTAACTCGCTAGGCTTCCTGGCAAGCAAGGTCCTTTTCTGTTTATCTGTCCCTTTCTGACCCCCAGATATATGAAGACTTATTTCTGTAAATGTTTGGCACCTAAGTAACATGATGGGTGTGGAATATTGCCACAATGACACAGGGAGACCCAGTAACAAGACATGCAGGGTGCGGGCAAGGGGTGCTGAGCTTCCCTAGCATCTCAAAACCAGAACTGTGGCTTCCCATGCATTTATGGGGGTGGGAGAAGGGATGTGCAGAATTAACTTCACCGGCTCCTCAGCAGCAAATACATTCAAAATTGAAGGCGTCTCGAGGGCCCCAGTATACCCTAATCATGAATCTGGTCACTCCTCTGGAGGAGCTCAGTGCAGTGACAGCGGGAAAATCTAAGTCCTGACAGAATCTGCCACACCAACAGTCTTTTTTGAAGAAGCTCGGCAAAGTAATTTTTTTCTTCTGAGCAGATGTACAGCACATCCATGGGAAGGCCATGTGGAAGGATGCTCTCCAGCCCAGTCAAACGATCCGATCCATTATCTCAGTCCCCTCTGAGTTTTTTCCTGTTGGCCACCCTCACTGTACAGAAACAGCCGAGCAGCACCAAGGTCAGTCATCGATGGTGGGCAACCAGAAGGCCTGGAAGGAGAAACATAAATCAACTTTTAAAAGCCAAGCCTCTCTCCTCACTCAGGGTTCTTACCACCACCGTGCCCCCAGCATCAAGGTGCCCAACCCCAACAGTGGAGGAATTTTGGCTGGTGGCCTTCCCTCATGACCAACCGATTCTGACAATCTGTGGAAAAACATTCCCCCTCTGTGCAAAAGTAAGCTGGTTCTGTCTCCAACACTGTCTACCTTCGTAGTCCAGTGGTAAGGAAAAACAAAAGAGCTGTCTGGGGAGGTGGGTATCTGGCCTTACTGCCAATCTGCCAGGTGACCTCCAACATGCCCTCTCCTTCTCAAGCTGTAAAAAAGTGACAGGGACTGAGGTGGTTTTGCTGCATTTCTTTCTGACATCGTTTCCTCAGTGTCAAAAACAAAAAAAGAGCGAGGGGGCAATGTGTTCTGGGTAGGCTAGTAGTGAAATCCCTCATCCTCAAATACCCAGGTATACTTAAGAGATGCTAAAAAGAAACTTGAGGCTGAGACACACGGACGCTTTGTTCTGCTAGCATTGCCTAGAAACATAAGGAACTTGGAGGAAACGCTAAGTAGTGAGTTATGATCAACTGTAAAAATTTCTCAGGAATTCAGCATAAACTGAAAGAAATGGCAAACAGAGAGGTTGCAGCCACAATAGGCTGGTTCGAAGTATTTTAAGAAGCCAAAAAATTGTTAGGCATAGTCCCAAGTAGTTTGGTCATAAAACCAGGGGCTACAGCAAAAATGGGCCTGAGGTCTCCCAGCAGCTTACAGGTGATCCCAGATCATAGAAATAAGGGTGAAAGTGAAAGCCAAGTCCAACCAGAGATCAGATAATAGGAGGTGAACCAGGGAAGCCATCAGCTGAGAAACATGAACTTGGATGCTTATCAGGAACCTATTTAGGACACAGTTCACTGAAGCACCCACCACCCCAAATGGAAAGGGCCCTTATATGGAAGACATCTCCTGTGTTCACATACCATGTTGGAACATGCGCTGGCAAAGGTCATGAACTTGGGGTTGAACTGCAAACAGGTAATAGGGCCTGTGTGTTTGCCATCCAACACGGCTACTTTTATACCACTCTCTCCATTCCAGACATGGATCTTGCCATCCTCTGAACCTAAAGAGAATGATAAAGGAAAATACAACAGCTCAAGGCACAATGCAAAGAAAAGTGGGAAAGACAGACTGACATCTGGAGAAAAGTCAAGCTTCAGGACCTGGCCCTCATCTGAAATTGAGGGAGAAGGGGCAGTGAAGAAAGGACACTTTGGAAACTGACCTTAACCCTAGTTATTTGTTCCCATCCAAGTGATTTCCCCTGACTTTAGTTTTCTCATTTAAAAAGGGGGCTACGGGGCACCTGGGTGGCTCAGTTGATTAAGTGTCTGACTTTGGCTCAGGTCATGATCTCACAGTTTGTGGGTTTGAGCCCCACATCAGGCTCTGTGCTGACAGTTCAGAGCCTGGAGCCTGCTTCAGATTCTGTGTCTCCCTCTCTCTCTGCCCCTTCCCTGCTTGTGCTCTGCCTCTCAAAAATAAACATTAAAGGAAAAAATTTTTTAAAAAAGGAGGGGGCTAAATACCATCACATCCCACCAACACCAAGCCACTGAAAACTGAATGCAGGGTTAAATCAGAAAGCTAGTATTATTAGTAAGACTGTGCTTGTGGAGTTTAACTCTTATGCTGGTCCAACCAACATTAATGCCAGGTCCCAGTAAAGAAGTCAAAATCAGGATAAAGACACTGCACCTTTGGCATAAGACTACACATTGTGGTGAGATAGGTGAGAACACCCATCAAGAGGATAATAGATAGTATTTTAATTAGTTAAAACTAATAAAAATACAAACAAAAAAATACACAGTACAGAGAAATAACCCCCCAAGGGGGATAAAGAAAGCTTACCAATCATAATAAACTGGGAGTCTGGAGTAAATGAGGCCTCCAGAGTGACAGCTTTGCTGTTGGCATAACCCTAAAAAAAAGCAGAACAGTTCTCTTATCACAGCCCTATTAATATAAAATAATTGCCTATAAACACTTACCCAGCACACACATCACCTTCCTTTCCATGAAACCCTCTCCTCTTCATGCAAAGTGCCACCAAGGTTCCAAACTCGGCTGCCACCCTTTACAGTTCACCCCCATCCCCAACTCCATATTCAATGCAACTAGAAAATTATTATGGCAAGGAATTACTTTGTATCTAAATTCCAAACTTGGGACACTATGTGAGAGAAGTGAATGTCTCAGAATCCAAGAGAAGTTAGTTCATGTTCAGAATGAAAATGCATGTCCATGCTTCCATCAGTGAGTCAAGGATAACCACTGGTCTCCATCAACCAGCTACCACAATTCTCAGCCCAGGAGGGAGGAGCATGGAAACAGCCATGCTCAAAGGTTGTCAGCTCACCCCAAAGGTGTGCATCACCACTCCCTTGAATGCATCGATGAGACGGATAAAGCTGCCATTGGTGGAGATGAGGATGAGTTTACCATCATTGCTGAACTTAAGTCCTGTCCACTCACAAGTCCGATCGTACTGCATCTTAAAAGTCGCAAATGGCCCCTGAAATGATAAAAACAGCAGCCCCAGCCCAAGGCCCATCAATATTCCTTCTGCCAGAGCCAACTCTCATTCTGTCCCTTTAGATTCCTTTTTGGCTAGGAAAAGCAAGGAAGAACTATTGCTCTGACATTCGCCAGTGTCTACCACATACCTCCTTTATCATGGAAAAGGCTCTCATCTTACCCTTCAAAACCTCCATGATATGAAGATAGCTCAAAGATTCAAAGATTTACCTTATCAAAAGAGCGAAGGTCATAAAGTTTGACCATTTCAGAATTGACACCTGCAGCAAAAATTAACCCTTCTGGATCAAAGGAACAAACTGGCTTGCCTTGTAGATGCATGAGGCCCTATGAAAAAATAAGAAAAAAGGTTAATGAACCCAGGATCTTACCACCATGTAATTTACTTTTTCCAATGAAAACTAAGAAAGGACACAAACAGATACCTACCCAGAGAATGGAAAAAGCAAACAAACCTAACTAAAATAAGGCTTTTTACAAACAGGTCTCCATACAACTGGTTTCATCAACCCTAACTGTACAACTCTATAGACACTGAATCCAAATAAAAACAAATTCTTTGAGCATAAAAGCTATAGCTCACAGGTTTCAGGAAAATGGTTTTGAAAGCAAAAATCCACAGAGCATAATGCAATATGCACTGGATTAGGGTATTAGCTTAATTACCAGCCACCTACCAGGAAAACAGATTTTCTCCAAAGTTTAGAAAGACTTTGGGATCTCAGAATGGAACGAGTACTTTCTCCTTTCCTTGAGAGGAAGAGCTGATGACAGTGCCTACCACAGAAAACTCTAACTGTGAGGTACCATTACCTGGCAGTTAGGAGACCGGAGATCCCAGAGTCGAATGGTCTTATCAAGAGACCCAGAAATGAAAGTGTCATCCACAGGTGACATGGACAAGGCCACCACCCTGCAATGCATCAAGATAAATAGGAGTTGAAGCATAATATTTGCAAAAATTGGATGTGAACTCTAAACCACTCTACCTGCCTAGCTACATTATATATACCTGTTCTCCCAACACTGCCGTTTTAAGAAACATACACATATAAACAATCTGGAATAACCAAAAGCAACTAATATAATGAAAAAACAAACTTCGAGCTACAGCATAAAAATGTTAAGCCTCCAATGCAAAGCAAACCACAAGGAGACACCACTACACACCTATTAGAATAATTAGAAGCCTCATGCATTGCTGGTTGGAATGTAAAATGGTGCAGGTGCTTTGCAAGATTTATAGTTCCTCAAAAAGTGAAAGGTAGTTACTATATGACCCAGAAATTCCACTTCTAGGTATATACCCAAGAAAAATGGAAACCTACGTCCATACAAAAAGGTACACACATGCTCACAACAGCATTATTCATAATAGCAAAAAAGTGGAAACCCAAATGCCCATCAACTAATGAATGGATAAGCAAAATGTGGTGTCTCTATACAATGAAACATTTGATAATACAAAGAAATGAAGTACTGATTCATGTTACAACATGTTATGAACCTTGGAAACATGGTAAGTGAAAGAAGTGGACATGAAAGGGCACAAACTGTCTCATTCATTTATAAAAAATGTCCAGAATAAACAAAGCTATAGATATAGAAAGAAGATTAGTGGTTGCTGGGAACTTATAGGAGGAGGCATGGGGGGTGACTGCTAATGAATACAGGGTTTCTATTTGGGAGTGATGAAGGTGTTCTGGATTAGTGGTGACGGTTGCCCAATTCTGTGAATATACTAAAAACCTGAACTGTATACTTTAAGAGGGTGAATTTATGGTACTAAACTTATCTTAATTAAAAAACAAAACCTATCAAAAAATCCTTAATTACTTAACTAGAATTTTGTGGACTATACTAACAGTCTTAAACCTGAGTACAATCAGCATTATCTGAGGGTGGATTAAAAACACAGACTACTGAGATCCACTCCCAGAACTTCTAATCCAGTAGGTCTGAGAACCTGCTCCCAGGTGATGGTGAGGCTGTTGGTTTGGGCACTACTTACTAAGCCAAGCCACAGGCCTGTGCTAATAGCAACTGTTATTTCTGATATGAGTCCCCTTTTATGGTTATACCACTAAGAGTCACTCACTAGAAAACATTTCTTCCAAGGGCTCCCGAGCTCTCTTGTCCCCTTTGCTCATATTCTCACTCTGCCACTCTGCTATGAAGACACCAGCCACCTCCCAAGCATTTGGGCCTGGCCTGCAATGAAGGACAGCATGTGGCTCTACCAAAGCCCCAAGTGAAGTTTCATTGAGGGCCACAAGCTATGACCTGTATATATAATGCCTATGAGTCTATATTACCACCTATAGAGAAGGCCCTTGTGGAAATAGACACTTGGATAACTCTTCCTTCTGGACTATGGAAGAGTAGTTCTGAATTCTGGCTTGGCCGTAAAACACTTCATAGATATAGAAGCTGGTGTCACAGATGAAGATTATAAAGGAAATGTTGGTGTTGTGCTGTTTCATTTGATAAAAGTTTGAAGTCAAAAAGATGACCAAATTGCACAGCTCATTTGTGAATGGATCTTTTATATAGAAATAGAGTAGGTTCAAGTTTTGGATGACACTGAAAGGGGTTCAGAAGGTTTTAGTTCCACTGGAAAGCATTCAAATTTATGCCATGAATAGAAAATGAGAAAATGTACTTTTTTTTCTTTAAATTTTTACCTAAAGAAAAATTTCTTCCAATATAACTCAATTAACATCCATACTAGTTCCTCAACTTAAACATTTAAAGATACCGTAAGCCAAAATTTCCTGGGAATGCCGAGGCGGTAATAAAACAGTGAGCAGAATGCATACGTACATGTAATTTTAGGTCACTGTATTCAAGTCAAAAGCTCAGAGAAAGTCTATCTTGGGCTCTATGCTGAGAAGTGAAGAGAATACAACGAGGAGTAAAACCTCAACTCTAGAAGCACCTGAATGGCTCAGTCGGTCTAACTTTGGCTCAGGTCATGATCTCATGGGTCTAGCCCCGTATCGGTCCCTCTGCGGTCAGCACACAGCCTGCTTTGGATCCTCTGTCCCCCTCCCTCTCTGTTCCTGCCCTGCTTTTTCTCTCTCTCTCAAAATAAATAAACTTAAAAACAAAAACAGAAACAAACAACAACACGAAAATAGCCCAACTCTAAGAAAGCTTAACTGTCCAGTCCAGGGAACTCCAAGAGAGGGTCAGAGAAGGCTTTCTGGAAGAAGCACCACATGTGGTGGACAGGATTTCAATGAGAGATGTCTTTACAAAAAAAGTGCCAGACAGGAAGGCATGAGGCCCATGTCTAGGAAGCAGCCCAGAATTCACCTCAACTTGAGTGGTGGAAGATAATGTTGGGAAAATGAGTCACAACCAGAGGGAGGAAAGCCTCACTCCAAGGGGAAGGGGCAGACAGATACGGAGAACTATTAAAGTTCTCCACAGAGATATAGATAGACTATGAAGTGGTCGGAACTGTAATACAGGATGCTAAAGAAGGATGATGAGGGATAGGGAGATTAATTAGGATTTGACTGTAATTCACTTTACAGTGCATGAGCCAGGACCGAAGAAAAGGAGAGTGACACACTAGGTTAAACCTAGGTAGAATCAATAGGATTAACAACTTACTACATGTGAAAGCAAGGGAAAGAAAGCGAACAGGGAACAGAGGCTTTGAGTTAGGATAATTAGAAGGGACAGTGATAAAGAAACATGAGGCCGACAGAGAGGATATGGCCCACAGCATGTAACGAGGGACGGTATGCTGGACCTGTCAGGTGGGAGCATGAAAGAGATATCCACGTAGATGTATATAAAACCTGGAGGTGGAAATGGAGTCTGGAAGTCAGGGTAGACATGAGCTAAAAATATTGATTTGGGAAGCCATCTGAGTAGAGGTAAATGAAATTAGTGATGAAGATGTGAGAAAATATCAAGACAGGAGAAAAGCTAGGGTGAAATCTTACTTATTTTAGAGTCAAAAGGAGAAAGAAAGGCCAAGAATTGCAAGAGTGAAACCAAAATGGGAAAGTAGGCTGCCAAAGGGGAAAAAAAAAAGTCACTGAGAAGTTGAACACCAAAAAAAGCCAAAAACCCAAAAACCCTAAAACCAACCCCTACCCCCCACCCCCGAAGACAGATTTTAACTGGAGACAGCAGGGAAAGAGGAGTAAAACAGCATGGAAAAAGCCCCATAAATGAGCCCGGGACTAGACCAAATGATTTAAACAGTGAATGAGTGAGGAGGTGGAGATGGGAGTATGCAGATTATTCTTTCATGTTTGACAGTTAAAAGGAGTGGGAGATGAGTTCAAGAAATAGATTTAAGATAAGGAAGACCAAGTAAGTTTGTAGGCAGCAAGGAAAAGTCTAGTTAAGAAGATGGAAACAAGTAGAAAGAAGGAGGTTGGTTTTGTCAAGGAAGAAAGGATGCTTCTTGTCAAGGAAAGGGTTCCAAGGAAGTTGAAAAGAACTCATTTTGGATGGCCTTGATTTTCTTAAAAAAAAAAAAAGGGCAAAAAGTTATCTCCTGAGAATCAGGACATCAAAAAGCTGGATAATCAGGAAGATTGGAAAGAATTTCAAACAACTACAATCAACTCAAATCATTTGTGAACATTAATTTGACTACAAACAAGCAAAAACATCTACTTATCACAAGCCATCATTTGTTTGTTTGGGACCAGTAACCAATAGCTGTCAGCTCTCACCTTCAGCAACATAGATATGCTCTGCCCAATCAAAAGTGCAGCCTAAAACAGGGTGCTCTTGGTCCATCTCCTGTTAAGGTTCTGTACCACTCCAAGTTGTACTGTGTTAATGTATGTTTGTAAACATAAGCAGGAGGAAATACCCTCAGTGATTAAAAAATCATCCAAAGGAAAATGGGTTTAACACTCAACCCAAACTTGAATATTTGAAGAAAAAACACTGGGGGAACTGGGGTACAAGACAGAGGGAAACAAAATGCATTACAAAACAGAATAAGGAAACAAGCTTCTGGACTTTCAAAAGTCACAAAGGACAATTTTATTTATTATTATTTTTTTCATCCTCATTAAGATCTCCACATGGAACATGTTTATGAAGACTAGGGGCCTGCTGTAATGGGGCCACCAGTACTGGAAGAGGCCTCACGTATAAATGGTCCTTTCATTAAGGGACAACTAATATTTGGGGTTCCTCAATGATAAATGTAATTTGTACTACATAGGTTTCCACTGAGTGTCTTTAATACACTTTTTCCCCAATTATGTTTTAACTGAGATTTCAGTTTATCTATGAAGTCCTACCCCTGCCTCCACAACCTCAGTAAATCAAGTATTGACTATTTTAGGGAGAGTTAACAAGAGAAGACTAAGAGGAATGCCAAACAGCAGTAAGGAACTAGCTTTAGTTCACTAATAAAATCTCTCTACTCTCCTAGTCTCTGGGTAACCTCAGGGGTAAAAGAACTACTTCTGTAACATCTGGGTCTTACCTTTTGCTATGTCCAGGAAAGTATCTGATGTATTTGTTGTCATGCAAGGACAGGTAACGAATAGTATCTGTAAGAAGACAAATAAGGCATGATGATACCCTATTATTTTTAAAGGAATTACTGTACATTTTCATCTTGAAAACAAGGCCAAAAAATTTATTGTTTTCCATAACTCAAGCAAGGTGTGAATAAGTAAGGCTGAGTAATTCCTCTCCACAGCTAAAGAATGGGCACTACAGATTTCACATAATTCAAAAGCAGAGTTCGTTCTTAAGTTGACAGCATATACAGCAATTTTTAAAAATCATTGTTACCACCAATCTTTGGCTTCTGCATAGTTACAATGCAACCCGTCCTGCAAATATACCCTGCCTGCACCACCCCCACAAAGCACAATAGGTTCAGTGCTCACAGAATGGCAAGCCTTAAAGGAAAACATTTAGCTGCTAAGGAAACAGGCTCAAAGAATTAAGTAGCCATGCTAAACTGAGGATCAGGCTGAACTCTGGCATAATATTTTTGTCCAGGGTTCTCCAACAGCGTGTTAGGGACCTAAATGTTAATTGGGTATATAATCTACATCAAAACTAAACAAATGGAAACAGAAGTAACGTCCTACTACTTTTTAAGTTAACCAGCTATCCACTGGTACTTTGTGCATCAGAGAGAAGTCAGTTGATAATAATAATAATAATAATAATAATAATAATAAAGTGTCCAAAAGAACAAATCAGGAAATTGGGTTAAAAAGATCTTAAAACATTTAAAAATTAAACTCATAAATACATCAGTAAGTCACAGCAGCGAGATTCTGTCAAGAAAAAGAATAATCATAGAGATTTGTGCTTGGGGAGAAAAAGACAAACACTCTTAAAAACCAAGTGATTCTACCTGAAAGAGTAAACAAAAAGATGGCGGTGGAAAGGGAATGAAGTGCCATAAAGAACAGAACTAGAAAGTACTATGCCTTGCAAAAGACTAGGAGTAGGAAGCAATTGTTGCGAAAAAGGCAATAGGAAATGGTGCCAATATAGATAGGAAAGCATAGAAAGAACATTCTAGAGGCAAACAGAACACAGAAACAAAGAGGCTGAAAGCACCAAGTCATTCCAGTTGTTCACAGGGGTACTTTCTAGTAACAGGGAGTCTAACTCAGGAGAGGGAAAACCACACTCTTTGTATGTTCCAAAACTGAACTCTATATAGTTTTCCTTGAAAATCTTCAAAGTTCTAGAATGACAACTATGAAGTCTTCCTGAATGTTCTATTGCTAGTAACTACTCACCTGCCCTAAGCAGAAAAAGACTTTCCTCCCCATTACCTGGTTTCCCAGAGATGAGCAGGGAGTCGCCATCCTCTCCGCCCCACTCAGTAGCTGGTGCACTGTTCCTGGCAAGGCAGTGGCCTGTACAGTTATCTCCTGTACCGGGTGGTATCATAGACCCTCAAACTGTACAAACTACTACCTCAGCCTGGAATCAGGCAAAAGGAAACGGAGCGCTGGAGGAACTCTTCAGGATGCACTCGAGACAGGAAAGGCAACATCCTCCCAGCAGAGGCCTGGCAGCAAAGCTGCAAGTGCCACACATTTGCCTCATTTTGCACCATATTTGGAGAATCCTCACATTTAATCACCCCAACAGAAGAAGTATACCAGTCATTCAGGTGATCACATAGATATGTTTCCTCAGGATCCTAATGTTTTATATTCTTGTCCAAAAGCATCAATTGCACTGCTTACTTAGAAAACCACTTCTGAAATAGAGGCATGAAAAGTAGAAATGATATACTTACTAAAAATCAGTACAGGCAGAAAAGTCTCATTAAAAAAAAAAAAAAAAGGACTTCCGCCCATCTGCTCTGAGATAAGCATAGCCAAAACAGCAGTCTAAGTGATCTTTGTGGATGACATTAGAAAAATCTTAACTGCAGGGGCGCCTGGGTGGCTCAGTCGGTTAAGTGGCCGACTTCACCTCAGGTCATGATCTCGCAGGTCATGATCTCACGGTCTGTGGGCTGGGGCCCCGCATCGAGTTCTGTGCCGACAGCTCAGAGCCTGAAGCCTGCCTTGGATTCTGTGTCTCCCTCCCTCTCTCTCTGCCCCTCCCCTGCTCATGTTCTGTCTCTCTCTCAAAAATAAACATTAAAATTTTAAAAAAAGAAAAAAAAAACTTACTATAAAAAGCGAGACAATCAATAAATCAGTGAGATAAATGAAAAAAAAAAAAAAAAAGAGTCCTAAGGTGAAAGTCCTCAACTACCAAGATGAACTGTCAACTGAGAATGACTTATCCCAGGGGAAATAAATGCAGGTAAAAACAAGATCAAGATCATTTATTAGATAAAGAAATTCACAAATTTAATTTATAAAAATAACTCTTTACTCTTTAAAGCCATTAACTTTATTTAAAAGTTAAAAGGGGAAGGGCCCTCTAGCTGGCTCAGTCTAAAGGGCATGTGACTCTTTTGATTTCAGGGTTGTGAATTCGAGCCCCACAATGGGTATAGAGATTACTTACAAATAAAGTCTTTAAAAATAAATAAAATAAAATGGAAAAGGGACAAAATTCAGATTAAAAATGGTCCCTAAAATTAAACATAATTAAGCTCAATACACTGTCCTTCATGACACAGACCATGAAAGGTAGAGCATACACCAAAAACTCATCTAAGGTCCCTAAACTACCACAGCTCAAACATTCGTGGTTATTTGCCACTTGCTGTATGTCAAATAGTCTTTCCTTTTATTTGTTCAAAAAGTATTCTTTCAAGTTTAAAGAAGTACAAACTATAAATATAATTCATTGCTTCCTATACCCACTCTCCATTCTAATCTAGAGACCTTTCATACTCCATTTCAAGTCCTTCAAAAGTATTGGTGGCTTGTTTCCAGCATCCCTTCAGTCATAACAATTGCTAACATCTTAAGAAAATATGTTTAAATTACAGAAACTCTAAGCAAAGCAGAAATCGTCACAAAGATTCCAAGAACTACTTAACAAAAGAAATCATAACCATTACTTCCTAAAAAGAAGGCTTGCTTACCGTCTATTTTGTTAGAGCTGTAAACGACTGTGTTTGCTGCATGGGTGTATCTGATGAGGTCCACGCCATATTTCTTACTGTACAGGGTTCTCTTTGGTCTGATGAGGAAATGGACAGAGAAAGAAAACCATCAAAATCCTCCATCACCAAAACCTAGGATCTTCATATAAACAGAAGAATCTGAATGATGTGGCAAGGATGAGAATTCTTTGGAAGCTCTAACACTGGAAAGAAACACAATTTCTTCCAAACGAGAGAAAACAAATGGAATCAATCAAGTGCAACAGACTTTCACCTCTGAACAACAAATGCTGAGGTTAGGAAGTGGAAGTAAATCTGAGGGCTCAACTGAGTCTTTACTACAATGTTCAGAAGTAAGTTTTGAGAAAAAGTACATCTTTTTGGAAAGAAAGGCACACAAAACACAAGTCACAGTTTATAACAAAGAGGGATATGGGAATACGTTAAATTAGTGAGGCCCAAACTTTTCTTGAGCCATTCACTTAGAAACCAGATCTTTTCTCAAGAAGAAACAAATGATTTATCAAAACTGAAACCAGATGTAAAACTGCTTGTCTTTCCTAATATAACCTGCAGTTGCAGAAGCTATCTATCCTTCCTATTCTACAAGTCCAAAGTACTTACTGAGGCTTTTAGAAGGCAAGGCTGATTCTCCCTAGAAAAAAACTGGTCATTGGTTCTTTTCTTTTTAATGTAAAATCACATAATTCTAAGCTAGGAGTTACAAATTCATATGAAGTTCCTTTTTCTTCAATGTCTTCCTCTATAGGACCCCAAAAATCAAAGTCAAACTGAAACTGATCTCAGTAAAATCTTTAACCAAAAGCTCACAATGTTCTACATTTGGGTATAGGAGGATTTTATAAATTGTATACCAATGTTTACAAAGAGTTCCAATTTTGAAAAAGAAAAAAATTCGCCCTCTCAATGAAGCCTAGATGCTAAACAATCAGATTACCCAAGCAGCTTTAAGAACTCAAATATTTGCACTTTCAATTTTTGTTAATGTCAGTGAGGTCAAGGGTTTCCAAAACTACCCTACCCAAAACTCATTTCCAAACAAGCTTCTCATTCCAAATGCACTGAATTTTCCACATTCTCACCTTTAACTGAAAGCTTAAAAAGATCAGCTCAAAGGCTACCCTGTTGAATCCCCTACCCTGGGCTCTGCTGTGGGGTTACTGTGTGGTAAACAGCAAACACATGTATGCACATACATGTGTTCTTGCTCTCAAAAAATAGTTGACTTTATTTCTACAAGTGGAAAAAGAAGCTTACTTATCCCAACAATTCAGTCTAAAATACTGAAGACATATCCTGAAGAGCCAATGTTAAAGGGTATGGAATAAGGAAAGTTTTTAGTTCCACTTATGTATGGCCTATTTGTCTCAAACACTAACCTGAGATTCATTTTTAATAACAGAAATCTTTTACCTCATATCACTTCCTAGTTTGAAAACAAGATCCTAATTTTTGCATCCATTTCAGAGGATCTTTACAAAGCCCATGCACAACATTTTTCCATGAATATTTTGGTAAGCTTCTTTCCACAAACTACAATTCTGGTGATCAGGCATGAATAAAAAATATTATGAAAAATTTTCATCACCTAGCAGATAATATATTTTATGTCTTTCAAATTGAAAAATCACTCAACGGATGAACAAAAACAACGGACAAAATGAACAAAAAACTGGAAAATATTAAGTATAAAGAATCTTGTTTTGACCATCTTCAGACTCCCAAATTCTAACATTTAGTATCATCTAGTAGAGATACTATGACTTCCAAGGAAACACTACTCTTCTACCAATGTTGGTTTGACTTATACTAGTGGCACATTTTTTCCTCACATTACCCCTTAGGATCATGGACTCTTAAAGGCAAAAGAGGTCATCTAATACTCAGAGAAGTGATCTAACCAATGTCACATACCTGGTCACAAAGCCAAACTAGAACCCAGGTCTCCTAACTACCAAGCCACTCCCTTGCCATAGACCACAATGAAATAAGGTCACAATTAATTGATAAGAGAAAATTTAAAAGAGAATGCCCTATACTATTATATCAATACTAAATTTGCTAATTTGGATAATTGTGCTCTGGTTGTGTAAAAGAATGTCCTTGTGCTGAGGAAATCCATGTTGAAGTGTTTGGAGATCAGGGGCTTGATACCTCCAACTTATTCTCTTAATGGTTCATTAAAAAATGCATACCTAAATACTTAACACAGAGAGCTATAATGCAAAAGAGGTAAAATGTAACTGATTATTGGACGATATGGATCTCTGAAATACTGTTTAACTTTCCTGTAAGTTTGTAATTATGTAAAAAGCTACATGAGTGAATAAACTGCATGTCATAAAATTAACATTTTACTTCCAAGTAAACTGTCACTGCTCCCAACAAGTAGAAATTATGCCACACTTAGAGAGAAACTACTAAGAAGGCTATCACAACCTTCATCTCCTTTGAATGAGAACATACATCTCCATCATCAAGGTTCCAGGTAGAGGTTCCAATCTGTGCACAAGCACTCAACATTTCAAGCCAGTCAGCTTCAAATTACTTCTAGTCCCAGGAACCCACAATCCTAATCCCGACTCCAGCTCTATATGTTACTCTCTCTTCCAAGCTGATTCAAATGACCAAACCTGGACAGAAATACATCTACTAAATGAATAACGTTGACTCAAGTCAGCACTGGTCCAGCTAACAATGCTCTCTTCCCTTAGGACCACCACTCTAGGCCACTCGTCTGCATACTGCAGGCAGATCCAGAGCCAGTTACATAATACTTTTCCATAGCCCCCGTGGGAAAAAATTGGGAAGAAGATACAGCTTAGACCAAAACATTACTTTAGATAACCGAATTCACAAACGAAGAGACAAGTTCCAAAGAAAGTTTACAGAAGGCATCGGTTTTAAACAAAACAAAAGGCAAAAAGAACAGTTGGAAAAGACAGAGAAAATCCCAACGATTCAAAAAATAAGATCTGGAATTAGGTAACAAAATGAAATCTGACAAAACCACTAGCCACCGAATTATACCAAATAGCCACAAGCCTGCTTGGAGAAGGTGGCTGAGGGAAATCGAATCTAGCCTAAGCCACTTTCTGCTCCAAAGGAGTTCACAATTTAGTAAGGAGAAAGCAAAGCAGGTTTATAAAGGGTGAGGTGAAGGGCGCCTGGGTGGCGCAGTCGGTTAAGCGTCCGACTTCAGCCAGGTCACGATCTCGCGGTCCGGGAGTTCGAGCCCCGCGTCGGGCTCTGGGCTGATGGCTCAGAGCCTGGAGCCTGTTTCCGATTCTGTGTCTCCCTCTCTCTCTCTCTGCCCCTCCCCCGTTCATGCTCTGTCTCTCTCTGTCCCAAAAATAAACGTTGAAAAAAAAAATTTAAAAATAAAAAATAAAAATAAAGGGTGAGGTGAAGCTGACAAGGTCCCCAGAGAAAAAGGCAAAAATGTGCTTATAAGACTTTAAAGATGCAGTGCGGTGGCAACACAGAAATTTCACGATCAGACCCTGAATTTTGGTAATTCCAGTTGGACCATAAAGTGTAAATTAGAAATATATATAAGAGGAAACATAAAATTGTTTTGGGATGCTATGTTTTCCTAGTAGGTTCCCATTCAGGTCGGGATGGGACAGACAAGTTAGGTTTTTTTGGCAAAAAGGAAAAGTTTCTGATGTTGTTAAAAAGTTAACTACAAATGTGGGCAATGGGTCTGAGGGAGTAAAAGAATGATTTGGAACCGAAAGAAAAAGACAGGGGGCCCAAAGAGGCACAACAAATAAATCCTGACAGCTAAGAATTGCAACCCACGCGGCCTTCCGGCAGAAGGCGGCGGGCAGCTAAGGGGCAGGGGATGGGCGGAGTGCCAGGGCTGAATCGAGGTCACCGAGGAGGGCAGAGAGAGCGAGCTGTGACGCTGCTGACTGAGAGGCAGGAGCGCAGCCTCTGCGGTTCCGCGCGGGGGGCCAGAGCCGACCGGCACCTCTGACAGAGTCTGAGGAGCGGAAAAGCTACCTGCTGGGGCCCAGGTGGGCGGACCGGGCGTTTAAAGGTCAAGGTCAAGGTGGGGTTTGGCAAGCGATACGGAAGCGCTTTTCCAGGAGGCCGAAAGCAAGCAAAATAATAACGATGGTAGTATCACTCTCACTATTCTTATTATTTTTTAAAAAGGTCTCCTGGACATCTTCGGAATGAAGCGGCCCTGGCGGCAGCGAGTGCAAAACAGGCCGGAGAGGGCGGCGGGGCCGGGGGCGAGCGCTGGGCCACGAGAGGGAGAGAGGGAGGGACGGACAGACTCGGGCCCGGGCCCAGGGCCACCGCCGCACTCACTTGCCCTCCTGGCAGTCATAGAGCACGATGGAGTCGTCGTCGCTGCTCGAGATGACCGTCTCGCCGTTGGGGCTAAAGTCAAAGCAGTTAATCTTGTCCGAGTTCTCGCGGAACACCTTGGCGACGCGGAAACTCCGCAGCACGCTGTCGGTCAGCTTCATGGCGGCGGCTGCTGGAGGCGGTGGCGGCGGCGCAGGGCTGGGGCGGGGCCCGGCAGCAGGCGGGCGGGCGGGCTGGCTGCCGAGGGGCCGACCCGGGCGGGGCGGGCGCCGCGCCGGCGGCGAGCGGAAAGGCGGCCGACAGTCGGGCCGCCTCCACCCCTTCCTCCTTCTGCACGTGCGGCGCTCTTCTGCCGGGACTGCGGGATCTCGCGGACCTTTCCTCCTCACAGTCGCCTCAAGGCCAACCGGCGCGGCGCCGGCTCATTGTGTCCGCCATCTTGGGACGACAGGCAGAAGCTGAGGGCGAGGAGCCTCACCGCAGCGCACGCCGGGAAAGGGGGCGGGCGGAACGGCAGCGCGAGAAGGGGCGGTGGGGCGGTGACGTCAGTGCGGCCGCCGAGGAATGGAGTGGCTGGGTGGCCCGAGGCGGCGGTTCCCTGACGGGCAGTAGGGCGCGAGGGGCGGGGATGCCCACGGCCTTCCCTTTGGTGGGCCGGAAGGCCGAGGGTGCCCGGAAGCCGTGGGCTTTTGTGCGGGATCGCAGGCCACTGGGAGCAGGTACTGCGAGGGTCGGCTACGCCACTGGAGCGGCGGCCTGGGGGTGAGTTAGTGCGCTAACCGCTGGCGGGCTTTGACTGCTAGTGCACCACAGCGCAAGCATAGTTTCAGTTTCAGGGTCTGGGGGATTTTTTGTTCGTTTTTTTGAGCTGTATTATACGATAGACTGCACAAATTTTAAGTGATTTTTTTTTTCATTTGGATATACACCCTTGTAACTACTGCCCAGAACTTTCTTTTAAGACTTCTATAAAAACTTTTTAATTGACATATAACGTAAAGTGAATAAGGTGGACTAATTTTACGTGTATAGCTCCACCTTTAAGTTTTAAGATGTATTTACAGCCTCAAAATTAATAGCATCGATTACAAAGAAATTCTTAAAAAGTTAAGTTATCTCTTATTCAACAAATTAAGTTCTCCCAATTTCCTCCTCCTTTATTCATGTATCTACATAAACTTTATAAATGCAACCATCACTTCCCCCCAGGTTAGTATTGTATATTGCACATTTTTCCAGGGTAGTAAAGCAAATTGTTGGTGGTGTTCTTAATTGAGGTATAATTGATGTACAGTAAAAACTGGCCTTTTAAATGGGTAGTTTTATAAGTTTTGACACCGATGTTCAGTCGTGCAACCACCACCACGTTCAAGATGTAAAACAGCTGCATTACCCTCTGGTTTGTTTAAAAGATTTTTTGCCTTAAAAGGAAGGAAAGTTGATCCCTAACAAAGGAAAGCGGTGTCTGATCACAAAATAGGTACCGGGCAGGCACCTTGGCTTTAACTTTCTGTGCAAGAGGTCAAACTCAGTGCAGCCTATGAGAGTTCATAGATCTCTAAGTTGCATGCAGCAACTCAAAGATTAATTGCCTGAGGTCTCTAACAATGGAGACAGGCCTGTTTATTTTGCTTTGCTAAACTGCAGTGGCTAAAGAGGAAGAAAAAGGAAAAGGAAAGACTTAAACATTAAAATCACTGATATTAAGAAGATGTGAGGGGCGCCTGGGTGGCTCAGTCGGTTGAGCGTCCGACTTCGGCTCAGGTCATGATCTCACGGTTCGTGAGTTCAAGCCCCGCGTCAGGCTCTGTGCTGATGGCTCAGAGCCTGGAGCCTGTTTCAGAAACTGTGTCTCCCTCTCTCTGACCCTCCCCCATTCATGCTCTGTCTCTCTCTGTCTCAAAAATAAATAAACGTTAAAAAAAATTAAAAAAAAAAAGATGTGATATCCAGAGATCCAGATATAACCTGGACAATGGTAAAAAGAAAGCAGAAACCCTGGGATAGTTGAATCTTTCTAGAAAGAATTAAGGGACGTCCCTGGGTAAAAGGAAAGCCAGGATCCCTACACATAAAAAGAAGTTGTTCTTTGAAGGGAGAGGGCAAGATCCTGGCTAAGTCTGGGCTGCAATTGCCTTCACACAAAGAGCAGAACTTCTGGCTACAATTTGTTCTGGGATCTGGCAAAAGCCTGTCTGAGTGAAACCTGAATGGATGGCAACTTTCCAAACTGCGAAGCAATAGAAGAAAAGTCCTCTGTGCCCTGGAGCTCTCACTTCCCAGCAATTCCTCCTTTATTTCACAGGCTGGAAAGGCTGATGTAGAGTCTGCTTTGAATGGTTAAATGGCAATAAGGACAGATTTGGTGCCATGTCCTGGAACTTCCAAGAAGTTGAATACACCAAGTGAGATACCATTTGTTTGAATTCTTTTAACCCACGGAAAACAAAAACAACCAGAGATAGAAACAACTGAATGTTGTCAGCTGTAAGAAAATCTTTTCTAGTTTTGTACTCCCTATACCTTTCCCAGATTTCACTGTTAAGACTGAAGTTTCCTCCTGAGACTTGACTCCCTGAATTATTTTTGGGATGGAAAAGTCATTTTTTTCATATTTTAAGAGTGTCCTGAAATGGTTCAGCCTGTTTCACATTCCTCGTCTGGCTTCCTGCCCTGTTAGAGTGGGGCTCTCCTAGCTTCCAGTCCAACAGTGCCTTAAAGGCTGGACATTAAAAGGTGACCCAGAAAGGCTGGCTCCAGTGGGGGATGGGTAGACGGGACTGCTGCAGTCAGAAGTGCATCAAACTTCTTGAAGAGCGTCAGACTTAATTTTTCATTTTTCCTTTTCTTTTAAATCATTATTTCATTTGGGGCACCTGGCTGGGTCAGTCAGTAGAGCGTGTGACTCTCAATCTCAGGGTTGTGAGTTCCAGCCCCACATTGGGCATGGAGCCTACTTAAAAAAAAAAAGAAATCGGGACACCTGGGTGGCTCAGTCCATTAAGCATCCGACTCTTGACTTCGGCTCAGGTCGTGATCTTGTGGTTTGTGAAGTCAGGCTCTGCGGAACCTGCTTGGGAATCTCCCTCTCTCTCTGCCCTCCCCACCCTTGATCTCCTCCCCCTTTCTTTCCCTCTCCCCCTCCCTCAAAATAAAGAAATAAACTTAAAACAAAATCATTATTTTATTTATTTACTTAGTTTTCACACAAGCAAATACATATTCATTGCAGAGACACTAAAAAATACAAATTAGTAACAAGAAAAACAAACCTAGCATCCAGAAGTAACTGCTGTTACATTGGTTTTTATTAGGGTAAAATATACATGACATAAATTTTACCATTTTGATGTAGAACTTTTCAGATTTTTCCTTGAAATATATTTTTAATGGGCTCATAATTTAATATTTATAACCTACTCTTTTCATCCAATAGTATGAACATCTATCTCCTAGGTCAATGAGTACAGAACATCTTGAGTGGCTACATATGATTCCATCATGTGTTTGTGAAGTAATTTTGCTTCCCAATTTATCTAGGGTCCGGCCAGTGTCTGACTCAATTTTTTTTTCTTTCTTTTTTTTTTTTAAGAGAGAGAGAGAGTGAGCAGGGGAGAGGGCCAGCGAGAAGGGAGAGAGAATCCCAAGCAGGCTCCACACCCATCTCGGAATCTAACAAGGGGCTTGATCCCATGACCCTGAGATCATGACCTGAGCTGAAATCAAGAGTCAGACACTCAACCGACTGAGCCACCCAGCACCCCTGGCTCAATTTGTATTTTTAATTGAATAGATGAATTTAGCCAAAGGATTTCAGATATTTGATTGGCCCATTTACCTTTTTTCCATTTTCTCTCTTTTTCTTCTAACACTTAATTTTTTTTAGAGCAGTTGTAAGTTCACATCAAAAGAGGAAGATACAGAAATGTCGGGTATACTCCCTGTCCCCACACATTCATAGCAGCCCCCATTATCGACAACACCCACTAGAGTTACAAAGGATGAACCTACATTGACACATCAAAATCTCCCTAACTATAATTTACATTAGGGCTCACTCTTGGTTTTATACATTGTATGGGTTTGGACAAACGTATAATGACAAGTATCCATCATTATGATATCATACGGAGTATTTTCACAGCCCTAAAAATCCTCTGTGCTCCACCGATTCATCCCTACCACCCCCACCATAACTCCTGGCAAACCCTGATTTTTTTTTTTTTTTAATTTTTTTTTTTCAATGTTTTTATTTATTTATGGGACAGACAGAGACAGAGCATGAACGGGGGAGGGGCAGAGAGAGAGGGAGACACAGAATTGGAAACAGGCTCCAGGCTCCGAGCCATCAGCCCAGAGCCCGACGCGGGGCTCGAACTCACGGACCGCGAGATCGTGACCTGGCTGAAGTCGGACGCTTAACCGACTGCGCCACCCAGGCGCCCCAAACCCTGATCTTTATAGAGCCTTCATAGTTTTCCTTCTTCCAGAATGTAACATGGTTGGAATCATACATTTTAAAAACCGTAGCCATCCAACACTTGGAAATCAGTCGTAGCTGACAATGTTATATGTGGAGAAAGTAAAGGGTGTGTAGCCATAATAACAATTGCCTTGCATACATATGCAGTTTTATTTATACACGTGATCTCTCACCTAATCCTCACAACTCTATAAGAGATGCAATTATCTATATTTTATAGATGTGAAAATGGAGGCCAAGAGAGGTATTCCAGTAGCAAGTGGCAGAACCTGGATTTGTCTGTAGATACCTATGTATATATGTGAAGCTTGACAATAAATGTGCATAGAGAGGAGTAGGTGGGAGTTGATGGATTAGTAGACATATCTGAACATATGCAGAGACAGATGTGTGGACAAAGAGATGAGGCAAATAGATGAGGATATGCAAACCATTCCCCACAATCATGACCTTTCGTCTAACTTAGGACTCAGGATGTGGCTATGTTTGAACTTGAGCTCAGAATACTGAGTTCTGTCTCAGTAAACTTATTTTATTGTTTAGCAGTAAATCCAAACTCCATGGTCTCTTATTAATCACCTAGTTACCTGGATTCCAGAAAAACCAATCCCAGCCCTAGAAATTAGTGCTATCACTTGGCATCAGTAGCAGATAATGATATGTAAATATTTTGCATTTTGTATAAGTGTTCCTACGTGTTGTCTTCAAAATAAAATTGCTTTTGCTGACATCAATAAAGATATTTTAGTGGTCCAATCCAATGGTCACTGTTCAGTGCTTACCTTCCTGTTCCTATCTGTGACATTAATGGTGTTGACCACTCCCTAATCTCTTCTCCATGGCTCCACTGACATCTTCCTGTTCTGACTCTTTTCACCTGACTGGACACACTCCTTGTCTCTTCCTAGCTGTTCTTTGGCCGCTGTGTGGTTGCCTGCTCAATAGCTTCCTCCTCTTGGCTCTTTTCTTTTTTTCTTTTTGAGACAGGGAGAGACAGAGCATGAACAGGGGAGGGTCAGAGAGAGGGAGACACAGAATCCAAAACGGGCTCCAGGCTCTGAGCTGTCAGCACAGCTCGAACTCACAGGGCTCGAACTCACGGAGCGCGAGATCATGACCTGAGCGGAAGTCGGCCACTCAACCGACTGAGCCACCCAGGTGCCCCTCTTGGCTCTTTTCTGATGGAATCTTGATTTTGTTCAGGTATTCCTCCCTCCTCTGGATAGCAATGCCTTTTCCAAGAGTTGACCCTAGTCCTCTGAGATAAATCCTCAGTCTAAACCACCGGTTCTCAAAGTGTGGTCTTGGGACCAGTAGCCATCAGCCTTGCCTGAGAACTTGTCAAAAAGTCAAATTCTTGGGGCGCCTGGGTGGCTCAGTTGGTTAAGCGGCTGACTTCGGCTCAGGTCATGATCTCGCGGTCCGTGAGTTCGAGCCCTGCGTCGGGCTCTGTGCTGACAGCTCGGAGCCTGGAGCCTGTTTCGGATTCTGTGTCTCCCTCTCTCTGACCCTCCCCTGTTCATGCTCTGTCTCTCCCTGTCTCAAAAATAAATAAAACGTTTAAAAAAAAAAAAAAGTCAAATTCTTGGGGCACCCAGGTGGTTCAGTCGGTAAAGCATCCAACTCTTGATTTCAGCTCAGGTCATGCTGTCACAGTTTGTGAGCTAGAGCCCCACATCAGGCTCTGAGCTAACCTCACGGAGCCTGCTTCAGATTCTCTGTCTCTTCCTCTTTCTGCCCCTCCCCCACTTGCTCCCTCTCACAAGTAAGCATTAAAAAAAATCAAGGGGCGCCGGGGTGGCTCAGTGGGTTTAGCGTCCGACTTCAGCTCAGGTCATGATCTCGTGGTTTGTGAGTTTGAGCCCCGCATCGGGCTCTGTGGTGACAGCTCAGAGCCTGGAGCCTGCTTCGGATTCTGTGTCCCTCTCTCACTCAGCCCCTCCCTCGCTTATGCTCTGTCTCTCTCTCTCAAGGATAAATAAAACATTAAAAAAATTTTATTAAATGTTTTATTTAAAAAAATTTTTTAACGTTTATCCTTGAGAGAGAAATAAAGGATAAATAAAACATTAAAAATTTTTTTTATTTAAAAAAAATTTTTAACGTTTATTTATTATTGAAAGAGCGAGAGACAGAGCGTGAGCAGGGGAGGGGCAGAGAGAGAGGGAGACACAGAATCCGAAGCAGGCTCCGGGCTCAGAGCTGTCACCACAGAGCCTGACACGGGGCTCGAACTCACAAACCGCGAGACCATGACCTGAGCCGAAGTCGGGTGCTCAACCGACTGAGCCACCCAGGTGCCCCAACATTAAATTTTTAAAAAAATAATAAAAGTTTTTAAAAAGTCAAATTCTCAGATCTTGTGCCACACCTACTGAACTAGAAGCTCTGGGGGTGGAGCCCAGCAATTTGTTTTAACAAGCCCTCTAGGTGATACTGATACATACTGGAATTTGAGAACCCTTGATCCAAACCAATCATGATGGGTGGTCTTGTTTCCCTTCCAGTGACGGGATTAGGCTTGCCAGTGTGATGGTATTTTTGCTAATGAGAAATGAGAGGAAGTCTGCTGGGGAAGGGGTCTTGGAAGATTTCTTTGCCTCTTTTTTTTTTTTTAATGCTTATCTATTTTTTAAATGCTTATTTATTTTGAGAGAGAGAGTGCACATTTGTGGGATGGGGGGGAGAGGGAGTGGGGCAGAGAGAGAATCTCAAGCAGGCCCCCGAGCCCGATGAGGGGCTTGAACCCACGAACCGTGAGATCATGACCTAAGCTGAAACCAAGAGTCAAATGTTTAACCGACTGAGTCACCCAGGCACCTCACAGTTTCTTTGCTTCTAAAAGAAATACAAGGAAGAAATGATCCCTCTTCATCCGTTGGACACTGTTGCGCTGGATGTGATGCCTGTAGCCAAGTCTGATCATGAGGAAAGCAGCCTAAAGGCAAGCCAGCAGGATGAGAATGGCAGAGCAGAAAGATGGAAAAGGTCCGTTATGGATTGAATTGTGTCCCCCCCCCAAAAGATATATTGAAGTCCCCACCCCCAGCACCCCAAAATGTGACCAAATTTGGAAACAGGGTTGCAGCAGATGTAATTAGTAAAGACGACGTCATACTGGAGTAGGCTGGGCCCTGAATCCAATATGACTGGTGTCCTTATGAGAAGAGGAGAGGGGCTCCTGCGTGGCTCAGTCAGTTAAGCATCTGACTTCAGCTCGGGTCGTGATCTCACGGTGTGTGAGTTCAAGCCCCACATCAGGCTCTCCGCTGTCAACACAGAGTCTGCTTGGGATCCTCTGTATGCACCCCACTCCTCCCCTGCCTGCACTCTCTGTCTCTCTCAAAATAAACTTAGAGAAGAGGGGAGAGACAGAAGGTGGCCCTGTGAAGTTGGAAGTAGAGATGGGAGTGTCTCCTATAGGTTTCAGAGAAACATGACCCTGGTGACAAATTGATTTTGGACTACTGGCCTCCAGAACTGAGACAATAAAACCCTATTGTTTTAGGCCACCCACTTTGTGTGAGTGTTAGAGCAGCTCTAGGACACTGACCCAGGGTCTTTGTGACCTGCACACCAACTCTACAGCGTCCTACCTTGAAATCCCTTGTTACGTGAAATAACAATTATTCCTTATTGTTTAAGCTGGTTAGAAAGTTGCCCCCCAGCTGTATTGAGATATAACTAAAATATAACATTAAGTAACATGTACAACCTGATGACTTGATACACTTACATTTTGTGAAATTAATATCACAATAGGGTTAAGATTGGCCCATTTATTAAATTTTTAAATTTCATGCTATACAGTTTAAAGTGGAACCTCTCCTAAACAATATAGCTTCTAAAACTGAGGGCTCCTTATGAATTCCAATTCTTGGAGATAAATTTGTGAGTTAGAATGACCTATGGAGGGGTGCCTGGGTAGCTGCATCGGTTAAGCCTCTGACTTTTGATTTCAGTTCAGGTCATGAGGTCATGGTAGGTGGGTTCAAGCCCCACAAGGAGCCCCATGCCAAGTCCCTTGTCATGCTGTTTATTAGCCTGGAGCCTGCTTGGGATTCTCTTTCTCTCTCTCTCAAAAATAAACAAATATACTTAAAAAACGAAGAATTTCAATGAATGGCTCTTAAGTCCTAGAGAAGATGGGGGTAGAAAATTTACAGAGAAAGTATCCATGTTTCCTCTAAGGTGGGTATTTGGAGCATATCAGAGGTGCCATTCAAAGAGCCCTTTTAGCAGCTTGTATTTTAAAAGGTCTACTCCCCACCCTCCTTTTTTCCCTTTATTCTTAGGCAGTTGTGGGCTATGTCATTTCAAGGACAGAAGATTAATAACTTTAAGGGGCAGAGAAAGAGCACAAGTTTGTTTGTTGTTGTTGTTGTTGTTTTTCTAAGTATAGGACAATTTTGTTCCAGTAGCTTGATCTTTTATTCATAAACAGGGGTGCCTGGCTGGCTCAGCTGGCAGAGCATGTGACTCTTGATCTCAGGGTTGTTCAAACCCTATGTTGGGTATAGAGCCTACTTAAAAAAAAGTACTATATCCATCAACATTTTAAGAGAAATAGGTGAGGTTTGTAAAGATAGGTCATCTGTGACTTGTTTCTAGGCGAATTTCTCATTTTATATATATATATTTGTAAAACAGAGGCATTTTTAATTCCCCAAAGAACTGGATTATAGCCTGAATATCAAGGGATTAGCCCACCTTTTAAACTAAGTTTGTTTCTTTATATCACAGAGATTTTTAACTAAAATGAGAATCAAAAGATTTATGCCTTTGTAAAGTTTGCATAAAGCATTTTAACAAAAGCCTTCTTTCTGAGTACTGAGTACACAGTTTAACCTAGGCTTCTATTTGACTCTGAATACTGGCCTTTTGCAGATCATTTATAGGAGGGCCTGTGAGAAATGTGGATCACCTGTTTCTTTTGTGGAAGGGGTTTTCTCAGGGGCTAGTCTGGCCTGTCTAATAACCGGTTTAATCTTGGGTCAGAAGAACTCCCCTTAGCAGCCAGTCAAGGTCTCTGTGAATAGGGTTGTGAATAGCAATTAATCTTTCCAATTCTTCTCTAAATTTGGTAGGATCTTTTGAAAGTGGGGGAAAAAGGGCTTTATAATTCAAAAGATCCGCTGCTGTTCAAGGGATATGAATTCTTTGAAGTGGGGGGCATGGTTTGGGGGGGGGGTGTCTAGGATACATCTGCGAAGGTTATTGCATAGAAATGCCTGAAGCTGGCAGACCTGATTACAGCAAAGTGAGCCCTACTGCCTGTCCCAGTTGCTTCTGCTAAATTCACTTTTTGGCCTTCAGCATTTACAAGAGTAGCCTGTATACTTTGAACCTAGAGATGAAGCTGGAATGCTCTCTGCAAATCTCGTAGGGGAAGCGAAGTTAAAATAGGCAGATTTGAGATCTGGATTTGAAGAAAGGAAATTTAGTTTAGATGTGGTCATTTGTCTTAAGTCTAATTTTTATCTTGTCAAGGCAGTCCTTAAGCCTAGCTATTATTCCAATAAGACAACTGAGAGTCCTTTATACAGGATTTTTTTTTTCAAATATAGTCAATTTATATTTTTTCAAATATAGTCAATGTCTGGCCATTGATGAATAGGATCTATTAATAGGGACTCAAACCAATAAGCGTTTTAATGGTTTAACCAAAGATACAAGGGGTGTCCAGAGAGGGCATATATGATATAACCCCCATGATCCAAAAGTTCACTCCCAAAATTAGTCTTAGAACAAAGACCTCTGTTGCACAGGAGGTAAGGATGTCTCTGGTCTCTCATGAAATGGTGAGATGCCTCCAGTCACAGACCCTCTAATTTGTGACACTGGGTGGGTGCTACTGGGATGGGATTTTTCTAGCACTGCCAAGCAACAAAGCTTGGACAACAAGGCCCCTTATGGGCTGGGACCTTTTATGACAAATTCCCCTGCAAGCTGGCCTGGCCAGACAGAGTGCAAATTGTAACTATGCGTCTCTATTTGACAGGCCACCAAAGTGGACCTCAGTAAGTGTACCCTCCTGAAGGCAGAAATCAGAGAAAATGTTCTCATGGGTCACAAAGCCAAACTCTTAGGACACAGAACAAAAGGAAAAACCTCATTCTGTTTTTACATAGAGGATCCACAGCAAAGTTTGTTTAAATGGATGGCCAGTCTCTTTAACTCAACAGTCTCTGAGGTCAGCTTGAGAGTTGCCCAAGGAGCTAGTTCCACAATATTTTCTCCTAATCTAAATTTACAGGAAGAAAAAAAGATTCTCACCACTCTATCTCCATTGGACTCTGTAGAGCTTCCAGGAGGCTGACGTGGTAAGAGATCTTACCTTTTGCCAGTTGGATGTTGGATGTCCAGGATCTCTCAGCTGCTACAGTGTCTGGAGCGAGCGATGTCCAGTGAATTAAAGTATCCTGCCAACTACACCAACTGAAGAGAAGAAAAAATTCTTCTCTACTCTCAACATCTTCCAACTGGACTAGGAATTAAATTGACATGACACAGATTAACGAACAGGAAAAAATACCAGAGTTTCATTACGCGTGTACAGAAGTCCAGTTATGGAATTGAGACTTCAAGAAATGATGAAGGCAGGCAGTTTTCATACTCTTTAGACAAAGAGACAATACATCTGTGAGGAATTGACAGAACAAAGAAAACTTAACTTTGGGAGCCTCAATTAGTAAGAAATTCTAAACAGAATTTGGGCTGGGGTCATAAATTAGTAAAAAGTAACAAGAGTTATTTATACAGCCTTCTGGGCTCTGAATTTCCCATCTCTGGTGAGAAGGGTGTCTCTTTAGCTCCTGGTACAGGGAGGGTACCTTTCACCTGGGAGATTTATTTTCTGCTTTCAGGGGGACAGAGGAGGGTCTGAGTGTCCTTCTTGCATAGGCTGTTTCTTCAGTAAATTTTACTTAAAATAATCAATATACCAAAGTGGCACGTTTTGGGGTAGCCTGCCCTTGGCCCCTTCAGGCAGTCAGGCAACTGAGGGGTTTTTTTGTTTTGTTTTTAAGTTTTTATTTATTCATTTAAAGTAATCTCTACACCCAATGTGGGAATCAAACTCACCATCCTGAGATCAAGAGTTATGCTCTTGGGGCACCTGGGTGGCTCAGTAGATTAAGTGTCTGACTCTTGATTTCGGCTCAGGTCATCATCACATGAACCGTGAGATCAAGCCCTGAGTCGTGCTTGGTGCTGACAGCGCAGAATCCCTGCTTAGGATTCTCTCTGTCCCTTTCTCTCTGCCCTTCCCCCACTCACATGGGAGCTTGCTAGCTCTCTCTCAAAATAAATAAATAAACATTAAAAAAAAAAAAAAAAAAAAAGAGTCATATGCTCTTCTGACTGAGCCAGCCAGGTGCCCTGGCAATTGAGGTTTGTATACCATATGCTGAGCCATAGAGAAAAGGGTGGGGGGCTAGGGCTTCAATGGGGAGAAAGACAATTCATAAGAAGATGAGAAGAGCAAATGTTTGGTAAACAAATGTTTGTCACGCGAGGCAGAGGCAGATAAGTTTTCTGTTTTTTTAAACAGCATTTTTAAAAAGCTTGTTTGTTTGTTTGTTTGGAGAGAGAGAATCCCAAGAAGGGTCTGCACAGTCAACGTGAGGCTCAACATGGGGGCTTACCCCCACGGACTGTGAGATCACGACAGCTGGGATCAAGAGTTGGACGGGCAAGGGACTAAGCCACCCAGGCGCCCCACAGATAACTCTTTCTGATGTAAACAGTTATCTCTGGTAACAGCTCTCTTCCTGTTACAGGCCCTCTATCTGAATTCCTTGGGCGGTTTTCCTGAGTCAGCTTAATTTCCTTCAGTTCAAAACAATCTACATGCCCAAGTGGCACACTCTGGGGTTGTGTTTTCTACTCCCCCTCAACTTCTTAAACAAGCCCTCACAATAACTACAGTTGTGTGACTCTTCTTTGGGAAGGCTGTGTGTGTGTGTGTGTGTGTGTGTGTGTGTGTGTGTGTGTGTGTGTGTGAACATAATCACCACAGAGAAAAGCAGAATGTTGGAACACAATTGCAACCCACGGTGACTCCGTATAGCACATTTCAGCTGTCACACTCAGTTCACATAGAACACTTCTCACCTGACAAATTGCTTGCTTTTGCTAAATGAATGCTTCATTTCACGTACCACCAATAGGAAACAATGATGGCCATGCATGGAGGTAACATTCCTTTTCCAAGGAACCCAGGGCTGATTTCATGTAATTCATGTGGCTTGTACCACGCCTGAATTACATGCAGTGTTCAGTTTCCCCCAAGGGATCAGCCTGTGGACGACTCCCAAGTGTGGCCTTCAGCTACTGAGTGAGGGAGGGTTTCTAGGTCTCTTGCCTAAAGAGCTCTCCTGGGCCCAGTGGCCAGGACATGCCTGTCATAGCGGGGGAGTTCAGATGTTCTCATTACAGCCTCAGTACTGCCCAGGAACCACAGTGCCACCTCTGCTCCCCACCCCCCCGCCCCGCCCCCAGTTTGGACACTGGTCCTCCTAACATGTGACCACATACTGGAATTCCTCAGAAAGGTCCTGAGCCCTAGGACCAGGGGGTCTGAAAAGAGGAGGTCTGAAACCGACTACATAATTTTCAGGGCCGAGTACAAAACACAAATATGGGCCCCTCCTCAAAAAATCATTAAGAAATGCTAGAGAGCAACGGTAGAATATTTGACAATATTCAATCTTCGAGTGCAGGACCCTTCTGACCTTGGTTCCCTGTGTGACTACACAGGTCCCACACCCACAAAGCTGGCCCAGCCACAACTTTGAGCCTTTCTACATGCACTAGAAACATATTGTTTATTTAATGCTCTTAACCCCATTTTAATGATGAAGACTGAGAGGTTAAATAACTTTCCTAAAGTCACACAGCCAATAAGCCTTGAGTCTGGATTCATACTCTGCTTCTGACTGGAAAGTTCCAGCCCAGTTTCTAGGGCAAAGGGTAGGTAGTCATTCACATTTAACAAAGTCCATTGTTGGTAAACAATGCCTTTTTGTTCTGGAAGGAAGGGATGGGTTCTTCCCAGATAAACCTAGACTGCTCAGATCCAGGAAGAACTGCCTAGAGGCCCAGGGCCTCTGCCTCTAAACATACAGAACTATTTCAAAAGGCTTAAAAATCCTTTCTTACAATTCAACCTGCAATGCTTTGGCAACCCCAGATCTGTCACAGCAGTGCTGCTTCTGGGAGCGTTATTTATACCCCCCACCCCTCCTTGCAAGAAAAATAGTCTATGGTGTTTCACAGCTTTCACCTAAGAAAGCTCCACTGCTGGGGTGCCTGGGTGGCTCAGTCAGTTAAGCATCGACTCTTGATTTCAGCTCAGGTCATGATCTGAGTTCCTGAGTTTGAACCCCGGGTGGTTCTCCCTCTCTCTCTGCCTCTGCCCGCTCATGCTCTCTCTCAAAATAAATAAAATTTAAAAACTTAAAGAAAAAGAAAACGCCACTCCTTCCGGCCTCAGGACCCTATCCATCCCCACATCGGAGCTCTGGTGTCTCTGGGGTCTCCCAGAGCACCCACCTTGGGCCTGACCTGGAGAAGGGTCTAGCGCTGCAGAGACAAAAGCAGGGGTGGAGGGTGGAAGAGGAGGCTCCTGAAAACTCACTGTAGAGCTGGCCCTGGAAGCCCCCAAAAGGGATCTCTTTACCCCTTGGTGCCACCTCTGTGAGGCATTAGGGGCTGAATGCTAAGGAAGAGGTCTAGGATGTCAAGGATAAGTGGAAGGGAGGCCATGGAAACCAGGAGTGCCTCCCTGAGAAGGCAGCTGCCTCCAGTTTGGAATTGATGATGGAGAGCCTGATATATCCCAGGTTTTGCATAAATTAAAAAAAAAAAAAATCACTGCTTTATTTTCACAGTGGATTTTAAGGTTTCTCTTATGGATGCAGTATAATAATTCACAATAGTTTTTACATTGAATAACCAAGCTGAGTATATCTTATTGGAGAAAAGACGGAACATGTTCATGTTCACTATTTTTATTTTTGGTTCTACATCAATCTTACATTTCTTGCTGGTCCTGAATTCTTGCAATCATTTACCTTTGTCTAGTCACAATTAAAATGCAGTAAAGGAAGAGAACCCCAGAGGCCACATGAACTGATGGAATAAAAATCTGCCCCACCACAGAATCCCAAGACTGATGCAAAGAATTTCTCCTCATGAAAGTTGCTTTCTGCTTTGTGCTCCTGCCTTGTGGTATTGATTAGTGTACAAGACTCTCCTGAATTTGAATATACAGCAAGATGTTCTTGATCTCTTGGTGCATCTAGCAAGATGAATGCCAGTGAGAACCAACATTTTCCAGATGATCTGATATCAAAAGTAGATCAAGATTCCAAAATGCAGGTCTTGATTTCTGAAACTAACTTGCAACAGGATAAAGTGTACATATCAACCAGCATAGGCTAGGTTATGGTGCAATAACACAAACTCCCACATCTTAGTAGCTTTTTTAAAATAAAAAAATTTTTAAAAAATTTTTTAGACACAGAGAGCATGAGTCGGGGTGGAACAGAGAGAGAGGGAGACACAGAATCCAAAGCAGGCTTCACCCTGTCAGCACAGAGCCCGACGCGGGGCTTGAACCCACAAACTGTGAGGTCATGACCTGAGCCAATGTCGGATGGTCAAATGACTGAACCATCCAGGTGCCCCAACATCTTAGTAGCTTTAAACATCAAAGGTTCACTTTCTATTTTCAATACCTGTCCTTTGTGGGTTAGCAGGATGGCTCTTCCCATCTGTCACTCAGGTTTTAGGTTGGCAAAAAAGCCACCATCTTGAAGGTTGTCAGTTGCTAAGCCCAAGGGGAAAATGCTCAGGAAGGTTTCACCTGGGCAGTTAACTGCCCAGAAATGAACCACACCACTTCTACTCGCTATGCCACCGGTTGGCCATAACTAGCTGAATGACTCTTCTCAACCACAAGAGGGCCAGGAAGTGCTGGAAGGGGAGAGAACTGGACTTAGGTGGTAAATAGCACTAGCACACACCACCATGGTTTGAGGTTGGAGGATAACAGCGTGAATGTCGATAGAGGGACAGGGACTTGAGGGGGACGGCTGCTGACTCTGCCGGACTGGCAATGTGCACTAACACTCCAAACCTCCACGGGCATCTGAAACCTCAAACGGCTGCAATCATTTGTGATCAGCTTTCTCAACAAGCAGGGCTTATTCACAGCAAAGTTCCAAGGTCAGAAAGCCCAAGACTGAGCACTGATCTCACAAATTTGTACCATTCACTACCCTGATGACCTCTTTGAGCTTGTGTGCGGGGAGCGGGGCTGGGGGTGGTGGTGTGCAGATTTCAGAGTTACAGGGACCAAGTACTTCACCCATGTTGAATTCCTGAGATTCAGCACTGTTAGTGGAGATGGGTACCATTACTGCCATCTTCCCCTGGTCACCGATGACCTAACCTCACCCAGGAACAACCTCTTCCTTTGCTCTAAAAGGGGATGTTTTAGAGCCACCTGGGTGCCTCAGTTGGTTAAGCGTCTGACTTAGGCTCCGGTCATGATCTCACGGTTCGTGAGTTCGAGCCCTGAGTCGGGCACTGTGCTGACAGCCTGGAGCCTGGAGCCTGCTTCAGATTCAGTTTCTCCCCCTCTCTTTCTGCCCTTCCCCCACTCATGTTCTGTCTCTGTCTCTCTCTCAAAAATAAACATTAAAAAAAAAAAAACTTTAAAAGGGAACATTCAAATTAAAGCTTAATCCAGGAGCACCCGGGTGGTTCAGTTGGTTAATTATCCGACTCTTGATGTTGGCTCAGGTCATGATCTCACAGTTCTTGAGTTCGAGCCCCACGTTGGGCTCTGTACTGACAGTGGGGAGCCTACTTGGGATTCTCTCTCTCCTCTCTCTCTCAAGACTAATAAACTTAAAAAATTTTTAATTAAAGCTTAATCTGATGAATAAATTCAGTAAATTCTCCCTCAATAGGGTATAAGTAATGTACCCCAGTACATGCCTTCTTTCCTTCAGCTTGCTCGAATAATGCAGAAGGCTTATATATTTGACTTAAATGGTTGTTTTTCTTTTTTTAAAGTAAGCTCTATGCCTAATGTGGGGCTTAAACTCACAACCCCGAGATCAAAAGTCACATGCTCTACCGACTGAGCCACCCAGTCGGTAAATTATCTTTTCAACAGTTTTTTTTAAACATAGAATAGCATTGCAAAAAGTAACACATATGTAAGCCTTAATAATATTAGAATACCATTTTAAATACCTGTTTAGAAGTACTATAACTTATTTGTATAAATTATCTTCTCAATGGATATTTAGATTGCTCTATACTCACAACAACTCTGGGCTGGATATCTCATGTCCATTTAAAGGGGATCAGAATATGCCATCCCAAAATATGCCACTTTGGCATAAGGATTACTTTGAACTGAAGAAATTTCAGGACAGATGCAGAAAAGGCTCCCTGCCCTCCTCCTTCCTACATAAAAGCAGGATATAAATTTCCAATGAGAAAGAGTCCTCCCTGTACCAGGAGAGGGAGAGCCAATGCCAAAGGTGAATCTGTACAAACAAATCTTACTAACAGCAATCCTTATCTTCTATTAGTTCCATATATATAATATATATATTATATATATATATCTTCCATATATATATTATATATATATATATATATATATATATATATATATATATATACACTTTCCCACAATTTATTACCCGCACAAGTCTGAACCCCTTTTGTCTCGTCACATCTTTCAAATTTATTGCTTTTTGTTTAAACTGGTATATATATATATATATATATATATAAAAGCTCTCAGGCCTATTGGCCTCTTTGTGGTTTTTACTTCATTTCTCTGAGTCCCCTCATATACATATGAAATAAACTTTTCCCTCTGTTGATCTGTCTTCTGTCAATTTAGTTCGTAGGGCCTCAACCACTGAAACTAAGAGAATAGAGGACAAAGTCTTTTTCCTTCCCTACATCATCTTTGTCTACACAACCAGTTATTTCCTCGTACTGAAGTTGCCTGTCACATTTTTTAATTTAAAAAAATTTTTAATGTTTATTTTTGAGAGAGAGAGAGCGCGCGCGCGCGCGCGCACGCGCGCAAGTGGGGGAGGGGCAGAAGGAGAGGAAGACACAGAATCCGAAGCAAGCTCCAGGCTCTGTCTGAGCTGTCAGCACAGAGCTGGATGCAGGGCTCACACGTGACCTGAGCCGAAGCCAGACACTTAACCAACTGAGCCACCCAGGCGCCCCCTCATTTTTGACATCGATACTTACTGTCAAAGTGCACTTAAAAAGACTATAGGCATATTCATGCCTACTATCAAGGTATGTGTTTTTTTTTTTTTTTTCAACGTTTATTTATTTTTGGGACAGAGAGAGACAGAGCATGAATGGGGGAGGGGCAGAGAGAGAGGGAGACACAGAATCGGAAACAGGCTCCAGGCTCTGAGCTATCAGCCCAGAACCTGACGCGGGGCTCGAACTCACGGACCGCGAGATCGTGACCTGGCTGAAGTCAGACGCTTAACCGACTGCGCCACCCAGGCGCCCCTAAAAAAATTTTTTTTAATGTTTATTTATTTTTGAGAGAGAGCGTGAGCGTGGGAGGGGTAGAGAGAGAGGGAGACACAGAACCTGAAGCACGCTCCAGCTCTGAGCTGTCAGCACAGAGCCCGACACGGGGCTTGAACTCACGAGCTGTGAGATCATGACCTGAGCCGAAATCAGCTGCCCAACCGACTGAGCCACCCAGGCGCCCCATTTCTTTTCCTTTTGTGAAATATTTTCTACTTTGGGTCTGCAGCACTTTGTAGCTGAGTACTTACTTCACTGTCCTCTTGTTAATTCGTTAAAAAAATAAGGAAAGGAAGAAAGAAAGTGGGGGTGGGAGATAAAAAATATAGAAATTCCAGCTTTTATTAGTGCCTGGTCCTATGCAAGGCAGTAGAGATGCAAATATAAATTAGACCAAGTCACCACCTTCCAAGAACTCAGAGTCCAGTGGGCATTTAAACCTTGCTGTTAAATACATCTTGTGAGTAGTGGGGTGGGAGAAGGATTTAAAACATGGGTATAATTAGTCTTCCTGCTTACAGTCTGACAGAACAGCATTGGCATGGTAAATGGTATTTGTTCATGAGTCTCTGGCACTAAATAATGAGAGAGGTGCTCAAATATACATTCCTTCTAGTAATGGGGGTCTGCAATTACGAAAGCAGAGTAAAATTCTCAACTCAAAGTACCACTTCTTACTCATCCCAGTAGCTGTAGCATTTGACCTACATAGAAAGTCAGGGAATGTCTGCTGAATGCTGGAGGAATGGATAAATGCAAGCTGAACCAAGACTACTTACTTTCAGCAAGGAAAAACTGAAATTTTAAGTATTGACAATCTCCCCACATCTAAGGAGGGCAGATTCTCCTGAAGGTGCCTTTGTTTTGGTGATGGAGAGGGGAAGTTTGGAAGAGGGTGACAGGGAATAAAAGGTCCTCTGTTATAATTGGAAAGAAAAATCCAGGGAGACAGCTGGGAAGGGGTTAGGAGGAGTTCATGAGAACAGAGCATGGTTTGGAGACCTATGGAGAGATGTGGCAGCTGCAAAAGGAAACTGGTGGTGGTGGTGGGGATATGTTTTAAGATTTTTAGAAAGTCTGCTGTGTGATTTGTGATGTAACTCCCTCCCCCCATCTCCCCAGGAGAATATCAGTTAAAAAAAAAACAAACAACTCTTTCGTGTCTTTGGAGTCTGGTCAGGACTTGTCTTTTGAATGCGGGAAGGCATCAAGTCAGGCTCAAGGGTGGACACAGGCTGAGAATGGAGAGAGTAAGGGAGACCCAGGGTCATTCATGTTTACAGGCAGCTTGTGTGCTCGAGGTTCATGCAATTGGTTGGCCACGGAGGAGAGGGGTGAACACAAAAGAGTTGTGGGATTACAGAGGTGGAGAGGAGCCGGGACGATTTAATCTGGCTCCAGAAAGGGTGAATTGTGGGGAAATCGTAATTCTCAGTCCCTTTGCTCAGTCTATTCCCGGGCACCTAACAGGAGGAAGGAATGTATTTGCTGACTGATGGGATCCTACGGGATAAAGGAGGGGAAGCTTACGGCAATTTGGTGAGTCAGAGATTATTGCCCCCGTTGCAGAGATGAAAGCAATACAGCCTGAAGGTGGCTCCACCCAAGCCTCCCAAAAGTCCGAGCGGAGGAAACGCCTTAGTTCCCACTCGCACAAACCTCACACCCCCCTCCCACAGCAGCGTGCGCCCGGCAGCACCCCAACCCCGCCCCCTCTCACCCCACACTTCCTGATTCCGCACCGCCCTACCCGCGAGTACTTCCGGTCTCCGGCACCGGAAGCCGCGACCCAGAGCGGTGGGGCGGTAAGTCCACGGCGCGAGGGCCCACGGAAGAAGTCCTTGGGCCGGGCAGTGGCGGGTCCAGGTGGTGGCGGGCCATTATTTCTCGGGTCACTACCGGACATCACGCGGCAGCGAAGTTCCCTCGGAAAGGTCTAAGGCGCCGGTAGAGGATGACATTACTTCCGGAGCATGTGCGGGCAGGAAAAGGCCGGAAGTGGCTCCAGCCCCACTTGGTGGCGAGGAGGAGTCAAGGAGGGTCTTCTCGGTGTTTCCGGATTTATCTCTGGAGTACCTGGGAGTTTTAGGAGAGAGGGTGTGTGACTAAAGAGTAGCAAGTAAAAATACAGGACGTGCAGTTAAAATTTAATTTCAGATAGGTAACATTTTTTTTTTTTAGTGTAGGTGTGCCTCAAATATTGTATGGAACATACTTGTATTTTAAAAATCCCTAATTGAGGGGCACCTGGGTGACTCCGTCAGTTAAGCGTAGGACTCTTGATTTCAGCTCAGGTCATGATCTCAGGATGGTGAGATTGAGCTCCCTGGTCAGGCTCTGCTGATAGGGCAGAGCCTGCTTGGGATTCTCCATCTCTCTGCCCCTCCCCTGCTCTTTCTTTCTCTCTTTTTCTCAAAAAAAAAAAAAAAAAAAAAAAAAAGAAAGAAAGAAAAGATCTGATTTATTTGAAATTCAAATACATCTTATATTTTAACTGGCAACCTTTGCCTTGAACACCCCTCTCCCCCTCCCTCCCCCGAGCTCTGGTGTACTGTGGCAAGGCCTGTGTCCATCTGGGAAAGAGGTACAAAGTTCATGCAGGCTGTCAGGCTATTGCTAGATTCTAAGCCGCTTTTGGTTCCTAGCCTAATGGGCCATCCCCAGGGGCTTCCTGGCAAAAGTTGAGCCCATTTTTCAGAGTCCATATGTCAGCACCCTCTGTGTTCCTTTTAATGCTGGAGTCAGGCAGCATTGGTCTTACGGGAAAGCTGAGAACCATGCTGGCTAAGTGGCTGAGGACTACACATTGTTAGGTTTTTTGAGTGTGGGATAAAGTGGGGCTCAGGTTTTCTGTGTTAACAGTGGGCAGCTTCAGAGAGACCAAGGATGTCAAGGGGAAAGCGTTAATCTTCTCATCCCACCTCTCATTTTGTATGTGAGGTCCAGTGAGAGAAAAGGAATTGTCTCTTTGGTAGAGCTGAAGCCTGATTCCCAGCCTCCTTCCCCTGCTCTGTGCATACTTGTGCAGTCAGCTGGCAGCATTTATGGTGGGCATTGTTAAAGCAGATGCCTTTTTTAGAGATGAGCTCTTTGGGGCTTTATTGTCCCTGAATTCCTTTACAGCCTCCTGACCTTCACCCTGAGGCTACTTTAGCCTTTACCTTGCCCAGTGGGGAAAATGACTGGCCTCAGTTCTGGAAGCCTGGCCTTTCCTGTTCCAGACACTTGGCTCTCACTCCTGTGGGTGATGTGACCCAAGACTTGTCTTGTTAGGTCAGAGTGAAAGGCATGTTCTTAACAGAGGTGGGTCTAGCTAGCCAAGTAGGTGGAAGGGTGTCCTTTTTTGTACTGCAGTGTGGGCCCCAAGGTATATGGCCTTATTGTGGTGTCTAGGGACTTATCTGAGGTTCCATCATGAGCCAGTCTTTGCTGCCATTTCTTGCTTGAACCCAAACCTTTTGCTGGACTGGCCTTGAGCACTGGGATTCCTCAGGCTGTGTGTCCTGAGGATGTGCTCTGGGTCTGCCTGTCAGTGCTCCTGTGAGCCTACAGCCTCCCCACACAGACCTAGGCTTCCCAGACCAGATCCATGAGCTAATGAAATTGAGCAGGCTACAGGTCATCGGGCTCAGGGTCAGTTGGTGGGACAGCCGGCAGCCTCTTGGCAACAGAAGTGGTAAACAGGCAAGGAAGGAGTGCCAGAAAGGGGTGTTGCTCCTGGACGAGGGCTTAGAAGTGAAGGGGGTGGAAAAGGGGTGGGGCGGGAGCCCAATGAGAGGAATTGCTCCCTCTATGAATGATTAACTCTCAGCCGAAGCGGGTGGCCTAGGGGAGGGCTTGGCTAACAGGACCTTTGGACCCGGGGCAGAGTGTCCAGAGGGCCAGAGTAGAGCCTGCAGAAGAGAAGGACATGGTAGGTGGCGGGCTTGGGCTCCGAGAACTGGAGTTAGATGAGGCAGCTGAGGGCCTCAGAAAGTCTTGGACTGGCAGATGGCCCATTGCAGCAGCCACTGTGGGGTCCAGCGGCCCCAAGCCCTCAGAGAGGTAGCTGTGGTGGTGGTGGTGGGGGTGACTCTGGTCTTGCAGCGGCCTTACTGGTGCTTTCTTCCCCCTAGGCAGCCATGGGTGCCAGGTGGTGCTGAGAACAGTGGGGCATGGCTGCAGTCCTGCAGGTCCTGCCCTGCTTGGCCCGAGCCCCCTTGCGCCCACTCCTCTTGGGTGGCGCAGTGGTCCGGCTGGCCAGTGGCATGGCCCTCGCGGAGCAGGCACGGCAGCTGTTTGAGAGCGCTGTGGGTGCCGTGCTTCCAGGCCCCATGCTGCACCGGGCACTGTCCTTGGATCCTGGTGGTGGGCAGCTGAAAGTGCGGGACCGGAGCTTTCAGCTGCGGCAAAACCTCTACCTGGTGGGCTTTGGCAAGGCTGTGCTGGGCATGGCAGCTGCAGCTGAGGAGCTACTGGGCCAGCATCTCGTGCAGGGTGTGATCAGCGTTCCCAAGGGGATCCGTGCTGCCATGGAGCATGCTGGCAAACAGTAAGGAGACTTGGGGGGCTGCTGCCCACTGTCCATCGGGCGGGGAAGCTAAGCCAAACTCAGGCCCCATCGGGCCTCCCTCCCTCACCAGCATCCCTTTCCTTTTGGGTCTAGATTAGCTCCAGGATGGGTGCCAGTTGGCATCCTTCACCTGTACAGCTGGGAAATCAGGTGGAAGGAGAGGAGCTCACCCCATCTCTTGCTGTCTGTTCTGTCTCTTCAGGGAGATGCTGCTGAAGCCACACAGCTGTGTCCAGGTATTTGAGGGCGCAGAGGACAACCTCCCAGACCGTGATGCACTCCGGGCCGCACTGGCCATCCGGCAGCTGGCTGAAAGCCTCACGGCTGACGATCTACTGCTTGTGCTCATCTCAGGTATGGGTGCCAGATTGGCTCATTCAGGAGAGTTTGGGGGATGGTGGTGGTGGTTCCAAATACCAGGTCTGTGAGAGATGGTTGGTCTGAGCCCTCGGGGTCACAAGAGCAAGGGAGGCAGTAAGGAACCTGGATGGCTGACCCCCAGGTGGCCCTGGGTATTGTATCTGGCCTCCCCGGAGCTGTGGGGTCCTCCCCTGACTGACCCTGTTGGGTGACCATGAGGGGGTACATAGGGAACATCTAACTCAGGGTGTTGCAGGGAAAATGTCCCTGCTGTTGCTGCTCTCTTGCCAATGTGATCTGGGGCTAGAACCCAGGTCTCTAGCTCCCACGGAGCCCCTCCTTGGTCTCACTGTCTCCTCCTGGATGAGGGGCAGCCCCTATTCCAAGTTCTTACGGAATAGTTCTTTTAGTGCCTGTTTGGGACCTAGGCTACCCTAAGGCAGGGCACAGCCTCAGGGGCCCAGGGTGTGGTGACTGTACACACAGTCACTGCATGTCCACACGGGGGCACCCTAACCCCACTTTTCCAGCATCCCCTTCCCTAATGTGGGCACTGTCTGCCTGCTTCCCTGAGTGGGGAGGTTCCTTTGCAGTTCTGTCCCATCTGCCCAACTTCTTCACTGTCTCTGCAGGTGGGGGCTCAGCCTTGCTGCCAGCCCCTATCCCACCCGTCACACTGGAGGAAAAGCAGACACTCACCAAACTGCTGGCGGCCCGTGGAGCCAACATCCAGGAGCTGAACACAATCCGGAAGGCCTTGTCCCAGCTCAAGGGTGGGGGGCTGGCTCGGGCTGCCTACCCTGCCCAGGTACATGGGTTGCTTCTACCCCAGGCAGCCCTGGGCTGGAGGAGCCCACATGCACCAGGGAGATGAAAGCCTAGAACAGCAGACAGATTGGCAGGGGCCTGGTGTGGGAGTCCACAGGGCTAGCTGAGAGGGGCCTCAGAGAGGAATGGGGGGGGGGGTCCAAGTGGCCACATGTTCTACAAACCCCCTTGAGAGGGGTTAGAAGTGGGTAAGAAAATGCACTGGGCAGTGTGAGGGTGTGTGAATACATGGTAGGGGGCGTGTGGTGGTTTATCCTCAGTGGCTGTAGGGTGAGGGCCAGGAGGGACTAAGCCTTGCTTCTGCGACCCCACCCCAGGTGGTGAGCCTGATTCTGTCAGACGTGGTGGGGGACCCTGTGGAGGTGATCGCCAGCGGCCCCACTGTGGCTAGCGTCCACAACGTGCAAGATTGCCTGCACATCCTCAATCGCTACGGCCTTCGTGCTGCCCTGCCACGTTCCGTGAAGACTGTGCTGGCTCGGTCTGACTCTGACCCTCATGGGCCACACACCTGTGGTCACGTACTCAACGTGATCATTGGCTCCAACGCGCTGGCGCTGGCCGAGGCCCAGCGGCAGGCTGAGGCGCTGGGGTACCAGGCTGTGGTGCTGAGCGCAGCTATGCAGGGCGATGTGGAAAGTATAGCCCGGTTCTACGGGTTGCTCGCCCAGGTGGCTGGAACCCGCCTCACTCTGGCTGGGGCTGGAGCCTCTGCGGAGGAGGCTGAACAACTCCATGAGCTGGCAGCTGAGCTCCAGCTCCCAGACCTGCAGCTGAAGGAGGCTCTGGAGGCTGTGGTGAGGGCCAGGGGCCCCGTCTGCCTGCTGGCTGGTGGTGAGCCCACAGTGCAATTGCAGGGCTCAGGAAAGGGTGGCCGGAACCAGGAACTGGCCCTGCGTGTTGGAGTAGAGCTGGGACGACGGCCACTGGGGCCTGTAGATGTGCTGTTTTTAAGTGGTGGCACCGATGGGCAGGATGGCCCCACAGAGGCTGCTGGGGCCTGGGTCATGCCTGAGCTGGCCAGCCAGGCTGCTGCTGAGGGCCTGGACGTGGCCACCTTCCTATCTCACAATGACTCACATACCTTCTTCCGTTGCTTTCGTGGTGGGGTGCACCTGCTGCACACAGGGCTGACTGGCACCAATGTCATGGATGCCCACCTCCTGTTCCTGCGGCCACGGTGATGGTGTAGGTTGTGTTTTAGGAGTACAGAGGAGGCCTACAGGACAGCATCCTGGGGCCGACCAGGGTTGGTCCCCAAGGCCTCACCAGGCCTTAGGGTTCCTTCTTTCCTTGGCCCAGGCTGCTTGGTTGGCCCTTATACCTCACACCCATAGCTTCTGCTCTGTGTTCATTCCTCCAACCGGACTGGCAGATGGGGGGGCTCTCTTCTCCCTACTTTCTGCTGTGGACAGATAGCAGGTATCTCTGAGGACTGGGATGAGCCCCTTAGCCAGTTTGCTGTTCCCAGTCTTCTCCCCACCCACCCCCAGGCAGCCCCTCTGCTGAGCTCTTGAGTGTCCTTTCTGTGGGGTAAAGCAAGGACTGCAAATAAAAAGAACCACACTATGGGTTCTCCATGTGTTTTCCCTCTGAGCGAAGACTCACCCAGAACTGCTGGGAAGGGGAGTGGGATCAGCCTGCAGCCCCAGCGCTAAGACCCTACAGGAGTTCCCCACACCCCGCTTTGCAGGGTATACTCAGCACTTGCTTCACTTAAGAGCCTAGGAAGGTTGAGCCTGGCTTCTGACACATTCAATGGGGACAAGCAGAGAGGGAGGACAGGCCTAAGGACTGCAGAGTGTGGGGTCTGAAAGCAACTGGCCACCTATCCAACTGTGACTCCCCTGTGGCCTCCCTGTTGCAATCTCCAACTTCTGCTTGCTGTGTGCCTTGCTGGGTGAATGCTTACTACTCACTAAGTCTGTCCTTCCCTTCTGTGTTTGGAAAACCCTTAGGCACAGACCACACCTTCTTTGGTTGATCTGCCCTTTGTTTGCCCACGGGCTACTCTCAGCCACATAGGATTCTGGACCTTGTTTTCTTGTGTCAGGCCCATTTTTCCAGGTGGAACATCCCAGTTCCTTTAGCTGCTCCTCTGGGACACAGTCCAGTTCCCAGTGCCAGCCTTGCAGTGGTGGTCTCCAGCGCTGAGATAGTGGGTCAGAGTACTGATGGGATCCAGCAGCCCACCTGCCCATTCTCCTGTTACAGTTGGCCAGGGAAGAGGTCAGTGGGGGTGGGGGTAGGGAGAGCAACAGAGGAAAGGTTCCCTTGGCTAGGCTAGCAGCTACCTCTCTTTGGGCCCCCTTGCTCAGGATCCGAGCCCTCGCTGGCCGCCCCCGCCGTGCGCCACGGCTCCAATCCCTATATGAGTGAGCAGTAGAATCACATAGGAATAAAAAGCCATAGAGAACAGCGAGGCCTGGGGCTGCTCCTGCTGGCCCCCTCGTCCACCCCAGCTATCCCTTTCTCTCTGAGGGTGTGAGGAGCTCTGGGCCAAGGCTGGCATGCTCTCCCCCTGGGAAGAGCCTCCCTTACCCACTTGGGCTCTGGACAGCCCAGCTTGCAGACTGTTCATGACCTGGGGACAAGGTGAAGTCAACAATGTGAGCCAGGCTCTGGAAGCCAGGGAGGCTTAGGGAAGAGGGGAGTTTGCACCCCTCTGTGATGCAGGGAACCGTTTCCTTTCTTTCTGTATTGGCATGGAGTTCCCACTGACTGGGGGGGAGGGGGGGATGTCATAGTCTAGGGAATGTTGCCCCCACGTGGCAATGCCTGTGCCTTGTTGCTCCTCTGGTAACCTCTAGATATGCCCTGTCTGTGTCAATCCTTGCCTATGCGGACATGACTGTTGGTGCTGGGTGTCAAGTTCCAGGCAAGAGCAGGATAGGAGGGCAGGGCCTTTTCTGCCTTGTCTATGGCGTGTGTGTGTGTGTGTGTGTGTGTGTGTGTGTGTGTGTGTTGGCATGTGAGCACACAGATGTGGGTGGCCGGGGATAGGGATGTGCTGCTTTGTACACTAGGTCTCTTGCATGCCTGCTGAGGGGTCTGGGTGTGGGTGGGGTCTCACCGGAGGTCTCTCCTGTGCTGCTTTGGCCCTTGCCCTACACCTATGTTTGTGGGGGCTGGGAGGCCAGGGGCTGGATTGGGCCTGGCCCATTAGATTTGCTCATTTGGTATCCCCAAGATGAGAAAAGATCTACTTGGCCTCAATCTAGATGCAAATACGAGATAAACGCTGTATGGTGACTGTTCAATAGGACTTAACTATTTGCTCCATAAATTTCAGTTATGGGTCATAATTGCTCCCATCCTGTGGTTCTTTGCTTCTGTCTGTCCTGGCTCAGGTTCCTCTTGCCCTTGTGCCCACCTCATTTCCATTCCCAGCTGGAGGCACTTGCTATGTAGGGTGCCCCCCTCCCCCACTGCTGCCACCTTTATAGGCCCTTTCATTCCCTGTACTTGGCATGAACTGAAAACAGCTGGGCAGTGCACCTGGACAGCCCTTAGGTATCAGCTAACCCAAATCCCTTTGTTTTATAGCTGGAGAAACAGGAGAGGGAAGGTGGCTTGTCTGGGGCTGCACAGCAAGTCTGCCACAGAACCAGAAGGAAAGCCTGGTCAGGACCTGCTTGCCCACTCACAGGGGCTCAGAGACCCTGGGACCCAGATAGAGCTCAGCCAGAGTCAGGGATCCACTCTTGCTTCCCTGCTGCTTCTCAAGGGCTTGCAGATGGTGACATGACTACCCTTGGGAACCATAAAACAGATTCGTCAGTCCCTTCCTGGTGCAGATTCCACATTCTACTGTGGGTACAATTTGGTAGAAAACCACGTGCAGTTGGGTGATGGCCTTCTACACAGGTGTGCGTGTGCATTCATATGCATATCCATATGGGTGTGTGTGGGGGGACACGTGTGGGCACGTGTGTGTCCAGCTTAACCCACAGCCAGTTCCTGAACAGGCCTCTGAGTCATGCTCTGCTCCACCCTAGGGTGAGGACACAGTTTGGTGTGGTTACCTACTGGAGATCTGGTCAAGCAAGGAGGCCATAAAGGCTGGCAGAGGCCAATTGGCAAAGGGCGTTGTGTGCCTGGCTGGCTGAAAGGTTGGACTTCACATTGACAGTGGTGGCAAGCCTCATGGTGATTTTGGCAAGGAGCGATGCTGGGAGGCTGTTTCATGACAGATGCTGAGGCCTTCCTTACTGCAGGGGTGGGGGATGCCTGGGGATGTGCAGGGAGGTGGAGGAGGTGCCACAAGTGAGGGAGAGGTGCATCCTCTCAGTAAGGCCTTGGTGCTCACTGACTGAGGCCCTCTGGCACTGGGCTGGCACTCACAGGGGCTGGTATTTGAGTTTTAAATGGCTTCTGGGGTGCACAGTGTCCTGAGAGGTCACAGAACCAATGTATGGTGGCGGGGGGTGGGGCGGTCAGCTGAGGCTAGAGTAAGCTGACCCAGCCTGGGAGAGAGCCCCCTCGTGTCTCAGAAAAAAAATGGAGAGGGCAGTCTGATCCCTCTGGATCTGGAGCACGTGTGAGGGACATGATGAGGCCCAGATTGCAGTGGGGGAGACCTGGCTTCACTGCGGGCTAGGAGTCCCTAGCTGAGTGAGAGAATTTGGGGTGTGCTAGGGGAGAGCAGGGGGTGTGTAGGGGTGGGGGGATACTGACAGACCACTCAGGGTAAAGCCAATGGCTTAGGCAGGCCACTGCATGAGAGTGGGGTCACAGAGCTGTGGTGAGCTGAGTCCAGGCCAGGAAGAGTGGCCTTTCTTCCTGAAACAGGGATGACTGCTCTCTGGGTAATCACTGGGACCAGTCATGGGGCTTTGTTCTCCTACTTCCCCTGGCTTGGGTTGCCCTTGAGACTGTAGAGGCTGGATGGGTTGGGCTATGGAGGACCACCTGGGCCCTTGATACTTGATGGCCATAGTTCTGATTCCACCTCTCTGTACATGTTGGTCCATCTGGGGTTGTTGCCTGCTCAGATGAGGAGGCTCTGGCTAGGGAAGAGGGCAAGGGAGAGTTAGCTCCTGGAAACAAGTACTCCATCTGACCAGTCCTAGGGGGACAAATACCACTGGCAGCTCTGCCTTATGGGTCACTACCCCCCCACAATCTTGTCCACTGCTGACTCCTTGAGGGTTCAGGCAGCTGTAGGACCTGGCTCTGCCCTGGCCAAATAGCCAGAGGCTGGACCCCCAGGATGCATCCCACTGCGAAGATCCACCCCCTGGCTCCTGCATACTCCCAGCCTTTCCTGTCTCTCCTCTGGCAGCCAGCAGAGCCACCCTGCTGGCCTCTCTGGAGAAGTGTGAGCAACACACTCTGTCCCCGTGTAGCTCTGCCTTTCCATCCCTAGCTCCAGCTGAGAAGGGGGCGGGGCCCCGGCAGTGGCTTCTGCCCCCTCCATCCACTCCGACCCACCTGCCCAGCTTCAGGGTCTCTGGATCTCCTGGTAGCCCTGGGTCATCTCCAGTAATTGCACTTGTAGTCTCATGAAAGAGCCAGGGCTCTGTCTCCACCTATTCTCTTCCTCCCCCTGCCCCCCACTTTCCTCCCTGTCCAGTTCAGGAAGCTGACCGCAGGAACATCTCTGGGCTCTGGCCTGAATCCCTACTGCTCGCTACCGTGGGTGAAGCCATCCTGGGGTTCCTATTTTGAGGGAGTTGGTCAGAGACCCCTAGCAGAGGGAGAAGTGCCCCTCCCCGCATGTACCTCTGTGGGTCTGGTGGTCAGGAGCATGGGGTGAAAACAGCCAGACTGTGGCAGGGGGCAGATCTCTCCTTCTCTGCCCACACCCCCCACCTGGGCAGTGGGAGCAGCCCAGCACATCCCTGACCAGCAACCAAAACCCCAGCAGGGACAGACACTTCAAGGGTCACAGCCCTGTGGGCAACCTCACAGCCACAGCCCTGCCAGAGGCAGGGTTCAGAGCCCTGGACTCCAGGACTGGGCATACACTCGAACCTTCAGGAGTGGCTACTCCAGGCAGACCAGCCCCCGCCCATCCAATCAGGCCCCCCCTGCGGGTCCCCCTCAGCCCAAGGCCACCGGCAGAAGCCAGGCACCAGGTCAGGGAAAGAGCCTGCCAGCTCCCGAGCAGCTTTGCCCCTGGCAGCCAACTGGCTGCCCCTCTGCCCTCGGGTCCTGCTGACCACCAGGGCATCAGGCACTCCAACTGCTGTGCCCGCTGCCCCTGGCCGGGAGGCGCCGCACCGGACTGCCGGCGTCCCCACCTGCCCGCCCCCCAAAGCTCTGGCTGCCGCGCCCGGCGTCCCGGCTCCCCGCTCACCTCGGTGGCGGTGGCGCTGTCTCCGCACCAGAGGCACTGCAGTGTGGGAACTGTCCCGAGGAGCCAGTTCTCCGCTGAAACAAAGAGGTGGGGGAGAGAGAGGGGGGCAGCGGGAGAGGGAGAGGGTGAGTGAGCGGGAAGGAGCGGAGGCTGGAGGGGAAGAGAGAAGGGAGAGGGTGAGGGAGGAGTCGGGAGGGAGGGGAACGCAGGGAGATCGCGCCTGACTCCCGGGACTGTAGGGCCGGCGCGGAGGGGAGAGGAAGTGGGGAGGGGACCCGAAGGGGAGAGATTGTTCGAGGGGCTGCGCAGTGAGGGGCGTGGGCCAGAGAGGGAGCCAGGTGACAGGCAGGACTGCGGGCGGCTGCGGGCTGGGGGCTGGGCCGGGTGGGGTGGGCAGGGGGCCCCACCCGTCCTCTGCCTGCTCTGGCACTTGGGTGGGCAAAGGCCACGAAGAGGAATGGGAGGGAGAGGTGGGCCGACAGGCGAGGGCTAAGGGGCTGGGCTGGTGGGTGGGCTGGCTGGGAGGACGGGGCCTGGGGACAAAGGCGGGAGAAGAACAAAGGTGTCCTAGTGGAGGAATCAGCCCCTGCTGACCTCTGGGTGCCGCAGTCCTGAGCGTCCTGGACAGAGTCTCCTGAATGGAGGGCAGGTCCACTCTGGGGCGGTCCAGGCTCTGAAGTGGCAGCCTGAGGTCAAGGGAAGAGGGGATGGGCTATGAGAGTGGGCAGGGCCCCTTCCTTCTGAGAGAGTTCGGAACACAGCGGCTGCAGGAACTGACCACATATCAGGATGACTGCGTTGCTGTCTCTTTGCGGGAGGGGATGGTTGATGGGGTCTGAAGCTTGGCCCGAGAGCCGGGTGGGGCAAGTCCCCTTTTAGGGAAAAGCATTTGGGATTTGGGGATGCAGGGGAGGTGGAGGGGTGGTGGGCACCGTGGGGGAAGGGGAGGGATGGGGATGAAGGGTGTGGGGAGCTGGGGACATTTCGGGGATGAGGCCAGGCAGGTCCAGAGCTCTGCCCCTCAACAGGCCCATCAGCAGCAAAGGCCTCCCTCTGCACACCCCACAGTTCTGCCAGGGACGGGAGAGGATAATGAGCCACTTCCCTTCTAAGCACTGCTGTGACAGGCAAGGGCACCAGGGAGGCTAGTATGGGCTGCTCAGGCACAAGTCTGTGATAGTGCTGCAGCGGGGCAGGGAAGGCCGGCTGGCCTTAACCAGAGCTGTCCCATCCCTCTCTGGTCCTGGGTACGGTGCCCTGGGCTGGCCCAGTCTCCTTTCATGCCCAGAGGCACAGAATACCCTCCTAAGCCTTCTGACCAAAAGAAGTTCCTCTTCTTGTCCCACTGGAGACTCCTTATAGAAATTCCAGAGCACTTTCATTCTCTGGAGAGCAGGAGAAGGGGAGGGAGCCGTGGGCTGGCCTGATGCTATGACTGAAAGAGAGGAAGACACTCAGCCCCCCCCCCCCATCCCACCCTGCACAGAAAGGGTGAGAGCTACATGCCTCTTAGTCTCTGCATAGCCCTACTCCCTACCACCGCCTCAGGGAAGCCCACCTAGCCCCACCAAGCAGGGCCGCATCAACCCAGCTGCCACTGGTCTAGCTACACCTTCCAGTAGCCTGGAATCTAGAGAAAGGAAAGAATCTTCCTCCCCCCTTTTCCTCTCTCCCTCCTTTCCTTCCATCCTTTGTTCCCTCCTTCCACTTTTTATTTAGAAATAATTTCAAACTTACAGAAAAGTTGTCAAAATAACAATAGTCTAAGACGCATATACACTTTTTGGCCATATGCAACTATTGTTAATATTTTGCTTCACTTGCTTTCTGTATGTATTTGCCCTCTCTCTCTCTCTCTCTCTCTCTCTCTCTCTGTGTGTGTGTGTGTGTGTGTGTGTGTGTGTGTGTGTATGTGTGTAAGAAAGAGAGAGAAAGAGATCATAATTTTTTTCTTGACCATTTGAGAGTAAAGTTACAGGCATGATGGCTGAAAGGATGGTTTCCTATCTATTTCTGGCTCCTGGAGCCAGTCTGAGGAAGCCCAGGCCACATTGTGTGGAATGAATGAAGGTCTGGAACAGGCAAGGAATGAGCGGACATCACCTACTAGGAGCTCGAGGCCTGGAGAACTGGAGGCCCTTGGCCAAGGCCACCTGAGAGTCTGGCTGGTCCAGGGCTAGGCACCACTCATTTTCTGCTCCTTTGGCCTGAGAAGCAGGGAGCCATTGCCCACCAGAGCAAGCCTGTGGTGTCTGCTGGGTGTGGAGCTGCAGCATATGTCTGTGGAGCTGGCAGGAGGCGGGTGGGGTAAAGCTGGGAGAGCAGGGATGCCCACGCTGTGGCAGCTGGGCACACTCAGGAGATGGGCTTGAGAAGCCTCAGCTGCTGGAGGCCCTAGCCCCAGGCCCAGTGCCACGGCTTTGAATTCTTGCCTTTGGACCCTCTCCATGGCCCCATGAGGGACAGGGCAGGGATAGGGGCCCCCACTTGATAGCTGATCCATGCTAATTGGCTTAGATAGGGCAGAATGGGGGCCCTGGTCATGCGATGGTCTCTGACACAGGGCTGGCATTCCTTCTGTCCCCCAGTGCCCTCACATGGGTTGGAGTTCCATGTGGAGCTGTCCTTCAGATGACTTCTCTCTTATCCCTCCTAACGCCCATCTGAAGGTTACGGTTAAGTGTGGCATTTAAAAATCACATGGTGGGGCGCCTGGGTGGCGCAGTTGGTTAAGCGTCCGACTTCAGCCAGGTCACGATCTCGCGGTCCGTGGGTTTGAGCCCCACGTCAGGCTCTGGGCTGATGGCTCAGAGCCTGGAGCCTGTTTCCGATTCTGTGTCTTCCTCTCTCTCTGCCCCTCCCCCGTTCATGCTCTGTCTCTCTCTGTCCCAAAAATAAATAAACGTTGAAAAAAAAATTAAAAAAAAAATAAAAATAAAAATCACATGGTGAGGGGCGCCTGGGTGGCTCAGTCAGTTAAGCATCTGACAGTTGATTTCAGCTCAGGTCATGATCTTAAGGTTTGGTTCATGAGTTCGAGCCCTGCGTCGGGTTCTATACTCATGGAGCCCGCTTGGGATTGGCTCTCTCCCTCCTTCTCTGCCCCTCCTCCACTTGTTCTCTTGTTCTTTCTCTCTTTCTCTCTCTCTCAAAATAAATAAGTAAACTTAAAAAAAAAATCACATGGTGAGGGACACCTGGCTGGCTCAGTTGGTGGAGCATGTGACTCTTGATCTTGGGGTCATGAGTTCAAGCCTCATGTAGAGCTTACTTAAAAAAAAAAAAACACAACAACTAAAACCTCTTGTATCAAGTACAATAAAATGAAATGAAATGAATGTCATAATAATAAACTTATAAATTTGGGGGGGGGGAATCACATGGTGAAAGATGATCTGAGCTCTGAAGCCCTGATTTCCTCTCCCTTATAGGTGAATTCCTCTTCCTCCATGAAGCCCTCAAGACTTCCTTAGATCTTCCCACATCACACGACTTTTGGGGAATGCCAGCCCTGTTTGTTCCTTTACTGGTTCACACTGGTGCTGTATCAGGGCCTAGGGCTTTGCTCTGTCATCAGCCTCTCTCCTTCCTGCTGCCCCAGGCCAGGCATATAACTGATGCCCCATAGATGGATGGCAGTGGCATGGTTAGTCCTGCCAGGATATTGATTCTCTCTGATGGCCCTGTGCCCACCGTCTGAGAGTCCACAGGCTCTGGGCTGGCTGAGGTGGTGGTGGGGTTGGGCAAGGGGATCTACCCGAGAGAGGGAAAAGGCTTGTTTAAGGCTAAGCCTGTTAGGGCAACAGCAGGCCTCCGGCTTGGGTCTCCGACCACCTATTTAGCACCTTGTGCTTCTTCCCCTGGAGCATGGGCAAGCCTGTCCGGGGTGGAGGCTAAGGGTGCTCCCCAAACCCTTGGGTGATTGCAGGACCTGTAGAACCAAGGGAAGAAATGCATCCCCTACCTCTGTTACCCCCAGCCCACCCATGTGAAAGCCCAGGGTATACCGGCCTCCTCTCCCCCTGCCCATCCCCCAAAGAGATTTCTGCCAATTAGCACATACACTATTTACTTAATTAGGGTAATGACATAATTAGTGTAAGTTGGGCTCCATCACATGGCTTCAACATGCAATTAGGAGCCGTCAGCGGGAGGCGACATTGTGGAAAAACTCATTCAATTTTGGTTCCAGCATGGAGGCCGGAGCAGCTGCCTCTGCTTGGGAGGCAGGCAGGCAGCAGCCACTGTGTGTGTGGGGTGACTGTAGGCAGCCACAGACAGCATAGGACAGGAGAGTCAGTGGGGGTGGGGGGCAGAATGGCAGTTGCCAGGGCTGAGGGTGTCCCTGGCCAACCCTGCCTCTCCCATCGCTTACAGATGCCGTCACCCCCAGGACCCCAGGGCAGGGCAGGGGCTCTGGCTTGGCTGGGGTGACTGAGACTGGGAGCCTGAGCACTCCAGGCCCCTCTGCCCCTAAGATGCCACCCTTAGCAGGATGTGTCTTCTCTCTTCAGGGCTTTGCTGCTCACAGGAGCCACCGTCTCATATCCACTGGCCTGGTGGCTGCTCATGGTGGCCCAATGAGGCCACAGACTGGAAGAACTGGAATGACTACTATTATCCTCATTGGACTAGTAGGGAAACTGAGGCTCAGAGCAAGCGAGGTGGTAGAGCCAATCATGGCAGCGCTGACCCTAAGAGGCAGCCCAGCATGGCTGGAGACTTCTCAAGCCCAGGCAGATCACCCTCAGCCTCAGGGAGGTCTCCTGCTCCATAGGCTCCTTTTTCTGAGAGGGGGCAGAGAATCATAGGGGTCCCCAGACTGCTGCTCCCTCAGCTTCCCCTCCCTTGCACAAGGCTGGGAGGCAGGGAGACCATCCATGGCTTTCCCTTCCCCTTAGTGAGCCTCCCAGCTTTCCTGGGCAGTGGGAGCAGGCAAGTGAGGGAAGATGGGAGGCAGTGCCACCATTTGTGCCAGTAGGGAAACTGAGGCTCTGGGGCCACCAAGAGGAACCTAAATCAGGCCTCAGCAATCCTACTCCCTGCCTGGCTCAGTCACCTGGGCTATCCTCTCCCCCAGGTATCAGTTTCCCTGTGTGAAAGGAGAGAGTCTATGACCCATGGTCTCACACATCCTGGGACTGTCCAGAACCCCCCCCCCCCCAGGAAGGTGGAGCCCACCTTGACATCTGTTTAACCTCCTTCTAAATTATGTCATCATAGCTGTCCCTCCCCTTTATGTCCCACCTGGGCCCTGCCTAGTGGTCGGGGCCCCTGGGGAGACAGCTCTGACTGGCAATTCTGCCTGTTCCAGGCTGGGCTTCCTGCCCTTCTGAACTGGGGAATCCCCTGGGCTCTGGGGGCCATCTTAGACTCTCCCAATCAGTGGTGCCCCATCTTATAGGTGATACCCCCAGATGGCTGGATTCTGCTCTTATCTGACCTCCTCCCTAGGTCTACAGCAGTGTGGTCAGAGTGGGGCTGACTTGTTTGCTAATTGCTGACTATGGACCAAACACCTTGGGCCTGGCTACTGGGACAGAGATGGGAAGGGATGGGCAGACAGAAGTGAGGGTAACTACCTCCAGGGGATTATGACCTCAGAGTTCAGACAGACTCAGGCCTAAGGAGTGTCCTCCAAAGGGTAGGCAAAGATAAGTGCCAGGAAGAGCCAAGACTAAGGGCCACACTGAGTAGAGATCTGACCCTCTCCTTCTGGTCAGGAAGAGCAGCACCTGCCAGGCCTGGGGGAGCCAAGGCTTTCAGTCCACAGAAGATGTACTTCGGGTACCAGTGTGAGTAGAGGCTGGGAGGCCAGAGTAGGTGAGGGGATGCCATCCTCAGGCATGAGGTATTCGGGTAGGCTCTGGGGAGCTGGAGGAAGGGGCTGGGGACTCTGGCTGTTTGTGGGAGGGTCAAGGAATTCTCTTAACATCCATTCAACAAAAAGTCCCCTTCACGTGTTAGGCATATGGTGTTCTAGGCTGGGAATTCAGTAGGGACCAAGACAGATGCAATCCCTGCCCTCTGGAGCCTATACTTCAGTTGTGAGAGACAGGAACAGTATCATGCAAGTGTGATGCAGAAGATCCTACTGCTCAGAGTGTGGTGCTAGGGCTGGGGGACACATTAGGCTATAGGGCCAGGGAAGGCTACGGTGACATTTAAGCCAAGATCTTAGGGATCCAGAGATTTGGGGAAGAGCATTCTAGGCAGACGAGCAGCAAGTGCAAAGTCCCTGAGGCATTGAAGAACAATTCACATAACTGGGGCAAGGAAAAGAGAAGAAAGGAGGTGGATGAGATCAAGGAGGCAAGCAGGCCCCTACAGCTCAGGCTGAGGCCCATGGACTTATTCTGTGCGTGATGGGAAGTCGTTAAAGGGTTTAAACTGGGAACTGATTTTTAAAAATCACCGTGGCAGCAGTGTGAAGGCTGGAAGACCAGGGCACGGCTGTCCAGATGGTAGAGGATGATGGCCGGGACTGGGGTGCTTGCTGGGAGGGGGCAGGAAGATGGCACCTGGGATGTGGTTTGGAAGCAGGGCCAACAGGACTCCTGATGGTTGGCTGTGAGGTGCCAAGGTTGTCAGGGCAGCTCTTCGGTTCCTGGCTTGAGCACATGATCCAATGGCGTGGCCATTTTCCAAAGAGGGGAATAGTGGGAAGAACTGGTTAGTGAGAGGTAGATCGAATGCTGGATAGGGCTGGAGGCACCAAGGAGATAGTTGTCAGGTTTAAGTCTGGAGTTCCAGAGACAAAGGGAGCTGACTCATCTTTAGCAGAGACACAAGAACCAAGGTTCCCATCCAGCCCCAGGAGCCCAGAGATTCAAATGAGCCAACCGTCTGGAAGCCCCCAGAAGGACCAAAGCAGGGGCCAGCTGGGAAGGACCCTGCTTTCAATGCCTCCTTCATATCTGCCGGGTGAGCCAAGACCACCTCAGCTCACCCCAAGGCTGCAGAAGTAAGCCGATTCCACAAAGTTGGCTTTTCTGAGCCAAGGTCCAAATGGGCTGGATGGTGTTGCCTTGGAAACCCTGGAGGCCAGCTGTCCAGGTGATCCTCTGCCCTCCCCTACCAGGCCTGGTGTGGGAGGGTCTAGAGCCCACCCTTACAGGACCCCACCATGGCTTAAAATGCTCCTTCAGAGTGTCTGGGACTACTCCCCTCTATCACCACGAGTTAGCTGTGTGTCCTCAAGTAAGCCACTGACGTCTCTGGGCATCGGCCTCCCCACTGGAGGCAGTTGGAGGAGTAATTCCCTTCAGCCTCAGCTGAGGCAGGACAGCCAGAATGATGGGGCTGGGGGAGGGGCACTGTCCCTACACATGTGGCCCATGGCCCCTGCCTCACTCCCCTGTCCAGACTCTCAGTTCCTTGGGGCCCACTCATGGCAGACGGGCATCACTCCTGGGTATCCCTTCTGCAGGGAGAGGAGGTGGCTGCTACCACCAAAGCCATCCTCCAGGTCCCTCGCTCCTCCATGCCAAGCACATTAGGGGATAATTAAGTAAAAATAGGCCTTCCGACCAGTGTAGCTCATTAAGGCCTAATTAAGTTAATTAGTTCCAGGTGTGGATGGCGAGGCTCAAGTGAGGCGACGGCTGTTTGCTGTAATTGCATTTTCGCTGCAGCAGCGGTGGCGGCGGTGGTAACTGTGGTGGCAAAGGCGGTGGCTTCCTCTGAGGCCTGGAAGCCTGCCAGGGAGGTCGGGGAGGGGTCTGGAGCCAAGCAGGCCTGGACCACCCACAGAGAGCTGTATAGCCAGAGGTTCCAGGTCAGCAGGGCCCAGGGAAACCTGCACTCTCTGCAGGGATGGTGCGAGGCTGGGGGAGCCAGGGGAGGGGGGAGTACAAGGCCACCAACAGGCATCCTCCCCCCTGGCTGAGAGTGGCGGGTGCAGGTGCATCGTGGCTTGTCCTTTGGATTCCCTCACACCCATGGTGGTCCCCAGGAAGACTGGCAAATGGCTTTGCTAAAGGGGAATGTGTGACTCCGAGGCGGTGGTGAGACCTATAGGAATCCACCTAAATCACCCCCTCCATTTGGCTCGAGTCTCTAACTCCTGTTCCTTTCTGCTGCAGGTGCATGGCTCTGAGACCCTCTCTTTGTGGTTCAAGGCAGGAGTGGGGCCACACAAGTCTGGGGTCTCTGCAGGGGACCTGCTGGCCTCATCAGTCTCCTGCCCCAGACGTCTCCCCAAACCCACTTCCTGCCGCAGCTTCAGGACTCACCTGTGTAGGACAGCCCTCCCAGCCTTGGTTGATGAGGCAGCATGGGGCAAGCTGAGGGCAAATACAGGCTGACAGCACGCTGCCCCCCACCCTGGCCCCCTCCACCGGGGGGAATATGTGTGATATTCCTCGGACACTCCTGGCTACCCAAGAACAAAGGAAAGGGGTTTAGGTGTTTGCCATGGTGATGTGGGAAACTAAGGCAAATGAAAAATCAAATTCCCTTATGCCTACAGCCCATTGACAGGTCCCTGAAACCAGCAGAGTGACCTCCCTCTAGGAGCTCAGCTGCCTCAAGGATGACACTTTGCTGGGGGCAAAAGAGAATCTTAGCTTAACATTATCCCAACCTCGAGGATCCTGTAAGTCTACTGTATCTCAACTGCCCCAAGATATATGCTGGCAATCATACTCCAAGCTTATGGCCCCCAGTATACATCTGAAGGGTCTCATGACTGAGGTTTTATTAAACGGTAATAAATGGTGTTTCCCTAGCAACAGCTAGCCCCTCAAAGTCCCAGAAACCTTGCTTCCAAAATTCCTTGGAGACTTACTCTATCCCTGACTGACCCCCTCCCAACCTGAGGGTATAATGATGAGTTACCCATCATGACCCCAGTGCAGCTCTCCCTGTCCTGTCCCCATGCTTTAATAAAATTACCTTTTTGCACCAAGGGTGTTTTCAAGAATTCCAAACCCCATGAATCCCCGATCACCCCAAAACTTCATCATTGGTCACATCCCCTTCACTCATCCGTTTGTTGCTCACTAGGTATCTCCTCTGTGCCAGCCAGCAGAGCCAGGGCTAGAGACACAAGGCTGGGTGGGCTAGATTGGACCCTGACCCACGGCACCTTTGGTCTCTCTGAGGAGGCAGACATACTAATCGCCCTGGCCACATGGTTTTGTGACGGCTAGTGGAGCACAGGTGTGCTTACTCCCAACCCAGGAGGAAAGATGTCTGAGCTGCAATGAATATGATCCAGGAGAGGCGGGGGTCAGGTACCTGGGGTGTGCCAGAAGCTAAAAGGGCCTCCTTTTGGTGGGAGGGAGTGTAGAGAGTGAGGGGCCAGATCTGGGGGGGCCATGGAAGGGTCTGAGCAGGGCTCCGGGGTAGGAAAGGAACTGGTAACTCTTAGCTGGTGGCTGGGAGGCCAGGGAGGAGTGGCTGGACTTGAGGGATGTTTGGGGATGGAAAGGGTTGGTCGTGGTGCACTGGTTGGCTGTAGGGGTGGGGAAAGAAGAGCCCGGACCCCCTGAGGAGGGGCTTTGGGAGTGGGCTTGGGTTCTGAGACCCCACAGGGTTGGGACTAGGGTGAGGCAAGTGAAGTGCCTAGGATGCAAAATTGGGGGTATTCACTCCCGGCCTTGTGTCCCCATCTGTGCCCCGTCCCTCTGAAATTTCTCACTAAGAATGTGGAAGCCACCTCTAGGGAGGAGCAAGGAGGATAATTCTGGACAGGGTGTCTCCTTCTGTCCTTAATTTTTTTTTTTTAAAGTATATAAACATTTTTTTAAATGTTTATTTATTTTTGAGAGGGGGAGAGGCAGAGAGAGAGAGGGACAGAAGATAAGAAGCAGGTCCTGTGCTGACAGCAGACAGCCTGATGTGGGGCTGGAAACCATGAACCGCAAGAGAGAGATCATGACCTGAGCCTAAGTCGAAGCTTAACCAATTGAGCCACCCAGGCGCCCCTCCCCCCTTTAATCCCTACTTGGGAGATGCTGCCTTCTCTGCACCCTCCAGGGCTGGGGTGGGGCTGGGATTGACCCCTTAGGATATTATATCCTCTGGACAGCTACTCCATTTCCATTCTGATGCAGGATGACAAGTGCCCCATCCGGCTTCCTCCTGCATGCCACTTATGACAGGGAGCTCCCTGCCACCTGGGCACCCAGTCCCCTGGCTCCAGCCATTATAAAAAATGTTTCACCCTGAGCCCCCAAACCTGGAGATTTGCGGTGTCTTCTACCCAGTAGTGGCCTCAGCTTTGCCTCTGACTCTTTCCCACCCCTCTGGTGGGTCTGCTGATCCCCTTTCCCAAGACAGCTTAACATCTCTGGGCTTCAGTATCCCTGTAAAAGGGGAAACAATACTAGTCAGCACCTTCTAGGGCTGGTGTGAGGATTCATGGCCTGATGTGCATAAACCTCACGACACACACCAATTCCTCAATAATGGGTCACTAACTGATAACAACCGTGAATAACTACATGGGTGGACACTGTCCTCCTCCTGGTGTGGGCTGCCCAGTGATGTAGCCTCAGCCTAGGCCCCAGAACTCACCTGTTGGCCTCAGGTTGCAGGCTCTACTGTGTCCCTCTCACATCCAACACAGACACAGGGCTAATCCCAGAGGACGATGTTCATGGGGAAGAGGGAGTAACACTTTCACGAGATGACCAAGTGGTGCTGAGTTATGGGCCTGCCCTGCTGGTGTGAATTGGTTCTCCGCTCAGTGTTCACTCCAGCTGTAGGAGCAGCCTTTGTGCCTCCTCTCCTGCCCCCTTCTCCTCAAGTCTCTCAGGGGGACGGGTGGTGGCTGAGAAGGAGGGACGCAGACCTACACTGTCTGCCAATAGGCATCTCTGGGGCACATCACTAGACCCTGTCGTGTCTTTGAGGCTGTCCTGGTGGAGGGGGTCTCTCCTCAGCCTGAGGCGCCTGCACAGCCCGGGGTCCCACAGAGGGGGCAGTCCCAGCAGAAGCTCATTCCTAATAGGCGCAGTTGTGTGGATCATCACCAGACTCCTGCCATGAGACTGCGATGTGGGGAGCCTGGGGCAGGAATCCCTGACTCCCCTGAAGAATCAGAAAAGCCAGCCCGGGACAGAAGGACAAGTGGTGCTGTAGCCTAGTCCCTAAAGCCATCCTGTGACCCTCCTTCTGTGCTGTCTCATTCCAGGAGCTGTGTCCACAGCCGGCTCCTGCCCCCAGGCTCTCTGCTTCTGCTCCAGGGTTGGTTCCCGGTTGAAAGTCAGAGCTTGTCAGACCGCAGTGATCGTGCTCACCAGCTCTTGGTGACCCAGGAGCTCTGGATTCCTGTCTGAGGGGCAAGAGCACCACTGAGGAGGAACTAAGGGTGCAAAGGTCCAGAGCAGCGAGGGTGGATGAAGGGATGCCAAGTCCTGGGTAGGCCGGGGGTGATTCTGGGGGAGCAGGGGATGTGGGGTGTGTGTGGGGCTGGCGAGGAGCGGGCTTTGTGCTGAGGGGGCCTTGTTCATTTTCACCCTGGCTTCAGGAGGGAGGGTTTGCTGAAGGTTCGTAGACCTCGCTTGTTTTTACAGACTGGGGGCTCAAAGAAAAGAAGGGATGTGCCCAAAGTCACATAGCAGGTGGGACCTGGGCCACCAGAGCCTGCTCCCACCCCTGCCAAATCCTGGTGACTAGGTTCCTCTCTATGGGGTATGTCAGAGGAGGGACTACCTAACCTCTGGGGTTCAATTTTATTTGGTTTAGGGGCCTGCCTTGGGGTCCTGCATCCCCAGGAGGTCTTGCTTATTGTGGCCTGATCTAGGCCAAGGCCCAGGTTTGCTCTGTGCCTTAGTTTCCCAAGTCATACAGGGGAGTTCACAAAGTGAGATTTGGCCTGTACTCTTTGCCTCTTCTCACAGTGCACAGGGGAGACGGGTGGTCCACAGCTCCGGGCAGAGAGGGGACAGGAGTGCCTGGGGCCCAGGTCACCTCCAGGCCTGTAGATCCAGCTCTGAGGGTGTGGTCAGCAGCCAGGAGAGGAGGCTGCAGGGGCTGGTGGCCAGAAAAGCCCAGGGTTTCTGGTATCTGGTGTTCTTTAACCTGTCCTCCAGCCCCCTCTGCCTTGGGTTCACGGCTTCACCCCAGCTGAGTGCATCCTGAGGCAAGGCTCTCCCCACCCCTGCTAATTATGGCTGGTCACAAAAGCTGGACCATGACCAGACAAAGGGATAGGGATGAAAGTGCTGGTTGTCATGGCAACCTGGAGGGTTGCTGAGACCCAGGGGAGGGGCTTGGCTGTGTGCCTGAGCCCAGGCATCTGGATGACCTCTGAGCATAAGCCAGGGTGGCCCAGGGGCTCATAGGGATTCCCCCTCCTCTTCTGGGCCTACCAGAACTGGACGTACAATGGCAACTTCACCCCCTCCATGGCAACACCTGCTCCCTGGGCCTCTCCCAGTGGCCCCATTATCCTGCACCTGCTGCCCCCCATCCCACACCTGCTCCCCAGTCCAGGCGCCCTTCCCAAGGTCCCCTCTGCCCATCCCCAGGCCCAGCTGCCTGCTCTGAGGGCCAGCCAAGAGGGGCTGTGGAATCAGGAAGGGTCCCAGGGAGGGCCCTGGGCAAGGGCAGAGGGTCCAGCTGCCAAGCCAGCTCTGCCTGATCAGCAGTGCACGTGCTCATGACAAGACCTCCTTCGGGGCCTCAGTCTTCTCACCCGTAAAATGGGAACAGCCATTCCTGCCCTCAGGGCCTACCGAGAGTAAGTTTATTTCTGCTTGGAAGGAGATCTGAGACCAGGATGTCACCAGAGCTGGGTCAGGGTAGACAGTGAGGTTGGAAAGAGAAGAGAGAAGGGGTCGTCTTGGGTCATATTCTCAGGGCCATCTCTGTTAGACCACTTGGAGACCTGAATGTCTTCCTGTCACAGCTTGGAAGGTCACAGCTTGGAGCCGGAGAGGACATTTTCCAGGGGACCCTCAGGGTAGAGGGGATCTGGGCAGGAACCCCATCAGTACCAGGTTCTTGAGTGGCCTGTCAGGAGTACTAAGGGACACCCCTCCGCATCAGGGAGAGTGCATACTCCCAGAGAATGGCCTGAGGGGTCTCTGGTGATCCAGTAGTTCAATTCAGGTCAGGAAACTGAAATCCTAGGAGCTGTAGTTTCTGGCTGTCTGGTATCCCACCACCAGAGAGTGGAATGGAGGGACAAGAGAGCAGGAGGCGTGGCTTGCCAATGCCCCAACTGCTCCTGGAAAGGGATGGGGATTCCCATGGCGACTGGTTTTTGTCCTGTGGCTCACATTCTAGAGGTTCCCTACACCCTATGGGACAGCCCCAGTTTCTCCTCATACTTGGCTGTAACCTTGGGTGAGGCCCTTCCCTTCTTGCCACCTCGGTTTGCCCACCTGGAGAGTGGGAGCAGATTGTCAAGGAGGCGGTCAGCTCCAGCTGCTGCCCCAGCTGTTTGAAGGCTCCCTAGCCATCCTGGCCACTGATGGCCGCCCCATCTCTCTAGTGAGGAATTTCCTCCCTTGAACAAAGTATCCTTACTGACCTGTCTGGAATTTCTTTTCTTTTCTTTTCTTTTTTTTCTTTTCTTTTCTTTTCTTTTCTTTTCTTTTCTTTTCTTTTCTTTTCTTTTCTTTTCTTTTCTTTTCTTTTCTCTTCTCTTCTCTTCTTTTCTTTTCTTTTTTCTTTTCTTTTTCTTTCTTTCTTTCTTTCTTTCTTTCTTTCTTTCTTTCTTTTATTTCTTCCTTCCTTCCTTCCTTCCTTCCTTCCTTCCTTCCTTCCTTCCTTCCTTCTTTCCTTCCTTCCTTCCTTCCTTCCTTCCTTCCTTTCTCTCTTTCTCTCCCTCCCTCCCTCCTTCCTGCCTTCCTTTCTCTCTCTCTTCTTTCTTTCTTTCTTTCTTTCTTTCTTTCTTTCTTTCTTTCTTTCTTTCTTTCTTATTTTGAGAGAGAGAGCACACGTGCAGGGGAGGGGTAGAGAAAGAGAGAATACAAAGTAGGCTCTGCATGGTCAGTGCAGATCCCGACATGAAGCTCGAACTCTCGAACCATGAGATCAGGAGTCAGATGCTTAACTGCTTAATCGACTGAGCACCAGGCACCCCGACCTGTCTGGGATTTCTTACATATTCCCTCCCAGAGGTGTGGCAGGGGCAAAGCTTTTGCCAGGAATGGGGGCATCTGGGGCAGGGCAACAGTCCTGGTGTCCCTCAGACCATTCTGTATAGGTGGTTCTGGTGCAGGCCTCAGCAAGTCTTGTGGACTCCACTGTGCAGATGGAAAAACTGAGGCCTAGCAAGGGAAGAGATTTGCCTAGTGAGTCAGCAGCAGAACCCAGGCCTCCTGCCCTGTTCATAGAACTTTCTAGGGGTGGGTCAGAATGGTTGTCTTGTCCCCAGACTCAATAAACTCAGGCTCCCTGGAGAAGGGAGGTGGGGGCACTTGGTGGGTCATGGAACCATGATGATGAGGCCATCCCCAGTCTGCCAAGAGATCATTCAGTCAGTGTTCAGTGTTCAGTGAGTTCCTTGGGGCCAAGGGGAAATCAGAGGCACTCAGAGCCTAATTACAACAAACAGCTTCCTGTGTAGGGGTCTATCACTGGGACCCCCTCTTGGCCCCTGCTCCTGGAGCGTGGAAACTCAACATCCTGGACCCTGTTCTGGGGATGGTCTGGAATTTCAGGTCAGAGGGAGGTAGGCTGGGGAAGAGGGTGTGAAGGTGAGACTGTGTACAGCTGGTCGATGGTCACCATCTCCGGGGTGGTGGCTCTCATGTGTGTTATTGTTTCTTAGTTATCTCCCTAAGGGTTCTTCTAGGACTCATCGATCGGCAGGGCTGCTGGAAAAGCAGCACCCCCACCGCCACCCCCCACCATTCCTGCTGTTCAAGCCCACCCTCCAGTTGGGTGACACAGCAGTGACCAATGTATGGTTGCCTACCAAGGTGTACTGACCATGGTCCTTTGGGCCCCTGAAGAGAGTATAAGCGTGTTCTGTGGGCTGAGGCAATCAGGGAGGGCTTCCTGAGGAGGTGTGGCCTGAGATGGGATGGGAAGTTGTAGAAAAACTGAGAGGGAGGGAATTCTCACTAGGAAGCTCCACGTGAGTACAGGTGGCAATGGGTTTGGGCTGGGGGCTAGGATGAGGCCTCAGCATTCATGGGCCGGGGTCCTCAATCTTCCAGTCTCCCAGGAACTCCTACTCCTCCCTGAGTGCTGGGATTTTAAGGTCTTATCTGTCAAGCTGACCTCATGGATCCAAGGAGAATTAATTTGTCTCCATTTTTATTCATCAAAGAAAGTTCTGGTCAGAGCTGCTGAAGCCAGCTGGCCAATGATAGAGAAGGGGGAAGGTCAGAGGCAGCCTAGGGAGAGCAGTGAACCCCAGACCTCGCCTAGCCCTCTGACAGCCCCCATGTCTGTGACTCAGTTTCTCTTAGCAGCTCAGAGCCCCTGGCTTAGAAAACCAGAGGGAGATCTTGGGGGCCCAAGAGGCTGGCTGGGGGCTGGTGGGGAGTGGATAGCTCCAGCCATCCTGTCTGGATGCCTGTCGCCCTCTGTTCCAGCTGGCCGGCCACATGAAGGGCTCATTCTGCTGTCTATTCACACGGGACTTTCATCTCCGCCGCCAGTGAAGCATTGCTCCCAGCTTCAGCACTGCCAGCAGGAAGGCACAGGGGAGGGGGAGCCTAGGATTGCCATGCCCTCAGACCTCTTGCCCAAAAGGCATGAGCCTAGGTGCCCTAAACAGTCTGCTTGCCCAAGCTCTAAGTTTCCAGGCTACCAGAGATGGGTACAGGACCCCCACTCACAAGCTCTTGCAGGAACCCAGTCTTTCCTATTTCAACAAGAGCAAGGCTGGCTTCCCTTCAGCCCCCAGAGAACAGAGCAAAAGACTGCCCTCCCACCACAGGGTAGGTGGGATCCCTGGGGGTAGGGGGGAGGTCATGGCTCAGCCCCTTGTTCCTCCCTCAGGGAACAGGTAAGTTTGGTGGCCTCCAGGGCAAGGCAGGAAAAGCAAAGCCTAAACCCATGCTCAGCCACTGGAGAAGATGGAGGCATTAGAGGGTGGACACTTGAGACCTAAGAGAGCAGGGACTGACCCCAGTGTCCTGCCAGGGAGGGAGGGAGGCAGTCATACCCACTGCCCACACTTACAGAGGGGCAGAGTCGAGGTGGCAGGACTGCTGGGAGAAGCAGACCCCCTGGCCCCCATGCCCCAGGTAAGGGACACAGCAGTGACTATCTCATGGTGGGGAGTGGGGGATCTGTGGGCTGGACCTTGTGAGAGTAGACCCTTCCTGCAGTGGCCTATCCATCTGTCTGGCAGCCATGGCCCCTGTGACATCATCAACCCACTGCGTTGCTTGGCAACTTTCCAGGATTAGCACTCTGCCCCTGTCATCCCTGACGTCCCACCATGGGCTGATGTTGCCCTGGCAACCCGGATGGGTACTGCAGCTTTTTGGACAGCTGTACCCAGTGTGGGAAGTGCCAGGAAAAATCCAGGAAGCAGGTGCCTCTTTCTAGGTCGAACAGGGTACACAGCCTATCCCCAGACCCACAAAGGAGCCAGGCTGTCCTAAGCAGGGCTTTGAGGGTTTTTGTCTCCTCAAAGAGTTTTGGTCAGCTTTGCCTCCAATCCCCCTTATACCCTTTCCTTCCTCCCACAATGATCACTAAGCACCTACTGTGTGAATGCCAACAAGAAAAGCAAATAACACTACAGTTTAAGCTTAGGGAAAGTTGCACCAACATTGGATCTTGAAGGATGAATAGGAGTTGGCCAGGGGTAGGAGTTGGTGGAGAGAGGTGTTCTGGACAGAGGAAGCAGAAACCTGTACGAAGGCCAAATCACTGTCTCCAGCCACAGCTTACACTCTGCCTCTGGACTCCTCATGGCCTGGCCTCTCTGGCTGTCTCTTTCAACAGACATTTTAAGGCAGAAACCAGTTTAAATCTGAATGCTCAGTGCCCAGCACTGGCTTGACACTAAGGTAGCATAACTAAAATGTCAAATAGAATTGGACATTTGTTTAATGAACCTCGGGTCCTCCTACCTCCCTCAACACCAACCTGCCTCACCAAGCCTCAGTTTCCCCATCTATGAAATGGGGCCAATGTGGAGAAAGCTCTCTGGGTAAGGGTTCTCAGGTTGAGGTGGGATGGTTTTTAAATTTTCTTTTGGTTTGTAACCCACCTCTTACCCTGACCCTCTCCCCCCACTCCCCACCCCCCCACCCCGCCAAATGTTTAAGACTAGTGCAGTGGACATCAGTAAACGTTTATATTTCTCAGTTGTCAGTATTGGACCATTGTTGCTTCATCTCCTAACTATACTTATCTATATATAAATCTAGCCAAACCATTTGAAAGGAAGTCACAGCAGCGGATATCCTGACATTTGTCCTGAAATTCTTCAGCCCACATCAGTTAAGACAGGGACAGTCTCCTATACAACCACAATATCATTTTTCACATGTAAGAAAATTAACAAAAATTCAATATCCAGGACAGACAGGAGGATCAAAGCCTGAACTCATGCCAGGTCCTTGGAGCAGATGGGTGACTGAGGCCAAAGATCGGGGGCAGGAGCACCCACTGCCCACCCTGAGGAGGCTGAGTTGCAGCCTGGTGTGTGTGTGTGTGTGTGTGTGTGTGTGTGTGTGTGTGTGTGTGTGTTTCTGTACAAGCTGAACCTCCAGAGAACAGAAGTGACCCTTTTCGCAGCGATCTGACCATCTGGCCCACAGCTGTGGCTTAGATATGAACTTCCTCAATTATTACCCCCAAATTATTCACGTAACTTTACTTGTTATTTTATTTATTTTCCCCAGGATTCAATCAAAGTCCTTACCCTGCGTTTGGCTGTTTTGTCTCTTTACTCTAGAAGAGTCAGGGAGGGGAGACAGGTAATGGAGCCTGGGTTTGACAGACTAGAGGGCGGCCACTGTCCCCATCCCGCCGAGGAAAGACGGGAGCACAGGGCGGGAGGAACCAAGTCCCAGCCTGTAGGTGGTGTTGGGCGAGGGGACTTGCAGACCCGGGGAGCGTTCGGGGGCGGAAGTCCCGCCCGCCGCGCGGATGATCCCGCCCCTTAGCAACAGGCCCAGCGTCCCTCCCTAGAGACGGGCCACCAGACCGCACTCTGCTCGTTGGAGCCGGTAAGTTGGTGGCCACCGAGGGGGATGGTTGGGCCAGCAGGGGCAGGGGCACCTCGATAAGGCACAGAAGGCGAGTGGACGGGAAGGAGGACTCCCTTCCGGCCCAGGGTCCACATTCCTGTCTCTGACTGCGCATTCAATGTCCTGAACCTCGGCCAGGGGGAAAGGAGTGGGGGGCACTTTTAAATAACCTTCCAGGTAAGCCCTGTACTTACTAGACTGACTTTTTGCCCTCCCCCCGCCCCACACGCGGAGAATGTAGCCACAACTCCCCGCCCTGTGGAAGGCCCCTGCAGGCAAGGAGCCTAAGTCCTTATCAGCCACACAGTCCCTCTCCTGATGTCAACTGCAGCCTTAGTCCTCCATGTCCCCATCTGCAAATCCTCAGAGCACCGCCGTCCCTATCTCACAGACTCGTTACAGACATCAGCTTTCTTTCCTTACTTTTCTCACTCATGAAATCATTTGGCAGACACCTTTGAGGCACCTACTCTGTGCCAAGCCTGTGCCAGTCCTGTGCTAGGTGCTGAGGTTCCAGAGACCAACGTCACCCCCAAATTCCTGCATTTGCAGCTCTTACGATCACCTGGCAGGGAGGATAGATGCGCACATACAATACAGGGAGGTGTTCGCTGGAGGGAAGAGCCTCAGACAGATGTGGGAGCACAGAGGGGCTCACGTTAGGTGAGTACTCCAAAAAGGCGGAGAGAACCCCACGCCTGTCGGGGTTATTGCCATCCACAGTAGTAGTGTTTGCCAGGTAGCCCCCACAAGGGAAGAGACTTCAAAAATCCTTTAAGCCACAGATCTATTAGATGACACCTTACACAGAACCTGGTATGTGAAACAGATACAGGGTCTTTGCTGAATCCAAGGTTGGGTGGCTCTGAATTTCTTCTGCTTTGGCCCTCCTCCCCACAAGCACTCACCAAAGAACCTCAGGGCTCTTTGGTGTACAGTTTGAGAACCATTGTGGTGTTGCTTAGGGACATGGATCTTTGGGTCAGCCAGAAGTGAAGACCTCAGTTTCCCTTCTGGTTCTGTCAGTTCTTGGCTGTGTGTCCTTTGCAAGTTTCTTGACTTCTCTGGACCTTCATTTCCTTGTTTGTGGATTGGTGATGGTAGTAGTATGTGTCATGAGGATCAAACCCCCTTGTTCATTTGTGTCCATCCAGCCAGTGCCTGGTAGGTGGTTGGGTCACATGGGGCTGAATGTCACTGAATCCAATCTGAAGCTTCTTCTGACTCAAGCAATTAGGACTCCCAGGTGGTCTGACTGGGGAGAAAGAATGCCTCGGTTTAAATTCCACCTGTGCCTCTTGCTGGCTGGCTGAACTTGCACAGGTCCCTTAACCTCTCTGAACCTCATTTGCCCTACCTCTGAGAAATGAGGATAGTCTCAGTTCTCACCTCAGAGGTTTGAACGAGATGTTGCACAAACTACATGTAAGCCCCTAATAGCATTCACCATTGCCACACACTGTGTCTGCTGGGGCCACCCCTGCCATCTTACTGGTCAGTTTCCTCATGTAAGAGGAGAGAGTGCCCAGAGTGAGCAGCAGAGGCTTGCTGGTAACCATGTACTCACCCTCTTACCAGCCCCACTCATTCCCACATAGAGGCAGCCATCACTGGTGGGGCTGATAGGAGACAGAGGTGGATCTGTCTGTGTATCTGTCACAGGTCCTGTGCACACCAGCAATGCACAGGTGCCTAGAGCTGGGGTGGGATGGGAAGGGAGCCGTGGATCTTTGTAAAGGGCTGAGGGATGGAGGAGAGACAGGATTCTGAGTTTGCAGCTTGCTCTCGTGCCTTCCTTCATGGAACGTGTCTGTATGGATCCCCCACTGCCAGACTTCTTGGAGGGAGTTGGCTCATGGGAGAAAAAAAACCCCCAACACAGGCTCCTTTTGCCTCCAGTAACACTGTGCTTTCCTGGACATTTCTGCATCTGTCATCTTGGCTGAGCCTGATGACACACCAGCTCAGCAGCCCAACATATTCAAGCACATTTGAGAGCTGGGGAAACCAGGGAGTGGGATGCCCTCCTGTGGAGTGGGGACCCCGCCTCTCCAAGAACTGCCTTGTTTGGTGATTTTGTTCAAAGATGAGCAGACATCTTTGGGTTTGCAGCCATGATGGAGCTGAGCCCCAGTGGGTCCTCTGTCCGTTAGGGTGCTCTGGGAAGGGCTGGTGACTGTCAGATGGGTAGGCCAAACTCAACATTGTTTTTAGGGCCTGTCCCAGGAGGTGGCTGACTACCAGGGAATGGGTTCAGGGAACCGAGTTCTAGTAGGACACTGGTTAGAAACTGGTCAGCCTCTGGGCTCAGAGTTTGGGCCTTCCTGCCAGAGCCCTATCTGGCCTTTCACAGGCCCTAAAGTGGTCTTGCCAACTCACCACCTCCTTCTTAGAAACGGACTCAGCACTTCAGGCTGCTTCAGCACTGCTGGGTAGCTTTGATCCAGACAGTCCTGGCTACCCAGCCCGCCTTTCAGGTCAGTCCAGACAGGATTACCCTGCAGTGATCCAACAGGAAGCCTACACCAGCCAGGCATGCTTAAAATGGAGACAACAGGGCACGAAACATCCAGCCAACAGAGCGGCTTGTACCGTGAACTCCTGGCTGCTTTGTTGCAGTGTGCAGGGGTTGGGAAATGGGATGGGGCCAGAGGAGAGGGTGATGCTTGGGTCAGGGTATTCTTTTGTTAAGATACCCTCTCTTTTTTATTAATTTATTTTTTTAAAGATTTGTTTGTTTGTTTGTTTTTAATATAATTTATCGTTAAGTTGGCTAACATACCGTGTATATGGTGTGCTCTTCGTTTTGAGGGTAGATTCCCATGATTCATTGCTTACATACAACACCCAGTGCTCATCCCAACAGGTGCCCCCCTCAATGCCCATCACCCATTTTCTCCTCTTCCCCACCCCTCCCCCATCAACCCTCAGTTTGTTCTCTGTATTTAAGAGTCTCTTACGGTTTGCCTCCCTCCCTCTCTATTTGTAACAAGATACCCTCTCTTTTTAAATGACATTGTTATTGAGATAATTATAGACTCATTCCCTTTTTATTTTTGTACCTGCATTACATGAAAACCTCTTCATCACCATAACCTTGTCCAAATCTCTTATAACCCTGCCCTGACCAAGGATTTCCCCCAGTGATACGTTTTGAGGTACCCAAAAGCAACAGCGGCTTGGCAAGGGCTTGCTCAGCCTGTAGTAAACGTTCTGCAAACCCTTGTCCCTGGGATGGTGGATGTGTATGCAGCCCCGTGGTACATGTGCTGTTCCTGCTGGGGAGACGCAAGGGGATGCATTGCATGAGCTGAGCTGACCCTGAGAGCCAGGGCAGCTGAATACCCTTCTGTAACTGGCAGCGGGATCTGTGGGTCACGGGAAGGTCAGGATCCCTCCAGGGAGACCATTTAGTCCTCTGGTTCCTGGGTTATGGTGTGGGGCAGACACAGGTGGGGGAGACAGTGCGTGGCCCAGCACCCCACAGTAGGGAGAGACAGGGCAGTTCAGTTGGGCTGGGGCACCAGGGTTGCCTCCTGCTGAAAGTCATTTTGGGGAAAACCAAACAGGGCCTTTCACTGAGTGAACTCTGGGCCACCTTCCTCGTCTCCTTTGTGAGTAACTAGGCCTTGCTGTCTAACATGGAGGAGAGGGGGTGAGCAGGTGTAGAAGGACGCACTGCAGCGGGGGCATCTGCAGAGCTTCCCTGACTCCCCTCACTCTGCCCCTGACTCTGGGGGCTCATTTCTCACATGCCACATCCAGGGAAGGCCCTGCCGTCTCCTGGTGGGACCTACCTGGCACTGCGTGTCTCTGTCTGTCCAAATTAGGAGACCACTTCCTCCCTCTCCACCCTCTGTGTGGCAAGCTGTGGCCGGTTGCAGGATGCAGATGAGGCATCCCTGTGTCCCGGTGCCCCTGGGGGCTGAACAGAAGCCAGCAAGGGCCCAGTGATGCCAGTATCTTCTCCTAGGAGCGCCTCAAGAAGCAGCATGGAGCAGCCTAACAGAGAAGGCTACAGCCCAGGAAGGACCCCTCAGAGCCCAGAGTGCAGCAGTACTCCTGCGGGCCAAGAGTGTAACCTGAAGAGGACCCAGGCAGACCTAGAGTATAACCTGGGGAAGATTCTTCTGGGACCAGATTTTGGCTCCAAGGCTCTAAGCCCTGACCCCAATACCCAGCCTTTACCCCTGCCCCCACCCACACTCTCAGTCTTGGGGCAGCCCCGGAAGTTGCCCCTGACAGGCACTGATAAGAAGTACCCCCTGATGAAGCAGCGTGGGTTCTACTCTGACATCCTCAGCCCTGGAAGCTTGGATCAAATGGGGGTGAGTGTGGTAGCTGTCCCCTACCAAGCCCAAACCCTCCTTGTGGGTTCCAGTCACCCTTCCTTCCTTGCTTCCTTCCACCCATCCATCTTGCCATCAGTCCATTTGTTCATTTATCCATCTAGCCATCTGTGTCTAATAATTTGTCCATCCATCCATCCACCCACCATCCACCCACCCATCCATCCTTCTGATCATCTGTCCATCTGTCCCTCCATCCATTTGCCCATTCATTCAACAATTCATTACTGAATATCTCTTATGTGACAGGCCCTGGACTGAGCACTGGTGACAGTGAGGACAAGACATCCGTGTCCCTATTGTCATGGGACAATGACTTTGGTGGGGGAATTGTCCCCCAGCTCTGATTGGGGAGGGGGTCCTTGGACAAAGTGGCATACTATGTGTTTACTGGGTGGCTGGGAGGAGGTGTGTTCCAGGCATGGGGAACAGAAGGTACAGAGGCTTGGGAACCCTGACAAGCTCCATGGCCTGTGTAGAGAAGGAGGAGAGAATGTGAGAGGACAGATGGAGGCTTGGGGTAGGGGGAGTATAGACAGGTGATGACCAGGGGAGAGTTCAAAGAGCCCCGTAGTCCTGGACAGCCTTAGGAAAGTTCTAACTAGGATAGGCCAAGAGGGTTAGGGCAAAGATCCATGGATCCCCACTATGCTGGGGGTGCTAGAGTCACCCTTGGTGGGGGAGACATGCACAGAGACACCTGCTGGACTTGTGGTCCCTCCATCTAGTGGCTCAGCTCCCAGACACAGCAGGAGTGTTCTTAGAGTGAGGAGGGAGCTGTGCAGGATCAGAAGGGGGTGAGGTCAGGGGTGTCCCAAGTGGCTGGAGCTTGTTGCCCACTATGGCCTCTGAATGAGGAATTGTGGAAACTCACTGTTCTGCCCCATTCCCGTGCCCTTGGGTGTTCCCTGGTGGGCTTGGGGGCGACACTTGGCCTTGTGGTCCCTCCCAGGTCCTGCCTGTCCCCAGGATGTTTATACCCCCTTAGAGCTCTGGGATTTGGTTTTAGGAAGTGTGCCGTGGTCCCTGCATGAACCAAGATCTCCTGCGGCAGGCTGACCTTGACAAGTTTACTCCAAAAGGTCAGTGCCTAGAAGGGCAGGGTGGATGAGTGGGTGCCATTTAGAAGCAAGACCTCTGGTCTTAGATTGTTTCTTCTTGGTTCAGGATCTCAGTTTCCTCAGCTATAAAATGGGGGTAACAAGATATAAGGTGCTTTGCAAGGGCCAAGCTAATGGTTAGTGCTCAGTGAACCACACCTTATGTTCCTCTTAGCTGAGCTGTGACAAGGGCACCACAGTGGGTGGGGCTGCTGAGGGCCAGGGCATCAGTTCTCTGCCCAGCTGGGGACACTAGGGTTTTCACATGTATAAATTACCTTTTCTACCTCCCCTGGAACATGAGCTTGGAGAAGGCCAGGGCTGTGTCTGAGTTTTCCCTGCTGGGACCCCAGTGTCTAGAATAGGGCCTGGCATGGGAAAGTGCCCAGAAGATCTCTGCTGAATGAGGACTCTCCTCCCAGGCTCTGCGCTGAGTCCTGTAAGGACTGGGGCAGGACTGCAGAGTGTGGGGCAGTCTCCGGTGGCAGAGGGGAGAATAGGGTGGCTCCAGGAGAAGCAGCAAGGTGGGTGGGGCCCTGAGTGAGGAATCAGGTGGGAGCCCTCCCACCTGGCTGGCAGACAGGATACCCGCTTCGATCAGGCTCAGAGGCCCCAGCTGTCTGCCTCTCCTCCCCAGCCCCAGGAGAGGCCTGGCTCCTTGCTGACACTGCCCAGATTAGTCCTCTCAGTGCCCACGGACCTCATGGGGTCTGTGAAGCCCCAGAAGTGGCTCAGGAAATATCACATGTATGTGCATTTGTGTGGTGAGCTGAGGATCCAGTCTATTGGGCTGTACCGTCTCACAGACATCTGTGGCCCAGAAAATGCTTACAGAGTACAGATCTAAGGGTTGTGGGGTGCTCCTACCATCCACAGTGGGGTGGGGTGGGGATGCTTGGCGGCTCTGCATCCCCATCCACATGAGGAAAAGCAAGACCAAAACACACCCTCTGGAGGCCCTTGTCCCTCCAGACTTGCCCTCCCTTGGGTGCCTGGTGCCAAATCTGGCTTCTTGTCTCCACTGCCAGCCACAGGCAAGCTCTGAGCTTCCCTTGCCCCAGGGCGCTCATACCCAGTACCTAGCGCTTTGTCTTGGGGCGTATTGGGCTCTGGCCTGAGCCCCTGACACTCCTGCCTGTGCCTCTGCCTGCAGTCAGAAGTTTTGAGATTCCTGAAGGCTTCGAGGAACATTTGGAACAGCAGAGCTTCGAGTCCACCACCCGGGTGCTCACCCAGACTGACTTCCCACTGCAGGCCTACGAGCCCAAGGTGCAGGTGCCTTTCCTGGTGCTGCCAGGCCAGTGCCCCCGAAAGATTGAGATTGAGAGGTATGGCCAGGTTGGCAGTGGGAGGGCCCATTCCTTTGCGGGGGCAGCATCCACCCAAGTCAAGGAGAGAGGGACAGCAGGCTACTAGGTGACCGTCTTCATGGCAGAGGTTACTAAAATGGGCCTGTGTGCAAATCTTGTAGCCCTTTGCTTTCTTTTTTGTTTTTGTTTTTGTTTTAAGTTTTATTTATTTATTTTGAGAGACACACAGAGAGACAATCCCAAGCAGGCTCCCTGCTGTCGGTGCAGAGGGCTTGAACTCGCAAACCATGAGATCATGACCTGAGCTGAAATCAAGAGTCAGATGCTTAACTGACTGAGCCACCCAGGCGCCTCACCCTTTGGTTTCTTTATAGGAACAAACTGCTTTCCTTGCTGTAGGATTGGGGAGGGTGGTATTTAGGTCAATGTAGTGGAACTACCAGACAGACACAGGGCAGCCGGGGCTCAAGACATCAGCCCCAGCTACCACACTACTTCCTGATGAATTCCAGAGGAGTGGGGGGCCCTGGAGGCATCCCTGGGCCACACTCCTATCCACCACGACCCTGTGGACCCTTGCTGGCATCCATGAAGCCATCTCAGATGAGCTGAGCTGTCATGAGATTCCCTTGTCCCCCCTCGGCCAGGAGGAAGCGGCTGTACCTGAGTCTGGACATCGAGCAGTTACTGGCTCATGAGGGCATCGACTCTGACAAGCTCATGCCCAGGCACCCAGACCCCCACCACCCCCAGACCATTGAGCAGGGCCATGACCCGCTCTTTCCCATCTACCTCCCACTGAAGGTGAGCCTAGTTTCCATAGCAAGCTGATGGTCAGCAGTGGGGGGAAGGGTGGGTGGGAGGGGTACAGGACCCCGGCCGAGAGATCAGACCCGAAAGGGGATCTGTGGGAATCATAAGCACTCACTCGTCAAGCATAATTGGACCTTCCCGCCAGGGGTTTTGATCATCCTAGGCTGGGACAGAAGGGGCCCCAGAACCCCTGAGATGCTGACTCTGCTTTTTACTTGGGAGCCTGGGGAGCCTATGTATGCAATCTCTGTCCCCCCAGCTCCCAACCTTGAGGCACCAGAAGCAGCCCAGTTGGACTGTGGAGTAGTATATGGAGCTCCCTGACCACTGCTCCTGGACTCACTGAGATGGGGGGAACTGAGGTGGAGGAGGGCCTCATTGTAGCTCCTTTGGGATGCTGATGGGGAAACTGGGTCCGAGGAGGAGAAAGAGGGAGCATAGCCTGCTCTAGCTTTCACTAGCCTCCCTGCCCTTCCTCTCCCTGACCCTGAGTATGTCTTGCTTGGCAGTCCCTGTGGGGAGGCAGAGCTGAATCCACATCACCCTACTAAGGGTGGCCTCCTGACTACCCTGAATCTCCTTCATTTCTGCATGTAGGTGGAATGCTCAGAAAAATCCAAGGTCCACCTCTTCCCTTGGGCCTGAGCTGGATGATCCTTGGGCAGTGGGAGAGAGAGCTCATATCCTGCTCTGAGTCCCCAAATACCCCTCTGCTTGCATCAGGGTTGCCCGGTTGGGTGGGGGTCCAGGGTTTCACAGAGCCAGACCCCACAGGCCCCTGTGAATAGTGGGGGAGACATTCAGCCCCATGGCCCTCAGTCTGTAGCTTCTGCATCTGAAGAAGACTTACTTAGGCACCCTCATCTTCTGCCACACCCAACCCATTTGGCCCCTCTAGGGGAGAGCTGCCTCCTCCTGACCTCTGCCCATTTCTTCCAGGTATTTGACAATGAGGAGTTTGATTGCCGGACTCCCAGTGAGTGGATCAACATGGGCTTGGAGCCAGGGTCTCAGGACAGGAAACCTGTCCCTGGAAAAGCCCTCCTGCCCACTGATGACATCCTAGGTCATGGTGAGCAGGGCTGGCATGGGTGGGGGGCAGGATCCTGGTCTGTACCATCCCTGTCTGGCAAGCAGCCCAACCATTGACTTCTGGGCTGCCCTAGGGGCTGGCAGCTGTGGGAGGGGAGGGCTCCCATCTTTTGAGGCCTCCCAGCTGGGATACAGACTAAGGGGCTGGCCATATAGAGTCAAAAAATACAAGGACCAGGGATGACATTGTGAGAGGGTTGGGGAAGGGACTGCTGGATAGTGTCTAGTGTTTAAAAAAATCTTTGATTTATTGGTAATAAAAAATATGCAAGCTTGTTGGAAATGTTCAAATGTGTACAAGGGGCACAATTCAAGCCTTCCTTCCTGCCACCTAGAAATCACCATTGCTCTAGCTTTACCTATGGCCTCTCAACTTGCACCTCTGTATGGACAACACACATTCTCATGCTTACACACCTGCTTGCAAACACACATTCACAAGCACACTTACCATCATACTCACACACCATCCCCCACATCACACACGTTTTCACCACACATACTCACACACCTCCCATCACCCATTCACAGCCACTATCTCTCCCCGCCCCCAACACACATACCTGCACTGATGTCCCACAGATGAGCTGTATCTCTGCTTTGTCTGTGTCTGTCCCTCCTTTGGCCCCACATCTGCCCTGGGGCTGTGTTTGCTGCTGTAGGGAACTGAGCCAGGTTGACCTTCCTTGGCTGCCTCTGAGTGAGCATCTGAGGAAGATCTGGGTTATGAAGTTGGAGGTTGGAGTTGGCTGCCCCTCTGTGCAGGGCTGAGGGCTGCTCTGCTCCCTGCCCCGTGGTGGACATGCCGCTTTGGGACGGGGAGTGCTCCCCCACCCGCCATGGACTCTGCCCCGGATTGAGAACCATGCTGGTTGGTTTTAAGACTTCTCAGCCTCCAGGGGGCCCCACAGTAAGTCCATTGAGCAGGCTGTAAGTTTATGTTTTGATTTAAAAACATGTTAATGCTGGAATCAATTTCTCTGAACTAGACAAGAAGCCCAGAATGTTCCCTTTACTTTGGACTTAATTACAAAAATAATTTAACTCAATTGTTCCCAGATCTCCAATTCCTGGCAATAAAACCAGAAGGTGGGGGGGGGGGGGGGGCTGCATTAACCTTAAATGTACCAAGTACCAGCCTCCTGGAAGTGCTTCTGTTTGCCCTCCTTCATGTGGGCCCTGGCCTTGGGCAGTGGCACTGGTGGGAGGGGGGCTGGCAGGGAGCATTTCTGCCAGAGACCTCTGGTTTTCTGCTGGTGCCTTCTTGTGACATCATCTTCTCTAAGTTGAGCCAAGACAGGTCAGCATTTTCCAAAGAGCATTTTCCAAAGAGAAGCATATAGCATCCAGCCAGCACGTTAGCAATTCCTTGGAGTTCCAGCTGTTCTTCCTCAACCCAGGCTGTAGAACCCATCAGCTTATTTTAAGGCACTTCTGCCTTAAAAGGTGTGAGGAGGCTGACCACAACCAGGACTGGATGCATACATAGTATGACTTCAGGCTCTGTGAGGGACACAAATGGGCTAACAAGTCAGAGGGTGCCTGGGGCAAAGGCACTCTTTGAGGGAGAGATGCTTCGTGGAGGGGAAGCCATTTGAGCAAGGAACAAACCATCAATGAGGTGACCTGAGCAAAGACGGTTCCAGTCAGAGAGCATAGCCAATGCAAAGTCCCTGAGGCAGGAGTAAGCTCCAAAGTCACAGGAATAGCCAGACATGCAGTATGGCTGGAGAAAGAAAAGGGTAGGTGGTGGCAGGAGATGAGCTGGAGAAGCAGTGCAAAGGCTTGCAGTCCAGGAAGTGAGTGGAAGGCCCATCCTGACCAACAGGCCCTGAGGCCCATTTTGGGGCCACTGCAGGGCAGCAATCTTTTACCTTGACCTGACCTGTCCTGATATAAGGGGCCTAAGGGTTCAACTGCCACATGCAGTTCACTCTGGGAAGGGGTTCACTCTGGTCTTGGTCACTTTGAAGGGGTCCAGTTCAGACATGATGAGCTTCACAACTACATCCTCACCAGGTCTCTGTGTGCCTGGGGCTTTCCTGCCTCCCGTTCTAGCTCTGCTGGCCTGTGTCTCTGTCTATCCTGATGAGGTCATGCAGAGCACAGAGACAGAGGGGTCTGGTCCTTCTGGCTCCCCCTGCCACCAGGGGTTCCCCAGAGGCCAGCTCAGCTGGAAGGAAGCAGGATCGCTGCTTTGCTGGAGCTAGAAGGGGTCATCCTGGTGGGAGGGAGGCCAGACCAGTAGCCACTGAGACTCGTTCCCAGCGCCTGCTGCCCACACAGAGTCCCCTACCCACCCTACAGCAGAGAGCACTGGTGGGTTCCCCTCCTGTTTCAGAGGACCCCAAAAGTCGGAAGCTGAAGTATGAATGGTGCGATGTCGGTGTCCTGGACTATGACAAGGAGAAGAAGCTGTACCTGGTACACAAGACAGATGAGAATGGCTTGGTGCGAGATGAGACGGGGAAGCCCATTCTGAATGGAGGGGTCACTGCTGAAGGTACAGGCTCTCTGCCCCACCCCATGCAGACCCCCCACTCAGGACCATGACTGAGGCCACCCCCCCACCCATGGCACAGCCACATCAGGCCTGAATTCTTCCTTGCTCTGTATGTCCTGTGGCTGTCTGTCCCCTGGCCAGTGAAAACCAGAGGACCCATCATTCAGAGGGAGACCCCAGGAAGGGCAAATGGCCATTACTGGGTATGCCTGCCCTGAGCAGCTGACGGTACCACTTGCAACATGATGCAGAGAAGGCATCCAAGGCCCATCAGTTAGTGATGTTTACCTTGAGTGTGGCAGCGAGGAGTGGGCACTTCAGCAGCCGCCCCTGTGTGACTGTTTGTGCACAGATCTTTATGGTTTACAAAGCACTTTCACATCCATCCATGGCCAACTGTGGGGTGGGCAGGGAGAGGAGTGTTGTCATACCCATTCTGCAGATGTGACAGGGTGTCAGAAGAGAGAACCCACTTGTGCAGGGCCACCATGCATCAGTAGCAGAGTCAGGCTAGAACCCAGTGTTCCAGCCTAGAGAGTCTGACTGTGTTGTGTGTTCCCTTTTCTCTCCCACCTGGCCCCAGGAAGGCACCCCCTCCTCGCCTGCCAGTACTGGGTGCCTCGGATCCAGCTTCTCTTCTGCGCTGAGGACCCACGCGTGTTCACGCAGCGTGTGGTCCAGGCCAACGCCCTGCGCAAGAACACAGAGGCTCTGCTGCTATACAATCTGTACGTGGACTGCATGCCCTCTGAGGGCCACCAGCTCATCAATGAGCAGAGCCTGAGCAAGATCAAGCAGTGGGCCATGAGTACACCCCGGATGCCCAAAGGGCCCTCGTGAGTCTCCACCAGACCCTTCGTTGTGCCCACTTCCTCCAGGAGCCCAGGGGGCAATGCTCCCTCCGTGCTCACCTGTGGGCCATGTTGCCCACTGCACTGTGGACTTCTTGGCCCCAAGTCATGTCTTTTTCATCTCCAGATCTCTCATTATCAGTATCAACTCATGGATTCTTATTCAAAGGGACAGAACCTGTTACTACTATTTTTTATTTTGGTGCCCAAATTGTCCCAGATTTGGCCAGAGAGAGCCTCCTCAAGCTGATATATTCCTATCGTTCTTTGAGTGTGTCTTTAATTTGGGGCATAGCAAGAAGTGCCGGGCTCATCTTGTACTTCTCCAGACCCAGCCCTGAAATCAGCTATTTCTCCAAGAACCCCTGGTTCCTTTCAGTGGGGGAGTTTAGAAACCAAGATCTGGGCGTTAGATATGCTCATTGCTGTGAAGCTCTTAGGCCAGACAAATCTGGGAAATATATATATTATTATACTATGTTATACTATTATTATATTACATTGCATTAAATTGCATTAAATTGCATATTACACCCCCCCCCCACACACACCCATGTCTAATTCTTTCTGTCTGTTAAAAACCATGGATTCCTAATGATACCTTCAAATTGACCCCAACACCACATGGCTCACTCTCACTTATACATATTTCTTACTTCTTTCTCCAGAAGAAAACTAGCTCCCGTTGTTCATAGTGTATTTATTTGCTCAGTCCTAGAATATACAGAAAGTAATTTCAAACTGCTAATTCATACTCTTTGGAAGAAAAACCTTACTAAGTAGACTTTGATACAGTGTTCTTTGTCTCTTTACCCTGGGGGCATTTAGTATTAATGTCGCTATATTCAAGCAACTTGGTTTAGTTCTCCACCCCCTTCAGTGGGATATGTTTATTTGATGAAATACAATGTGGTGGTGGTCCATTTGTTTTATGTATATAATGTATATATTCTATGTATCTGTTTCTCTCAGTGATATGTAGTATTCATAAAGGTATCCTCGGATCTGTCACTCTCCACCCCCATTCATTCTATCCTAGCCACATCTTCCCCTGTCCACCCTGTCCCCACCACATGCCCATAGGTAACCAGTAGCACTAGCTTCTGGCTTATCCTTTCTGTATTTCTTCTTGTACAAATGAGCATGTATATTTTCTTTTTTTTTTTTTAATTTTTTTTTTTTAACGTTTATTTATTTTTGAGACAGAGAGAGACAGAGCATGAACGGGGGAGGGGCAGAGAGAGAGGGAGACACAGAACCGGAAGCAGGCTCCAGGCTCTGAGCCATCAGTCCAGAGCCCGACGCGGGGCTCGAACTCACGGACCGTGAGATCGTGACCTGAGCCGAAGTCGTACGCTTAACCGACTGAGCCACCCAGGCGCCCCCAAGCATGTATATTTTCTTATACGTCATTCCTTCTTACTTGAAGGGCAGCACACTATAGATATCCTTTTGTCCTTTGCCTTTCTCACTTACATACATCCTGGACATCAATCCCTACTAGTTCACTGAGATTTCCTTCATCCCTTTTTTATGGCTGCATAGTAGTCTATTGTGTGAATGTGCCCTGTACCATCATTCACTCAACCATTCTCTAATATATAGGCATTTAGGTCATTTCTGACCGTTTGCGATTACAAACAGTACTGCAGTGAAAAACCCTGTGCATTTATATGTTCATATTGTCCTGGGGATAGCTTCAGGGTAAATTGCGAGAAGCAGGATCGCTAGGTCAAAAGATAAGAGCAGATGTAGTTTTTCAGCTGTTGCCAAATTTCCCTCCGCAAGCGTTGTGCCATCTCGCTTACCTGCCAGCAGTGTGTGAGCGCCATTCCCCCCACAGCCTTGCCAAGAGTCTGTTGTCATGCTGTGTGATTTTCTGCCAGTCCGGAAGATAAGTAAGGTAAATCAGTCTGAAGTGTTATATGTGAGGCCATACGTGTTTTCCATCTTTTCATGTGATTAAGGGCGCCTTTTACATATTTTTGTGACTCGTCTATTCATGTCTTTTGCCCATTTTTTTCTCTCAGGCTTTTGGGCTTTTTCCTCCCTCTGATTTTGAGTTCTTTCTATATTAGGGATATCCTTCATCTGTGATGTATGTTGTAAATATTTTCTCCTGGTTTGTCAGTTGTATTTTGACTTTGCTTGTGGTAATTTTTGTAATATAACTTGTAAAATATTTATCTAATCAATGTTGTTAATCATCTCTTCTATTACATCTGGATTTTGAGTCACAGTTAGATGGCCTTTCCCCACCGTGAGGGTTTCTTCTAGTACTTGCATGGTTTCATATCCTTGTTCCATCCTTATTTTTTAATGTTTATTTATTTATTTTTGAGAGAGAGAGAGAGTGCATGTGAGCAATAGTGGGGGAGGGGCAGAGAGAGAGAGAGAGAGAGAGAGAGAGAGAGAGAGAGAAAATCCCAAGCAAGCTCCAAGCTTTCAGCCCAGAGCTGCTACAGAGCTCTGTCTCATGAATGTGAGATCATGACCTGAGCCAAAATCAAGAGTTGAACTCTTAGCCAACTGAGTCACCCAGGAGCCCATCCTTATGTATGGTATGTGGTATGGATCCAATTTTATCTTTTTCTAAATGACCAGCATTTATTAAGTGGTTTACTAAACACCCATCAGCATTTATTAAAACCTCCGTCTGTGTCCCAGTGATTCAAGATGCTACCTTTTTCATACAGTAATTTTCAGATGCAGTCAGGTCTATTTTTGGACTTTCTGCTCTCTTCACTGTCCCATTTGTCTATTTGTGCAGTTGGACTGTGGTTTAATTATGGATGTTTTACAGTATTTTTTAATGTCTTGTAGGACCAGCCCCCACTTTTGTAGCTTTGCCCTTTCAGTGTTTTCTTGGCTATTCTGGCATGTTTTATTTGTTTTAACTGGTTATTTCTTAAAACTATGGCAAAATAGACATAATGTAAAAATTACCATTTTAACCATTTTTAAGTGTGCAGATCAGTGGAATTAAGTGCATTCACATTGTTGTGCAACTATCACCACCATCCATCCACAGAACTTTGCGAAACTCTGTACTCGTTAAACAGTAACTCCCTATTCCCATTGCCCTCCAGTCCCTGGCAACCACCGTTCTACCTTCTGTCTCTGTGAATCGTACAGGATTTGACCTTTTGTGTCTGGCTTATTTCACTGAGCACAGTGTCTTCTTGGTTCATCGCGTTGTAGTGTGCGTCGGAATCTCTTTCCATTCAAAGGAAAAAAAATCCTTTTAATGTTCCATTGTATGCACGTACTGCATGTTAGGTATCCTTTCATCTGTTGATGGGCACTTGGGCTGCTTCCATCTTTTGGTTCTTGTGCATAATGCGAGTATAGGTGTACAAATCTCTCCTTGTGTCCCTACCTTCAGTTCTTGTGGGTGTATGCCCAGAAGTGGACTAGCTATCCATATGATAATTCTATTTGTTGCTGTTGTTTAGTTGTTATTTTGTAATCATAATGTTAACTCTGCAATCTAACTAGATTTGAAGGGGGGTAAGGAAAACACAGAACCAAAGAGCTGCAGTGAGAGCACTGATTATAGGCTATTATGAGCATATGGGAGAAGGAACAGTCTTGTAGTTAAGAGAAAGCACACGTCAAATTTATTAGGGTTGTCCACACTTGGCAATGGTGAGCTTCTTGCCGGTCTTGCCATCCCTCGACCCAAAGCACTCCTTGGTTTCCATGGTATTTATGCCCTCTCTCACCTTGCCAAAGGTCACATTCTTGCCACCCAAACATTCAGTCTTGGTAGTGTGAATGAAAAACTGGGAACTGTCTGTGTTGGGTCCAGCAATTGCCGTAGATGAGACACCAGGATCTGTGTGCTTCAGGATGAAATTCTCATCATCAGGTTTCTCCCTCTAGATGGACTCGCTATCAGTGCTGTTATGACATGTGAAGCCACCACCCTGGCGTATAAACCCTGGAATAATTCTGTGAAAGCAGGAACCTTTATAAGCAAATCCATTTTGCTCCAGTCCTCAGAGCACAAAAGTTTTGGGCTATATTTGGAACTTTGCAAATGGCTCAAAGGATACGTGGCCCAAGGGCTCATGGTTGATGGCAAATGTCAAAGACCATCATGGAGTTGACCGTGATGGGGTGGCACAGGGCAGCTCTTGGTGGCGTCAGCAGTATTTGCAAAGCCCTATTTTTAATTTTTGGGACACCATCATCCAGCTGCCTTAGCAGCTGCACTGTTTTATATTCTCACCAGCAGGGCACAAAAGTTCGAATTTCTTCACATCCTCACCCAACGTTTCTTTTCTTGTTGTTTTCTCTGTATAATAGTCATCCAAATGGATGTGAAGTGGTATTCCATTTTGGTTTTAATTTGCATTTCTCTAACAATTAGTGATGTTGGCATCTTTTCATGTGTTTATTGGCCATTTGTAGATCCTTCTTTGGAGAAATGTCTATTAACAATCTTTGCCCATATCTGAATCTAGTTGTTTGGTTTTTGTTGTTGAGTGTTATGAGTTGTCTATATATTCTGGATACCAATCCCTTATCAGATATGTGATACTTTCTCCCATTTCATGGTTTGCCTTTTTATTCTGTCTATCGTGTCCTTTATGTTACCAGGACACAAGGCTTTTCATTTTGATGAATTCTGATTCGTCTTTTTTTCTTTTGTTCCCTTTGTCATAGCCAGGAGATCATTGCCAAGTCCAGTATCATGAAGCTTTTCCCGATGTGTTCTAAGAGTTTTATAGTTTTAGCTCTTACATTAGAGTTTTGATCCATTTTGAGTTAATTTTTGTATATGGTATTATGTAAGAGTCCAACTTTCTTCTTTTGCATGTGGATATCCAGTTTTCTCAGCACAATGTGTGGAAAAGACTGTTCTTTCCCCCATTAAATGGTCTTGTCACCCCTGTAAAAAATCATTTGACCCATATATATTCCAGAAGTTATTTCAGAACTATTTATTCTATTCCTTTGGTCTATATGTCTTTATGCCAGCAGTATACTGTTTTGATTACTGCAGCTTTACAGTAAGTTTTGAAATCAGGAAGTGTGAGTCTTCCCACTTTGTTCTTTTTTAAGATCGTTTGGCTATTTGGGTCCCTTGAGATTCCATATGAATTTTAGGATGGATTTTTCTATTTTTGCAAAAAATGTTGTTGGGATTTTGATCGGAATTTGCATGCTTATTTTCTCATGAGCCTTGTATCAAATCCTCTAGGTCCAGTTTAGAAATACTTAGTATTTTTGATGGGGTTTCATTATATTCTTGAACTGTCCTATCCAAGAACAAAGAATGTTCATTCATTTGTTCAAGACTACTTTTGGGAGCACCTGGGTGGCTCAGTTGGTTGAGTGTCCGACTCTTGATTTCAGCTCAGGTCATGATATCAGCATTGTGGGATCAAGCCCTGTGTCGGGCTCTATGCTGAGTGTGGAGACTGTTTAAGATTCTCTCTCTCCCTCTACCCCTCTCCCACACTCATGCGTGCGCTCTCTCTCAAAAAAAAAAAAAAAAAAAAGACTACTTTTGTGTCTTTCAGGAATGCTTTACATTTTTCTCATATAGGTTTTGCATATTTCTTATTATTTTGTCTTCTTTGTTGCTATTATAAATGGGATTTTCTCTACTATTGCTCCTACTGATTTTTGTAGGCTAATTTTATATCCTGTTACAAACAATCCTTACTGAATTGTTTGAATGTGTTTTATTATTGATTCTCCAGGGTTTTCTTATATTTTTCTTTTTTTTTAAGTTTGCTTATTTAGATAGAGAGAGCACGAGCAGAGGAGGGGCAGAGAGAGAGGGAGACAGAGAATCCCAAGCAAGTTCTGCACTGTCAGTGAAGAGCCCAACATGGGGCTTGAACTCAGGGCCTGAACTCACAAAACTGCGAGATCATGACCTGAACTGAAATCAAGAGTTGGGCACTTAACTGGCTGAGCGTCCCAGGCACCCCTCTCCAGGACTTTCTAAGTATACATTACCTGTAAACAGAGTTTTACTTTTTCTTCTCCAGTTCTTATTCCTCTAATCACTTTCTCTTGTTTAATTGCATTTTCTAATACTTCCAGTACAATATTGAATAGTAGCGGAGATGGTAGGCATCCCTACCTGTTCCTAATATTAGTGGAGGTACCTCTAGTAAGTTTCCGCCTTAAGAAAATTCTAACTTTAGGGGTGCCTGGGTGGCTCAGTCGGTTAAGCCTCTGACTTTGGCTCAGGTCATGACCTCTCAGTTTGTGAGTTCAAGACTTGCACTGGGCTTTCTGTTCTCAGTGCAGAGCCTGCTTTGGATCCTCTGTCTCTCTCTATCTTGGTCTCTCTCTGTCTCTGTCCCTGCCCTGCTCTCATTCTCTCTCTCTCTCAAAAAATAAACATTAAAAAAAAAGAAAAAAAGAAAATGCTAGCTTTGGGACTTTATTTAATGTATCCATTGAAACTTCTATTTTCTTAAGTGTTTATCACAGCCTTTAAAAGTACCTATGGAGAGGGATGCCTGGGTGGCTCAGTTGGTTAAGTGTCTGACTTCGGCTCAGGTTATAATCTCATTGTTCACGGGTTCAAGCCCTGCATCGGACTCTGTGCTAACAGCTTGGAGCCTGGAGCCTGCTTCAGATTCTGTGTCTCTCTCTTCCCCTCCCCTGTTCATGCTCTGTCTCTCTCTCTCTCTCTCTCAAAAAAAAAATATATATGTAATAATAATAATAATAATAATATAATAATAATAATAAAGTTCTTATGGAGATAATCATATAGTTTTTCTCCTTAGATCTATTAACATTGTATATTATATTAATTGATTTCCTAATATTGAAACAATCTTGTATTCCTTTAATAAATCCCATCTGGCCATGGCGTATCATTTTTTTAAAATATGGTATTGTTGGGTTCTATTGGTTAGCATGCTTTCTAGAACTTTTGCATTGATGGAAGGGATGTTGGCCTAAAATTTTTTTCATACTGTCTCTATCAGGTTTGAAGCAACTAAAAATGGGAGGATAAAGGAATGAGGAAAGTAGATTGAAGTCAAGATTGTTATAAAGGAACATGAAGGGAGTTGAAGGATACCATTAAAACTTGACAAAACAGATATTAACAAGTTAAATTAGAAAGCAGGGGATTTGGGGCTTGCTTTATAAGAAGAATATTGATGTTTTCCTTCATTTTCCATACTCTGGAGCAATTTTTGGTGTATTGAGGCTATCTGGTTATTCCCTCCTGCAATCATTTGGACATAATGTTTTTGGTGGGATAGTTCTCTAGTAGGAATTGGTCTATTTAAGCTTATATTCCCAATTTGGGGGTCAGTTTTGGCATACTTTCTTTCTCTAAAAAAATTATCCATGTTTTCTAGGTTTTAAAATGCATTTGCATAGAATTTTGCAAAGTGGTCTCTTATGATTTAACAATTTTTTTGTTCCAATGTTGACTTCCCCTTATCACCTCCTTTTTTTTTTCTTTTCAAATTTTATTTAAATTCTAGTTAGTTAACATGCTGTCACTTCTGATTGTGTAGAGTTATGCTCTCTCCCTTTCTTTGCTTTATTGAGTTACTTAGTGATTTGTTTGGTGTGTTAATTTTTTAAAAATAGGAATTTGATTTATTAACTTGACTGTTTTCTACATCTACCTCATTAATTTCTACTTTTATTATTTCCTTTCTTGTCCCTTGCTTTGGCTTGTATTTTGTATTTTGTTATGTTTATAATGTGTGTGTGTGTGTGTGCACATGCACTAGAAATTTAATTCACTTATTTACATTCTTGCTTATAAATGTGTTTATAAATGTGTCTAATGGACTTTCTTCTGATAAATGCTTAAAAAATAGTCCACAGATTCTGATATGTAGTATTTCATTTTTTTAATACCAAAAATTTAGTTTGTATTTCCCATTTCATTACAGAATTGTCTAGGGGCACCTGGGTGGCTCAGTCAGTTAGGCGTCTGACTTTGGCTCGGGTCATGATCTTGCAGTTTGTGGGTTCAAGCCTGGCTCTCTGCTGTCAGCACAGAGTCCACTTCAGATCCTCTGTCCCTCTCTGCCCCTGCTCCTGCCCCACTCCCTCTTTCTCTCTGTCTCTCTCTCAAAAATAAATAAACATTAAAAAAAAAAAGAATTGTTTAAAATTGTTTAAGAGGTTTCACAATTTTCCATGTGGAAAGGACTTGTTAAAATTTGTTAATAATTTTTACTTTAATTGCATTGAGATCAGGGAGTGTTATTTATAATATTTCTACTCTACAGAACTTGCTGGTGTTTTCTCTGTGACCTAATATATAGTCAGTTTTTTGCTGAATGTTCCATTTGCATGTGAGAAGAGGTGTATCCCTCTAGTTAGGGTATAAGAGTTTATATATATACATATATGCCAGAAAATCTATCTTATTGATTATGTTATTTATGTCTTCTGTATCTTTACTTATTTTTGCCCACAGAGAGTAGTGTGTTACACTATCATTATTAATTGTGTCTTTTAGCATTAAAAAATGTCCTTGAGGACTGTGCCTGGGTGGCTCAGTCAGTTGAGCATCTGATTCTTGGTTTTGGCTCAAGTCATGATCTCACAGTTTGTGAGTTCTAGCTCCGTGTCATCAGGCTCCGTGCTGGCAGTGCAGAGCCTGCTTGAGATTCTCTCCCTGCCCCTCTCCTGCTTGCACACGTGCTCTCGCTCTCTCTCAAAATAAATAAATAAACTTAAAAAAAAAGTGTCCTTGATCAGGTAAAATGCATTTTGATCAGAATTTTACTTTGTTTGATATCAGAATTGTAACCTGACTTTTTTGTTATTTCCATTTTTCTGATACATTTTTTCCCAGCTCTCTGTTTTTAGCCTTTCTGAGTTAGTTGTTTTACATAGGTCTCTTGTTATTGGCATATAGTCAGATCTTACTTTGTGAGTGAGATTAAAAATCTTTTTCTTGTAAAAAGTGAGTTAGGCACGTTCACATTTATTTATAGAGCTGGTATGTTTGATCTCAGTTCTGTATTTCCTTCTTTGCATGATGTATTTTCTTTGTTCTTTCACTTTTTAAATTTCTTTTGGTATTTGGGAATATTTGTGCCTTATTTTAGTGGTTTCTTTTGTATTAAACCTTTTATAGTGTCTCGAATCCCCTGCGTTCTTATTTAACTAGTTAATATCTGTTTTGTCAGGTTTCAATGGTATCCTTCGACTCCCTTCATGTTCCTTTGTAACAATCTTGACTTTAATCTACTTTCCTCATTCCTTTCTCCTCCCATTTTTAGTTGCTTTTTTCTCCTTATTATTTAATATGATATTCTTCCACTCTCATACTTATCTTTGTTTTGTTTTTATTTTTAAAAATAAAATTGATTGATTGATCGATTGATTGTAGGCTCTTTGCCCAATGTGGGGCTCAAGCTCACAGCTTGCTCTATGGACTGAGACAGCCAGCAGCTCTTATCTCTGTTTTAGTCTTAAATCTACAATTAAGTGGATTAAGTGTATCAACCTTTTCTTCTGAAATTTCTCTCATCATCCAGTAGCGGAGGGTAAGGGGGGGTGGGGGGGTCAATCCTCTCTTTTATATCCTTCTAGGTTCTTGGCTGGGACTCTGTAATACAAGACAGGTTAGCAAAAGAAGAGCTTGCAAATTTGCATGTTTCCCTTAACATGGGAGCCTTCTTAAAGAAATGAAGACCTGAGGAGGTTAAACCTACACTAGGTTTGATGAAAAGTGGAAAGTTGTGGGGATAGTGGCAAGACAAAAAGATATGAGCTAAGCGTAGTAAACTGAGGAAAACTTAGCAAGGCCTCTTCACTGGGATTCCACTTGGCATCACTCCATCTTGGAGCTAAGGATGTCCTGTGCTCTGGGTATAAGGAGGGCACTTCTTACATGAGGGTCTTATGACCTGCTTCCAGGGAAGGCCGTTTCTCAAACTGCTCCAGCTTAAAACATTCAAGATGCCAAGATACCATATTTTGGTACCATATTTTGGGGTAGTATGTCTTGAACCTCACCAGTCTCTTGGTTGGATGAAGCTACTTTTCTAGTAGATTCCTCATAAAGGGTTCAAGGGTATAGTGTTCCTAGAGTTCTTGCATGTTTAAAACTTGACAAACAACTTGATTGGAATAAAGTTCTTGGTTCACACTTTTATTGCTTCAGTTTTTGGGTTTTGTTTTTAAATACTGCTCTTTTGTTGCCTTGCTTTGAATGTTGATTTTGAGAGACCCAGTGCCAGTCCCGCTCCCTTTCCCTTGAAAGTTGTTTGATTTTTTGGCTTGGAGGCCTTGGTGTTTTTTGTTTGTTTGTTTGTTTGTTTTTGTTTTTTGTTTGTTTTTTCAACAATCTTTAAAGTCTAAGCATTTTACTAGTTTACATCTCAGAGTTGATCATTCTGGGTCAATTTTCCTTAGTACAAAATGGGCCTTTTAAATACATAGATTGAGATATTCTTTATTTCTGGAAATTTCTCTTGGATTATAGTTTTAAATATTAGTTGTGTTCCTTTATCCAGTTTTTCTTTATCAGATTCCATTATATATCTCTATCTATCTATCTTGCTTTGCTTTTTTACCTATTTCTAATTTAACCACTTTCTGTCCCTTCTAGTTCTTTTTTTTTTTTTTGCCTTATTTTAATTTTCTTGGTTATATTCCTTTCTTCAATGTATTTTATTATTTTTTTTTTACTTTATTAAATTTTTTGACTTTATTCTTCCGTAGGCACCTCATAATTTTGCCTTCCTTCCAGAGATAATTTTGTTTCCTCCATCTTCTTGCTGTTTGCCCATTTCTGTGTTTTAGTTGTGAGTTTCGGATTCAAGGTATTTTTCATACTTGTGTGAAGATATTTGGTTCAGTTTGAAGTGTTATGTTAGTTTTCCTTTGCTTTGTCTTTGTTTTTTCTTTTTTTTTTTAAATTTTTTTTTTTCAACGTTTATTTATTTTTGGGCCAGAGAGAGACAGAGCATGAATGGGGGAGGGGCAGAGAGAGAGGGAGACACAGAATCGGAAACAGGCTCCAGGCTCTGAGCCATCAGCCCAGAGCCCGACGCGGGGCTCGAACTCACGGACCCCGAGATCGTGACCTGGCTGAAGTCGGACACTTAACCGACTGCGCCACCCAGGCGCCCCTGTCTTTGTTTTTTCTTTGAGGGATAGGTGAGAATTTTCATCAGGTAAAGTGCTCTCTCTTTCAGTAGCTTTATGTAAATGTGGTTACTTTCACCTATTCAGTTCAGGGATTTGGGGTGATTTACAAGATTCCTAGTTCCAGGGCGCCCTCTTCTGTTAGGATAGCAAACTATTAAAAATTTTTTTTAAGTTTATTTTATTTTGAGAGAGAGAGAGAGAGAGAGAACAAGTGGAGGAGGGGCAGAGAGAGAGGGAGAGAGAGAGAGAGAAAGAGAGAGAGAGAGAGAGAATCTCAAGCAGGCTCTGCACAGTGCAGAGCCTGATGTGGGGCTGGAACCCACGAACTGTGAGATGGTGACCTGAGCCGAAGTTAAAACGTTTAACTGACTGAGTCACCCAGATGCCCCAGTTTGTTTGTTTTTTTAAGTCGGTGTGTGTGTGTGTGTGTGTGTGTGTGTGTGTGTGTGTGTGTGTTGGAGAGAGGGCTTGTCCTCCAAGTTGTTTGTTCTCTCTTATCTTGCAAGACTCTAATTTTTTACTTTTGCTTCCTTTTCTATCACCCTTCAATCTCCAAAGTACTCCTCTTCTTGTCTTTTACCTTCCCCTTTATGTCATGATGCCTTTCAAAGAATGTTATCTTGGGGGCACCTGGGTGGTTTAGTTGGTTAAGCGTCTGACTCTCGATTTTGGCTCAGGTCACGACCTCAGGATTCGTGGGACCGAGCCCCATGTCAGGTTGTGCGCTGTCATTCGGGTTGTGCGCTGACAGCGCAGAGACTGCTTGTCTCTGCCCCTCTCCCCGCCTCAAAATAAGTAAAGAAACTTTAAAAGAAAAATGTTACCTTGAATGCAAGCACAGAGGCCCCTTCCTTGTCCTAAGCGCTCTGATTCTCCAGAACTTGGTCAGTGTTCTTGCAGTTGGGGTGGACTTTCTGTCTTGCTGGTAGGATCTTAGACCAAGGTTAGGGCTCCCACTGCTCCCCTCTTCTGCACAGTTTTTTTCAGACAGCCTTCGTTTTCCAGGCAGGCTGGCAGTGGTAGGGTGAGTAGTAGCTCACTGGGAACAGATGATTATTCTTCTAAAGATAATGTGAAGTTTGGGCATTTTCTTTATTCTGCTTATGCTAAAGGTGAGGGTTTAGGGAGCGTTATTTGTCCTTTTCTTTTTTCCCCCTTCTTTCCTTTTTTTTTTTTTTTTTTTTTAGAGCATGATGGGGAATTGGAATTGACGTAGCCACCATTACCTTGGTGGTCCAGAATTCCATTTCTTGAGTTTGTATCATTGGCAGTGTGTTTGGCTTTCATAACAAATATGCTGGGCTCAGATTGGCCTAGACAGTAGGAGAATCCACTGTTTTGCCTGTAACTAGGAACTGGGTGCAGGATGTGCCAGCTTAGTGTGCCGGGGCTGTCTCCAGGGTGTGCTGGCTTCATCCCCAGGCGGGATGGCAGCAGCAGTTTCAGAAGCACAAAGTCCAGAGTCCACTGAGTCCTACCATAGATTGGATTCCCTTGAAGCAGAGCCGGTTTGAGGGATTCTTATACAATTGATTTCTTGATGAAGTCCTCTCAGGAGACATCTCTAAGGGAGTGAAGGCCACAGGATGTAATGGAGGAAGCAGCTGGGCAGAGATGTGATTTTAGGAGAAGTACTGCCTCTGATCTCACAGGGAACTCTGGAGCATGAACAATACCCCAGAATTTGTCTTGAGGAAGATGGGACAAGGGGGCTTGATTTTACAACTCGGCGTCAGTGGTTGATTATAACTGAGTCACATTCCCACTCCTAAGCCAATTAGCAGGTTGAGCTCCACCATGACCAGCTTAGACAGGTGAGATAACCCAGAGCTAACGCAGACTTGTCATCTTCCTTGAAGTCAAGTGAGAGAGGAGAGAGTTCTAGAGCAGCAGTCAGGTCCAATTAGGAGGAAGTGGATGTCAGGCAGGCAGCCATGTGTGTGGCAAGTGTCTCTCTTGTGTCAGGCACAGGGGCGCAGCAGTGAACGCACCCCATGAAAGGCCTGCCCTCCTGGGCTCTCAGTCTTGCCAGGAAGACACACAATAAGAAAATGAGGTGATTCAGGGTTTTGATAGGTACTGTGGAGACCAGGAAAGACAAGGGAACAGAGATATCATGGAGGGGCTCCTTTACATTAGATGGTCAGAGAAGGCCTCGCTGCGGTGGTAACATTTGAGTTGAGTCCTGGAAAAAGTAAGGGGAGAACAGGATGCTGACTGAGGGAACAACAGTGAATGAATGAAAGAAATGCCCTTAGGGGGTCAGGAGCATTAGGACTGGGGAGGCACGTTGGGGGCACAAATGAGGCTGCCCTCATCCAGAGGGGGCAAGGCTCGTCTTAGATAGAAACCCTAAGGGGGGAGCCTGGGCTGGTCAGGCAGAAGCAGGAGTGGGTCAACCAGGGTGTGGCCACCAGAGGAAACAATGTATGCAAAGGCTATGAGGTGAGAGCTCAGCGCTGCCTGTGGCTGGGGTGGGGTGACCAGAGAGGAGAACAAGGAGGGGCTGGAGCGCCTCTTGGAGCTCAGGAAGAGGTTTGGCTTTATCCTAGGATGTAGGGACCCAGGGACCCAGGGACCCAGGGACCCAGGGACCCAGGATGGATTTTTAGCAAGAGAAGGAGGTGCTTATACTTGAGTTTTGTGGGGAGTGGATTGGAATGGGCAGGGGTGAAAGTGAGGGGACCAGGCAGGGAGGGTGCCTTGTCGGGATGACATTGAGAAGTGAGAAGCAAAACAGGCAGACTTGAACTGATGTGATGGGGAAGAGGGGGTGGCATGAAAGAGGGAGGGGACAAGGGTGATGGAGGTTAGTGGCCGGGGGCCAGGTGGGAGGTGTGCTCATGAATCCGGAAGGGAAGACCCAAACTCATGCCCACAGGTTAACGCTAGAGGAGAGTGGGCCCCAGCCAGTCCACAGCGTGGGGGTGACAGGGTATATGGAGCCCCCTGACGTCCCTGTCCCCCCTCTCCATTGGCAGCGTTCTGGAGCACCTCAGCAATCTCTCCAGAGAAGTGAACCTGGACTATGAGCGCAGCATGAACAAAATCAACTTTGACCAGATTGTCTCCTCCAAGCCTGACATGTTCTCCTACGTGACCCTGCCTAAGAAGGAGGAGGAGAAGGTGCCCAGGCAAGGTGAGGGGCGTTGGACAAAGACCCCATGGCCACCCCCCTGGCCACAGCCCTCCTGCCCTCCCTTCACAGCACCCACTGTGCTTCTTCTCCAGCTGCCTGGAGGGCTAGGGTCGGGGTGGGGGTCAATGAAGACTCCTTTAAAAACCAGTAGTGTGAGCAGGGCTGAAGGAGCCAGGCAAATGTGTACTAGGCCAGCAACTGTTGAGAAATGGATGAAAGGGCTCTGATGGTCTGACTGAGGAACATGCCGCCCGCCCTTCCTCCAGTAGCAGGAGCAGGTGGCATTGCTACAGCCCCATTTGACTTGTGGCAGACTGAGTCTCAGAGTAGGACACTAGTTCCCCCAAGTCTTCCTTTCTTTGAGTTCCCTGATGCCCGTGAATTTCATTCCTGTGAAATCCCCAGGAAGCTGGGGCAGTGCATGGGTGGTGGGCACTTCAAGGGTCCTGGTGCCCACATCTCCTTCACTTGGTGCTGGGTTATGTTGCAGCGTGGGTGGGAGTGAAGGGGGAGATGGTCTGTGACTCTCCTGCACTTCAAAGGGGTCAGTGACCCAGAGGGGCCTGGAGAGGATTCATTTACTCGCCCAGAGTGGGCAGCTTATTGCGAAGCTGTAGGGCCATTCTGGAAGGTCTTGGGAAAAGAGGGGTTCTGGGGACGTGGGTGTCTCTTTGGGAGGAGACGGGAGTTGCATCTCTCCATCAACACCCCTGATGTTGTCCCAGGCCAATCTGACACTGGCCCTCTACCGCCATCCCTGCAGGGCTGGTGAGTGTTCCCAAGTACCCCTTCCGGGAGCAGAAAGAGGATTTTACCTTTGTGTCCCTGCTTACACGGCCGGAGGTTATCACGGCCCTCAGCAAGGTGCGGGCTGAGTGCAACAAGGTGACTGCCATGTCCCTGTTCCACTCAAACCTCTCCAAGTACAGCCGCCTGGAAGAGTTTGAGCAGATTCAGTCACAGACCTTCTCTCAGGTGCGTGGTCATCAAGGGCATAGAGGGCTGCACACAGGCCAGAGCCTTGGAGCTGACTGGCTAGTGGTGAGGCTGTGGGCTCTTGTTCTCTTTAAAACCTAGACCTTGTGGGAGGATGGGGGTGGTGCTCCCAGGAAGATGGCTCATCCCAGAGAAGAAAGGAAGCCCAAGGTAGTCACTTTCCAGCCAACCCTGGTGGCCTCTGAAGCAGACCCCTTGTGTTGGAAAGGAGAGCAGGAACCCCACATACCCCCTAAGAACTGGGGTGTGAGGGAAGAAGGGTACAGGCTTGTGGGGGATCATCACCAGATGGTCCAGAGAAAAGCTCCCCTTCTCTGTTTCATTCTGTGTCTCTCTTTCTCTGCTCATTTCCTGTGTCTCAGTCTCTGTCTCTTTCTTAGCTGGAGGAAAAGTCCTGTTTCTGCTGTCCCCTTTCCCCTTCCCCCAGAGCATCCCTGGTCCCCAGGGTCACAGGAGGGTGGTGGTTGGTAGGGGTGGGGGGAAATCCTTCTGTGGTCATCTGGGTCCTGGGACCGCCCCAGCACAGTGGTGCACGTAGCTGTGGGCAGCACGTTCCTGGGGCGGCCGCCTGATGCCACCCATGGCCACTCCAGGTGCAGATGTTCCTAAAGGACAGCTGGATCAGCACGCTCAAGGTGGCCATGCGTAGCAGCTTGCGTGACATGAGCAAGGGCTGGTATAACCTCTACGAAACCAACTGGGAGGTGTACCTCATGTCGAAGTTGCGCAAGCTGATGGAGCTGATCAAGTACATGCTGCAGGACACGCTGCGTTTCCTGGTGCAGGACTCACTGGCCAGCTTCTCGCAGTTCATCAGCGACGCTTGCTGCAGCGTGCTCGACTGCGCTGACGACATGGTCTGGGGCGAGGACTTCATCAACAGCCCCTACAGGTTGGGGGAGGTGCCTGGTGACCCCACCGCCACTCCTTGCTAGGCCCCAGGGGCTAGGCTGGTGCAGGGTGGGGGGAGGAGGGCAGCCAAGATGAGGGTGCCCAGCACTGCCAGGTCTCAGACGGCAAGGAGAGCCTGGCCCCTGCCCTGGTGGCCAGGGAATGTCCCACCAGCTCCAGCTTGCATGTCTCTGGTGACCTTCATTTTCTCAGTCGGCAGTTACTCTTTGAGTACTTGCCATGAACCAGGTGGGGTTCTAGGGGAATAAGAGACGTATGACTCCTACTCTCACGGGGGACAGACTGCAAACAAATGAATCAGTAGCTGGTCATGGCCAATCTTGGCAGGGGGTGTGACAGACCCTGGGTGGGGCAGGGGAATTTGCCAGGGGTTCAGGGTCATCTGAATGAAGACCTGAGACTGTGAGGAAACTGGCTGCAGAGATGCTAAGGAGGGGCTCCGGTAGAGGGACCAGAGGCTCGGAGGGGGAGGAAGAACTCGGGGCGGTCGAGGAAGGAAAGGCTAGAGCTATGGCTGGAGCAGGGAGGGCCGGTTAGGATGGTGTGGGAGAAGTTGCAGTGGCAGGCCAGATCACAGAGCCTCCTGGGGTCATGGTCCGGGGCTAGATTTATTCTAAGTGTGGTTAGCGGCCACCAGAGGGGAGTTATAATCTGATTAAACGATGCTCTGGATTTGTGGGGACAAGTGAGGCAGAAGACAAATGAGACCAAGTCTCCTACCATTGTCTAGACGAGGGAGATGACAGAGGGGGCTGGGATCTGAGGGCAGCAGATTTGGGGCCATGCATGGGTGGCAGTGCTACAGGCCGGGCTGCAGGAGGATGTGCAGTGGGAGGAGGGGAGGGGAGGAGATGAGCTGACTCCTGGGGTCCGCAGCTAGCACTGAGCCCTGAGGGGAGCTGGCAGGAGTCAGGGGACACAGAATGTTTGAGATGCCCATTAAAGGTCCAGGAGGGTGGTCTAGAGTGCAGCAGGGAAGCCTGGCTGGGATCTAGGCTTGAGGGTTGCTGGTGTGTGGTGGGCATCTGAAGTTAAAGATGGTGGCCTCCCAGGGAGAGCACAGGGGCCACAAGGGCCCATAGTCTGGCCGACCTGCCCTGATGACCTCAGGACCGCATGGGGGGCCCTCCATCTCCCTGGTGCCAGCGGACCTCTGGGCAAGTGGCAGAAACGGAATAGGCTTTGGTAACTAAGTTACCAGTGTTTTTCTGGTAACAGGTTTCTGGGAGGAGGGAGGAGGCACTTCTCATGCATGGAGAAGCTTGAGAGCCATCATGCTGGCAGGAAGGGCAGAAGGCTGGGTCTGCTGCTTGCAGACCTCCTCAGGCCCCTGCCCACCGTCAGCCCAATCATTGTCCCACAGGCCCCGGAAGAATCCCCTATTCATTGTGGACCTGGTGCTGGATAGCTCAGGGGTGCACTATAGCACGTCACTGGAGCAGTTCGAGACATCTCTGCTCAACCTCTTCGACAAGGGCATCCTGGCCACGCACACGGTGCCCCAGCTGGAGAAGGTACAGCTGTAGCTCGAGGCCAGGGCCCCTGCTGCCCTGGCTCCTAGCGGCTACTGAGCTGCAGGCTAACCGTATTACAGTGGTTCGGCTTTCGTACGGGCCTCCCACCTGGCCGGCAGTGTGCTCAGCCCTTTAATTCTTGAATGGCTCACTTACTCCTCACTACAAGCTGCCCTGAGAACCATTAGCATCTCCATTTGTGAGACTTGGAGAGGTCTAGCATAAGGGCACAAAGCGCCTAAGTGTCAAACCTACTGTTCAAACCGGGCTCACTCACCCACCCCTGTCACAACCGTTCTCGCCCAGATTCCACCCTCTTTATCCCACCCAGCTCCTGGCCTCTCTCTTCAGCTAAGATGTGGGTGCAGACTGACCTCCACAGGCAGGACCCCTTGTCAGAAGTCCCTACTCATCACCACACCTATGTACATCCCACTGCTCCGGGCCCAAGAGCTTCTGGAACTTCAACCCCCTCTTGTCTCCCCTGCTGGTTAGCCAAAGCCATTGGTGACCTGGTGGCCCTGTCTGCTCCTTTCCTGGGCACTGGACCGAGTCAGGCCCAGGTAGAGGAAGATGCTACCCTTTGATCAGGCTCATGAGGCTTCCAGCCCTATATTAGTCCACAGCCCACTCTCAGAGACACCACAGCAAACCCTTTCCCTGACCCCCACCACGCTGTCTGTGATTGGCTGCACTGCTGCCCATTCTGGCTTCGGGTCTCATCTCCAATCCCTCTGCCCACCTGCCTGCCCCATGGCTCACCCCCTGCCTTTGGCTCCACAGCTGGTGATGGAGGACATCTTTATCAGCGGCGACCCCCTGCTGGAGTCTGTGGGGCTCCACGAGCCACTGGTGGAGGAGCTGCGGGCCGTCATCGCCAATGCTGTGCGCAAGGCCATGATCCCACTGCAGGCCTATGCCAGGGAATACCAAAAATATCTGGAGCTGAATAACAATGACATTACCACCTTCCTCAAGTACGTGCATGCATCTGAGGGTGTCTGTGTGTCGGTGTGACACCGGGCCACCCACTTACCACCCTCTGCCCCTCGTGTGTGCCCACTGTCCACAGGGCCTACCAGACACAGTGCCCATCAGCCGAGGAGGTACGGGAAGTGGTGCTTACCCATCTGCGGGAGAAAGAGATCCTGGACAGCTCGCTGCCCAGCAGTATCGCCATTGGGCCCTTCTACGTCAACGTTGACAATGTCAAGCAGAGCCTGTCCAAGAAGCGCAAGGCCTTGGCCACTTCCATGTTGGACATCCTGGCCAAGAACCTGCACAAGGAGGTGGACAATGTAAGTGCCCAGCCACCTGGCCCTGGTGACTGCAACAGCACATGCACTCTTGCATACAGGGTGAGCTCCCAGGAACAAGGTGTCCCTAGGCAGGGCCAGGGTGTCTGCAGATGCCCAGGCTGATGGGAGGATCTGGAAGTCACCCTGCCTTGACCCTGTCTGTGGGGAGGCATCCCATATGGAAGGTCTCAGGAATGAGTACTGTTAGCTCTCTCCATAGACCTGGAAAGACCTGGGAACCCCTCCCAAAGACGGGCCATTTCAGGGAACTGAGGGCATGCAAGTGCAGGCCTCAGGAGTCCCATGCATGTGTTCACTGGACACAGGAGGCTGCGGGGGGGACCTTGGCTCCCCAGCGAGTCAGCTGCAGGGTATGGCGGGGTGGTGGCAGTTACCTGTTGGGAGACACGGGGGTCCAGGAAGGAGGAGCAGACCCCAGGAATGGCCAGGGAGGGTGCATGGCCTCCCTAGCCACTCCTCTCACCGCCAGGTCTGTGAGGAGTTTCGCAGCATCAGCCGCAAGATCTATGAGAAGCCCAACAGCATCGAGGAGCTAGCTGAGCTTCGCGAGTGGATGAAGGGCATCCCTGAGAAGCTGGTGGGGCTAGAGGTGAGGCGGGTGTAGGAGGGACCAGAGGCTGGTGTCTGGGGGCTCGGAGATCAGGAGCCGGGAGGCCAGAGGTGAGGTAGACCCAGAAGATGGAGGTTTGGAGGGTTATGAGGCTGGATGCATGGTGGACATTCAGAGCCATGCTGTCTGGGAGGCCAGACAGAAGGTATGGGTTGGGGGCTGGGTTGGGGCTCCCCAACTCCAGGCCTCGCCTCTCTGGAAGAGAGCAGCCTTTCTTTAGCACTTGACCACTTTGGGGTCCCACACACGCAGTTCTCATTACCACCTGTCCATGCAGGAGCGGATTGTGAAGGTCATGGACGACTACCAGGTCATGGATGAATTCCTTTACAACCTCAGCACAGAAGACTTCAATGACAAGTGAGTGGGAGCTTGGCTCCCATCCCAGAGGGTAGGGAAAGAGGTGCCGAGACGCATGGCTCTCAAATATCCCTGAGGCCACAGGCTGTGTGGTTATACCAGAAATGCCTGCCAAGTTGTCAAGACCATGGCTCCACATGGGCCAGGGCCAGGGCCAGGTGGCCAACGGGGCAGAAGGAAATCATTTGAGCCTCTTGGCCTAGGGACCCTGCTGCCCCCTCACCCTGTCTCCATTCTCTATACCATTGTCAGCCTGACACACACATGTTCACATGGGCCTAGGATCCCCTTGTTTGTGGTAGGGACCCTTTGGGATCCTTGGGAGCATTGAGTGAAGGCAAAGTCAGACCGGTGGTCAGTCCCTGGGGAGGAGTGCTTGTCTCCACCCAACTCAAGAGCCTTGTGGGAGATGGCTTTAGGTTGGAGTTTTGCTCCCAGAAACCCCTTGTCTGCCCTGCCTCACAGACTGAGGGTGCCTTCAGAATGTCAGGGCCTGGGAAAGGTTGGCACTATCTCTGGGAAAGGTTGGCACTGCCAAGAACCCCAAGCATCAACCCTCCAGGGCATCCTGGTGCCCAGGGTGGGCTTCCCGCAAGGTCAGCATTGCTAGGCCAGATTTAGGCAGAATCCTCGAATCCTACAGGGCCCCCACATCAGCCAGGCAAAGGGAATTGGTCTGATATGAAGGAAGTTAGCCTGGTGGCCCTGGTTGGTCACCAAGGAAATAGAGACTAAAGACTGTTGCTTTGTCTCATGGGAGGTAAGGCCCCTCCAGACCCTAGAATGTAAGAAGGAAACTCAGCATCGCCTCTCTCATTTCCAGCCCCATTCTCCCTCTTGCCCCATCACTGCACTGGGCACCTTGGACCTGCATCTCCCTGGATGCTGAGCATAGCTTCCAGACCACAGTCACAGGGCAGGGACTGCCTCCCCTGCCAGGCAGGCCTGCCCCCAACCCTGATGGTGGCAATGGCTGCCTCCAGCTCACTTCTACTTCCTGGCTGCCTGGCCCTGGCTGGCTCCAGCGGCCGCCTGGATTCCTCCATTCTCCCCTCAACCCTGGGTGTCCCTATCTGGCCTGATCACCCTATGATTTCAGCTGTGACCTTCCCCCCATCTCCATCCCTGCACCATCCAGATGGGCTGCCAGCAACTGGCCTTCTAAGATCCTTGGGCAGATAGAGGTGGTGCAGCAGCAGCATATAGAAGATGAGGAGAAGTTCCGCAAAATCCAGATCATGGATCAGAACAACTTCCAGGAGAAGCTGGAAGGGCTGCAGGTGGGGCCAGCTGAGGGGTCTTCTAGGACTCGCTCCCCACCGCACATGTGCTCCGGGCCCAGGCCTGGCTTTATGTATGCAGGAGGGGCTATGGCAATGTTTGGTGGATGAACTGGTGGGTGGATGAAAGAACGGCTGAAAGAATGAACTGAAAGGCTGGATGGGTGCTTAGGCAGCAAGGTCCAGAAAATTCAAGGTTGCAAAGAGCCCCAGCTCTTCTGTTGTGTCCTCTGAGCCCCGGGCGGCAATGGGCACAGTGTTTAGGGTTCTGGGTCTCCCTCTGACCTTGCTGTGTTACACTGGGGCGGTTAGCCTGCCTGTGATGGGCCAGGAAGCTGTTCACTCCAGGAGAAGAAAGTGCCCCCAGAACTGGGAAGTGTTGACGCCTAGGAACTTCGGACCTCTGTGTGTGTGTTGGGGGGGACGCATGCACATGGTTGGGGCCCCAGAGGCCTCTGACCCCAGCTCCTCGGCCCACAGCTGGTGGTAGCTGGCTTCACCACACATGTGGAGATTGCACGAGCACACGAGATTGCCAACGAGGTGCGGCGGGTCAAAAAGCAGCTGAAGGATTGCCAGCAGCTAGCGATGCTGTACAACAACCGCGAGCGCATCTTCGGCTTGCCCATCACCAATGTAGGACTCCTGTGGCACTCCAGCCAGCAGCCCCCAGGGCTCAAGGAAGAGCCTACAGCGTCTGTGGCCATATCTGAACCCAGCTGGGCCCTGGGTGGCAGGGCCCTGACATTTGGGGGGTGGGGCTGAGCAGGTTGCAGAGAGGGAATAGCTCAGCCCTGGCCCTCAGGGCAAGGGGACAGTTGGAACCAGGCAGGAGGTTTTGCTGAGCCACTCAGAGCCCAGAACCTGTGCGCATCAGGAAGAAGGGAGGCCAGGCCAGGGCTCATGGGGACAGGATCAGGGACAGCAGCTAGGAGTAAGGAGGGGGAGGGGACCTGGCCCAAGTTTGGACAGAGACCGGGAAGCACCCCAAGACAGCCTTGGTTTGTCTGCCCCTGTAGTACGACAAGCTCTCCAGGATGGTGAAGGAGTTCCAGCCCTTCCTGGATCTCTGGACCACAGCCTCTGACTGGCTGCGCTGGTCTGAGAGCTGGATGAATGACCCCCTGTCAGCCATCGACTCTGAGCAGCTGGAGAAGAATGTCATTGAGTCCTTTAAGACCATGCACAAGTGCGTGAAGCAGTTCAAGGACATCCCAGGTAGGCAGCCAAGCCGGCCTGTCCCCTCTTTCCCTGCCTGTGCTGGCTGTTTGTCACACCTGCCTGTTCTGCCTGGCAGCCTGCCAGGAAGTGGCCTTAGACATCAGGGCCCGCATCGAGGAGTTCAAGCCATACATCCCACTGATCCAGGGGCTACGCAACCCTGGCATGCGAAACCGGCACTGGGAGGTGCTGTCCAATGAGATCAACATTAATGTCAGGCCCAAGGCCAACCTGACCTTCGCCCGCTGCCTCGAGATGAACCTGCAGGACCACATCGAGAGCATCAGCAAGGTGGCAGAGGTGGCTGGCAAGGAATACGCCATTGAGCAGGTGGGTGGCCACCAGCAGGCCCTGCCTGAAGGCACAGGAGTTTGGCAGTACTGGGCCCCATCCCTGGGGTCATTCACTAGGCTCAGGGGTTGAGGTGCATTCTATTTGGTGAGCAATCATGTACATAAAGTGCTTGGTGCGTTGTTATTACTCATTTACTCCTCTCAAATACTTCTTGGCCCAGGAAAGAGCTGATAACAGATGGGTAAATTAAGGCTCAGAAAGGTTCAGCACCTGTCCAGGGTGACATAGCCAGTAAGGGCTAGAACTGGGACCAGAACTTCTTAGTTTCCTCCCAATACATGCAGCACGTGTGTGCATACCAGCTGGCCTTAAATTCAGACTAGGGCCCACGGGGGATTTGTTAACCAGACAAGCAGAGAATATTTACCAGAGGGCCACGATCAAAGCTGGACAGAGCCTGCTCTTCCCTGCCCAGTGCTGGTCATGCGGCATGTGGGCCAGCTCCTTCCTGGGACCCAGCTTTGACTCGCCCCCCACCCCAGGCACTGGACAAGATGGAGAAGGAGTGGTCGACCATCCTGTTCAATGTGCTGCCCTACAAGGAGACAGAGACCTACATCCTCAAGAGCCCAGACGAGGCCTCACAGCTGCTTGATGACCACATTGTCATGACCCAGAGCATGTCCTTCTCACCCTACAAGAAGCCCTTCGAGCAGCGCATCAACTCCTGGGAGAACAAGTTGAAGCTGACCCAGGTGGGCTCTCCCTGTCCTCACTCACCCCTCCCAGCCCTCACAGAGGCAGCCCTTTATGGTGTCTGGGTGGGACTCGAAGCGGCAGAGTGCCTTGCCCAGGTTTGCCCTGCTCCTAGAGCTCTGACAGGCTTCTCTCATTCAGAGAAGAACAGCTAGTATGAGGCTGTCCATCTCTGAGGTTCGGCTGCCAGAGAAGGCAATTCAGGATGTGAGGGTAGGGCTAGTGTTTGGTCTGCTACTATGGCTGGGGAGAGGCTCGGGAGGCATCTGGTCTTGGGGCTAGCACCTTCAGTCTCAAAACTTTCTGGGCTGGATGCCACAAGGCCCTGAGGCTCCTCAGTGCCCTCTCTTCTCTGCCCTGAGCCTCCCATTTCCATTTCATTTGGAGCTGGCTCAGAGGGAGGGGGCACTGGGGACTGCCCCTCTCCGGGGCTCTCAAGGCCAAGGCAAGAGCTGTCTGCAGAGCCTTGGAGGACTGTCCTGGGGCTAGGCCTACTGGTATGATTCTTACAGTCCCTTCCCTGGGACCTTCCTGGGAGCTGTTCAGAAACCTCCAGTGAAGGCCAGGAGCCAAGTGAGGAGGTCTTATCCGTGTGCTCCTTGGATCACTCAGAGATGCCTAAGTTCGTCGGCATTGTCCCTGGGTCTCCCTGGGTCACACTGTCCCCTCCACCTGAAGTTTCATCCCTTCCTGCCGTCCCCTCCAAGGCTCAGCATCCGGCAGCCCTCACTGACTCCCCCACAACCACCTGTTATATGGCCCCTGGTAGCTCTTACAGAGCCCATCACACTTGCTGGGCCCTTGGTGATTCAGAGGCAGAACTAGCTGTTTCATGGACCGTGGACACCTCTAGTGCAGGGACCATATCCTGTCTCCCTCTGTTTCTCACATGGGTGTGGCACAGGCCCAGCACAGAATGGCTGACACACACACATCTCTTGAGGAAAGGAATGAATGAATGAATGGAGGAATTTGCACTGATAGGAAAAGAGATAAGTCCTTAAAGAAGGATTTTGAGGTAGAAGTAGAAAGTGGCTTGTTTTGAAGTTGTCTTACTCTTGGACTCATGTTTCAGAGAGTATTTTATGGATCTCATGCTCAGGTCTCAAGACACCTCAGAGAATCCTGGGGTCATAAATCCAAAAGTCCTTCTGGGAAAGGAGACTGGTCTGACATTCCATGTGTTGGACTCTTCCCTCTGTTACTTCAGGGTTTACTGGTGTGAGTGTGTTTCTCTCGTAGGGAAGAGAGAAAGCCCCCCTGTTGGAGGCTTGCGTGTCCTGTGGGGCACTTTGACTTTATCTGGAGGGGAGGGCCTCTGTGCAACCTTTGTTCCCTGAGGTCCCATGACTGGCAGTGTCATCTAGAGATACACCTGTGGATGCTGGCTCTGGTGTCCAGTGGTCTGCTGAGCACTCTGGTGGGGTGAAATCTCTAGGTCATGGAGGACAGGACCCAACTGAGACCCCAGGCCCTGACAGTCCATGCCCTGTCCAGGAGGTGCTGGAGGAGTGGCTGAACTGTCAACGGTCCTGGCTCTACTTGGAGCCCATCTTCAACTCTGAGGACATCAATCGGCAGTTGCCTGTGGAGAGCAAGCGCTACCAGACAATGGAGCGGATCTGGAGGAAGATCATGAAGAATGCCTACGAGAACCGGGAGGCGAGCTCACATGGGGATAGGAGGGGGCAGCTGGGACCACTGAGGGCCCTGGTCACATTGTTGGGAGCCTCCTGGTCTCTTCTCTCCCTGAACAAGTAAGACTGAAGGACAAGTCCTAAGTCCTGTGTCTCCCTGATTGGACTCCACAGTCTCAAGACATACTCCTCAGAAACACAACAGTTGTTTTTCTTCTTGCAGATTTGCAGTCTACATTAGCATTTTAAAGTCTCTGACAAGTCCTGCAACAAATCAAACTCCTTGGCTTTGTTTAACCCTAATGTTTTTGACTATAGACTTTTTTTCTGTGGATTGACAGGGGTGATGAATGTGGGCCCTGGCTCAGGGCCATTTTCCTGCCCTCTTTCCTTTCCAGTTCCTATTGGTGGTCTCTGGCCAGCATGCATGCCCTCTGAGCCCACCTTGCTGTGTCCCAGTTTGACCATGCTAACTTTTTTTTTTAATTTTTAAACATTTATTCATTTTTGAGAGATAGAGACAGAGTGTGAGCCAGGGAGGGCAGAGAGGAGACACAGAATCCAAAGCAGGCTCCAGGCTCTGAGCTGTCAGCACAGCGCCGGACATGGGGCTCTAACTCACAAACCACGAGACCATGACCTGAGCCGAAGTAGAACGCTTAACCGACTGAGCCACCCAGCTGCCCTCTGACCATGCTCGCTTCTACTTTCTCTCTGGCCCGGGCCATGCAGGTGATCAACGTGTGCTCTGACCAGAGGCTGCTGGACAGTCTGCGGGACTGCAACAAGCTGCTGGATATGGTGCAGAAGGGCCTCAGCGAGTACTTGGAGACCAAGCGGGGCGCCTTCCCCAGGTGGGCACCACCTGGCCCGTGTCCACTCAGGCAGTATCTGCCCACGAGGCTGGGGCACAGAGGCTGCCTAACCCGCTCCCTCACCCTGTTCCCCTGGCAGATTCTACTTCCTGTCAGATGATGAATTACTTGAGATTTTGTCCCAGACGAAGGACCCCACAGCCGTGCAGCCCCATCTGCGCAAGTGTTTTGAGAACATTGCCCGGGTGGGTAACGGGGCCTGGGGCTCAGGCCTTGGAGTTCTGGGGCACCTTCCCAAGGAGGACAGCTCTTCTCTGGCCCCAAATCCTTTTAGCAGGAAACGAGGTGACGAATGCGATTCCTGGCCTTTGGAGACAGCTGGGGCCTGTGGGAGGAAGGGCAGCTGTAGAACCCCCAGCTCAGGGGAGTTCTGTCCCTCTAGTACACTGAGGTGCTGGCTGGGCCAAGAGACCCAGGAAGCCGAGGCTCCTGAATCACCTCATCTCATCTGTGTCTCCAAGGGAGGTCACACAAGCCTGTGCGAAAGGGGGACACACAGCACAGGCTCCGCCTCCTTCCCCAAGTGGGCTGGGCCGCAGCTGGGGACAAGGCAGGCCCATCCCGCACACATGCAGTTGAGGGAGTGGGTGGAGGGGGCAGGGCCAGCCCACCCGGCACACAGTGGGTAAGGCCTCTCTTGCCCCGCCCCTGCCCACAGCTGCTGTTCCAGGAGGACCTGGAGATCACACACATGTACTCAGCAGAGGGTGAAGAGGTAAAGCTGTTCTTCTCCATCTACCCATCCAGCAACGTGGAGGACTGGCTGCGGGAGGTGGAGCGCAGCATGAAGGCCAGCGTGCGGGACATCATCGAGAGGGCCATCAAGGCCTACCCCACAGTGAGCCGTGCCTCCCATGCCGCCACAGCCTCTGTGCCCCCCTGCTCCATCACGGGGCTGCCTGCCTGCCGGCCGGCCTCATCCTCAAGCTCTGCCTTGACCACTGCTGCTCGCAGGAGCAGGAGCCAGGGGCTCTCTGGGGGCAGGCAGTCCTTGAGGCTACTGGAGGAGGAGTCTGAAAACGCTCCCAAAATGAGACATGCCCCTGATAATAACCAACCATTGTGGTTGTGTTTCAGGCACTCACTGTGAGCCTGGCCTGGCTGGGGCCCTCCCCCATATTATCTCCCTCAGTCCATGGTCGGCAGCTCGCCTAGGTGTTAAGCCTTATCGTATAGAGTCAGTTCAGAGCCGTTCTCTGCCCAAAGGCATGTGATTTGACAGTGACAGTCAGGATCTGAACCCAGGACTGTGTGTTCCCTGAACCTAGGCTCCCACCCCTCAACTGCAAGGTCTCCTCTGCTGAGGAAATGATGACTCTGCCCAAATGACTCTGCCAGGAGGCCTAGAGCTTAATGGCTTCTCTGCTTCTGAGGCGGAATTAACTACTTGGGCCTAGAAGCACAGATGAAGTTGAAGCGAACAAGAGGATGCAGGGTTGGGGCTGACAGCCGCCTGGGTCAGCCCTGCCTATGTTATCTTTCTAGATGCCCAGGACCCAATGGGTTCTAAACTGGCCTGGCCAGGTGACCATCGCTGGATCCCAGACCTACTGGACCATGGAGGTGGCAGAGGCCCTGGAGGCCGGTAATCTCAGTAACAAGCTGTTCCCCCGGCTTGCTCAGCAGGTGGGAGATCACTATCTGCTCCCCCCCCCCCCCCCCCCGTGCACCCCTTACCCTGGGAGAACCCAGTCCCTCGAGGACATTTTCCTATATTGATCCTGTAAGGGGCCTGGAGTGAGATCTAAAGAGCAATAGGCCAGACACCTCCAGAGATGAGTGTCTCAGAACCAGCCACTGGTGGGAGAGACTGGAGGTCTGAGGAGAGTTCTGAGCCCAAGCAAGTGCCCCTCTCCTGATGGTCAGTGAGAGAGTCACACACCTGGGGCCTTCTTGCACTGTGCCGAGGGCTCTCCTTAGTCTGTACACTGGCTCCTCACCACACCCCTTCCTCAAGCCCCTTGCCAGGCTCCACCAGCTGGCCCTCAGAGGCTCACATGACACTGTATGCTGCAGGGAGGCAGATGCCATGCATGTGCCTCTGCTTTTATCTGCTCTCCTGCCAGACTTCCCAGGTGGCCAATGTCCTGCCTGCCCTCTCCCTGCCTAGTTCTGTGCCCCTTCCCATCCTAGACCATAAGAGGCCCCCAGAATAGAGATTATTCCTGGCAGAAGCCCACCATCTGTGCAAGGGAGGGGAAACCTACCTGCAGTGTGATCATGCCAATATCTGACAGTTTCCCCACGCTCCTGCAGCTCAGTGACCTGGTGGCCCTGGTGCGGGGGAAGCTGTCCCGCATGCAACGAGCTGTGCTATCAGCACTAATTGTCATTGAGGTCCATGCCAAGGATGTGGTGAGCAAGCTGATCCAGGAGAATATAGTCAGTGTGAACGACTTTGAGTGGATCTCACAGCTGAGGTGAGGATGCAGGGGCCCCTGGGCCCGGCCGTATCCAGGGCCAGGGCAGGGTGGAGAGGCAGTCTACATTAGGCCCTGGCACAAGCTGGGCAGGGGGCCTTGATGCCCTCATTCCCCACCTTGCCTTGGCCACATACCCAGTGGCCCATGGTCCCCATGACCCGGGAACCCATCTCCCTGAAATGCCAGGTACTACTGGATGAATAACAACCTGTACATCCGGGCTGTGAATGCCGAGTTCATCTATGGCTATGAGTACCTAGGCAACAGCGGGAGGCTTGTGATCACGCCCCTGACCGATAGGTGAGCATCCCCCTCCCCATGTACCCTTCTACCCTGGGAGCCTCCCTCCAGCTCTGGCTGGCCTAAGAGTTTGGGGACCACAAGGTACTATCAGTCATCAAAACAGTGGAAGGTTAGGAGCAGGGGTTTCAGGTTCAAAACCAGTTCTGCCCATCATAGGCTGAGGGACCTTGAACAGGTGACTCAACCCTACATGCCCCAGTTTCCTCTGCAGCTTCCTCAGGGTGGTTATGAGAATTTCGCCAGCCAAGGTCTAAAGCTTTTAGCCACACATGTGGCACTCAGTAAGCATCTAACGGATGAGCTTTACTAATTTCATCAGTGAAAGCCTTCTTTCAACGTACCAGAAAAATTGATTTTGAGAGAAACAAGATCCTGTTCCTTTTGTACAGTGAACAATTCTCTTCTAAAATGATCAGTCATTTCCTCTGGCCACTTGTACTTAGCAGCAGTTGAATTTTCAAGTTGGGTTTTGAAGAAGGAAAGTGAAGTGTGGTCAGAGGTCAGCCATCCCAGCAGGTCCCTGAGCAAAGCTCTGCAGGGTCATGGGGCCAAGTGGGGGAAGCACTGGGCAGGTGGCCGAGGGCCCCAGTCCTGACCCCAGCAGCCAAGGCTGGGCACACATGGGGCCCTGACAGGAGGGAGAAGCAAGAGCCACTATCCACGAGGCCCAGCACAGGAAGGCTCTCTCTCCCTATGTCTCTGGGAATCCTGAGGAAGGAGCATGGCCCATGCCTACCTCCTCTCACTCCTGCAGGTGCTACCTGACTCTGACCGGGGCCCTGCACCTCAAGTTTGGGGGTGCCCCAGCTGGCCCAGCTGGCACAGGGAAAACTGAGACCACTAAAGACCTGGGCAAGGCCTTGGCCATCCAGACAGTGGTGTTCAACTGCTCTGACCAGCTTGACTTCATGGCCATGGGCAAGTTCTTCAAGGGCCTGGCCAGGTGAGGCTGGTCATGAGGTTGGTCCAGGACAGGGCAGGAAGGCTGACCTCTCCCAGGGACACTGCCTGAGACTCCCAGGAGCATCACAGGGTGGAGGAGGGGACAGGATGGAATAATAGCAGTCAAAGACTCTGTCCCTAATGGGCACTGGGCTGAGGTGGTGGGTGTTGGGAATATGTCCAAGCTGGCAGAGATGATCATTGTAAGCTTCCTCTCAGCAGAGTCACAGGGGGCTTTGGAGATGTCAAGTGAGCTCTGAGCTCATATCCCCCCATTGTTCTTACCTCATTCAGTGCTGGGGCCTGGGCCTGCTTTGATGAGTTCAATCGCATTGATATTGAGGTGCTATCTGTGGTAGCCCAGCAGATCACCACCATCCAGAAGGCTCAACAACAGCGTGTGAGCATCCGGGGTTCCACCACCACCCCATGCCTCCCTCAAGTTACCACCGCATCACTTCAACTATCCCCAGCATGCCCACGCTGCCACGTGGCTCCTCATACCGGCGGCATCAAAAGCCAGGCACTTAGGCCTGCCCTGAGCCCAGCCTGTCTCATCTCACAGGGGACTGGGCAGTCCCACTCCCCCTTGTGGAACTGTCCCTGAGGGGCTTTTGTGGCCAGTCAGAGAGCCCACGCCCTCACCCCACTCCAGGTGTAACTTTCAGGCCGGCTGTGGTGGAGGAAGGGGTCCCTTATGGACATCCTGACCCTTATGGAAAGCCCCAGCCATTTGTCCCTTCTCTAGCCTCATTCAGAGTGGCCAGAGTTCTCCTCCTGGAGACAAGAACTGGGAGGCTGGCAGGTGCCCAACCCCACCCCAGTAGGGTGCTGGGTCCTAGTCAGAGCTGAGCTTGCCCAAGTCTAGGAGAACCAGTGTCAGGAACTGGGGGTAGGGTGTGGGTAGCAGGAGATATGTGAAGACCTCAGGGAGCCGGGACCTGGGAGGCCGCTGGTAGCTACCGGGACCAGAGGTCTTAGGTCAGATCCTGAGGAGCCAATCCTCTCTCCTGGGCTGAGCAGCTATAGCTGGGACAGGGCATCCACAGGGAACAAGGGGCCCATCCAGAGAGGAGGCAGGTGAGTCAACCCCTCCCCTCCCCCCACGTAGGTGGAACGCTTCATGTTTGAAGGTGTCGAGATCCCACTCGTTCCATCCTGTGCTGTGTTTATCACCATGAACCCAGGATATGCTGGTCGCACTGAGCTTCCTGATAACCTGAAGGTGAGTTTGGGCATAGGGCAGACCTAGTGACTTCTCAGGGTACTGGAAAGCCCTGCAGCTGTGGCCTCAGAGGTGCCATCAGGGATGATGACCCCCGTGGCAACCCTCCTGCCCAGTGTCCTGAGACCCACCCCCCAGCCATGGAGAGGAGACCCCGGGCTCGTCCTCAGGTTTGGGAGAAGTCAGGAGGCAGGTTCAGGTCAATACGAAGGACCGATTTCTAATGAGTAGAGTGGTCCAGTCACAGGGGAGGATACACCTCAGCTATGGCAGGCAAGATGCAGAGGGGAATCCAAGCATCGGTGAGGCAGGAGGGTAGTGAGGCTGCCTTCTGAGAACCAGGCAGTCCAGAGAGTGAGTTGTGGTCTGGGAGGGGAGGCCTGCTTCTCCGTTCACGTGTGCACTCCATGCCCCAGGCTCTCTTCCGGCCTGTGGCCATGATGGTCCCGGATTATGCCATGATCGCGGAGATCTCCCTCTACTCCTTTGGCTTCAACGAGGCCAGTGTGCTGGCCAAGAAGATCACAACCACCTTCAAGCTGTCTTCCGAGCAGCTCAGCTCCCAGGTGAGGAGGCCCTGCCCTGACCAGGTTCCAGGGTGTGAGAGCTGCCATCTGCTCCCGGTGAGCCCCATAGGATGGGAATTACATCCCCACTTCTCAGCTGAGGGCTAGTTCAGATGCAAGGGAGGGCCAAACATTAGGAAACCAAGGGCCACACAACCCAAGGCTGAGGAACAAGTACACTGGGTCTTACGGGAGCCCCGCTTCCCCCCAAACCCCGCACCGTGGGCCATCCATTCGGCATGCTGAGCCCAGCTTCTGGGACAGCTGCAGCGGACACCAGTGCGGACACCAGCACTGGTGGGTAAGCTTTCCTGTTTGGCTCCCTTCTCAGGCAGGCTCCCCCTTTGCAGTGGCAGAGATGAGCCAAGCTCTGGGCTTACATGCTGCCCGCTTAGTTTCTCTTTCTTAAGAGTTGTAGAAAAAGTCCCTGGTGTCATCCTAATGGGCCCCTTCTGGGTGACCTGCTCATGCATGAACACCAGTCACTGTGGCCAGGGGGAAGCCGTGCGGCCTTTGGCCAGGGGTGCCCCCCAAAACCCACGTGCTGGAGGAGATGCAGTCTGTTCCCAGGAAAAGCAGCAGCTGCCCGCCACAGTGCAGCCCGGGAGCCAGAACCCCTACACACCTTCTTTGTAACCGTCCACTTCCAAAGATGCTGCCCTCCCGTCAGACTCACTGTACCCACGTGGTTCTGGAAAGGCAGTCAACCCTTCTCAAGTGCCAGTGACTCAAAGTGTAGCCCAGTCTCTTCATCCTGCTCCAAGTCTGAGACTTCTGGGAAGTGCGCTGGTCCGTGGGTCAGGTCCAGATGTAGCTCTCATGGTCTGGCCTCATAGACAAAAATGGTAAATTTAAGGGGCACCTGGGTGGCTCAGTCGGTTAAGCGTCCGACTTCGGCTCAGGTCATGATCTCGCAGTTCATAGGTTCGAGCCCCGAATCGGGCTCTGTGCTGACAGTTCAGAGCCTTGAGCCTGCTTCAGATTCTGTGTCTTCCTCTCTCTCTGCTTCTCCCCTGCTCATGCTCTCTCATACTCTCAAAAATAAGCATTAAAAAAAGAGATAAATTTAACTATTTCCAACATACCTGCCATATAATGGAGAGAAACAGAACCAGTAAGTTAGCAAAGAGGAAAGCCTTGGTCTTCCCGGTGGGTCCTTGTCGTGTGGCTGAAAGGGTGGGTCCAGAGAGATTTAAGAGATAATGTTAGAAGGAAGCTCAAAGGCCCTCAGGGCCAACCCTATTGTGGCACTAATGGGAACTCCTTTCACATTTTTTTCCTCTCTGCCCCTGGTGCAGTGCTGGGACTGCAGGACTCTGCCTGGGTCGGAGTCCTCATCCTCAGGGGCCAAGAGTTGAGCAGGGGATGCAGAATAAGTAAACTTGTGAAGGGAGAGGGCTGCTGGGATGGTAAATAGAAGGTGCCAGAGGAGTGCAAACGAGGGCACCTGGCTCAGGCTGGGGCATGTGGGCAACCACAGATAGCTGTCGGGGGAAGTGACATTGTAGCGTCCAGCTGGGTGAGGGCCAGGTACCAGGTGGGAGACAGAGTGTTCCAGGCAGAAGCCCCCAAAGGGACAATGCCCACCCACCCTTCCTCCTGTGTGGTGGTGACAGGATCACTATGACTTTGGGATGAGAGCTGTGAAGACAGTGATCTCGGCTGCTGGCAACCTCAAGCGAGAAAACCCCAGCATGAATGAGGTGAGCTCCATCCAGCAGCACGCCCAGGCGGGCCTCCAGGATACTCAAGAGGGGCCAGAGGCACAACCGACCTGCGTCCCCTGAAGGCCCCACTGGCCTCTGCTGCAGGAGCTGATATGCCTCCGGGCTATCCGAGATGTGAACGTGCCCAAGTTCCTGCAGGAGGACCTCAAGCTCTTCTCTGGGATCGTATCAGACCTGTTCCCCACCATCAAGGAGGAGGAGACTGACTATGGCATCCTGGACAAGGCCATTCGCCAGGTCTGTGAGAAGAGCAACCTCAAGGATGTGGATGGTGAGCCCCTGGCCCCTGCCCTCACAGTGCTGGGGTGGCCATCCCGGGGTTCCAGGGCAGGGGCGCAGAGACAGGGCAATACTGCCTCAGGCCAAGAGTGCCACAGGCTGGGGACTGCCAGCAGTCCCTGCCCCAGCCTTGTCTCCACTAGAAGCTTCAGGTAATAGATGTCTAGGAAAATGTCCTCTGTCCCAATCATGCTTCTGATACCAGATGTGCAAGTTTCCCAATTCTTTAGCACCAGCTGGCTGTCCCACAATTCAATTCAGTTCTGACACTAATCAGAGTCCCAAGTCCCAAGTAGTCACAAGTGGTGAGCCCCCAGGTTACCCACAAATTTTCTCCAGCTTGGCCACAAATCAGAAGTTCCATGACCCCCTCCTTAGGTTTGACCATTCACTAGAACAGCTCACAGAACTCAGGGAAACAAGTTTACTACTTATTATATAATAAAGGATATGAGCAAGGATACAGACAAATAGCCAGATGAAGAGATACATAGGGTGAGGTCTGCCCCCTTGGAGTTGGGGGTGAACCACCCTCCCAGAACATGTATGTGTTCGCCTACTAGAAAGCTCTCTAAACCCCATGCTGTAGGGATTTTTATGGAGTCTTCATCATGTAGGCATGATAAAATTTTAATTATTATCAATTATTCTCCACTTCCAGCCCCTCTCCCTTCTCTGGAGAATAGGGGAGTGAGGCTGAAAGTTCTAGGCATCTAACCATGGTTTGGTCTTTCTGGTGACCAGCCCCCTTCCAGGAGCCCACCACCAAGAGGTGCCTCATTAGAACAAAAGACATTTCTGGCACTCAGGAAATGACAAAGGTTTTAGGAGCTCTGTGTCAGGAACCAGGATCAAAGGCTAAGTATTAGAAAAGAAGATTCTCCTAGCATCCTATTTATAATGGTTTGAGGAGCTCTGCCTCAGGACCCCGGGGCAGAGACCAATGTATATTTTGCTGGTTATTTTACATTGGAGAAGCAAATCCTGTTGTCTCCCCCAGACGTCTTGCTGTGGTCCCTCTCTCCATGTGGGGAGTAGTCACAGCACTTGGGCTCCTCTTGGGCCCTGTTCCTCCCTGACAGGAGCTCTCCTCTGCTCTGTCTTCACCTGCCTGGGGTGGGAATCACTGGGGAAATGGTGAGCTGTGGCCTGCCCACACCCACCACCCCACTTCACCCCCACCCCAACTCCCCTCTTTTGGAGCAAAGCATGTCACTCCCTTCTTCAGGACTTGCTCATACTCCTCATGGAACACAGCCCTGTTGTTGTTGGGCTAAGGAGCATTTGGGCTTTTCTTTTTTTTTTTTTTTTTTAAATTTTTTTTTTTTCTTCAACGTTTTTATTTATTTTTGGGACAGAGAGAGACAGAGCATGAACGGGGGAGGGGCAGAGAGAGAGAGGGAGACACAGCATCGGAAACAGGCTCCAGGCTCCGAGCCATCAGCCCAGAGCCCGACGTGGGGCTCGAACTCACGGACCGCGAGATCGTGACCTGGCTGAAGTCGGACGCTTAACCGACTGCGCCACCCAGGCGCCCCGCATTTGGGCTTTTCTTGAACTGGATTGTCACAAAAACCACCACACAGTTGGAAGAACTCTGTGGGATGCCCTCATCAATCTCCCTCTCGCCCCAACCCTCTTTCCCAATAGAAGGTGGGGGTCTCAATGCAGCCGCTGCACAGTCATGCAGCTCGAGCTCTGGTCCCACCATCCCCTAGCCCGGCTGACCTTTCCTCTCCTCCTAGACCCTCCCTGCCTGTCCTTTGTGAAGAAGGGGGGTGCTTCCCCAGGAAGTCACACCTGGCTGTTCTGGCCACCCTGGCTACACGGGGCCCTCTCTGGGGCCTGATGTGCTCATGCTGCAAGGCCTGTCCCCCATGCCTTCCACTGTTCATTCCACATGCAGCTCTGATGCCCCTTCCCGCCCACCAGGTCCCAGCAGGCTTGTTGAATGAAGCCTCAAAATCTCTTGCTCATGGCTTTGGCTCAGCTTAGCCATCACTGAATGAGTAGACCATGTCTCATTAACAGGGACCCCCAGGCATGTGGTACCATAGCTCCCTGCCACTCCCCAAGCCGCTCTTGGGCCAAAGTGATTGCTCATTCTCTACCTGTGGGTCTGGCCCTCTGCCCACCACTGGCAGCTATCCCTACAGCTCTGGTCTTGGTCAGTCAAAGCTCCTGACTGACTCTCAGGTTTTGTCCCTGGGATTTTGCCACGTATTGGCCACCATTTACTCAGGGCAGTGCTTTCGGCAGGAGCTGACGTTGCTTCTGGGGCCTGTGCCAGCTGGACACCTGACCAATGGATGTTAGGGACTGATGGTCACAGTGGCAATCATGGCTGGCCATTAGCAGAGAGTCTCTACTCTGTGCCAGGCACTGTGCTCAGGGCTTCACCTGCCCCCTCCTTTGAAGTAGGCACTATTGTCAGCCACATTTTATAGATGAGGAAACTGAGGCTCAGGGTGACCCACCTGAGGTCACACAGAGAGCTAGTGGCAGGGCCAGGACCCAAGCCCATGCTCTGCCCCCTGGGTTCCATTTGCATGTCCCTCCAGGCTTCCTGACCAAGTGCATCCAGCTCTACGAGACCACGGTGGTACGGCACGGCCTCATGCTGGTCGGGCCCACAGGCTCTGGCAAGAGTAATGTAAGTGGAGCCAAGCCAGGCGATCCAGCACCCAGACAGTGGGCCTGAGGGTGGTGGGGCCTCAGTGGGGTCTTGGCCCCCATTTGTACCTCTGTGGCCTCTAGACTACCCCTCCTGCCCCTGTGATCTGCAACCCACTCCAGCCCTGTTCTCTGGGGAACAAGGAGGCTCACTCTTGGGTGGCTGCCTCCCCAGTGTTACAGAGTCCTGGCAGCCGCCATGACGTTGCTGAAAGGGCAGCCATCCATCAGCGGTGGTGTGTACGAGGCTGTCAATTACTACGTGCTTAACCCCAAGTCCATCACGATGGGCCAGCTGTATGGAGAATTTGACCTGCTCACCCATGAGTGGTGAGTGGTCCCAATCCCTCTGCAGTTATCACCCTGTGCCTAGGCTTCTGGAGGCTGTGAGCCATGCGTCCCCCTCCCCACCCTAGCCCAGTGGGAGGTCAGGAGCTCAGGCTCTGGAGCCCAAGTGCCTGGAACCCTATTCACCACTGCACTTCCTTGCTGAGTGACCTTCCTCACTCCCTGGGTCTTGGTGCTGTCGTCTGCAAAGTAGGGATAATAATGGCACCATGATTGCCATAGAAAATGACCTTGACATAAAGAAGATGTTTGGACAGCATGGCACATAGCAAGTTTTCAGTAAATGTTGCCTGGTGTCGTGACCCCAGAGGGTTGGCGATTCCTCTCAGGGCCTCCATGCCCTGGCAGACACATGCATGTCAGGGAAAGTGCCTTGAGCTGGAGAGGGCAACTAAGTGGACACCGTCCAAATGTCAGCATGTGGGAGGCTCTTCTCTGGGGGGATTCTGTTTCTCTCAATAAGTTTCCAGTCTCTGCTGGGGACTTTTGCTTGGCTCCAGTGTTCTGGGGCCCAGAGAGGGGCAGTCACCTGTCTTTCTAAATGTGAGTCTGGCCTGCTCCCACATTTCTGGTGAAGGGTCTCAGCTATACCCACTCTAGGCCTCTGCATGGGTAGGTGGGGGGCCTGGGGATCAGACCAAAAACATGTTCCCCTACCCACCAGTTTCCCTGGCATTTGGGGCCTTTGAAACCTGAGCCTTCTTGGGTTCTGTGGCAGGAACTGGATACATCTCGTGACCCATCCCTTGCTTTTTCTGCTAGGTCATTGACCTCTTATCTTTCTCTTTCCATGTCCCAGAACTCTGTGGACCTCCATTTCTGCTGTTGCCTCCTCCCCCGTTTCCTTTCTTTTCCCCAGGATATCACCTTTTTTTTTTTTTTTTTAATTTTTTTTTTTCAACGTTTATTTATTTTTGGGACAGAGAGAGACAGAGCATGAACGGGGGAGGGGCAGAGAGAGAGGGAGACACAGAATTGGAAACAGGCTCCAGGCTCTGAGCCATCAGCCCAGAGCCCGAGGCGGGGCTCGAACTCACGGACCGCGAGATCGTGACCTGGCTGAAGTCGGACGCTTAACCGACTGCGCCACCCAGGCGCCCCAGGATATCACCTTTTTATCCTCTTTTTAATGGAGATTCAGCAGAGAAGGAATATAAGCACACATTTTTATAACCCCATGTTTTACCAAAAAGTCCCATTTCCCCCATTATAGTTTTTCAATGAATGAAGATATTGAAGGGAAAAATACCCCAGCAGAGCAAGGCCAGACTGGCAGCCAGATGTCTCTGGGAGTCAGCTGTGCTTGCTGCCCTGTTTCTGGGCACCTACAGCCCTCTCCTCCTTGTAACTGCAGGACAGATGGGATTTTCTCCTCCCTCATCCGGGCGGGGGCCATCGCCTCTGATACCAACAAGAAGTGGTACATGTTCGATGGGCCGGTGGATGCTGTCTGGATAGAGAACATGAACACGGTGCTGGATGACAACAAGAAGCTGTGCCTTAGCTCTGGGGAGATCATCAAGCTCACAGAGGTATGTCTACCTGTCCATTTTCCCGGCTCTCCTATGCATCTGGGTGGACCTGACGGCCACAGCATGCTGGCCATCCTCGTCCCCCTCCATCTCAGGACCACAGCTGCACCTCAGCCCATCCCCACAACCTTTTGGTGTCCCTCTCCGTCCCAAGCTCCCATACTTGGCCACGTCTTGTGCAGCTGCTCAGAGCTGCCCATCTGCAGACCCACAGTCTGTGATGCTCTGGGCCTAGGTCCAGGATGACCACCCACAAGGCTCTGCCTTGTGCCTCCCAGGCCCCCTTGCAGCCATGTCAGCCCAGTCTGAGTCAGGCATCTTAGCAACATGACAGTCGTATGGGAGACAGGTAGTCCAGACCTGGCTGTAGGGACACCTGCCTGGTGTGTGAGGTACAGTTCTCAGAAGAGGAGGTATCACCTGGGTGTAAGAGCAGTTCATGGTATCCACACTGAGCTGATCTCTTGAGCCCTTCTGAGAACACCCAGAGATTCTGGAGCATAGCAGGCAGCTCCCATCAGATTTCTCTATGGCTCCAGGGACCCCAATATGCCCCAGTCCACTATACTGGCCAGAGAGTAATCAGGAATCTCCTGACTTTTGTTCTCCTCAAGACTCCAGGGAGGGATATTTTATCAGCTGAAGACCAAGGGGTTTCTGCATCCCTTCCACCCCAGCACTGCTCCTGGTGCACATCCTGCCCCATGGCCTGCCTACAGTTGCAGGATGGGCAACCCCTCCCCATAACTCTGTGGCCCTAGGAGCTAGTGGCTGGCCCACTCACACAGTTCATGTCCTGCCAGGCAATGACCATGATGTTCGAGGTGCAGGACCTGGCAGTGGCCTCCCCAGCCACAGTGTCCCGCTGTGGTATGGTGTACCTGGAGCCCAGCATCCTGGGGCTCATGCCCTTTGTCGAGTGCTGGCTAAGGAGACTCCCTGACTTATTCAAGCCCTATGAGGAACAGTTCAAGGCCCTCTTTGTTGGCTTCCTGGAGGTAAGCAAGTCCACAGTGTGCCTGGCCCAGGTGGGCAGCCAGGTGCTGTGGCCGCCAGCCACAAGAGCCAGGTGCTCATCCCCTGTAGGGGTCCATAACTTTCATCCGGAACTCGGTAAAGGAGGTGATCGCCTCAACCAACAGCAACCTGATCATGAGTCTCCTCAAGCTGCTGGACTGCTTCTTCAAGCCCTTTCTGCCTAAAGAGGTATGGCTCTGAGCAAGTGGGGCTGGGTGCCTTCTCCTTTCTGCCCACTGCTCTCCTTGCCCGAGTACCAGAGGGCCCTGAACCCCACGCCCAGCTTCCTGGAAGAGAGATTCAGATAGGCTCACATGGGTCACGGGATCACCCCATCAGGTCTGCTGCAGAGACACCAAACTATGCAGCAGAGGCCAAAGGATGCCCCCAACCTCTGCCTCCTAGGGCTACTCAGTACTATTCTTGCCTTGGCCTGATACTATTCCCACTATCCCCAGGGCCTCAAGAAAATATCCCCAGAAAAGCTGAGTCGCATCCCAGAGCTGATTGAGCCCTGGTTCATCTTCTCCCTGATCTGGAGTGTGGGTGCCACAGGGGACAGTGCCAGCCGCATCAACTTCAGCCACTGGCTCAGGATCAAGATGAAGATAGAAAAAGTGAGAGGCAGCAGTGCCCCCCCCCCCCCCCCCGCCAGGCTGGGCTCCCAAGTCCAGGATGTGTGTGCTGAATGCCAGGTGTTCTGGGACCATCCATGGGACTCGGGCCCCCAGGGACAAGTAGCCACACAAATTCCTGGGCCTCATAGCCTGGTTTTCCTCTGGTCCCTCGAAGCTGACCATGCCCTTCCCAGAGGAGGGGCTGGTTTTCGATTATAGGCTGGAGGACGCCGGGATCAGCAGCACTAAGGACGATGAGGATGAAGATGAGGAAGGCAAGAAGGTGAATGCAGGCCTGTGCCGAGGGGACAGGACGGGACGGGAGGCGCCCCACTGGGTCGTGGCTAAACTTCTCGGTGAATCCTGACTACAGAGAAGAGGCCATGTTGATGGCCACAGGTCTCAGGTGGCGGTTATTTGCATTATCTCATGTATCCTCACAGATCCACAGTATACCTATTATCGTGCCCATTTTCCAGACAAGGAAATTGAGGCTCAGAACAGTCATCCCCAGCCAGTGGGTTACAGAGCTGGACTTGAACCCGGGACTGGGAGCTGTTCCTAGAGTTCCTCCCCTACCAACCATATGCATTGACTCCTCCGTGTTGATGCCGAGTCCAGGGATGTTCACCTCAATTCTACTAAAAAGTCCCATTTTCCTAGGGGCTGGGCACCATAAGGGCAGGGCAGCAAGCCCTCAAGGCCTACTTTGGTGTCCCATTCATTCTATCAGCCAGCGAGGGCTCTGTGAGCCTACTCTACTTCTAGGATCAGAATCCTAACCCAGGAGGAAGAGGGGGCAGAGAGGCATTTGCGGAGATGGCCACTATGCATGGGGCTGGGGATCTCACAGGGCACATTTGAGTCTAACAGGACTGTCCCCAGTGTGACCTGTGCTTGACCATAGTGAGGACCCTCATCGGGGGAGGTCTGCAAGCTGGGTCAAGGAATTCATGCAGGTGGGATGGTGTGGGGAGATGAGGCCAGGTGATCTCAGCACCTGTGGTTCTGGTCCCCCCCTCCCCCACCTTGGATAGTCTGAAATTAAATAGCGAAGGCCTTTGACTTCTGGGCTGTCCACTTGCTGGAATACTTCCTTGATGCAGAGACCCACAGCTTCCCTAGGAAGCTGCCCACAAGGGCAGCCGTGTGCAGAGAGCTCCCCCACTCGCAGTGGTTTGTTCTGGGGTTCCCCATGGTGTGCAGAGAGTAGGGCACAGGCTTCCTATTTCAGTCAGAAACAGCCCCTTACCCGGGCTCTCTTGCCAAGGCCTAACAGTGCAGCTCCTTGCCCTCCTGGTGCACTTGGCCAGAGTGGGGTTCTGGGCCCAGCCCTGAGCTACCTGTGGTTCCAGGTTGCCTGGGTCAAGTGGATGGACTCCTCGACTCCGTTCACCATGGTGCCAGATACCAACTACTGCAACATCATCGTGCCTACTATGGACACAGTGCAGATGTCCTACCTGCTGGACATGCTGCTCACCAACCACAGGCCCGTGAGTGCCCCTGCCATGCCCTGTCTCACCCAAACTAAGGCCCAAGTCAGGGGGTGGCTGGCCTCCCATATTGACAGGGTGGCAGCTCCTGCTGTGTGCCAGACCCTGGGAGAGTTTTGAATACGTGATCCCTGTTCTAGGTGCTGTGCATCGGGCCAACAGGCACAGGGAAGACCCTCACCATCTCCGACAAGCTCCTCAAGAACCTGCCGCTGGAGTACATCAGCCACTTCCTCACCTTCTCAGCCCGAACCTCGGCCAACCAAACCCAGGACCTCATCGACAGCAAGCTGGACAAGAGGTAGGCACCTCATTCCTTTCTATGTCCCGTGTCCTCCCAGCCTGGCTCAACCAGCTGCTTTCTCAGCTCCTCACCAAATTATGCTCTCGGGTTTGCCGAGACCTTCCTGGAGGGCCCTGGGCTCCTTTGCAGACTGTTCTGGAGCTGTCATCCATCAGAAATGCCTACTAGGCCCAGCCATGGGTGCTTGCCCTGGGCTGGGTACTCAGGTGGGGCTTGTTATGTGTCTGCATGGGAGGCAAGACTCACCTTGAGGGAGCCCAGACTCAGGGCAGCCAAGTGTGATGTCCTAGGATGTTCAGAATGGGACAAGGGGCTGCTCAAGATATCCAACAATTCAGAGGAGGCTGAAGGTAGTTGCCATCCTGCCACCCCTGGGCTCCCAGAGGACCTGGTACCAATGGGTGCTAGGCTCACACAGCCCCTTCCCACAGGCGGAAGGGTGTGTTCGGACCACCCCTGGGGCGCAACTTCATCTTCTTTATTGATGACCTGAACATGCCAGCCTTGGAGACGTATGGTGCCCAGCCACCCATCGAGCTGTTGCGCCAGTGGATGGACCACGGTGGCTGGTATGACCGCAAGGTCATTGGTATGTACCCTCTGGCCTGAGCCAGTGGAGTGCGGGCTGGGTGTGCTGGGCAGGGCCAGGGCATCTGTTAGGCAGGGTAGGCACAGCGCCCAGTGCCCACAGTACTTTTAGAGGGTCCACAGAAATGTTTTGATTTTAAAAAAATTTTTAATGTTTATTTGTTTTTGAGAGAGAGAGAGAGAGAGAGAGAGAGACAGAACATGAGCAGGGGAGGGGCAGAAAGAGAGGGAGACAGAATCCGAAGCAGGCTCCAGGCTCCGAGCTGTCAGCACAAACTGTGAGATCATGACCTGAGCCGAAGTTGGACGCTTAATTGACTGAACCACCCTGGCGCCTTGTTTTGATTTCTTTTAAAATCACCAGGAAGATGAACTTTCAGGTCAAAGAACATTTTTAATGTATAACATAAATATATTTGTCTTTATTCTAATACTGATATAAATTATAGTTTTTAATATTGTTATGGAGGAGAGGAGACCCTTGAAGGCCAAGTGCCTGGGGCCCACAGAAGTCATAATTCAGCCCTGGGCAGGGCTCCCTCCTGACTTCCTGCCTCCACTCCAGGAGCCTTCAAGAACCTGGTGGACATCAACTTTGTCTGTGCCATGGGCCCCCCAGGTGGAGGCAGGAATGCCATCACCCCACGGCTGATGCGCCACTTCAACTACCTGTCCTTTGCTGAGATGGATGAGGTCAGCAAGAAGCGCATCTTCTCCACCATCCTGGGCAGTTGGATGGGTGAGCCTTGGGCAGAAGTGGGGGAGGCCATGGGCAAAGGCAGAAGCCCAAGCAGATAAACTACTCCTAGGACAGCCGGGCAGCTGCAGGAAAGGGGGGAGTGGTTGAGGCACTGACCTCAGCCCTGGATTCATCCTTTACTCAGCTATGTCACCACTGGCAAATTTGTGAACCTCTCTGAGCCTCAGTTTCTCCATCTGTATAATGGATGATGATATTAGAGTCCACCACCCCAAGTTGTGAAGGTTAAATAAGACATTGCACGTAGCATCATTGCATGTAGCATCTGGCACATGGGGATTACTGAATATATGATTTATACACTTGTATGCTTGTGACTTCACCTGCATATGCACACACATACATGTCAGTACTTACCTAGAAAAGCTGGTGGAAGGATGTTACTTTTATAAATCAGGAAAAGCCACCAAGATAGAATGGACAAAGTGGCCCTGATCTTCCATGGGGTTTGGGGAAAAGTCTGCATCAGGATGCAGTTTCCCTCACCAGCCCACCTCCTATCTAACATACATTCTGACCTTTGAACTCTCCTTGGCACTGTGCCAGGTGGTGGGGGATGGGAGTCAGGTCTTCCCTCCTGTGGCCTGGCCTGCCCTGCCCCCAGGGGTGATAGGTCAGAACCTGCCTACAGGCCCAGCTTGTGGGGGTGGGGGGGGGGCACATTGCTCTGAGGAGGGTGGGTAGCAGGTAGCTGCTCTGGGAGCTGCCCAGCTCAGCCCAGCTGGCCAAGGTGGGCAGCAAGGGACCCACCTAAGTTAGACCCCCATGTCTCTCCCTCAACCCTCTAGATGGACTCCTCGGGGAGAGAAGTTACCGGGAGCCCGTGCGTAAGTGCAGGCCCAGACAGGCCCTGGATGGGGTGAGGTGCTGGTTCCAGGGGGAGCCCTGGGCTCCAGTTGGGTGGGGCTGAGGCTGGGTCTCAGTGGCCACAGTGAACCATCCTCAGGCTCATGTGAGGGCCTTGGGCTATAGCCAATGCCTTTGTAGGCTCATTCAACTATTCATACAGCAGCCAGTCCTTCGGTGCCTGGGTTATGTCCATCTTGCAGTAGAAGCAAAGTAAATGTGAGTTCAGTGAATGAGCTCCCACCCTGTGTAAAGAAGCAGGGGCTCCAAAGAGGCTGGCCCTCTCCGAGGAGCAGGCATCTCCAGTGTGGCAGCCTCACACAGGACGGATCTGTCAGTCATTGCTGCAGGGCGACTGACTACCTCAGGCCTTCAGACCCACTTCATATCCCACCTCTTCCCCTACCTCAGCTGAAAGAGGCCATCAGAAAACAGCGCCCTCCTTAGGCCTCCATGTCCATTGCTCACCTGCACCCAGGCGCCCATTGGCCCTGTCTTCTCTCTTGTTGCTGGGAACGGACTGCCCTGCTCCCAGACAAGGTCAAAGAGTCCTGTTCTTTAGCCTGAATCCCACCCCCAGATTGTGTGCCAGAGGACATGGCTCCACCTCCCAAAACACTGCATAAGTACCCACATATGTGTGTGGCCCTTCTCCACTGGGCCATTCCATCAGCAAGCAGACATGTCCCCCATCGTAACACAAAACCCCAAACAGCCACTCTGGGCCCCTTCCCATCCTGGCCATCACTCTATTTCTCTGCTCACGTTGACAGCACAGCTCAAAAGCATTGTCTCTTCATGCTGGCACCAGCCGCCCCTCCCACTTTCCCTCGTGCCCCACCACTCCCCAGAGAGTGCCCTTGTCACCAGCGGCCTTGTGTGGCCAGACCAAAGGTCAGCTCTCAGTCCTCACATTCCCGGGCTGTCACTGTCAGTGGAGGGTGGCCGCTCCTTCTCTCAGGTCACCACCCTCCACCCCCATTTCCCCACCCCACCCCAACCTCCCACCTGTTCATCTATCCATCTCCATCTGCAGCCAGAGGGACCCATTCAAATGTTCATTCGGATCACACTCCTCCGCTGCCCAATTGCAGACAAGAGCCCAAGTCCCAACAGTGGCGGATGGGGCCATCCCTGCCCCTTGTCACCTCTCTGCTCTCACCCGCTCCTCACTGTCCTGGGCCTGCTTATGCCTCCCTTCCTCACGAGGCCTCTCCCAGCATCATGCCGAATGCCCCTAGCCCTGCCCCCCCCCCCACCCCCAACACCTCTCTCCTGCGGCAGGCCTCTCCATAGCTCTTTACTGTCTGCTCTGCTGCACGTCTGTTCGTTCCCTGCCTCCCCACAAGAATGGCAGCTTCAGGGTGATGAGTGTGTCTGTTGGAGCTGCCCTCTGTGCCCAGGACCTAGAACAGTGCAGTGCCTGTGTTAATAGATGAGCCCCTCTGTGGGGCTGATGAGTCCTCCTGCCCCTTCTTTACTTTTTTCCACTTCAGGGGATTGATTCCCTCTGCCCCAAGTTCCCACTGACAGCATTTTGATTCCCAGCAAAAAATTGAGTAGATTTTAAAGAACAATAAAACAGATTATGTTAGTAATGAAAATGCAGGCTCCGGGGGGCTGGTAAGCCCTGCAGGTCACGGCTGACTCCAGGCCCTGCACATCCCCCGTGATGCCCTCCTGAAGCTTATGTGGACCATGTGACCCTCCCCTGCTTGGCTCAGAGCCGGCATGTTTCAGGTGTGGGGGACAGCCCCACTGGCACTGACTCCCCTTGGTCCGTGTGTGTGTCCCAGTGCCCCAGTGCACAATGGCCTGTGTCAGTAATGAGGATGTGCAAGTGAGGAGCTCAGAGCAGGAGATTCCTCACCCCAAGCTAGGGGACATCAAGAAGAACTTGTGGAGGAGGTGGCATCGAAGAGGATCTAAAGGGTGGGTGCAAGTGAGGCCCGCAGGCTGGGGAAAGGGCATCTGGGGGAGAACACGGCATTGGCAAGGGCAGGGGGTTAGGATCCACAGAGGCCGCACTGGAGCCCCCACCTGTGTGACCCAGGTCCACCCTCCTGTTCCCACAGCTGGGGCCCCCACCATCGCTCAGTTTGCGGACCCCCTCGTGGAAGCCACCATCATGGTATACTCCACCATCACCTCCCAGCTGCTGCCCACCCCAGCCAAGTCCCACTATACCTTCAACCTGAGGGACCTTTCCAAGGTCTTCCAGGGAATACTCATGGCTGACCCAGCTAAGGTCGAGGTGAGGATCTGGTAGGATCCCTTCCCAGTGTCCAGCAGAGGAGTACCCACCATGACTTCACAGTCCTCCCCAGCCCCTCAGTTTTAGGCCTTACTGCTCAAACACTGCCCAGCCTTGATCTGGCCAGGCCCTGAGTGGGGCTGGAGGCATGGTGGGCTCCAGACCCCCTGCCTTCCTATAGCTGAGTCCAGATCCATGCTTAGAATGGCAGTGGTGTTGGGACTCACACAAAAGAGGGAGCCAGGGCAAAGAAAGGGAGAGAAAGTTTCCTGTTGGAGGCCCTGTGTGGGAGAAGATTTGGGAGGAAGAATGAGTGGGATGCACTCCAGGAAACAAATGCTCCAGTGGAAGGAGCAGGACTGTAGCAGGGAGTGGGCTGTCTGGTGTGCTGGGTGGGCTGGGGCAGACTGTGAGCTGTGGGGGCCGCAGGATCCTGAAGGTGATGGGAACCATGGGTTTGGGTGGGAGACAGATTTGCACTTGGAATGGGGGTGGGTTTGGTCAGTGTGTGCAGAGCCTGGTCTGCACAGGGAGACTCAGTGAACAGGACAGATGCCAGACTTGGCTTTGCCAAGCTATAGCCAAAGAGGTAGAGAGAAGGGCCTGGGAGCTTCCTGAAGGTCAGCTACTCACCCAGGGAGAGGCAGGAAAGCTGGGATGGAGGTGGCAACAGACATAGAAATGGGAGCAGAATCCGAGGGGCTTGCTGAGTGGCTAGATGTGGGGCGTTAGGAAGGAGAATTGGGCATTCCTCCCCAGCTTGGGGTTTGAGGAATCGTGGGGGCCCTAGTGGAGCTGGGTCCCAGTAGGCACTTGGCCTTCTGAGCCTGGATCTGGGGGTGGAGAGGCACAGGCGTGAGGCACAGCCCCATGCAGGACGTGGTCCTTGGCCGGCTGCCCTGTGTGCAGCCCTGCCCGGGACTCCGGGGGAAGAGGCAGGTGCTGACGCCAGGATGGCTGCAGGACAAGGTACAGCTGCTACGACTGTGGTACCATGAGAGCTGCCGCGTGTTCCGCGACCGCCTGGTGAACGAGGAGGACCGTGGCTGGTTCGACAAACTACTGGAGAGCCACATGGAGTACTGGGACGTGGCCTTTGTTGAGGTCTGTCCCTTCCAGCCCATCCTTTATGGGGACTTCATGTCGCCAGGCTCTGATGTCAAGTCCTATGAGCTCATCACCAGCGAGAAGAAGGTGAGGGGCCCGGCTGAGGCCTATTCCTCCTGGGGCCCTTCATGCTGCCCCCCGGGACCCAGGCCCTCTGCAGCACTGCTAACAGACCTGCGTGCTGTGGCTGGAGGGTCAGGACACTGACTTTGAAGGCCAGCACTTGGCTCTCTGGGTCTCATTTCCTTTGTCAAAAGGGTGTAGCAGGCCCTCGTTGGCCCACCTCTGAGGATGAGCCTGTGGTTCATTTGAGACGGGCTCTGTAAACAGGGACATGCTGTACCTGTTGGAGGGGCTATCATCCTGCCCTCAGAGGGGCAGCAGGGCCCCTGGGGTCATAAGTCTGAGTCATGACCCCAGGGAGATATGGAAGAGACCCCGTCAGGGGTCTCAGAGCTGCGTGGCTGGCGTGGCCTTCCTGATGGTTTCCCTCCACACACATCCCCTCCTTGTTCCTAGGAGCTCCCACCAGAGTCATGGGTCAGTACACTTGTTAAAACCCAGAGGAAACAGACAGGGCTCTGACCCCACGCCTCAGGCCTTGGTGTATCCAACAGGTCGGGCCTTATGTAGGTGGAACTGGCTTCTGAAGGCACAGCGCCCTTCCAAGCACAGAGGAAGGGGTGTGCTTTCTGTTGGGGGCCCTAGTTCACAGAGACCAAGAGAGGACCCAGATCTCCCCATCCTCCCTGCCCCAGATGATGCAGGTGATTGAGGAGTACATGGAGGACTACAACCAGATCAACACAGCCAAGCTGAAGCTGGTCCTCTTCATGGATGCCATGAGCCACATCTGCCGCATCAGCCGCACCCTGCGCCAGGCGCTGGGCAACGCGCTCCTGCTGGGTGTGGGTGGCAGTGGCCGCAGCTCCCTCACTCGGCTGGCCTCGCACATGTGAGGGCCCCCAGACATGGTGGGCAGTGGGTGGCTGGCGGCAGGCTATTGGTTCCATTTATGTTCTTCCACAGATGGGGGAGCCTCGGGCCGCCCCGGGCCAGGACCCCCAGCCATGGGCTTCTGAACACACTGGGAACAGGAACTAGGCCCCAAGGAGAGGCAACAGCAGTGCCCTGTGGTGCTGTGGGGAGGGAAATGTGGCTGCAGACATCCAAGAGGGATTCCTAGATGAGACGGCTATAGGCTTTCTCTCAGAATCAGAGCTGGGAGGATGGAAGGAAAGGGCATTCCAGGCCATGGGAACAGCTTAAGCCAAGGTCTGAAGGCAAGAGAGCATGTTCAGGGCCTGGAGAGTCTGCAGATCTGCCCAGGAAGGGGGCCAGACTCCAGATGGCTGGGGTGGGGTGTGGGCACCCACCACTCAGCACTTGGCCTCAAGCTCTGGTAGGCCTCCACCCAAACTCCTGTCTCTAGGGCTGAGTACGAGTGCTTCCAGATTGAGCTATCCAAGAACTACGGCATGACCGAGTGGCGTGAAGATGTCAAGAAGGTCTTGCTCAAGGCTGGCCTGTACAGTCTGCCCATCACCTTCCTGTTCTCCGACACCCAGGTGCCACTGCCATAGGCAATGGGCAGGGTCCAGGGTGGGGTGGCTATAACCCCATCCCAGTGTGGTATCCTATAAGGTGGTCAGTCCTTCAAGCCCAGGTCACTGTCTTTTGGGGTGGCTGTTTTGAGGGACAGCTGGGACTAGGGGTGAGGGAGCCCATAGTTGGGTGGGTCAGGTGCGTGGGGCCAAACCCAGCCTATCAGGGCTAGGGAGATATAGATCGCTACTAAACCCTAAGGGTAAAGAAGGCCCCTGGCACCATGGCTGACCACAAATGGCCCCACACTCACTGGCCAAAGGCTTCCCACCTTAAGGACCACAGGACTTGTGCCCAAAGTGCTGTGCCCGTGGTGCTCTATTTAGGGGCTGCTCCCTCTAGAGCTCCCTAGGCATGAGTACTGTTACTAGGTCTCTTAAGAGAAGGTGAGGTTGTGGCTTTGGGGTCTCAAGACAAATACAGCAGCACTTAAACCTGGCTAGGGGTCAGAACTGGGCCAAGGCTGAAATCCTGAAATATATCCCACCCTGTGCAGAGTCCTCTCTGTTCCCAGCCCTGCTTCTACCCCAGGGTCCCCTCATGTCATCTGGTAAGGACCTATTTCTGCCCATGGCCTGGTTTTCTCCTGTAAACAGGAGGACTAAACAGGCATGGAGAGGCCTGAAAAGTGAGGAGTAAGGTGCCACATCTCCTACCCAGGACCCAAGGCTCTTTCACAGCCCAGTGGTGATGTTCAGAGTCTCTGCTATAGGGCAGACCCGGATATGAGTCCTAGACTATGACTTATGGGGTCACTTGTATGATCCTGGGCTTCTCTGCCCAGGTTTGTAAAATGGGGCTGCTGTGAAGGTCCAGGGAGACCAACGCCCAGGGGCCATCATCAAGGCTTAGCTTTTGCACTCTCATCTCTCCCCAGATCAAGAATGAGTCTTTCCTGGAGGACATCAACAACGTCCTGAACTCGGGTGACATTCCCAACCTCTATACCTCAGAAGAGCAGGACCAGATTGTCAACACCATGCGGCCATATGTCCAGGAGCAGGGCCTGCAGCCCACCAAGGCCAACCTCATGGCCGCCTACACTGGGCGTGTGCGCAGCAACATCCATGTGGTGCTGTGCATGAGGTAGAAGCAGTCATCGCAGCCTGCTGTGGGGAGGGTTCTGGGCTCCTGGGGGTGGAAGTCAGCATCTCATTTGGACTCCTGGCCCCCCAGCCCCATAGGAGAGGTCTTCCGAGCCCGCCTGAGGCAATTCCCCTCGCTGGTCAACTGCTGTACCATTGACTGGTTTAACGAATGGCCAGCTGAGGCCCTGGAGTCTGTGGCCACCATGTCCCTGAACGAGATCCCAGAACTGGAAGCCACCTCTGAAGTAATTGGAGGACTGGTAGGTGTCTTGGTGAGGAGCAAGCTGTCGTGGGGGAACTGTTTAGGCTTGGGACTCTCACCCAGGCTCAACACTGATGGGCGTTTGGGCAGGTGAGTTACCTGTGCTGAGCCTGTTTCCTCATCTGTATAATGGGGGTGCCACAAGACTGTCTCAGTGACATAGGTGGTTGGACACACACTTCACAGTCACTGTTTGTTTTGTTCCCTGAGATCTTTGTGGCAGCTTTCTTCACAGAGCCCCCTGACACAACCAAAGACCATGGATGGGGGACTAGATCTGTCTAGTCCAAACTGAGAGAGTGGTGGTCACCTGAGGGCCAAGAGCTAGAGTGAGTCCACTTCCCTGTCCAGCTATGCTGAGGCCTTGGGCCCTCTGTTTCCCCTGGCCCAGCCTCCAAGGAAGGGGGGTCCCACCTTAGGATTCTCAGGGAGAGGCAGGTCTTGGGAGCTGTGACCAGGGAAAGATCTGGGAGAGACCTGAGTCCATTTAAAGGCAGCTCTGCCCTTGACAGTTGTGTGAACTTAAACAAGCCCCTTGACTTCTCTGGGTTGTGGGATTTTCTGCAGAATAGGTGACCTTGACCCTGGAGGCTATGAGGATCATAGGAGACAGTGAGTGTGAGAGACATTGAGGTTCTTACATGTGGCCCCCTCCTTGGGACTAGGCTGCAGTGGCTTTGAGGGCACCCCAGTGCCCTTTCTTTGCTGCTGGCATCAGTGGTTTCCCACCCCACAGATTCAGGTTTGTGTATATATCCACCAGTCGGTGGCCAAGAAGTGTGTTGAGTACCTGGCTGAGCTGGCCCGCCACAACTATGTGACCCCCAAGAGCTACCTGGAGCTGCTTAATATTTTCTCCATCCTAATTGGGCAGAAGAAACAGGAGCTGAAAACTGCTAAGAACCGCATGAAGAGTGGCCTTGACAAGGTGGGCCACAGTGGGGCTTTGTGGGCAATGGCTGACAGCCCATGATTCTGCCTGCTCTGGGTTAGCCCAGACCCAGGGAGGCCCAGCCCACCCTCTCATCAGCAGCCTGCAGTGTTGAAATGGGTGGCTTCCTCCCTTACCAAACAAACAAATAAACAGAAGCTGTTGGACAAGGGCAAGTCCAAAGCAGGTTACCCCACAGATATTCAGGGGATGGCTCCCTTCCTCCAGGGTTCACTGGACAACCAGCCACAGCCTCTCACTCATGCATGAGGGCCTGTGGCCCTGCAGGAACCTCTCCCCAGGCCCCTCCAGGCCCAACTCTCTCTTTCTTTTTTTTTTTTTTCAAGTAGGCCTCATGCCTAGCATGGAGCCCAACAGCGGGCTTGAACTCAAGACCCCGGGATCAAGACCAGAACTGAGATCAAGAGTCAGATCCTCAACCAACTGAGCCACACAGGCACATACCCCGGCTCTCTTTCTGGTACCCTGTCACACCTAATTTCCTCTCTGCATCCCCCATCTCCTAGCTGCTGCGAACTTCAGAAGATGTGGCCAAGATGCAGGAGGAGCTGGAGATGATGCGCCCTCTGCTGGAAGAGGCTGCCAAGGACACCATGCTCACCATGGAGCAGATCAAGGTCAGGGGTGCTCCTTGGCTCTCTTCCCTGATGTCTGACCGTATCTGAGGATGTTCAGTGTCCCCATGCAACCACAAGATCGCCAGCTGCCTGACCCTGCAGGTTGCTTAGCCTCTCAGTGCCTGTCTTCCTCAGCCAGTAGTCATTGGTTTATTCAACAAGTGTTTGCTTGGAACCTATTCTATGCTGGGCACTGCCCCGGGGTAGGGGATGTGGTGAAAGCAAGAGAGGCAGCCCAAGCCGTGGTAGTCATGACACAGACTGAGCGGCAGGCCACCACAGGCAGCTGTGCGGACTCTGCCCGAGTCTCCCTCTGAGTCTTCGTGAGATCCCCAAATTCGAGGGCCGTGTCCTCCCAGCCGACATCTCAGATTCGTATGTTCGTTATGACAGCTTTCTGGTAGAAGCAGTCACATTCTGCTCTGCAATGTCAGTGTTTTGAAAATGTTTGCCAGCAGATGGAAAGAACATGATGGGGGTAGGGGGAGCACCTTTCTCTGTCTTGCATGGCGGTGCCCTAAGGACTTAGGGGGTCCTTCCCTGGTGGGCAGTTGTGCTCAAGCACATAAAGCCCAGAGCCCCAATCCAGGCCCACTGTGAATACTCGGAATGGGCTTCTTACATTCCCAGAGCTCCATGACCTGTCATAGCCAAGAGGGCCCTTGGAGAATGGGATATCCCAGCCCTCATTTCCCTCTGCCTAGGGAAACTGAGGTGTGTAGGAAGGAGAAAGGGGTGGGGACACGTGTTCCTGGCATGCCACCAGCTGGGTCCTCCCTGCCTTTGGTCTCCAGGTGGACACAGCCATTGCCCAGGAGACCCGAAATTCAGTGCAAGCAGAGGAGATCAAGGCCAATGAGAAGGCCAGGAAGGCACAAGCTATAGCTGATGACGCCCAGAAGGACCTGGATGAGGCCCTGCCTGCCCTGGATGCGGCCCTGGCCAGCCTGCGCAACCTCAACAAGAATGATGTGACTGAGGTGGGTGGCCAGGCAGCCCTGGAATCCCCCCTGGTGTCCAGCCTAGCACCCCTGGCCTCCAGGCCCCCTCTCTCCACATCCCTTGGGGGTCATGTGCTGGGAGGTGTGAGCAGAAATAGGGCTCAAACCCAGCTGCCTGCCCTTACCTCCTTGCACCAGCCCCTAGGCCCTGAGCCAGCACATGGGGAGGGCTTTCGGTCCTAAGAAATCAGCCTCTAGCCTCATGGTCAAGCCTGGGTATATGGGGGAGCAGCAGGAGCCACAGGCTGAGGCAGACCTCAGGGAACATCTCAGAGCACATTTTGTCAACGGTGGTAGGAACTGGGTAGGTGAGGTCCACCTTATCTGACAGCTGTCCCTGCCCTGGGGGAATCCAGGCATTGATGGGTCTCCCCCACTCTTGGCCTGACCTGTAGGTGCGGGCCATGCAGCGGCCACCCCCAGGCGTGAAGCTGGTCATAGAGGCTGTGTGCATCATGAAGGGCATCAAGCCCAAGAAGGTGCCTGGAGAGAAGCCTGGCTCCAAGGTGGACGACTACTGGGAGCCCGGCAAGGGGCTGCTGCAGGATCCTGGCCGCTTCCTTGATAGCCTCTTCAAGTTTGACAAGGTGAGCATGCCAGGTGCAGCCTGGACAGTGGGTAAGGCAGGGAAGCAAGGAGAGGAGCCAACACCCCCACAGTGTAGGATTCTCTGTCCTATCTCCCTCTGCTTGTAACACACACAGCCCTGTGGCCACAGGGGTGACAGGCAGGCTCCTGTCCCCATAAGATGTCACCCATAGTCACTCCAAAGCTCTGTAGCCTGGAAATCCCCTCTTGTGCCTTTTCCTCCCTGAGACCCCCATGGCCTTGGCCTAGACCTTCACTGTCTGTGCAACCATCGCCTTTCCCTCAGCCTCAGCTGAGGCTCAGCTTCTCCTGTCTGTCTCTGGGTTTCTCTGTCTGCTGTCTATCTGGGGCTCTTAGTGTCCATGCCCGTTTTCTCTCTCAGGAGGTGGCTTCATGGTTAGATCAGCCTGGAGCCCACTACTCTCTTGGGGGACCCTCTTCAGCCTAGCAGTTGGATAGGGGACAACTGCCTGTGCACACGGGCCACCCCCCACCACCATGTGTCAGTATCAGGCCCTGGACACTCCAGGCTGCACTGGGAGGGTGGAGACAATGGCCCATAGGCAGCTAGACTCCCTATAGACTTCCCCATCCTTCCTCCTCCTCTTCCATCAGTCTAGAAACCAGAGTCCCCACAGGCCTAATTAGACCCAAATCAGGAGCACTCACAGCCAGTGCTCAGGCTCCCCTGCCTGGTCCCAGGCTCTGAACCCTGGGAGCTCATGAACCATGCAGATTCCTGGGCTCATCCTAAACTACAGGGTTGGACTCTTCCACGGTGGGACAGGAACGTTGGGGGTGTGGTGAGCTCTCAGGATGAGGATTAATACCCTGAACATGACCCTGGTTGGGCATCAGAGTCACTCACTCATGTCCACACCTGTCAGGAAATAGCTCTTGTTGCTAAATGAATTTTAAATGGGGCTTGCATATCATCAGACCTCAAGCCTGCGTGGTTTCTCGAGGACAAAGTCTCTGATTGTATTATCTGAAATCCTGGAACACAGAAATTCCCCTTCCGACCAGCCTTTCTGGGCCATGATTATTCCCAAAGGAAGACACTTGTGCTGAAGCCTACATGGGACATGGGACTCAGAGCAGGAGCAAGGTGTTCCTTAGCAGGGCCCACCGTCACTTCCTCCCTGCAAAGCACCCCCTGACGCCCACAGTTCCCCTCCCCTAGGACAACATTGGGGAGGCGGTGATCAAAGCCATCCAGCCTTACATTGACAACGAGGAGTTCCAGCCAGCCGCCATCGCCAAGGTGTCCAAGGCCTGCACCTCCATCTGCCAGTGGGTGCGCGCCATGCATAAATACCACTTTGTGGCCAAGGCAGTGGAGCCCAAGCGGGTGAGGGCTGGGTACGGCTGGGGGGCAGGGGAGGAAGAGCCCCCAGGGGGAGAGCCCCTGCCACAAGTTAGCCCTGGGCCCTCTGCTGGCAGCAAGCCCTGCGGGAGGCCCAGGACGACCTGGAGGTGACACAGAGGATCCTGGAGGAGGCCAAGCAACGCCTGCGCGAGGTGGAGGATGGCATCGCCACGATGCAGACCAAGTACCGGGAATGCATCACCAAGAAGGAGGAACTGGAGCTGAAGTGCGAGCAGTGTGAGCAGCGGCTGGGCCGTGCAGACAAGGTGCGCACATCCCCGTAGGGAGGGCCTCTGGGCTGGGGGGGCCTGGGTCGGGGGAAGGCCCTGCGCACCCTCCCCAGCCCCCGGCCCAGCCAACCACAGCCCACCCCACGGGGCTGCCCCTGCAGCTCATCAACGGGCTGTCCGACGAGAAGGTACGCTGGCAGGAGACAGTGGAGAACCTGGAGCATACGCTTGATAACATCTCTGGTGACGTGCTGCTGGCTGCTGGCTTCGTGGCCTACCTGGGCCCCTTCACAGTAAGGAACCTTCTGACCCTGCCTGGGGCAGCCTCACCTCCCCAAACAGGCCCCACCTTGAGGCCTCACTCCACAAGGGGCAGCCTGGAGGGCCACTCCTTCTGCACTTACTCATTCAACGAGCACTCCTCAGGTGCCCCGTCTGAGCCAGGTGCTGTTCCAGGCACAGGGGATAAGGCAGTGCATGAAACAGCCAGAACCCCTCCCTGGCAGGGCTGGTTTTCTAGTGGGAGATAGGAGCTCGCACTTCCATGCTTGCTGGGTGCATCTTTTTCAACCCTCACAGTCTCCCTGACAGGTGGGCGTTCTTGTCATTGCCCCTATTTCACAGAAAAGGGGCCAAGGAAGTCACCCAGAGTGGGACCGAAGTGCGGGTGTCTCACTTCACATCTGAGCTCTGCCTCTGTGTACAATGGCTGAGCACTGGGGGGCGGGGGGGGGTGCAAAGGGAGGTGGGAGGGCATCACACGGGTCATGGTGGGATGGTCCTGAGTCTGGCATCTCCCCAGGGCCAGTATCGCACAGTGCTCTACGACAACTGGGTCAAGCAGCTCACAAAACACAAGGTCCCACACACTTCTGAGCCCACGCTAATCGGGACACTGGGAAACCCCGTGAAGATCCGCTCATGGCAGGTACCCACCCAGGAGGCTGGCGTGACTGGGCTGGGCCAGGGGCCTCCTGCTTCCCTCCCACCCTCTTTCCTGGGACTGCTCAGAGATGCCTCCCCTGAACCTGCCTGGGCTCAGCGAAAGGGTGTGTGTAGGAGAGGAGAGAGCTGAACGCAGTGTGGCACAGATCTAGCTAACTGTGGGCAGAGAATTCAAGGGGTGCTTGTAAGAGTGGGCTGGGGTAGGGGAGCAGCATCCAGAGTGAGGTTAAGGAAGTCTGCAGATCTGAGCTAGAAGGACAGGTAAAGTTGGCCCAGGGAGAAAACCAGGAGGCTATGGGCAGAGGCCAAGGGTGAGCATAGGCCAGGACATCGATGGCATGTGGGCTCTGGGGAGATGGTCTGACCGAGTGAGGACTCCGTAGACATGAAGGCAGAGAAGCCCAGAGAAAGGAGGGTGTTGGGAGCCAGCCTAGAAGCAGGAGAGAGTATGGGGTCCTGTGGGCTGATGGCTGTGCACACTATCTCCTGTCCCCACCTCGAAGGGGACATAATAAGAAGGAAGAGATCACCAAGCACAAAACTGGGAGTAGCTGATGCCCCAGCTGACCTTGCTTATGTGAGAGCCCTGACCCAGTCTGGCCCCTGGTGCCCCACAGATCGCTGGCCTCCCCAACGACACACTGTCAGTGGAGAATGGGGTCATCAACCAGTATTCCCAGCGCTGGACTCACTTCATTGACCCTCAGAGCCAGGCCAACAAATGGATCAAGAACATGGTGAGCCCATGCATGGTGCCGCTGCCCCACACAGCCGGGCTTAGCAAGTGCAGGGTCAATAGCGGGGGTCAGCCTGGCTCTCAGCCCCCACAGCCCCCACAGCCCCCACTAGCCCCCTGTGCCTACAGGAGAAGGACAGTGGACTGGATGTATTCAAGCTGAGTGACCGAGACTTCCTGCGCAGCATGGAGAATGCCATCCGCTTCGGCAAGCCCTGCCTTCTGGAGAACGTGGGCGAGGAGCTGGACCCGGCCCTGGAGCCTGTGCTGCTCAAGCAGGTGGGCCTGCAGCGGCAAGGGAGTGGGGGCAGACTGTCGGTCTGGACAGGGGAGGGAGCAGCCCCTTCCCTGCCTCACTGGTGAAGCCCTGGCCATGGTGCTTGCCCATCCCACCCACTGTATGTAGACATACAAGCAGCAGGGGAACACAGTGCTGAAGCTGGGGGACACGGTGATCCCCTACCATGAGGACTTTAGGATGTATATTACCACCAAGCTGCCCAACCCACACTACACGCCTGAGATCTCCACTAAACTCACTCTCATCAACTTCACTCTGTCGCCCAGGTAAGCCCCCAGACCCCGGACACTGAGCATCAGCTCTGCCTGCCTGCCTCGCTCCCACCCGCAGACTGAAACTCAATGGGTCTCTCCCAGAGGCTCCACTGGCTTTTTTCAAGGCACTCTGGCATTCCAGGCCTTCCTGGCACCTCCACCAGCTCCCCTTAATCGCCACCACTCCCAGCTAAGAACCCCCACCCCCAAGATTAAGAGCCCTTGATCCTTGGTCGGGACCCCTCAGCCTCCCTGGTCAGTGCTAGCCCCATCTTGTCCAGGTACCCTTCCCCTGTGGCTCAGCCCTTGCCAGCCCCTTGTGCACTCACCCGCAGAGCTGTCCTGGAGTCCTGACTCAGGCACACTCTGGCTCCCTGCACCCAAGCCCTGCTTCCTGCTTTGCTGCCATGAGCCCAGGCACTGCGGTTTTTGCTGGCCACCTACACAGAGCCCACAGGCCTGCTCCATGCTCAGGCCTCCATGTCAGTGGTTACTACGAACCTCTCCACAGACATGGTTGTGAAAATGCCCGTAAGGCAGATCCCTACCCGTCATCCAGCCCCCTCCTGCCCAGGAAGTTTTTCAAAGACCCCTGCTGGGATTCCAGGTTGCCACCCAGGTCTCACTGAGAACTGGTCACTTTGCAGACAGGCTCTGCATTAGCCCTGCAGCCTGAGACAGAGGTTAGGCCTCCTGGGCTGACACTGGCAGGGATGCTGGGCTCTTGGAGCCCTGGGGCCACAGGTAGATAGGTGAGCAGACTCAAGGCTGGCCCTCTGGGGTCTACCAGGTGTTGCTGACATGGTGTCCCCTGCCCCTGGCAGTGGTCTAGAGGACCAGCTTCTGGGCCAAGTAGTGGCTGAGGAGAGGCCGGACCTGGAGGAAGCTAAAAACCAGCTGATTGTCAGTAATGCCAAGATGCGCCAGGAGCTGAAGGACATTGAAGACCAGATCCTATACAGGCTCAGCTCCTCTGAAGGCAACCCTGTGGATGACATGGAGCTCATCAAAGTTCTGGAGGCTTCCAAGATGAAGGCTGCTGAGATTCAGGTCAGCAACTGCCTGCCCCGGCCTACCGACTCCTACCTCTAGCCCTAGGCCCGACCCCTGTCCCCACCCACCTCTGCCTGCCGCTCTTTGCCAGTCTAGCTGGGCCTGACCACCACTCCCCTGCTGTACCTCCAGGCCAAAGTCAGGATCGCAGAGCAGACGGAGAAGGACATTGACCTCACGCGAATGGAGTACATACCCGTGGCCGTCCGCACCCAGATCCTTTTCTTCTGTGTGTCTGACCTGGCCAACGTGGACCCCATGTACCAGTACTCCCTGGAGTGGTTTCTCAACATCTTCCTCTCGGGCATCGCCAACTCAGAGAGGGCAGGTAGTCCTGGCATATGTGCACACGGTGACACAAATGCGAGGCTCCCACCCTGAAACAGATGTGATACACGTGGCCACATCTCCACAGTGGGCACATACATGTAAAATCATGTCCACGTTCACTTGCACATACTCTCATATCAAACATAACAACACGCACACCCCTCCCGACCCTCCTCAGAGCCCCTCTACGAGGAATTCCACAGGCCCCAAGGGGATGCCCACACCATCCCTCTGGCTGCAGGGCAGACTGGCTGGGCTAGGCTGAACCCCGGGGATCTTGCTTCCCTCACCTCCCCCCATGCACTTGCCATCCTCTCCCTGACCTGCAGACAACCTGAAGAAGCGCATTGCCAACATCAACCGCCACCTGACCTACAACCTCTACAGCAACGTCTGCCGTAGCCTCTTTGAGAAGCACAAGCTGATGTTTGCCTTCCTGCTGTGTGCCCGCATCATGATGAATGAGGCCAAGATAGATCAGGTACATGAGCAGAGAGGGAACTGGGTGGGCCAGTGACTTGGGACAGATGGCCTGAGGAGGGAGCCTGTGGCAGGGCCTGGGAGAACAGGGTGAAAGGAAAGGGAAGGCTGGGCCTCAGGGCACAGCAAGAGCAAGGGGGCAGAGACCTCAGGAAACAGCTCCTTCCTCCCAACAGCCAGGAGACCTTAGGTTCATTGTGGCTCAAGCTGCTCTGTGAGCACCGCCTTCTCAGAGCCATGGGTGTGCTGGCGAGCAGGGACCGTCCCGAGCCTCCCCACTCACGCTCTCATGAGCCCCACAGCGTGTCGGAAATCACATCCAAGAGTGTGAGTGTTACAGCCACTCCAGCTTGAGCCCTCACTGTGTGCCAGGTGCCAGGCTAACGGGTACACTCTCAAACCCCCACAAACCCTTTGTGGAGCAGCTAGAATTCTAATTCTTCCTACTTCCCAAAGTGAGGAAACTGAAGCTCAGAGGTCACATCTTTTGCCTAAGGACACCCAGACAGGAAAATGTGGAGTGAGGACATTAATCCAGACCTGTCCGACTGCCTCCCCCAGGGAGAACCCCATTTCTCTGGCTGAGGGTTGGCAGGGGAGGCATTGCTGGGTGGGGTGCCAGAGGCTGGTCACAAGGCCCGGGCACTAGTCTCCCCCTGTCCCCTGCCAGAGTGAGTGGCGCTACCTCCTGTCTGGAGGTTCTATCCAGGTCATGACTGAAAACCCAGCACCTGACTGGCTGTCAGACCGGGCCTGGCGAGATATCCTGGCACTCTCAAACCTGCCAGCCTTCTCAGACTTCGCCCATGACTTCACAGAGCACCTCTCAGAATTCCAGGCCATCTTTGACAGCCCCGAGCCTCACCGGTGAGCTGCGCCCCAGGGCCTGGCAGGGTGGGCACAAGGAGGGGTGAGACCCCAGGAACAGACCTGCAAGGAGCTTTCTCTGAGGAGCCACCCAGGGCTGCCCTGCAGCTGTGGCCACATCTTTTCTGTGCTCCCAGCCTGTACCCTCCAGGCACTCCACTCTCCCTGGCCATCCAGCCGGCAGAGTCCCTGGGGCCAGTGCCCCCTCACAGGTCAGCTCTCAGGGAGACATGGGCGCTGTTGCAGGGAGCCCTTGCCTGGCATCTGGGATGAGTACCTGGACCAGTTCCAGAAGCTGCTGGTTCTCCGCTGCCTGCGTGGGGACAAGGTTACCAATGCCATGCAGGATTTCGTGGCCACCAACCTGGAACCACGCTTCATTGAGCCCCAGGCAAGTGCCACCAGCCAGTGCCCTGGACCTATCCCCACCTATGGGTCCCAGGGGACTGGCCACACCTTCACAGACCATTTTGCAGCCATGGTCAGGGTGGAACTCATAGTCATGCCCTCCAAAGACTCTGGGAGGCTCCAGGCTCCACCAGGAAGCTTCTCTGAGAGCTCTCTAGAAGCCCCAGGACCCCCTGCCTTGCCCTGGTCCCTGCCCTTCCTCAGCCCCAGGTGACTCAGCGTCTCTCCCTGACTTGCAGACAGCTAACCTGTCAGTGGTGTTCAAAGACTCCAGCTCCACCACACCCCTCATCTTTGTGCTGTCGCCTGGCACTGACCCCGCTGCTGACCTCTACAAGTTTGCTGAAGAGATGAAGTTCTCCAAGAAGCTCTCTGCCATTTCTCTGGGCCAGGGCCAGGTAAGGACAGGGTGGGCAGGGGTGGGGCCCTGGGGGTTGGGCCAGTTGGTGCCTCACCGCTCAGCACTTCTGCCCCACAGGGCCCTCGGGCAGAAGCCATGATGCGCAGCTCCATAGAGAGGGGCAAGTGGGTCTTCTTCCAGAACTGCCACCTGGCACCCAGCTGGATGCCAGCCCTGGAGCGCCTCATTGAGCACATTAATCCTGATAAGGTGCACTGCCCTGCCTGCCACAGGTCCAAAGACCTCCTTTGCTGAAGGGACTACTAACACATCCATCCAGGACTGACGAGGCTTAATGAGATTGTCCCACAGAGCACTCAGCCCAGCTGGGCACACAGTGAGCACTCAGGAAGTGACATATGAAACAGGCCTCAGCTAGATTCATCTTCTAAGTGGCTCCCCTAATTACCGTTACCACTGGTGAAGTGACATGCCCAAGTTCACCCACGACTGATGATCCTGGGACTTGCCAAAGCCCATATTCTTAATCAGTGGTCTGAGCAGCCGGGTCAGACTACAGGTGGCCCAGGTTCCTGGTGGGAGGGAACATGGTGTGGGGCAGTCTCCGTGCTCACATGGAGCGTGGCCGCCAGGTGCACCGGGACTTCCGCCTGTGGCTCACCAGCCTGCCCAGCAACAAGTTCCCAGTGTCCATCCTGCAAAACGGCTCCAAGATGACCATTGAGCCACCACGCGGTGTGAAGGCCAACCTGCTCAAGTCCTACAGCAGCCTCAGCGATGACTTCCTCAACTCCTGCCGCAAGGTGAAGGGCACTGGGTGCATGCCCACCCCACGTGCTCCAGACCCAGCCCCGCCCCTCACTCCCCTGCCCCCACTGCCTCTCGCAGGTGATGGAGTTCAAGTCCTTGCTGCTGTCCCTGTGCCTGTTCCATGGGAATGCGCTGGAGCGCCGCAAGTTTGGGCCCCTGGGCTTCAACATCCCCTATGAGTTCACAGATGGGGACCTGCGCATCTGTATCAGCCAACTCAAGATGTTCCTGGACGAGTATGATGACATCCCATACAAGGTGGGCCGAGGACAGGCTGGGGCCAGGGAGGGTGGCGCTGGGTGCTTGTGGGGGCCCTCACCCACCCACCCTGTAGGTCCTCAAGTACACGGCCGGGGAGATCAACTACGGAGGCCGCGTCACCGATGACTGGGACCGTCGCTGCATCATGAACATCCTGGAAGACTACTACAGCCCGTCTGTGCTCTTCCACGAGCACAGCTACAGCGCCTCGGGCATCTACCACCAGATCCAGCCTACCTACGACCTCAACGTGAGCATACCCCAAGGGCCGGCAGCTTGCCAGGCTGGGCTTCTGGGGTGCCATGAACACCTGGGCAGCAAGCTCCTTTTCATGGATTACTCCACCCCACAAAGATAGCACGGTGAGGGGGGTGGACCCAGTCCCTGCCCCCTGGAGCTCGGGCTGTGTGGGGAGAGGTGAACTCTGGCCTCTCAGCCACTGCCTGAGTGTAATTACCCAGTGGAGGCAGGGGCAGCTCCTCCAAGGTCATAGGCTGGCCCAGGTTCTGCAGGCAGGGAGGGCTCCCAGAGGAAATGGTGCTTCAGCTAAGAGGTGTGAGGAGCCGGCCTGGGCTGGGCTGGGTGTTCAGAGTACAGGTCATCATATAAGGAGGGAGGCACGACTGATTTGAGCAGCCGAATGAAGGAGCAGGGAGCAGACGGCTGCAAGAAGAGGGCTGGGAGGGAAGCAAAGGCCACCCACACAGTGCCTCAGAAGCCACACGGCCCTAAGGAGAGGGAAATGCGTAAGGATTACAACGAGGGGAGACAGGTGGGAGCTGTGATCCACTGGAGCGCCCTCCACCGGCTGCAGCGGCGGCTCTCCCACCCTCCAGGGTTATGTCTCCTACATCAAGGGCCTCCCTCTCAATGACATGCCTGAGATCTTTGGCCTGCATGACAATGCCAACATCACCTTCGCCCAGAATGAGACCTATGCCCTGCTCGGTGCCATCATCCAGCTGCAGCCCAAATCGTCCTCCATGGGTGGCCAGGGCCGGGAGGAGGTAGGTGGCAGCAGGGGAAAGGAGCCATGGGTTGGGCAGGGCCAGTCTCCCACTCATTAGCCTGACTTCTCCCCTGGGGGAAGGGACTCCTTGCATATAGAATCCTGCAAGAATTAAGGGGCTGGCCCTGACTTCCTGTGTCCCTTTGCCCCCACAGATAGTGGAGGATGTGGCCAACAATATTCTGCTCCAGACTCCTGAGCCCATCAACTTGCAGTTGGTGATAGCCAAGTACCCAGTGCTGTATGAGGAGTCAATGAACACAGTGCTAGTACAGGAGGTCATTCGGTAATCCCCCTGCCACCCCCAGTCCTGGGTTATGATGCCACTGGGCTGTAGAAAAATGACAGCACAGCTACTACGGGCCAGGTGCCATGCCAAGTGCTAGAAGCCCGCCCTCTAACTCAGCCACATTGTATCGTTCCCACTTTACAGATGAGTAAACCAAGGCCCAAAAGTATTACACATTTGCTAAGAACCAGAGCTGAGATCAGTACCCAGGCTGCCTGACCCAGCTCTATGCTCTTAGCCCCCATGTTCTGCCATTGTTTTTCAGTCGATGGCTTACAACTGGGGAAATTTCAGATACTGCCACATGGCCCCAGACCACTGTCTTCTTCCTTGCCACTGGTCCTATAGGTATAACCAGCTGCTGCAGGTGATCACACAGACGCTGCGAGACCTGCTCAAGGCACTCAAAGGGCTGGTGGTGATGTCCTCACAGCTGGAGCTGATGGCTACCAGCCTGTACAACAACACTGTGCCTGAGCTCTGGAAAGCTAAGGCCTACCCCTCGCTCAAGCCACTGTCCTCATGGGTCATGGACCTGATGCAACGCTTGGACTTCCTGCAGACCTGGATCCAAGGGGGCATCCCAGCCGTCTTCTGGATCAGTGGCTTCTTCTTCCCCCAGGCCTTCCTGACAGGAACACTGCAGAACTTTGCCCGCAAGTCTGTTATCTCCATTGACACCATCTCATTTGATTTCAAGGTTTGCACACAGCCAGGGTCAGGCCAGGGTATGGCCCAGGCAGGAAGGGTGCCAAGGCCACAGCTGGCTGCCAGTCGGGAGCCCCAAGTAGGGTTTGGGGAGCAGGGAGAGCCAAGCCAGAAGAGGCCATGAGCCCCACGAAAATTCCTAGGAGTAGGACACCAGCTAAAGTGGTGGGTGATGGGTGGGCAGGCAAGGCTCTCAGGAGGGAGTTCGTGCCTCCTGACCCAAATCCTAACCCAGATTCCAAGTGTTCATGCATGTGGGGGCCTGTCTGTGTGCCCACCACAGGTAATGCGCCAGTCGGTGTTGGAGCTCAAGAAAAGGCCCAAAGAGGGGTGCTACATCCATGGACTGTTCCTGGAAGGGGCCCGCTGGGACCCTGAGGCCTTCCAGCTGGCCGAATCTCGGCCCAAGGAGCTATACACAGAAATGGCTGTCATCTGGCTCCTGCCTACACCCAACCGCAAGATCCAGGACCAGGACTTCTACCTGTGCCCCATCTACAAGACGCTGACCCGAGCCGGTACGGGCCCGGGGGCGGGGGGTGGGGGGTGGGGGGGGGGAAGAGCATACGCCACAGGTGGGGGCCCAGATTTGGGCCACAGAGGCCAGTCAGCACTCCTGACAGTGACCGGGCCAGGACAGAGCTGGACCACCAGCAGGTAGAGGGATACCCAGGGCTTGGGCTCAGTCTGTGGGAAGTGGCCCCTGAGCTCACCATCCTCTTGCCTCCCTCAGCAGACCCACCCGGGTCCTGGGAGCCCCAGCCTGCCAATGAAGTTTTAGGGGGGTAACTAAGGCTTGGGGGAGAGGTGGAGCCAGGGCTGGGTCCAAGAAGGAAAGAGCAGTGCCATCAACTCTCCCACTGCTGTCCTCACTTGGCACAATAACCCTGGGCAGACCTAAGCCTTAGCCAGACCCATTCACCAGGCAGATTTTTCTCTTGGGTCAGGACCCCTGCTTGTCCCCAGCTCAGTCTGCTGAGTCCATTGCCTTTTCCGTTTCTGCTCTTGTGGCAGACAACTTAACCCTCCCCACTTCTTGCCTACTCTAGGAACACTATCAACCACAGGCCATTCCACCAACTACATCATTGCTGTGGAGATCCCCTCCAACCAGCCCCAGCGACACTGGATAAAGCGTGGGGTGGCCCTCATCTGTGCCCTGGACTACTAGACTCAAGACAAAAGAGTTTGAGCCATTAAAGTTGTTTTCTAAGCAGTCCACCTGAGCCTTAGCTGCTTAGATCAGTGCCCCTCCGCAGGACTGACTGCCAGGGAAACGGTGAGGGTCAGGGGCTGAGGCGGCCTCAAGAGTGAATGTGCTTAGCAGTGGGAAAGTGGCAGAGGTAGCAGCTTTGACCTGCTGGACCTGTCCAAATGCAACAAGCATAGAGCAGAGCCCTCCAAGGGGGTCCCTCCAGGGACTTGCCTCCTCAACCCAGGGCCCCAGCATCTGTTCAGGTTGCAAGGCCATCAGAACTGGGTGAAAACCATGGCTCTCTCCTCCTGTAGTGTACCTTGCACACGACTCCTCAGGTTCCGCAGCCCCTACAAAGCCCCTCCTCAACTCAGGTCCTAAATCCTGGGTCTAGGGTCCCAAGAATCTAGGCCCTGAGAATGCATCCTTCTCACCTCTCTGGTCTCAGGGCCTTGGGCCCAGGTTTGGTTGGGTCCTTACTCCCACCAGTCTAGCCTATAAATCTTAGGCCAGCAACCACAGGAGACTTCATTTCTTAGGAGAGTTTTATTCATTCATTGATCCAATATTTACAGGGGCCAGAGAAGTCAGGCTGTGCTCAGCACAGAGAGGCAGCTGCTATACTGGCCAGCCATCCCCTGCCCCAGTCACTATGTACAGATAAGGGGCCTACTTAGGTCACCTTCAAAGCCATCTGGCAAAGACCATGGGGCTATGTTTGGGGCCCAGCTCGAGACAGTGCTGGGCCCATTGCCCCTTGGCACTGGGCTCTCTGGAAACACTAGGCTCTGACTGGTTGTCTCAGTCCTGTTGTCCCCCACCCTGAGTGCCTTGCAGAGGCTGAGGAAGCTGGCGTGGCAGGGACAGATGAGTGGGGTCAGCTTCCTAGAAGCAGCCCAGTCTCTGCTATCCCTAAGAGGAGGGAGACATGGTAATACTGAGGGGCTGGGCAGAGACTCCTCTGAACCCCAGGCTCCAGGGACAGAGCCCATTGCCAGGGCTACAACACTGAAGGCAAAGCGGCCCAGAGCCCTGCTGCAGAAAGCAGTCTTGACAAGCCCGGCTGAGGCCAGGAAGGGAGTTTAGAGGTCAACAAACAGCTCAAACACTTCTCTCTGCTCAGGCCATGGGACCCCAGCAGGCCTCTCACCCACCCCAGCTAGGACACCCCACTCCCAATCCAGCCCAGCAGCCGGGTTCCTGAGTTTGGAGCTCTCCCAGGGGGAAGGAAGAGTAGACCTGGCTTCCTCAAAACGACTGGGGGCTGGGGCTAGAGCAGCAGGACCCAATGCCCCCCTACCCCAGGCCTCTGGCTGTGACCCTGCAGGCATGACCCCGGCACGATGCAGGGACCTGGGCCCACCAGGATGACAACTGTTGGAAAGAACACAGTCAGGAAGCTGGCTATGTCAACACAGTGGTGGCAAGATGGGTTAGAGCCCAGAAAAATAGACGTCTCTGTAGGTAAAATATATACTCTGCTGCCGAGGCAGAAAGGCCAGGTCCTGCCACTCCACAGCCGGCTGTGGAGGAAGCTGCAGCAGCGCACTGTGCCCCAGCTCCAGCTCCTGCTTCCGGAGCACTGTGGGGCTGCCCTGCCCTGCCAGGCCCTGGGACACATTGCGGGGAATCCAGCCTACCCATTCCCGGGGTGTGAGCTCTCCGGCTGAAACTATTCAATAATACTGGGAAGAGGGGGAGTGGGGCAGGAAAGGGGCCCTTGTGAGGGCCATGCGGCAAGAGCGGGCTGCAGAGTACAGGCCGGCAGTCCTCACTGGCGCTTGGCCTTGTAAGGGCGCGAGCGTTTCCGCCGGTCAGGTTTCCGCTGCTTGTGGAGCCGGCCGATGCTGACCCCTTGGCGCCGCCGCACCGAGATGTTCTGTTCCACCAGGTTGGCCAGCATGCCTACAAAGAGGCAGAGGCCCTTAAACAGATGGCCGGATGTCCAGCAGCCACCCTCTTAACGGGCCACGGCCTCAGGGCAAGAGCTGAGGCTCTTCGCTGCGCATCCTGAGCCCCACAGTCTGCTCAAGCCCCAAAAGAGGCCTGAGGGACATGGCCCTAAGCAGGGCATGCAGTGAGTCCCCTCACCTTCCTGGGCCAGCATGGAGATGAAGGTACAGATGAACTCATCGTAGTTGTGGGTCCTTCTCTGGTCGTCAATCTGTGGGAGAGAAGGATGAAAACACTGCAGCCCATCTCCCCAGAGCAGCCAGCAGTTGACCTGGGGAAGTCACAGCTCTGGGAAGACCCTGGCAGAGGTCCAGCAGCTGGAGAGATGACCCACCTTGAACTTCTTCCTCTTCTCCACTTCCTCCTTGAGGCAAGCCTCATAGTTTGCGATCTCTGCTTCCACACACTTCAACAGTGCCAGCAGCTCCTGTCAAAACCCCGCAGTGTACTCCTGAGGGGGTGCTGGCCAGCATCAAAGCCCCCCCCAACCAGGAAGCAGCTGGAGGCAAGGATGAGCAGCCAGAGTCCACAGAGCCTACCAAGGCCCCTGGCGCTTCCCAACCCAAACGGGCTTCCTGGCGCCTGGCTTCAACCTTCACACCAGAACTCCAACCAAGGCCCCAGCACCTGGGCGGCAGTGCCGCAGACCCTTCCCGCTGACAAGATTAGATGAGAAAGCCGCAGAGGGACTCACCTTGGGTGAGTACTTCTCCCCGCTCAAGGGCTCACCGGGCCTGGCCAACCCAGGCTTCTCTCTGCCGTCTGCAGATTCCACCACCTCCTTCTCTTCTGGGCTGCTGGAGCCCTGGCTGCCTTGGCTTGGTCTGCTGCAGGGCGAGGAACCCTTCCCACACTCTGGGAACAGAAGGCACGAGAAGACTCATCAAAGTGCAGGACGCTTAGCGGTCACCTGGCCACCTCCCTCCTCTGGCCAAGTAGTCAATGCGCCAGTCCCAGGCCCACCTGTCAGTGCCAGAGGACTCAGCACACCATCGTCAGCGAGATGCAGCAGGCCTGTGCTGATGACAGGACCCAGGTCTCGTACAGCACGATTGTAGCGGATGCAGTCAACACGCAGCAAGCTGTCATCCTCTCCAAAAAGCACCTTGGAGATGTGGGAGGTGACAGGGCTGGAGGGCCGCGTCGGGTTAGCTGAGCGAATGGGCGACCGCAGAGGCGAGTTGAAAGCACTGCCGATCTCGGAGGCTGTGTCCGTGCTCTCGTTGCTGGGGGTGGGTGAGGGCTGCGGGTGTGTAGGAACCGCCACGGCTGGGCTCGCGGCCCCGCTGCTGGTCTTGATGGACAGAGGAATTGAGAGGTCTTTCTGGGACTCTTTGAGCTTTTCGGCCAAGACATTGATGGTGTTGGGCTGCAGCACTGACAGCTGCCCGTCCCCAGAGCCGCTCAGTGGTCCTGGCTTCCCTGGCCCCTTTCGCTTGTACCTAGGGGGCCCCAAGGAGAGGTGAGCCAAGGGAAGGGACCAGATGACCCCACCCAGCAGTGCCCAGAATGGCCCTGAACACATCCTGGCCTCCAGGGACTGGCACTGCAGCTCCTCACACTCCACAGCCATAGCCACGTGTCCTCAAAGGACACCTCTATTCCAGCTGCCTGACTGTGGCCTTTTGCCAGTGCCGTGTCTTCTGACAGAGCTGCTCCCCACCCCATCTCCTCCATCCCTGCTCCATCCAATCCCTTGAGGCCTAGCCGAAAGACCACCTCCCAACAGGACATGCCTTGTTGTCTGGTTAAATGTCTTCAGCACTTCCCCAAGCCCTCCTGGAGTCTTAGCGACCGGGGACCTGGAGTCAGGCCCTGCATGCCAGCCTCCCACAGGACCCTGCACTCAGCAGGGTGCTCAGTGCTGTCTGCTAAAGGGCAACCTCAGATGTGGGCTGGAACGTTCAAGAATAGGATCTGCAGCACTAAGAGTTTGAAGCCTTAACAGAGCTGAGGCTGACCTGATGGCAGAGTTGGTGTTCTGCACATCGTCGTCCTCATCATCCTCGTAGTCGTCCTCATCATCCGAGTACTGCTGGGGCGGGCGGACTGGAGCTCGGCTGCGGCCCACACCTGCTGCCAGGTCTTCCTCCTCCTGAGGCAGAGAGCCAGGGCAGCCATAAGCAGGGGCCAGTTAGCCCAGCCTGGGCACAGCACTCACAGCCAGAAAGAAAGCCAACACGGTTCTCCAGGTCAAGTCCACTGAACCCCAGGTGTTCCACAGCCCACCCAATTCCTGAGGAGGCCGCTGCCCACCTACACGACCTGCCTATGCAAGGCCTCTAAGACAAACAGAGCTCTCTGAAACACATACCTTTATTTTGCCAACCTAACTCATTGAGTAGTACCCAGGAACATGCCCTAAACATTCTGCCTCACTGCTGTATGGGTGGATTGAGAGTCGGAGTTCTCTCTGCTTCTCTAAGCCCCTACGGAGGCTTCTGGGTAGCAGAGGAATTTGGCCACCTAGGCCTAGGTATAGGGTGAACACCAAGGAACCATGTGAAGAAACTGCCTGTTGCAGCCTCTCAAGAGAATCCTGGAGGGGCTCCTGCAAGGGTGCTCCCAGCTCACCTGCATGGGGGACTTGGCATAGTTGTGATTGTCCAGAAAGGCCGGCAGCCGCTGAACAATGGGAGTGGGGTTGGGAGGAACCCCGTTGAGGCTGCTCCCTGGAGGCTTCACCACCAGCTTAGGTTTGCTGGGAGGGCTGTGGCTTGGGGCCTGGGGGCATGAACCAGCCACGTCCTCCACACCATCTAAGGGGGCAAGGAGCACAGGCAGGACCTTCAGCCAGATCCTCAAGAAAACCTGTCCCCAGCCCACCGTCTCCCCAGTGTCGTGACACAGCACTGCTTTCTCCTCCCTTGCTGGAGGAGAGGGGAGCTAGTTGGTGAGATGAGAGCCCGCAAGCTCTAGGTCATGGGCCCACAGCAACACGAGAAGGACGAGATGGGAAAAGGGAGGCAGAAAGAAAAACGCCTCTTCAGAAAACCAAAAAAGGGAGTATCTATTATAGAGAAGGCTCAGGGGTTGTGGTGATGTCAGCCCTTTCAGGTGCCTTTCTTTAGGGAAGGACTGCTCTCCCTCCGTGTTCCAAAGAGAGAGGGCTGTAGGCACCGAGCTTCATGCCTCCCATAGGAGCATCTGAACCACTGCCCAAGTGCCTCCACACAAAAGACTTGCTCTGCTTGGGTCTCCCAGCTCAAGCTATGATGGGGTTGCTCTGAGGTCAAAAGGAGGCCCCAAGATCGCTGGTACCTGTGTGAGTGCCCTCAGAGGCTGCTGGGGCCCTGCCTGCCTCCAGCGCCAGAGGGGACTTGCTGCTGGCTGGTTTGGACTCCTCAGGCAGCTGTGGCTCTTGAGACTTGTGGGTCTGAATCAGCTCTGGCTGCGTCACCCTAATCAGCTAAGAACAGAACCCAAGCTCAGAGGAGTGAAGGCAGACCCCAGCCACTCCCTTGGACAGCAAAAGGCCTTGGCTCTACCTGTTCGCTCACAAGGAAATACAACAGACAAACACAAATCTCCTTTTAGAACTTATTCTCCCTTCTCACCCCAAGTCCCAGCTTTTCCACAAAGAAAGCAAAGGTCACTTGAAGCTCAACAGACCCACAATAACGAGTGATCTGGGAACTAGAGACACATGCCCCAGTGCGGGGAAGAGGGATGGCATGAGGGGTACCCACCTGCTGCAGGGCCTCCAGTACTGTCTGACGGTTCACCTTTAGCACATGCAGCCTGGCCTCATACTTGATCCTGCGGTCGGGCACCACCGCCATCAGGTTGAAGCGGATGTCATGATAGGGCTCCCTGCAGTCACAGCCGCAGCCGTGAGAGCAGCTCCCAAACCAGCTCCGCCATCAGGTGGAGGCAAACAATCTGGCAGGGCTCCCTGAAGTCACAACTACAGCCAGAGGTGCAGGTCCCACCCCAACAGGCGGGCAGGAGCTAGCAATGCACACCAGGCACCTGAGCACCTGGTGCCTTCCAAGGAGCTGTGTGAGGGGCCTGTCAGGAAGTGAGCCAGGACACTGGACCACATAGGGCTCCACAAGGCCTGCCCCTCCCCAGCCTGTCCCAAAGCAGGCCATAGGCAGCCTGGGTGAGAAATTGGGCAAGGAGGTGGAAGCCCAAGATCTAAGCTTGACCTGGCCGGACTCATCATGTGGCCTTGCATGAGTCATTTGGCCTCTCTTTGCCTTCCCTTTTCTGTGGCCCTCCCGATGGGGGCACGGCTCCAGAGGGTAGGGCAAGCACAGAGCCCTTACCCTGCGGTGGCGAGGCCGATACGCTCCATGATGACCCGCCGGGCCTTGTCTGTCCACTCCTCATCCTCCCCCCAGGGCCCTAGGGAAGACCAAGATGAGGAATCAGCAGGTGGTGAGCCCTGAGTCTGGGCCGACCAGGAGCAGGAAGGAAGATGGAGAGCAGCTGAGCCAGGGCGTCTGGGGTAGTCAGGCAGTGCAGTGCAGGGTGCCATCCAGCCAGAGACAGATGTCCTCAACACCCAGCCCCCTGCCACTGGGTCCCAACACCTGAGGACCCTAAGGCCTAGCTCCCTAGAAGGTAAGCAGAAAATGGGCCCCGAGCCCAGAGTGCCTACCATGGTCAATGGGGTAGACCTTCAGCCCATCCAGCTCAAAAAGCCGGCCTGTGATAGGCACATAGCTGACAAAGTGGAATGCCTCCATGGTCCGCACTGCACTAAGGCCATTCTGCTTCTCAGGGAGGTGGCGTGGCTCAGGCCTAGGGAAGAACACACTCAGGGCCCAGGATGAGACAACCGCTCCTCACCCCCACTCCCATCAGCTCCCACAGCTCCCACACACCTGGCATGGCTATTATGTGCTTTGGCCAACTCTGGGGCATTGCCAATCGCATATCCTTTGCTCTAGAGAGAAGAAAATAAGATGACATCAAAACAATTTCTCAGGTGGGCGGGCCTCTGGGTGGGAAGCAAAGCTCAAAAGAACAAGCCTGGAGGTATTTTTAGGAGCCTGAAGAAGCATAGATGGGATCCTGAAAGGTTAGTGTGGACAGGAAAGAACTCTGGAGCCCCAGAAAGATGGGGTTAGTCTTATGTTAGTCCGGTAATGAGCGGACACTGGAGAATAACATGGCCTGATAAAGACCTGACAAAGAAAGTCCCGACATAGTGTCACTTAAGGAATGTTCCTTTCTTCCTTCAGTCTTTCCTGGCAATTGGGTCTAAAATTTAAGGGTCAAATGTAACGTACGTCACTTGAAAAGGAAATGGCCTCATAGTGTCAAATGCAATGTGGTAGCACTGGGAGTCAGATCTGCCCAGCAAGCTATGAGCCAGGATTGAGGCACTGCAGCTTACCTCAGGGCTGAAGCCTTTGGTGAAATCCTTCATGCGACTCAGGGTGGGACCCAGGTCCACATTGCTGCAGTTCAGGAGCACGCTCAGCAGGGCATGAGTGGCACAAGAGTTGGGGATCAGCTGTGAAACCAAGAACAGTCACTCATACAGAGTCATTCACCCCAAGCCATACTCATTACAAATGGGGACCCAGAGAGGGACAGTCATATCTGGATAACAAAACTCATCAACTTCCCTCATCTCCATCCAACATTTGTTCATTCAACTAAATACCCACCAGGTCTCTGAGGACATACAGAGTGGACTCAGACACCACACTGCTCTAAAGATACTCCCTTTTTTAATGAATAAGAGCTCAGTACCTTCTGCCAGGGGACTTCTATAACCACCACTCCTGGTATCTGCCTATCTCCTTCTGCTTTCCCCCACTCCCATGTCCCAGGCAAAGACAATAGCAGCATCCCACCCTCCAGTTGGAACACAGAGCCGAGCAGACCTGATGGGCAAAGAACATGTTATTCACAATATCATCATCAATCACAGACGTATCATCCACCAAGGTAGAGACCTTGCGACGGGATCGGCGCTCTTCGATCCATTTGAACAGGAAGATGAATCCATACACTGGGCTGGGGAAAAGTAAGGGGCAGAGCTAGACCAGCCAAGTGGGGGAAAGCAATCAGCATTCTCTTTCTTTTCCCTCCTATTCCCATGCACCACGTTACCACTCAGGTGCCCTTCCCGTGATCCCACCTCTACCCTGGCTTCTTCTCAACACTGACTAAAGTGGCCCTGAGCCCTCACACCCCATGAGCCTGCTGCAGGCAGAGTCAAGCCTCAGCTTCTGGCTGTGATGCTCCAGAGGTACATCCTGTGTCCTCATGAAGTCTGTGGTTCTGGGATAAGAGATGAAAAGCTGGAGCCCATGGCCCAGGACAGGGTAGGACAGAAAGTGAGACAAGAAGACAAATTCTGATGGAGGAATTTAAACACTAATTCTCATTGTGAACCCCAAGGCCTGGGCCCCAGTGTAGTCAAGAAAGCAAAGGAACACCCATCAGTCCCTTCTTTTCTGGGAGATAAAAACAGACCTCTCCGTTCATGCATGGTAGTCCCTCCATACCTCTATTCTGTAGGACCACCAAGACAAAGGCCCTGAGTGAGGCTGGTCACCCAGGAGGGGCCTCCTCAGATGCCACACACCAACCAATCAAAACCTTTGTGAAGGGATTAAAGCCACCCGCACACGGGCACGTGAAAGCAGCAATTAATAAATTACAGCAGGCACTGCGTGACCTGAATCAAGAAAAAGGGCTGCCTTCCTGCTCTAAGACCAGAAAAGGCAGCTGAACTGTACTCCAAAGGATGGTTAGATTTGTACTGGGGGGGGGGGGGGGGGGGGGGGAGGGGACTACTACATACAGGGAAGTGCTGAAGACTGGGATAAAACAAAAATATCCACTTGTTCAGGAGGGAACCCAAAACCGAGGGGTGCTTCCATGTATGAGATTTTATAACTTGTGATTTCCTATACTACCTCCCTTGAGGGTAACTCATCGCCCGGCCCTTCCCTTGCCCTCAGGATGTACGGGAAGGCCCTGGCACCAAGCCACTCACCCCTGGCATTTGCTCTGAAGGTCATAGATCTCTTCCACCTGCACCCCTTTGACACCTGCGATCAGGGAAGGAAAGAAGTCGGGAAAGGCAGCCCCTGGCTGTGGTGCGAGGGCACAGAAGTGGGCCCCCCCCGCCAAAGCCGGATCCGACGGGTAGGAGAGGCTCTTACCGAAATCTTCCACCAGGAGGGTGAAGAGGCCTGGGTGGGGCGACAAGAGGAGCGGGTTGGTGGTCAGGCAGGCGCGTTTCGGGCCCACCCGGCCTCCCCAGTCCCCGGCCCGCCCGGCACCCTCCTCACCAGGGTCGCTCTCCAGCTCCAGCCAGCCCTTATTCATCTTCCCGCGGGGCGGCCCCTCAGCGCCATGTCCAGGCCCTCCCGACACCCCGCCGCCCGCGCCGGGAGCCCCCGCCGCCCCGGGGCCCCTAGCCCCACACACAGACAACGGGCCCCGTTAGCGTCACCCGTCCGCGCCGGCGACACTACGTCACCACGGCGCGACGCTCTCCGCCCCGCCTCTGGGATTGTCTGCCGCGGGATCGATTCCTGAGGTCCTGGCGCTCGCACGGAAGGGCGGGGAGAAGGGGAAAGGGCGGGGCGAGAGCCGTGCTGGGTGCGGGCAGCGCGAGAGGAAAAGGCGGGGCGAGATGAGGGGGTGGAGCGAGAGCGGGGTCGGGCGCAGCCTGCGCGAGAGGAAGGGGCGGGCGCCCCGGGCGCGCGGCCGTTAGCGGTCCTGCTCCGGCAACGGTTGATGTTCCGGTAGTCCCCGCGGCCGCAGTCTCCCTAGGTCGCAGTGCGCGTGACCCGGCCCCCGTTTGCGCGCTCGCCCCCTTCGCTGGCGCAGTCACCGCGCGGGGCGGCCGCCCGTGAGGTAGCTCCCACGGCTTGTGACAACGAATAAAACTCCGGAAAGCAGAGCCCTCGGCGACAGCTGGGCGGGCGGCTCCGGCCGGGAGCGGCGGCCTGTGCGCTATCGGGAGGAGCGAGCGGCGGAGGCGACCTCCGGCCCGGGCCCGCACCAGCCGCCCGGCAGGCGCGACATGAACCTGGTCTGGCATTCGCGGGATGCTCCTTGAGCCCCTTCTCTGGCTATTACCTCCGGGGGACGGTTGTGGCCACACCGACACGTATTTTCCAAATCATTGTTTATTCTTGCGGCGGCGGGGCCGAACACGCTATTTTTAATTTTCTCAACAAGCCTTTACCCAGCATTCATCCAGTGAAACAGCTTGATAACCGTTTCAAGGGAGCATCCGCTCGGTTAAGAAGTCTCGGACTGAGCAGCTCGTGGAAGCCGGCATTTGCAAAGTCCCTCCTCAAATGCTCTGAAGATTGTTGAGTCTTCCCGTAACTATCAGTGTGCCCAGAATCCCATTCAAGGAACGTCTTGGTCCAGCGATGCAAAGCACTGACGTTTCAAGGTTTTATTTCTATTGTGAGGTGGCCGGGATTTCCCCCCAACAACCCGGAGCCGCTCAGTAGCCACTAAAGTGGATCCCCTAGTGCACGCCCTCCTCCCTCCTCTTCCAGCCCGTCGAAGTGCTTTTGTTGAATAAGAAGCCCTCAGATGTCATTACTTCTGCAAGTGCAACTCAAGGGTCAGAGGAGGAGATGGAACAAACGCAAAGAGAGGAAGAGCAGTCTAGTCTTAGTTTTCTGAACAGCTAGTTGCCTTAGTAGTTGTATCCATGGGGAACAGTTGACAGTCCCTGCAGATGTTCACGCTCCCCCGCTGTGATCTGAGGACATGGGTGCTGGAGTGTCTGTCCCTGGAGTGACCTGATTCACTCAGCTCTCCTTGGAAGAAATGCTGCCGTCCTCTCCCTTCCTTCATGGGAGTGGATTTTATGTCTTTTTCATTTGTCTCTCAGGGATTTCCCTTTCAGGGATTTCCCCTTTAACCAATGAAAACTAAATTTTCAGTCTGCTGACATTTGTTGGGGGAGGAGTGGCAGGATGTCCTCTCCACTCTAGGACATCTTACTCTTGGCTCAGATCTAGACAAAGATTGGGAACAGACCAAACGTCAATGGCCTGCTGAGCTGGGTGAAAAGTGGTGTGATTTGTCAGTGTTCTCTCTTGTCTCCCACTAGGGGGGGTTCTTGCTTCAGGCAGTCAAAATCCCAGGGGCTTTTTTTTTTTTTTTTTTTTTTACTAGAGCTACCTTCTCTAAGCTTTTACTGGGTGGAATTAAGGCACCTATACTTGGAGGCAAAAAGAACCTTTTTTTTTCCCCCTGAGCACTCCCTCATGTATTTAGTAGGCACAAAGGCAAAAAAGACCCACTTAGGTCAAGCAATAATTCCAATTCTTACTCTGCTGAGTGATAGCAGTAACTCTGATCTTGGGGAAGTGCCTCTCTGTGACCTCTCTGTGCCTCAGTCTCATCTTGAAAATAGGGATAATGGTGGTACCTCCTGCATGAGAGTCTTTGTGAGTTAACACATGTAAAATGCCTAGAACAGTTCTTAACACAATTTAATATTTATTGGCTAATGCTAGCCTTGATACTGGGTGGGTCCCTTTTATTATGTCACATGAGTTAGGAGGTGAAGTACACTATTACTTTGACCCTGTGGAATCAAGTGTAGAATTAAATTGCTGACCAAGCCCTGTTTGTATTTATAGCTGGAAGAGCCGGTATTGTCCTCATAATAGTATAGAAGAATTCAAGTTAGGAGAGAGAGGCAGCAGCGAATGAAGACTATTAAAGAAAAGAAGAAGGAACGTCAAAGACTGAGGTAGAGTAGGTGATGTAAGGGAGTTTGGGAGAAATTGTCCAAAGGCCTGTGGCATATGCTACACTTGTGTGGCCTTGAGGGCTGAGGTTGGGTAGTATGGAAGCACACACCAGTGGTCCCCCGGAAGCTGCCCAGCAACCTATGCTCCTGGGGCTGTCCCTAATAACAAAGTGCTGGCACGGGAGCCCTAGATTCATATCCTGGCTCTAACACTTGCTAACACTAGGTGACCTGGGGCAGGTTACTTCATTTCATTATGCCTCAGTTTCCTCATCTGGAAAATGTGCATACGAGCAATGCCCATTTTTAGAACCATCTGTAGATTCTTGCTTACTGGCAATAGTGCTTCGCAATAGGAAATTCACACTCAATTTTAGTATCATTTTTTGATGCTTTATGAGCATGGTACCACCAGAGATTCAGAATATGTGGCAGAAGAAACAGTAAAAGAGTAAAAGGGGATTTGCTCTTGCATTCATTCAGTCTACCCGGGCAGCACAGCCAACGGGAACAGAAAAGCACAATCTTACATAATTCAGATAACTTGGTACGGTTTGTGCTTTCAAAAAATATTCAATAAAAAAACTGATGCCTTAGCCTTTTGATATTTTGGCCCTTCCTCAGACCCATGGAGGCATTTTGAGGGAAATGTCACATTGGTAGTCGACAGGATCCTCAAAGACCACCTTGTACTTCTTCCTTCTCTTGTATAGAAAATCTGCCAAGACAAGGAGGGTAACCCAAAGGAAGCCGTCTTCAGGGCCTGGTAAGAAAGACTGGAGGTTCTGTTCAACCGCATTCCCACCTCAGCAAAGGCCACCTATGTAGGGCAACAAACTTGCTTCTCTGTCCTACTTCCCAGATTCTCTAAGATCCTGAAGAACTCAGGGTCCTTGATTTTTTAAATGTTCCAAAGTTCAAGAAACAAGTTAATTAAAGCCACTTGAGACAAAAGTATATGAAGTGTGCAGTTGTAGCCAATTCCCTAAAAAGTGGCCAAAATGTATAACTGATACCATGTAACACTTCATCCCAACCTCCATCCTTGTCAAAACGTCCTCTTCCCAATACTGGACTCCTCCTTGTATTTAGAGAGATGGTTATACTCCCAAACTGAATTCTTAACATTCTCTCTTCCAGTTTGCCGGCTATGCCTTCGAGAACCTGGGGATCCCGAAAAACTGGGGGAATTTCTTCAGAAAGACAATCTCAGTGTGCATTATTTTTGTCTTGTGAGTATAAGGTTCCTTTTCAATGTTTCATGGCATTTGCTATATAGTCTGTTCTCTGTTTTTCATCCAGCTTCAGATTTATAGCCCTGTTTGTTTTTCTTAATAGCTTTTTTCTTTTTTTTAACGTTTATTATTTATTTTTGAGAGAGAGAGAGAGTGAGTGGGGGAAGGTTAGAGAGAGAAGGAGGCACAGAATCCAAAGCAGGCACCAGGCTCCATCCGAGCTGTCAGCACAGAGCCTGATGCAGGGCTCGAACCCACAAACCATGAGATCATGACCTGAGCTGAAGTCTGATGCTTAACCAATGGAGCCACTCAAGTGCCCCAATAGCCTTTTTCTTTTTAAAATATAGTTTTTAGGGGCTCCTGGGTGACCCAGTTGGTTAAACTTCTGACTTCAGCTCAGGTCATGATCTTGTGGTTCTTGAGTTCAAGCCCTGCGTCGAGCTCTTGTGCTGACAGCTCAGAGCCTGGAGCCTCCTTTGGATTCTGTGTCTCCCTCTCTCTCTGCTCCTCCCCCACTTGTTCTCCTCCCTCTCTCTCTCTCTCTCTCTCTCTCTCTCTCTCTCTCTCTCTCTCAAAACTAAATATTAAAAAAAAATTTTTTTAATCCTAGTTTTGAAAAGTAATACCAGAGGTACCTGCTATAAAATCCTGGCAGTATAAAGTATGTACAATTAAACAGTACATTCTCAAACAGTGTTCCCAATACTTCTCAAAACAGCATTCCCAATCTTTCCCCCTCTCCCCAGAAGCACATGCTATCAACTGTCCTTCAAGCTGTTGTTTGCACTATGCTGTTTCTTAATTAGCTATAATTTGCGTACTATAGAATGTACCCATTTTAAGTGTACAATTTGATGAATTTTTATAAGCTCTTATATCATGGGGATATAATGTATATCCTCATGTAAACACTGCCCCAATCAAAGTAAATATTTCCATCATTGGAAAGTTCCCTCCTGCACTCTTCTAGTCAGTCCCCTCAGAGATCATCACGTTCTGATCCATAGATTACTTTTGCCTTTTATTATACTTCATATAAATGGAATCATACAGCATTTGCACTCTTGTTTCTGGCTTCTTTTGCTCAATACAGCATTTTGGAGATTAACCCATGTCATTGCATGTACAGGTAGCTTGTACCTTTTTGTCCCCTAGTAGTATTCTGTTCTATGAATATTTTTTTTTTTTTTAAATTTTTTTTTTTTCAACGTTTATTTATTTTTGGGACAGAGAGAGACAGAGCATGAACGGGGGAGGGGCAGAGAGAGAGGGAGACACAGAATCAGAAACAGGCTCCAGGCTCTGAGCCATCAGCCCAGAGCCCGATGCGGGGCTCGAACTCACGGACCGCGAGATCGTGACCTGGCTGAAGTCGGACGCTTAACCGACTGCGCCACCCAGGCGCCCCTCTATGAATATTTTATAATTGGCTTATTTATCCATCTGCTGATGGACATTTGAATTGTTTCCATTTGAGGCCTATTATGAATAAAGTGGCAATGACTATTCCTGTACAAGTGTTTTTGTGAACACGCATTTTCACTTCTCTTGGACAAATGCCTAGGAGTGGAATTACTGGTTGTATGCTAACTGCGTGTTTAACTTTATGTGAAGTTGCCAAATCACTTTTCGAAGAGATTGTACCAGTTTACACTCCCACTAGCAATTTCTGAGAATTCTGGTTGCACAATATTCTTGCAGTTCTTGCAGAACTTGATATGGTCGATCTTTTTCATGTTAGCCATTCTATTACGTGTGTACTGGGATTTCATTGTAGTTTTAATTTGCATTTCTCTGTTGACTTAAGATGTTGAGCTTCTTTTGTGTGCTTACTGGCCATTCACTTACGTTCTTTTGTGAAGTGTCTGAACAAATATTTTTCCTTTGTAAAAGTAGAGCTGTTTTGTCTTATCAAGTTATAAGAGTTTTTAAATATATTCTGGATATAAATCCTTTTTCAGGCATGTGTATGCTTTGTCACTATTTTCTCCAAGTCTGTGGCTTGCCTTTTCATTTTCTTAATGGTGTCTTTCGAAGAACAAATGTTTTTAATTTTGATGAAGTTCAGCTTATCAGTTTTTTTTTTCTTTTATGGTTAGTGCTTTTTGTGTGTGTCCCAAGAAATCTTTGCCTACTCATTGAATTACCTTGGTGCGTTTGTCGAAGCCAATTAACCATGTATCTTTGGATCTGGGTGATTTATTTTATGTCATTGATCTGTGCATCATCCTTACAACAGTACTGCATTGTCTTGATTATTGTGGCTTTATAGTGTCTTGAACTCAAGATTTATAAGTTCTACAGTCTTTTTAAGATTGTTTTGGCTATCAGGTCCTTTTCCATGAAAATCTATATTTAGCTTGTGAGTTTTTCCTTAAAAAATAAAAAAAGCCTGTTGGGATTGAGATTGGGGTTGCAGTGAATTTATAGGTCAATTTGGGAAGAATTGATGAATAAGATTGAATCTTCCAATCCATGGATGTCATATATTTTCCCATTTATTTGGGCCTTTTAAATTTTGTCTCAGCAATGTTTTTTTTTTAATTTATTTGTTATTTATTTTTTTATTCAGCAATGTTTTTTAGTGAAGTCTTGCACATCTTTTATTAAATGAGTGCCTAAATATTTAGACTTTCATGCTATTATAAATAGTATTTTAAAATTTCAGTTTCAAGTTTGTTGCTGGCATATATAAGTGCAGCTTATTTTGTATGTTGATTTTGTATCCTGAAATCTTGTTAAATTCATTTATTTAGTAGTTTTTTTATTTTTAAATTTGTTGGTAAATGCCTTAGGACTTCCTGTGTACACAATCATGTAGTGTGAATAAAGACAGTTCTACTTCTTCATTTCCAACCTTTAAATTTATTTATTTATTTTATTATTATTTTTTTTAATTTACATTCAAGTTAGTTATCATATAGTACAACAGCGATCTCAGGAGTAGATTCCTTAGTGCCCCTTACCCATTTAGCCCATTCCCCCTCCCACACACCCTTCAGTAACCCTCTGTTTGTTCTCCGTATTTAAGAGTCTCTTACGTTTTGTCCTCCTTCCTGTTTTTATATTATTTTTGCTTCCCTTCTCTTATGTCATGTTTTGTATCTTAAAGTCCTCATATGAGTGAAGTCATGTGATATTTGTCTTTCTCTGACTAATTTCGCTTAGCATAATACCCGCTAGTTCCATCCTGATAGTTGCAAATGGCAAGATTTCATTCTTTTTGATTGCTGAGTAATACGTGTGTGTGTGTGTGTGTGTGTGTGTGTGTGTATACACACACATACATATGCACCACATCTTCTTTTCCAATCTTTAAATTCTTTTCATTCTCCTTGCCCTATTATACTAGTTAGGACTTTCAATCTAGTGTTGAATAGGAATTACATGAGTACATATCCTTGTGTTATTCCCAGCATCAGAAGACAGCATCCTGTTTTTCAACATTAAAATATGATGTTAACTGTAGGCTTTTAATCAGATTGAAGAAGTTTCCTTTTATTTCTAGTTTGCTGAGGATATCATGAATGTGTGTTGAATTTTCTCAAATGCTTTTTTATTTTTACATCTACTGAGATGATCATTTTTCTTCTTTCTTTTGTTAATGTGGTTTGTTACATCAATTGAATTTTTTAATGCATTTGTGGTATAAACCCTGCTTGATCATGATGTATTATCCTCTTTATATGGTACTGGATTCAATTTGCTAATATTTTGTTTCATTTTTACATCTATACTTGTGAGAAAGATTGGTCTGTGATTTTCCTCTCTTGTAAGTCCTGTGTGGTTTGGGTACCAGGTCTTGGCTAATCTCAATGCCTTTACAAGCATATACATTTTCAACATAAAAATAAACATACTATACACAGTGTTTTGTATTTTGCTTGTTTTTTTTTTTTTTTATCTCTTAATACTTATGAAGATCTTTCCCCATGGAACATATTGGTCTGGTTTTTTTCTTTTAATAGCTAATTGGTATTCCATGGTATGGGGGATTAAAGTATTAAACTGCTCTTAAATGACATTTAGATTATTTCTGATCTTCCATTGTTGATTTTTCTGTTTATAGAAATAATAGGTGTTCATTGTAGAAAACATTAATAATAGGAGTATAAAAACAAATCACTCATATAGTCCTAAAGACCTGAGATAATCAGTGTTAAATAGATATGTTTAAGCCTAATTGGAAACATAAATCTGTAATTCAAGCATCCTCAAGTCGTCTAGCCTTGTAGGGTCACCCTTCTATAATGTCAGAATAAAATAACCTGAGCCCCCATTATATATTACATGTAATCACTGCAGCCAGTCCAGTGCCCTCCCCAGTATTTTTGGAAGATTCTTGGGGTGGGGCTGGGGTGCTGGCATTTTTCCAGTGTACATACACATACATAACAGTTTATGGGTACATGAACAGTTTATCTTCTTTTTTCTTGATTTCCCATTCTAGAATCGGCTGTGGGGGCTTTTCAGAAACAAAAAGGCTTTTAAAGTGTGTTTTTAAAGAAAAGTTCAATTCCTTCCCCTCACCAATAGGGCAGAATGACTACAGTCAGATTTTAAAGCCCTGTTTCCCTTCCTGTAGAGAATACACTCTGAGAAGAGCATATTCTGTACCAAGGGTCAGTACAGTGGGTGGGCTAAGAGTGTGGGTTCTGTGGGCCTGGATGTGAATGTCAGCTCTGCTGCCTCCTTGCTGTGTGGCTCCAGCCGTTTCACTTACCATCCTGTACCTCGATGGGCTCCTCTGAAAGAGGAGGACCACAATAGCATCTATCACAGGGTTATAGTGAACATAAAATGAGTCAGTACACAGCATTTGTTTCCCCAAAGGGCTCAGCACACAAAAGCAATCCTCAGTAAATGAGAGGCAGTGTAGCACAAAGGTATGTAAGGGCCCAGGTTCTGGAGTCCTGTAACCTATAAAATGGGATGATGACAGTACCTACCTCTTGAAGTTGTTATGAGGATTAAATGAGTTAATATTTGAAAAGCACCTAGAGCACCCAACACATTACACAGTTAATTCTGTGTAAGCCCTTTGTCAAGTAAATTACCTATAAATGCATATACACTGTATATCCTGCCCAGCTCTGTATACCCTGTCTTCTTCCTCACCCCATTGCACTGTTTCATTGATCATCAATGTTGACAGCCTGCTTCTACTGCTCCTCCAGATCCTATCTAGCAAGCTGCCTCAGAGAGGCCAGTCCAACAGAGGTTTCCATGGATTCTTGCCGGAAGACATCAAAAAGGAGGCAGCCCGGGCTTCTAGGAAGGTTAGAATCCCCCAGTACAGGGGCCTGGGCCTTGGGATAGGCCTCTTCTCATACCTCTCTGATCGACCCTGTTTCTGTTCTTTTCCCTACCTGTTAGTTTAGAAGTCAAAGGACTCCTGGATTTCCCAATTGGTCCTCCTTTTAAGTTGCGTGCTTCTCTGGGGTGTAGTACCCTAAGTGAGGAGAGGGAGCAACATCCTGGGAAAACAAATAATCTAGTGCCACTTGAAACGCAGCTTCAGGGTGCCCCCCAGAGCTTTCAGGTCAACCAAGGAAAGGGAATGGCTTTTGCTTCATAGAATTTCCCTTCCATAGAGTGACGTGCCACAGAATGTCTGTTTGTCTTTCTTGGGGCCCTGAGCACTGCCTGGGATCTCATTTGCAGATCTGCTTTGTGTGCAAGAAAAAGGGAGCTGCCATCAACTGCCAGAAGGATCAATGTGTCAGAAACTTCCATCTTCCTTGTGGCCAAGAAAGGGGTTGCCTTTCACAATTTTTTGGAGAGTACAAGTGAGTGATGAAGGGGAAATGTCGGGCTGCCCTTTCGCAAGTTGCTCTGAATTGGCCACTAAGGAAATCAGAGTCCAGTTCTCACGGGCCTGTTTTGATTCACTGGTGAATCTGTCCCACCATTCAATAATGAGAAACAGTGTCTTGGCTTGGTGATTTCACAGGGGTTACTTCTTGCTTCCCATCCCCTTCTTAAATTACAAACAGCTGGGGTTCTTAGACAGCTGCTCAGAGCTAAGCGGGGCTTTCAGGAACAGGAGGCTGTGGAGATAGTCCCCGGAGTTTTGTTCAGTTGGGGAACAGCTGTGAGGAGGCATGTGGGCTGTTCCTCTCCCTGCTCCCTCCTCCCCACGAGCGAGGAGGTTCACTGCGCAACGGCCTGGGTGATTGCCCTTCCTAGGCCGGGCAGCTGGAAGACAGCATCAACGATGAGCCAAGTAAGTCTGTTTACTCTGCTACAGATCATTTTGTGGAAAACATCGCCCAACACAGGACATCCAGCAGGGGAAGGCAGGGGAGGAAAGCTGTGTCTTATGTTGTGAAGACTTATCCCAAGCAAGTGTTGAAAACATCCAGAGTCCATGTTGTAGTCAAACTGTCTACCACCGCAAGTGCATACAGGTGGGCCTTTCTCTGCCCTGGGGACCTCCCACATTTTCTCTAGTTCACAGCACCTTGGGAATGCTCAGGCAGTCTCGGCTTCCGTGCTCCATCCTGGAGGCCTGTATGCAGGGGTGGTTCCAGGCAGTCAGAGGAAAAGTCAGCCCAGTCTCTCGTCACTCGTGACTTGTAAGACCTCATTCATGATAACATTTAGACTGAACAAAATCCTTAGGATGGCTAGAGCAAATGAGTTTAACCTAGAATGAGTCAAGCAGCCTCAAAATCAGGCTTATTTCCTGAAATAGAAGGAAAAGGACCCCGAACGGGTCAGCACTGCCAAGCCCCACAGCCAGAGATGACAGCTGAGGCACTCCTGGGAGGTTTCTTGAATTGAGCTTGGTCTCTGGTCTGATACCTGGATTTGCACCCCTCACACTAGCTTACCCATAGCTCTTCAATGGAAATCTCCAGTCAAGCTCTCTTAGCAACATCCTCTTTGTGAAATGAGGGTTGGGGTGGAGAGGAGGTGATCAAAGATGGTGTTTTTATAAACACAACGCTCTTCCATGTTTCTCTTACAGAAATATGCCCACACATCAGCAAAGCATTTCTTCAAATGTCCACAGTGTAACAATCGAGAAGAGTTTCCTCAAGAAATGCTAAGAATGGGAATTCATATTCCAGACAGGTAGTGGAAACTCTAAGGCAGGGATTGAGACAGGGAGTGGGTTGCTAGATTTCTAGAGAGGAGGTGAGTGTGAGGGTAGTTCAGAAAATGAAGAAGCAGCCCATACCTTTGTACATGGGAAAGAGGGAAGGAGCGGAGGGAGGGCTTTTTAGTTATAAAAAGAAAAATTGGGAGGGAATCATGGGGGTTGGGGTAGACATGTTCCTGAAAAGGGTACTTGGGTATCAGAATTCCCTGGTGGGTTGGTTCTTGAATTCCAGTGGGGAACTAAGGAACACAACCCCCACCCGCAACCCCGCCCCATGTTCCACTCATCCTGCCTCAACCCTCTTCCACTGTCAGGCCGCTCAGCCCATCTTGTTTAAAATAGTCAGGCAGGCTGTTGCACTCTTTTCCTGTGCTAGCTCTAGTTCTTTCTACTTCCTCCCAGGTTTCACCACCGATTACATGCCCCTTACTCAGTATTTCTTCTCCCACTGTAGAGATGCTGCCTGGGAACTCGAGCCAGGGGCTTTCTCGGAGTTGTATCAGCGCTACCAACATTGTGATGCCCCCATCTGTCTGTATGAACAAGGCAGAGACAGCTTTGAGGACGAAGGGTAGGGAAAGGCTCCTGGCTAGAAAGATCTCTCATTGGTGCCATCATAGAGTTAGACCTTGGCACAGTTATTAGGAGCAAGAAACTTGCTCTTGTGTGCAGACCTCAGGGTGAACTCAGGTCCCATTCTCACCAGTCCAGGATTCACTCCTGCACAAGTGGACAGGTCCCTGCAGGGCCTGCTCCTCCTTGTGCCCAGGGCAGAAACCCTCAGATCCAATTCTTTCCCAAATCCACCTTTTGAGTGTCCGTGCCTGACTGCGGGGTCCGGGACTTGGCACTCAGCCACATGTGGGTCACAGGTAAAACGTATGGTGAAAAATGCCTCGGAAGCCCTCGGCAAAGGCCTGACCTGTAGCTAGCCTCCCGAGAGTGATAGTGTAATATTTGTCTCCACTACCCTTGGCTCTTCCTGCAGGAGATGGCGCCTCATTCTGTGTGCTACATGCGGATCCCACGGAACTCATAGGGACTGCTCTTCTCTTAGAGCCAACAGTAAGAAATGGGAGTGTGAAGAGTGTGCACCTTCTGCTGAAGCCACAGGTGGGGCCAGAGGGATGGTCTGGTCTAAGAACTGGGGTGGAGGTGGGGGGACTTGTGGTGCCTGGGAAAGGGGGAGGGCTTGCCGCCAGATGGGGACTCGTGGTTGGTGCCTTTAGTTTGGGAAGGAAAGCGGCTAGGTAGGGGCTTAAGGACCTGAGCCTGAGAGGCAGAGGGTTGAGTCTTCCTCTCCCACCTTTCTTTCACCACAGACCACACACTTGAAAACTCAGGTGCCGTCCCTTGCTGCAGCAGCACCTTCCACTCCGGGGGGCATTTCTGCAGAGACACCAGCCTGGAACAGAACCCAGGCCCTTCTTGTACTGATTGGCCAGGACCTTACTTACTAGAAAAACCAGAGTCCTCTGGTGGCAGGAGGGGCCACTCCTGGCAGTCCAAGGGTGTCAAAATCACTAAGAGCAGCAAAAAATCCAAGTAACAGCTTCTGAGTAGTAGCTGCTGAGCACATTTGGGTATGAAGCTGTGCTCCTCCATCGGGTTTGGGAGAGGGGGCCTTTGGGACTGTGAGACAAGGAAAGGGGGCCAGCAGTGAGAGTAAGAACCTAGGAAAGAGAAGTCCCAGGGGAGATGCCAACCTCGGAACGTGTTAGTGGTTATGAGAGCGTCTCAGCTCTTTCTGCCTCGTCCCCAGAGAGCCCTCTTCTCTTCTCCCACCCTAGTCTGGTTCTCATATGCCTCTTCTTACTTCACCCACGTTTGTTATTATGCAAATAAAGGTTTTCTCTCCATTGGTGTCTCCTCATAAATTCACTCTGGAATTTATCTAGCATTCGGAGGAATCCAGAGGGCAGAGTGAGGAAATAGAAAACTCATGCTTCTACTCTATAAAATGCGGTGGATAAATGTAGAATTCTCAGCTTAGAACATAGACATGTTGCTTTGGAGGGAAGCAGTTTGCAGGGAAATCAACTTTACAGGTGGGGGCAGAGATTTCATCGTTGCACAAATAAACACAGGCTCCCATCAGGGAGGTGAGCCCACAAAGGAGTTTACACTGGACTGAGAATGGGCCACTATTGCAAGGCTTGGAGCCCTGGGCCCCAACCAGGGCAGGGACTGCCATGCTCACACTGGATGGAAGGACTCTGTTCACTCAGGCGGTGCGGTCGGCAGCGTACCTCCACTGAAAACCTTGCTGCCTGGTGACTCGGGCATTTCTTTCTGTCTCGGGTAAGGGAGCCGTGCCAGGACAGCCACATTAGACAAGGCAGCTAGGAATCTGGCAGAAGGTCTTGGGAGAAATTGAATGGAACCTATCTCACATTTGTTTGTTTTTAATGATTTTGTGGGATTTAGATTAGTGGGGGAAACTCAGGACCTTTGCCAGATACTCAGTTCTCAGGGTCTCACTGAGTCATTGTCACCGATGACGGAGGATAGGGTTCTCCATTCAAATGTTGCTGACCCGTGGGGACTTAACATCCTTGGAGCTTACAGTGATCACTTTCAGATTTGACCAGATTCACTTGGAATCACATGGGGTGTGGGGTGAGGTACTTGTCTTTTTACTATTATTAAAGTATATAGTAAAGTAATGCAGAATTTTAAAAGCCTTAAATTGAGAAGTACTAAAAGGAGAGTATAATGAAAATAGTCTTTTGAATTACCCTTCCCTACCCTTGTCCCATTCCCTAAAGCCAACCACCTTCCATTTTTTTAGCCATTTCTTGATTTATTAATCTTATATATTACTGACTTCCTATTTTGTTACATAAGGATCTAGCTAGCACCTTTAAAGCCTTTCATTCTCTCCATCTTTTATCATTGCATCACAATCTTTGTTACATTAACCTTCAGTATTTACGTTAGTAACCTTCAGTTTACCTATTATGACTATGTAAATGCTGTGTACTTCTGAGCCAGGCAGTACACTAGGATTATTTTTCCTCTCTTGGACATTGGTTCTTTCCTGAAATGAATTCCTATCTCTTTGTTAATTGCTCAATTTGCTATGTACCTGTGGCTAATTCTCAAATGTTCCACATGACAATTACCTCAAAATACAGTTTCCCTCATAAGCCAGACATCAGGTCACTATCAGCTGCCCTTCTTTTCTGGAAGACCTGCCTCCCCCTAGAGCTCACTGCTCACTGGGCCTACTGCACAGCTAACACCCCAGGGCTACCCACGACTGAGCCTTTTTTCTTCCTTTTCTCTCTGGTGATTTTGATGACTCAGTGTTGTGCTTCCTAGCCTGGCTTCCAAGGACACCTTGTCAGAGCTCTGCAAGAGACAGAAGAGTTTTTAAATTGTGGATTTTCATTTCAAAAATCCATTTTTTACCTATCCTAAAGACTCAATTCTTATAATTCACAACTGAAAGACACTTCCAAGATTAAGACTTTAGTTCTTAATCTAGAATTTCTGTAACTTGGGTCACCAGGCATATTCTCAAGACATCTGGGGTAGTATCTTTGAATCTACTTGTGGGGCACCTGGGTGGCTCAGTCAGTTAAGTGTCTGACTCTTGATTTTGGCTCAGGTCATGATCTCACGGTCGTAAGATCGAGCCCCATGTTGGGTTCCGCACTGGGCATGGGCGCCTGCTTAAGACCCTCTTTCTTCCTCTCCCTCTTTCTCTGACCCTCCCCAGATCTCACTCCCTCAAAAAGTAAAAATTTTTTTAAAAATCCACTTGTATACTACTCAAGTGTGAGAGGCGCCATCTTAACTGAAAGTCGTGGGCCTCTAATAGCGCTTTCTGGGCTCCAGCTGCAGTGGACGGGAGGTAGAGCTTGTGGTGGGGGTGGGGGGTGGGGTGCCTTTGTCACCCAGACATTCAACTCCCTGAACATCTTATGAGTACCTAGCATGTTCTTATGGGAACAGCACACGTGCGCATGCACACACTCCCACCCATTAACTTTTTCTTCATCTCTATACCTTTACTCTCCATTTATATTAATAGCCAATGCCATTCTTGTAGATTGGAAAGTCCCCAACTTTGAAATGTTCTCTTCTTCATCTGGGCCTAATCAGTCATTCTCCACTAAATAACAGGGCTTTCTTTCTTTTTTCTTTCTTTCTTTCTTTCTTTCTTTCTTTCTTTCTTTCTTTCTTTCTTAAACAGGGCTTTTTTTCTTAAACGAACTCTTAGTTTAGGATAGTTTTAGATTTACCAAAAAAAAAAAAAAAAAAAGTGTGAAGATAGTACAGGGAGTCCCCAAATATCCCAAACCCGGTTTTCCCCGTTATTACCGTCTTAATATGGTACGTTGTTACAATTAATGAACAATATATTATTATCAACTAAAACCCAAAGTTTATTTAGATTTCCTTAGTTTTTACCTAATGTCTCTTTTCTGTTCCAGGATCCCATCCAGGATACCACATTGCATTGAGTCGTCATGTCTCCCTAGGTTCCTCTTGGCTGTAACAGTTTGTCAGATTTTCCTTGTTTTTGATGACCTTGGCAGTTTTGACGAGTACTGGTCAGGTATTTTGAGAGCCCTCAGTTTGAATTTGCCTGATGTTTTTCTCATGATTAGACCAGGATTATGGGCCTGGGAGAGGGAGAGCACACAGGTAAAGTGCTGTTGTCGTCACATCATATCCAAATTACATTCTGTCAACAAGTCTTCTGCTGATGGTGACCTTGATCACCTGGTCAAGGAGTGTTTGTCAGGTTTCTCCAGTGTAAAGTTACTTCTTTTCCCCCCTTTCCAGACTGTGCCTTTTGGAAGAAAGTTACTCTGTGTAGCTCACAATTAATGAGCAGGGATTTATGCCCCCTCCCTCCTTGAGGACAGAATATCTAATTATTTGGAATTCTTCTGCATGGGAGATTTACCTATTCTCTCCCATTTATTTATTCAGTCATTTGTTTATATCAGTCTAGACTTAGGATATGTATAGTATACTCTGAGTTATAATCCAGTACTACTTGATTTATTTTGTTGCTCAAATTATTCTAGCTTTGGCCACTGGGAGTTCCTGTGTCCTTTTCACATACCACTATTATTGTGTGGGTTTTTTTTTCTGTTGTTTTTCTGAGCACTTCTTTACTTTTTGGAGCTACAAGATGCCCCAGGCTCATCTTGTATGTTTTAAATATGTGTTTTCACAAATGGTGTGTCTATTAGAAATAATTAGTGTTTTATAACTTAGGTCCTAAAACGAATAGTTCACTTGAGGAGGGTAGAAATAGATGTTACATAAAAATTCCTAAAGCACCTTCTCTACTTTCTCTAATTCTTACCTTTGTAGGAAGCATAAACTAAGGCCAGAATCCCAGAACTTCCTCCTATTTCCCTTTATCCTCAACCACCCTCTTTCTTATCAATTTGAGTGTTTTACAGACGTTTGCATTCCTCACTATCCCAATTGCCAGGGCTCAGCTCTAGACCCCTGTGCCTCAGAGGACTGCAGGAAAAGCCTTCTGTCTTCATGGGTTCCTATGTCCACTTGCTTTGCTGACACATCCACTCTTTTCCCTTATGCTAATTGCCATAAAACATCTGCTAGCTCTTTACTTAGAATGGCTCTGCTGAGATTGGCATCCAAGCAAGGCCTTCCACAAATACGGCCCTACTCTTCTGCATCTTCCTGGATACCCCACCCACAGGCACTCTGCCCTGGCTACCCTGGAACCCTGGCCCTGAGCATGAAGTCTGCACTCCGGAGAGCCATACATAGCCTTTATCCTCAGTCTGTTGAATCCAGCCTAAGGGCCATTTCTTCACCCTTAGGCACTGCCACTGGTCTCTGTTTATACTCTTATTAGGGCTAGCATCATTCTCCACCTGATCCTACAGTTGTGGATCTATCTCTCCCACTAGATTGGAAGCCCCCTAAAGGCAGGGACCTGTCTGTCTTATTAACGTTTCTCCACTCATGTTGTCTGACTCTGGACCCCACATTCAGAGACAGTTTGATGTCTACTGCATTGATGGAAGTGCTTATACCTTGTATGCATAAGCCTGTTGTTTTACTGTCAAACACCAGAGGGCACTGTCACATATTGAGGAAGAAGGTTATAACCCTTTAGAGCTGGAAGTTTGAAAAGTTTGCTTCTATTCTGGGATTGTATAGGACTTAATTCTCTTCACTTGTTCTAAATACATCCATTTGCGTTTATTCATGAGATATGCTCCTATTGGATTTTGAAATTAGTATAAAAGTTATTAATGACACTTTCATCCCAGGTCAAAGACTCAGACAGGTCTGCCTTCATGATCTATCCAGACCCAAAGTGATTGTCCTAATTGCAGCTGCCCTCCTCCTACCTCCAAAAAATGACTGCCAGTCGCAAAGGACATGGGTGAAACAGTTCTGTTCTTTTGCCCCACCCTCCTTATATACCACACACACACACACACACACACACACACACTAAGGCCTCCCTCTAGTTAGTGACATCAATGGCTCTAACCTAAGGACCAGGCAGGAGGTTGCTATGAGAAATAGCAAATCCATTGGCCCTGCCCCCAGGGACCCTGTGTTAGCTCCTGTGTGCTCCCAGGCTGGAGGTGAGTTGCAGCATCTTTGGGGTCCCCGGGCATGAGAAGTCTCCCTACTAACTAAGCCAGGACACCCCATTCCAGAGGCGTCTGAGATTTGGCAGGATCTCATGCCTTGTACATTTTTTTTTCCAGAAAGCAATGTGGCAATTGGAGGCCATAAACCAAAAAGGTGATATTTTTCAGAAAACAAAAACCCAAAACCTCGTCCTAGCTTCTCTGTGGCAAACCACCTCTAGTATGTGCAACAGCATGAGACCCATATGGAAGGAGAGAGGCCCAGGGCTCCTCCCCCTTGTCTTTGGCATAAACTTGTTCCTTGACCCTGCCCTGCGAGCACCTCTGATAAACAGGAAGGCATCTGCGCCATCAGTGTCCATCCCCCTCAGAGCATCTGAGACCTGTCTGGGCCATCAAAGCCATCCCCAGCCCCCAGGAGCATTGTGGAGGGGACTCCAGCCTCACCAAAAACAATTCTCCATTGTGTTCCCCCCTTGGAAATCAGGGATTTGTAAACAGGCCCTACATTTAGACTGGTCCTGCCCTGTCTTTGTGCTGGTGTGTTGTTTTTTCTTCCCTAAACAATGTCCTTTCCAGCAGGCCTAGCAGTTCACACCATTGTCTGAGACCCTTGGACTACAGGAAATAGCACCAGATTCTTATCAGCTGGGGGTGGGGGGCAGCATGAACAGATGAGGTCATGTCCATAAACCAAGCTGCTGGTCTGCCACATCATTCTTCTGTATCTTTATCTGTGAGAGCAGAGCCCCCCTTGTCCTCCTAACAGGCCAATCTGGGCTTTGAGTGTTCCAACTACTATAGTTCCCTCCATTTGATGACAGACAGGCCTCTATTGATTCATTTTGGAATCCTTGCCAGACCACAACTGTCCCCTTGTCCTGGTCTTCCCTCTCTGTCCAAGGGGATACTTATGGAAGTGAAACACACCCTGTTGGGATGGATTAAGGTACACTCCAGTCATCTTCCTCCCTGGGGGAAAGAGGTCAAGACTGGTCACCTGAGTCCCCCTCAGCTGAGTCCTTGAGTGCAAGCTACTAGCTGACTGCTAAGGCCTGGTGTGAGGTTAGGGGCTGGCGTCCCTTATAAGGCCTCCCTGGAGTCTGTGCAGCATTTCCCATCCTCGGTGAAGAATGATCTTTTTTTTTTTTTTTTTTTTTAAATTAAGTTCTTTCTTATTGTCCTCCACATGGGGAGAATGATCTTTTAAAAGGCTGCATTGAGGAACCAAGAGTTTCCTTAATAAAAATCCAGTGGGGAAAGTGAAAGGCTTCATTAGGACAGGGAATCCAGGGAACAGGCCCACCAGTGGTACCCATGGCAAAAGTGGGCAGGGGCCGGGCAGTGGGAAGTGGGCAGGGGGCCACAGCTGCTGTTGCCTCATCTCCTGTTCATCAGGGGGGGTGGGTGAATCTGGAAGAGAAGCCAGGGCAGGGGCCCAACAATCCTTGAGATCCTAGTCAGGAATTGTATGGAAACCTAGCCCCACCCACTCGCTCTCTCCCTACACCAGGGCCAAGTTTGTAGTCTCAGAAAACCCTGGAGATTTGATCTTAGTGTGTGCTGAAACTTCTCTTTGGGGAGCCCCTGAGAACCAGCACTTGGGGAAGGCTGGGGTGGATCCCTAATTAGGATGGAAATCAGGCTGTTTCTGAGCAACTGTCTCCTAGCTCTAAGAAGGAGATGTGGCTGGCTAGAGAGGCCTCAGTGTGCTGGACTGGCAGAGGGATGTGAGTGAGTTCCCTGCTCACCCCACTTTACCCATCCCCCTCTAGCTGCATCTGGGGCCCCTACCAGCCCATGGAGAGGATAGCCTGGATCCTGATGGCTGCTGCCTGACTCCTCCTCCAACTGGAGGATTCAAGGGGGTGTCTAGAAGCTGACCTGGGCTTGGCTGAGTGCAAGGAAGCCATCTGAGAAAGTGAAAAGAGCTGTTTCCCTCCCCTATTCTGCTCCCTCCCTTAGAAGTGAGTGTATTAGACTGCTGGACAGCCACAGGCTTGGGGTGAACCCTAGCCATCAATAGAGGACCTTGCCAGGAAGTGGGCTGCTGAGGCATACTGAGTGTGGGAGGATGGGCAGAGGCCAAGCCCAAGGGCCAGCAGACTGGTGGCTTGGCTGCCCTGGCCCTAGGGTGGTGGGTCCTGCTCCAGTGCCTCCCATAGGAAGCCAAGATGTGGCTATTCGACTTGGGGGGGTTGGGGCAGGGCCTTCAGTGTTTACAGGCTTAGAAAACAGAGATTAATAAATTAATTTCACATGGCCAAGGAAGGAATGAATTAATCAAATCAGCATTTTCCCAAAGTATGCTTCAAAACATTAGAAACACGAAGTGGTGATGACCTGATGGGAAAAAGGGGATAGAGGACCCAGGTTTAGGAGAATCATGTAGCTCATGACAGACATGCAAATTAATGAGAGATCACTGTGGCTTCTTGGGGATTTCACAGGGCAAACAGGCAGCACACAGCAATTCCGCGGGGGCTAAAGGGACAGAAATCCCCGTATTTATTTGACCCTTGTCACAGAGGATCTCATGTTCCATAGGACACCATTTTGGAAAATGCTTGTCCTGTGTCTTTCTCCAAGCCCCTTTCCAGCACTAAACCTGTTTGGGAAATCATGACACAGACCCAAGACTAGGGGAGGTATGAGACTTTGAGGAAAAAGCTGCCAGAAGGAGTGAGAGGGAAGCCCTTGAGGCAGGAAATAGGACTCAAGATGAGAGGCTGAGAGGGAAAAGTCCAGACTCTAGGGGTGGGAAGGTAGGAACACAGCTTCTGTGGCCTGGGGGGAGAAGGGACTGTGGAGGTCAAGTTCTCACATCCTTCCCAACCCCACGCTCAGCACCAAATGGGTGCCCATGATGCTTCTCAGGTGGCTTGGGGCAGGACATACCGGTTCAATTCTGTCAGGTCCAGGGGACAAAAGGAGGGGCCCTGCTCCAGCGCTGCGAGAGGGGTCTGGTGACTGACTTGTTAAGCCTCTCTACTCTATAGTATGGATTGAGGGGCCCAGGCAAACAAGGGGTTCGTCTCCCTGGCAAGGTGAGGTGATGTCCCTCCCATCTTCAAACCTTCCCTGCCTTTTCCCATCTCCCTCCAGCACCAGCGGGCTCTGTTCTTCGTGCAGGGGCATGGCATCGCTGGGGGAGTGAGAGCTGTGGTCAGTGGCGGCCTCGGAGGCAGCTCAACCAGACCTCCCGTCCTCCTCAGAAGCTGCAGCCCCCACAGCACAGCCTAGCACCCCAGGCAAGAGCACAGGGGCCTTAATATATGTTGGTATGTGACTTGCGAGGAAGATAGGCACCAGGCCAAGTATTGCTGTCACGAATGTCAAGTGTTACTGTGGAAAAGGAGCAGGGCTGCCTACGTGCCCAGCTGCCCTTTGCCAGCACTTTTTTCGGACTCAAGGTCTTCCTGAAGCCCAAGAAGGTCAGTCTCAGAAGCCTGAGGGACAGGAGTTTCCTAACTTAATAAGCAATCTCAGTTTCCTAGACAAAGCCCTTTGACTCCTTCCTTCCCCTCATGCCCATCTCCCTCCCTCCTAGAACATATCTCCGAGGGTGGCCATCCTGGAGTGGATGGAAAGGCTCTTCATTTCCAGCTCACACAGATGGCATCCATCAATTTAGAACAGAAAAATACAGAGATACAATAATGATATAATTATGTGATGTAAATATTAACTCCATCGCTTTCCTTATAGGTCTGTGCGGTAGACTACCTCATATCCTCATCAAAGCACAGAGGCAGTCATGACAATAAAAGTAACAATAGTAATTACAAGAAGTGTGCTCTGAAGACAAAACCACAAGGCTGATCTCAACATACCAATATAAAAATAGAATTCACACATAGAAGCATTTCCAGGAGTCAATAACACACAGTACCATGGGGGTGGGAGGTGTGGGGAGTTGGCAGAAACTGTCCATAATTTTCTAAGTGCAGATGTTCGTTGTTCTGGATTTTGAGCTCCTCCTCCATTATCTAGAGTAACTTCCCCAGAGAACCCTGCCTGGAGCCAGCCATGCCTGGGTCCAACCTAGAGGCCACTGAGAGCCTGGCTGGTCATTTCTTCCTGACTTTGCTGGGATAGAGGGGCTGCAGCTCTATACACCCATTCCCAGGGCTCTGTGCTCTTTCCTCTCCCTCTTCCATGGCCTCTACCTCCCCCTCCATGCCCTTCTCCAGCCCCCTACCCCCACAGTCCTCTCCTTTGCTTTTACCTGCTGACTTCCCAGCCACAGCAACCCCAAACCTGAGGCTTCCCAAGGTTAATCTCCATGCCTCTGGTTAACTTACTGTGAAGTCAAAGAGGAAAGGGGGCCTATTTTGGATCCCAGTTCTCTGGGCGTGGTGGGGTGACTCAGGTAAAATCCAAGGTAGATGTACAGTCTGGGTTTGAGTTCAGTGGAGCAGGAAACCCTGTCCTGCTTTTTTATCTGTTTTTCCCCCTCCTTTCTTCACCTTAGTTTTTCTCATGGAGGGAATCTCAAACCTGATGCTCTTGTCCCCTCCTGTCAGTTTTGTGCGTCATTAACTTGCTCATATGCAGTCTGGGAATGACTTTTCATTTAGTCCTCCTTCTCCTCCCCCTCTGTGCTCCCCAGCCCAAGAAACACATCCCTGCTGTTGGCAAAAACACCTCCCTACACACCCAGACAAAATGCATCCTGGCCACCTGAGCCTCACCTCCAAGAACAAGCAGGATTTAGCAGCTTTTTTTCCTTCTATTTTCTTCCCTTAAGAGAGAAAATCTTCATAAATGAAACCATTTATAACCAACCATTATTTAACAGAAACCAACGATCCCAGAGGGGAAACATCTGGTTTCCCCTGTGGCTCCTGAGCTAATTGATGCTATCCTGGGTTCTTGAGAATGCCTGCCTGGGGTCCCATAGCCCATCCTGGGGGGTCTCACCCTCTCCCCACCTCAGAAGTGTCTCAACCCTCTGTGGCCCTGGCAAAGCCCTGGGCCTGTGCCTGCCCACCAGCTGTAGCTTACTCGGGGAGCTGCCACATTCCCTCCCTCCCCAGCTGTGAGCATTCTTGTACCACCCAGTGAGAGACAGCCCCCCCTCCTGCCCCATACTTCCCCCGCTCCCCTCTCCCCATCTCTAGTCCACAGAACCTAGAATCCTCCTAGAACCTACCCTCTCCCTTCATCAGCTTGCAGCCCCTGATGGTGGGGAGGGGGACTCCCATCAGAGGTCTGGGCATCCCAGGAAATCTGGCCTGGCAGCTTGGGGTCTGGGGAAGAGAAGTCAGGCTGTAGAGACACTGCTTGGTTTATGAAGTAGTGCCTGAGACTCAGACCAGGGGCCCAGGGAGCTCTGGCTGTCAATGCTTCTATGACTCTGTCATGGAGAAGAAGTGGTGGGCAGTGGCAGGGAGCCACCCCAAGTGGGGGGAGGGGCTTGCTGTTCCACCTTCTCTGCCCCTCCCCTTCCCTGCCCCAACTCACAGTAGGTCCTCTTAATGGGTGCTAGCATAGAGGCAACTTCCATCCTCCTCTGGCTGCCTAAGGGCCCCTTGCCCAGACACCTCCTCAGACGCACCCAAACGCCCACTCCAAGGGTCATTCAGGATGGCCATTGTTCTGCTGGCTGGGAAAGAACCACCCAGACCTCTCACCTCCGGGCACAGCCGGAAATGTGCTCTGGGGACCATGTCTGAAAACAAACAGCAGGCCCACTGGGGTTGGCAGCAGACAGAGGGTGCTGGCTCCAGCCTAGGACTGAGAGCACAGAGGGGCAGGAACAGGCCTTGGACACAGGGCCCTCCATCAAGCCCCAGCTTTTCCTGTGGGCAGCCTGGTAGAAGTATGGGGGGCAGAGACTCCCGCCTCTAAGAGGCAGTCAGGCATGCTGCCCCCCTCCCCTTAGCCCTAGCTGGGTGGGTGGGAGACTCTGGGGGTTGCTGGGCCACCTGGTCCATCCCGACCACCCTCTCCTCCACCCTCTTCTATGTGGCCTCCACCTCCCGGGGCGTCCGATTGCGCTCGGTCTGCCCCCGGCTCTTCACCTTCTTGCCCAGCTCCAGCCCTGCCCAGCTCTTGCCCTTGGCCTGTTTGCCCCGGCTCCTGGAAGGGCACCACACGCGCTCACAGTACTCGTCCACCCGGGGCAGGTTGGCGAAGCCGATGAGCTGCAGGATGTCCTTATACCAGGCCTTGGAGGGGGTGGAGGCCAGGCCTCCCCAGCCTGGGGTCTCCTCTGGCCTTGGATCCCGAGGAAACAGGCCGTTGAGCTGTGTGGCCACAATCACCTCCAGAGCCAGGCGGACCACAGTCTGGGAGAAGCCGTGCTCCAGTGTCTTGCAGGTGTAGATGCCCGCATCCAGGTGGCTGAGTCTGCGGAACAGCAGCCCCTGCTCTGTTTGCAGGACTCTCTCATCTGTCTTTACCTGTGGGGGGTGGGGGAGGGGATGAGGGGGACATGGAGTAGGGCGCACACAACATCAGTTACTCTCCCTGCTTTTCCAACTTCGCATTTCAGGACCTGGTGCTTAAGCATTTCCCCTCCCCATCTCTCCTTCCCAGGCTGGCTCAGCACTGTGAGCCAATTGCAGGCAGGGTCTCACCTTCCTATAACCCAGGACAGGGCCTGCAAAGGAGGCTTTTCAAAGATTTCACTGACTGGTTTCTCCCCTAGTCAGAGCTCTGTGGCACCTACCTTGGCCTTAGGGAGCCCTGCCACATGGTCCCTGGGGATAGAGTGGGCAGAGGGGTATTTATGGGTTTTTATTCAGGGAGGGCTATACCCATAGCCCTAGGACTAGAAGTCCCCTCCACTTTCCTTTCTCTCTCTCTCTCTGTCTCTGTCTCTCTCTCTCTCTCTCTCTTCCCTGTCCTTGTCTGCACTGTTCAGTCCCCCAACCAGGGGTGGGCTGAGTGCCCATCACAGTGCGGGAGGCAGGAGCGCTGCTCTGATCCCACCTGGATGTCTGCACATCTGTACGTTGAGGCGGGACTGCTTGGGCGGTAAGTATTGTGTAACCATCTTGTTGTTCCCTGTGCCTGGCCCCCTGGGGGCGTGCTCCTCGTGCCTAGCCCAACAGCTGGCCCAAAGCTGGCCTCCCCCAGTTCCCAAGCTGGAAGGAGAGCCCCTCCTGTAACCAAGGCACTCCCTCCCCTTCTCTGCCCCTGAGAGAGGCTGGAGAATGGTTCCTCACCCTGCCCCACCCACGCCCTCATCAGGCCCCAGACTAAAGCCATTTCTGGGGTTGACAGACTTTTCCGGATGGGGGAGGAGAGGGCCTGGGCAGACAGCTGGACTCCAGGGAGGAAGTGTGGGGCTAGGCAGTGGGTATGTGTGTAAGGGTGTGTGTGTGTGTGTGCAAGTTTCAGTGGTTTAGGCACCACCCTGGGGCAGAGGAGAACCAAGAACCCATGGGAAAGAGACGCCTGCAAAGATGAGCCATATGTGTGAGCCTGGGGGGCTTCTTGACTAGACCAGACTCTCTTCCATCTCTACTACCCACCTCCCAGAGCTCAGTTCAGTGCCTGGGAGTTAGTGGGCTCTCTGTCACAGGAAGGGTTGCAGCCACGTCTGGCCTGGGCATTCCTGGAGGCAGGAAGAGGGGTACCTCCTTCCAGGCACTGCAGGCACTTAATGCACACTTTTCTTCAGTTGACCTTGGCAGGTTCCCCCTAGAGCCCCTTCCTAGAGATCAGGACTTGGGGTCAGGGAGGGATGTGAGATCAGGACATGTGCAGGTTGGAGGCAAGGTCTTTTCTCACCTGGTCGGGTCCCTGACCCCCTGGCCTCTGCAAGAACCAGTGCACAGCAGCCTGGGAAGACTTGGGCAGGCACTCCAGGAAGGTGCTGTTGTGCTCCGTGCCGTAGACTGTGGTGGCCGCCACGGGGCCTGTAGCCTCGTCTGGAGGGAGGTGGAGGGGGGCTTGGCTCAGTACTGTGGGCCCCCAGGGCCCCCACCAGTGTGACAAGGACCTAAGTGTCCATCAATCCCCAAGCCATTCATTCTGTCCAAAGACCCTTCCTTCCCCAGTATACTGACAGGAGCTGCACATGTAGGAAAACTGAGGGCTGGGTGTTAAAACAGGACCAGCCTGAGACCACACTTTGCAGGGGTTGAGCCCAGGCCAGAGGGGTGAGGAGGGGCCCCCATGCCTGCCACCACTCACCTTCCTGGCTCTCCCCCAGGCACTGCAGGGCAGGGTTGCCATGCCGGATGTCCTGCCTGCGGAACCGGCGCTTGCTGGTGCCAGGCCGGTAGCGGGTACAGGAGGCACCGTCCCAGGCACAGTATGGGTCCCGGGCAAGGCAGCACTCAGCACAGGCACTGCCGTAGGTTTCACAGTGGTGCAGCTGCAGCCGAGCCACGCCCAACCTCGAGCCCACGTACAGCATTTGCTGGGGGGGACACAAGCAGAGCCAAGGTGAGCCTGGGCCCCACCTAGAAGCAACTAGGCTCTTGGCCCTCTTGGGCTTCCTGAGACCCCCACCATTTTCAGGCAGTCTTCCAGAACCTCTTGGATGTATCCCCAGAAACCAAAAATGTTGATCACCCACCTGATATGCACCAGATCCTGTTCTAGGACACGGAAGGAAGGCACGGGGCAGACCTGGGGGGCTCTTCTCTAAGGGGTTTATCCAGGCCCTTCCTGCTGCTGACTTTTGCCCTCAACCTCAATAACCTTTATCCTGACTTGCCTCTGACCTTAGAGGTGCACTCTGCCTCAAGCAATCCTAATACAAAAGTTGGGATTTACCCAAAGATAAACTGGGGCAGAATAACTTGAGGAGATTTTGCCACTTGCAAAAGGACATAGCAGGCCTCTAAAAAGTGGCTCTCCCCTATTTGATTTAAATTATGGGGGTGCCTGGGTGGCTCAGTAGGTTGAGTGGCCAACTTTGGCTCAGGTCATGATCTCAAGGTCTGTGTATTCGAGCCCCGCATCAGGCTCTGTGCTGACAGCCTGGAGCTGCTTTGGATTCGGTGTCTCCTTCTCTCTCTGCCTCTCCCTGACCCATGCTCAGTCTCTCTCTCTCTCTCTCTCTCTCTCTCTCAAAAAAAAAAATAAATAAACATTAAAAAATTTTTTTTCCATAAAAAAATTCCGGATTTTGTTTCCAAGCATGTTTCTGTCTCCCCAGAGGGACTGGCCTTTGTGGCTCTCCCCTTATCTGAACACAGTCTCACTTACTCAGGATTCCCACTGCCCACTGGTTTCATGCGTGGGATCTCAGCTCCCCGCCGGACCCTCAAGCCTCATTGCAAGGCCTAATCAGGCATCCCCAGGGCCTGTTGCAGCACCTTCTGGAAAGCAGCCTTGCTCAGAGCTTCAGGTGAGGGGTTAAAGGGAGAAGGAGGGAGGGATGGCAGCTGCTCTTACCCTTTTGACAGAGATCTCCATCTCAGTGATGGGTGTCGGCACCTGGGGAAGGAGCAGGGTCTCAGGGATGGGTGGGTTGGGGCCAGACCTCCGCTGCATCCCTGCTTTCGGCCTCCTCCAGCCCCTGCATGGGAGCCACCTATCTCCCAGCCTGGGTCAGTGCGCAACCTGGCAACTAAGGCCAGACGGTCTTTCCCAGACGTCGGGTTATTAGAAACGTCCCCTCACCCTGGCTGGCCTCCAAGGAGCACAAAGCTCCAGTGTCCCCTCCCACAGCCCTGCTCTCCAGCAATGAGGCAGCTGTCCCACATCACCCATCCCATGTTGGGAGCACAGCAGTCCCCCAGATGCACGTGATGCCCTGCCTCGCTCTGTAGTTGGGGGGCCAACAGAACCCCGTGGGGACTTGGGGTCTCAGCCACCCCCTCACTGTTGCTTGAGCCTGGCAGGGCTTTGTCAAGGGGTGATCACCTTGGACGCACCTCCCTGGGCCCTCCTACTTTTCTCTGGGCCCCACAGCCAGATAAACGCATGAGCAAGGCCCTGCGGCAGCCAGTGTCTCACTTGCACTTCCCACTGGCTGCAGGTTCAGTAAAGACAGGCCTATCTCCTTGTATTTTGCTCCTCTGTCCCCGTGGCCAGGCCTAGACCCAGCAGTGGAGCTGGAGGGGACCCCTCCCATCAGTTCCCCCTTTCCCAAGACCCCACTCACCTTAAACACCTGGAGTTCCTCCAAAACCACCTCCTCGGACTCAGTGGAAGCCCCACCCTGGAGGGCGATGACCTTGAGCACGGAGCCCGAGTCTGGGGCAGGGCAGGAGGGAGGGATCAGTGGGAGAAGAAGGAGTGGCCTGCCCCACCCCCCAACCAGAGGCACACCTCCCCAGCCTGTCCACCCCACTCAGCCCACCCACCAGTCCCCAGGAAGATGACATCGTAGGTCCCGTCCTCTGCCTCCACGCGGTCCACCACGATCTGGCGCAACTGCTGGGCCAGGTGCGTTTTGACAAGGACAGGGCGGCCCTGCTGTGGCCGCACGGGCCAGAACATAAGTGGGTGGGCTCGGGCAAACTGCAGCACCTCATCTGGGTAGTTCTTGGTGCTGCCAAAGGGTCGTCCTGGCTGCGCTGTCATCTTGCTGGGGCACTGTGAGCGGCAGCAAAGGGAGCACCTGAAACATCCTGGGGCCGCACATCCCCCACCCCAGCCTGTTTCCAGGCCCCACTGCTGGGCATGCCCACCTTGGGGGGACTGCTCTTGCTATAGCAGAGACTCCTTAATGTGGCAGGGCTCTGCTCCCCTCCTTACCCCACCTGGCTCCCCTGGAGTCCCAGCTCAACCACAAGGTCATCCCAAGGTACGGTCCCTCTGGTATCGGCTCAGCCCTCTTCCCTGGCCTGGCTTCCAGGCAGATACTCACCACTCCAGGGCGAGGGAAGGGCACCTTGCCCCCATAGGGTCCCCACTGGTGCTGGGGACCATCTTGGTGGGCAAAGGGTCCCCTGAAGACCTCCCAGATATCCTCCATGTGGTACACACAGACGGCAAAGCCCTGGAACACAGCACTGCCAAGGGCGGACAGGGACAGTCAGGCCAGGGTGGCTGTCACAGGTGGGGAGGGGGCAACCTATCCATGGACAGGACAGAGGATGATGGTGCCTGAAGTCAACAGAGACTGAAAAATGAGGACACCCAGGCAGAGACAAAGAGAGGGAGATAGACACAGAGCCTCAGAGTTATTGAGTCGGAGACAGAGACAGGGACCCACGGTAAAGTTGGGACACGCAAGCAGAGGCTCAGCAGAGGACGCTAGGAGTGCAGAGACTGGAACCAGGGGTGGGGGTGTGAGGGGAGGCCCATGCGCCCACCTGACTGTGCTGAACAGGGCGTACACCTCAAGGGTCTTCCCTGCGCTGGGCCACAGCAGGAACACATCCTCTGGGAGACAGAGGGCCACAGTCAATGCCCCCCGCTCACTGACTCTGAGCCCTCCGCACCCACACCCAGGCCTGCCTCCGGCCATGCCCTCACCCAGCTGGTCAAAGTGGGTCTCGGCACCACCAGGGCCAGGCACTGAGCACACCAGCCTGGCCTTGAGAAAGGTGCTCCATTTGTTCACCAGCACTCGCTGGCCACCGGCGTCATTCTGGGGGTGGAAGGCCAGAATCAGCCCTGAGCCCTAGGGGGTGGGGCCCCCTCCTGTTCCTCCACCCTCACCCTTGCAGGCAGAGGCTTGGATGTTGGCTTCACACCCTTGCCTCAGTTTCCCTCTGCCGCTGGTGGGGATGGGCGTAGGAAGGGGGTGCGGTGAGGATCTGAACCTCACCGCCTCTTCACAGCTCTCACCACGCAGACACGGCCCACGCGGCTGACCGTGACACGGCCTGGGCCACCATCGGGCGAGGGCACAGTTTCCGAGAAGAAGAAGTACACCTTGTCATCATCCTGGTCAGAGTTGTCGGCAATCCGGGCGGCCATCACAAACCGGGGGTCTGGGAGGTAACAGGGTGCAGCTGGTTGGTGGGGGGGCGCCATACGGGGGAGGATGGGGACGTTGCTGAACCCAGCATGGAGGGCAAGAGGCACAGGGACCCCACGGGAGGCTGGGGTCCCAGGGAGTAGAGTAGGGTTGGGCCATCCCCACTTCAGTGCCAGCTCTCCTAACTCCCTGCTGCTGCCAGGGGCAGATCCCAGCCAGCCCTGCCCTGGGCAGACCCTGGGCTCACCGTGAAGGAGGTTCTGGTCAGAGTCAGAACGTAAAGCTGGTCGGGGACCCCCAGTCCGGAAGATCATGGCCTCGCGCCCCAGGAAGTCAGCCGTGAGGCCCGTGTACAGCTCCCCACCTGGGTGAGGGTGGGGCAGAATCAAGGGAGGAGGGCCAGGCCCCATAGCTGGCCCCATTGCTTCCCAAGGACATCGGCAGGCTACCCCCCTCCTTGTGCCCGCCCGGGCCTGGGCATCACCCACCTACAAAGGTGCTGGCGAAGGGACTGCTGGGCTCATGTGGACACCGCCCCCGCCCACTTTGCACACTGCTGGGCTCCAGGTGGAGCACGTGCTGCCCGAGAGGGAGGAAGGGAGGGAAGGGTGTCACCTAGGAAAGCAGCACCAGCCCCCCGCCCGGGTAGTGGCCATCGCGTGCAGCGATGAGAGTGGGGGTGGGCAGAAGGCGCCCTCATTCAGGGCCTCGCCAAAGGGGTCAGCCTGGCACAAAGATGCCTTTCAGGCCCCTGACCCCTCTGCCCCAAGCCAGGCTCAATGAGGAGCGTTCAGACAGCAGGGAGGAAATGTCACTGCTTCCCAGTCCCTTGTGGGGCCTGCCCCAGGCTCACCTCCCCACGATGCCCAACTGTGATGAGGGCACAGGTGGGCTGGAAGGCCCCAGTGCCACATGCCAGCAGGTGGGTCCGGTTGTGGGGCTGTAGGACCCGCACAAAATTGGCGCACTCCACCTAGCAGGGAGAAGGGGCGGGGTGGAGGGGATGAGGGGGTGTTTACCATCTCCTTGGGCCCCAAGGCTCAGCCCTGCCTGGCTGATCAGCTCTGGAGATCTAGGGTGGGGATGACATTCTTCACAGACCTTCAAGAGCCCTCAGGATCTGCTCCAAATGCCCCTAGTGTAAGCACCTGGGGGAGTGGCTACAGGCTATCCTGGGGGTCAAGACCTGGGTGTTGGTCAGGGCTGGGGGCCAGTCACTTCTGACAGCACTCACCAAAGGATCTCTTCCCTTGCGAACACACTCCTCCTTCTGTCCTGGCTGTGGTGGCCACAGGACCTGAAACACAGCCTAATTGACTCCTGACCTCACAGCCTCAGTTTCACCATCTGGCCTCCTAGCTCTCAGACAGACCCTCCCCTCTGTCAGTCCAGCTCACCTCCCGGGGATCCGGCCATGACTGATCCAGCCGCAGAGAGTAGATGGCATCACGGCCCCCCAGAAAAAGGCGGTCCCGGTACTCATCCAGGTACATGGCCCGAAGGTCCAGGGAGCCCCGGGGACCCAGAAAGACAGCAGAACGGTTGGCAGACAGGAGATCTAGGAGGGAGCAAGGGTAGTCAGTGCCTACTGCTCAGCCCACTTCTCCAGCTAAGGTGTGGAGGTAGAAGGTCCCAGCTGTGCATTCACCGCCCCTCACCACCGCCTCCCCCACTCACATCTGGAAAATGTTTCCATCCATAGGCCCGCTGGAGGGCTTCTGAGAATTGCCTCCTGGGGGTGGGTGGGACAGGGGGGCCCTGAGCCCTGCTTCCTACCACTCCATTCCTTGGTCCCTTAATCCTTCAGTTAACATATCCTTCCCACAGGCCCATCTGTGCCCTACCCAGTCCCCAAGGAAGATGACCCTGCTGGCCCTGCTGTCAGAACTTACGGTAGCAAGCTGAGCAAAGTGCTGGAAGAGCCTGGAGGAAGGGTGGGTTAGTCTGAGCAGTGTGCAAGGCTGACTCAGTGGGACAAGCGGACAGACAGGGGAGAGCATTCCCAGCAGAGAGAACACCTGGCAAAGGCCTGGGTATGGGAAAGGTCAGGTATGGCCAGGCAGAGCTCAAGGCTCTGATCCAGGGATGTGATGAAGGAAGACTTTCTCCTCCATAGACACTGCCTTCCCAGACGCAGGGGGTTGGGGGTGGCTGGCTGGGGATGCTGGTCCCAGGAGCCAAGGATCATGAAATAGGTCCTTGGGGGTTGGCTAGGGAGGTGGAGGTAACAGGTGGTCAAGCGGGCAGGCAGAAGGATATGGTGGGAATGAGCATTGGCTACCCTTGGGAAGGCCGGCTACCCTGTGCCTGCTCAGAGGATACCCATCCAAGGTGGCAAGCCCAGCACCCACTCCACCCCCAAACTCATCAACAGCCTCTTCCAGGAAGCCTTCCATGACTGACAGTACTTTAGAGGGGATTTGCCCTATTTGGGCTTTATTTTTTTTACTTTCCCCCCCAAACCATAGCTCCCAGGGCAAGACCACCTTCTGCCCCCAGAGCCAGCTACACTCTCCAGAGTGGAGCCACGTCTCCCCCCTCTGTCCCTGGAGCAGGCCTGGGTCTCTCCACTTGGATTGGGGTGCCCAGGGGAAGGTGGTCACCCCTCTGGTTTCCCCAAGAAGAAGAATCATGGAGAGTCTATGTCTCAGGGACCTTTCCTGGGGACCCTCTCCACAGACTGTGCCAGCTACAGCACAGCATATCAGGTTAGGTCTGCTGAGGACCGCCCCCCGCCCCCCACCGGGCCAGGATGGGCAGAGAGAGAGGAGGCTGAAATCACTGCTGGGCTGTGAAGAGCCTCTGGGACAGAGAGGGAAGAACAAAGGCCAGCACTGTGAAGTGGGCTGCAAGAGGCAGAGGGGGCAAGGCTGTGGAGATAGAGTGAGGGCCCCCACCACAGGCTGCTGCCTTGCTTCTCACTGCCCACCCCGGGCAAGGAGCCCAGGCTGAGTGCACACCTCAGGATCTTGCAGACCTGTCCTCTCCATCCCTCCCCATCTCTCCCTGCCCATCTCTAAGGAGGCCTCTCAGGGTCTCCATGCCCCTCTCCTTTTCTCAGAAGCCCCCTCAGGTTGTCCCCTGTGTCTCTGTCTCTCCCACCTCCACCCTCCTGGGACCTGCCCCTGCCCCTGGTCCTCCTCCCCAGTTCCTGCCTCTGGTGGCAACTCAGCTGGAGAACCACCTCCGTGAAGTCCTTCCCACAGTCTGTGCTGTGTGGAAGTGACCTCTGGCTGGCGGAAGAGATTGCCCAGGGCTAGCTGGGGCCCCCCCAGCTGGGGATGTCACAGAGTCCCAGGGTCCCACAAACGCGCACATGAACAGGGCGCGCACTGCCCCTACCTCGGTAGGAGAGCCGCAGGCGAGGCACGCTGGGGCCGGGGCTGGGGCTGCCCCCGAGGAGCAAGAGTCCCCCCAGCATGCAGCAGATGGCCCAGGCCGAGGGGGCCATGCTGGGGAACCAAGGGCACCACGCTGCCCAGCAGAGCCGCCCTCAGTCCGCTGCTGATTGCAGTTTGCTCCGTTGCCGCCAGGCCTGACACTTATAAGGCAGCGGCTCCACCCCCTGTAGGGCCAGGGAGGTGGGAGGAGGAGGGAAGGAGATGGGGGAGGGGCCCCTGCCATCCACCTGCTGCTTCTCTCTCCACCCGGGCTGGCCTGGTTAATGCCTCTGTGTCAGATTGGCAGGCTCCCCATTGGGGAGACTCTTTCCCAGCTGGGGTGTGGGCGGCTTACACAAAATGTTCACAAACCCAAGTCTCCAGAGATAGCCTGGAAGGGAGGTCAGGGGTCAGAGATCAGAGGTTGGTGGGCTGGCTAGAGGTCTAGCTGGGCTCTTCTTTGTTCCCTGTCCTTCCATTGCCCGTGACAGTCTCCATGATAAAGACAAACTGACTCTGGGCCCAGATCCCTGATACCAGGAAGGTCCAGCCCCCTGAAGCACTGGCCTGGCTCCCCAGCTCCCTTGGCAGGGCCCAAGTTGCCTGGGAGGGTCATTCCAGTCCAAGGGACTCCATGCTTTGGGTGGGGGCTGGAAGTCTGGCTACACTTCATAGATCTGAGGTTGGCAAAAGATGAGCCTAGCCTCCTCCACCCAGGCCTGTCCCTGTCTGGTCTCCAGGCCCCATCCCAGCTCACTGGGGCAGAGGACAGGATCCACTTCATGCTAGGGAACTCTCCCATTGCTGTGTCCCTCAGCCCTCCAGGCCCACCAGAGCTCCAGGGCCCAGAATGTCACCAGGTGAGTGGTGGGTTCTTTCCAGAGTTCCCCTCTGCACTCAGACCCTACACACACACGATCCCTTTGGGGCGAAGGTGGAGGTAGCGTGCTCACACCCTTACTCCCTCTAGCCTGAAAACCGATTCAGGGCAGGAGAGCCACAGAAGCCGGACAAGGGAGACACAAGGCTGAGGGGTTGAGTAGGGGTAAGTAAGGGGACCTCCCTATGCCCCCCATCCCACAGCAGCTCCTGTCTCTGCAGCCCCTCACCCACAGTACTCCACCCCAGAGCCCTTTACTCAGATCTGAGGCTCTAGGCACTAAGATTTCAAACTTCAGCTGGAGTTGGAGCTCCAAGGATTCTAGAAACTCCTGCAAATTAGGTCTCCCAGGTGGGCGAGCCTGAGCCCTTAGATAGTGGTCAGGAAACTTGGGGGCATTAGAGAGGGAAGGACCTGGCTCAGGCCACACAGCAGGCTGAGAACAGACTCTGCTCAGCCCTGGGCCTTCCTGTGACTCTCTTTATCTTCTGGGGCTCCTGGAGTACTGGGGTCCTGTCTCCCCCACCCCCATCTCATCCCTGCAAGGGAAACAGGTTGGCTCCTAGAGTCAGCATGAGAATGACCCAGGGACCTGGAACCCTGTCTCCCTGTCTCCATCTCCCCATAATACATATATGCCTCTTCCCAGGGCATATGCAATGTCTCCTGGCATTGGGCAAGCTATTTCTCAGGGAGGCCAGGGACTAGTGTCAGCCCACCCAGCCTCTGGCTCCTTGGAGAAACTTGGCTAAAGCCTTTCCCTCTTTGGGCCTCAGTCTCCTTCCGTGGGCAGGGAGCAGCCACCTTGGGTGTAACAGGCTCTATACGAGTGAGGTGTGCTTGTTCAGGGCCTGCCATGGTGGTGATTATGTCATGAGCCCTCAGAAGGCTGGAGCCCCTCTGCCTCTATCTCCCTGGGGAGATGTTTCAGCCTGAAAACCGGGCTGGGGGCCAACGTCTGGCTGAAGATTGGGTTGGACATAGCCTCTCATCTAGCATGTGGCCACCAGCTGTGGGCCTCCGGCCCACAGCTCCTCAGTCAGCCAGCTCACCCTGGGGGTCTCAGTTTAGCTAGGCACCCAGCTGCAGCTGCAGGGAGACCCAGGTCTATCGGAGCAGGATGCACAGGGCAGGCCACTCCACACTGCAGAAAAACAGCCTGTGGCGGGGGCTGGGAGCCCCAGGCCTACTGTTAACTTGTTGTATGGCCTCGGGCAGGTCTTCTCCCTCTTTGGGCCTCATTTTCCCAGTCAGGGAAGGGGGTAAGGATCTTCTGTGAAGGCCAATGCTTGCTGGCTGTAAGTTGGAAAACAGACTCCGAGGGTACCCTTGATACCTCAGATCAATGGGCTCAGCCACGAGCATCTTGTGCCACCTACTGGACGAAGAGGGAACTGCAGGAGGTCCTAAAGCTGCCCACTGTGTCAAGCCCTGTGCGTTGGCAGTGGGGCCACTCAGCAGAAACCAAAGACCCTGGAGCAGCAGGCAGCAACCAGACAATCATAATATGGAAAGGTAGGGGCAGTAGGAGACTCCAGTAATTGATTCTGATCAAGAAATCAAGGGAGGCTTCATGGAGGAAGCACTATCTAGGCAAAAGATGACACACAGTGCAGAAAAAAGGGAGAGGACTGAATACAGCAAAACAGTCAAATTAGGTGATGCATGTAGGGAGCTTAGTGCCATGTGCTGATGGGAACTTGTGAGCCCGTGGCCATATACATGTGTGATGTGCGTGCTCACACATCAGGCGCCACCAGGTAGGTATGTGGAGGGCCATAGTCCGGCCTCTCCCAGCTAGAATTCTGGGGTGAGCATGCCTGCAAGGAATGGATGCCTCTGGTTCCTCCCCAACCAACTTCATTCTAGAAGAGACATTGGGACAATCGCACAGGCTCCCCCTGACTCTGGACCTCTCTTTAAGGCACAGCCAGCCACCCCCCTACCCACATGTAACCTCTTGATAGCTGGTCCAGCCATCCTCCTGTTTTGTTCACAGAAAGCTTAACTCTTGGAGTTTCTCTCTTCTTTCCCAATCCCAACAGCATCCCACATCCCCCGGGTGCCCCCCTCTCCCCCCGGTTCTCCTCACAGACAACCACCTCCCCCTGCCCCCACATCAGCCACCCATCCTCCAGCTCACCACCAATAGGGAGGTAACCTTCGGCATCTCCGTTCAGAACATGTCTTCCCCTGGGCACCCCTTCCTGCACTCAGTAACCCTACTGCCACGGTTCTTTCTTCGTTGCCTCCACTCCAGCCCCTGTCTCCTTGTCCAGCTTGGATCCAGGGGGCCCAGCACTTAGAAGCAGACCCTTAAAACACTCCCCAGAGACGCGTTGCCACCCACCTTCTATAGGCTTGCCTCTGTGTCTTGCATTACCCTTTGCCAGCTTCACTGGGTTTTTCCCAATCATTCTCTGCCCCACCTCCTTCAATGAGCGTCCCTGGACTCCACATCTCCCTGCAGCGTCGGTGCATTTCCTGTAAGACTTCACCAGTACTGTCCATGCTCACCATTCTCCCCTTTGCCTTGCCTCACTCCTTTGATCCTCTCCAGTTGGGCTCCCATCCCATTGCTCCAATGAAACCCTCATGTTCAGGTGGCCAAGGCCTTAGGAGCCTCTAGTTCCCTAACCTCAGGGTCACCAGCCGCTTTCAATGCCCCCATCCCTCCCCCCTGAGCCCCTCACCCAGGGTCTCTCCCATGCCCCTGGCTGCATCTCCTCTCTTGGACAACCTATGCAGGATGTCCAGTGTCCAGTTGTGGGCCACCTCTCTCTATACTCTCTCCCCAGGGCCCTCATCCAGGACCAGGGCATCTCTGTTACCTTCTTACTCCGATGACACCTGAGTTTATAGTCCTCTTTCTGCCCTCTCACTTAGCTCCAGTCCCACTTTGACATCCCCACCATTCTGTCCCAGAGGTATCTCAACTTTGACATGGACAAAGGACTCTTCATCTCTTCTGTGATTGTCCCACCAGAAATGCACTTCCTCCAGGAAGCCTTCCTGGACCACTGGTCATCACATCTCTACAATCCCCATTCCAGCATAGACTGCTCTCCTCACTGCACTCATTGCTCTCTTTTGTCTTCCCAAGTTGATGGTAAATTTCATGAAATTAGGGATGAGGCTTCCCTCTGGAGGGTTGCATACAGCCCACGCCAGGCATAAAGTAGGTATGTGCTTAAACTGTGGAATGGCGCACTGGCAGGTGGGCCCACTGTGGCCCCACCTGCTCTCCTGGGATGTTGTCATTCCTAGGTGTACGTGTAGGTCCTTGAGTTCTCCTGCTCCCAAGGGTGGGCCTGAAGGGACCCCTCAGATCTCCCCTCAGGCCTCCCCAGGGACCAGGCAGCTCCTGTGGCTCTGGTCTCCACTGGAGGCATCCCCAGAATTCCAGACCATCTCCGGAATGCTGGGCCTGTCTGGAGAGTGCTAAGGCTGGGGCACAGGTGGAGAGGCCTCGGAGCGGTGGGGCGGAGCAAGGACAGCTGCTGGCATTCTGGATGGAGCCTACACACCGTGGCAGCTGTCGCTCCTGCAAGCATCATGCTGATACCTCCATGTCCTTGTGGCCCCACCCCAAGGCCAGTGCCACTTGCAGCCGCTCAATGTTCTGGCTGCAGCTCTGGCCCCCATTAAGCTGAGAGCCACCAAGTCTCACACTTCCATTCTGTCAGGGAGGGAAAGTGGGTCGCTGGAGCCTCTGAGGCTCAGGAGAACTGGAAATTGTACCCGTCTGGACCTGGTTCATCAGACAGAGTCCTGGCCTGGGAGCCAGGCTCTCTGCTCTCTGCCAGGCTCGCTGGATGACCTTGACAGGTCCCTGTGCCTCTCTGGGTGCTGGGGTCCTCACCTGGCAAATGGGTGAGTGGAAAGAGAATAGACGGTGTGTCCCTCAGTGCTAGGGAATCAGTGTTGCCAGCACGAAATGCAAGCAAGCAGACACATGGACTGGTACTACAGCCTACTGAGCCCATGTGGCATCCTGCTTCTCCACAACCAGAGCCGAGAAGGAGCTGGGCTGCTGTGCCGAGTGGCCTCCAGGGCCTAGAAGGGTGCCCTGTTCTCTCCAAGCACAGGACCTCTCAGCCAACTGGCTAACCAGAGCCACAGCCGCCAGGAGCCTGTTAAATGTGGATTCCCAGGCCACCACCAATTCCAGATGCTGAATCATCTGGACATCAACAGTCATAGAAAGGAGTCAGCGGGCCATGGAACATGGTAATCTCTAATCTAATCTAACCCCTCTGGCAGAAGCCTATGTACAGGGATGGGCAGAACACAGGCTCTGGAATAAAGCAGGAAGTGGTCATCAGAGCATCAGTGGACCCTGGTGGAGCATCCACAGCCCCCCAGGGAATGAAAGCCAGACACCAGGCCTCCAGGGAGCAGGGCTTTATTTGAGTTCCCTAGGATAAGGCTGGGGGAGGCAGTCAGTGAGGGCCCACGGTCGGCCAAGGACACACCCAAGCTCACATGCTGGGGACCCTGGTCCCTTACCCCCACCCCAGGGTCCGGCTGGAGTCGCCAGGTAGCACAGGCAGCTCTGGGAGAGGGTTGGTGTCTACTCCACCCCCTTCATGAACTCCAGGAACTCTGTGGAGAGAGAGACAGGTCTCGGTCAGAGAAGGGGGCTAGGCAGGGTGTGGGCAACGGGGACCCAGCACACCCCGCCCCTCACCGTCATAGTCAATGCGGCCATCGTTGTTCTTGTCACCATCCTTCATGAGCTCCTCAATGTCATCTTCTGTGATGGTCTCACCTGTAGCTTGAAGCATCACCTTCAGCTCATCCAGGTCGATGTAGCCATCAGCATTTCTGGGGGGTGGGGAGTGGGGTGGAGAGGGTGAAGGGGACCTCGAGAGCTCATGGTGGGGGCTAGATGAAGGGAAGAAGCAGCCCCACCCATGACCCCAAGAGGCAAGGCAGGGCCACTGGGAGGTGGGGCATCCCATTCCCCCATTGCACAGAATGGGAGACTGAGACCTTGACATCACAAACTGTCCCCCTTTCCCCAGCTCTGTTAGGTTCAGGGTCAGAGGTCCAGCGTCATGCACTCACTTGTCAAACATGCGGAAGAGGTCTGACAGCTCCTCCTCAGACTTTCCTTTGCTGTCATCCTTCATGCACCGAACCATCATGACCAGGAACTCATCAAAGTCCACGGTGCCACTGCCTACAAGGTTAGCAGCACAGCCATTAGTGAGGGACGGTTACAATGGTCTCAACATTAGACCCCAGTATTGTTGCTGCATCCTTTTAGCAATCCTGTGAGACGAGTGCGGTCGTTATCCCCATTTCATAGATGAGATTACTGAGGCTCAGAGAGGCAAAATAGTTCCTTCAAGGGCACAGAATAATAAGTGGCGGAGTCAGGACTCAGGTCCTCAGCAACCAGAGGGTGATATGGGTCTGGAGCCTGGGGCGGGGCGGGGGGGACAGAGGGGCTCACCGTCCTCATCCACCTCGTCAATCATCTCCTGCAGCTCCTCAGGTGTGGGGTTCTGTCCCAGCATCCTCATCACCTTGCCCAGCTCCTTGGTGCTGATGCAGCCATCCTCAGCGCCCAGCACGAAGATGTCAAAGGCTGCCTTGAACTCTGTGTCCAAGGTAGGGGGGAAGTGCAGAGTGGCCAGGGCTCAGAAGCAAAGACCCCAGAAGGCCAGACCCCTGGGGCCACCTGCCAACTTGCCCATTTCCCCCCAAGACCTCAGTGGGTCACACTGAGAGGGACCCAGCCTCTGGGGTCCTCATGCTCTCCCAGCCCAGCCCTGCTGTCCCCACACATATGTTTGGGCACTCACCATTTTTCTGCTCTTCTGTCAGCTGTTCTACCTAGAGAGGAAAAGAGGTCTCAGGACTCAGACTCAGGCCTTAGTTGCTTTTAAGGAAACCAACCCATTCCACAGATAGGAAGAGTGAAGCCAGGAATAGACAGGCCATTCCCAGGTCATAGTCCTCAGGCCTCCCTCCCTGTCCCTGAAGCCCTGAGGTGACCCAGCTGGCCTCACTAAGACTGGGCTTAGGGCCAGGGTGACAGGTGGGTGCCCCCTCCAGGGCCAAGGTGACCCTGAGTGACAATAGTCAGTGACCACTCACTCAATGCCCTTTTGGCCCCCCTTCTGAAACCCAAGCTGAGTGGCCTGAGGGACAGCTGTCCCTCAGGTTGGGACAATAAAACCAGTGTGGGGATGGGCAAAGCCACCCACAGTAATCTGACCGGGATAGCCACTGGGCTATTTTTAACGGGGGACAAAGTTAAACCTGGTGATTGTTCTGGGGACTCTGGCATGCAGGGGGTGGGGCAGCGTTATCTGGCCCCCTGGCCTGATGGTGCCTCAGAAGCCAAAATTAGTCCCCAGCCCCGCCAGGCCTTGTATGGGCACGGGGTGGAGGGCTACCCGCCCCAGATCCATGGACTCCTGCGGGATAGGCAGGGCCGCCCCCAGAGCCAGCTGTAGATCTTCCCTGCCCAGGAGGGGGGCTGCACTACCAGGGTGGAGGGAAGGGTTCCCTTGGGGACAGCTGTCTGTGCCGAATGTCCTTGTCTCTGGGGCAGGGGGAGGTCAGCAACACCCCCCTCCTGGGAGGGACTAGCATCTAAAACCCCTCTGTGACCCCAGGATGCTGCAGGGACTTGGGGTGACCACTCTCCAACCCTCACCCCTGGCTAAACCACCGAGACTTGTGCCTGCCAGGCCTGATGTGGGCTGGGGCCCCAGTTCTCTATTCCCTTTTCCCAGTCCCTCCCCTGTGGCCAGTGCTTCCCTGTCTACCTCAAACTTCAAAGCCCCTTCTCCAGCTTAGGATTCCAGCTCTCCAGCCCCCTCCTCAAACTCTTGTCCCACCCTCCACAGCATCTTCAGCCATCCAAGGAACTGGAGGTAGGTGGGGGATCGTGAGTGTGAGAAGCAGAATGTAAGGGGCAGGAAGGGGTCGGGGGGACAGGGAGACAGCAGCAGAGACTCGGAGGGACAGCTTGGAAGGAACAAAGAGATGGAAAAAGACTAAAAAAGGCAAAGGTCCAGAGACCACAGACACAAGTGAAGGGAGATGTGGCCGGAAGACAGTGACACAGACTACAGACACTTGGAGATGGGGACAGACATGATGCTAAAAGCTGTGATCTCCTCCACCCACCTGACAGCTTCTCTCCAGACCCTGAACCCCTCACTCCTTCCACACCCTAGAACTGGAATGCCAGATCCACCGTCCCCTTGAGGGCTTGGGCTGAAAGTGCAGGGCCCTTTCCTGGGTCTCTACCACCTTTGTGCCCACCCCCATCCTGAGTTGAGTGAGCCCCCAGTGGGCCCACCCACCCCAGCCCTGCCCAGCCCAGTCCCTCACCGCAGCCTTGTAGATGTCATCCATGCTGGCGGCTCACAGGGCAGGCTGCTGGCGTTGCCAGCCAGTCCTGGGCTTAAATAGCCCTGCCCCACCACATTCCTGCTGGCCCAGCCCACCCCTGCTTGCAGTATCCTCCACCCCCTCCCCCAGCCCTGGTGATCTCAGGCTGGCTTGAGTTCCTGTGTCCTCTGCCCAGTGCAGGGAGCAGAGGAAGGGCTGCAAGGACCACATCTTTCCCTCTCTGTCCCCCATGTCCCCCAAGGGACCCTCTGGAAAGGTTTCTTGAATGAATGAAAACATGAGCCGAAGACAGGACAGATGCTGCAAAGTAGTGGACCCCAATCTAGGCTCCTATACGCAGTTACTCAACTCCTATCTGATTAGAGAGGTGGGCAATATTATTCCCACTTTTCAGATGAGGAAACTGAGGCTCCTGGAGGAACTAGTGAGTTGCTCAAGGTATGACTGACTTGGTAGTCCCTGGCTTAAGTTAAACCTGCTGGGGGGGGGGGGGGGTTGGGGTGGGGGGGGTGCTGGCCAGCAGTAAGCAAGGAGAGGCTGTGCCAAGAGAAGCTTTGAAAGCCAAGCTCAGGGTATGGTGCTGTGTAACTGTTGGAGAAGGAAGTTATTATTTTTTTTTTTTTAGTTTTTTAAAAAGTTTATTTATTTACTTTGGGGGGGGGGATGCACACAGGTGGGGGAAGGGCAAAGAGAGAAAGGTGAGACACAGAATCCAAAGCAGGCTCCAGGCTGTTAGCACAGAGTCTGACAAGGGGCTAGAACCCACAAACCATGAGATCATGACCTGAGCTGAAGTCAGAGGCTTAACCGACTGAGCTACCCAGATACCACTGGAGAAGGAAGTTATTGACCCACCTTAGTACAGAGTGGTCCAGACCCCTTCAGCCAGGAGTGTCAGAGGATCCATGCCCAAGACCTCTCATCTCCCCAAGGAGTGCTCTGGGCTTGAGTAAGCTTCACTTAGTCATTCAATAAACACAGATGCTCTATCTGTGCTACTATCCCCTCCAGCTGGGTTACCATCTCCCTCTTCTGGGTCTGGGGGCTTCCCCAGTTAGGATTCTCTGTACCTGTGCTTCTCCCATTCCAGCACTGTAGTTTCTGTGTCCAGGGCCAGTCTGCCATCCCCTCCTTCTGAGCTCTGGTAGGGCACCACCTGGGGGTCTTGCACTCGATGGCCAGCACATAGCCCTCCCACCTACATGCAGAACCCCCACTTGATAACCACACAAGCTCCAGGCCTTGAGTGCTGGGCACTGCATTGATTAACCTCTTATGATAAAACAGCTCTCCAAGTCTTGGAGAGGTTAAGAACCTCTGTCCAGCTCGGGATCTAAGCACAGCTCATATGTCTCCTTCAACCCTCTCGTGTCCTACAGGGAATGAGCCTGAAAGCCAGGTTTGGCCTGTCCCTTTTCAGGACTGGGAAACTGAGGCCAGGTGGTGCAATGACTTGCTTTGGGTTGCCCGGGAGGTGCGGGATCTTCTGTCCTCCCTTCCAGGGCACCGAGTGGCAATGTACAGGACTGTCCCCGGCCCAGTGCATGTCTTCTTCCAGGCTGCAGGGAGCATCGCAAGACACAGATCACTTATCATACAAACTCTGAGGCCTCTACGGCTTGCGCACGCGCGCCTTTGGAGGCTGCTGTCAATTACACGCGAGGGGCGGGGCGAGGGCGCGAGGAGGAGGCGGGGCCAAGATGGCGGCACGGCGTGCGACGGGGGCGGGTGGGACGCCGACCCCGCCCCTTGCTCCTGCCAGTCTGCGACCGGCGGCAGCGGCTGCAGCAACGGATCCCGGAATATGGCGGCGGCGGCGCGTTGCTTCGGGCCCGAGCGAGAGGCCGAGCCAGTCAAGGAGGCGCGCGTCGTGGGCTCTGAGCTCGTGGACACGTATACGGTGTGCAGGGGGCGCGAGCGCCATAACTAGGGGTAGCGACTGGAACCCGAAGTCCGAGCCGAGAGGATTGGGGGGTATCTGGGCCCCGCCACCGGTGAGGAGGGGGTAGCGGGGGCCCCGATTTCGAGGAGAGGAATCTGGGGAAGGGGGTTCGGTTCCGCATGTCCGGAAACAGGGTCCCGGGTTGGGTCCAGGGAGGGAGCTTGAGGAATGGGTACATTTTCAGAAAAGGTTAGGGTTGGGGAGGATCTGGGGATAAAGGGGGTCTGCGGAAGACGGGAGTCTAGATGAGGCGGAGGCCCTTGTAGATCCTCTAGGCCTGGAAGGGCGCGGGCCTGGGAGGACGTGACAGGGGCTCCAGGAGGGGAGGGGTCTCAGATGGATGTAATCAGGGGAAAGGTTCGGGGGTCCCTGCAGGCCCTGAAGAAGAGGGAGCGGGGTCTTGATCTTGGGGGGGGGGTTGGGGTCGCAATTGAGATTTGCTTTAAAAATGACGGGGGGATCTGGAGCTCCGAGGCCCTAGGGGGGTCAGGCATTGACCAGAATGGGGGAGGAGTGGAGCCGTGACACGGGGGAATTGAGATGGTCACTCTGGACAGAAACTGTTAAGACCCAGGAACCTCAGGGGTCTTCATGGTTGGGGGGGGGGGGGCGGCTGTCGGGGCAGCAAGCCGCCCACACACTTCAATCAAAGCTGGGGAGGTGGAGAACAGAAAAGGGAGATGGAGTTCCAGACTGTGATGGAGTTGGGAGGCTTTTCTGGGTCTGGATGGGGTTGATCACCAGGTTGCTGGACCTGGTAGGCTGCCTAGCAGGGACTGGTCTTGGGGTGGGGGCGTGTTGAGCATCTCCCAGCCTCTGGTTCTTTGTTCCCTGAGGGTGGGAAGTGGTGGGGGTGGGGGGCTTTGGCCCTGCCTTCACCCCACCACTTTGGGCCTCATCCTAACCCTCCTCCTGAGGGTCATTTCCCTGGCTCTTTTTCCTTTCCTGGGCAGCAGGAGGGAGAGGGAAGCTGCCAGGCTGGAAAGAGGGGCTGGGGGAGGATCCTGGAGCAACAGGCCGGTCCTAGAGAAATGGCTGCTCTTCCTTGGAGGCTTCAGCTGAGTTGATTATTTCTCCTCCCCCTTCCCTGCATGCTGCAGAGAGGGGCAGGACACTGGGACCAGAGGGCCTCTCTAGGTGAGGGTTAAGATCTCTGAGCCGATGGCTGGCTGTCCATCACCCCTAAGCAGCATTCAGCTGGGACGTCAGTTCCAAAAAGCTCTCATTAGGAGGGGTTGAGGCCTTCCTCTGCATGGGTACCAGGGAAGTGGTGATCCAGGCTGACCCTACGGCTTGTCTCTGGCTGTGCTGAGTTGAATATTATTAACACACCTACATTTGTTGAACATTTGCTACATGTCACGCCTTGTACGAAGCATTTTACGTGAATTACTTTATTCGATTGTTAAGCCTATCAGATTTTAAGGTGGAAAAACTGAGGCTCAGAGAGAATTTAGGCTCCCAGTCACTTACATAAGCCACAGCCGGGAAATGGCAGAACCTGAGTTTTGAACTCAGGTCTTCCTTGACTCCAGGGCCCATTCCCTTAACTGCTAAGCTATATTGCCTTCTGCTAGGATTTGATTGTTCATCACTGCTCTTCCCCCGCCCTCCCATCAACTTCTTAGTACTTTGACTCCTGGCTCAGCAACAGAAATCATAGCCATGAACCAGCTGAAAGCTTTGGGAAGGGACTTGCTTCTAGGATATAGTCGGGGCACCTGGAAAAATATACAGCAGAGAAGCTAGTCCCTCCAGACCCCACCCTGTTATGCCTCCCCTGGAAGGGTGGCCTTGCCTGCAGCTCAGGTTGGAGGCTGGAAGTAAAAAAAAAAAAACAAAACAAAACAAAAAAAAACTAAAGAGATGGCTTGATAGGATGGTCACCTTTTTTGTTCCTCACTGTTGGACAGAGCCACAGATCGATTCCATGTGCCTGCCAGCCAGTGCTAGGACTGGGGAGGAGGTTGAGAGGGGGTCCTACTGTTTAGGGTCAGATGTGGAGGCTAACAGGCAAGGGCAGCCTAGCTTTGGCCTGGGTGCTGGGACCGTCTGGGTGGCCTGCAGCTATCGCTGAGGGGAGAACTAGGCTTTCCTTGTTGCTGGCTGGGCAAGGACTATTGGTTTTCCCTTGTAGGTTTACATCATCCAGGTCACTGTTGGCAGCCATGAATGGACAGTCAAGCACCGCTACAGCGATTTCTATGATCTGCACGAAAAGGTAACTCTTGAGAACTGGGGATCTGTGTCTCAGGGCTTGGGGTGGGGGGGGGTGCTTTTAGGCCAAATTCCCATTGTGCCACACATTAAATTTAGGGCAAAACCGGCTCTGTGCCTATAATGTTTAGTTTCCTGGAGAGGAAACAGGTTTGAACTTGTTTCACCTGACTGTAGCTATTCCAGAGCCTATACTTTAATATCCAGCTGTGATTCCATTTCTTTCTTTGTTTTTGGGTAGAGCTGCCTTTCTCTGGGTCATTTGCAACATGAGTGTTTTAAAGACAGAGTACCGCCCTGATTCTTTTCCATTCTGGTTTGGAAAAGATGATGGTTTTTAGTGGCCTGGAGGTATTTTCTAAATGTCTCCACAGTCTCCAGATGGAGCTCCTTGTCTGGGATTGTAGTGGTATTTCTAATCCTAGTTGACTCTGATGAGGCCAAGTTCCAGATACACTAGTTTGGTCACTAATTCTGACACTGCTGCCAAGACGGGTTGTGGAAGTTGTGACAGGCTCCTGTCCTCAGGCTGCTTGCCTTGGTCCTGCACCATTGCAGAACCTCTTGGTCTGTGGTTGACCGTGCTTCTGTTTTCTTACAGCTGGTTGCCGAAAGGAAAATTGATAAAAACCTACTTCCGCCCAAAAAGATAATTGGGAAAAACTCGAGAAGCTTGGTGGAAAAGAGAGAGAAGGATCTGGAGATCTACCTGCAGACGCTCCTGGCCACCTTCCCTGGTGTGGCCCCCAGCGTGCTGGCCCACTTCTTACATTTTCATTTCTATGTAAGTTCCTCCTAGTAAGTCCCCTTGCAAGCCTGCAGCCACCACAGCTCAAGGCATAAATCAGTGTTCAGTCTCAGCTTTCAGGAGAGGTGGGCTGGGGTTTGACCCCGAGGTTAGAAAGATGTAGGAACATCACCGGGGTGGGGACGGGATATGGGCAGGAGCATGTTTGTTGACAGATTTGCTCTAAATTAGCCTGTAGCCACAGACAGGTTTTCCTTTACCACATGGCATTTTGTTGAGCAAAAACAGCCTGTGGGTGTTGAAGCTAGTTTTCTGTCCAAATGGATGCGGGTAGATTAGAAACAGCTGACACCTGGCACAGACTACCATTTCGTTGTTGGTTTACAGCTCAGGACTAAGGAGTCAGGCTGTGTCAGCAGAATATTGCTATCTGAGGGCATCTTCAGGGTCCAGGGTGCCGAGTGTCCACAGATAGATAGACTGCAGTATATGCCTTGGAGCGGCTCTGTACTCCCTTTGGATAGAGGAACAACTTTCATGGGCTGCTGGTGACAGGACGAGCTGTCACACTTCACACAGGGAAGTTCAGCTGTGTGAAACTCAAACATTGAAAACAGCTAACAATTCCACTTCTTCGAATTTATTCTAGTGGGGGAAAGTCAGGCCACTGTGAAAAGGATATAGGTATGGGTGGCTCAGTTGGTGGCTAAGTAGGTTGAGAATCTGACTCTAGATTTCGGCTCAGGTCACGATCTCACTGTTTGTGGATTCACACTCCGCATTGGGCTCTGTGGTGGCAGTGTGGAGCCTGTTTGGGATTCTCTCTCCCTCTCTCCCTCCCTCTCCCTCCCTCTCCCTCCCTCTCCCTCCCTCTCTCCCCCTCTCTCCCCCTCTCTCCCCCTCTCTCCCCCTCTCTCCCTCCCTCTCTCTCCCTCTCTCCCTCCCTCTCTCTCCCTCTCTCTCTCTCCCTCTCTCCCCCTCTCTCCCTCCCTCTCTCCCCCTCTCTCCCCCTCTCTCCCCCCTCTCTCCCCCTCTCTCCCTCCCTCTTTCCCTCCCTCTCTCCCTCCCTCTCCCTCCCTCTCTCCCTCCCTCTCCCTCCCTCTCTCCCTCCCTCTCCCTCCCTCTCTCCCTCCCTCTCTCCCTCCCTCTCCCTCCCTCCCTCCCCCTCTCTCCCTCCCTCCCTCCCCCTCTCTCCCTCCCTCCCTCCCTCTCCCTCTCTTTCTCTCACTGCCCCTCCCCAGCTCGCCCATGCCTGCCCCCCTTCTCTCTCAAAGTAAATTTAAAAAAAAAAAGGAATAGAAAAGAAAAGGATATAGGTACATTCCAGGATAGTAGCAAAATACTGAAGACTATCAAAAGTCCAGTGGAGGCGGTTTTTTAATTTTTTTTTTTTTTCAACGTTTATTTATTTTTTTTGGGACAGAGAGAGACAGAGCATGAACGGGGGAGGGGCAGAGAGAGAGGGAGACACAGAATCGGAAACAGGCTCCGGGCTCTGAGCCATCAGCCCAGAGCCTGACGCGGGGCTCGAACTCCCGGACTGCGAGATCGTGACCTGGCTGAAGTCGGACGCTTAACCGACTGCGCCACCCAGGCGCCCCTGGAGGCGGTTTTTTAAAAAATCACAGGATTTTTGATCATGTAATTGGATATTCTGCTAGAAAATGATGGTGTAGCTGTGGATTCATTGACAAAGGAAAATAAGTATATTACTATATGAAATGAGAAGGCTATAAAATGGTCCTGTTTTTTGAAAATAGGTTTATGTGGGAATATTTGTCCAGGAAAATTCTGAAAGATCATATACCACAATACTAAGAGTCATCTCTGGGTGATAGGTTTTTGGATAATTGACATTTAATCGTTTTCTCTCTACGTGATGAAGATATAAAAGAACCCATTCCATTTTCAGGCTTATCTTTTAGGAAGGGACCTGTAGGTTGTGGCTTTAAAGGCTCCAATAATGTTTAAAACACAACTTTCTTGAAGTGCTTTCAGAGTAGGACAGTTGAACCTTTCTTAGAGTGCTAGATAGAGCCTGGAAATTTGGTGATAATGCTAGTATTGGGTCACTAAGCTTGGAGGGGCTGTGAGGAAAAAGGGTGACATTTACAGATGGCATGTATCTATATAAATGCTTTGAATTTTATTCAGCATATACCAGTAGTGTATGTGGCTAGCAGTTTCCTGTTGTAGGTATTTTTTTTTTACATTTTCTTTCTGTATGTGAGGAAAAATTTCCATTCCTTATGGGAGTTTTTCAGAGAAACTATCGGTTAGTATTTTAGGAAATGCTGTTCTTTAAGAAAGCTTTGATTAGTCATTAAAGGCTAAAACTTGATAAGCAGCCCTTTGAAAGTATAATTCATTAGTTAAGACCTAGGCCTTTGAGGAACAAATCTCCTGGCTACCTCAGGTTTGCCCAGCTCTGAGCATGGAAAGGCCTGGGCTGCTCTTCTGAGATAGGTTTGCCTGAGGTAGGCCTGGGCTGGCCCACATCTGAAGTTCTGGTTTGAGGCATGCTCTACCGTTTGGAACATATCGGACATATTAAAATTACTGTTATCACAAGGGCCCATGGGAGTGCCTGGGTGGCTCAGTCGGTTAAGTGTCCAACTTCAGCTCAGGTCATGTTCTCGCAGTTTGTGAGTTCGAGCCCCTCATCGGGCTCTGTGCTGACAGCTCAGAGTCTGGAGCATGCTTCGGATTCTGTGTCTCCCCCCTCTCTGCTCCTTCCCCAGCTTGCTCTCTGTCTGTCTCTCAAAAAATACAAAATAATAAAAAATAAAAAAAAAGAAGAAGGGCCCTGGGTTGTATACATGCAAGGATTTTAAAAAAGTAATTGACCCATCATTACCTTAAATCCTGGTTTCTCAGCCGTGGCACTGTTGACCTTTGGGGCTGGATGATTGTCATGAGGATTGTCCTGTGCACTGCTGAGCAGCATCTCTGTACTCTGCCCCCTGGACGCCAGTAGCCGCCCCAGGTTGTGACAACCAAAATGGCCTCACGCATTGACAAATATTCCCCTGAGGGACAAAATTGCACCTGGTTGAGAACCACTAGATCTTCAAATGAGTTTGAACAAACAGGACCTGAAAGATTTGTCAGCCTTTTCTGTAGGCTGGATGCTCTAAAGGGAATGTTTCTGCCGACCTTTGTCCCATCAGCATCCTCACTGAAATTGTTCCCAACGTGTTCCACTTCTTGTGGGGCTGACGTTGGACAGGTCTGGCTCAGGGAACCCTACTTGTCCTGAGCCTGGTTTTTTGTTTTTTTGTGTTTTTTTTTTTTTTTTCGTTAAAATAGAATTCACATACCATAGAATTCACTCTTGTAAGGCATACAGTTCCTTGGTTTTAGTATATTCACATAGTTGTGTGGATATCACCACTGTCTAATTCCAGAACATTCATCATTCTGAAAAGGAACTGTGTACCCATCAGTAATCACTGATGTACTTTCTGTACCCCATGGATTTGCCTATTCTGGACATTTCATATAAATGGAATCATACAAATGTGGCCTTTGTGATGGGCTTCTTTTGCTTAGCATGATGCTTGCAAGGTCCATTTGTATTGTACTCTGGTCCTTTTTTGGCTGAGTAATATTCTGCTGTTTAGATGTACGACATTATCTTTCAGTCGACGGACATTTGGGTTTCCACGTTTTGGCTATTATGCATAATGCTGCTGTGAACATTCACATATGAGTTTTTATATGGACCGTATATTTTCCTTTCTGTTGGGGATATATAAAGAGTGGCATTGCTGGGTCCTGTGGGGAGCTGCCAAAATTTTTCCATTTGACATTCCTATCAGTAATATACAGGCTCTCTTCCCCCTAAATCCTTGTCGAACTTGGTAGTGTCCACTTTTTTTGATAGCCATCCTAGTGGGTGTGAAGTGGTGTCTCCTTGTTTTGATTTGCATTTCCCTAATGAGGCTGCCTCTTTTCGTATGCTTATTTGTCATTTGTACACTGTCAGTGGAGAAATGTATTCGGATATCCTGGGCATTTTATTTTTTCATTTTTAATTAAAAATATTTTTTTCAATGTTTGTTTATTTTTGAGAGGGGAGAAAGGTAGGGGCAGAGAGAGGGGGAGAACAATACGAAGCAGACTGCAGGCTCTGAGCTGTCAGCACAGAACCCCATGTGGGGCTCAAATCATGACCTGAACCGAAGTCAGACACCCAAACCAACTGAGCCATCCAGGCGCCCCTCCTTGGCACTTTAAAAAATTAGGTTACTTGTGTTTTTGTGGTTGAGTTTTGGAATTTTTTAAATATATTCTGGGTATTAGACCCTTATCAGAAATGTGATATGTAAATATTTTTCCCATTGTGCAAATTGTCTTTTCATTTTCTTGGTACTGTCCTTTGAAACACGAAAGTTTTAGATTTTGATGAAGTTCATTTCATCCATTTTTTTTCCTTTGGTCACTTATGTTATTGACGTCCTTAGAAAGCATGGTCTAATCCAAGATTACAGAACTTTAGAGCTTTGTTTTCTTCTTCTAAGACTTTTATGGTTTTAACTCTTATATTTAGGTCTTTCATCCACGTAGTTAGTTTTTGTTTATCGTGTGAGGTAAGGGTCCAACTTCATTCCTTTGCAGTGTGGATTTTGATGGCAAGGCAAGAAAGCAGTTCATCTGTCTGTGGCCATCTCTGAGCCGGAGAACCCAGGGGCTGGGGCAGCCCAGCCGCCTGTGTTGCAGTGAGTGGGTGGGTACACCTCGGCACTGGGCCTGTTGCTGTGCTGTTTCCCTCCAGATAGCTGTGGCTCAGTACTCCTGGAACTCTCAGTGACAAACCTCATCCCAACACCCCCCAAGCAGAGGTTTTCAAATTCAGTGAAATGGAATCCCACAGAGAATTTTAGCACACCATTTTGAGGCAGGATGTCAACCAGTGGACTTAGGAGGCAAGCCGCTTCCTGACTGTTTCTTCTAAGTCAGTCATTTGACCTCTCTGTGTCTCAGTCCTTCCTTTGTAAGCTTGGGGGTGATGTCCCCCAAGCTTGAGAATTGGTGGAGACAGTGCAGTGAAGGTAAAGAGCCTGGAAGAGCAGTGGGCCCATGGGGGCTCACCAAATGCCATCCATTGCTGGCTGCCCTGGTAAGGAAAGGCATCCAATTTTTGTCAAAGGTGGCATTTCTGTCATTTTCTTATTTTAAAGCCAGTTGTCTAGGACGAAGGTGCTTTATGAAATTTGAAATCAGGAGCTCTGATAGGACTGTTACCACCTTAACATCAGCCTTAGTATCCGCATCCATTCTTTGTCTCAGTGGCAAGGTACTGAGGCTGTGAGTGGTAGTAGATTTCTCTGCAGCATCCTTATGGTCTTGGAGCTCTCCCCAGTAAATATTTAGCCTTGAATGTCTCAGTGGGGAATTTTTACTTAAAGCCGAATTGCACATAACATACCTGTCTCCTGCTAGAATGCCTCATCACAGTCATGAAATAAGAGCTATATAGGGCCCGCCAACCCTTAGCATGTGTGTGAGTGAACCACGTAGTGACATGTGATGGCGTCCCTTGTTTGTGCCCTGCTAACAAGTACTCTGTGCTCTGCCCAAGCAGAAGCGTCAGACTGGTCTGGGGTTATGTCTTGAGCACAGGCACGTGTGCTGTGGGGTGCACTGGGTTGCAGGGTGCCACGTGCACAGACGTAGCTTTTGATCTACAGCCTGACTAGTTTGTGGCGCGTTTGTGTGCAGCTCACACTGCTGCCTGAGGGCGTACACCAACACGTGGTCCTGGTAGGCGGCTGATTGACTGGTCTAGCACCCATTTAGGGATGGTTGTTAATGGTTTTTAAACATACCTAATTTTACTGAAAAATGTTTTGAGGTATAAAGAATGTCTTTTTTTAAAACTGCATTTTGGGGTGCCTGAGTGGCTTAGTCAAGTGTCACGGCTCTTGATCTCGGCTCAGGTCATAATCTCCCATTTTGTGAGTTCAAGCCCTGTGTCAGACCTTACGCTGACAGCACAGTCTGCTTCGGATTCTGTCTCTCCCTCTCCCCCACTCACACTCTCTTTCTATCTCTCTCTCTCAAAATAAAGAACTGTAAAAAAAAAAAAAAAAAAAAAAGCATCTCAATTCAGACATTTGTGGCACCCCAAAGCACTTTAGGTCCCCTCCACCCAGATTGGGTGAGGTGTGTGGGAGTCACCTTTCCCTTCAGGTGACCTAACAGAATCTGCAGTGGCTTAGATGGGGGGGGGCACTGAACCCCATCCCCACCCTCCCACACCAGGAGAAGGCCTGATTCTGCTCACCTTTGCTCTGCACACAAGGCTACAGCTTAACCAGAATACTCTTAGGAGGCCAGCAAAATGCTTCTGTTAGGAGACTTGAACTCTCAATTCAGGGGCCAAGATGTTCCTTTTTTCCTGTCCCATGAAGTCTCCCCAGATGAAGATGAGCCTGGGAGACAAAGTGTTGCAGCAGTGTGCACTTCCTGTGCCCCAAAGAGTGGGAAAGAAATTGTCACATAGTTTGCTGCTTAGATTGCCCCGAAGTAAAACCCCTGCTCTCTGCTTAGCATGAGCCCTTGGCCCTCACTATCTCTCTCAGCTTTCTGTGTTTTCTGGAAATGCCAGCCTTGTCCTATTGGCAGGGTTGGCATTGAAGCCAGCTGCCCAAAGAAATGCAACATTATTAGGTCAGATGGAGGGCAGGGAGCCCTTTCTTGCAGGAGACCTTTGGGATCCCCAGGGTCACTACTAGCACAGGTCAGAGAGTTGCTGCTCAGGAACCTGCCTCTTTCAGGACTCACCAGGTGATGCTCAGGCAGCAGACTTAACTTAGAGACGGGCTGTGGCTCTCAAAACTATTGGCAGAGAAACGAGCCTTTGGACCATTCCAAGCTCTTTCTAATCTTCAGTTCTTCACAGCAGTCAAGGAAATTATAATGGAGTTTAAGTTGTTGCAAGAGACTGAAGTTGAACTTCACCATGAATGGAGAGCCTCTCTCCTCCCTAGCTGGAGCCCTGTCCTGCTCAGAGCCTGTGTTGTCCTGGTGGCCCCTTTTCATCTGACCTTTCGTCTGCTGGGGCCACATTTGCTCATTTTTCTCCCTTGGGCTTTTTGTCCATTTGTGATGCCAAAGGGGCTTATTCTCGTAGAATATGTAAACTGAATTTTAAGCAGCTTAAAGAAATAAACACATTTAAAATTTTTTTTTTTCCAACGTTTTTTATTTATTTTTGGGACAGAGAGAGACAGAGCATGAACGGGGGAGGGGCAGAGAGAGAGGGAGACACAGAATCGGAAACAGGCTCCAGGCTCCGAGCCATCAGCCCAGAGCCCGACACGGGGCTCGAACTCACGGACCGCGAGATCGTGACCTGGCTGAAGTCGGACGCCCAACCGACTGCGCCACCCAGGCACCCCAAGAAATAAACACATTTTAAAAAGCCAGTATAAGGTACTGAAAGAAAAATTAGAGGAATATTTATATAATCCTGGGGTTGGGGAAGAGCCCTGAAGTCACGAAGAAAAAGAAGCACAGATTAAACAACTTTTATAAAATGGAAAAATCTCTGTGTCAGGAAAACTGCCACAAACAAAGGTAAAAGGCATGCACAACAGGAAGAAGATACAGCATATAAACAACTTTAACATGTCCATCATGCATGAAAGGTAAGGGCACAGACAAACTACAGAGAAAAACAAGAAAAGGACATTCTGTCTCCAATCTGGTGCCTATTGAGTCCCATAAATATGTGAGTCGCATGTCCCGGTGGCAGAGCTGTTCCCATGAGTTACGAAGGCAACTGTGTGGCCTCCATCTGGGCCTGTTTACCAGAAGGCTGCCATCTGTCAATTTGTTAAAATTCTTACCTGCAGGATTTGCAGCTGGGGGGCCCTACTGTCCCCACAATTATACACAAAAGCACTGAGGCAGTTGGTGACGTACAGAGAGAGCCTTCAAGGCCAAATGACTGTGCTGCTTTTTGGCCAATTTCTATAAAATTGGAGAATACGGCACCTCTCCACCTCAATTTTCTCATCTGTGAAACAGAGTTCAAAATGCCATCTTCCTCACGTGGGGCATTGGGGAACCTGAGTGTGCCAGTATGCAGTAACTGCTCAGGGGGTTCAGACCCCAGCATACCAGCTGTTATATGACTGTGGGCTTAGCCTGTCAGGCCTCATTAAAGAAGTCCTTTCCTGCCTCTTCTGTATGAATTTGGGGCCAAGTGGACTGGTGCAGGGCTTGCTGGATAAGCACAGAAAGAGAGCAAGTGCTCACTTGGAATGTGAAAGAAAGTAGAAACGGTCCCTCGTAGAAGAAGTAGGACTTTCTCTCTGTCACACCATCTCCTAGGATCTTCTGGGGCCAGTTTTGGGAGCTGCTGGCTTCCCAGCTGGGTCTCTGCATAACCAGGCTTTGCTGGCCTCCTGGGCCTTGTGTGTGAGCCAGGGCCTGTGTGCTGAGAGTCACCACAATAGTCTGCTTTCCATTCTGCCTTTGAGGTGACATTCCAAATATACACAGAACTGGAAATATTCACTTTCCTGGGCACTTTGACTTCTAGTTTACTTTCTCTTTTGTTGTATATCATAATCTCTTTTTGTTACATTAACTTTCTAGAGAGCTGGCGTTGCAGCAACAGAGGTGGGTAGATAGCAGGGGATGTGTGCGTCCCAGTGACTGGGGCAGGGGGACTTCCTAACTGTGAGTTCTGTTTTCTCTGCAGGAGATAAATGGCATCACCGCAGCACTGGCTGAAGAGCTCTTTGAAAAAGGTATGTGGCCAGGAGTCCCTGAAATACTGTGTAACTCACCCAGCCCTGTTAGGCAGCTGGGGACCCAGGGTGGCGCAGAACTCCGCCTACGTCTGTTGTGCTGGGCTGATGAGTCCCAGCCAGGGCCCACCTCCCTGGGGTTTTGCCCAAATTCCTGGATCTGGTCCACAGCTGAGCCTGCCTGTCTACTTGCCCTGTGGGCAGCCAGGTCCGAGAAGCTATGGACCTTACCTTAGTACTCTTTTGAGTCTCTGTGTTGGGGGCTAACCCCAGGCTCAGGATCTAGTCCGAAGCCCTGAGGTGGAGTTCTGGAAGGTAGGTGGCAATGCTGCCCTCTTACACCTGGTTTGTCCTTACCTGAAAGAGGTTAGACGTCAAACAGAAGCCAACCCGGGGTCGTGGCCCTGCCAGAGAGCATAGTAACAGTAGCTGACGTGTAATGAGTGTTTCCCGTAGTTTAGCCCTGTGTTGGGCATCTCACTGCCTTCCTTCCGGGATGTGCAGATGAGGACACTGAGAATGAGAAGCCTGGGAACCTGCTTCAGGGTACATGGCTGGGAGGAGCAGAGCAAGGACCAAGTGCCAGTCTGTCTGGTTGAGAACCCTGCCTCCTCACAGGTGCTTCACTGGGCTAGCACCTTAGGCCTCCCCTGATCACAGAGTGTTTGCACAGTAGAGGTTGTAGTGTGAGTCTGCTGCCCGAATGCCCCCTCGCATCAGCTTTATCCCAGCTCAGTGCCTCAGATTTTGACTCGGCCTCGCCTCCTGGAGGCTCCCCAGCCGCACATTCTCATGTCCCTTCCTTTGTAATCACGTGTCCTGGGTCTGCCCTGTGCCCACGTGAGCTCAGGACCATAGCTTTGTCCTGAGGGTGCTTGCCAAGTGCTTGTTAACTGTTGGCCAGGTGGGCAGGTGCCCTGGCTGCACAGTGGGGCTGGTGCTGGATGCTCACCCTGTGGGGCGTGGCTGTTGCAGGAGAACAGCTCCTGGGGGCCGGAGAGGTCTTTGCCATCGGGCCCCTACAGCTCTATGCGGTCACCGAGCAGCTACAGCAGGGAAAGCCCACGTGTGCCAGTGGGGACGCCAAGACTGACCTGGGGCACATCCTGGACTTCACCTGTCGCCTTAAGTACCTTAAGGTAAAGCTGTGGCAGCTTGGTAATGGAGAGCCACTCCGTTGTGGGCACATAGCCCGTGTGAGGCATAACAGCTCATTGGCTGGCAGCATGTGTGAAGGTGGCTGAATGGGCCCTGGGAGAAGGAAGGCCATCCTGGGTGTTCTTGACACTGTGCTTCTGGCTGTGAGCACCAGGGGGCGTTGTGACCCAGTGCCCCCTCGCTCAGAACCTCGGCTTTAGCCTGCTTTGTTGACCATGCATGTGGTGAGTGAAGGTGCGTGCCTGCTGTGAGTCACGTTCGGCAGCTGCTGCAGCACTGCCTCGTGAATGTGGCTGGGGAGCAGTTGCAGCAGCATCCCTAATTCAAGCCCTCTCTCTGGCCACAGGTTTCTGGCACAGAAGGACCTTTTGGGACTAGCAACATTCAAGAGCAGCTCCTGCCTTTTGATCTGTCAATATTCAAGTCTCTTCATCAGGTGGAGGTAAGGCCCAGGAGCCCTGGAGTTTAAGCAGGGCTGAGCCCATGTGGGTGTGGTCTTGCATCTGATCATCTATAGCTGGAGAGTGTCTGGATTTACCCATAAGGCACTGTTTTCGCATTTGTCAGTATGTGGCAGACTCTGTCTGGGGGGAAGTCTGGCCTACCTGAAGGTAGAGAGAGAGGGGCCTCCACTGCCCTCGGCTGGTCTGCGTGTCTCCACTCCGGGCACAGGCAGCATTTGGACAGGACAGAGTACCAGTGCTTTGGCTCCCTCCTTCCATTGCTGGAGCTCAAGTGCTGGGGGTGCACCCTGAGGGTCTGGCAGAGGGCCTCTGCCTCCCAAGTCTGTGCCTCCCAGGGCAGGTTGGCAGAGGGCTTGGAGGGCTCTCTGCTCTCTGGTGTGCCCACGCCTGATGCTTTGTATCACTCCCTACTAAACTCCTGGGCTCACGATGCCATTTTGTTAACATTTTTTTAATGCAAGGGGACCCAGTAACAAATTTAAAAAATGCTTCAAAGCATCTGCTTCTCGAGCATAGGTTTTGCGTTCAGCCCTGTGCCCTTTTGTACACTTCTTGATGGAAGCTTCCCAACGGCCCTGTGAAATGGGTACTTTTATTCCCATTTTACAGTTGAGGAAACAGGGTTAGGGAAGTAAGGAGGTTTGTCCAGGACCACGAAGTTAATGAAGCTGGGATCTGAATCCAGCCAAGTCTAACTCCAGAGCCTCTGCTACCCGTTGGACTATGCTGCCTGCACATTCCGGGCTAGTCTCAGAGAACTGGAGGCCCACATCCCTTGATGGGAACCTGTGGTGCATTCCTCGACCAGTGCTGGCTGAGGAAGGGCTGGGAAGTGAGAGGAGGGCCCACCCTAGCCTTAGCCCGCACAGGCTGAGGCCCCAGAGTCGGAGTCTCTGTATGGGTAGTACTCACGCACGTGCTCTGGCCTCTGGCCCACCCTCCCTTGCAGGACTGCCGAGGCCAGTGAAGTAGGGCTGGGTGAGCAAGAGGGCCCATCACCAAAGAGCAGAAGCAGAAGGGGCAGAGAGAAGCCCCTTGCTCGCAAGCCCTGCTTTCCAGAGCCTGCACTTCCCATCCACCTGCCAAGCCCCAGCCAGCCCTTACAGAGAAAACGGAACATCGAGCTCGTGGTTTACTGTGCACATCGCTAGATTCTTCGGAGAATGTTTAGTTAGCACTAAAAATTGGGAAAAAGAGAGACTTAGGGTAGAGTTGCCTCCTGCCTCTTAGGATTTGGGTTTATTGATTGTTGTGCTTCTGTTGTGTGTGGGTGGTAGACACCCTTTTCCAAGACTTCTGATGGAGCAATGATGCCATTTCTGAGACGTAGTTGTTCTCTGTTCCAGATAAGTCACTGTGGTGCCAGGCACATACGGGGGCTAGTTGCATCGAAGCCCACCTTAGCCACAATGAGCGTCCGCTACTCCGCCACCTCTATGAAGGTAAGCTCCACCCATTTCCTGCCTGGGGTGCTGGCTGAGAGACAAGGTCCTCCACAACGGTCCCCTCTGCACTGAGGATGGGTGTGAGCATCACTGCTGCCTGTCAGAGACAACAGATGCTGGACTGTCCCCTGGGCAGCGGCACACTCGTGCGGGTCCTTGTGGTGCTTGACAGTTCCTGGGATGCTTTAGTCTGTGTCTTCATCAAAAATCAACGCTGTTAGGGGTTCCTGGGTGGCTCAGTCAGTTAAGCATCTGACTTCGGCTCAGGTCATGATCTTGCAGTCCGTGGGTTGGGGCCCTGTGTCGGGCTCTGTGCTGATACCTCAGAGCCTGGATCCTGCTTGGGATTCTGTGCCTCCCTCTCTCTCTGCCCCTCCCCCACTCGAACACTTGTGATCTCTCTCTCTCTCAAAATAAATAAACATTAAAAAAAAAAGATCAATGCTGTGAAACAAGGCAGCTGAAGGAACTAGGTCTCCCCTGCCCCCAAAAAGTCACTGGTTTTGGATGTGAACACATTGCTAGGCAGTGGCAAGTGGCAGAACGTTTATTAGATTGATAAAAATGTTTCTCCAAGGTTAAAAAGCCCTGGCTTAGCACTTGTTCGTATCTTGTTCTGAGTGGACTTTAAGTAGATAGGTTGTGGAAATGCTGGTCCCTGTCATTTGTGTGTGAGCAATGGAAATGCTCAAATTGAGAATGTCAGGGGTTTTTTTTCTATTTACCATTTTATGGATTGCGTCTTAGTAGTGTTAAAGTCCATCTCAGGGTATAGAACAAACATAGTGGCTACTTCTGTGACTTACAGTGTATGATCCAGATTTGGGTTTGAAGACTCGAGGCCGCTGGCTGAAATAGGAGGCTTATGTAATGAGCAAGGGTGTGGGGCAACTCGGCCTCTGTCCAAGGCACTCCCTGCTGCCTGGCTCAAAGGGCCCAAATTGGTTCATTGAGGGAGGAGAGGTCTTCTGGGAAAACAAGGCAGACCTGCCTTCCTGCCCTTTGATGGTGCCCCTGCGTCCATGCTGCTACCCTGCAAAGTAATGGCTAAAAGGGCCTACTATCCTCAGTGGGAACCATAGTGCCAGTCTGGAAAGCACAGTTGCCTGGAAACACCATGAATTCTGAGCTTCAGCTCCTGAGGTTTAAGCCAGAAAAGGCATCACCACGAAGCATAAGGCTCTTCTGGGTTTGAAAAGCATTTGCTAATGAAGCAGGGTCAGAGCATATCCCAAGTGGCTGTTATGTTGCTAAGCTTTTCAGTTATTTCGCAATCATTTAAAGCTGTATGAACTGAAGCCCGTTTTAATGCAAGTTCACTTCCACATACTAAATATGCTGAAGCCCTTCCTGAAATTTTGCAATGATTGTGTTGCGTGAGGGCCAAGTGTGGTGCTCAACAGATGTTCTTACATAGGAAGTCCTTGTTCCCGAAGCCTCGGAATTTGATGAGTGGGAGCCAGAAGGCACGGCCCTGGAAGGCCCTGTGACTGCTGTCATCCCCACATGGCAAGCACTGACTACTCTAGACCTGAGCCACAACAGCATCTCCAACATCGACGAGTCTGTGGTATGCTCTCAGTAGCAGGCACCAGGGGCTTCTCTGGCCTGATCAAATCCTGAGGTTGAGTATTTGACTTGGCCTCTTCTAGAAGGACCATGGAAAACCTGTATCCAGTGCTCTGTGCATTGCTTGCAGTTTTTAAAGTTAATTTCAAAGTGGGCTTAATTAAAATAGGTGAGGTAGTGGATAGAGCCAAATGAATCCTACTGATTACATGCACATTTGATATAGAAACACAGTACGTGAAGGAATTTATGCCCAGGGGGTAGAGTGGAAAAATCCATGTGCCTGTATAAGAGTGACATCCAGATGATATTTGGGCATTAGGAGAGTAATTCCTGTATTTGTGCCTTTTGGTGGGGTTGGGCAGGGTTGTAGAAGAGGGATGGGCTTCCTTCCCTGTCTGGGACCTTGCATTTGTCATTTTTACAAGCCAAGTGTCCTATACAAACAGTGGGTCATATTCAACACTGGAGGCCCGGTGTACTCCTGGGATGTGCTGCTGGGTGGGCACTGGAAGGTCACATCAGCAGCCCTGCAGAAGTGTCCAGCTGAGGGATCCGTGGTCAAGAGGAAGCATCCCACCAGGCGCAAGGGCCACCTAGGATCCCTCCTCCCAGAGTAACCTCGAGTACTTCTTTTGTTTCACAAGAAACTGATTCCAAAGATTGAGTTCCTGGACCTGAGTCACAATGGAGTGCTGGTCGTGGACAACCTGCAGGTAATTCATGTCTTTTAAGGACCACCACCTGTGGGCTTCTCAAGGTCCCATTCTCCTGAGAGTTCAGGAGGCTGATGCAGCCTTGGGAGTTTGGCCATATCCTGGGGTTTTCTCTCATAGGCATCCCAAAGATGTCTGGGTGCACTAGAGGTTTACAGAGCCAGGGGCTGGTAGTGTTTCTTTAGGGTCTCAGTGATGCACTGGGCGATTGTTGCTCTAGTTTCAAAGAATGGGAGAAGGTATGGAAATATAACTCAAGCATGGTGAAGATGATATGCCTCCATCACAGCGATGGACAGCGCCTGCCCTGTGGGCCGTGATGCCTCTTTGGGGGTGCCACTGGGCCATGGTGCATGCATGGGGGCAGGGGGATTCCCTTGCCAATAACTGTCCAAGGGAAGTGGGCGTTTGAGGGTGGAAGGCCTGCTGCACCTTTAGTGGCAGCCTGCTTTCTTGGGAGCCTCAACTTTAACCAGTGTACCCTGTTTTCTATGCTGCTGCAGCACCTGTACAACCTCGTGCACCTGGACCTATCCTACAACAAGCTCTCCTCCTTGGAAGGGGTTCACACCAAACTAGGGAACATCAAGACCCTGAACCTGGCGGGCAATCTCCTGGAGAGTCTGAGTGGCCTGCATAAGCTCTATTCCCTGGTCAACCTGGATCTCCGTGACAACAGGATCGAGCAGGTGAGCCACAGCCCAGAAGGATCTCAGGGTTCTGGGATGGCTATGCCTTGGTATTTGTCACTTTAAAGAAGAGTGGAGGCCGGGCACACCTGGGTGGCTCAGTCGGTTAAGCAGCCGACATCGCCTCAGGTCACGATCTCGTGGTTCATGGATTCGAGCCCCGCATTGGGCTCTGTGCTGACAGCTCAAAGCCTGGAGCCTGCTTCAGATTCTGTGACTCCCTCTCTCTGCCCCTTCCCTGCTCGTTCTCTCTCTCTCTTTTGCAAAAATAAATAAATATTTAACAAATAAATGAAGAAAGAAGAGCAGGAAGCTGCCTTTCACTGCCAAGAGGCCATCAGACGTGTTGCCCTGTTGGTGAAGCATTCAAAACAGGGATGATGGCAGGGAACTCGTATCTTACAGATGGAGGAGGTCAAGAGCATTGGCAGCCTCCCGTGTCTGGAGCACGTGGCTCTACTGAACAACCCTCTGAGCATCATCCCTGACTACCGGACCAAGGTGCTAGCTCAGTTTGGAGAGAGGGCCTCCGAGGTAAGCTGCTGGGGTAGGTCGGCTCTGTCAGAGAAACAGTCTGGATGGAGTCTGGCTTTTCACAGGCAACACTGGAGGTGATGTCCACCGTTTTCTGCCTGCTTGCTTCGGAATGACATCTGGCCCTTAAGGGTCTTTTAGTTCTGGGAATTCTGCTGCCTCCTCAGGAAGAGGCTTTCTTCTTCTATGGGGACGTCAACTGCCGTGGTTCCCACTAGCTTCCCTCATGTCCTCTCTGTCAGAGCTTCAGGCCAGGAAGACTCCCCGTGAACCAACAAGCACAGAGTGAGGGTGGAAGGACTGTCTTCAACTTGTTAAAAAGTCAGACTTTTTTGTGGGCTACAAACATAAAGGGTTTGCCCGCCTTTGCCAGTATAGTCTAGCACAGTGTCTGCTGCCTGCTGAGTGTAATCTGGCCACCTGCCACCATGCCAACTGGACAGATCCTTAGCCAGATTCACCTGTCTTTCTGGCCTCAAGCAGGCCCCGCCCCCTTCTCCCCAAATCCCGGGCCAGAAGATACCTGGGTGTCTTCATCCTTCCCCCACCACCCTCCTCATCTCTTTTCAGCCCCGGTGCCCCTTTCTTCGCACCGTCACCAAGACCATGTTCACAGGATGTCCTCCTCCTACCCTCCCAGGCTGCATGGTGTGGTGTCAGCTCCTCCCGCAGGTCCTTGGGACCATCCTTCATTCGAGCACACTGCCACCCCTCACTGTTTGCCAGCCACAGTGTCCTCCTCTATTGGCGGATGGGGGTCCTTGCTCTTCTGCCTGTTCCCCCGCCCAGCAGCCCTCCCCTTGCTCTTCACTGATCTGAGTTTTGCCATAACTGGGGGCTTGGTTCAGGTCGCTGCCCCCACGCCCAACCACCCAAGAGGTCTTCACAGTGGATCCTGTACCCTCCCCTTCTCAGAGAGGGACTCCAAAAAATGGACCAGGTGGTGTGGGAGCTCCCAGGTCATTTCCATGGGTGGCGAAGGGCTCACCTGCCAGGGGGCAGAGCCTCCCTTGGCCTCCTGTGTCCTGTTGGGACCTGGCCCACACCTCAGCAGGGCCCCTGCCACTCTGCCCCCCTCAGCCCCTATGCTGACTCCATTCTCTGACCTCTGTAGGTCTGTCTGGACAACACGGCAACCACAGAGAAGGAGCTGGACACCGTGGAAGTGCTAAAAGCAATTCAGAAAGCCAAGGAGGTCAAGTCAAAGTTGAGCAACCCAGAGAAGAAGGTGGGTCTTTATGTGGGAGGTGACAGGAGTGATGGTGAAGAGCCAGCTGAGGAAGGAGCTGGCTCACTGTGGAACCAGGCTGTAGAGTGCTCAGGTCCACTGCATCTCAGCTGTGCCTCTCCATGTCCTAGCTGCTTGACCTTGGGCAAGCCACACCCCCTCTCCTCACCTGTGCAAGGAGGGTGGTGGCAGCACCTGCCACATTGGGTTGCTGCAGACTAGGCCGGACCGCCTGCACCATCACCACGCTTGTGAGAGCTGGGAGTTCCTCTCTCCTCCCCACTGACTATGCCGGGTTCTGTGCTTTCTGATCTTTCTCTCCTCTCCCGGGCTGACTTGAGCACTCCTCCTCAGATCGGTGAGGATTCCCGGCTCTCAGCTGCCTCCTGTGTCCGGCCCAGTGGCTCCCCTCCCAGCGTGGCTCCCACCTCTGCCTCCCTGCCCCAGCCCATCCTCTCCAATCAAGGTAATTGTGTATGTGTCTTTCCACCTGGCAGAGTCACACAGGTCCTGCTTGGGCCTCCTGGCTGGGGTTGGGGCTGATGCCGGCACCTGCTCCCTGCAGGGTTCAGACACAGGGAGGGCATGGTGCTGTCTACAGGCTAGCGCCTCTTGGGGTGGCACAGAGGTGGGGGGGGTGCCAGCCTGAGTTCAGTTGTTTGCTTAGCTAGTACCCCCCGGTTGGTCTGAACGCCCACATCGCAGTTCCTGTAGAATCCCATGGGTTTCTGATGGGGCCGGGGGGCTGCCCTTTGAACAGGCTCGGGGCTGCTGCTCATAAGGACCCTAATCCCTGATAGGCATTGCGGGCAGATTGGTTCCTTGTTAACGGGAAGCCGGGCCCAGTGACTTTCTGGAATCGGGCACCCCGGCCCCTGTGTAGGGAACTTTCTTTTATTGTTTCCTCACCTCTGTGGTTCTCACGGTGTGATTCAGCCCCCAAACACTGCGTGTGTGGGGCCAACATGGGCTGTCCGTGGACCCATGGAAGACCAGTTCCCTTCACCCGCCCACTGTCTTAGCGTTTTCAAAGGGCTTTCACCTCTGAACCCAGGCATCCTCGGAGATGAGTGAGTGAAGCAGGTCCCATGGGAGTGTCTGCTGGCCCGGCCCCCACGGAAGAGGGGAGGGTGTGCCGTCCCGAGTGGAGCCAAGGCTCGGGACACACAGGAAAGAACGCCGCCCGCCCGGGCACCTGGAGACGCAGAACTTGGTGTGAGGTCTTGGGAAAACAGTTTGACCCTATGTTTCAAGAGCCAGAAAAACGTTCCCACCCCTTGACCTGGTAACCCCGCTGGTGGGGATTTTATCTTAGCGGGTTAAGTTAATTGGGAAGGGGGAGGCGAAATGCTCACTGCAGCGTTATTTACGCCAGCAAAACATGGGATGTGACAAGTGTCAGAGGATGCAAGGGAGATTGAGCTGTGGTACAAAATGCTCTGCCACCATGACATCAGAGAGAGGGGACCTGGGTCGGAAGAAAGGGGAAGTGCTCGAGTTAAATCGGAAAGCCCATGGCAGGGCAGCACACCAAGGTCATGACCGTGAGATTAGGGGAGAGAGTTCAGGAGAATGGAGTGGTGGTGTTAGGGGCCAGAGTGATTGTCAGTCTGCTTTTGTAACACCCTTGACTGAGAAATTTTGGTTTTATTTTTTTACCTGAAAGGGAAGGGGGGTTTGTATCCCAGTGAAGAAGCTTTCCTGCCTCCTTCCCTGCTACTGGGCCAGGGCCCTCTTGGGGACTGCTGCCTCAAGCTGCCGTGTCACAGCACCGGCTGGTCTGCTGGCCTGCAGAGGAGCCGAGCCGTGTGACTAGGCTTTTTGGGGGCAGGGAGACGCAACTGGTCCTTGAGGCTGGGAACCAGCCGGTTCTCAGTCAGTATGTTAAATCGACGAACGAGTGAGTGTGTGAATGAACAAGTGAGCAGAGAACCAGATAGTAAAGTGCAGACTGTGGGCAGGGGGATGTGAGGTGTCTGCCCCCAGAGCCGCAGCTGCAGGCAACCCTTCCCCCACTGCCCCACCCTGGGGACATGCCACAGGGTGGCTCGCTGTAGTCTGCTCCCCCTTTCCCAGCTACCGGACATTTAGATGTTGTCTCCAGATTTGCACCTCTTATAAATAAAACTGCAGTGGATGTCTTTGTGTGCACATCTCTTTCCTTTTTGTGAGAAACCACAGAATTCGGGCCCCATCTAGGCAATCTGATGCCGCTCGTCTCATCCTCTGAGTGACCCTTCCTGACCACTTGTTTGTACAGTCCATGGTCCAGGAAGGAAGCAGAAAGACTGTCCCTGTCCACATTTCCTCAGTTCCAAACAGGGTGTGGGTGGGTAGTGGCAAGAAAACGTTTTTTCTCACTAAGGTGGAGAAATGTTTGTGTTCAGCTATGCGCTGCCCGTCTAGGGTCTTGCCTGGACGGGTCGGGGTTTTCCCCTAAGGGAGCAGTTATGCTCCGAGCCTGCTGCCACCTGTAGAGGTGAATATACTTGTGAATAAACTGGGTGCTCTCCAGTTAACACCAGGCCTCTGGTTATCTCAGGAGCTGTTAGCCAGCTTGTTGGAGCCATGGAGGATTGGGACCAGTAGGGGCTGACGTGTGAAATGCCAGAGTTGATTCTTCAGCCAGGTCTGTAGAGAAGTGGTTAGGAGCAGGCACCTGGGAGGCAGTCGGCTCAGTTTGCATCCTGGCTTCCCTGGCCGTGTTCCTTCAAGCAACTTGCATCCTCTCTGAAGTTCTGTTTTCTCAACTGTAAAGTGGATACACCCTACTTCATCGATTCTAAGATGCACCCGTTTCCACCTTGTGACTTGTCTGAAATTGAGATGCGTCTTTCAATCAGTGGCGTCTCATAGTCGCTGTCAGCCAGCTGGTATTCGTGATGGAGTCGTGTGAAAGCCTTCCGTGGACACCTGCTAAGACCAAGATGGCGCCCCACCCACGCATCTTAGATTTGATGAACTGTGGTAAATAACGAGAGGTGCGCATGAGCTAATGCTGGGGGAGCGCCTAACACTGCTCCTGGCTCACCAGAAATGGTCAGTAAGGGCTTCCCTTCCCTGCATCCTTATCAGAGGTTTCCAGATGACCAGGACAATGCCCCTGAGGAACGTGGAGTCTCTTGGGGAGGTGAGCTTGTGTACCCAAGGGAGAACAGGGCAGAATGATGTGGGGGCACTTGTAGAAGGGAGAGCCATGTCTAGAGCAGAGGGCTTTGCAGTGGAGGTTAGTATGTGAGGTGAACCTCAGAGGATGGCAGAATCTGAGCGAGTGAGGGAGGGGAGGGGTGGACTCCAGGAGAGAACAGTGTGCTTCATGCATGGCTGTGTGCTGCTGCCTTCCTGCCTGCATAGCGCCTGCTGCTTTGCTTTTGGGGGTGTCTGGATTTGGGCTGCTGGCCTGGCTAGCTCATGGGCAACGACCTGGGCTGCATGAGTTGTCCTGTCCCTGGGGGGCAGCTGAGCTGGACGAGGGTCCGTGACCTCTGGAGCTCAGTCATTTCATCGAACCATGGTGACTAGTGGCAAAGCCAGGCTGTGGAGGCAAGCCCTAAGCTCCTCCAAACCTCTGCAAAACTGGGGTCGGTGCTCAGTATTGTCCTCACCAGCTGCATTTAGGAAAATGTTTTAAAGAGTCTTTATCCTCCTCCAATGTAGAAGACGTTCGGAGTGAAGGAACAGGCCTGGACATGCTGTGTTCATAAAACAGCCTCAGCAGGGTTTAAGAGCACTGTGTGTTTCTGGGGTGCATGAGTCAGTTTGCTGTCCATGTGGAGGTAGCCTAAGGGAGGGTCAGTGGGGGGTGTCCTGTGGAAAACAGGCCATGGGTGCCAAGCACGGATTGTCCTTGCCAGCCACGGAAGAAAACAGCCTGGAAGAAGGCCTGGCCGAATGAGGGGATCTGAGCCCTTGTGTGTCTGTGAAGCTCAGCGGAGATGTCATGTTACTGGGGGGATGGGGCCAACTTCAGTCATTTCCCTAGAAAGAGGCTCTAGGAGTGAACACATTTCAGGCTCTTGACGGACATACTGCCAAACTGCTCTCCCAGCGGGCAGGCCAGCTCATACCCCACTGCCCACCTCTGCCCAGTTAGGCCAAATCCAGGCCATGCAGTCAGTCAGACTCTTGCCAACGTGAGGCGAAACAGAGGTCGTGTTCCAACTTGCCCTTCTGTGGTTCCCTGTGAGAGGGTGCATCGCTTCCTGCGTTCTTTCTGGCGGCCATTCCTTTGTGGGATGTCTCTTCATCCTGTGGTCTCCTAACGGGGTTTCCAGCTTTCCCCTCCCATTTTTGATCTGGAAGAGCCTTTTATAGATTAAAGACACACACCTTTATCAAGTATTGCAAATACTTTTTTCTCATTTCATTTCACTTTGTTATATCTTAGGTTTCTTACAGAAGTTTGGTTGTTACATAGTCACACACGTATCAGTTTTTTCCTTTGGGTTTAGGTTTAGAAAGTCTGTCCCTGCCCTGAGGTTAGATAAACAGTCATTTGTTCTTTCTTAGAGTTTTTTTAAGATTTCCATTTTTAATGTTTTCTTCTGTGATCCATGCGGCTGGGGTAGGGGGTCTGAAAAGGCCCCAGTCAATGCCTATAGCCTGAGGGCCCAGCCCTGTGTGTTGAATGGCTACTTTCCCTGCCTGCCCTGCCCGCCTGCCCCTGGTCTCTCCAGGAATCATGTTCGTGCAAGAGGAGGCCCTGGCCAGCAGCCTCTCATCCACCGACAGTCTGACTCCTGAAGACCGGCCCATTGCCCGGGGATGCTCTGATTCCTTAGAGTCCATCCCTGCAGGACAGGTAACACCCTCCTCCTGCTGCCGGGGCTTGGTTATCTCTGTGGACCATCTCTTCTGCCTGGGGCTGTCCGGAAGTAGGATGTGCCTTGGCTGGAAGTAGGAGGTGGTCTGGCTGGAGTTGGGGCAGATGCTGTCTCTGCTTGGTCCACTGTGCTTTATGATGAACGGTTTATATTCCCTGTCTGTCGTCTGTCGTCTGTCTGTCCGTCTGTCTCTCAGGGCTAATAGGAAGGAACGGGCAGTTCTCTCTCACTAGGTCCTGGGGGACAAAGCCAGATGGTCCTTAGCCCCTGTGAGTGGACTCTCCTGCGAAAGGCAGTTCAGAAGGCCCTAAGTGGGGATTGTTTGGGTCCTACACTCATCAGGAAGAGCTTCCCTCTCCCCTGTTGCCTGGTGTCCTGGGCTATTCTGCCTGCTCCTGCCTGTTATCCTAGCAGTCTGGGACACACTGTGACTCCAGCACCTCCTCTGTGGCTATAGCTGAGGGTTCTGGAACTTCTCCCTGAGTCCTGGGAAGAGAGGAGGATGGCAAGTGTGATGTGATAGTCTCGTGTGTGGGGAGTGTGCTTGGTACCTGGGCCTCCATCCAACCCCAGCTGTGTTCAGCAGTCCAGAGTCATGGCCCTGTGACCCTGGGCAGTCTGTGGGGTCCTCGCTCTGTCCCCACACTCCTTGGCACTCTTCCCTTCGCTCTCCCCAGGGTCACACAATAGGAGGTCCTGGGCCCTCGGTCCTCCACACTGCCCAGAGACCATTGGGAGTGCCGTGCCAGGTGCTGCCTAGCCTCTTTTCATCGAGTCCTCTCCTGGCCAGTTGCCAGATTGGTAGACTGACCATGTGGAGCCTCTGGGGTGGCATGAGGAGCACTTAGATGCCAGACCTAGAGGCGCATGCTGAGTTGTGGTATGGGGGCGTGGGCTGGGGTCAGACACATGGGCAGGGATCTCAGCCCTGCTGTACACTGGTGGGGTAACTGGATGAGTCTCTGCCTTTCTGGGCCCCAGAATCCATCCCCGAGGGAAGCGGGATGGTGCGGGGCAGGGGGTGCCTGGCTCAGGGTCAGGCACCCAGTAAATGCCAGGGAATGGCTGTGGCAAGTAGGGGGCTCACTTCATGTCCTTCTCTGTCAGGCACCTTCTGATGATTTACGGGACATGCCAGGAGCTGTTGGTGGTGTGAGGTAAGGAAGAGGTTGAGAAGGCATTCTAGGCCTTCTGCACGTGCCCAGCTGTGGGCTAGTGGGAACCAGTTGGATTTTGTTAAGGATCTGTTCATAGGAGTCCTTCAAAACCGTTTCTTCCTTTAAATAAGCACCAATGAGGTGGGCTGTGGTCTGTTTCCAAATGCTAATCCCTGAAGTTTGCTTGACACGTTATCCCATACTAGGGGTCAGCAGATTAAGGACGATCTGGTCCACAGCCTGTTTTATTTTTTACAGCCTGTGTGAGCTAAGAATGATTGTTCTATTCTTAAGCCACTGTTAAAAAAAGAATATGTGGGTGGGGTGGCCCCCAAAACCTGAAGTGTTTACTTTCTGACCTTTTATAGAAGTTTCCCAATGCGATTCTCTATATGCTTTTGCATAAGGGGAGCAGTGGCCAAGAGGAGCTAGAATTTAAATGTGGAAAGTCCGAAGACCCACCTAGCTTACTGCCTGACTCCCATCCCAGAGGCTCCTGGGTGCCCCTGAAGGGAACTGTTGTCAACCAGTGACTTCATGCCCTTTAGCTCTTGTCTTTGGGGCTCACGGCCAGCGTCTGAATGACTGAGAAGTCTTTGTGGTGCTTCTGTTGGGGGATCCTGCGTGGTGTGGGTAGGACAGTGTTGGTGCCTGTGGGCCGAGCCCTGGGAGTATGGGCTGTCACTGAACTGGCAGTCCCAGCCTTCCAGCATCTTGGCTCCTCACTGGGATGCTTATTGTGGGCTCAGGACAGGTTCAGCTGTTTAGAAGGCTTGGGAGACCCTTGAGGCCAGGGTGCAGCAGAAGGTTGTGTGTGTGGGTGGTAGGGATGGCCCAGCACAACATACTGTTTACCTGGCCTCTCCCCACACAGCCTGGAGCATGCGGAGCCGGAGGTCCAGGTGGTGCCTGGGTCCGGCCAGATCATCTTCCTGCCCTTCACCTGTATTGGCTACACGGCCACCAACCAGGACTTCATCCAGCGCCTGAGCACACTCATCCGGCAGGCCATTGAGCGACAGCTGCCTGCCTGGATTGAGGCTGCCAACCAGCGGGAGGAGGGCCAGGGCGAGCAGGGCGAGGATGAGGACGATGAGGAGGATGTTGCTGAGAACCGCTACTTTGAAATGGGGCCCCCAGATGTGGAGGAAGAGGAAGAAGGTGGCCAGGGGGAGGAGGAGGAGGAGGAGGAGGAGGAGGGCGAGGAGGAGCGCCTGGCTCTGGAGTGGGCCCTGGGTGCAGACGAGGACTTTCTGCTGGAGCACATCCGCATCCTCAAGGTGCTCTGGTGCTTCCTGATCCACGTGCAGGGCAGCATCCGCCAGTTCGCCGCCTGCCTTGTGCTCACCGATTTTGGCATCGCCGTCTTCGAGATCCCACACCAGGAGTCGCGGGGCAGCAGCCAGCATATCCTCTCGTCCCTGCGCTTCGTCTTCTGCTTCCCCCATGGTGATCTCACAGAGTTCGGCTTCCTCATGCCGGAGCTCTGCCTGGTGCTCAAGGTGCGGCACAGCGAGAACACGCTGTTCATCATCTCGGATGCCACCAACCTGCACGAGTTCCATGCTGACCTGCGCTCGTGCTTCGCCCCACAGCACATGGCCATGCTGTGCAGCCCCGTGCTCTATGGCAGCCACACCAGCCTGCAGGAGTTCCTCCGCCAGCTGCTCACCTTCTACAAGGTGGCGGGCGGCGGCCAGGAGCACAGCCAGGGCTGCTTCCCCGTCTACTTGGTCTACAGCGACAAGCGCATGGTACAGACGGCCGCCGGGGACTACTCGGGCAACATCGAGTGGGCCAGCTGCACGCTCTGCTCAGCTGTGCGGCGCTCCTGCTGCGCACCCTCCGAGGCCGTCAAATCGGCTGCCATCCCCTACTGGCTGCTGCTCACACCCCAGCACCTCAACGTCATCAAGGCCGACTTCAACCCCATGCCCAACCGCGGCACCCACAACTGTCGCAACCGCAACAGCTTCAAGCTCAGCCGCGTGCCACTATCCACAGTGCTGCTGGACCCCACACGCAGCTGCACCCAGCCGCGGGGTGCCTTCGCAGATGGCCATGTGCTTGAGCTGCTTGTGGGCTACCGCTTTGTCACTGCCATCTTTGTGCTGCCCCATGAGAAGTTCCACTTCCTGCGTATCTACAACCAGCTGCGGGCCTCACTGCAGGACCTAAAGACCGTGGTCATCGCCAAGAGCCCCGCGACCGGGGCCCCGTCCCAGAGGCCCCTCGTGGATGGCCGGCCTGCCGAGGGCAGGGCCAGGTGAGACTGAGCACAGGCTCTTGGGGGAAAGTTGTGGGGGGGACCATTTCTGAGACCGTCCGCCCCAAATCACATCTCTGAGCATCTGCGTGAGTGGGCCCAGGGTGGGCCCGGCTCCTCTGCTCCTCTTTGACTTCTGACCAGCCTCAGAACTGCTCTTGGCTGCCTCTGACACCCAGTACCAAGCCTTACCCTGGTGGTAAGCCATATACCCCTCTCCGGGGAGAACTGGTCTGCTGAGGGGCTCTTTCTCTGTGTACCATTCTGTAAATTCCTTCCAGAGGAACTTGTTGGCTAAGAGTGGCAAAGTGCGAAGGTCTGAGTTTGTGACCTGGGTGGTCCCCTCGTTGAAAGCTCCTTTCCTTCTTGTGGCAGGGGAGACAGGGAAGTAGTGGCAGCTTTGTCCTGTTCTTCCTCACTTTGCTTCTGTCCCCAAGCCTGACTTCCCCCCATCTCCCTCCCTGGGTTTCCCTCAGGGCCATCTGGGGCTGAGGCTAGAGGGAAGCCTGTGGGCAGCCGTAATCATATCCTCAGTTCACCCCAACCCAAGCCTCCAGAGGGACCTTGTGCCCTGGAGGGCACACCTGCCCCCCCCGGCTTCATACAGGCTGGGGCTTCCCCAGCCTGGGCAAGAAAACCCTTCATCTGTTGGTCCTCCTATTCTCTGAGATACAGCCTACCCTCATTTTCTCTTCCATCTCTATGAGCAGTGGAGACTCTGTTCTCACCCCAGCAGCTCATACAGCCTGCTTCCAGTCCCAGTCCCCCAACCGGTGTTCCCAAAGGGCTTCCAGCCTCTCTCTGGATGAATCAGGTACCCTTCTTGGGCCCAGCTCAAGTCCTGTGGCCTCCAGAGAGACACTCAATGTCTCCACACACTTCAGGGTCTTCCCCTCCCTGCCCCTGTGCTGCGGCTTCTAGTGGTGACACCTTGTCTCCATTTCCCTGCTGTCCCCAAGCCTGGCTGAAACCTGCCCATAGTAGGGACCGCGTGCAGAAAACAGGTGCCCTGCTTTTTCCCAGCAGATGTATCTCTGTCGCAGGACAACAAGGAGACAGCCCAGGGATTTCTGCAAGATCAGGGTCCCAGGGATTTCTCTCAACAGATAGACTGTCCCAACAGAGAGGATGATGTCCAAAAGACCCCGTCAGCCTGGGGCATGTAGGCCAGTTGCAGGGTCCTCCCAAACTCAGGGGTCCATTCCTAACCTGAGCTTTAAGGGTTCTGAGCATTGTTTGGTCTTGTACTTAGAACAGACCAGCAAAAACCCAGTGTGGCCATGTGTATATGGCTAGATGGGTTGAGAGCTTGGGCTACTTCAGGAGGACCCAGAGGCAAACTGAGGAACAGTTTGGTTTTGGTTGTTAACGTCTGTTTGCACTCAGGTCCCAGGCCGTAGAATTCTACGGATTCTAGAGTGGCATTTCTGACACCTCTACCACCTTCTGAAAATGCATTTTTAGTCCTTGGGCCACGTATATCTGGCCATCCCAGCCCTAGGGTACCAGATGGTCTGTCTTTCCCCTGTCTACCCATCTCCCTTCTAAGAGAAAGGGCCTGGCACTTTCCCTTTGTTCTGTCTTCCTGTAGGGAACCCAGACATCTCCAGGTGACTTCAGATGTGGCACTTGGTGGACATGAGGTTTTGTGTGTGATGTGACCCTCCGCCTGGGGTCCCTATGTTAACACAGTGTTTCTTGGGGACTGGGGGATGCAGCAATGACCAGCGTTCCCAGGAGGTCCCGGTGGAGGCTCCAGCCCCGGACCCGGTGGAGGCGCCAGCTTTGGCCCTAGCCTCGGTGGAGGTCCCAGCTCCGTCCCCGGCAGAGGCCTCAGACCCTGCGAAGACCCCAGGTCCAGTGGAGGCCTCGCTTCCAGCTGCGGTCCCAGCAGAGGCCTTGGGCTCAGAGGAGTCCCCAGTGGAGACCCCAGCCCCGACCCCAGCTGCCCCGGCCCCAGCAGAGCCTCTGGTGCCAGCGGAGGCCCCTGCTCAGTACCCAAGTGAGCAGCTGATCCGGTCCACTTCCGAGGAGAATCAGATCCCGTCCCACCTGCCCGCCTGCCCATCGCTCCGTCACATCGCTAGCCTGCAGGGGAGCGCCATCATCGAGCTCTTTCACAGCAGCATTGCCGAGGTAGTGGCCCCAGAGCCGGGCTCGCTGACTGGTGCTCGTGTGGAGAAAGGTGGTACAATTGGTCCTGGGAGCTGTGGCAGGGCTTGGCTTGGGGTCAGCTGCAGGCTCTTGGACTTCTGTGCTGGCTTTCCTCCCTAGCTTTAGCTGGTCACAGCTTTGAGGACCTGGGGAGGGAGGTCCTGGGCTGCTCTCCCTGGTCAGTTGTTTTTCCTGTCACCACCTCACCCTGTGGCCACCCCTAGCCTTGGGCCCCAGGCACACCCCGCCCCACATCCATCTCCCACCCTTGAATTCTTCTCTGCTTCCAAGTTTATAAATGCATTGACAAGATGCGATGAGGGTCTTGCGGTTCCCCATCTGGGATTGTGGGCATGTCACCGGTATGTGCAGGTCACCAGAGCAGTGGGGCTGATGGGGGGTTGCCCTGCCCAGAACTGTTTTCAGGTACAGCCTAGAAGAGAGTTGTGTGCCCCGGCCCTGCTCTGCTGCAGGCCCAGACCCGGCCTTTCTGTATCCAGGTTGAAAACGAGGAGCTGAGGCACCTCATGTGGTGCTCAGTGGTGTTCTACCAGACCCCGGGGCTGGAGGTGACCGCCTGCGTGCTGCTCTCCACCAAGGCTGTGTACTTCGTGCTGCACGATGGCCTCCGCCGCTACTTCTCAGAGCCACTACAGGGTAGGCACCAGGGCCTGCTGGCACCCAGGAGCTCAGAGCAGTGCCTGAGGAGACAGGCTGGGCTCTGTCTCTGTAGCTAGCTGTGTGGCTTCAGGCAGCAGCGATTCAGCAGGGCTGGGCAGAGCGTCCCTTGTCTGAGGAAGGGGGTTGATAACCACGCTCTTTCCTGGAGCTGTCACAAGAGACCAGAGGCCAGGGCTTGAGTCCAGGCCCAGTGAGTACCCAGGAACTGGCAGTGACGAGGAGGGCTTGGGCAGCCTCTGTCCTGTGGGGCCTCGGTGGGAGCCTTAGCTAGTGGCCTATTACAGGGCTCCTCGTGACTCTGCTGAGCCAGGCAAGACGTTGCCCGTGAGGCGTCATGTGCATAAGAGGTAGCAGTGGCTCCTTGCCAGGCCTCAGCAGACCGGGCTGGCCAGGGGCACCCCTTCCTGCTGGGCACAGCTGTACACCTGGGACCCTTGGGCTCCCCTGGCACAGCCAGCACCACGCTTGGTTCCTGTATTTCCATCATAGATTTCTGGCATCAGAAGAACACGGACTACAACAACAGTCCCTTCCACATCTCCCAGTGCTTTGTTTTAAAGCTTAGCGACTTGCAGGCAGTCAACGTTGGACTTTTCGACCAGTATTTCCGGCTGACGGGTGAGTGACTGCTATGCTTTTTCCTATTTTGGGTGAAGGCCAGCGTCACCAGTGGGCTTCCACCTTCCACATGTGGGTGCGTTATCGCAGGCTGGGTTATCTCTGCTCCCGAGTCCGTTCACCGGAGTGGGAGGAAGCGGCTTCAGGAACTGCTGAGCGTGCAGAACCCCCCAGGGCTCAAGCGCGAGGCGGGGACCAAGGCAACCAAGTGGCTGACGGGCAGGCAGAGTGGGCCCAGGGCTCACGGGCAGGATGTTTCTGACTCACACTTCCTGAAGAGAGAAAGCTAAGCTTTTTCCCTAATGCCTCTGCATCCCCTTCCAGAAAAATGTCACAGCCCTTCCGGCCTGAGAAATAGCTATCTCTCCAGGCCTCGTGATGCTTTCCCACGTGGGCCCTCATGGCTCTGTGGTCTCGGGGGGCAGGGACAGAGCCCAGTGGTGGTGGCTTGCAACCGTGACCGGCCCCTTCTCCTGCAGGCTCCTCTCCGGTGCAGGTGGTTACATGCTTGACACGGGACAGCTACCTGACACACTGCTTCCTCCAGCACCTCATGGCCGTGCTCTCCTCCCTAGAGCGCACACCCTCCCCTGAACCTGTCGATAAGGACTTCTACTCTGAGTTTGGGAACAAGACCACAGGTACCCCCGCTTGGCTCAGGCTGCAGACAGGCCACCTGGGCCGATGTCACCGACCTCCTCCCTGACCCCAAGGGCTGCAACAGACCCCAGAGCACCTGTCTGTGCCCAGAACCCCTTCTGCCTTCTCACTTTTTGTCTTTCCTGCTTAGCCAGCTAGGGTTTCACATGAGCTTTTTCACTGCAGAGCCTCTATCCCAGCAAACCCTCAGCCACTCGGCACATGCATCTCAAGCGTCTGCTCTGCTTTGAGCTGCTGGCCCGTGGGTGTCCTTCCCAAGCGTGGGAGCCTGGAGCACTCCCCCGCTTCTGACAGCCCCTTATGCCGCCATTCTGTGTAGCGTGGGTTTGCTGGTACTCCGGGCCCCACAGCAGGCAAGTTCCAGGCTCTAGCCCCGGTGGCCATCTCTCTCTGCAGGGAAGATGGAAAACTACGAGCTGATCCACTCGAGCCGCGTCAAATTCACCTACCCCAGTGAGGAGGAGATTGGGGACCTGACTTTCACTGTGGCCCAGAAGATGGCTGACCCAGAGAAGGCGCCAGCCCTCAGCATCCTGCTGTATGTGCAGGCGTTCCAGGTGGGCACGCCGCCCCCTGGGCGCTGTAGGGGCATGCTGCGCCCCAAAACGCTCCTGCTCACCAGTGCTGAGATCTTTCTCCTGGACGAGGACTTTGTCCACTACCCATTGCCTGAGTTCGCCAAAGAGCCGCCACAGAGAGACCGGTACCGGCTGGATGACGGCCGCCGTGTCCGAGACCTGGACCGCGTGCTCATGGGCTACCAGACCTACCCACAGGCCCTCACCCTCATCTTTGACGATGTTCAGGGCCGTGACCTCATGGGCAGCGTCACCCCGGACCACTTCGGGGAAGTAGCAGACGGCCCTGCCAGCAGCAGCCAGGGCCGTGAGGTCCAGTGGCAGGTGTTTGTCCCCAGCGCTGAGAGCCGCGAGAAGCTCATCTCGCTGCTGGCTCGCCAGTGGGAGGCCCTGTGTGGCCGTGAGCTGCCCGTCGAGCTCACTGGCTAGCCCGGACCACAGCTGGCCCCTGCTGCCTGCCATGCCCACCCTGGCGTCCACTCAGGGCGGGAAGCAGGCTCTCTTTGTCATTTTTAAAGCGTTTTCTCCTCCCTTTTGGGTACCTTCATTTGACTGTCCTCAGAGAATGTGAACATAGGTGTTCAGTTACTTCTTTCCAGTACTGGGAGTGAAAGTGCCGGCACCCTCCAGGACCTCCATGTGCCGCCAGCCTCCTGTGGTCTGTTGCCTGCCCTGGTGCGGTGTGGCCAGCATTCTAGTGTCGTGTCTTCTGTCGTGGGACTGTTATTAACATGTGGCACCATGGGTCCGATTTATTCTTCTTTGTGTCCTTTCCTGAAATGTCCAGTCACGTACTGTCATTGTGCTGTTTGCTGCTAATCGTGAAGCTGGTAGCAAAATACATGTCGGAAGCTCCCGCCCTGTGCAGTTTTCCAAAGTGGAGGCCTCTGCTGGTCCAGACAAGTGGGAAAGCCCCATGGGGGCAGGAGTCCCCAGGCCTTGGGCTAAGAGGGATGGGGACAGGGGACCTAGAGCTACCAGCACCGAGTGTGATTCCTGTTGCCTGTTTTCTCTACTCCAATAAAGCAGAGTTTGACACAGTCTGGGTCTTTTATTTCAAGGGGCACTGGGGTCTCAGCAGGGCACTGGACCAGGGCAGGGCTGGCATGAGGGAGAGGGTACCCTAGAGAAGCAGGAAGGTGAGCTACTGGGGGCAAGGGAAAAGCGGGGGAGGGAGAAGGGCTCGGAGGGCAAAGGAGCTGCTCTTCCAGGGTGGTGCTGGCAGGGGAGTGCCGGCACAGGGGAGGTGTCAGGGGACCCTTGGGATCGGGCCGGGCTGAGCTGGGGTTAGACCCTGAGCCTCAGGGCACACCTGGTACATGGGCTCACTGGCTTTCTGCTTCCTGCAGGTCTGGGATGTCACACCTGGCCCGGCCCCAGCTGAAGCTGCAGTCTGTTGTGAGGGTAAGGCCTGGAGTCTGGGATTGTGTAGGCTGGGGCCTGGGGGGTCTCACCGGGAGCGCTGGCAGGAAGATGGCCTGTGGGAGGTGGCGCCAGGTGGTGGATAGGATGTTCCTGTTCTCAGAGAAGTGGGGGTTGCCTCAGGGAGCCCTGCCAGACAAGGACCTGGGATGTCTTTGGGAGCCAGTCCCATGTCTCACCCTTTCTCACCCCATTCCTACCCCCAGAGTGGGGCCCTGGAGCCCCACTTGTCTCTTCTATCCTGGTCCAGTGAGGAGTCGCAGTTCCCAAGGCCCTGGGGCCATTTGGGTCAGGCAGGACTGGAGAAGAGGTGAGTGGAGGGTGGCCAGCCCAGCTTCCAGCCTACAACTCCTGTTCTTCAGGAGGGTCTGCAGCACTCGTCACCCTCAGGAAAGCTGCCCCGGGGCGGGGGGGGTGGGGAGCCACATTTGGGAAGGTCTCTCCACTCAAAACCTCCCCAGCCAGATTTCAAAAGCTAGCCCAGTCGATGGCTCCTCCAGCCAGTGAGGGGAGAGAGGCCTGCTTAGGAGGAGGAGGAGGAGGAGGAGGAGGAGGAGGAGGAGGAGGAGGAGTCGTCGTCGTCGTCGTCGTCGTCAGGTGACAAGGCTTCTCTCCCTACCAGGCTTTTATTGAAGACATTTACGTGGCTACCAGCCTCTATCTGTTGTGTGTAAACAGGGAAGGTGCCAACCAGAGGCAGGGTCCACCATGCCCAGGCCTGGCATACACAGGCCTCACCACCTGGGCTACTGTTCCCAGGCCCTATGGACCAGCATGATAGTCGGCCCTTGCCTGAGTCCGTGAGGACAGAATCTACTGGCAAGGGGCTGCGCTGTGTAGTGCACGGGGCCCTGTAGGCAACAGACCTTAAGCGTTGAGGATGGGACCTTAATACTGATTAGCCAAGCAACCTTAGACAAGTGCCCCAGCACTGAGTCTGGTTTCCCCACCAGTAACAGGGATGATAAAGGTACCTGCCTGCCTGCCTTCATTCACTCCACAAATCTGTACTAAGCATCAACCGTGAGAAACAGCCAGACACCATCCGTGCTTTCCCATAGCTGACATTCCATCAGAGGACAGAGAATAAATGAAATAAAGTGTCAGCTGGTGGCAAGTGCTAGGAGGTGATGGTAGCTGGTGACCCTTGCTTGACCTGAGGCTGACCTTGGGGTGAGTCCCTGTGAAAGGATCTGGGGGAACAGCAGCAGGTTAGGAAGTGGAGAGGCTCATGGCAGAGCAGGCAAGCTCAGGGGCTGGTAGAGGGGTTTGGGGTGCAGTGGGAAGCCAGGAGGCTCCTTGGGAAGAGGAGGAGGGTGCAAGAACAAGGTGGAGGGTGTGGCTGGGGCAGGTGAGCCAAAGAAGGGTCTGATGCGCTGTCTGCTTAGCACGGGCCCTGCACCTGCTCTCAGCAGTTGGCAAGGTCAAGACAGGCAGACCTGATTCAGGGGCTGCCCTACCCACAACCGCCAGAGCCCCCCACCCCCAGAGCCTATGAATGATACAGGCTGGGCTTGCAGACAGGGGCTGGACGGTTGTTTACATCGGAATTTGCTTCACACCCTCTGATAAGCCCCAGGCTTGTGGCTGCTGGTGGGCTTGGGGGCAGTGATACCAAGAGGAGGGTCCCAGGCCAGGAAGCCCCAAACAGGGCCCAGGCTGACCATGCAGGGGTCAGCGGCCAGCACTTTCCCTTCCGCCTGCAGGCTGCTGATAGCAGAAGGAAATCCTGGCGGGTTCCTGTGGGGGTGAACTGGCGGGGCCTCCAGGCTGCTTTTAAAGCAACTGCCCGCCCCGTCCCACCCGCCTGTCCTGTGCCTGCCTCCTAAAGCTCATTCCCCACACTGGCTGCCCTGACTGTCCTGGACGGTGTGCCCGCCAGCCGCCACCAGCCATGGCAGGGCCCCGGGGCCTCCTCCTGCTCTGCCTCCTGGCCTTCTGCCTAGCAGGCTCCAGCTTCACCAGGGGGCAGAAGGTGAGTAGGAGCCAGTGTGGGGGACATGGTATCCAGGCCCGCTGGCCAGTGGTGGGAGCAGGGAGGGAAGTGTGCACAGATCGGGCACAGGTCTGGGGGGACACATGGGGCAGCCGATACTTGTCTGACTCCGAGCAAGACCAGAGGGCTGGGCTGTTGTGCCCAGCTCCACAGGCTGAGAGGTCTGTGTCTAGCTGCCTCGGGTGGCAGGGGTGTGTTGGCCTGCCCTCCTGTAACTGCACCCAGCCTGCCAGCCATGTGGTGTGGGCAGCCATCCCAGGGCTCCCCAGCCTGAAGTTGGGGGGTACAGAGCCAGGCCCATCCTCCTGCCCTCCCTGTCCAGACTGGGGCCTGGACTCTCTGTGACCCTGGGGATCTGGCCTGGGTATTGGAGATAAAATCACCCCCAACCCTGGAGGGTTGTGGAACACACATGTATGTGTGCCTGTATTTGGCCCCAGGGGTAGAATGAGGTCTCCTCAACCCTACTCCCTCTGGGTAAGCAGCAGCCAACAGGAATACTCTCAAACCTAAGAGCTGCCCTTTATCAAGTGCACAGCCCTGGGTGTACCTGGCCATTATCCTCTGGAATCTTCATGACCCCTGGACAGTGGGTCCTGTTCTCTGCCTGAGGGAGCTTAAGTTCAAGGATGATGGAGACCGGTCTGTCCAACTCTGGAGCCATACTCCCAATCACTGCCTGTGAGTCCCCAGAGAAGGGGTCCCAGTGTGTGGCTGTCAGGTCCCACGTGTGTCAGCTGCCTCCCGGCTGCCGGGCTGCAGGTCAGCTTGAGCCCCGGAGCAGGGACATTGTCCCCACTGGAGCTTCTGGAAGAGCCTCCCACCCTGAAGGTGGAGATAGAGTTGCCTGGCTGGGGCCTGCCTACAGTTGAGGGTTCCCTCCACCATGAGGCCAAGTTCATTTGATTCTTGGGACAGCTGCTGCTGTCCCCATTATTATTAGTGGGCAGGCTGGGTTCCAGAGAGGAAGGACTTGTCCAGGATTCCACTGCCAGGCAGGGCCAGATCGGAGCTGGGGATGGGCAGGTTGGAGGCTGCAGGGGTGACCGATGGTTGGAAGAGTCCAGGATTCTAGGCTGCACTGAGCCCTGCAGGTGGGTTCCCGTTCCCTCCCTCCTCCATTTTTCCCACAAGTGAAATACAAGGGCATTTCATAGGCCTTGCCACCTCCCCATGTTCTGGGGACAGGGGTCGATGAGGGGCCTCACGCTGGGAATTTTTCCCTGTCAAAGACCTATGCTCTGACCACCTCTGAGTCGGTATCCTGGGGCTGGGGCTTAGCCAGCCTGGGCCAGGTCTGATGGTCCCCGGGGCTCCTATGAACAGGAAGGTGGCAATACTGGCCTTCTCTTGCATCCTCAGTCACCCGACCCTCCTGGCAATCCCTATAGTGTGAGGCCCTCTCTAAATATTAGGAAACTGAGGCTCCAGGGGGTAAGGATGACCTGTGGGTCACACAGCCAGTGAGAGGCAGAAGCAGGACTCAAACACAGGCAGGTTCAGGCAGTAGAGGCAAGGAAGGCTTCCTGGAAGAGGGGGAGTGTTAGCCCTTGTCCATTCAAAACGCCTTTTGCTTAGTGTCTCCTCTGTGCTGGTGCTGGCGGAGCCTGTAGTCTCAAGCTGGGGGTTGGAGGGAGAAGAGCCCTGATCTAGGGCAGAGAAAGCAGTTGGGGGTTCGGAGGGGGCTGCCCCTCTGAGGCAGTTTGGGTTCTGGGCCCCAGGCCCCATCTTGGGGGAATTTCTCCCACTGGCAACAGGCTTTACACCTCATGTCTCCTCAACTTCCCCAGCAACATCTGTCTCTGTGGGAAGCAGATGTTGCAAAATCAGTTCTGGATCGGAGCAGGGAGGGGGCAGCACCCAGGGCCTGGCTCAGGCGGTTCTGAGGTGCCCGGGAAAGAAGAGAATCTGATTCAGCACTGGGCTGTGACCCAGAGGGACCAGCGGTGACGCTGTGCACTGGGGAGGCTGGTGCCCCTTCCAGGTTGTAGGGCAGAGGGGCCCGGTGCCCACATCTGGTACACTCCCCACGGGAAGTATGATTCAGCCACTGACTTATCCACCCTTCACCATTTCACACACATTTCCCAATGCAGCAGCCTGAGAGTGAGTGTGTCCCCCTTGGGACACCTTCCTCCTGTGCTCACCTCCACACTCCACACCCCACCGTCCTGCCAAGAGCCAAGAAAGCGTGCTGTCTCCCTCCCCTAAACCCTTCCATTCCTCTGAGAGCCAGTCCCCGGGCCAGTGGTGGCCACAATGGCAACTGGGCCCGGCTGGCCAGGTGGCCCTCAGGGGTGCCTTTGCCCTGAGCCAGCAGCTGCCCAGGCTTGGAGTTACCCAACTTCCTAGACATTCCCCGGCTCAGCAAAGGCTGAACCCCAGGGTGGGGAGTGAGACCACAACACTCAGCCCCACGGCTGGGCCTAAGGCCACTCTCAGCAACTTCCTTCTTTGCAGACCGCAGAGGCATGAGCGGAAAGGGCCAAATCACAGCAGCAGAAAGCGGCCCTTGGATCTTCTCAGAAGTGTCATGCTGCTGTTTCTTCTCTCCTCTTGCCTTGAGAGGCCTCACATGTGTAACCTTCTAGGAAAGAGATGTTCTGGGCTCACTCCCTTTGCACCGCAGCATGTTCAGCATTTTTTAGATTAGAATATTTTAGACTCTCTAGTCTGGGCCCTGGAACCCCAAATCCTCTCTTCCATCAACACACACTCTCCTATGGCCCTTTCTCCCACTTACAATGTAGACTTAAACTTCCATCCCTCCAGGGCATGGCACTGTTCTTGGGACTTTGTTGCCATGACGGTGGCCCCAGGGATAGTGGACTGGCAGGGGCTGTGGCAGGCCAGTGAGTGGGACCACAGGGCTGGGCTTTCTCAGCATCCGGCACCCTCAGGGGATGGTCTCTTCTCTTCCCCCCACCCCCTCCCCCACCTTGGCCAGAGGTCCATTTAAAACAAACCAGTTGGCCTGGCCACTGGCCTCTCTCCTTGGCTGCTCTCTGCCTTGTCACACTTTGTCACCTGCTCCTTTCCACTTCCTGGCTTTTGCCTCTCCTGTCCCCTCTACCAGGGGCACTACCCTGGCCAACTCTTATCCATCTTTCAGCCCCAACTCAATTGAGTCACCACCCCTGGGAAGCCGCCTGGGTCCTCACAGCTCCCTCGCGCCAGCATTGCCCACCCGATGATAAGTTGTGGACCTCTGGGTCCGTGTTCTTGTGTGGGGCCAGGGGCCAGGCGCCAGGCCTGGGGTCAGGACTTAGGGAACCCATGCAGACTCCCTGTGCACGTCTGCTCACACAGGCCTACCTCTTGGGTCTGGGGCTGGCTGTTGGGTCTCTGCCCCTGGGGCAGCCGAGTAGGCCCTTGGGCTTGCTGAGAGGGTCATTTAGCAGCACAGTGGAGACATGCTCAGGGCAAAGTGATGACCAAAGGGGTTCTGCCTGGGCCTGGGAATTGAATCGCTGTGCTCTCCCAAGCAGTGTCTGCTGTGGCATTTAGTGTTTACTCTTAAGTGAGAGGTGATAATGGACACTAGGTTGAGAATTCAGGTTCTGGTCCCTGACAGACCCAGTCTCTGGGTGGTTTGGGGCCCAGGGTTCAGTTTTGTCATCTGAATGAACTAAGGTCTAACAAAATGGCTGGGTTCTCATCACGTCAGGAGGTGTAGACTCTGAGGCTTCTGGGCATATGTTTGTGGCCGTGGGCAGAAGTCCGTGGCTGTGGTATAGGAACATACCGTGGCAGGGAGGACCTGTGACAGGCAGGTTTCCCCATCTCTCACAGCTTCCCCTGTCCTCACTGGAACAGGTGGGAAACCAAGGCCTGGAGAGAAGTGCTAGGCCTTGCCTCAGTCAGAGCAGAACCAGGACTGGGTACAGGGTCCAGGCTGCCTCACCCCAAATTCCACTTGTTGCCCAGGTGCGGTCCAGACGCTGCGATGTGAAGACCAAGTTTGTCATGCGCATACCCTGCACCATGTGCCCTGCCATTAAGAGGCGGATGTGCCCCCCAGGCTGGCTTCGGGAGTTACCAGAGAAGATCTCACAGGACTGCCGGTGTGGATCCCCACCTCCATCCTTGTCCACTTCCAGAAGCATCCTGTAGGGTGGGGGAGGGCTGGGGGGACGAGGGAGAGCCTGGCAGGCTTGGGTGGTGAGGGCAGGGACTCACTTATTCACATGTCTGTTGCCCTTCCAGTGGGGCAGAGATAGGGAGTAGGGAGGAGGTGGGGGCAGCTGGTATTTATTGAGCACCTACTACTTGCCAGCCCTGTGCTCAGCTCCGGACCAGGCAGACAGAGAGGAGGCAGAGCCAGAGCAATGGAACCCAGTGTGGGGAGGCCAGGCTGGGGGCTGCAGAGTGGGAGTCCCTCCTGTCACCCTGCCCACCTTTGTGCCCAGCTACGAGGTGCAGCTGGGGGACTCTTTGATGTCTATGAGCGGCTGCAGCATGGAGTGCTGGAAGGACGTGGTGGAGAAGGCCTGCTGCCCCGGCTACTGGGGATCCCAGTGTTATGGTATTGGTGGGGGCCCAGCCCTGCTCCTCATACTCCAGCCCTGGGTGCCCCCATCTGTAGCTTCTGCCTGCATCACCTTCCACTCGTTCAGTAAATGGACACTGAGTGAGCACCAGCATAGCTTGGCTGCCTGGGGGAGGGGCCGGGGCTGCCCGGAGCTGCTGGGGTCAGGGGTGAATTGTGAGTTCCTAGGGGCACAGCTGAGTTCCGGGGGGGGTGGTTCACAGAGTGTCCTGGAGGTGCTGAGACTCCGTGTAATGGCCGTGGGACCTGCCTGGATGGCATAGACGGGAACGGGACCTGTGTGTGCCAGGTAAGGGCCTGGTAGGGCTGGGGTGGGGGCACTGGAGGGCTGCACTGACTTGCTGCAAATCTCTGCCAGGAAAACTTCAGTGGCTCCTCCTGCCAGGAGTGCCAAGACCCCAGCCGATTTGGGCCCAACTGCCAGTCAGGTGAGTGCTGGCGGGGCAGGGGGCAGGGCCACTGCCCACCTGGGGAACTGTGGAGACCTAGTCCATGTACCCGCCCCCCAGCAGGCTCCCTCCCAGTCCCTCAGCCTGACACTTCACCTCCAAGGACGTGAGCTTTGCCAGCTCATACCTCCAGCCCTGTACTGTTCCCAGAGGCCTTCACCAGGAGGCCACCCCCTGGGCCCCGAGGCTAGGCCAGGAGCCTCCCTTGGGCTCCCATCTCCCCTGTGGTCCTACATTACAGCCCTGTATTCTTGGGCTGGTGCCAGCTGAAACTGAGTTCTAGAAATGCAGAGGGTAGGGACTCAATGTCCCCGTGTGTCCCTGTGTGTCCCTCCCAGTGTGCAGCTGCGTGCATGGCGTGTGCAGCCATGGGCCACTTGGAGATGGAAGCTGCCTGTGTTTTGCTGGATACACCGGAGCCCTCTGTGACCAAGGTGGGCAGGGATGCTGGGATAGGATGGAATGGCAGCCTCCTGCTCACTGAGCAAGTGCTGAGCCCTTGCTCAGTGACCAGAGCAAGAGAGGCCAGTAGGTGAGGGATGGGGCCTGAGCCCCAGCAGGACTTCTGCCCAAAGCCTAATTTCTTTCAAAGTAGGAAAGAGACACAGTGGTCTGGGGGAGGGAACGCCATCTGAGACCTATACTGCCCAGAGGCCAAGAGAGGGTAAGGCCCTGGCCAGAGTTACACAGCAAACTGGGCAGAACATCTTCGTTCCTATCTTCCTTCCTCCCCAACCTGGAGCTCTGAGTCACCACAATACTCCCCCCTCCTCACTCAGAGCTGCCAGTCTGCCAGGCCCTGAATTGTCCCCAGAACTCCCAGTGCTCTGCAGAGGCCCCTGCCTGCAGCTGCCTCCCGGGCCACACCCAGCAGGGCAGAGAATGTAGAGGTAAGTCAGCGACCTAGATGCTGGAGGCCCAAGTTCAGAATGACCAGGGGCTGGGAAGACATCCTTTAAACAAAAAAAATTTTTTTAAGCTTATTTATTTATTTGGAAAGAAAGAGAGAGAGAGAGAGAGAGAGAGAGAGCGAGTGCACACAAGCCGGGGAGGGGCAGAGAGAGAGGGGGAGAGAGAGAATCCCAAGCAGGTTCTGCACAGGCAGCAGAGCTGGACTGAGGGCTCAATCTCACAGCTGTGAGATCATGACCTGAGCCAAAATCAAGAGTTGGACACTTAACCGACTGAGCCACCCAGGCGCCCCCTTTTAAACCAGCAAGTACAATCTGGCCATTTACAGCAAGTACAGCCTGCCACCGAGAGAGGCCCTGTCTCCAAGTTCTAGATCAACTTGCTCACCTCATCTTTGGGCCATTCCTGCAGACGTAATGAGGCTCCTGGGTGCTCAGCTCACTTGGGCTCTCTCTCTCTCTGCCCTGGCAGCCCCTAATCCCTGCCAGCCATCGCCCTGTTCCCCACTGGCCCAGTGCTCGGTGAGCCCCACGGGGCAGGCACAGTGTCGCTGCCCCAAGGACTACCACGGTGACGGGACGGTGTGTCTGCCCCATGACCCGTGCACCATCAACCATGGTGGCTGCCCCATCAACTCCACCGTGTGTCTGTACCTGAGATCAGGCAAGGTGAGCCGGGCCCTGGCTCGGGCCTGTCCCGTGGTCCACCCACCCCTATTGGCTACTGGACCCTAGGCCTCTTGGCCCTCACGGGCCTCTTGGGAGCCTCAGTTGCCCCCTTTGTAAAATGGGAAGAAGATGACAGCCCTCTTCTCAGCTGGTGGGTGCACGGGCCGAGCATAGCTTTGTGGGTGCAGCAGATGCCAGTGGTTCTCACAGATGTGATGTCACCCTCCTCCCCCTGCCTGGTGGCCCAGGCCTCCTGCCAGTGTAAGCCAGGCTTGGTCAGCATCAATCACAATGCCTCTTCGGGCTGCTTTGCCTACTGTTTCCCTCATTCCTGCGACCGGTCAGCTACCTGTCAGGTGACCTCCGATGGGAAGACCAGGTAGGCACGAGGGCTTTGGGGTGGGCACCGGGGGCAGAGCAGAGAGGGTGGGCTGGGCAGGGGCAAGTGTGCACACATGCGCACCCTCAGTTCAAAGGCCCTGAGGGGACAGTTGCATGAGGGCCAGGAGGTAGGGACTGGCCATACCCCTGCCCTGACCCATTCTACCCATGTCCCTAGCTGTGTGTGCAAGGAGGGCGAGGTAGGGGATGGGCGTGCCTGCTATGGACACCTGCTCCATGAGATACAGAAGGCCAGCCAACTGGGTGTGGTATTCCTGCGGCTGAGAGTCACCCTGGCCATGTTGGGTGTGTGACCCCTACCGCCTGCCTGTGACCTTGTCCCTCATACTCACATTCTTAGGAGGGAGGGAGGGGCGGACTCTGCAAGGATGCCCTGTCTCTCTGCCCAAGAGCTATGGAAGTAGAGTGGGCCGGGGTGGGGTGTGTGATTGGAGGTGGGAGCTAGTCCCCCAAATCCTGATGCCTCTCATCTACCCTAGACCTAGGCCCAGTGCCCACCACCCAACTCTCCAAAACATAGGACTGATGCCTGAGGTTTTCCCAGATCTATTCTAATACATCCTCTCCCGGCTCCCAGACCAGGGCTGCCGCGAGATCCTCACCACATCGGGCCCATTTACCGTGCTGGTACCGTCCCTCTCGTCTGTCTTCTCCAGGACCATGAACGTGAGCCCTTCCCCTTGAGGAGCTGGCTGCCAGCCCTTGCCTCCTCCCTGGACCTGCCCCAGGCTTGAGGGCCCCAAGAGAGGCCACACTCTGGGGATCTGAGGCCTGGGACGCCCCTTGTCCTGTCCATTGCTTGGGCAGCGTGGCATGACAACCGCCACGGGCCCATTTGGCACCCTCGTCCCCCTTTGCCCACAGGCGTCCGTTGCCCGGCAGCTCTGCAAACAGCACATCATAGCGGGACAGCACATCCTGGAGGAATTGGGAACCCAGCAGACACGCAGGTGGTGGACACTGGATGGGCAGGAGCTCACCGTCACTTTCAACCACTTCATGGTAAGGAGGGCAACCCCAGCCTGGGGACCAGAGGTGTCACAGTTGGGGGACGCTGCCTGAGCATGGTGTGGAGGTGGAACGGAGCCTTGGGACAGGAGGCTGGCCTGTGCCGTATGAGCCAGAGGTCTCACGTCTCAGCAGAAGTACACATACAAGTACAAAGAGCACCCCCAGCAAACATTCACCATCCAAAAGGCCAACTACCCGGCAGCCAATGGTGTCTTCCACTTGGTCACTGCTCTGCAGTGGCAGCCCCCACCAGAGCTCCCTGAGGACCCCAAGGTAAGCCAGTGCCCTCCCCTTTCTCCATCTCGTGCCACTGGGTGACCTCTGACTCCCACAGAGTTCAGAGAGTGGGCAGGGGCAGTTCTGGGCAGGAGTGGAACAGAACTCCTTCCCCTCTGAGGCTGACGCAGCCTCACCCTTTTCTCTGGGGCTCTCATGCTTGTCCCTTGCTACAGAGAACCATCGGCCAGATCCTTGCCTCTACTGAGGCCTTCAGCCGGTTTGAAACCATCCTGGAGGTGAGTTTGGGGGAATGGTCCTAGCCCATCTGATCTTTTGGCTCAGGACCCCTCATTACCCCAGAGGGATCTGGGGATCTGGAGTAGTATGGGTCTTTGCCCATGCCCCCACCCTGTAACCTGCTCATCACCATCCTGAGGTCCTGTGTTAGCATGGACCCAATGCCATTGTCTCCCACTTACTCCTTGTGGGCGTTCCCTGCAGGCTGAGGGTTGTGGGGCCCAGGCAGGCCTCAGAGGTAGAGGCCGAGCCTCGCTGAGCCTCCTTCTCGCTGTCACAGAACTGTGGGCTACCCTCCATCCTGGATGGGCCTGGGCCATTCACAGTGTTTGTCCCAAGCAACGAGGCTGTGGACATGTTGCGTGATGGCCGTCTGATCTACCTCTTCACAGCAGTAAGCTTGGTGGGGAGAAGGGGCTGGGGAGACAGGGTACCTGGGCCTCTACCCTCCCCTACCAAGCCCTCTCTCCCTTGCCAGGGTCTGTCCAAACTACAGGAGCTGGTGAAGTACCACATCTACAGCCATGGGCAGGTGAGAGGCTCTTCTCTGGAAGGGTGACCAGCTTGTACCTGCTGCTGGGCTTTTGGATGCTTGTCTGTAGGTCTTGGCCTCCCTGGGAGTCCCTTTTCCTCTCCCCATCTGTTTGGATTCTATAAGCACAGAAGAGAGTCTGGGGACCAAGGTGGTGGCTGTGAGTCACCTGGGCAGGACTGTTTGGGGCTTTACAGTGTGGCTAATGCCCAGCCTAAGGCCACACTCTCCTCTGCCTCAGCTGACCATTGAGAAGCTCATCTCCAAGGGTCGGGTCCTCACCATGGCAAACCAGGTCCTGGCTGTGAATATCTCTGAGGAGGTGAGCTCCACAAACAAAATCTGGAACAAATGGACTGATGGAGGAGCTGGTGATGACTGGCTGGTTATGTGGTCTCTTTTGGACCTGCCTTTATGCTCTGAGCCCCATGGAGTGCAGGCCCTGGTGGGACTATGTGGGAGGCAGGCACAGATCAAATCCCTCTCCTGGGGCCCAACAGACCGGGGGGGCTCCAAAGACGTGGAGGGTGGGCACAAGGGGGGGGGTGGTATTCCGTGTGACTTGGGGCGCAGAGGCTGGAAACCACATGAGCAGGCACTACAGGGCTCAGGACACAGAGGCTGGAGCAGCTTTGCCAGAGCAGGAGGCTCTGGAGAGCCAGGGAGAGGAGAGGGCCGGCAGGCTGGGCTGTGGGGATGAAGGAGGCATGGGCCCAGGGGTCTGCCAGGCCAGACAGGCTACACACTGGGCTCCACCACAGGGGCGCATCCTGCTGGGACCCGAGGGGGTGCCACTACGGAGAGTGGACGTGCTGGCTGCCAATGGCGTGATCCACATGCTGGAGGGTGTCCTGCTGCCCCCGACCATCCTGCCCATCCTGCCTAAGCACTGCAACGAGGAGCAGTACAAGATCGTGGCGGTGAGCACGTGCCGCACGGTCCCACCCTTCCTGGGGTCCCTGTTCTCCTCCAGTGGCTTTAGGGCTGGGGCCTAGGCACACACCCCACAGAGGTGCCTGCCTCCCCCACCGCCAGGTGTCAGCAGTGCTGTTGATGGTTCCTTCAAGATCACTCCTGCATCTTCTGGCCCTTTGTCCCAGCCCTCTGCCACAGTTCTCACACTCCCACGCTAAGCTCTTCCTTCTGCCCTGGCCCTCCGGCAGTTGACTCTCTCATACCTCGGGGCTTGGCTCCGTGACGCTTACTTAGGGTCTTCTGTATAAATAAACCACGACTAACCACTCTGCCCGCCACCCCCCTCCTCCTGTCGGCCCTTCCCTGCACAGGGCTCCTGTGTGGACTGCCAAGCCCTGAACACCAGCATGTGCCCCCCCAACAGCATGAAGCTGGTGAGTGTCCCTTGGCTGGGCCCTTAGGGCTGCCCAGTGAGACTTCCGTCATGGGTCAGGGTGGGGAGAAGGCCCTGTGAGGCTGGACCTGGAGGCTCAGTCCCTCTCGGCTGGACCCAGAGTGCTGAGTGGTCCCTGGATCAGAGCTGCCTGGCAAAAGGGGCCGGCTCAGGCCCCATACCTCACTGCTGATCAGCTTTGCACGGCCCACCCCAGGACATCTTCCCCAAGGAGTGTGTCTACACCCATGACCCTACTGGGCTCAACGTCCTGAAGAAAGGCTGCGCTCACTACTGCAACCAGACTATCCTGGTGAGCCTGGGTGTGGGGTGCTCACTGCTGGTGAGCTGGAGCCTCCCCTCCGGGGCAGAGCAGGCTGCCTTCCTCAGAGAGCTGTGTTGCATCCCAGAGGGGCTTCATGCACCCCCTTGTTCTAGAGATGGGGCCAGAGAGCAGCAGTGGCCCCAGATGGACCCTCAGACACGCTTTTGTCTCTTACAGAAACCTGGCTGCTGCAAAGGGTTTTTTGGGCCTGACTGTATACAGTGTCCTGGGGGCTTCTCCAACCCCTGCTATGGCAAAGGCACCGTGAGTCCCCCCACTGCCCTGGGGTGAGGGGTGGGAGTTGGCCAGTGACACCCTGTGTGTCTGAGTCAAGCCTGCCGCTCTGTGGTCTCAGGTTTCCAACATTTAGGCAGAGGGAGTTGGACTATATTGTTTTTAGTATTTTAATTAGAAATAATTAAGTAGATGGACTTGGGAACCTGGTTTTCATGAAACCTATTTGTCAGTGCTTTTCTTGTGTGTTCTGTTTTGCCACTTGGTAGCATCGAGGGCAGGGAAGACACCCTAGGGGTTGTGTGTTTCTAGGTTGCGCAGAGGTCCCCCCTGAAGCCTCCAGGGCCGGGTGTCTTTTAGGGCCCCAGTTCTTTGGCAGCATCGGTGGCTTGGTCTCTTCCAGGGTGAGGTCTTCCGCGGGGAGCAGAAGCTCAGAGCCACCCCATGGAGGAAGAGGGTGTGGGGGAGGGCAAGGACAGCCCCCACCCCATGACTGGTCCCTCTTCCTGTCCACCCCCAGTGCAGCGACGGGGTCCGGGGCAACGGGGCCTGCCTCTGCTTCCCAGACTACAAAGGCATCGCCTGCCACATCTGCTCTAACCCAAACAAGCATGGAGACCAGTGCCAGGAAGGTGGGTGGTCCTGGCCCAGGCTGCCTGCTAGGGAAAAAAGGCTCTGCTTGGAAAGAGGGTTGGGGACTCTCAAGAAGGGGAATAGAGCCCCAGGAGGAAGAGTGAGGGCCAGAGGGAGGAGGGGAGGATTTGGGGACAAAAATGGATGTCTCCTTCACCCATGCCAGGATGACAGCTGTGGTTCAATCTAAAGCATGTGAGATTTAAGTCAGACACACAAAAGAACTTTCTGATGGTGCTGTTGGGGGCAGGGAAGCTAGAATGGGGTGACTGAAAGCAATGAATGGCCCTGCTTGCATTTCTTCTGCCTGTCCACTGAGTCTGGGATGGCCTCTGATATTGTGATCCTGAAGTCAAATCTATGCCGGCTGCCCCATTCCCTGTCCCCAGTGCTCCCGTGGCTTCATCCTGGCTCCCGGCCAGCTCTGCCCCTGTCTTAGCTTTCCTGATCCCATCTCCTCCCTGCAGACTGTGGCTGCGTCCACGGTCTCTGTGACAACCGTCCAGGCAGTGGGGGTGTGTGCCAGCGTGGCACGTGTGCCCCAGGCTTCAGCGGCCACTTCTGCAATGAGTCCTCTGTGAACTGTGGGCCCACGGAACGGGCCCAGAGCTGCCACCTGCACGCCCGCTGTGTTAGCCAGGGAGGCGTTACCAGGTGAGGACTCACGTTTCCCCTCTGCCTTGTCCATTACCATGCATGTCAGTTCATTCGGCCTCTGAGCTCTTCCAGAGGCTCACTGGAGGCCTCTTGTTCGCTGGCTGCAGGTGTGTCTGTCTCGATGGCTTCGAGGGTGATGGCTTCTCCTGTACACCCAGCAACCCCTGCTCCCACCCAGACCGTGGTGGCTGCTCAGAAAATGTCAGTCTCACTGTCTCTCTCCTGAAGCCCTGACCCAGGGGTGGGAGGGTCAGCCCACCATCCTGCAGAGCTGAGTCATTTCATCGTGGCTCTCACAGGCTGAGTGTGTCCCTGGGGCCCTGGGCAACCACCACTGCACATGCCACAAAGGCTGGAGCGGGGACGGCCGTGTCTGTGTGGCCATCGACGAGTGTGAGCTGGATGTGAGAGGTGGTTGTCACGCCGACGCCCTCTGCAGCTACGTGGGACCTGGGCAGGTGAGGCACAGCAAGCCTAGAGGCAGCAGAGTGGGGCAAGGAGTCTTCATTCTGGGGGTCTCTCACCCCACCCCATCTGGCTCCATGGGCATCCACTCCCAAGAACTCCAGCTGAGGGTCTCAAATCTCAGACACAAGTGAGAATGCAGGTCTGGAATGTTGAGTTGTGTAGTCTAGAAGCAGCAGACGTGTCCTGGAGACAACATGAAGGCCATGACAGTTTTAAAGGAAGGCGCATTCTAGCACCAGTCCAAGGCTGCCTATTCCCCAAATCAGAAGGCCGCGGCTCCCATCCCTCGGGGATGAGGACTCTCGTAACTGAGTCCACGAGTCCTCTGCTCTTTCTGGCCTCAGGGCCACTGTCTTCTGACCATGAGTTCACTCATTCACTCACTGGTTTCCCACATGGCACCAGGAGCGTGTTACATGCTAGTCCCTATTCTAGACTTAGGAATTCAAAGCTGAGCAAAGCAGGGGGAGACTCCTGCCCAAGGAAAGTGGCATCCCCAAATGTTTAGACTCCTGGAAATCCAGCTGTGGAGCTTTGCAGCCTCAGACCCCAGCCACAGGGTCTGAGCATCTGGAGCTTTCCTTGTGAGGCACATCAGACCCGTGAACCTGAGGACTAGGTGGCACTCAAGTGTCTAGTATGCCGATCGGGAGACCAGGCCTGGCTGGCTCTGGGTCAGTGTGTGCAGGGACTTTTCTCATGATGGTTGGGGCCACCCGCCTGTGGGGTGTCCATGGCGAGCACCCAGCTGGCTATGAGGGCTGGCACTCTCCACTCCACAAGAAGCTACGCAATGTTAAAGTCCTGAACTGAGGACCAGAATAAGCAGGTTGAGATTCCCCCAACTTGCAGAGGAGGGCAACTGAGATCTGGGGAGTGTCACCACTCAGCTGCAGTGGGGACAAGCCCAAGACACAGGCATTCAGTGGGAAGGATCAGAGCAGGGTGGCAGGGTCAGAGGTGGGTCTGTGCCGCCAGCCCTGGGGTCAGCCTTGCCAACACCTCCCTGCTCACCACACGTTGCTGACCTCTCCCAGGCCTGAGGGCAGAGGGGTACCAAGTCCCCATGGATGCTTCCCTGCCGATGCCATCACTTCTGTTGGCTCATCTGGAGAGCCAGCCTCCCCTCAGGGCCTCAGAATCCTGATCTGGAGAAGCTCCATGTGTCTGAACAAGGCTCCCCAGGACATAAGGCCCATGGACAGCTGGGGAGTGGAGGAGGAGAGGGGCGTGCCCCTGGTGAGATAAGGCCCTCTGCTTCTAACCTCTCCAGAGCCGGTGCACCTGCAAGCTGGGATTCGCAGGGGATGGCTATGTGTGCAGTCCAATTGACCCCTGCCGGGCAGGCAACGGTGGCTGCCATGACCTGGTGAGGGGGCGAGAGGGCTCGGAGCCTGGGGGAGGCTCTCTGGTTGTCCCTGTCTATGGCCAGGATTGGAATCCAAGCCACAAATCCAAACCATGTCACCCCTTTGTCCACAGTATAGAGCTTTCACTTGTTCTTAAGGCCCCAACCCCTGCCCTGCCTCCCGTCTCCTCCCTTGCCCCCTACCCTCTTCTATGCTCTTGTGGCCTTTTTGAGCCCATTGCTGTCTGTCCCGACTTCATTCTGCTCTAACACCACTGCACCTCTGCCCACGTATTCTGGAAGGCCTCCCAGCTAGCTCCTCCTGCTCTCAGTTCAGGCGTCTCCTCCTGGGTGCTCCCTCAACCCTGGGCTTTCCCAACTCATCTGTCATGATGAAGTGGGGTAACTCATGTCAAGTGCTCAGTGACCTTGGAGACCTAGGGCCAGGCATACCAAAGGAGCAACATGAATGCAGATTGGCTAGATGGACAGACAGATGGTGGGGCTGGGTAGCAAGACAGGCAGGCAGCAGGAAGATAGATGATAAGGGTGAACAGAGAGATGGGGTGCTGTCCAGCTTGCCATCTGAGTACTGAACGGAGGGCCCTGTCTCTTTGCCCCACCTGCAATTCAGGCCACCTGCCAAGCAGTGGGGGGAGGTCAGCGGGTCTGCACATGCCCCTCTGGCTATGGGGGTGATGGCTTCAACTGCTACGGAGACATCTTCCGGGTGAGTGGGTCCCTGTGTTTGGCAGGGTGGGGGGGGGTTCCTTTCACACACCTCAGGTGGAAAGAGGCAGTGCTCAGGGTCCTGGTGAGGAGGGGGCTTGGGTTTGTCCCTAGACTGATGACTTCAGCTTTTTCCCTTCCCTTAGGAGCTGGAGGCAAATTCCCACTTCTCTGTCTTCTACCAGTGGATCAAGGTAGGATAGGGCAGAATACTGGGGTTGGGGCTCAAACCCAGGAGGCCTCCCTGGATGCAGAGGTGCCACATAATATCTCCAAGAGCTGGAGGTGGGGGCAGGCCTGCAGGCTGGGAGCAAGCAATCTCAGGTGGCTGCCTTCATTACTCCCCCTGCCCCCCTGTCACCATGCGCACAGAGTGCTGGCATCACTCTTCCTACCGACAGCCGAGTCACAGCCCTGGTGCCCTCTGAGTCTGCCATCCGTAGGCTGAGCCCCGAGGACCAGGCCTTCTGGCTGCAGCCAAGGATGCTACCGCACCTGGTCAGGTGGGCAGCCAGGGCAGGGAGCTGGGTTGGGAAAGGGACTTCTGTGTGAGATCCTGCCCCTCCCCAGAGGTTCTCATTCTGACGACCTATGTCCACCTGTTGGGGTGGAGCCTAGTCCCAGGGTAGGTTACACTAACCTGGTTCCGTGCCCCACAGGGCCCATTTTCTCCAGGGTGCCCTCTCTGAGGAGGAGCTGGCCCGGCTGGCTGGGCAGGATGTGGCCACCCTGAGCCCCACCACACGCTGGGAGATTCACAACATCAGTGGGGTACGTGGTGAACTCTGGGCAGGAGAGGGGGTCGTGCAGAACATGGTGGGGGACTTCCCAGAAGGGGGTCCCCGGTGATGAGATTGAGGTCCCCTCGACCTCCACAGGGCCGGCAGAGGGCATACTCAGGACAGTGTCTTGGGACCAGCAGTGACTGCCCTGCCAGGGGCCGTCTGTTTGTCTTTCTCTGCATGTGCATACCTGTCCCTTTTGTGCATGGGTCCTGGTGTGGGTCTGTGTACCCATCTGGTAGGTTCTCTGGGTGTCTGGGCCAGGCTGGGGGCCACCGGTAGCTGCCTGTGTGCCCAGCAGAGTCTCTGTTGGTGCTGTACCCGCTCTTAAGTGTCTACCTGTGACTCCCTGTGGCTGAGCCCTGCTTGCTGTTTTCCAGAGGGTCTGGGTGCAGAATGCCAGCGTGGATGTGGCTGACCTCCTTGCCACCAATGGTGTCCTACATGTCCTCAGCCAGGTATGGCCAGAGGGGTGTGCACAGGGAACATCCTAAGCTGAGGGGCACTGACATACTGACCAGCCCCTATGCTCCACGTCAGGTCTTACTGCCTCCGAGAGGGGACGCACTGCACGGGCAGGGGTTGCTGCAGCAGCTAGACTCGGTGCCTGCCTTCCACCTCTTCCGGGAGCTGCTGCAGGTAAGGAACAGAGGAGAGAGGGGGAGTGCCTGGTCGGGGCGCCCTCCCCTGGGCCTGGAGGGAGGTGGTTGGCCCCGGGGTTGGGACTGAGGGGGATTATGCCCATTGGTGACCCTGGCCCTCCTGCCTCCAGCACCACAGCCTGGTGCCCCAGATCGAGGCAGCCACGGCCTATACCATCTTCGTGCCCACAAACCGTTCTCTGGAGGCCCAGGGAAACAGCAGCATCCTGGTGAGGTCACTGGGATAGGGCCACTGAAGGGGAGGGTGAAAACCTGGGGGAGCTTCCCATCCTATGACAAAGGGACAGGGCAGGTGGAACATACTGTCCTGGGCACTTGGTGGTCCCCGGAGTCCCTGAGCTTCTTCTCTGCCAGGATGCAGACACAGTGCGACATCACGTGATCCTGGGGGAAGCCCTCTCCACAGAATCCCTGCAGAAAGGGGGACACCGCAACTCTCTCCTGGGCCCTGCCCACTGGCTCGTCTTCTACAACCATAGCGGCCAGGTCTGCGGGGGTCGGGGGCTGGGAGTCTGCAAGCTCTGCTCCAGAGACCACCCGTCCTGGAGACCGCCCCCACCCCCCACGCCTGTAGCCCCAAGGTGAGGGTGGTAAGTGTGGGGGGTGGACTCAGCCTCCTACTGTCCTCCTCAGCCTGAGGTGAACCACATGCCGCTGGAAGGCCCTGTGCTGGAGGCCCCTGGCCGCTCGTTGTTTGGCCTGTCGGGGGTCCTGACTGTGGGCTCAAGCCGCTGCCTGCATAGCCACGCCGAGTCCCTGCGGGTGAGAGGCCGAGGCCGGTGGGGAGGCTAGCTGGGGGTTCAGAACTGGGAGGTGCTGGCTGGCCTGGCTGGCAGGGCAGGGCAGTTGGTCAGGGGTGGGACAGGAAGGAAGGTGAGTTGGGGGGGCCCCCCGTCCCAGGACCACCTGAAAGCTCTGCCCTCCCTCCCCGCAGGAGAAATGCATAAACTGCACCCGGAAATTCCGCTGCACTCAGGGCTTCCAGCTGGAGGTGAGGATGGGCCCAGCACAGCTCTGAGCTTCTCCTGCTCTCTTCTCCCAAGGTGTCTGAGCCCGCAGGGCCCAGTCGGCTCACCCAAGCCTGGGGAATGGAACAGCAAGGGCTGCTTGACCTCCCTGGTAGAGGCCAGGAGGCCCAGGCCCAGGTCTGCCAGGAGGAGGCCTCACTCACTTGCAGCCCGAGGCCTGGGTCCCGCCTGCCATCTCCTCATCAGGTCTACCTGTCTTGATCCCTCCCTAATTTTCTGCTGTCCTGCTCATCTGTCTTACCCACTGATATCTGTCTGTCCTGATTGTCTGTCTCCCCATTCACTGTCTGCCCCTACTCAAGCGAAGGGCTGAGCCCTCCTTGCCTGCCCCTGTTTCCAGAACACTCCGAGGAAGAGCTGTGTCTACCGATCTGGCTACTCATTCTCCCGGGGCTGTTCTTACACTTGTGCCAAGAAGATCCAGGTTTGCCTTGCGGCACCCCCACCCCCAAGTCTAACCAGAAAGGGGGAAGTGGGAGTGCAGGCCCAGGGGAGAAACCTGGCCTAGATTTCAAAGGCAGAGGCTGCGCTTGGACTAGGGTTGAGGCCAGAGGGGCAAGGGCCCAGAGGGAGGGTAAGGGGGAGAGGTCTGAGGTCAGTGGGGCCAGTGTTGGTCCCCATGGCCACACCCCAGGAAGTAGGGATGGGGAGAGGGGAAAGGAGCTCAGCCCAGACACTGTCAACCAGGCCCCAGGGGCAGCTGCTGGGCCCAGCTCTGTCTCTCACTGTGAGACCCGGCACAGCTGTCCCCTGCCTGAGGCTCCGTTCCCTCGCCCCTGCCACGGGGAGGGTGGTAGAAGGCAGCCGCCATCTCCCTGGTTCCAACTTGCTTCGTTTTATGGCTTTGTGGCCTGTCCCCGCCCCACCCCTCCAACATTGCCCCGCCCCCCACTTCCCTCCCCCTACATCTGGCCTGTGCCGGGCCTCTCCCTGCCCCCTCCCTGCAGGTGCCTGACTGCTGCCCTGGCTTCTTCGGCACGCTGTGTGAGCCGTGCCCCGGGGGACTGGGTGGTGTGTGCTCGGGCCACGGGCAGTGCCAGGACCGGCTCCTGGGCAGCGGAGAGTGCCACTGCCACGAGGGCTTCCATGGAACAGCCTGTGAGATGTGCGAGCTGGGCCGCTATGGGCCCACCTGTGCCGGAGGTGACTGGAGAGGGTGGAGGACGGTAGGCACGGGGATGGACCAGCAGGGTCAGGACGGGAGCACTGGGTAACTCCTGTCCCCCCTTGTTCTGCTCCCAGTCTGCGACTGTGCCCATGGGCTGTGCCAGGAGGGGCTCCAAGGGGATGGAAGCTGTGTCTGTCATGCGGGCTGGCAGGGCCCCCGCTGTGACCAGAGTGAGTGGCCTCAAGGGAGAGAGGTGGGTGACTCCTGGGGAGGTGGTTCCTGGGTCCAAATGCCAGAACCATCTTCTCACCCCTCCAGAGATCAGCGGCCCTCAATGCCCAAAGAAGTGCGATCCCAATGCCAAGTGAGTGAGCTCAGCCTGGGGCAGGTGGGCAAGTGGGTAGGGGTGCTGGGGGCAGGGAAGGGCCAGGCAGACATAGGCTGAGCTATTGCCACCCCTCCCAGCTGCGTACAGGACTCGGCTACAGCCCCGGCCTGTGTCTGTGCTGCGGGCTACTCAGGCGACGGCGTCCACTGTTCAGGTCCAGTCACACACGGATGCTCCGGGCCCCCACCCTGAAATTGCAGTGGCTTTCCCTGCAGAGCCCTCTCCAGTCCCTCTGAATCTAGTTTCGATCCCGGTCCCATCTCGGGGCCTGCCCTTCCCTCTGACCTCTTCCTTTCTCCCACGTCCTCTTCCCTTGTCCCCACTCTGTCCCTGTGCCAGCTCCTCACAACTCTCTGGGATCATCTGCCCCTAGAGGTGGACCCTTGTGCCCGTGACCACGGGGGCTGTTCCCCTCACGCCAACTGTACCAAGGTGGCGCCTGGGCAGCGGACGTGCACCTGCCAGGATGGCTACACAGGAGATGGGGAGCTGTGCCAGGGTGAGGCTGGGGTCCCTACCCTGGGCGTACGTGGGGCCAGGGGTCTGGCTTCAGTGTCGTGAGTCACACTAGGAGAGGCTGAGGGGCCCACGGGGGGCCCTGAGAGCATGGGGGTGAGTACCTGATCGCATAGATGAAGGGCCGCCTAGGGCCTCCTCTCATCCCCGCGTCTCTTCCCCCAGAAGTTAACAGCTGTCTCATCCACCACGGGGGCTGCCACACGCATGCTGAATGTATCCCTACAGGCCCCCAGCAGGTCAGCACAACAGAGGTGGACACTGGGACTGTGCCATTCCCTCATAGGGTGGGGCCCCCCTCAGACCAGGCGGGGTGCTCCTTCTGTCAAGGGTGCTGGCCTGCTCTTGGGGCCCAGCAGCCGCACTGATTAGGGTTTGGGACAGGTCTCCTGCAGCTGCCGTGAGGGTTACAGTGGGGATGGCATCCGGACCTGTGAACTCCTGGACCCTTGCTCCCAGGTCAGGGCCCAGCCCCACCTCATTTCATAGGGGAAGGGGACTGAGGCAGGAACCAGCCTTCCTTGCCCCCATCAGGGTCCCAAGGGCCTCCGAAGGGTAAGCCGCCCTCCCACAAGCTCCAGTATGACTGATCAGTAGCAAACCGAGCTTTGGGGGTTGGACGGGGGTCTTCGTGGCCCCTTACCCAGGGATGGGGCAGAGGAGTCCGAGAGCCACTGATGCCTCTCCCTCTCCTATCCCTGCCTCAGAGTAACGGAGGCTGCAGCCCCTATGCTGTGTGTAAAAGCACAGGGGATGGCCAGAGGACGTGTACCTGTGACGCAGCCCACACCGTGGGTGATGGCTTCACCTGCCGTGCCCGAGTTGGCCTGGTAATGATGCCCGAGTTAGACCCCTGACCCAACCTTGGCTATGCCTCCCCATGGGCCTCACCCATGATATTAAGACCCCAGGTTTGATCCTGATCCTGGCCTTAACCGTGACCCTGACCCCTGACTCTACCTGGGCCTGACCCAGCTATGATCCATGAAACTAATCCTAACCCTAGCTCAGACCCCCGGCTTTCCTTTCCTCATCTCTGCCTTGGCCAGACCTTGGGCTGCAGGTGCTGGGACAGGCACCAGGCCCTGAATGGGGGCCACCCAAAATCTGAGCTGATCCTCGCCCCCCCCAGGAGCTCCTTCGGGACAGGCATGCCTCATTCTTCAGCCTCCACCTCCTGGTGAGTGACCAACTGGCTTCCAATTCCTCAGTCTGGCCTGGGTCTCTCTGATCTGCCAGTCCCACAGGTCTCTGGGCCTTCAGGTTCTCATTTGGTCAGGGGGTTGGCTGTTCTGGTCTCTCAGAGTCCAAGTCTTTCCAGGAGGATCCATGGAAGCCCTGAGTTGGTCGAAAGTTACCCCTCCTGCACTCAAGCTGTTTCCCCCTCCCCGCAGGAATACAAGGAGCTCAAGGGCGATGGGCCTTTCACAGTCTTTGTGCCTCGCGCAGATCTAATGAGCAACCTGTCGCAGGTAATGCAGCCCTCCCCAACCCGCAGCGAGGCTGGGAAGGAAGGGGTGGGTATTCTGGGGCGTGGGCAGAGGCAGCAATCAGGGGCCTCCCTCTACCCTCCCGGACCCCCACTCCAGGATGAGCTGGCCCCGATTCGCGCCCACCGCCAGCTTGTGTTCCGCTACCACGTGGTCGGCTGCCGGCAGCTGAGGAGCCAGGAGCTGCTGGACGAGGGCTACGTCACCACGCTCTCAGGGCACACGCTGCGCATCCACGAGAGGGAGGTGGGTCCGGGCCCCGCCCCCACCCTAAACGACCCAGAGACCCTGCCCCTGACCCCTGTGCTCTGACCCCATGCAGTTAAGACCTCACCTCCCTGGGCCTGGGCGGGCCTTAGTGACGGGGAGACCAGCTCCAGACCGTGCCCACTACCAAAGGCCTGTCCCCCAGGCCCGGGCCTTCCGAGCCTGGCTCCACCCCCACTCCCACCGGCCACACCTGGCTGCCTGCTGCCTTGACCGTGCCCACCTTCTGCCCCAAGACCCACCCAACGCAGGTTCCGCCCCACCTCAGGCCCCACCCACAGCATGAGTACCCCACCAATCGGCTTCATTCAGTCCTGGGCCCCACCCCCAGGGCAGCATCTATCTCAATGACTTCGCCCGTGTGGTGAGCAGTGACCACGAGGCTGTGAATGGCGTGCTGCACTTCATCGACCGAGTCCTGCTGCCGCCGGACGTGTTATACTGGAAGCCTGACGTTGCCCCTATCCTTCGGGTATGACCTGGGCACAGGCCTGGGGGCTTACCGAGCAGGTTGCTGGGGGCCTCAGATGCTCCCTCCTTGCCTGACCCCAAGGCTCACAGGTGCCTTTCCACAGAGAAACGTCACCGCCGCTGCTGAGAGCTTTGGTTACAAGATCTTCAGCGGCCTCGTGAAGGTACTGCTCCCGTGGGTAGGCCTGTCAGTGTGTGCATTTGTGCCTCTGTGTGTGTGTGTGTGTGTGTGAGACAAATGTGTAAGTGTATATTCACCTGTCTGCACCCTTACATGTGTAAGCCTGTCCTTTGTGTGCGTACAGGCCGTCTGTGTATGTGAGCCTCCCAGTGTGAGCACAAGGGTATGCTTATGTGTGTCCACGTACCCGAAAGTAGTCCAGGTGTGTGCAAGCTTATCCCTGCACATACGTCCATGTGTATCTGGCTACAGCCAAGAATGTGGCTGGCGGGAAGGCCCCCTGGGTCCCTGAAGCCCCTTCCTGGCCTCTGTGGTCCAGCCCCCTACCTCCACCCACCGGTCTCTGACTGTCACACCTCTGCTTCTCCTTGCCAGGTGGCTGGCCTCCTGCCCCTGCTTCAGGATGCGGCCCACAGGCCCCTCACAATGCTGTGGCCCACAGACTCTGCCCTGCAAGCCCTGCCACCTGATCGCCAGGCCTGGCTGTACCATGAAGACCACCGTGACAAGCTGGCAGCCATTCTGCGGGGCCATGTGATTCGCAACATTGAGGTGGGTATACCCCCAGTCCTTGGTCCCCACTGCCTGCCACCCAGCCTACCTGCCTGGCTCCAACCGTAGCCCCTTCTGCTCAGGCCTTGGCATCTGACCTGCCCAACCTGGGCCCACTCCGCACCATGCATGGGACCCCCATCTCCTTCTCCTGCAGCCGTGTCCGGCCGGTGAGTGTGAGGAGAGGACCCAGATGAGGGAAGCAGGAGGCAGGGGCTCTGGCATTGGGGGGCCACAGTGCACCTGTGACCCCGTGTACTCTCCCTCCTCCGCCCGCAGGGTGAGCTCACCGTGGGTGAGGAGGATGCCCGCATCATGCAGCGGCACCTTCCCTTTGAGGGTGGCCTGGCCTATGGCATCGACCAGCTGCTGGAGCCACCTGGCCTTGGTGCCCGCTGTGACCGCTTTGAGACTCGACCTCTGCGGCTGGTGAGGGAGGCCATAGGTCAGAGGAGGAGGGGCAAGGGATCCTAGCCAAGGGACCCGTCTCATCCATCCATCTGACCTTGCCGTGTTGGCCTCTGTTCTTTACAGAAGATCTGTAGCATTTGCGGGCTAGAACCGCCTTGTCCTGAGGGCTCACGGGAGCAGGTAAGGGCCTGGAAGCTGGGTGGGGGTTCAGGCAGGGCCCAGGGACTCCAGGGCTGTTTGACTCCTCTTGGCCCAGGGCAGTCCTGAGACCTGCTGGCGGTACTACTCAAAGTTCTGGACGTCCCCTCCACTGCACTCCTTGGCACTGCGCAGCATTTGGGCCCGGTCTAGCCTCTGGGGTCAGCCCCAAGGCCTGGGCAGGGGCTGCCACCGCAACTGTGTCACCACCACCTGGAAGCCCAGCTGCTGCCCTGGTCACTATGGCAGCGAGTGCCGAGGTGAGTGTCCCAAGGTCGTGAGTGTCGCTGGCTGGCTCTTCTGGCACAGCTCCAGCCACTGCTCCGGATAAAACATGTTGGGGTGGTGGGGCCGGGGCAGGTCTGGGTGGTGAATGGATTTGGCCAGGAGAGAGTGCTCTGAGAGGCTGGGTGGGCATCTGTGGGATTCTCACCTGTGAGGGGACTTGGGTGGATTGTGGCTTCCGGAGGAGGCTCGACCGCCCCGGGTACAGGACGGATGGTGTGGCTGGGCTGGGGCTGCCTGTGGTGGGGGTCCCAGTGAGAGCCCTGGCCCCACCTCACTTCTCTCACCTCTCCACTAGCTTGCCCTGGTGGCGCCAGCAGCCCCTGTGGTGGCCACGGCGTGTGCATGGACGGCATGAGTGGCAGCGGGCAGTGCCAGTGCCATTCGAGGTTTACAGGGACAGCGTGTGAACTCTGTGCCTCGGGTGCCTTTGGGCCCCAGTGCCAAGGTGGGCTCCCTGCCCCACCCTGTCCGACCCTGCCCTCTGAGCCCCACGGCCCACACGCCAACCCCATCAGCCTGCTGATCTCTCTCCCCAGCCTGCCGCTGCACCTCCCATGGCCGCTGTGACGAGGGCCTTGGGGGCTCTGGCTCCTGCTTCTGTGATGAGGGCTGGACCGGGCCAAGCTGTGAGGTGCAGCTGAGTGAGTGCTGTGTTTGTGTCCACCTGAGTGCTTTTATATGCTCGCGTGTAGTGGCATGTGCCCCGACCACACACTCAGGTGGAGCCACTGAGGGTGGGTGGGAGGGGGTCCAGGGGCACCCAGGAGGGCAGCTCCTAACCTGGATATGCGGGGGATGCCTGGGGGACAGAGCTGCAGCCTGTGTGTGCCCCGCCCTGTGCGCCCGAGGCCGTGTGCCGCGCGGGCAACAGCTGTGAGTGCGGCCTGGGCTATGAAGGGGATGGCCGCTCGTGCACAGGTGAGTGGTGGGCAGGTATGAGGTGGGAGGCCCCCTCCCCCCCTGCCACCGGGGCCTGCCACTCTCTCCCTGCCCGCAGTGGCGGACCTGTGCCGGGATGGGCATGGCGGCTGCAGCGAGCACGCCACCTGCAGCCAAGCAGGCACAGTGGTCACCTGCACCTGCTTGCCCGCCTACGAGGGTGACGGCTGGAGCTGCCGGGCCCGCGACCCCTGTGCGGACGGCCACCGTGGGGGCTGCAGCGAGCACGCCGACTGCTTGAACACGGGCCCGGTGAGCAGCCGGGGAGTTGAGCGGCAGGGTGGGGAGGCTCCACAGAGCAGCCCCCCCTCCCTCCTGTTCCTGAAGAGCACCCGCCCACTCTCCCGCCCCAGAACATGAGGCGCTGTGTGTGCCATGCTGGCTACGTGGGTGACGGACTGCAGTGTCTGGAGGAGCCTGAGCCGCCCATGGACCGCTGCCTGGGCCAGCCACCACCCTGTCACGTGGATGCTGTGTGCACTGACCTCCACTTCCAGGGTGTGCTTCCCTGCCCGCTCCCGGTGCCCCTGCTTTACCTCGGTGCTGCTGGGCTGATCACGCCTCCCTCCCTCTGCAGAGAAACAGGCTGGTGTCTTCCACCTCCAGGCCCCCAGCGGCCCTTACGGCCTGAACTTCTCAGAGGCCGAGGCAGCGTGTGGGGCCCAGGGAGCTGTTCTTGCTTCTCTCCCCCAGCTCTCTGCTGCCCAGAAGGTGTGTGGGGCTTAGGAATCTGGAGCCAAGCCCGTGGGGGCCCCCTCGAGCTGGGCCTTTGGTCTCAGCATCCCCGTCTGCCCCTACAGCTCGGCTTCCACCTGTGCCGTGTGGGCTGGCTGGCCAACGGCTCGGCTGCCCACCCGGTCGTCTTCCCTGTGGCAGACTGTGGTGGTGGGCAGGTGGGCGTCATCAGCCTGGGCCTCCGGAAGAACTACTCAGAGCGCTGGGACACCTACTGCTACCGCGAGCAAGGTACAGCCTCCCCTACCCCCTCAACACATGCCCTGGCTCGGCCCCTTCCCACTGACCCACCCAATTGCTTATCCCGCAGATGTGGCCTGCCGGTGCCGCCAAGGCTTTGTGGGTGATGGGACAAGCGTCTGCAATGGGAAGCTGCTCGACGTACTGGCTGCCACGGCCAACTTCTCCACCTTCTATGGGGTGTGCAGGGGCCCAGCCTCAGGGCTGAGGGTGTGGGTAGCTGGGTCCCTGGGGAGGGAGCCTACCCACAGTCCTATTTTCCCTCTTCCAGATGCTGCTTGGCTATGCCAATGCCACCCCTCGGGGTCTGGACTTCCTGGACTTCCTGGACGATGAGCTCACCTATAAGACACTCTTTGTCCCTGTTAATGAAGGCTTCATGGACAACATGGTAACCAGTGGGGGTCGTGGGCAGAGCCAGGCCCAATGCTGATGCCTCCAGCTGGCCTGGGCTAACAGGCCTTGCTTTGCCTACAGACGCTGAGCGGCCCAGACCTGGAGCTGCATGCCTCCAACACCACCTTCCTGAGCACCAATGCCAGCCAGGATACTGTGCTCCCCGCCCACTCGGGCCTCAGCCTCTTCTTCAGTGCTGTGGGCCCTGACAACAGTTCCTGGGCCCCTGTGGTGAGTTTTGCTACTGCACTTCCCCTGCTGGCTCTGGCCCTCACACACTCACCAGGCCTGACTCTGGTCTCCCTACAGGCCCCAGGGGCGGTCGTGGTTAGCCACGTCGTCGTGTGGGACATCATGGCATTCAACGGCATCATCCATGCTCTGGCCAGGCCCCTCCTGGCTCCCCTACAACCTGTGAGTTGGTGAGGGGTGGGGAGGACGACAGGCAGAACAGCAAGGGGTGAGGAGACGGTCCTGGCCTTGACGCTCTCCTTGTTTGCAGCAGGCAGCGGTGGCGCCTGAGGGTCCACCCGTGGTGGCAGGTGTGGGGGCTGTAGTGGCTGCTGGATCACTGCTTGGCCTAGTGGCTGGGGCCTTCTACCTCCGTGCCCGAGGCCAGGCCACGGGCTTTGGCTTCTCCACCTTCCAGGTAGAGCTGTGTTGGGGGGCAGGGGGGAGGGATGTTGGGGGTGTCTGGGTCCACGGATCTTGCTCGAGGCCCCTCACCACATACCTCTCTTCCAGGCGGAAGATGATGCTGAGGATGACTTCTCCCAATGGCAGGAAGGAACCAGCCCAACCCTGGTCTCTGTTCCCAACCCCGTCTTCGGCAGCCCTGATGCCTTTTGTGAGCCCTTCGATGTGAGTATGAGGGGTGAGCGATGACAGAAGGGGACCCCAGGGCCTGGCTATCAGCCCAGCCACAAGCGGTCCTCCCCCCTACCCAGGACTCACTCCTGGAGGAGGACTTCCCGGACACCCAGCGGATCCTCACGGTCAAGTGATGCATCTAGGACCGAACAGAGGCACGAGCAGGAGGGAGACCACTTTTATTGCCCGCCCTGGAACGACGCCCAGCATAGGCGGGGCAGGAGGGGTTAGGACCTATTCTGGACAATAAAGGTGCCCTCAGCGGATGTGGGCCATGTCGCCAAGGAAGGGTGTCTTCATGCAGCCGGTGCAGAGCTGGTCCATCCAGAGCGGTGCCTCATGCTGCAGGGGTGTGCGGCGTGGGTAGAAGGTGAAGTCTACCCGGTAGTTGAGTAGACAGCTGAGGGAGGCCATGTAGAGGTCAGAGAAGCGCACGAGGCGTCGTGAGAAGTACGTGGGGTTGTGGAAGGTGCGGAAGATGCTCCCAAACTGAGCGTTGAACAGGGCCTTGGTGATGCACCTGAGGAAGAGACATGGGGCACTAGAGCAGGCACAGCAGGAATGAGGCTGGGAGCCCTTCCTGCCCCACCCTGCCCACCTCAGCTCCTGCCGCTCCTTCATCCAGGCAGCCAGCACCTGCTGCGACTCGGCGTCCTGGTATGTCTGGGGGAGACAGGGTGGGTGCTGGGTGTGTGCCTGGGCGGCAGCCCTGCCCTCCCCCCAGGCCGCCCCGCGCCCCCACACCTGCATGCGCTCCAGCAGCCCCGTGAGCGCCTGCTGCCACGTCAGCGAGTGCATGTACTGCTCCGTGTTGATGATGCGGATCTCACGCTCTAGCTCGGGGATGATGGCACCGGTTCGCCAGCCGTGCCGTAGCATGAGGTCCTGGGGGGTGGAGGACAGGGATCAGCATCAGCCAGCAGGCTCCCTCCCTCCCACCCAGCCTTGCGCCCCTCACCGCCAGATCACTGTACAGATGGTCTCCGAAGTAGAGCACACGGGGTCCACGCCACTCCGTCAGGCGGAGGAAGTCATACAGGTTTCCCTGGGGAGAGGTGGGGGGGCACCGCTGAGCACAGCGCACCACGGGACTACCAGAGCCACGCCATGTTCTCCACCTTCCTCCCAAATCCCCAGGGGCAGCACGGCCCCTCCAGCTGGATGCCGGGCTGCCCTTTCCCGTGGCCTCAGTGTCCCCGGGCTCTGGCCCTGTCTCCTCCCCCTTCACAGTCAGGAAGGGGGTCTGCCTGCCACAGGAAGGTCAGCCTGGCATGATGCCCTGGGCCTCCCCTCCCTGTGGCCTCACACCCACCCCAGGGATCCCACTCTGTGGGAAACAAACCACAGCAGCGAGCCTGTGGCCCTAAAGCCCTTCCTGTCCTCCCCGGCCTGGGCCCAGAGGGACCCAGCAGACCTCACTGCAAAGCCATCTGCCCCTCCTGCTCCAAAGCCAGAGAAAAGATGAAAGCAGTCAAGCTCAAACACAACAGAGGAAGCTCGCGGGAGAGCAGAAAAATGGGGCAGGGGGCCCAGAGCAGGAAGTGCAGCAGCCAGTGAGGCAGGAGCCCACACCCTAGAAATGAACAGAATTCACACTCAGCGCAAAGGAGCTACTACAGTAGCCTGTGCATGCTAGTGGCAGGGGGAGAAAGCAAGGTGTGGCAGACACAGGGCCGTGAAAGGATTGTTGAAATAAGCTCAAGTGGGGAGGCTGTAGAGTCAAATACGAGTGGGCGGAGCGCTGAGGATGTGCCCTGAACCAAGAGAAAATTTCGAGGTACAGGTGCTGAGTCAGGCAAGATGGAACCTGGGTTCCAGCCTCCCGAGCAAGGGGAGACAGGAAGGGAACATAAAGAAAGATGAGAACCAAGCAGGATCGGGCACACACACAAAATGAAACTTCAGATCATCAGGCATAAAGAAAAGGCTAAAAGCTGCCAAAGGAGAAAAACTCCCCTTGTTCCCCACGAAGGTACATGACCCTCCTCAGGCTTATTAGCCAAGATGCCAAGACAAAGGAGAGCGTTGCCCTCAGAGCTGAGGGTAAGAGCCTGCGCTTAAGGGGGCCATGGAGAGTTGGGTGCCACCCAGGTAGGAGTACTGTCTACAGGCCGGGCCGCTGCCCTGGATATCCCAGGCTGCTCCCGACCCAACTACTGACTTCCTCCCTCCCCACAACCCCTGGAACCCCCACCCTCAAGAAGCCCAGCTCAGCCAGGATTTCCGCATTCCATCCAGGGCCAAATGCCTTAATCACCTCCTGCTCCTTAATCACCACACAACCCCCAGCACTGGGCCCCCTTCTCATTTTCCTAGCCACCAGCCAGGAAAGGGGGTCTTCCCCAAGGGCCCGTGAGCTGCTCCGGCCAGCTTGACTGGCTGTAGCAGAGTGGTCAGCCCCAAGTAATGACATTGCTGTTTAGTGGGTATTCAGTAAATGCCTGGCCCATCTAAGGGCTTGTACACCACAATTCAAGTAGAACATACTTTTTTTTTTTTTTTTTTTTACATTATACTTCTTTTATAGATGAGAAAAAGCAAAGCACAGAGAGGCCAAGTGACTTGGCCAGACTCCCTCTGCTATCGAGCAGTAAACTTGGAATTCAAATGAAGGCAAATTGACCAGGCCTGTGTCCTGAGAGCCATTCCCTGATGCCCCTGGAAATGGTGCAAGGGGGCAGAGCCACAGCAGATGTGTGGTGGCTGGGCAGGGCCCAGGAGGCTGTGCTACTGACCCCTCCACAGCCTGGGGCTATGGTTAGGCCACCCAGATAGCACTCACCTGCCGATAGATTTTGCCCTTCTCCAGGCGGGTGATGCGGTCCCAGTGCAGGGAGCCCTTCTCATCAAGTTTTCTGAAAGGCCTGGAGGCAGAGGGGTAAAGGGCTTGGATTCCAGTCTAGGGCAGGACCAGAGGCAGGCACCTCCTCAGTCTGCAAAGGCCACCTGCTCACATGGGCTAGGTGCTGACAAGGGGGTGTCCCCACCCCAAGCACACAGGGTGGTGAGCAAAGGCCAGTGCCCGCTCCCCACCCTCATCACCCCTGCTAGGCCCATACTTGCGCCGGTCAGTAAAGAAGCTGGGTTTGTCTGCCTGGACGATGACCACATCAAAGAGCTGGCGCCAGTCAGGACCCACCATGTGCCGCATCCCCTTGTCCCTGGGCAGAAGTGGAACAGGCAGCAGGTGGGCTGAGGCAAGCCCCTCCTTGGGCCCTACCCCATTCCCCCCAGGACCCCCCCCCCCCACCTCCCCACCGCAGGCAGCTCACACGAAGCTGAAAGGACTGTTGGTGATGAGGAAGAGCTGCTTCCCATGGGCCACCAGGCGGCTCAAGACGGCGAAGGTCTCGTCCCCTCTCAGGATGTACTTCTCTAACAGGGAGATGGGTCTGTGAGGGCCAGCCCGGCCCCCTGCCCAGAAAGCCGCAGCAGGGCTACTGTCTACCCTTACCCATATCCTGTTCGATCCACTGGTACATGAGGCCCTTCACGTGCACATCTCGAATGGCATCCTGGGGGTAGGAGAAGGACTGTGAGGGTGCAGTGGGGCCAAGAAGGCCTGCCCCGCTGTGGCTGACTTGATCTTCCCTGCCACCCCGAGAGGCAGGCCCAATGTCCTCACTGTCACATCCTTGTAGAGGTGTGCCTGGTCAAACTCCAGGCCGTGACTCAGGAAGTGGTCCACCACGCAGGACAGCAGTGCCATTTCCGGCAGTGAGAAGATGTCCATGAACTGCTTGATGGAGGGACCCTGTGGAGGGAGCAGCCACCTCAGCAGCCCCTCTATCCCTACTGCCCCTCGCCCTGGAGACCAGTGTCCCTTGGGACACTGGTAGAGGGAAACTACCTGCTGGGTGAGCCAGCCCACCAGGGTGAGGGCACCCACAGCGAGATCACTGAGCTGCCTGCCCCGGCCAGTGGCAGTGTTAGACGGAGCAAGTACCTTGCCGTAGAAGCCACTCATCTGGTACAGTGGGATGTGCTGGGTGCCCCCATATAGGTCTATCACCTCCTCATCAGGCACAGGCTGGAGGCCCCTGGGTGGATGCACAGACATCATGAGTCTGAAGTGGTCCTGAGCTGAGGCCACGGTGTAAGATGCAGGTTGAGGGGGTGGGGGGACAGCAGGGTCAGGCAGGGCAGTCTGCACTGACCTGTAGGCCGTCCCCAGCTGCACATAATGGAAGGCATCAATCTTCATCAGAAGGCTCTGGGAGCACCAGGGGAATGGGATGGGTGGTAAGAAAGGGGCTTGCATTCATCCAAGCCAGCCTCTTCCAGTCCCTGTGCTGAAGCCCCAGCTGGAAGGTACCAAGGGGATTAAGTGCCCGTGAAGCTACAGCTGTGAGGCCAGGGGTAGCCCCTTATAGAGGATGGGGGCTAAGGAAGTAGTGCTGATGCACATCCAGTCAGGGGGGGCCCCGCGGAGAACATGGCCTAGCCACTCACCTTCTGAATGTCATAGTGGAGGCCTCGGATGGCAAAGCTAGGGTCGTAGTCATATTTCCGGATCCCCTCTGGGTACTGTCGGGGGGGAAGTGCGCCACGCCTGAGCCAGTGGCAATGCCAGACCTCTGGCTGCGCAGGTACCTCAGGGGACCTCCGTGACTCAGCCTGAGGTTCCCCCGGGGCCTGGGCCGTCTGCCCGGCCAGCCTCACCTTGTAGTGCTCAATCAGGATGTCGCGGGCGGCACTGAAGATCTCAGGGTGCAGCGCATCTGCGTACTGGGCCAGTGTGTAGTCGTAGTCGAAGCCATAGACTTCGACATCACGCAGGCTGATCTCGTTGTTGGCATAGATGGCTGCTGGGTTCAGGAGACTGCAGACCTCGGGGGGCAGGAGGTCTGGAGGGAGGAGATGCAGGTATGAGGAGATGAACACGGAAGCAGCAAATGGTCACCGAGCACTTTCCAGGTGCCCAGCTCTGGGAGCCTCATGAAACCACCCAAGATGGGCAATCTTAGCCCGAGGCTGCATATGGTCAAACTGAGGCTTAGAAATGCCACTTGCCCAGGGTCACGTGGTTGGGGTAAGGCAGAGCTGCCAATGGGACAAGACCACGGCTGGATCTCCCACCTCTGGGTCTTGGGTTACACCCCTGCCTGCAGCCCACCAGGTGAACTGAGCCCACGTCCCCTCCAGGCTCTCATAAGCCCCACTGGACCCATGGCTATGCTTGGGCCCTTTCCACCCTGCCTGAAGCTCAGGCTGGGACTGAGGAACATTATAGGAGTTGGGGGAGGGGGGAGTATGGGGTAGCTCTTCTGTCGCTCATTTTCCCGGGTCTGAGCACCTGCCACGGCCTGTGGAGCGAGGCCCCTCTAATCGGATTTCAGCGGCCCGCCAGTCCACGTAATGACATTTGCTGCTTCTGGCCAGGGAACATTGCTAATTACGACAGGCAGGACGTGTGATGTTGGGCTGCGGGGCAGTACCCAGGTTGCTCCCTTCTGGGGATGTGGCCATGGCCACCCCAAGTCCCTGGCTGCTATGGTCAGGTTGAGTGGGACACCGTGCAGAGTAGGCTCTAGGGTCCTAGGGAGGCAGAGGAGGATGAGGGGGTCCCAGGCTTATCTGCCTCAGTTTCCCCATCTGTACAGTAGGGGAGTTGAATGGGGAAAGGGCCTGGGCTTTGAGGTCAGAGAGACCAAGCCAAATACCCCCTCTTACAACTGGCACCTCAGAAAAGTTACCTCACATTTTGTACCTCAGATTCCCTATTTCTCAAGGCGGAATCAAAATCACGCCAACCTACAGAACTATGGAGAGGTCATGTTGAATGTGCTCTGTGCAGCATTCCTGCTCTGCACCCGGCAAACGTAGGATTAAATGAACCACAGGCCTCTGAAGCCTGTCACCTCCCTGTCCCGGATCTCCCTGCATCACTCGAGGAGTAGGGGCTGCGGGAGAGGGGACCAGGTGGGATTAGGTGCACAGGACACCGCCCTGCAGGGGCTCCAGGTGGCCCCATTCCTGAGACCACTAGCTTGTGGCTAAGGCCCGCACCCACAGCCCAAGCCTCCACAGAATTCCTGTCTCAGCCACAACAAGGCACAATCCTGAAGCAGAAACCCTCAGCCACACAGCTGCCCGTGCACAGAGGCAAACACCGATGAGCTCCCACGCTCTGAGCATTTGCCTTGGAGGCCCCTTTGGAACACGGGTTCCACCCTACCCCCTTTCCTTTGGAGCAAACTGCAGGGTATGGGTGGGGGAACAAGTGTAGCTGGTTCCTCTAGGGGCCCCAGGCCAACGTAAGCCTGGCACAGAGCAGCTGTTTCGCAGACTCGTGGGTGCAGACAGAACACTCCTCACTTGGATGCACGTGAGACTCAGCTGCCTTCAGCTCTCTAGGGAACTGCTTGTGAGATGCCCCTCTGATGTCACTAGGCCTCTGATGTCACTGGGCCTTGCTCTCCCCACAGTCCTGAGTTCCTGGGCACCAAGTCCAGTAGCCCCCCAGGGCTACTGGGGGGAGGGGAGGGATCTGCTTGGCAGCGTAGCCCCTTGTTGCCGGCAGAGTTCTAGCCAAGACCAGGCTTCCGCCTCTGTCCTTGAAAATGTTCCCAGGATGGACAATCCTCTGAGGAACAAAGCAGGATGGGGAAGCAGCCCACGGGGTCTGCCCTCCTGATGTGATTTCTGGACGGAGGAAAGCACAGCTCTGGGGGCCACAAGGTCCACTCCTTTCCACGGGACTATGGTGGCGCACAGGGCCAGGTGAGGAGGATGTACTCCTCACCTGCACTGGCCTCCCAAGTTCACTGGGCTCACTGTGCAGACCTCACCCTCCTTTCCTCTTCTCAGTTCCCAGTTCCCACCCCTGCCCCAGGCTCCAGGGCCAACTCTTCCCCACGGCAGCTGTAAGACTCACTGTGGGTGCCTTCCTCCCAGCTGTTGCTGGGTGCACTTGCTGGGTGCCTTAGAGGCTCATCCTGTTCAAGCCTTACTCCAATCCTGTGAGGTGGTCCTACTTATTCATCCATCATCCAGAGGAAGAAATGGGCTCAGGAAGGTGAAGTCATTTGCTCTAAACCATCCAGCGGTAGGCAATGCAGTTGAGATTAAAATTCGGGTCACTCTACTTGCCTTAACCACTCTGCCCTTAGGCCTAGCCTTTCAGTGTCCCCATGCTGGCAGGGAGGCACTGGGCTGGGGCCTGGCTCCTGGGCAAAGTTTTGCCCACAGGCATTAGCCCAAGGCATACCTCAATGCCCAGAATGTCCCCCAGAAAACCCAGTCAAGAGGGATGAGTTAGGACTCAGGGGTGCCAGTCTGGCTCATCCTAGCATCTTGGAAATGATGCTTTCACATCAAGAGGAGCTTGGGTGGCTCTGTGACTATCTTAAGATCCAGGTGAGCCAGGTGTGACAAAGCCCAGCAGGCCTTCCTGTGTTCTCTCCCACACCTACAAGGCAGGCTCCTCAGGTTGCTCTACAGAAGGTCTTCTCCAGACCCAGAGCAAACACAAATCCTTAACAGCATCCCAGGCCTGTCCTGTCCACTGTAGGGGGAGGTGGGGGGGTGGAGGTGGGAGGGGCGGGGTCCTGACAGAGGTCCAAGGGCTTCAGAACCACAATTCCTCACTATTCTGCCTTGGACTTCTCAGGTGAGTCCTGTCCAGCTCTCCACACAGCTAGAGTGGAGGCTCTAATCATCTGGAATCTTCCAGACAGGGCCACTTTGTCTTACCAATGAAAGCCGCATCACCCTTGGGGGCTCCTCTAGAAGCTCCCCTGCCCTTTCCAGGCCTGGTTCCTTCTGTGTCTCCACCACAGCCCTGTGTTGTGGGTTTGTGTTTTACACTGTAGACTCTGAGGGTCCAGGAGGGTTGAGGCCTGCTGAACGCCACCCTGCTGGTCAGTGATAGGGGTCAAGCCCAAACCACATATGCCTGCCGCAGAAGAGAGAAGAGCCCCAGGGTGGGTGTGGGGCAGGGGGTGGGGACCAATATCAGGCACTCTCAGATCTCTGGCCTCATCAGGGCATCCCAGCCTCTCATCCCATCCCTGTCTGGAAGATTCCAGATGATTAGAGCCTCCACTCTAGCTGTGTGGAGAGCTGGACAGGACTCACCTGAGAAGCCCAAGGCAGAATAGTGGTTCTGAAGGCCTTGGACCTCTGTCAGGACCCCGCACCGCCCCCCCCCCCCCCCTTCAGTGGACAGGACAGGCCTGGGATGCTGTTAAGGATTTGTGTTTGCTCTGGGTCTGGAGAAGACCTTCTGTAGGGCAACCTGAGGAGCCTGCCTTGTAGGTGTGGGAGAGAACACAGGAAGCCTAGCCTCTCTAGGGGGAGGCCGCAGGTTCATCAGCCCATTTTGCAGTGTCCCGGCCAAGGATGAAGCCACCCTTGTGGACTCCAGGGCTCTGGGGTGGCTTGGTCTCGTTTCTCCAACCAACACCTTCCCCTCCTGGGCTGAGAGTGCCCCGGACCTCGGTGGCAATCCAGAGGTGTCTGCAAAGTCTAGTCCGCGTCCGCTTAGGTTGGGCAGCGCCGCCGGCCGGCTTTGTCCCTGGAGCTCCCGCCCCAACTAAGGGCCGCTAAGAGAACAAGGGGTAGGGGCATTTCCGCCGCAGCATCCCGGCAGACGGGGTCGCCAGGAAAGACGGTGGGGGCTCCGCATTCCGGAGGCCGCTTCGGGAACCCCGAGATCCTGCAGACGGAGCCAGGGAACAAAACTCCCGTCGGCCCGTCTGCCTCCGGACGTCGGGGCGTCCCTAGAGGGCCCCGGGACGACCAGTGGGAGCCTCTCCCGAAAAGCTGCTCGGCCTTCAGGCCCCGGGGCCCCGGCGAGCCTCACCAGGGTGCTTTCCCCGAAGAGCGGCGCCCGGGCCGGCTCGGGACCGCTGGTCTGTCCGTCGCCTGGGCGCGCGCCGGCCGCCGCGCGGATACACCCCCGGCGCCCATCCCACTCCGGCTCACCCACCGTGCACCAATCTCCGCATGTCCTGGTAACGAGCCCACAGGTGCGCGCTGAGCTCGGCGCCGCCGGCGGGCGCCGGGGCGGGCGCGGGGCGCGGGGCACCGGGGCAGTGGGCGCCGGGACCCGGGGGGCCGCAGCCAGGGCAGGAGGGCGAGGACGACGCGGCTCGCGGCCCGCCGTGGCCCCTGCACGGCAGCCAGCGCCGAGCGGCCGCCCGCAGCCCCGCACCCGCCATGCCCGCCGCGCGGCTCGCGCAGCCCTCGGCCCGTCGGCCAGTCCGCCGCCCTCCGACTGCGCGCCCGCCACGGTGGCCGCGTGCTCCTCACGGCGGCCGGCCAATGGGCGCGGCGCGCGGAGCCCGGCCGGCCAATGGGCGCGCCCCTCGGCCTGGGGGGCGGGAGGTCCCGGGGCGGGGCGGGACGGGTTCTCTAGCCCCCTCCCCCGTCTCCTCGAGGCTGAGGAGGACTCTGCGCCCCCCTTCGGTGGCCACCGCAGCGATGGCCGCTCTTTGGGCTCCCTTCCCGGGAGGTCGGAGGACCCAAGAACGGTCGTCTCCTTGAGGCTGCAGACGGCCGGGACACGGAGAGGGAAGGGTCGGAGCGCGGCGGGCCCACCTCGACCCCCGGTCCTCTGTCTCCCCCTCCGTTCCCGGGTCCTCTAGCCCGCCGCCCCCCGCGCCCGCCCCTGTCCTTCACGACCTCAGCTCCGCCACCGCTCCCAGCCAGTGATGCGGCGAGGGTCCTGTTCCCTGCAGATCAGAGGCCGGCCAGTTTCACTCTAGCGAATAAAGAGCCTTCCCCACGCCGGGTGAGACCTCGGGACCCACAGCGCCGCTGAAGCAGCCTCTCCTCGCTCCCGCCCTCTACCGCACACAGATGACCCCTTTTAACCTAGGGCAGGACCCCTGAGCGGTGCGCTGCAGAGTTGTGGGCCCGGGGCCCAGAACTGCGCCTGCCTGGTTCTGACCTCAGCAAACAGCCGCACCGACCTCACTCTCCGCTTCCCCGCGCCGGGCCCCCATTGAGATGCCGCGGTCTCTTCCAGCAATGTTTCCAGACTTTCCATCGAAATTCGGCATTCCTTCTTGGAACCACTCTCCACCTGTGTTTCTTCTACTCAGATCTGTTTCCTGAGCCCGCATGCGTACCAGGTGGTGCACTGCACCGGTGGGCCCTGTCGGTGGGGACCTGGCCGGCTAGACACTCTGTTTCCTTGGGGTGCTCCTCCCGGTTTAAGGGCGTGTGCCTATTTGAATACACATTGCATCTTGGCTGAGCACTTACATATGGTGGGCCAGATCCTGGGCCAGGTGATGGGGCAGGATGGAGGCGGAAGGGTAGGCACGTGTGAGCCCTAGGAAGCTACGAGGGCGTTGAACACCTGTCCACAGGTAAGTCTCTTCAGGCGGGAGATGGGTGCCCCGCAGTGACAGGCTTCCAGAGCCACCAAAAGAAACTGGAGTTGGGGCGCCTGGGTGGCGCAGTCGGTTAAGCGTCCGACTTCGGCCAGGTCACGATCTCGCGGTCCGTGAGTTCGAGCCCCGCGTCAGGCTCTGGGCTGATGGCTCAGAGCCTGGAGCCTGTTTCCGATTCTGTGTCTCCCTCTCTCTGCCCCTCCCCCGTTCATGCTCTGTCTCTCTCTGTCCCCAAAATAAATAAACTTTGAAAAAAAAAAGAAATGGAGTGAGTGCCAAGCCAGTGTGGGCGGGAAGCTGGAGAAGGCAGGTTATCCAGGTAGCAGCACTGGCCTGGCTGCTCAGCTTGGCTCTGTGACCCTTGCCAGGGGCCCTGCTTGCTCTGTCCCTCTTCTCCAGCCTATTTGTGTATACTTTGTGTTCACGTCACCAGACTTTTTCACTAAGTTTTCATTTTTTTTTAGTTTGTGTAATAGTTCTCTCCCTTCCCAAAGATAAGGACCCAGTTGTGTTTTTAGCCTTAGGTAATAAAGTGACAGCTGTTTACAACAAAGCATGGAGACTTAGTGACTTAGCAAGAGTGAAGGCTCTGGAGTCTGAGCTCTGCTACTACCTGGCTCAAGCTTTTAACTTCTCAGTTTCCCATCTATAAAAGGAGAAGATGCAAATAGAGGCGAGTTTCCCTAGGATTTAGAGTGCATGTAAAGAACTGGCACTCAATAAATCGTTATCGCCATCATCATCATCCTGTTTTAACTAATGATAATCGATCAGCTACTATGCTCCAGGCATTGTGGTAAGTGCTTTGTTTGTTTTACCTCTAAATCCACCCAGTTTCAGAGAAAGGGTCCCATTTTGTGGAGCAAGGGATGTGGTTTGACAAAGCCCATGCTTCTGAGCCACTCTGCTTTTCTGTGATTATTGTGAATAAGGAGATGATGCATAAAAAGCACCTACACGTCCCTGTATAACGGTAAGTGCCCCGGATACAGGATGGCTTTGATTAATTTCAGGGTTGTTTGTCACAAGGTGATTACTTGGACTTTTGTTGTGATAAAGTTCAGCTTTCAACAATGCACATCAAATTCTGTTATTTTTAGAATTCTTGTCACCAGTCGCAACCCCGAAATAAATGCAAAGAATTGCATAATTGCACTCTATAGTACAATGCGGTATACGTTTAGCCCATCAGAGAGGGCCGTCACTTCTATCAGGACTTTAAGAAAAAAGATGGCGGTGGCAAAGTAGAGGGTGCCGCCGCCAACTCCGAGCACTGGCTTGCCCTGGGGAGGCTGGGGCGGAGCCGGGTGGACGCCACGTGGGAGGCCCCGCCCCCTTGGGCCACCCCGCCTCCAGAGCCCAGGCGCCTGCGCCAGCTCCCTCAGGCTGGGCTCCACCTTAAGGAGCACGCGCACTCTGCCGCAATCGGATTGGCGGGTCCTCGCGCCCCACCGCACTCTGATTGGTGGAGCCGCCCAGTCTCTGGGTCCGGGTGTCCGAGCTCAGCTCCTTCAGCTCCGCGGCTGCCTGGAGGTGGCGCAGGCCAGCCGCAGGACTCGTCTTCAGCAGGGAGCTCCAGTCCAGGAGCTGGGGCAGCTCTCGTCGCTCCTGGTTCCGTTGAACCCCTGTCCACGACCTGGGTCGGGCATGTTTTCCAGGGCCCAGGTGAAGCGGATCCTGCAGCGGGTGCCCGGGAAGCAGCGACTCGGCGTTTACAGGTTCCTGCCCTTCTTTTTTGTCCTGGGAGGAACGATGGAGTGGATCATGATTAAACTGCGCGTGGGCCAGGAGACCTTCTGTAAGTGGGGGTGCAGCAGCGTCCGTTTCATTTCAGGAAGGCAGGAGGCGGCAAGGGACCCGTTTCCCTGGGGGACAGTCAGGTTGCAGACTGCTCATTCCACTCTGAGCGCTGAGCTGCCTTTACCGTGGTCAGAAGGGCAAGTACGGTTACATTCGCGGCCCCGGGCTCTCTTGTAAGCGGGGCGACAGAAGCACTTTGGTGTCCAACCTTGAGACCTTCCCTGCACTTTGAGGGGAGAGCACGTGACTCCACGCGGAACACCCTCCTCTCAAGCCAGCCCCTTCGTCCCTGCCCGCCGGTGACATTTGGTCCTAAGGAACACACTTGCTCACAGCACTGTAGAAGCGAGTGCGACCCTGAAGATTCATGGAAACACCTGCTAATTGGTCAGCCCTCTCTGGATTCTTCAGTCCAAACCCTGGAGGGAGCTGGTCCGCCTTGGCCTAGAGGATTGCCACAGTCTTTGCGGGGCAGAGTCACTGACACCAGGGCCCAGCAAAGAATGCCTGTGAAAAGAATGCCTGGCATTGCTTTGCCAAGCCTTAGCGCTAGTTACCCTTGTGGAAGAACTTTCCCACCCCCTTGGCCATTTCTGCTTTATTCCTCTCCAGAAACACGTTATCACTTGCGAATTACCAACCCTCGTTTAAAAACAATTTTTTTTGTGTTTGTTTATTTTTGAGAGAGAGCAGGTGCCAGAGTGAGGGAGGGGCAGAGAGAGAGGGAGACAGAGCATCTTAAGGGGGCTCTGCCCTGAGAACAGAGAGCTTGATGTGGGGCACAAACCCACCAAACGGGAGATCGTGACCTGAGCCAAAGTCAGATGCTTAACCGACTGAACCACCCAGGCGCCCCTATTTAAAAAAAAAAAAAAAAAAAAAAATTAAAGATTTTTAAGCAATCTCTAGCCCCAACGTGGGTCTCCACGAACCTGCAACCCTGAGATCAATGTTCCACCTACCCAGCCATCCAGGTGCTGGGCCAACCCTTATTTTAAAAACACTGTTACATTAGCGCTTCCTAAAGATACTTACCTTTTGTTCATCTATTCATCAGTATTTAATACACACCCATGAGAGTATGTAAGGAACAAGGCAATGTCCCCTCCTTCAGAAGAGCTCTAATGGCAGAGACCCATCATAAAGACTGTTACTATTAAGTGTGGTCAATACTGAGGGGACAGTGGCAGGGGGCAATGACAGTCTTGGGGGAGTGTGGAGACCTCAGCTGGATCACATGGTGCAGGGAAGGCTTCCAGGAGTTACCATGCCAGGTGGGACCTGAAGATTGACTGAGTAGGTCAGCCAGATGAGGGGAACGTTTGTGGAGGTGAAAGTCTGACGCTAGTGCCATGGTGTGAAAGATTACTGTTTGAGGGCCTGAAGGTGAGTGGAGTGAGGGATGAAGTGGTTAGAAATGTGCCTGGGCGGATGTGTCCAGAAGCACTGGAGAACCAAGAACGTACCCAAAGGATTGCAGGTTTTAAGCTGCGGAGGATTAACGAGAGAGTGGGTTCTTGTGGAGAGGAGGCAAGAACACAGGCTGTTGGTTGTTCAGGCCTGAGATGATAGCCTGGTCGGGTGGGTGTAGATGGGGCCCAAGAGTGGAGTTGAGAGACACTCAGGAGATGGTGCTGACAGGGCCTTGTGACTGAGTCGACTCAGGAGATGAGTGGTGGAGGCTTCTGGTAGGACAGCCGCGGCAGGGGTGGGGTTAGGGAGGGGACACTGGCGGGGCAGTCCAGATTCCGTTTTTGGGTTTTTGGACGTGCCAAGGTGGAGATAGTTCTATAGATCTGAAGCTCAGCAGGCAGATCTGTCTCATGGGTCTGGGTTTATGGGTCATTTGAAACCAGATTGGAATGAAAGTCAGAGGCAAATCCAACATTTTAAGGATGACTAGAAGTAGCCAGAGAGGCAAGGAGGAAACCCAGAGGCTCAGGAATCTGACTCTGTGAATGGGTGGGGTGGGGTGTGTGTGTGGGGGTCATCCTCCCCTCCCCCACCAGGAGAGACCTGAAGATACAGAGATTCGGGTCAGGAAAGGGGGGTGGAGACAGGCTACACATACCTGGCTTTTGAGAAGGTGGGAGAGCTTGGGATCAGAACAGAGGCATGAGAGCAGCCCTTGGAAGTTAGCTGGAAGAATTCTTTACTGATGACTTAGCTGTGTGAAGAAGAGTCCATGGCCTTCTGGGGGTAAGTGAAGAAGGGTCAGGGTCATGACTGAGGAAACAGGATTGTCAGGCATCACAAGTGGACCCAGTTAAATGCGTAAGTTGGCCCTACACCACAAAGCAGAGTGAGGCATGCAGGAGGAAGGCAATTGGATTAATCTATAGTTGGGTTTTGAAGATGGGTCAAGAAGTTATTAAGCAGGGACTGCAGCTGGTTTGGGCAGGAAGAGAGAACAAGAGGGGGCTGAGGAGGTATTCAGGGGCCAAGGGCCTGGGGAAGAAGTTGATAGAGGTTCAAGGATGGAATGGCTAGAAAGGTGGTAGAGGTTGTGGTCAGAGCAGGATGAATACTTCAGAGAACACCGCAAGTAGGTGGCAGAAGGTGGCCAGAGAAGTCAGGGAGGTGAAGGGGCTAGTGCTTCATCCCCATGGCAGGTGGTGTTGCCTGGAAGATCACACAGGGAGGTCAAGGAGCCTGAGCTAGATGCCAGCATTTTCAGTGACTGAAGGGGAGTGGTGGAGCCAGGTGCCCATGAGAGAGCCAGGTGCCCATTGTGGCAAATGGCGTAAGCCCCAAAGGAAGAGGGTGAAGAATCTGCAGTGTCAAAGGGCAGCTGCTGAGAACAAGGGAACTCACCTCACCTCCCCACCCTGAGTTCCTGGTGTAGGTGAGGGAGTAGCAGAGAGCTGCAGGGCAAGACGTGCCTTTGAGGCACTTCAGTTAAGGATGATTTCAGAGAAAGACATTTTTGCGGGGGGGCGGGGGGGGGAGGGGGAGGTGGGCGGGCAGGGGAGGAAGTGAGGAAAGTCTTAAAAAACATTGCTAAGAGGTATGCCAGGACAGGATCCTGTCTTTGAAGACACTCTTACCATGCTATTGAAGTCCAGAACTGCATTAACATAGTCCTCATCTAACTCAAGTTTTGTTTTAAATGAGGTTTATTTTGGCATTGAGTTAAACAGTGAGATTCAGAAAGAGCTTGAGAGCTCTAGACCACTGGTTAAATTAGTCAGATCTGAGTACTTTTAATTCCTGTTTCTTAAAAATCTAAGTGAAATTTTTATTTGACACAGATGATGTCTACCGTAGAAAAGCCTCAGAACGACAGTATCAGAGAAGGCTGGAAAATGCATCGGAGACTGAACTTCAGCCGTCAATAAAGTGAACATGAAATTTTACTACTGGTTTCAATTCCTTTGAAAATGTACTTTTCAGATCTCTTGTTCTTCCCAGAACTGCCTTTACAAAGAATTTTTATAGTTTTCCTGTCTCTGCTTGAATACTTCCCAAGTCACTGTTGGATGGCACTTATGGAAAATACTTTCCTCCTGAAACACTCTTGCCCATTAAATCCATTCGATGAAAATACTAAAAAAAAAAAAAAATTAATGTTTATGAGAGAGAGAGAGAGAGAGAGAGAATGCCCAAGAATGGCGGAGGGGCAGAGAGGGGAAGACACAGAATCTGAAGGAAGTTCCAGGCTCTGAGCTGTCAGCACAGAGCCCAACGAGGGGCTTGAACCCACCAACTGTGAGATCATGACCAGAGCCGAAGTCAGAAGCTTAACTGAGTCACCCAGGCGTCCCTCCATGAAAATATTTCTTAAACAATTCAAGGATCAAAAACAAAACAAAACAAAACAAAATTCAAGGATGCTTTTTAGTGCAGTCTCAGTCTGAATTATTTGTGAAGTCTTGTTTTAGGCCACAAATAATTACTTGTTTGCAGAATTTAGATTTAAACATAGAGATAAAAGATCTCTATTGCAAGATTATTTAAACCAAGATAATTTTGCAGATTACATTCCTGCCAGCTACCAATCTGTCAACATTTGCTAGGGTGGTGGGAATTCCTGACCACACATTACTCATGTCAGGTGCTCTTATGAACAGAAATAACCCCTCCCCTTGCCTGTCCCCACTAATATACAAGGGCTGGACCTCCATAAGGACTCCAGAGGGGACAGGCTTCCCACCCCTCTGTGATGAAGATGTGCTTCCATCCAGCTGCTAAAGATAAAGACAATACTTCTTCCCTGAGAAAGTGAACCTTCACACTGCAAAGCAACCATAAAGTAACCACAGACTTCATCTGAATCGGAGGCTCAGAGGAGAGATTTTGTAATTTGACCCAGAGTAAGTTTGGGTCAGCTGGTAAGAAGCAGAAGCTGTATCCATTTTTTCCCTTTTAATCCCTGCTTGGTAACTACATCCAACATCTATTCAAACAAGAACATATCTGTATTAAAGAAGACTAAGTTTCAAAATAGTTTCTAATGACTGCTCATGAATATATAGAAGCAGATGCTTAAGGCCACAGTGTATTCTCAATAATCTCTGTCACAAACATCTCTTCCCGTTTTTCTAATTTAAATTAGTCCATTTATGTTAGAACCAATTCAGTATAAAGACCCACTGACTACTCCGATCTCCTTAAAGCACTATCCACACCAGCTGCAGCTCAGGGTCACTGCTCAGCGATGGCTTAAGCGTAAAGACCAGTGATGACCCCACAGCACTGGGGAGAGGAAGGAGGTTCTTCTGTGCAGTGTCACCTAGAGAGTTCCTGGTGAACCTGACCTTATAGGCATTTTAGTGATTAGACTGCAGTATGAGGAATTAAATTGTAGTAGGATTCTCTCAATTTTATGGCCTTATTCCATACCCCACCCCAGTTCTAGAAGTTTAGTATTGGTAATCTAGAGAGAATCTGTAATTTACACACCTTTTACAACTGCCCATAAAACTGTCAGCTAACTTCTGTGTCTGCTGTGGGCTCCTTCCCTGGCCCGCCCCCCTGCCTGCACCCCAGAAAGAATCACAGCTGCAAATTCATGTTAACCTTCCTTAGCATTTTCTTTGTTCTTCTTTTTAAAATATATATCAGAGTTCTGATTTACTGATGGACAACAGAACTTTGAAGATGATAAGAAATGTCTCATTTCCAGGCAAGGAGACTAGCTAAGCATCTGTTGGATTAAATTGAAGATACTCTCAGAGTATGTTGTTTGGATGCTACAAAGAACTAATCTTTGTTAACCTAAGTGAAAGCTTTTAAGCTTCACCTCAAAAAAATTTTAAGTCTCCTACTATACAATATGACTCTACCCTACTTCTCACACACTGGAACTGCTAAGGGAACTTAAATAATGTGAAGAGCAATGCTCTTATATGCTGATTACAGAACTGCTGTGCCCCCTAGTGTGAAGTACAAGGCAAAAAATTTAATAACTCAAATTTTAAAAACCATAATACTTCTAGAATGACAAAAATGGAACTAGCATTTGTTGCTTGAAATCTACATCCGGTGTGGTGTTGGGTAAAGAACGTGGCTTTGGAGCTTCACTTATTCATCTGAACTGATAGGGACAGTACTTAAGTTAGGCACATAGTAAATCATAAAGGGGAGCTATCTTTGTCTAAAGGGTTTTATTCTGGAAGTCTTGCCTAAATCTAAGATGTTATAACTTAAGCACATTAATCTCTCTTCCTTTCTTTTTGTAAGTCTGATTTTTTCACCCCAAGTTACTTCTCTTAAAAAACAACAACAACAAAACACATTTGGACCATGGTGTTTTCCAAAGCAATTCCTCTCCTAGACAAAGCCATACAGGGGCGCCTGGGTGGCTCTCTCAGTTAAGCGTCTGACTTCGGCTCAGGTCATGATCTCACAGTTCGTGAGTTTGAGCCCTGCATCGGGCTCTGTGCTGACAGCTCGGAGCCTGGAGCCTGCTTCAGATTCTGTGACTCCCTCTCTCTCTCTGCCCCTCCCCTGCTTGTACTCTGTCTCTCTCTCAAAATAAAACGTTAAAAAAAAAAAAAAAAGTACAGTGTCAGCTCTCAGTCTTTACACATGTGCATTAAATTTAGAATTTCTTGCCACATTTATGTGCAACCCACAAGAAGTGAATACTATGTCTATTGTGGGGACAGAAATAGTCTATTAATTTGCTCAGTTCTGAACATTCATTCAGCTGACCTAGCACACTTCCAAGCTAAAAAGGAACACAGTAACAGTACTTGTTTGCTCATGGTGTTCAGCAGGAAATGTCTGACTACGTATCAATGATCATTCAAAATATGCCCATGAGCATAGATGCAGTACAGCCCCAAACATTTAGGAGAACAGAGCCACAGGGATTTGCAAAGTGATATTAGAGGAAAACGGTTGATTTTACCAACACTTTCTATTAAAAGTGTGGTCATGTCTTTAAGAGCTGTATTACAAGGATATGTAAAGACACAACTGGGCCACTGGTCTCTTCTGGCCACAGGCAGCTATTTCAAATGGCTTACACTGCTTTATGATATAAGACACGCTTTCCTGACTTCCACCATCAGTAACTCTACAATTTAAACCTCGACCTGTATTTCCACCCATGGTGAGGACATGTCAGGAATTCCTTGACTGACTGCCTGAGACGCTTGGCGTGGGGCATGTCAAGCTGCAGTGTGACTACATTCAGCTTGTGTTAATGCAGCCTAAGCCCTGAACCAGGGTCTGGTCACTGACTTGTGCCTCTACCTGAGGAGCTTTGTTCCCTTAAATTGGCAGCTGTGTCCCTGTCAGCATAAAATCTAGACTTGCAGCAATTAAATCTGCTTGACACTTACATCTGACACAAGCTTTAACAGAACAACCAAACCTGGTTAATCCAAATCACTTTGCAAACTCCATTTTTATTTGGATTAAAAAGCTTTAAATGAACAAACATATGATACATACATGTTATAAGACTAGTTCCCACTTAAACCTCCTTTGATACAGAAATTAGAATAAACCAAGTTTTAATTAGGTCTGAAAATGTTCAAGCTCAAAAGTCAACAACACCAGTTTGAGATTTCACACAGGGAAGCATCCCCTTTCAGTGCTTCCTCATAGGAAGAGAAGGGGGGTTCAAAACAAGGCAATTCAGCGCCTTTTAAATCAGTTGGCTGACCTACTATTTTAAACCAACAGGTTTTTCCCCCATATAAACAAAACTCTTTTCCATATGAACTTACATTTTGAAAACATTTAGGCCATTATACTTTCTAAGCCATATCACTAGTTCCTAAAATTCATTGGGGAAAAAAAAAAAAAAGATGTATATAGTTTACTTGTACTTTTTTAAGTCAGGACTTTTTTTTTTTTTTTTTGGCTTATCTTTTTTGGAAGATGGTTGACCTCAAATCTTATATCCTAAATATTAACTGATATTCTCCAAGTTAATATACAGAAAGACATGATTCTAAAATAAATACATAGATTTTTTTTTTTTTAAACTTAATTAGGGCCTGCCTACCGGCCCCCTGGCCCGGCTCTGCACTGCCTTCGGGAAGCCCCTGGCTGGATCTATGGTTTCTACAGCACCTCTAGACACTGGGAAGGAGCCGGGAGGAGGAGTGCCCTGGCTTCTAATGCCCCACCCTAGCCCACAGTGAAGAGTTTGTAGAGGCTTCCCAAAGAAGTCTCATCCAGACCTTAAAAGGGGAAATAAAATGGGTGAATGAAATAAATAAATAACTTAACCAAAATTAGATTTCAGGTTCTTTGGTGTAATTCAAGAATGTCTAGAAATAAAATAATCTGATTGTATTATACAGTCCATGATGATTCAATGGCCCAAATAACTAGGAAACTGAAGATTTCTTTATCTGATTCAGTTTAACAATAAGGTACTGACATACTACTGCAATACATTTTTTAAAAGTCAGAATTATTTAAAATACTTGATGCAAACTGAGATCCAGTGGTTGACTATACGCAATTAAGTTACAAGGGCCTCCTGTATTTAAAGTACCTAGATACAAGAGGCTTTTCTTCCATTCTACACTCTTTTTGTCCTCATGATTTAGTAAGAATGGCAATTAAATATCCAGGTATTGATTTATACCAGATTAAAAGAAGAAAGTATCCTGTGAGGGTCACTCTCTCCATTTACAAACAGTAAGGGAAGCTCCACCAACATGGCAACCATCTTGTTACAAAAAAGCAGGTTTCAAAACCGTGGAGTGAAATACTGTTCCAGGTTTGATGCTTTCTACCTGTCTGAGCATCATACACTACCTGCAAATATTTCTTCTAGGGTCACCTAAGAGAGACAGGGTCAAGCCCAAGTGTCTGGGATCCGTAATGGTCTTTTTTAGTATTTTCTTAAATTATAATTATTTTCTCCTGAAATTCAAAAGCACAAGCTAAATTTAAAAAAACATTCTAGAAAGCCTTAAATTTCTGGTTGAGAATTGCAGTGCTGAAAGTCAGAAGGAAAAAAATGCCACAACTGATGAGGAAATAAAGGTAAGAAAACATATTTGCATATGTAGACAATCTACTCTTTTACAATTATGCTTCTGACACAGCTCATATACACTCCCTTCCCTATGCTGGGTTAGGTGTTAGGTTTGAAAAATAAATCACCTCCATGCACACCTCAATGCTTTCTTCAAGGTAAACTTCAATTTTTTCAATGTAAGAGATTTAAAATTTTAAATCTAAGAAGTATAGGATTAAACTGTGAATTCATTATAAATAGATCAAAAGTACCCTTAAACTTACCTGCCAAGACTAAATACAGTTCAGGGTTGTGCACATGTTCTGCAAAAATAACTGACACCATATATGACCAACAGCACAAGAAACAGTGCTCTGCCCCGCAGGTGTCTGGGCAATGTACCAGCTGCAGAAGGATGCACAGCACTGACTTCAGATTTCTGGAGCAAGCCTCTGAGTCCATAGAGCAAATGTGCCATGTCTGCCAAAAACCTAGAACCTAAAAACAACCCTTCACTTCTGCTAAAGTGACTTGAGATACTGAGGCACATGAAGCAGACATCAGTGCACTCCCCTCTGTAAGATGTAAACTAGGACCAACTTCACATTTCATTGTCAACTTAATCTGTAAACTCTCATGGGTGCGTGTGTGTGTGTGTGTGTGTTTATGTATTTTTTTTTCATTTTGTTTGTTCTTTTTTAAAAAACAAAACCAAAAACCAAAATCAAAAACCCCAAGCCAAGACAAAAACCTTTGATGGTTTCAGTTCCATGGCAACAAGTAAAAAGATAAAACTCCAAGTCTACATATACAACCAATTATGAAACTGGTTTTAAACGAAGGAAACATATGCAAAAAAATCTCTGTGTATTTGATAAAATCAACTGAATATAACAAAAACAAATTGAAATAGCTTATTAAAAGTGTCCTTATATAAAAATGGCCTTGTGATGTACAGTAAAATGCAATAAAAATTATCATCCTTTGTTCCTCCCCTCCCGCCCCCAGTAACTAAAATGGCTACTGTTCCACAAAACTTTTTATGCTTCTATAAAAGAAACGTAATTGACGTGATTAAAGATTTTCTAGATTGTATGCTTGGCGAATGTTGAGGGTATCTCGGAGCATCAAATCCCGAAGGCGCCAGAGGGCATCTGCCATGGTGGTATGGGCCCCTTTACTTTTCAGCCAGTGAGAGGGCAGGCGGCTCTCCTGTTCTTTTGACAAATGGACATCGCGTCTTCGAGCTGAAAATTAAAATACACACGGGGAAATATAAGTAGGAATAAGGAAAAATATAAGTAGGTAACAATTCCCCCTCAGTCCTAAGGCCTGACAGATTTACTAAAGCATGTAACATTTAATATTTTTTAAAGATTTTTTTAAAGTTTAAAGTATATTTATTTTGAGGTGCACGCATGCTCCAATGGGGGAGGCTCAGAGAGAAAGAATCCCAGGCCGGCTCTGTATTGTCAGCGCAGAGCCCAGCACAGGGCCTGAACCCACGAACTAACTGTGAGACTGTGGCCTGGATGGAAACCAGGAGTTGGATGCTTAACCAGCTGCGTCACCCAGGTACCCCTAACACTTATTATTTATTAAATATTATGAATTTTAACCCTGCAGTGTATTTCCAAGCAAATGCCTATTATTTTATTAGGCATCTTGGTTTTTAGAAAACCACGTGCTTAGGTATGAGACTACCTAGCTAAGGATGTCTTAGTTTATGCTATGTATTTTAGAAATTATCTAATTTATAATAATGACTTCACAAAAGAGCTGCACATATAACATAATTCTCTAAAAGGGAACACAAGAGTTGCACAAACACCTAAAAGATCTGATCACTACTATTTTGTTGTAGGCAGTCCTGATAATCAATTTCTTTAGTGTTAACAAAAATTCCTAAAAAGGTAAATGTGAGGAAAGGGAAAACATACTTCTGAAAGAAATCAAATTAGGTTTAGAAATGAAGAATGAGTAGGAACTTCCACATTTCTTCCCAGAAGCCAGGCACGTTATTTTAGTGGGTACTGAAAACCCACTCAGGAAGTTCTCTGAGCTAAATAAAGACTCAACAGGTTATCTGAAACATGTTTTCCAATATTCTTTTCTTTTTTAAAACTGAACTGAAGTTAATTTTTAATTTACCCAAGTGCATCTGTGCTGATGCTCAAATGCCTGAAAAACTGGTGAAAAAATTCAGAATATACTTAAAAAGACAGCAGTGATGCTTATGACAAAACAAAGTCTAGAAATTGAGCAAAAAACCCCCACCATCTTCGGTGTGTGATGTTCAAGATAAAATTTATTTTACTTATATACGAGAAGTGGATCTCTACCCCATGGCATAACACGCCAATCACAGTGAGAGGACTTTGACGATGCACGGCTTTCACAAAGGCTTGTTGAGAAGGACTCTCCTTACCTGCCAGGGTTTGGTCCCACTTGCTAATGCTGTTGGACTCAGCACTGAGTCCTTCAATGTATTTCAGGTAGGCCTCTGAGTGGAGAAGCCTTTGTGTCTTCGGTGGGGGAGCCACAAACATGGGCGTTGTTGGCTGCTGTATGACAGGGGGGCCGGCTGGATGTGGGCCAGGATACGGAGGTGGTGCCTGCTGCCCTGGAGGCCCCAAAACTCCCACCTGAAAGAGCACAGGGAACATGGTGAGGGAAAAAATACTTGGCACATGCTCTGAGAAAGAGGATAACCTGAATTCTGTCAAGTCCTAGAAAATCCAGCTGGGAGGCTCACCTGCTGTCCGTATGGACTTCCGCCTGGCGCTGGAGTCCCTACCATAGGGGCCACTCCTTGGTTCATCACACCTATAATTCAGAACGCAATGGCACAGTTAGAGGTTCTGAGTTGAGATGGCTACTGAAAAACTACTGCCTGATAAGAAATGATGCCATTTATAATGCAAACCTATGGACCTCTGCCCTTGAATCTTTGTGGATAAGAACCCTAAGCCCCCAGAACAGGATGCGGAATTCAAATAGAAAGTTCACATTCTTTGGTTTTCTAGCTATTTTAAGTACAAAGGTAGTATAACTTGTCAGATGTACATTAATTATTCATGGCTTAGAAATGATTTGAACCCTGCATAAAATTCTAGTATTTCCCTAGGTAAACTATAGTCAGAATACACCTCTATTTTCAAGGTGTTTTTCTTCTGACAACACATTTTCCTGAAACTGGAGCCCAAGTTTCATTTTGGCAGTGATGGTGCTGCAGTCAGGCTCAGCAGCAGGCAGTGTGCTAGGACAGCAGGGACACAGGGGAGAGGCTGTGCAAGCGCACGGTTAAATGAGCTCTGTGGTGGCTGGAGGCACATCCTTGCGGTCCACTCACAGGCCCCCAGCACCCCTGGTTCTAACTGGAGTCACTAATACTGGCAGACAGGTCACTTCCATCTGGTAGAGCAGTACTTGGAAAAGGATCATCTGGAAGTAAATCAGCCTCGTTGCTATCACTTCAAATGCAAAAATGACAAAGGGAAAGAGAAAAGATTTCGTGGTCTTACTACATTTGCACTCTGTATGTTTATAAACTTTGTACTCTTTCTACATTTGTACTCTGTAAGTTTATAAACTTCCCAGTGATGATGCCTCACAAGCAACTTCTGTCCCACAGGTACTAGCTGATAAAGGTGAGATGTCCTAACTTTTGTGTCTGGGGCTGTTTTCATCTCAGGACTGTCCATTTATTATTCTCATAAAACATTGAAATAAGGAAGGGTTCCAGTTTGTTAAAAACTAACAAACTACAGTCAAACAAACCCCTGTTTAAACTTTTAAACAAATCCTGCTGGCTGCAAAGAAGGGTCAAAAGGAGCTCACCTCACATACTAGATTTTCTAGATTCAAAATGTTGCTATTTTGGCCAGGCAGCACCAGTACACTATTCTAAGGTTCTGAATTGCTAAATGCCACTTCAGGAAGTATTAGACATTTGTTAAAGAGAATGTGGTAGTACAAATAAGCTTTCTGTTTACAAAGTGGGGATTTTTATATTCCAGATCACCACAGCAGAATCCTGATGATTATTTGTGACTGGGTTAAGAGGCTGTGGTGGGTAAGCTGCTGCTCCAACATACTAACCCCTGTGCACCGCCCCCCTCCGGGACACTCACCCTCCTCAGATCCCACAACATGAGGGGCCTCCCTGAGCTGCCTTTCTCCTTTTCCGCAGGGGAGCACAGACAACTCAGCAATCCCCTCTGCTTCCTGTTTTCAAATGCCATGCAAAGGGGCAGCCAGTGAGAGCATGGGCTGAGTCAGCAGAGGAGCTCCCAGAGTCCTCCTCTCCTCCAAGCCCAAGCAGGTGTGTGCGTGCGTGTGTGTGGGCACTAAGAGTTCTTCCCTGTCTCCCCAACTAAAAGGTAAGTGTGTGCTTCCTTCAAATGCACTTTAAACACCCGAAGAAGTGGGGAAAGGGACACAGCTGTGCTCAACACCCACCAAAAGGTATCTGCTACTTAGAGGGTACTGGCCTCAGATGTGGCTCCCACTGAGTACCAAATGCACCCAGAAGTCAACTCCAACCTGGTCTGAGTCAGTCAGATAGGGTACCCTAAGTCAAGGTGAGAAGGTACAGAATTAAGGCCAATTCTACTTGCCACAGGGGCACACCCATCTTATGACTGACTTTTGCTGCAAGAGTAACTTCCACACAGGCCACTACTTCTAAAATGAAGTACCCACTGCCATAAACATTTCCTCTTCGGGTATATCTGAATCAAACACTTGTGTGGAGTTATGGCCATTCTCTAAGCAATACTCATAAGAGTGTGGCTGGAGGCTCTAGGCCAAGCCACCAGGTTCACTCACCCTGCCCACTGCTGGGTGTACCTCTGAAGCACTTCTGGAACTCTGTATAACCCAACACTGCTGGAGGCAAGTCTAACATTTCTACATTTTGTCACCTGGGCCAGGCCTTTAGCTGGTATTTTGGATAATGGCCCCAATGCTCTTCTAAGTTATCTTCAGGTCACATTCCCTCCAACTAGATTACAGCTAAAGGTCAGTTCTTTGGCATTTGATGGCAATCAATATGGGAACCTGCGATCTTCCTTTCGCAATAAAGTAATATTTCAACTTACTATTTACAAAGTAAATCTGTAGCTAGTTCTGAACTCCATTTATATGCTTCTACATGAAATCAATTCTGAGCTTCTGCTGACAGATAAACCAGTGTCCACAGTTAGTATGGGAGGGCTATGCTGCTCTTTAAGGTCTTATGTCATACTTCTTAGGGGACTCATATACAGAAAACGTGTTCATTGCAAATTCGTTCCCTCCCTCCTTTTTGTTCCTAGAATGATTGGCTGAAGGATTTATTCACCGTGATCAGTGACTCTGCAATCCCCTTAGAAGGGCTATTTGAGAAGCAGGAGATGGAGCAGGGGTTCCATACAGAAGACCTTGTGAGAGAAGAACTGAATCAGAGGAAGAAGTACCCTCAGGACCCAAAGTGCTTTCCTATGTGACTCAGAACTAGCCATTTGGGATATCGTTCACTGATCATCCATGTATCATTCACTGATAAAGAGGGCATGACCTTCCTAGGCTGTATTCGGTTTTCTGAGCACACGTCAAATTGTCTGAGTGGTATGAGAGTATGCCTTCTGCCCCCTGGTATGCTGAGTCTGGTCTCTGCCATGTGTCCTCTGCTGCTGCTAGGGAGCCAGGTGCCCAAGGGCACAGGTGCTGAGCCGCCTGCTCAAATACACGGGACAGGCCCTGCTGCTGACATCCCTGGGATTCTCAGTGAGGAAAGGCCTGGCCACAGTGGGCAGCAGGTACCTCCGGGAACAACTGGCTGAGGGAGGAAAAAAGAGAATATGAAGATGAGATTAATGAGTGAAGGAGGATGAAGTTCTTACCCGGTGGTGGGATGCCCGGGAGGCCGGGCACACCTGGCGGAAGATGGTGGGGTGGAGGCCCCCCAGGGTGAAGTGGCTGCATGCTGCCCATGCTAACAAGGCCATCAACTGGGCCCTGCAAAGGTGGAAGGCCTGGCGGATAGCCACCCATCATGCCTTGAAGGACACAACAAATTTCAGACATGCATCATTAACATGCAACATGAGCGAAGTAATAACAAATCCCCCCCATGCACTACCAATGAATAAAGCGCCCTTAGTACTGTGTGAGATAACAGCAATTAGTGCAATTATTTTGTTGCAATAATGAACAAAATAAAAAGTTACAAATATGAAATCCAACACTTGTGGATGAATTAGTACTTAGTAGATTATTATTTGCAGTTATCTTCCCTGGGATAAATATGTTGCATGTTTTTAATTAAATAATAATAAAGAGGAGTTCCAGTAACAGCCTTCCCAAGGTCATGTTATTGCAAGCTGTTCAAACAGAGTGACCAGTTCTGCAACTGCGGTTCTAATTCAACAGACTAAACCCCATCACCCCACTCTGCCCACACTCTTACGCCTATCATGGGTGCACATGAGGGGACACTGGAATGGAGGGAAATGAGGCGCACAGCCCTGATCACAAAGCATGGTTCTCCAGCTTGGGGTGCGTGGGGGTGGAGGGGGGGAGTGGGCAAGAGCCTTTCAAGGCTTCCTCTTCCCTTCTAGCCCCACCACTACTTGGTAAAAATGGATCATGTTCAGGCTTGAGCTGGGGAACAGAGAAGAGCCATCACAATGGATGATGTTTCATCTTTAGATCTCTAAACATGTAAAACAAAGATAAAACCTAAACCCTCCCAAGCCAAGCTAAGCTAATCCCAGGTCACTCGGTAGCAGGCACGTAGACCTCAGAAGGAATGGCTGGAGAATCAGGCTCTGCTGATGTGAGAAAATGCCAATTGTCATTACTGTCTCCAAGTTCACAAATGCCCTCACATAAACCTTCAGTTAACAGGGAACATTTTAAATGAGGTACAGACTTTCTGTGAACAGAGGCCTTTATTCCTTTATTTTCAAAGCGTATCTTCATAACACAAAATATTTTCTGCTGGCTAGGGAAGAGTTTCAGGAAACCAGTATTTTTGGCAAAAGGAGTGAAAGAAAGAAAATAATTTCAAAATGTCAAAAACTCACCTATCAAAAGAACTTTAAAGCCACACGACATTTTTTTTGAGCAAGAAAAACAACTTAACTCTTCTGGGACTTGAAATGATCACAATAAACAAAACATAAGGCTCCCCCCAGAATGCAATCACCTTTGGTCCCAGCTTCCTGCACGAAGGGAAGCTTGAGGGACGGGTGCCAAACCTCATTTTTACAAAACACTCTTTGTAGGAGGACCCTGGGAAACAGTGGAAAACTCCAGATTCTAAGGACTTTACTCTTTGACTTTCCCATAAGGATTATTGAAAGGTATCTATTGATAAAAGTTTAGTCTTTTGAAGCTATAACATTACTGAAAATTCTGAGATTGGTTCAGCCTGCTTCATTAGTCATATCTAAGCTGACTGAAAAACTTAAAATCACACACACCAATAAAGCAAATTCTAAATAGTACCTCTATACATGAAATAGGATTATGAGTTTCATGGTTTTTAAAATGAGAGTTCAGAGAGTAAAAAGTACTTTTGAACAGATACCATCATCTTAAACAAAACTGCCAAACTGCCTTTTAACCACACCACCAGCTCCAGCTCTTATGGGTAAATAGGTGGGAGTTTAAGGACATTAGGAGGCTTTGCTTTCAATTACAAAAGCCCATCTGAACGCAGCCTTCACGGGCTGTGGTTGAAGAAAAGTATTAAGAACTGAAAGCCATGACACTTGTCTTCATTAAACTGTACTTTGGCACTTATTATCCCAGTCACATGTGTTCAAATGAGCTTTAATGCTTGTAAGCAAAGCTGGTCTCAGACAGCAACAAGGCTAAGACTTAGGCCCTAAGCAATCTGTAAACCCAAGAAAAATCACCCTGTCAGCTGCAAAGTTCCCACTGTGGACCAAAGACTGGTGACCGTACAGGATGCTTGCTTGCCCTTCACTCCCATGGCCTGGAATCTGGGCAGCACATGCTTAATAATGTGAAGGGGTCCCCCCGCCCCCCACTCCTTGCCCCTCAGAGCGCTATGATGGTATTCCCCAACAGGGAGCTAAAATGCTGCAGCTGCTGTGTTTTAATAGTTTTAGCTGTTTGAATTCATTTTGTTAACGTGTCCCTGGGCTTTTTAGTCAAGGGCACAGTGCTACAGTATCACATATCAAACGCAACAAAACAGGATGTCAACGAGGGAATTCTAACTTTCAAAAGTCCCCATGTTCAAGGCCTGATTTCTAAAACCCTCTGGAATCCCGTTAACCAAAATGGGCCATGGAATAGAGCAGGCGATTATGAGATTTGTTAGATCAACGTCAGTTACACTGAGAGTACTGAAAAGCCATGATTCAGATGTGCTCTGGCGAGTGCAACTGCTGAGTTGAGCGACAGTGCATTTGAGAACTTGCCATCACAAAAGGTAGGAGCGACAATGAAAAAGTTATCCTACGCTACTCTTCCTTGAAAAGCAAATACAAAAAAGCAAAAACAAAAACAGCATCCCAATGAGCCTGCCTTGAACAACACTGTCTTGGACTCCCTGCGAAAAGAAGTCAGACCGCTTGCTTCAGAAGACACTCAGGTGGCTTGTATGGACCTCACCAGGCTTAGGGAGATCACGAAGGAAGGACCCGAGAAGTGATCTACGGGCTTCTCGTTGGAGACACATCAGACAAGGATATTCAATTCAAGAATAGCCAAATTTGCCATGGCTACCAGAACCAGAGACAACACACACAAGCAAACCACATTCATCATTTTCTTTTCTTTTTTTTTTACAAATATGTGACTGGGATACTAACAGAAAATGCAGTTTAATGTAATTAAATAGAAAAGCATTACAGAGTGGGCACAATGAATTGAATAAGGACTTTGTACTCCACTTAGCAGTCATGCACATTAGTGACCAAGAAAGGATTTAGAATTCACGGTCAAAAATCCTTTTAAATGGTCAGTCTTTTAAGGATGGCTGCAGCAGAACAAGGCAAACTGAACCCTGGAATGAGACGGGAAAATCGGTATCACCTAAGTGCTTAGTTTCGTGTTTTCTCTCGGGAGCCCCTCCAGAACAGAATTCAGGGTCTGTTTAGGTTTTCTGCTATAGGGCTCTATATCCAGAGCAGTCTGGGGTGGAGAGTATCGCCAGACCATGCCCACAGCCAGGCTAGAGCTGCTCCCTACTAATTCCCAGGACTGGGCCCAGGGCCCATTTCTGGGGCAGAGGGGAGGCATTGCCCATATGGGAAAGGCGACAGAAGGACGACATGGACGACTGGAAACTTTGACTCTGCCATGAGAAAAGCCTAGAGATTGTGGCCTACTCCTCATTGGAGAAAAAAAAAAATGAAGGAATTTCTTAAAGTGGAAAAAAATGGTCTTAGCTCCTGTTTTTACCTGCAACAGGTGTCAACTGCTGATTGAGCATCCCCATTGGTGTTGGTGGTGGCACCACCCCCATGAGAGCCCCCACAGGGGTGCCTGCTCGGGGAGAAGCACTCGGCTGCTGTTGCTGTGCTGCTCGCTCTCTCTCCTGCTGCTCAGCAACTTTAGCTGCCCGCTCTGTAAAGGCATTTCAGATTTTCAATTCTGTTTTTAACCCAGGAATTCAAAATACCATCCATTGCATTCAACAGGACTAGTAAAAACACAGGCAACAGTTCTGTCTCAACGGAAGGAACAGTAGATGACTAGTCTCAACACAGGAGGAGTCGGGCCGATTTCACTTGGTAACCTAGCGTCCAGCTTTCCTATCCCATCTTGAGAACTGGTCTGCAAAGATTTCAAGAATGTTAAGACTGCAACACACATTCAGAAAGCACAGGTTTTATTTAAACACGTCACCAGCGTAACCAACGTGGTTAATCTCACAAGGCACCCTGAAGATGAGAAGCGCTACCATTATTCTAGTATTAATAGCATTATAAATTATTTATAATTTCAACATGAAGCAATTCCATGGCCCATTATAATTTTTGGCACAATTGTTACTTACACTATTTTCCTGATTCCTTGCACCCAATTTTACTACGATTTGAGGACTCTTGTCATTAGTGTCATGGGGTTTAGCAGCTGAAGAAAATTAACTCTGTAAGGGAAAAGTAGCTTACTGCCTCCTTCACAAGGTTTTAGGGAAAATAAAACACTACTTTCTACATCCTAATGAAGCAAAGAGGTCATGTTTAATAAACCCCGAGGGGAAAAAATGCATGATACTCCAGGCTACAGTCATCAGAAGCAGGGAATATATATACACATATGAAACAATGGACAATGTACTGACAGAACCAGGTTTCCTGAGGCTGAGCAGTTCAATACTGACCATAGATCATCCTAAATCAGCTAAAGTTCCAAGAAATCACTCTTCTTTCATCCAAAATACAAGAGGAGCATTTGCTTGTGCCAGTTCTGGGCTGTGGAGCACCGCTTGCTGTACCCTTTTCTCCTTCGAGCTGCTCTGTCCTACCCCTCCATAGCCAGTAGCCCCAACAATCACATTCCCAGTCTTTTTGGGAGCTAGCAGGCTGGACCCTTACTAGAAAAGTCTAGAAATGTGTTCCCAAAGCTCTCACAATACAGGGATTGTTTTGCTTCACTATTCATAAACGGGAAATCTTCCCCACTCCTCACATGGGCAAGCTGAGGCTGGGAGATAGGTAGTAACTTGTCCAAGGACACCGAGAGAACCAGCAACATGTAGCCCTGACTTATGATAGCACATTTCACTGCCACACATTAACCCTCCAACATGGAATTCAAAAGGCTACTGTTGGCTGATCTAAGGAGTGGAAAATAGCTCAAGATCACATGGCTTTAAAGAGAATCAAGAAGCAACAGCTCCAGTCCTCCATGAGCATAAGAATGTGAAAGTCAAGCAAGTCAGAGCTTCCTTGCTGTGAGAGTTGCCTGTATGGGCCTGTCATCACTCATTAACACTGTCTCAGTTTATAGATCCTCTGTACAATGAACGTGAGGGACAAAGGCCATTGGAACAACCCATTTCCTTGTGCCAGCAGTAAAAAAAACAAAACAAACCACTGAATGACCTAGACCCCCACATTAAATTCTAGTATTTTCATTACACAAATGACACAGTAAAATGGGAGAGCAAAAAAATGAAGTTGAAAAAAGAAAAATTCAGGCCTGTGGATCGAATATTGGACTGGCTACCTGTTGGCTCCTTCTGGGAAGAGCCCAACGGGCTGCGTTGGAAAAGACGACTGTTAAATGAAACTAGCCCAACTCCAAACTTTGGGTTTTGAGTTCAAACCCACACTGGGTTTTGGTCCAAACACCACAAGTTCAGATTTTGTGTCTCAGGCAGACACTGCTGAGTCATACCCAGCTCATCCTCACTTGGTTTTCCCATTTCAGACTCCCATTTGAATTTAGGAGACTCTCCTGGAAGCCCTCCTTTGCCCCTCTCTCTAGCCCTGCTCCAGTGTTTGTACTTTTACATCCAGCACATTTGTCTCTCTTGTTCACACTCTAAATAACCAGCCACATGTGACTGGCTTCATCTGCCCTAGACTGGGCTTTACATTCACATGAGCTTCGTCTCCAATATTCCTCCAATGGAGTGATATTTGGTCTTAACTTTCAGTAAGGTCAAATACCAAAGAAAAGTTCGAGGTTTTTATGGAATTGACTAGGGTTTCTTAAAGAGTGTTCTGCAAAATATTTGTTCTTTATGATACTAGAAAGCATTATATGAATACTTGATCAAGTTTCAGAAAATGCCAGGTGACAAAACACAGGTGTTTATGGTAGGTCTTAAAGACTTTACTATGGGAATATGCACTATAAGTTTCCAAGAGTGGAAGTGTTTGGAATGCTTCTCAAACTGGTTTTGCCACAAAGGTTTTTCTGTCTGAGCATCTTGTAGGATTAGAATTCTGCAGAAGATGTTTGGGGAAGCCTGTCAGATAATTTTACAATTATCAATCAATTGATATAAATGAAAAGACTAAAATCTTTTTTTTTAGAAAAATTTCTTAGGAAATACCATACATTTTAATAAAGGAGGCAGGCTAGGCTTAACAATTAATTTCTTTATTCTTGCTGGAAAATAGCAGATTTAGACCCAGCCAAGAAGAGTAATGGTTGATCACAGTGGTGAACCATAGAGAGACAGCTCTAAGCTGGCAAAATGAACAATATATACAATTCCAAATGGAAAAAAATATAGCTCCAAGGCAAGAGTCCTGCCTAATCTAATGTTCACTACTCATTTATTAAAGGTATGTCTGACATTTAAAAAAAACAATACCTGCCCCCGCCCCCCCCAATATCGCTCAGGTATTTGTCCCTAAAGGCTAATTAAGAACCACCAAATCTTTAAATGATAGCTCATGGCCCCAAATAACTTAATTACAGAGTAAAAGGAAAATGAAGGCAGGTGAACTTTATCAGGGACTCCAAGTGCCTTAAAAGTAGCTAAGACTGCAGACATAGCACAGGCCAAGACTGGCCTAGGAAACCAAGCGCTTTCAGCCAAGCCTCAGCCTGGAGCTTAAATATGTGGCTTATCGAGAGCCATAATAGATCCTGATTTTGAATGTTCCCTTTTGGATGAATTTTAACCAAAATTCTACTTAACATTCTTATATAATCATTCCCCAGCTCAACACACGTATGCTTATAAGACTCAACAAAAGAAGAAAACCATGCAATTTTTAATAGCAAAATATTTGAGAAATTTTTTTAGGGGAAAAAAAAAACCCACCAGGACCAAAGGCCAAGTCAGGGGCAGTGCTTGCTCAGTCAGGACAAGGCTGGCATTTAAACTGTTGGCTGGGAGCCATTTGAGACAGTCCCCAACACACAGCTCATGTGCAAGAGGTAAGAACAAGAGAGTAAAACCTGTCTATGCACGTGCATTCCTGAAAACACCCCCTTGTTTAGAAAGCTGAGATAGTTGCACCTAGTCTCTATTTACCTTCATATTCTGCTTTCTTGGCTGTCTCAAGGTTTCTCCATTCTGTCCCCACCAGTCGGCTGAGCTCCCCAAAAGAGTAGTCTGGATGCTGGGCCTTAATCACAGCTCTCATTTCACTGCTGAACAGGATGTAGCCACTCATGTTGATTTTCCGTTTGGAGCCTTCCTTCTTTGCACTGCCTTTGGCAGACTTTGGGGTAGACTGTAAGACAGAAGGCTCTTATAGTGCATCAGAACACTGCATCTGGTCAACTGCTCAAGGTTTCTGGAAGCCAGGAACATGTGATTCAATAGTTATTATTATTTTGCAGACACGTTTAGTTTATAGCTGGTCATTTTCTTGGTCAAAACAGTTCTTCCTTGCCTCTTACCATTTAAGAAATAAATGAAAGTTTCTGAATTCCATGACTGTAATCTGTAATGGTGACCTCACAATTATGTCTTGGGAAAATTCTGAATGAGAAAAAAATACCACCAGGGATCACCTCGACCCAGATAAGGGCCTGAAGGAGGAGAGACGAGAAAGATATGGGCAGGAAAGGCTAAAGTCACAGGGCGATGCTGCTCCTCACTGCTCACCTTCAACACAAGGTAGGCAGAGCTTTCTAACTTAACATGCCATTAAAAATAGCTATCTATGCAAAGTTTAAAACGGTATGAAATTTAAAATTCTTTGTGGCATCAAGAAAGAAAAAAAATTTGTTCCTTCCTGCATAATTCTAGGTTGAAGCTCACATATGTGAGGGCTGGGTATCTCCTTCCTTCGGCTTGAGTGTGCTATGAACCAAAGCTGAGAGAAAGACAAGTAACAGGAACTTGTCACCATCACCTGTGGGGGTGTGTAGGGCATGAGATCCAGCTCACTGGCCAGTGGGGTCTGAAGCTGAGGCAGAGAAGGAGGTTCAATGACCTCACTATCTTCTTCCCCCATCTCTTCAATATCATCATCTCCACCTTCTAACTCAGCAAATTTAGCTTCTAGCAACTGGATCTTCTTTTCCAACAGAGGTGAGGGCTCCTTCTGAGGAACTATTGGTTTTCTAAAAGCAGTGAAATTAAAAAAAAAAAGAAAACAATCACCAAATACCACTCCAGGATTGGTCAGAAAGCAATGCTCTGCCTTAATATTTAGAAAAGACTTCCTGCAATCTGCAATGTATGTTCTAAGTCAGCAAAGGAAAGAATTTAAATGGGTATTTATAAAGTCACCCCTATTTATAGACGTTTGTTTTTCAAAGAATTCTGCTGAAAATCCACCCAAAATCCACAAAACTGGATCCAAAGTTGAGATCTAGTTGCCTATATAATACAGTGAAGAGAATTTTCATACTGTGAAACTAGGCAAGATCTCTTAATAGATAGGCTATAAACCAGAACGAAGGATTTCTGCCTCCAAATTACAATTACTAGAGTCTATGCCAAGGGCAGTTATTACATCTCGACAATGAGGATTTTCCTTTAATTTTTAGCTGAATTAATATTTTCTATTTGAAATGTACACAGCTCTAGTTTAAGAATAAGAAAAACAAACAAAAAACCACCATGGGCTATACTATTTGGGTATCAATTTTCCTATTGGGAGTTGAAGTTTTTCAAGCTTTACCTGAAGTAATAAATTTCATCATCTACCACTTTAGCAGACAGCGAAAACCTCTTCAGTCCTTTGAATTTCTTCATCTGCTTGTCACTCTCGTTGTAGCGGCTCTCACAAAGCAGAATGTCATTTTCTGGTATTTCAGTTGGTCTGCAGGAGAGGAAGTCCTTGAATGACAACACAGCGCACTTTCCTGAAAGGCAAATTGGAGGGAAATTAAAGGAGTAAATTGTGGTCATAGCTAACAATCATTTTAAAATTTTGTTATTTTTGAATGAATATGTTCGCATGACTCAAAAGTCAGAAGATTTAAAAGGTGTACACAGGCATAAAAACAGACACGCAGATCAACAGAATAGAGTTACAAGTCTAGAAACAAACCCACACAGTTGGGTTTTTACAAGCAACTGATTTTTTTTTTTTTAATGTTTATTTTTGAGAGAGAGAGGTGGGGAGGGGGAGTGCACGAGTATGAGCAGAAAAGGGGCAGAGAGAGAGAGGGAGACAGAGGATCCAAAGCAGGCTCTGCCCTGTCAGCTCAGGGCCTGATGTGGAGCTTGAGCTCACAAACCATGAAAGATCATGACCTAAGCTGAAGTTGGATGCTTAACCGACTGAGACACCTAGGCACCGCCTACAAGAAACTGATTTTTTACAAGGGCGCCAAGACAATTTTTTTTTTGTTTTTAATGTTTGTTTAGTTTTGAGAGGCTGCAGGCCCTAGGCTCTGATCTGTCAGCAGAGCCCGATGCGGGGCTCAAACCCATGAACCATGAGATCATGACCTGAGCCGAAGTTGGACGCTTAACTGACTGAGGCGCCCAGGTACCCCAAGGGTGCCAAGACAATTTGATGGGGAGAAAAGAGTCATGTTAACACTGGCACAAGTGAATTTTCACATGCAGAAGAGTGGACTCTGAACCTTACCTCACACCATATGCAAAATGTAACTTCAAAATGGATCAAAGACCCAAACATAAGAGCTCCAACTATAAAACTCTTAGAAGAAAATATAGGTGTAAATCTTTATGACCTTCTATTAGGCAGATGTGACATCAAAATCACAAGCAAGCAAAGAAAATAAACCGGACTTCATCGAAATGAAAACCTTTTGTGCTTCAGAGCCCACTATCAAGAAAGTGAAAAGGCAACCCACAGAAGAAAATATGTGTAAATCGTGTCTCTGGTGTAAGTCTAATACCCAGAACATACAAAGAACTCCTACAGCTCAACAATAACCAGACAAATAACCTAATTAAAAAACAGGCAAAGGATCTGAACAGACATTTCCCCATAAACCCACAAAAAAATGAAAATAACAAGTGTGGGCAAGGATGTGGAGAAATTGGAATCCTTACCAATTGCTGATGGGACTGTAAACGGCTACAACTTCTGTGGAAAACTGCATGGCAGTTTCTCAAAAAGTTAAACAGGGCTGCTGTATGATCCAGCAATTCTACTTCTAGGTAAATACCCAAAAGAACTGAAAGCAAGAACTCAATTAGATACTCATACACCAATGTTCACAGCAGCATTATTCACAACAGCCAAAAGGTAGAAACTACCCAAATGTCCATCTACAGATGAGTGAATAAACAAAATGTTATGTATACATCAATGGAATATTATTCAGCCATAAAAGGGAATAAAATTCTGATAATGCTGCACCATGGATGAACCTTGAAACATCATGCTAAGCAAAAAAAGCCAGACACAAAAAGGCAAACAGCACATCATTTCACTATTATGAGGTACCTAGAATAGACAAAAATCATAGAGACAGAAAGTAGAACAGATATTACCAAGTACTGGGAGCAGTGAGTAGTTACAGCTTGTCGGGTAGCAAGTTTCTACTTGGGAAGGTGACAAGTTCTAGAAATGAATAGTGACGGTTGCACAATATTGTCATGGGACTTAAGGTCAATGAATTGTACACTTAGAAATGATTAAAAAACTCCATTTTATGTTATGTATTTTACAATTAAAAAATGGTAGCATATCACTTACATTATTTTACAACTAAATTTTGTTGTAAAATAATGTATCTTGAGGATCACTGCTGGTGTTAACATATTTATTGAACTAATTCCCTATTGATGGACATTTAGGCTATTTCCAATTTTTTGCTCTCCCACTGAAACAAATAATGCTGATATAAATAATTTAACACATATATCAATTTGTACATGTGTGAGTATATCTGAGGTACAAACTTCTAAAAGTATACAACCTGGGTCAAAGGTATGGGCACTGTAATTTTTACAGGTATAATCAAATTACCTTCCATAAAAGTTGTGCTAATTCATAAACCCACCACAAAGTAGGTAAATGCCACTTCCCTATGTTCTTGTCAACTAGTTAATACTGGAAATTTTGACAATCTGGTAGGTAATTAAAATAAAGAAAAAGAACATCTGGGTACGTTTATTTCTCTAATGGCTGAGGTTGGGCATATTTTCATTTAAGAAACACTGGTAACTTCTGTCTATTCTTATCCTTTGCCCATTTTTCTGTTCAGTGTTGATGTTTTCTATTTTTTATTTTTATTTTGACAGAAAGAGTGGGCATGAGCGGGGGAGAAGGACGGGGGTGGGGGGGAGAGGGGGAGAGAGAGAGAGAGAGAGAGAGAGAGATTGATTGATTCCCAAGCAGGCTCCATGCTCAGTGCAGATCTTAATGCAGGGCTCGATCCTATGACCCTGGGATCATGACCTGAGCTGAAAAGCTGAAATCAAGAGTTGGATGTTCGAGAGACTGAGCCACCCAGGTGCCCCATGTTGATTTTTTTCTAAAGGTTTTATAGAAGTTCTTCATATGTGAAGGAAATTTGATCTTTATGTATTACATACATTGCAAGTATTTTCCTAAAAGTTGTCATTTATCTTTGTTTCTGCCTGTTTTGGTTATGCGAACATTTTCAACTTTTACATAGTCCAATTTATCCCTGTTTTTCTGTATGGGTTCTAGGTTTATGCCAAAGGTTATCAAAATTTCTTTCTCATCATTTCTTTTGGTATCTTTGCTGTTTCACTTTATGTTCATTTAAACCTGTAATTCATCTGGAAATTTATTCTGCAGTTGATGTGAGGGATGAATACAAGTTTATTTTTTCCAAATGTCTATGCTCTTTCCAAATACGACTTAACAGAAAAATCCATCTTTTCCCCCTTACCTGGGATGTCACCTTTATCATAAGTTAATTTATATTTGATTCTACTGCTAAACTTTCTATTCTGTTCAAAGAATCTGTGTATTTATATCATATAAATAATTTTAATGATATTTTAATATCTGATCAGGACAGACCCTCACCCCCTATTATACTTTTCATATTTTCCTGATTTTTGCTTCTCTTTGAGATTTTTTTTTTAAGTTTATTTATTCGGGGGGTGGGGCAGAGAGAGAAAGAATTCCAAGCATGCTTTGCACCATCAGTGTGGAGCCGGAAATAGGGCTTGACCTGAGCCAAAATCAAGAGTCAATGCTTAACCAACTGAGCCACCCAGGCACCCCATTATTTTAAACATCAGTTTATTTAAGTCCCAAATTCCTCACAAGAAAATTCCCATTGGTACATATACTGGAACCACATTAAAGATTAACTTAGGGAGAATGAACATCTCTATGATGTTGAGACTTCTCATTCAAGTACACGGTATGCTTTTCAATTTGTTCAAGCACTCCCTTTTAAATGCATTAAAAGCAGCATTTAAAAACTTTCTTTATACAGATGTGGCATGTATCTTGTAAAATTTATCCCAACGTGTTTTATCTTTTTATTATTATTCAATCTCTTAAGGCAGTTTCTTTGTTATCCATGTTATACTCAAACTTACCTTCCTTCTCTTTTTAATTTTTTTAAACTATTTTTTTTTCAAATGTTTATTTATTTTTGAGACAGAGAGAGATGGAGCATGAGTTGGGGAGGGGCAGAGAGAGAGGGAGACACAGAATCCGAAGCAGGCTCCAGGCTCTGAGCTGTCAGCACAGAGCCGGAGGCAGGGCTCAAACCCACAGACCGTGAGATCATGACCTGAGCTGAAGTCGGACGCCTAACCAACTGAGCCGCCCAGGTGCCCCTAATTTAATATTTTTATGTTTATTTTTGAGAGAGAGAAAGACAGAGCATGAGCAGGGAAGGGGAGGAGAAAGACACAGATCCAAAGCAGGCTCCAGGCTCTGAGCTGTCAGTACAGATCCTGACGCGGGGTTCAAACTCATGGACTGTGAGATCATGACCTGAGCTGAAGTCAGACACTTAACCAAATGAGCCACCCAGGTACACCACATTTTTTCTTCTTCTAAACGTTAATTTATTTTGAAAGAGAGAGTGTGAAGGGGAGGGCAGAGAGAGACGGAGAGAGAGAGAATCCCAAGCAGGTTCTAGACTGTCAGTGCAGAGCCCCATGTGGGGCTCGATCTCACAACTGTGAGATCATGACCTGAACAGAAATCAAGAGTCAGATGCTTAACCAACTGAGCCACCTGTGAACCCCCCATCTTCTCCTATTATGGAGTAATTCCTAGTTGATCCTCCTGAATTATCACCTCACTGTAGATTTTGTTTCTTACTTTTAACTGTGCTGGCTAGTACCTCCACAACACAGTTAAATAACAATGATAAGAACACCCTGATTTTGCTCTTGACTTTAACAGGAGTGTTCATAGCTAATAACTTATTAAACATTTACATGCAAAATACCTAAAACATGGAAAAACAGGTCAGAAACATTTTAGAAGCTGAAAATAGCTATAATTATTATCACTGCCTCTGACTTACAGCACTTGACTTACACAATCCAAAGCCTTTTCAATTCAGAGGAGGCATAGTTACCATTTTCCATATTTCACAGAAGGAAAAAGAGAGATTTGGAAAAGGTAAGAATTGTGCTCATAGCTAAAGAGTAAAATTGACTGGTAGCCCTGGAATGGATGTGGTCTCTCTGTGCCCTGACCTGGGCTTCCTCCCAGGCCTTCAGAAGACATGGAAAAGATAAAAGCTTAGAAAGCTTCATTAAAAAAATTTTTTTAAATGTTTTATATTTCAGAGAGAGAGAGAGAGAGAGAGAGAGAAAGAGAATGAGCAAGGGAGGGACAGAGAGACATGGAGACACAGAATCCAAAGCAGGCTCCAGGCTCCAAGCTGCCAGCACAGAGCCCAATGGGGCTCAAACTACTGAACGGCGAGATCATGACCTGAGCCGAATTCGGACTCTCAACCGACTGAGCCACCCAGGTGCCCCAGGAAGCTTCATTCAACAAAGCACACAAAACTGATAAAAACCTGCTGGATTCTGACTGGAACTACAATGAATTAGATAGATCGATATGGGAGAAAATGACTTCTTTTAATACTGAACTTTTGGAGCGCCCAGGGTGGCTCAGTGGGTTAAGCGTTTGACTTCGGCTCAGGTCATGATACCATGGTTTGTGAGTTCAAGCCCTGCGTCGGGCTCTGTGCTGAAAGCTTGGAGCCTGGAGCCTGCTTTGGATTCTGTGTCTCCCCCGTCTCTGCTCCTTCCCTGTTCATGCCTGGTCTCTTTCGAAAATAAATAAACATTATAAAAATAATTTATAATACTGAACTTACAGCTATACACATGATGAATCACTTCATTAATTTAGGTCTTTTTTGATTTCATTCAATCATTTCCTCAGAGGGTTGTGTGTGTGTGTGTGTGTGTGTAGAAGTCTTATACATCTTTTTTTAAATTTTTTCTTTTTTTTAATGTTTATTTTTGAGAGTGAGAGAGCGCAAATGGGAGGGGGCAGAAAGAGAGGGAGACTATATCCATAGTCTTATACAACTTTTTAAAATATTTATTCCTAGGTATGTAACATAAGTGGTGTATTTTTAAACTTCAACTTTCTGTTCATTGACCACAAATAAAAGTATAGATAATCTTGGTATTTTCATTTATTAATTCTAAATGTTTGAGAGAGAGAGACTGCACATGAGTGGGAGAGGGGCAGAAAGGGAGAGAGAGAGAACCTGAAGGAGATCATGACCTGAGCCAAAACCAAGAGTCGGATGTTTAATCAACTGAGCCACCCAGGCACCTCTCATTTATTAATTCTGATAGTTTATCCAAATACCTTTTCAATTTTCTATGTACCTAATAATCTCTTTGCAAAACCTAATTCTTTTAATTTTTCCTTTCTAATTTTTAAAAACCTTTTAATTTTCTTACCTTAGTAAGAACAGTTTTTCAATTAATGCAGCATTAAAAAAACCTACTATGAAGAAAACAGAACTGGCAAATAAATTAGGAATTGACATGTTTCAGAAACCCAGGTTCCTGGAAATTTTATGATTCAAGTGCCTAGGCTGGAGGCACTTTCTGTCAGGTGTGGCCATGTTCATTCCTAAAAGCAACTTCTCTGTGGCTGTCTGATTACTATTTAAGTTACTGAAGGCAATGAACAAAAAACATTAGTTAGCAAAACAGTACTGTCTCCTGAGTGAAATATGCCCATCAGGTCTACATTACAGAAGATGAAAAATGCACAAGCCGGGCTGAAATCCCATTTTGTGACCACTAGATCCATTTCCTTTTGGGGAATGCATCATCTCAAGATGAAGTAACCATACATCTCACTGCTTTCCTGGTATCCTGCCTAATAATACTAGCACCTCTTTTCACTCTCAAAAGCGTTCCAAACACCAGTACAGAAGTAGAAGTGAAAAGACCCAGGTTTTAGTTTTGGCCATGTATTGGACAGTAACTTCAATTTTCTGAGAATGACAGCATCTTTAGTACGGGGTCATGGTGAGAAATAAGTGAGAGCCTGGATATGTGGTTTATAAACTACAGAGTGCAACAAATTCTACTAAGCGTCTATAAAAAGGAATTACTCCAAATGATGTTTGGCTGTTTTCCAGAGTTCTAATAATGTCGATTCTGACAGCTTTTGTGGGCTTTTCTCCATGTTTCTGTGAGGGAATGGCCCTCAAATCTTCCTACTTCACTATTTTCACTGACATCATTTGGAAAACTATTCCAAAAGATGGAGAGTAGCTGGTTTGTAAGTAAGCTGTAGTGTTAACTCTGGGCCGGAAGAAATGCAATAGCTGAAAATAATGACAGTATATGATGCACAGAACTACGTTTGAGCAGCAGAGTGTGTGTGAACACTCAGGATGACTGAACGGAAACCTCAGCACGAGCCCTGCACACTTCTGGATCAGGGAGAGTAACATTGCTAGGGTTAAGAGTCCAAGAGACTAGAAGCCTTTCAACTCCTTCCCCCGAATCCTACCTTATTCTTACACATTCCCCATCCTGCAGCTGCAGGGACTCCTCCAGTGCATATGCTGGCCCACATAGCTGCTCTGCTCACACCCAGACAGGACTTCCCATCTGCTCCAAATTCCATCTGAGCACTGTCTAGTAGACCTACTGTGAGTGTGCACCCAGGCACCTCAGGGGGCTCATTCTCTACCACACCCTCCTGGTCTGCCCCAGCCACCTGGCTTTCTTACTGTTATCTCAACCATACCCAGCTACTTTGCCTTAAGGGCTTTGCATTTCATGTTTGCTGTGCCTAAAATGAGTAAAATCTCAGACACAGGCACACTTCAGAGATATTGCAGGTTCAGCTCCAGATCACCTCAATAAAGCAAATATCATAATAAAGTGATTGAAATGATTTTCTGGTTTCCATTAAAAGTAATGTTTACATTATACTGTAGTCTATTAGGTGTGCAATAGCATTGAGTCTAAAAAAACAATATATATACTGTAATTAAAAACCACTTTATTGCCACAAAATGCTAACCATCATCTGAGCTTTCAGTGAGTTGTAATCTTTTTTTTTTTTTTTTAAGTAAACTCTACGCCCAACATGGGGCTCAAACTCATGACCCCGAGATCAAAAATCACATGCTCTACTGACTGAGCCAGCCAGGTGTCCCCATCTTTTTGGGGATAGAGGGTCTTGCCTTAATGTTGATGGTTGCTGATTGCTCAGGATGGTGTTTGCTAAAGGCTGGGGTAGCGGTGGCAATTTCTTAAAATATGACAACAGTGAAGTTTGCAACATCAGCGGACTCTTCCTTTCACAAATGATTTCTCAGTAGCACGTGATGTTATTTGACAGCGTTTGACCCACAAACTTCTTTCAAAATTGGGAGTTAATCCTCTCAAATCCTGCTGATGCATTATCAACTAAGTTTATGTGATATTCACAATCCTTTGTTGTCATTTCAACAACCTTCACAGCATCTTCACCAGGAGATTTTGCCTCAAGAAACCACATTCTTTGCTCCTCCATAACAAGCAATTCCTCGTCCATTAAAGTTTTATCATAAGATTGCAGCATCTCAAATATAATAGCAATCAAGTTTGAAATATTGTGAGAGTTACCAAAATGTGACACAGGAACATGAAATGAGCAAATGCTGCTGGGAAAATGGCGCCAACAGACTTGCTCCACACAGGGTTGCTGCAAACCTTCAATCTGTAACAAACCTAGCATCTGGGAAGGGCAATAAAGCAAAGCGCACTAAAACGAAGCATGCCTGTATTTGGGTGGTTTTCTCCCTGACTGCCTTCAGGGCTCTATTCACGTCACCCATCAGAAATGCTTTTGGTGACCACATTACCTACAAGACCTCCCCTCAACATTTTGCTCTATCCTCTTCCTCTGCCTTATTCTCATTCAGAGCTCTAATTACTACCTGATGTTCTAGAGATTTAATTTTAATTTACTTACTGACTCTGGTCTGTTTACTGCTGTATACCTAGCACCTAGACCAGTGCCTAACACAGGAGGAGTATTCAGTCAACTGTAGCAGAATCAATGTGATTAAATGAAAAGGCAGAAATACGTACCCAGAATACATGTCATGGGGCAGGTTTCTTCCAGATTACTCAGAAACACTTCTTTTTTGTAGAACATTTTTGTGGGCTCATGTTCTGTCTCTTCTGGGTGAATGAAGATAGGGCCATAAAAATATGCAGCTCCATCTCGGACCCATACCTTTTCAATTCTTGGGGGAAAAATGGAGAAATTCCATTAAAATGAATTGACAGGTTTCATTCTGGAAGGATTAATCTACCAAAAATTCTGCTAGCCAAAAACCTAATGATATTTACTATTTAAAAAAAATAAAAATTTGAGAGAGAATGAGCGTGAGTCAGGGAGGGGCAGGGGAAGAGGGAGAGAGAATCTTAAGCAGGCTCCACACCCAGTACGGAGCCTGACATGGGGTCCATCTCACGACTGTGAGATCATGACCTGAGCTGAAATCAAGAGTGGGATGCTTAACCCACTGAGCCACCCAGGCGCCTCGATGATATTTACTATTTTAGAGAAGTTTCACTGACTATTTTGATAAAAAGACAATTTCCTTGATGTTTCGTCCTTTTTGAGCACAGGAGAAGATACTCAGAAAGAGAAACAAACATTTGGCTACTTATCTAAGGGGAAAACAATTTTAACACAATACTAAGGCATATCTCCCAGGTGTTTTCCCTGAGATGCTCATGGTGAAACAAAACTAAGCATCTGTCATTGGACTTGTCAGCCAAATACACACGCAAACCATCGATATTTGGGGTCAGCTCACATGAATGGCAGATATTCCTGTAAGGCAATGGTTGGTTCATGACTTTTGAGTGCCAAGATATAAGAGCCCTTCACCCCTTGAGAATCTGACCAAAGCCAGATACTATCTCCCTAGAAAAAAATAAAAATTCACATGTGACTGCTATGTGCCAGGTACTGTATCATTCCTCACAACCACCCCAGCAGCTTGGTATTATGGTCTCCAATGTCTTGTGGTTCCTAACAAGAAGCAGTATCCTCATCTCAGTTACTGGTAACTCCACCTTCCAGTTCTTCAAGACAAGAGACAGAAGTCATCCTTGACTCCTTTCTCTCTCTCAGACCCCACATCCCATTTATCAGAAATCCTATTAACTCAACCTTTTAAAACAGGGTCTGACTACTGGTCTGAGCCATCATCATTTGCTGCCTGGATTACTGCAACAGCCAGCCTTCTAGCAGATCTCCTTGCTTCTCTTTGATCCTTTAAGTCTATTCTCAACAACCAGTAGGCAGAGCAATCTTGCTAAGAACTAATTCAGCTGTCACACTGATGCTTAAAAGAATCCAATGGTACTCTTTTTAATTCAGTAAAAGCCCAAGTGCCTACATTGGTCTCTGAGGTCCACAAGGGTTGCACTGTATGCCATGGCCCTCATCTCCTATCTAACTCAATGCACTGCTTACTCCCCCTGTAACAAACTCTCCTGATTTGACAGGCCAGGAACACTTTGCTCTCAGGTCTTTATCTTGGCTATTCTCACTTCCCGGAAAGCTTTCCCCCCGGATATTCACATTACTCACTCAGTTTCTTCGTTGACTCAACTATTAACTCTCAGTGAGGCCTATATACATCACCCTGCTTAAACTTTTGCACCTCCTCACTGTGACCACGGCATTCCTGAGTGTTCTCATACTCTTATTTTTTCATGACCTAATGTACCTTACACTTTACTTATTCATGATTACTGTTTGTCTTCCCACTGGAACAAAGATCCCGGGCACTAAGAATGTTTGTTTTATTCACTAATGTAGCTTCAGAGCCTGGCAAATAGGTTTGTAATAAATGATTACTGAATGAGGAAAAAATGGAATGAGGAAACTGAAGCTCAGGGAAGTAAATTATTTGCCTAAGGACATGAAGCTAGCAGGGCTGGACTTACACCACGATCTCTTGGAACCAACTACTACTCTTAACCACTATCCTCTACTGCCCAATTCTGTACCTGACTCCGTCACTGCTATTTTATGCCATGCAAACACTCTTCCATCCATTTACTTGTTCAACCAATATCTGAGCCCTTACTATGTTTCATGAACTGTATGCTTGAAGCAGGGAAGACAAAGGTGAGCAAAAAGACAGGGACCCTACTGTCAGGGCATTTGCAGTCTGGTATGGAAACCTGACAGTAAAATAACATGACAAGTGCTCTGAGAATACAAGGACACCTAATCCAGTCTGGAGGGTACAGGAGAAGCTTCCTTAAGGAAGTGTCATCTTAAATTGAAGCTAAAGGGAGTTCATCATGTGAGGTGGGCAGGGAGATTTCTGGGTTGAGAATTGAGTAAATGGTAAGAGAAGAAAAAAAAAGTTCACAAGAGGAATTTAAAGAAGCATGGCTAGAGACGAAAGCAGGGCAAGGGTGTGCAAGGAAGCTGGGGAAGTTAACAGGATTGCAGGGTGTTGGGGGCGGGGGGTTGATGATGACGTGTGTCTTCATCCTAAAGAGTGATGAATTTCCACTTGCTCCAAATCTCTCCGACCCAACTACATCTTCGCTGCTTCAGTAACACTCACCTGCCCACACGTGGGCGCACCAGGCCATGGGACTTGATGAAGACACAGTCACCAACCTTTAGCCACATGTCATTGTAACGGAGCTGCTCAAAGTAGTGGCAACCTGGCTCACCGTTTGACATTTCCACAGGGACATCTTCTTTCTCCTGTGGTAAAGGAAACTGGTTGAAGAGAGGCAGCTCACAATCAAGGAGTAGACAGAGAAGGTAAGAAAGGAAAGTTGACTTTCCATCATATTAACTTAGAAGACAAAAATAACCATAAATAGAAGTTTTGATGAAGACCAGAAACCAAAAGATTAGGACACTGAAACCAAACTAAGTCTTCTCAAATAATGCATTTATTTTAAATTTCTAGTTAAGTTTCACAAAATGTTACTCCAAGATGCTTTTATTCCCCTAGTCCAATACAAAAAGAGCACCGGAGAGGACTTAGCAGCATTCAGGAGCAGCCTCACTCATGCGTTGCCATGGAGGATAAGGAGCAAATACTGCATAAGCTTCCTCTTCATCACATTTACTGAGCTCTCAATGTCTTAGCATTAACAGCTGATAGATTTAAAATGATCATTTTGCTTTATTCTAGCATGGAAAGGAATAGTATAGCCTCTGTGATACAAACACATACTCTCAATTTTTTAATAAATTACAAGGTCTGTCACCTATTGGCTACTGTGACATTAGGCAAATTACTTGACCTCTTAGGCCTTAGTTTCCTCATCTGGAAAATGAAGACAGTGTGCCTATTACATGGGATTGTTAGGAAGCTTTAAGGATATTCTCCCCATTAACTACACAGAGCAATGCCTGACTTATGAAAAGCGCTTTAACAAACATTATTATTGTTTTATAGTGTTGGCAGAAAAGGGGAAAAAAAGAAAAACAAGTTCTGATCTGATGCAGATAGTGGGCACAGCACGAGGTGTTGTAAACATATTAATTTCAAAACATATAAAAGCTCCTCGAGGAAACCCCAGAACCCCCAAGTTTTCTACTGCACCTCCCCGAGAGTATCTGAAACTTCAAACAAAAATCTCTCTTTCAGAAGGTCCAAACGGTTTGCTTCTTTCTTCACGACTATAAATGTGCAATCTAAATGCTCCTCCTGGAAAACCCTTAAGAATGAGATGTGCTGGATGAGGGACACCTGCAGGAAAGGGAGCTATAAAGTGACCCCTGAGAGTAAGAATAACTTTTTCTTTCAGGAATGGTCTGTTCTGAAGTTCTTTTCTTTTTTTTTTTGTAAAGTCATCTTCCCGCCCAATGTGGGGCTTGACCTCACAATCCCAAGACTGAGAGCTGCATGCTCTACCTGCTGAAGGTATTCTTTTAAAAAGTTCCAGGAATGACCTGTTTTGGCCAGGTAGCATTAAAATAGATAGGAGACAAGAACAGGGAAAAAAAAAAAAAAAAAAAAATGTGTGCACAGAGAGGACCCTGGGGCCTTATGAATTCTAAGAAAAAATTGCTAACTTGGACGTAAATTTAAAAATTAATTAATTAATTTTAAAAAAAAGAAAAAGAAAAAGAAGAAATCTATGTTATTCCCACACTGGCTTCCTTTGGTATTTCTTATTCTTTCATAATTAACGTCTCCACAATTCCCAGACATACTGGTAAAGTGTAAAAAATATCATGTTCCTTCCCAGGCTCCCTTTCTCTTGTAAAACTGTTAGGACACTGAAATGGACTCAAAGAATTCAATATTTTCCAGTTTTTATGTTAACAATATAAAAGTTTTATCTTTCTTGATTATATAAAAGAAGTACATTCATTGGCAACAAGTCAACATTACAGCATGTAAAACTTAAAAACAATCTTCTGTGATCCAACTCCAGAGATAAGCACCTAGTTTAGCACACAGCAGTGTTACATGCTGTTTTCATTTTCTCATTCATGTATGTAAATATACATTTTTCTTTGTTTTGAATAATGATGGAACTGCATCCCATTCTGCTGCCTGTTAATCATGAACATCCTCCTACTACAGGACTTGGAAAATTTTCCACGTGACATATTATAAACCTACTTCACTGCTTTCACTGGCCATACAGCTGGCATGCTATGGATGTATGACAACTTACTCAATTCCTATTCATGGCATTTGAGTTTGGCCAAGGGTTTTGCTTTACAGGTAACACTGATGTCACTCCTTGTAGACAACCCTTTGGTGCGCCTGAGTACTGAGTTGGAACACGTTCCCTGGCATCAAACTGTAGGGTCAAAGGGAATGCCATGGATGGGAGAGAAGTGTGCTGCCCACACCCACATCGGGTGTGCCCAGTATTAGCAGTCTTTAGAACTCCTGCCAATCTGCCAGGCATTTAAAAACATTTTACCTTTTTGGCTGTCTTCTCTCTTACAAATCATCTATTTGGTCCTTTGCCTATTTTTCTAGTGTAGCTTTTTTCCTAGGTTTCCAAGAGCTCATTGTGTTAAAAATGGCAGTCCTTAGACTCTTTTATTAAACTAATGGATATTTTCCATTGTACACTGATAAAATGCCCCCCCCCCTTTTATGGATACTGGATTTTATATCATGTATAGAATGGACCCATTCCAAGCTTATAAATACATACATACATACATAAAAGAATATAGGTAAATAATAGTAAATATGCTTATGTTAGCAACTAGTACTCTGTTTTTTTTTGTTTTTTTATCTTTTTGGAATATCAAGAGAGAATTCAGGTGGGTTTTTTCCTTTCTTCTTCTTTTTCTTTTATTTTCAAATGGCTACCAGTTTTTCCAGTATCATTTGATTCCATCCTCTCTTGCTGATTTAAAATCCTACCTTTATATTCTAGATTTTAGTTGTGAAAAGCCTATTCCTTCCACTGACTGGTCCTGAGCTACTATCCCAATTTTTTAAAAATGTTGTTTTATAAAATACAATAATATTTAGCAGGGCAAAGCACTTTGATTACTTTTCTCCCTTCTTTTCCTGGTAACTAACATGTTTACCCCTTCATTAAGAATGCCAGCATAATTCTGTCAGGTTCCAAAAACAAGTCTTTCATGTCCATAGACTGTTTCTCTTCCCATAGGTTCCATATATTCCTTTTAAGGTTATTTCTTTTTTGTTGTTGTTTGTTTGTTTAGAGAGAGAGAGACAGAGAGACAGAGTGGAGTGGGGAGGGGCAGAGAGAGAATCCCAAGCAGGCTTCCCGCTGTCAGCACAGAGCCTGATATGGGGCTTGAACTCACAAACCGTGAGATCATGACCCGAGCCGAAATCAAGAGTCAGACACTTACCCAACTGAGCCACCCAGCAGCGCCCCCAAGATTATTTCTTAATGTATCTTGTTGTTAAGATGAATCAGATATTTTCTTCTACATGACTTTCCTAACAGCTGCTAAAGTGTATTCAACATTTTTATCTTACTTTCAAAAGTCTTGTGAATTACTGTTTTGTTTATATAAGAAAGCTATTGACTTGTATATGGACTTTGAAATTCCTATCTGTTGAATTCTTGGTTTTCAAAACTTTAATTTCTCCCCCATTATCTGCAAAAAAAAGTTTTGCCTCTTTATTGTCAATATTTTTACTATTTTGTTTGTCTTCATTGGCTACTTTCAGAAAAATAAAGATAATAGTAGAGCAAGCACGTTTAGGTGTGAGAAATATAATTTTAAAAAATCACTTTGAGGAAATACCCATCTAAAGACTTAAATAAATGAAGACAGTTACTGTACTTTATCAAATAATTTCTCCTTAGATCTATTAATGCAATGAAATGTTTTACTGAATTTTCCTAATTTTGACCAATCCTTGCATTTGTAGAATGAACTTCCACCTACTTGGTCATATTGTTCTTAAATAACTAATTTGATTTCATTTATAAAAATACATTTTCTCCAAGTATTTTTTGCATTAATATTCGTAAGTCAGACTGAACTATAGCTTTTCCAGTTTTATTTTGTCAGGCTTTGAAATCAAGATTATTCTGGTTATGTAAAATAACTGGGAAGTTTTGTTTTCTATGCTCTGAAAGAATTTAAACCATAGTATAATTATAGGTCTCTTAAAGGGTTAAAAGAACTCACCTACAGAATTATCTGATCTGAGTACTCTGTGATTAGCTCTCAAGACATTAAAAAAAATTTCTTCTTGTTGTTGTCCACTTACGTGTTACACCTCTTCTTGATGCCACTTTAGTGATTTATATTGTCCTAGGAAATTATTCATTTTATTCAGGATTTCAATTTATTAACAAAATTTACAAGTCTTTAAATTTCTTCTACATTTATATGTCTGGGCTTAATTCTCTTCTTTTTTTATTAGGAGAGTTGGTCATTTATTTCACTGGACTTGTCAAATGATTAGCACTTGGACTCACTTCTTTCTTTATTATTTGAGAGAGGGAGGGAGAGGGAGAGAGGACGTGAGCGCATGCATGCACGTAAGCCAGCAAGAGAGAGGGGAAAAGGAGGAGAAACCGAATCTCAAGCAGGCTCCGTGCTTAGTGTGGAGCCTGACACGGGGTTCAATCCCATGACCCTGAGACCACGACATGAGCTGAAATCAAGTCAATCGACTGAGCCACCCAGGCGCTCCTATTTAATTTTTTTTAAAGTAGGCTGCATGCCCAACGGGGGACTTAAACTAATGACCCTGAGATCAAGAGTCTCATGCTCTACTCACTGAACCAGTAGGTGCCCCTGGATTTACTTTTCAGTTCTGTTGTTTTCTAAGTATTAATTTCTGTCTCTTTTATAGTTCCCTTCTTTCTGTTTATGTAAGGTTTTAAGTTGTTGCTCTTTTTCTAATTCTGATTTTGAATGCTTTATTCATTTATTTTCTGGAATAGGTATTTTGAAGTGTAAAATTCTTTTCTGTGTGGCTTTTAGCTACATACCTTCTCCAAGTTAAAACTGTCTTCAGTTCGACTATCCTCTGAGTTGTCTGTGTTCTTCTCATCATCCCCTTTATCTGCATTTGCAAATACAGAGGCCACTCGAACCACAGGCAAGGGCACATCCCGAGGGACAAACCTCACTGAACTGATGGGCATGGTCCACAGTTTAATTTTCTTAAAAGATTTGGTTTTGGCAGAATACCGTGATTCACAGACAAAAACATCCTCATCTCGAAAGTTTTCTGGGCATAATTTAAAGTATTCCTGTGAGATATAATAAAATTAATAAGTTAGGTGAATATTCTGAAAACCAGTCAACCATAAAAACCAAAACCACACATCAATCAAGCAAACAAACAAAAGCTAAACTGTTAAGACTTTTTGACAGTTAACCACAAATAGTAAATGGCTAGAGATGTAGGAGCAATTTCTTGCTACAAAATAGCCTTATTAAATACACACCCTTTAGCTTATTTAAAAAAACTTTTTTGTAATGTTTATTTTATTTTTGACAGAGAGAGACAGAGCATGAGTGGGGGAGGGGCAGAGAAAGAGGGAGACACAGAATCCAAAGCAGGCTCCAGGCTCTGAGCTGTCAGCACAGAGCCTGATGTGGAGCTCGAACTCACAGACCGTGAGATCATGACCTGAGCCGAAGTCGGACGCTCGACCGACTGAGCCACCCAGGTGCCCCCACACCCTTTAGCTTATTTAGCTTACCAACAGCCCTTTTGAAAATATATTAACATTTCATAATACAGCTATAACGTTCTTGAAAGCTTTGGGGCAGGGGTCAATGTGCCTGTATCAGATAGATACACAAAAAGTATACTTTATTACCTAAAAGAGCATACTGACAGTTTTCAGAAAATTATCTTTCAGAAAATGTCATCCTCAAAAATTAACCTCGCAGTATAAAAAAAACTTTAAGCTAACTGCATTCAACTATATATGATGTAGGCAGCAAATGGTCTTCCATCATCATGATCAGATTAATTTCTTCCCAAATCTTTTACACACAGCCATACAGATACAGTTTAAAAAAAAAAATCAAACGGTTTAAAACAGAGCTTCTAATTTGTAAATACTGATTTTTCTGTGTTCGTAAATTTTATTTTCATGGAATGATTTGTACTTTGGGAACTAATGAGTTTCTTACCTTGACAAACATGACCACACATTTTCCTAGAATTTTACTAACAGGAACTTTATTGTAATAGTCACTCTTAAAAACTTCTTTTTCTAGAAATTTTCGCGTAGCCAGATGGAATGTTTCATTTGGCCGATAAAACCAACAGCCATACAACCATTTTTCACCTCAAAAACAAAAAAGGAGGGAGGGAGGGAGGGAGGGAGAGAGAGAGAGAGAGAGACAGAGACAGACAGAATTACCATTAACAGAAATCACACATTCTTTGCAAAACGAGCAAATTCTCCATCTATTCTCTTATGGCCCGAACCCAACGATGTGCTTTTTAAGCCACAGGTCCTTAAAATAATTATCTTAGAAGAAATGATACTTGAAAATAATGAAGTATAAGAAGGCCTAAAAAATTCTACTCTCCCTCTCACATGAAAAGATAGGTAATATACCAGATGAGGAGGGTGATGAGAGCTGCTCCACTCTGCTGGGGCCAGGACACGGCCAGGGATGCATGCTTAAGAAAGATACCGCATACTAAAGGACGCAGTTAGCACTCAGGGCAAGGGATGCAAAGCTGAGGGAACTGGATTGCCTGGATCACATTTCTGCCTGCTTCTGGCTTCATTAACTCCTAAGGTAAAGGCAACTGTTCTAGGACACCTTTTTTAAATCAAATTCTAAGCCAAGGCACATGTCTCTCTATAATTTATTCTTCACTTGTGATTTATACCAGACTGGTTTTGCCAGAAGCAAAACGTGAGCCTTTAGTTCCTGTGAGTCTCTGCCATCCTCCAGAGTTTGGGTGACTGGTTTTAATAAACACCAGTGGAGCAAATGAATCTCAGCTTCCCTTCAAGAAGATGCATTTCTTTTGACTCAATTGTACCACTCACTGGCCCAAGAGTGCTAGATCCCATGTTTTCATATAGTGGGTGCTTACTTATATTTACTGATACACTATAGAACGACTATTGTCTGAGTGACAGTTTTCTTCCTTGAGACCCAAGGAGGAGTAAAATAGTTACATGTCACCAATCTGTCCTTTGATTTAAAACGAACTTACCAGCAGAATCTTCCCACAGTCTCTCAATACAGACTATGTGTGGCTGCAGGCTGGCCTCCGCGGGCTCCACGTAGACGTAATCTCCAACATGGTACATGCTGTTCTTAAAGCTGCAGTCCTGACTGTATGTGCGGTGTAAGCCTGAGAGGCCTGCAGTGCCTGAGGAGTCTTCACTCTTTTCAGCTTCTTAGGTGAAAAAGAAAAAAAGGTTCCCATTCAAAGCATGTTGGAATCAGAGATAGGATTCAAACAACACATACTACTACATTTCATTCTTTTCTAGACCTTCACGGTCTAGTGCCTTTTTGAATTATAACCGTCATTAATTTAAGTAAATCCATAAATAAAGGATCTACAGAATAAAAATAACCACCTTAATAATAAACGCTCAAGACAGTCATTCTGGATAATAATGAAAGGTATAAAGAAGAAAACAGGTAACCTGTAAATCATGTAATCCTGGAAATAATCTCATATGTACTTCCTCTTTATCTTAATGCCTCTGAAAAAATTTTCCCTAAGTTAATATATGGTTATGTCACAATTAATGGAATCTTAGAACTGAGAAAATACGAACATGCATATTATGCAATATAATGTGAACTATACATGTCTACACTAAAGACAGAACTGTGCAGTTCCCCTGAGATTAATGCTTTTCAATAGGACTTATTTTTGTTAAATAATACTTTTTAATGGCTCCCATACAAGCCATCATTTACAAATACCACAGGGTTTTTGTTTTTTAAGATAAAACTGTGCCCACATCTTTGATTACTTCTTTATGGTAATTTTCTATAAATAGGACAGCTAGAAAGAAGCATTTTAAATGTTTTTAAAATGCCTATTCCAAACCAACCCCCCAAATTCTGTACCAATTTAAGTCCCTCACTGTGTGGCTACAGGGTCTGTTTCTCCATTCTCACGCTCCAACATTTCTAATTTTTTAAAAGTTTTGCCAATATTGGTGGAAAATGTTATCTAGTATTCGATTAGTCAAATGAATCCCTGTAACATATACAAGAAATTCACAAGGTACTTGAGATTATACACCAACAAGAGCATGGTCAACTGTATGGAAAAGGACAGAGAGAGTACAAAACCTCCAAATTCTAGAGACAGGAAACAGGATGATAAAACAACTCAGCTGAAAATATGAAAAAGAATGATTTAGAGGGCAGAGTCCTGAGCCATAAAGGACTATTTCTAGGCCTTGAAACTTAATGGTTCTGCCTTGCTGGATTTCAAGATTGCTTGGAATTGAAGGCCCTTTCCCTTCCATTTCTCCCTTTCTCAATGGGAATGTCTCTTAATTATTAATCTACGCATGTCCCATCAATGTATTGTAGGAGCAAAGGACTTGTTTTTGGTTTCATAGGTCTACAGAGGGAGAGGAACTGTGTCCCAGGATGGGTCACACCCAGAGCCTCACCTATATACACCAACTTAAATGATTTAATTAAAAAAAATTTTTTTTTAACATTTATTTATTTTTGAGACAGAGAGAGACAGAGCATGAACAGGGGAGGGGCAGAGAGAGAGGGAGACACAGAATCTGAAACAGGCTCCAGGCTCTGAGCTGTCAGCACAGAGCCCGATGTGGGGCTCAAACTCACGGACCGTGAGATCATGACCCGAGCCGAAGTTGGATGCTTAACTGACCAAGCCACCCAGGCGCCCCTTAAATGATTTAAATAATAAGATTGGAGGCTTTTGAGCTCATAAAGCTGATAATATTTAGATGAGATTTTGATACCCGCCAGCAGGGTGTTATTGCAACAAATAACTAAAAAATATGAAGCGACTTTGGAATTGGGCAGTAACAGAAACTGGGAGAATTTTGAGCAGAGCAAAGGCCTCAGTTGCCTTGCATAGACTATGGTAGAGAAACGGACATTAAAGACTTGGCAGTAGAAGGCTCAGGTGGAAATGAAAATGTTACTGGAAAGGGGGTCCTTGTTACACAGTGGCAGAAAGCTTAGCAGAACTATGTCTGCAATTACTTGGATTCTGGCCTCCTGGGCTGATCTTTGGTTATCTTTCTCCTTCTTTGTTCATTTGTTGTTGTTCTACTACCTCTTGAGATTTCTTCCACTTCATCTTCTAATCCTTCTCTAAATGATTCCTTTCTGCTATCATTAAAAATATATATATATTTATGTATGTACGTATTTCTTTATTTTTAGGAGAGTGCAAGCAGGTGAGGGGCAGTGAGGGGGACAGAGGACCTGAAGCAGGCTCTGTGCTGACAGCAGTGAGCCTGATGTGGGGCTGGAACTCACGAACTGCAAGATCATCACCTGAGCCGAAGTCAGACGTTCAACTGACTGAACCACCTGGGGGGCTCCTCATTAAAAAAATTTTTAAACGAATCAATTTGACATATATCAATGCGTAAATTTAAGCTGTACAACCAGTTACTTCAATACACTTATATATTGTTGCCACTACAGTGACATTTACCACATTACTTAATCATAGTACAGTACTATTGGCTATATTCACTTTACTGTGCATTAGCTCTCCGTGGCTATTTACCACTCCTTACAAGGTTGTACCCTTAAACACCCTCACTCTTATCGCCTCACCCCACTCTATTGTTTTTATTTAAAGGGGACCTTATTTAAAAAAGTTTTTTTTAAGTTTATTTATTTTTGAGAGAGAGAGAGAGAAAGAGAGAATGCAAGCAGGGGAGGGACAAAGAGAGGGAGAGAGAGAGCATCCAAAACAGGCTCTGCACTGTCAGTACAGAGTCTGATGTGGGGCTCGAACCCAAGAACCATGAGATCATGACATGAACTGAACTCAAGAGCCAGATGCTCAACCAACTGAGCCACCCAGGCGCCCCTCTGCTATCATTTTTTAAAAACAGTTTCATTGAGGGCGCCTGTGGCTCAGTCAGTTAAGCATCCGACTCTTGGTTTCAGTTCAGGTCATGATCTCAGGGCTTCTTCGTGAGTTTGAGCTCCATATCAGGCTCTGTGCTGGCAGTGTGGAGTCTGCTTGGGATTCTTTCTCTCTGCCCCTTCACCACTTGTGCTGTCTCTGTCTCTCTCAAAAGTAAATAAACTTAAAAAAAAAAAGTTTCATTGAGATATAATTTACACAACATATACATACAATTCCCCTACTTCAAGTGTGTAATTCAGTTTCTTGGTAGGTTACTAATTTAAAAAAGTGTGATAATATACCACATAAAATTTGCCATTTTTTGACCATTCTTAAGCACGTATTTCAGTGGCATTAATTACATTCACAATGTTGTGCAGTCAGAACCACTTCCTATTTACAAAACTTTTCATTTCAAACAGAAACTCTGTAACCATTAAGCACATTTCTCATCCCCACCAGACCCTGGTAACCTCTATACTACTTTGTCTCTAAGAATTTGCTACTCTAGGTACCTTATGTAAGTGGAATCATACACTATTTGTCCTTTCATGTCTGGCCTATTTCAGTTAGCATAATGTTTTCTTTTTTTTTTTTTTTTAATTTTTTTAACGTTTATTTATTTTTGAGACAGAGAGAGACAGAGCATGAGTGGGGGAGGGTCAGAGAGAGAGGGAGACACAGAATCCGAAACAGGCTCCAGGCCCTGAGCGGTCAGCACAGAGCCCGACGCGGGGCTTGAACTCACGGACCGCGAGATCATGACCTGAGCTGAAGTCGGGCGCTTAACCGACTGAGCCACCCAGGCGCCCCTAGCATAATGTTTTCAAGGTTCATCCGTGTTGTAGCATGTCGTTATCACCATTTCATTACATTTTATGGGGGAATAACACTCTATTATATGTATATGTACCACATTCATCCGTTGTTAATGGACACTTGGGTTGAATCTGCCTTTTGCCTCTTGTGAATAATGCTGTTCCGGATATTGGTATACAATTATGTGCAGGAGTCCCTGCTTCCAGTTCTTTGGGTATACACCAGGAGTGGAACTAATGGATCACATGGTAATTCAATGATTACCTTTGTAAGGAATTGCCAAACTGTTTTGCCATAATGGCGGTACCATTTTACATTCCCACCATCAATGTATAAGGGCGCCAATTTCTCCACATCCTCAACAACACTTGCTGGTTGTTGTTTGTTTGTTTTTTATAACAGCCATCCTAAAAAGAAGTGGTATCTCAATGCAGGTTTGATTTGCATTCTCCTAATGATTAATGATATTGAACATTCTTCATATGATTACGGCCATCTGTACAATTTCTTTGGAGATGGCAGGTCTGTTTCCATACTTTGCCCAGTTTTGAATTGTTTTGTTACAGAATTTACATATCCTGGACATCAGACTCTTATCAGATGTATGATTTGTGAGTATTTTCTCTTATTCTGTTGGTTTGCTGTATTTTCAATTTCAAAGAAATTTTCTGTTCTGTGACTATTCGTTTTTATGGCCTCCTGTTTTTATTTTATGGATGCAGTAGCTTGTCATCTCTCTGAAGGTCTAAATCTTTATCAGTTTTTTTTAATGTTTATATATTATTTATTTATTATTATTATTTTTAATATTTATTTATTTTTGAAAGAGATAGGGAGAGCACAAGCAGGGGAGAGGCAGAGAGGATCTGAAGCAGGCTCTGCACTGACAGCTGAGAGCCCATGTGGGGCTCAAACTCATGAACCCCGAGATCATGACCCGACCTGAAGTCAGATGCTCAACTGACAGAGCCACCCAGGTGCCCCTAAATGTTTATTTTTGAGAGAGAGAAGGAGAGCATGAGCGGGGGAGGGCAGAGAGAGATGGGTACAGAGGATCTGAAGCAGGATCTGAGCTGACAGCTGACAGCAGACAGCCGGGCATGGGGCTCACACAAACCGTGAGATCATGACCTGAGCCGATGTGGGATGCTCAACCAACTGAGCCACCCAGGCACCCGTTTTTGTTTTGTTTTTAAAATTTTTCTCCATCTGCCTTGTTTTTTTCCAAGGCCCTTTTTCTCTTTTTGTTTTGTTCTCTATCTTGCATCTTAGAGGTTTGCCTTAAATATTTGATCCGATTTAAATTAAGTACCTGCTCCTATTTAAAAGCAAAATACTAAAAAAAATGACTAGAAGCTCTTTATGTACATAATTTTGCCCCACTGCCTGATCCATTTCTCAAGAGAAAAATCTCCTGTCTCAAAACTAGAAGCCTGACTGCCAGCATTCTTGGAGCAAAAGAGTTACAAGGGGTCTCACTACTTAGTATAAATCCTCTTATGACCCCCCTCTTCAGAACTGTACCTCTAACCTTTCAGCAGGCTGCTGTCTCTCAGACTAGACTCTTGAAGGCAAACAGTCACAGGAAAGGTTGGGAAGTGATCTGGTGGTTGAACTCAAATTTAGAGTTAACTAATCCTCCTGTTTTCAGCACCTCCATTTGTAGAAGTACCTGGTGCTCTAATCCCTGCACCATTCTAGACAGGAATTGGCCTACTTAAGGTCTTCATCTGATGCCAGCACTGAAGCCAGTGTTAGCAACCTACTCGTACATTTTCTAGCTCCTAAATTCCCATTGCCACCATCTCCTTTTCAATGGTTTCCCTTTTTTTTTTTTTTTTTTTTGAGGGAGGGGAATGCTTTACATTTATGTCTTTTGTTTTGCTTTAAAATCCATTTTCCATCATTTTAGAGGTGTTTTGGAATGTACCAGTAGTAGGCATCTGTACAACCTGCCACATTTAGGTGACAAGTCCTTCATATTGTTTTACTTTTGCTTACTTACCTTTGAGTACTTAGTTCTGGTAGTTAATACAAAAACACAGCTGTCGCTAATTTTGTATCACCAGATAAAGTGTCAACAAAACTTAAAAAAAAAAAATCTCAAGTATAAGAAATTTTGTCAGTAGAAACAATGTGAATTGTCCTAAATGTCATACCCATTACAGCACTGGCATTTTCTGTTTTCTCTTTCACTGATTTCCATTCTGATCTTTAGTATTTTTTTTTTTTAACGTTTATTTATTTTTGAGACAGAGAGAGACAAAGCATGAACAGGGGAGGGTCAGAGAGAGGGAGACACAGAATCTGAAACAGGCTCCAGGCTCTGAGCTGTCAGCACAGAGCCCGACGCGGGGCTCGAACTCACGGACCGCGAGATCATGACCTGAGCCGAAGTCGGCCGCTTAACCGACTGAGCCACCCAGGCGCCCCTGATCTTTAGTATTTCTACTTCAAGTGTGATTGGCTTTTCTTTTGCTAACTTCTTGAGGTGCAAACGTAGACTTATTTTAGCTCTTTATTCCTTTCCTGGTATATGTATCTAAAGCTATAAGTTTCCTTTCACAAACTCCTTTAGCTATATCCCATAAATTTTAATATACTGTGTTTTCATTTGGGTTCAGTTCAAGATTTTCCTAATTGTTCTTGCAATATCTTCTATGATCCACGGATTATTTAGAAGTGTACTGCTTCATTTTCAAATATTTGGGGATTTTCCAGCTTTCTTTCTGTTGATTTCTAGTCTAATCCCATTGTGTTCAGAAAACTGGGTATGATTTCAATCCTTTTAAATCTTCTGAAACTTGTTTCACGACCTATGGTCCATCTGAGATAATGTTCCATGTGTGCTTGATAAGAATGTGCATTTTGCAGTCCTTGGGTGCAGTGTTTCACATCTCAGTCAGGTCAAGCTGGATGACAGTCCATCTTAGTCAGCTCAGGCTGCTATAAAAAACCTACCACAGCCAGGGTGGCTTAAACAGCATTGATTTCTCATAGTTCTGGGGGGTCAGAAATCCAAGATCAAGGTGCCAGCAGACGTAGTTTCTGGTGAGAAGTCCACTTTCTGGTTCATGGACAGTTGTCTTCTTGCTCTTCATCCCCTTATAATGGTAATGAGCCCATTGTGGTGGCTCCACCTCTATGACCACATTCAATTACCTCCTAAAGGCCTGACCTCCAAATACATCACACTGGAGATGAGGCTACGATATATGAATTTTGGGGAGACAAACTTTCAGTCCATATTCAAGTCTTCTGTACTTTTTGCTAGTTGGTCTATCAATTGCTGAGAAAAGAGTATTGATTTTTGGTGTACTTGGTCTATCATTGCTGAGAAAGGAGTATTGAGACTTAATTGCTAAACAATTTCTCTTTTCCATTATGGTCAGTTTTGCTTTATGTATTTCCAGGCTCCATTGTTAGGTGTATATACATTTATAAATATTATATGTTCCAATGTCCCCACCCTTTTAATATTATGAGATATCCCTCTTTGTCTTCAGCAATATTTCTTCTCTTAAAGTCTATCTGAGGGATGCCTGGGTGGCTCAGTCAGTTAAGCATCCGACTCTTGGCTTCACCTCAGGGCATGATCTCAGAATTCATGAGTTCGAACCCTGGGTCGGGCTCTGTGCTGCCTGTGCAGAGCCTTCTTGGGATTGTCTCTCTCTCCCTCTTTCTCTGCTCATTCTCTGTTAGTGCTTGCTCTCTTTCAAAATAAATAAATAAACTTAAAAAAAAAAAGCCTATTGATGTTAATACAGCCATTCCAACTCACTACAGTTACTATCTGCACGGTGTATCTTTCCCCCTCCTTCTCCTTTCAACCTATTTGTGTTTTCGAATCTAAAATGAGTTTCTTACACACAGCACAGAGTTGGATCTCTTAAAATTCAGTCTGTATTTTGATTGGAGTGCTTAGTCTATTTGCAACATGTAATATAATTATTGCTATGAATGAATTCACATCTACCATTTGCTACTTGTTTTTTTTTTTTTTTTTTTTTTACGTCTTACGTTTTTTGTTCCTCTTTTCCTTCCTTACTGCCTTCTTTTAAGCAAGTATTTCTGGTGTACCATTTTAATTCTATGTTGGATTTTTATTGCTATTTGTTTTTAGTGGCATTACGGTATGCATCTTTCACTTATCACCATCTACTTCAGGTTAATACTGACTTGATTTTGTTAAATAGTGCAACTTTGCTCCAAAATAGCTCCATTCCTTTGTGCTACTACTGTTCACATACATTACTTCTATAAATGCTGTAAACCTAAAATTGATGATGTAACTCTTTAAACAATCTAATGTTTTCTAAAGAAATTAAGAGAAGAGAAAAAATATATAGTGTTTTATATTTACCCACATATTTACCATTTCCACTACTCTTCAGTCCTTCTTATGGATTTGAGTCAACCATCTGGTGGTGTTTTCTTTTGGCCTGAAGCTCTTCCTTTAGGATTTCTTATAGGGAAGATCTGGCAGCAGTGAATTCTGTTTCTGTTTATCTAGGAATGTCTTATTTCAGCTTCATTTTTGAAAGATGGTGTCACTGGATATACAATTGTTGGTTCAATTTTTGTCCCTTTCAGCACTTTGAATATCGTGTCACTGCTTTCTGGTTTCCATGATTTCTTATGAACCATTATCATATTTCTGTTTTCTTGGACCTGAGAAGTTTTGCTACTTTCACAGTTTTCTCTTTCAGTAGTTTATGGTGTACCTAGATGTGGTCTGTGTTCTCTTAGTGCTCTTAGAGCTGTAGGTTAATGTTCTCCATCAAATTTGAAGTTTTCAGCCATTATGTCTTCAAGTATTCCCTCCCGCTTTCTTTCTCTTCCGTCGAGACTCCCAATATAAGTATACTAGAATACATGGCATGAGGGTTTGCTCCTAAGTCTGCTTAGCTATGGGTCAGCCAATGATTTAGGTGAAGACTGTCCTCAAACACTTAAAACTTTTAAGGATTCACCTTCCAATGACTGATGTGCATGTGGCTTGGGGGACCCACTCAAAGCTGTAACCAATGTCCAAGGACCGCTTGCATTTTGCTTGCAAAATGGTTCTCCTAGCTCCTTTGCACAGGCATGGTTTCCCAGTCAGCCAAGAACGTGGTGAGAGCTAGCTCACTCCTCTATGGCTGACTTCCAGGATAGTCCTCACCCTCAACTGTAATGTTGGCCCGTTTATCTCTGCATCGACCACTTTTAGCTGCCAAAGACATCCCCTGCCCATACACCCTCGCCATCCTGAATCAGTACATCTCCTCTGGCAGAAAAGTCGCTGGGTCTTGCAGATAGCCTTATGCTGGTAAATTATTCTCACCAACCAGGTTCCCTTCTCGTCTTTGCATATGCCACTGCTTATGAGAATTTGCTTCAAATCAACTTTGTTTTCTGGCCTAAGGAAAAAAAAGCCCTAAGGAGCAGATGTGATGTTGAAACTAATGTAACTCTCAGAAAATCACATAGTCTAGGTATCTATGTGAACTCAAAATTTACAAGATATGCACCTGAAACTAATGTAACATTGTGTGTCAACTATGCTCAAAAAAAAAAAAAAAAAAAAAAAGACAGCTATCTCATGAAAATAAATAAAAATGATAAAAACTTTACAAGAAATGATCAAATTTTTTTCATTACAATAATGCTTCTTATTATTCTGAGTAAAAAAGCTATTTTACCAGGTTTAATATAAATCATTTTTCTTAAACAGAAGCTATTTGCTGCATTTCAGGTAAATTCATTTTGTAGTTTTCAAACATAATGACTTATATTCAACTTCCTTTCTTTCAGCCATGTAAGGATTAAGCACCTTGGTTCCTGACACACCTCTTTATGAGACCTTATATCATCTTCTGAAATCATGTAAATAGATGGTAAAAGCAAACAGTCTCTTCTTTCCTGAAGAAATGTGATTTTTTTTTTTTTTTTTTAACATTATCTTCTCCCTGACGACCCGGTTAAGGTAGTAACAGCACAGGAACCATTTAAAGATTTACAGCAACTAAGGAAGCCTTAGGACACTACTGAGAGCAGCATTATTTAAAAAGCTACAGAGTGGGGGCACCTGGGTGGCTCAGTTGGTTAAGTGTCCAACTTCGGCTCAGGTCATGATCTCACGGTTCATGGGTTCGAGCCCCGTACTGGGCTCTGTGTGGACAGCTTGGGGCCTGGAGCCTGCTTCTGATGCTGTGTCTTTCTCTCTCTCTCTGCCCCTCCCCCACTCATGCCTTGTCTCTCAAAAATGAATAAACGTTTTTTAAAAAAAAAAAAAAAGAAAAGCTACAGAGTGAAGTTGGGGGCATGGAGTTTTGGACCTGACCTAAGTTGGTCCATGTCTGGTACACCTTACAAAAGAACACCAGAAATGACTTACACAAAATTCCCTGCATCCTTTTTTCTTTTGCAAGCCCACTTATGGGCAACAAATAAATAATAAAATAAAATAAAATAAAATAAAATAAAATAAAATAAAATAAAAGTAAAATGAAAGTATACATGTGTGTATGTATGTGTTTTGAGTGGAGGACACTGATTATACAGTGTCCACCTAGGTAGGGAAATCAAATTCAGGAAAAGTTTTATGAACTTTTGCTCTAGGTAAGGTAGTTATTACTTTAGATTTGAAAAGTGGAAAAAAAAAGTTCTTTATAAGAAATGGTCTTGCCCTATGTTGGATCAATAACACCCAGTCCTGTCAGACACAAATGGACCATGAGGTGGAAGTTCCATTTGTGTCTCACCAGGTGTGGCTTGGCCACACATACACATGTGCACAGTAACACAGGCCAGTCCTGCCGGACAGACTTGGGCAGTTCAGACACAGCTGTGGGTGAGTGAGGTCCTTTCTCCAACACGATGGCTTCCAGGAATTAAGAACACATCTTTGAGTACCTTCAAATGCCAATGGGCAATCTGAATCTGGTACTTGCTCCTCTTCAAGGAGCACAGTTTGAAAATTATTTGCAATTAAAGGAGAAAAACTTGTAATGAAAGATACCTCTATGAAAATGGCTTCAAAATGTGAAAGAAATCTAGCAACCACATCTTCCAAGAAATCCACGAACAGTCCAACTGTATTTTATAAACAGGCAAGCAAGCAAATAAACAAACCAGCACGTGAAAGAAAACTAGTTAATCTGGGAAACGTTCCACAGAGAAACATTAATCCCTTCAAACCTTATTTGAGCCATTCTAAGCAACCTCACGTATGCTGTTAAATCTATTTTCTGCTTCACTGAAATATGACATAATATTCTTGAGGTGGCCCTATTTTTGGTCCACCAAAGTAGTCCAGGACCCGGAGGTTGGTTATATTCAACTTAGCAAAAAACCAATGATGGTTGCAAGGCCAGGTTTTCAAACCAGGGTGTCGGATGAACAGTGAACCCTTGGCAAAGACCATTTCCATTTCATTTGCCTCGGTAATAATTCCTGACACTATTGTGTGAGCACAGAAGGGACTCTGGGGATCAAATCCATGCTTCCTGTAGAAGTTAGAGTGTGCCAGACATGGTGAGTGTAGCATATGGATTCTTCTGCAGGTTGCCCACCCACTGTGGTAGTAGGTTCAGGTGGAAGTAGGGCATACTGCTGCCCAGTCACAGATGTGCGTCCAGAAGTAGGCCATGCATGCCACGTCCTCGCGGGGAGGGGGAAGGCAGGCAGCGGCGGCAGAGCGCGGTGCCCCAGCCCTGCACCAGCCCCGTGCCAGTGCTGCGGCCAGCACAACTATTAGCGCCAGCTCCGGCAGGGTGAGGAGCAGCGCGCATGCGTGTCTTGGTGGGCCATGGTGGTGACTCCAGTGAGAGCCCGGAAATGGTCAAATTCTTTTTTTTGTTTTAATTTTTTATTACGTTTCTTTATTTTTGAGAGGCAGAGAGAGAAACAGAGCACCAGCGGGGGAGGGGCAGAGAGAGAGAGGGAGACACGGAATCCGAAGCCGGCTCCAGGCTCCCAGCTGTTGGCACAGAGCCCGAGGCGGGGCTTGAACCCACGAACCGTGAGATCATGACCTGAGCTGAAGTCGGACCCTCAACCGACTGAGCCACCCAGGCGCCCCTAGAAATGGTCAAATTTCTAACAAGAGTTCTCACTGTCAAAATATTTCTAAATTCTAGCAAGTGACTCCAAGTAACATTTTTGGGTTGATAAATGAAAATAAAAATTTCCTCCTAGTATTGTGGTTCAACCAAAGTATCATCTACTAATCTGGCCTGAGTCTGCGGGAGGAAAGTCAGTCTACTAAATGACAGGGTAGAGCCTTGATGCACTCACTGCTGAGAATGCTTTCTAGCTCCAGATGGGCTCCTTAGGTTTTATCTCCTCACAATACTAGACTGTTGAGCTCCCACACTTGTGAACGAACGGACTCCGTTCCTGAAATACTAGGATAACAGCTGTGCCACATGAAACGTCCCATTTAACAGTCTGATGACCAAACTGATGATGATAAAATCATTTCTATCAATACATCATTTTGAAAGAGTCAACATTTACACACACAGGATTCATGCCCACAGCTCCCAGTGCGAACCACAACTAGAACACAGTATAACGTTTCCTCATATTTAACAAGATGAAAAGAAACCAACCTCTTTTTTCTTCTTCTCTCTTTAATTTGTCTTCCTCGATTTCTTTTGGTAATTTTTCCTTTTTCTCTTTCTCCACGTCGTTATGCAAGTGCTTCGTGGTGTAACTGAGCGCTGGTGATAGGAGGATCTCCCCATTTTTGCAGAGCTCATCACGGATTTTAATAAAAAACTGCTGCAGCTCCACCGCATCCTCATATATTTCAGAGTCTGTCCTATAAGGGGATCAAGAGTATCCACTGACATACAAGCTGCTTCCTTTACACACCTCGATTACATGTTTAGTTACCAATAATGTTACAGGACATAAGGGTACTTCTGTACAGTAGGGCATCTCCTTGAAAAGTTTTACAACAGGGGCACCTGGGTGGCTCAGTCGGTTAAGCGGCCGACTTCAGCTCGGGTCACGATCTCGCGGTCCGTGAGTTCGAGCCCCGCGTCGGGCTCTGGGCTGATGGCTCAGAGCCTGGAGCCTGTTTCCGATTCTGTGTCTCCCTCTCTCTCTGCCCCTCCCCCGTTCATGCTCTGTCTCTCTCTGTCTCAAAAAAAAATAAAAAAATAAACTTTAAAAAAAAAAAAATTTAAAAGAAAAGTTTTACAACAGAATCTGAAGTGTTGTTTGACCTCGAGGAGGAGTCCCATGGCCACCAGTCTGCTTTTCCTTACGGTTTACTCCTTGTACAGCACATATAAAAGAAAAGGCCTCATACGGTTTTTGGGGAGAAATGTGGTGCAAATATCAACTGATTTTGGCAACAGAAGGGGGCAGCCAGAATCAAGGACTACACCGAGCCTCCCCACTGTGTACAGCACTTGTATCTAATCCTTGGATTAATTTTTACTTTCTCTTAACTGAGGGACCAACACATTATATAAAGTGTTAACAGAAGACTTAGGCAGTGTCGGCTTTCTTCTTTTTGAATCTGTATCATCCTTGCCTAAGCTGGGAGGCCTCAGCAAAAATTTGACCCTAAACTGCAAAGTCATGAGGGCATTCACCCTACAAGGGCGACAGGCCTCAAAGTCTGTGTTCATGTTAGTTTCCCCAGCAGTAACTACACAATGCTGGGGAATCAGCAGAGACAACATAGTGAAAAAGAGAAAAATAATTATCTGTCATACTGAAAGCTTTTTAAAGACTCTTTCTTCATTTACAGAATGAGAGACCTGGGCAAAATCAACTTCAGAATTCAGACTGGAAGAACTTTTATTACTATCTCTATTCCACTGTGGTCTGAGGATCGCTTAAACATAATTCTATTAACTAAGAATCCCAGGGGCTGAAAAATCATTCACAAAGGAAACCACAAAGTCTCAGCAGCATCTACAGAGACATTCTGGTCAGAGGAGTGTGGCAGGTGTAGCAAGCCCAGTGAGCCGCCTGTTGCCACTGACCACTAGAGCATCACGTTTTAGTAAAGCCTCCAGAATGCTTCTCCTCATCAACAAAAGTGAACTGGCAAACAATCTAAAAACACTGCCAGCAATACCCTAAATGCATGTTTCTGGAAAGGTTTTAAAAATCCTTTCAAATTACAAAAATGCTAACACTTGTAGGAAACCAATACAAAAAGTGGTCAAAGGAAGAAATTCCTATGATATCTCGATGCCTGTTTTCTGAAGAGATATCTGAAGCCTGTTCACTTGACATTGAAATTCATTTTATAATAGCTTACAATTTTAAGTATAAAATTAAAGTGAAAATCCAGGGGTGCCTGGGTGGCGCAGTCGGTTAAGCGTCCGACTTCAGCCAGGTCACAATCTCGCGGTCCGTGAGTTCGAGCCCCGCGTCAGGCTCTGGGCTGATGGCTCGGAGCCTGGAGCCTGTTTCCAATGCTGTGTCTCCCTCTCTCTCTGCCCCTCCCCTGTTCATGCTCTGTTTCTCTCTGTCCCAAAAATAAATAAAAAAAAAAAAATGTTGAAAAAAAAAAAGTGAAAATCCATTTTTGGTAATCCCTGTTAAACTGAAAGGGGAGATTCCTAACTCCATCATGTCATGTTGTCTAGTAAGGAAAGTTCTGTACATAGCCATTAGACATCTGACAGATCTTTCCTGTTTTATTTAAACAAAATAATGTGAACAATTAATTTATTAATCTAAGAGGCTCGGTATTCCCTGTATGCACAAGAACAAAAACTCAAGCTGGCAAAACAAAGAGCTCTTATTCCCTTGCTAGTTTATAATCTTTATTTGTAACGTAGACATTCAGTAGAATGAAGTAAGAGTTTAGGAAGCTCTTACTGCTTCCATTGCCCTGGTTGTCCCAAGTCCCTGTAAGGTAGTCAGAGAACTTAATTCAGGAATACTGCCAGCATATTAGGAAAGCCAGCAGCTAACTGGCATGAGTCAGCGCTGTGCTGTTACAGAGTATTGCTGATGGACAAACCACTGTCCCGAGTGAACTTTTCTACACCTCACTTTTCAGACTCCTTCTGTTTCAGGATGTAAAGTCCTAGTTGATACTGGCTGGTAGTGGTAGGTAGGGGTGAGTGTAAAGAAGCATGAACACTGCTGGATATCAACACGGAAATCTAGTGCATATGGACTTCATTAAATTCATGAAATTATGTTTCTGAGAGGTCTTTTTTTCTTAATGTTTTTATTTTTGATAAATAGTGTGCATGGAGAAGGGGCAGAGAGAGAGGGAGACAGAGGATCTGAAATGGACTCTGGGCTGACAGCAGAGAGCCCAACATGGGGCTCGAACTCACGAACTGTGAGATCATGACCTGAACTGAAGTCGGACGCTTAACCAACTAAGCTACCCAAGCGCCCCTAAGATGTCTATCTTCATTACTGGCAAAGTAGATAAAATGATGGTTTATCATTCAACTAAACTGATGCATCTCTACCTCAGCAGCATGGGGTTACCCTTAAGTACTATAAACAGTCATAAGATGACCTTCATTCACAAAGATAAAAATGGCTTCCCATAAAAATGGTTTTGCAAAGCTCTGGGCCAAAGAGTGAAACTCCTCATTATATCATATAAATAAATGCACCCTAGACTCTACCTCCCAGGCCTCAAAAGCAAATTATCAATCATGTCAGTAATGGGAGAATGAAAAGAGCTCATTTCCTAGAGATACAAATCTGTTTATTTCTTGAAATTGTCACATCATCTATATAAGATACACAAAGTTGTTAATGATTTAAGAGACAAATGCACTTTTAGAAGACTCACAGAACTAACCCCAAGATGTAATGGGGATGGGGCACGGGTGGAGGAGAGGGGTGACTTTAGATTTAAGAACTATTTAAAAAAACTGAGAACAAAAATGAAGTCTAAGCTCCATGAAAGCAGGATTTGTCTGTTTTGTCCATTGGTATATCCTATGTATCTAGAACAGACTTATAACTAGTAGCCACTCAATTAACATTTGTTGAATAAATGAAAATAATGAATGTAAATTCTGACTGCAAGATGTCTCCCCATCTTTCTCTTCATTTGTATCTCCAATGTTGAACAATAAGGACCATTTCCTACATGTGTCATCATTCAAGGGCCTCTCCAATCTGACCTCCACTTCACCCATCTCTTGAACATATTAGTTTCCTAACCCTATGCCTTTCCTCAGGCCACTTGCCTTATCTGCATCCCACCCATTCCCCCATTCTTCCCTGATGCCTCATGTCTTTTTTAGAACTCCAGTGCAGAGTTTCTACTCCACCGTCTTTACTATCTATCAAGTTGTTATATGTTGTCTCGTGCCTGGAATTATTCTTCCCCAAGCATAGGACCGATCCCAACTGTCAGGCTTCAAGCTCTTAGAGCACAGAGCACAAGCCTTATCATCCATGGCTGGGCTCCATGACTGGTGTCTTGGTGACTGGCTCTGTGGTGGGGAATAAGATGAACCACTTACAAGTTGTGTGACTTTAGGCAACTTCTATAAGTTTAGGTACCACTTCTTCATATGCAAAGTGGGAAGATTATCATCTAGAATGGCTACAAGGGTTAGAGACTATCTACATAAAGTGTTCAGCACGCTTCTTTATAAAGAGCAGGTGCTTAATGGGAAGAGCATACCTTATTACTAATTTTTCTTTCAAAATCCAGAGCAAATGCAGGCTTCACCAGATTCCCCAGCTAGAATTACCTCACACCCAATGCCTAAAAGTTTCCTTTCAGCATGGTACACTATAAGCTCCAGAAAGGTTTGTATCTTTAGCTTTTTATATTTCCCCAAGTGACTCTAAGAGCAACCAGAAGACATGCCATAACCACTGAACTGAAATTGTTTTAATAATCGATTTATACCAGTGTTATGTGACAAAGATATATTGTAGATCAAAATTAAAAGGGAATTCAAATTTGATGGAAAATTAAACTTGACTGCTTCTTTCAGTGCTTCTAATGCTACAAAAGGCACTTAGAAGTGAGAAATCTGAGATTAAAAAAAAAAAGAAGCCACCCTTTTAGGAAATGGTGATCAAATTTAAATCAGTCTAACCTCAGATCAAGAACTTAGGGCTATCTGCATTTATTTAAAGCATGCTCGGATTGAACTCAAAGTTTAAGAGAAAATCACAATACGATTTCAATTTATAAACATTTTATCCTTTCGAAATGTGTTCTGTGAAAGGCTATATTTTAAGAGTTTATGCTTTTCAACAGATCTTCAACTCCGTCCTCTACTCTTTCTCAAAGGTCCTGACCTAGATGATTTAGCAACGTGACTTCTCTACCCTGTAGCATATACTTGCTCTCTACAAGTTGTGGCAAATTAGAATTCAAAACAGCACCCCACCAACTGGAATCATGTACCTAAGCTGAAATAGTATATCAAAGCAGAATCTTCTTCTGTTTTGTATTTAAATATCACACCTTCTCAAAAAGAAATAGCTTTGAAAACCTACCGATTCATCCTTCTTGCCCTTTCCAAGACTTCAAACATATGCTCTTGAAATAAATCAAGCCGCCGGTAGCGATTATTTTCAACATTCTTTCTAATTATGTCAAAAGTAAGAGGAGGTTTGTTTGGAAAGTTGGGATCCACAGCAGGAATTTCTGCTAAGGAATCACTGTAGCATCTTCCCTCATCATCCTGATGACTCATGACTGACACAAAAAGATTGTGGATAAGCTCTTGAATCAGCAAGGTCACATTTGGGACATGAGAGTCCTCATCTCCCTCCAGGTCTCTCCGAGTTTCAAGCAGGACTTTGTGCAGGACAAGAGCATCTTTGTAGATCAAAGACTCAGGCTCATTGTATGTACACGCATTGTTAAACATCATGACAAAGTCCTCAACCATGGAGTCTATATCTTGGTATTTATTGGCCATCATGTGACTTCGAATTTTTTCCATGTCCATGGGCTTTTTAATGGTCAGGTAGTAGTCAGGCAGCTCAGATCTAGAGGGAAGCCTCAGAAATATGGCACTGAGGCGGCGACCCCTCTTATCAGTATAGTTCTTTACAGCTTCATAGACTTCATTTAGTTTCTGTTGCATTGGAGTCATGTATTTTGATTTTTTAGGAGAAATTCCACTCTTCCTACCTAAAGGAAGAGATTTAATGTTAAGTGGGTAAAATGAAATAAATGAACCCAAATTTGTATACAGTTGGTAAAGCATAACCATAACAAAGGGACTACTCCAAACGATTCGTAAAACACAGTTTAATGTATATCCTAGGGACAACAAAAAAACTGGAAAAAAATTTAAACTGTTTTCAGTAATCATTTTTTAGTGAGAGAGTAAGCACTACCATGTTGAGATAGTTGTGAATAAGGTAGAATAAAGCAAATGAATAGCTATGTGGCATTCTAATTCCATCACCTGTAGTACCCTTGAGAACTGAGATTTTTATCACAGTAGGAAAAAAGATACAGATGTTAAAACAGAGAACACTGCATAAAAACCTTACAGCCATAAAGCTCAGTTAAGAGCATCAGTATGAACTTATGATGTATTTTATCTATTTTTATTTAAAAATTTTTTTTTAACATTTATTCATCTTTGAGAGACAGAGAGAGACAGAGCATGAGCGGGAAAGGGGCAGAGAGAGGGAGACACAGAATCTGAAGCAGGCTCCAGGCTCCAAGCTGTCAGCACAGAGCGCGATGCGGGGCTCAAACTCACGAACTGTGAAATCATGACCTGAGCTGAAGTCGGACGCTCAACCGACTGAGCCACCCAGGCGCCCCTTGATGTATTTTATCTTTAAATATAAAACAAACACACACAAAATTTCTTATCTCTGTCCACTGAAAATCTTAGAAACAATGACCAATCCAGTATCAGTATAATCCCATGGGGTTTTGACTATAATTTTGAAATAGGGATTTCAAATACTGACACCAGTAACTCTTCAGCAAATGGCAGATGCACCGTTGGCATAAGATGAACCTTGTGTATCTTGAAACATGAGATAGTAAAGAATCTATCAATGCCTCCTTACTACGGTCATGTCAAAAAAACACGGCAGCCAGCCTGGGACAACAGGAGCATCAATAAAGGCAACTGCAATGGGTTAAAACCCAGCAACATGTCTAAATTTAGTAGTTCTTAATGATATATAAAACTGAACAAATGAGCTGGGTAAATGTTGGAGGATGTTGGTAAATCAATGCATTATTCTGAAAACTAGTAAGCCAAGGGGGGAGGGGGGGCACCTTTTATCCTTTCAAAACAAAAAACCAAACCAAACCAAACCAAACCAAAACAAGATGAACAAAAAACTACCACTGGGTAACCAAATTCTGGATGAGGCATAGTTTCTCTATACAGAAGTATTCCAGTTGGTAAATGAGCAAGGAATGATAAAATCACACTATTGCTATTTTATACCTCTTTAATGAATTAAGGTAGTCAGCATCAATAGCTGTTAACACATGGGAGAAACAACCAGCTGTTACAGGGTCACCCAATGAAAGCCCATATACCACCTCTGAAGTTGGTTTCTGTACCAAAAGGAGGGGACGAAGATCAAATCTAATTTAAATCTGATCAAGCCTCTTGCTCCAATTGTCAATTTAAAGGAAATGCCAAGCACACTGAAACATGTTAAACTATAGCAAAGGAACGCAATTAGCAAAACCCAGACTATGGGAAGCTACAGTAAAATCCCAGTTTCTTCAACAAATAAACTGCAAGGCAAAAAAAAAAAAAAAAAAAAAAAAAGAAAGAAGAGAGGAGAATTTATGGATTAGAAGTATCAATCAAATGCAGTATATGGACCTTATTTAGATTCTACCTCAACCAGACACTGCTTCAACCTGTGATGTAATGTATGTATAGAAAACCTATTATGAAGCATCCTTGCTGAACTGAAACTTAATCTAATCAAGCCTCCGGAGTAAATGTTTTTAAGAAATGAGAGGAATAAAGAGGAAAAAGTTAGCTGATATCACAAAGAAGTGAACTGATTAATCCAGAACATGAAAGTGTACAAGAAAGTGATCTAGGAGGGCACCTGGGTGGCTCAGTTGGTTAAGCATCCGACTTCAGCTCAGGTCATGATCTCATGGTGGGTTCGAGCCCTGTGTTGGGCTCTGTGCTGACAGTTCAGAGCCTGGAGCCTGCTTCGGGTTCTGTGTCTCTCACTCTCTCTGCTCCTCCCCCACTCATGCTCGGTCTCTCTCTTCCTCTCTCTCTCTCTCTCAAAAATAAATAAAAACATTAAAAAGATTAAAAAAAAAGTGGTCTGGTTTTTTGTTGTTTTTTTTTTTTAAATTTTTTTTTTCAACGTTTTTTATTTATTTTTGGGACAGAGAGAGACAGAGCATGAACGGGGGAGGGGCAGAGAGAGAGGGAGACACAGAATCGGAAACAGGCTCCAGGCTCCGAGCCATCAGCCCAGAGCCTGACGCGGGGCTCGAACTCACGGACCGCGAGATCGTGACCTGGCTGAAGTCGGACGCTTAACTGACTGCGCCACCCAGGCGCCCCAAAAGTGGTCTGGTTTTTGAAGAGTCAATGGCTTGACCATAAAAAAAAAAAAAAAAGGGAGGGGTTTGCTCTAGGTTAGGCCAGAGGGCATAATGATTAAATAGAACATAAAGAACTTAATTAAGTCCTGATTTGAAGAAACCAACTGTAAAAATACATTTTGAGACAATCAGTAAAATTTGGAAATTTGTCAGGTATTAGGTGAAACCAAGAAATGGTTTTGTTAGTAGCAATGATTTTATGGATATTTAATAAAATACCTGCAAATATTAGAGGTACGTACTGAATTATGTAAAAATGAAGTGACATGCCTGAATTTCCTTTAAAATAATTTAGAACAAAAAACACAGAGAGAACAGTGGATATAGGAGATAAGTAAGGCACAACCTTGATAAATGCTGAGTAACAGTACTACTCTTCATATCTGTAGATGTTTGAAATTTTTCATAATACAAAACAGAAATGAAAAGGAAATCAACAATAAAATTTCTTTTCCCTGAGCTTTAAAAAATATATGTATATTTAGTTACTGCTGAATTATCTACCGTTTCCTAACTCAACTTATGGAATTATTTCGATTTTTTAAAAACCCTTCTTAAAAATTTTATTTATTTGGGTTATTTGTTTATTTATTTATTTAGAGGGGGGAGGGGCAGAGAGGGAGAGAGATAATCCCAAGCAGACTCTGCTCTGTCAGCGTAGAGCCCAATATGATGCTTGATCCGAGCTGTGAAATCACGACCTGAGCCAAAATCAAGAGTTAGACACTTAATTGACTGAGCCACCCAGGTGCCCCTTAAATTAATTTTTAAAAGTAATCTCTATACCCAATCTGGGGCTTGAACACATGCCCCCAAGATCAAGAGTTGCATGCTCCACTGAGCTAGTCAGATGCACCCTAGAATGAATTCTATTTTTATAAGGCACTGTGTCCCTAAAAAGTAAAACAAAGGTTTTCATTTCTGCAAAACTTCTGCATGCTTTTACAATTCCATAAAAAGATAAATCCCTTAACATGAAGGAATCACCACTTAGCAGTAAGTCATACTCAAAACTACTATAATACTTCATTTATAGTAATTTCATATAAAAAAGCAAGGTCTGTTTGTTTTTCCCCTTTCAGCAAATATACTTCCAAAGAATATTTGACAACACCATTATCATAGGCTTGGTATTTATTTTACTTACATACTGTAAATAAGGCAGAAACCTCTTGTTTAGCCCAATGCTATTAACTGCTTTTGTTGTCTTTTCTGCCCTCAGTTTTTTTGTTTTGCTTTGAATTTCTTTAACATTTATTTAACTTTGGGAGAGAGAGAGAGAGAGAGAGAGAGAGACAGCAAGCGAGCACAGGGAAGGGGCAGAGAGAGAGGGAGACACAGAATCTGAAGCAGGCTCCAGGTTCTGAGCTGTCAGCACAGAGACCGATGCGGGGCTCAAACTCATGGACAGTGAGATCATGACCTGAGTGGAAGTCAGATGCTTAACCGACTGAGCCAACCCAGGAGCCCCTCCTTCCCTCACAGTTTTAATAAAATCACCATCCACAAACCAACTCAAAAGACAAGTGCAGTGGCTGAGCATCTAATACTTTGAATTCTATGTAGGATCTGCTGCTGGGATTCACTTTTAATTCCAGTAATCAGCAAACAAGCAAACATATAAAATACCAAATCTGCCACTACACTCTTGCAGGCATAATATGTGGGAAAAGTATCTATTCTTACCATTTAAATTTTACAAAGTGTCCACAGCATTTAAGAAAGTTAACAAAACCTCTGACATTATATACTATTCCCCACATGCTTTTCACATTTTAACTACTTAAAATATAGAAGAGAGTACTTGAGGGGAAGAGAAAAAACTCCATGCTGGAAGTGTCAGTCCAAACATATTCACCAATAAATTAAGTATTATCTCAGTGAATCAGTACTATCCTTGACAGACTAAACTGAAAAACAAAGTGTGAGGCTGCCTTACTCAGCTTGAGTTTGGGAGAAGCCACGTCATCATCATCAGGCAGTGGGCCCAGCTCTTTCCTTTTATCCTTGAGTAACTTTTCCAGGATGTGCGCATCGTTGTACACCTATATTCCATAAATATATTTAAAATTATTTTCTAAAAAATGTTCTATTGAAGTATAACATGCATCTATAAAGAAGTTTTAAAGACACAGGTTAGCATAGATGAGAACTAAAGAAATAAAGCTTGAGATCACTACAGAGTAACAAAATCGCATCTTTGAGGGGTGGGCCTCAGCCTCAAATGGTTTGTTGTTTAAGCTTTCCAGGTGATTCTAATGTGCAGACATGCATGCTACAGTTTCAGAACTACTGCAGTAGAATCACTGCAAGTTTTTACCGAACTTCTGAAACATATTTACGTGTGTTGCTTTTTTCATAAATCTCTCTCCCACTGGACCCTCAAGGTAGCTGACTTAGCTCAATGGGAATTAAAACTGAAAAATATCTGATAGACAGTATTAGCTCAAATATTGTTAAATGGCATTTAATATCAGTCTGAATTCACAATGTAGACTCTGATCTGTGAAAAGCAACAATCCCTGCTTGGGACTGCTCTCTGAAGACTGAGCCAAGGGTGGTAATATGTAGCCAAGAACAAGGTTATTCACCTAATGGCCACACCCCAACAGCTATATCCCCGACTCTCTCCACAGAGGCTCCCCTGACCGCCACCACAGCAGAGGGGCTGAAGGAATAAATGCTCTCTCTTCTTTGGCTACTTTTCTTAAGGGTGGCTTTTTTCTCAATCAGTAGCAGACAAGTGGCAAATTCGCCAATGATACTAAGGAGAGTGTAAACCCCTATGATAGGGGGTTTGATCACAAGTACCCTCAATGCCTAGTTTATTTTGTAAGAGCAAAAGAAAAGAAATACATGATTTTAAAGTTATTTTATTTCTGGGAGATTTAATGTAGACAAAGGAAATTCGAAAAGTATATGCACTCTCACCAATGTTCAGTGCATTATTTACCATAACCAAGGTATAGAAGCAAACTAAGTGTCCATCAATAGATGAATGGATAAAGAAAACACACGTGCGTGCGCATGCATGCACGGGGAGGGGGAGGGAGAGGGAGTGGGGGAGAGTATTATTCAGCCATAAAAAAAAAATGAAATCTTGTCCTTTGTGACAATGTGGATGAACTCTGATGGCATTATGCTAGTTGAAATAAGTCAGACAGAGAAAGACAAACACCATATCATCTCACATATGTGTAGATTCTAAACAAACAAACAAACAAACCAAAAACCCAAGCTCATACAGAACAGATCAGTGGTTCGCAGAGAGAGGGGATGGGGATAGGTGGAATGGATGAAGGGGGTCAAAAGCACAAACTTCTAGTTAGAAAATAAGATATAGTGTACAGCATGGTGCTAGTTATTAAAACTGTAGTGCATATCTGAAAGCTGCTAAGAGAGTAGATCTAAAAGTTTTCACCACAAGAAAAAAAATTTTGTAACTATGCATGATTGCAAATGTTAATGAGGTTTACTATAATCACATGGCAATATATACAAATACAATAGCATTATGTTGCACACTTGAAACTAATATAATGGTATAGGTCAATTAAATTTCAACAAAAAATAAAGAATATGAAATAAAAAAACAAAAGAATATATCCTAGTTATACTGATAAAGAACTGAAAATCAAGATGCTTCATAACAAAATCAATGATTTAGAGGTACATTTATGAATATATCTTAATTCTTATATGACCATACCATTTTGTGGACTCTCCCTGGAGAAGTATGTTATTGAGGGTAGTAATAATGAGGAAAGATTTTAATGTCACTGGGTTTTCATTTGAATGCTTATTTGAACACCAGGCACCATGCTACATGCTCTATGTATATTCTCTCATTTAAATCCTGTGATAACCCTGTTGGAAGTACTATTATTATCTCCACTGCACAGATGAGGAAAATGAAGCTCAGAGAAGATAAGTTACTTACATGGGCTTTGGAAGAGCAGAATTCAAATTTGGGATGTCAAACTACATAGTATAAACTTTTAACCTATACAGTGTACTGTCTCCCATTTTAAACAATTAAAAAAGACAAAGTATTAAGCTACTCATTGAGAAGAGTAACCTGAGTGAGGCTTCTAGATCTGGTCTCTCAAGATGCATTACTCTACCAGCACCCAAAAGAAAACGTGCCTCCTGCAGGATTCCTACACATTTTTTACCTGGGAGCCCTCCTCGTTGTAATGCCTGGCATTCCGGAACATCAGCTTCATGTCTTCTATCATTCCCTCTTCCCCTGCGTATTTGTCATTGCGGATGTTATGTTCAATTATTTTCAAGTCCATTGGCTCCAATATGATTTTATAATAATCAGGATAGTCCTTTTTGGATGGTTTAACCATAAATAGATCACAAAGTCTTCTGCCTGAACCTGGCTCACGAGCTTCAAGAACAACATTGAATAAGATTTTCATTCGCTGCTTTCTTATGTTCTTTTTACTGTTGAGGCGGGAGGTAGAAAAGGGGAGAAATGAGAAGAGGTTCAGTTTTCTTTATACAGGGATGAACATGAAATGAAACAAACTAAACTTGTGGGAAGGTGCTTTATAATGATCATAATTTACTGATTACATATGCCACAAACACAGTAAACATGCTGGAAGCTATAAGCAAATATTAGGAGAATTTCCAAATAGTTAAAATTAAAACAGTGACTCTAGTAGGAGCAGCCAATGAACACCAGACAAACCTGTTTAAAATATTTATGAAATGCAATGCTTAAAAAAAAGCTTTCTCTAACATCCAAAGAAAATGAAACTCTATTATCAGTTGAAATACACTTTTTGTTTTTAAGAACACAGCAAAAGTGGAATAAAACTACTGATTCCCTGCTGTTACTAACAGTCTCACTTCAAAACACCAAAACCTGGGGAGCCTGGGTGGCTCAGTCGGTTGAGTGACCAACTTTGGCTCAGGTCATGATCTCACGGTTTGTGAGTTCGAGCCCTGTGTTGGGTTCTTGTGTTGACAGCTCAGAGCCTGGAGCCTGCTTCCGATTCTGTGTCTCCCTCGCTCTCTGCCCCTCCCCTACTCATGCTCTCTGTCTCAGAAATAAACAAACATTAAAAAAAATTTTTTTTAAAAAAACACCAAAACCAAACACACACACAGAGAATATCCCATCTCTTAAGACAACCACTCTGAGTACCTGCATATCCTGATTACCAGAAAACAAAGGGAGGCTACCTGCAAGACTAGAGTCTCTACAATGCATACAGGTCTCTCCTGCATTTATCCTGTCTAGGTCACTCCCTGCTCCCTCCAGCTCTGTCAGCATTACTCCAAAATCCCAATCTAGCCTAAGGAATAAATGCTCAGTGGTTCACCTGAGCTCTTGAGAAAATTTTCATCTTGAATGTGAGTCCTTGTCTTGTTCTCCAAATTCTCCCTGTGAGATGTGAAACTAAGCCACAAATATGTGTAGTGTGGAACAAAGTCAAGGGGCCACAGGTTAGAACCTGAGTTAAAAAGGAGCCCAAGAGAACAGATAGTCTGTCTCTTAACTGTTGAGGAAACTGGCTCAGAGAGGCTAAATGACTTGCCCAAGGCGAGTGGTCCAGTGAATTATTAGAAGAGATGATTTTCCAGCATGATTTCTGGCCCACTATGTGTATGTTTTCAGGACACTGATAAATTCTACCAAAGCTCAAACCAGCAGTCTCAAGATGAATACTCAGGTAGGTAATAAAATGAAATGATTTATGACTTAATTTCTATTCAACAAATGCTTATAAGGTGGTATAATGTAGTACTTAGAAGTAAATATTTTTTATCTGTTTCCTGTCTTATAAATGGAAGGAAGTACATTTCTGAAGAAAACTATGTGGCCAAATGGGTCTCCTGGTTCAGTGACTCACTCTACTGTGTCACGATGAGGCCAAAGGCCAGATTATTTTCTCTCCCAAGTTCAAAATATGTTTTTTAAAAAAGAAACAAAACCTAATACAGAATAATTAATAGACAAGAAAAGAAATATCCACCTTTAAGTCAAGCTTTTAAAATGTGTCAGAAATGAGGGGCGCCTGGGTAGCTCAGTCACCTTGGTTTGGCTCAGGTCATGTTCTCTTATAGTTTCGTGGATTCAAGCCCTGCATTGGGCTCTGCGCTGGCAGCATGGAGCCTGCTTGGGATTCTCTCTCTCTTTCTCTCTCTCTCTGCCCCAACCCCACTCATGCTGTCTCTGTCTCTCTCAAAATAAATAAACTTAAATGTGTCAGAAATGGGAAAATAAAAATAAATAATAAAATGTCAAAAATGCCTATCTTCCAAGCATCATGGAGCTAAGATAGTGTGGAAGTGGTTAGTTAGGAAGGGAAAAAGAACCTGTTTCCTTTGCCTTCACTCAGACTGCTCATTTCCCTTGGGTAATCCTGAATGGTCCCGGGACCATTTCTGCTGTTTTCCCCTCTTAGTACTTTTGTGTCTCTGCATCAGGTAAATGATTGTTAGATATGTTAGGAGTTTCATCCAGTGGGAATTATTTCCTTGAAGAGACATCTGGGGAGAGCCAAGAGTCCTCTTAGTCCAGGACTCTAGCAAGTGGATAATGGAAAGGGAACTTGGGACAGAGCTCCAAAACCACAGAGCTCCACATCTGGGCAGAGATTAGAACACAGATGACAGAAGCCTCTAAAGAAAAATTTCAGAATCTCAATTTGATACCCAGGAAATCTATGTTAGAACTACTAAAGATACTTATGGTTTCTTTGGGTCTCACTTGTGTGTAGAGGGGTAGAACTTCAAAATGAAGACTCAGAAATCCCATTTTGGTTTTTCTGTTTGTTTTCCAGAATTGATTGTTTTCTTTCTTTTTTTTAAAAATATAATTTATTATCAACTTGGCTAACACACAGTGTATACAGTGTGCTGTTGGTTTTGGGGGTAGATTCCCATGGTTCATCGCTTACATACAACACCCAGTGCTCATCCCAGCAAGCGCCCTCCTCAATGCCCATCACCCATTTTCCCCTCTCCCCAACTCCCATCATCCATCCCTCAGTCTGTTCTCTGTATTTCAGAGTCTCTTATGGTTTGCTTCCCTCCCTTTCTGCTTGTAACTATTTTTTCCATTCCCCTCCCCCACGGTCTTCTGTTAAGTTTCTCAAGATCCACATGAGTGAAAACATACGGTATCTGTCTTTCTCTGACTGACTTAATTCACTTAGCATGATACTTTCAGTTCCATCCACAGAAATCCCATTTTGAACCCAAGCTTAAAAAATCTCTTCAATCATCAACTCAAAATGAAATCACTCCTCATTCCAGGAATACCATACATAACAATTCAAGGTGCCTTACTTAGTCCAGGTAAGCTCTCTTCCCTTCCTAGTTCTAGTACACTACTCCCAATTACCACTGGACTTTTCTATATGAAGCTACAAATACTCTGACAGTGGATCTAGGGCAGAATTTCATGAGCTTTTTGAAGAGGAGGGAAGGCTTTTAACTGGATTTTAGAAAAAGGGTCAACAAAGTAAAAGATGGGCGAGTGGGATAACTCTGACACTAGGCAGCCTTATATGGGACATATCCAAAATATGAAATCTGGGGCACCTGGGTAGCTCAGCTGGTTAGGCATCTCACTTCTACTCAGGTCATGATCTCACGGTTCATGAGTTGGAGCCCTGCTTCGGGCTCTGTGCTGACAGCTCAGTGCCTGGAGCCTGCTTCGGATTCTGTGCCCCCCACCCCCGCCCCTCCCCTGCTTGTGTTCTCTCTCTCTCAAAAAAACCCCAAAAAACCAAACATGTAAAAAAATATATAATTCAAAATGGGAAATCTGAGTTTATTTAAGACAGTGCTCTAATAATTGAAATGTACTCTTTTAGGACTTTTATTACCAATAGTATCTTTTTCCCATTTGTATCATTCACTCTTTAAGAGAGTGATGTGTAACTGGTTTCTATCCTCAAAGGCAAGCAAAACTTTTGTTATCAGGGCCACTTATAACCTTGTCTGAACAAACTCAGTTTTGTTACTTTGCTGACATTTTCCTGGATCCTTATATTGCCTTTGTGACTGAGAACTACTGGTTCATTAGTTTTAATCTGGCTGCCAGAAAAAACTCAAGAGCTAAATTTCATTCTCTCTATAGCAACTGTTTTAGCTTGGGTGGCTGGTGTATTTACTTTATCTCTTTCCAATATGGATGCTGAACTTTATTATATCCATGACTCTTGGAAGTAACTTCAAGTACTTTCTGAAAGCAGTAAACTCTACATTACAAAAAACAGATACCATATTCCCCTAACTGGTACTTTCTGTTCAGTTTTCTTTCTTTCTTTCTTTCTTTTTTAAGCGTTTATTCATTTTTGAGAGATGGAAAGATGAATGCAAGCAGGGATGGCGGAGGGAGAGGAGGAGACACAGAATCCGAAGCAGGCTCCAGGCTCTGAGCTGTCAGCACAGAGCCCGATGCAGGGCTTGACCTTACCAACTGCGAGATCATAACCTGAGCTGAAGTCGGACGCTCAACAGACTGAGCCACCTAGCTGCCCTTCTGTTCACTGTTTTCAATGTTACTTTGTTTTTCAGATTCTTCTTAGAACGCTTCCATGCGTCTTACCTGTCCTCCTCTCTCAGACCACCAACTGTAAATAGTTTGTTTACTCCTCCCCATTTTGGGAAAGGCACATAAATCTTGGACCTTGTAACTGGCATACTCATTCTTCTTTTTTTAATCAGCATCTTTGAACACACTAAAGTAAACTATATCTCAAGGGAGTTCAAATCCAGGGCTGTTTATCACTGTGCACTTACAGGTGCCACACTTAAGGGGATGCCAATTCAGATAACAGACACTGTTGTAATAAATATGCAGTTCTAAAATTTTATAAGGGATGGGCCATAAAGGGGTCTGTGCTAACAAAATCATTCTATTATAGCAATTTTCTAACAAATGAAAGTGTCTTGAGAAATGGGTGCTTTTTCTAATTTGCACAAAGATTAGAAGCTAGAAAAGGCTCTGTTCTGAATCTGATTTTCCAGGGCTACCACTACCACATCCTCCTGACTCCCAGCCAGTCTCAAACACTGTAATCACTGTCACTTTTTGCTTCTCTTAGTTTATCACCAAGTTTTAGAGGGCCTCCACAGCCCTTCTGGGTCTGATCTTGCCTTTCAATTTTTCATGCCACAGTGTTAGTCCTCACCCTCATACTCTGAGGCTGACCACTTTCTCAAATGTCCTTAACAATTACTCTTCCTCTGAAGCTGTTATTTTTTATATGTATTCATATTTGCATATAAACACAAAATTCCCATTTATAGTTACAGTTAACACTGGCACTCCCTTCCACAGTGCCAGGGACTGTGCTAATGAGCACTACATGTGCAATCTCATTTAATCCTCAAACTCTAAGAACCGGGGGTACACTTACAATCCCAACTTTGCCGATGGAAAACTGGAGGATTAAAGAAATCAAGCAAATACCTAACGTCATAAAGTGACCAATGAGAACTGAGACCAGGCTGCTTTTATGATGTGGCTCCCAGGGCACCTGGGTGGCTCAGTTGGTTAGGCGACCGACTTCGGCTCAGGTCACGATCTTGCAGTCTGTGAGTTTGAGCCCTGTGTTGGGCTCTGTGCTGACAGCTCAGAGCCTGGAGCCTGCTTCAGATTCTGTGTCTCCCTCTCTTTCTCCCCCTCCCCCCTGCTCACACTCTGTGTCTCTCTGTCTCTCAATAATAAATAAATGTTAAAACAAACAAAGAAAAATGTATGATGTTGCTCCCTTTCCTAAAAGTCAGCACTTACCAAGAGCCTCTCTACCCTCATAAGCGTCCAGGTCTACCAGCATTTAACAACCTGGTCCTAGAGTTTCAGTGGTGTCTGCTATTAAGCTAAGTAAACCCAAAGGTTCTCTCCTTTACAAGGCTCGTTACATTCACTGCATCTTTAAGCCTTTAAGGAATAAAACCTTTTAATAAGTAAAACCTTTTAATAAATAACAAACCTTTTCTAATGAGTTTCCCAGACTACACATTGGACTAAACACAAAATGAAATCTACCGAGTCTTAATGTCATAGGAACTACTCCCAGGAAATAATCAGAGTTACAATCAGAGTACTAACTGCATCTAGGCCCAGTTCTAAGGGCTTCAAACACATTAACCACTCAGGTCCTCACAACAATCTTATGTAGGTATAGTTATCAATTCCATTTTCAGATGAGAAAATTGAGGCGAGGTTCAGATCACAAAGCTAATTAGAATAACTAGGATTTGAACTTGGGCAGTTAAGTTCTAGAGCTCGGGAGTATGATACTACTTCATGATGTCCCACGTTTGTATTTCTACTACTACCCAGAGCTAGCGGCATACACTATGAACGATATAAAAGAAATACAACCCGTGGTCTTTTCCTTAAATTTGTGATCTAAGAAACCTTTTCTTAAGCACGATAGGGAAATCATATTTCCTGGAGCTATCTGGGCAATCATGCATGTAGTTCTATAGTACTACACAACAGTGTACCTTGTGCAATTATTTTTTTACATTGCTTCCACATAATTTCATTTGTTTTCAACCTGCCTCTTCTGGCCAGTAAGTTCCCGGCAGGTAGAGATGATGCCTAACCATTTTCCTTTATGGCCTGTAAGAGCAGAGTCTGGTGTTCTGCAAGCAATTGACACTCCATGAATGCCAGAAGGCTAAGGTAAAAATAAAAGCACCACACAATGATCACTGAGACTATAACATGGCAACTTGCAGGCTGTTTTCAAAATCATAAGTGACATGCAAAAGAATGGATACTATCAAAGAAACAAAACATGGGCAAGATCAGAGACTGAGGAGATGTATTCATGCTCGAGAAGCACTAACCCAACGCATAGGCGCCAATACAGGCTGACATCACTTGGAATGTCAACATTGATTTTGATCCTTCCACCACCCCTCAATCTGTAAAAGACATCCTGAAAGGGAATCAGCATCCGCCAGCCTCTGGACCCTGGCGATGCCACCGTATTCCCGGCCTCAGCCTTCTGCTGCACAAGCAAAACCACAACGACTGGTGAGGGGGCTTGCTGCCCCTGGCAAAGCTGGCAACAAATTAAGGCTTCTGAACTACCTAGGCTAACTAATTCTGAATTGATTTTACCAACTATACTTCCAAACAATACTGCTTGCTTTATTCATAAAATAAACTGGCTCCCAAAAATAAACTGTCATTTCACATGCTTAAGTCTTCACTTTTCACCTTCTGACCATGCTACAGAAGTTATACTTTTAAAAATATGTTTATGCATAAAAAAGGACTGCACACCTGGAGAGCCTCCTGAGACCCAACATCTCACTGTCAAGAGTGTTCCTGGGAAAGCAGAAACAAACATTACATGTGAAGAGAAACAAAACAAGCAACATCGGAGGATCATGTATAAACCAAATAAGGTTGCGAAAAAAGAAGATTCTTCAATCCAAAGGATAAAAGATATTAAGAATACTTGGAATATTTTAACCTGGAAGACAGCAGGTAGATTTTTGGGCAAAGGGGTGGGGGAGAAGAATGCACTCCCAGAATGAAGAAAACATACATTAATTGTTCTCATACTCTGCGATATTAAAAAAAAAAAAAGGCAAAGATCGAGTCATACACAATATTCAGGAGTCATCAAGTCGAATGGTACTGGCCCTGACTTCTGTGGACAAGCTGAACTTAACCTATTAGGCAGCCATGTTTGCCTGAATTCTGGAAAAAGTCTATTTCTCATCAGCAAAACCTCTTAACATAACTAGCTACCTTCTAAAGGCTCATTATGTTTCTTCCTTTGCCACACAGTTCCGAGTATAGGACTTGCTTCTCTCAACTTCTCAATGGCCGCTCATGCCTAGATTTCAAAACCAGGTATGTTCTTTTACTGCCTGAGCTTTGATTTATGTTTGCTCTTGTGTTTTTCACCTCATTATTCAAAACACTTCCTAGGAAACCTGCTCATGGAGACTTTTTGTCTGAAGTGGGATTTTTATGATTTCAACAACATAATTCTTAGTTTTGTTTTTAATGGGAGGTTTTAGAGTAATAACTTTCTTTTGATGTACTTGGGTTGTCCCACAAACTACAAGTGACAGAGAGAGATAGGTACTTTTAAGTTTCTGGCCTGGGCTAAGGCTTCTTCGGAACTGCTTTTTTAACACTCAACTAGTTTAAGATCTCTCTTTTCATTCAGTGTTGGCACTAACTGTACCATCACTTTTGCCTCCATTACCTTCTTTTGCCTTAGAAGTTTTTATCTTTGATGGGTGACTGATCTGGAAAACACAGGTGATGCTGTAGTAGAGTTATATAATTATACTCAAAGATGTTCTTGATTTGATGTCTCTGATCTGGTTTCACATTTTTCCTCCGTTGTCCCTGGTATAACAAGGAATTAAGAACTTGGAAGGATGAAATTCACAGGCCAGCAATGGAGGAGACTCACATCTCAGGGCACACCAATCAATTTAATTCCCATGGCATAGCACAGCAGTTATTTTCAAAGCTAAAACATTTTTCCCAAATGCTATTTATAAGAGGAAAAGACAGGACAGCTTCTCTTTTGTAAGCCACTTCTTTAATCCTCTGATCTTAGTGGATCTATTAGTGCATGAACAGAACAGTGTCAACAGTTACTAGTAACTTCTTTATTCAACTTTGAACCTGTCCCCGCTATTAGCGATTAGCTTATTTCTTGTTTAAGGTGTCCTCCCTGGAGTGACTGCTGCTACAGAGATGGTGAAACAGTTAAGGCTGAGGGAGAATATGGTGTTCCACAAAGATCAAGCCAGAGAAACTCTGTGTGGGAGGCGTAGATAGAAGAGATGTTCTTGTATGACTTTTTATGGAGTCCAGCTTCAGAATCTCATAGTGAGGTGCCCTTCCATACAACCCGTGAGAGAAAGGAAGGGTTAGGGAAGTTCAGAGAGAGATTAGAAAGAGGAGAAAAGCAAACATCTGGCTTAGCATTGTATGATCTACAAGAAGTTATGACTTGGTAGTTTACAATCTGACATCCTTAAAATGGCAAATAAAGATCAGATTCATAAGGAAAAACAAGGATGTAAGAGTATCAGTGACTTACTTCACTGCAGTGATAGTACTGAATGTTTTGCAATTCACCATGTAGAAATTACCTAAATCACATTTAAGTGGCACTCCTGAAATGCCACATTAAACAAAATAACCCGGACAGCAAAAAGAGGAACATGTTCTTCCAAGCAACGTAAGTAGTCACCATTTTTCATCTTGATCATCTAACACCAGTACGGTACTTGCACCAACAAAAGTGCTAATCATACAATTTACAAATGAATTCTAACAGAAGATGTGTTATTAGATAATTAAAGCTTATAAGAAAATTCATACCTGATCGCTTAAAAACACATTTTTCTGCATTTCTCAAAAACAAAATAATAAAAACGGAGGTGTCTCCAGCTGTGAGAAGAGTGTGTACCTTTTTCTTTTCGCGCTACCAGCATCAGAGGTGGCCGAAGAGATCATGCTGTCTCCATCCTCAATGTCGTCTCTCCTGGCAAGCTCCTTTTTCTTTGCCTGAAACAGAGCAGATCCCAGGAGTCAAGCTCACGTGCTGAACACTCCTAGAATATATGATTATTAATAAGCTAGACATAGCAGATTCTTTTAGAAAAATACAACCGCATGGAGGATGCACAAAATTAGAGTCCGTAAAGATTTTCAATAACCCAATCAACAAAAGCCTGCTTGACAGAAAAGTAGGTTAAAAAAACAGATCCAGAGGGTTGAGGAATCAACAATAACTAAAATGCAAGACTACAAAGGGCACAGACATTAAAAGCACTGAAGCAAGTTGTAGGGGCATCCGGCCCCAGGGGTCATTTTAAGTAAAGCCAATTCAAAGACGGTCTCTGGTACCCTTCACTTCTTAAGCAATGGTGTGGCTAAGAAGAAAGTTTAATGTGAGAGGTGAAAGAAGGTCTACTTTTCAACACATGCATTTTTAAAGACCTTCTGCCAAACAGCTGAAAGTCCAACCACCGCACTTAGAGAAGATATACAGAGTACTGAAAGAAAATACTTGAAATCCACAGCACTCATGCTAGTACTGACTATACAAAATGAAGATTCTATAGGTGGTCTAAAATTGCTTTTGTTGCTTCCTTGCTCTGAGATTCTCTTTCCAGAAAGAGTCTACCCAAAACCAACAGACACACTTTGTATTTCGTATCTATTCCTTTATCTTTCAAAACCCATAAGGGACCCATGACTCCAGATGCCCATCAGAAAGGATCTGATAAATTCATGGACACTGTACAATGATGAATTAGCTCTAAGGTGTCCTTTCTCCTAGGACTAATCCCACCTTAGCAAAATCTAGGACAAAAGAAATGAAATCTAAATAACAGAATATTGTCTGTGACTGGAAGGAAACTTCCTGAGGACTGTAAAATTACTCCCCAGGCACAAATCCCCGCTCCTTCCACTCACAAAGGCAACTAAGTCTAAACTATTCTTTTACTCTACATGGTCCTGACAACTCTAAAAAAGTACCCAGCAGGACTTGTGGCTGAAATAAATGATGTGTCAATGCTGGGAGAAATCACACCTCTTAAAAGCACAGCCTCGTACTTTGTGAAATCACCTCAGTCACACACGCTGCAGCCAAGCAAACCCAAGGCATCATACCTGCATGACTTGCTGCAATCTTAGGACCCGCTTGTAGATGGCTGAGTTGGGAACATTATAGCGCTTGGCATTTTCAAACATTAAATTCAGATCACACTCCAAATGATCTAAAGTTTCATACTCTTGGTTCTTGAGCTTTGTTCTGTGAAAGACAAACACATAGCTACACTTTGCCTTTACGAAAACGATGGAACATCCTTACTGAAAGTCTTAGCAAGCAGTGACTGGCCTCTTCACTGGTGACATTGATTAGAGGCCTGGTAGGGGCACTTTCAATACAGGAGGCAAAAGCACCATTGTAGTTAGCACAACAGTCTACCTGAAAATCCAGAAGAACGAAACACTAGAAGAAGTAATAAGAGGACCTAGGTGTCAAGGTGGTCAATTACAAAGCAAATATACTAGCAAAAATCCTAATGGAAAACCCATAGTGGCTAATATTCAAACCCCAAGAAGAGAAAAAAAAATCAAGGAGGTTTTAAGCTACCTTAATGAAGAACCATGGTGATCTAGCCACTTCTGAAAATAAAAGTCCGTTCCCATTCATAAGGGTGAAAGAAAAGAGAAAGTACTGGCAACACCATGAAAGAGCAACTCAGGGGATACATGTATGTACAACGAAGATATCTTAAGATGGTAAATGAGACGCACACACGTCAGAGTCCATTCACTACCACCCTTCCGATACAAACATTTGTAACTCATTATGATGGCTTAAAATTGACGTTTTTACTTATTTTACTTAAAAGTCTTAATAATTCTTGGGGCGCCTGGGTGGCGCAGTCGGTTAAGCGTCCGACTTCAGCCAGGTCACGATCTCGCGGTCCGTGAGTTCGAGCCCCGCATCAGGCTCTGGGCTGATGGCTCAGAGCCTGGAGCCTGTTTCACATTCTGTGTCTCCCTCTCTCTCTGCCCCTCCCCCGTTCATGCTCTGTCTCTCTCTGTCCCAAAAATAAATAAACGTTGAAAAAAAAAATTTAAAAAGTCTTAATAATTTTTTTTTTAACGTTTATTTATTTTTGAGAGAGAGAGCATGCAAGCAGGGGAGGGGCAGAGTGAGAGGGAGACACAGAATCTGAAGCAGGCTCCAGGTTCCGAGCTGTCAGCACAGAGCCCAATGCGGGGCTTGAACTCACAAACTATGACACATCATGACTGGAGTCGAAGCCGCTCAACCGAGCCACCCGGGCACCCCAAAAGCCTTAAGAATTCTGATATGTCTCTCAGACACTATGGCTATTGCTAACACCAACTCTCATAAAGTCCCTTATACATTTTATATGAAGTTAAGAGCCAGTTTGCCCTAACTATATGCACTTAGGATAGACTTTGAAATCTTCTGATGGAAGCACCCACAAACTATGTGCAGATTCCATGTGGGCTTAAAAAGACACGAGTGTTAGAGGACATCTGTGGGATGAAGCAAACAACAACGATGCAGAAACTCAGTTCTCAGTACCAGCTTATGTAGCTAGCACCCAGAACTTAAATTACAGCCTCAGACATCATTATTCAGGCCAACTCCAGGGGTAATGTGCTGAGTATTCTCAATACCCATGAAGAACAGACATGGAACTCAAACTTGTAAGTGACAATCTACAGTAAATCTTCAGATATTCATCAGACTGATGTTAATCAAGCATAGTAGGGGTGGGATGGGCCGAATGGGAAATAAAAGACGGGGCTGACAAGACTCAGCACAGTGAAAGGTGGCATATGGAGCCACACTGTCTAGTTCCTGACCACTCTTCCATTTCTGTTGCTTTTGATGACACTCAACTATCATACTTCTGCCAACAAATCTTCCTAGGACTAGGCTATATAATAGAGTAGCCACTAGCAACGTGTAGCTATTTAAATCAAAATAAAATTTAAAATCTAGTTCCTTAGTTGCACCTGCCACATATCAAGTGCTCCATAGTCACGTGTGACTAGTGGCTGCCATAATGCACAGGGCAGAGAAAATAGCATTTCCACCATCACAGAAAGTTCTAGTCGGCAGTACTGCTGTCAATTTCCCTGTTGCTCCTATGGAGAGACAACGGAAGGTGGTCCAGCTCCTGTTAGGCACCACTGGCCTGTGGGTCCTTAGAAAGGAGGTAGATGAGTCACCCTAAAAGCTGACCCTGCAGAATTCTACTGTGCTCCCAGCTAGTTCTCAGCCACTTCTCCATTCCTCACACTCCCCTACCTGTGTGCCAGACAACTGTCAAAAAGTAAATTTAAAAAGGGGGAAGGCACAGAATTATTGACTTAACAAAGCAAGGTTTATACTAGAAAATTTTAACCAGAAGAAGGTTGTAGGCAGGTGACTGAGTTGGCTTGAAATATGTCTTCTTTTGAATTAATGAATTAGACTGAACAACAACAAAGACTGAGGGAGAAAAGAAACTAAGGACAAAAATTGCTGAGTTAAAAGAGAACCTCTCAACATCTAGAAGACTGTCACTACCTTTCCCAAGATAAAGAGTATAAAAGACAATTTCCAAATGATTTTCTTCATGAATGACAGCTTTAATTTCAATACTATTTTAAGAGGGCAAAATAAACTAATTTTCTATTATCCTACCTGTGTACAAAACCTCCCAAGTTTGGATTAAGTAAAAACACCATAAATTTTACTGATCAAATGATGAACATGGAAATTACAAATGCAAAACCAGGAAACACCTGTTGCTAGCCAAACTTATTTTCTAGGATTCAGCAAGTATAAGAATTTTAATTTCTATTATTTGGAAAGTGAGTCACCTGCCCTGGTAAATATCAGCTTAGTGTGATTTTACCCAATTATTTTTGTGTTGTTACCTCTATTTAGGTATACTGTAAAACCTAACCCACACTGTGAGAGTTACAATATTACTTATTTCCTATTATTTTTAATAATGTGGTGGTTTCAGTATTCTGTCTGGCTGATTTCCCAATGATTCTTTATTTGTTTGTTTATTTAAAAGTAGTCTCCATGCCCAATGTGGGGCTAGAACTCACAACCCTGAGATCAAGAGTTACCATGCTCTACCAACTGAGCCAGCCAGTCATCCCTCAATGGTAATTTTCTTTTTTTTTTAAGTTTATTTATTTTTGAGAGAGTGAGAGAGAGAATGCACACAAGCAGGGGAGGGGCAGAGAGAGAGGAAGAGAGAGGATCCCAAGCAGGCTCTGCACTATCAGCACAGAGCCCCACAAGGGGCCTGAACCCACAAACTGTGAGATCATGACCTGAGCCAAAATCAAGAGTTAGATGCTTAACCAACTGAGCCACCTAGGCTCTTCTGATTATTTTACCATTTTCTATACAGAAAAGGGAAACCAAGATGGGCCATCTTTCAGGTATTGTTTCAAATAATGAATTCTCTAAGAGCTAACTATACTTATTCTGGGGGCTCAACTGTAGATACAAAATTTAAATACAGTTAAACTGTTATAATTAAAATATCACTGAGAGGTATAAGCAGAAAGATTTTTGTGTTTTGCTCAGTTGTAAGAAAATGGACAGTTAAATTCTGAGCTATATGACTTTTGAGTTGCCTAGCTGGAATAACTTTGGTTCACTTGCCTTGACTCTACTGTAGTACAAAGAATACCATTTGAATGTAATCAAATTTATTTCTCACCCTTCACACAGGAGTAATATTCAAGCATACTCTAGACATGCAAACATTTTTACCTTTAATATCCTTATCCATTTTAGGAAGGAGACAGATATGCAGGGCTCAACCATAAGAAAATGGATTTCTACGGAATAATGTAGAAGACATCTTACCTGATCTGTTGTAGGGATATGGGCATTTTAATTTGCTGATAATAATCAGGGTATTTTTTCTTTGAAGGCAAATGAAAAAAAGGTTCAGCTATAAGCTGCCCTTGGTTATTCCGACAGCTCCTAACTGTGTCATAAAGCTGATAAAAAGGATTTGAAACATCCATAAATGAAGTAATGCTCTCTGCTTCCGACTCTCCTTCTTCATAACGTGCAGCTAAATAAAAGACAAAAAAGGTATTTATTTATAAGGGGAAGAGAGAACCAACCTTTAAAGCTTCTAACCACCTTCCAGCTTAAACTTATGTATGTTTGAGAATACTTACATTAAAAGAATAGTTTCCAGCCCTCATTAAAGATGCTGTTAGTAATGCTTAATTGTATGTGTAGAGAAATGTTACACAGAAACAGAGTAAAATGTTACATAGAATATGTTATACTGTTATATGTTATACTGGAGCCGAAGCAGGCTCCAGGCTCTGAGCTGTCAGCACAGAGCCCAACGTGGGGCCCGAACTCACAAACGGTGAGATCATGACCTGAGCCGAAGTCAGACGCCCAAACGACTGAGCCACCCAGGTGCCCCAAAATAGTTTCTCTTTTCTAAATGTGACTCCTTTAGAGACTCCTTGCTGTATGTGTCTGGCCAAGAAAAGCAGCAACCAGCCATACACAGATCTCAGAACTAAAGCAACAGCATGCAGTTTATGGTCATAGAAATGTATACTGATGTTGGGTTGATATTGGTAGATCTGGTTTTGCTTTAACTCTGTGTGATTTTGCCCCACTGATCTATAGCATCCCTTAAGAATGAGGTCTTCCCTTATTGAGGGAAGTTTCAGATAGAAGCTTATCATAAAAACACCAAAACAAACAACATATAGTCATTTTTATAGAAAAACAAAATATATTCTTCATTTCCCTAAATTCTATAATAGCATATAAGGACCATAATTTAAGTTTTCTTAATCAAAATCACTACTGTTCCCAGGTGAGAATGACAATCATTTATTAATTAAGTACTCAGTTACAGTGTTAAGAGATGGGTACACTACCAGTCTCAGGGGATTTGAGAGAGGCTCTGGATCTAGTCATGGAGACAGAAGCAAAGAGAGGATCTGAAACTAGTTTTTTCTGACCCTACTACTGCTGACTTTCTCTGTAGAGAGCTTGCACATACGTAGTTGATTTATATACCTAGATATGTTTTGCTGCTACTTCAACCCTATCTTTAAAAAATTACATTTTCTGGGGCGCCTGGGTGGCTCAGTCGGTTGAGCGTCCGACTTCAGCTCAGGTCATGATCTCATAGTCCGTGAGTTCGAGCTCCATGTCGGGCTCTGTGTGGACAGCTCAGAGCCTGGGGCCTGCTTCAGATTCTGTGTCTCCCTCTCTCTCTGCCCCTAACCCACTCGCATTCTGTCTCCGTCTCTCTCAAAAATAAACATTAAGAAAAAAAATTACATTTTCTTTTTGTGGTTGATTCCAGAAATTAAATAAATTTTTAGATAATGATCTTATATCTAGCACCTTATTCTTATTAATTCCAATAATTTATCTGTATAGTCTTCTCAGTAGAAAACTCAAAAAACAATCTTTCAACTGCAATCTTTATAAATCCTTCTTCTTTTCTGATTCTTACTCCTTCATTGTTGTCTGGCCTCTGATCAAAAGAGGTAACGACATTCTTACTTACAGTAAAGGGAATGCTGTAAGTATTTCCCTTGTGCTCTTTTTACCTTTTCTCATACTGCAGTGACCTAGCATTCCTGGAGCAAAACCAACTGTGTCATCATGCATTATCTTTTACAAATACTGCTAGATACAGTGTGTTTCTTTTTGTTTAGTTTGGATATCTAAGTTCTATCGGATTTAAAAAATAAACTGGAGAGCTCCTTTTTGGAGCTCCTTTTCTATTCTATGCAGGAGTTTGTATATAATTCTGTTCCTTGAATGTCTGGCCTGGTGTTTTTATGGGAAAAGATTTATAATAATTTTTTTTTAATTTTTTTTTTAACATTTATTTATTTTTGAGACAGAGAGAGACAGCATGAACGGGGGGAGGGGCAGAGAGAGAGGGAGACACAGAATCGGAAGCAGGCTCCAGGCTCTGAGCCATCAGCCCAGAGCCCGACGCGGGGCTCGAACTCACGGACCGCGAGATCGTGACCTGAGCCGAAGTCGGACGCTTAACCGACTGAGCCACCCAGGCGCCCCATAATAATTTTTTTAATGCTGATACAACTAATAAGCCTTTTTCTTCTTGAATCTGTTTTAGGTTTGTTTGTTTACTTATTTATTTATTTAATTTATGGGAGAGCGCAAGTGGGGGAGGGGTAGAGAGATGGGCACAGAGGATCTGAAGCGGGCTCCACGTTGACACAGACAGCAGTGAGCCTGATGTGGGGCTTGAACTCATGAACTGCGAGACCGTGACCTGTGCCGAAGTCGGACACTCAACTGACTAAAACACCCAGGTGCCCCAGGTATTTATCACTTTCTAGGAGTTTGCCCATTTCATCTAAATGTTCAAATTTGTTTGCATAAAGCAGTTCATACATTCTTTCTAATCTGTATGCTCCCTGTTTCCCCTAGTATTTTTTATTTGTTCCTTCGGTTTCTTTCTTGATATTCTCACCACAGATTTGCCTATTTTATTAACAGTTGTAACAGAAAAACTTTGACTTCACTGATCTTCTCTACTATAGGTTTCCTTTCAAACAAATTCGTTTCTGCTCTTAGCTTTCTTACCTTTTTTTCTATGTCTCTGCTTTTATTCTCTTATTATTTACTTATGTTGGGTGCTTAGTTCATTGACTTTCAGTTGCTTTTCTTTTTTTTTTTTTAAATTTTTTTTTTCAACGTTTTTATTTATTTATGGGACAGACAGAGACAGAGCATGAACAGGGGAGGGGCAGAGAGAGAGGGAGACACAGAATCAGAAACAGGCTCCGAGCCATCAGCCCAGAGCCTGACGCGGGGCTCGAACCCACGGACCGTGAGATCGTGACCTGGCTGAAGTCGGACGCTTAACCGACTGCGCCACCCAGGCGCCCCCTTTTTTTTTTTTTTTTAATTTTTTTTTTCAACGTTTTTATTTATTTATGAGTTGCTTTTCTAAACAGAAGCAATCAGGCCTGTAAGTTTCCCTCCAAAATAGCCCTTTAGTGTATCCCTACTGTTTTGACATATATTATGTTCATTATTGCTATTGTTCAATTTCAGGTAATTAAATTTCTATTATAATTTTTCTTTTTTAAAAAGAGAAACCCAAACATTTGGAATTTTTTCTCTTTCCTAAGTGTTTGTTTTTTAAATTTTATCTTTTCAAGATTGGGTGCTTATGATAGGTGCATTATGGTCAGAAATTTGGTCTGTAAAATACCCAACTTTCAAATTGGTTGAAATTTGTTTCATGGCTAAGTACATGGGCAATTTTTATGACTGTTCAATGTGAATCTGAGAAGAACATGTATTCTCTAACTGCAGAACATTTGCCTGTTTATATTGATCCTGTTGTCTTAGGCTGCTCTGATTATAATTTATGTCTATCTTTAATCAGAAGCTCCTGCCAAGAAGAAACTATAGCTTACTAAAAATGTAAGGCAGTGGCCTAGAAATCTAAGATGGCGTGAATGTCTCTCGGGTTTCCTGATGGCATCACTAGTACTCACTATCATTTATAGGCTTGAAACCGGGATGTGCTAAGGCTAGCAAACCAACTGTTTGGCAAAAGTATTTACTTATTAGATACAAGCTATAACATAAAATAAACAAGCTTTTGATAAGTTTGCCACCCAAAGAGCGGAATCAAAATGCAACAAAATAGCATGTACTCCAAAACTGACAAACTCCCAGACAGACCAAAGTTACTGTAACTTCCCTTCACCAGAAGGATCAGCTGAGAAGGCATTAACTTGTCAAGACCTAACACCTACCAGCTAAAGCATCCTCCTCACTTTCTGAGCCATACTGAAGTGCCATGGTAATTGCTGACAAACGACCCCCTTGGACTGTTCTTTTATTTCTACAAAGAAAAACAAGCAATCAGAAGACAGGAAAAAATGTTACAATAATTTGGTTACCTTACAGGAAATAGGAACTATTAACAAAGCATTCACATTAAAAAAAAAAAAAAAAAAAAGAATTTCTATTCAACTGTGTGCTCAATTTATCTTTATACTTTTTATATTCCCCATAATCAATCTAAGCCAAGAAGACCAATTTTTCTCTCTCAGGGTGGTAGAAAGCCTAAAGTAGGCTACTTGCAATTGTGTGTTACTTAAATGTAGCACTACTCTTTATTTTATGAAAAATACAGATTCATTCATAATTACTGGTTAATTCTCTTCTAAGATGCTCATATTCTACAGTGAAAAGAAATCTTACTTTTGATACCAAATCTTTTAGTATTTTACCACACATTTATTTTATTGTAAATATTAAACACTACCAGACAAACAACTTATGCCTATGCATTTTTCAGAGGTGAGATCAGGCCAACTATAGCACTTAACTTTTAAAAAGGCATTTGATAACAATTCTCATAATAATCCAATTATACCCAAAAGAAGTATTTCAAGATAGCCATCAGGCAAACACTAATATGCCTCGCCTCAAAAACATGGTCAGTTCTCAGATTAAACACACTCACTCTCTCACCGGTAATACTTGCTAGTGGGATTTCTCTCTTCACTAAGGCTGCCTTTACTGTGTGAAGGACCTGTCAGCCTGGCTGTGGCCAAATTTGATGGAGTCCTATCACAGATAAGATAAAAAACCTTAGAAAATTGACAGCTGAAATCAGAATGCTGGGTAGACAAAAAGGAAACAAGCATTTTTTGGTTTGTTTCTAAATAGAAATGTTCAAGTGTTTCTGAGCCTCCACAGCAGGCTTTGTTCCAAAGCCTGAAGACTGCAGAAGAGAATGGACCAGGGCTGGTCCTAGAGAGCTCAAGGTCCCTGCAGTGACAGAGGATCTGGTAATGAAACAAATGTCAGGGTCAGGAGAAAGCTTTGAAAGCAGCCACTCCAGCTTCCATTTCCAGTAGGAAGAAATGGAATCCAAGAAATAAGACTTGTTCAAAGTCCTGGAAGAGCCAGGATGATACTTTAGATCTCCTGACACCTAGCTATATACTCTCGCTGCTAATATAAATATATACTATTATGTGTTACATACAAATACCATATTACACATGCACTTATCATATATAATGTGTTATATACATATTATATATAGTATATATAAAAACAAATATATACATAGCAATAAAAATAGATAGTGATGTTAAGCCTCAAAAATTGTTTCTTTTTAAATAAAGTCTTTCAGCTGCAACGAAGGGGCTGGGTAAGAGTTAATCTCTCTTCTCTTCAGAATTACATTACTAACTGTAAACATAATCTTCGAATGCAACATACATTTTGTTTTACACTGCACTGATTCCACTAGCTGGAAAATTTGGCAAATAATAAAGGCACAAGGATTTTAAACATTTTAAAAACATACCTCATTCGAAGGCTTGACTTAGCCATTTCATGATGTTCAATTTCTGCCTTTTTCATATAAAATATTTTTTTTATAGAATTTGCATCCTGTCAACATAAAATTATTTGGTTTAGGAAAAAAGGACAGTTTAAAATGCCATCAAAGAGCACTTTCTACGGCACTCTTCCATTTGGAGTAGACTTCCATTTAATGCCCATAAAGCTGCATCCTCTAACCTTTCCATAACTTTCAAAAACACAGTCATAATTCTATGGAAGTTAAAAAGCCTCCTACCTCTTTCACAATTAGTCAAGTAATGCACAAAAATCTAACAGTGAACAAGGAAAAATGAGTGAAAATGAACAACTCTACCTATGTCCACTGACCTAAAAATTGATATACTTCTAAGATTAAAGACTACACACACAAATTTAGGATGAATGTACTTACTGAAATCAATAGCATACAACAGATCAAATCTAGTTTCCCTTTTCTCTAAAATTTATTTAAGGGAAAATAATCAGACCAAAAAGTACAATCTTAACTGCATCAACAAACTATTGGTACTATACTATTAAAGTGTCCTATTAAGGACTAAAAATTTAAGAACTTTATTGTTCGTTTCTCTGATTTTTCACTTGCAGTTTCTTAAAAGATGAAAGTTTACTAAAAGATGAAAGATAAATGAACTACCAAAAGCAACTATATATGAATCAGTATTCTGGAAGTCAATGATTTTATTCTCAAAAGGTTTTCTGAGAATCCTTTGCTAAATTCCCAATGACATATGATTAATTCAAGGCATTTCTAAAGCAACTGTGTTATAGGACTACAAAATTTCTAGCAACGACTCACATCACAAAGCAGTGAAGTAGTCATTTTACATTGTGTATTATACTATAGAAGTCGCTTTCTATATTAATGAGGTTTAAAAGGAGACATTAAATCAATGTTTAAAGTGGCTCAGAAATGAACCTTACCTCTGGCATAAAGAGACATATAAATGAATGGAAGAGTACTGAGCTTCCAGAAATAAACCCATGCACTGATAGTCAACCTCTAGCCAACACAACTCAATGGGGAAAGAATAGTCTTTTCAATATAAGGTGGTGGGACAAATGAGTATCTCATGGGGAAGAATCAATGTAGATCCCCTACGTCACACCTACCTCAGGTATACACAAATTAATTCAAAATGGATACATTTAGACCTAAGAGCTGAATCTATAAAGTTCCTAGAAGAGAACAAAGGTGAAATCTTTGTGGCTTTGGATTAAGTAATATATGACACTGAAAATTATGAGCAACCAACAGAAAAACAGACAAACTGCACTAAATAACATTAAAAACTCTGTGTCAAAGGACACTATCACGAAGGTGAAAACAATCCATAGAATGGGAGAAAATATTTGTAAATCAGATATCTACTCTAATGTCCAGACTATGTAAAGAAATCTAACAATTCAACAATAAAAAGACAAGTAACCCAATAAAAAAATGGGCTAAGGATCTGAACAGAAATTTTTTCAAAGAAGATATATGAATGGCTGATATGCACATAAAAAGATGTTCAACATCACTAATCATCAGGGAAATGCTAATCAAAACACAATGAGATACTACTTCACACCCATGAGGATGGCTATCATAAAAACAAAAACAAAAATGACAAGGAAATGTTAGTGAGAAGGTGGAGAAATTTCAACTGCACATTGCTAGTGGGAATGTAAAATGGTGTATCTACTTTGGAAAACAATGTGGTGGTTCCTCAAAAAGTTAAATATATAGTTAACCATGTGAACCGGCAATTCCATTCCTAGGTATGTCCCTAAGGAAAATGAAGATATTATGTCTACATAAAAGCTTACACAGCATTATTTATAATAGCCAAAACATGGAAACAACCAAATGTCTAGCAACTGACAAGTGGGTAAACAATAAGCAGTATATAAATGTAAGAGACGAGAACAAAGTACTGACACCTACTGCAGCATGAGCTCCGTGAGAGCACCATAAAAGCACTGCGCTCAGGGCAAGAGGCCAGACACACAGGACCACATGCTGTATGACTCCACTGATATGAAATGTCCAGAACAGGCAAGCAAATTCACAGAGACAGAGAGTGGACTGAGCTACTAGGGCTGAGAGACGGGAGGTGGGGGAGGAATGGAGGGACTGCTACCCGATTGTGGTGATGGCTGCACAACTCTGTGAACAAACTAAAAGCCATTAAATTAACCTGGAGTGAAATGTATGGTATGTGAATTTTAACTCAATAAAGTCATTATATAAAAACTGTTGGCTAGGGCGCCTGGGTGGCTCAGTCAATTAAGTGTCCGACTTTGGCTCAGGTCATGATCTCATGGCTCATGAGTTCAAGTCCCGCATCGGACTCTGTGCTGACAGCTGAGAGCCTGGAGCCTGCTTCAGATTCTGTGTCTCCCTCTCTGCCCCTCCCCCTCTCACACTCTGTCTTTCTCTCTCAAAATAAATAAACATTAAAAAATTAAAAAAAAAAAAAAAAACTGTTGGCTCTACATTAAGGTATCACTCTTAGCAATGAAAACAACAAAACACTAACCTTGAATACTTGAGAACCAGGCTCATTATAAGTTTTGGCATTTTTTGCTAGGAGATCTATATCTTTGGCCATTGCATGAATGCTCTTGTAGCTTCCATTCTAGAGTAAACAACAAAATACAACAGTTCCTCTTATTGAGAGTTAATCGGTATGACCTTTAAAAAAAAAAGAACTCCACATATTTTTATTATTATTATTTTTTAATGTTTATTTATTTTTGAGAGCAAGAGAGACAGAGCATGAGTGGAAGAGGGGCAGAGAGAGAGGGAGATATAGAATCCGAAGCAGGCTCCAGGCTCGGAGCTGTCAGCACAGAGCTTGATGCGGGGCTCAAACTCACAGACTGAGAGATCATGACCTGAGCCAAAGTCAGCCACTTAACCGACTGAGCCACCCAGGCGCCCCCTAACTCCATACATTTTTAAATTCTCACCATATTCAAAGAATTCATTGGAAAATACACGTGAACAATATATAAAGTCATTCTCTCTTTTATAAACTATTACAATTGTCCATTTACACACAAGTTTTTGAGATAGGTAACAAAACTAGAGCTATGTTAAGAGTCATAAAAACATAACTTTTAAAAGATCAAATAAGACAAAAGTCATTTAATTTAGCAAACACGTAGTGCTTACTATGTGTTAAGCACTGTTCTAAGTGCTTTATGAATACTAATCCATTAAGGTGGACTTGAGAGTGTGAAGTAAAACTCCTCTAGTTTTACAGACTACTTCAGATGAAATAGTCTAGCACAGAGGTTAACATTTTGTGAGTACCTACTATGCACTAGGCTCCATGTTAGAGCTGTTACATCTTAAAGCTCACTCAAGTCCAAATAACCCAGGGACACTTAGAACTGCCTTCAATTTACAAAGAAAAGGAAGAAGGGAGACCATCTAGGCTAAAGGTACACATGACTAATGAGAAAGACACAGAAATGAACAAACACATTCTAGAAAGACTGAGAAAACCAAATTAAGTAGAGTGGAAGGTTGGGGAGGGCAGAACCACAGCACAGGCTGCAAAGGTCAGGATAAATAAGGCAGAATCCAGGCAGCCAAAGGAGAGTAGCTGGTTATTTGCCATGTGAGAATACCCAACATCTGAGCATCCTCTTTTTTTTTTTTTTTAAGATTTTATTTTTGTTATCTCTACACCCAACATGGGGCTCAAACTCACAACCCCAAGATCAAGACTCGCATGCTCTACTGAAGGAGCTGGCCGGGAGCCCCTGAGCACCCTACCCTCTTTATTTGGAGAAAATCCCAGCATAGGCGGTAGGGAGGGACCTGTCCTACACAACAGGGGGTAGAAGTAAGCAGATGGTAGCACTGCCAGCAGCCTGGCACCCAGGCAAGGGGAGACCACTCATGCTTGAGTCTTGAGGGACTAGAGTGAGGGCAAAGGAATAGAGAAAATGAATTCCTAACCCCCATGAAGGGTAAGTAAAGCAGAGTGGAGCAGCGAGCAACCAGGGCCCACAGTGGTGAATGACATTAGGAACAGCAATGGCACCACAAAGACACTGTGCATTGACCTCAGCTGTACCACAATGTCCCTGAGTTCCTCCCACTTCTCTAAGGCTACTTCTCCTGCCTACCTTCCTAACAATTCCATGAGCTACCCAGTATCCTTTCAATGGATACCACTTCTACTGGAGTTATTCAGAGTTGGTTACTATTGCACCAGTACAAGAAACTGGGACTCGCTGCAAAAGGCACTAGAAAACAAGTGATAAGGCTCTGGGCTGTGGAATCAAAAAGAAAAGAAAGAGGAAGGAAACTAGGGTCAGGAAGCAACATGCAGAAAGGACTAGAGAGTCTTTCATCAGAGAGGTAAGAAAGACCATTACAGTAATTTGGACATAAATGGATGAGATCTTGATTAGGGTGATGGCAAAAGGAGGTGCTTCTATGGGGTTTCTAGAAGGAAGAACAGACAAGATAAGAAGTGAGGTCTTGGAGAGAAGACTGGGGCTAGGGCAGGGGTTTCCAAAGATCTGATTTGAACTTCAGGATTATAAAAACATCTTCCCCTCAGATAGACGTTAGGAACCACAGAAATTTATGTTCCAGGAGACTAAGTCATTACCAGCAGCAGCTAGGAAGCTGCCTTAAAAACCAGGTGATACATTAGGGAATCTGTATTTTAACATTCTGTGAAAACGTATTACAGTACCAGTAATTACTACACTGTTATTCTTTACTGCTCTCCTAGAACTTGATTTAAAAAAAATTTTTTTTAATGTTTATTTATTTTTGAGAGCACGCGAGCGAGAGAGCCCAGCAGGGAAGGATCAGAGAAAGAGGGAGACACAGAATCCGAAGCAGGCTCCAGGCTCCGAGCTGTCAGCCCAGAGCCCAACGTGGGGCTTGAACTCCCAAACTGCGAGATCATGACCTAAGCCGAAGTCGGACGCTTAACCAACTGAGCCACCTAGGCACCCCAAACTCTCCTAGAACTTTAAAGCCAATGAAGTTTCTCCCTTCTGGCAAACCACTTGTTTTCAGTCTCCTTTCTCAACGAGACTATGCAACACATTAAAATTTCCTTTTTGTTTTATCTACCAGGAGCCCCAAACCTTCCTTACTCTGGGAGGATCAGTAACTCACACAGTCCAAGGCCACATCCCATAGGTGCTCTGTGAGATGCTTCACACGCATGATCATTGCCCCCTCCAACTCTGCAAAGTGGGAATACTACACTCAGTGCACAACAGAGGAAAGCAGGAAAGTCGCCTGACCGAAGCAACACAGCTAGTAAGGAACAGAGCTAGGAAATTAACCCACGTCAGCACAACTCTAAAGACCAGATTTTTTGTAAAATTTAGCTCTTTCTCCCTACACCTTCCTTAACCTCTGATCATCAAGTTTTAAATTTCAGTCACTGATTCACTCAATAAATATCTATCGAGAGGTAGGAATAGTACAGGGGTTAAGAGCACAGACTCTGGAGGCAGAATGTCTGGATTCAAATCCTAACCCTTCTCCTTATTAGGTGATGACTTACGCAAGTGACTTATCACCTCTGTGCTTCAGTTTTCTCATCTGTGAAACAGGAATAATAATAGAGTCCACCTCACGGAGTGGCTATAAAAATTAATCAGCTAATGCATATAAAGCACTTAGAACAGAGCAGACACCTACCAGTGCCAGGTGAGTGTTCTGCTGCTATTGCTGGAGATACAGGGAGGAAGGCACTCGAAGAGAATGAAGTCTGTTTTCACTGACCTTACACTCTAAAATATGTTGCAGGTAACTTATTCTGAGATATCCTAAAACTATTTGGAAGCAGGTAAGAATAAACAACAAAGCTTTAATGCCAATGTATCTTTCACAACCAGAAACGTCTATGCCCAATGCTTTTTAATTACTGTTCTAATTATTGTCTTTTTTAAATATTGTCCTATTGTTACCATGCCAATGAAAATTCTGCTTTCCTCCCTATACAAAAAATGCTAAAGAGACACCATGCTGCCTTTTCCAAAGCTATAATCAACTAATCCATTTACATTATATGCTAAAAATCCCTTACAGAGACATCTGCTTCTCCATTTTCTAAAAGCCTCTAAAAGAGACCACAAGCCAATCTTCCCTAAACTACATATAGTTACATATGGTAATCTGCATACCTGTATCCTCTGGGCAATGGTCTTGAGATCTATAGGCTCCTTAATTATTGCATAATAATCTGGATATTGCTGGAAGACAAAAACCCAGGCAGGCTAAATAAATGAGAAGTATCCAACTAATAAGAAAACAAAGAAGTGCACTGACAACGTATTGATCAACTGAACAGCTCTGTGAGGTGCAAGGTTACTGACAAAGCTGTACAGCATACTGTTTGTTATGTTTGAAGCAGACAGAATTTGATTTTAACCAGCTTCATGAAATACACAAGAGCATGCTGCAGGAGTTTATAGTTAGCATTTGGTAATTATCATTATCCAACTAACACACCATAATTTAATGTTTTAAAAAATTCTAAATTCACAGAATCACACAGTTTTAAATTTAAGGTTCTAACGTATCTATTCCTGGCAACGAAGTAGAGGAATGTTTCTGAATGTTCTCATAAACTCTTAACACTGCAATCTAAATCACACAATATTATCCTATTTCATATAAAATTGTTAACGGTCTACAAGACATAAGGGTGCATGTGTGTTAGCTTCAGGTTTAAAGCTTTCACTTATTTTGGCCAAATTAATTTTCTACAAAATAAAACACATTTTAAGTAAAACTACATTAAAGAAACAGAGTAAAATCATAAGCACTTTCTGGTTTCTCAGCAAAGATTACGTCAACACAAGAAGATAAGCGTGTTAGAGGAATGTCCCTGAAGCATCTCACAAAGCCCACAGTGTGTTCACTGCCTTGAGCCTTTCCTACATCTTTAGTTCCTTAGAGGAAACAACTGAAGTTGACCAAAAGTCAAAAGTTGGTAGGTGAGAGAAGTGTCAGGGAAGGTGAGGCTGTGCTCTTCATGCTCTTCTGACCCGTTCAAATTCTTGCAGCCCGTACAATAACAAAAAGCCAAGAGGTTACAGCCTTCACTCAGTTGCTGGGCTGAGGGCATGATCTCAGGGATGCTTCCTCTCATCTGAGTCCTCAGCGTATCCCTTCTTTTTTAACCCCTACTGTGTGTGTGGGGGGGGGAGGGGTTGTTTTGGGGGGTTTTTTGGCTTGATCCAACCCCTTTTCTGCCCCCCTCTTAACCAATACTACTTCTGAGAAACAGTTCAGAAGACAAATTATGACAAGGTCACCCAGGCTGGAACAGCATGTAATCCCAGCTGTTGGGCCCACAATAGTCAGAACCTCCTCTCCCACTTAGCTAGTCCAGCCTAGGAAGGACTCATAAAGGAAAGGTAAACACTGCTCCACCCTCCCAGCCTCAGTCCTTGCTGTCTTTGAAACTGTCACTCTGAGGGGCCAATGGGAACCTGCTTTTTCCAACCAACTCGTGCTGCATGGTGTCTCTGGAAGCCATCCCGGAATGGGGGAACAGAATATCAATGTTTTAGTGCTCCAAGTCACCTTTGGTGGCTTGACCACTAGTGATGATCTCCTGCTACTGAGGAGTAGATCTTGAGTAAAGGCTATACTCTTTTCTCATAATTTTATTGTGATTAAAGACACAAAAGATTTACCATTTAACCTTCTAAGTGTGTGGTTCGGTGGCATTAAGTACATTTACATTATTGTGCAATCATCGCCATCGTTCACCTCCCAAACTTTTCATCTTCCCAAACTGAAACTCCATACCCACTGAACAGCAGCTCCCCCCTTTCCCTTCCTGTCAGCCCCTAGAAACCACTATTCTACTTTCTCTATGAATTTGACTACTCCGAATACTTCCTACAAGAGGAGTCATGCAATATTGGTCCTTTTGTGACTCTCTTCTTTCACTTACTATAATGTGTTCCAGGTTCATTCTTACTGTAGCGTGTGTCAGAATTTCATTCTTTCTTAAACGCTGAATAACGCTCCATTGTGTGTATATGCCACATTTCATTTATCTATTCATCTGTCGAAGGACATATGGTTTGCTCCCATGTTTCAGCTACTGTGAATAATGCTGCTATGAACATGGCTGTACAAATACCTCTTTGAGATCTTGCTTTCAGTTCCTTTGGGTATGCACCCAAAGTGGAATTGTGGGATCATGCGGTAATTCTATGTTTAATTATTTGAGAAATCATCATACTGTTTTCCTTTTTTTTTAATTTAAAACATTTGAAAAAAAAATTTAAACATATGACCAATATCATCATTATGTTTTTGTAATCAGATCCACACTTAGGATAGATAGCAGTAGTCATATATGCTTGCTTTCTTTTTTTTTTTTTTTTTTTTTAACTTTTTTTAAAGTCTATACCCAACATGGGGCTTGAACACATAACCCTGAGATCAAGAATCACATGTTCTAACCGACTGAGCCACCCAACTGCCTCTAGGCTTTATTTCTATGTGAGAACTGTCTTACAACTAGTCAAGGCACACCTTTAAATAACCAGTCTTGTCGGTAACTGATGGGGAAAGCTGCAAGCCACTTATCAGTCAATAAGCATTTCTTACACACCTAGGACATGCTGGGTTCCAGCTACATGGCAGGGACACAAAACAAAATATGATAGAATCTTTGTTTTTCAATTCAAGAACCAGGGAAGAAGGTAGATAAATAGTAAATGATCACAAAGGAGTTATGTGCTACAGTGGAGTACCTCTGAAAGTATATTCTTGTCTAGAAATACAAGAATGCTGAGGCCATGGAAATTTTTGTAGTTCCACAGGTAAAGTGGAATTTTAGCTATGTTCATTGCCTTTTAGGTATGAAGCCACAACAGGCCCTGCCACTTTTAAAGGGTCTCACTAGTCTAGAAAGTTCCTCCTCTTTGGGGTAGAAGAGTATTAGTCAGTCTCTCTCTTCTCCATCACCAGGAGATCCAGAGAAATAAAAGAGGAAGAACTCATTTAGCTTCCTCTCATTCTGTCCCTGAGCAAAGAGAATGTTTCGTCTCTGTTATAAATAAAAGGTTTAGTTTAGGTCCTTACTTTGTTATTTAAGAATTACCAATCTTGGAAACAACCCAAATGTCAATTGACAGATGAACGGATAAACAAAATGTGGTATATGCATACGGTAATATATTATTTAATGTTTATTTTAGAGAGAGAGAGAGAGACAGTGACAGAGAGTAGAGGAAGGACAGAGAGAGGGAGACACAGAACCCAAAGCAGGCTCCAGGCTCTGAGCTGTCAGCACAAAGCCTGACACAGGGCTCGAACCCACGAACTGCGAGATCATGACCTGGGCTGAAGTGGGACACGTAACCGACTGAGCAACCTAGGCACCCCCAGTGGAGTATTATTTAGCCTTAAAAAGGAAGGAAATTCTTCATGGATTCTATGAATGAACACTGGGAAGGAAATTCCATGGATGAACCCTGGAATACATAATGCTAAATGAAATAAGCCAGATATAAAAGGAGAGATATTGTATGAGTCCTCTTATTATCAGGTGCTTAGAGTGGTCAAATTCATAGAGAGAGAACAGAGAATGGTAGTTGCCAGGGCTGGGGGATGGGAGGACATGGGGAGTTACTACTGAATGGATACGGAATTTCAGTTAAGGCAATAGACGTACAATATGAATGTACTTGACATCACTGAACCACACACTTAAAGTGGTTAAATGGTAAATCATGTGTATTTTATGACCATGAAAAACAAAAAACAAACAGTAAGAATTACCAATCAAAAACAAATATTTAAAAAAAACTACAACCTTTAGGCAAGTAAAATTATAGAACATGTCTTATATGGTTGCTATTGAGGCCACAAGGAGGATCTCTCAGCAGCCTCCAATGCCTTCCGTTAACTTACCTTATTTGCTAAGAACTAAGTACAAAACCAAAAACAAAACAAAAATAAAAACACTTTAATTGATTCCCCTGTCTTTAATTATATCACTTACCACTTTAGAAGGCAGTTTCTGAAAAAGCTCACTAATGAGACGTCCTGATGGATTTGTGGCTACAACTATGGCTTCAAGAAGCTGCTCCAGGATCTCCTTCAAGTAACTTGGAGAAGACTGGGAGAAGGGGGTTAGCAGGAAGGAGAGAAAGGAGAAAGACTGTGAGAAAAATCCAAAAATAAATGCCAATATTAAACAGCTTCTAAATTTTAAAGCTAATTGAAAAAAACAACTTCTAAACAGTACTTATTTTAAATGTAAGTTTCAAGAATACCACAAAAGTGCTCTGATGTTGGACCCCCAGAATGATGTATGTGAAACTAATGAGGCTCCTTGTATTAGTTCAGTAACTAAATCTCTTAGATCAGGTCCTTTTACCAAAATCTAATGGTGCCATATGTGTGAAATGATGGAAATACATACCTTTTTAGGGTCTGAGCAACTGAGACAGAGAAAACATGCTCAGTGATACCTGACCATCTCTATATCTGCTGTTCATATCTACTGAAGTGTTGATATTCTGGTACAACGACATACGTTTTTTACCCATGGGGTGCATGGCCAGATCTAACAATAGAATTCAAGCTATCTCAAAAGTGAAGGACTGGGGCACCTGGGTGGCTCAGTCAGTTAAGTGTCTGAGTTCGACTCAGGTCATGACCTTGCACTCCGTGAGTTCGAGCCCCGTGTTGGGCTCTGTGCTGACAGCTCAGAGCCTGGAGCCTGCTTCGGATTCTGTGTCTCCTTTCTCTCTGCCCCTCTAGCTCTCATGCTGTTGTTCTCTCTCTCAAAAATAAATAAACATTAAAAAAATTTTAAAAAGTAAGGACTATTATTAAGTCAACTAAAGTATCTCATTTCTGCTCTGCAGACTGGCCAACTTACTCTTCCTGCCTTAGCCATCATTTCAACATGAGAAAGTTTATGCCCTAAAGAGTACGTGGCAGGGAAGGGTCTGAGTCTGAAGCTGGTTTTTATTGTGAGCAATGGCATGTGTCAGTCAAGAGTTATATTAAATGTACTTCATGTCCAAACCACGTTTTGTACATATAAAAGATTAATGGTATTTCTGGTTTAAATCCTAAAAGCACTGTTATTTGTGTCCTCATCCATCCAACATGTCTTTTTTATTTAGTATAGTCTCAATTTTAAGGTCCAACATTAACTCCACAGAGAGCAATAACATCTCTTGGGCCTTGTGCATCGTATCTGGAAATAGCAGACACATAACAAACATTTAACACATAAAAAACATGTGATTAGCTGTGAGTCCCTAACCATATAAGCTTAGAGAACCACCAGAACACCAATGATAGCAGACTAAAAATAACCCATGTTTAAGTCATTTTCTTCCTGGCTGAAACACAGCACCACAGAGTTAGCTTCAAAGAGAGGAGAGTTCTATTCTGCAGCCAAGATTCCTCTCCTTCCAACCCAACTAGCTACTTTGGAAACATGCATTGCACGTGACAAAGGGAGTGGGGTATGCAAATGCATTCATAAACCTATTTCCACAACTGGGAAAACTCCAAGGAAATCATTCTGAATTTAAAAATAAAAGCTTGAAAATTCCCTCTCTCTCCACAAGAGCTTAGAATAAGGAAGAAGCTTGGGAGGTATAAATATGAATGTGCAAGATCCTCCCAATTTCTCACCAAAAGAAACATAGGCAAGTCCTAAATGTAGGCAATTTCATTTTTTGACTAGAACCTTGGAGGCCTATAAGACTCAGCCCTCTGTAGGTAATGTTCTACCCGAGAAAGCAGGGGGTAAGTTGCTGTACCTACATTAATATCAGAGAGTAAAATTCCAGGGAATCCCTAGTTAACTGCCTTCTACCTATTTTATTTTAATTTTTTTTAAACGTTTATTTATTTTTGAGGCAGAGAGAGACAGAGCATGAATGGGGGAGGGTCAGAGAGAGAGAGGGAGACACAGAATCGGAAACAGGCTCCAGGCTCTGAGCTCTCAGCACAGAGCCCGACTCGGGGCTTGAACTCACGAACCGCGAGATCATGACCTGAGCCGAAGTCGGGCGCTTAACCGGCTGAGCCACCCAGGTGCCCCGCCTTCTACCTATTTTAATCATTTAACTGTGAGAAAGAAATTGACAAAGTGCCTAGGAAGTACATTTTGAGACTCTAAGTAGTTACATTTTTGAGAAATTCACCCTACCACTTCTTTTTTCTGTGTTGAGAGTTTCAGCAAAAGGCTTATTTAGATTAATTTAGGGAAGAAAGGGGGAAGGCTCTGCTTTAGGTATCTCACTATTTAGCTACAGATGACATGTCCTTCCTTTTACTATCCTTTTTCCTTTTTTAAACATGTGTGTTCACTCATCAAGTATTTAACAGTACCTACATGCCACACACAGTCTAGATGCCAGGAACAGGTGAATAAGGCAGTATCTTTTGTGGAGCTATCATTCTCCTTGGTAGAAGACAGAAAGTAAACACGTAAACAAATAAACAAGCTATTTCACATACACTGATACTAACTAAAGACCACAGAACAGAGTGATGTGATGATGGGAAAGGAGGGATGTGAGGCAAACAATTTAGAGGGTCAAGAAAGTCCTCTCCTAGCTGACGTTGTTTTAATGGATGTTACAATCATGAAAAAAAAGGGAAGCCTGGGTGGCTCAGTCAGTTGAACGTCCGACTCCTGATCTGGGCTCAGGTCATATCTCACAATTTGTGAGTTCGAGCCCCATGTCGGGCTCCTCGCTGACAGTGCAGAGCCTGCTTGGGATTCTCTCTTTCGCGCTCTCTCTCTGTCCCTCCCCACCCCCCCCCAAAAAAGAAAAAAGAACCATGAAAAAGAGCAAGTCACAGAAAGAGCCAAAGGAAGCACGTTCTAGGCAGAAGAGCAACTGCAAAATTCCAGAGGCAGGAGCATACCCTGGCATGTTCTAGGAACAGCACCAGTCTAATCTACAAAAATATCCCTAAGGTGATTCTCCTGATTCTGCAACTTTTTTTTTTTTTTTAAATTTTTTTTTTCAACGTTTTTTATTTATTTTTGGGACAGAGAGAAACAGAGCATGAACGGGGGAGGGGCAGAGAGAGAGGGAGACACAGCATCGGAAACAGGCTCCAGGCTCCGAGCCATCAGCCCAGAGCCTGACACGGGGCTCGAACTCACGGACCGCGAGATCGTGACCTGGCTGAAGTCGGACGCTTAACCGACTGCGCCACCCAGGCGCCCCGTGATTCTGCAACTTTTAATCACAACACTGCCCACCCTTATAAGATACCTCAATCTAGCAATACTGAACAATCCTTGATAATATGAAGGTTCTCCTTAAAACTGGGCAGGAAATATGCATTAATGTAAGAGCAACTCATGAAAATAACCACTCATGGCATACACTGTTCAGGATGTCCTAGTATCCCTTGCAATTGCAGTGGGGCTCTCTGGCTGTATGCCCCTTTGCCCTCCTAGTTACCAACACAACTCCACAGGAAGCCCAGCTGCCCAAGCAGCACAGAAGAAATCACAGGCAGGGCCCTTGTCTACCTCCCAGTGGTCCATCTCACCCACTCCAGCTGCACACTTACTCCTTCAGTCACTGTGCCTTGATTGTCTTGCCCATCGTCATCATCATCTTCATCATCTGCTTCTCCTTTCTGAACAAACTCATTTCTTGTTCGAAGGTACAAATCCCAGAGTTTGCAAGCAGCTTTATATTCAGGAGAATCTGGCTGTACATTAACAAAGAGAAGAGAAAAAAATAGCACTTTAGTTATTTTATTGTAAGTCAATGACTACTTTTAAAGTATCCTAATCCAGAAGAGACTAGTATTCTAAGACATAACTTTGAAACTTAATTATAAATTTAGAAATCCTTGTGATAAAAGATACACGGGCCTTAATTCCTCCTTGGAACTAAGTGTATGTTTTAAAGGCATTCTAGAATCATATTATTTTATTGATTTATAACCTGCTACCTCATTACAGAAAGACTTGAGGGATAATATAGATGATTTGCTAAATTAAGACAAATTATTAGTGATACACTAAGAAAAACACTTTTAAATTTTATTAAATTTTTGTTTCATGTTTATTTTGAGAGAGAGAGCACAAGCAGGGGAGGGGCAGAGAGAGAGAGAGGGAGACAGAGAATCCCAAGCATAGGGCTTGATCTCACAAACCATGAGATCATGACCTGAGCTGAAATCAAGAGCTAGATGCTCAACCAACTGAGTCACCCAGGAGCCCCAAGAAAGACAATTTAAAAAATAAGACCCAATTTAAGGGATATAAGTAAAAAGGATAGAAGCTAATGATTTTTCTAATACTACTTCTATTTTTTAAAACTATTTACTATTTTATTTGAAGATTTATTTTCCTGAATAGGGATGAACTCAAACTGAAACTTTCCAGTAAAAGCAATGCTGGATGCAATCTTAAAACCAATCAATCAAATAAACAAAACTTCCAAAATGCATCCATGTGCTGCCAATAAGGAGTAAGCTATGTTCAAAAAAGCAAGAGTAGAGGGGCGCCTGGGTTGCTTAGTCGGTTAAGTGTCAGACTTCAGCTCAGGTCATGATCTCACAATTTGTGGGTTCAAGCCCCGCATCGGGCTCCGTGCTGACAGCTCGGAGCCTGAAGCCTGGAGCCTGGAGCCTGCTTCTGATTCTGTGTCTCCCTCTCTCTCTGCCCCTGGCCTGCTCACACTCTGTCTCCCTCTCTCTCAAAAATAAATAAACATAAAAAAAATTTTTTTAAAGCAATAGTAGAATAAAAGCAGGAACTCAGATGAATAAGCAGAACACAGAAGCCAATGTTCACCTGAGGATATTTTTTATTTTGTTTTGTGTTTTTTTTTCTTTTTGTATTTTATTTATTTTTTTTTTTAATTTTTTTTTTTTAATTTTTTTAACGTTTATTTATTTTTGAGACAGAGAGAGACAGAGCATGAACAGGGGAGGGTCAGAGAGAGGGAGACACAGAATCTGAAACAGGCTCCAGGCTCTGAGCGGTCAGCACAGAGCCTGACGTGGGGCTCGAACTCACGGACCGCGAGATCATGACCTGAGCTGAAGTCGGACGCTTAACCGACTGAGCCACCCAGGTGCCCCTTTCTTTTTGTATTTTCAAGAGAAAGAGAGAATCTCAAGTAGGCTCCATGCTCAGTGTGAAGCTCAACACAGGGCTTGATCCCATAACTCTGGGATCACAATCTGAGCCGAAATCAAGAGCCAAAATCAAGACTCAACCAACTAAGCCACCCAGGTGCCCCTCACCTGAGGACATCTGTAAGACAAGATAAAGCTAAGCTTTAGTTTTCAAGGCTCCCTGAGGCTACAAGAACAAGAGATATAGGTCAAGGCCCACCAAAAGCTGGGATTCCAAAGGCCACAGTTGCTGTGTAAGTGGGAATTCAAAACAATTCAGCCTCCACCTCAGCCTCCACACAGCTCAACCTGTTCCTATCTCAAACCATGGCACTGCAGGGAGAAGAGGTACGGGAATGCTCTGTTCTGAGAACTCTTCATAAGCTAGCCCTAACAGAGACAGGCCACTGCCTGGGATAAGCAACACGCTTCCCTGAATGAACTCAACTTCAATATAAGCCTCAAAGGATCTCTAGAGATCAAGTTCCAAGAAATATGAGCTCAAGGTTAAAATCCATGAAACACACAAGAGTGATGTCAGCAGAAATGACCACAAAATCAGACATGCAAGTATTTCAGATACTGGAACTATCTGCCACAGAATTAAAAATAAGTAGCTTGGGGGCGCCTGGGTGGCGCGGTCAGTTAAGCGTCTGACTTCAGCCAGGTCACGATCTCGCGGTCTGTGAGTTCGAGCCCCGCGTCAGCCTCTGGGCTGATGGCTCAGAGCCTGGAGCCTGTTTCCGATTCTGTTGTCTCCCTCTCTCTCTGCCCCCTCCCGCATTCATGCTCTGTCTCTCTCTGTCCCAAAAATGAATAAACTTTGAAAAAAAAAATTAAAAAAAAAAAAAAATAAGTAGCTTGAACACGCTTAAAGAACCAAGGGGGTAGAAAATATAAGTACAGAAGACCCTGAAAAAGAAACTATTTCCAAAATATGAAAAATATAAAATTAAAATGTAAGAACTGAATAGATTAGTTTAAGAGCAGATTACAAAGTAAACTGGCAGAACTAAAGAAATTACCTAAAAAGTAATATAGGAGGGGCACCTGGGTGGCTCAGTCAGTTAAGCATCCGACTTCAGCGCAGGTCATGATCTTACAGTTTGTGGGTTCGAGTCCCATGTCAGGCTTTGTGCTGACAGCTCAGAGCCTGGAGCCTGCTTTGGATTCTGTGTCTCCCTCTCTCTCTCTCTGCCCCTCCCCTTCAAAAATAAATGTTAAAAAAAAAAAAAAAAAAAGCAACACAGGCACTATAAAGAGAACTATGAACTGTTAGGAGAGACAGGGACCTGAGGGAGGTCTAACAACTCCAATCAGAGTTCCATCAAGGGAGAGAGAGAGAGGAGTGGGGCAGGGGCAGTATATACAACTCCCAAATTATACAAACAAAAAGACATTCATATCTAGACATATCACCATGAAACTATAGAACACAAAAGACACAAGGAAGATACTAAAGACAGCCAGAAAGAAAAGTTAGCTAACCTTTAAAGGAACTAAAATTATACTGACAGAGAACTTCCTGATGGCAATAAAAGAATAAAGAATAGGAGCACCTGGCTGGCTGAGTAGGAAAAGCATGTAACTCTTGATCTCGGGGTGATGAGTTCAAGCCCCACATTGGATGTAGAGATTACATAAGATAAATAAATAGACTTAAGAGGCTCCTGCGTGGCTCAGTCGGTTAAGCATCTGACTTCAGCTTAGGTCATGATCTCACAGCTTGTGAGTTTGGGCCCCGTGTCGGGCTCTGTGCTGACAGTTTGGAGCCTAGAGCCTGCTTCAGATTTTGCGTCTCCCTCTCTCTGACCTTCCCCCACTCATGCTCGCTCGTTCTCTCTCTCTCTCAAAAATAAACACTAAAATAACTTTTTTAAAAAGAATAAAGAGTATAATGCAAATAAAAACAAATACCATATATAAAACAACATTACTTTATGGGATTAAAAATCTGTCACAACAGCGACACCTGGCTGGCTCAGTTGGTGGAGCATGGGACTCCTGATCTCGGAGTTGTGGGTTTTAGCCCCACGTTTGGTACAAAGATTACTTAAAATAAAATCTTAAAAAAAACCCTGCCACAACAGAACTAAAATACAAAACATCAGTAGCATAAATAGGGAGATCTGAGTTGAGTTATGCTAAAGTCTTTGTGTTGTTTAGAGGGAGGTTTAAGATGCTGATTAACTTTTGACTTTGATAAGTTAATTATGCATATTAAAACTTCTTAAGAATAGATTATCAACAGATCTTAGAATCCCCAAATCACAAGAAAAGAAGAGGGAATAATAACAAAATGAAACCAAAAGGCAGAAAGAAAAACAAAATAAGAAAAAAAAATTTACAAAATGAAATAGAAAGTAGAAATTTAGATGACAGGAATACATCCAAACATAATGCTAATTACCAAAACTGTAAAGACATGAAATGTTCCAGTTAAAAGGCAAAGATTATCACCTGTATTAATAGAAATTCATGTATATGCTGTTTACAAGTGATATATCAGCATGAAAAGGTTGAAGGAAAAGAAGGCAAAAAGATAAACTAGGTAAACATGAAAATAAAAGCTGACATAACTACACTAATATCATATAAAACAGACTTCAACAAAAGACACTAGTAATGATACAACAGAACCCCCCCAAAACTTCAATTTGCTAGGACAATATAACAATTTTAAACTTATATGCTCACATTTGCATATTAAAACTTAAATAATACACAAAAATACATAAAGCAGGAGGGCCAGGGTGGCTCAGTCAGTTAAGCATCTGACTCTTGACTTTGGCTGAGGTCATGATCTCATGGTTCCAGAGTTCGAGCCCCCTCATCAAACTCTGCTGATAGCGCAGAGCCTGCTTGGGATTCTGTTTCCCTCTCTCTCTGTCCCTCCCCTGCTTGCTCTCTCTTGAAATAAATAAAAAAGATTCTCTCTCTCTCTCCTGCCCCTCTCCCCTACTTTGCATGAGCGCTCTCTCTTAAAAAAAAAAAAAAAAAAAAAAAAAAAAAAAAAAAAAAAAAAACTAAGAAAGCAAGCAAAAAAAAAAAAAAGGTGGTATAGCGATATAATAGCATATTATATAGTCATAAGAAGGAATGAAATACTGGGGCACCTGGGTGGCTTACTCAGTCAGTTGAGCCTCTGACTTTGGCTCAGGTCATATCTCGTGGTTCCTGAGTTCAAGCCCCACATCGAGCTCGCTGCTGTCAGCACAGAGCCTCCTTTGCATCCTCTGTCCCCCGCCTCTATCTGCCCCTCCCCGACTTGTGCTCTCTCTCAAAAATAAATAAAACGCTAAAAAGAAAAGTTGGGAATGCAAGCTGGTGCAGCCACTCTGGAAAACAGTATGGAGGTTCCTCAAAAAACTAAAATTAGAACTACCCTATGACCCAGCAATGGCACTACTAGGCATTTATCCAAGGGATACAGGTGTGCTGTTTCAAAGGGACACATGCACCCCTATGTTTATAGCAGCACTATCGACAATAGCCAAAGTATGGAAAGAGCCCAAATGTCCCTTGATGGATGAATGGATAAAGAAGATGTGGTATGTATATACACACACACACACACACACACACACACACACACACACACACACAATGGAGTATTACTCAGCAGTCAAAAAGAATGAAATCTTGCCATTTGCAACTACATGGATGGAACTAGAGGGTATTATGCTAAGTGAAATTAGTCAGAGAAAGACAAAAATCGTATGACTTCACTCATATGAGGACTTTAAGAGACAAAACAGATGAACATAAGGGAAAGGAAACAAAAATAATATAAAAACAAGGAGGGGGACAAAACAGAAGAGACTCTTAAATATGGAGAACAAACTGAAGGTTACTGGAGGAGTTGTGGGAGGGGGGATGGGCTAAATGGGTAAGGGGCACTAAGGAATCTACTCCTGAAATCATTGTTGCACTATATGCTAACTAATTTGGATGTAAATTAAAAAAAATAAAAAATAAAACAAGTTAAAATAAAAATAAACAAATAAATAAATAATTAAAAAAAGAAAAAGAAATGAAAAGTAAAGAAAGAAGTACTAATATATGTTACAGCATGGATGAACTTTGAAGACACCTCCGTGAAAGCAGCTAGTAACCTAAGGCCATACAGTATTTGATTCCATTTACATGCAGTGTGCTGAACAGGAAAATCCACAAGGAAAGAAAGTAGATTAGTGGTTGCCAGAGGCAGGGAGGAAGGGAAATGGAGAACACCTGTTAATGGTATGGTTTTCATCTTGGAGTAGTGAAAATATTCTGGAGGTAGATAATGGTGATCTTTGTACAACTTTGTGAGTATACTAACCCTCCCAGAATTCTACACTTTTTAAAAAAGTGTGAATTGTATCTCAATTAAAGAAAAAAACCCATATATATACACACTACACAATATTAAGAATAAATCTAATAACATCTTGCAGAATCTTTATGAAGCTTTACTAAGATAAATTAAAGAAGACTTAAATAAATGAAGACATACCAAATTCAAAGACTGGAAAAGTCAGTATCACAATTATGTCAATTCCCCAAAATATGATCTAAGGAGTCAATGCAATCCAATAAAACTTCCAACAATTTTTTTGTGCTTGACCTAACACACTAATAATATATACATGTATGAGAAAAGGGCTGAGAAGGGGTGCCTGGGTGGCTCAGTCGGTTAAGCATCCGACTTTGGCTCAGGTCATGATCTCGCGGTCCGTGAGTTCGAGCCCCGCGTTGGGCTCTGTGCTGACAGCTCAGAGCCTGGGGCCTGTTTTGGATTCTGTGTCTCCCTCTCTCTCTGACCCTCCCCCGTTCATGCTCTGTCTCTCCCTGTCTCAAAAATAAACAAAAACGTTAAAAAAAAAAAAAGGGCTGAGAATAATCAAGAATGATCAATAACCAGTGCTTTCCTTACCTAATAAGGAATTATAAAGGCATAATAATTACGGCAAGAATGTAATAGCCCAGTAATAGATAAACTTGCCAGAACAAAAAGAACAAAATAAAAGGCCAGAAAGGGACCCATGAGTACATGGAAATGGTGTCAGCACTGACAGAGCAAACAAATAGGGAGAGGCTGCCACTTCAAGGTGCTGCTTATCCCTGTTAGGAAAAAAAAATAGGTCCTTACCTCACAGAAGACACTAAAAGCCAATGTGAGCTGCCTTAAAGGCTTACATGCGAAAAACAAACTTTTAGGAGAAAATATACAAGAACTTTGTTTGTTTGTTTAAAGGTTTTAGTTGCGTTCTAGTTAGTTAACATATACTGTAATATTTAAGAGAAGAATAGCTTTGGGCGCCTGGGTGGCTCAGTCGTTAAGCATCTGACTTTGGCTCAGCTCATTATCCTACAGTTTGTGAATTAGAGTCCCACATTGGGTGAGCTCGTGCCCCACTTCAGGTGAGCTCATGCCCCACTTAGGGTAAAACACGAGCGGCTGGTGAGCTCCGCTTCTCTCGCTCTCTCTGCCCCTTGCTCACTTGTGCCCTCTCTCTTTCAAAAAAAAAAAAAAAGAGAGAGAGAGAGAGAGAGAAGATTATCTCTATAATCTTTGAATAAGAGGGATTTTTGAAATAAGACACAAATAACAAACTACAAAGACTAATAAGTTTGATTATATTAACATAAAAATATTCTGTTCATCAAGACATCACAAAGAATGAAAATAGCTACATAGTGGGAAAAGATACTTGCAACAAATACAACAAAAGAGGATTAGTCTCTACAGTATATAAAAAATTTCTAAAAATATGAAAATGACAACTCCAGAGAAAAATGGGCAAAAGATTTGAACAGACTCAAAAGTAACAAAAATGGTTCATGTTATATGAATCTTCAGTCTATTTTATTTTCTTTAACATGTTTATTTTTGAGAAAGCACGAGTAGGGGAGGAGCAGAGAGAGGTGGGGACAGAAGATCCAAAGTGGGCTCTGCACTGACAGCAGTAAGATCAATGTGGGGCTCGAACTCAGGAATTGTAAGATCATGACCTAAAATGAAGTCAGACGCCCAACCAACTGAGCCATGCAGGTGCCCCCAGTCTATTTAGTAGCAAGAGAAACACAAACTCAAACCACTCAATGAGTAAACACTACTTACCTACCAGACTGATAAATATTAAAAAAGCCAAATTATTATCAAATAGGATACCTTCCAAATTTGATGGTTTCTTACCTTATAATAGGCCTTTGCATTGTTAAAAAGGAGCTGGAAGTCAGCAGTCAGCAGATTAACATCATCATACTCTTCCATTTTTAACTTTTGTTGGATTTTCATCAAATCAATGGGCTGAGAAACCACTTCATAATAGTCTGGTTGATTTCTGTTATAATTTTTTTAAAAAAGGTATTAGTCCAAAGCCTATGAAAAGTTATATTTCAAAACTATTTTTTGTCCAACATTCCAAGTGACAGAACATATTAGACTTATTCCCATTATTAGAACTAAAAGGGAGTAGCAAAAGGTGCATATGCAAGGCCTTTTTTAAGTATATGTTAGTGACATAAAAACCTAACTTAACGCTTGTGATGATCATTTATATGCTAAATATTTAAGATTTAGGGCACTAACACTAAAACTATATGTATCTTCTGCAAATGAAAATAACTTACCTTTCATCATGTTCAATAGTGGCTGAAAACAGATTCAGGTTTCAAAACTCTTTAAAACTTATTTTCTGTATGACCTTCACTATCCTCCCTTCCAAGAGATAATTACCATCCTGGATTTTGTATTTACCATTCCTATGTGTTTTTCTTTTTTTAATAGTTTGGTCATGTTTATTTGTTCTTACGCCCTTTCATCTTTGGTAAGCTCTTTGTGCCAAGGACCACATCTTTCTTCTTTGTAAGTTTAGTAATTGATATTAGAGAAGTTTACATATAACAGGCACTTGATAGTACTTGGCAGAAAAAGCTCTGTGGTCACCAAGCAAAGGTCATACAGGAAATTTCAAAAGTAGTGTTTTTTTTAAGTTTTTTTTTTTTTTAATTTATATTGAGAGAGAGAGAGAAAGAATGTGAGCGCACACACGTGTGCCGGGGAGGAAACGAGAGAGAGGACAGAGAACCCCAAGCAGGATGTCAATGCGGAGACTGATGTGGGGGCTTGATCTCAGGAACTATGAGATCATGATCTGAACAGAGACCAAAAGTCAGACACTCAATAGACTGAGCTACCCCGACGTTTTCATGGTTTTTTTTTTTTTTTTAATGTTTATTTTGAGAGAAAGAGAGCATGAGTGGGGGAGGGGCAGAGAGCGAGAGGAAGGAAGAGAATCCCAAGCAGGCTGCATACCGTCAGAGCAGAGCCTGACACAAGGGTCAAACTCATGAACTGTGAGACCAAAACCTGAGCTGAAATTAAGAGTCAGATGCTTAAGTGACTCAGCCACCCAGGTGTCCCTCAAAGGCAGTTCTAATGATAATGTCTTAGGTTGGGTTTTGGGTTCATGGATGTTTATTCTTCTTTCTGGCTTTTTTTCAAACGAAATTTCATGAGACAAGTATATAAGTGACTATTTCTCTCAATTCTCCTTCAGGGGTAGGTAGTTAACTCCATTCTAGATGTATAAGAAACCTGTTATTACATACAAAGAATGTCATGGTCATTAAGGCTTTACTCTCTCTTGGGACTGTGACTGACATATTATAGCCATATATGTAGGATATATTTAATTTTTAAAATCATTTTATTCTGACATAAAAATTGCAGTAATAGTACAAAGCGTGTTTCCCGGAACCACTAGAAAGCTGCTCAGATGAGGTCTTATCACCCCTAAATAGTTTAGTATTTCCTACAAAAAAGGACCACTGCTCAACCAACAAAATCAGAAAACTGACTTTGATAGTATCACTATCTAATCCTCAGACCCCATTCATGTTCTGCAACTGTTCCAAAATTGTCTTTTATAGCAAAAGGATCAAGTCCAGAATCGCATGTTGCATTTAGTTCTATTTCTTTAGTCTCCTTCATTCTGAAACAGTTCCTCAGTCCTTCCTCAACTTTCAGGATCTTCATACTTTTGAAGATTATGGGCCATTTATTTTATAGGGTGTCCCTCAATTTGAGTTTGTCTGTTTCCCCAATGAATAAACGCAGGTTACGGTTCTTTGGCAGGACTATGACAGACACGATATTGTGTTTGTCACACCTGATAAAATATTAGGTGGCACACAATTTCAACTTGTCTCAGTACTTAGGCGAGGCTGAATTTGGTCACTTGATTTTAGTGATGTCCACCAAGCTTCTCAATTGCTCCCTGTATTTTATAGAGCAGTACCTCCTGACTATATTAAGTCCATTCCTAATCAATTTACTCATTTATTTATATCCATATGGATTCCTGGATTCCTATTTGGAAGTCATTAAAATCCATTAACTATTCTGATGTTCAATCTGTTCAAGGTTGGGCCAGTTGGAATCCTTTCAAGATGGTTTCTATTTTCTATGTCCTTTTGACACCCATCACCCTTTGAACATCTGCTTACTTTCTGGCTGCCTAAGATCTTACAGGCTCATCTTGTATTTTCCCTGCCATTAAAATCAGCCATTTCCCCAAAGAACTACTGGTGTGTTGCTGCTCCCAGGCTGTCTCAATGGACAAAGCTGCGGATAGACATAAGCTCACTTATACCTAAATTTCTATTACCAACATATGTTGGAAACCATGAATTCACACCAACATTTCCAATTCCAATCCTACAACAGAGTTCATTCTAGTTTCCTTGCCATATTTGTACTCCCTTTCTCAGATAATGAGAAGCCTGGGTCATATTATTCACAATGTATCTACTACAATGATTCATCTCCTGTATGTAACCAATCTCCTCTTGCTGCTGTCTACCCAGACCCCACAAGGCTTCTCCTCACCTCACTAAGGCTATAGCCCCCTGCCGGGGCTAGGTCACAACCCCAGCAGATGCCCTCCCGGCCCCATCCATGATAGGCCACTACCACCACCACTCTCCCAACATGGACATCGTCCCCTCTCCACTCAGGCCTCCAGACCCTGTGCCAGGAAGTCCTTCCACATGACCCCCCACTTTCCCATGCTCAAGCTGACACTCCGTGATGTGATACTGCTACTGTCCAAATCCTCTCCCCAACACCCCAACACCTGTCTTCCCTGTAGATGTTAAGCTTGCTCAGTCTCACCTAATGGCTTCTGGATTAAGTTCTTCAGGAAGAGAAATGAGGAAGAACAAACTGAATTTTTTAAAACTTTTACCAATTATTTATGATTTTAGTGAACTATAAAATTAAGTATGAGGGAAATAAAAGGAGTACTCATTCTGCTATTCAGACAAAGTATAAGAACATAAAGGTCTTAGCGAGTAACAACAAAGGACCACCTAGGCTTAATATCGATGTCATCAGTGGCATCAAGGGACTTTCCTAGGGTGAGCGTTAGGGCTTTGTTAACCTGACGTTCACAATGGCTCTCTCCACCTGGACCTGACGGGCCACAGTCCACTGCTCCTTGCTGAGGCTGGACCTCAGCAGCCTTTCAGGCTTGGGAGATTATCTGTAGACAACTGAGCACCCAATGAGTACATGTGCCTAGAAAGAACACTCTCTCCCAGAAGCTCTGTGAGAGGGCTCCTCACAAACATTTTCAGACTTACCAGACAAGACAGAAATCAGGATCCCCAGATTTCACTCTATGTGATAAGGTTAAAACAAGGTCCTCATCTTTTGAAAACGAAATAGTTCTACTAATTTTTCCCGCTTAAATCAACATACTGAAAAGAATAAAATAATAAAAATTGTCCCTATTCATCTAGAGGTAAAAGCACAATCAGTATTCTTTCAGACTTCCAGGCACACACATACACAAACAGCACTGTGCAATACATACATGTTCTTGCATAGCAGCTTTTCTCTTTCAACAATAGGCGAGGGCACCCTGCTATGATGATATGGCAGCAGAACAGTCAAACCATAAGTGACATTTTTAACCAGAAAAGTGAAAAATACCAGGCTTGACAGGCGGAGCCTACTGGCTATCCCCAAATTCATTTTCCCTTATCCTCAGGATGGCAGCACTCTGAGCTGCTGTGTGGGTACTAAAGAGCATATTCCCCAGCCTTGCTGCACCCAAGTTCTGACCAATACAAGAGCCAAGGTGTACGATACCCTTAACAGACTTTCTTTTTCCTATGGGCTGAAAGACAGCTGTGCTGGTGAGCCATCTCAGGCTATACAGCTAAGAGCGATACCCCAACGACAGCAAAAGAAAGACGGTTCCTAGACCCTAAGAACTTTACAGAACAGAACTTTTATATGAGAAAAAGCAGTTTTTCTTGTTTCAGCCATTGTTAATTTGGGTATCTTAGCACAAGTAGCTTAATATACTGATCAAAACAAAGTCTCAAAAAGAGATTCACAATTGTGTAGCTCTGAGCATTACTGCTCCCCACAAACTCTTAAGAAAACATACCCATTCCAAAGAAGGTAGAGCTGTCCTCTGGTACAGCACTGGGGGAAGGCAATCAGTGCTCACAGGGTGCCACATCTTGGGAAGCTAGAAGACAGTGCTCTAGCACCTAAAGTCTGTATCCTCCACCCCTCAGGACTCACTAACCTGCTGGGGGTGGAAGGCAGCAGATGGGCAGTCCTTTTCAATGAGGGGCTTGTGTGCTCCAGTACGATGCTGTTCCTCTATACAACATACTGGTTAAGAGCACTGGCTCTAGAATCAGAAAGACTGGAGTCTGTACCCTGGTTATCTTTTAGTAGTTCCGAGAACTCGTCAAGTTCTCACCTATAAACCATGATAATAATATTTTACAAGTTTGAACAATATGAAGAAAGTACTTGGCAATATATCTAATATATAGTACGAAATAAATATGGGCTTTTATTATATGCTAACTAAGTAACTTTTAAAAGATGACTATGATAAACCAAATGAAATCTGGAGAGTTACCTCATTTTAAAAAGAACCCTTCTTTTTTAGCCATGACTAATTTACATTCTTTAATTCAGGATGTTGTGCTGTGTTCTTAATGGCTCTGCTCTCTGAGGTGAAAAGTTTGCCCTCAACTTCAGCTTGCTGGTTACCCACTTTGGCATTAACAACCACGAATGAACCTAAATCTTTAGTTAACTCAATGTACTAGTTTCCTAGAGCTGCTGTAAAAAGTTACTACAAACTTAATGGCTTAAAACAACACAAATTTGGGGCGCCTGGGTGGCGCAGTCGGTTGGGCGTCCGACTTCAGCCAGGTCACGATCTCGCGGTCCGTGAGTTCGAGCCCCGCGTCAGGCTCTGGGCTGATGGCTCGGAGCCTGGAGCCTGTTTCCGATTCTGGGTCTCCCTCTCTCTCTGCCCCTCCCCCGTTCATGCTCTGTCTCTCTCTGTCCCAAAAATAAATAAAAACATTGGAAAAGAAAAATTAAAAAAAAAACAAAAAAACACATATTTATTCAGAAGTCCAAAAAGGGTCTTGCAGGGCTAAAAATCAAGATGTTGGTGTTCCTCCTGGAGGTTCTAGGGAAGAATCCATTTCCTCACCTTTTCTAGCTTCTAGAGGTTGCCTGAATTCATTGGCTTGTAGCCCTCTTCCTCCATCTTCAAAAGTCAGGAGTGTAGCATCTTCAAATCTCTCTCTGACTCTGACTCTTCTGTCTCCCTCCTCTCTGTTTAAGGACTCTTGTGATTATACTGAACCCATCTGGATAATCCAGGATAATCTCTCCAAGTCAGAGTCAGTTGGTTAACAATTTAATTTCTTTTTAGCATGTAATCTAACATATTTATAGGTTCTAGGGATTGAAACATGGACATATCTGGGGACCATCATTCTGTCTACCACACTTCTGTATGTTTTCAGAACAAATAACTTCAACTTCCTGAGTTAGAAGGGAATAGTGATGTTATCTTGACAGCAAGAGAAGAAGGAAGTTCTAGTCAGGGAGAACATAGCTTCTAAAGGGAGGTGTGTGCAATGTGCATACTAGGCCAGCAATTTTTTTTTTGTTTCACTGGACTACAGAAGTCAAGCCCAAGAGTATGGGGACAAAGCAAAAAAGCAAGATGAAAACAATGACCGTGCGCTCTCTGTATACTTTGAAAATTTTACTTCTTTTAATGATAACAGCTATAACTTTAATGTTACCTTAAATGCTATAAATAAATTTTAAAAACATGCTTCACTCTCAAGAACTAGAGAAAGAACATAAGCCCCAAACCAGCAGGAGGAAGGAAATGATATATAGAGATAAAAGAAAACAAAAAAGAGAAAAACATAAAAATCAATTAAAGCTAACAGTCAGTTTTTTGAAAGGATCAATATAATGGACAAACCCTTATCCAGATGAACTAAGAAAAAGAGAAGACTTAAAAAAAATCAGAAATGCCATTAAAACCAATGCCACAGAAATAAAAAGGATTATAAAAGAATACTATGAATAACTGTATGCCAATAAAATGGATAACTTAGAAGAAAGGGATAAATTCCTAGGAACATAAAACCTACCAAGACTGGATATGAAGAAACAGAAAACCTGAATAGACCTGTAACTATTATGAAAATTGAACCAGTAACCAAAAATCTTCCAGCAAAACCACTGGGTATTTACCCAAAAAATACAAAAACGGTAATTCAATGGGATACATACACTTCTACGTTTACTGCAGCATTATTTTATAATAGCCAAATATGGAAGTAACCCAAGTGTCCACTGATAGATGAATGGATAAAGAAGACATGGTATATATGTACAATGGAATATTATTCAGCCATAAGAAAGAAATCTTGCCTGTTGTAACAACGCGGATAGAGCAGGAGACTATAATGCTAAGTCAAATTAAGTTAGAGAAAGACAAATACCATATGATTTCATTCATATGTGGAATTCAAGAGGTAAAACAAGCAAAGGAAAAAAAAGAGACAAACCAAGAAAGAGACTCTTAACAAACTGAAGAACTGAAGGTTACCAGAATGGAGGTGTGTGGCTGGGGGGTGGGAATACTAGGTGATGGGGATTAAAGAGTACACTTATCGTGATGAACACTGAGTAATGTACAGAACTGTTTAACCACTATATCGCACACCTGAAACTAATATTACACTGTATGCTAACTATACTGGAATTTAAAATTTTAATTAAAAAAAAAAAAAACAAAAAACTCCCAGAAAAGTCCTGGACCTAATGGCTTTATTGGTGAATTCTACCAAACATTTAAAGAACATTAATCCTTCTCAAACTTTTCCCAAAAAATTGGAGGAAAAATTCACTTATTTTGTGAGGCCAGCAATACCCTCATACCAAAGCCAGCAGACACTATAAGGAAAGTATAGACCAATGTCCCTTATGAACACTGATAAAAATTCCTCAACAAAATACTAGCAAAATGAAATTAGCAGCATATTAAAAGGATAATACACCATAAACAAGTGGGATTTATTCCTGGAATTCAAGGATGATTCAACCTATGAAAATTGATAAAAGTAACTCATCACAGTAACAAATCAAGGAAAATAACCTCATGATCATCTCAATTGATGCAAAAAAAGAATCTGACAAAATTCATGATAAAAACTCTCAACAAATTAGGTATAGATGGAAAGTACCTCAACATAATTAAGGCCATATATGAAAAGCACACAACTGCCATCATACTCAAAATCATGAAAGACTGAAAGCTTTTCCTCTAAGTTGAAAAAAAAACAAGGATGTTTGCTCTCACCACTTCTTTTCAGCACATTACTGGAAGTCCTAACCAAAACAATTAGGCAACAAAAAGAAAAGCCCTCCTAATTGAAGAGGAAGAAGTAAAATTATCTCTGTTCACAGGTAACATGATGTCACATGCAAAAAACTTAAAGATTAAAAGAAAAAAAAAGAATAAGTGAATTTGCAGTTTCATTATACAAAATTACCACATGCAAAAATCCATTGCATTTCTATACACTAAGACTGAACAATCCAAAAAGGGAAATTAGGAAAACAATTCAACTTTAATACCATCAAAACAAAAAACAAAACAAAAAAACTTATGAATAAACCTAACCAACAAGTTGAAAAACTTGTACACTGAAAACTACACATTTCTGTAAGAAATTAAAGACATAAATAAATGGAAAGATATCCCATGTTCATGGATTAGTAAACTTAAGTACTGTTAAAATACCAATACACCCAAAGCTATCTACAAATTCAACGCAATGCCTATCAAAATCCCCACAGCATTTTTTACAGAAACAGAAAAATCCATCCTGAAATTCACATGGTATCTCAAAGAGCCCCAAACAGCCAAAACTATCCTGAAAAGGAAGAACAAAGTTGGAAGACTGTATTAGGGTTTTTCAGAGAAACAAAACCAACAGGAGATACATACACACACACACACACACACACACACACACACACACACACACACACACGTATGTTATAGGAATTGGCTCATGAGATCATAGAGGCCAAGAAGCCCAGGATCTGCCATCTGCCGGTCAGAGAACCAGAAAAGTCAGTGGTATGTATAATTCAGTATGAGTCTGAAGGCCCAAGAACCAGGAGCTCTGAGATCTAAAGGCAGGAGGAGATGGATGTCTCAGCTCAGAGAGCACTAATTCATCCTTCCTTCCCCCTTTTGTTCTATTCAAGGCCTCAGGGCATTGGATGATACCCAACTGCGCAGGTTAAGGCCATCTTCTTTACTCTACCTATTCAGATGCTAACCTCTTCCAGAGACATCCCTATAGACGCACTCAGAAATGCTTCCCCAGCTATGTGGCCATGCCTTAGCCCAGCCAAGCTGACACAGAATTAACCATCACAATGACTCATACTTTTGATTTCAAAACTTACTACAAAACTACAAGTGTAGCAAGGATATGGAGAAATTGGAACCTTTGTACATCGTTAGTGGGAATGTAAAATGGTACAGTGATGTGGAAAACAGTATGGTAGTTGCTCAAAAAATTAAAAATAGAATTACTATAAGATCCAGAGATGCCACTTCTGGGTATATATCCAAAAGAACTGAAAGCAGCATCAGAGGTATTTACACACCCATGTTCACTGCAGCATTATTCACAATAGCCAAGAGGTGAAAGCAACCCAAGTGTTTATCAATGGATAAATGGACAAACAAAAGACAGTACATCCATACAATGGAGTATTATTCTGCCTTTAAAAAGAAGAAAATCCTATCACATGCTACAACATGGATGACCATTAAAAACATTATACTAAGTTAAAGAAGCCAGTCACAAAAGACAAATATTGTATGATTCCACTTACATAAAATCCCTAACATAGTTAAATTTAGAAAAACAAAGTGTAATGGTGGCTGTCAGGGGCTGGGGGCAGGAGGAGAGGCATTGGGAGTTCTCTAATGGGTACAGAGTTTGAATTTTGCATTATGAAAAAGTTTTGTAGATCTGTTGTACACCCATGTGAACAAAAAACACTCAATGAACTGCTGCTGTCCACTTAAAAACGTAAAATGCATAAATTTTACGCTGTGTATTTTACAATAAATTTCTTTTTAAATATGCTTCACTGCATCTTGACAACTAAAACTAAAATGGGGACTCCAGTTATCATTTAAGCCATTCCTTCTAAAAAAACTCAACTACCAAACACCATAAACATGGACCCAGGACCAAATCCCTCCCATTCACCTTCCAACTCACCTTCGCTTTGGTGCCCTAATGAAGAGCTCACAGAGTAGCCTGCCCTGCTCATCCTTATAGTCTCGAATGGTGTTGTAGAGTTCATGGCACACAGCAATCTACACATATGAAAAGATGAAAAAAATCACCAGAAATGTGAAAACAGAGCCAGTGTAGGTATAAGGACTATCCTTAATAAAAAGAGACCCCTAAAAGGCAAGCAGAGAAAATGGACAAATCCCCAAGTTCCCACATAGGATCCCAGGTCTGAAATGTGCTGACATGACAGTATCTCCTTATTTAAAATAATTTAACTTTGGGGCGCCTGGGTGGCGCAGTCGGTTAAGCGTCCGACTTCAGCCAGGTCACGATCTCGCGGTCCGGGAGTTCGAGCCCCGCGTCAGGCTCTGGGCTGATGGCTCAGAGCCTGGAGCCTGTTTCCGATTCTGTGTCTCCCTCTCTCTCTGCCCCTCCCCCGTTCATGCTCTGACTCTCTCTGTCGCAAAAATAAATAAATGTTGAAAAAAAAAATTTTTTTTTAATAATTTAACTTTGGCACCTGGGTGGTTCAGTCAGTTGAGCATCCAACTTCAGCTCAGGTCATGATCTTACAGTTCGTAAGTTCAAGCCCCACATCAGGCTCACTGCTATCATCCCAGAACCTGCTTCAGATCCTCTATCCCTGTCTCTCTGCCCTTCTCCCCCCTCTCAAAAATTAAAAAAAAACATTTAAAAAATTTTTAATAATTTAACTTCATGGGGTGCCTGGGTGGCTCAGTCGGTTGAGCGTCCAACTCTTGATGTCGGCTCAGGTCATGATCCCACAGTGGTGGGACTGAGCCCCGTATTGGGCTCCACATTGAGCATGGAACCTGCTTGGGATTCTCTCTCTCACTCTCTCTTTCTCTCTGCCTCTCCCCCGCTCTCTCTCTCTCTCAAAATAAATAAACATTTTTAAAAATAACTTATTAAACATTTTGGTATCTTTCATCAGATTTATGCTATTGGTGATTATTCTTTTAAGCTAAATCAGTTTATATCACTTTCTTGCTTAAAATCATCCAAAAGAGGGGCTTCTTACTAATCAGAGAATAAAATCTAAATTCATAATAATGACCACAGAGTAGGTAAGGTAACTACATACTGTGGCTGGGCAGACTCTGCCAGTCTCCTTCTCCCTCTTGACTATTGTTCTGTAATCACAACACAACAAACCCATTCCTGACCTAGTTCTTCTGCATTGGGTCCCTCCTCCCTGGAACACCCTTCCCCAGTATTCTGTGGGGCCAGTGCCTTCCAATCGCAAAGAAATGCCTCAAGGTTTGGACCCAAGAAGCCCAAATCAGCCAAACTCTTCTTCTTAACACTTAATATTAGTTGGGGGTACTTTATTATCTATTTGTTCATCTGTTTACATTCTCCTTCTGCTGCACTAGAATCTAAGCTCCAGGTGAAAACTGGCTTGTCCTACACATGGCTATATCCCAACCATCAGAATAGTGAGTGCTTAGCACATGACAAGCACAAAGTTATTTGAATGAACGTATAATGCAAATACCAACATTTTAAAATTTTTTGTCAAAAGGTACAAACTTCTGGTTATTATAAATAAGCACTAGGAATATAAAGTACAACACGGTAACTATAGTTAATACTCCTATACTGTATATTTTAAAGTTGCCACAAGAGTAGATCCTAAGAGTTCTCATCACAAGGAAAAAAACCATTTTTTTGGTCATCTATATGATACGACAGACGTTAAACTAACTGTGGCAATCATTTCACAAAATATATGTCAAATCATTATACTGTACACCCTGAACGTACATGGTGCTGTCTGTCAATTACATCTCAATAAAATTACAAAACAAATTTGTACATATTTCTATTTCATTGTCTGGCATTCTCTGGCCTGTTGAATTGCTAACCCATTTGGTTACTTTTAATTAGAATTAAGGTAAGTGCTTCAGCAGATTACACTCTTAGAAAAACATGTTTTCATCAAAACAGGAATCACTTTATGCAAATTTCCCATTCTAAATGTATTCAGAGAAATTACTTTTCTTGAGAGCTCCTGAATACTAATTTTTAAAGTGCATTATTGAATTATACCTGACATACAATATCATATGTACAATGATTCAATAAACCTACACATTATTCACTGCTCATTACAGTAAGTGTAGTTACTATCTGTCACCACATAATGTTATTACAACACTGCTGACTGTATTCTCTGTGCTGTGCTTTTCATCTCTGTGACTTTTTTTATTCTGTAACTGGAAGTTTATACCTCTTAATCCCCTTAAATAGGATAACCTATTTTACCCACCCACACCCACCCACCATTATTTCTTAACACTGAATTACACTATTACTGTTAAGATTGTTAGCTACATTAGGAAAGAGATTAGGAATATCTAGCCAGAGGAGAAAGAAGTGATGAGGCCTGGATCTTAACGGCTTATCCTTAAAGGAAGAGCAGGAAAAGCAGGCAGAAGCTGTGGTGCCAGTTACTCACAGGATCTACAGTCGGAAGATTGGAAAGTCTCCTCCTTTTCCTGCTTGGGCCTGGTGTGGATACAGAATGGTGCCCGTCATCAAAGTCCCCGCTGACACTACTAGAAGGGGAGGTAGCTCGTCTTCTCTTGGAACCCATGGAATCCAACTTCTTCTATAAGAAATAATCAGCCATGTTCGTATACTTAAATTTAGACACTGCCACCAAGCCCTCAGCTAGCCACCTGCTACCAAGATTCGGGTTCACTTAGGAGGATATTTTAACTCTTGTAAAGAAACTTAACTGTCAAGTTTTTTCAGGGGAAATTCTGGACCTTGTTGGCTTTAGCCCCTTCACTTACCAGAATGCTACACTTTCAATTCAGATAGGACAAATTCAACAAAAGTAGATCCATTTATGTATCACCAATTTTGAATGACCCAATCACGTCTGGCTCCAAATTTACTCATCACTGGATTTTAAAAACCTGCATGTAGTGCAGTGCGGAGGTACTGATCCCTCAAGCCCCTGAGGCAGCCAGGCAGGTCATGGGGACAGAAACCCCAAGGCAATCACCTCTGGAGTCAGCAACTTCATCTGTTTTCCCCAGTGTGTCTTACAATTATGATCATTTTCCAGGTGGGCCATGATATGGAAAAAATAGAAATCAGTGCTTGAGGAAAATGAGCAGTGGCAGTGTAGAGGGCAGAGGACAATGAATCTTCTAGCATTTTAGATGAACTCTAAGAATAATGCACTGAAAATGAATTTTCTCCACTCATTAAAGAAGGCCACAACACATATTCCTGGAAAACACTTAATGTGACTTACCACACCTATGTCAAAGTAAAACTGCTTTGAAACTTTTCTGTCAATCAGACTGATCTCCTTTTCAGTCAGTCATATGAGGTATTCTATGCTCATGAATCTTGAAATCATAGCTTTAAGTTTCAACAGATAATTTGCAACAGTACCTCAGAAGTGAACTTTTAGGTCCTACTTGGCCTTTCAGAAGCACATAAATATTTGCTCTTGGGTTTAGGTAAGCTGTCTAGTAACTAATATTAACACGACTTTACTAATGTACACATTCGATGGTAACACAAAAAATGCAACCGTTAAAATGATCTGCTACAGCTACAGGGAAAAGGTATATGCCTGAGAAGGTTCTATAATGCTTGTACAATTTAACAATAGTATGAGATAGTATACTATGATTTCAAAGATCTTTCTCTAAAGCTAAAAGAAAAACCTGATCCCAGTTTCACTCATCAACATTCAACTTCAGTAAACTAAGACACAATCAGCTGAAAGAATGGGTTGCCAGTAGGTATGGAGAAAAAATTGGGCATCTTCAGGGAACAGAAAGGAGGGGCAAAACCAACCAAAAAAAAAAAAAAAAAATTCTGATTACCAACTAAGAAGCAAGAGGAGTCCCCTACGTCTTCCTCTGAAATACAGTCCACATGGTATTTAAAAACAGCCTACCATGACGATATTCCCTCCTCTAGGCTTTGGTTTGTTACGAGGTATATTAGTTTGCAATTGGCTACAAGTGGCTAAAAGGTTCAACGGGCTTATGCCAAGGACAGCCAAGTTTTGTTGATTTTCTTTTATTTATAATAGGCTGATCAACTGGCCTCAATTCATTAAGATGAAGAAACTAAGGACCAAACCTAATTAAACAAGCTATGACAAGGACACAAGTGAATTTGATGAAAACAAGGAGGGACTCTTTATGGAAAGGATAACAAAATTCAAGAAAAGTGGAAGGCAAAAGGCAGGGAAGGACAGAAAAGAGAAAAGGTGTAGATGATCAGTAATTTACCAGCTTTACCAGAGCACAACCAGCGCCTCGAAAAGCCAGTCTCCTCATTATGTCTGAAGGCCAAGTGAAGCCAGTGGGAGAAGGCAGGGCTTTAGAAGTGCTGATTCAGTGTTAATATATTCAAAACTGAAAGAGAAGAACAAAGCAGAGAAAGGGGAAATAAAAAAAAAAAAAGGTCAGAAGGAATAAAAATGAGTACGAATAGATAGAAAACATTCAAGTAGAACTGCTAAAGAAAGATAAGAGAACTGGAAAACATAGGCATATCAGTTCTCTTGAGCCAAACTGCTGCAAAGGCTCAGGCACTAACAGTACCTGACATTTCTTTCCATTTTAAAACCAAATGCTTTTCATATACTTAAAGAAGGCTCACTGAGATTCCACTTTACTCACATGGAATGACTGTCAATTCCAGGAATGAAGCATGCCTGCCCAAATGCCCCCTAGTCAATAAGAGCAGAGTTCAATCACAGAGCTGGAATGGAGAGTGAACACATGTGGAAGGCTCACATGTGACCCCAAGTGTTGGCAAGCTGGAACAAACCAAGAATGGCCCATGTGAGCAGAGTCTGGAAAACTCCTCCCCCCCTAAAAAAAAAAAAAATTCAGAGAAAGACATTTCTTTCCAAAAGTCCTATCAGCATTGGAAAGACACCACACACAAGTTTAGAAAGATTAAAAACAAAACCTTCAATCATTTTGGCAGGTCAAAATTATCTTCATAAATAATCCAGTGAAAAGCAAATGACCAAAAAAAAGTAAATCATTGGTGTGTATACCAGTTTAGACCACACAATATCCAAAACTCCTTAAACCATTCACTTTTTCTGGTAAAACAAGAAAAAGATGCAACTTAAGGGTAATTTTCAATTATTTTCTTATTCAATGGACACATTTTTAAACGTAGTTTGGAAGCTGGCAAGAGAGGCAATGTGACTTGGCAGGTGGGAGAGGTAACAGGACTTGAACTCAGAAGACTACAATGTGAGTTTCAAGTCCGCCACCTTAAATTATGTTTGATGTTGCTTGAGTCACAACCTCTCAGATCTGGTTCTTCACTTCTAAAAATGAGAGCAGTCAGGTGTACATATCTCCTTTAGATTATTGGGACTGTGAAATGTACATGAAATCACTTTGAAACTTCAAAGCACAACAAAGAAGTTTCAACTGTAGGATTACATGCTCCCTGGGAACAGGAAGAACATTTTATTCATCTTTGTAGCACTGGCTTATAAAATAGTATTTGGCATAGCGTGAAAGATCGATTCATCTTTTTAATAAATGTGTTAAAAGTATACATAAGTGGGACATTTAGAAAAGTTTCTGCAATTTAAAAAGATTGTGAGCATCCCTTCAGCAATTCTTTTCCCATAAAGAGGAAAGACATCATGAAGCCCGGTTAGAAATTTTAAAATGGCACTGATTACAGTCACATGTCCAAAAGTCTGACAACCAATAAATTACAGTGGACACTAAAGAATAACTTTATAATGTGCAACTGGGAAAATATTTACTCATTATAACCATATGGTGTATTCCGACAGTTTATAAACTTTTAGTACTCTCCTTTATTTCTCATGATACTCAGTATCGTAATGCATGATTAAAATAAAAATCTTGGAAAACAGGATTCAAAGGGGGAAAAAAAACCTTACAATCCTTTCTAGAAAAAACCATCCTTAACACTGGCATTCACAGTTTTCTGTATTTATTCTATGCTTTATTTACCTTTTTTAACAAAAGTGTTAAACCATATGTATTATTTTGCAACTTGTGTTTTAACTTGGGATTCTTCCGAGTCAACATTCTTCCACGTAATGTTTGATGGCTTGATAATAGCCTATCATATACACATATACCACAATTTACTAATCTTGGAGTTTGGGACAGAATATTAGTATTTGAGGTATTGTGTAGACCCCCAAATCAAACAATCAAGGCCCTTCCACTTATCCACACACATATTTGTTAGTTTTAATTGGAAGTATTTCTTCAAAAGATACTTTCTAATCTTCCTTTGAATCTTAAAATTTTTACTACAATACGTTAGCAAGTAATAAAGCAAAACCATACTACTCTTAATGGGGAAAAAAATCACCTCAAAATCATTTTTGAGGAGTCCTGGTTCTTTGGAAAATAAGTTGATAAGAATGTTTTATTCCAACATGTTTCTCTAACTATAGCAATAATTTCTGTATCTGTTTATAATACCATGTATTTGTCATTTTTCAGTATTTCTTCTACATTTTGCCAATCTTTTTTCTTCATTAAATCACCAAACCTGCCCTATCACAACAAAACTACTTTTCTCTTACAGTAAAATATTTTAAGAGGTGGACAATTAAAAACCAGGAAACGTACACAGTTTTAAAAGCTTGATTTTTTGTGGTGTTGCATATAAATAAGATACTTAAATATCTAGCCTTTACTATAAATACAAGTCCCATTGATAGAACATTCAGTCTTAACACAGTCATCTGTAAAACGAAAAAAAAAAAAAATCACTAGTTGAGTTTGCGTCCGAACCGACAAGAAACAACAAAAAAAGGAGGCCCTGACCTGCGGAAGAAATGAAAGACTTTCCGAACATGTCACTGGTACGGGGACTAAGGGAAACGTTGACAGCTTTGAAGCTGCCCGCGACGAGCGCTCGGCCAGCGGCTGGGGCGGGAAAGAAGCGGAGTTTCCGGGCCGCGGCGCGCCTTTGTCCCGGCCGGCAGGTGCGGCAAGGCGGCCGGGCCGTCCCGACGCCCGCCGCCGAGCCCCGCCCCGCGCGCCTGGCCCGACCGGCGCGTCCCCACGGCTGGGGCGGGGCCTCCGCTGCTGCTCCCGCCCGCCGGGGCCCACACAAAGGCCCGGCAGCCGGCCGAGTGGGAGCGGCCCCACCCGCCCCGGGCCCGGCCTTACCCAGCCGCTTCGCCGTCTGCAGCCCCGGCCGCGGTCGCCGACCGCCACGCCCCGCCCCGTGGCCGCCACGGCTGCTGCTATTGCTCCTCCGGCTGCGGCCGCTGCCGTCGCTCCAGCACCCGCCGCCCTCACCACCCTCACCCCTCCCGGTGCCGCCGCAAAACCAGTCCCGCGGCCGCCAAGCGAACCCGGCTCCGCACGACACTGCGTGCGCGCGCACGCGGGCGGACGGCGGCGCTGTTTACGGCGGTAGCGTCAGTGCGTGTTGCTCGCGCTTGTCCGCAGTTCACACGTGGCTGTGTCGGAGGCGCGTTGTAGCTTCTGCCGCTGCTGCCTTTCCCACTACCAGGATGAAGCGACCGAGTGAGTGGGGTCGGGAAGCGGGTATGGAGGGGCTTCTGTCTCTGTTGGCCGATGCACCACCAGGGCGCTCTTCTGCGGGAATGGGAGAGCCTGCGGGTAGGCTGTCGCGCTGCTCCCTGGTAGTAGAACCAAGAGCGGGAAGGCCCCACGTTAACCGTGGGCCTGTTCTGTTGTACGAAACGAAGACAAAAGTGGAGACTAGGCAAGGAAACTGAGTCTGAACCATGTTTCGGGCCCGGCGTTTTCCCTTCCATGACCACGTTAAGTCTGGCCCTGGTGAGGTCTGAGAGCCGCCTCTGAAACCCACTGTTTGCTCCTAACTTGTAATTCATGGTGTTTGACCAGAAGTGGCTGCTGTTTGGGGTCTCATGTGCACCTGTGCGCAACCCGTCTATATGAGAAGAGTGGGAGCAAGGAAGCTGGGCTCTGCTCCGGACCTGTTGAGTCTACTTCTCTGGGATTTTAGAGTGGTGTACGTTTATTATCCGCCACATATGATACTTAAATTAAGTTTGAGAGTTAATTAACTACTTAATAGGAAAAGGGATATGATTCTAGAGCACAGTCACTAAAAACGAAACAAATTGGTCACTTGTGTCTAATCCTTTTGTCACCGGTTTCTTTGTAGAGTTAAAGAAAGCAAGTAAACGCATGACCTGCCATAAGCGGTATAAAATCCAAAAAAAGGTAAGTCCAGTGCTTAGGAGAACTGTATTAAATATAATCCTAACGTGATTTCTGCTCCACCTCTCCTCCACTAGGAGGTCTGGATTAATAGGATTTCACCTCATGAAACTGAAGTTAAATAGACTGTCCATGGGTACAAGTTCTTAGGCATCAGGAATATGGCTGTGGGAAAGTGCAGTAATTTGGTGATAAGAAAGTCTGTAAACTCTGATCAGTATGTTAACCCTTGCAGAGAATCTTCTGGTGACATTTTTTTTTGCTACAGCTTTTCTAGGTTATTTTACAGGCATAACTAACTTTAGCCAGATTGGCTAGTAAATTTCATAAACTAATAACAATTTTTATTATGATAGGTTCGAGAGCACCATCGAAAATTGAGGAAGGAGGCCAAAAAACAGGGTCGCAAAAAGCCTAGAAAAGACCCAGGAGTTCCAAACAGTGCTCCCTTTAAAGAGGCTCTTCTTCGGGAAGCTGAGCTAAGGAAACAGCGAGTAAGATATGTTAGCTGAAACTTTGAACAAGTGATGTGTGGGTATGTGTATTTTTTGAAAGTAATACCAAGTTGCTTTGGCTCACCCTTTTCTCTTATGACTTGGATACAGCTTGAAGAACTAAAACAGCAGCAGAAACTCGATAGGCAGAAAGAACAGGAAAAGAAAAGGAAACTTGAAACTAACCCTGGTGTTAAGGCATCTAACTTGGAACCTGTGAACGAGGTATGATCAAGTGTCTTTGTGAATGAGAGTTCTATTGTAGAAGCAAAAGTACAGACTTAGGGCAGGGGCTGTTGTACCTCCTGGGCAGAAAAAGACCATTCTCACTCTGTTTTACCTATAGAAATAACAATTGCAGTGCTCCTAATTAGCCATGGAAAGTGGAGAAGGACGTTACAACTGAACTGCTAATTTTGTGTTTTTCCATTGTTTTTTTTATCTTGTAGGAATTTGGGCAGCGTAAAGCTAAGAACAAAGCCAAGGCAGGCAAACAGAATCCAAAGAAGTTGTATTGTCAGGAACTTAAAAAGGTATTTTAGTCTAGGCTAGTGTGTAAAAATGATAATGAGGTTGGAAAAGACTAGAGTCATTCTTTTTTCCTGTTACCAACCCTGAAAAGGTGGAAGTGGAATTCACTTGAGCTAGAAAAATTTTTCAGAAAGTTGGCTTATCCTATTTGTTTATTGTGGCTTATTCTATTTAGAGCCTTTTCTGTTTAGCTAAAGGAAATATTCTTGTGTTTTAAATTTTTTGCACAGGAACAGTTTCCTATGAGCATGATTTACAAAAGTGGTACTTTGTGTTAAAGTAACATGATGATATAGCACATTTTAAAATCGAGTAAAACATGGGGTGCTTAGGTGACTCATTCAGTTAAGCATCCATGGTTGTTTCGGCTCAGGTCATGATCTCATGGTTCGTGCGATCGAGTCCCACATCCATGCTGTTAGCATGGAGCCTGCTTAGGATTTTCTCTCTCCCTCTCTCTCTGCCCCTCCCCCAACATGTGGGCACTTGCACTCTCAAAAATAAAACTTAATAGAGAAAAATACATTATAGCAAGCAGTGTGGAAAAAGTCTCTAAAATACTCTTGTTGGAAGTATTGTGTGACCTCCTAAGTGAAGGAGGTCAAGGGAGTGTCTTGGCATAGCTGCTCCCCAGAACTCCCATCCCCAATGCCCGTTTTCCTAAGCTCACTCCCCTCTGTGAATAGAACATGACTGCTGCTCAGCAGTCTTGGCAGGGCCACAGGGGCCTATCAAACTACGTAATTCACTATGGGAGGGTAATATGTTCAAGACAGTGGGGTATTTCCACTTTGATGAGAGACCAGAGGCTGCCAAGCAAACTTGTGTTTCACTTTCCTATGAGAAATGATATGTGAACATCCTTCATGCCAAAGTGAAGACAAAAGATCCAACTTTGAGTTGCAAAGTGGAAAACGCCAGTATACTTGTATGGAGGGTGTTGCCAGAGTAAGGGATGCTCCTCTGATAGTTTCTGCCTTGACAGGTGATTGAAGCCTCAGATGTTGTGCTGGAGGTGTTGGATGCCAGAGATCCTCTTGGTTGCAGGTGTCCCCAGGTAGAAGAGGCCATTGTCCAGGGTGGACAGAAAAAGCTGGTGCTTGTATTAAATAAATCAGGTGAGCAAAAGGGATGTTTTATGTTCCATATGCACTAGTGAGGTATGAGGAAAACATGTGAGCAGTCTGATTTTTACTGAAGACTGTTAAGATCCAACTCTGATCTCAGTAAAGCCAGTGCATATGGTCTTGTTGCCAAAGACAGTGCTGGGCAATGGGGTGGAGGTATTTTCTGTAAGAGATCAATTGGTTTCAACTTTCTTTTTGACATTCATTACTTAGCACTTTGTCGTCTTCAAGAGTGTAAGCTTCTGTACATAGCTTACTGTGCAGTATATTTCACATAGGAAGAGATGGCAGTATGACAGTATTTATGTGAAGTGCAGGTACGTACGGGTTTGAGCATCAGGGCCAGGAAAACCCAGAACAGAGACTTGGGAAGCAGAAAGTAATATTGGGATCCACAGTTACTGCTGGGGCCAGTAAACATGGCTGATATGTGAGAGTAAATTTTGGAAACATAGCCCTAGAGTTGTAGGGTAATGATCTACAGGTTGACTTAATTCTGAAAGGGTGAGTAGTACAGAGGAGAATTGAAGAAATACAGAGGTATAGATACCAAAATCTGTTGAGATAAGGGCAACATAGTGGGGAGCTTACCCTCTCCCCATCTTCCACTTAAATCTTTTTGAAAAAACTGAAGAGACAAACCAGAGTGAAATCCAGTTTATCAGATAGTGCATGTTCCTATCAACAAAATTACCAAATTGGAGTATGTGTCTTATTCCTAAATCCTATTAGATTTGGTACCAAAGGAGAATTTGGAGAACTGGCTAAATTATTTGAAGAAGGAATTACCAACAGTGGTGTTCAGAGCCTCAACAAATCTGAAGGACAAGGGCAAGATAATCAAGGTACTCTTCACTGTTAGTGGTGGGAAGTATGGTTCTTTCAGATTTTGGATGGCTGAAATATGATGAGTGTACAAAATCTTGATTAAAAAATGAGAACTCATAAGATCCAACTCTGATTTCATCCAGAGATAATCTGAAAGATAATAGTGTGATTTTAATAGCTGGGTTCTGGAACCAGATTGCTTGGGTTTTATCTGGTGAGTTATCAGAAGTAAACTTAACTTGGAATTTTATTTAGCATTTGAAGTTAAAGAAGAGAGCTCCATTCAAAAATGAAGTCTGTGTTGGGAAAGAAGGCCTTTGGAAGCTTCTTAGAAGTTTTCAGGAGACTTACGGCAAAGCCATTCGGGTTGGAGTAATTGGTGAGTTTCAGTTCAACACATCTTACGTATTATCTCTTAAGTGCCAAGAATTTTTCCATGTTAACTGTGTGGGGTTGGTGCTTAGTAAAGGGCTTGTTCAAACATTAGCTTCTTGCCCATTTCAGATACACACAAAGAAACGTTAATTGCTGCCTATTTCAGTCTTTTGCCAGATGTGCACTGTAGGAAGTTGGCTTCTGAAAGCTCCCTAGTTTACTTGAATTAATCCTCCTACCCTTGATTTCTTGTGCAAGAAATGAAGATGCTAAGATTCGTCTTAGTGTTGAAATGAAGACACTCAGATCCAACTCTGATCTTGCTCTAAACATCAGGCAAACCTAAAGCAGTGGAAATTTGGTAATTACCAATTACATAATGCATTTTGTTCTGTGGATTTCCCATTTGTAGGTTTCCCAAATGTGGGGAAAAGCAGCATCATCAACACCTTGAAACAAGAACGGATATGTAATGTTGGTGTATCCATGGGGCTGACAAGGTAAAAGTGAGTTCTTACATAATTATAATATTTTATCATAGATGAGTCAATATTTTGTTTTCAATAGCTTAAGGAAGACCATTCTTTCTTTAGAGGTGTCAGTGAAAGGAACAGGGTTACGTTAGTGCTAGGTTTAGGGAAGAATGGATTCGAGTGGAATAGCTCACATCTAGTTTGAAAGACAAGCAAATAGATTGAGGGGAGGGGAAATCTTTATGGCAGAGGAAACAGCATGCATTTAGGTCAACATATAGGCTATAACGTAGTGTTTCTTTTAGAAGTAGATGGAGCACCGTTAGGGTTTCAGATAAAACACGAAGCAAATGATGATAAACTGGATCTGACAGACTGTGTGCTGAGTTTGTTCAATCCAACCCTGAGCTTCGTGTTGTCTCTCATCCTTCAGGTAAACCAGTGCTCCCATCAGTTACCATCCCTCTTGTTCTAGGTGCATGCAGGTTGTCACCTTGGACAAACAGATCACAGTCATAGACAGTCCAAGCTGCATCGTGTCTCAGCTTAACTCTGCCAGCACACTTGCTCTGAGGAGTCCAGCGAGTATTGAAATGGTGAAACCAGTAGAGGCCGCTAGCGCCATCTTGTCCCAGGCTGATGCTCGACAGGTATAAGAACCTCTTCCCTTGAGCTCCATTTTCTCTTTCATCGTAAGCATTTAAGTGGGAGATTTTTCAAGGCTTTTTACACTGTATCAGATGAATGACATTTTCAGTTTTCCTTTTTTTTTTTTTTTTTTTTTTTTTTTTTTTTTAAGGTAGTACTGAAATTTACTGTCCCAGACTTTAAGAATCCTCTGGAATTTTTTACATTGCTTGCTCAGAGAAGAGGACTGCACCAAAAAGGTGGAAGCCCAAATGTAGAAGGTGCAGCCAAACTGATGTGGTCTGAGTGGACAGGGTAAGTCTCCTTTCTCTTGGCATTTTGAGGACCACATGGAATGAAGACCACTGGTTTTTGACAAATCTTGTTTTTAATACTAGTGCCTCCTTAGGTTACTATTGCCATCCCCCTACATCCTGGACTCCTCCTCCACATTTTAATGAGGGCATCATGACAGACATGAAACAGGGCTTTAATCTGGAAGAATTGGAAAAGAACAATGCACACAGCATACACAGTAAGCAAGGCTTGTGTTTGCTCTCTTCGTTGGCTGACAGGGCAGTAAAAGGTCTCTGTTTACATGGGCTATGTTCCTTCCCTAGGCATCAGGGGCCCTCGTTCAGCCAGGAGCATCCTTTTCCAGTCTTCAGGTCTAACAAATGGAATAATAGAAGAAAAGGACATTCCTGAAGAACTGCCAAGACAGAAGGAGAAACAGCAGGCGGAGGGGGAGGACCACAACGACCTTGACAGTGACCAGGAAAGTGTTGATGAAGAAGCTGATGTAAGTATGTTGCACACAAGTTGCTTAAGCTTGAGTGCATTTTTTATCATTAATGTTTAACAAATGGGAAAGGGATGAAAGTAGAAATTAAACAGTTCATGATAGACTACAAAAAAAAAAAAAAAAACAAGAAAAAAACCTAAGATTTAGTATTTAAGGTTTGCAATCATTAGTCTTAATTTTGTGTGTCTCATTACAAGTACCTTCAGAGTCTTTCCAGATGTGCAGTTAGTTAGATTGAGCAGACAAGGGTTACTAATCTTGCACTGTTTCTTTGTCCCACAGGAAGAGAGCTTAGCCATGGTCCCGGCAGAAGAGACGTGGGCACTGCCTGAGGAGTCTCAAGCAGGTGGGTTGGTGGAGGGATTTACCAATAACAAAGCGGCATGGTATGGAATTTTAACCTTAACTTTTCTTTTCTCCAATATAGATGAGTCAGCACAATCTTACATCTCAGATAAAATGACTGAAGAGGAAGATGATGCTTATGACTTCAGTACAGACTATGTGTAACAACCTTGTCTTTTTAGAAGGTGTTTGTTGGGTTTTGTGTTTTGTTTTTTTTTTTTTTTTGGTTTTTTTTTTTTTTTTACATTTTGAGCAGACTGCTGAGCTGTTCTATTGTGTGTGATGTATAGTTTGTTGCTGTATGCCATGAGCTGTGTAAATTTTGTAAATATATATCATGGTACATTCATTCTTTAAAAATGAGGCAATTATAAAGTGTCTGAATTCTACAGCAGCACCGCTCTCTTAACAACTGGGTAGAAGTATACTTAATCACCTGGAAGCAAACCATCAGACACCTATTGAAAAATGTAGGTTTCACTTTATTAACAGATCAGCCCACAGGTTAATATTACAAAATTAAAACCAAGCAGTAGTGTTGAACTAGCCGTACCATCCCTGTCAGTCCTTCAGTATGGTAGTAAGCAAACATTTGGTAAGGCAGATGGAGACATTTATAGCCTATCTGGGAAGCTGACTGCTAAACAGGGTAGTTCATCCTCTTTACCCAGCTGAAATGTCCCTCTTTCCATGGGTTGCTGCAGATAGGCATTGAAGCCTTGCAACTGTTAATTCCCACACATACTGTCTTCCAGGATTTCCTGAGAAATGCTTATAGCATAAATTATGTTTTATTTTGTATTTGAGATCTCCATATGTCTTCGGATCAGGCTGAATTTGCCTGTGGGGTCTGGAATATACCATTTTTCCCAGACATCAGAATAGGAAGCAGTTCTTCCCCATGGCTTAAAGTGACCATTCCAATGAAGTAACTTGGCAGCCTTTACAAACTGGGGTGAATATCGTTTTCCAGCACTGGAACCTTACATTGGGAAAAAAAGAGCCAAATGATTGTACCTAGTACTAGTCAGAAATAAGAATGCTACATCAAACTCCAGAAAACTTAAAGGGAACTGGATATATCCCATCCCTGAGGAAAGACACTTAAATTCTTTATTAGTTAGGCCTTTGGTTAATTTTTTCAACTTACCGAGGTGGCGGACATTCCACATGGGGTCAATTGTAGAGTGCTGTTGATAAAATACGATCAACAGAGGTGGTGTTGTGGTGCTGCCAGCCAGTGTTCTGCTGTACAGTCCCTCTCTTGGGGGGACAAATGACAAATGTAAACTGTTAGTGGAGAATCCTTAAAAATTCCTCTTAAACAAGACCACCCAGGTTGAAATAAGCATCTTTACAGCATGGTCAGCTATATATACTTACTCTACATTGAGTTTCATCCATTTTTCCAGCTGGTTGGTTATATTCTGTCTTTTCCATTCTGTCAAGTTTGCAACAAAAACTCCAGGATTAAATGAGCAGGTGCTGGCTTTCATGGAAAGTTTACGAATTCTTTCTTTTTTATAGTCAAGATAGCCAATGTAATTATACTAAAACACAAATGGGATATATAGTAGGTTTATTGCTTCAAACAAAATAGATGTAACTGATAGCCAGTTAAAAAAAAAAAACCTGCTTATTAAACTACTCAGATTATTAGCAAAGGGGCTCTGTGTAAAGCAATGAAAAGTGACATTTGGGGGATACCTGGGTGGCTTGGTCAGTTAAGCATCCAACTCTTGATCTTGGTTCAGGTCATACGGAGCCTGCTTGGGATGCTCTCTCTCTCTCCCTGCCCTTCCTGCACACATGTGCCCATGCTCTCTCTTCCCCCTCTCCAATAAACATTTTTAACAAAACAGTGACATTTTGGATTCCAAATTAACAATAGGAACCTAGAATAAACATACTAAGCCAGATGTTCAAGGAGAATCAGGTTGTTAAAATCATGAACCAATCCACAGAAAAGCGGCCTTGAATTTGGGGATGAACTGGGGAATGGAAAATGTAGCAAAAGTAAAGGGCCCCTTGATTTTGCTGCCTCTCCCCATTACCCTGCAGTATAGAGAGTGGCGTGTCTATGTAAGATCTTGAATAAGTACTTTACCTGGTTCCCTGCTCCACGGATGACAACTTTGGTAGAGGCTGAGTCACAATCTTCTGAAAATGCAGCTGCATGCCCTGGCTTCAGTGGTGTATTGTAAAGGGTAAGAATATCCCCTGAAACAGACAAGGTGTAAGATTTAGATTTACTTTTTTTTTTCTTTTAAGATTTACACTTTGAGTTGCCTCAAGATGCCCATTCCTCCCACTTAGGATGACCTTTTATAAGATACCATAAATAAAACAATTGCTACCACCCACACTCTGGATAGAGAACAGCACTAATGGTGACAGTCTTTGGTACCTTGCACAATTACATCATCATCCATATATATGGCCTTCTTTGCACTGGGAACCAGAATTGGCAAGTAGAACCTTGCAAAGGTTAACTGGGAAAGGAAAAAGAAAGAGCCATTGGCACAGGATTCATCAGTGACTATGCCTTTATTAGAAACTCCCAGAGTGCTCTCAGTACCCATGCAGGAGAAGACAGCTAAAGGTCTCTCAGAACTGCCCAACCGGATCCCCAGGGAACCATACCCAGTTACCCAAGTATTCCAGTCACTTCCTAACACAGTGGACTCCTGAAGAACTTGGGGTTTAGGGGCACTGGCCCCCTGCACAAAAATCCACATACAACTTTTGACACTCCCAAAACTTAATAGCCTACTGTTGACCTTACCTATAACAGTCCATACATCTGGTATACATACTATATGCTGTATTAGAGTAACGTAAGCTAGGGGAAAATGTTAAAATCGTAAGAACAAACATTTATAGTACTGTATCAAAAAAAAATCTGCATATAGGTGGACCCATGCAGTTCAAACCTGTGTTAGAGTCCACCAAACTCCCAAGTACAAACAAGGATGTATGGAACTCACTGGTTTTATGGATTCCCCCTGGTCAGGATCCTCCTTGACTTTCCCTTCCAAAAGTTTAGTGTCAAAATCCACAATTTTGTACCTGATGCTTTTCAAGGTACTGCTGCTGAGCCAGGACCTGATGAAAATAAAGCACCAAATGTGTTTTAAATAACCGTGTCCTTGGGGCGCCTGGGTGGCTCAGTCAGTTAAGCATCCAACTTTGGCTCAGGTCATGATCTTGCGGTTGATGGGTTCAAGCCCCACATTGGGCTCCGTGCTCACAGCTCGGAGCCTGGCGCCTGCTTTGGATTCTGCGTGTGTGTCTCTCTCTCTCTGCCCCTCCCCTAACTTGCACTCTCTCTCTCAAAAATAGATAAACATTAAAGAAAAATTTTTAAATAACCATGTCCCCAGGAACTCCTGGGTGGCTCAGTCAGTTAAGTGTCCAACTTCAGCTCAGGTCACAATCTCACGTCATGGTTCGTTAGGTGTGCTGAGAGCTCAGAGCTTGGAGCCCACTTCAGATTCTGTGTCTCCCTCACTTTCTGCCCCTCCCGCACATGTGTGCACGCGTGCTCTTTCAAAAATAAACAAAAAAATTTTTTAAATAAGTAACTATGTCCCCAAACTACAGCCTTCTCTGTCTTCCAATAAGGGCATAATGTAGTTTAAGAGAAACCCTGGGGACCATATAGATGTCTTCAAGCCTCTTCTACGAGCCTTGGTTTCCTCATCTAAGTGAAGGTATGCCCATCAAACTCCCTGCCTGAACCAAGATTCTGTGGTGATGGAGAGTGCTCCCACCAGGCTCACATTCAGGGTCAGTGCTGGAGAGAAACCAGTTGAGAACATCCCATCATCACACGGACCAATCAACTCTTGTTTCTCCAAATACGTGGTGAAGAAAAGAAGTCAAAATATGATGGCAGTGAAAGCTAACTGTCGACAAAACTGGTAGCCTGTTCTTTTAGACTCTAATTCACTGTAATGACCAAGTAATTCCTCCACCAGTGTCTAAGGTACTATCTCTAAGAAAGTCTGTGTTCTGTAAATGACTGCACATTTTTCCTGTAGTCTCTGCTAGTGTGGTCTTTCTACATTATTTTAGATGGTTTTGGAGTTTTTATTTACTTTTTTAAAGTTTATTTTTGAGACCGAGAGAGACAGAGCATGAGCAAGGGAGGGGCAGAGAGAGAGAGGGAGACCCAAAATCTAAAGCAGGCTCCAGGCCCTGAGCTGTTAGCACAGAGCCGGAGGCAGGGCTTGAACCCACGAGCCACGAGATTGTGACCTGAGCCAAAGTCAGACGCTCAACAAACTGAGTCACCCAAGCGCCCCTTGGAGTCCTTAAAATATAGGAAAAATAACAACTTTCACAAACTAAACAGGAACCATGGAGAAAGTCACAAGGACAGAAATGTTTTAGAACAGTGACAACTGTTAGCCTATTAAATAAGATGTTTCTTTGAATATCATAAATCTGAATTCAGAGCATTTTCAAGATCTGGATGACTTTATCAGATTAGGATTCTTTGATTAATCACAATTACAGTAAGGAACGTTTACTGACTATTATGTTCTTAATGTTTTTTTATATATTCTCATTTTCAACACAATAATCCTCTAAGTTGGACATTTTCACCCCATACTTAGAGATGACGAAATGGGCTCCCAGGGGTTAAGTAATTCTCCCCAATCACTGGGCCAGGATCCGGATTCTTGTCTATATGCTCACTTCACCACACCACCTTGCCATCGTTCCCCCGAACCATCCCACTCTAGAACTAACTACTCAGGGTGTGTCCATGAGATAAGGAACTTGTAACAGAATGTAAATCAACATATTGCTTCCTTCACTGAGAAATTATTACTAAAAAAAACCCTTGATTTAATAATGTGTGTATGACTAAATTAATTTACATCTTGGTACAAATTCCTTATATTCTTTCTCCTACCACAGGGATGTGTTTATGATACAATCACATGGAAAAACCTCTCATGTGCAGTTTTTATGTGGTATGATCTCAATTGTATAGAAGAAGTATACACATATGGAAAAAAACATTCCTGGATTGGCAGCTGGCCTGTTCTAGAGCATCCTCTAGAAGCAGAATCATCAGGCAAGCAGAGCTCACCGGAGATGGTCTGCTGTACCATTGAGCGTAACAATGTAAAACATCACATTGGAGCGAGTGTTGTGCTGAATGCTGTTTATGGCTGCAATGGCCCCCCCGAGCCTATCTTCAGATGCAGCGATGACCACAGGAATCTCCTCTTGTCTCCCGTCTACAGCTTGTCGGGGAACATTTGGGACAAAGTCTATGGGCTGAAACCCCACAATTCCTGAATCTGCAAAGAACACACACAAGGAAAATATTGTGATACAAAACCTCATAAGCTCTTGCTCTAGAGCCCAAGACATGATAAGAGGTAAGGTGAGGATTATACTTACTTCATTCTCCCCCCATTACAACATGAGGCATATAGCTCAGAAGCTCTGTGTTTTCCTATGTGTGACAAGGCTTTTGGAAAAGTAGAAACATTAAAAAAAACATTGGTGGACTGAATTCTGATACATTACTGGTGGGAATACAATAGAATCTTTCCAGAATGTCTTTTTAGCAATTTGTATCAAGAACCTTAAACAGGTACATGATCTCTGACCCAGTAATTCCCCTTGCCTCTCTTAAGTACAAATCTGAGAGGTAATCCAAAGTCACAAGTGTGTTTATAATTGTGAAAACCTAGAAACCGACTAAACCATTTTTTTTCAAACCATGAACTATGTCCCATAAATAGGCATGAAATCAATTTAGTGGGTCACAATCAGAATTTGAGTAGAAAAGCAATTCCTGAATTGGAACAGAGCACCAAATCAGAAAAGTATCAGACCACACACCACACACAGCAATTCTAAGTACTGTTTTGTAAACGTTCCTTTTTGCCTTTTACAATATATATTCATTCATTTACATTCATTGGACACTGAGCATCTAATATGTGCTAGGCATTGGGGTCATAGCCATAAGTAAAACACAAATCTCTACCACCATGAAGGGTAGATGGACAATAAGCAAATACACATGTATATTTGGGTGCTATCTATAACATGTTTCTTATTGTGGGGATGCCATCAAAAAAAGGCTGAGTCACATTGTTCCAAGACTATTTTTCCTGTGGAAAACAAACTATGTGGCATTAAAATTATATATGAAGAATATCTACCATCACGGTGACTTGCTTCAGATATAATCACATGGAAAAACAGGTCATTGCAGTTTATATATTACATAATCTCATGACAGAAAAAATACATACACAGAAAAAAAAAGGCAGGAAGGCACTAAGCCAAAATTTTAGTAATAGCTGTATCTAGGCAATGAAATAATTTTCAATGAAAATTTATTGAGCACCTCCTGTGTACTAGCCATCATCCAACTACATAGGAGATAAAGCAGTGAACAAAGTATTCTCGTGGAGCCTGAATGCTGTTTTCCTTTTTCTAAATGTTCCCACCAAGAGCATACATTATGCATACATTATACATATCATACTTACTTGCTTAATGTATGTTGTATGTACATATGTAAATACATACTGTTATTTCAGAGCACTCTGTGAAGGTCAGGCAAAAACTATTCATCTTTTCTTGTTCTGGTCAACTAGGGTGGGTAGCAACCGCAAAATGATTTTTGACAAACATCCTGAAACCTCCCAATATTGCAGTAGAGCAATGGAATTATGCAAAAAAGTGATTTTTTACATCAGTTAATAAGGCTTTCTGGTTTTGTTTTACTACTATGGTCCCAGTACTACTGTTCCACACGTTAAAAGAAAGAACAGATGAAGGAAAGGAGCCCAATGATACCAGTAAACAGGGCAGGCATCAAGTAGAAGCTTCACATACCTGTCCCCACCTTCTGAAGCCCTCCCCTGCTGCAAGGAGCGGACAGTTCCCCTAAGGCCTCTGCTTTGGTGAAAAGGGGTCTGCGGTAAGATCAAACCCTTAGCAAATCTCCACAACAGGGAGGTGGGGGTGGGGCTATAAGAACACAAGGAGCACCACTACCTTTTCCTAGCAGCTTTTGTAAGGACAAGAAGAAAACTTTATCTTCCTTTAGCCTAGTGTTGTAACTTTTAGGATGTGGGACACAGGGAACCCTGGGTCCTCAACAAATGCCAAAACATTAGTAAGGGTTCCCATACCTGAAACCTCATTCCGTAGCAAACTGCTCAGGCCGAGAAAGTTATGGTGCAAAACCAGTAGGAAGAGAACAACAACCAGGACCAGGACGATGATGTTTACTGAAACAAAGAGGAAAAGCCTGCATTACATCTCTTTACCTTTTGAGCAGCTATAAAAACAAGAAAATTTGTAGAAAGAGCATACCTTTACGGAATGACATCTTTCTCTTCTGTCTTATATAAATATTAGTTTTTAACCCTACAAAACAAAAACAAGCCCCCAAAGTCAGCAGGTACATGAGAATGGCCATCGAAATGCCTCAGCATTTTATTTAGGTAGAAACAAGAAATGCATACAAGTATTTTCTGCCAGAAGCTCATTCTGAATTAATAGTCTCCAAGAACCCAATTTGGGATCTGAATTTTATATAGTTGTCACGATAATAAAATACTTGCAAATAACCTGGGAGAAATAGATAGCCTTGTATGTTAAATGTCACCAGATGAAAAGCAAAATAAATTCTACCAAGAGGACTACTTGAGGTCTAACCACTATGGAAATGTTCTCCAGGTGAAATTTCTAGTTAAATTAGACATGGACTCTGTTGTCTATAGCCTGAGGCCGGCCTCACTGGCACAAAACGTCCCTGTTCTGAGTTGTATCCCATTCAGCTTTAACTGGAATTAAAGAGAAAAAATTTTCCAACTTCATTTAAAACAAAATTTCATTTAAAGAGAAATTCATTTAAAGAAACATAATTACAAAAATGCACAAAACCCAATTTTGCCGTCAAAATTTGAGACTGCTGTTCTCAAAAATTAAAAATCCCCTAAAAGAAAAATGAGCTTCTTTCCAGGGTTTCATTTCTGTTGGTTAACTACTCATCTCTTCCTAAAGTGGTGTCCAATACTGTCACTCTGCCTGTGGCTTGTGCTCTTCAGCTCATCTGATGCCTTCACTTAAAAAAAGATTAATAGCCTGGCTGGCTCTGTCAGAAGAGCATGGGGTTGTGAGTTCAAGCCCTGCAATGAGTGTAAAGATTACTTAAAAAATAAATAAAAAAGAAAACTGTAAAATAATAATAATGATCATTCAATGAAAATGAGATTGTGTGTGGAACAAAATTAAATGATGAGATTTCTACAACAATCTCTGGGTAACGTTTCCTTATAAAAACAGGTTTATGCAACCAGGGTATTATAATCCTACCTTTGAGACATTTACCATTTTCTACTTCATCTTCCCCCTTGGAAGCATCTAACATTTACATAAGGCTACTAACTTCACAACGCACCCTGAATTATAGCATATTTCTACATCAAAGTAGTGGTGCCTGGGTGGCTCAATTGGTTAAGCATCTGACTTCAGCTCAGGTCATGATCTTACAGCTCATGGGGGTTCAAGCCCCATGTCGGGCTCTGTGCTGACAGCTCAGAGCCTGGAGCCTGCTTTGGATTCTGTGTCTCCCTCTCTCTCTGCCCCTCCTCCACTTGCACTCTGTCTCTCAAAAATGAATAAACATTAAAAAAAATTTTTTTTAATACAAAAAATTTAAATAATTAAATAAAAGTAAGTTTGAATTAATTTCATCTTAAGTGTGTGCCTATCAGGCACTTGATTTCTCAAGACCTTTGAAAAAAAGAGAAAAAAGAAATCTATTGAAGGGTTGTTTTAAGAACTGAGAATCACAGATTAGACTACAAACTGGGGAGAAAATAATTCAGACTCCCAAAGAACAATCTAAAATACATACACACACACTCTCTCCCTCTCTCCCATTTCTTTCTAGAGCAGTATATATAAAGTACATTATACCAGTGAACTTCTCTAAAGAATGCACGTCATTATATGCACTGTGTGCTTTTCACATGGTGGGCTGAGCCTTACCTACAGAAACTGGTGGACCAGGAGCCCCGCAGACAAAACTCTAACATCTGCCTGCTTGGAGCCAATTTCCACCACAAATAAAGAGAACTATCTCACTCGAATAAATCTCATTTAACTTAATGATACAAGGGACAGTGTTTTAGCTCAACAACGTCCAGTAAGTTACTTACAGAGAGTATGTGGATTGAGAGGTAATTAGCTAGACACAAGAAAATCACAATCCTGACAGGTACTTGATGTACTTAAATAAACTACCATGGCAGAAACCATTTGCTTCTAAAACTTCCACAGTTATCTCTCTGCAAAATGCCAATTATTATGCAGTATGTCTGATCCATATTTTCTTTCCTATTGCTACTCCTTGTAATGAAACTCACTGATGTGGTTAGAAAGAATTCTCAAAACCTCATGTAGACCCTGGATGTGTAATAGTGGCTATGTTTTTGTAACAGTACACAGCTAAGAACAATTTGATCAGCAATATTCAATTTTTCACTAGGGAAGTTAATATTTTGTTTAGAAATTATAAAAACTTCACATTCCCAAATCACTCACAAAACACACACACACAACCAGGACAGGCGTATCCAAAAAATATGGCTGAAGAAACCTTAGGGAGAAAGAATACCATTTTTTTTTAACTTGCTAGTTACCGGCATTAGCACCCATTCTCGGCAGATGTACCCACCTTTTCTGCTCTCCCTCTTGTTAATATGTAGTCCCAAGAAAGGTCATTCCACTTACGCTCTGTAAGCTAATCTCTACTTGTTTCCTTGGCGCAACATCAGCAAACTCACTCTCTCCTGGATCACACCCATCAGCATATTATCATGCTCTTGTATCTTTCCAGTTAATTAATTAAAAAAAAAAAAAAAAAGACACCACTCCCCTCACCCAGTTGATCCACGGACCCATTTTTCTGCTCCCCTCACTCTAAATGCTTGAAAAAATTTTACCTCTAGCTCTACTTCCTCATCCTCTTCTTTTAGCCTCCTCCAGGCCAGATTTCTGTCCCTACTGTTCCATTCAAACTCATCTTGTTGAGGTCACCAAAGCCCAAGGTCATTTTTTAAAATGTTTGTTTATTTTGAGAGAGAGAGAGAGAGAGGGAGGGGCAGAAAGAGAGAGAAAATCCCAAGCAAACTCCACATCCAGCGAGGAGCCCAATACGGAACTCAATCTCACAACTGTATCTCAGGCCAAGGTCATCTTTCTATCCTGTTATCCATCCCCTCAGAGGCCATCAGGAAAGTTCACCACATCCCCTCCTCAATTATGAAATCCTCTCATTTATTTTTTTTTAATGTTTATTTTTGAGAGATAGAGCATGAGCAGGGGAGGGGCAGAGAGGGAGGGAGACACAGAATCTGAAGCAGGGTACAGGCTCTGAGCTGTCAGCACAGAGCCCAATACAGGGGCTCGAACTCAGGAATGGTGAGATCATGACCAGAGCCCAAGTCGCACACTTAACCAACTGAGCTACCCAGGTGCCCTTCATTTCTTTGTTTCTTTATATCTGTCTTCTGGGCCTAGAATGTGAGCCCTAATGAGAACAGAGACCCCAATGAAACAAAGTGTTTACTGACGTATCCTCACCATCAAAAACCTCCACTGGTAGTGGGCAGGTGATATTTGTTGAATGATCTTGTAAATAGGAGCACTGGTGGTTCTCAGCTCAGAAAGGGAACACAATCTTTGATAATGGTCATGAAAACACATTTCAACATAAGGAACGACATGGATTCCAGCAGAGATCTCTCTCAAATGGAACCTCACAAGCAATTTCCTTTTTTCATATCTTCATAGCTCAAATACCGTAATGCCTTTATAGCAACTGACACGTTGTAAAGTGCATTTAAAAAGGAGTAAAACAGGGGTGCCTGGTTGGCTCAGTTGCAGGAGCAAGCGACTCTTGACACCAGGCTGTCAGTCTGAGCCCCATTTTGGGCGTAGAGATTTCCTAAATAAATAAAATTTTTAAAAAGGAAGGGGGAGGGTGTAACAGAGGGATATGTCAATTTCTACATACAACAGAAAGTCTATTAAGTCTCTGCCAGGCTGAAAAGTGGAAAAGCACTAACGATATACATCCACTTTCTCCTACCTCTTCATCTGGCTAACTCCTATTTGGCTTTCAGGACTCGAGGGAGCCTCTCCTCCCCTCCCCCTGCCCCCTTCAAGATGCAGCTGCCCTGAGCTCCCACATCTCCTGGCCCTCCCTATCCAAGAATAAAGCTGGCTGTCATTTATTTCTAGGGTTACACCATTGTCTCCCTTGACACACTCTGGGCTCTAGGAAGGTAAGGACCTGAGGTTGGTCACAGCCGTATCCTAGGCCCACTGCGTGGCAGAGAAAAAGGTACGGCGAAATGTGCTGAATGTATGAATGTGGGCGGCAGCCTGCCCGGGGAAAGCTGAGCATCCCACTGTCTGTGACCCTGACACGCAACACAGCATAGAGGCCAGAGAGCCACCTAGGATTCACAGGCCCAGGTTCCCCAGGGAGGTTTCTCTCCCAAGCGTGGGCACCCCATCTCGCTCAGGGGGTAACAAGGGAGGGCCTAAGTTTTTGAGATAGACACCAGCTTTGAAAGAGAGGCAAAGCGAACCCTTGGCCCCTATAGGGAGGGGCCGGTGCAGCCGGCGAGCTTGTTGGACGGCCAACCTGGGAGACTCTCCGAATGGAGGCCATCTCTCCATTTCGGTGCAAGGGACGGCGGAGGGGGGGGGGGGGAATCCCCTCTTTGAGAGGATGCCCTTTCTATTGGGCGATGTGGCCTGGGGTACTGCCCTCTAAATTCTAGGGGTCAATACGGCCCCCTTACGCTTAGGGGTGCTAAGGACGGTGTGACGCTCCGTAGGACCTCCCTACCCCCCAGGCCCAGAGACCCCCGGTTAGGGCCGGGGCAAGCAGCTCATCTCGGACGCTCCCCGCGGCCGCCCTTACCTGCAGCCAGAGGAGGAGGAGCCACCGTCCGGGCCCCGGCCCGCCCCGCCAGCTCAGCGCCCGCGCGGCAGGCCCGGGGGCCCAGTCCGCCGCCGGGCCGCCCGCCTCCCCTGCACTCCGGACCAAGCCCGCCCGCCTGCTAGCTCCGCGGCCGCGGCGCAGCCCCGACACCTGAAACCCGCCCGCCGCTCCGACCGCGGAATCGTGGCGCCGAACAGGCGCGCCGGGCAGCCCCACCGCCCGGGTCCTCGCAGAGAAAAGCCGGTCGCCATGGAGACGGCGCGCGCTGGCGGCCGTTAGGCCGCGGGGGCGCTGAGGAGGACAGTTTGGAGGGCCGGGGCCGCGGCTCCCGCCATTACACTACTGACGGCTAACCCCTCCCGGACGTGCGATGCTTCTGCTCGACCGCCACCGTCGCCACCTCAGCCCTCGCGGGCAGTGCGCCGGGTTACAGCCGGCTCCGAAAGCGCAGGTCGCCTAGCGATGGTGCAGGGCGGAGCCTCGGGCCGTTCGGGTCTGTGGGAGACATCCGCTTCCGGGGCCGCGGCCCTCTTATTGCCCGGCTCTGCGGGCCCGCGGTCCTGCACTTGGAACCCGACCCCGGCGCCTACGATCCCTGAGTCGCACCTGCCTTCGCTCTGCCGCCAGCTTTCTCAGCTAGTCATGCTGGAGCATCTGAGCTCGCTGCCCACGCAAATGGTGAGGGCTCGACCCCAAGACCCCACCCCCACCCCGCACGCTTCTCTGGAGCTGGCAGCTCCGGCGGCCCTTGTCTCTTCCCTGAATTGTGCTTCCCGGGTCCCCATCTCTCTTCGCCCGCGAGGAGCCCCCTGCCCATGCGCCGTTAGGATGCTTCAGGTCTCCGGAAAACCTAGAATTTCATTTCTTGTCCGGTCCTTGGGGAGGCCCCTAATGCCGAGGTTGCCCGGTGCCAAAGCTGTGAGGCCAGGGCAGGAACCACCTCTTCGGTGGTGGAACCAATTCCTGCTTTGCTCTCCTTCGCTTCTAGGATTACAAGGGGCAGAAGCTAGCTGAACAGATGTTTCAGGGAATTATTCTTTTTTCTGCAGTAAGTATTGTTTTTGCGTAGTATTCTTTTTCTTCTCCCCCTCCCCCAACCCCCCCCCCCCCAACCAGCTTGATTGTATTTAATGTACTTCGTTTGTCTCCAGATAGTTGGATTTATCTACGGGTACGTGGCTGAACAGTTCGGGTGGACTGTGTACATAGTTATGGCCGGATTTGCTTTTTCGTGTTTGGTAAGAAGATTGTGGGTATTTGGATGTTAGTGGCAAGTTAAGTTTTCTAAATTGGGTTGGTTTGGTTGGAGCTGGTAGTGAGAACCAGCACCAACTTTTCAAAACCTCCTCTTTTTGCCATCAGTGTTTCACCTTGCTATCTATCATTGGAAAAGTAGAATACCAAGTAAGTGGCAGATAAAGTAAGCTGCATAAAAGGATACAGTTCATTTCTGAACAGCAGCTGCTCCAAGCAGTAATCTTAAGGTCAAAACTAGCAGGAATTTCTTAGGGTCTTCACAATGCGGTCTCCTCACTTTTTAGCTCCTAAAGCCTTATGTGTAAATGGTGAGGCTTGTTTGCAATTCTTAAATATCTTATCTGGGTGGATGAGTTTTCACTGGAATGTCAGTTTTGCTGTTGTTTTTTACCTCTAGAAGCATAGAGGACTTATTTGGGAATATTACACGTAATGCTCTTTTAAACTTTTGATGTTTAATATTGACGGATTTCCTCTGTTCTGGCTCAGTTGACACTTCCTCCATGGCCTATTTATCGCCGGCATCCCCTCAAGTGGTTACCTGTTCAAGATTCAGGCTCCGAAGACAAGAAACCAGGGGAAAGAAAAGTTAAGAGGCATGCTAAAAATAATTAGGGTTTTCATGATTCAGCTTTACTGTTGCACCTGCTTTCGTTTTGTATGAGATGAGCTAAATTGTTTTCGTATCCAAAACATGAGTTGAAACCCATCACTGCTCCTCCAGCACAGCTGTGTATACATTTTGTTGTCTTTATATTTCATTTCTAACTCCGTTGGCTTTTGACTTATAATTATTTTAGACCTTCTCTTCATAATCTTTATCTGAAATGAGAGCAGAAAACACAAGTATGCAAAGTTTCTTTCAGGTCTACAAAAATAATGAATAAATGCCTCATAAAAGTACAATTTGACTGTCAGAGTTTTATAATTCATTATGAGTGGTTAAATCGTTTTAAGGTTTTCAGTTAAAACTCAACACCAGTCTATGTCTAAAGAGTCTTTTGTCCATTGTTGTGCAAGCGAACCTACCAGTAAATGCCAGAGTTAGAAGTTTGTGGTTCTGAAAACATCACTGAGCACCATTTCTATTTTCTGTAGCTGTAAGTTCCTAATACATGTCTTTCTTGACAACAGTAAGTGCCTATGAAAAAATTGAGTGTAAATTTGTGGGATGGTCATAGTTTGGTACCACTAAAATAAGGGTGTTGTTAAGCAGAAAAATTTCAATCCATCCTTTACTTGAGGTGGAGCAAAGTGGAAACCTATAAAAACTAAATTATTTTTAAATTTAACAGAGGACTGAACAGAAAAATATTCTAAAGGTTTTGTGTACAGAATGGAAGTGGGAGAGTTATTGTAGGTAATATTCTATTTCTCAGTACCAGGATACAGGACTTGATAAAATACATGTTTAAAAAATGAGAACAATGACCTTAATAAACAAAAGTCAGGAAAGCTTAAAGAAAAAAAAAAAAGAGAGAAAATTAAGATCACATAAATAAGACTAAGCATATAAATAAGAGTAATTAATGTGATTTAAAAGTTAGGAGCTCCCAAATAGTGTTAAAAATCAAGTTACCTTGGGGTGCCTGGGTGAACGACTCTTGGTTTCAGCTCAGCTCATGATCTCACAGTTCATGGGTTTGAGCCCCAAGTTGGGCTGGCTCCGTGCTGACAGCATGGAGCCTGCTTGGGATTCTCTGCCCCTCCCGCATGCATAGGCTCTCTCCATCTCAAAATAAATAAACTTAAAAAAAATGAAGTTACCTCCTATTTTCCAGATGACACCCAAAGGTTGAAAACTGGGAAAAGGATATCTTAGGTGGATGCAAGCAGAAAGGAGAGGTAATTAGAAAGTCATAGTTAACATCAGAAATGCGGCAAGGGGGGACATCTGGAGCTGCCAAAATGTGCTGTTCTGAATCATTATACATTAAATAAGACATGAAATGTATAAAGAAAGACTTTTACATACGTAAGAGTTTGGCAACGCTACCACTGGGTAGGAGACCAATACTACCTTTCAGATTTTGGTCGATAAGTGGGCATATATTGAAAGGGAAGACTTTTGCACTTGTTCTCTATACTTGGAACATTTCCCCTCAGATACACAGGACTTGTTCTTCATTTTCATTCAAGTCTCTACTCGGATGGGACTATAAAGAAACATCTACTGCCCTGTCAAAATAAAGTGGTATGCCCCATCCTCTATGCACTGATATATCTCACATTACATATTTTTCATTGTTGCCACCCCCCCCTCCACAGAATGTAAGCTCCATGGGAGGGAACAGGGATCTTGTTTGCTCACTGCTGTTTGCCCAGTACTTCTAAGAGTTGGGGAGACATTGTAGGTGCTCAGTAAATAGTTGATGAATGATTCAGAGGTGCATTGCCATTAGTCACCTGGTCTACTTAAGTTTAATTAAAACTAAAATTAAACATGGAGTCCTTCAAACTAGCTACATTTCAAGAGCTCAAAAGCCATATATGACCAGTGGCTCCCTTATCACAGAATACAGATACAGAACATTTCCATCATCACAAAACTACTGATCAGGTCTTCTACAGGTTTGAATAATAGAGAAAGGCAAGTGATTGTGTTTGTGCATAACAATCTTTACTAAATGCCCATTGGACTGTTTCCTCTACTGGCTCATCTACTGAGCCACAAGGAAGAACAATCCCAAGAAGTAAAAGTTAACGCAGGTCATATTCAGTAACCACGCTGCAATGACTCCCGCCCCCCCAGACAGAGAGCATGTGAGTGAGCACCAGCAGGGAAGGGGCAGCAGGAGAGGGAAGGAGAGAATCGTAAGCAGGCTCCACGCTCCGTGCAGAGCCCGATGTGGGGTTCGGTCTCACTACTGACTGAGATCATGAGTCGGATACTTAACCGACTGAGACACCCAGGTGCCCCGAATTTTTTTGGCTTTCTAAATACATGTATCCCCTACTTTCCAAAAGCTCGTTTCACGCCACTTCACTTTTCTGAAAGTCTTACGTTACTGCAGCAATGGCTTTTTTCATAAAAGCAAAAATCCTCTTCAGATTTCTTTCAGCAAAAACAGGTACTACTATAGGTTTTAAGTGTGAAGAACTTTCAGAGAGTGGGAGATACTCTGTTTTTCACCATTTCAGCTTACCAAAGTTTTCATAGGACTGCTTTTTGGGGGTAATGAGAAAATATGTATATGGAAATTAAGGAATATTTCTTAAGGAGAAAACAACAATTACTGGCTATTTACAAACTGTCAAAAGTATATCAAAGTCTGAAATATGGTCAAAGGTATAATGAGAAGAAAATTCATACTGTTAAAGGTGTTTTATATTTAAGAAAGATAAAAAATAATTAAGCACTCAAAAGCCAGAGAGTAACCAAAAGATACTGGGATGAAAACCAAAATGAATGTTTAGACAAAACTATACAGAATGGGAATAATAACATATGGGGGAGAATTTTTTAATTCTAAGAAAATATGTACATTATACAAATTAGAAAACTTAACTAAAACTGATGTCTCTCAAGAAAGATGTATTCATAAAGCATGCAAGAAACAGTGAATAGTTCAGAAAGACCCACCCACAGTTTGCCAAGGATTTGCCTCAGACTGGGACTGGGATGAGATGGTTTTACTGTTGAGTTCTAACAAACCCTTCAAAGTGAAAATAAGAGATCTCAGAAACCAGGCTATGAGCACCTTAAGGACAGGGAGTAAGTGTTTTCCTCACCACCATATCCCCAGCTCCTGCCAGAGCACCTGACACAGAGTAAAAACTAAAAATCTGTTAAGTGGCTAGAAAGGGAACATTTCATTAGAGTATTTTATGTGTGTGTAATTTTCAAAGAAGGTACAATAACACTTTATATTATAAAAGGTGAAAACGTTTCCGGAACAGCATTCATTTTTAAAGTCCCTTTGAATACAAAAGTGAAAATTTACTAATCAAGATTTTTATTTTATAAAAACAACTTATTTCCCACATGGGAATTACTCCTCATTAAACAACTAATAAAATATGTGATATACAGTTATACATTTACAACATGGGAAGACAACCAATAATTTGACAGACAAAAAGACAAACTTCAGGAGGTAAGTATGTCCAACATAACTAAAAGGAGCTGGACTTCACTTACAAATTGCTTAACTGGAAAAGGAATTCGTGTTTTAGAAATGTTTTCACTGATGAAAAGTTACTCTAAAAAAAGCCAGCAGAAACATGGATTTACAAAGCCAAATTATTTCTTAGTTTCAATTCTTGCATATCCTAAATGAGGTTCATATTAAATGAAAATAAAAGGTTTATTAAACATCCATCAATATATAAAAAAGGAACTGCTCAATTACTAGATACTACATACTCTTTATATCTACTCCCAGAATCATGAATTGATTTTCTTAAAAAAATAATTTTTCAACTACTACCTAAGGTTATTAACAATGACAACTTTCATCACTAGACATATTATGTCACTTATTTATCCTATTACTTTTATCACTATAGTGCAATATAAAACTTCCAATCCAATATTTTATGGCCCTTACGTATCAAACTAATTAGTACCTTAGAAAAATAAAATTCTAAATATAAAGTTGGTGGTTTAAGGCTCAGTAAACAGTAACCAAACAAAAGTCTTATAACAGATTTTCCTCATCAAGAGTAAGATTAGCCACAGATTTTTTTCCTTTGTTTTGTGACATTGCTTCATTTTACTCTTCCATCCCATTTTTTCCCCAGTTAAAAAAAAAGATATAAGGATGTTGAATGGCCTACAGCCATTATTATGGGTTTGTTTCTGTTTAAGCCAAAAACCTTTGAAAATAGGTCTTTAGTTCTGGCAGATTAGAATAAATTATCAAAAATTCACATTTTCTTCAAAAAATTTCAACTGGCGAGCTTTCACACTGTAAGTTGTGTATTTTTCACCCATGTGCTCCTGCAAACGTACCTAGTGGAGAAACAAAAAGAAAATCAGTATGTAGTAGAAAAAATATTTTTTGCAATTTTAGAAGAAAGGCTTTTCAAGAAAAAAGGGCTTTTCTTTAAAAAAAAAATTTTTTTTAATGTTTATTTTTGAGAGAGAGAGCGTGAGTGGTGGAGGGGGAGAGAGAGGGAGACACAGAATCAGAAGCTGGCTCCAGGCTCCAAGCTGTCAGCACAGAGCCCAACACGGGCCTTGAACTCACAAACTGAGACCGTGACCTGAGCTGAAGTCAGCGGCCCAACCGACCAAGCCACCCAGGTGTCCCAAGAAGGACTTTTCTAAGCATGATACCAGAGGTGGAAACCACATGGGAAAATGCTATCATTTAAAAAACATTTGAAACTTCAAGATGTCAAAAAATTGTCATGAGATGTTAAAGAACAAACAATACACTGGGGAAAATTTGCAAATACATGCCAAAGAATTAATACCATTAATATAATATAGAGCCCTTGGGGGTGCCTAGGTGGCTCAGTCCGTTAAGCATCTGACTCTTGGTTTCACCTTAGCTCATGATCTCATAGTTTGTGGGATTGAGCCCTGTGTTGAGCTCTGCATTGACAGTGTGGAGCCTGCTTGGAATTCTCTCTCTCCCTCTCTCTCTGTCCCTCTCCCCCACTCTCTCTCAAGAAATCAAACTTTAAACAGCATAGAGTTTCCCTATTTAAAAAAAAAAAATAGAGCTCTTAGAACCAGTAAAACACATAATATTAGAACATTAGAATTAGTAAAACAACAAAACCAATCCCATAGATAATTCAGCAAAGGCATCTACAAATTAATACAAATAGCCAATTAAAACAGAAATTTCAATCTAATAATAAAAAAATACATACAATGTGACACTCAATATATGCCTGGAATTAAAATAACACCTAACAATATGTTAAACAGATGTCACACACCTCCTATCCAGTACACAGAGAAGGACACAATATCACTTTTGTGGTATTCCTGCCAAAAATACAGAATCTGAATCTATTTAACAGGAAACACATCAAATCCAAACGGAGGGTCATTTTATAAAACATGGCCGATACTCTTCAAAAATGTCCTAACTGTCCCAGATTAGATGACACATAACAAATACAATCCCAATTGGTTCCACATCTGGCATGATGGCTTGAGGAGCTCTGAAGACCCCCTCCTCACTGAAACTGGTGAAAATTATTTTCTAAACTAACCATTTAAAGTCTCTGGAAGCGGTCCTGAGGGCATACAGCAAATAAAGACACTTTTTTTTTTTTTTTTTTCTCAAGAAAATATACTAAAACCCATTAAGAACAGTGAGAGCGGGTGGTATCTAAGCTAAGATCAAAGGCCTCCCTCCCCAGTCCCAGCTGAGTGAGACAAAAACTCTACACCAAACTGTAGCCAACAACACAGGGTTCCCTTTCCATCAGCTCCTAGTCCAAAGGCAATCTTCCTGGGAGGGGCAGGACATCATATCTCATCCTGCCCCTCCACATCTGTGGTTAAGGATACATTTTGAGAGAGTGCAGCCAAGATGTGGGAATTTCCTTTTTATACCAGGTTAGACTTGTAGGATGGAGGCTGTACCTTGGGAGCAAGGCCAATGAAAATACTGGGGCCCCAATCACCTTTGCCCCAGACCATAAAGTGAAAATCCCATGCTCAGGTGAAGCATGCCAAGAAGACCAGCCCACCCCGCCACTGAGCTTCTAAAGTAGGGGTATCACTCACAGACAAGTATGCTATTGTCTTTGCTCCCAGCTGTGTTCAGAGATTTTTCCTGGGGTGAGAAGCAAGACCTAAAACAGCACCAAAACTTTTCCTTAATGGACTGACCTCATTTAGAACAGAGTGGAAAAACTCAAGCCTACAAGTGCTCTCAAAAACTGGAAGTAGTGGTGAATGGCAACTAGGAGGAGACTGGTAGAGTCACTGGGTGTATAGGCTAAACTGTGGGCAGCCTACTTTGATGGAGACAACTATGAAGCTGGGAGGAACCCTCCCCCACCTCCACCCCGCCCCCCACCCTGGGGTCAAAACAAATTTCAAACACTGACCCTGGGAACTATCCCTTCAAAGAATCCCAAATTTTACTGGATCAGTTTGAGGAGCAATGTGTGCCCCAGGACATTGTTGGAAACAGGAGAGCCATCAATTAGCAACTAAAAAACCTTAACACCTAAGGGAAGGACAAGGGAGAGTCAAAAGAGTTCTGCAAAACCCACCATCGTCCCAAGGTGGCTGTGGATACAACTAAGGCCTTGCCAGCTGAGAGGCAACATCAGATTTACATTGTGGAGACATGAAGAAGGGATAAAATAGACTTTACTAAAAAATTCAGCCAATCACTAAAGAAGCAAATAATAATAGCAACTCTCCTCCCTGGGGAGGCCAGTGCCCAGACTTGTACAATATACTTTCTGAAATGTCCAGTTTTCAATAGACAGTTATAAGACACATACACTGGGGGAAAAAAGAAGGCAAGAGAGGCACTACCTGGGAGAGTAACCAGATACTAGAGTTAACAAGCAAAGATATCATCAGAAACATGTTCACAGAACTAAAGAAAACTATGATTAAAGTAGTTGTAAGAAGAGCTAAGTGGAAATTCTGGAATGGAAAAGTATAATGACAAATGAAAAACCTAAGAGGGGCTCAACAGTTTATTTGAACTGGCAGAAAGAAAAGTAAGCAGGCTGGAGATAGATCAATATGTAATTGATAATCAATATATAATAGCAATATATAATTCACATTATAGATTGATAGATCAATATATAATTCTTTGATTATATAATCAAAGAACAGGGAGAAAAGAAAATGAAGTGAATATCACTTCAGAGAAAAGTGGGACTTCACTCAACACACCAACACATGTATAATGGGACCATCAGAAGGAGAAGAGCGAGAAAGGAGCAGAAAAATTACTTAAAGAAATAATGGCTGAGCAATCCCTATCAAAATAACACCAGCAATCTTCACAGAGCTAGAACAAACAATCCTAAAACTTGTATGGAACCAGAAAAGACCCCAAATAGCCGAAGCCAAATCTTGAAAAAGAAAACCAAAGCTGCAGGCATGACAATCCTGGACTTCAAGCTGTATTACAAAGCTGTAATCATCAAAACACAGTATGGTACTGGCACAAAAACAGACACTCAGATCAATGGGACAGAATAGAGTGTTGTAGGGTCCCTTCCCTCAGGAAAGAAAAAAACCTCAAGGTAACCTGGCTATATGCGTATATGACAACATCCCTCACAATCTTGTAACATGAGACCACTTAATCAGACTACATGTTTGTGTGTTACCATATATGGGAGACAAGGAAGCAAAAAATATATAAAAACCCACAGCATGTGGCATTCGGGGCTCAGTTCTTTGGGAACCCAACTGAGTGGTGCTGGCAGGAATAAAGTTGCTTCCTGGAAAGAAAAGCCTTGGTGTCACGACTCTGTGCGAGAATCCTGCTACATTACTTGGGGGCTTGTCCAGGATTCAGAGACAGTTCATTTCCTCCTCCTTTGCCACCAGGGATATGAACCTCAGAATGCCAGGAGAGGCAGCCTTGCCTGGTGCCAGCAGACCGCTTGATCTGCAGGAGACTAGCCCTCTCAGCATGCCGGGGCGAGGACCCCGTGTGCCCCAATGGAACTTGTGAGGCCCAGACACCAGCTCAGGGAGTGCCACCCGGCAGACTGGTAAGAACCTGGGTTCGTTTTGGCACACCTGCCCCCAAGAGGCAGAAGGGGAGCCTGATCACCTCCCAGAGTTGCCCTAGTAGTTCCACAAGGGGTGAGGAACGAAGCTGCAACTCTAAGGCACTGGGTAGCAGATTGTGGAGTCGCCATGTGACTGTGTGTGGGGACTTGTCTCTCATTCATTTCCTGGATTAATGACTATGATAATTAGAGCCAACCGTCTCTGGTTATTCTACCTCAGAACAGGGACTTTAAGGAATATTCCCAAGCAGCTGCCAAAACTCCTTTTGTTTCAGGGAAATTCCCTGTCTTCTCCAGACTGACACGGACTGCCCAATTCCACTGGTGGAAAACAAAACAAAACAAAACAAAACAAAACAAAACAAAACAAACCTGGAGTCTGCTCCTCTGTCTGAGCTGACAAGAGTTAAAACTGGGAATTCTCTTTCTCTGCCTTTTGCTGGCACCTCTCCTCTTCTGCCTTCCCTCCCCCACCTTCTTTTCTGTACCACTTTGGGGGTGGCCGGCATAACTGGCTCCTCAATGCCTCAGGCACCATCAGCTCCTCCTCCCACCCTAGAGGTTGTGGAGTGAAGACCACCCACTTCAGATTTCCCCACTGGTGCCCCAGATACAAATAGACAAGGGGGAACAAATTGATTAACTTTTAAATGGACACAGATGGAACACATTTGGTATTTAAATGGATTTAAGTTTTTTGGTTTAAAATAGACATGTCTTTAGAGTTATCAGCATTAAACATATAAAACTGTTTTCTAAAGGTCAAATAAGCTCTTTTATCTCTGTTGCAATTTGTCAGCAAAAAGGTGACTTAAAATGATGGTTAATTTTGTCTGTCTCAAAGCTTTCACGGGTAATTGTTAAGATAGCTTTCAAAGTCTTTGGTAACCTAAAACGTTAAAGTTTGGCTTGCATGATAAATTGAGATTGAATTCATTGGATATCTAAAGAGATAAGAGGCTAAAGCACTAATTACTAGATGTAGGTTTGTGCTTCTGACTTGTTGCAAAGAAACTCCGGACATTTGGATCTATGGGAAAACATGCTTTATCCTTAATGGATTCATAATTTTGCCATCTAAAAACATTCAGATATAACATAAAGTTCACAATTGGTTACTACTTAGTTTTCACTGGAGACTAAGGTTTCTAAGAGGTAAAATTCTACTAAATGTAGTTAAAACTAATAAAAATAAGACAAGCAACTCTGTATGTAGAAAAGTAGGAGATATGAAAGAAAGATATAAGAAATGGAAATATATTTTTGTTGAAGGTAAAAGAAAGTAATTTTGTTCTAAATGGGACTGGTTATTTGGAGGAAAATGGCTTGGACAAAATCTAAATATAAAGAAAAGTTGCAGAAAGTTCATGAAGGAAAATCTTTAAAAAGAAATTTTATGTGTGGTCAGGATGGACTAAGGTTAAAATAAATGGATTTTAAAAGTACATTGGGTTAAGATTAAACTCCTCCTCTTTTGACCCAAAGGCCGAGAAAATGATAGCAATACCCTTGGTGCCAGCCTCCAAATCCTCCACATTTCTGTTGTTCCTGTTCAGCAGAGGACTGGATGCCTCTGCCGTATGAGGGATGGGTGATGAAGGGCTTTTACTAAGGTACGTGGGAGCCATTTTACTACACTTAGCCCACTGTATGCCAAAAATGGATATCCACACGGCTGAAACATATTTATGTGAGCATTGTTGAAAAAGGGGAATAGACCTTGACTTTGGCCCTTTAACCCCCTCCCTCAATGGCCAATGATCAATATGGAAGTTACTGTTGGGCCAAAATAAAATGAGTGCATCCTACAACAACCAGGAAAGTCTTGCTTGGTCACAGTCCATACCCCAAGGTCCTGCAGGCAGGAAATGGAGGGGTAAGAAAAAAACAGGAAAGACCAGGTCAGCTCTTGGAGGTGGGGTCAAGCCTGGGTAAGAATGACTATTAGCACCTCGTGAGACTGGCAGGGCTTTTGGCTGCCAGCCGCAGAGCCAGCCAAAATGCAGGGACAGGAGATGAGGTTTCTCCTGGCCAGCTATAGGAAATTGAGATAAGGGACAACTTTCTTCCTTTTTCCTATAGATGGTTAATTCCCCAACCAAGGCCATTACTCCTTTGGAATGCATTATGATTCATTTTCTTTTGCACAAAGGTTTGGCCCCAATACAAATTGGAAGAGGGAACCTGGCCCCCAAAGGGAAATATCAATGACAATACTATCCTACAATTGGACTTGTTTTGCAAATGTGAAGGGAAATGGGGAGAATTCCCCTATGTTCATTGTTTTTGGGCCTTAAGAAAAAAAAAATCAAGATATGTGTAAGCAATGTAAGGTGGATCCTAATTTAATGGCAACCCTTTCTGAAGTCCAGCAATCAGTGGGGGGAAGTAATTAAGGGCCCCTTACCTGTATCTAAAACAGACCTAGAGAAGGAGGAAGGGAGTTCTTTCACCTCAACCTCCTTCTCCTTGGGTCCTCATACACACACACACACACACACACACACACACACACACACACACACTTCTGCTCGCTGCTACTCACCTTATTCAGGCCCTCCTCACAGGCATGTTTGCCTTACAAGAAGCTAGAATGCCAGAAGAAAAAACCTTTATATTACAAGATTTAAGACAGATAAAAGGAGATCTAGGTAAATTTTCTGATCAGATAAGTATATAAGGGCTTTTCAGAACATTATATATGTTTTTGAGTTGAACTGGAAAGATGTAATGCTTTTGTTAAATCAGACTCTTAGTGACAGATTTTTTGAAAAAAAACTAAGGAAATCTAAGATTTAGCCCTTAAATTATGCTAAATTAGCCACTATTTTACAAACACAAAATGAGAGCCCGATGGCATTCCTGGAGAGGTTGAGGAAGGCTCTCACTAAATATATGGCTATCTCCCCTGACACCCCTAAGGCTGAGATGGTTTGAAAGGACAAATTTGTCACTCAATCAGCCCTAGATATTCAGAGAAAATGCAAAAATTGGCTGTTGGCCTTGAAGGGACCCTGGAGGAACTCTTACAAGTTGCCAATTGAGTATATTACAACCAAAATTAACAAAACACAAAACAAAAAAAAAAAAACAGAAAAGGAGGCTTAAAAAAAAATCTGAGGCCTTAGTTGTGGCCTTCCGTACTACGTCAGACCAGACTTCCCGAGGTCCTGGCACCAAGTGCCATTTATATGGCCATTCAGAGCACTAAAATGATGAGAATGTCCTCAGAGGGGACAACCAAAATGAAAACCCCATAAGCCATGCCCCTTCTGTGGAGACAATCACTGGAGATCTGAAGGCCCTCGGGGACCTCTATCTGTGAGGGCTCAGATAACCAATGTCCCTGGAAGGGACTAACTGGAGTCTGGGGCTCTTCACGGTGGCTCCCCTAAACAAACTGTCTATCAGAAACCCAGAGCCTCAGGTAACTCAGGTAAATACAGAAAGAAAACTGGTTGATTTCCTTCTTAACACCAGAGCTACCTTTTCTGACCTCCTTTCCACTCCAGGCCAACTATCCAAACGCAGCATAACGATTAGAGGTATCTCCGGAAAACTGCTAACTAAATTTTTCTCTCAGCCCCTGGGATGTATGTGAGGAAACCTAATTTTTTTTCTCATTCTTTCCTGATAATGCCAGAGAGTCTTACTCCCTTGCTAGAAAGGGACATTATAACTAAAATAGAGACTATGGTGCTACCAACTCCAGGACGGGTAAACAATTATGTGAGTTGTTGGAAATTACTGGATATGGTAGACTGTAGATACCAGGGTTCAGAAAAATAGTTTGCCTACTATATCAATTATTAAAGGAGACTCCCAAAAAAATAAATAAATAAACTGGGGTCTGACTCCTAGATACCATCTCCAGCCCTTGGTTACAACAGAGCAAAGCAATTACTATTACCAAGCTCACAGAAATAAAAGATCATTAAAACACAGGATCAGGCCTTTCATTTAGGGAGGGGCAAAACTTATCAAATGACCCAAAGGATGTTTACTGGGAAAAAAATTTGTCAAAGAGAGTTCTGAAAGTAGTATCAGCCTGTGAAGTATGTCTTAAAAACAATCCTTTCAACCACAAACTTGCTCTCCCAGGCAATCAAGGAACTGGAGGCTATCCAGGAAAGACTAACAATTAGGGTTCACTCATATGCCAAGGTCAAAGGAATTCCAACATCTGTGGGTATGGATTGATACTTTCACTAACTGAGTAAAGGCCTTCTTCTACAAGACAAAAAAGGCACAAAAAGCAATAAAAGTTTTGCTTTATAAAATAATACCCACTTTTGGCTTACCTAAAATTTTGCAAATTAATAATGGTAAATGGCTGCTTTGACTCTTTCTCTAGTAGAACTCCTGGCTCTTAAAAAAGTTTTATGGGGAGCCTAGGTGGCGCAGTCGGTTAAGCGTCCGACTTCAGCCAGGTCACGATCTCGCGGTCCGTGAGTTCGAGCCCCGCGTCAGGCTCTGGGCCGATGGCTCAGAGCCTGGAGCCTGTTTCCGATTCTGTGTCTCCCTCTCTCTCTGCCCCGCCCCCGTTCATGCTCTGTCTCTCTCTGTCCCAAAAATAAATAAAAAACGTTGAAAAAAAAAAAGTTTTATACCTCAGGGCGCCTGGGTGGCTCAGTCTGTTGAGCGTCTGGCTTCAGCTCAGGTCGTGATCTCACAGTCTGTGAGTTCGAGCCCCGCGTCGGGCTCTGTGCTGACAGCTCAGAACCTGGAGCCTGCTTCGGATTCTGTGTCTCCCTCCCTCTGCCCCTCCCCCACTCATGCTCTGTCTCCCTCTGTCTCAGAAATAAATATACATTAAAAAAAAAAGTTTTATACCTCAAAATAAATCAGACCGTCTGCTTATACTCAGCAAAACTCTAAATAACACCTCACAAGTAGTAGATGATTTAAAAAACTTTTTAAATTAAATTAGGGCCAAACTCTTGGAAATAGAGCCACCATTGATTACTTATTACTCCTGCTCTTCCATCACCTGGGTCATGAGAGATTCCCTGACATATGTTGTTTACAAAGTCAGAGTCTCTCCTAGGTTGTTTGACAGGTTTGGAAACTGTAGACATTATCTTAAGACGCCACCTTGTTGGTCAGTATAATCTTTACTTTGCGTTCTTCTCTTTGTGTCTGCTAATAATTATGCCACCTCATGCCTGCCAGCCTTCCTGTAGAACCATACTGTGGGCTACTTGACCGACCCTGGGGTAGACTCTAACTGCTGTACCCCCACACTGTCTCTTATCAGCTTAAAAAAGCTAGAATGGTCATCGTCCCTGTTTCCTAACAGCAGGTACAGGCCCTACTCTGGGGGAGAAATAAATAGGGAAAGGGTTAACATTAGGCAGGGAGAGATAGGGAAACTTCAGAAAGCAGACTACAGCTGCAAGTGGGAGGCTAAAGAAGTAGATGGGGTTCTCCCTTTATAAAATCCTTTTTGGGTGCCTTCCCCCCATTATCAAGGGCATAAGGGGGGATCTAAATGAGATAGGCAATCTAACTCTAAGACAACAGATGCAGGCCCTTGGCTTTACCCTAACCACCTTACACCACTGGGTCAGGGAGCGATTCCCTGTGAATCTGACCACAGATGCTCACCCCTTTAAACCAGGAGATGCAATATAGATAAAGGAGTGGAATGTCCAGCCCCTAAAACCCCTCTGCAGGGGCTTGTTCACTGTCGTTTTGTCCACCCCTACTGCAGTAAAGGTAGCTGAAGTGGGCCCTTGGATTCACCACAAGCAGAATGAAGCCAGCATCTCAAAACTGGGAGTGCATTCCTAATCCACCAATGCTATGCAAGCTGACCATATGAAAAAAGCAATCCGCAATTCCAGAGGCTCCAAGAGACTACAACCCTGCTTTAGTCACTCCAGAAGCTGACTAATGTAGGCACGGCAGAAGCTTGAGGAATCAATGGTCCGATGAAACAAAAGACTGTCCTTATTTTCTGTTTCCGTACTGTGATGCACTGTCATGCCTTGTTTCTCACTATTATTGTGATTCTTGCTCTACTCTTTGCCATAGGATTGTCCAAGGCCACCCCAGCCAGCTGGACATGTGAGAGGTTTCTGTTAATACTCACCTTCCTTTTGTGGATAGGATACTTCATTGGTACCAACATGGGGAAACAATGGCCATAAGAGACTAAAAAATTAGATTCCCACAAACTTTATAGTAAAACAACATACCCCAGTCCTACTACCAGGGTTTGGCTCTCAAAAGTTCAATTACTGGGAAAAACTATCTTGCCTAGTGGGGAAAAAGTTCATCATCATCTCTGTTAAAAACTTAACATGCCTAGGCCAAAGATTTTATAACTCAACTGCCCAGAAAACCCAATGGTGGGGGACCCCAGATCACCTTGAGCCAGATCAGATCCCCACCCCTTGTTTAACTTCTCTCACCTCTGATAGGTCTGAGACAATATCAACGCAGCCATCAAATGGCAGGCCCCAGGTGGACTATACTAGATATGTGGAAAGACAGCCTATATAGTACTTCCCTCAGTCTGGTCAGGGTCATATGTGCTGAAAACTATTCATCCATCTTTCTTCCTGTTTCCACTTGACAGAGAGAAACATTTGAGAGTTCAAATGTATAGGGACAGGAGACTCAAAGGAAGAAGCGTGCCTTACAAACTGGCAATTAAAAAGATGATAAATGGCCTCCCAAGTGTATAATCCATTATTATAGCCCTGCCACCTGGCCAGAAGATGGGTCTTAGGGCTACCGCACTCCCATTTACATGCAAATAAACCACATAATGAGACTATAAGCAGTTATAAAAATTATAACCAATAAAACTGCCAGAGCTCTTAACCTACTAGCCAAGGAACAAACCAAAATGTGCCATGCTGTCTATCAAAATCGCTTGGCCTTAGATTACCTACTTATTTCTGAGGGAAAAGTTTGTAAAAAGTTTAACCTAAGCAACTGCTGCCTACAGATAGATAATGAGAAAAAAAGTCATAGAAGAGATCACAAGTCAAATAAAAAGGACTGCTCATGTCCCTGTCCAGACCTGTAACAGTTAAAACCCCGGGGAGTTATTTGGAGGATGGTTTTCAACTTTCAGAGGATTCAAAAGTCTCATAAAAATTATCCTCCTAGTTCTGGGAGGTTGCTTAATTCTCCTACCTTGCTTGGGTCCCCTGGTCTGCCTCCAGTCTCACTGAGGCCATAATTTTAAAAAAAAAGGATGGCCACTCATATAACGATGTTATAAAAATATAAACCTCTAAATCAAGATGATGTTCTATGACCCAAAATAGAGGGGTCCGAGCATCAAAGTGGGGAAGGTGGTAGGGTCCCCTCCCTAAGAAAAAAAATCTCAAGGCAACCTGGCTATACAGCCTATATGACAACATCCCTCATGACCTTGTAACATGAGACCACTTAATCAGACTACATGTTTGTGTGTTACCATATATGGGAGGCAAAGAAGTAAAAAATATATAAAAAAGTATGCCAGGTGGCATTCAGGGCTCAGTTCTTTGGGTACGAACCCAACTGAGCAGTACCAACAGGAATAAAGTTGCTTCCTGGAAAGAAAAGCCTCAGTGTCATGACTCTCTGCGTGAGAATCCTGCTACAAGAGAACCCAGAAATGGACCCACAAACATATGGCCAACTAAATCTTTGACAAAGCAGGAAAGAATATCCAATGGAATAAAGACAGTCTCTTCAGCAAATGGTGCTGGGAAAACTGGACAGCGACATGCAGAAAAATGAACTTGGACCACTTTCTTACACCACGAGAAAAATAAACTCCAAATGGATGAAAGACCTAAATGTAAGACAGGAAGACATCAAAATCCTCAAGGAGAAAGCAGGCAAAAACCTCCTTGACCTCAACTACAGCAACTTCTTACTCAACACGTCTCTGGAGGCAAGTGAAACAAAAGCAAAAATGACCTATTGGGACCTCATCAAGATAAAAAGCTTCTGCACAGTGAAGGAAACAATCGGCAAAATTAAAAGGCAACTGACGGAATAGGAGAAGATATTTGCAAAGGACATATCAGATAAAGGGTTAGTATCCAAAATCTATAAAGAACTTATCAAACTCAACACCCAACTAACAAATAATCCAGTGAAGAAATGGGCAAAAGACATGAATAGACACTTCTCCAAAGAAGACATCCAGATGGCCAACTGACACATGAAAAAATGCTCAACATCACTCATCATCAGGGAAATACAAATCAAAATCACAATGAGATACCACCTCACACCTGTCAGAATGGTTAACATTAACAACTCAGGCAACAACAGATGTTGGCGAGGATGCGGAGAAAGAGGATCTCTTTTGCACTGCTGGTGGGAATGCAAACTGGTGCAGCCACTCTGGAAAACAGTATGGAGGTTCCTCAAAAAATTAAAACTAGAACTACCCTATGACCCAGCAATTGCATTACTACGTATTCATCCAGGGGGACACATGCAACCAATGTTTATAGCGGCACTATCAACAATAGCCAAAGTATGAAAAGAGCCCAAATGTCCATCAATGGATGAATGGATAAAGAAGATGTGGTATATACATACGCAAAGGAGTATTACTCGGCAATCAAAAAGAATGAAATCTTGCCATTTGCAACTACATGGATGGAACTGGAGGGTATTATGCTAAGTGAAATTAGAGAAAGACAAAAGTCATATGACGTCACTCATATGAGGACTTTAAGAGACAAAACAGATGAACATAAGGGAAGGGAAACAAAACTAATATAAAAACAGGGAGGGGGACAAAGCATAAGAGACTCACAAATATGGAGAACAAACTGAGGGTTACTGGAGGGTGTGTGGGAGGGGGGATGGCTAAATGGGTAAGGGGCACTAAGGAATCTACTCCTGAAATCATTGTTGCACTATATGCTAACTAATTTGGATGTAAATTAAAAATACATATATAAAAAAATAAAAAAAGAATGAAATCTTGCCATTTGCAACTACGTGGATGGAACCAGAGGGTATTATGTTAAGTGAAATCAGTCAGAGAAAGACAAGTATCATATAACTTCACTCATATGAGGAATTTAAGGTACGAACAGATGAAAACAAGGGAAGAGAAGCAAAAATAATATAAAAACAGGGAGGGGGACAAAACATAAGAGACTCTTAAATATAGAGAACAGAGGGTTGCTGGAGCGGTTGTGGGAGGGGGGATGGGCTAAATGGGTAAGGGGCATTAAGGAATCTACTCCTGAAATCATGGTTGCACTATATGCTAACTTGGATATAAATTTAAACAAACAAATAAATAATAAAATACGTCTAAAAAAAAAGGAAATAATGGCTGAAAACTTCCAAATGTATTGAAAAACACTGATCTACACATCCAGAAATTTCCATGAACTCCAAGCAGGATCAACTCAAAGAGATCTACACACAGACACATTAAAGCAAAAGTGCTAAAAGCCAAAGACAAGGAAACAATCATGAAAGTGGCAAGAGGAAAACTGTATCACTTATAAAGGAACTGAAATAACATTAACAGCTAACATAAACAACAGAGACCAAGGGGCAGTGGAATACTATATTCAAAGTGTTCAAAGAAAAAAAATTGTCAAGCAAGAAGAATCCCATAGCCAGTAAAGCTGTCTTTCAAAAATAAAAGGTGAAGTAAAGACATTCCCTGGTGAAGAATTTGTGGCTAGCAGACCACTTTACAAGAACTACTAAAGGCAGGGTTGCCTGGGTGGCTCACTTGGTTAGGCATCCAACTTCAGCTCAGTCATGATCTCATGGTTCATGGGTTCAAGCCCTGCGTCAGGCTCTGCCTGACAGCTCGGAGCCTGGAGCCTGCTTCGGATTCTGTGTCTCCCTCTCTCTCTGCCCCGCCCCCTCTTGCTCTGTCTCTGTCTCTCAAAAATGAATAAACATTAAAAAACTTAAAAAAAAAAAAAAAAAGAACTACTACTAAAGGTAGTTTATCAAGCTGAAATCAAAAAGACCCTAGACAACAATTTTAATTTACATGGAAACATAAAAGCACTACTTTGAGGGGAGGTTATGGAGAGGATGTGACCTCTGGTTCACTTGTGAACCTAATCCTGGCAACTAGAGGTTCCCATCCTCTCCTGTCCTTGGAATGTACATTCCATTCGCCTTCCCTACTCCCAAAGGCTGCCCAAGGGCATAGCCTTGAGATAGTGATGTGGTGTTGAGACCATCTGGACAGTATATGTGATTGAACTCAGTTAATATAACATATATATATATATATATATATATATATGTGTATATATATATGTGTATATATATATATGTATATGTATATATATATATATATATATATATATATATATATATATATATATATATATATAATGTGAACTTCTGAGATTTGGCAGGTGGGTGTGGAGATCTACTCATCCTGTGGCTGCCCAAGACAAGCCTCATATGTAAGTTCCCTTCCTTATTAAAACTGCCACCTACCAACGTGGAGTGTTTGCCTCTTCCTTCCCCCTCTCTCTGCCCTCCTCCTACCAGGGGCCAATTTCAGATGACACCTCAGAGTAATTACGAAAATAAAACCTAATATATATGCATATTGTTTTTCCTTTCTTCTCGGAACTGATTTTAAAATAATTATACAATACAGGGTGCCTGGTTGGCTCAGTCGGTTAAGTGTCAGACTTTGGCTCAGGTCATGATCTTGCAGTTTGGGAGTTCCAGCCCAGCATCAGGCTCTATGCTGACAACTCAGAGCCTGAAACGTGCTTTGGATTGTGTCTCCCTCTCTCTGCCCCTCCTCCACTCACACTCTGTGTTTCTCTCAAAAATAAAAAAAACTAAAAATTTTTTAAAAAGTAATTACACAATATGTATGAAAGCGGGCAGAGGAGAAAGCACCAGGACTTCTTCTCCTCACATGGACAAAAACTTCCCTGACAAAATGCCTGATGTAACTATATTGGACCTCTGCAGTCTATTAAAGACTTGTAACTTCTAGGGGAAGGCTGGTAAATTGTGGTTAATTTCAGTCAATTTCAGTTCCTAGCACCCCCAAGCCTGGTAGCAGGCAGCTGGGTGGGCAGATGTTCCTGGAGCAGTCTGCACACAGCTTGTGGAGCCAGGGTAGGCAATAAGAACTTGTCCTCCAAGTCCTGGGGGTCTGTGTACTGACGGATGATTGCTTCTTCTGCTCACAGAGTTGCAAACACAGAAGCAGGCAACCACTGTTGCAGCCCTCAGTGACAGTTACAAACCTCTCCCCCTCCAGCTGATGCAACTTTCAGGGGATTTGAAGAGACAGATATATATGTATAGTGGGAGTCCCAGAAGGGGAAGAAAGAGAAAGAGAGATTTGAAGACATAATAGCCAAGATGTATGAAGTTTTAACAAAGACATGAATATAAACATCCGAAAGTTCAATGAACTCTAGGATGAAACAAACAGTTCTTACCCAGACACATTATAATCAAACTGTTGAAAGCGGAAGAGAAAGGGAGAATCTTGAAAGCAGCAATAAAGGAACAACTTATCACATACAAGGGATCTCCAATATGATATCAGATTTCTCATCAGAAGCTTTGGAGGGCGGAAGACAGTAGTGCAGTATTTTCAAAGTGAAACAACAACACAACACAAAAACCCAACTGTCAACCAAGAATCTTTTATCTGGCAAAAATGTCCTTTAAAAGTGAGGGAGAAAAAAACAGTGCCATTTGCAACAACATCAATGAAACTTGAAGGCATTATTCTAAGTGAAATAAGTCAAACAGAGAAATACAAAAACTGTATGATCTCACTTATATGCAGAATCTTAGAAAAATGAACTCTCTAGGGGCTCCTGGGTGGCTCCATTGAGTGTCCGACTTCAGCTCAGGTCATGATCTCATAGTTTCTGAGTTCAAGCCCCGCACCAGGCTCTGTGTTGACAGCTCCGAGACTGGAGCCTGCTTCAGATTCTGTGTCTCCCCTTCTCTCTGCCCCTCTCCCGCTCGCACTCTGTCTCTCTGTCTCTCTCAAAAATAAACGTTAAAAAAAAATTTTTTTTTTAATGAACTCTCTCTCTCTCAAATAAACAACAAAAAAATTAAGAATACCAATTACTCACTAAGTCTTTCAAAAAACAGAAGGTGAGGGAACACTCCCCAACTCATTCTATGAAGCCATTATTACCCTGATAACACAACCAAAGACATCACAGAAAACTAAAGACCAATATCTGGTAAGAATATGACAAAAGAATCTTCAACAAAATACTAGAAACATGACTCCAGTAACCTAGAAGTAGTAGTATGACCAAATGAGGTTTATCTCAGGAATGCAAGGATGGTTTAACATCCCCAAATCAATAATGTTACACACCCTATCAACAGAATTAAAAACAAAAACCATATGATCATTGAAATAAAAAGCATCTGACAAACCTAATACCTTTTCATGATTAAAAAAAAAAAACAAACAAACACTCAACAAACCAGGAAAAGAAAGGACCTTCTTCAAGCTGATAAGTGGTATCTATAAAAACACACAGTCAACTAATAGTGAAAGACTGGATGCTTTCTTTCCTAGATCAGAAACAAGTCAAGGACCTCCACTTGTACCACTTCTACTCAATGCTGTACTGGAGGTTTTAGCCAGGGCAATGAGGCAAGAAAAAGAAGTAAAAGACATCCAGACTATAAAGTAAAACTAACTCTATTCACAGATGATGTGATATTATATAGAGAAGATTCCAAGGAGTGCACAAAAAAAAAAAAAAAAAAAAAAAAAAAAAAAAAAAGAGTATTAAACCCAATAAACAAGTTAAGCAAGGTTGCAGGACACAAGGTCAAGATTTCCAAAATCAAATTTATTTCTGTGCATTTGCAGTAAACAATCCCAAATAAATATAAGAAAATTCCATTAAGATCAAAAAGAATAAAATACTCAGGAATAAATTTAACGAGAGGTATAAAACTTATGCTCTGAAAACTATAAAACATTGTTTAAAGAAATTTAGATCTAAAATTTAATAAACATAAAATCACCTCATGTTTATGAACTGGAAGTCTTAACTCTGTTAAGATGGTAATACTCTATATAAACTAATCTGCAGGTTCAATGCAATCCCTATAAGAATCCCAGCTGGCCTCTTTGAAGAAATTGACAAGCAAATTCTAACATTCATAGAATTATAAGGGACCCAGAATAGCCAGAAAAATTTTGGTTTTTGTTTTTTTCAATATATGAAATTTATTGTCAAATTGGTTTCCATACAACACCCAGTGCTCATCCCAAAAGGTGCCCTCCTCAATACCCATCACCCACCTCCCCTCCCTCCCACCCCCCATCAACCCTCAGTTTGTTCTCAGTTTCTAAGAGTCTCTTATGCTTTGGCTCTCTCCCACTCTAACCTCTTTTTTTTTTCCTTCCCCTCCCCCAAGGGTTTCTGTTAAGTTTCTCAGGATCCACATAAGAGTGAACACATATGGTGTCTGTCTTTCTCTGTATGGCTTATTTCACTGAGCATAACACTCACCAGTTCCATCCACGTTGCTACAAAGGGCCATATTTCATTCTTTCTCATTGCCACGTAGTACGCCATTTTGTATATAAACCACAATTTCTTTATCTATTCATCAGTTGATGGACATTTAGGCTCTTTCCATAATTTGGCTATTGTTGAGAGTGCTGCTATAAACATTGGGGTACAAGTGCCCCTATGCATCAGTACTCCTGTATCCCTTGGGTAAATTCCTAGCAGTGCTATTGCTGGGTCATAGGGTAGGTCTATTTTTAATTTTTTGAGGAACCTCTACACTGTTTTCCAGAGTGGCTGTACCAGTTTGCATTCCCACCAACAGTGCAGGAGGGTTCCCGTTTCTCCACATCCTCTCTAGCATCTATACTCTCCTGATTTGTTCATTTTGGCCACTCTGACTTAGCCAGAACAATTCTGAAAAATAACCAAGTTGGATGATTCATCTATCTTGATTTCAAAACTTACTACAAATCAACAGTTAACAAGACTGTATGGTACTGGCATAAGGACAGACACAGATTAAAGGAGCAGAACTGAGAGTCTAAAAATAAGCCCAAGTGTATATGGTCAACTTGTTGGTCAACTTGTTTCTTTTTTGACCAGGGGGTGGAACAGTCTTTCCAAGAAATGGAGGTCAGACAACAAGATAGCCACATACATAAGAATGAAGATGGACCTTTACTGCATACAATATACAAAAATTAACTCAAAATACATCAAAGACCTAAATACACAGATTAAAACTATAAACCTTTTAGAAGAAAACATAGAGGTAAACCTACATGATCTTGGATTTGGCAAAGGATTCTTTGATGACACCAAAAACACAAGTAGCAAAAGAAAAATAGGGGTGCCTGGGTGGCTCAGTCGGTTGAGTATCCAGCTTCAGCTCAGGTCATGATCTCGCGGCTTGTGAGTTTGAGCCCCACGTTGGGCTCTGTGCTGACAGCTCAGAGCCTGGAGCCTGTTTCAGATTCCGTGTCTCCCTCTCTCTCTGCCCCTTCCCTGTTCACGTACTGTCTCTCTCCATCTCTCAAAAATAAATAAACATTAAGAAATAAAAATAAAAATAAATTGGACTTCATCAAAAATGAACATTTTTGTGCTTCAAAGAACACTATCAAGAAAGTAAAAAGACATTCTCCCATTCCCACAGAATGGGAAAAATATACACAGATCATGTATTTGATAATATGACTTGTATCTAGAATATATAGAGAATTGCTATAACTCATTAATTAAAATACAAATAATTTAAAAATAGGCAAAGAACCTAAGTAGACATACCTCCAAAGAAAATATACAAATGCAAAGTAATATATGAAAAGATGCTCAACATCAGTTGCAATCTGGGAAATGCAAAACCAAACCACAATAAATACTACTTCACACCTGCTAGGATGGCTATAAACCAAAGGTCAGATAATAACAAGTGTTGACTAATATGGGGAGAAATCAGAACCCTCTTACACTGGTGGTAGAAATATAAAATGATGCAGTTGCTTTAGAAAGCAGTCTGGAATTGGGGCACGTGGGTGACTCAGTTAAGCATTCGACTTCAGCTCAGGTCATGATCTCACGGTCCATGTGTTCGAGCCCCGCATCAGGCTTTGTGCTGACAGCTCAGAGCCTGGAGCCTGCTTCGAATTCTGTGTCTCTGTCTTTCTCCGCCCCTCCCCTGCTCATGCTCTCTCTCTCAAAAATAAATAAGCATTAAAAACAAACAAAAAACACAGTCTGGAAGTTCCTCAAACATTTAAATGAAGAGTTACCATGTGACCCAGCAATTCCACTCCTAATTATACATCCAAGGGAACTGAATCCACACTGAAGCCTGCACACCAGTGTTTATATCAGATTTAGTCACAATAGGCAAAAGGTGGAAACAATCCAAATGTCCAACAACTTATAAAAAAAATTAAACAAAATGTGGCATATCCACACAACAGAACACTATTCAGTTGGAATGAGGTACTGATAAATGTTCCTGTACACATGAACCTTGAAGACATTATGCTAAGTGAAAAAAGTCACAAAAAACTATATATTTTATATGATTCTATTAAATGAAATGTCCAGAAAGGCAAATCTATACAGAGAGAAGGCAGATTTAGGGGTTCCTTAGGATTGGAAGGAAGAGAAGATAGAGGGTCAATAGCTAAAAGTACAAGGTTTCTTTTTTTTTTTTTTTTTTTAATTTTTTTTCCAACGTTTTTTTATTTATTTTTGGGACAGAGAGAGACAGAGCATGAACGGGGGAGGGGCAGAGAGAGAGGGAAACACAGAATCGGAAACAGGCTCCAGGCTCTGAGCCATCAGCCCAGAGCCCGACGCGGGGCTCGAACTCACGGACCGCGAGATCGTGACCTGGCTGAAGTCGGACGCTTAACCGACTGCGCCACCCAGGCGCCCCACAAGGTTTCTTTTTAAGGAGACAAAAATATTTAAAATTGACTGTAGTGATATATGTATTTGTGAATATATTAAAAACCACTGAAGTGCACATTGAAAAAAAAATTTTTTTTTAAATTTTTTTTTTTTTTTTTCCAACGTTTATTTATTTTTGGGACAGAGAGAGACAGAGCATGAACGGGGGAGGGGCAGAGAGAGAGGGAGACACAGAATCGGAAACAGGCTCCAGGCTCCGAGCCATCAGCCCAGAGCCTGACGTGGGGCTCGAACTCACGGACCGCGAGATCGTGACCTGGCTGAAGTCGGACGCCTAACCGACTGCGCCACCCAGGCGCCCCGAAAAAAATTTTTAACATTTACTTATTTTTGACAGAGAGAGAGAGAGAGAGAGAGAGAGAGAGAGAGAAAGAGAGAGAATGAAAGCAGGGAAGGGGCAGGGAGAGAGGGGGACAGAGGATCTGAAGCAGGCTCTGCACTGACAGCAGAGAGCCCAGTGTGGGGCTCAAACTCATGAACTGTGCGATCATAACCTGAGCCAAAGTCTGACGCTTAACCAACTGAGCTACCCAGGTGCCCCTGAAGTATATACTTTAGTGGGTGAATTGCATGGTATGTGAATTATATCTTAATAAAGCTATTAAAAAAAGTAATCCTTTATTTAATCACAACTGAGTTGGGGCGCCTGGGTGGCGCAGTCAGTTAAGTGTCCGACTTCAGCCAGGTCACGATCTCGCGGTCTGTGAGTTCGAGCCCCGCGTCAGGCTCTGGGCTGATGGCTCGGAGCCTGGAGCCTGTTTCCGATTCTGTGTCTCCCTCTCTCTCTGCCCCTCCCCCGTTCATGCTCTGTCTCTCTCTGTCCCAAAAATAAATAAACGTTGAAAAAAACAAAAAAAACAAAAACAAAAACAAAAAAAAAAAAACAATTGAGTTGAATCAACTGAATCCTAGAACAGAATGATTTTTTTTCTTTTGCTATAAAGGATATCAGTGTGACAACTCATGACATTTAAATAATGTCTGTAGATTAGATAATGGTATTATATCGGTGTTAATTTTCTGAATCTGATCACTGTGCTATGGTTATATAAAGACATATTCTTGTTCCTAGGAAATAAAATGAAGAATTCAGGGGTGGAGGGACATCATGTCCACAACATTCTCACAAATGGACAGAAAAATAATTATACATATGGAGAAAAAGAATAATGAAGTAAAAGTGGTAGAATAGTAATATTAGGGAATATATATGAGTATTCAGGAATTCTTTATACTATTTTTGCAACTGTTAGTCTAAAATTATTTTAAAATAAAAATTTATAACAACACAACAAAGTCATCTAGTATTAAATTGCTGGAGAAGTGACATTCAGTGGCTGTCCAGAGCAATGGCCCAGTTTGTTCATAACCCTGCAGACAAGGCTCCAGTGCTGCTGTGACTTACTCGAAGCACTGATTGGCCACATTTTGGCACTATGCTGAGGTTAAGCTAGTTCCTCCCACCAGTCTTTGCTGAGATCCCTACTGCTATTCAGAGCTTGAAAAAAAAGTCAAGAGTGCTAAACTGACAGCTTCCAACAGCTCACAGTCAAGGAAGCTCTGCTGAATAGACTAGAGTGGTAGCCACTGAGGTGTGGACGTGTTGTGTTGTTTTTAATTTATTTAAATCCAGTTAGTTAACATATAGGGTAATAATGATTTCAGGAATAGAATTTAGTGATTCATCACATATAACACCCAGTGCTCATCCCAACAAGTGCCCTCTTAATGCCCATCACCCATTTAGCCCATCCCCCGCAATACCCCACCAGCAACCCTTACTTTGTTCTCTATATTTGAGTCTTTTATGGTATGCCTCCCTCTCTGTTTTTATATTATTTATGCTTCCCTTCCCCTATGTTCATCTTTTTTGTTTCTTAAATTCCACATGAGTGAAATGATATATTCCTTTCTCTGACTTAGTTTAGCATAATACACTTTAGTTCCATCCACATTGTTGCAAATGGCAAGATTTCATTCTTTTTCATCACCAAGTAATATTCCATTGTATATACCACATCTTCTTTATCCATTCATCAGTCGGCGGACATTTGGGCTCTTTCCATACTTTGGCTATTGTCGATAGCACTGCTATAAATATTGGGGTGCGTGTGCCCCTCTGAATCAGCATTTTGTATCCTTTGGGTAAATACCTAGCAGTGCAATTGCTGAGTTTAGGGTTGTTCTATTTTTAAGTTTTTGAGGAATGTCCATACTGTTTTCCAGAGTGGTTGTACCACTCTGCATTCCCACCAGCAGTGCCAAAGGGTTCCTCTTTCTCCACATCCTCACCAATATCTTCACCAATATCTTGTTGTCTGAGTTGTTAATGTTAGCCACTCTGACCAGTGTGAGGTGGTATCTCATTGTGGTTTTGATTTGTATCTCCCTGATGATGAATGATATTGAGCATCTTTTCATGTGTCTGTTAGCCATCTGGATGTCTTCTTTGGAAAAAAGTCTATTTGTGTCTTTTGTTCATTTCTTCACTGGATTATCTTGTTCTTGGATGTTGAGTTTAAGATTTTGGATACTAACCCTTTATTTGATATGTCATTTGCAAATATCTTCTCCCATTCTGGTGGGTGCCTTTTAGTTTTGCCGATTGTTTCCTTCGCTGTGCAGCTTTTTATCTTGATAAGGTCCCAATAGTTCATTTTTGCTTGTGTTTCCCTTGCCTCCAGGGACATGTCAAGTAAGAAGCTGCTACAGCCAAGGTCAAAGAAGTTGTTGCCTGTTTTCTCCTCTAGGATTTTGATAGCTTCCTGTCTTACGTTTAGGTCTTTCATCCATTTTCAGTTTATTTTTGTGTATGGTGTAAGAACGTGGTCCAGGTTCATTCTTCTGCTAAGTCATTGTCCAGTTTTCCCAACACCATTTGTTAAAGAGACTGTCTTTTTCCCACTGGTATTCTTTACTGCTTTGTCCAAGATTAGTTGGCCATACAATCGTGGGTCCATTTCTGGGTTCTCTATTCTGTTCCCATTGACCTGTGTGTCTGTTTTTGTGCCAGTACCATACTGTCTTGATGATTACAGCTTTGCAATACAGCTTGAAGTCCGGAATTGTGATGCCTCCAGCTTTGGTTTTCCTTTTCAACATTACATTGGCTATTCAGAGTCTTTCCTGGTTCCATGCAAATTTTAGAATTGTTTGTTCTAGCTCTGTGAAGAATGCTGGTGTTATTTTGATAGGGATTGTGGTGTGGATGTGGTTTTATGTCAATGAGATCATTGGTAAGCATGGCATCGTTGGCTATAACGTTTGAAGACCAATCTTTAAAAAAATTTTTTTTGAAGTTTATTTATTTTTGAGACAGAGAGAGACAGAGCATGAACAGGGGGAGGGTCAGAGAGAGAGAGACACAGAATCCGAAACAGGCTCCAGGCTCTGAGCTGTCAGCACAGAGCCCAACGCAGGGCTCGAACTCACAGACCACGAGATCATGACCTGAGTCGAAGTCGGCTGCCCAACCGACTGAGCCACCCAGGCGCCCCATGAAAACCAATCTTTAACATCTGTTTATATTTGGTTTATTATTTGAGTGTTCTTGGACCATGTGTGTTCAGAGTAGTGTCTGGATAAAATAAGATAACGCATCAAAAACAATATAAATAAATTGGTGGAGAAGCAACTGTATTTCTAGGAATTTAAGGCTTTATTGTCATTGCTATTATTATCACCAAACAACTAGAAATACAAATATTTAAAAATAAAGCTAGTCAAAAGAATGTTTGTTCAGGCACTTCTACTACTCTGAAAATTTTGTTTTTTAATTTTTTTAACATTTATTTATTTCTGAAAGACAGAGCATGTGTAGGGGAGGGGCAGAGAGGGAGACACAGAATCTGAAGCAGGCTCCAAGCTCCAAGCTGTCATCACAGAGCCCAACACGGGGCTTGAACTCATGGACAGCGAGATCATGACCCGAGCCGAAGTCGGACGCTTAACCAACTAAGCCACCCAGGCGCCCCTACTCTGAAAGTTTTCTTATGCAGGTGTGATGTAATGCAGTTGACTCACTGGAGAATAACCTACATGACCCAAAGTGAGTGTCATCTCAATCAGGAAATAGCCCTGCGACAGTAGGAAAAGAGCAAAGGCCTCAAAAGCACAGGATCGATCAAGTGATTGTTACCACAAGAAGCTGACTATGCTTCTAAGCTCAGTTGTACCATTATGTAAAAATCACATGTTACAAAACTGTGTACAGTATAATTCTATTTGGGCTTTAAAACAAAACAAAAAAAGCCTATGATACATATATGGATGTGATGGATGTGTATATACACAGAAAACTACAGACAAATGCATAGAGGATAAAAGGCAGTATAGAAACAGTGGGGGTAGAGAACCTAAGGAGGCTTCATGCTGTTAGCGCAGACCAGAGCCCGATGTGGAGCTCAATCACATAAACCGCGAGATTACCTGAGCCGAAATCAACTGACTGAGCCACCCAGATGCCCCAAAACTAGAATTTATTTAGAGCAAGATCCTATATCATTCTAATAAAAATCCCAGCTAGGGATTCCTACCCGCTAGGATGGCTGTAATCAAAATGATGACACTAACAAGAGTTGACAAGAATGTGGAGAAATTAGAACCCTCATACATTGCTGGTAGGAACGTAAAATAGTGCAGCTGCTTTGGAAAAGAGTCTGGCAGTTCTTCAAAACGTTAAACGCAGACTTTCCATATGATTTAGCAATTTCCACTCCTAGATGCATACCCAAGAAAAATGAAAACCTATGTCCACACAAAAACTTGTACACAAATGTTCACAGCAGCATTACTCATAATACCCAAAAAGTGGAAACCTAAGTGTCCATCAGCTGATGAACAGATAATCAAAATGTGGGATAGCTACAGAATGGAATAAATAGCATTTGACCATATAAAACAATGAAGTATCTGCTATATGCTACAACATGGATGAATCTTGAAAACATTATGCTGAGAGAAGCCAATCACAAAAGACCACATGTTTTGTGGTCCAGAATGAAATGTCCAGAACAGGCAAATCTACAGACACAGAAATATCAGTGGCTGCTTAGGGGTGGAGGGCTTGGGGACAATGGAGAGTGACGATACAGGCTCTCTTTTGGAGGTATTAAATGTTCTAACATCAGCTGTGGTAATGGCTGTACAATTCTGTGAACATACTAAAAACCACTGAATTGTATGCTTTAAATGTGTGAAATGGATAATTTCAAAAGTCTGTTAAAAAGAATTCCATCGCACAAGCAGTTGACACATTAGGCTGATGGGACACTCACCTCTCTCTCCACTTCATCCTCCTCTTCCAAAAGATCATACACCTGCTCCAAAAGTTGAATTCCCAGGCCCTGGATTACATCAGCTCTCAAGACTTCAACTATTCTTCTGATCTTTTCAGAACCTGGCATGATAGCTAAAAATAAATAACAAAGATAGGGAAAAATAAATACTTCACTGCAACAAGAACATGTTTTTGTAAAAATCTTGTCATGTTAAGATTTTTTTCACTTTGACAAGAGCTTGGTTTAAGCACTTCATGTATTTTTAATGACTACAAATGTATACATGAACTTACACTTCATGTATCGTTACCAACCTCTTAAACCTAAATCCACAGCTATCTAATTTGAAGAAAAGCCACATGAAAAACCCAAACATGCATTTTATTTATATTTATTTTTTAAAAACAATTTGCATGCAACTTTTCAGGAACACAACTATTGCATAAAACAAGATATGCCTTTTATGGAGTTATTGAAAGAAAATAATTAAAAAAAGCAAAAACATTTTGGGAGCATTAGCTTCTTGGTGTGACACATTTCTCCAATAAACATGCTTTCCAGTTTGCTGTAAAAGAATAAACTGATCACCAGAGGGTAGCTCTTTAAAATGGAGTTCCTCAGCTTCTTCTGCAACTTTCCCATGAAGTATCAGCGTATCTCGATACTTCCGATGAAGTTTAAATTCTGACACTGGATCTGGAACGAGGAGATCTTCACAGCTCTCCTTAGGGTCTAATTTTAGGGTCTGAGTCATCAGTTGGACCAAGTCACTCATTTCATTTGTATGACCTTTCCTGGGGGGAGGTGGGGGGAGAAAATAAGTCCCCTTGTGATTTCATTGGCTTTATGAGAATTTTTCATCAAAAAATTAGATGCAAAACAACCTTCAGGAAGTTCTTCTAAATAGGCAAGTAAGCTCTTACAGACAGACCCTTCTGTAAATAATAAGTATAAACCCAACAAAATTAAAACTCAAGTATGTGAAGACAATGGAGCATATACAAAACCTGTATGCAGGTTCTGTAGGGGCGTCAACACCTTTTAGCCTAAGGGCCATAGGCAGCTAAAGTACAAAAGAAAACCCACAGTCTTTCTGGCCTGCAGAGACAAAGGACAAAGTTCAATCATAGCCACTAGAGAGTGAAATTTTAGAAAGGAAAGAGCCAGAAAGAAGCTCCAGGTTCTATGTATAAATTCTGCCCAACTATTTGCAAGTAACTTAATTACAGCCATGTACAAAGTTCAAGAATATCAAGCAATACAAAAATACCAGCTCCCAATGAGATAAAATTGACAATGTCTGACATCCAGCCAAAAGTATCAAACATGCAAAGAAGCAGGAAAATAGCACACCTTTATTAAGAGAAAAAAATCAGTTAATAGAAACAGACCCAAAAGTGACACAAGTGATAGAATTAGTTGATAAGGACACTTAAGTGGTTATTATAAATATATTCCGTATGTCCAAGGTAGAGGAAAGCATTAACATCTTAAGGAGAGGCATGGAAGATATAAAAAGACCCAAATAGAACTCCTAGAAATTAAAAGTACACTATGTTAAATACATGAGATAAGATTAGCAAACTAGACGCTGTAGAAGAAAACACTAGTGAACTCAAAGATATGGCAGTAGAATCTATGAAAAATGAAACAGAAAAAAGTCTAAAACACATGAACACCATCAGTGAGCTGTGGGACAACTTTAAACAATCTAATATATAGGTAATTAAAATCCTCAAGAAGGCAAAAAGGGATCCAAAAAAATTTTGAAGAAGTAACAGCCAAAATTTTTATAGATCTGATGAAAATTATAAACCCATAGATCTTGAAAGACATTCTAAAAGAATTCTGAATGAAATCAGATGTGTTCATTAGAAGAGATTATTTTTAGCTCTAACATGTACCAAAACCCATTTATAATGTTATCGATGACAGCACTGCAGGTCTGAACACTATGACAAACGTATATTTAGGATTAATTCAAACAGAAAGTGCTTATGAAAGAAGACAGAAAAATAAGAACATACCGTTCTTTGGAATCCCCATCTGATTTATCAGTTGAACTTGTAGAAGAACTTAATTCATCCTCAGAGAGACAGTGGATGACTTTCCTTTCCTATTAATGTTTGGAAAAACACAATTCCACATGACAACACAACCAGAATGTAATGCATTCAACACTCTCAGATGCAATGTCTACATACAACACACACCTACATCCAATTTAACCGGACAATCTAATGATATAAAAATTGAAGTTACTTTCCCCAAATGATGTCCCAGTTCACCTATAAAGTACACAAGTGAACCGTGAAGAACCTTAAGGGGAAATTTTACAAGGCCCTGGAAAGTCTCAGCTATGAATAAATTTTCTTTCCAGAGGCGAGTGGACAAACAGTTCTGGTACTCCAACTCCCACGCAGAGGGCTGGTGCTCTAAAGAACTTTAAACTAGAAAAAATGCCACATAAATAAAAGCAACCTCGGTTTATATCGGAGACTCTTTGTTAAAATACTTTAAAGGAGTACTTGACTTAATTACACACAAACCTTAAAACTTTAGACAATGGAGAAGACTATCTTAATTAGTGAAACAATTTATTCATAGAATATTGTTAAAGAAACAAATCTTCCTTACTTTCAAGGACAAGAAGTTTCTGTTTTTAAAAATAATTATATGCTCCTAGAAATAATGTCAGAAAGTGCAGTACAGAAAAATGGATCATTTTTCCTGAGGTATCAATACACAAAAAAGTGAAAATGGGTTGGAAACCTGCAATTACCCATTTAGCCACTAGGTGCTGCCCCTACATCATTCCCTAGGCGAGAAGGTAATGAACTCTGTGACACAAACAGGAAACTGAGCAAAGATAATAAGCAAGTGAGACTAAAATTTGGCCAGGTAGGTGGGTATATTGGTTACACAGCAGAATAAGCAAAAGGTTGCCTAATGGAAGCCGTTTAAAGTCTTGTTTTAAATACTACCTAAAGAAAGATAGGGGCGCCTGGGTGGCGCAGTCGGTTAAGCGTCCGACTTCAGCCAGGTCACGATCTCGCGGTCCGTGAGTTCGAGCCCCGCATCAGGCTCTGGGCTGATGGCTCAGAGCCTGGAGCCTGTTTCCAATTCTGTGTCTCCCTCTCTCTGCTCCTCCCCCGTTCATGCTCTGTCTCTCTCTGTCCCAAAAATAAATAAACGTTGAAAAAAAAAAATTAAAAAAAAAAAGAAAGATAGCAACTAACCTACCAACTGCTTATAAGAGCACCTGTAAAACTCATTCCCTTAATGGTGCAAAAATAACCTTCTTAATTATTATTCACCAGTTCTTTTCCTTATCAAGAGTGAAAAGGTGGGGTGCTTGGGTGGCTCAGTCAGTTAAGCATTAGACTCTTGATTTCAGCTCAGGTCACGATCTCACAGTTGGGAGATCAAGCCCTGTGTTGGGCTCCATGTCCATGCTTAAAATTCTCTCTTCCTCTGCCTCTCCCTTGTGAGCACTTTCTCTCTCTCTCTCAAAAAAAAAAAAAAAAAAAAAAAAAAGTGAAAAGGCAGAACTTAAGCCAGTTCTGTCCCAGAAATAAATGGAGCTGGCAGTTATGAGGCTTACTGTATTAGGCTTGCCAGATGATATAGACACGTCCCCCCTTTCCATAGGACTATGTAATATACCTGAGCCGCACAGCAGTCAGAAGACAACCATCGGCCAGGGGTGGGCTGGCCTTCCTCTGGTGGTTTCCCTGGTCCTGATGCACTCAGAGAAGCTCTCCTCACTGAAGGGCCTGAAAAAGTGACCACCCCAGCAGTTGTTTGTAGTGGGCTGGCCCCAAAAGAAGTGGGCTTTACACAGGATATGAAAGATACCCCAGCAAGTGCCAGCCCAGAAGTACCTCAGACAGCATATTCATCATCACTCTGGTACCTGACATCTCAGCTCAAACCTCAGCTCTAGGTCTACTGGTGCTGTGACCCCGGGCAAGCTATTTAAGCCCTCCAAGCCTCAGTTTCCTCAGCTGCAAAATGGAGATAATGCTGCTTGCCTTTGACAGCTACTGTAAACATGAGATGAGACAATGCTCTTAAAACGCTTACCATAATGCTTGAGACATAGTCAGCATTCAATAAATGGAAACTGCTAGTACTGTTTTTAGATGATAGCGATAAGAATGATCACAGCCCTCAGCCCAGGGAAGCACCATTCTCCCAGCTTCCTCTCTCTGTTCCTGAGAAGACACCACTCTTTGACCAGCAGAATCTGAACACAGAAACAAACTGAACACTCACTCCATTTCCTGTCTCAAATCTCCCAGGAGTTAATGCCACTCAAACCCCTCTTGCTCTCTTTTTAATATCCTTTTCCTCTGATAATACAAGTTCCAGACCCAACAGCCGCATATGCTGATTTCTTTAAAGATTTACCAAGAAATTTTAAAAATTCTCCCAAATCTGTTTCCCAGATGGATCACTGATGCTGAAAATACTTCACATCTCACAATCAGAACCAATGCTACATCCATAAGCCATAACAACAACCTCCAATAGATGAAGGAAAGAGAAAACTTTACCTGAGGGGAACACCTCTTCCTGTGACTGCTTTAGTCGCCTCCTCTCTCTTGCTGATAATGGTCGATCCTTTTAAAGAAAGTCCGTTACTTTCATTCCTTCTCACTATTTTTAGAACACCTGGAATGCGTGACATTATCATCCAGCACTATATGACAGGCCTTCCACAGGCCTTTAAAGGAACGTGTTTGAAACCAGTCATATCCTGGTTACAACTACTAGCTAGAATGATCAGAACACTCATTTCTGGGAAGTACTCATTTTTGGAAAGGTAAATGGAAAATTTTGCATTTCCTACATTCAGAATCTACTTTGGTCTCCTTAATTAAGTGGAAGCAACCATCCCTGGAACTATAGAATCTGTCCATTTCAATGAAAGCTTCTGCTGAGAATCACAAATTTGTCCCCTCCATTGTTTGGCAAAAGGCAGGGCTAAGATGTTTTAACAGAAAACTTCACAATATATATAGGATTTTTACAACCAAAAAGTTTTATAAGAAGGTTGAAACAAATCCAATATACACTCCAACAAACCTTGGATGATGGCACCTCCCTGCTGCTCGAACAGCTCACAGTAGACCCAATGACCACTTTACTTTGATTTTCAGCATCTTTTTGTGATAATGTGATATCCGTTTTTCCAATAGTGGGAAGAGAAGGCAAAAGTCGAGGAGGAGCCTCTTGGAACTTAAATAATTAAAAAGGGGAGGTGGGAATTATCAGTTTCATATACAACCATTTCCAAAGTTCCCCTACCAGTAAGTCTCCTATGTATTTGGCAGTGATTTGCTCTCAAGAACTTCAAAACATTGCATTTTATTGGAAAGAAACTCTGCCAAAAGTGAATTACCATCTGAGAAGCTTATAGACAGGGTGCTTGTGAAAAAAATGAGGTGTAGACATGATTCTATGCAGAAGATAAGGGAGAAACTATTCATCAGTATAACACAGGAGGGATCAGAGAAATACTCTTGTTAGCCTGTTCCTTTAACTCTCAAGAGGATTTGTCCATTTTTGATGGAAAAGATAAGATCTTTACTCTGTTTCCAACTCACTGACATTTGAAAACTAATATTTAGCATCTTGCCATTGCTACCCCTCTCCATATGTTCCCTGCATTTCTTATGTGTCTTTTTGGCAACTGTTAGTCATTCTAAATAAAGTCTATTTCCCAAGCAACAGCACAGTGACTTACTTCAAAGAGATCTCTGCTGACCTGTGTCCTTTCCCCACTGTGTTCAGGGTGTTCTCTTTTCTTCTGTCGTCGTTGTCGAGAGAGGGAAGGCTCAGACCCGGAGCTGTGTGGCTGTAAACCTGGGTTGGTCCTGTCTGGTTTTTCTAGAACACATTCACCAGCAACTTGATCCTTAAGAATAATGAAATTAAACAAACAAAAAAGAAAACAGAATAATGAGATAGTCTTGAACTTCCAAGTGACCATTCCCAAATAAAAGTAAGTAATTATTTTAATTACATTACTCAGATTGTTATTAACCCAAACTACTGACGTTCGATTGTTTTAAAAAAATACTTCTTTTCATAACTTTTAATAGGATTTGTATTCGGAAAACTAGGAAACGTTTTAAATGAAATCCAATTTAATATATACATACTTCCCAAGTAAATATCAGTTATTTGGATACACCCTAAAAAGCACCAAGAAAACAGCACTGGGTTTGGAGTCAAATGGAATCCTATCTGAGAAACTTAATACTCCTGAACCTCAGTTTCCTCCTCGATAAAGCGGTATAATGCCTCACACACACTGCCTGACTGAAGCAGGCTGGAGGAGATGGTGCATTCAAGTACTTAGGACTCTGTCTAGCACATACTAGATGCTCAAAAAACAGGAGCTATTCCTAGCAGTAGTGATGATAAGGTAAATTACCTTGTAAGTTATAAAGATCACAAAGGACTTAGTATTTTATCTGGATAGCTGGTTTTAGAAACAAATGCATACAAATTATTAAAACAAAATAGATTTTTACATTTCTTTTTTCTCCATTTTTTTTTTTTTTTTTAAGAGAGAGACAGGGAGAGTATGCACAAGCAGGGAAGAGAAGCAGAGAAAGAGAGAGAGAGAGAGAGAGAAGAGAGAATGAATCCTCAAATCCCCAGCAGGCTCCATGCTGAGTGTGGAGCCCAAAGCAGGGCTCAATCCCACAACCTTGGGATCATGACCCCAACCGAAATCAAGAATCAGATGCTCAACCAACTGAACCACCCAGGTGCCCTTTATGTTTACTTCTTAAACAATTTTTTTTTTTTTTTTAAATTTTTTTTCAATGTTTATTTTATTTTTTTGGGACAGAGAGAGACAGAGCATGAACGGGGGAGGGGCAGAGAGAGAGGGAGACACAGAATCGGAAACAGGCTCCAGGCTCCGAGCCATCAGCCCAGAGCCTGACGCGGGGCTCAAACTCACGGACTGCGAGGTCGTGACCTGGCTGAAGTCGGGACGCTCAACCGACTGCGCCACCCAGGCGCCCCTTAAACAATTTTTAACTATCAGAACATCTGACAGATGGACACTGGTAATTGAATCTCATTCAAGCAGCACATTTTTATCAAGAGCCCCTGTGTGGTACATTTTAGAAAGAAAAACAAAAAATGCAATGTTAATACAAGGTGAGGTTGCTTTTTAAAAAATTTTTTTTATGTTTATATATTTATTTTTTGAGAGACAGAGAGAGTATGTAAGCAGGGGAAGGCAGAGAGAGAGAGAGAGAGAGAGAATCCCAAGCAGGCTCCATGCTGTCAGCACAGAGCCCAACATGGGGCTTGAACTCACAAACCATGAGATCATGACCTGAGCCAAAATCAAGAGGCAGACACTTAACCAAGTCCTGCCACCCAGGAGTCCCGCCCTGAGGTTGCTTTCTAAGAGTCATTATCATCTACCATTTAGGTTCTTTGCCAAACACAAACTAACAACTCCTGTAAGAAAATAATTTGTAAATTTATTATTTCGAGTCCATGTAACATTACACAAAAAATATAGCAAATGATTACATGTTTACAATATTATACAATAAGCTGGCTGAACAAGGAGACCCTGATAATAAATAGTGATAAAATTCTGGACAGTGAAATAAACTTTTCTCTGCTGATAAGCACAGGATGTTCAAATAAAGTTTATACAGATACAAGAATGACAGAACAAATGACTTAAGCAATTCATTTCTCAATGAAATCCAATTGGTCCTAAAAAACTTCTACCTTTATCAATAAAAACAGTAACAACAACAACAACAACAAAAAAGAGGAAATGCTAGACATGAAGTTCTATCAGAGAAACAAAAAACCCGTGTGATATATGTAAAAAAAAGATAGTGATCAGGAACAAGACAAAGATGTCCACCTTCACTGCTTCTACTCAATACCATACTGGAGGTTCTAGCCAGGGCAATTAGGCAAGAAAAAGAAACAAAGGCAACCACATCTGAAAAGAAGAAATAAAACCATCTCCATTTGCAGATAATATGATATTGTATTCAGAAAATCCTACAGTTCATTATAAAAAAATTATTAAAGGGGGTCTGGGTGGCTCAGTCCGTTAAGCATCCAACTCTTGATTTTGGCTCAGGTCATAATCTCACGGTTTGTGAGATCAAGCCCGGTATCGGGCTCTGTGCTGGCGGCACAGAGCCTGCTTAGGATTCTCTCTCTCCCTCTCTCTCTGCCCCTCACCTGCTTGCACTCTCTCTCAAAATAAACATTAAAAAAATTATTAGAACCAATAGAGAATAGATGAGTTCAAGGTTGTAGGACATAGGGCCGATATGCAAAAATCAACTGTATTTCTATACACAAGCAAAGAACACTATGAAGATAAAATTAAGACAACTCCATTTATAGTAGTATCAAAAGGAATAAAATATTTAAAAATGAATTTAATAAAAGAAGTGCAAGGCTTGAACACTAAACAGCAAAAAGTCTGTTAAAGACCTAAATAAATAGAAAGACATCTCATGTTAATGGACTGTAAGACTTAAATATTAAGATAGCAATACTCTGGAAAATGATCTACAGATTCAATGCCTATTGAAATCTCAGCCCATTTTGCAGAAATTAACAAGCTGGTCTTAAAATGGAAATGCAAAGGACCCCAAATAGCCAAAATAATACTAAGAGATAATAAAGTTGGGGGTGACTGGGTGGCCCAGTCAGTTAAGTGACTGACTTCAGCTCAGGTCACGGTCTCATGGTTCATGAGTTTGAGCCCTGTATTGGGTTATCTGCTCTCAGCACATAGCCTGCTTTGGATCCTCTGTCTCCCTCTGTCTCTGTCCCTCCCCTGCATACGTGCACACGTGTGTGCACACTCTCTTTCCCGAAAATAAACATTTAAAAAAGAAAGTTGAAAGACTTCAACTTCTCTACAATAATTAAGACTGTGTTACTGACAGGGGGCAGACATACAGATCAACAGAACAGAACTAAGAGTCTAGAAATAATCCATTACATTTATAGTCTATTGATTTTCAACAAGAATGCCCAGACAATTCAATGGAGAAAGAATAATCTTTTAATGAATGGTGCTAAGACAAGCTGATATTCATACGAAAGTATGAAGCTGGACCCCTTCTTCACACCATACACAAAAATTTAACTCAAATGGGTCACAGACTTAAATGTAAGAGCTAAAACTATACACTCTTAGAAGAAAACATAGGGATAGGTATCCATAACACCAAAAGCACAAGTGACAAAAGAAAAAATAGACAAAACCGGACTGCATCAAAATTACAAACTCTTGTGCTTCAAAGGATACCATTGAGAAAATGAAGAGAACTCACAGAAAGGGAAATAATATCTTCAAATCTTGTACCTGGTAAGGGACTGACATCTAGAATAAAGAACTCTTACAATTCAACAATAAAAAGATAAATAAACCAACTAAAAAGTGGGCAAAGGATCTGAAACAGTACTTCTCCAAAGTACGTATACAGAAGGCCAATAAGCACATAAAAAGATGCTGAACACAGTCATTAGGGAGATGCAAATCAAAACCACTGTAAGATACCACTTCACACTCACTAAGATAAGCTAGGAAAAAAATAAAACAACACAGAAAATAGCAAGTATTGGTGAGAATGTGGAGAAACTGCAACTCTTGTATATTGTTGGGAAGTAAAATGATGCAGTTGCTTTGGAAAACAGTTTTAGAGTTCCTCAAAAAGTTAAACATAGAATTAGCATACATAAGACCCTGCAATTCCACTCTTAGATACATACCCAAGAGAACTGAAAACGTACGTCCACACAAAAACTTATGTGTAAGAATATTCATAACAGAATCACCCATAGTAACCAAAAACTGAAAACAACCCAAATGTTCATCAACTGATGAATGAACAAATAAAACATGGTATATACATACAGTGAATTTATTTGGCAATTTAAAAAGGAATGAAATACTGGTATATGCTACAACATGAAGAAATCTTGAAAACATTATGCTAAGTAAAAGAAGCCAGACACAAAAGTCCCTAAATTTATGATCCTATTTCTAGGCCTACCTCATTTCATTATACTCCACTTAATTGCGCTTCACAGATACTGTATTTTTTACAAACGGAAAGTCTGTGGTAGCTCTGCAATGACCAAGTCTATCGGCACCATTCTTTCCAACAGCATTTTCTTGCTTTATGACTCTGTCACGTTTTGGTAATTCTCACAATATTTCAAATGTTCAATAGTATAATAGTTGTTATGGTGATCTGTGATCTGTGGTGTTACTATTGTAGTTGTTTTGGTGCACCACAAATTGTGCCCATAAAAGATGGAGAACTTAACTGATAAATGCGTGTGTTATGATTGCTCCACCTACTGGCCATTCCCCCACCTCTCTCCATCTTCTTGGGACTTCTAACTCCCTGAGACACAACAATATGAAAATTAGGCCAATTACTAACACTACGATGGCTTCTAAGTGTTCAAGGAAAAGGAAGGGTCAACCAATGTATCAAAAACTTCACTGCTGTCTTATTTAAAGAAATTGCCACAGTCACCCTAACCCTTCAGCCCCTACGGCATTGGTCAGCACTCATCAACATTGAGGTAGGACCCTCCACCAGCAAAAAGATTACGATTTCCTGAAAGCTCAGATGATGGTTAGACTATAATGTAAACATAACTCTTACATGCACCAGGAAACCAAAAATTTCATGTGACACCGGTACTGCAATGTTCGCTTTATTGCAATGATCTGTAATTGAACCCGCAATATCTCTGAAGTACGCCTGTATATGAAATGCTCAGAATAAGCAAATCCATACAAATAATGGTTGCACGGGCTAGAGAGTGACTATTAGTGGGTATAGGGTTTATTTTTGAGGCTATAAAAATGTTCTGGGGCAGCTGGGTGGCTCAGTCCATTAAGCCTCTGACTCTTGATTTCAGCTCAGGTCACAATCTCATGGTGGTGGGATTAAGCCCCTAGTTGGGCTCCATGCTGAGTGTGGGGCCTGCTTGGGAGTCTCTCTCTCCCTCTGCCCCTCCTCCCCTGCTCCTGCTTGCATGCATGCTCTCGGTCTCTCAAAAAAGAAAATAAACATTACAAAAAATGTTTGGGAATAAGACAGTATGATTGTATAACTCTATAAACAGACTAAAAATCATTGAATTAGTACTGTGAAATTAGAAAAAAATGAAAGAAGTATACCTGAATATAATTTGAGAGCCAAGCAGAACACATAATTTTATCTACAAAGTACTAAGAATCCCAGTGTCCAAACAAAGAAAGCTTAAGACTTCTGTCTAATGACTTTAAGTGACAAAAGCATTACACGTGGGCTTTTCCACAAAAATAAAATTTTATTAGAAACATTTGAATATAAATGTATAAAATAGTTTTATATATCTATATAAAAATGATATCAAATATATTCAGCATATTATAAAAACAGTTAATATACAACTTAAATATATTTTTAGAATATTTTACATATAAAAACGTAAAGTTCACCAAATGTTCTGGCTTTCTCTCTAATCCTCAGCTATTGCCATGCTTCATTTAACTCGGGCTTCTTTCCAAATTCAAGTAAAAGTTAACCTTTAAATTTACTCAGAACAGTCTCTTAGTATCAAAATCCTTTTGCTCATTTGCTTTTCTCCTTCTTTTCTTTCCCCTTTGGTTCCAATACATATATATATTTTTTTATTCTTAAGAAATGAGATCAATCACTAACTTTTCAAGAGCAAGAAGAAATGTGATGTTACCTACTTGTTGGAACTACCCATCCATGTGGAGGCCTACGGAAGAGTGACAAAAAAATGGGACAAAACATACAAGTACCCTGCTTCCACCAAATACCCTATGCCAGGGCACAGAAGGGATCTAAGAAGCCCTGGGTCCTATCCTTTAATTTGTGTAATGTTTATTTAAAAAGAAATTTTTTTTAATGTTTATTTATTTTTGAAGGAGAGAGAGACAGAGAGTGAGCAGGGGAGGGGCAGAGAGAGAGGGAGACACAGAATCCAGAGCAGGCTCCAGGCTCTGAGCTGTCAGCATAGAGCCCAAAATGGGGCTCAAACTCACGAGCCACAAGATCATGACCTGAGCCAAAGTCAGATGCTTAACCGACTGAGCCACCCAAGCACCCCAGTTTGTGGAATGTTTAAACTGGTACACAGAGTAACTAACTTTCCCAAAACACCAACTGGAACAGGACAAACAACACGAGCCACACCTTCATAACTGCACTTTCCAGTCACCTCTCTGAAACCAACACTTCATGCGTATCACTCACCTGGTCTTTTGGCTTTTGGTCTGTGTTTAGGGGTTGCAGAGGATTCAGTCGGTCATTCCTTCCCCCAGCGACATCACCAGAGGACCATGTGGGAATCAGGTTTCTGGGGTGAGTGCTGGGCTTCGTGCCATCCTGCAGCTTCTCCTTCACTTGAGAAATACCACATTTACCTTCTAGCTCATTCTCCCGAACTAAGCCATCTTTCAGTGAGTCCCTCCTTTCTGAAGGTAGGATGTCAATATTCACTCTACTGATCGTGGCTAGTGATTCTGCAGTATTGCTCACGTCCAGCTTGGAGGTGTGGACTTTCAGACTTGCTGGTGACTTCAAGGGGCCAGTGACCATGGGTTTCTCCTGGGACAAATATTTGTCTTCACCCTGAGTGAAAATAGGCTTCTCATTTATTACAGCACTCCTCACACCCCATAAAATTAACTCAAAAGGAATGGCAGGTTCCTCAGAAGTTAAACATAGAATCATCACACAACCTGGGAATCTCACTCCTAGGTAAATATCTCGAAGAACTGAAAAGTAAGACTCAAACAGGTTATTTGCTCACCAGTGTTTAGAGCAGTGTTATTCACACTGGCCTAAAAGTGGAAACAACCTCAATGTCCATTAGCAGATGAATAAACAAAATATAATATACACATACAATGGAATATTATAAAGCTTTCATTAAAAGGAGTGAAGTACTGACACATGCTATGACATGGTGAACCTTGAAAACATGCTGAATGAAATAAGCAAGACACAAAAGGACAAATATTCTATGATTAACTTATCTAGAACAGGTAAACTCCTAGAGACGGAAAGTAGATTAGAGGTTACCAGGGCCTGGGAACGGGAGGAATGGGAGACTATTGCTTAATGAGCACAGAGTTTATTTGGAGCAATGAAAGGGTTTTGGAAGATAGTGGTGATGGTTGCACAACATTGTGAGTGTAGTTAAGGCCACTAAATTGTATGCTTAAAAATGGTTCAAAATGTCAAATTCTATGTCATAGATATTTCACAATAAAAGAAAATTTAAAAATTTAAAAATGAATCAGCAACCTAGATACAAGAGCTAAAATTATAAAACTCCTAGAAAAAAACATAGCCATATGTCATCATGAACTTGGATTTGGCACAGGATTCTTAGATAGGACACCAAAAGTACAAGCAACATAAGAAAAAAAAAAAAGATAAATTGGCTTTCATCAACATTAAAAACTTTTGTGTATGACTAGACATTATCAAGAAAGTAAAAAGCCAGGGCACCTGGGTGGCTCAGTCTGTTAAGCATCTGACTCTGGATTTTGGCTCAGGTCATGATCTCACAGTTTGTGAGTTCGAGCTCCATGTCTGGCTCTACATTGCCAGTGTGGAGCCTGCTTGGAATTCTCCCCTCCCCTCCCCTCCCCTCCCCTCCCCTCCCTTCTCTCTCTCCCCACTCTCTGCCCCTTCCCTGCTCATGTTCACTCTATCTCTCTTTCAAAACAAATAAATAAACTTAAAAAAAAAAAAAAGTAAAAAAGCCAAACTATATAGCATGGGAAGAAATATTCGTAAATCATATCTCTGATAAGGAGCTAGTGTCCAGAAAATAGAAAGAACTCTTAGACCTCAACAACAAAACTACAAAAAACTCAATTAAAAAACGGGCAAAGGGCTTAACAGACATTTCTTGAGGGAAGAAATACAAATGGTCAAGAAGCTTATGGGAAGGGACTCTATGTCATTGGTCATCAGGGAAATGCAAACCCAGACTACACTCAGCATTTCACCCACTAGGATGGCTAGGATGAGAAAAGTAGAAAGTCACAGGAGCTGCTGAGGTTGTGGAGAAACCAGAACTCTTGTGGACTGCTGGTAGGAAAGTAAAATGGTGCAACCACTTTGGAGAACGGCATTGTGGTACCTCAGAAAGTAAACACAGAATTACCACATGACCCAGCAATTTCATTCCTACGTATATACACAAAAGAACTGAGAACAGAGACTCAAAGACTTGTACCCAAATGTTCATACCAATAGCCAAAAGGTGGAAACAATTCAATACCCACCAGTGAATGACTGGATAAGCAAACTGTGGTGCACACATATAACGAAGTATCACTCAGACATAAAAACTGATGAAGTGCTGACACATGCTACCTCAAAAACATCATGCTGAGTGAAAGAAGCCAGACGCGAAAAGTCACTTATTATATGGTTCCATTTATATGAAATACTTGGAGTAGACAAATCCATAGAGACAGAAAACACATTGGTGGTTTCCAGGGACTGGATGGAACAGGGAATGAGGATGATTACTTAATGGTCTGGGGTTTCCTTCTGGGGTGATATGAAATGTTTTGGAACTAGATAGAGATGGGGGTTGCACAACATTGTGAATGTACTAAATGCAATTAATGGCTTACTTTAAAATGGTTAACTTGATGTTATGTAACTTGCTTTGAATACCTACTATTTTAATAGTTGCTAAAATACATACCCTTTAAAACGAAACATACCATTACATATGTCTTGGAGCCCTCAGAAGAGTGAGGCTGGAGGGGAAAGACTTTATGATTTGATTCAGCCTTTCCAGAAACCACTGCAGCAACAGGTTTCGATTTAGAGTCACCACTTTTAATATTATTTTTGGAGGTCTTTCTTTATGAGGAAGAAAAAAAAAATTATCATCAGTATAGTGAAAATTAAAGGTTTTTACATATATGGAGAAATGTGTGTATGTATTATAAGAACCATAGAACTACTCCATTTAGAGAGAATAGTCTCGGGGGCGCCTGGGTGGCGCAGTCGGTTAAGCGTCCGACTTCAGCCAGGTCACGATCTTGCGGTCCGTGAGTTCGAGCCCCGCGTCGGGCTCTGGGCTGATGGCTCAGAGCCTGGAGCCTGTTTCCGATTCTGTGTCTCCCTCTCTCTCTGCCCCTCGCCCGTTCATGCTCTGTCTCTCTCTGTCCCAAAAATAAATAAACGTTGAAAAAAAAAAAAAAAAAAAGAATAGTCTTCCAAAAACCAGGCAGCAGCATTCTGCAAAACACCTGACCGGTACTTTTGTTTTTAATGTTTATTTATTTATTTTGAGAGACAGAGAGAGAGAGAGAGAGAGACTGTGAGCAGGGGAGGGGCAGGAGAGAGAGAGAGAGAGAGAGAGAGAATCCTAAGCAAGCTCCGTGCTGCCAGCATACAGCCTGATGCAGGGGCTCAATCTCATGAAACATGAGGTCATGACCTGAGCCAAAATCCAGAGTTGGATGCTTAACCAGACTGAGCCACCCAGGCACCCCTGACCAGTACTCTTCAAAAACAATCAAGGTCATGAAAAACAAAGAAAGTGAGAAACTGTCACAGACACAAGGTGACTAAGGAGACAGGAGGACTAAATGTAGTATGATATCCTGGATTGGATGCTGGCAGAAAAAGGACATTAGTAGAAAAACTAGCGAAAGCCAAATAAAGTCTGGAGTTCAGTCAACAGTAAGGCACTGATGCCATTTATGGTATGTCAATGTTTACAACAGGAGAAACTGGGTGACGGGTATACATAAACTCTCTGTGCTCTCTCTGCAACTTGTCTGTAAATACAAAACTATTCCAAAATAAAAAATCTATGAGAAATTACCTTATGTACAGAAGAACCGGCATAATTTTCAAGTTTCATATGTTTGTGATTAAATCACAACTGCTTTGCCAAGTTTCAGAGTATGCTCAGCCTGGACTTGCAGAATAAAAGTGTAGAGGATTAATATCCCCAACTCTTTTAGTGTGACATTTCTACAACTGAGCTAACTAATAACCCTTTGGGAGAATTCAATGGGAGGGTGAGACCAGTGCTGTGGAAGGCCAAAGGTCTGTTTGATGCCAAATTATAGACAATGTAAATAAAAAGATGGTCTTTCTTTATCCCCTGGGGCCTCTCTAGTATTGCTCTCAAATCTAACATGTCACAAGACACAGATCACGAAGCTCTTGTCCAGCCCTAACTCTTAGATCCTGAAACAGCTGTTTAGTGAAGGTAACACCTGCCAAAGAAATTTTTCTCTTGAGACATTTATATGAGTGAAAGGGAAACTTACAAAAGCTCTCAAATTTGAGCGCTCATTCTTAAACATGACTATTATCTTACATGGCACATAACGTAAGAGGCTTCTTAGACAATCTCACTTTCATATGGTTTCTAAAATATATATTCTTTTGAAAGAATTGTAATTGATAGGTCTTGGAATCCTCTGAGGAATTTAAAGTCATTCTCTAAATGGTTCCTTATATTTCTGATTTTAGCAATTAAGTAAACCTCAACACATGCCATAATCACACAATTTTCCTTCATGTTTAAAAACAAAAAATCACCGGGGCACCTGGGTGGCTCAGCCCATGAAGCATCTGACTCTTGATTTCGGCTCAGGTCATGATCTCGAGGTTCGTGAGTTCAAGCCCCTTGTCGGGCTCTCTGCTGACAGTACAGATTCTCTCTCCCCCTCTCTCTCTGCCCTCACCGGCTCGTTCACATGCACTCTCTCACTCTCACTCTCTCAAAATAAATAAATAAACTTAAGAAAATAATAAATAAAAATTTAAAAATCACCATAAATTCTAACATACGAAAATTATACAAGCTACCTTCTTTTACTCCGTCTATCTAGCCACCTATTTGCAAGGGAAGTATCTTACGCCTTTGTGGCCTCCAAAAACAAAGAGATTTGGCGCTTTATGTAAGGCTGCCTCAGGATGCTCCTCACAGAGGGTCTTTCTTCAGGCCTTTTGCTCAGCATTGTTCTTATTAGTTCTGCTAGTTCTGGACTATAGTCTTTCGGCATCGGCGGCAGCTACAAAGAGAAATGATATCACAATTACTACTAAGATCTTGTGAAGCAAAGTCTGAAAGAAAAGGTAGAGGTTTCCCAATATTATTGGAAATAATTACCCACAGGAGCATCCGACTTCAGCTCAAGTCACGAACTCACGGTTTGTGAGTTCGAGTGCCACATACAGCTCTCTGCTGTCAGCGCAGAGCCACTTTGGATTCTCTGTCCCCACTTTCTCTCTGCCCCTCCCCTACTCATTCATTTTTTCTCTCTCTCTCTCTCTCTCTCTCAAAACTAAACATTAAAAATAAATAAATAAAAATAAAAGTACCTGTGTGTATATGTGCACGCCTAATAAAGACATGTATGTTTTCATATAGACAGGAAAATGCTAGAAAGGCTGCACACAAAAGTGTTAGTAATGGTTATCTCTGGAGGATAGATGAGAATCGAAGGAGAGGGGAATTTACTCCTCCTCTCTTGTTTGATTCTTTAAGTAGTGGAATTATGGGCAAATTTTACTTTGTGTGTTTTCAATATTTAAAATTATTTATTATTATTAATAATGTATTATTATTCAATAAGTATTCAATATTTAAAATTAATTATTAATTAAAATTAATTATTCAATATTTAAAATATTTAAAATTGAGTCTTGGCATAATATTAAAATCAGTGAGTGGGTTATAGCTTTAAAACTTAAGGGTGTGTGGGGTGCCCGGGTGGCGCAGTCGGTTAAGCGTCCGACTTCAGCCAGGTCACGATCTCGCGGTCCGTGAGTTCGAGCCCCGCATCAGGCTCTGGGCTGATGGCTCAGAGCCTGGAGCCTGTTTCCGATTCTGTGTCTCCGTCTCTCTCTGCCCCTCCCCCGTTCATGCTCTGTCTCTCTCTGTCCCAAAAATAAATAAACGTTGGAAAAAACAAAAAAAACAAAAAAAAACTTAAGGGTGTGTACAGATGCCTCACACTAGAGAGGACAACCAGACTTACGGAACTAACATAGAAAGTTGGCCACTCTGGTGTCTATGTTACACACATTGCTTTCTGCAGTTCTTAACTGCTTACTTGTGATTGCGATAATCATCAAAGGAGCAACATGTTCAATGAGTAGACTCACTTTATTTTTATTTATTATTATTTTACATTGTTGCAAAGTGTCCTCCAATCACCAGCTACTGAGCAAGCTGGGAATAGAATGGGTACTTCTTGCCCAGAGTAGACTCATTTTAGGTGGGACTCATTTAACCCAAACTACTTATAAGATGCTACCAATATTCCCTCAGGGCACCTGCACATTCTGCGGTTACAAGGTAGAGGTTTTCAAAAAGCCAACTCTTCAGAATGATTAAGCCACCTTCACAAATTAATATTAAAAAATATTAATCCCCTCTGTTTCTTTTTTTTAAATATATATATTTTAGAGAGAGAGAGAGAGAGACAAAGTGTGAGTGGGGAAGGGGCAGAGAGAGAGGGCAACACAGAAGCCAAAGCAGGCTCCAGGCCCTGATCTGTCAGCACAGAGCCCAATGTGGGGCTTGAACCCATGAGCCATACGATCATGACCTGAGTCGAAGTCGGGCACTCAACTGACTGAGCCACCCAGGCGCCCCTAATCCTGTCTGTTTCTAGTTCAACCTTCCCCATAGAAGGGACCTACCATTCTTACCTATCCAACTGACATCAATGACTACTCATTTTTGCTAATAGCTACTTACAAAGGTGCATTAAAGTAACTTTGCTCCAAATATTAAAACAATTAGTTCCAGAATATTCTTTACCTTTCCTTCAATAATCCGATAAACTAAAGAATTCATGTCTTTTGCATTGAAAGCATGCTTCAGGGTGGCCATTTCATAAACACAGCATCCCAGAGCCCAAACATCAGACTAGAAAAGAAAAACAGTAAACAGTTAAATGTCGAATGCCTTACTTATATTTTACCTCTTAAAAAAACAAAAACAAAACCAGACATTTTCCTTGAGCCAATTCACAGATAATTCTTCTATCTGATGGGTTCTGAAGTTACGAATACTGTCCTAGAGACAAGGTGAACTGGCATATGCAGCCCAATCCTACCTTATAGTTGTAGGGTTTGTTCGAAAACAGTTCAGGGCTCATGTAATAAGGTGTGCCGATAAGAGTGCTGGCCATGTCACAGTGGTTCTCTAACACCCGGGCAATTCCCAAATCACCCACTTTGATGATGTTTGTTCTTGTCAGGAAGACATTTTGAGTTTTCAGATCTCGGTGAAGGATGTGTTTTTCATGTAAATACTGAGGACAGAAATAAAACTTCATTAAATATTAATATACTGACCTACTTACTTATTCCTGTCTTCTTACATACCAGCAACAATTGCATGAGTTAAATAATCTCAGTTATCTACATAACAAAACACTATTGTTTTACAAAATCTCTAAACAAAAAGTCTGATTCACAACTTTCCAAAGCAAGGAATTAAGTTCCATGCATAGTGTGCCCAATAATCTTCAAAATTGTTCCCGGTGCCTTGACAATGTTACCATTTAGCATTAAATGGTTCCAGTTAATATACACTTACAAATTCCCACTGAAGGTAGAAAGACAACTTGTACAGAGTCAGATACACATTCCCTCACACTCATGAAATCTTCAGCTTAATAACATTTTCAAATATAACAAGATAACTCTTATTTAGAGAGAGTACCTTAGAATTTAAACAAGGTCAATCATTTCTGGACAAGTCTGCTCAGCTCCAGAGCTCAGCTCACTTTTGACTATGCGTATATTCAAACACGAACATATCTTGCATTTCTACTCACTCTGCCACAGCAGGGTTAAAGCCCAAATCCCCACAGTTTCGGCATATAAATTAACCCAACCACCTTGCGGTATGACATAGCTGACCAGCTGGTAACAGAAACGGTCATTCTTTGCTCTTTGTCGACTCGGGGCCCTTAAAATTGATTTTGCTATAAATATTAAGTGAATAGAGAACTGGCATCCCCCGCAAACCGAAATCCATGTCTACCTCAACATAGACATCATTTATTCAGAAACACTCGAATGCTATGGCGAGAGGGACTGGGTCCACCTCATAAATGGATTTTTTTTTTAAATACATTTTTTTTTTTTTCATGAAGCATTTTCCTAAAATCCACCTGCCCTCCGCCTGTCACCTTGGAGCAAATGGAATGCTGGGAGTCTGGACAGTACCTGCAGAGCCATGGCGATCTGAACAAACCACTCCACCACCTGACTCTCAGGCAGAAGCCGCCCCTTCTGTTCTTTGAGCTTTCGGTACAGATCACCTCCTTCGCAGAAGCCCATGACGATGTACAGCAGACCGTCCCCTCCCTCCCATGACTCCTTGTAGGTGACGATGTTAGGGTGCTTCAACTGAGACAGGAGCTGAGCTTCCTGCTCAGCAGCGCGCCGCTCTCGGCTAGAGGCGTTTCGGAGGTTCAGCTTTTTGATGACATACTACAGAGAAAACATATGATTTTACAGTGTGCATATAAGCATACAGTTTTATAGGTTTAAGAGTATTTAAGGGTTCTCCTGAATGTCCTCAAAACGAACCTCCCGGAGCCTATCAGATAACCTATTCATTTTATTATTCACAAAGCACAAAATTGGGAAAAAGATTTGCTATCACTTACTAATACTTTCAACAGGTTGGACTTATAGCAGACTGGAGGGTCACAAAAAATTTACACTTCCCATCTGCATTTTATAATTTCATTAATGGATAAAAGAGGAATCCATGTGAACATACAACTGGATCAATCGTAAAATCCGTGATAGAGATTCCTTAACCTCTAAGTTTCCCCTACAAAAGTATATAATATATGGCTTGAAAATACAGCTGCAGACAGAATGGGTCCACAGATTGCATTAGATAATCAAAGGGATCCATGGCCTAATAAGGTTAAAAATCACTGATTCTCAACATTAAAAATTATTCCCATCAAAAAAAAAATCAGGATCCTCTGACACCTAATACATTGCCCTTGACCAATTCATTATTCAACAAACACATATATAAATGTGCTTTGTAAAACATAAACTGCTGCTCACATGTGAGGGGCTGTTATTACAACCAATACCCCATTCTCCACTCAAAAAAAAATCCAATGACCTCCCCCACCTCCCCGATTTCTGAACAAATCTCTTATGCCTGAACTTGTGTTCCAGGCAGAGCTACCAGCACCTGACACCAGGCAGAATAGTCTAGAGGGCCTTATACTTGAAGGGACATCTCCTTTCAGCTTGCCTGGGGCACTGTCCCTATCCTGGTGTCATTATTAATAGCACCTCCCTTTAGTTTCAGAACTGTCCCAGTTTGTATGATACATTATATGGTCACCCTACTTATAAACCACTTTAAAGAACTGGCTCATTATCCTGAGGGTCAGGGGATAAAGTGCTTTAAAGAAAGGAGTGGCAACATTAGTGTTAAGTTTTAGAAGGATCACGGAGATGGCAATGAAAATGATGGGTTCAAGAGTAAGCCATGTGGCAGGGAGGACCAGTGGAGGCCATGGCCACAACTCAGCTAAAGATAATGATGTCCTGGAATGGGGGAGGTGGGGGGTACCACTGGATAGAGAACAGGCCTGCTGGCTTAGTGGGCAGGTGAATGGTGGCGGTGGTGTGTGTCAAGAATGACTTCCGGGTATGGCCAGCTTGGGCAACTGGATGGCAAGTGGTACTACTCACTAAAATGGGGACCGTGAAAGGTTTGGCGGGAAGGTGATGAACTGAGTTTTAAGCGAGTCCAGTAGTCTCCAGGTCAGATGTATGGGGCCCTTCGTCCAAAGAGTAATCCTTGCCAGGCGCTGTATGAGATTCTAGGAATGAATGATCTCACGGAATTGTCAGAGTGGAGAGGGTGTGTAGATCAAGCACAACAATTAACACTATAAAGAACTACAAGCAGTTTGGGGCGCATATGACAGTACGGCCTGGCCTACTCTTGGTGGTATGGGGAGGTTTCGCTGAAGAAGGGACATCAGAAGTGAGTCTCCTTTAGACCTCTCCGCGCCTAGCCTTTGAACAGCGGCCTCGGCATACCGCTGCCTGCCCTCCACCCCTGCCGGGCCCCAACCCCGCCGACCTGCCTGCCGTCCCGCCGGTGCCTCACGAGCGTCACCTCCCCGTAGCTGCCCCTGCCCACGACCCGCAGGTAGCAGTAGGCGGCCAGGGGCATGTTCCCGGCGCCGGCCCAAAGCTGGGATGCGGCGGCAGCGGCGGCCAGGGTAGCGGGCCGCGGCGGGAGACCCCGCTCATGCCCGAGAAGCCGCGGTACTGGAGGCTGCGGAGACGGCCGGGCCCCGATGCGAGTACGGAAGCCGGGCCCACAGCGACGCCGCTGCCATAGCGATCCCAGCCAACGCAGCACCGCGCACGCTCCGGCGGCCCGGAAACATCCACCACAGAGCCGAAGCGCCAGGCAGCCAGAGCGGTTCCGCTATCCGGGAGGACCGCCATAGAGCCCAGGCTCAGGACGGCCAGAGCGACTCCTCTGGTCCTTGCGCGCGGACCTTGTGCTTCGGTTCCACCGCCGGGAACTTCCGGGTGCGAGCAACAATAAAAGCGGGGAAGTTTCCACCTACGTGATCTAAGTGCTTTGAAAGTATTGGTCCTTCTTTCTACGAATAATTTATCGACCGCCTACCGTGTGCCAGGCCGACAAAGTCCCTGTCCTCCTGAGATTCCCATTCTAATCGAGGATGACAGACTAGATTCTACAACTAACACTTGTTACGTTTGCTTTATCACACAATGGTTCAGGTATGCATCTAGCAATACATCTTATTTTTGTGCATTTCAAAAGAAATTGAGGAGACCAGTACATTTCCCCCTAAACACTTAAGCTTGTGCATTAAGAAATGCAAAGAACTCTCATAACCATCCAAGCCACTGCACTGTGATTTGGCCAAATTCTGGCATGGTTTTTAACAGCTTGAGGTAGTGTCTGTAGGAGGACCCTCCTTAAAAGGCCCGTGTGTGAAAGTTCAAAGCTGCCAAAAGAATTTGTCGTTTGACACAGCGGACACCTCCCTTCCCTTTCCTAGAGCATTTACCTAAAAGAGTTTACAATTGTGAATCTTTCCTATGTCCCTGTTAGATAGATACATGGGTATCTCCTGCAACCAAGAGCACCTTTCTCAAGGACCTATACTCCACCCCTTTGAAGTGTAAGGTTTGCCTACATCCAAGAACCAGTTTTTGCCCAGTTGGAGGCAATATCGCCCCTGTTGAGAATGGGTAATGTTAACAGAAATTCAACCCAGCAAATTTGAAGATCGAATTGACTCTATTAAGCAATTCGTGAATCAGGCAGCATCCTATATGGCAAGTAGAGAGATGCTCTAAGGAGTTGTTCAAAAGGGAAGGTTTTTACTCGAACTAAGGCAGGGCAAGGAAGTTATCTGAAAGAAAGGATTGTTTCAGGTCAGGACATAATTTTTTGTGAGGAAGGGAGTGGTGGGGTTTTTAATTATACAGATTATCTCACTTAGTGCTGATCAGGAAATTTCAGATTGACTGATAGAAGGTCACATTCTTGGGTTTGGTTGAAACTGTAATTAATTCTTGGTTTGCTCTTGGGGGCAGTGGAGGGGGCAAATGACTCCATCTGGGGCTTGTTGTCTCTTTTTTAATAATACTATTACCCCCAGAAAGTTAATTTATTATTTTCCCCAGTTAATCCCCACTTCCCCATTAGAGCCAAGTACATTAGCTCCTTTAATCCTTATATCAACACTATGAGGCTGATACTTTTATCATCTTCATTTTACAGTTAAGGAAATTGAATCTCTGGGAAGTTAAGAAACTCATGCTAATGGAGAGAATAAAATGGAGTCAGCATTGCTAAGAGGATTATTTAAAATTGGGGCACCTGGCTGGCTCAGTTGGAAGAGCATGCAGCTGTTGATCTTGGGGTCATAGGTTGGTGCCCCACACTGGGTGTAGATATTACTTAAATAAATTTTTAAAAATAACTTAAACATTTTTTAAATAAATAAATAAATAAATAAATAAATAAATAAATAAAGGAACCAGGAGGAAATAAAAAAGGAACCAGGAATAAAAAAAATGGAACCAGGAGGATGTTGAGGATGTGGAGCCTATACATGTCTTCTGTCTCAAATTCTTGGAATTTTTGCTGAATTCAGCTAAAAGCCAAGGCAGCTGCTACATGTGAAAATGGACATAAATGGACTTTCTGCCTAACACTAGCCCTAGCAAGCAATCACATATATGTTACTGTAACTATAGCTATACGCGCACAAGTTACATTTTGTTAAAAACAACTATGTATGTAAATCCTCTCTTCCTTCTTTAAAAACTCTTAATTCCTTTGTCTCTCCAGAGCATGCTTTCAATTTTAATCGAATCTCTGTCTCCTGGATTGCAATCCGTAAAACCCCAAATAAACACACATATTTTATTTTGTAGCTTGCAACTTTCTCTTTCATTGGTCTATACTCAAAACAACAGGCTGATGGCTTGCTCGCTCCTAAAACGCCTGTAGTTACTTGGTCACACCTGCCCTTGAGAAAGCTTCCTGGAAAATGACTCAGATTCCCTAGATGCCTTTCTTAGTCTTCTTCCATCCATCTTCCCCTTTGCCCCTCTGGTGAATCCTCTCCTTTCTTGGTTTCTAGAACTTTCCTGGTTCTCCTGTCTACTCTTGTTCTCTTTTGACTTCTCATGATCCCCTCAGGTTTGAGGCTCCCCCAGGGTTCTCTACTCTTCTCTCTGCCTTTTACCTTCTCCAACTTGCTCTTCATCAAATCTATCATTCACTCTACAGACATTTAGTATGAGCCTTCATGGTGCAAGACTAGTGCCCTGCCCTGGAGGCACGAAGGGAACAAGACAGACAAAGCCCTGCCCCTGTGGGACTTAGGGTTGAAGAGAGAGATACTTGCCAACTGAGGTCAGTGCCATACTGAAAGGTCACCAGGCCCAGGCTGCCCATCCAGGGGAGGTTGTCCCAAGCAATCATTGCTTGAACTGAAGTTTGAAGGAAAACAATTTTCAGGCAAAGGGAGCGCCATATGCTAAGGTCCAGTGGACTTATTTTGTGACTTCACCTCCTTGCTGCAGTGGGAACTCTCTGAGCATTGGGCCAGCCCTGCCTGCTTCGAGACTCCAAACCCAGCAGTTGACGTGGGGACGGCACACAGTAGATATGAGTGGATGAAATGGGGGCTGATGAATGAACAAGTGAAAAAGCACCCGCCTACACAGTCTGGGAAAAAGTCTCTATGATTGAAGCTAAAAGACCCTGGGGGCCCATGGCTGGGTGAGATGGAGGGGTCAGCAGGGGCCAGACCACTCAGGACACAGAAGTGTATACGATGAGGACAGGTCTCAAGCAGATCCACATTTTTAAATGATGACTCTACTTGCTGCCAGAGAGTAGACTGTAGGAGTAGAGTGGAAATGGGGGGGGGGGGGAGCAGCCATGTAGGTGAGAGATGAGGGTGGCTTGGACTCGGTGGTGACTGGGGACTTAGAGAGAAGTAAATGGATTAGAAAGATAGAGAGTCTGAGGTGAGGGATGAGGGGTGGGGAGTCTAGGGAAGGAAGCCAGCCAGAATACCACCCAGCTCTCTAGCTTGGATGCCTGGATGGATGGCAGTGGCCTTCACTGGGGTGGACAACAAGAGAGGAAGACCAGGCTTGGTGGTGGAATACAGGAGGGGGAAAGAAAGTCATGAGTTCAGTTGGGATATATCAGGTGGAGGGGCTCTGAGCAAATCAGGCAGGCAGTTGGCTGTGTGGGTGGAGCTCAGAGCAGGTCTGAGGTGTCCTGTGTCCTATGTGTCATCCCTTTGCACCAGCAGCACAAACCCCCTCTCAAGCCCCCAGGCTCAATCCTCAGCAACCTCACCTGCTTTCCGTCCACCCATCTCCCACCTTCCACACCCACAGGGTGAGTCAACCTATCCTCTTCTTCTGTAACATGGGGAGAATCACAGCATCCATCATCCTCGGTACATGAGATAGGACACAAATGCTGAGAAGCGGGCCAGGTGCTAGTCGCTGTTCTCCTTCCCTTCCGGCCACATAAATGTATTTCTCAAACCTTCTAGGGAAGAAGCTTGGTGCTGGTCATCTCCCAACAGTCCAGTCTTGATCTCACCACACCCCTGTGTAGAATATCTGTGGGGTTTTCCAAAAAGACTGGCCACTTCCAGGCCAGGCTGGTCCCAAACCACTTCTCAGCCTCCTTCCCTGCCCTCTTCATCAGGTCCTGCTTCCATCGGGTAGACAACTGCACCTCTCCCAAGCACGCGTCACACCTACCCATCTACTTTCCCTCCCTCTCCTTTCTCCTTCCCCTGCCCAAGGGCTGTCCTGCTTCCCAGGCACCTCCTCTAGGAGCCTTCCCCGAAGCCTATGGGAGTGAGCTGCACCACTTCCAGATCACTCCAGCCCCTTCGTGCTCCTCTTAGGTTCTGACACTCGCTGGGCTTCCTTTGAGTCATCAGGCTCCTTTTCCCAACATATCAGCTCACTGAACACCTCGAGGCACTTGAGTTCATCACTGTGGCGTGCTGGTGCCTGGCACCGTGCCCAACCCACCGTGGGGCTCGTTTGATACAGGTGCAGGAAGTCAACACAGCCTCCAATGCAGTTTCATGTTGATCCACCTCATCTCCCACAAAGGCCAGAAAACAGTCCAGAAGGTCATTCTGGCCTGGGGATGATAAGCCTTTTCCCAGAATCTGCTCTGTGAGACAAAGTCCGAGACAAGCAAACAGAGATCAAAGTGGCCTCTGGGCCCCCTCACCTTATCAGGGTCATAGCAGCCAGCACATCCCACCCAGGGCCATGGAGTGGATTGACCAGGGCCACATGTACCTTGCGTGCTGTGGCTTGTGGGAGACACCGAGGGTTTGGGCATAAAAATTAAGAAATTGAAGGTCCGGGGCGCCTGGGTGGGTCAGTCGGTTGAACGTCCGGCTTGGGCTCAGGTCATGATCTCACAGTTCGTGGGTTCGAGCCCCACATCGGGCTGTGTGCTGACAGCTCAGAGCCTGGAGCCTATTTCAAATTCTGTGTCTCCCTCTCTCTCTGCTCCTCCCCTGCTGCTTATGCTCTGTCTCTCTCTGTCTCTCAAAAATAAATAAGCAGTAAAAAAAAATTAAAAAAAAAAAAAAAAGAAATTGAAGGTCCAAAGCTGTCCCTGGGGTTTTCAACTCTACTTCTCCTTTCTTCCTAATAATGCAGAGGGCATTTCTGTCATTATGTGATAGTCTTGGGCTTTGGAGTCTGAAAGATCTGGGTTTGAATACCTGTCTCTCGCCTGCTGCAGGACCAATGTCCCGGGGGCAGGGCCACCATGAGGATAAAATAAGAGGATAAAAGGCTCAGATCAAAAGGCATACTCAGTCCTCCATCATGAACACACAGTATTTACCTTCATCTCCCCTCACCTGCCAGGGGGAGGAACGGTGAGGCTTCCTTCTGCTCCTCTTTCCAAATCTGGACGAGAAGGTCCAGAGGAATGAAGCAACTGTCCTAAAGCTTGGGCCCCCCACTACACATCCCCAGGACTGCCCAGCTTGCCTCTGGCAGCACGGACGCTAGGGTTGGCGCTGTTGGAGACGTGGGCGTGGGCAGACAGCGTCTACACCGCACCATCTGCCACCCGGGCCAGAGTGTGACTGTGCAAAGTTTGTTTAGTTAAAGAATTTTGAAAGTAACCCCTAACACAGTTCAGAAGTCCACTTTTAACTGTGGCTTCTTGATGCGGGTCGCCATGTCGCTGGTGTCGCCTGAGTCAGACCCAGGATGAGATGAGCGCGCGGGGTCTTTGCCACTCACGGCAGCAGAGCGCAGCTCTGTAGGAAGGACATGGTCTGAGTCTGGTCGGGAGTTCACGCGGCCAGGGATCCCCCCAAGGAGAAAGACTTCACTGCCAAATGTTGATCCCTCCAAGTTATAATATTTGCCTTCGCCTTGTCTAATGTTTAATCCATGTTTATCCGGCACCTTATTGATTAACGGTCTGAGGGAAGTGACAGGGCAGCAGGCGCCTTGAGACCATGGACGGCACCATGGGGCTGCGGGTGCTACTGTGCGTGTGCCTGGCCTCGCTCCTCATCCTGCAGGCCATGCCCACTCAGGCTTCATCCCCAGGCAGGCCCAAAGTCAGCAAGGTATGTGGGTAAACCCTCAGGCCAGAAACAGGCCGCTGGGCCAGAGTGGGCCCGGGAGGGACACAAGACCCTTACCCCGGGGGCCAGGGCCACCCCACCCACCTCCACCACCACTGACTGGAGAGGTGATGTCCCAGCAGCTAAGGGGAGGTGAGGCCAAGGAGCGGAGGACACAAGTAGTGCCCCGCTCCCACCCCTTTGCAGATAGGCTATGGTCCCCCGCACATTCCCACTCACAACTTGTCCCGGTTTTGTTTTACAGAAGCAACAGACTGTGGACACAGTGAGTGAGAGTCCCTGCAAAGGGGTCTGTGGTGGGGCCATACCACAGCCTGTTTTCCCTCGTGCTTCAGGGGGCACCCTGGGCAGAGGGACTCCATTTCCCAGAAATGGGGCCTTTCACGCCCCACTGCGGGGTCTCTGGCAGAGAGGACAGAAGGGTCTTCCCAGGAGATCTGGTCTGTTCTCTGGGCACCCGGCGCCTGTGCTGGGTGTCGAGCCCCTGCACAACACGGGAGGCCTCTCACTGGCTCAGGGCCCCCACCCCCCCTCACAGCCACAGCCCCTCACATCTCACTCTAGAGTGTCGACGGCGTGACCATCCGGAGTTTGAAAGTCAACTGCAAAGTCACCTCTCGCTTCGCCCACTACGTTATCACCAGCCAAGTGGTCAACAATGCCGATGAAGCCAAGGAAGTGGCCTTCGATGTGGAAATCCCCAAGACGGCCTTCATCAGTGACTTTGCCATGTGCGTGCCCTGGCTGACTCCCACACCCGAGCTGTCCATTCAACAGCCCCAACCCCAAACCATGGCTCAGGGTGGCCAGATGGTGCAGACCATCTCCTCTGTCCCAAAGGGCCACAGGCCAGCTCCGGCACTGAGGGGATGAGCAATCCCCTTTAGGTCTGTTCTGGGCTCCCATCTTGGAGGGCGACGTGGAGCCTCTGACGGTATGTCTTCAGCATAGGGCCCAGGGAGCAAAAGCAGGCACCCGAGGCTTCCTGTTGGATTCTGTCGCTGTGGCTGTTCACCTCACTGCTGTGGGGCCTCTGAACAACTCTGCAGGCAGTGGGAGGAGGCAGGAGATGCCTCCCATGACAGGGCCTTCTCAGGGTTTAGGCCAGGAACACCTCCAAGCCGCAGGACTGAGTGGGTGGGGGCGGGGGCACCCCCCCCTGAGGGCTTCTTCCTCCCTACAGCACAGCAGATGGAAAAGCATTCATTGGGGACATCAAGGACAAAGTGACTGCGTGGAAGCAGTACCGGAAAGCGGCCGTCTCAGGAGAGAATGCCGGCCTTGTCAGGTGAGTGTGGCCTTGCTGCCCCAACCTCTGGTGCTGTCCTCCCCAGCCTTGGGTGAGAGCAGCCCCAGGCTGATGGGAAGTGAGCAAACTGCCCAAACCTAGATGCTGGCACAGGTGCACTGGACAAGGCTGGCGTTGACCCGCCCACCTTCCCAGACCAGCCTCTGAGAGAAGGGGCCCTGTCCTTGAGCCCTGATCCTGGCCAGCCAGCTAAGACAAGGGTGAAGGGCAAGGAAACCTGGGAGCAGCATGAATGTAAGAGAAGTTGATTCTAGGGCCATGCTTTAGGTGACAAGAACCCACATGTCACTCACCATTTGTCTGTGTGTCGTGGCTGCTGGTGGTATGTGCAGGGCCTCGGGGAGAACGATGGAACAATTCACCATCCACCTCACCATCGGTCCCCGGAGCAAGGCCACCTTCCGGCTGACCTACGAGGAGGTGCTGAAGCGAAGACTTACACAGTACAACATTGACATCAAAGTCAAGCCCAAGCAGCTGGTGCACCATTTTGAGGTAGATTGCGGGTGGCTGTATGCAGGGGAGCCATATCTGGGGCAGGGCTCCCGACTCTGTGTCGCCATGGCTCTGAGGACTGGCTCCGGGCCCACCGTGTGCCATCCCAGGCCTGAGCACACAGGAAAGGGACTGACTCCTTGGGCGGGTTCTAGTGGGTTCTTCATGGGCAGGGAGCTACCTGAACCCTCCAGTCTCCTCTTCCTCTCTGAGCCTCAGCTTGCTCATCTGTTAAATGGGGCTTCCTGTGTGTCCCAGAGTTGCCACAAGGATCACGACAGATATTAAATATCCAGGTAGTCGGTAGGCTAGGAAGTCCCGGGAAGACCGAGGGGCTGTGACTGTCACTGGCACCCCAGTGGCGGCCGAGTTGAGGGACCCAGGCATGCACACCTTCATTTGGCCAATATTTCTGGAGTGCGTACAACATGCCAGGCCCTGTGCTGAGGGCTGGGTGGGTGTGGCACACAGTAGGTGGCCAGGACACGGGTTGGCTCTTGGCTGAGACTTGATGGTGGCCTGAATGGGAGCCTGGCTGCTTCAATGATGCAGATCGAAGTGGACATCTTTGAGCCCCAGGGGATCAGCAAGCTGGATGCCCAGGCGTCCTTCCTCCCCAAAGAACTGGCAAGCCAACTCATCAAGAAATCATTCTCGGGAAAAAAGGTGTGTGGGCTGGCTGGGGGTGGTGGTGGGCCCCCGGGACTTCTCAGGCTGGTCCAACCCCTCACAAAGTGTCCAGGCTTGGCCCGGGAACCAGGCAGGGGCTGCAAGCCACCCTAGGGGTGAGGAAGGTAGGTGTTGTGTGGTTGGTATCCCAGAGAACTCGGCACTCCTGGTTCTCAGAGCGACTTAGCCAAATCCTGATGCTGAGGCTGGGGAAGGCGTCCCCTCAGCAGGGGCAAGCCCCTGGTTGCATGGTCTGGGGTGAGCTGCTGACTTGCTTGAGCCTTGGTTTCCTCTTTGCCCGTGTCGCATGCATGGGTAAAGCATTCAGGGAAGCACAGGGCACATGAGGAAATCCCAGATGCTGTTGTAGTTAGGGGTCCAAGCTCCAGGCCTCTAGGAAACAGAAGGGGAAGGCCTTTGGGCTACCCCGCCACTTACCCCTTGTCACTCACTTCCCATTTGCAGGAATCCCCAAAGTCTCCTGCTTGCCCCTTCCCAGGTCCTGGAGGGGTGTGGCATCTGGGTGGGTGACACCCAGCCTTCTAACTTGCCCTCAACTGGAGCCAGGAACAAGCCCTTTAGTCCCCGCCTACCTTTGGCAGTGACCCCACAATAATTCACATAAAGGGAATGTTTCTTACGGTTTTGGAGGGGTTCTTTTTTAAACAAAATATGATACCCCAGAATGTTACCCAACACGCTTGCTTTTAGTAGGAGACCAAGAAGTGGGTCTGTGTCTTCCTAACAATCCATTTCAAGTTTTGTGGGGGCTTTTTGATAAGTATATCTTACTTCTATAACAAACAAACAAAAAGTAAAAATTAAAAAGTATTTTAAGAAAAAGTGGAAAGTTACAAAAGTATAGAAAAGTATTGAGTGAAAACCATCCCTAATTTCCCTAAGCACCAACACAAAGTCAAACCAGACCTTAGCCTCTGCCCTGTGTCCTTCCTCCCAGCTTCTGCTCTTTGTCTACCTGGTGGCGGGGGGGGGGGGGGGGGGGGAGGTGGTGGTCCTGTTTTCCAGCACAGTATTATAGTCTTGCTTTTGTACTCCAGTTTGCATTAACTAATGTCTCTCTACTGCTATTATCTTGTACCCAAAGTGGTGATGCTTATTGTAGAAAAGCCCAATGATTCAGAAGCGTATAAGCAAAGAAACAGATCTTCTCTCCTACCACCTTATAGGTGTGTGCTCCCAGCAGCTGGGTGGAGGGCCCACCAGATTCATTTCTATGTCCATGCAACACACACACACACACACACACACACACACACACACACACACCCCTTATGTTGCGTTTGCGAACACCCTGGCAGCTGCTGCACAAGCCAGTAATGCCTCACACCCTCTGTGGTTCCAGGGTCATGTGCTTTTCCGCCCTACTGTGGGTCAGCAGCAATCCTGCCCCACGTGCTCTACATCTTTGATGAATGGAGACTTCAAGGTGACCTATGATGTCAATCGAGACAAACTCTGTGACCTCCTGGTGAGCCTGAAGCTTCTGGCCTGAGACTCAGAGGGCAGGCACGGATGCTTGTGACAGGGGCCTCACTTGTTCCTTTGTATTGTAGGTTGCCAATAACCACTTTGCCCACTTCTTTGCCCCCCAAAACCTGACGAACCTGAACAAGAACTTGGTTTTTGTGATTGACATTAGCACCTCTATGGAAGGCCAGAAAGTGAAGCAGGTAAACTGTGGCTTTAAACAGTTCACCCAGCAGAGGCTTCTTCAGCCTTGGCACGCACCCCATGGCGTTGTTGCCGGGGTCTGGGTTTGGGATTCCTGCTCCCAGTCGGAGGTGGGCGATCTGACAGGAAATCCCCCCCCTCACCGCCCACTCCCCCTCCCCCCCCCCCCCCCCGGGGCGGGCTCTGGCATCAGCCACTTCCTTGCTGTGCAACTGTGGCAAGTGCATTCACTTCTCAGTAGCAAAATGAGAATGATAGCAATGCCCACGAGGTCATGAATCCGGCCATGGGGGCACTTGGAAGATGATAGCTGTCTGCTGAATGTGCCAGGGACAAGCATGGCTGTCCACGACGAGGAGTCTCGCAGCAGGGCACAGCCCACTGAGTGCCCTGCCCATGGTGCAGTGAGACCATGGCTGAGTGTCAGAAACTGAGCCCCCTGTAGTCCTCTTTCTTGATCCTGCGCCGTTCGAGCTCCTGGTCCTTTCCTCTTCCCATGCTACGTCCCTTGTCTTCTCCATCCCCTCATCCACCCCCAGGGGTCCATAGGACACTCGTCTTCCGGTGCCACCTGGTTGGCCTGTCCATCCCTCCCACTTGTCCGCTGTGTACCTCTGCCCTGTGGATCTCTCAAAGGGGCATCTGGAGTTGACAGGAGGCACTCTCTAGGGGCCATGTCCCTCTGATGACTGTCCTGTCCTTCCAGACCAAGGAGGCACTCCTTAAAATCCTGGGGGACATGCGGCCAGGGGACTATTTCGACCTGGTCCTCTTTGGGTCTGAAGTGCAGTCATGGAGGGGCTCGTTGGTGCCAGCATCTGCCGCCAATGTGCGAGCGGCTCAAGACTTTGTGCAGCGCTTCCACCTGGCTGGGGGTAAGGGCAGGGGTCTTGGGCCACCTTGGTGTCACTTCTGTCCCCTTGGAATGAGGTCATACGCTGGCCTACTTTCCTTCCTTTGCAGCCACAAACCTGAATGGAGGTTTGCTCCGGGGAATTGAGATCTTGAACCAAGCTCATGGGAGCGTCCCAGAACTCAGCAACCATGCCTCAGTTCTCATCATGTTGACAGATGGGGAGCCCACAGAGGGTAAGCACCTCAAGGGCTGTGTTGGGAGGCGGCGATCTTTTTGCGACTGAAGGCGTTCAAGCTGAGCTTGGAAACCCAACCACTGGAGGTGCTATTGGGGGGCAGAAAGGCTCCAGGGAAAATCAAGCCCTGGTCTAAAGACAGAGTTCAGACTGTAATGTCTGCAGGAGGGAGAAGGCATACTTCTATGCTGAGCTGGGAAACTGGGGAAGTACCTACATGACCCAAGGTTGCACAGACCCCAGGACGATAGGCAGGATTCCTAGGTTGAATTTAACGAACTATGTATTCAGCACCAACTGTGTGCCAAGCATAGCGCTAGGGACCAAGAAGAAATACCAAGAGAACAAGATTTGTCTCTGTGCTTAAGGAGCACAGGGTTCACTGGGGGAGGCTGACCCAGGAACAGAAGCTGTGCTGAGGGCCCTGAAAGAACAGGGTGCCAGGAGGCTGCAGGACTGCAGATAAGGGGCATCTGGCCCAGGCAGGGTCCCAGGAAGCCTTCTGGAGGAGGTGACCCATGAGCTTGGGCTGGAAGGAGGAGAGGAGGAGCAGGAAGGGATCCCTGGCAGAGGGAGAAGCTTGAGGGAAAAAAAAAAAGTTTGTGCGATGGCGGGGCCTGCCTAAGAACAACATGTGCAGAATAGGTGAAACTAGGTTTGGGAAGTTCAATGTGGTCTCATGGGCCATGGCAATGACCCATGGGAGGGTTTAGAGCAGAATCTGGTCTGCTTATGATAGGTCCATATAGTTAGGCAAGTCTTTGAGAGGCTGTTAGGATCTGTTATAGTCGTTGGGAGCCAGTGGGAGACATTGCCTCAAGAGGCTGGTGGGGACTGGAGATGGGGGGGAGTCTGCGATAGGAGGCTTGGCCCCCAGGGAGTGTGCCCCAAAGGTCCATTGTGCCCTACATGCCTTTGTTTGGTATCCTGTCACTGCCTGGGTGTGTGGCTGCAGGGGTGACAGACCGTTCCCAAATCCTCAAGAACGTCCGCAACGCCATCGGGGGCAGGTTCCCACTCTACAACTTGGGCTTTGGCCACAACGTGGACTGGAACTTCCTGGAGGTCATGTCCATGGAGAACAATGGACGGGCTCAGAGAATTTACGAGGACCACGACGCCACCCAGCAGCTGCAGGTCTCCTCCTACCCCCTCTGCCCCCCAACATACCACCAATGGAATGCCATGGGGGAGCCCGGTCTTAGCAGTCTTTCGCCCATCCATCCAGAGAAGCAGACAAAATTCTGGAATGTGGTTGGAATCAGCTGCATGACCTCAAACCAGTTACTTAACCCGTATGAACCTGCAATTCCATCTATAAAATGGGGGTCCCAATACTCTACTTTGTGAGTGAGTCTCCCCATTGGGTGCCCCAGGTGACCCACCAGCTCTGAGGCTGTGCTCCCCCGCCCCACCCCTGCAGGGTTTCTACGACCAGGTAGCGAACCCCCTACTGGTGGACGTGGAGTTGCTCTATCCCCAGGACACCGTCTCAGCTCTGACCCAGCACCGCCATAAACAGTACTACGAAGGCTCGGAGATCATGGTGGCTGGGCGCATCGCTGACCACAAATCGAGCAGTTTCAAAGCTGATGTGCTGGCCCGTGGGGTAAACACTGGGGCTGCGGAGGGTGGAGAGGTCAGGCAGCACCCAGAGGCTCCAAATCCACACTTGTTCTCCACCCGTCCCCGCCGTCCCCAGGCTTCTCTTTCCCCAGAGCAGTGCCCCCACCTCTGCACCATGCCACACATACCCCAGGCCAGAACATTCCTCCACGCAGGCATCCAGGGGATGGGCTGGGATGGAACCGACATAGCCTTGATTATTTGTAGTCCCTTGGCCCAAAACGGATCACCTGTTATTCCTTACATCGTTCTCCGCAAAGGCATGAGAGAGCAAGAGGCCAGCCTCTTCCGTTTCACTTGACAATCTTTTCCTGAACACCCAGATTGGCGCCACAGTGCAAATGCATGTGTGCGTGTGCATGCTGTGGGGGTCACAGGTGTGTGAGACATGGACCCTGTCCTGCTGGGGGTGGCTTCAAGCCCTGCTGTGTGGTCAAGCATTCAGAACGGGGTCTTTGGGTGAGGAAAGCTGCGCCGGACCCTGGCCCGCCCTGACCGGCTGGGTGACCTTGAGCAAATGGGTCCAGCTCTCCAGGCCTCAGTTTCTTTTTCTGTACCGTGGGGTGATACTGCCCTGGAGAGTTGTGTGGATTAAGTGAAATAATCTATGTAATATGCTTGCGCGGTGCCTGGGGCACGGGATTCCCTCAGGAAGTGAAGTCCCACTATCGTAGCTGGCGACAGAACAGCATTTGCAGGTGGGGCCGCGGTGGGCATTTGAAGGAGGGGACATGGTGGAAACGGCTAGATGGTGGAAGTAGCTGGATGCTTGCTGGCACGTCCCAGAGAGAGTAACTTCAGGAGGCCAGGGTCTGGTCCTCCCATTCCTGGGGTCCCCAGGGCTGAGGCCCTGCTGGCTCACTGACGGTGCTCAGCAAGTGTGTGCGGGATGAAGGGATGAGTGAGCTTTAGGACCGCAGCTCGGGGAAGGGCAGTGCTGAGAAAGAATCGCAGAGCCCGGATGTGGGGGGGGGGGGGGTCCCGGGCCCTCCGCCACCAGCCTGCGGTTGTGCCCTTCACGGCGCCCGGCCCCTCTCCCCGTGACCACCCTCAGGAGGGCCAAGAATTCAAGGCGACCTGCCTGGTGGATGAAGAGGAGATGAAGAAGCTGCTCCAAGAGCGGGGCCACGTGCTGGAGAACCACGTTGAACGGCTCTGGGCCTACCTCACCATCCAGGAGCTGCTGGCCAAGCGGTACGACCCCTGCGGCGGGGGTGGACACCAGGGCCTCTGGACCAGTGAGGTGAACGGAGAAGGGGTGCTTCTGGGCCTTCGAGGTTGGGAGCGGGTCAGGCTGACTGGCGTTCGGCTTCGCTCACTGAGTTCGTGCCAACCAGTCAGTCGACAGCGTGGGCGGGACCCGGTTTGCCTCCACTGAGCTGCCGGGCAGGGAGAGGCTGCCCTTTACTGAGGGGGCCGCTGCGTCCAGACACGCTTGGGCAATCCTCACAGCCTGTGGGGGAATTTCCTCATTATTCCCATTTCGCAGAGGAGCGAGCGGAGGCTCAGAGAAGTTAGACCGCTCCCCAGAATCTCCCCGCTGTTAAATTCTCTGCGTATTTCTGAGGCACGTCCCCCAACCCTGCCGAATTGCCAGGTTTTCCAGGTGGGAGGGCTTTAAATCACGAGGCCCTTGAAGGCGGCCACGGAACAGGGGCACTGCAGGTGCCTGATTCGTGTTTGCTGAATGAGTGAGTGAGTGACCAAATGAGCAAAAGGGCCGGGGAGTTCAAGTCCGTTGTCATCCAGGCCGTGGGGCTTGGAGCCGGTGTGTGTCTTGTAGGATGAAGTTGGAGGGGAAGGAGAAGGCCACCGCGACGGCCAAGGCCCTGCAGATGTCGCTGGCCTACCAGTTTGTGACCCCACTGACCTCCATGACCATCAGAGGCATGACGGACGAGGATGGCCTGGAGCCCATCATTGACAAGCCCCCCGAGGGTAGGGTCGCTGCAAAGGGGGAGGCTGCGGGTTTGCGGAGGCTTCTGAGGGCCAAAAACTTCCTGGGTTTTGATTCTCTCCCCTTTCTCTCCCTTCCAGATTCTCTGCCCTTGGGTGAGTTTTTCAATCACGTTGGTTTCCAGGAGGGGCTCCTGGGGTCAGGCAAGCAGCTGGTGCCCCAGCCCCCAGGGGCGTATCCCCCTGGTCCGCATCCTCCAGCCTTTCACCACAAACCAGCAGTTGCCCCCTGCATGCCTGGGGAGCCCTTGTGCAGCCTCCTCCATCCGGGCCTCCATGTGAGCCTGTGTCTGCCCAGCGGCCAGGGTGGGGGTGCCCAGGGAGGCCTTCGAGCCCAGGCCTGCCTGGCCTTTGGGCCCCGGATGCCCTTGGGGAACGAGGAGTGTACCTTTCAGGTAGGGCGCTGAGGGTGATGCTGTCCTCTCTCGCTGTCCTCCACAGAGATGCTGGGACACAGAAAGAGTAAGTGGTGGCATCCCCCGGACATACATCTCTACCTCTCTCCTCCTTGTGCCGTTGTCCCTCAGGCGGTACGTTCAGTCCTGAGCGGAGCTCCTATTTGCCTGAGGAGGAAACGACAGCCGGTCTGAGGCTTCCTCACTGACTCTCCCTGGGATCCTCAGAACTGCCTCCTGACTGTCCCTGGCCTCCCCTTATGCCAGCAGCTCCATCGGGCCCCCATGGAAGGAGGCAGACCGGGGGCCAGCACACCAGGAGGCATCAGGGGCTCGGGGTCGCTCCTGTGGCTTCAGGCCGGCCACCTGGGTGGAGGGGTCTGGGGAAAGGAGCCAGCAGCCCCAGGGAAGCGGGGTGCCGTCCTCCTAACTGCCATTCATTCCCCGCCAGCGTTCATGCTGTCGGCCTTGCACCCTTCCCCGACTCAATCCAGCTCCAACATCCAGCAGTTGCCAAACCGAGTGACTGGCGGTGAGTCCTGGGGAGGGTCTGGGGGACACCCCTGCCTTGCTCCTGGCCGGCCCTAGCCCACCTTCCAGATGCCCAATCTAACAGACTCCATGCTATGCCCCCAGTGGACACTGACCCCCACTTCCTCATCCACGTGCCCCAGAAGGAGGATACCCTGTGCTTCAATATCGATGAGGAGCCCGGTGTGGTCCTGAGCCTGGTGCAGGACCCTGACACAGGTATGGGTGACTTCACTGATTCTGCCAGACAGCGTGGGGCCTGGACTCCTCGGCCCTCAGTGTACAGCTGCAGACAGGACAGTGGCAGTGGCCGCCACTTCCCACAGCCCATGCCCCAGCATCATCTGGCGGGACTCAACCTGCCTCCTTCCCTCCCATCCACCTGCCCTAGATGGCACCTGCTTCGTGGACATGTGACCGGTGGGGGCACACAGGACCCTATGCTTAGAAGGGTCCACGCTTGATTTAATACTCTGCTGTAACTGTTTTGAAATTCTTAATGCTTTTTGAACAAAGGGCCCTTCACTTCCATTTTGTACCAAGTTCTGTAAGTTACATAGTGATCCTGCCCTGTGTTCAGCCTCTGAGGGGGCCTCTGAGTCCATCCCCCGGCAGTGCTCTGGGGTGGGAATGACTCCCTGTCTCTTGGCCACTCTCTCTCCCTCCCTCCCAGGCCATCTGCAAGGGTTCATTGAGTACCTCCTGGGGGCCATGGGTGTAGTAAGTCCCTACTCTTGTGGAGTTTAGGGAAGGGAGACAAACAGGCAAGCAAATTCTCTGATGACAGCCTCAGAGCATGAGGCATGATGTGGTGGTAGTGAGGATGATGAGGGGGCTTTGGGGCTGCTCAGGTCATAGGAGGCCTCTGTGACCTGCTTCTGTGTCAGGGGTTAGAGCCACAGAGAAGGAGTAGGTCCAAGTCCTGCAAGGCGTCTTTCATGGCCCGGATGTGAGGGCTCAGTGACAGGTAGTGTGTGTGTGTGTGTGGGGGGGGGCGCAGAGTGGTGCTGTGTGGCCTCCACCAATCCTGAAAACCCCTCAGGAGGTGAGCCCCTCAAAGCTGGTGTGGGATGGGTGGGTGTGGGTGTCTCCCGGGGGGAGGTGCGGCATGAGCACAGGCAGGCTGGTGGGGGTCTGGCGAGAGCAGACCCCTCCCTGACCCGGACGGCCCCCCCCCCCCCCCGCTGCAGGCTTCTCAGTGAATGGGCAGCTCATTGGCAACAAGGCCAGGAGCCCCGGGCAGCATGAGGGCACGTACTTCGGGCGGCTGGGGATCGCCAACCCCGCAACGGACTTTCATCTGGAAGTGACTCCCCAGAACATTACGCTGAACCCCGGCTTGGGCGGCCCCGTGTTCTCCTGGGGAGACCAGGCTTCACTGCGGCAGCATGAGTAACCAGGCTGGGGCCGGGGGCTGGGTGGGGAGGCAAGGGCAAGGGTGGTTAGGGACAGGCACGAAGCCCCAGAGCCAGCTCAGCTGCCTGATCTTGCCGGGCCCTGGTCGCCTGCGCCATGGCAGTGAATGACATCCATGTGGCTTCCCTGGGAGCTGGGCAGACATGTGGGACCCTGAGGACCACCCCACCCATTTCCCTCGGTTCCCAGACACGTGCTCCAGGCCCGGCTGCCTGCGGGCCTGGGCTCCCAGGCTCCCTCGCCCTACAGTCCATCCCATCTCCACCAAGCAAAGCCGACTCACCTCCCCGGCCCAGGGCAAAGGCTACCCATTCCCTGAAACTCCAGAGTGCTCTTTCAGCACCTGTGTTAGCACGCCTTGCCTTGTGTTTGTTCCTTCCTTCACTCATTCACTCAGCAAACTCTGCTGAGCATCAGAGCCTGACGCCAGACAGAGAGCTATAGAAAGAGGTGGGCAGAGTCCAGGTGGAGGACACAGATGATGAGTGGTGGTCAAAGAACACAGACTTTGATATTGGACAGGCTGGAGTTTAAGTCCTGGCTTTACCGCTTTCCAGCTGTGTGACCTTGGGCAAGTTACTTAACCTCTTTGAGCCTCACAGGATCACAGTGAGAACTGAATGATGCAGTTTGTAGGGAGGGCTTGGCACAGGGTCTAGCACACTGTAGGGGCCCCATACACAATAGCAACATGTGAGAAGGTAACACCCACCATCTGGGAGTGAGGGTGAGGAGCTCATGAGAGCTGGGTCCAAGAGGACGAGGGTGACCGAATGGAGAAAGGTGTAATGTGGCTGCATCTGCCCTCATGGCCACCTGGCCCTGCAGGGTGGTAGTGACCATCAACAGGAAGAGGAACCTGGTGGTGTCTGTGGAGGACGGGGGCACTTTTGAGGTCGTCTTGCACCGGGTGTGGAAGGGGAGTGCCATTCACCAGGACTTCCTGGGCTTCTACGTGCTGGACAGTCACCGGATGTCGGCACGGACACACGGGCTGCTGGGTACGACCTGCTAGGCAGGCAGAGCTGTGGGGTGTGCTGTTGAAGCCAGCGGGCTCGCCATGGGTCAGACTTGCCTCTGGGCACCGAACACACTTCCCTCCAACTTGGCCATCAAGACTCAAAGGTCCAAAGAGGGCTTGTCCTGGGGAAGGTCTTGTCCCTCAGAAAGGTGATCACACACAAGGTGAAACTCAGGCTTAAGTGGACCTGGGGGCGAGCAGGAGACGTCCGACTAGCAGGAGGGTCCAAACAGACCGGGCTCCCCAAGACTTCCTGGATGTGATGGGTCACTGGCCACACCGCTTCCCCTGGTGGCCTTCCTGCAGACCCTGCTCTCTGTGGGCACCTCCCTCTCAACCTTCTCTCCCCAGCCACGTTCCTTCGGAGTTGGTCTAAAAGAGGCAGGAGGTACAACCACCTGCCAGTAGGTGCTTCTCTGGAGCAGGTGAACTAAAGGAGGCTTTCGATGCCAAAATGTATCAGAAATAGTCATGCCCTTAAGAAAAAACACCCAGGAGACCCTAACCCTCCAGTGAGCACCTGCTGAGTGCAAGGCCCCTCAATGGTCACTGCTGCTTCCAATGTACCTTTCCAGGACAATTCTTCCACCCCTTTGATTTTGAAGTGTCTGACCCCCACCCGGGCTCCGACCCCACAAAGACAGATGCCACAATGGTGGTGAAGAGCCGGCAGCTGACCGTCACCAGGTGGGTGGGTGGCTCTCCCAGCATCTCTGCCCTTGGCATTCCTGTGGTTGGTCAGGGCCTTCCTCGTGGTGTCACACGGATGGAGTGGGCTTCCTGGAGGGGGTGCAGCCCTGCTGAGTCCAAAAGGTAACCCCAGCTGATTTGTATCTCCCCAGGGGCTTGCAAAAAGACTACAGCAAGGACCCCCGGCATGGGGCTGAGGTGACCTGCTGGTTCGTCCACAACAATGGGGCTGGGCTGATCGATGGCGTTCACACTGACTATATTGTCCCTGACATCTTCTGAGCCCCCGGCCAACACACCTGTCCTTCCTTGGGCTCACGGCAGAGGAGCACAGCATCCTGACCCACTGCCCAGGACACATCTTGCTGTCCAAGCTGATCCACTGTGTCAAAGCACCCGTGACTTCCATTAAAGAGAAGCTATGTCCAGTCCAGGCCGGCTGCTTTCTGGGAGGGAGGGCGATGGGGAGGCAATCCAAGATGCTGCCGCCAGGAAGGACTCAGGGGTCATAGCAGACCTGGAGGCCGGGAGGAAACCCATGCCAACTTTGCCCCCACCCCACCTTGTTTGCTGCAGCTGCCAGACCCTATGCCCTCTGAGCATCTGGAGTGTCCCCTGCACACAGCTATCCCTACAGGTCCAAGGCCCAAAGGACACTGTGGCAGCCTATATAGGCACTGTTCTAAGTGCCTTCATTGAATTAACTAAATGTATGCTCCCAACAGTCCTAGGGGGGATACCGTTTTACCCATTTATAGCTGAGGAAACTGAGGTTAGGTAACTTGTCCCAAGTCACTCATGAATGGCCCAACTGGGATTTGAACCCATACTGTCTGGTGCCAGCATCTGTGTGCTTAAGCACCCCCCTGTGAATACTCCTGTCAGGCTGGGCAGCTGATGGCCGCAGCCCACTGAGATTGGGTTCTAGATATTTCAGAGCATCGCTTAAAATGAACATAAGAAAGGCACAAACCATATATGGACTTGGGGTCCCTAGGTAGTCCTGCCGAGAGCTGGATGCTGCACCCCTGGGCACAGGGTCTCCCCCTCAGCTCGACTCTGCAGCTGTGGCTTTGCAACGCCTTACACTGGGGATACTTCTCAAAGGCAGGGATAGCCAGTCCCCAGAAGCTGTGATTCCAGGGAGCCAGTGACGGCAGCCCGCTGGCTCCCCATGCTGACACCTGGAATGATCTTTTCAGGGCTCCTTCCCTTGGCTTCACCTTGGGGCCCAGTTAAAGTTCAATGTCACAGGGTGCAAGGAGATGAGCCTATACTATACCTTGGGGAGCTTCTGGCCCTCTGGGTGATGGGCGTTTCTTTTCCAAAGATTTCTACTTTTTCTCTGCTGGCTTCTGTCCAGTTCCCACGGCAGTGGAGGCCCTTGAAGACCCAGAGCAATAACACAAATCTGGGGGTGCCTGGGTGGCTCAGTTGGTTAAGCATCTGGCTTCAGCTCAGATCATGGTCTCACAGCTTGTGGGTTCCAGCCCCATCTTGGGCTCTGTGCTGACAGTTTGGAGCCTGGAGCCTGCCTCGGATTCTGTGTCTCCCTCTCTCTGCCCCTCCTCTGCTCACGAGCTATCGCTTTCTCCTTCAAAAACAAATAGACATTAAAAAAATGGTTTTAAAGTAACACAGATGCTGAGATCCAGGGCTGCCCCAGGCCCAGGGAACATAGAGCCCTCCTTCAGTGGCAGGTAGTGGGGGGTGGGGGCGGGTGGCCAACAGAGTTTCAGGGACCAACCGCCATCTGCAGCATCCTGGGCTTCTCAAGGGAGAGCGATGGGCTCCCAGATGACCGGCCGCCCGAAGCAAGGCCCTCCTGTGGAGTGGAAAAGGGGGAACCCAAAGATCTCTTAGATTCCGTCTAATTCTCAAGTCTGCATGGTGACTCTGGGTCCCTCCAAGACCCCAGCTGTCCCTCTGGTGCCTGTTGAGCAGCTTCCGAAGTCCTACTTCGAGTTGTCCCTCCCACAAAAGTCTAAGTAACTGGGGAGGAGGTGGTACCTAGAGGAAAGGCTGGGGAGGCTCCACAGGCAGCTGCAGGGCCACGAGGAGCCACCGGACACTGCTGTGAGGACAACAGTTCTGCCACAGCCCCCATCGCCTGGCAGTCAGCGACCATGGGCGCTGAGAATGACCACATGGACGAGATGTCCTGGGAGTCAGGAACCTTGGGGCCAGGCTGCAGCGCAGCTCTGAGAGGGGTCTTGGCTCTGCTCCTGGGGGTCAGCACTGAGCTCGGCACCAGCCGGCAGTGGGGGTGTGTAAGGATTCCAGAAGCCTGGGGAGCACAAGCACCCCAGCTGACCTCCTCCACAGGTGGTGACCCTCTCAGTGGCTGCTTCATCTGGTCCAACGTCATCTTGCTGACTTGGCAACTGTCATTGCTTCTGTGGCTCATGCCACTTCCAGCCACTAGTCCAATTTTTCCTCATGGCTTCTGCTGCCTCATGGAGTCTTCTTTCTGCCTTCTCGCCCTTTCTCTGCTCCTGGCAGTCAACTCTCTCTGTATAACTCACAGTTGGGTGTGGAGCTTTCATCCAAGGCCATGGTATGTCATAAATTAGCTGCCTTGTGCCCAGGCAGCCTCATCAACACCATTCAGTGGTGGCCCCGTGGGAGAGTCACGGGGTCACTTTGCTCAGAAGAGTATGTGTATGGCAGGCACATGGTGGCCACTCTGGAAGGTCTGGGAGCTGGCAGGGTCTTGGCATGACCCAGGGTTGGCCTGGGCTCTTCCTCTGAGGGTCCCATTGTCCTGGAGACCAGAGCTCCAGCCTCACTGGAGACTCTTAGGGGAATGATTCTCCAGGAGGCGAGGGCAGCTGAGTCCCTGGCCATCCCCCAGGAACACAGGGATGAATGTGACATGGCCTGGCCCTCCAGGAGCTCGGACTCTAGAGTCTAGAGGACTCTAGGGTGATTAGACCCAAACATACAAGCCTCAACAAAAGGTGAAATGGAGCAGACCCTCAGGGGCTGGGAGCCTGGAGCAGAGCTGTGTGGGGTCAGCTAGGGGACAAAACAGGAAGGCTTCTGGGACAGGACATCAGGCTGGCAGGGCGAGAGGCGCAAGTGCAGAGACGGGGAGGGCATGCCAGTGGGAAGAGAGTAAGTTTGGAAAAGCAAGTTGGAGCTAGATCACAGCGAGCGCTGGCACACAGGCCTGGGGTTTGTCCTTTCCCTGGGGCCATGAGAACCCAAGAAGGGTAATGAACAAGGTGTTTGGCCATGGAGGTCTGAGCCTCACTGTGGCCGGCCTGGCTTTGCACCCTGGCTGCCTGGAGAAGGCTGGGAGGCTTCTGTCCAGGAGGTCAGACTCAAGGCCACGTCAGTGGTGCAGGTAATGGACAACAGGCAGCAGTGCTGAGATGCCATTGGCTATCTTTTTTTTGTCTTTCCAAGATTTTATTTAAATTCAAGTTAGTTAACATGCAGTGTAGCATTGGTTTCAGGAGTAGAATTAAGTGATTCATCACTTACACATAACACCCAGTGCTCACCCCAGCAAGTGCTCTCCTTAATGCCTATCACCCATCTAGCCCGTCCCCCCACCCACCTCCGGCCCACAACCCTCAGTTTGTTCTCTGTAGTTAAGGGTCTCTTATGGTTTGCCTCCCTCTCCGTTTTTATCTTATAAAATTTTTCCTTCCCTCCTCCCCTATGGTCATCTGTTGTGTTTCTTAAATTCCACATATGAGTGAAATCATACAGTATTTGTCTTTCTCTAATACATTCTAGTTCCATCCACGTTGTTGCAAATGGCAAGATTTCATTCTTTTTGATGGCTGACTAACTAATGTTGCCATTGACTTTCGTTGTGACTCCACACCATCACCCCTACTTGGGGAGCCCCGGGCCCATGTGCCAACACACAGCTTGTGTTTTTGCCAGGAGCCTCCATGTCCCAACACTGTGGACAGTCCCCATGGCCCCCTTGGTACAGGCAGATCTAGGGCCTCTTACTCCACCCACGCCCCAGGTTCCCAGAGGAGGCCCCCCTCCCGCTCCTCCCGTCCTCCACTGCAGGTCACTGACCCCACTTGGAAAACACCAGCCTCACCATATAAGGAGCTCAGGCCAGGCCTGCGTGCTCAGCGATGGCATCTGCTTGGTGGCCCTGCCTCATCTTGGCCCTGCTCTCTGGCTTGGCGGCCTCTGGCTTCCCAAGGAGCCCCTCCCGGCCACTGGGGGTAAGTCTGCCCCCTCTTCACCATCTGGGCTTGTCACACGGGCAGAGGCAACAGGATAGATGGTCCTCTATGTGGGGCAAGGAGGAGGCAGAAAGCTAGGCAGTGAGCTACAGAGGACAGAGCTAGGTGTTGGGCTCTTAAATCTCCCTGGGCCTCTGTTTCCCCACCTGTTAAATGGGCGACGCACCAGGAACTGCTCAGCTCACTGAGGGGCTGTGCAGGTCCATATCTGAGACAAGGGCAGAGGACTCCAGAAAGGGCTGAGCTGAGCCTTGTGGGGTACAACCCTAGTGGGGGTGCTCTCAGGGGAGGCCTCAGGGGCTTTGGGCCCAGAGCAAGACAGAGTGGTCAGGGTATGTGAGGCAGGGAGAGAGCTGGTTTAGTTCTCCCAGCCCTGCTCCTCTGTGAAACCTGGAGACCTTCTCTCTCTGAACCTCAGTTTCCATAATCTACTCAGAGCCCTTCCTACTCTGAAGTAGCTCTGGGTAGGCCCTATGTCCAGAGGCCCCTCAAGGGGGGGTGTGTGTGGGGGGGTCACTGCTGAACCCTGGCCTCAGCCCAGAGCCTGCTCCCAGGCCATGGTGGCCTTGGCCTTGGCTTGATCCCTGTGTTTGTCTTTGTTTTTGCAGAAACGGAGCCTCCCGGAAGGGGTGAGAACTTTCACCAGGGATGGGGTGGGGTGAGTCAGAGCAGGATGGAGCTGGCTGCCCAATAGCAGAAGGGGTGGGCCATAATGGCAGGTCCCTGACACTGGACAAACAGCCCACAGCCCCCTGCCCTATCAAGACCCCCATGCGACTCAAAACCCCTGGGAGAGAGTGTCACAGAACCGTGCTCTCGGATCTCTCTGGATACGGCGCAGGACCACTCTTCCACCAGCCCCTCCTTCCACAAACACTTACCCAGCATTCACTGGTACCAGGGCCCGTGCGCAGGGCTGGGGACACACATCCTCATGAAGCATCTTTATATCCTGCCAGATGTCTCCCTCGGCCTTCCCTCAGTCCACCGTCTGCATTGGAGAGAAGGTGCTGGGGGCATGAAGGTCGTCCCCACACACTCCCCTTATCTGGGGACAGAACTGGGCAATTACCAAAGGAGAGGAGGAGGGCGGGGTGTGTGCAACTGTGATTTCTTTCCAAGTGGAGGTGAGCGGGAGGAGCTAGGGTGATCTAGGGCTAGAGACTTGGTGTGGCTGGAGCACAGATGATCAGAGAGGCAGGACCTGCCTGGGGGACCTCAGAGCCATGGGGAAAACCGTCCTGAGGGTGATGGGGAGCGGCAGATTTAGGTTTTTATAAGATCTCCCCACTACAGCTGGCTACATGTTATGTAAACAGACCCAGGGTTAAGGATGTGGAACAGGGCCCTCTCCCTCTCCCCCTTTCCCCTCCCCCTCCGCTTGGCACCAACACAGGCAATACCACCCAGCATGAAGTTCCTTCTCATGGTGCAAAACCCCTCCCCCAGGGGCTTCTTGGTGCTGAGCTCTAAGGTGGGCTGAGCTAGGGGCCTGTGAGGTCAGTGAACAGGGAGAGGCAAAGGTTGAATCAGACAAGCATCCCGCCCAACAAGGAGCCCCTCATCTCTGAGGGGGAGACAGGTGCTCAGAAAGGCCAGAGAATTCCAGAACCGGGGTAGACAACTGAACATGAAGGTGGAAGATGCCGCCCAGGCTCCAGACACGGTGACTGGGAAACTGGAGGGACCACTTACCAGGCAGGGGCTCTGGGCTGTGCGGACAGAGCCTGGAAGGGGAGCAGCCAGGTTGAAGGTCTGGTTTCCCAGAGGCAGATCACCACCCACTCCTGCAGGTCGTCAACGGCATCGAGGTCTACAGCACCAAGATCAGCTGCAAGGTCACCTCCCGCTTTGCTCACAATGTTGTCACCACGAGGGCTGTCAACCGTGCAGACACCGCCAAGGAGGTGTCCTTTGACGTGGAGCTGCCCAAGACGGCCTTCATCACCAACTTCACCTTGTGGGTATCACCACGGCTGCTGGCTCCGGCGGGGGAGGGAAGTCTGGCTCAGCTTGAGCCCCCAACTCTCCTTTCTTACAGGACCATCGACGGTGTTACCTACCCTGGGAATGTCAAGGAGAAGGAAGTCGCCAAGAAGCAGTATGAAAAGGCTGTGTCCCAGGGCAAGACAGCCGGCTTGGTCAAGTAAGTATGGACCCCCTAGGACTTAGAGAAGAACGTCTGGGCTACAAGGGCTCTCAGAGATGCAGACAACAACAGCAACGGCCATTATTATTATTAGTTATTATTTCATTATTATAGCAAAAGTTGCCCGTAATTGTCACATTACCCCACTTTGAAGTAGAGGTAAGCAAGGCTCAGAGAGGGTAGGGTTTCTCCTGAGGGGCTGAGATTGAAACCGAGGGCCCGAGGGCCCGAGAAGGTCTGCAGGGCAGTCATTGTCTGGCACCCGCATCCAGGGCCTCAGGGAGGAAGCTGGAGAAATTCACAGTCTCGGTCAACGTGGCAGCGGGCAGCAAAGTCACGTTTGAGCTAACCTATGAGGAGCTGCTGAAGAGGCACAAAGGCAAATACGAGATGTACCTTAAGGTCCAGCCCAAGCAACTGGTCAAGCACTTTGAGGTAATCAACCACCCCTGCAGCCCCTGCTGAACCTGCAAGGGTGCGGGTGCAGGGAAGGGCCCTGGGGCAGTGCCCAGAGCAGGGTCAAGAATGCAGAAGTCAGCCCCACCATGGCTGAGGAGCATAGGAGCTGAAAGCCAAAGGGAAATGCTTTAGTGGTAGCATGGAGGCCAATATGGCAGGTGATGGAAGAGCCCTGGGGTCATGGACCCGTCCACAGCTCTTGAAGCCATTTTCTTGGTGGGAGACACCAGGCTTAGTCATCATGAGTTGTCTGGAAGTTGTCCCTGTGCCCTCACCCACCATCTCAGTCCCCTTGGCCTTGTCCTGGAGTTCGGCCTCTGCACTGTCACTGAGTGACCCCTCCTTACTCTTGCCTTTTCCAGATCGAGGCAGACATCTTCGAGCCCCAGGGCATCAGCACGTTGGATGCTGAGGCCTCATTCATCACCAATGACCTCCTGGGCAGCGCCCTCACCAAGTCCTTCTCAGGGAGGAAGGTGGTATAGATGCCTCTCAGGCCTGGGAGGGGGGCAGGGGCAGGAACCCTGAAACCAACAGGACAAGTGTGAACCCTGGGGCTTGGCTGAGGCAAGTGTGTGTGTGAGAGGGGAAGGGGGAAATATCCACAGCCATTTCCTTTCTCCTGGGGCACCCCAGTCAGGAGTGAGGCTGCTGGAGGCAGGGGCTGCCAGCTGTCGATGATCTGCCAGAGGAACTGGGGTCTCATCTGTACTGCGGGGACAGAGTGACCATTTATAAGGCCAGATCCTGTTCTGCCTTGGGAAGTGGACAGGGCAGGTGACTGTCCATTTTACAGATAAGGACACTGAGGCCAGGGGGAGGCATTTAGGTCCACTGATGCCACACTGAAAGGTGACAGACGAAAGGGATTCTCTTGGTGTAGGCAGTTGGCTCCAGTTCCCGAGGCCCCCAGCTATCCCAGGGGCCTTGTTTGTTGTGGGCAGTGAATGAATAAAGTTTACATGAATAGCAAACCTTAGTCATTCGGGACTTCCAAGTCAAAGCCAGAGGAGCACAGCTCAGAGGGCTCCTGGCTGTTGCAAGGCTGTGCTTTTGCCTTGGGCCCCTGCCCTCTCCCTGCCCCCTTCTTTCCCATCCCCCTCTTCTTGCCACCAATACACGCAATACCACCCAACACAAAGTTCCTTCTCATGGTGCAAAACCCCTCCCTGAGTGGCTTCTCGGTGCTGAGCCCCAAAGTAGGCTGAGCCAAGGAGCCTGTGGGGCCCAGCGAACCGGGACAGGCAAAGGCTGAACCAGACAAGGAGCCCCTGGTCTCTGAGGGGGAGAGAGGTGCTCAGAAAGGCCAGAGCTTGCCAGATGGTGGCAGGACTGCCCAGGCGCCTATCTGCGGGCTGCTCCTGTGGGGGCTTGGCCTCACTCCCCAGGAGAGAGCACAGTCGACAGGCCCTGGCCACGCTGAGCGAGGCCCTCCATCACCTCTCCCAGGGCCGTGTGTCCTTCAAGCCCAGCATGGACCAACAGCGTTCGTGCCCAACCTGTACAGACTCCCTCCTCAACGGAGATTTCATCATCACCTACGACGTGAACAGAGAGTCTCCAGCCAACGTACAGGTACCTGCCAACTGGCTTTGCCGGGCTGATTGATTCTCCATCACCCTGATAGGGTGAGAACAGGTACGGGAGGGGCTGCAGCTGCCTCTCGTCCCCAGACCCTGGTCCTCAGCCCAAGGCCAAATTTCCTGCACAGCCTGGGTATGGAGGACGGTCCAGAGCCTTTGTGTGGCACCCCACAGTGGGTGGGAAAGAATGGCTTTTTCTGGAGCTGGTAAATGTCTGGCTTCTATTTGCAAGCGTTGCTTAAAGCACTTGCCTGCAGTCTCTCTCTCTCCCCTTTCCAGATAGTCAATGGCTACTTTGTGCACTTCTTTGCACCTCAAGGCCTTCCCGTGGTGCCTAAAAATGTGGTCTTCGTGATTGACGTCAGTGGCTCCATGCACGGTCGGAAAATGGAGCAGGTGCGCTTCTCACTGCGACTGGGGGTGACGTGTGGCAGGGAGACACATTTATTTGTAAGCGGACAAAGCTGATATTCCCAGTGAAAGAGGAAGAAGGGAGACAGGATCAAAAAAAAAAAAAAAAAAAAAAAGCATCTGCCCCCTTTTGCTGCAGAGTGCAGGCCCCAGTGCCAGCCACGCGGGGAGACAGCTGGCCGTCTGCTGCTCGCTCCCAGCTTCTTGTCTGCGTGCCCTTCTCTTTCCCAGACAAAGGATGCCCTCCTCAAGATCCTGGAGGATGTGAAAGAGGAGGACTACCTGAATTTCATCCTGTTCAGTGGGGATGTGACCACCTGGAAAGACACCCTAGTTCAAGCCACTCCTGAGAACATCGAGGAGGCCAGGACATTTGTGAAGAACATTGATGATCAAGGAAGTATGAGCAGAGGGAAGAACAGACACATCCTGTCACTCCCCTTGGCCCGAGCAGTCTGCCTCTCCTGTGCCTTGGGACAGAGCCTCTGCTGGTCTAGGCCCTGCAGACCTCAGCTGGGGGTAGAGGTGGGATAGGGGGCGGTTCAGGCTTCTTATTGGGGTGTCTTCTTTGCAGTCTAGGGGAGCCCACTCTTCCTTTCTCTAATCCTTGATCCTGGAGCCCCACTGGTCCCGGCAAGATAACGCCACAGAGAACCCTTATCCTGGGCCGCTCCTTAGGGAAAATGACAAACGACGCCGACACTGCTCCCCTCTCCTCCCAGTGAGCATGCCTGGCAGCCCCTCTGATAGCTTTCCAAACTGCTTTTACAATCACCTTCTGGCAGCCCCGACAGGCTGGTCCTTTGGTCCCCAGTGAAAGAGTAAGTCATTCATTCATCACTCGCCGATTCACTCGGTCAATACCTACTGAGTACCAGGGCGCGTTGGCTAACAGGGTCCTTGGGCCCAAGAGCGGGGCCTGCTGCCCTCTCCTCCTCCACCCCGGTACTGAGAACACCCTCCCACGGTTCTGTCTGTCTGTGTGCCAGTGACCAACATCAACGATGGGCTGCTGAGGGGCATCAGTATGCTGAACAAGGCCCGGGAAGAACACAGTGTCTCAGAGAGGAGCACCTCCATCGTCATCATGCTGACCGACGGGGACCCCAATGTTGGTGAGGCAGGCGGGTGTGGCTCTGAACCAAAGCCAGCGTGCTGTAGCCAGTGGGCTGCAAGATCTTGGGCGGCTCTCCCCAGGGTCCCTCGTGGTCTGTGAGCCCTGCAAGGGCACGTCTCCCCCTGCCAAAGACAGCCCCATATCCCCGCCCCCCCCCCCCACCAGCTCTGCTGATGCAGGTGTCAGACAGCTCCAGACAGAGCTGATCCAGCTAGTTGCTGGGGCTGGGGTGTGAACACCCCTTTCTCCTGCAGGTGAAAGCAGACCTGAAAAAATCCAAGAGAATGTACGCAACGCCATTGGGGGCAAGTTCCCCTTGTATAACCTGGGTTTTGGCAACAATCTGAACTATAACTTCCTGGAGAGCATGGCTCTGGAGAACCATGGGCTGGCCCGACGCATTTATGAGGATTCCGATGCCAACTTGCAGTTGCAGGTATGCCTTGTCTTGCATACCTCCAGGAATGAGGAGCTCATTACTTCCTCAGACAGCTGTTCCACTGAATGACAATTTCACTCTCTAGGAAGAGCCTCTTGGGCTGACATCTACCTCTAGCTCCCTCTTATCCATCAGTGGTGGTTGATTTTGTCCTCAGGCTACACACAACAGACTTGCTTCCTCCACAGGATTGCCAGATCAAATACAGGGCACCTGGCCAAATATGAACAATTTTTTAGTGTAAGCACGAGCCCAAATATTGCAGAGCGCTCTGTGTTAGTTTGCCAGGACTGCTCTAACAAAGTACCACATGCTGGGGGTGGAGTGGGGGGCGGGCAGTGGGCTTCAACAACAGAAATTGTTGCCTCACGGTTCTGGAGGCCAGAAGCCCAATCAACGCCATCTGCCGGGCCGTTTCCTTCTGAGGGCTGTGGGGGAAGGGTCTGTTCCGGGCCTCTCTCCTTGGCCTGTGGATGGCCACCTTCTCCCTGTCTCTTCCCATCATCTTCCCTGTGTGCCTGTCTGTCTCTGGGTCCAAATTGCCCTCTTTTCATAAGGACACCAGATATACTGTTTGGGACCCATCCCAGAGGCCTCATTTTAACTTGATCACCTCTGTAACCACCCTCATCCCCAAAACAGACATGTCTTGAGAGAGTGGGGGTAAGGACTTTAACATGTATTTTGGGGGCACACAATTCATCCCATAACAGACAAACTTAGACTAAAAATTAGTGTGCTATTTACCTGACGTTCAAATTCAACTGCATGTCCTGTACTTACATTTGAGAACTTCAGCAGCCCCATTCCTCCCCAGTGCAGGAGACAGTGCCTGAACCGGTGCAGAGGAACCCCCACCCTGTGCCTCCGTGCCTCTGCCTTCTCCCTCTTGATCTCTGTGCTCCTGCGCCTTGTCACCTCCTCTGGTCGGCCTCTCCTCCTTTCCTTTTCTCTTTCTTGCTTTCATTCCAGCAAACATTTCTCGAGCACTTTCTATATTCCCTGGAACTCTGTCCTTACCATTCTATTCTTCCCAGGCTCTACCTGAAGCGGGGAGGGCAGGGAAGGCTCCCACGAACTGAAGGACACGATCAGGGCCACGAGGAAGTGAAGATCAGGACCTAAGATCGGCACAGCCTGGGGGACTCAACGCCTAGGGAGGCACCAGTGGGCACCTGCCCACCCTGTCCTCTCCAGATCTGCCCTGTGGCCTGAGATGACCAGGTCCCCCTTTTGGACTCCAGGGCTTCTATGAGGAGGTGGCCAACCCGCTGCTGACAGGCGTGAAGGTAGAGTACCCCGAGAACGCCATCCAGGACCTCACCCAGAGCGCTTACCAGCACTTCTACGATGGCTCTGAGATTGTGGTGGCTGGGCGCCTGCTGGACGAGGACATGAACAACTTTAAGGCGGATGTAAAGGGCCACGGGGTGAGCTGAGCCAGGGCCGGAAGGTGTGCTGTGGATGGGGGGATCGGCACCCATGGGGTTGGCCCCCTGCCTGAGGGTCCAGCGGTGGCGACCCCAAGCTGGGTCCAGGCCTCCTGCCCTCCAGCCTCTGGCCTCCTCTCACCCCCACCTCAGGCCATCAATGATCTGACCTTCACAGAGGAGGTGGACATGAAGGAGATGGAAAAGGCCCTGAAGGAGCAGGATTACATTTTTGGGAACTACATAGAGCGGCTCTGGGCCTACCTCACCATTGAGCAGCTGCTGGAGAAACGGTGATCCTAGCAACCCCTCACACCGCCAGGCCCCACACCTGGGCCTCCCACACTGCCCCACCACCTACCTGCGCTTGCCCCTGTGCTGGCTTCACTCTGGGGGAGCCCAAGAGGAGGAAGACTCAGCCACACCCCAGGACGTGCCCTGCCACACGCCCTGCCAGCTGCCTTCCCCTCTTCTCAACTCAGCCCCAAAGAATGTTTTCCCAGGGGCAGAGCCCAGCCTGACATCGGGGGCTCAAGCAGCATCCTGGGAGCACCTCGGGGACAGGGGCGGGCCTTGGCACCCTGTACCCCACACCCCGCATGGGCCCACAATGCGGTGAGGCTGAGCACAACTGAAGGCTTGGGTCCTTGCCCGCAGCCCCCAGAAGGCAGAGCTTGGGCCTATTTGAGAGTGCCACGTCAGCCTTCCCTGAGGTGGGATAAGCCTCCAACGACCCTGGTGCAGGGTCTGACACATGCTGAGTGCTCAGGGCATGGACATTATCATGAGTGATTGTTGGGATGCCATTTTGAGCCCCTTGTATCTTATAGTGGGGAAACTGAGGCCCAGCCTCAGACACAGCCTGTCCATCTGTCCCAGGGAGCTGGTGAACCAGTCTTTTTCTGAGAGCTAGTGGGTTCTACCCTGGGGAAAGGCGTTTCCAGGCTGCCTCTGGGGCTCTAGGCCTGGTTCTGGGAGTCACAGCAGAGGAGGCCAAGCAGGGAAGGGCTCTTTGACTGACACTCCCACCCCTCCCCACAGCAAGAATGCCCATGGTGAGGAGAAGGAGAACCTCACAGCCCAGGCCCTGGACCTGTCCCTCAAGTACCACTTTGTGACTCCACTGACCTCCATGGTGGTGACCAAGCCTGAGGACAATGAGGACCAGACAGCCATCGCTGACAAGCCTGGAGAAGGTGGGCATGGAGAGTGGAGGCCAGACTTCGAAGGCCTTCCAGGCCACTGGGGCCTTGGGTGCCCTGAAGAGGAGTGAGCCAGGCTGGTGAGACCCAGACTTGCTGAAGAGGGGCAGGTCCAGGGGGCATAGAGGGAGATCCGGCCAAGGGCTGGAGAGGGTGTTGTGGAGCAGGTGAATCCATCAGCATGGACAGTGGGTAGGGGGTGAATAGGAGCCTCTGGGTCTCTAAAGAGTTGTGAGTCACGGGACACCTCGCCCAGGGTCACTTCAAGGAAAGGGACTTGGCTGCAGCATGGAAGGGCTCAGTCAGACAGGGAGAAGCACTTCCAGCTTGAAAGTTAGTCCCAGAGCATGTGCCTGGGAATTGTGAGAGGAAAAGGCCTTGAGGCCTTGGACCAGGCCTGCTCAACCAGACTCTAAGAGGGGACTCCTAAGTGCTCCTGTACTTGGACGTGGGGAGCAGAGAGGTGGCATGGGGTGGCACAGGAGGCAAAGAGCTGGTCCGGGCCAGGCCTCTGGCCTCTAGGAGCCCCTGGCTCCAGGAGACACACAGTGGTGGGGGGTCCGTTGTCGGCTGGGAGGCCCATAGCCTGGAGGTGGGACAGGCAGCCAGTTGATGGCATTGATGCCGACACCAGGAGTCTGTGGCTCCTAACACATTTCTCCTCCTCCTCCCACACAGGGCCTGCAGATACGGAAGGTGAGCTTCAGCCAGCAGTTGGGCAGGTGTCCCAGGAGGGGGACAAGAGAGAACCAAGGAGGCCCTTCCAAGTGCCCAGCCCAGGGAGGGGCCCTTAGGACATCTGCGATCAGGTCCCAGCTCTGCCACCAACTCACGAGCCACCTTGGTCCAGGCTCTGCCTTCTCTGAGCCTCATCAGGTCCTTGTCAGTTGTCTGGAGTTGGCTTCCCCTTACTAATGAGGCACAATCAGTATGAGAGCATTCTGTGACCTGCAAAAATTAGCAAATTCACACATCGGACACTGACATGCCATTAATCCCGCAGCAACCCTCTAAAGGAGTCCTCTCATGGTTCCCATTTTATAGTGAGGAAACTGAGGCATGGAGAGGCTGTCTATTTGTTCGAGGACTTAGTCAGCAAGTGGCCCACTCTGGGATTCATAGTGCTCTGTGTGTCCTCATTAGCAAATTGCATCCTTGCCCCCAGTAAGCCCAGGACCACCAGGCAGGGGCTCCCAGCCCCTCCCAGCCTGCCCCACCTCCACCGATAGGCGGTTCCATCCTAGCAGCGCATCTGGACCAGGTCATTGTTCTTCCCTCAGCACAGCCCTGTCAGATGCAGTCACTGGTGTGCACGCGTGTGTGCATGAGTATGTCGGGAGGGGGGTTACTACCAAGGACAACAGACAGTTTTGAGCTTCACCCCACCCCAACTGGGGAGTGGGAGTTCAGGGTGTGGGATGGTGTCTTCTGTGAACACTATTCATGACAGGGAGGCAGACGATCTCATGGTGTACATATTAGCCACATCACAGCGCCATGACCCCGGCATAAAAATGACATCCATGTTACCACCAGCCCTAGAAAGGAACTCCCTGGGCACACTCCCATTTCTGAAGCCGACATGAGGAGTCACATCCCAACCCTCTTGTCTACCTGGGTTGGGGCTCTACTGGAGACTGGTAGCCCCAAGCCAGGTAGAAGGCATGGGGTTGGGGGAGAGGGAGCCCTCAGACCCAGCTCACGACTGCCCGGTTGCTTCCTTTTTCAGTGGCCCGCTCCATGGCTTACCTGAGTGAGTATATGGCAGCAGCCGCAGCCCCCCTACCCCCACAGGGCGTCTCCCCAGAGACTGGCCCCATGCCACATTCTCCCCCAGAGTCCTTCCTGAACCCGCTCTCTGGAACAGGCAGATGGTTGGGATCCCGAGGAAATGGGAGGCGGTTTGAGAGTATGGGGAAGAGGGAACGGGAGGCGCACGAACCAGAATCTGGATGTGGGTCCTGGCGCCTCCCCAGGCCTGCTTGTTTAGCTCAGCCTCTCCCCCCACTGTGTCCACAGCCAGCTACCAGCCTCCTCAAACGCCCTACTACTACGGTGAGTTCCCCCGACTCCTCCTGAAGTGAGAGCCGGGCCCCAGAGCCCAGAGCCTCCTACCTGTTAGGAGTCTATCCACAGGGGCCGAGGGGTGAGGGGAGGGCGCCCCGGAACAGTAAGTGAGAGGTCCCGGGAGCCAGCCCTTTCTCTGATGTGCTCTCAGTGGATGGGGACCCCCACTTCATCATCCAAGTCCCGCAGAGAGACGACGCCATCTGCTTCAACGTCGATGAAGACCCAGGCACAGTGCTGCGCCTCATCCAGGACCCCATCACAGGTGGGGGCTGCGGGCAGGAGCCGGGGCCAGGCCCTCACTCTGCCCATAATGCACCGTCTTTATGTGCAGCTTACACCTTGTGGGGCCACAGGCTCACCAAGCCCCCGGGACCCAGTGGTGTTGGAGACACGGTTAGGGGTGAGGGGGCCCAGGTGAAGCCTGTGTCTGGGAAATAGTTTGGCTCTGAACACCACTCCCTGGCCCAGGCAGGGGGCAGGTCTGCAACATGGGTCCTCAGCTGCCAGAGGGACCCAGGAGTGTCTAGGAACAGGGAGGGTTGGCTCTGAAGTCCTGGTCTCGTCTTGGGGATCCCACGCCGTGTGGGATCCCTTAGCAGGTCTGGCTGGAGGAGAAGGTGCATCCTAAAAACCAGCCTGGACTCAGAAAGGTCTCAGCGGCCCCTCACTACCCCATCCCTCTGGCAGGCCTCACAGTTAACGGGCAGATCATCGGCGAGAAGGGAGGCAACTCTGACTCCAAGACCAGAAAGACTTACTTTGGCAAGCTGGGCATTGCCAGTGCTCACATGGACTTCCGGATGGAGGTGACACCGGAGAAGATCATCCTGTGGAGTGGAGCTGCACAGAGCACCTTCAGCTGGCTGGACACGGTCACAGTCACACAGGACGGGTACAGCCCCACTCCTGGGTCTCAGAGGTCTAAGGAGCCTCTCTGAGGGATGTGGACAAATCCCAGAATGGAAGACCCACGGGGGTTACAGGAGAGACTGGTGGCCTCAGAGTTCAGCTCTTTTGCCCAAAGAAGGGTGACCACGATGGCCCCAGCCAGAATTGGTAGCTGGACACTTCACAGGACTGATCTTTATTTATTTATTTATTTATTTATTTATTTACCTTGAAAGAGAGAGAGAGAGAGAGGTGAGGCACAGAGAGAGGGAATTCCAAGCAGGCTCTACACTGTCAGCACAAAGCCCGACTCTGAGCTGGATCTCACAAACCGTGAGATCATGACCTGAGCCGAAATCAAGAGTCAGACGTTTAACTGCCTGAGCCAGCCAGGAGCCCCCGCAGGACTGATCTTGAGGGAAGGGCTGTGTGGACGTAAGCATTAGGGAGACCTGCAATCTAGTCACACACTAACCCTCAGTTTCACCTTCTCTAGCTGAACTTGTTAGCTCTCCAACTGCTCAGCCTCTCCTAGGTCTTCAAGTCACCCAGAGGCCAGTGGATAGGGCAGGGGCGTTACTCCCAGTGAAGCTCAGAGAGGGGTGGAACCTACCCCGGGTCACACAGGAAGCCAGTGGCTGAGCTGAGGATTGATCCCATGTCTCCAGACTCCCAGGACAGCCCTGTCTTCTGCTTACAGAGGAACGAGGATCCACTCTGTAGAGGGCATAGTCAACACGCATGAGGCATCTTCTCTCCACAGTCAACACACATGAGGCCTCTGAGATCGTTTCCAGAGTCTATGTGCTCTTGGGTGTCATGTATGGAGAAGGCCCTATCGAGATACCCTTGATTCAAATGCCCAGTACGATGGTCACCACTGGGCCCCGCTTGCTGACTTCCTTCCTCTTCTCTCCTAGGCTGTCTGTGACAATCAACAGGAAAAAGAACATGGTGGTCTCCTTTGGAGACGGGGTTACTTTTGTGGTCGTCCTGCACCAGGTGTGGAAGAAGCATCCCGTCCACCAAGACTTTCTGGGCTTCTATGTGGTGGACAGTCACCGGATGTCAGCACAAACACATGGGCTGCTGGGTATGGAATGTTTAAGCTTCAGATTGTTCAGGAGACACGGTAGAGGGGAAAAGCCACATGAAAGACTGTCCTCGTCACCCCGGACGAGCACACAACACCCAGTCAGCCTTCGCATCAACCCTGCAAGACTAGAGGCTGTCTTACCTATGGTGATGGTGGAGGCTGACAGTGTGCAGGGGCTGACAGTGTGAATGTTTCTGTTCCCAGGACAATTCTTCCATCCCTTTGACTTTAAAGTGTCCGACATCCACCCAGGCTCTGACCCCACAAAGCCAGACGCCACAATGGTGGTGAAGAACCATCGGCTGACAGTCACCAGGTGACAGAACTCTAACATCCTCGCCCTGCCCAGTAACAAGACAGGAGGAGAGAGCCCTCTCTGCCCAGACACATTGGCCTGGCAGGCTCTTGTCTCCTGTGGGGTACCTACCCTAGTTTCCCTCTGGGGTCCTGACCTCCCCCACCCCCCACTCTAGGCCCCTCCTAATCAGGAAAAGGCCAAACTTGGCCCCCTAGAGGGAGTTAATCATTTGATCTCTTTCTTGACCAAAGGGTTCCTGGACTCACAATTGGCAACTTCACACCCTTCTCCAGCCTTAGGACCTTGAGTGTAGCAGCCGTCTTGCCTGCCCTGTGTATATCACAGTGTGTCTTTCCTTTTTCCCAGGGGATCCCAGAAAGACTACAGGAAGGATGCCAGTGTCGGCACCAAGGTTGCCTGCTGGTTTGTCCACAACAACGGGCAAGGGCTGATCGACGGTGTCCACAGCGACTACATTGTCCCCAACCTGTTCTGAGTAGACATGCCAGCTCCTGCTGAGACAGCTGGCCCAGCTCACCTGGCCTCTGGAACAGGGACACAGCCCAGGGTCTAAGGGAGGGTTGTGACAATAAAGCCCGAGGGGACACTGCCACCAGCCATGTCTGCATGCCTCTGTAAGCCCCTGTTCAAGGGATCAGGCAGCTGGGCCCCGAGGTAGCTCAAAGGAGGGGCTGGCTGCTAGGAAGGCAATTCCCTGGGGCTCTCTCCTGGTGTGAGTGAGAGACCGGGTTGGTTGGGGATAGCGCTTTTGGGAGCCAAGTGTATGATGGTTTGGGGAGAAAAAAAACAAACAAGAATTGACTCTAGTGTGAAGGGGCTGAAAAGTCAAGAAGGGTTGAGTGCATTTCAGAGTCCAGGAGGGTAATGAGAAAAGTCAGGGTTCATGGCTCAGCAGCCCCCATCAGGACCCACAGGCCTGAAGATCTTTCTATGACGCAGAAGCAGAGTGCTCCAGAGCGGACATAGCGTGCAGCTCATTATGGATGTCCTTCCTCCCTCCATCTTCCCATTATCTAGATGTCCACCGCCACCCACCCACCCATCCTCTAGCCATCCAGCCATCTATCCATTCAGCAGATAAATCCAACATTCTGGGCCAGAGTCTGGGGCACACAGCTTTGTGCCCATTTCCTTTTTGCGTGGGTGCCCCAAGCCTGTGGCAGCTAGGCTGGAAATCCCTAAGATCCTCCAATACAGCTCATGGTGACCACCCACTCTGCCCCCACAGTAAGTCCTGGGTGGGGTCAGAGGTCGGGGATCAGATAGAGATTCCCAGAGGAGGGGCTCTGAGGGCCCTCAGCCTGGACAACCCTCTCCCACCCAGACAACTACAACACCCCTTCTCGGGTCTCCCTGCTTCCACAGAAAGACTGTGTAGAGCAGAACCAACCATCACTCCCTGTCTAAGACCCTATTAATAACACCTCCCACCCGCTGATCTTGGGAGAAAGGCCAATGTCCTACCTATGGCCTGTCCAGCCTCACCAACCCCACACACCAGGTGTCTCGCCTCACTTTCAGGGTTCCACACATAGACTGCTTCCAGTTCTGTGAACCTAACCCTTCATGTTCCAGATCCTTTGCCTCTGCACTTCTCACTGCCTGAGGGGCTACGGGCCTGCTGGGCAGAGGGTACCCATTGCTGGAAGCAGTGGGCAGCTTTGCTTGATGGCAGAGCAGGGAACACAACCTCCTGGATGAGGTTTGAGTTAGACTGGGAATGGCCACAAATGCCAGTGCGGGTGAGGGTGGGATCTGGTGATGGGTCACCAGGAAGTTCCCCCACCCCCCACTCCAGGGTCCCATGTGCTTGAGTCAGAACAGGGTTTCGCAGGCTCTAGAGGCCTGGCGGAGGGTACTGGGGAGGCCAGTCCAGGAGAAAACCTAAGCGGCCAGGCCCTGCTACCTACTGGGTCCCGGGTTGACTGAGGAACCATGTAACTTTAAACCAGTTTTCACATCTGTAAAATGGGGAGAAAGATCCTGCCAGATGGTGTAGACACATCATCATTATGGTTTCTGGCCCTCCTGAGGTGCCTGTCTTTGTCCTTAGCCTCCAGCTAGTCTCCTGGCCCAGCGAGTTGGGAGAAAGTCAGGAGGAGGTCCCCAGCCCAAATTTTGCCCCTTCTCTCCAACAGTCAGGGAGACCCTCCACGCAGGTAAAAGCCAGGGGGACCCTGTTTGCTCCCCAGTCCTAGATCATCCTGGCTACACCTGTCTCTGCTTACCCCCCAGCTTTCAAGATAGAAGCCATGCTTCATGGCAGGGGGCACTCAGCCAGTGATGGCCTGGTCCTGCGTCTCTACTTCAGCATCCGCTTCCGTCTCACCCCATGGCACTGCACCTTCCCTGACTTGGTGCACAGTGTCCTCGCTCTAGGCCTGGTGTCCTTGCCCTCCTTTTTCACTGGGCTAACTTCTCTTTATTCTTCGAAATCCAACCCCAACCATGCCACTTCTAGGAACCCTTCCCTGACATTCCCCGGGCTCTTGGTGGCACCTGGTTGTTCCCTGGGTGGTAGCTGTCACACGAGGCAATGTGTCTCCTCGGTATCCAATGGACCTGCAGCACTCAGCCCCCCGCCTGGCCCAAGTGAGTGCTGGAAAGCACTCGGTGAACAAAACAGCGAAGGGCACAGAACTCCTTTCACCTGTTCACAGAGAACACCTCTGCAAGTACGGCTGGGCCAGAAAGTCACCCATGACCCCTCTGCTGCTGTACCAATTCCACAGCCCAGCCCAGCTGCTGGGGTCCCGGAGGGGTGAGTCGGGGTGGGCACTCATGTCGCATCCCGGTATGTCAGAGCTCTGGTCTGAGCCCCTCGGAGCAACCTTCACAAGGTGACTCAGCCTTGACCCCCACCTGCCCACCAGGCTCAATGGAGACACAGCAGCTCAGCAGGGGTGTTCCTGTGAATTTGGCAAACCTGCTGCTGGAACCCCCTCCCACTGGCCTCTCCCCTGACCCTTCTAGAAAGACTCACTCTGTAAACAACCTGTAAAGCTCTAGAGCTGAGAACAGAATGCTTTCCCTGGTGATCTAGTTTGCTTCCTCTCAGCAAGCAAACGAGCTCATTTATTGCTTTCCCCTGGCTGCCAGGAAGCTCTGCACAAAGCTTTGTGCCACTCTAGCTTGCCTTACCCTGGCGCCTGTGATCTAACTCTTCCCCTGCTTGTTTCTTTTATTCTATTCTCATGGTTTTGCTTTTGTTCTCTTCATGGTTTTTATTTGTAAGCCAAAGACGTGTGTCATTTTTTAAGAAGTAGGTGGAGTAACTCTAGATGTTTAGGTGTGCTTCGCCTATGCAGGGGATTGAGTGCAATCTTGGGGGTGCCCACCCCCGGAGCATGGATGGGAGAGCAGACCCAGGGCCTGGAGCCCAGGCCTGGAGCACCCTCATGAGACTCAAGGCTCCTGGGGACAGATGCTTGCGTCCTCCGTGGGCCGGGGACCTCATCTCTGCCTCCCCCATCTCCAGTGCTGGCCTCTTGACCCGGTGGCGAGCAGACATCCTGAGCACAGGTGCGAAAACCAAACCGTGTCATGCAAATCCCATCACCAAGAGGCCCAAGAGCTTGCTGAGAAGTTGGAGAGTTGGCCTGTAAAGAACTTCTACTCAGTTTGTGCCCACCCAGGGCCAGTTGTGTTTCTAATAAGAACTTCTACCCAGTTTACTCTTTTTCTTCTTCTTTTTGTTTTTGTTTTTAGTCGAAACTGGGTTTCACAGACTCAGTGACCATTAAGCAGACTGAACCTTTGCTCCCAGAGAATGTTCTCCCGCCCTAGACCCCCAGCTGGGGGCTGCAGCAACATTTTAAATGGGTGATTTAATCTCTTTAAATCTTAGTTTCTCTGCTTGTAAAATGAAGAGGTTGGACTGAAAGTTCTTCATGGCCTTACTGGCCACAGGCCTTCGAGGGGCTTACAGTGGAAGGTTCTAATGGGATTCTGAGGCCCTGGGATGTAGCCAGATGCAACCACAGATGTCCATTCCCTGGGCTCACAGCACCTTTATTTGGAATGAGTGGGAATATCCCTCCCCATCGCAGTCCGGGCCCCACGGGCGGTCTTCTGGCCACAGGGTGGCAGCTCTCTGCACACAGTGGGGTGGCCTGGGGTGTGGGCACAACCCCTCCCACATAACTATAGCTCCACGGACCAGCAGGAAATCTCTGTTCCTGGGGAACCCTCTTGGTAATCCAGCTTGAGCAATCTGGGATGGATACGTGGACAGACAGAAAGATAGGTGGTCAGCAAATCTCAGGTGTGGTGGGAAAAGAGGGAGATGGCTGGGGTTAGGAGTGTGGACGGTAGAGAGGCTGGGAGCCTTAGAATTTCCTCCAGCACAGGACAACAAGGCCTGGTCACCCAAGTGGACCCAGCTGTGTGTGGTCTTCAGGGCCCAGGGCTCTGAGAGTTTGGGAGGAATTTCCTACTGTCCCCGACTCACCCTAGTGATCTCTGGGCTGGGGTGTTTTTTGCAGGTTTGAGCTGACTGTCCTCTGTGAGGTCACTGAGAGCTAGGTCAGAGATATCTAAAGTATCAACCTTTGCCCTCACTGTCTCTAGGTTCCAGGCAAGGACAGAGGAGTAGGGCCACCCGCCAAGCCCAGTTCCCAGCCTCTAGGCCTCCACACCCGGCCAGGCTCAGTGGCCTGCTTGCGCAGTCACCTGGTGGCAGAGTAGTCACGGCCCTGAACGCTCAGTGTTCGCCTGCTGTCATCTGCCGCTGCTGGGGGCCCCCAGAGCACGCCCTGGTAGAACTGGCCTGAGATACAAAGGGCGGGGCAGCAAGGAAAAAAGATGGAGGTTGGGAGACACATAGAGGTGAAGGGCACTGCCAGTTCGCAGGCAGAGGTGGCTTCTGAGGGTGCCCTGAGCCGTGGGCAACATACCAAGGGTCCCGCCAACGTGGCTAGAGAAGCGGTCGGTGTCCCGCAGAAGGAGCCGGAGTCCCTCCCCAGGACCGTCCCAGGGGAGCAGGCCGATGGTCACTTTGTCTGGGCTGCTGAGCAGCAGGAGCCCCGCCTTGTCCATGGTCATGTTGAGGCTGTGGGGAAACCCCGCATCCTGAGCAATCGAGGTGGGAGTGGCCTTGGGCGGGACGTCCCTTAAATGTTTTGGGCTTCGCTTTCCTCACTGGTAAACTGGGACCATCTTAACGGTATCTGGTGTATTATTTATAAGATAAACCAGATTCCTTTCCCTCCCTGGTTTTCTTAGATTAGTTTCTCATAAATTAGTTTTATATGATTTAGGCAATTGTCTGATACATTCATTCTATCCCCTTCGTTTTTATGGCTAGTGCCACTTCCTTCTGATGATTAGTGTTACTTAGGTCTAGAAGAGCAAGTTCCTTTTCATCCTATCCTGTCCTTTTCTACTTAAGATAAGCTTTGAATGTCAGGCTCCTTAAAGCATGTTGAATAAGACCCTGCTGTTAACTCTGAGGTTATTTGAAATGGAACTGCCCTAAATTTACACTGTCCTTGATTCAGTGTACAAGATGTGGTCTGTTTTCCCTTAGGTGTTATCTTCTGCAGCTCATGAAAGTATTTGGATTTTCTCTCACTGCAGGTGTTAGGAATTCTTCATTCTACCTTCTAGTGTGCACGTCCAGGGCACAGAAACTCTTGTCATTCTTTGTGCATTTATCAGATAATAGGAGACTTTAAGATCTCTTATGAAATTGGATGGTTTTCAGGTAAGCCCCTCAGATTTTCTAGGCACCCACTCATTTGTCAAGTGGAAACCGGTCTCTACAGTGTGGCGCAGTGAGAGGGCAGAGGACAAGACTCTCCGTGCTCGGTATAGGCTGGGGTGTTGCGTACTGCTCAAAGAGGGCCAGGGTCCTTGGCCCCACTCCCAGGCCCCTGGTAGCCTCCAGAGTTGGCAAGCTGCCTCTGGAAAGCTCTGTGGTGGGGCAGCCTCACCCAGAAGAGGTGGCCGTCCACCTCTATGCTAAGGATGACATTCGTAACCTCCCCCAGGGAACAGTGTTCTCCAGCTTCTCATTATTGTCGTCATTACCACACCACACAGACAGCACGGCCCTCCCCTGTACCCAGTGGGCACCATACTGTCCAATGGGCACAGTACTCCTGGATCCCATCCCCTCATTGGACCTTCTCCTCAGCCCTCTGACTCAGGGCTGGGTGATTGTCTCTAGTTACGAGTGAGGAAACAGAGGAGCTAAGCAGCCTGCCCAGGGTCACACAGGACTGGCAGTAGAGCTAGCTCCAAGCCACACTGTGCCCCACGTCGGGTAGTGACCCGGGTGAGGTGTGAGGGCAGCTGGGTCCCAGCACAACCCCTCTGTGACCTCCAGAACGGGAGGGTATGGTGCAGGGCTCTCTGCGGGGGCAGCCCACCGCAGGAGACGCATGCTCCGCCACCCCACCCCCAGGCGCATGGGCCCAGATCACCTAGCAGCAGTCACCGGCCAACTAATGTGGCCAGAGAAGTACCCAGCGGGGGGCATACCCAGGTGTCACCGAGAACAGCATCTCTTTCCACTTATAGGCAGAGTTTCTTCGATTTCGAGTCACTACCACGTGCTCAGGGGAGGCGCGGACCTGCAGCTGGGGGTTCTTGAAGGTCACCTCGATCCACGAGAACTGGGCCTTTTCTGTCTCATACTGGCCAGTCACCTCAACCCCTAAGAGGGCCGGGAGCACAGAGGTCAAGGCCGTGGCCCCAGCTGGGCGCTGGCCTGGATGACAGGTCCACCCAAACCCCTTCTCACCGGCTCACCTTCTCAGTCCCCTTTTCCCAACACTTCCTCCCACAACCTCTCCCTCATCCCCTGGTTTCATGTGGCTTTGGAAGGGCGCCCGAATCCTCAGCGATGGCCACCTTCAGACGAGCCCTTTGAGAGGGCAGATCCTGTCTGAAATCAGGGAATATTCATAAAGCCCCCATAGTGTGGCTGGCCTGACGAGGTGCTGTGGCCAAGAGCGAGATGGAAAACGAGTGATGCCTAGCCTCTGGGAGCAAGCAGACCACGGCCTGGTGAGATGAGCGGTAGACTGGGTGGATGTGGGAGGAATGGGGGAGCCGCAGAGGCTCATTGGCTCTGGGTGGCTCTGCAGGTGTGTGTGAGCATCCCCGAGTGCTGTGTATCCTCACATCTGACCTGACACTCGGTTCAACCAGTAGGACCCTTCTGGGGTTGGGAGTGCAGGCCTGGTCAGCACACCTACCGCTTCCTCCCATTCACCTGCTCCACACCCTCCAGAGTCCTATCAGTACCTTCCAGGCCTCCGCTGCTGCTTTCCCCTTCCTCTGCCCAGTGGGCCCCCACTCGTCTGCCAAGGCCCAATCATTCCTGTATGACCCTGTGCAGCCTCCCCTGGCCCTCGGACAGCTCTTGTCTCCTCCTCTGGGCTCACTTCCGTGTCGCTCTGGGCATTGACTATAGGCCTCTGAGCTTATGTGTGCCCAAGTCTGTCTCGCCACCCCTGAAGTATGGCAGTGCCTGGGGACAAGTCCACATCTGGTCTCCCTGGAGTGCCCAGGCCACCCGGACCTGCATATGTGATGTTCAGGGGAAAGTCTGTGGGGTGGCCGTGTAAGTGCAAGTGTCAGTGCTCAGAGGCAGGCCACACTGTGATCTTGGGACAGGCCCACACGGGGTAAGGTGTGTCTCCATGGGCTGTGTCCCATCATTGTCTCTGGGGTGGTTAAGTTGGGAGTGAGTGGTGTCTGGGTCTCTCTGGGTGGATGATTGGGTGTGCACCTCTCACCTTGGTCAGGGTCTGAGAGCAGGTTCATTGGCCCCTGAGAGTGCTTGATGTCCACACAGAGAGGATTCACACTCTGTCCGGGCAGTGTCAGGATGACAGGAGGTGCCTGGATGGGGGCTGGGACAGCAGGTGTAGTTCCTAGAGCAGGTAGAGCGGGCTGGGAGGTAAAGGCAGGGAGGGGGCCTGAGGGAGGCTGGCAACCTACCTGGGGGTGAGTCTGTCTTGGCTGGTTCTGAAAGAAGAAAAAGTCTGGATTTAGACAGCCCCTTCCTGGGGAGTGGGGGAAGAGGTGAGAGATGGAGAAGCAGATGCCCGTGGCCAGGGCTCCCTCTCAACTTCAACACTGGAAAACCCACGTGATGTGTCTGCAGAGCTCCCCGAGGGTTTCCTCTCCTGGTGTCTATGTGTCATAGTGTCAGAAGGTATTGCAGGAACTCTGGCCTTGATTCTCAAATCCACTTCATCAGGAGTGGAGGGGGCTGATGGTGCCAAAGCAGACATTAGTGCAGGGGCAGCCAGAAACAGAAAGGAAGAAGGTAGTCAGGATTGAGAGTGATCTTCACATCCTCCAGCCATCGTTGCCACCCGCCACCCCCCCGGCCCCACAACCCCTGCCATACATACATCCAACTTGGAAGAGCCTTTGTAACGAGACTTTCAAACAGGAGGGCACACTATTAGGGAAAATGCAGAGGACATGGGGTCTAGCCTGACTCTGCCGTTTCTGAATCCAGATTTGGGATTGGAAATAGCTCAAGGGACCACTGTTAGCTTTGGAAATGGAGGAAGCCTTCCCTTTCTAGAAGGTTCCATCCTGAGCCAGCCTCCAGAGTGTAATGAATCTGATCCAGTGAAAATAAAGGACACATTACTTCAGGGCACCTGGGTGGCTCAGTCAGTTAAGCGTCTGACTTTGGCTTAGGTCATGGTCTCACAGTTCGTGGGTTTGAACCCCGTGTCAGGCTCTGTGCTGGTGCTTTACCTCTCCAACTCTACAGGCAGGTTTAATGATCACCTTAAGGAAACTAGACTCTCAGAGGGTCAGAAAGTGGCTTACCTAACAACATGTCTGGTAGCAGCAAGTCCCTAACCCCATGGTAGGTTAGATGATGAGATGGAGAATGAACAGGTCCTTGTGGTCCGATTCTCCCTGGGTTACCAGGCGCCTTCCCAGAAGGTCCAGCTTTGGAAAAGTTGACACACACACAGTCTTCTCTAAAGTGGTGTCGTGGTTCCCCCCCAGCCTGGGCTCTGGGACCCACCCCGGGAGAGGGATGTGGAGAGGGCGGATGGCTCCCTTCCTTGCACTCATCACTCTGGGAGCCTCTCCTCCCATGGCCAGAAGAAATTCAAAGTGGGAACAAAGGACCCTTCTTGAATCCCTCCGCCCCTGCCACTGGGATGTCAGCGCCCACCCCCAGTCCCCAATTCAAATTACTTGGTCCTCTATAGCTGCTTCTTTCGGTAAGGAAGGAGTCTGCATAGCTGCTCCCTAATCAGACATAAATGGACGTGAGTCCCAGCCCCGCCAGCCAGCCAGGTGAGCCAGGAAAGTCACTCCCCAACAACCAGGGCAGAGCCCAGTCTGTGGCCAGGGTCACGATTCTGTCAATCTCCCACCCCTCTCCCCTCTCCTCCTTTGCCACCTGTTAATCTGGACCTTCTGTCTCCCATGGTATGAAATCTGGAGAGAGGAAGACCTGGAAATCAGAGGGACCTGGGTTTGCTTGTTAGATGTACCTTTCTGGGGCCTGCAGTTGAACAGGGATTGTATCCCTAGTGCCCAGGGCAGGCCCCAAATGGCAGCCAGTATCTGAATGAACGAAGTGACTAAATGCACCCATTTGCTTAGGCAGACGACACCCCCGCTGGCAGTGGGGTTGGGCTGGAGAGGCCCTGGCCAGCAACCTCGTGGGGCTGGTGCCTTAGGTCCTGTGTCAGCCAACTGTCCCCCAGCCCAGCCTTTGAGGCTCTTACCTAAGTGGAAGTACTTGCGTTTGTTTTCTGGATAAAACAAAAAGAGAAAGGAAGAAATACACTGTTAGAGTGATTTCAATAAATTTGACATGCTTGTATTTAACCTTGCTTTCCGACCCCAGCACTAAACAGGTGCAGTGAACTCTGGGGTCAGGAGACCTGGCCTCAGCTTTCACATCAATGAAATGGGAGGAGTCTCCCGGGGCTCCTGGGAGATTAGCGGTGGCAGGGTCGGGGTCTTGGTTGGGATGCAGAGGAAAGGCTGTGGAGGGTGCTGGGTCAAAACTGTGCTGCCAAGGAGGCCGGGGTCCTGCTCTCACACCCACCGGTTTCCACGGGCTTCTCTGCAACTTCAGATCGTTCTTCGCCTTCGGGTTTGGTGACCACCATGGACGTGAGGGGTGTGACAAAGCTGTACTGCAGCGACAAGTTCAGAGCTCGGGTCTCAAGGGCCTGCTTCTCAGCATCAGATGCCAAAATCCTGCAGGTTGAGGACATCACAGGTTCAGCAGGTCCCTGGATGCCTTGTCAGAATCTCCCTCCCTTCCAGACCCTTCTGGGAGGGTTCCACTGGGAGAGTCTGGAGCTCACACGTGGTGCCACAACCCCCTCTCTCTGGACTTGGGAGACACCCTGTGCCCACTGCTTCCCCCCCCCCCCCCCGCCCCGTCCCCGCTGCCATGGGAAGCTTGTGAAGGTGCTCAGGCTATGTGTAGCTGTCCTGGTGGGCCCTCAAAGGTGTGGGCTACCCACATTTTCTCTAGCAGTTGCTGGATGGTCAGGTATGCCCAGAGTCTCTCCATGAAGCTGTGGAAGATGTACTTGGGGCTCCGGAACTCTTCTTCCTTCTCCGCCACTCTAATTTCCGTTTGGAAGGTGATGTTCTGCATGTGCTAGAAAGAGGGGCCCAGCCGGGGCAGGAGCTGTGAGGGCCTAGGTCTTCCAAGTGCTCCCACATGAAACCTGCTTAGAGCTGGGGCAGCTCCCATGCATCGGCTGCAAGGACTGCAATACCTTTGAGTAGAGTGGGGCGTGGGGAGGGAGTTTGGGGAATGAGAGTCTTGGTCACAGAGCCTCCCAAGATGAGAAGGAGGTGGAGATAAAAGGTAGCAAACCGCCCAAGTGCAACATGGCAGACACAGAGCTGGGAGCTCAGGTCAGACGGATCCTTCCAGAGAAAGGGAAATGAGAATGGGATGTGACGCCCAGGACAGTGTAGAAACAGCAGTAGGAAGGAAGTCCAAGTGTGGTGTGTGGACAGAAAGGGTCCCCACATGCATTCCACACTCACCCCAAAGATGGAGACTCTGGGGACAAAGAGGGAAGAGCTTTCCCCAGCAGTCAGTGGCAGAGTTGAAAAGAGAACTCCGGTGTCATGGCCCTGATAGGGCTTGGGGTCCCGTCCACCTGCAACCAGCTATCCTGGCCCATGCTGATGCCCTCTGCTGGGGCTGGGCACTGTGGGATGGAGGCAGCAAGGCATATGCCGAGCTCCGAGTGACTGCTGCATCCTTCCCCAGGGAGGGGGGCTTCTGGTCTGGGGCTGCCCTGCCCACAGCCTGGGAAGTGGCGGGAGGTGGGGGGACGGAGGAAACCCCACCTTTTTTGCCATTGCTCCCCACTGCAGTCGAAGGCCTTCTCAGTGTGGATCAGATCCCGCTACCCCTGCTGGAACTACCTCCTCTGTCTCTCACCCAGAGCCAGGCCTCCCCACACTGTCACATGCAGGCCACCTGCACGAATTTTGTCCTATCCACACATAGAGCTATTTGCTTGATGGTTTTGCTTAAATGAACTTTAAATAGACTAATACTATTTATTTGGCCCTGTCCCAAGCAATAATACCTGTGAAATCTTAGGCCTGGGGTTCAAGTTCTATTTTTCAGGAGACACATTAAAATAAATACACAACTACTAAAACAAACATGTTTGTGAACTACCCTGAGTCACCTTGGGTCTTACACTTTGGGAACGCCTGGCCTTTAGGTTCATATTAGCAGCTAACATGAATGAAATATTTACACTGGGGCCAGACTGTAATCCCCACAGCAGTCTTACAAGGTGGGTAGGGTGACCTATTCTGATTTCTACACAGGAGGAAACTGAGGCACAGTGAGGTTAAGTGATTTGTCCCAGGACTCACCTCTGGGAGGTGGCAGAGCTGGGTCTGAACCCAGGCAGGCTGGCCATAGATCACACACTGCCCATCCCACTACTTGGCCACTTCCTCTGAGGTGAGGCCTGGGACCCCCCATTCTCTTCTGACTCACCTACCTGCTGTTCTTCCCACACACCCTGCCTGCTTGCCATGCAAGCCTAGAATGTTCCTCCATCATTCCACCGTCTGGCCTGTACCATCCTCTACTCATCCTTCAGTCTCAGCTGGGCCTCCTTCAGGCATCCCTCCCTGATTCCCAGACCAGGTTTGGGTTCCCAGGGCTGCTCCCCTGAGTTCCCGGGTTTGTTGTGTCAGGGACATCCCAGCCCGAAGCTCCTTGCTGGTGTGAGGATTTACATGCACTGTCACTGTCAGGAGGACAGCGTCCCCAGGGCCTAGAGAAGGACCTGGAACAGAGCAGGTGCTGTTTCTCTCTGTGGAATGACAGGGCCTCCTGTGGCACAGAGGCAGGGGAAGACTGGGCAGAGACGGCACCACGTGGGGAGCCAGGCTCTTGACCTGGCTGCAGACGGGCCCCAGGCAAGTTGCCTGCCCTGCCTGGATCTCAGCCTGCTCATCTGTGAAATGGGAGCAGCCCTCTCTGCCCCACTGCAACCTCAGAGGGCAGTGTGAGGACAGGAGGGAATGCCAGGCCTCTGGTTCTCTCAGGAACAGCAGCAGCACAGACGGACTGCTGAGTGTCATCTCTAAGTGGGAGACAGCACTTCGTGACTTGCTCTCTCAACTGCTGGAGCCCTGTGGGGCTGGGGTGTGAATGAAGCCCTTCTGACTCCCTGCTCCAGCGGCCTTTCCCCTGCAGAATGGCCGGCCACACTCACCAGATGCCCTCTGACTTTGGCTGAGAGCACATCAGGGCTCTGGTCCTGGAGCTTCCCAGCGACCACGATCTCGGAGCCTTTGAAGAGCAGCCGGAAGTTGTCCTGCGAAACGTCCTCCACAGCGTTGCTTGGGTACTCAAAGGTCACTGCTGTCAGCAGTGGGTTGGCCACTTCCTGGTAGAAATCCTGCAAGGTGGGGGGTGTCACGAGTGCGGGGCTGGGGTCTGCCTGCCTCTCTGTGCCATCCCTCACTCAGGGGCCACCGGGGACACTCTGGCACCTGGAGCTGCAGGGCAGAGTCTGAGTCCTCATAGATGCGCCGAGCCAGGCCGCCGTTGTCCAGTGCCATCTTCTCCAGGAAGGCATAGCTGACATCGAAGCCAAAGCCCAGGCAGAAGAGGCTGTACTGGCCAGCTATGGCTTCCTGCACGTTCTTCTGGATCCTCGCAGGGTTGGTCTCTCCTGGGCCCAGCAGTTTGGGAAGGGGGTGGGGGGCATGAGAAAACAGCGATTTGTTCAATGGATACTTCTGGACTCTAGAGACCCCCCCCCCCCCTCCCTGCCTCGGGTTCCACAGCAAGCCGGGGGAAGGCCTCAGCAGATCCCTCTGGGCCGTGTGCCTTGGAGTTGCTGGTGGTGTCCTCACCCACAGTGGGGTCACCATCGGTGAGCAGGATGATGAGGGAGACACTGCCCGCGGGCAGCAGCTCCTGCCGGTTGGCGTTACTCAGCAGCTGCACGGCCATCAGCATTGCATCGTTGATGTTGGTCCCTGGGGGGCACACACTCAGGATGGCTTCCAGCCCAGTGCCTCAGGCTGGGCTTGGTTCCCCAGAAGCCCCCACACCATAGCAGGGCTACAGAGGCACTCACCGCCTTGGGCCTGGATGCCGGCCACATATCTCCTGGCCTGGTTCACGTCCTCGGCTGAGGCTGGCACCAGCAATGGCTTCCACTGGGTTGCATCCCCGCTGAAACTGATAAGGTTGAACTGGTCTCTGGGGCTGAGGTCATCCAGGATCTTGATTAAGGCTTCCCGGGTCTGAGCAGGAGGATCGGAGACAAGGTGGGTGTCTCAGTGGAGCCTCCCTGGGGCTGGCATCCTGTGTACTTGGGCTGGCATCCCCGGACTTGCATGGTGACTGCTCTAGAGCCAGGACCTGCCGATACTCTGACCAATCTCAACCCCTGGGTACCCCATACCCAGGAAGATGGAGGAGGGAGAATCTGCCTACTGGGCCGGAGGTGATGGCGTGAGGCATGTGTGAGTTTCCAGAGTTGTGGTCTTAACCTGTGGGACCCACCTGTTGGATCTTCCTGCCCAACATGGAGCCGCTCTTGTCAATGACAAAGATCACATTCTTGGGTATTGTGGGTAGGCCCTCGGGGGCAAAGTAGTGTACAAAGTAGCCATTTTCAATCTGTGATCAGAGTGAAACAAACCCAGGTAATAAGAGCTGCAGCCCTGCCCTGCCCCCAACCAGCCTTCTCAGCTTAATACTTGGGTTCCTCTCTTCACGCAGCCCCATCTTTCTCTGTCCCAATGCTAACTTCCTCAAATCCTCACCATCTTCTAGGGCTCAGTCCAGCCCCTCTCTTGCCTTCCCTGCTCACGTGTGGCCTACTATAACTCTACCCCCACTTTACCTCCTATTTGTTTTAGTATTTGAGGCAATTTATCCTAAAAGGTTTAGACATAATAAACCTGAGATCCGTTAAAAGAGTAAGGACTTGAAAAACAAGGTCCATAGTGGGGCACCTGGGTGGCTCAGTGGGTTGAGCTTCTGACTTCAGTTCAGGTTGTGACTCACGGTGTGTGAGTTTGAGCCCCACGTCATTGGGCTCTGTGCTGACAGCTCAGAGCCTGGAGCCTTCTTTGGGTTGTGTATCTCCCTCTCTCTCTGCCCCTCCCCCACCCACACTCTGTCTCTCTCAAAAAAAAAAAAGTTAAAAAAAGTTTTAAAAAACAAGGTCCATCAAAAGAGTAAAGGGAAAGCACAATGAAGCCAGAAACTTGCATGAAAGAAGCTACTGCCATTGGACATCAAACTGAACTGTGAGCCTCCTGCCAGCTAAGGCAATAAGGGAAATCCTGCAAGGCATCTCTTTAGCAGAGATGAAACTTCTGTGCCTCCAAAAGAAAATTGTTTCAGGGAAACATAACAAAATTGCTTGTTTTTGGTCTGTGCTGCCACTGGTTCACACTGATGAGTAGGGGCAGTTACTTTGCCTTTCCTTCTAGAACATGTAAGCTCAAGCCCTTGAGTATGGATGGATTTTCTGGTTGCCCCTATTCTCGCCTGGAGCCCACACACCTGAATGGAGCCCCCGGAGAGGGTCCGGTTCACATCGTAGCGGATGATGAAGTTGCCATTCAGGACTGTGTCCTCCTGCCCTGGTGACTTTTGCTGGGAGAGTGTGGGCTTGAATCGGATGTGAGCCTGGGAAAGGACAGGCTGGGGTTGAGAAGAGCCCCATGGCCACACCCACCCCATCTGAAGCAAGAATTCCAGGATATGGCCTTGAGCTGTTGGAGAGAATGACTCCCCATAGGGGAGTGGGGGAGTGAACCTCTGCTCTTAGAGCTGCACCAGCAGGGGCCCGGCTCAGGATATGCATGATCCAGCTGGCGGCCCCTTTCCATCTATGGGGCCCTCACTTAGGTTCCTCCCCACAGCCTTCTCCACACCAGCACCTACCACCCTTCTCTGGGCCTTGTCCTCCACCTCTGACAAGTGGCAGCAGGGACACAGACCTCAGAAGTCCCTCCAGCACAGAGATTCTGCCCAGTTGTCCCGCTCTCCGGACAGACTCATAAGGCTGGCCGGACAGCAGGCCCCTTGGTACCCTTGCCTGCTGACAATGGCAGGCCCACCTTGGTCTTGTTCCGTGAGATGGTGAGGGCATCTGCCAGTTCGTTGGTCATGAAGGTGCTCTCTGTCTCCAGAAAGCTGATGCCCTGAGGCTCAAAGATGTGAATGTCCATCTGGAGGCAAGAAGCGGGTCACTGGGTTGGCAGAGAGCTGGGGCTGGGCCTCTGGGGAGGCAGAGGGGGAAGGAGGGGCTGCCCTCAGCAGAGCAGGTGTGTTCCTGGAGACCTCCCGGGAAAAGGCGGTGCCAGTACCTGCAGATGCTTGACCAGCTGCTGGGGCTGGACTTTCAGCAGCAGCTCATACACTTCCAGACGCCGTTTGAGCAGCTCCTCATACACTAGCTCGAAGGTGACCTTGGCAGAGGGAGCCACATTGACTGACACCTGGAACTGCTCCATCTTTCTTCCGGTGGCCCTGGGGGAGAGGGACGTCAGGTTTGTCCCTCCAGGCCGGGCGGGGTTATGGCCACTGGAGGCTGGAGAGGGTCTGAAGGGCTGGAGGCAGGGCAGCCTCTGCCCCCATCCCCCTGGGGTCCCTTCCCACCACCATCTTTGGCTCACTTGATGAGGCCAGCACTCTCTCCCCTGGCCACAGCCGTGCTGTACTGCTCCTGGGCTGCAGCCTTCTCCTTGATGTTCCCGGGGTAAGTCACACCGTCAATGATCCTGTGGCAGGAGGGGAAGATTTGTGGAGGGCCTGATAGAGGCAGCCCACTCCAATCCCACCTCCTCCAGGGAGCCTCCCTTGACTCGGTGTGCCTCTTAACAGAGTGACTCCTGTCTCTGCCTGAGGCCATCCCTGTTTATTATGTACTTACTGTATACAAGTCTGTGCAGGACCCCAGGTGGGGAGTAGAGCTCTGCATGCTATGCCACGCCTCCATCTACCCTGAGGCGTGCACAGTGTTGGCAAACATGCGTTTACCGAACACACAGGGGAAGGAGGCTGCAGAGGAGGCAGGACTGAGCTAAGTCCCAGCCTCTCTTCACCCTTGCAGTCCGGCCCCACATCCCAGCTTTCCCTCTCATCTCACAGCCTGCTCCCAGAAGAACTGGTCAGTCACCAGTGAGCTTTCTGGGGTGCCCCTGTGCCCAGCCCTGCGTGCACCTGTGCGGGGAAGACTGGGAAGGAGAGAGATGCTGGGCTCCCAGGTCAGTGGGAAACGCAGCACTGAAAGCCTCTGGCCCCTCCCCCTGCCAGCACAGGGCAGGGGGCTCTTCAGGGAGGTTGGCCTCTGGGGAAGCAGGTGTTGGACAACGGGTGGACTGGACTCCCAGTGGTGTGGGTCCCACAATCCTATTTTTGGGGACTAGAAAGAGCTACCAGGGCTTCTCCTCTGGAATGAAAATGACTACTCCAGATCCTCCTTGGGAGGCGAGCAGGGATGTGTTGGGCAAACACAGCCCTGCTCCACCTGGGGGTGGCATGAAAGGGTGTGCAGGGGTCAGCGGGGGTAGCCAGGGTATTAGGACCCAGTGTTCCTCCTCCCCACCTTCCTGACATTCCTGGTCATAATTTAACCCTGGGCTAGGGATGGGGCTGCAGAGTGGGCTGCAGGGCTCCTCCTCCTGGACGCCCAGCTGGGGTGCCAAGGCCAGCAGGCTGCCAGGCTCTGGGCCCATCACATGCGCTGAGAGCCCCGGGCTGGCGCCACTCCCTGGGCCCAGATTTGCTGTAGGGCATAGGGAAGCAGGGGGCAGGGTGCCCTGCTCCCCAAGCTGGCTGGGGGCCGCCTGCAGAGCACACACTGCACAAAGTGCTCACACAGCACAGGCCCCCGCTCCAGGTTTAGGAGAAGCAGTGGCCAAGAAAGAAGAAGGAGCCGAGCACAGGGACCCAGCCCCCACTATAGTTTTTCAGAGGTCTCAGGGTAGTTTGGGGACCCCGGCTGAGCCTGCTCTCTGTCCCACCCAGCACCCTCCCTGAGTTGCTGGGATCAGCCTCTTTCTGGCCTGCCCTCAATCACTGCCTCTCTGGTGGGGACAAGGACAGATAGAGAGGGTTCTCATGTATTGGACAAACATTGCAAAACATTCGGGAAGGGTGAGGAGGACAAGGTGAGGATTAGCACTGAGCCACAGAGTCCACAGAAATCCCAGGGGTCTCCCAATTCTTGGCCTCTGGCCCAGAGCAGAAATGCCCTCTGCAGTATCCCAGGTGGGAGGGAGGGGACTAGCCTGGCTTGGAACTTCCTATGACAAAGAGATCCCCCTCCTCAAGGCATTGCTCCATTGTGGGGCAGTCCCAGAGTTAGGAAGTCTTCTGTATTCTGAGCTGGACTCTGCCTTTGGGTGACTCCCTCCTGCCTGGGCCTGGGCCTCAGGATGCCCCAACTCTGTACTCCTCAGAGGCAAAGAAACCAAGATGCTGTGGTTTTCCACCTGTCAACTGGGCAGTATTTGGGGATGGTGCACAGAGGGATGGACGGTGGGGTGGATGGAAGGAGGGAGGGGTGGAGGGCGGAGGTATGGAACACTTCTGAGAATGTACTGAAGTTTGTGGGTCAAGTCCCTGGTTCCCTGTATTGCCTACAGGCTGAGCACACACACCTAAGGCACACCTCACATCAGGAAGAGACTCGCTCTTCTTGACTGGGTGCCATCGGGGAAGCTGGTGTCATGGTGTTGAGTTGGGGAGGGAGACGAGGAGGAGGGCAGGAAGGTACCTACATGGAGAAGTTGGTGATGAAGGCTCTCTTGGGCAGCTCCACCTGGAAGGTGGCCTCCTGTACAACATTGGCCTTGTTGACCACCCTGCTGGTGACGACTGTGTGGGCAAATCTGGATGAGACCCTGGAGTCCACGGTGAGGCTGTAGATGTCAATGTCATTCTGGACCAATGAAGGAGGAGGAATGGGTTTGTCTCAATGCCAGTCCAGCTCGAGGCAGCTCTCTTTAAAAAGAGTCCCAGACCAAGCCCTGGCCCCCATCCCCGACTGAGCCACTGACCAGGCCTCCAGCCAAACCCCATGATACATTCCACATGTGAACACCAGTCTCACATAAGAGGCAGCTATGTGCTTCGTTCCCCACCCTTCAGGGCCATGATGGTGGAGCTTGCGGTCCAGTGCGTCTGGGAAGCAACTCTCACTTACTCCTCAGGCAGGGGGCCCTAGATGGGTCAGGAATCTTCACACTTGATCTTAGCTCTGCCCACTAAAAGGGTAATGAACAAGTCCTGTGATTTCTGGTGACCTCAGCCTCGTGGAAACTGGGAAAAACAGCTCTTGCCTGTCTCCCGCCAGGTGCTCACAGGAGCTAGGAGAACTTGGAAGTGATGAGGACCCAGTCTCTAATCGCTGGGAGCCTTCCTCTTTGCCCCCTTGACCCTGCAGCTGTGGACCCTCCTCAGACATATGCTCTCCTCCAGATCTGTGGTCCCCAGGGAAGGACATGTGCACACCAGCTGCCTGCACACGGTATGTTCCGCTGTGCACGCGGACAGGTGCACAGCGACAGGTGTGTCTCTGTCTGCACAGAGACAGGTGACTGGCCCAGCGGCTTATGTATACACGGGAGTGTCTGCTGGGTGGCAGGCACTGTACTAAGTTCTTTATAAATGTTACAGGTTTGAATAGCTTTTCTTTTTAGTTTTTTATAGATGAGGAAACAGACACAGAGTACATAACTCCTGGGGCACCTGGGTGGCTCAATCGGGTAAGCTTCTGACTCTTGATTTCGGCTCAGGTCATCATCTTGCAGTTTGTGAGTTCGAGCCCCGCATTGGGGTCTCTGCTGTTGGCGTAGAGCCTGCTTCGGATCCTCTGTCCCTCTCTCTCTCTGCCCCTACCCTGCTTGCATGCCCCTCTCTCTCTTTCAAAATAAATAAACAAACTCTAAATAAATAACTCCTTCATGGCCACTCAGCCAGGGAGAGGTAGACTTGGGCTCATGAAACCCATTTTTTAAAAAGTTTATTTACTTATTTTGAGAGAGAGAAAAAGTGCAAGTGGGGGAGGGTCAGAGAGAGAGGAGAGAGCAAGAATCCCAAGCAAGCTCCACACCAAACCGATGTGGGGGTCAAACCCATGAACTGTGAGATCGTGACCTAAGCCGAAGCTGGATATTCAACTGCCCAACCAACTGAGCCACCCAGGTGCCCCTCGTGAAGCCCGTTCCTACCCCTTTCCCCACGCCCCCCACTGCCGGCCTCTAGCAGCAACTTATTGGGCTGCATTTTCTCCCCATAAAATGGGACTAGATCTCCCTACTGTTAAGTAAGAGAGGAACCATACAGCCCGGGCTAGTGTCTGGTGGATGGTCAGCACCAACTCTTTGCACACACACTGATCCACGCTCCCTTGTCCACATAATGCTTGCACGTGCAGAGGCTCTCACCATTGCTAATCAGCTCACACCATTCACACTCAGGCCCCCACAGACACCCACTACCTTTTGGGGGGTGGAGGTGTGAAGGACAGCCAGCAGAGAGAGCAGGACCGTCGCGATGCCACAGGCGCGGCCAGGGGCTGAAGTCTTCATTTTGGCTCCCGTGCCTGGCAGGTTGCTTCTGAACTCGAGAGGAAGTGGGGAATGAATTAATAACATGCTTGCTGTCCCGCCCCTGTGGGGGCAGGTTCTGGGAAATTGGGATCTACAAGCCAAAAACTGCAGTTGCCTCAGATAAGTAAACTGTGAATATCCTGTGGACCTTGGCTGGGGACAGGAACATGTACCGAGGAAGAGCAAGCTCAGGTGGGAGTTGGGTACGGCACCCCTTCTGTAAGGTCCACGGTCACCCCAGGCCACTACCACCCCCCATACCAGCCATTGCACCAGCCAGCTCCCTAGGTCTGGGAGATACACCAGTGAACCAGCCTGCTCTCCAGAAGCCCAGTCTGGGGGAAATAGGGATGGCCCAGAACAGGAGGGCTAGGGGGTGGCTTCCAGGAGGCAGGGGGACCGGAGGCCAGCTTGATGTGACGGGGCAGTGAGGGCCCTAATGGCTCTGAGGAGCCACTGGAGTGTCTGAGTGGGGCAAGATATGCTGGGGCCAAGGCAGGATGGAGACACTTCATTTCTGGGGTGAGAGGGGCTGGGTCCAGGGGTCCCCTTCTCTCTCCTTGGGTCCCCGGCTGCTGTCAGCCCCCATTAACCTACCTAGGGCTCTTGGCTCAACTCCAGCAAGGCTGCCAGAACAAGACCCGCACTTTGGCAATACAAACTGAGAACCATAAAGATGCCTGCACCTTGTGGCCCGGAAGTCTCCTTCCGGGTAATTTATTGATAGGAAATCGTGCAACACAAGTCCTGAAGGGGGTGATTCATTGTGGCGGTGTGTGCACTCAGATAGCCTGTGGAGGTCGGTCATGCCAAGGGAGCCCATGATTCATGGCTTGCGTGAGAAAGCGCAGGACACCTAGCCATCAGCACACCAAGGCAGTGCCACTGTCCTGAGCCCAGACCTGTAGGAATGCACCCGAGGGCCTGGGGTAGGATTACCAGTAGCTTTTTTCAATTTTTCTTTAATAAACTTGAAATGCTGCTTTTATAACAAATAGCAATAAAATGAATAAATATTAAGGGATCCGGATGCAGCTGGTGCTTGCGTCCCTGGCGGCTCTGGGACAGCCCAGCTCCCGAGTCTGGCCATAGATAAGGTAAAGTTGCTTCAGGAAAGTGGTGGCCAGGTGCCAAGCCCTGGGTTGAGGAAGGAGGGTGACTTGGTGACACTTGTCAGTGGGGGTGGGGAGGGAGGGGAGTAGCCATTTCGGGGGCCGACACAAGGTTCTGAGGCAGTGACTGGCCCCCAAGTTCCCCTCCATCAGTGGCAGGAGCATCCAGGACTCTGGAGCTGTGTCTCTGGCTGCAAGTCAATGTTCCCCTCCAGAAAGCATCTCTGTGCGCATCTATACTGCTTGCCCTTTGGCTCTGAATATGGTTGGGATCATCCAGGGCTTCACACCCGGTCAGCAATCTGAGCAAACAGCCCACCCCCCCCCCCCCCCCCCCGAGGAGCACGGTGAGCAGGCCCAGGCCCTGCCCCACAGAAGGGCCACTCGGGGCACAGAGCACGGGCCCAGCCTGAAGACAGCTATATAAGGACGCCATGCTGGCTGAGAACGTGGGGAAGGCTCCAAGCAGCCACCCCCACATGCCCAGGGGACAGGCGGACTTCCGTGCAGGCAGCAGGGAGGACTGCCTATGGCTTTGCTGTCACAGGGGGACAGACTCCTGCAGTCCCCTGGATCTGACAGTTCCACGCACACAGGGGACACTGAAGCCTGAGGACGGAAGAACTGCTCATGAGCCAAGGACCTGGAGTTCTCACAATGCAGGCGGACCGGTGGGAGTGGCGAGGGGGAGGCTCACCCTGAGTCTGAGAAAGGAGCAGCTCAGTAAGCAGACTACCACTGGCCAGAAAGGGGCCTCGACCTGGTTTTGTCTTTAAGGGGTGTGAGCTGGCAAGGAGGTGGTACAACTAAGGGCCCCAGAGGAAAGGGGTTTTGAGGTGACCTGGTCCTGCAGAGCCTTGGGGTCCTTGGAAGCATCTCAACATCTTCTGTGGAAAGCAGGGGGAGGGGTGAGCCTCGGGCCCCCACCTGCTTCACTCTGAGCAGTGTTACTGTGGCCTGTTTTATGCAACAGGCTCCAGCTCTAGTCCCTTTTCAGATGGGAGGGAAAACTGAGACTCAGAAAGGCAGAGACTGGTCTGAAGCCACACAGCTCAGCGCCAGTTCACCACGTCCAAGACTTTCTGGCATGTGGCAGTGGCTGTAATGGCACCGGCCTTATCCTTTGGGACCTCCGAAAAGCCCACAAAGGGTACAGAACATGCCCCACCCCCTACCCCACCTGCCCCTCCCCTACACTGATCGGCTATGGCTGGTGACCAACTAACACCCTCCAAATGCCGGAGTCACTTGGGCATCCTCTTTATTGTTCCCCAGGTGCCGGTGCAGACTCCCTGGGCTGAGGGACCAGGGCTCTGAGGGACAGGCGGCAGTCCCAGAGGCAGCAGGTGAGAAGGTGCATTCTGGCATAAAAAAAGTTTTTGGGAAAGGCTCCTGCATCTAGGAGTTGGCAGTGGTGAGAGGAATGGTGTGCACTTCTTAGCCAAAGACACTCTTGGCAGGTCCAGCTTTGGGCTTCTCAAAGACGGTCTCGGTGCCGGTCCGGGTGCCGCTGAACACTGACGGGGCGGTGGAACCAGCTAGTTCTGTGGGCAGGATGGGGAGGTGTGGGCAGGGGCATTTGTGGGGAGCGCCCCCCCTGCTCAGGAGCTCTGGACTCAGGAAAGGATGCTGGGACCCCTCTCCCCATCCCCCCTCCCACTGACACCTCCCCCCTCCACCCCCACTGCCCAGGAGGATACTCACCACACTCCCGCATGACCTGGTAGGTCTTGGACTTGATTTCCTGGTTCTTGGCCAGGTTCCCACGGGCCCCCTTCAGATCTTCCTCCTTCACGGGGGGGCGCTTCTTCTTGATGGGGGCCTCCTGAGCACCAGCCTTGGAGAGCCCAGAACCTCATCTTACAACCTGAGGCCTCAAGGGTGAAAGCCCTTTCCTACCTCACTGCCTTGGCCCTGAGACCCCTCTTCTCTGGTCACTGAACTCAAGCCAATTTAAGGCTACACTCCTCTTCCAGGAAGCTCTCCCAACCATGCTCCACCCCCGCCTCCACGTCTCTCTCTACCTCCCCCACAGACCAGGAGCATGGGGACCATGGCTACTGTGGCCTGACACTGCCTGCCTGGCCAAGCTCAGGCCTGGGAACGAAGGGCAAAGGGGAAAGGGGCTGGTTTTGAGTGGAGTTTCCTTGGGTAAATTCCAAGATCTGCTCATTGGGTGGCAAGGGCCCCTCAGGGATTGTCTCTCTCTCCCCCAAACTGCCGGCATTTGCCTCGTGCGTTTTGGGGTGGGAATCTGGTGGAAAAATCAGATGCCCGTGAAGTCGGTCCAAAGTCAGCACCCACCCATGGAGCAGGTAGCAAGGAGAACCTCCACTTAGCATGCCTTAGCACTGACCTACAAGTCCATCCCTCTCCAGACTGGGGATATTCAGACTCAGTGCTTATCCTACCATTCAACCCCAGGCGCCCAGGAGTCTGAGGCCTCATTCCTTCTTAAGCCCTGGGGACAGGTGCAGGGACTTCCTGGTCCCTGAGTCTGGGCTGGGATCCTGCAGCAACACAGTACACCCCCTGCACCGAGATATATCCTGCTGGGGAGATGCCTGGGGGAAGTTATGCACCCACAGATCCCGCCTGGTGCGCAGGCGCATACACACACACACACACACACACACACACACACACACACACACACACGGCTACAAACGAGTCCTATGGTCAACTTCTTCACACACAAAGGCAGACACAAATTGAAGTATCACACATGTTGTCTCTACCCTCCTGACAAGCCACAGAACAACACCAAACCCAAGATAAATGGGGGTTTGCCGGCAAGCTGGGGCCCAGCGCTGCCCCTCCTGAGCCCCGGCCTCCCAGGGGCTCACAGAGCTTCTCGTTACGCCTGCAGTTCAGCTCAGGACACAACTGTCAGAGGTGACAGTGTCCAGCTGTCCATCCCCACCCCCCCGGCACCAACCCGGCCTGTGCCGGGCCCTCCTACCTGGGACATGGTGGGCGTTGTGCGAGAGCTGCTGCAAAGGCTCCCCTCTGGCAGGCAGAAGCCGGTGGAAGAGATCGGGGCAGCGCCAGCCCTCTGGGGCTTATATAGTCCACTTGCCTGTCCCGGAAAGCCACTCCCCTCCTCGATGGGCTTCCCGATGATTCAGGTCCGCACAGCCTGCAGCTTCAGAGTTTATTCTTAGAGATGATAGGGGCTCGCTGAACACTGCTGCCTGGGGGCCATAGCCCTGGTGGAAAAGGACAGCTGGGGAGACCCGGGGCCCTCGAGAACAGGTGCTCTTATGCAGGCGGGAGGTGCCAGGCCTGGCAGTGCGCAATGAGGATTTATGAGCGTGGGTCCTGGAATGTGTGTGGCAGCCTGAGCTGTCCACCTGGGAGAGTCCATCCCAATGGGGTGGGTGTCCCTGAGGGAAGGGAGGGCCCTGGGCTAGGCTGGACCGCTCTGAGCTTATTTTTCCCTCTCTTTTACCCTTCTATGGATTCCAGAGGAAAGAGACTTTCCATCCTGCATGGCAGCAGAGCAGAAGCTTCCTGTGTGTGACACTTGGGAGCACTTGCTCACAGTGAGCACAGCCCCCCATGGTTCACAGGTGAGCAGCTGAGGCTGTGAGAAGCTCGGGGAGCTGCTTCATCTGTGTTTTTGCCCTCTGCCTGGCTCCTAGTGCAAGGGTAGCAAAGGGACAAAAGGCGGGAGGTAAAGTGCCCAGAAAGGACCAGAAGAAAACCTGCTTTGTGGTAAGGGCACTGGTGAGTGTAGGCAGGGAAGGGCACAGAGCCTCTGACTGGGTGAGGTCACCCAAAGGTGCCTGGCCTGACATTTAGGTTGCTGAAAGCAGGTGGGCGAGATCCAAGCCCATTCCAGGCACTGAGCTGTGGAGAGAGGGACAGGCCCAAGGGCTCTCCTGAAGGCCATTTAGCTTTCTGCTAGCTCCTAATAGCCCATCCCTGAAGGGGAGACCCTCGGGGCGCAAGGCAGAACTCTCCACCTGAGATGGGTGTGGGGAGGTGATGTGGGTGGGAGGTCGGCCACATTCCAGCTCCTGGTCAGTGTGTGGTGGGGATTATTTTTATCCTTGGAGGCTCCAGGCAGACAGAACCCCACCAGGCACTGACACTTGGTTATCCCGAATACCACTCCACTGCTGTCATGCCTCCAATCTCCCCCTCCAAGTCCCAGGAGGCCAATGAGAGGACTGCCAGGCTCCATCTGAGACCAGCACTCAGGGGCACGGACCCAGGACTGCAAATGGGGCCGAAAGGCACCGAGGGTGGGCCCAGCCTGGGAAGGGTGCTTTGGCATTGCCCCCAATCCCGCCACCCCAGCTGGCTCTGCCCAGGGAGGCACCTGCCTGCCAGCCCCGTGGCCTTGCTCCTCACCCCTCAATCTCCCAGTACTGCTTGCTCCTCAGTGGGAGGTAAAGCAGCTTTTACTCGCCTTAACAGGTAAGTGGAAAAGGCAAGAGTACTTTTAGCTTGTTCCCTTGGCAGATTCTGGCTCCGGTGTGTGTCACGACGTGATGTAGGTTCATTCACACTTGGCTTCCTGGGGGAGAATCTTCTAACTCACTGGGGAAATCTTCTTGACCCCATTAAGCTGTTTCAACTCCAAAGAACACACAACCAACAGCCACAAGTGATGGGTTTTTTTTAAAAAAAAAAAAAGGTATTAAGATGTGAAACTTTATTGTAAACCATTGTACAATGTTAAGTACATCATCTTCCCTTTCATTTCAAAAATGGGTTTCTGTGAGTCATCACTGATTAAACACCCCCACCAGAAGGGCAGTGGAAATAGGCCATGGTTTGCTCACATTGGTCTGAGTTCTAAGAAACATCATGAAAAGAGAAATCAAATGAAACCAACCCACCCACCCAGCCAGGAGCTCAAGGAGCTGACAGTCATTGGACCAGAAGTCCCTCACCAAGAGCAAAGCCCTTCAGAACTGCCAGTGCCGCACAGGGCAAAGCAGAGAGCTCTCCACTCCTGGCTGGAAGTGTGTGCAACATCTCAACGCCAACCCTACACCCTACAAGGTGGCTGCTTTGGCCAATGAGAAGTTCCTAGAGCCGTCTATGTTGGCCTGGCTGTGAAAAGGCCAGTGAGTTGTTGTCTGGAGGCCAGAGTGGGCTCCTGGGCAGCTGACAGATGGGGCCTCTGTGCTGCAGGCCACAGGACTACACTGCCTAGGATTTGAGCCTTATCTTTTCCCTTTAAAGGCATGATAGGACAATACTCGCCTAGGACTCCCTGTTGCCAGGAAGGGGCATGAGTTAAAGCTTGAGGCAGGAGGCCACCAGCATGCCTGTGGGTTAACTAATGGGCCACGGGCCCTTATCTTGAAGGTCTTCTGAGCAGACCAAGAAGCCACTGCCGCCCAGGATCTCACCAACATCCCCCTTTGCCACTGTCCACATGCCACTGACAACAAAAGGAAATAAGGCCAACAATGATTCCTTCCATTGAGATGTGACAGTTTTACCTCATCAGGTTATTTCCATCAGTTACAAGAAACTTGTTCATGACCTTGACTTATAAGCTTTCATCATGCATGGCTTGGCCAAGGTCCACGATAGCACACAATGTCCAGTTGGTGTCTCATGGTTTCTCAAGCACAGTGACGCTTGCCATGTGGCTGGGTAAAGAGCTGTACCTCGTAAGGCACCTTGGGGCAGGTGGAGAGGAGACTCATCCCAGGGAGGGAAGGAGGACAGCTCAGGGGAAGTTCTGACCATGGCCCTCTGCATCTGGTCTCTCCTGGGACAGTGTACCACAGAAAAAACCCCAGTGACTGCAGGAAACACTCCAGGGAATACAAACTCTGTATATGTGTGTGTTATACACCCATGCACACACACACACAGGAAGATAAGGCCAAACAGGCAAGGCCACACTGTCCAGTCCCACACACCACAAGGCCCTCTATGATTAGACACTCATCCCCTAGTCAGCCAGCTCTATGACTGTGGCTCAGAGACTAAAGCCCTTATTGAAAATCAGGATACAGGGAAAAACCGCCACTCACTCTCCACCACTTTGTCCCCCAAACCCACTGCCCAGCAGGCACTGGGAAGGGCCTTCGGAAGAGCAGATTGTTGAGGCTTACATAACCCCTACTTTCCATCTTTCGTGGACTGTGTCTCTCCCACTCGCTGTGCCTGGAGCTCAAGGCTGAAAGCACATCTCTGATTCTGAGCTCAGTAAGGTGCAGGAAACAGCGATGGGCACAGGTTGTTCAGACAAAATGAAACAGGAGGGAAAAGTACAGGGAGCCAGCAATGCCACGAGGGGCTGATGTGCAGCAGGCACAACGTTAATTCTGGTCTTCCCCAGCACCGATTCTCCAGGGCAGACACCTCACCGTGGCCAGGGACGGGAGGGGGTTAACAGCCTAAATGAGGGCAGAAGCGGACACAGCCTCTAGTCTTGCTCGCAATCTTGCCTCCTGTGGCAGATGCCCACTTTTGCAGAGTCGCTGCTCACGGCAGTGACAGGTCCCAGTTCCTCTCAGCCCTCTGGGTCCAGACTCCCACAGGAAGAAGGGCTGAGAAGCCCACTCCCCCTGCCCTGCCCCTGGGTGGGATGTGAAAGGTGAGGCAGGCCCAGGGCTTAACAGTTTGGCTCCCACGCTGCAATTCAGACCCAATCTACGTAAGGGCAGCACTTTTGTATGTAGGTCTAAAAGGAAGGTTCTGGACCAGGTGGCCTCTCTGCACCTGTCTCACTTCCAGCTCCCACCTTAGTGGTGTAGTTATCTATTCCTTAACTTCTGTGGCTGCCTCTGGGCTGTGACAAAACCCTGGCTGCTCCACCGTGCTGCTTCCACAGCAGGGCAAGTGCCCAGGCCAACCCATTCCACTGTGGTCAGCAGACTCCTAAAGCTACGGGGGCCTGTGGCCATGCTGAGGAGTGGGGCCGCTCCCCAGGGAGGGCACATGGGCTTAGAAGCACCTCGCCTACCTGTGGAGGCAGATGGTAAGCTCTTGCACCTCAACCTGCCCCGTCCCCAGCTGCCCTGTATCTTTGAAGGACGTGAGAAACAGGATCACTGGGCAGGCAGGGGTTCCTCAGACTATTGTGCAAAACAAGGGGATGCAGTAAGACAAGAGGCAGAGGGCAGCCTGAGAGGAAGTTCCTGGGGCTGGTCCAGCAGCTGGTTCTGAAGGCTGCACCAGTGGGAGGCAAGGAGGCCCAGACTGAATTTTAAACTACAGATTTGGAGGCTCTGAAGAGAGACAGGGAACACACAGGGCTGGCCTCGAGGTCTCAGTTTCTCTGGACACAGACCTCTTAGGCTCTTTTCTTGGTCACATTTAACTAAAACCTCTACCTGCCAGCAGAAAAACCAAGCCACTGGACAGAGCACTTCCTGTCCCACACGCACCGGGGCCCTAGATCGACCTTCAGACCAGCTGCCTCCCAGTCAGGCCTGCCCTACACAGACTCACTGGGTTTGTTCCTTTCAGATAAGGCTTCATCTCCCTTCCTGCTGAGACCATTTACCTCATCTTATCGCAGATTGCCTACAAATATTCCAAATTAACAAAACTCTTGACTTTTTCTTCCCACCAGTTCACATCTCATGGAAGGCAAACAAACCCATTTCTTTGGGGATTAAAAAGAGTTTTTAAATACAATAGTATGAAAATATAACTTAAAAATATAAAAGTCAACAGCGTACGGAAGACTTAAAAAATCTATGTTTTGCCCATTAGTCCCATAGGAAATAAACACATACTCAAAAAACATTAACACTGTGACAGCTCATAAAACCGGCTTTAGAAATCAGTAGTTACAAAGCCATTTCGAGTAAGAAAGCATTGCGGTTCCAACTTGGTCAATGAGTGACTTTTAGCCCCAAACGTGTTATGTGTCCACACGCCCAGAGCCTTGCGGAAAGGTTCTGCCCACAGCCTGTGTGTGTGCGTGTTTCCCTCCTCGATGCCACCCAGCCAGACACAGGACGGGGCTTCTGGGTCCCTCACAACACCGTCTGGGACAACGACAGACAGACAAAATGCCTCGCTTGCATATTTGGTCAGTGTTTGTAGTGCAACTGAGTGGGAGCCTCCGGCTGCCGCAAACCCCTCGGCGCCGGCCCGTCCTCCCTCTGTCGAGTCACAGTAGTCTGGGAGGGGGCGGAGACGGCAAGAGGGGCGGAGGTAGAAGAGGAAGGGCAGGGAGGAGGGAAGGAAGGACCCGGCAGCCGGCTGGGCCCCCAAACCTGACCCGAGCGCAGGAGTGTGTCACACGGGCAGCCCAAAGCGGTGCTTCTTCTTCTTCGCGGGCTTCAGGGGGGTCAGTCTGCGCAGGTCTTCCTCTACGTCAGACTCCTCCATCTCGTCATCGGCCGAGATCAGGATCTGAGGCGGGGGGGCGGGGGAGGCACGGTCTGCGTCACCACCAGCGGTGCCTTCTTCCTCTGCCCTCCCTCCACCCCAGCACCAGGGTGCCTACCCCTGTAGGAGGCCTCTGGTCTCGTGTTTCTTGAGGCAAGGGTGATGGGGAGGCCCCTTTACAGAGTGAGACCACCCCAGACTTCACTTACTCTCAGGATATTCACGGGCTACTGAAACCAGCATCGAGTTGACATACCCACCTCTCTGGAGTGCTCCCCACTTCTCCATCCAACCTCCGGCTGGAACGGAACCCCAGTCAGAGCAAACTCAGCAAGGACCCACAACCTAAGGTCATCCTGGCAAAAAAGCCCAATCTTGACCAGGGGCATCACAGGTCTTTGAAGTTGCCTTCAATACAGCAAAAGGAAACAAAAGGGTCCCCTTTCTCAAGAGGAAAAGAACATCTGTGGAGCACATACGAGGCAAGTGGGTTTCAGAGCAGCTGCTTTAAGCCAACTTTGTAACTTGTGAAGACAAAAGGAGCCCTTCACTCTTCTGAATCCCTGGAATGACGCGGCCACGGAGCAAGGGCATCCAGGGCAAGTTGCCTGGCTCCGCAGACCTCTAGGCACCACAGAAGGACAGGGACAGTTGCAGCTGTACAGGGGACCATGAGCTCATGCTCTCCTGGGGGCAGGATGGGGACATCACCTCTTCCTGGACCACTCCCTTGGTGGCTCCCAGATTAAACCTTCTCTCTGGCTCCCGACTGCCTGTACATGTGTGCCCCAATCACAAAGCACCTTGCCTGTCTCGCCAAGACCTTTGCCTGTACCTCATTTCTTGTCATCCCATCCTACCCTGAGGAACACAGGCCACTCTGGCCATGATGGATTTCACATTGCCCAGATGCCATACCACACGAGCACGACTGCTCATGAGTCATTGCTTCTGCCTGTAGTGCTGTCTGTCATTCACCCAATGTTCACCAGGCTCTTGCAACACAACAAGCCCCGGGTCGGATCCTAGGCACCCCTAGAGAAGACATGGGCTTACCCTCTGTCCTGCTCTTCTACCCAGCTTCCAAAACTCCCTCCAGGATGCCCCCAGGAGTTAAACAGACTGTTCCAGGGTCCTCACAGGGCTTTCGTTAACACCTCAATCTCAAAACGATCAGTCTTACAGAGAGCTCTTCAGACACGTTCACCTCATGCAGTCTGAAGGTCTCTCAGGGAAGATGTCACCACAGCCATTTCTGTAGCCCCACCCTGGGGGCTGACAAGGCCCTTTCAGGAGGCAGCCTTGGCCTCACCCTGCAGCACACAGAAGTGCAGGCTGACCAGGGAGTGTAACTTTGCCTCCATGCTCCTAGTTATGACCACCAGTCTCCTCCAAGTCCAAACCCTTGAATGTAGGAAACCTGAAAATATGGGAAGGTGAGGTTCCCTGGGAAGGTCTGGCTACCCCTACGTTTTAGACTTTTCTAGTGAGCTCAGCCAACACTTCCGCTGCTCTGTAGTGGTGGGCAGGGATTCAAACACCTGAATGCTTAAAGGTCAATGATCAGGCTCAGGAGAGTCTGTGCCAGCTTCCCTGGAAGGAAAGGCAGGGAAAGGCAGCCCCTCCCTTCCCTGTCTTCCTCCACTGGCGGAGGGATTGGGGAGGGACTGTCGGAGCCCTCACCACACTGGGTGCTCCACCTTCCTGCCCTGGGAAGGCCAGGGGCTGCAGGGATGGGTCCCTGCCAGATGGAGCTGTCAGCCTCTTCTCCCTCCCCCTGGCTAGTGCTGAGAGGACCAGATGCAAACAGAGACCAGAGACCTCCCTGGGTCGGGTGGTAGCACGGGGGCTCAGCCCTACCTCAGACTCTGACTCCTCGTGGGATGCGGCCCTTCGGTAGCGGACCTTACTCCCATTCCTCGAGTCCTGGTTGGCTCCCCTTTCTTCTAGTTTAGCTTTCGTCCTCCCCTTTCTCATGAGGAAATTGTCCACTACCCAGAACATCAAAGCCTGTGGGGAGGGAACCTGAGCGTTACTCCGGGATAAGCCGTTTGTGAAAGCAGAGCAGACCCCATCGGCATGCCTCCTACCCGCTCCAGATTACGTCCAGGACAAGGGGAAGAAAACCCTCATCCAGTCCCCCTGCTCTCTCTCACAAGCTTTCAAAGAGACACCCACTCTCCACTTCCTCTGTTTCTACTTTCTTATCAGAGAACCGGCAAGAAAGCCCTGGCCCTCTTCACCCCGAGTGGTGGTGACTGATGGGGACAGCCTGCCTTGAGCCTTTGCCTTAGCCACTAACAAGGTCTCTGGGCTCCTGGTTGGGGCTCCTTCCACGGGCTGAGTGGCTGGCCTGCATAGTCGGCCATGTCTGTCAGCCCCAGGTGCCTGTAGCATTTCTTCTCACTGTTTCCTAATTCTAGCCAGTGTGCTTGTGAGTTTCTCTTGGAGCTCTGTGTAAACGACAGGGAGAGAAGCCTGGCATCCTGATCTAGAAATCCTTGTCATGCATGTGGTGGGCCTCGTTGGTGGAAGGTCCCCTGGCAGGGAGGGCAAGACAGTTCCCAGGACCCTCCATCTTGCACAGGGGGCCCGGAGCATGGGGTGTGCCTGTTGAGAAAGCAATCCTGCCATCTTCACGTCTGGAGTGGGGGTGGGGAGAGGGCAAATGCTCACACAGAGGGACGTGGGAGCCAAAAGGGGCTTTCTCTGTCAGACTCTGAACTGTGAATGGGACACTGGAAGGCAGAGAGCACGTGGGGGTAGGAAAATGCAACATGGCACTGACATTGACAAAGAACGGGACGATCAGCATGACGATGGCCAGTTTCAGGTCTGGGTTTTCAATGGGATTCAACAGGGCCACCTGTAAAGAGAAGCAGACTCCGTGAGGTAGGGAGACACCACAGGGAAGGCACCTGAGGGTGGGGGTGGCGGCACGGGTCAATCCATGAGGCCCTGAGCAGGGCGGCATAGCTTAGACCACAGTCCCCCAAACTCTGATGGGTAGAGCACCTCATGCCCAGGGCTGCACAGGCCATCCCGAAGTGTGACTGCTAACAAGGCAGGCCAGGGAGAGCACTTGGAGCAGTTGGGGCTTTCACAGCTTGCCCAGGGCTGTGGACTCAGGAAATGTAGTGGGCTGACAACCACACACCAAGAGGCATGGAGGGTGGGGAGGCTTTGGGGAGATAGAGGGAGTGAGGTCAGTGGATGCTCATTACAGGCACTAGCAATGAGGTGCCAGGCCGCTTTCTTACATAAGTCCTGCACCCCAACCACCTCCCGAAGGACAACAGCTCTGAAAAGCCTTGGTTTATTTTCTTAAAAAATAAAAAGCAGATACAAATAAAACCAAAGGAAAGCCAAGTTCTGAGCTACTTGTTTCCGAAGGCTCTTTGGCTGGTTTCATGTGGCCACATGGAAGAAATGGGCACTGGGGCCAGAGGGCAAAGCCAAGGGAACCCTGGGAACAACGTGCAACCAGGAGCTTCCTGTGCCACCAAAGGGCTCAATTAAACCACTGGCAAAGACGGGTGCGTGAGGACATGTGCAGATGTAGAGAGCACCCTCCTGAGGGCTGCAGTCATGAGGCCTAAAGACCGCATCAGCCAGTAAGCAATCTGAGGGCAGGGACTCTTACTTCCATTACGTATCCCAAAGCTTAACCTAGAGCAGACGTTTGCATGATCCAAAGAGATGGAGGCTAAGTGGAAAAACAAGCTCCTGCTCTCGACAGGCGGCCCTATCACGTGGAATCCAGGCTGCATTCATGCAGGCAAGAAAGAAAGAAACAACAAATTTGGTTTTCTAATAAGGTTGGGAATGTGTGGGAGGTAGGGGAAAAAGTACCACCTTGCTTGGTGTCCCAAGGAGCTGGTAGAGAAGGGACAAGAGGCAAACCTTTTTCCACTGAAGTATGAGGAGGACGATGAAGACGACAGACTTCTCAAAAATCATGATCACGATGTAAAGAGCACACTGCCCAACCCAGGCTCCACACTGCAGAGGGTCTCCTGTGGGGACAGTGGGTGTGCAGTCACGTGGGGCCCGGACATCACACCTCTGTCCCGTACCTACCACTCCTGTGAGCCCTCACGCCCCCAGCTCACACCAGAATGCCGGCTCTAAAGCCACTTAATGAGCCCTGAAAGCACCAAGAATCACTTCAGCGCAAGTAGACAAATGTGAGTGTTTTAGACAAAATCAGAGAATTCCTAATTTGGAGACACCAGCGTGGCATTTCTTTCAAGAGATTCTAAGATATAATTAAAAAAACTAAAGTTAGTAAGTGCTCCCTGCTGGGGCTCGGAGAGCTGGCTCTTTTTGTCCACTGGCAGAGCTGTGTGAAGCAAGACTGCTATTATTATCCGTTGTTGATTTTTCCAGTGACTGTGGTGCCACCCATCCTTTCCTCCATCTGTGGGCTGGCTGATGTTTGTGACTGCGATGGCAGCAGATAACCTCTTTGCTCATCTGCTACCCCCACCTACCCTCCCCGGCTGTCCCTGCCGCCCTCAGCCCTGAAGGCAGAATTCGGACCGGAGGGATTGATTCTGTCTACACAGGGCAGCCCAAGACAGCTTTGGCTGGGGACAAAGAAGAAAAGTGGGCAGCCCTCACAGCAAGGGGGCAGCAGTGAGGCGCTGTGCCTTGGGGCTGTGCCAAGGGTCCATCTGTGATCCCATCAGTCACCGTATTTGAGAAATGGAGAAATCCCAACAGTCCAAGCTGGGGTACACGCAGGCCCTGGAGGGCTTCCAGAATGTTTCAACAGGGACTAGAAGGAAGGGTGGAGGACCAGTCCCAGGGAAGGATCTGTATCCTCAGGGACAGGCAGAACCCACAGAATGGGCCTCCCAGGGAGCCACACATGCCTCCCCAAAGTGGGAGACGCAGGGAGAGTGCGGTGGGGTCCCCCGGGGCTGGCTCTGGGAGCTCTGCTGCACTTGTATGACCACCGCTGACCAGAAGAGCAGGGTAGACGGTAGCTTTTCAGGGGAGGCAAAGGCCCTAATATAGGCAGTGAGAAGAGAACGTGACCCAGAGAGAAGGCGCCAGCTTCTCGTTGGAGTCTATGGTTTCTGTAGCCATCCCTGTCACAGGCCCCAGCCCTGCCAGAGCCTGCCAGTGGAAGAGCAAGTGAATGCCTTCACGCAGCTGTAATGGACACAACATCAGGCCATTCCCTTTTCTGGAAAGCCTCGGGAGAAGGGTAGAGAAGGCATGCAGAAGAGCCAAAGGGCCTTCCTTTGAGCTCGTTCTGTCTACTTTCACGTTTGGGATTAGACGCAGCTGAGCCAAGAAACCACTTCAGAAGCACAATCCCTCCTAGCCAGACTTTTAATGGAGTTCTGTAATCCCCTCAGTAAACTACGTGACCTTACTGAGAAAAGTTCTCGAAACAACCAATCAAAATATTTGTTAAAAATCATTAAGATTGGAGACAGAGCACTAGCAGGCAGTATCTCTGAATGGGGACTGGCATGTTTAAAGTCAACAGAACAAGGGGCCACACTTAATGTCAAGAGAAAACCCACTTGCTCTGTGTGTCTGCTCCCTCTGCCCTTCAGTTTGAGGTGACTGACAAAGGGGGACGTGTTTTCCTCCCTCCCCTCGTGTTGCCCCTCAAAGCTTAGCTGCAGCTGCGGCTTGCTTCATTTACACGCTTTAATAAAAAACATGGTGGAAAAAAATGTAAAAAAACCTGTGCAAACCTGCTCCCACACGTCCTTTCCTCTGCTGTGTCCGGACCACATGCAGCCCCAGCTGGAATGGGCACACGTGCGGTTTGTTTTTCAGATTTGTTTCATTTGAGAGCCTTTCAGACGTTCCCCACTGTCTCATCATTTAAAAACAGACACGGCAGGCATTCTCGATGTGTCCTGCTTTTTACCACACTGGACAGCCTCAGGTTCACACATGGGTGTTTTTTTATTGAATAAGTTCCTCAGGATAAATCACAGGAATAGGGGACAAACGGATAGAACATGTTTGTCTCTCAAGGCTTCAGGAAGGGGCCATTAGGACAGGGGCAGGCAGCAAAACCCACAAACCACTGGTGCCCCTGGGGCAGAGACCCCACTTTCAGGGCTTCCGCTTGGGGAGAAGCTGCCTGGTCATCTGACTGTAAGCACACCTGTCACCTAGATCTCGTCTCACCCCTCAGGGCCGCGTGGCTGATTCCTCAAGTCCCAGGTGCTTGTCAGCAAGTTCACCCTCTCCTCTAGGGACAAAGGAAGCACCTAGAAAACAAGCCCTTCTTCTTCGCTTAGCTGAGAAGAGAGCTCTGGGGCTTACATGGAACGATGGCCTCAAGCAGTGGGCTGGTCAACAGGTGCGGGAGACAGAATAACGGTCCCACAGAGAGACCACATCCTAGTCCCAGGAACCTGTGCGCGTGTCAGGTAACCTGGCAGAGGGGAGGGAGGTCGCTAACCAGCCGATTCTAAGAAAGGGAGAGCATCCTGTAGTATCCAGGTGGGCCCAGAGTGCTCACAAGGGCACTTCAAGCTGGAAGGAGGTGCTGGAAGGTCAGTGTGATACCGCATGAGAGGACCGGTTGCGGGCCCCTCGGAGGGAGGAAGGGGCCACGACCAGGCAGTGCAGGCAGCCTCTAGGAGCGGGAAAAAGCAAGGACATGGGTGCCCCCCTAGAGACTCCAGAAGGAACCAGTCCTGCCGACACCTTGACTTTAGCCCAGGGAGGCGCACGTGGGATGTCTGAACTACGACTGTAAGGCAAGAAATCCGTGTGGTTTGAAGCCACTAATTTCCCGGTAACTTTTTATAGCAGCGATAGAAACCGGTAACATGGACAGAAACAGAAATGAGGCAACATCACATGCGCTGTCCTCCTCCGTCAGCCTGGGGAGGGAGGACTCGGGACGGTCCTGGATAAGGGGCAGCTACATCTGGAGACACCCGGCTTGAAGACTCCGGTTCCTAAATGCAGTGGTGGGAAGACAGGACCGCACGGAAGCAAGCAGCTCAGACAGCCGCTGCCTTCCCGACGCGCTGGGGATGGGTGAAGTGCCTGCTGTGACAGGGCCAGCCTGGCCTCCCCTCCCGCAAGTCATCAAGGGGCCATGGGTACACCTCCCACAGCACTGGTCACCACAGTACAGTCCAGAGCCCCGCCTTCCAGGACGGGTCTCAGTGGCAAGCAGTGAGCAGCACCGTCCTTGGAGTTGGTGGCAGAGGAGACCCCCCCGCCCCCCGCCCCACCTCAGCTGTGCACTGGCTCGCTGTGTCACTTAACCTCTCTGGGCATGAGCCTATAAATGAGGATGGCAACGCTGTGGTCCGAGTGTGTCCTCCAAGCTGAGTAGTCATGACTCGGGGCTTCTCAGAAGCCTTCTCTTGAACCACAGAAGCACACGCTGTGTGTCAGACACTATCTTTAAGTCCGTGACTCACCAGGCATCGAGTAACGGGGCTAAGAAAAGCCCTCCCCTGAGTTCATCTCCCCTCAACGGAGACAAACAATTACTTAAGATTTCTAGAAATACCCAAGGCACTCAGAGCCAGCTCCATGAATCGGCTCCTTTTACATGTTGGTACCTTGTGAGTTTTCAGTCATCTAGGAGTGACCGGCCCTGAGGCCCAGACCCAGGAGCTCTGTGGAAGGTATGAACAGGAAACAGAGTGGAGGTCCAGAATTCCTTCCCTTTTGTTCTGTGTGTGCCCCTATGTGGCCAAGGCCCCGCTGATGCTGTTCCCACTGAGACCAGGAGCTCCTGCTCCCAAACAGTAGGGAACAGCTATGAAGGTGGTCCTGAATTCCCAGGGTGTGGCAAGGCCTGAAGGAGGCTCCTGTCTCTGCAGCCCTGCTCAGGCCACAGCCATCCGCTTCCCTGGGAGTACGAAGTCGAAGTCAAGGGCAAGGGCGATGTGTTTGTGCTGGGAGACAGCCTCAGGGTAACTTCCTGCCCAGGCCATTGTCCCTGGGGCCTGAGGGGAGGGGGGGTGGGTCAAAGATGAGCCAGCAGCCAGAGGTCACCTGTTTTAAGCCACGTCTCTTTGAGGGAGGTTGCACCTGGTGTCCCTGGCAGCCGTATGTGCCAGAAACTGGTGGGGGCCAGCCTACTGTCAGGAGACAGCAAGGCAACTTGGCCCCAGGGAGGGGAGAATCCTCCATCCTGCTCCTGCAGCCCCTGTAGTGAAATGGCCCAATGGCAGGACAAGCGGCACAAAGAGGGCCAGTTCCCTACTGAGCACCTCCCAAACCAAGAGCCGTCCCTTCTCTAACGAGGTGGGCAGGCGGTGTGTACTCAGTGGGAAGCTCGGCACAGTGAGGTGGCCTTACAGCCAGCAGGTGTGGCCTCCAGTGCCCTCTGGTGGAAGAGGCCAATGCTGTGGCTCTCCCTGTGTCCAGGGTCTCTTGGCTCCTGCCGTCTAGTGGCAGTGATATGCGTACCTACCCACCTCAGACGTGTGGCACTCAGATACCAGCAGGGGACCAGAACTGGCCCCACAAGCACACAGAGGAGACAGTCACCGGCTCCTGAACCCTTGAATCCACTGGCCTGGAGGGCTGTATGGGACAAGGAGCAGAGCCCCCTCTAGGAAGCGCCCCCCACACTCCATACTATGTTACCAATGTCCATGCTACGTTACCATATTCGCCAAAACGCAGAGACTCCCACTGCTGCCACTCCACCAAGACGCTGACAGCACGCACGCCCACGTAGATGAGCAGCATGCCTACGGTGGCGTCCAGGAGGAAGTTGATGAGGTACCTGGGAGGAGAGGACATAGCAGCACTGTCAGGAAGCAAGAGCCCCTGGTGGGCCAACTTCAAGCCTGATGCCCTGATACTTTGGCCTGTTCTGGGGCCCGTGCAAGAGGCTGCGGGGCTCACTCCCAGGAACCCCAACGAAGCCTCCCCACGACAGTGTGCTGACACTCATCAGGGACAAAGAAACTTGGAAGACCTCAAACACTCCCAGCAAATGAAGACCTCTCATAAGACAGAGTGCCTGGAAACAGCAAGGGAGTCAGCAGGGAAACAGAACTTAATTCAGTAAAAGAAGTCTGTTCCATGACACTGTTCACATCCTGACGGTCCAGTCCACCCAAAGCCCCGAGACAGTGCTCCTGTTCCAGGTCAGGGCCATCTGGCCCTTGTTCATCCCCATATTTCAGATTCAGAGCCTACCATGGAGGCAAGTACAAGTACTTCTAAGGAGTAGAAGCTTTATTCCCATGGAAAAGGCACGATGACAGGAGAAGGAGAGGAGGAGGGTCGGAAGAGCACTCCCACCTTGATCATGTGTTCTTGTAAGGTCTGTTCCCATGTGTCTGATACGCACCTCTTCCGTCACCAAGGAAAGGGCCTCCCTCGAGGGCCTGTACCCAGATCTTACTGATCACAGGCCCCAGTTCTCCACACAAAGCAGGAGACAGGCCATCACTGGGTCAGGTATAGCCCTCTGGGATGCCAAGTGGCTCGGAAAGCCTTCAAAGTAGTGCCAGATGCCACAGATCAACTGTGACACTTTCCACTTTCTGAGGCTTCAGACATTTTATGCAGACTCACAGCCCCCACCCTAAGATAAGGCCCAGGCTTTGGCGACACGCACAGCACACTGATACTGGAGGGGCGCCCTGGAGTGGCAAGAAAACCAGAGGGGAAGGTGGTTTCTCCCGTCTGCCCTTCCTCTTTAAAATCACAAGGGGTCACTCTCAGACCAGAGACCAAAGCACAGCAACTGCTTCCAAGGCAATTTCTCCAAGTTCACAGCTGGCCCTAAGCTAAACTGCTCTCGGATGCTTACATCTAATTGGTTTCAAGTGGTTCTCACATCTGAGGCTCACCCTGAAAATAACAAGAACACCTGATACATATACACACGTCAGTTCATTCATTTCCTCACCAAATATTTATGCCTACTGTGCGCCAGGCCCTGGGAACAAAGACAGAAAGCTCCATACTCTCTATCCAGCACAGATGAGACCTGCAGACAGCAGTGGGCCCCGAGCCAGACTGGCCAGCTTCAAATTCCACTCTGTCACTACTGAGCTGTGAGAACTTAACTTACACCCTCTCTGTGTGCCTCAGTTCCCCAAGCTGTAAAATGAGGATAACCAAAGTATCTAAATTGTAGGGCAGGATCAAATGAATTAACACATGTGAACAGCGCTTGCCACCTAGTAGATACTACACAAATGTGTTGTTTGAATCATAGCTCCTCAGAGTCACGAAAGCTTACCCCCCCCACCCCCACCCCCCGCACCCGGCCAACAAAGCTGTCCAGAGGAAGGAGCAGAGTCCCCAGCACACGGGACCCATGCAGCCACAGGGAGCAGTTGTCTCCTTCTGTTTGAGCTTTCCCTGAGCTGAGGCTGGCTTCCTTTCCGGTCTGCAGACTCCTAAGATGCCCCAGGGCCAGCCCAACCCAGCCCACCTGTAAAAAGTCACAGGGCAGAGCAAGGATGGTAGGACCTGGAACAGATCCCAGGGCACATGCGATCTACTCCCCAAGCACCACCTGTTCTTGTCCCCACTGCTGGGGCTCTCATGCCTTTCCTAAGTTTTAACAACAACTTCCTCTAACTGAACTGTTAACTTCCTGAGAAGTGCCCCACTGGTTGGTTTCCAGTGGCGCTTATACTCATCAACTCCTGAAACCTTCATAGGAATCCTGGGGATCTGGCAGGACACACAGGACAGGGGAGCAAACTATGGCTCAGTCTGGCCTCTCAGTCAAGTGCCTTCACCATACCAAGCTCCATCTTGGGCCTTTTCTCCTCCAGGCTGAGCACTCAAGATGGGTCAACAGCCCTTTCTCCATCCTGGCTATGATTCAGTTTGTCAATGTCCCTCTTAAAGCTGTATCATCTTCTTTTTGCAGATGGGCAATGGAGGTGCTGCAAGGGAGAGTCCTGCACATGGCTGAGGCTACACCAGGAGTTAGGTTAGAGGCTCCTGTGCAAGCAGCAGGCTCTCAGTCTATCCTGGTCAACGACATCAAGATGATTAACAAGATCAGACAATGACTCAAGCCTGCTGGGGGGCTCAAGAGTTGGAAGGACAAGGCCCTTTCCTAACCATCTCCCCTACAGAAGGGTCACCTTTCTACTCTTCTGCTTTGTGACTACATACACCCAAACATCCAAATAGATCACAACCTGTCCAGTTCTTAGAGAAAGATTCTGGGCGACTTCACGACTTCCTTCTGAAATCTAAATCTACACAGTCATCAAGGAAGGAGCCTTAAAAGAATCTTCCAGTCCAAATGTTCTTAAATACACACTAAACCTCTTGGCAAGGGACTCACCAGCCATCCACCCTGCTCTCTCAGAGGCAGGGGCAGGACAGGGGTGGCGGTGGTGGTGGTGGGGGGTGTGTGTTCCAGGCAGAGGGCAGCATGAGCAAAGGCATAGAAGCAGGAGGTAGCTGGTGGGGTTCAGGGCCACCAGCACAGCACTGGCTTGAGCAAGTCTGAGCCAGGAAGGTAGGAGATGGAGCCAGGATAGGGCAGGTGAGCCTCCTTTTCCACTCCATCTGCCAGGAGAGGCACAATTTGGGGATTCAGTCAGGTTTCTTAGGGTGGGGGACTGTGTGGAAGGCACACTGCAGGGATGTGCTGGAACAACCTGTGGTCTTCAGGTCAAAGAGGTCAATGATGGTCAACAATGGCTTTGACCCTAAGCAGGTGGCATCACAGAGGAGCCCTTGTGTGTCCAGTTCCAGCAGAGATACTCCTTCAGGGCACGATGCCGTCCTGCCAGGGACTGCTCCCTGCCAGGAGGCATAAAAGTACCAGAACACCAAGGACCAGAGTTCTGATGAGCAGAAAGCCAATGCGCAGGGCAACCGTAAGCAGGCAAAGCCCTAATGGTCAACTGACAGCTGTGTTAGAGCAACCACAGACAGCACACAGAATATGGTCATTTGGGGGAACACAGAGCACAATGGGGGGTTGCTCCCTCCCCAAGCTAGAGGGAACATGACTGGTGGCAGAAAGCAAGACCAGCCTACAATTTCAGTGGACGGGTGGGTGATGTTTGTACTGGAATATCAGCCACTTACAGTGAACAAGGGTCCTCTTCAGTGAGATCTGCTAGGTACACATTTGCAAAGTGGATGAACAGCATTCCTATGGCTTGTTTGGAAGTGTCTAAAAACCTGCACAAAATAGGATCAGCACTTGTTATCACCCCAACAGGAGGGTAATATCCAATTTAGGGGAAATGAGAAGTCTGAAACAGGAAGAAAGCTAGCAGGGAGATCTCAACTTCCCCATTACTAGTCACCTCTTCCCCCGGCATCAGCACTAACTCAGGCTTGGCATCTCGGCTACCTTTTGAACCCTTCAATAACACTAAAAGGCCACTGATGTATAACATCATAAACACTGTATAAACCCCTAAAAGGCCACTGATGTATAACACATGTTTAAACATATATTTAAATTAGGTGTGTTTACTTTTTCATTTTTTGTTATTTCAAAATGCTCGACCATAGCTTCACGATGAAGTCCAAGGTGCCTCTGTTTTAAAGAGCTCCCATTCAACCTCACTCAGAGCTAAATGCTGTGCAAGACTAACAAGACGCCCAAATCCAGCACTGCAGCTCAAACTCTAACGACTTCTGGCTGCTGCCATTTATGCCCTGGGCTAGCCTGGGGTGGACAGATATTTTCTGTAAAGGGCCAGAGAGTAAATATTTTAGGCTTTGCAGGCCACTGTTTGCAGCAACTGGTCACCCCCCCCCCCCCCCCTGCAGTGTGAGAGCAGCCGTAGAGCCCTCCATTCTTGCAACCCTTTATGAAAATGGACAGCGTGCCAGATTGGGCCTGTGGGCTGTAGTTTGTCAACTCTTGGGCTAGATGGCAGGGTGTTCGTTCTGGAGACACCATGTTGCCCCATCCATGAGGGGTCTTTAGTTTCTCCCCTGCCACGAACACCTGGAAACCACAGGTAGTCTTTGGATTGCAGTCAATCTCCTGGTCTCCCAGGCTGCGCATCCAGGGTTGGGCTAGGCCACTGAAGGGGGTGGTGAGGGGCACACAGGCATGGACCATCAGCCTTGGGGTCTTAGGGCTGAATGGACTTTGGAGATTATCCAGACCAACCCCATGACTGAAGCTTAAAAATCATTTCCTGAAATAATGGCAAAGTAGAAATCCCCCTCCAAAGGACAATGTGTGCCCCACAGAGTGCCCCAGCTCCAGACCCTCCCCAGGTCCCCCAGCCCAAGCTAGATACCCAGATTCAAGAGAAACCGACCGGGGAAAATAAAAACAAGAATGATCAACATTCACAAATAATGCACTGCAGATCAATAAGGAGATGCTTAAAATGTTGTAAAGGGCCTTTATCACAGTGATTTATCTGACGTCTTCTCCGGAGGGGAAAATGGCTATTTTGTTAGCACACCTGCAAGCCTAACACAGCCCAAGAAAGTCAGCTTCTTGTGGACATGTTGTTCCGAAGAACTGGCTGTCACCTTATTTTCTGGAGTTTTGTCTTTGGAAGCCGTGTCTGAAGCTTTACCCTCCTTTTATGAAGGAAAAACTGCTACCACAGGGTCATCCTAGGACTAGGAAAGACTAGTTTTGGGGAGAGAAGCATATACATGGTATATCTGAGTAATCTCCAAATATAGATAATGTTCTGCTCACACACACAGACTACAGAATCTGAGGATTTATCACAATCTAACACCAGGGAGACATAATTAAAGGGACTTGCAGCACACAGTGATATATCTGTCTGATCCTCCGTTTTCTAAAACTGGCCAGCAGTGTGATGATAGAATAAAGGCAAAGCTCAATGTTATCTGGAGAAATAGAAATCTTTCATATTATTCGTAGTTCCTAATGATTGATTCAACTAAGGGATCCTAACACTTTATGTTCTGGAGAACCGCTCACATTGCCCCCTGCCCTCCCTGCAACTAAACCCCAAATAGCCCATGGCATTCTAGGAAGGTGTTAATATTTAAATACGCACCATATCCTCCACGGCCGTCTCTCATGCTTTGGCTCTCTGAAGCGCTTGACTGGAAGAAAACACACACCATTCAGTGGCTTTCCACAGCGACAACGAAGCAAAATGCATTCAACAAGTGGGGTTATCAGTACACTCAGGGTTGACACTACTAAGTTAAGGTACTTGTTCTTTTAACATGTGCCAATGCACAATAAGCTGTGAAGGTCACAGAGGCCCCAGGCCCTGCACTGGCTGCTGACCAGTACAGACTCTTCAGAACTGGACACTTATGAAGAAAGACTCCTCACAATGTGTGGGAAACTGTGTTTTCTTCTCTTTTGTGATGAGGTTCTCTCAGGGCCTGGAAACCACAAAGTGGAATGCAGCTACCTCCAACTTCAGAATTTGCTCTACATGATGACAAATCCATTCACCCACCCATCTAGTGGCTGGGCCACTAGCCAGGCACTGAGACAAAGGCGAAGGCAGCTGTCCAGCAGGAGGGCAGGCACGCAACCATATAGTGAGGCAAGTGCTAGAGAAGAGGTATGTCTGAGGCAGAGTGAGGGCATGAGGGAAGGATGACCACGTCTGCCTGCCTGGGAGGGCCTTGGTCAGGAGATACTTCACTGGTGCGAGGCGGCCAACCCAGGTCCTGAAGGTTAGCAAAGTTGAGCGAATGGACCAGGGAGGGGACAGAGCACACACCATGAGCTCATAGGTGCAGGGACATAACACAGCAGACAAATGGAGCAGAAGCCACATGACGGAGGGTCTTGAATGCCAGGCTAAGGAACCTGGAATGAATTCATAGGGAAGGAAAAGCCAGGGCAGAGTGCTAAGCAGAGTCAAAGACATAGTTGGGATCGTGTTTTAGAAACATGGTTCTGAATCATGTAGATGGTGGGTTTCTGGGGCTGGAGAAAATGCTGGCTGAGCCCTAGCACCAGGCGGGGGTGCTCCTGGCTACAGAACAGCCAGCGGGGTGGGGTGCTCCTTCACCAGCAGGTCGACCTCAAAAGGCAAAGGACCGCCCAAACTGGCACTTTCACCTTGGGTCTGCAGACTGTCTCCACGGGTCTATCCCCTGACACAAACACCGAAAGTGCTGCATGTGTGATGTCGTCCCTCACAAAAGTACCAAGGAAGAAACACCACAATGCAAGCCTATGGAGGGTCCTCGTTACTAAGGCAGTGGGTGAAAACCAACAGCAGAGCTCCGAGTTGCCAATGAGCATGCAGGAGGAGGACACAGGGAGGGAGAGCTTGGTGCCCGAATCAACCGACACTGCTACTTTAAATGAAAACAGGCAGTCTGCAGTCTGCAACGCAAGGACTACCTGTACACAGAAACAAAACAGGTATGGTGTTCAGAGAGACATTTTGATAGACCAACAAGCAGGAGGAATTGTAAGGACGTCTGTCACTCTGCTGATACATCACAGATCCCCAAATGTCAACAACATCAAAGAATCTGGAGGTGGGGCCAGGAGGTTCTGCTGGCCCAAAAGGTTCTCAAAGGCAGGGGTCTCCTCCCCACAAGTACCCAAGTCTCACTGAGGGCCTGGGTGCTGGGGGATGGAGACGCAGAGGAAACTGGGCCAGGAGAAAACAATCTGGAGGGAAAGCCCCCAGTCAGGACCAGGGCCACTTCATGGGCGTTTGTGCTTCTGCCTCAGGGGCCTCTGTCCTCATCAGTATAAAATAAACATGTCCTGAGGGGCAGCACCTTCTCATTCTGAGGAGACACATGCTCAAGTACCAGGATGGCTGCAACTCACTGGCAGTTAGTTTAGGGAAAAAATTACACCTTATATAATCATATAAAGTAACTACATATTACACAGGGTGTAATTATAACACATTGTAATAAACACAATCTCAGTAATTATGTAATAAACCTATTATTTATATTAATATGACACATAACATATGAACGGAGGTAAATGTGGTGTCATGGGAAAAATTGTATCCTCACTCCCTGAATTCACGCTGGGAGAGTTCCTAACCCCCAGTACCTCAGAATGTGGCTGTAGTTAGAGAGAAAGTCTTAAAAGAGGGAATTAAGGTAAAAGGAGGTAATACGGGTGGGTCCTATTCCAACATGACTGGTGTCCTTTTACAGAGAGATTAGGACCCACACAGACTGAGGGGCGATCCTGTGAGGTGCCATCTGCAAGCCAGGGAGAAAGGACTTGGAAGAATCCGATCCTGCCCACATCTTGACCTGGCACTTCCAGCCTTCAGACCTGTGAGAAGAGAAATTTCTGGTGTCCAAGCCCTCCCGTCTGTGGTACTTTATGGCAGCCCTAGCACACTAACACGTGTGGCAACACAGTAGTTGGAGAACCCAGAGGAAGGCTATTTGAGTATTCACTAAATTACTATTTAGATTTTTCTGTAGGTTGAACATTCAAAAACAATTGTTTTATGTTTATTTGAGAAAGAGAGAGAGAAAGAGAAGGAATGAACAGGGGAGGGGCAGAGAGAAAGGGAGACAGAGGATCTGAAGCAGGCTCCATGCTGACAGCACAGAGCCTGAAGCGGGGCTCAAACGAACCGTGAGATCATGAGTTGAGCCGAAGTCAGATGCTTGACTGACTGAGCCACCCAGGCGCCCCAACATTTTGAAATAAAAAGTTGAGAGGAAAACATACTGTAAAAGCATACACCAGGACAAACATTTCATCTGGCAATATCAATCAAAATTTTAAGTGCTCAGACCCCTTTAACCTTCAATGCACTGCCAGATGTGTGTTCTACAGGCACAACATGTGCCAAGATATACAGGGATCTTCACTGTAATATTGTCCTAACAAGTACCCGGAAAGACACCAATGTTTGCCAGTGTGCGGCTGGGTATATACGTCACGGTACTACGCAACATTAGGCTGTCACTGAAAACAACAAGGTAATCTGCATGGACTCATGTGGAAAGATTTCCAAATTATATTAATAAATTGCAGAAAAATATGTCTATCACCATTCTGTTCATACCCTTTTTATTTTTTTAGCCTTTAAAAAAGATTTTATTTTTATTTTAAGAGGGTAGCTTTTTTTTTTCTTTTACTTTATTTTTGAGAGAGAGAGAGAGAGAAAGAGAGTGAGAGAGAGAGAGAGAGAGAGAGAGAGAGAGAGAGAGAATCCCAAGCAGGCTCTATGCCATCAGCATAGAGCCTGATTTGTGGGACTTGATCTCACAAAACCTAAGAACATGACCTGAGCCGAAATCAGGAGTCAAATGCTCAACTGACTGAGCCACTTAGGTATCCCTAAAGATTTTAAGTAATCCTTACACCCAATGTGGGGCTTGAACTCAAAACCCGAGATCAAGAGTTGCATGCTCTACTGAGCCAGCCACGTGCCCATGTTTATACCCATTTTTTTTAATTAAAAAAATGTTCTTAATGTTTACTTATTTTTGAGAGAGACAGAGAGAAAGATGGGGGGGAGGGGCAGAGAGAGAGGGAGACACAGAATCCGAAGCAGGCTCCAGGCTCTGAGCTGTCAGCACAGAGCCTGACATGGGGCTTGAACTCGTGAACTGCGAGACCATGACCTGAGCCAACGTTAGATGTTTAACCGAGCCACCCAGGCACTCCTGTTCATATCCATTTTTAAAGGATATATATTTATGTTGGTGTTATGCATGTGTTTTTTCCCTAGAAGGGTACATGGCTATTAACAAGAGCTGCCTTTGGTGAAAGGAATTATAGATCAGGGGAGTAGACTTTCTACATCATTCTGAATGGTTTAAAACATTCTTCTAGGGGCACCTGGGTGGCGCAGTCAGTTAAGCGTCCGACTTCAGCCAGGTCATGATCTCACGCTCCGTGAGTTCGAGTCCCGCGTCGGGCTCTGGGCTGATGGCTCAGAGCCTGGAGCCTGTTTCCGATTCTGTGTCTCCCTCTCTCTCTGCCCCTCCCCCGTTCATGCTCTGTCTCTCTCTGTCCCAAAAATAAATAAACGTTGAAAAAAAAAATTAAAAAAAAAAAAAAAACATTCTTCTAATCTCACATTGTTTTTATTTCAATGAATTAAAAATAAACCCTTCAGACACCTGTGCTAATACAGCAAAGCGGGACATGGGGAGACGTGGTGTGGGTCATGGGGGCCTATGGGACAAGAAGAGAGAAGAATGTGTGTGCGTGCTGATCATGCTCGCAGGTAGGGGTGCAGCCTCACATAGGAGCACCTCAGACAGAATTCAGAACCCACTCGTGATTCTCCAGAACAGAGCAGTGTGACTCCTGCCTTCTTCCTCTCCATCTGCCATCCCCTCCCCCCTAGAACATTTCAGAGTCTAAAATCTTTTTATTTTTTAATTAAAGGCAGAAGAAACATTAAAAGAACTCCTCCAGATCTAATGTGGCAGGAAAACTCTGGAAGCTGCTCTGCCACGCAGTCATGCTGTACTGCGGGGCCTGCGGTGTGACAGGCCCCATTCAGCAGCAGATGAAATAGACACAATTCTTGCACTTCTCGCATTCTCCGGGCAGGGAGAGGGGAGAGGATATGTGGAGAGTGGCAGGATGGCGACTTGACACCAAAGCGGGAAAGGACAGTGGGCTGGAAATGGGTTGGCAGATCGCAGATCAGGAGGTCTGGAAGGTGAGCCAATGTCCAAAGAAAGGCAGGGGTGAGTCATAGGTGTCTGCGGAAGAGCCCTCAGGTGGAGGGCTGGGGCCAGCGAGCGGCAGGAATGTGGGCATGAGGTCAGATAGCCCAGGCCTCATGGCCAGGGTGACCTGGGGGTGGCCAAGGGCAGGGGGCTGTGGTCTACTGTTGCTGTGCTGAGAGCGGCCTGAGGGCACCAAGGCAGGAGCGGAGAGGCAGATTAGGCCACTACAATAACCCTGGGTGACTGGGTGCTCGGCCTGGGTGGTGGAGGAGAGCGCGACCAGAGGTGGGAGCTGCAGGGTACCTTCCGCAGTGAACCTACAGGATTTGCCGACAAGGTGGATGCGGGTATGCTGGGGGCTGACACAGTTCTGCCCATTTCTGGTTTTGTTTTGCTGGTGGTGGTTGAGTGGGGAGGGGGGGTGTTGGGGGAGTTTGTGGGAACCTGGAAGACATGAGACTTCTGTGCACGAGAAATGAGCTGCCCCCGAGTCCCTCATGGACAGTGAGCCAGGCACCAGTCCCATGGAAACACGCCCATTCCCTGCAGGACCCTGGAAGCTGCTCCCTGGGAAGCCATGAACAACAAGTCTTGAGCAGAGAGTGGTTCAGACAGAGCCACAGGACAGATGAGTTTTGCTCAATTATTGGTGCTTCTATAGGATGCAGAGAACTGAGATGGGGACAGAAGCCAAAGCACAGCACAAGCCACCCTAACACTCACCACACAGCCTGGGGCAAGAGGCTGGGAAGGACAGCACAACTCCAGGGTAGGTCAGGTCCTTGAAGGCGGGACACCAGAATCTCAGGCTGACAGCCTCAAAGAGCCCCCAGTAGGAAAAGAAAGGAGCAGAGTGAGGGGTGGAGCAGGGACAGGAGAGGGACTGTCGGGGTGTGCAGTACTCAGTGGTCCCTGAAACCTGGCACACAGACCCCATTCCACTCCTTTGACAACGCTGTGCACCACCACCTCCAGGCTGTGGTGGGGCCCTAAGCAGGTGCTCTGCATTTACGCACACGTGTCCTGAAGACAGGCATGGGGTCCTGTCACCTCTGAAAAGGAGTAGTGGCCAAGAGCCAGACAGATATGGCTTGGAGTTCTGTCTTTGCTACTATGTAGCCAACTGACTGTGTGTAAAAAAAAAGGGGGGGGGGCTGCCAGGTTGGTGTCAGGATTACATGAGAACAAACAGGTGGAAGATGCTGGCACAGACACATGCTCAGGAAAGCGATCTGCCCTCAGGGGTCCCTGCCCTGGCCCTGCTTTCCCATTCCTCCTCTTGGTGTCTACTCTCCTCAGGCCTGGGGCTGAACCACCTCGTCTTAGTCTCTGGGTCCCTGAGAAGCATGCGACCTTGGGTCTGCCATCTGCAACATGACCTCTCTACAGAGGCCTAAATGCTAGGAGGGTCCCAGGGTTCCCCAACCCTGTTATCTTCCCTGGGCTGACTCCCCAGTGCTCTGAGTGCTCTTCTGTGTCTCTTTTCTGCCTCTCCATGGTCTGTCCTCCCGCCACAGGCTCCCCTTCTAACCAGGATTTCCAAGGTGAAGGCTCTCCAGCCTCCTCCCCCCGCCAGCCCTCGCTCCCTGGCTTCACAGAATGGATGCATCCTCTGCTTGGGGACTCCTTATCTTCCTCTCCGACTCAACTGTCAATCGCCCCTGACAATTGTGCAACTCAAGTCTTCTGGATGTGTCCTTTTCCCCATTTCTACCACCAAAGTAGTCGGGGCCTCATGACTGCTTTCCTGTGCTAAGCAGACTGCCTCGTAACAGGGCTCCCTGCCCCTGGCTCTCTGACCACCCCACCCACCTGTGCTTCCCTCCACTACACTGAGCACCAACTGTGCCCGAGACATATCACTGGATAATACAGCCGGGTCCCTGCCCTCAGGCAACTTTCCAGCCGTAACAGTGCACATCATTGTTGACTTGCCTGAAACACTGCTCCCTTCTTTCCTAATCTTACACATTTTTTTAATTTGGGAGAGAGCACGTGTGCCTGCACATGGGATAGGGGCAGAGGGAAGGCGGGAGAGGGAGGGGGAGAGAGAGGATGGGACGGCGAGGGAGAGGGAGAGAGAATCTTAAGCAGACTCTCAGTGCGAGCCTGATAGGTGCCTAGATTGTAACCTAGGCCGAAATCCAAGAGTCAGATGTGCAAACTACTGAGCTGCCCAGGTGCCCCTCTTACCCATTTTTGAATTAAAATGCATCTTTTGGAAGAGATGAACATATACAAACTTCAGAGTACATTCTTTTGGCTAATATTTGGATGGTATATCCTTTTTAATGTCTTTTTTTTCAACATCATATTTAAGGTGGGTCTACTGTAAACAGCATATAGGTGAGCTTTCCCCTATAAATCTGGCTCACAATTGTAGTGGGTTGAATAGTTGTCTCCAAAAAGATGTCCAAATCCTGACCCCCCACCCATACCTGTGAATGTGACCTTATTTGGAAAAAGGGTCGTTACAGGTGATTAGGATACAGAACTTGAGATAAGATCATCCTGGATAAATGAGGTGGGCCCTAAATCTAATTACCAGTGTCCTTGAGAGACAGTAGAAGGCAAGGGGAAAGGAGAAGGCCTTGTAAAGGCAAAGGCAGAGGCTGCAGCATTGCAGCCACACCCCTGAAGAGGAACCCCTGAAGAGGAGGAGATGGGGAAGGATTCACCCCCAGACTCACTGGAGGGAGTGTGGCCCTGCCAACAGCTTGATTCTGGGCTCTGAGCTTCCAGAAAGGAGAGAACTTCGGTTGTGTTAAGCAAAGAAGTTTGTGATTATTTGTATGGCACCTCTAGTAAACTAATAAAGGCATTTTTTTTCTCCTAAAAAAAAAATCTGAAGAGTACAAACACACTCAGTGAGAAGTCTCCCTTCTGTCTGAAATCCCAGGCCATGTTTCCCTTCTCAGAGCCAACCACTGTCACCCAGATCTTGCACAGACTTCCAGAGACACGCCACATGAGACCAAAGATGGACAGATGTCTCTTTTCAGAGACAGACAGACACCCACATACTTTACACACTGTGGGACCTTGCTGCTCTCATTGAAATTTCACCTCCTGTACACGCAGCTCTGCCTCTTTTGTCAGAAGCTCTGTGGTCTGCCATGGCGTGGCCGTGCACCACGCAGTGAATGTCCTTGCCACGTACCGGCCATGCCCGTGTGGGTGAATGTCTAGTGGCGGACTCGCCGCGTCAAAGGTCGTGTACATGCAGTTGATTCTGTCACACCGCTCTCCAGGGGGTGTGGCAATTCCCACGACTTCCCGTTTCCCCACATCCCTGCTGGCAGGGAGCAGGAGCAAACCTTACCAATCTGATCACCGGACAGGCTGCCTCCTCCGCATGGCTTCAGTGTGTACTAACCGGGTCACGTGGGTGCCCAGATGCCCGCAGGGCTCGCTGCTGCCCAGCACCTCCGGTGGGGCTGGCAAGGCCCCCACCTGGCCCCTTCTCTCACACGTGCTCTCGGCTCACGCCCTCCCTTGAGGGAGCAAGGCACAGCGATCACTCCTATAGAAGTTCTGCGTACCCCACTTCGCTCTCCCTTTCAGAGCCTTGCCGGTGGTGCTCCCATAGCCTTGCTGCGTGACAGAGGATAGCTGAGATTCACATACAGGTGTTTTCTTTCATGTCACAAGGAGGAAGACATAAGAGGTGGTGTTAAAAATCACAGGGCTTGACGGGGGCACCCGGCTGGCTCAGTTGGTGGAGCATGTGACTCTTGATCTCGGGGGTTCTGAGTTTGAGCCCCATGTTGGGTATTGGAGATTGCTTAAAAATAAAACCTTAAAAAAAAATCACAGGGTTTGGAAGGGGAACAATTACCATGTAGTCCTATTTAGAAACTGAGTCATAAAAAGCACAACTGTTTTGAAATTAAACCACACAATTAAGAGAGCCATTTGGTCAATGTCAGGCACAGCCTGAGAGAAACAGAGTTGCCAGGAATGGAAGAGACAGTAAGAAGCTGCTTAGCTACCAGGTGGAGAGAAAGAAAGGTTTATGGTCGAATGGAGGTGGGGTTAACAGGGATTTTGCAGACTCAGTTACTGGGTAGTGGCAGTCCGTTGCACCTCTCCTGATCTGAGGACATTTCCCAAACCAGCACGTGGAGGGAAGACTGCCACCCTGCCCTGTGGATACAGCACAGGAAGAGACTCCTGAACCCGGCAGTGCTCTTGGCACAGCGCTACCCTCTGCTGTGAAAATCCACGGAGGCAATCCAATTACATACGGAATATAAATGTGTGGAATGTTCATGTTCTTGCGCCCAAAGCATAATCTTAAAGCAGGGGGGTGATCACAGACCACACACACTGTGGCCACATTAGCTTCTATTTCAAAATGTGACACAACAGAAGACAACTTGGATGGCTCTGCCCCACATGCTACAGGGAATCACAGACGCATGCTCTTCCCTGGGGCCAGGAAACCACAGGTCCTTTCATGACATCATGGGTCTAGGGATGTGAGAAGGTTTCCCACCCCACGGGAAGCTCCAGAGACCATGAGCTCATGCCAGAAGTTGATGTGCTTTCTTGCTTTCTTCTTTCTTTTCTTGCTTTCTTCCAATGGGCTGGAGCCAAAAAAATCCCTCGCACTTTTGGAGCTTTCTGTCCACTGACACACTGCTGACCTGGACGTGATGGCCTCTTTTTTCAAGGTGTACCACAGGTCAGTGTCCCATCCAAGACAGGCTTCCATCGAGGGCAACAGACTGTTCACCACGGCGAATGGCAAACAGCCCCAGGCCCCACTCAACAGCAAGTCCGCAGCAAAACAGCTGCCATTAATGCCAGCAAGGGACTGGTTCATAAAGTAGGCAGTTTGGACTCTCAGTCAGAGTCAGAAGGGTCTTTGAGGGTCCATCACCTCCAGTGTAAAGAGCGGAGAAAATGGAGGGGAAGGGGTGATCCCTCCAGGATCACCGCATAGTTACTAGTGGACCTGGGATGAAGTACAAGCCACCTGAGCCAACCTCTTCCTCCAACTGGCCCTGGCTGGGCCAGAGACCTCAAGCCACACTTTGCTGGTTCAGTAAACCCAGTACCCCAGTGCTCAGAAAGGAAAGAAACTGTTCTGGGTGGTGGTGAGCAAATCCACTCTCACTAGCAGAACCAGCAATCAAGGAAAATGTTTCCACACTTTCCCTACATTATAAACAGCCAAGCCCTATTCCAAACCTCCTAATGCCCGCAGTAGTAGGAAAACCCCAGAGGTACCAGTTCCTTTAGGGCAGGACAAAGTCCCAGAAAGTCACTGAGGCAGACTGCTGGTTGCCTCCCCAAAACCTACATACCCCCTTCCTCCCTTCCTTCCTAAGGCTTCAGCTACACAGCTGACAGACCACATTCCCAGCTGGGGGAATGACCTTGCAGCTGGCGGTGACCACAGGACTAAGTCCTAGCCTAGGAGAGTGTTAAACACAGGGTGATTACTTTTCAAGGAGAAATGAAGGGCCCACTGATTCTTACAGCAAGGAACTAAAGGCAGCCAAGTTGGGGTTGCCTTGAAATCTAGTCCCTGCTTTATGAAAAATGTTGTCATTTTAAGCAAGTCACTTTTCTGGGTCTCAGTTTCCTCAACTGTCTACTTAAGAGGGTCAATGTGGGGAGAAAAGCATCTGTAGCTGTGGCCACCATCACTGGCTACTTATGACAGGTACTTTACACATCATTATTTCTAACCTTTATGACAACCCTGAAAGGTATCATTCTCATTTTACGGGTAAGGCCAAAAACGGCACAGGCAAGGTCTGTCTACATGCATGGCCCTATGACTGCAAAGCCCATATCTCCACTGTCTCGAGGAAGCCTAATACAAGGCAACAAAGATTCTCGCATGAATGAGCCATAAGGGTAGAAGGGGCATTGCCTTGGTGCCCAGGAGGCTTCCTGAGACCAGGGCCCATCTCCATCACCTCAACAGGGAGGCCTCCTGACCCCAGTCTTCTTCCCTTAAACCCGCCCTCACATGAGCTAGAGTGAACTGAGCATGACACCCCCTTGGTCAAGCCGTTCAGTGTGTGTCCCACCTCCCCTTCCTCAGGGAACACGACTCAGGCTATTTGGGCTCACAAACTGGGCCATCCCCAGGGCGTGGCACCTTCCTTGGTGCTGTCACTCACACAGTCACTTTGGCTTGGGAGGGCCCTCACATTTCTTCTCCCAGATAACGCTTAGGCATCCTTCCACATTTAGGTCTGGCAGCTCTCAGACTTTCCTGCTTTGCAGCGGAGCTAAGCATCCATCCACATGGCTCCCCAGAGTCTCCTATGCGTACTACACATACCTCTGTACTGGCATTTCCCATGCAATATTGAGGATCTGTCTGTCTCTCCCACCAGACAATTAGATTAAGGAAGCAGGTAGGGACCTTGTCTTATTCATGCTTATAACCTTGGCACCTGGCCCTGTACCTGGAAGGAAGCAGACACTTAACTACTAACCAGAACAAACAGAGCAGAACATACTGGAAGAATGCTCAAGTCAAAAGAGGCAATAGCTTAGTGCGGGGGATGCAACCTTTGGTCCAAAATCTTGCTGCAACACTTACTGCGGGGCCAGGGGAAGTTGTTTAACCTCTCTGGGCCTTAATCTGCCCCTCTGTAAAATGGAAGAAGTTATAGTACCCCCTTCTTACAGGTATGAGTAAGACAATATATCAGAGTACTTAGAAAGTACTGTGCACATTTTAGCAGGGAGTAGCAGTGCCGTTATTGCTGGAGAAAGAGTCCGTCCTCAGGCACAAAGCCCAGTGGCAGAGAGCAGGAAAGCACACATCAGAGTATAACCTGTGCATCCCCAGAGTCTTTCTCTTTCCTTTTCTGTTACAAATCACTGTAACAAGTTTGGAAACTTAAGAGAAGTTATCTAAAATGTAACCATGGGATACAACCAAGCCCGCGGGTTGTTACAACATGTTACTTCTGGTTCCAAAGCTCCTTCTGGCCTATATGTCCCAGGAGGGAGCAGTACAAAGCCCCGTCAGGCTGTGCTCTGTTCCCTGGTCTGTCAGCCTCTATCAGCCCCAAAGGTTGATCACTCAGCATTCTCTAGGTGCGGCGGCTCTCTGAGGTGAGCACACAAGAACAGTGACAGGCATGACTCAGGCAGGGCAGGATGGCACGCTCCAGGCTGCAGCACGGGGTGGGGGTGGGGGGTGGGGGGTGCAGGCACCAGTCTTGTCCTCCCGCCTTGCAGGGCAGGACCCAGGGGAGGTGTAGAAATGCTTAAGGCCTGGCAAGACAGGGGCTCAAAACTAACTGCGAAGGTTCAGAAGACCACTGTCTGGACAGGGCTGGTTCCTGTCCTACCTTGCACTACTCTCAGCTGCTGAGAGGAGACGCGCTGGGAAATCAAGTCGGGGCACTGAAGAATTTCTTCTATCATCAGAGTCAGGAAAAAACTAGAACCGATGTGGCACTGATTCAAGAAACACCACGAGACACGACCCCTGTCGCCAGAATGTGATCCAGGAGGAGGAGCAGGTCAGAGCCCATGCGGGCTGGATGATGGACACCCCAGAATTCAGCACCTTTCAGCACTCCTGCACACTCTAGCCTTCCTGGTCTATGTAACCACCGTCCCCTCGCTTGGGCCTGTCAGTCAAGACAGAGTGCTGCCGGCCCGGGTCCTTCTCAGTCCCCAAGCCACCTTCCTAACCCACCTGCCCTGCACCTTGCTTCCTTTCACCGTTACACTGGGAAGCAAATCAAAATACTACCACCATCCGTGTCAGAGAGAAAGGTGGCTTCACACACTCAAAATCAAGACACTTTTAAGTTTTTTACAATGGGAGTCGATTTTTTGAAGTTTTAATTTAAATTCCATTAGTTAACAGCGTACTATTAGTTTCAGCATACAATATAGTGATTCCACACTTCCATACGTCACCCGGTGTTCATCACTAGTGCCCTCCTTAATCCCCATCACCTACTTAACCCATCCCCCCATCCACCTCCCCTCTGGTGACCATCAGTTTGTCCTCTATAGTTTCTTGGTTTGTCTCTCTCTCGTTCTTCTCCCTTTGCTTGTTTCTTAAATTCCACGAGTGAAATTATATGGTATTTGTCTTTCTCTGACTTACTTCGCTTAGCATTATACTCTCTAGCACCATCTATGTTGTTGCAAATGGCAAGATTTCATTTTTTTATAGCTGAGTAATATTCCACTGTGTGCACGCATGTGTGTGTGTGCGTGTGTGTGCACCGCTTTTTTGTCCATTCATCCATTGATGGACTCTTGGGTTGTTTCCATAATTTGGCTTTTGTAGATAATACTATCAACATCGGGGTGCATGTATCCTTCTGAATTAGTGTTTTTGTACTCTCTGGATAAATTCCTGATAGTGCAATTGCTGGGTTGTAGGGTAGCTCTATTTCTTACTTTGTGAGGAACCTCCACACTGTTTTCCAGAGTGGCTGTACCAGTTTGCATTCCCACCAACAGTGCATGAGGGTTCCCCTTTCTCCACATCCTCACCAACACCTGTTGTTTCTAAAATCAAGACATTTTAATGGTGGAACTTCAGGCACCAAAAAAGGTTGATGCAAAAGCTATCTTTGAAGAGAGACCTTTCTAGTGACCCTCAAAAATCACACCCCGTGGGTCAGCGCCATTGCCCTTTTGATCATAGGACTGGTATTTACCCCAGGCAGAGAAAAGGCTGAGTTAGCTGGGCCCAGTCAGAGAGCAGAGACCAGGCTAGATTTGCCCAATACAATCAACAAGGGCCTTGTCTGAGCAGAAACAACCGCTAATGCCACTAGGGAGCTGAAGAACATGCAGGGTGGAGCCAGCATGAGCCTGCGCTGGACTGTGCGGTTCCCGCTTGACACCTGCCCCTTAGCCTTTTCCTGGGGCAAGGCCAGCAGAGGAAGTGAGCTTCAGAGGCCACCTGCAACGGCTCTTGGCCACAAAATGGCCCGCTCAGAGTGACTCGACGCTTTATGTAATAAGACACAATTAATCGTTCCATTTGTTTGTCCATCTGTCCATCCATCCTCCAAACAGCTGCTGGTAGAGGTCTCAATGTTAACAGAATTACGTCACCCTCTGCTCCACTTAAAACTTCCATGACACATAAATGTGTCAAAAGCCAAACTTTACACTGAAGGTGGATGCATTTTACTTTAGGTAAATGATATCTCAATAGAAAATTTAAAAACAACAAAACGAACACCAATCCTTCCCGTGCCTTTCCGCAGCAGCTCCTTCTCCTGGCCAAGGGACCATATGACTTAGGGCTCTGCCTCTGGCCTCATCTTCTCCTTCCCTCCAATGCCCGCCACCAGGGCCTCCTCTCTATGCATCACACACACCAAGCTGCATCCTGCCTCAGCACCCCTGGCTCACACTGGACTTCTGTCTGGAACACTCTTCTCCCAGTTTGCCAACCAGCGGGTGGCTCCTCCTTTTCATTCTTGTCTTGGCTCCCAGGTCACCTCCTTGGAGGCCTCTCGCAACCACTACATGCCCGGGTGTGCACGTCTTGCCTTGCCCCCCGCCCTCACTCTCACTTCCCTGTTCTATTTTCTTCGCCACAATTACCCCTCTCACCTCTTTACTATCTTTTTTTCTCCCCCTGGAAAGTAGGCTCTGCAAGACCAGGAACTTTGGTTCTGTTTACCCCCATATTCCTAGCATCTACAGAGTGCCTGGCTCTTAACAGGTAGCTAAACAATATTTGTTGAACAGAGGAATTGATTCAGTCTGTCGCTTCAGATGTATTTAGAGTACTGTCCAGGTATTTATTTTTAATTCAATATGGTCTGTGAATTTGCCTGGCAGGTTCTCCCAGAAACTTAGCTTGCAAGCCCTTAGTCCTGCAACAGGACAAAATTGCTTAGCTCTTTGGTTTTGGACATGGTAATCTGCCCGCAAGACTCCCAAAGGACAGCCACCCAAAACCTCTCTTCCTCCTCCCCGACCACAGGGTAGGGAGAACCGGCCTGTCAAGGTCTCCCTCACCAAATTTGGCCTTAGATGCAAGAACCAGACAATCTGGGTTTGTAAACAGCTGAAGTGTTCATGAACATTTTTTAGTAAGGACTAGATGAAGCCAAGGTTCACAGTTAGCCAGCTTTAATCCTCCTACGCAGAGGTTCTGCCAAAGGCTGAGGAAGAAATAAGAAAAAACCCCAAACTGTGTAGCAAATAAATATGCTTAGCTCTAAACACGGGGCTTCCTTAGGAGCGCAGCTTCCCCTGGGAGCAGGGCGGTGGCGCCATCTGCTGACGATGACGACACCTCAGCAGGGTGAGGGGTGCACTGTCACTGTGTGAGCATCCCGCAGGGCTCTGTTTGATGGAAAGAAATATGAATAGCTGATAAACACAGGAGAAGATATGCAACCCCAGTAAGGTGGGTTTTAAAAATGTGAATTAATAATTAACCCTCAGCCAGATTAGCAAACACAAAAACATCAGGTGAGAATATTAGAAAACAGGGGCTCTTAAATTGTTGGTGGAAAAGTAAATGTTAGGACCCCTGGGGATGTGTGGGGGAGTGGCTTTGTGATCTTGTCCCCCGAGCTCCCAGGTGAGAGGGAACGTTCGTTCGTTGGTGCTGGGGTGGGCCCAGTGAACGGAGCCCTCTGGGAACTGGGGATGTGCTGGAGGTGGCATGACCGCGGCCTCCAGCAGGAGCGGGAGACAAGTTACCTTGTCAGTGTAACTTCCTCGTTCATACTGATGGAGGCACCAAGAGTAAACGGGCTGTCCAAGAAGGACCCTACCCTGCGAGCCGGCATCAGGGAATCCTGAGACACACTGTACCTGCTCCCACCCTGCGCTGTCCCTGCACTGCCGACCCCATACTCCCTGGTTGTAAATGTAGGAATTTAATTTGATCTCACAGCAGATGGAGATGTGTGTGGTTTTTTTTCCCCCATCGATTCATAGATCACTTGAAAAGTTGCAGTGGGCATTTTGGGAATATCTATTATGACTTCAACTATTTAAATGCTGTGGCCCTGAAACTCCACTCCTAGGATTTTCTTCTTTAATTACACTCACACAAATGCCCAAAAATCTACATTTTTGTAATGTAGCATTACACTGTCTATAAGCGTGGAGGATTTAAAAACCACCTAAATGTCCATCAATGGGGGAGGAGTTAAATGTTAAGTTATCATGCAATGGAAGTTACGCTTAGAAAGTTAGCAGACAGGGTATCCCTGCAATGGGCAGATTTTATGGCATGTAAATTACACCTCAGCAAAACTGTTTAAAAAGTAAATTTATCTGTTTTGATTTGGAAAAATTCCCACGTTAAATGGGAAAAAAAGCAAGTCACCAAAGCAGTAATTGTGTCGTGTGAACCTTTTATTTTTTTTTAAGTAACTTATACAAACAGAAATTTCAAAGCACACACATTAACTGTGAACCATGGTTAACTTTCTAGAGGATGGTATTATAGGGAGATTTCACATTTTATGCTGTGTATTTATTTCCATAATGTTTTAGTTATTTACAAAGAGCATGCATTATTTTCATAGTTAAAAAAAAGTCTTAAAAAAGGTTACTTGGGGAAAAAAACTAAAAACAAGAATTAAAAAATGACAAAATTACAATTTTGCACATTAGGTAATTAAAAGCCTTCCTCAAACCTAACTCATTAGCAAATCTCCTTCTAAGAGAAAAGCTTCCAGCAGGCAGAACTACCTGAGGACAGAAAACACCTCAGCCTCTGCAACCTCATGGCTAATCAAACAGAAGACACACCCCCAGAGCCTGCATTTCTCACAGGTAACATGTGCAGCCCCTGGCCCAGGCCCACCACGAGTGTGCGACCCCCCTCTTCCATCACCACATTTCTCTGCCACCTTCTACTGGCCACTAATTTTGGCTCAGGTCATGATCTCACAGTTCACGAGTTCAAGCCCCACGTCCGGCTCTGTGCTGACAGCTCAGAGCCTGCTTGGGATTCTCTCTCTCCTCCCCTCCCCTGCTCATGCACATGTTCTCTGTCTCTCTCTAAATAAACAAATAAATAAACATTAAAAAAAAAAAAAAAAAGGAAATCACCTCCCTCATTTTGAGGACAAGAAACAATCTCAGAGGCATGAAGTCACCTGGGATGAAGTTGCACAGTTGTAACGTTACATGGTGGTCATGAGAGGCACCATGTCTCCTGTGAGAGTACCACGCATTCACCCAGCAGAAGACTTTGTCTGGGACACACTGGGGCTTCACCTTTGAATTTTATTAGTGGAAGTGAATCAATAAGCACCCGCAGCAGAAAAATTAATAGAAGATTGGCTCTTCTCTCGATATCGGAGTTACAAAGCTACATTTAAGACCTTTTCCCTAGCTTCTCAACCCAGGGCAATTAGCACCCAGAGTCTTCTCTTTTCAAACAATCCAAGGTGTATAACCAACTAGAACCTCAGCAGAAGAGAAGCAACAGACTTCATTTCGCCAGTCTCAAAGCCTCGGAATCAGGGGCCAGGGACGAGAGCAGCTGAGGAAGCCTTCACTCTACAATAATAAGCTGACCTTATTATATAATAAACTGGCCTAAGGAGGCCTGGGACCTTACTTGCTGAGATCATCAGGACCCTAGCAGCTACAACATCTGAAGTACTCTTTGGCGGGCAGTGGGAATCCTATCCAAAGTGGTATGGTGGATGCTTCAGGTGCCTTGGGTTCTGCTCACAGCTATTTCTCCTCTTCTCCATGTGGAAGAACAGGTGGATGGGGTGAGAGGAACAAGTGAGCAGTGCATACACCAGTAAAGGAAGAGGAAGGATGTAAAGGGACCATGACTCAGGACCGGGAGCACTGGGCTGCCCTAAGAAAGGCAGATCTGAGTCAAATTAGCATTTCTCAACTCCCAGTGCTCACTCTGTCCACCTGTCTGCTGGGATCCCTCCAATTCTTCTTTCATGAGGACACTAACAAACTACCATCGTATGGCATGGTGGTCACAAGAGTCACTTTCAAATTTTTCTGCAATTGTCCCATTATGCAGACTGCAGAGTGAGTGGTTGCAGGGATGAAGGCTAGGCAGACAGCCTGGATGAAGAGCAAGTCAAAAGGGAGGTCTGCCTCCATTTTTTCCCTTGGGGGCAACAAAAACCACAGCTACAGGTAGTGAGGGAAAGCCACCGAGCCTCTTGGGTTTTAGAGAGGGGCTTGCTGAGTGCTGTTTTGGGACTGACTCACGACATATCCTCCTTGGTTCCAGCCTTCTTAGAAGTCTAGAATTAACATAAATCAATCTCAGAAAATCACAATACCCTGGCCTGGCTACTTAGCATTTCAAACAGGCCTGCCTATGCCAGCCCTCGATCAGGAAGGCCAGGCACAATTCACAAGACGCTGGGCAAAAAGGAGGCATAGGGCCCTACCTGTCCTCAGACTCTCCAACCCAGCAATAGTGCCAGGGAGCATGCTTCCCTTGGGCTTGCTGGTCCACCAAGACACCTGCAGAAGGCTTAAATAATAAGCACCTTACCACATCTGAGGCCATCCATGCAAGAGGAGCCAGAGGTTGCACTGCTCATGTGGGTGGGCAAGTACAGAACCCAGAGAAAGCAGAATACTCTGTCAGGAAATGACCAAAATAATCTGACACAAGTATCAGGAGAGTGACCATGCCTATATATACGCTAGGGGCAAGGGAAGAGTAGGTGGCTAGGAAGAGACTTACTGAGGGCTCAGGGCAGTGAACATTCTATACAAAGAAAGACTCTATAGAACAAAGCTCTATACTGTACACAAGTCAGAACTTTGGCACTTCTTCTCTCTCACCATTGAAATATGAACTCCTTGAGCTGCTGGTATCTTTGAAAGAGGGGTGAAAAGGAAGATCCATCAACTGCGTTCTTATAAAAAAGGTACTGAGAAGACCAAACACGTGTAAAAAGTCACTGTACACACAGAATGAATACGCTCCATTTCAATTACTAGTCCCTGTTTTCCTCCCACACGTAACTCAAAGGCTCATTATACAAATTAGTCTGAAATGTATCTTGTTCAACAATCTAGTGTAGACTGTAGAAACTCTGATTTCCTACCAGTTAAAATATAAGCGGTGAGCAACCAAGTTGGCTTGGCAAATAGAATATGACAAGTTGCTTCTCTGAGGCTCTTAAGACTAAAGAAGCAGCCAGGGTGCCTGGGTAGCTCAGTCTGTTGAACACCTGGCTCTCGATTTCGGCTCAGGCCATGATCTCACGGTTTGGTTAGTGAGATTGAGCCCCGTGCTGATAGTGCAGAGCCTGCTTGGGATTCCCTCTCTCTCTGCGCCTCCTCAGCTCTCTTTCTCTCTGAAAAGTAAACATGAACAAAAATTCAAAAGAAAGGCTAAAGCAGCAGCCAACTCTTGTCTTGGAGGAGCTGTCCATTGGCATCCTGGGCCTGTTCCAACCACGTCTCAGGGCTCAGCCCACTCACCAAGATAAAATCCAATCAACAAGCTCTCACTTATCTACCCAATATAGAGATATACCCGAATCGATCCTCTTTGGCCACTCAGCATACAAATCTGGAAGTATTAGTTACTGGTTCAAGTGATTTGTCTTCCTAAGTAGATCACAGTCTCTTGGAGAACAGGGATCAAGTCTCCTAAACTTTTCTCATTCCCACCTTCACTATATCAGTTTTGTACTGCTATGTGACATATTGTTCCACAACTTGGTGGCTTAAAACACAAAAGATTTATTGTCAGTTTAGCTGCGTAGTTCTGGCTCCACGATCTCTTGTAAGGCTGCAAACTTACAAAGCATGGGAAGCTTTGGCTGGGGCTGGAAGAGCCACTTCCGAGAAGGTTCACACACGCATGGCTGTTGGCTGGACTCCCCAGCTCCTCACCAGAAGGGTCCTTCCAAAGGACTGTCTGAATGTCCTTAAGACATGGCAGCTGGCTTTTCCCAGAGCAAGTGATCCAAGAGGGAGCACACCCAAGACAAAAGCTGCGGTTTTTAATAACTTAATCTCCAAAGTGATATACCATCACTTCTGCCATATTCTATTGGTCACATAGACTAACCCTGATGCAATGTGGGAGAGGACCACACAGGGCGTGAGTATCAGGAGTGGGGATCACAGGGGTCTGTGGTGGAGGCTGGCTGCCACATGAGCCCTTCTACGTCTGCAGGAAATTTTTACTGAATATGGAATGGATGACCCTTTCCAGGGGGACCTGGAAGCTGTTCCTTTGCTTTTCAATTCCATCTTTGCCAACACGCTCATGCTCTTTGCTGTCCTGGCTGGCTAACACCTTCCAAAGAAGGAAAACCGAACAAGGCACTAGAAGGAATCACCAGTGTTTCTGTCCAACCTTACAAGGGCTTTCCCTTCCCCTTTGGTTGTTACTGAAAACAACCAAAAAGGTGTTTTCAGCCAAATTCAGCTTCTCGCTTACCCAAACAAGGGGACATCCTATCAGTGCGATGAAGTCTGCTGACAAGGGCAGTGTAGACCCAAATGTTCCCGTGGAGGGGTACCAAGAAGGGCCAAGGTCCTGGCACTTATGGCCTGTGACAGCCAAGCAGGGCAGACTATTTGACCACACAAAGGAGGCACTGGGATCATGATTTCCCACATGGCCTCTTGGAGCCCAAAGCCATACTGTTGCACTGCTTCTTAGTGTGGCGGTGGTAATTTTTTAAAATTAGCAAAGTGACTCAATTTCTCCCCAATTTACATAATTCCTACCATCAGACATAGGTCCTGAGATTACAACTAGAGTTGACAAAATTTGTAAAAGGGTCCAAGAGCTAAGTTGATAAGGCAGTATGTAAGGATTGGGGCCACTTGCTTTGGCTAAGGAAGGATCAAAGTGCCTTCACCCATTTTTTTTTTTTTTTTTTTTTTTTTTCCCCTGCCTTCATTTATGAAAGCTATTTCTCCCTGGACAGAGAATCCTAGATTCACAGGGTTTTCCATTCAGCACTTTACAGATGTTGTTCCATTGTCTTCTGGCTTGAATAATTTGATGAAAAGTCTGTATCAGTTCTTATATCTCTCTGTACAGAGTGTCTTTTTTTCTCTTGGTGCTCTCACAATTTTCTTTTTATCATTGTTCATCAGCAATTTGATTACGATGTGGCTTAGTGTCATTTACTTTGTGTGGTTCATCTGCTTGGGGTTTATGAAGCTTCTTGGATCTATGTTTACAGTTTTCATCAACTTTGGAAAATGTTCAGCCATTAGTCTTCAAATATGTTTCCTGCCCTCTCTTCTGCCTCTTTTAGAAATCCAATTACAGGTTGGCCCTCTATTTTCCCATGGGTCACTGGGGCTCTGTTTGTTATTTGACTTCCTTTTGTGTTTCATTCTTAATTCATTTACATGGACTGACTTTTCTCCTGATTATAGGTCATAATTTTCTGCTTCTTCACCTGTCCCGTAATTTTTGATTAGAAGCTATACATTATGATTGCCACATTGTTAGGTATTTGAATTTTGTTGTCTTCCTTTAATGAGTACCGAAGTTTGCTGGAGTAAGCAGTTAAGTCTGTAAAACAGTTTGATAATTCTGAGGCTTCTGCCCCTTCTCTCTCTTTTTAAGTTTATTTATCTTGAGAGAGAGATAGAGAGCATGCGTGAGGAGGGGTCAGTCAGAGAGAGAGGGAGAGAGAAAGAATTCCAAGCTGTGCTGACAGCACAGAGACCAATGCAGGGCTCGAGCCCACAAACTGTGAGATCATGACCTGAGATGAAACCAAGAGGTGGACGCTCAACCAACTGAGCCACCCAGGCGCCCCTCTCTCCCTTCTCTTTAATATCAATTCAGAGGTATAATTTATATTATAAATTTATATTATTATATTTATATTACTTTATTTATATTTAAAGTTTTATATTATATTTTATATATATTTTATATATATTAAAAATATATATTATTTAATATATATAATATATATTATTTAATATATTTTTAAATATATTATTTAATATATTTAATATATATAATATATATTATTTTATTTATATTATATATATTTATATATATAATATATATATTATTTTATTTTAAATATAATTTTATATTTTAAATATTTATATTTAAAATTTAAATTATATTATTATATTTATATCATTATATTTATATTTATATTATCATATTTATATTTATTATATTATAAATTTCAGAGGTATAATTTATTGGCACAAATACATCCATATTAAATACAGTTCAAGAATTTCGAGAAATGTATACACTGATGTGACCCTCACTACCAACATAGTAATTTCCATCACCCCCAAAAGTTATCTCATGTTCCTTTGTGGTCGGTCTCACCGTTACCACTCCAAGGCAACCACTAATCTGCTTGCTGTCACTAAAGATTCCGTTTCTGGAATTTCATACAAATGGACTCACATAGGACACATTCTCTTGAGCTGGAATCTTTTGCTCAGCATGTTCATCTATGTTGTTGCACGAATCAGTAGTTCATTCCTCTTTGTTGCTGACTGTATCCCCTCATTTGGATAGATCACAATTTGTTCATCCATTCACATGCTGATGAACATTTGGATCGTTTCCAGCTTGGGGCAATTATGAATAAAGTTGTTATGAATATTCATGTACAAGTCCTTTTGTGGCCCTGTTTTCTTTTCTCTTAAGTAAATGTCTAGGGACAACATTGCTGGGTTATATGGCAGGTGTGATTTTCTTTGTAAGAAACTTTCAGTTTTCCAAAATGGTTGTGTCATTTTACATTTCTGCTATCAGTATACAAGAATGTCAAAGTTCATATTCTCTTCAACTTTTGGTATTGTCAATCTTTTAAATTTTAGCCATCCTTGTTGGGTATGCAGTGGTATCATTTAATGTGCACTTCCCTGATGAACATCTTTTCATGTGCTTATTGGCCACCTGTATATCTTCTTCAGAGAAATGCCTATTCCAATCCTTTGCCTATCATTAAACAACACTGTCTTTTAACTGAGTTGTTAGAATTCTTCACCTATGCTGGATGCAAGTCCTTTGTCAGATATTTTTTCCCCAGTCTGCGTCTCACCTTTCCATTTTCTTTACAGTCTATTCTGAATGTCAGAAATGCTTAATTTAGATGAAGTCTGACTTATCTTCCATTTACTTTATTTTTTTTTAAGTTCAAGCTTTTTGTGTCCTAAGATCTCTCTGCCTATCCCAAGGTCACAAAGACTTTCTCCGATGTTTCTTTCTAGAAGTGTCAGAGCTTTTGCTTCTACATCCAGATCTGTGATATATTTCTGCTCAATTTCTGTGTATGGTATCTGGCTTGTTTTTAAGCTCTGTGCCCTTTCCTGGGTTGGCAGTTAAGTTTGCAAAGCAGCTTTCTCAAATAAGGCACAATCTTTTGAGGTGTCCACCCAGTGCCCCCGGTGTTCAGTAAGGTCTCTCACCTAACTGGGAAGAAAAACATCTCCCGGCCCTAGAAAGAGTTGAGCTTACATCTTCCCAGCAGCTGTTCTTGGCTTTGCCTCATGAGTTTTACCCCATGCACACACAAACCAATGTTCAGAAAGAGCCTTGAGGAGACCCCTGAGCAAATGTGTAGAACTTTTTTTTTATGTAGTTTGTTTTTCTCCATATTGTTCCTGGAAATTCCAACTGCTCTGGCTTCCTCAATTCTGTCTTCTCAACTTGGCAAGGCTGCTCGGCTCTGCTTGGGTTTCTGCTTGGGATTTGGAAATTGCCTCCGGCAGAAAGACCACAGGGCTCACCTCATTATTTTCTTTCTCTCAGGGACCACTATCCTGAGCCGCCCGTTGCCCAATGTTTGCAAAGAGTTGTTTCACACATTTTGGTCTGTTTTCTGGTTGCTAACAGAAGACAGGCAAGTTCTATACCAGTGACTCCTTCATTGGCAAAAGTCTCTTTACCCACTTTTGTACAGGCTCAAATGTTAAATTTACCCACATGGGAGAGAGTCCTCGGACTTCAATGACAAGCCCTACGGGATTCCAATCTCAAAAGGAAAAGCCTATGGCTTTTTCCTGGCACACCTATCATGACTACACAAATGATTGCAATGATGCTCTTGAAGGAAAACCAAGCAGATGAAAGACAATGGGAACCAAATGGTGGTAAAGAATTCCATGTGCAGAGAAGACAGGAAGTCTACAGAGGTTAGGAAAGCAGTGTCCCCATGTCATGAAATACACGTGAACACTGCACACAACAGGCGGGCAGAGCAGTGGAAAGTCCCAGCACTGGGGTGAAACTCACCGGTTTGAATTCCAGGATTCCAATTAGGAGCTGCCACAACCTTAGACAGTTCACTCAGCCTCTCTGTGCCTCAGTTTCCCCAGGTATACAATATAACAGGAGTACCTGCTTCGTGTGGCGAATGTGAGAAATAAATGAGTTAACATATATTTATGGTGCTTACAGGACTTGGCACATAATAAGCACTAAAAAACGTGACTCAGTATCATCACCAGATCAAACACTGGCCAAAGCACCTTTGGCCAAAATACCTTCAGTGCCTGTGGTTCTGACCTCCCAAGCAGGGGAGGCTTTACAAGAAGAATGAAAATACATCTTACATTTATACAGTCTCAGAATACCTCCCCAAAATTTACTTATTAATTGCAAAGGGAAAATTTTTCACTTCAGGGGAGAGACCTGGAGGGACCACCTTCCTCAAATCATCACGAGAACTTCACCAGCGCTGGGGTAAACCCACATCAGGCGCCCCAGGTTCTGACGCACTGAGGAGGTCACAACATCACTTATGCAACATCCCCCCCCTTCCCCAAACAACCCGAAGGTAACCATGAGAAAACATTAAACAAACCCAATCTGGGACATTTACAAAACCACTGGCCTGTACTTTTCAAAAACATCAAGGCCAAGGCGCCTGGGTGGCTCAGCTGGTTAAGCATCCAACTCTTGGTTTTGGCTCAGGTCATGGTCTCATGGCTCATGGGTTTGAGTCCCTCATTGGGCTCTGTGCTGATAGTGTGGAGCCTGCTTTGCATTCTCTTTCTCCCTCTCTCCCTGCCCTTCCCCCGCTGACTCTCTCTCTCAAAAATAAACTTAAAAAAAAAATTAATTAGTTTTTAAAAAGCGTCAAGGCCAAGAAAGAGAAAGAAAGGTGGAGAAACTATTCCGAGACCAATAGAGACTAAGTGTACTATGTTTCACTGCTGTCTTCCTGACCAGCTTCCAGGTGGGGAGCACCCAGTCAGAGCGCCCGCATGTGCCAGCCCCGAAACTGGCCAGTAAGCCAGACAAGGCCCAAGGAAAGGCAGAGCCACATGGAGGTCATACCTGATTAGTACTGACTGACTGTCCTGCAACTTCAAAGGAGACTAGTATGGGCAAAGGTCATTAGGGGGAAGTTTCTTGGAAGCTGGGGAGGATGTGGCTAGGCCGGAAGGAAGGAGAAAAGCTTCAGGGGAAGGAATGTGAGTAAGGGGAAGAGGCAGGAACGGGTCTGGCAGGTTCGGGGGCTGGGAGAAGAGCAGCCCCGGGGCATCTTGCTGCATCCCAGTGTCCAATAACATTGCTGTTCTTGGCTTAGGTTATAGGGCAGACCATGGTGGCTGCACTGCCTGCAGCACACAGAGAGTTCAGAAAAGGAGGATGGGGGCACCAGGTCCAGGAGCCTAGCTGTCCTGCAGGATGCCAGGACACCACGCCACTTTAGGTCAAGGCAAAGAAGGACCTGCCACATAACAGTACTGGCACCTATGCTATGGTCAGCGTGAGTGAGGGCAGAGGAGCTCCCTGGTACAGCTCAATGCTTCACCAGCTATGAACACCTTCAGACAGCAATCGCCTGCTCCACCCCCACCCCTGCATCACCTCTCCTCACCCTCGTGCCTCACGTGATCACAGACCAAAATTCAGCTTAAGCCACGTCCACCCACATTGGCCCAGCCCAGGAATGTCCATTTTGGAGGGAACAAGATCACTATAAAAAAGCTGCACCCATGGGGCGCCTGGGTGGCGCAGTCGGTTAAGCGTCCGACTTCAGCCAGGTCACGATCTCGCGGTCTGTGAGTTCGAGCCCCGCGTCGGGCTCTGGGCTGATGGCTCAGAGCCTGGAGCCTGCTTCCGATTCTGTGTCTCCCTCTCTCTCTGCCCCTCGCCCGTTCATGCTCTGTCTCTCTCTGTCCCAAAAATAAATAAACGTTGAAAAAAAAAAAAAAAAAAGCTGCACCCAGAATATTGTCCCACCCACAGCAGTGGCCCTTGAACTACGGTGGTCCATAGCAAGACTACAGTGTATTTGTCGGCTGTATTCACTGATGATTTTTACCTGTTAGGGCAGGGGGTATTAGTAAGTTGTTTACTTAAACACACTTAAAAAAACCAAACCCATATGTAATCTGCTCAGTGGACTGAAAGGCAATTTAACGTTCTTGTTAATTCTCATTTCATGGAATTTTTTTTTTTTTTTTGCCAGCAACTAATGAGATTTCTCACAGAGAAATTTGGGGATAGAATTACAAACCAGGGCCCCCTCTGCTGTGTCTAAAGGATCCCCCAGACCCATCTCTTTCTTTCCCAGGCTTCTGGAGCCCAGTTGCCTGCAGAGCTCAGACAGAGGGTGGGAACATCAGTGGAAACAGCAGACCTATAATCTTCAAGTCTGCTGCGTCAGAACGACCTGCAAATATTTTGGGCCCAAACGCATCACCCAAATAGAAACCCTGCTCTGGCACTCTCACACCGCTTCGGCCAAAATGCTCACACTGTGCTTGGGTCTGGGCAAGAGAGGCGGTGTGCCCTGCTCCTGCAGGATTGTGTCTCAGGCTTGTCATTTAACTGGGACGATGCCAGTACCTCATTTCTCTACATCATTTTTCATGTTACTAAGTGAATTTGTCTTCTAAGAAAACAGAAAAGCCCATGAAGAACACTGATGAGCTTAAGAGGCTAGAGGAGCCCATGGACTAGAACAAAAGCTGGGGGCAGAAAAGCATTTTGAGAGAAGTGAGCATATGAAAAATATAAGGTTGGTCCTGCTTGTGTCCTGAACTACTGTGCATATAACTTAGCCCACGAAAGAGAAAACCAAAGAAAAAGCATGAAAGCTCCTGATACCTCTCACTGACTGAATATAGGAAAAGCCACAGATACTCAACACCAAGTCTTTCAAAGAAATTTTAGAGCCAAGAAAAAAACACCGGTCAAGTGCCCCAGCCAGCCGAGTGACCCTTCTTCCCCTACCCGCGTGCCACTCCACTGCCCCCACATGAAAGCCCGCCCCAGGTAAGGCCCAGCCTCACACAAAGCTGCTCGAGCTGGGCCTGCCTCCAGCACGGCATGCCCTTTAGAATGAGGAGGACGCTACATCAAACGAAATGTGGGAGGGATGTGTCAGATGCTAAGACAGGATTGCAGAAACTCCAGTTCGAAGTCTTTTCATCATAGGTACAGAGGTGGTTTCAGTGGCTGACAATCCTGTGGCAGGTACAGGATTTCTAGAATGTACCTGACAATTGGCATTCTCATAAGACGTTCTTCAGCAGAGCCCAAGCCCACCAAAGCCTGGGACCATACTCACAGGCCATGCCTCCCCTGCCCTGGCATCAGTCTTGTAGCCACACCAGGCAGCTGTCCAGAATGGAGGCCAGGAGCATCCCTGCTTCCTCTACACCTGGGTGGAATATGGTGGGCAGCCAACAAAGCTAGTTAACAATAAGGAATGGCTTCATTTATTAGTTAAAAGCAAGGTCTCTGGAGCTGGATAGCCTGTTCCTCAGGGGGACCCCATGAGATCCAAAAGGGACACGATCAGGGTGCATGGGTGGCTCAGCTGAGCATCTGACTCTTGATTTCAGCTCAGGTGATGATCCCAGCCTGCCCGCCCGCTCTCTCTCTCTCTCTCTCTCTCTCTCTCTCTCTCTCTCTCTCCCCAGAGGCACTTGGGTGGCTCAGTCAGTTGAGCATCTGACTTCGGCTCAGGTCATGATCTCACAGTTTGAGTTTGAGCCCCACATTGGGCTCTGTGCTGACAGCTCAGAGCCTGGAGCCTGCTTCAGGTTCTGTGTGTGTCTCTCTCTCTGCCCCTCCCCAGCTTATGCTCTCTCTCTCTCTCTCTGCTTCAAAAACAAATAAACATTAAAAAAAAAAAAAAAAGATTCTCTCTCACCTTCTGCCCCTCTCCCTCACTTATTCTCTCTCTAAAAAAACAAAAATAAAAAATACATGGGACATGATAAAGTTGCTTCAAAAGAAAGGCTCTCAGAAAAACAGTCCAAATGGAGCATGAAGTAAATGCAGAAGCTGACTTGCCATCCAATAATTTAACGCATCCTCCTTTTTAAGTGCAAGCTATAGGAAAAGACGCTGAACAAGGAAAGCCATCTTCCAGAGCTTCTAGCCTCTGAAACACTCGGCCTCCTTCTCTGAGAGCCTCTGTCCCATGCTCTCCAGCCCCGAGGAGGACGGCCCTGCTCACAGTCTCCTCTGGACTTCAGCTCTCACCACTGCATGTCCCCTTCCCATTGCTTCCCTCCCTGGTGCTGTGCTCCAGCAGGGCTCCCCCGTGGACACTTCCCGAGCTGCAGGCAGTACCCCTCATCCCTCCCCTCAAGGCTTCATTGACTCCCTTCGCACTCTCCGGGACACAGCCCCCTCCAGCCAAGAGCCCCTGGAGGACGGGGTGTGGGTCCTAGCAGTCCCTTGTCGAGGCAACACCCAGCACCACGTGTGGCACCCAGGCCCTTAAGCCCTGTCGCTGCACTGTTCTCATCCTTCAGGAGCAACATACTGACTGAATCTGCTCTCCAGGGCTCCCCTGAGAGTTCACTGAGTGATCCACAAACTGAACACATGCAGTTCTTAACAGGGACAACTGTGCGCCCTCCCCGCCAGGACATACTGGGCAGTGCCTGGAGACATTTTTGTCTGTCTCAGCTTGAGGGAGGAGGGTGCTATTAGCATCTAGTGGGTAGAGGTCAGGGATGCTGCGAAACACCCAACAACACACAGGACAGCCCTGCAGTAAAGAATTACTTGGCCCCAAATGTCAACAGTGTCAAAGTGAAAAACTGTGGGTTTGATGGAGAACTTCCAAGGAGTGGGGTGCCTGAGAGACTCAAAGGCTACTTCTATGCATACGTGAGGAAAAGGATAACTTATGGGTTATCCCTAACTCAAGGTTATCAACCACACTCCTGAGTCCCCAAGGAAACACAGCAGGAGGGCTGTGGATAGGCCTCCTCCTCACCAGTTCCTCAGTGGACTCGGGTACCCCCTTCCCCAGTGCTTCTGGGAGGCTCCGTCTCTGGGTACAAGTGCCATCCTCATGCAGCCACGGAGAACCTGCATGAAGGCCCAGGATGGGAAAGCAAACCTCAGATGTAACTCATACGTGCACAAAATGATTAGTTAAGAAATTTCAAACGTATATTTTCATGCTATCGATAGCCATAAAACAGCCTGAAGTTCCAGATAACACTTCGGACACAAAAAAAGAATCACAAAGAAAGAAAATCAGAGTTGTTTAAACAGGAAAAAATGAGGCAAAGTAGCCAGGGTATAGGGTAATCAGAGGGCGCGCCTGTGTGGAAAGAGAGGCAAGAAGGCAGGCTGGAGTAGAGGAAGCGGCTAAGGGGGTTTGGAGTCTGATGGATCTGGTTTACATTTCAGCTCTACAGCTACTAACCAGGACCTTGCTTGCTGTCCCCATTCCTTCCAGGGTGCCTGGGAGGTCCATGAAGTGCTGGGCACAAGAGCCAGCACAGTGGAGACTCAGTGCAGAGCAAGCCACAAGGAAGACACTGGCTCTAGCTGCCGGCGCCCCCCCACCTGCCATCACAGGCCCCGGGGCGTGTTAAGGCCAGGAACTCGGACACAGGTTAATCACCTGTAACCAGGCTGCCCCATTCTACCCACTGCCCTCTCCAGGCCCACATGAGACTCTGCAGGTGAAAACACAGGGTAGGGTTAGGTGAAGAAAGGAGAGCATTACCTGTACTATAGCCACCTGCTTCGGGTACATGCTAATCAAGTTTTCTACCATTGTGCAGTCTATGAAAAGAGGGCTGAAGGTAAAGATGTTGTGCAAACAAGACAGCAAGGGAAATGTTTAACCTAATTCAGAAAACAAGTTACTCAAGCACCTGTGAAACGTTCTTCAATGGGACTCATGAGTGCAAATACTGTACTAACAATGAGGATGACTTCGCTCCCTGCCCCTTGCAAGTGCCTGATACTGATCCAGCTTCCTTACAGACATTCTTTCTAATCCCCACAGTCCCAGAAAAATTATTATTCCCCTCTTACTGGGGAGCAAACAGAACCTTTGGGAAATATACATAGGTTGCTCAAGGGCACAGTGTGGCAGAAGCAGACGTGGAAGCCAGGTCAGACTGGTTCCAGAGCCAGGGATCCCACTATTTTTAACCACCTCTAAAATTCCTTCAAAGGGACTTCATCTTCATGCAAATATTATACTAACTGCAAAGGATTTTAAACAGATCATTAAAGCAATAGAGGCTTGATAGGCCCCTATAGGGTAACGCTTGACAAACATATATTTAAAAGGCTAAAAAAAATGCATTTCCTTAACTTATTCTACAACTCAGACTGGTCTCTAATTCAGACAACTCTTGCCCTCTTGCCCCAATTTGGCTCCAAATTAATTAAGTTTTACTATAAATAAAGGAGTAGATCACCATCATGGATCCATGCTATACCAGATAAATCAGCATTTAGAAACCTTGAAAACTTTCTAAAAATAAAGACTCCTAACCGGCTACCACACTAATGTCAGCCGTCCTCCTTTCCCCTGTGGGCACAATACCAGCCTGGGAAAGAAAAAGGGAAGTTCTTCCTTAGCTTTGGCTGGCACTCGGGAGACAGGAAGGAAATGGACATTTACTGAGTGTGCTGGGTGCCAGGCCCAGAGACAGGTGCCTTCCCTCCTGAGATCCAGTTCAGCCATCACTGTGTTTCATTATCTTACCAGGTGACCATGGAGTGAAAAGTTACTGCAGAATAGGACATTCATGCGATCTCAAAGTATTACCACCACCAGAGAGATAATTTATTCATTGTGAAGGGGAAAATGTACCTTTTCAAGGGAGAGATCAGGAAACCTCACCCCTCCACCAAGTAGTCAGCCTTATTATTACTAATAGCAAGACTGCCTGATGTTACAGGCTTCCTGGTGCAATGTAGTATGAAGCACACAGCACTGCCTACAGACTGTTCTTGCTGTAAAAAAGGTTACCTTAATGGAAAACCTCCTCCAGAAAATACTCAGGAAACACAGGGGTCAGTGAAACAGCTCAAACACCACAAGGAAACACCCAGACAACTCCAGAACATGGAACATTGCACATGACTGGCCTGCACTGTTAAAATTAAAAAAAAAAAAAAAAAAAAAAAAAAAAAAGAGAAGGGGTGCCTGGGTGGCTTAGTTGGTTGAGTGTCCGATTTCAGCTCAGATCATGATCTCGTGGTTCGTGGGTTCGAGTCCCACGTCGGGCTCCGTGCTGACAGCTCGGAGCCTGGAGCCTGCTCTGGATTGCGTCTCCCCCTCTCTCTCTGCCCCTCCCCAACTTGTGCTCTGTCTCTCCTTCAAAAATAAATAAACATTAAAAAGAAAGGCAAGGCCATTAAAAACAAATAACAACAAAAAACAGTGTGTGAGTGTGTAAGTGTGTGTGTGTGTGTGTGTGTGTGTGTGTGTGCGCGCGCGTGCGTGTTTAGGGGGAGATTTTTCTACTGTAAAAGTGACTTCAAAACACAACCAAATGCTATGTGTGGACCTTGACTGGCTCACAGGTTTTAAAAACTCCAGCTATGGGAGATTTGTGGTGTGTGGGGTAGTCTGAACATGGACTGGATGTTAGATGATATTGTGGAGTTATCCATTTTCTTACGCATGATCGTGAAACTGTGATTATGTAGAAGACTGTCCTTATTCTCAGGAGACTCAACTGAAATTTTTCGGGGTAAAGTATGATCCTGGCTGCGACTCAGCTTCAAATGGCTTGGCCAAAAAAAAAAAAAAAAGAAAAAAGAAAAAAAAAGTACAAAGAGAGAAAACAGATGTGGCAAAACATGAACAATTTCTGAACTAGGCAGAGGGCAGATAGTGTATTATCACTGTGTTATTTTTCATCTTTGCTGCATGTTTGACGTTTTGTATGATAAAAACTGGAATAGGGTAGGCAGAGGTGATTCCAGGAAGGGGTGGTCCCAGCAGGTCTGTGTGTACAGAACACATAAGGAGGCTGTTCACCACGTGAGAAAACACCAGGGACTCTTGTATAAGATTAAGATTTCAAGGCTGGGCAGACTGGTTTGTGATGTTACTTTGGGTCTCAGGAACACTATCATTTCTCAATGCCAGCAGTATTTTTGTAAAACACGGCCACCCTCACCCAGCTGGCTAGTCCCCACATCTGTAACACGAAAATAGGCACAGGTAGATTTATCCAAGCTTTCAAAATGCTTGTTGTGTTAAAAACCAACTCTGTCTATACTTTGGCCCAGAACTTCAACTGTGCACGGCGAAAGAGGCTTGCGTTTGCTTTGTATCACACGTCCTGGGAACAAACACTCCCAAATGCCAACACACACACTGGTCAACGCTGACCTTTGGCCGGCAGCTGGGCCGCTGCCCTGCAGTGGGAACAGTGTGCTGAGTTTCCGGGACTGCTCAGCTCTGCTCTGCTGGGACTCTGGGCTGAGTGACTTCATTGAGCCACAGACTGGAGATAAAGCCACCAAAACATGAGGAACTGCTCAGCAGGCAGGTCATGACAAGTCCCTCATTTATTTATTTTTTGACTTTTTTTTTTTTAAATATAATTTATTGTCAAGTTGGCTAACATACAGTGTGTACAGCGTGCTCTTGGTTTCGGGGGTAGATTCCCGTGATTCATCGCTTACATGTAACACCCAGTGCTCATCCCAGCAAGTGCCCTCCTCAATGCCCATCACCCATTTTCCCCTCTCCCGCCCCCCAACAAGTCCCTCATTTAAAGCATTTTTTTCTACTCAGACACCAAGGCTTCTCAGTGATGTCCCAGAGAACCAGAGCGGGAAGTCCCTTAATAAGCTTGCCTCTGAGTGTGTTCAGCTTTCCTCACATACAAAGGGTAGCTTACGTGGAGCCTCTGGAAAGCTCACTACTTAGCAAGGTGTCGCTGACACTGAAACATGTCTGTGGATGCTGGCCCATAATAGTCAGTGTGTTTATGTAGCTCGAAGAAAGACTCCAGGCATCACTTGGCACTCAAACTCTCATCCACCTGGGCTGAGACCGTCTAAAAACCCCCACAACAGAGGTAAGCACTGTGATGGGAGATCCTTGTGGGGATCAAAATCCTCCCCTGAGACATTAATATATACTATAATAATGTTATTAATTATTAATATAATAATATTATGTAGCAATAATTATAATAAATTAATCTATATTGTATATTATGTTATAACATTATATATTATGCTATAATATGTTACATATATTATACATTGTTATATATAATAACATTATCATTAATATATATATTAACATCTCAGGGGAGGATTTTTATTGTATATATATATCAGAAGACATCCTCCAGGACAAAACCCTCCAGGTAAAAAACAACAACCTGTAAATGGAGACCAAAAGTGATATTCTGGGTAGAAAAAGAAACAAAGACAGTGGTCTAAGGATCCACTGAATTCAGGGATGTGAAGTGATGAAAAGTCCCTCGGCCTGTCTGGCAGAGAAGGGGGTGCAGCTGATGGCACAGAGCTGGTCTGACAGGAAAATGGGACAGTACCTGCCCGCAGAGCTGGGGAACTGTCAGAGACGAGAGGAAGTAAGCCCATGGCACAGGGGGACAAAAGCTCTCAGGAGGGAAAGACTGTGACCCCAAAGAGGGTAGGGACTGTTAAACTGCTCAGGAGAGATGACTGCTATTTAAAATATGCTTGACAATGGGGCACCTGGGTGGCCCAGTCGGTTAAGCATCAGACTCTTGGTTTTGGCTCAGGTCATGTTCTCTTGGTTTGCGGGTTCGAGCCCAATATTGGGCTCCACGCTGACAGGAGCCTGCTTGGGATTCTCTCTCTTTCTGTCTCTGCCCATCCCCTACTCGTGAGCTCGCTTGTACACTCTCTCAAATAAACTTAAAAAAAAAAAAAAGAATTTAAAATATGCTCAACAAAATAAACGGTAGAATTGATGATGAAGGATGGAGTGGCCTCATCTTCACACACCAAGACCTCCCGCAAGGGATGCAAGGTGGACGCTCCTGTCATGGGAGCCTGGCACTCTAGCCAGCAGCTCTGCTGGACTGGGGAACCGACGCCGTGTCTGGGAAGACAGAGCCCCCCAAAGCCAAACCGCTCACAGACTTCCCTGAGAGACCCCCTCCCTTTTCCCAGAGGGAAAAGCCCCACAGTTCTCTGGACAGAACCAACAAGTCTAGGAGATGAGCAAGGGCCGACACAGTCCTTGCCCTTCTACCTCTTCTCCCCGACCCTCCTCCTCATCACAGTCCCATGACCCAGTGCCCATTTCCACACGCTCCCTCCACGTCTAGCCTTACGCTGAGCAAAAGGCCACTCTGTCGTCCGGTCTTTGCATACAGAAAGCGCCAGCCGCAGTGGGGTTTGCACACGTGCTCGCACCGAAGATTAAGCAAAGCGAGTGTGTCCCTGAAGGCTTCAGGGCCAGTGCCGTCACTCTGAACACAGGCAACCTGGCACACTTCTCAGCAGTGGGCAACTCTGCCCGTCATAATCACATTTCATTCTCTCAACCACAAGTATCAAGTCCTCAGGAATAAGTCGGGCCATCGGCATTAATCAAATCCACGGAAACAGCCAGAGCTAGGCTAGGAAATCTTAGGTCAGGGAACACAATGCAAAGTAAGCCTGTAGTTCCTTCAGAGAGAAAGGAGGGCCACCTGGAGGAGACAGAAGTAGGAGGGGAGTGGAGACCCGCGCACAATGTCTTGAAAACACACACATACAGTTCATGCACCCAAGTCAGCAGCTGATTTGGGCTAAGTCATCACAAATTATTCCTGGGGGAACAAGTCGGTATTTGTTCAACAGGGAAAATAGCAAGACAAGTAGAGACTAAAAAGGAAAGAAAAAGTGGCAAACATATACAGTCGGACACTTGTTGTAAGATTTATCAAGGCCAGACAACCAGAAGAAAATGGCATCCAAGAAAAGCCTCTTCGGGGTTACCTGGAGCCTGGGATAATTCACTCAAATAAGCCCTGTGTTAGTTATAACAAGCAAAACTCTAAATCTAGCAACTCCACGCTATAAGATGCACACAGCTGCAGGACCCCTCCCTAACGCTAAGGAGCATACTCTCTGCAGAAACTTCCCACTCTGCCCATGTGAGCACAGTGGGGAAGTTTTGAGAACCAGTCATTTTGGAATTAATGCCTCTGTACAGATAGTTATAACCCTTCCTTCCCCAAAGTGCAATCACAGGGGCACTCCTAGGCCTACAGCCAACCAAAGCCTCCTGTTACTGTAATAAAGGTAAGGATGTGCGCCAAGAAAACAATACAAAACAATACAAACACACAGCACACATGACAACAGGGTGGAACTTCTAGTTCTCCGGAAGGGCCATCTGGGGTTTTCTCCTCCATCAGCAAACCCTCAAGGAAGAACCAACGGGGACTTAGCACAGGGATTCTGAGACCTCCCCAGACCCTCTGAACCTCCTCCTCCATTCAGCAAGCCACTTGGTTGTCCCAAGTCTCATGGAAAGGAAGAAAAGTTGAAATACAAAGAACAGAACTGCGCTGGGAAAGGGAACCACCAGGGGAGGCCTGAGAAGCAACTTAATTAGGTAAGCTTGGGACAGGGACAGGGACAGGGACAGGGACAGGCGGACTTATTCAGGAAGGAGGGGAAAGAGGAGACGTGGGAAAGAAGGCAGTCCGAGTGGGTCCTGCTCCAACCAAAACAGAAAAAAAAGCTGGGGGGAAAGGTGAGGGCGAGGGGGCAGGAGGGAGTAGTACTGGGGACGCAACGCATGGCCTTACAATCCAGACATTGCAAAGTAACAGGATTTAAAAGCAAAGCTTTGGGATGTGAAAGAGCAGGAAAAAGCCCAGCATCAGACTAGGGATTTAGAGACGCAGGTTATAAGTGAGAAGGGGAGGCTAGGAAGAGACTCTAAAAGGGGGCACAAAGGACTGTTCCAACTGGGGGTTCACGGCCCCAGGCTGGAAAGTGGAGTAGCCTTAAGTCACGGTAACAAGGTAGCGGGAATGGGGGGGTGGGGGGGGGGGCAGGGAGCTAGTTTTAGTTTTAGGCAGGTATCTCGGAAGAGAGGCATGAGCAAGCTGGAGGAAAGGAGGTGGGGTGAACCCTGGCTAGAGGCTGCAGCGATAAGGCGAGAGACTCAGGACCCTGGGTCGGGGCCAGAGCCTCCTCTAGTTTGGGAATGCCCAGCCCGGGCTCGCGGGCAGAAGGCACCCCAGGCCTTAACTCTGGAGGCGGGAGGGTCCCCGAGGCTGGGCAGGGCCTCCGGTGGTCGTACAGGGCCTCAGGAGGGTGGGGGTCCGAGACTCACGCATCAACGTGCTGAAGGCCACGACGCCGAGCAGCCCCTGCAGGAAGATGCCGAAACTGTGCATGAGTGCGCCGCTCTCGCAGCGGCCCGCACCGGACGCGACGGTGGACGGTGGCCCGCCCGGCAGCCCGCGGCTCGCGTTCCCGGCGGGGCCCTGCATGGCGGGCCTGGCGGAGGGGCGCGGGGTGCCGCGGCCAGCCCGCCAGCCCGGCCGGCCTCGCTGCGTGCGGGGGCCGCACCGCCGAGCCCCGGGCCGGGAGTCCGAGACAGGAGCCGGTACCTCCGCCCCGCGGCCCACTCGCCGCCGCGCGTAACCCGACGTCTGAGATCGCAGCGCCCGATTGGCTCGGCCGGGCGTGGGGGCGGGCCTCGGCCGCTCCGGCTCTCTCCCACCTCGGGCGGGGCTCCGGCCAGGCGTGGGGGCGGGGTCGTGCGTCCGGGCCACAGGTAGAACGGACCAGGTGAGCCGGGCAGCACGGACTGGAGGGAGCGAGTCCCCGGACCCTGAGCTCCAGGTCGGCAAGGCAGGAGCAGGGATCGTCTGCGACTAAATTCATTTCTTTTCCAAGATTAAGCCATCGTAGCTTGCAGAATTTACTAAAAACACTCCTGGATTCCACCCTCAGTTTCCGATTCAGTAGCTCTGAGACCGAGCAGAATAATCTGTATTTTCAGCAAGCGGCCTAGATTATTCTGAAGGAGCAGTGAGGCAGACAATCCAAGACTCTGCACACAGTAATATTCCTTCCAGTACAGACGTTCGACGTTCTTCTATTTTCCTTGTTAGTACGAATATTGTGGCCAAGAGCTTATCTTAGATTGATCAATCCGCCTGAGTCGACTTTTTTTTTCTTCCCTGAGCATAATGTAAATGGTTATTTCAATCCAGATGTGGTCGTTTAGAAATATACAAGGTTTATACTGAAAATAGGTCAACATATCCCCATCATGTCCATTTTGAACGTGCTTCATAAAGCCAAGTTGTTGGTAACTCTCAGAGTCTCTAATGCCTCCCTCCTCGCATGCACGTTTACTCCCACCTTAACCCCTTGACTCCTTGGAAGGAGCTCTCTACCTCTATTAGGGCCTCTAGTCTCTATTGTCCCATCTATCCTCCCAACACCTCTCTGCCTTTTCTCCAGACACCTCTTGTTGATTCCTTCAAGTCCCCAGCCTTCCTGCTGCATTTGCTTAATGACCATGTACACATATTATTCCAATAGACACTGGGCTGTATTTGTGGAACAATAGATACTCCACCTAGGGAAACTTACCCTTAAAAGATAGTCACCAATGAATTCCAATTATATAAAAGGGCTAAATGCCACACAAAAGCTTTCATGGCTAACAGGAATACTAACCTGATTATCCAGAGAACAGAAAGGCTGTCGGCTCTTTAGAGCCCTTCTCTTACAATGCACTTCATAGCTCTGGGTCTTAAACGGCATTTCAGCTGTGTGTACTACTGTTCCCTTTTCTGAATGAACTACTCCTCATGCTTAAGGCCTGCCTGACCTCCCTCTCCGGTGGGCTTCCATACTACCTTGTGTATACTGCTCCACTAGAGCTTTTCATACTGCTAATCAGATGGTTTTACATGTGTCTCTCACACAGCTGAGTGTGAGTTCCCGGAGGGCAGGAACTGGTTTACATTATTCACCCTTATATCCAACATAGCGCCTGGCACACAGAACATGGCAACACTTTTTTTTAAATTAAACTGAATTTTAATTTATAAAATTTAAAACTCTCCACAAGTATTGACCATGGGAAAATACAGAAAATCAGGTTAAGAAAATAAATAGGTAAGGGAAAATTGCATTACTGCCTTTAAATCTAAGAAGGTCTCTTACAGGGATGCTCAACAGTTACAGTCCATGTTCAGAGGGAATCAAACAAGAGGATGTGTACTTAAAGCAGAAGAGATTGTGGGCTGAGTATAAGGAGACTGTTAATTGCTTGAAGATACAGGCAGCCTAAGGGAAGTTGCACATAAGAGCTGGAGAATGACGTTTTTGACAAAGCACTGCTCTGTCCTTCCAGGTGTGGAGGGATCCTTAAGGCCCGTTGCTGCTGTACCAAGACAAATGTAGACAAACAAGAAGCATTCTTCCGAGATCAGGGGCAGATTCCCCAATGCCAGGAGCAAGGTCTCTGTGGGGAAATTCTGCTCTTCCTACCTTTCCTGACCTGCAATTAAAAAGTCCCTAAGTCCAGAGGGTAAAGGTCAGACAGCAGGAGAAGGGGGGAGAATTCTGGAAAGGCTCAGTTTATTAAAGTAGAAAGGAACTTTCTCCTCCTTCCAGAGATGATTCTGAGGCCCCACTGGAAAGAGTTTTGAAGGATTTACTCTGGCCAAGATGTCTTCTTTGCTGTCAAATGAAGTTAAACATAGCTTAAGACCTGTATTAATGTTCTTACAACCACTTAAAACTGCCATAATATGCCACAAGTTTATATACACTCTTAATTACAAAAAAAAAAAAACCCACGCAAAATATTAATCCAAAATAGTTATTTTTTAATCCCTTGAAGTTATACCCATCAAACTTGATGGGAATTATTTTAATAGGTATTCTTGTGCATATTTCTCCTTAATTATACTTTATCCTCAACTCATAACTTTTAAAATTAAGAGAAAAACAGCAAGCAGGAAGGATACAATGCAATATGCATTTTGTTTTGTTCCAAACAAGCAGCTTAAAAAAAAAAAAAAAAAGGGTAGCATACAATAAACAAAGTGCATCAGTTCCAACAAGTTAGTATTAGAAAGAGGCCTAAGGAGAGGGCTGGAACCAGCCAGAAGTCCCACCCTGGCAGGCCTCTGATTGTCTTTAGAGAATATTCAACCAAAAAAAGAAAGGAAGAAGGGAAGAGGAAAATAAATGAGCACTTTAAAATCTCAAAAGAAACATTCGAACTACACTTCCTTAGAGACTTCTTGCAAAAGGAGATAAGGAACTGTCCAGTTTTAATTCTGTCTCAACTTTGTAGGGGCCCTTTAGTCATCTGCTTTGTGACTTGATTTTACCCCTAAAGCCTGTTCTCGTCCTTCTTCAAGCGCTATTTGCCCACCTCCATTTGGCCAAGCTAAGCACGCAGTTAGGTTGACTAAACCACGTAGAAACCTCAGGACTGAGCTTCCACACACTGTGAGAACAGGCACCATCAGCAATGGTGGCATCATTTCACTGGTCAAGATCATCCTTTGTCCCCAAAAATAGTCAGAGACCCTTGCCTCCCATGGCTCAGGGTCCACACTTGACTGCTGGTGTTGAGAACTTGTCCGGCAAGGCTGTAGATTGTTTTCCTTTTAAAACCGTCCTTTGTGATAGGCCATAGCACCAGGACAGACCAGACCCAAACAGTGTGTTAAGTCAGAAAAGACGTAAGTAGGGAGGGAGTTTTAGGCCTATTTCTCCATTTCCCCCCTCTCCTAGTTTTGCTGGTTCTTGTGAAAAATCCAAGAGTTCTGAAACACCAGAAGCAAGAAAACCTCCAGTGCATTTAGTGCTCACCACCTTTTCTATACCTTTACCCCGAAGGCTGCCCTCAGAAATAAGGCTACTTATGTGGTCTGGAAAAAGTACAGAGGAAACCCCAAGTGGGAAAGCTTGGAACCAGATCCACATGCACTGGGCTTTGAGTTTAGAACTCTTCTGCAAAAACTCCAAGTTCACAGGTGGCTTACTTGGATAGATTCAAATTTCCAAAGTATGTACATTCTCACACAAGGGGTAAGAATCATAAAATTCACTAACAGAACATTGTAAAGTGAATAAAGTCATGAAAGAATTATAACTGCATGAAAGGGGCTTTTTTTTTTTTTTTTTTTTTTGGTTTCGCAGGAGGGTTTGTTCTACAGTTTCTGAGACAGCACCATGACCATAAAACATGGTTACTTACAGTGGACCCAGGACCAAGACATTCAAATTTTAAAAGTGGGTCCCTGGTTCCCACTAAGATTTATACTTCACTTGTTAGTAATCTCTTCTTCTCCCTTATTTTCATAAGGCCAAATGATAGCACAGAACACTTGAACTTATGCTTACACACACACACACACCCCCCTAGAATACAGGACCAGTGTTCAAACCAAGTACATGTTTCCACTGTTGAGACTAAGCTCCTAACATCTCTCTCAGAGCTGCTGTGGGTATCAATCAAACTAGTGAATGGTGTCTTAAATACAAGTCTTTGGTGATAGATGCCAAGTAAATATAAGTGTCTGTGAGTTTTCCCCATGTTCCCATCTAGATAATTCTTATCTACTGTTAACAATTCCCTGATGTTCTGTGTGTCCCCTAGAACTACTTTTTGGCTTGAGACAGGGGAATGGTTCTGAGTCCTACTCTACCTAAGGCCTCCTAAAGCTTTTAATCTGTATTCAGATGCCACATTAGTGACAGGATTAATACAAGAGTGAGTAAAATATATTCAAGTCCTCAGGAAGCTTTGGTCCAAGGCCCTCTCTCTCACAGTGAGAATAATTTTACTTCCAGGAGAAGAGGCATATAAAGGCCAAGTTCTGAATTGGTTTTCCACATCTGCCTCTATCGTAATTCAATAAACATTTACCAAGAAGCCCATCTCTTCCAGAGGTTGCTAGGTATCCTTCCCTGACCTCATGTATCTACAACATAGATGCTGAGAGCCACCTACATTGCTAAAGAAAGGCAGATAAGTAAAGCCCCATTAAATGCATCCCCTGCATTACACACCTCAACTCTCCTTCAAATGAGAAGGATGAGGGCAGTTTACAAAGGAAAATAGCACAGTTCCCAGAAGCCCACAAAATATAGTCAAAATGTTACAGCAAATCTTCACGTGCAATGAAAGATTTCCCTAACACACTAACATGGGCTAATAGTGGTCAGTCAACTTCAAGTTCCAGGGGGCTGATATAAGTCCATTCACCTGTTTCCAAGCTTGTTAATTCAGGATCAAAAAGTGGATCATGGAAAACTTTCTGACCTCAGGCAGCTGTGGGGCCAGCTGAAGGTGAAATTCAGACAAATGCAGCCCCTCACAATGTGCCTCTCATAAATTTAAGAAGTTGATACCTTTAAAAAACAAAGTTCATGTACCATGTACCTATGTGCAATATACAAACATCTTATCCCAACATGGTGAGTTATTATCAGGTTTAAAATCTGTGTTTCAGAATCACAGGAATCAGACTGTCAATGTTGTCCAGCCAAGCCCCAGCAGCTTTATAAGGGAAATGGAGTCTAAATTTTATACATTAGAAAAAAAAAAGCCCTGGACCAAATTCCCAAACAATTATCCTCTCTCATTTGATATCTGGGAGTGGGGCAGGGGTATATAATTCTCTTTAATGAGGTTGCCTGAGAAACTATATCTCACTATGAGGAACACAAGAAACATTAAGGGAAACCCAACTTCGAGTCAGCTTCTCTCTAAGACAAAGCTGAGCCTGAATAATCATGGTATAGACAGACAAGCCGGCTGAGCCCAGACTACATCCAGATCCAAGACTACTCAGGGCCGTGAGTTTCACCTTTCCAGGGGCTTTGCCCCCCTTCCATCTATGGTTTCTGGAGAAGGCAAAGAGAGACAATATAACATATTCATTGTTGAATCTGGTAAATTCCCTCTCATAGGAAGTAAATCTCATTTCCCTAAATAAAACAACATTGTTAATTAAGTCGATTTTTTCCCCATTGATCTTCTTTAAGGAACCCCCTTTGCCTTAGTGCCTTAACTGCTGAGCTCTCCAGAAATTTAATTGTGTAAGGTACACCTCCCTCCCCCAATTCTACTTTATACTAATTGTTCCCAAGCATCTTATATATATGTGTGTGTGTGTGTGTGTGTGTGTGTGTGTATATATATATATATATATATATATATATATATATATATATGATGCTTGGGAACAATTAGTGTGTGTGTGTATATATATATATATATGTATATACACACTATATATATAGTATATACATATATATACTATAATTGTTATATATATAACAATTAGTGTGTGTGTGTATATGTATATATATAAAAGTTTCTCTTCCATGGGCACAGAATTAATTACATTTTTTAAACTTGGATCTCTGAGTAAGTTCCAACATATTAATTTTTATTTAAATGAAGCTTCTTTCCAGGTCTACATGGTGCTAACCTAAGCAAAGAGTGGATGCTTTAATATATGATTTGGTTGGAGGCTTGAGTTAAGGTGGTTCATAAATGATCCAATGAAGATAGGGGTGCAGACCACAGAATGTCTGCCAATGTCTATAAACTGGTGTGGATGGGGGAGAGGAAGAAAAGGGAAGTATCACAGTCCGTTTAAATCTGTAATAGTATTACCTTATATTTGTATAGCTGTTGAGAATTTACTCAGTTTTCTAGTTTTAAAACATTTTTATATCCTAAAGATGAGTGATTAGGTTATAAATTTGTGGGTGACTAGGATAATTAAAAAACAAAACATTCAGCAATGCAAACCACTTAAAGGAAGCAATCTACGTGTGTGTGTTTCCTCATTCGTCTCAGCTGGAATGGTACAGCAAATGCTATTACTTAATAGTAGCTAGCAGTGCTGTCTTAAGTGAAAATTCGCCTGTAGTTTCATGTCAACTTGAGCCGGGCCAAGAGAAACACCGAAAAGAAAACCAAGTTGTTGAACTGCTGAGTGGGAACCTTCAGCTTGTAGATTACATGCCATTTAAAGGTTTAACCAAAAAGACATGTAAATGTGACTAGGCAAAGAGGTTTCCAGAATCCTTAACCACCTCTCAATCTTTGTGCAGCCACTGAGGATATGAGGACACAGTTTTACAGAAACTCCGTGCTCTGCATCACCCCCTGAAACATTTTTTCTCTTGTACTTCTACTCTATCTGCTGGGGACCCCAAGAAAGAAAGGGAGATGGGCTTACTGTAGGTCCAAGGAACACCTACTGATTTTTACCCAAAGTGAGGACTCTAGAAAGGAAACAGACAACTGTAGAGAAAAGTAAACATAAAATAAAAGCCACTGAAGTCCCTCTGAGAACTGACAGGAAGAGAGCAACTAAATGGAAATGCCCACAATCTCTGAGAGACCACCTAAAACCGGGAGCCCACGCTGGCTCCAGACAGGGAACAATGACAGTAGGGTTCTCACATCAGGTCAGGAACTGTGTAAGTGCTCGCATGTGATTTTTAAGCAGTGTTTTTTTTCCCCCTCCAGGTTCTGTCATAGATTTAGTGTTCATGTTGCTTAAAAATGGCATCATACAAAAAACCTTATACATGGCTGTAAGCTCAATCATCAACAGAGGTAGTAAACAAAGGAACTCCTAAGAATAGCTTTTAAAATGGATCAAAGTGTGACTGTACATTCAAAACCCTAGAGCCACGTAATCATCCCCAAAATGAACTGTTTTAATTTAAAAAAGCTTAAAAACACAATGACAATGAAGCACTGATGTGCCTTAGGCACAGTCCCAAATCAGTGCTGACTTAAAGCTATGTCCTCTCTTTCCAAGAAAGGGAAAGCAGAGAACAAAGTTCACTCTACAATGGGAAGGAACAGAACAAAAAGAAAACAACCATAAGGATGCTTTCCAGCAGCCTAGATTATTCTTTGTTTTCAGGCCACACCACTGGAAATGCTTATTCTTCTTACAGGAGTCTTTTCTTCACAACCTTTATTTTTTTTAAAACTGCAATCTGCTGACCAACAGATGCCCACATTTCCACTGGCAGGAGAGCCACTTCTGTGCAGTGTTTGCTTCCTCAGTGTGGGTCCTCCTTCCCTGAAAGTGCAAAGAGAGCAAGCCGACGTCTGCAGGGCCCGGAGCCCCAGGACCGTGTCAGTGCCACTTGTAGAGTGGGGAGAAGGATTCGCTGCATTTGTGCTTCAAAGACACAGCTCACTTTGGTTGTCCTTCTCAGTTGGCAAACTGCTCATAGAAAGCAAACTTGATCCTCTCTATGTGATGGCAAAGTTTGATGGCAGGGCCCAATTTTAAGTCCATGCATTCTTGAACAGTGGGAAGGGTAAGGAGCAATAGGGCCTGCCCATCAATTTCCTGTTAAGGCATAAAATACAAATTATCTATGATGTGCACATGGATGGCAGCTCCATCAAGTCAGCCCCTTGTTCACTTTGGCTTGTGTCAAAATCAGAGTCCCTGTGCTTTCCTTTATAATTTTTCCCCTTTAAACAAGTATCACACAGTTTCTCCTAAGTGCCCCTCACAGTCCTCCATACTAATGAGTCTTCAGAATTAATGACAAACTTTTACCAAGGATAAGAAACTATTCTACACTTTTTGCTCTGCAGAAATTCAATAAACAAACTAGTTTTGTAACTGGCAACTAGATGTGCCAAAGAAACATCTCTTTAGAGAACTCTTTCTAAAACTGAAAGAAAATATTAATTATAAATTTCAACATTTTCCTACTCTGTAACATTCATAAAAGGCTGATGAGCTCTTCAAACATGTTCAGTTTGGAATCTCCCCAATTATCCAAACAAAATTTAATTTAGTATTTATTTAAGGTCACAGATTATTCGTTTCAGAAAACTTGCCTCTAAACTGATCACCACTTTAGATTCTAACACATTATAGATGTTAATTATTTTTAAAAACAAGCAAGTCATTCTTTTGGAAAAGAAGAGCACAATTAAGCATGGCATGCTTGATTTTAAGCCATTTAAACATTTGGGGGATGGAAACAAAGTCTTAGGAAAAATGGCAATGCAATGATAATCTGTTTCAACTGTGGAACAAGTCAGCTCAATAGCCTTTTAAAATCATCTTTCTACTACTCGTAAAAGAGGAAATACATTTCTTTCCTTTTGGATAGAAATATTTTTCTTCCGACTTGTAAATAAATTGCTGTTACATCCATAGTCCTTTGCAAAAGAGACAAATTAACGAAAATCAAAGGTCTCTAAAATTACCTGGTCTAGAAATATTCTTGCTAATGGAGCACAGTCGGTGGATCTGATGAACCGAACAACATCTGCCACACTCCACTTCAGGGGGTTACTGTCCAGATGAAGCCTTTCAGCAACTTCAATCCTTATTTCCTTCAGTCCCCATAACAAAAGCAAACCAAAAGATGTCAGAGCTATTTTATTCTAAAAAAAAAAAAAAGTCTCTCTATAGAAATCCATAACCCTTTGAGGCAAGATTTAAAGTGGTTTTAGGGCATGAATTCTCCCAGCAAAGATGGCCAAGGTCCATATACGTTAGGTATTCAGGAAATATCTATCTTTGATAATAAGAAATACCAGTGGGGAAGAATTTATCTCGAAGTTTCAGCACAAATAATTTGGACAATTTAACAGAGAAAAATGGTTTTTAAATCTCCCATTTGTTCCTTGGTTTATTTCAACTCAGTCTCTGGTAGGGTGCTGAAGCAATGGGATGCTACTTGGGAAGAGAGAAGGCTTAACTACATCATAAGGAGAAATCATTTACTGCTTCAGTTCATGCAATACATTTAAAATACAGTTTTATTTTTTAATATATTTATTTTTAATTAATTAATTAATTATTAATTAATTAAGAGAGCGAGAGACAGAGAGAGCGAGAGAGAGAATGAATATCCCAAGCAGGCTCCACACCGTCAGCATGTAGCCCAATGTAGGGCTTGAACTCATGAACTGTGAGATCATGACCTGAGCCGAAACCAAGAGTCAGACACTGAACCACCCAGGTGCACCTACAACCCAGTTTTAAAACAGTAACTTGGGGCGCCTGGGTGGCGCAGTCGGTTAAGCGTCCGACTTCAGCCAGGTCACGATCTCGCGGTCCGTGAGTTCGAGCCCCGCGTCGGGCTCTGGGCTGATGGCTCAGAGCCTGGAGCCTGTTTCCGATTCTGTGTCTCCCTCTCTATCTGCCCTCCCCCGTTCATGCTCTGTCTCTCTCTGTCCCAAAAATAAATAAAAACGTTGAAAAAAAAAATTTAAAAATAAAACAGTAACTTAACTGCCATTCTTATAGTGTGTATGTTATATAATATGCATATATGTGTATGTTAAATACACCAAACAAAATAGTTTAACAAGAATCAAAAGGATAAATAACTTATTTCTACAGGACCATATATATTATTAAAAAAAAAAGGGGGGCAGTTTTCCCTAAACTAAATGACAGACTACTACAGATAAATTAGCAATGAAACTTTTTTTGTTTTTTTTTGACTTAAAATAAGCAGCCACTGAAATAAATGGAATGACAACATCATTAACAATCATTTCTCAGAGGGCAAGTCTAGAGAGAGAAAAAAATGACAGTGCATTTTAAAAATGGCACCTTTGGTGAAGGAGGTTTATTCTCATCATCAGAAAATGAAAAAGTGCGAAGCTCCCTTTTTCTCCGTTGTCTGTCTGGAGGCAGCGATGTAGATATCTCACTTTGGGTGGGAGAGGAAGAGCATGACTTTTTTTCAGACGTTTCTGACTCTTCCTGTAGCTCGTCCTGTTGCTCAGATGTACTGCCCTCACTTAGGGAATCATCATCGCCTTCGTCTGGATCATCCTCATCTTCACCTCCACTTCCCTAGAGGAAATGGAGGGAAAAGTCTCACTGAAATTCAAGACAAACCAGCTCTCAGGTCACAAAACCACCTTCTATTGAGCAGGGATCTGAGTTAGAGAGGCCTGCAGGTGTTCCTTCTGTGTCTGGACTACAGAGCAGTAAATCTCGGCTTCTAGACAAGACGGTACCTCACAGATCTCATACCTGGGGCGAGCCTGCTGGGGTGTTATCAACAGATGCAGAGGAGCGTTTCTTCTTATGGACAAAAACATTTTTCCGTCTCTTCCTTCTCTTACTGGCTTTTTTCAGGGCACACGCTAAGTTACTATGCCCACCAGGTGGCCTTCCGATTCTTTTATTTTTCTTCTTTCCATAATAGTGTGCTAAATATGAATGACAAAGAAAAATGAGACAACTTCATGACTTCTGTACACCTTGCACTGCAAGAGATTCTACTAGCACAGCAGAAAACAGGTACAGTGTATTTGATTAAGGTTAAACTCCATGCTGTGGAGTAATCTCATCTGTCCAGATCTTAAATGTACAGTATAATTAGTACCAACAAATGCATAAACCTGAATTAACCTTCCCCCTATGAAGATACAGAATGTCTCCATCAACCTAGGAAGTCCCCAGGGTCCCTTCCCAGTCAGTCCCCCTCACCAGAAGCTACCACAACTGTATTCTAATTTCTGTTGGTATAGATTAGTTTTGCCTCATCTATAGAACCATTCAGTAGATACTTTTGGGACAAGGTTTCTTTCACTCAGCATAATGTTCCTGAGTTTCACCTATGCTGCAGTACGTATAAATAGTTCATTCTCTTCTATTGATGAACAGCATTCCATTGTATAGAATATACCAGTTTAACTATCCTCCTGTTGACAGGCATCTTGGCTGTTCCCAGGTTTTGGCTGTTATTATGTGGCAATGAACATTCTTGTACAGGCTTTTGGTGGGCATGTTTTCACTTTCCTGGAGTAAAACTGCTGGACCAGACCATAGATGTATGGAACTGCCAGTTTTCTAAAAGGGTTGCATAATTTGACATCCCAACCAGCAATGTATGAGTTGCTCTACACCTCTGCCAACTTGAAGGACTGTCAAATCTTTTTCATTTTAGCCAATCTAGTGGATGTGCAGTAATTTCTCATTATAGATTAGATCTGCATCTCCCCGGACGAATGGTATTGGCATGTTTTCATGTGCTTATTGGCCATGTGTGTATCTTTTTTGTGAAGTGCCTATTCAAGCCTTTTATTCATTTTTAGAATGGTTTTCTCTTTTTGCTTCTTTTTTATTGAGATATAATTCACGATATAAAATCCATCATTTTAAAGTGTACATATTCAGTGATTTTTAGTATATTCAGTATGTTGTGTGACAATCACCACTATCTAATTCCAGAACATTTTCTTTTTAATTTTTAAAAAATTGAGGTAAAAGTCACATACAATTAACCTATGTTCAAATGCACAATTGGTGGTATTTAGCTTATTCACAATGTCGTACAACCACCAGCTTTCTGTTGCTGCCACACTTCTCTTACTACTGAGTTGTGGGAGTATTTGCTCTATTCTGGAGAGGAATTCTCTGAGAAGTTTTTAATTTTGGTGATTTCTTCCTTTATGTTAGTGCATCCTCTCTAAGAAATCTCTCCTTACCCCAGGATCTTGAGGCTATCTTATTTTCTTCTAGAAACTTTATAGTTTTAGCTTTTTACATTAGGTCTGTGATACACCTTGAATTAGTTTTCATATACAGTGAGGTAGGGGCCAAGGAGTTTTGTTCTTGTTTTTTTGATTTGGAAATCTAATTGTACCAGTACCATTTGTTGAGAGAATTTCCCTTCCCTGTTACATTTTTCATCTTTGCTGAAAATCATTTAACCACATAAAATTGGGTCTATATGTGGGCTCTCTGTTCTGTCCCATCACTGTGTGTAACTATTTAATCAATACCCCACTACTGATAACTAAACCTTTATGGTAAAACTTGAAGTCAGAGTAAGTTCTCCAACTTTATTCTTCTTTTTCAGGATTGTTTTGGCTATTCTAGATCCTGTGCATTTTCATATAAATTTTAGAATACAAAGACAATTCCAAAAATGAACCATATATATTCTAATTTTAAATATGTATGTTACCTATTAAGGTAGTAACAAAATAGAATGTAATTTTTTGTAAAAAATGAATTCTAAAGTATATAAATCCATTTGGTATCACTCAAATTACTAACTGGGAAAAATTATAAACACTCTCTCCAAAGTCTAGGCTTATATCATTACGAAAAATAAATTTAGACAAAAAGCATAATAAAATCCACATATCTTCCATAAGCTCAAAGTGACATACATGTATTTAGAGAACAGATATATTTCACTTAGATACTAATACCTGCAATATGCTAAACTTAGTGCTGAATTTGACACAATAATAAGCTAAGACAATCCCTGCTTTTTAGTCCAACAAATATAAATAGAAACGACAAAGTTAGGCTCCTATATGACTTTGTGATTCAAACATTGATTAGCAAGCTCATCATGCTAAATGATCTCAGCTCAGCAGCATCAAACACAGTGTCTCGGAGCTCACTGGAAAAGCAGACACATTTAGATCCCAGATACCCACAGACCTGATGAATCAGAACTTTGATTTTAACAAGATCCTCCGCTGATCTGCATGCATGATAAAGCTTAAGAGGCACAGGATTAGAGGTCCCTAAAAGAAGTCTTCAAATTTAACAAGGTAAAATCTTCCTCTGTATTAAGTCTCCCAAGTGACATCAGGGCTTGTAAAATTTAAGGAAGGGTAGGATCAGAATTTTGTTTTTGGGCAACAATGCCGTGACAAGGCTCCAAATTGGAAATTTCATCTTGTGTGACTTTTTTTTTTTTTTTTTTTGGGTGCAGTTTCACATGGGAGAAGATAAGCAATGAGAGGGAACAGGTGTTGTTTTGACAGTTCTGAGTGAGGCCCGCAGCCACCTCCTCTCCAGTTATTGATGCCTCCCAACTACCCAAGCTTCTGTGCTGCTCCGGGCAGATGCGAGGCGCGCTCTGGCTGCCCCCTGCCCGGAGCACTCTCACCCTGCGGTCTACATAGCTGGCTCTCTTGCTTCCTTTGGCTTGACACCTTGCATGAAGACCTCTCTAGCCATCTGTGAACAGCAACCCACCCTAGCCTTCCTCACACCCCTACTTCGCTTAAGTTGCTTCGCTTTTCTCCACGGTACCTATCTCTATTTGTTCACTTGTTTATTATCTATCTCCCACATTAAAATGTAAACTCAATGAGGACAGGAATTTTCTTTTTCTTTACTGTAGCATCCCGATCTCAGTGCTAGAACAGTGGTGGCACACAGTAGACACATAATAAATACTTGCACACTGTATGAATGAATTACATATCCTATTCAATGCAACAGCTAATTTATATACATACTGTATGTGAAAGTTAGCAAACTTGGGCTTGTGGGCCAAATCTGGTTCATGGCCTCGAGCTAAAAATGGCTTTTCCATCTTTAAAAGTGTTTTTTAAAAAGTAAAAATAAAACTGAGAAGAATATGCAATAGAGATCATCTGACCAACAGCCTAAAATATTCATTATCTGGCCCTTTACAGAAACAGTTTGCATACCTCTGCTATAGGTGAAGGTCTGCAAAATAAAAACTTTCCAAGATATAAAGTATGGCCAGCTTTATAGTTAACAAGTTTGAGAAACCTGACTCACTATATTTGGTCTTTGTAAGCACAGAGCAGTTCTCAGAACACTTGTCCAGAACCATCCGTGGGCCGAAGAGATTAGGACAGCACTCCAGTTTGATGCAGGTTTGCCGGCAGAACTCGGTCACCCGGTCCGCTGTCTTCACTACCTCAACAGTAGCCCGGTAACTCTTTCCTTTGTATCTGCCGTGGAAGATGCCAGACACAAAGTTTACTGGGCTAGTGATTACCCAGAAAAAAATCAAGTGCATTCAAAGACCTGAAAAATATCTTTGCTTTTCAGAAGAGTCTATGCCCTTTATAGTCTGAGGATTCTGAATATGAGTTTATGCATATTGTACTTAAATCAAATTTATCACTTAAGTAGCTATGACAGCTAAGCACTGAATTTTTATAGTAGCAAATAAGACTCTTGTTTTCTAGTTCCTCAGTTTAAGGTTTTCACATAGGTGCTTCTACACTAACTACTAAAAGCAAAGTGACTTCTAGGAAGTCTTTCTTTACCCTTGGGCAGTGATCCTCAGAGTGTGGTCATGGACCAGGTTGACCTGCTAACTGTCCCCCATCCATGCATGGCAAGACCAGGTCAGAAAACAAGAGCAAATGTTTTTAAACTTTCACGGTAATTTGCAAAAGTAATTTTATGGCTCTTAAATCTAAAAACAAATTATTTTTGCGTTCTATGTTCTTTCAATTTCCTATTTCTTACACCTCATTTTTACCGTATTTTATAACAGTGCTGGCCTACAACAGGATAGAAACTTAAAAAAGAAAACAAACCTGGTCCTTCACCACAAACAGTTGAAGAACTGTCTGAGGGAACATAACTACTCTAACATTATTCATGAAAGAAGGAATTCTATGGCCCATTAAAGACAAATAAGAATAAAGGGCAGAAAAGTCTACTCACTTGGCTTTTAGGACCTCCCCACATCCATGCCACACAGAGTCTTTGTCTAGCTGCAGCTCCCGAAGGACACGACTGGGTTTATAGGCTGCATTGATAAGTAAAGTGAGGACCTGTGCTCCGTTTTGAAAGCCGAAATACGGGTTGGGAATGAGAAAAGCAGACCATTAGAATCTTGCTATCCCCCAGAATGTCATTTAGGAGATCACACTCTCTTAGACCTTCAAAACATTATTATGGTCAGGAAGAAATAGGCACCATGAATTAAAAACTACTCTGGCATATGCTTCTAAATCCTTTGCCAGTCATGGTATACACAGAAGCTCGGCCTCCCCAGACCCTGCCCTGCCATCCCACAGACTAAAAATCCCAACAGTCTTTTCAGATGTTGTGCGCAGCGCGCGGCGGCTGGCTGGAAAGCTCAGGAGGTACAGCCGGCGAGCAGCTGTCTCATGGTCCCTGTGAGCGCCACACAGCCTCTGACTCCCAGACGATGCCCCTGCTCATCCTTGCACAGCGCTCAGGTGGCCTCTGACAAAAGACCTGTCTATGCTGGCAGAGGTGAACCTGCTGCTGTATGTGGAGAAATGCTTAGGTGATATTCCCTCGGAAGCAAAAGTAATGATGTGTCTGGTTTGTGGAACAATACATAAAAAGAGTGAGCTGCTTCCAATAACCCCAGAGTTGCCACATTTATGGAGGGCGGATTCCTGTGTACACGAGTCTCTGAGGCTGCTGTGAAATCCCCAAGTTCTCTAGCCCGAGGCAAGAATCTCACCTCTCTGAGGACTAGAACACAGTTCCCAGGTCCTACACATTGAGGCAGCTCAGCGATTCTTCCTTTGTTCAGATATGGCCCTGAGAAGCAACGGTGGTTGAAGTATATCTTTGGACAGCAGTATTTTCCATTGATCATAACTGGGGAGTGAAGAGAAATGAATGTTTACAATGGTCATTTTCCACTCTGTCTTTCCAAAATTGGGTTACTGGGTGGGGGGGGGGGGGGGGAGGGGAACAAGCTTATCCACCATTACATATTCTGAAGCTTAGGGTTGTCTGAGTGCGTCTTGAAATGCCTTATCCTTATGACAGCTCCATCGCGGAGCTTATCCCTCTACCCACATCAAGCACCGACCTGAATTATCTGCAGATTACCTTCAGGGTTAATTCAACACTGTTCCAGAGTCCCACATGGCTATCAATAAAGGAAGTGAAGGACTGACTTTAAGAACCCATGGTGATTCTTGATGATCAGCTATTCAATAATCTATTTTGGAAAAGTTCTAGACAGTGATAGTGAATCTTTTCCAAAACTACAGTTTGTCCCCTTAAAACCCACCAAACTAGCATGTTGGCAATGTTCTTTCCATGAGGTGGATACCCTCCCATGTCTGGGACTCCTCAGAGGGCTGAAAGTGTACTATGAACACATCTCTAAGTTCTTTAAGTACTGTGGGGTCTAAGTGTGCCTAGAGACCCCTCTCTTCAACTATTTTTCTGTGTGAATGCTATACTTCAATGTAATGGTTTTTTATTCCCTCATCATGGTTGTCAATTCCGCTAATAAATAGGAGAGACTCAAAGACACTAGCGAATCTTCCTCTCCACATAAAACGGAGAGAAGCCCTGCTGATGGACACCGGTGGGGAAAGGGCACGTGAGCACTGCCCACTGCTGACGGGATCCTGAAGCACACAACGCTCCCTGCGGAACTAAGGATGTGGTCTTGGCACAGAGATCAGCAGGTCTGTGCCCCCTTCTCGACCTGAACTATGCCACCCACATCCCCCTCTTCAGGATTAAGGCCCATACGCTCCCCGCTGCTGGCAGTGTTGGCAGCTTATGGCTTCCAGCTGTAAGGCATCCCAGAATTACCCTCTGCCTACCCTCTCACTAGGAGGCACCCTGCCCAAAGTCCCACTCTATGTGAGTGGGCAGGGAGCAGCAGCCCACTTCTAACCACTGACCAAAGAGGGAGTACAAAGGTGTGGCCACCACCCCTCAATTAGGGACAACTCCAAGTGGCCACGCCAGCTAAAAGGCTCCCCCGCGGGCTGGAAGAAACTTCTGTTACATCCGCACTGCAACTCAACTTCTCCCTTTGCCCAATCCTGCTTCCTTTACCTTCCCGCACCCTGGAGTTGTTCCCAAAAAGCACTGCCCAGTGAAACTCCTGCATGCAAATACCAGTCTGTTTCCAAGGTAACCAGAACAATGACAAAACGCAAACCAAAAAGAACATGGCTGAGGTCACTTGAGAAATATTAATGTCTTAATCCTAGAATTTTAGTAGACATTAGAATAGCCAGTAGTGCATCAAAATTAAAGAGTTACCTTACCTTTTGATACCAAATCAAAACCACAATGAGATATTACCTCATTAGAGATACCTGTTAGAATGGCTATTATCAAAAAGACAAATAAAAAGTGTGGGGGCACCGGGCTGGCTCAGTTGGTAGAGCATGCGACACTTGATCTTGGGGTTGTAAGTTCCAGCCCCACAAAGGGTATAGAAATCACTTAAAAATAAAATCTTAAAAAAATGAAAAGAAATAACAAGGGTTGACAAGGTGGTGGAGAAAAGAGAACACTGGTACACCATTAGAATGTAAATTGGTACAGCCACTAGGAAAAAGTGTATCGAGGTTCCTCAAAAAGTTAAAAATTGAACTATCATATGATCCAGCAATTCCACTTTGGTTGGAATTTAACTGAAAGAAACAAAAATACTAACTTGAAAGGACATCTGCACCTACTGCTGCCATGTTCAGTGCAGCACTATTTACCACAGTCAAGGCAATGGAAGCAACCTAAGTGTCCACGGATAGATGAATGGACACAGAGTGGAATATTATTCAGCCATTTAAAAAAAGGAAGTCCTGGGACACCTGGGTGGCTCAGTCGGTTAAGCGACCAACTCTTGATTTTGGCTCGGATCATGATCAAGCCCCATATCAGGCTCTATGCTGACAGTGTGGAGCCTGCTTGAGATTCTCTCCCTCCCTCTACCCCTTCCCTGCTCATAAGCACATGCGCTCTCTCTCTAAATAATTAAAAATGCAAAAAAAAAGGAAGTCTTGCCATTTGTGACACCATGAACAGACCCTGAGTTCACTCCCTAAGTGAAATAATTCAGAAAAAGACAAATATCATATGATGTCACTTGAATGTGGGATCTAAACAACAACAACAAAGCCATAACTCACAGATACAGAGAACAGTCTGGTGGTTGCCAGAGCAGGGGCAGGGAGTGGGCGAAATAGGTGAAGGTGGCCAAAAGGTACAATCCTCCCGTTATAAAATATAAATAAGTCCTGGGGAATGTAATGTGCAGCATGGTGAGTGTAGTAATACTCCCATGTATTGTACATTTGCATGTTGCTAAGAGAGCAGATCTTAAAAGTTCTCATCACAAGAAAAAAAATGTATAATATGTGGTGGTAGGTATTAACTAGATTTTCTGTGGTGATCATTTGTAATATATGTAAATATCATATCACTATGTTGCACTGCTAAAACTAATATAATGTTATATGTCACTTTTATCTCAATAAAAAAGTGGGTAATTTTTAAAAAGATATTCACTAATGCTATTCTGCTGGGTACTCAAAAGATACCATTATGGTCAAGTAAGAGTTACCCTAGCAAGCAACAGAAGGATGATTCAACATTAGGAAAAAAAATCTACCACTGAAATGCACCACATTAATAAGCTTAGACAGAAAACTCATATGATCATCCAATGCTAAGGAAAAATTATTTTGTAAATGTGAGCATGTGTTTATGACCAAGGTTCCTAGAAAACCAGAAATAGAAAGGAACTTCTTTAGCAATTACATGCCAGTCACCTATTTAATAGGGAAAGATTAAATACCTTCCCTTTAATATTATGAATAGGGGTACCTGGGTGGCTCAGTCGGTTAAGCGTCCAACTTCAGCTCAGGTCATGATCTCATGGGTCACAAGTTCAAGCCCCATGTTGGGCTCTGTGTGGACAGCTCAGAGCCTGGAGCCTACTTTGGATTCTGTGTCTCCCTCTCTCTCTGCCCCTCCCCCACTCATGCTCTGTCTCTCTCTCTCTCTTTCAAAAATAAACAAACATTAAAAAAAAAAATCAAAAACAGTATTATGAAATAAAACAATAGTGCCACTATCACCAGGCCTGTTAAACACAGGGTAAAGTCGGGGCGCCTGGGTGGCTCAGCTGGTTAAGCGTTCGACTTTAGCTCAGGTTATGATCTCACGGTTTGTGAGTTCAAGCCCGGCCCCGGGCTCTGTGCTGACAGCTCAGAGCCTGCAGCCTACTTTGGATTCTGTGTCTCCTTCTTTCTCTGTCCCTCCCCCACTTGTACTCTGTCTCTCAAAAATAAATAAGTATAAAAAAAATTAAAAAAAAAAAACACAGGGAAAAGTCTCATAAGGAGCTATCAGAAAATAAAAGTAAGCAAGTATAGCAAACTGGTTATTATACTAAAGTTAATTACTTTTTTATGTGTAAGTGACATAATGAGAAGGCAGTGGGTGGAAGAGACAAAAGTGTGTGTTTTGAACCAAGAAAGATCCAAGTTGTATTTTTGACCCATCTATATTCATAAAGCTGTGTGGCCTCTCTGAGCTTTGATTTCTTTTCTAAGCATTTACTAAATACCATCCAAATGCATAATCTGTGCTAGAATACACACAGCCAAGATGCTAAGCATACAACAAGCAAAGGTGGAGCCAAGAACAATTCCAAGGAGAGACCCCCTGACAACAGGCTTTGGCCTCCAGCAATGATTCTTGTTTCATTTATCAGGCATTGCCTCTGGGACAATCTGTTTTTCCAGCGCTGTTTTTTAATTGTGAAATACATACACACAACCTGTATCACAAAAAAGGTTTAAAGAACAATAAACATCTACCTCCCAACCACACAGCTTAAGAAAGTGCACTGCCTGGGGGCGCCTGGGTGGCTCGGGTCGGTTAAGCGTCCGACTTCCGCTCAGGTCACGATCTCACAGTTCGTGAGTTCGAGCCTCGCGTCGGGCTCTGTGATGACAGCTCAGAGCCTGCTTCACGTTCCGTGTCTCCCTCTCTCTCTGCCCCTTCCCTGCTCATGCTCTGTCTCCCTCTGTCTCAAAAATAAATAAACATTAAAAAAAAAATTAAAAAAAAAAAAAAAAGTGCACTGCCTGGAAAGCCTCTGGTTCTTTATCTAAACTCAGGAACGAGAATATTGACCTCCAGCGACCTTGGCACCCAAGTGATCAGCAGAGAATAGTTATAATTGGCAGAAATATCATCCCAGAGATAGTTATTAAACTAGATACATCTTGGACAATTATAAGTCTTTAAAGTCACAATTAAGAGAACCCTCGAGGCATCTGGATGGTTCAGTCGGTTAAGTGTCTGACTTTGGCTCAGGTCGTGATCTCACAGTTTGTGGGTTCGAGCACCGCCATCGGGGCTCTGTGCTGACAGCTCAGAGCCTGGAGCCTGCTTCAGATTTTGTCTCCGTCTCTCTCTGCCCCTCCCCCACTCGCACTCTTTCTCTCAAAAATAAACAAGCAAAAAAAATAAAATAAAAAAAAGAGAACCCTCTATGGGGGTGCCTGGGTGGCTCAGTCGGTTAAGTGTCTGACTTCGGCTCAGGTCATGATCTCACGGTTTGTGAGGTCATCATGCTCTGCACTGACGGTGCAGAGCCTGCCTGTGATCCTCTCTCTCTGCCCCTCTCCCACTCTCTCTCAAAATAAATAAATAAACTTAAAAAAAAAAAAAAAGGGCCCCCTCTATGAAGCTACATTTTGGGGGCACCTAGCTGGCTCAGTCAGTAAAGCACACAACTCTTGATCGCAGGGTTGTGAGTTCAAGCACCAGGCTGGGTGTAGCAATTACTTAAAAATAAAACCTTGGGGTGCCTGAGTGGCTCAGTTGGTCAAGCGCTTACTCTTGATTTCAGCTCAGGTCATGATCTCACAGTGGTGAGATCGAGCCCCGAGTCGGGCTCAGTGTGGAGCATGGAGCCTGCTTGGGATTCTCTCTCTCTGCCTCTCCCCTGCTCGTGCTTGCTCTCTCTCTCAAATAAAATTAAGAAATAAATTAATTAAAATCTTGAAAAAAAAAAAGTATGAAGCTACATCCTAGAAATCAAATGTATTGTTTAAGATATAGCCCATTAAAAGAAAATAAAGGTCCACCTTTCCATAAGACTGCATACACTTATACCTGAGTCTGTGGAGTTCAGCTCCTGATTCTTCAGGCCCTCATGGACAGTCCTGGAGGATGGTATTCTGAGTCAAGATAACACAACAAAATAGTGAGATAATCCTTACGGTCAGTAAAGTTTGAGGGTTAGTTTCCTTAAAATCTAAGAAGAAAGCAAATGTGGCAGATTGCAAAATGTGTAACAGAAGGTGCTTCCCTGCTCATATTTTTTTTTTAACAATTGTTTTTAAAACTATGTACATGGTTTAATGAGCCAACAGACAGTCTGCAGACAGTGCTGTAATACTTCATATTTAAATCAACTTTTTTTCATTCATGTGAACAACAAATTATAGAATTCCTTCTGGAATTCTCAAACCATAAGTAAATTGTTCATTTTTTTCAATAGTCAAAGAACAAACACATTTCTTACAAGGGTCTGTTTTCTTCTTTTATTAGTTTCAAAATTAAAGACAAATTATGTTTTACAAATCAGAGAATTATTCTATATGCACCAATCAACGAAAAAGGCTGATTTATCTTTTTGGGAATACTTTCTGACTAAAACTCTGGATCCGTCTTGGCAACTAAGTCAAGGAGAAGTCCGGGGCCGGATTTTTGACACTGCTATCTCACTTCTCTGCCTGGGACTGAAGTCTGTGGCCTTTCTCTCCACTTCTGCTGTCCGTTTTATTACTCACACCGCCACAGAAACAGCCATAACTTACAGAGAATCTGCTATAGATTGAATTGTGTCCCCTTAAAATTCACTTGTTGTGTCTCTTAGCCCCACTGTGACTGTGTCTGGAGATAGAACGCTTATGAGGTAAATAAAGGCAGGACTCTGATCTAGGAGGGCTGGCTCTCCCTTCCAGCTGGTGCCACCATGTGAGGATGCATGGGAAGCTGGCAGTCTGTAGGGAGAGCCAAGCCAGGAATGGAATCAGGCTGGCACTTTGATCTTGGACTTCCCAGCCTGCACAACTGGGAGAAAATAAATTTCTGTTGTTTGAGCCATCCAGTCCATGGTATTCTGTTATGGCAGCTTGAGCAAACTAATATAGACTTGAAAACCCAGCATCTGGAAACACGCATGTATGTGTATTTTTAAGGCACCACTAATTAAATAAATGCCTCCCAAAAGCTGTGTATGAAGGTATGCCTCAAAGGGTTCCCCAATGGGACACCAAGTCACCCCTTTGAGTGCACTTTTCTTATAGGGCTGCTGTCTTCCACCTCAAGGTTTTTTTCACTGTGACAAGTCATATCCTAATTTATAATTTCTGTTCTTCCATAAAAAATAACAGCACAGAGATTCTATTTCCTCTCTTATTCAAATGCCTTCAGGCTTTAAAAGCCAAAGAAGACCCAACGGGGGGAACATCTTGAGAAGGCATTTTACCCTTTTGTATACAATGCCATTTTAGAGAACATATATGCTGTAAGGAAAAATATGTAACCTAACAGAAGCTGAATTAAAGAATTATGCTTCCACCTGAGAAAATAACACATGAGATATACTCTCTGAAATAGTGATTTCTTTTTCTAGATATTCTAATTTTCAAATGTCAATTATTTAAACATACTGTTATACTATTCTATTACTTACTGTTTTTCTGGTTGAACCACTGCAATTTTCCTCTGTTTCTGGACTGTAAGAAGAAAACAAAACTATAAATGTCAAGAAAAACAAACAGACAAAAGAACAGTTTCTATATGTATTAAGCTAACATTAGCACATTTAAAAACCTGGTCATTGTGTATATTTAAAACTAGTAAGTACTATGAATTAAGTGCTGATATGTCTGAATATCTAGACTGAGGCACATTTTCTGGGTACGAAGAGTCTTTACACAAAGACCAAAAATAGTATTTTCAAGGCTCACAAGTCAGTTGACTCCTATGAATATTTTCTACACAGGAAAAGATATTCAAAAGAAAAACTGATTTCAGCAAGGATGCCAGGACCATTCAATGGGACAAGTACAGCCTTTCCAACAAATAGTGCTGGGAAAACTGACTACTCACAGTAATGAAGTTGGACTCTTACCTTACACCATATACAAAAATTAACTCAAAATGGATCAAAGACCTAAACATAAAGGCGAAAACTATAAAACTCTTAGAAGACAACATAGGGAAAATCTTTCATGACATCAGATTTGGCAATGATTTTCTAGATATGACACCAAAAGCACAGGTGACAAAAGAAAAAATAAATTGGACTACATTAAGAGTTAAAACTCCTGTGCGTCGAGAGAGAGAGAAAAGGCAACCCACAGAATGGGGAGAAAATATTTGCAAGTCACATATCTGATAACAAAGGTATTAATATCTAGAATATGTAACAAAATCCTACAACTCAACAACAACACAACAACAACAAAAAACAATTAAAAAATGGGCAAAAGACTTGAACAGACATTCCTCCGAAGAAGATATACCAATGTCCGATAAGCACATGAAAAGATACTCAACATTGCTGATGATCAGGGAAGTACAACTCAAGACCCCAGTAAGATACCACCCTACATACCAGCATGGCTATTATAAAACACAAATAAAAAACTCAGAAAGTAACAAGGGTTGGGGTAGTGAGAAGAAAGGAGAATCCCCGTACACTGTTGGTGGGGATATAAGATGGTGCAGCCACTTCAGCAAACAGTCTAACAGTTCCTCAGAGTGTTAAACACAGAGTTATACTCGAGAAATGAAAACATGTGTCCACATAAAAACCTGTACACAAATGTTCACAGCTGCATTTTTCATAATGACTTAGGAACGGAAACCAACCCAAATGGCCACTGACTGATGCCTGGATAAAGAAAATGCGGCATATCACTACCATGGAACAGTATTAAAACCTATGAAGGAACGCAGTACTGAGAACACACTGCCACATGGATGAACTCTGAAAACATCATGCTGAGCAAAGGAAGCCAGTCATAAAAGATCATACATCATTTGGTTCCACACGAAATGTCCAGAACAGGCAAATCTATATAGGAGAAAACAGTAGAGAAGTAGCTACCTAGGGCTGGGGGGACAAAGAGGTGACTGCCAAGGGGTACAGGGTTTCTTTCTGAGATGATGAAAATATTGTCAAATTTACTGCGGTGATAGTTGTACAACTCCATGAGCGTACTAAAAACCACTAAATAACAGGATCAAATTTTATGTTACGTAAATGCTATCCCAATAGAGCTGTTTTTAAAAGGGTGGTGGGTGCCTGGGTGACTCAGTCAGTTAAGTGTCCGACTCTTGATTTCGGCTCAGGTCGTGATCTCGCGGTTCGTGGGTTTGAGCCCCGCGGAGGGTTCTGCATAGACAGTGCAGAGTCTGCTTGGGATTCTGTCTCCCTTTCTCTCTGCCCTTTCTCTGCTTGGGTGCGCTCACTCGCTCTCAAAAATAAACAAACTTTATGGGATGGGATGTCACTTTTAAGATTAGGTTACAAAAACACCCTGGCTTCTACCTTCCTCAACCTTGCTCTGTTCCCTGGCTGGTTCTGATGGAAGCCAACTGCCCTGCTGCAGGCTCCCCGACGAAGAGGTTCACACGGCAAGAAACTGAGGGAAGACTCCCACCAACAGCCAGCGAGGACCTGAGGCCCTCAGTCCAAAAGCCACGAGGAAGTGAGTCTTGTTAACAACCATCTGAGTACACTTGGCGGCAGAGCCTCCCTGCCTTGAGCCCTAAGATGACTGGGGTCCTGGCTGATACCCTGACTGCAGGCTCATAAGGGGGCTGGATCCAAAGCACCCAGCTACGTTGTGCCCACATTCCTGACCCACAGAAACTGTTCAGGCAATCCAGGCAGGTTGCAATAAGTGATCTCCCTATGTAGGAATAAACAATCAGAACACCACTCTGCTTTTCTCTGAAATGTCCACATTCATCCTAATTGATGGCAGCCACACGACAGATTATTTAACAATCAACCCCTTGGCCCAGAAATAGACCACTACCTCGTGCTCGGCGAGGGGCACTGAGGGGATGGCCATTGGTTTCACACCAGCCCAAAGGAAATATATCCATGGATTCCACACTCACAATACATTCAGGTATGGGCTTCTGAGAACCTGTTTAGATTAAAAAAAAATTTTTAGACCATTAAATAGCCTTCTTCCTAAAGTACTTCCTGGACAATGTTCTACTGTTGCAATAATGCAGACACAAAGTCTTTCGATAAGTTCCTTTTACAAAGAAGTCATACTTGTTCATGTGTAACAAACATTAAGAAAAAAGGGTAAACCGTCCCCTATGCATAACTGTATAAAAATGACAGTGGGGAGCAAATACACAGAATGACCCCTAGTTACGGAACAGCAAATAGGCAACTGGAACTAACAGTAGAAACACTCGGCTGACTGACAAATACAGTCAGTTCCACGCAATAACTGGGAAACAAAAGGCAGCAGGGGCAGCTCCACACACTAAGAACATTGGTTCTGGTACTCATAGACTGTGGGTGCCAATCAGGAAGTGAGGCTGCCCAGCAGGGGTTACACAGAAATCTGTATTCAATACCATCCTTGACATCTGCATTAAATATCAAGTCTACAAACTGGAAACAGTAGGTACCAAGTCTGACTGTTTGGTAGCCGAACAAAAAAAGAAACCCAGGCCATATTTAGTAATTGCAGCTGAGTGCTCACGTAACGCTCTCCAGCCACAAACCCATTCAATCACTGAATATTACTTTCAGTATGTCTTTTCTATTTTACATACACTTTGGTTCTATTGGTTAGGGCAAACAAAATATTATCTCTTAAATAAGCTACGTGTGAATGCTCATGCTCATATATTCTGGTGACATTAAAACATAGCCACTTGCCTTATACTTTCCCTTCAAGAAAACAGGAGTCTGCAGTGAAGGCTTTTTATTTACATTCATTTCCTAAAATTTGAAACTCAAGGACTTGAAACTCAAGTTTTTGGCTAAGAATCTTGCATTACAAATTACAAGTCTCTGGGGCGCCTGGGTGGCTCAGTCCGACTTCAGCGTCCGAGTTAAGCGTCCGACTTCAGCTCAGGTCATGATCTCGCAGTCCATGAGTTTGAGCCCCACGTCAGAGCCTGGAGCCTGCTTCAGATTCTGTGTCTTCCTCTCTCTCTGCCCCTCCCCCACTCATGCTCTGTCTCTCTCACTCTCAAAAATGAATAAATGTTAAAGAAAAATTAAAAAAAAACCAGAACAACAAATTACAAGTCTCTGAGCAAGGCCCCTATTTAGCTAATTGACTAAGTCTAACAAGTCACATCACAGGGGTAAACAGGAAGGCTCAGAAGAGAGGGCCACAGGAAGGCTTCTCAGGAGTGTGGCACTTACCCTCCAGCTGGAGCCATACGTAGGAGCCTCTCACTGCAGTAATGGTGGCAACGCACACTTCTTCGGGGAGAAGAGGGTTCACTGCCTCAAGCTTCATATTCTCCTTAAATTCATGCTCAGTAATTGACTAGAAAATATATGAATCAAATCCAAACACATACTCAGTATTAACTCGTGCTGACCCGAGAGATTTATTATTCCAAGTAATATTTATATTAATATAATATATTATATATATTATATATAATATTATATTATATATATTATATATAATAATTAAATTAATATATATTATATAATATATGTTATATATATAATAATTATATTAATATATATAATATATATATATAATCTCTCTTGGTGTTATAAGCAGTATGGTCTTTAAGGTCAGGTATACCCATATTACTGCTACCTGTGTGACCTCACTCAAGCTGTGGAACCTCTTTTTTGCCTGAGTTTTGTCATCTGTCAGATGACCTTGAGAACATTACCTCACTGGGTTATTATGAGTTTTTAATAAATAAAGTACCTAAGGCTCTGTGCCCTGAACCAACTGGCTCTCACCCATGGCTGGTTCGCTTCCCTCCCACAAAGGGCTCTAACACACGATAGATAAGCTGCCTGGCTCCTACTTCCTTGTATATCATGAAAGTCAGTCAGGATAAATGACACTTATGAACAGAAGGAAAATATGTGTTTTTAAAATTTGCAGCTTCTGGGTCAAAACGGAGAACTGAACTTCCGTATTTGATTATTCTCTCTTCCTTCTGACAGCACTAGAACTAAAATGGGTTTTTGTTTTGTTTTGTTTTGTTTTTTTACATAAACCTACTAGTATGGATGTAACGGGAGACAACAGCAACGTTTTATAAGCTAAAATTTAGAACAGTATCTAGAACTAATTTGTTGAAAACATTTAAGAAGCACTTAGGTCATGTCTCCACACCCCAGGGAAACTATCCCATTTCTTCCTGTATATGAGATGAGATTTATTTTTCAGAGAGGATAGGACACAAGACTCCAGGTCAGAAGGACACAGGAACCACTGAGGGCATGTATGCAGCGCCCAAAACAGGGGTTTGCACGTGGCATGCTGAAAGGTCCAGCCCTCGCCTCTACTCTCCAGGCAGGGATTGGAAAAGACTTCTTATGGTAATATGACAAGCCCGGGAAGAAACACATGAAGATATGTTAGGAGTCTCCAACAAATGGCCAGCCAGACCCCACCCTAAAGAGAACTTTAGGGTTGACAATCCCCACCAACATGCTCAGAACTTCCAATCAGCTTTATCTGTTTTTAGTCCCCCAATCTCAAATAGAAGCAAACCACCAAGCATTATCAGACATCTAAAAATATGAAAGCTAGGGACCGAAATAGACAAAACAAGCAACATGGAGAAAACTTCTTATGCAAGAAGAAAATTTCTCAAAAGGCAGGGGCAATTAACATCCTCTGAGTGATAAGAAAAACTATCACATCCTTAAAACAAGAATAGTACACTGCTAAAAATAAATATTCAGAGAACAGAAATAGTTCTGGAAAATTAAAAAATGTGATATTAAAAATTAAAAACTCTAAAGAAGGACTGAAATAAAGTTTAGGAGATCTTTCATCAAGCAAAGCAAAATGACTTAAGAAACAGAAAACAGGAGAAAAAGGTAAGAAAAGTAGAGGTCTGATCCAGAGGGCCAACATACAAATAAAAGAAATTCCAGAAAAAGAGGAGAGAGAAAATGAAAGGAAGGAAATCAAAGAAGAGATTCAAGAGAACTTCCCAGCACAGAGGAACAAGTGTCTACAGAGAATGTGCTGAGAACCCAGCAAGTGAATGAAGACAGGCCATGCCATGGCTTAGCTATGAAACATGGTGACAAAGAGAATCTATAACCCCTCAGGGAGGAGTAAAAGGCAGGTCATCTATAAAAGATCAAGAATAAAGATAGATGTCAACTTCTCGACTGCTACGTTGGAAGGTAGAAAACAACTAAATGATGTTTTCAAAATTCTCAGGTAAAGTAACTTCTAACCTAAAATTCCACATTGAGCCAAACTATCAGTCAAGTTAATAGAATGAAGACCTTTTCAAACATGCAAAGTCTATTAAAATTTACCTCTCTTGCATTCCTTTTCAGGAAGCTACTAGGAGATGGGCTCCATCAAAACAAGGGAATAAACCAAGAAAGAGGAAGGAGACCATTAGATGTAGAAAACAGGAATCTCAAATCTTAAGAAAGGGGAAAGACAAATCCCTGGGTGGCACTGAAGGACAGTTCCCAGGATTAAAATTTTATGGCAAGTCTAGTGAGCAACCTGTCTAAAGAAAGAGAGAATGGGGGCGCCTGGGTGGCGCAGTCGGTTGAGCGTCCGACTTCAGCTCAGGTCACGATCTCGCGGTCCGTGAGTTCGAGCCCCGCGTCGGGCTCTGGGCTGAATGCTCAGAGCCTGGAGCCTGCTTCCAATTCTGTGTCTCCCTCTCTCTCTCTGCCCCTCCCCCGTTCATGCTCTGTCTCTCTCTCTCTCTCTGTCTCAAAAATAAATAAATGTTTAAAAAAAAAAAATTTTTTTTTTTAATTTAAAAAAAATTTTTTTTTTCAACGTTTATTTATTATTTATTCTGTCTCTCTCTCTCTCTCTGTCTCAAAGATAAATAAATGTTTAAAAAAAATTTTTTTTTTTTAATTTAAAAAAAAAAATTTTTTTTTCAACGTTTATTTATTTTTGGGACAGAGAGAGACAGAGCATGAACGGGGGAGGGGCAGAGAGAGAGAGGGAGACACAGAATCGGAAGCAGGCTCCAGGCTCTGAGCATTCAGCCCAGAGCCCGACGCGGGGCTCGAACTCACGGACCGCGAGATCGTGACCTGAGCTGAAGTCGGACGCTCAACCGACTGCGCCACCCAGGCGCCCCCCAAAAAAATTTTTTTTAAAAAAGAAAGAGAAAATGGAGGTTGCTAAGAAGGATGTCTCTCAGAAAAATCTTAGAAATGACAAAGTTCCAGGGCCCCTGGGTGGCTCAGTCAGTTAAGCGTCTGACTTCGGCTCAGGTCATGATCTCAGAGTTCACGAGTTTGAGCCCCATGTTGGGCTCTGTGCTGGCAGCTCAGAACCTGGAGCCTACTTTGGATTCTGTGTCTCCCTCTCTCTCTCTCAAAAATAAACAAACATTAAAACAAAATTAAAAAAAAAAAAAAAAAAAAAGAAATGACAAAGTTCCTACATCAGGGTATTTAAGTGGTCATGGACATGAGGAAAAGAGAACATGCCTAGGGAACATCTTGCATTTTAACACTTCTGTCCTAAAATACAAAGAAATAACTTTAAACAGCAAAAATATACACAGGTCTAGTTGGACCAAAGAGACTTCTGGGAAAGGCTACAGGGTGGCAATGCGAGCATCTGGCTCTAAACATGGAACTAGGACCCAGGCACAAATGCTTGCATTCTTCACAGTCCTCTCGGTCAGGGCCCACTCCTGAGGTGGAGGGAGCCAAAGCAACCTGTGCTAATGGCAGAACCTGAGACGCCGGCAGGAGTGGTTGGTTGCAGAGCCTTTTCTTGGTGCTCCTGGGTTCCTACTGGTGAGACAGCTGCCGTCCTCCACTACACACCCACATATAACTATAGCCGCTACTGAGAACAACACGTGGGAGTAACCAGGAAACTGCTGCCAAAACAGGTGGGCAAGACAAGTGTGAAAGGATGGGGGGGGGGGGGGGGGGAGGGGAAAGGAAAAGTAATGACAAATTGAGAAGAACTTTGCATTCATATTGTTTCAAAGTATCAAGAGTTCTCACTGTACTAAAAATCCTAGGGTGTATGTGATGTATATACACATGTGTGTACAGCATATATGTTAGGTACATGTCAGGAAAAGACTCAAGGGAACACGAGATGACAATCCATATGCAAAGGGAAGGCCTTACCAAAAGATTAGCACATGAATGCAGATTTATACATCTTAAGTTAAAATAGACTGTTTCATCAAAAGATGACTCCCTGATTTAGATGACTTTCAATGACAGAGTCAGGTAAGGGAATTTCTGCATATATAATTAATGTTTCCTCCACCCCTCAAATAAACTGTAAGTTTCATAGAATTGGGGGGGAGGGGGGATGACAGATTTCCCGATGTGACCGACTTAGGAGAAGCTACTGGGAAGGTGTGGGAAGAACTACAATAGAAACGGAGAAAATTAAGCCATGAAAAACAAGGCAATTATTAACTTGAGGATAAATAAAAAAGAGAAAACCATAAAATACTGCAGTGCTTGGCTGTGAATAATACCTGAATACATATCATAGTGTAAATAATCAATTCAGATTTGACCAAAAATTATAGGAAGAAAGAGGTGGGTTAAGACCAAGGAAAAAGGTAATATAAAATAGCTAAGTGTTCACTTACCATAACATAGACATGTCTAAAATCAATGACTCATAAGATGGCAGCATACTATTTTGAAAATGATTTAAGTATAAGCATCAGAACAACAGTGAGAATAGGAGCGAATCTTCCCGGGAAGGGAGACCACGGAGAGGGATGGGACAGGGACCTACCACTTTATGCTGTGAGCTTTTTACTGCTATTTAGCGTTGTAAACCATACGCATGTAATATTTTCATGCAAGTATTTTTAAATAAGTTTAACCATTTCTTTCCACTTAATTAACACTTTTTCATATTCTTAAGCAACCAAAAATAATTATGAACTAAAAAAATTCATGATTTTAGCTAATAAAAAACCTGATAAACTTTAAAAATTCATTAACTTCCTGAGTCGATGAATTTTCCTTGCACCACTGTATTACAATCAATGAGATGCTTATTTGAGCTGAGCGAGGGGACTGAGTACGAAGCATATGAGTGTGAGAAGCACAGCAGTCCCCAGCGGACCCGGAGCGTGGCAGCAAGGGGACCAGGGTTCTCACCGGGGGGAAGCACCTCTGGGGAGCAGCTTCGGCACCACACTGTTTGAGGTAGTCAGCCCAATCAAAGTCCTGGCCCGGGTAGCCTAGGTAAGAATATGAGAACAAAAATTCACACCACACATGCCTACCTGGCTTTTCCATTCCCCCAGATATCCACCCACAACTTCTCATTGGCTAATTTGAGGACTTTGCTCTTTTTAGGGAGGAGGAAAAACACCCTATAAATCAGAAGCGTTTTTCACGTTTTAAAACAGATCAACTTTGGTCAAACTATAGCAATACAATAAAATCCTTTGAATAAATTAAAAAAATTGTTTTTCATGTTATTTATTTTCTTGAGACAGACAGACAGAGACAGAGAGAGAGACAGAGAGAGAGAGATGTGCAGAGAGGGGCAGAAAGAGAGGGAGAGAGAGAAGAGCCCTATGCAGGGTTCCATGTCATGAACCGTGAGACCATGACACGAGCCGAAAGCAAGGGCAGAAGGCTTAACACAGATTGAGCCACTCAGGCGTCCCACTTTGAATAAATTTTTCAACTTTCAAGCTTCAAACTAGGCATTTATTTTCCACAATATTTTATATGATTAGCTGCTAGCAGTTTACCAAAAGAATTTAAGACAGTTATGACTGGATTAGGTTTGTACTAATAAATCCAGTCTTACTATCCATTCTATTCCAACTTAGGCTCTAAAGGATGGGACAGCAAATAATCCTTCTTCCCTCATGAAGCTCTGTCCTTACATATCTTAGCCACTCCTGACATAAAAGTCTCAGCACTGTTTCCAGATTCATGTTGTACAGAAGCGCAACGCCATCTTGTAACCTGAATCATGAAGTCACTTCCGAAGAAAAAAGTTGAGCTTAACTGTCTGCTTAAGTCCACCATGGTTCTTGGTAGAAGCCTCTCAGATCTGATGCCCTGGCAACACTATCTGCCCAGCTGCCCCACCGTTTTGGACCAGCTCTCCACCGTGCAGAGCTGAGCAACAGCGGGCTACCACACCACACCAGCCGATAGCCACACGGCCCCTGCAGTCCCTCCTCTGCCCAACTCAGACTGTTACCATGTCCCCCCTACTCCACTTCTGCCTCCACCTCTATTCCTCACAGTAAACCAGCTGCCATTTCCAGTGACATAATCCACTACTTTCCTCCTACTTACAGAGATAGATGAGCTGTCTGTAACAAAGCTGAAAGTTCCAGTATCGTTAATAATTGTTTTTTCCTTTTCACACAAAGGCAGCAGTAAGATAAAGAACTTGGGATGTCCAGAGTCTTCCAGCAAAGCAAGAACTTCCTCCTGTAGGCATGTCCCCCTCTGCCACCACCACCAGGCAGGTGTGCCCACTGTGTGTTCACTGATGAGAGAACCTGGGAGGCTCCATTACTGTTTCCCCTACTTGCTCCTTGAAGGAACCATCATACTCACTTTTGCCTCCCCAGTGACAGACACGCCCAATACCTGGCTCATAACAAACATTCCATAAATGTTTTTTGGATGAATGAAGGCTGAATAAACAGCACAAGTTCTGAGTTTATGACTCTTGTTAACACATAAGAGCAATTCCAGCCCAGTGTTCCAGCACTCACCATTTAAGAAGCGAAGTTGTATTTGCCCACAGCCTACTAATAAAGGATACACAGACTTCCAATCAAGTAATCTGATTCCTGATATAAAAAGCAGATAAACATTTAACATGTCCAGATATTCTATGCTATAATTATTAAAAATTTCGGTCAAGCTCAACAAAATCATATTTAAGAGCATTGATTAAAGGATCAAAGATATTCTGCAAAGTTGCAAACACCAGGGAAATGAGTTGCTGGTTTCCTACCTACAGCCTCTCTGAGTCCTACTCTTAATCATAAACCTCCCTCTCAAGTCTGAAGAGCTGCACTCTAAGAGGATGCCCAGAAACCTGAAAGTCATCTGATATCTGCCTCCTACCTCCGAGTTCTGGTTCTGAGGTCTCTCCTCCTCTGCCAACTCCCAACCCTGCCAACACTCTCTGCCTGTCCTACTCTCACATTCCTCTGTGCCCTCATGACACACATAGGAGGGGCCAACCAAGAACGTGCATGGGACCCCAGGTGTTATGAAGATATATTTGTCAAGGCAGGAGGACAGAACGTACCTTGACTTAATCATTTTAGCTTAACTTGTAACTTGCAAATATTTAAATATATGGAATCGAGGCCTTCACTTATACTTGTTTTGGGACCCAAAAAATGTTGAGGACAAGCTGGGGCATGAAGAGAGAGAGAGAGACAGAGAGAGAGACACACACAGAGAGAGAGAGGGGGGGGGAGAGAGAGAGAGAGAGAGAGGGAGATAAATGCCATTTCAAAAAGAAGCCCCTGATGGACAATTCAGGAAACAACAACTACATACCGGGAGGGGGGCTGATGTGTAAACCATTCTTCAGACTCCACTGCACGGGGAAAAGACCGGGACTGTCAGCATGACACACAAAACATCGCCGTGCGTGATTCTCTGGTCGCAAATCATCCATTTCTACCAGGAAGTACTTCTCATCAAAAACCTGCACATACAATTGAACAGACAACGCAGACAAATGGTTTTATGTGTATGTATACACACACATATGTGTGTGTGTCATTCCTCGGCATAGACAAACATGTTACAAAACTTCATAGCCACAGTGGGTATAGCAACACTAAGCACTCAATAAATGTTACCGCTGTGTCAGGCACTGGTTTGTTTTTGTTTTTGTTTTTTTTTATGTTTATTCATTTTTGAGTGAAAGACAGAGCGCGAGCAGGGAAGGGGCAGAGAGAGGGGGAGACCCAGAATCCGAAGCAGGCTCTAGGCTCTGAACTGTCAGCACAGAGCCCAACATGGGGCTTGAACTCACGAATTGTGAGATCATGATCTGAGCCGACTAAGCCACCCAGGTGCCCCCAGGCACTGTTTTAATTAAATGCTTTCCACACATCAATTCTGTTATAATTTTCCTTACAACTTAATAAGGTAGGGACCATTATCAACCTCATTTTGCAGATAAGGAAGCTGGATTTAAAAAGAAGTTAAATAACTTGCCCCATTTTGCCCAGCAAAGAAGCAGCAGAACCTGGGCTCAAATCTAAGTACTTGGGCTCCAAACACGATTTAGTTTAGGTTTAGTGAGGAGTCGGCCACACTTGTATATTAAATTTTTGGATCCTAGCCGAGTTTCAAATGCCTAAAAGGTTTTATTAACCTTCTCTGGCTCCTGGCCATCCAACAGCCCTTTAGACTTCAGATAGGGCCTTCTGACCCCACTGTAGGTTGAGAATCCCTCCCTGTTCAAAAATAATCTTCTCCTAAAGCAAAACAATTTAAATCTCGACCAATCAGATGATTCAGCATCCAAGCAACTTCTGCTCCAGTCATGCCAGTCTTCTGGTTCTACTCTGGGTAAATGGCCTTCTGCTCCAGTGCCGAACTAACCCGTTCTCTTGGGCCTCAGTTCTAGTAATTGAGTAACCAGGGCCTGACAACCTGCCCAGCTCCTGTGGTTACTCTCAACCAGAGCCTTACTTGAGTCAGCCTTCCAAAAGATTGAAGTCTGAGTCTGGACTCCATGCTGGAGCAATCCTGGGCAGATCTCATGACATGGACCACCTGCTCCCCCAACATCCCCTCACCCGGTGAGCCCTGCACCTGGGTGGATACCGACGCTGATGCCTGTGCCCGTACTTCTCAGACACTGCAAGCTTCCTGCCAGGTTAAGTCCCCTCTAGTGTTCAGTAAGGCCTGCTCCCAAGACCACACACCCCACTACTCTGGCACCCGAGCTTTGGTTGGCTGGGGTGAGCAGGCCCAGAATAAGGAATGGGCCGCAGAGACCTGGACAGTACAAATACAAAATGTGCACAGAAGTCATTCTAGCCTCACAGCTTAGGAGAAACATGGCTCAGATCAGCAGAGCCTGAAGATCAAAACACTACCACTTTCCTAAACGAGTCACCCTGACAGGAATTCTTACCAAGAGAGCTGCCCCCATTTTACCTTAACAACCGTAGCAGGAGAGATCGCAAAAGGAGACCAGGGGTCCACAGCTTCCAATTTCATATTTACAGAGAATGAATGAGTGCTAATCACTTGTTTGTCCTGAAATGCAAACACCAAGAGGGAATAAAACTATAGTATTTTCACATTAATTTTATACTCATATATAGCAGAATATTACTCTTAGTTAAAATAACATAACTGTCCAACTTCTGGTAAAGAATTTAATCCTGTAATTTTCTTTCCTTGAATAAATTATTCAGAAAAAAAATTATTCAGAAAAAATTATTCAAAAAAAAAAAAAAGTATTAGAAGTACTCCTACTCTCTCTATTTGGCACACAAAGGCCATCTGGAGGAAAACAAGTTTATTTTATAACAACTGGGGCTATGTAGTTACAAGTGGAAAAGACAAGACTCAAACACTTTAAGAGAACTCTGGGGGAAAACCTAGACTACCTTTAGAAGAGAAACAGGATGCCCATCACTCCAGCCTTCAAACCTCTTTCCTCCTCCAACTATCACAGCGCATTCACTGACCCCGGGGTTACTGTGCCCTACCCCACTGTGAGAGGTAAGTACTATCCATCATGTTTTTGTTCTTACCTTAAATAAGTACGATGGCAATGGCTCTTCCTCCTCCTCTTTCACTTTGGCCAGGATCTCCTGCCACTCAGCTTCATTCTTTAGATGCTGGATGGCTTTAGTAAAACAAGACAGGATGTTTTAAATGAAGAGAACTTACTTTATAACTGTTTTGAAAGCATTCGCGTAAACAAAAAAGTCACTTTCCACGGGGAAAACAAAGGGCTCCAGCCCACTTATACCATCTTCATTCAAAAGAACCTGCATCTTAACTTCAGTACTCTGTCTCCCCTATTCAGAGCGTGGGTAGCAAGTCTGGTGAAAATACCTACAGGGAGATTATAAGGATTGCTGTAGGCCACAAAATAACAGAACGTCCAAACTTGCTTTAAACAGTCACTCCTGTTTTGATCTCACTGTTACTTCTTTTAATCACTTTAATCCACTTTGAACCAAGACCCAGACTACTCCTATATGTATCTAAATGCTACCTAGAGAATTTTTCTTCAATTTTGGTATGGGGTCAGTAGGAGCTGAGGCAGGAGTCCATGAGTACATCAATATGTGTGGCAAGTTACTAATAAGCCAAAAAAACAAAAAACCAAAAAAAAAAAAAAAACAAAAAAACAAAAAATAGGCACTCAACTGCATACACATTTTTTTGAAATATCTCTATTACACAAAGGCTTTTGTAATATGTAGAGTAATGCGTTTTTCAGTCTTATCAACATTAATAAAAACATACTATGACCATAATGTAACAGTTAAAGTTAAAAAGTCCTATTACTCTTCACCTAATGGGGGCTGAAGCTCATATCCCTGTTGAGCAGCCCAACCAACGTGATGAAGAAATGGATCCAAGTAATACAACCAAAAGTCAAAACTGTCAGAACTTTCCAGTCCTTCATAGCGCAGCTTCAGCCTTCCTCCGATGTTCTCTACTACCGTAACGATCCAAGTGCTCAACAAGTCCCGGAAAGCTTGACACTCTAGCCTGGAACCCGGGGCAATGAGATCTAAAGGGTTCCTCCCATTACGGAGCTGTAGGTACAAGATGTAAAATGATTAAGAGAAGTTAACACAGTATTCTAAAAAGTCAAGTTTTAAATTATCTCAGATTAGCCTTTATATTTTTATCCACTCAAAGTCATGTCACTGAATGGCCTAATATCATACAAGTCTCTACAGTATTATTTCTAGATGATATGAAAATGTTTATCTTATAGAAAATCTTACTTACAATGCAATGAAACTATTCTAAGATCTCTATCTCTAAGACGATGGTATATAGTCTCATCTAATAAGAATTTTTAAAATATCGTCGTTACTGAATCTTATTACTAAGTCTTACTTAGCACTTAGTCTTACTCTGACACTGGGTTTTCTGCACCCAAGTCAGTATCTACCTGTGTCTGTCTATCTTATATTTTTTGAACAATGGGAGCACTGTATACTCTTTTTTAATTTGTGTTTGTTACTGAATACACCACAGCTTTCTTTCTATTATAGTACATATAAATCCTCTTCATTGTGTTAGACCATTTTATTGACATTCTGTGTTATAAGTGAGCAGTAATTTACCCACTTATCTACCGATGGCATTTCAGTTGTTTCTGATTTTTCACTCATTTCACAACAATGTTCCTATGAACACAGTGTTTTGATTATGCTGATGGAAAGAAAAGGTTTAATTATCACTCTCTAGAAATACATTAAAAGCTACAATAAAGAATAGAAAAGAATGCTGATTCCATTATCACTTAGTCATTTCTTAATATTCAAACTTACTTTTTTCCCCTAATAAGAACTGCTCTGTGACGCTGCTCATATATTCATACGTATGCAAAAGAACATACGAACAAATGGAGAAACACATTCACACCTAAGTATTAGAATGTCAGAATCATGGTCGATGTAGAGCTGGGTATCTATTAATTCACTGTTCATGATTTCATTCAATCATTAGAATTTTACTGTTTACTTAGTATGTGCCAGGCTCTGGCTAAGCATAATGAAATGAGTCTGAGTATAAAATATAAAGATCAGCCGGGAGAGTATTTGCCAATCGAGTTTTAAAGGGGGAATGTGAATGGATCACAGAATTAGACATAAGAGTCAAACCTATGAAACACTTAGGAGGAAACATAGGAGTAAATCTTTGTGACCTTGCATTAAACAAAGCCTTCTTAGGTATGACACCAAAAGCATAAGCAACAGCAACGAAACAGATAAATTGGGCTACATCAAAATAAACTTTTGTGCTATAAACAATATCGTCAAGCAAGTGAAAAGACGATCCACAAAACATCTGGAAATCTATCTGGTCTGGATTTATCAGATACAAGGAGCTCTTACAATTCTGTAATAAAAAAAAAAAAACCCAATTTAAAAACAGGCAAAGACATTTCCTCTAAAAAGATACACAAATAACCAACAGTATAGAAAAAGATGCTCAACATCATTAGTCATTAGGAAAATGCGCGTCCAAAATTAGATACCGCTTCACACTCACTAGCATAGCTATAACCAAAAGAGAGTAAAGAATGTCAGCAAAGATGCAGAGAAACTGGAACATTCATACATTGCATTTCACATATGCCACAAAGCATGTAAGTGGTAGGACAGAAAGCGACAAAATATAACTTAGAAATGTCATAACCAATAAACTGATTTCACAAAGACAAGAAACCTGTATTATATTCACTAACAAGCTCAAAAGCTACCCTAATTTAAAAGGACTGTTGAAAGAAGGTAGGTGGTAAGGATACGATAGGTCCAGGGTCTTCTGAGTGAAAGAAAAGGGGGTCTCAATCCACCTGGGGTGGGAGTTACAAATTCCTGAAGTAGAATCAACACCTGCTCAGTTACAGAGAGCCCAAAAAGGCCACACTTTCCAACTTCATAAAAGAATCTGGAAAGCTAGATTTTTATGTGTCAGCAACTAATTTGGAATACTTTAGGCCCTAAGTAAGTCACCAGTTGGCAACTTCTGAGGATACGTTTAAACTCAGCAATACCCACTGTCTACGTCTGTAGTAATGATGCTTATTTGCTTTAGAGTGCTAAACAAGCAACCAATTTTAAGATTCCTTGGACAAGAAATATCACTGAAGATGAAAAGAGTTTTCCACACTGGTTCTGCAAGCAGTAATACTCACGCCCTCTAGCAGGGGAACAGGAGGGCTACACGCTCCCACCAGGGTCTGCCGCAGAAACTCATCCCAATCAGACACTTTGTCTCTGATGCCTAGATGAGGGAATAAATGAGTGATTACTCATAATGTCAGCTATAGAACACACAGAAACAAAACCTAATACAGAGAAGTTAAACCAGTGAAAATGGTTTAGAGGTGCATTTGTACTTTTAATATCTAAGTCCAACATGTTACTTCTTTCAGAGCTTAAAAAAATCCCCAGCTAGATAAAGCTCCTTCCTAATTAGTTTAATAAAAGGGATACACAAAACAAAAGAGAATACAGTAACAGCGGCCTAATTTTATCCAAAAGCTAACTACTTTATTTTTTTTATTTATTTTGAGAGAGAGAGAGAGAGAGAGAGAGAGAGCACGTGCACATCTGAGAGACTGTGGGAGAGGGGCAACAAGAGAGAGGGAAAGAGAATCCCAAGCAGGCTCCGCACTCTGAGCACAGAGTCTGACGCAGGTCTCGAACACACAAATTGTGAGATCGTGACCTGAGCCAAAATCAAGAGTCAGACGCTTAACCGACTGAGCCACTCAGGTGCCCCAATACTTGATTTTTTATCATGGGAATTCTCAAATATATATAGAAGTAGAGAAAATAGTATAATGAATCTCCATGTACCTTAGCTTCAACAACTGTCACTTCATGGTCAACTTTTCCATCCAGACCAGGAGTTGTTAGCAAACAACAACCTTTGGGCTAACTTTGGTCCACTGTCTATTTTTGTAAATAAGGTTTTATTGGAACACATCCATGCACATTTGTTTACACACTGTTTGTGGCTGCTTTCACACCACAAAGGTAGTGTTAGGTATCTGTTACAAGGATCACATGGCCTGTAAAACCTAAAATATTTACTGTCTGGTCCTTTACAGATGTTCTGCCAACCAACCACAGATTATTTAGAACCCAATTCCTGATATAACTGTATCATATAGTATCATGTAATTTCATCCAATATAATCTCAGTGGTTTTTGTGTTTGTTTTTGTTTTTTGTAGATGGCGAGCATGAACTGGGGAGAGGGGCAGAGGGAGAGAGAGAGAAAGAAAATCTTAAACAGGCTCCACACTTAGCCCAGAGCCCGATGCAGGGCTCCATCCCATGATCCTGGGATCATAACCTGAACTAAAATCAAGAGTCAGATGCTCAGGGTGCTTGGGTGGCTCAATCACGTAAGTGTCCAACTCTTGATGTTGGCTCAGATCACGATTTTATGGTAGTGGAATCGAGCTCCCGTGCTGGCTCTGCTCTGGGTGTGGAGCCTGCTTGGAATTCTGTCTCTGCCCCTTCCCCGCTCTCTCTCACGTGCACACACACACGTGCACTCTCTCTTTCTCTCAAAATAAATAAAGACGGTCGGATGCTCAACCAACTGAGCTACCCAGGCGCCCCTCAGTATGTATTTCTAAAAAAATAACTTTTTATGTAAGCACAATATGACGCCTTTAAAAGTTAATAATTCTTTAATATCAAATATCTAATCCATGTTTAAATGCCCCCAAATGTCTCACAGTTTTTTCCAATTTGCTTGATCAAATCAGGATCCCAATGAGATGTACACACTGCAAATGGTTGATTTATTGCTTAAGTCTCTTTTAAGGTATATGTTCCTTCTCCCCTCCATCTCCCCATTCTCTTTCTAGCAGCATATTTGTTGAAAAACAGCCTTTTGTCTGTTTAGCATTTTTCTGAGTCTGCTTTTACTGGTAGCCTCCATGTGGGAGGTAACCGGTTGTTCCAATGACCTCTGTATTCTGTATAAATCAGTGTTTACAGCTACAGGCTTGATCAAATTCAGATTTGACTCTTTTGAGGGGGAGTCAAGAACAGCTCAAAAGCAGAGTCGTAATCTTCCACCACTTCCATCAGGAAGCAGACTCAGTCTGGTTGTCTCTCCTTTTGTGGTGTTAGCAGCTTTTTTTTTTTTAATTTTTTTTTTTCCAACGTTTATTTTTATTTTTGGGACAGAGAGAGACAGAGCATGAACGGGGGAGGGGCAGAGAGAGAGGGAGACACAGAATCGGAAACAGGCTCCAGGCTCTGAGCCATCAGCCCAGAGCCCGACGCGGGGCTCGAACTCACGGACCGCGAGATCGTGACCTGGCTGAAGTCGGACGCTTAACCGACTGCGCCACCCAGGCGCCCCATGGTGTTAGCAGCTTTTAATGGTCACTACACAGATACACAATTCGTTAGGGCTAAAAGTGGTGATTTTCCCATCATCCCTTTTTTGTTTACTAACCAAAAATATTCTATGAAGAAAAATTTCTCTTCTTCAACTACTTCATTACCTTGCGTTATAGTTCACAGGGAAAAAAAGCCAGGATATAGGTTTGATTCTCTATCTTTCCCTGTATTTATCAGCTTTCAAAATCGTCAGTGGCGTCCCCATCATCCTCCAAAGGCGATCAAGGAGAGTTCTGTTTAAAAGTCACACTAGGAAATTATAGATTAAAGCACATCCGATATGCTTCAGGTCATCGCAGCTGTTCTCCTACTGATGCTCACACTGTCCTGTCTTTAACCAGAAGGAGTCTCTTTTGATATGACCCTAGTAAACAGGCACTGACATCTTTCTCACTTTTGGTATGAACGGTGTCCCAGGCTCAGCTGGCACCTTTCCTGCCCCGGTACAAGAACCAGCTCCTTCTCCAAGGAGCTCGAATTTGTTTGGGTGAAAATGGTATTCAGAGATCATACTTAGGGTGCTGAGTGCTCGTTTTAAAAAAAATATTCTTGGGGTGCCTGGGTGGCGCAGTCGGTTAAGCGTCCGACTTCAGCCAGGTCACGATCTCGCGGTCCGTGAGTTCGAGCCCCGCGTCGGGCTCTGGGCGGATGGCTTAGAGCCTGGAGCCTGTTTCCGATTCTGTGTCTCCCTCTCTCTCTGCCCCTCCCCCGTTCATGCTCCGTGTCTCTCTCTGTCCCAAAAATAAATAAAAACGTTGAAAAAAAAATTAAAAAAAAATATTCTTTATACTAAGTTTGTGTTTCTAGTTTTTTTCAGTATCTAGAACGAATAAAGATCCTTTTTTAAAGACATAAATCAGATTAGGAGTTCATACGGACACTGCCAATACAAATTCATGAAGACATTGTTTCTACTTCATATACCTAAGCTCTCCTTTCTATCCTGCTGAAAACCCTAGTTCTTAATTATACATTTCATAATGACTTTATTCCACAACACCCAAATATTATTTCAAAATAGTATCAACTTTGCGACCAACAATGATTACTAAAAACAGCTTACTTTTGTTGTTGTTGTTATGCTATACCCCTATTAGGGATGTACCTTTACTTTAAATTACTGTATTTGAAAGCCAACGAAATAGTTGTCTGAGAGGTCACTTCACAACCTCCATACACAGTTACATTTCTCTGCTGCTTTTGTTTTTGTGGTTCTTTTGTTTGTTTGTTTAGAAATTTCTTTAGAATGTTTTATAGTTCTATAAAATACTTACATAATTCAAAAGTCAAATCTACAAAATAGACGCATTCAGAAAATCTAGCTTCTATCCCTTTCCCCACTACATTCCATTCCCTTGTTTCCCCACAGGTAACTTTTTTAAATGACTTATCCTTTTATTTAAAAAAAATGAACTTCACATATACATATTCATATGTTCTCCCCCTCCTTCATTTCTTACACATTTTCTCTCTCCATAAAATAAGACATCCTGGGGAATGCTCCTGCCTGTATGCAGATGGTCCCCATTTCTTTTTACCAGGCACTGCAGCTTTTTTCATTGTAAAGTATCCTTTTGTCTCCTGTAATGCTTTCTAATCTGCATTCTACCTTTGTGAAATACCAAGAATGACTCTCCTACTTTCTTTTTTATTTGATTTATCTTTGTCCATCCTTGTATTTTAACCCTTTCAGAATCTTTCCATTTATGTATATCTCCTATAAACAGCACAAAAGTAGGCTTTGCCTTGTGGACCAACCTGAACTTTTTTTTTACTTTTAGAAGAGTAAGCCCATTGACATTTATGGATATTATCAATAGGTATGGCTTCAATTCTGTCATATTGTTAAATATCATATAGATTATTGGTGTGTGTGTGTGTGTGTGTGTGTGTGTGTGTGTATAGTCTTTCACTGTTATCTATTTTATTTGAACATATACTTTTTCTTTTTAAAATTTATCTTTTGGCATTTAGAAAGGTTTGCATTTTTATTCTCCTGGTTCCCTTTATACTAATACCTTTATATAACACTTTAGTTGTATTTTTGGACTATTTTCTATTCTTTGATAAACAGCAGTAACATTAGCCAAAACTTCTTTTTTCTCTTCTTCCTCACCATCTCATTTCACGCAATAGCCTTTTATTCTCAATTAACATTTAAAAGGTAATTAGCTAAAAAAATAAAAGGCAATTAAATTACTCTGCAATAAAGCTGGTTTTTAAAAAAAGAAAAAAAGGCAGTGAGTGAGCTTTACCACTACGCACATGCCCTCCCTACTCTGCTGTCCCACATTTTTATAGTGACACTGTATCTACATTGTCAGAGTATGTAGCTATTATATATTACACTGTCTCCTTCATACCCTTCATTTAGTTCCAAGTTCTATAGCTACATATATATTTAATGTTTCATTAACAGTTCTTATGCTGATGCTTCTTCATTCATTGGGTTTTCTAAAGTTCAGTCTCCAGTGGATGTCCTAGGAAGGGCTCAAAGGAACCTGAATCTTCATATCTTCAGAGCAGTATGCATATGGCCTTTACACCTAAAGTTCAGTGACGAGATGTAAAACTCTTGTCTCATAGATTCTTTTACTGAATTTCTTTTAACTATGTTACCCTACTATTTTTTATCAAAAAGCTCAATTGTCAAGGGGCATCTGGGTGGCTCAGTTGGTTAAGCGCCTGACTTCACCCAGGTCATGATCTCGCAGTTCATGGGTTCGAGCCCCGCATCAGACTCTGTGCTGGCAGCTCAGAGCCTGGACCCTGCTTTGGATTCTGTGTCTCCCTTTCTCTGCCCCTCACCCACTCACGCGCGCGCTCTCTCTCTCTCTCTTGCTCTCTCTCTCAAAAATAAACATTAAAAAAAAAAAAAAAAAGAAAAGCACTATTGTCAATTAGTCTGTTGACAATCTTGTTTTCCTTCCTTTTTAAGAAATTTAGACTTTTTGCCTAGGATTATTTTTTACTTTGAAGTCCAAGTGTCATTAGAACACATCTTGATGTAGCTGTTCTCACTGGATTTTCCCCTGTACATAGTGAGCCCTTTCTAGATGTATTTCAAGTCCTATTTTATTTCAGTAAGGTTTTCTTGAATTATAGTTTATAGTATTTTATTGTTTCTCTGTTGCCGTTTTCTTTAGGGACTTTACCCCGTCTTTTTTCTTTTCTCATATCTTTTTTATTTTGCGATTTTTCTTCCTTTTCATCTGCTATTTCTCTTCAGAGATTATCCATGGCAAATTTGCTCCTGTGTTCATTTTAAGTTAGTCTTCATTTCTAATATATTTTTTTATATTTCTAGTTCTTGCCTAACTTTTACTTTTTCTCTTTTCAAACCTTCCTTTTCTCCAATCATCTCATTTCTGAATTTTTATAAATTTTATTTATACTTTTTCTCACTGCTTCTATCATTGTTACTACTTTCTCTTAGCTTGTTTTGAAATGTTTTTATGTGACACAGTGTTCATCTCTTTTGTGGTTATGCTTCTCCAGAAGTATTTTATTCCATCCTTCTCTCTCATTATAATAACCTTGTATTCAACTAAAATCATGTAAATGAGATGAATTTTCCTAGACTCAAGATGAGATGGTAGGCTAGGTAGCTTCATGTCTCTAGAGCTTCCTTACATTGTTTTGTTTTTTTTTTTCACAAAACACTTAAAAATATGGCAGATAGAAGCCCACAGAACCCCAAGAACCCTAACACCTAAATATTCATTTCAAAATTTTTTTTAACGTTTATTTATTTTTGAAAGAGAAACAGCATGAGTGGGGGAGGAGCAGAGAGACAGGGAGACAGAATCCAAAGCAGGCTCCAGGCTCTGAGCTGTCAGCACAGAGCCTGATGTGGGGCTCGAACTCACCAACTGCAAGATCATAACCTGAGCCAAAGTCGGATGCTTCAATGACTGAGCCACCCAGGCACCCCCTAAATATTCATTTCAAAATACTATTATTCACCAAAAGAAACCAGGACTTCTTGGAGAAATGACTGATTTCAGTGCTGAGATAGAGAAAAGCTTCTTGAACTAAAACATAAATTACTCAAAGAATGATGGGAACATAACAAAGGACACATTAGTGGCAGCTTAAAGGGGTGCCCACTTGCCAAATCTAGGACAATGTGAGCATCAAGATAAATAATGACAGTAAAGGAACATAACCCATTGAGTAAAATAAGAATCATGAGTCTACACTGACATACATGTGTACATAAATACACATATACATACACATATATAAGTATATGTATGTAAGTGGAGGAAAAGGAAAGCTCTTTCTATTGCAGAAAGCCAATTATGAAATGTAGACAGAATTAGATAATACTATTTGGTAATATTAGAGTAATAATTGTTTCAGATAAAAATGATCAATCAATGCTAAAAATAGTGGGTAACAGTTTGAAGAGCAATGAGATATTTATATCATCTCAAAGTATCTTCCTACAAGATACTTATTAATTAAAAGCTGTACAAGTAATTTTATGGTGGAAAAACCTGACATACATCAAATTAGTCAAGTGATGAAAGTTACTGTATCACCAGCTATAGAACAAACCAACAACAGGTGTCTCATCCTAATAATGACTGATGCCCTAAAGGACACAGTGTCACTTCCGCAGTTTTCCTACCAAAAGTGCATAATCTGAGTCTAAGGAAACATCAGACAAACCCAAACTGTGGGACAGTCCAAAAGACTAACTGGCTTGTACTCTTCAAAAACATTAACACCAAGAAAGACAAAGAAAGGTTAAGAAAACTAAAAAGACGTGACAATCAAATACAATGAGTGATCCTGGACTGAATCCTGGACTAGGAAAAGAAACAAGGGATAATCAACATTATTGGGAAAATTGTCCCATAAGTTTCAAAAATGTCAAAGTCACAAAAAACAAAGTCTGAGAAATATCCAGATTAAAGGAATCTTATGAGACATGACACCTGAATACAATACATGATCTGGGATTTCCTTTTACTATCAAAACATTATGTGTAAAAACTGAGTAAGATCTACAAATTATAGTATTAAATCAAAGTTTAATTTCTTTATTTTGTTATTTTACTGTGCCAGTGGATGTCCTTGTTTTTTCTTAAATGTTTTTGTTAGATGATACAATCTTTTTAATTTATTTATTATTATTATTTTTTTTATTTTAGAAAGAGAGTGCATGCCAAGTGGGAGAGGGGCAGAGGAGGAGGGAAAGAAAATTTCAAACAGAGTCCATGCCGAATGCAGAGCCGGAGGCAGGACTCGATCCCACAATCCTGGGATTTCCTAAGCCGAAATTGAGAGTTGGACACTCAACCGACTGAGCCACCCAGACGCCCCGTCCTTATTTTTGTAAGAACATTGAAGTAAAAGGGCATCATGTCTGTAACTGACTTTCAAATGGTTCATTAAAAAATCATGCATGTGTGTGTATGAGAGTGAGAGGGAAGGAGGGAGAAGGAAGGACAACATAAGTTTGGTAAAATGTCAACATTTAGGGAAACCTGGCAAAAAGTCTCTAAGAATTTTCTATACTATTTTTGCAACTTTTCTGTAAATCTGAAATTATATCAAAATAAGTAAAGAAAAACATATAAGCTCTGGTATTTTCTTGAAGCGTGAAGCCTTTCTTCCCTTTCTCCACCTTTACATGACCCTCTGTCCTGCTTAATTTGGATTCTACTCCCAGTAAGGCTCTTTCCTGGAGAGGAACTTCAGTTCCTCATTTTAAGTTAAGATTCATTTTAAGAGTTCATAGGTCCCAGATATAACCTCGGGCTGAGAAGAGAGAGGACAATAAACTCAGAAGATATCGAGCATCAATAGCATAGCAATCTGGCCCAACGTACTTAAAGACAAACAGACTTACAAGTCCCAAACTCAGAGAGCCTCACAGTCTTACAAGATGATAAGCAACTGATGCTCCCAATGAGTACCATAAAAACCCAAGGCTTTATGAAGCCCAGAAAATAATTTTTAAAAATAGGGAAATGTGCATTATTTCTTATAAATATTTTCATTCAAAATGCTAACCCAAAAAAGTTAGAGAAAGCTATGTGTGTGGAGAATGAAAACCTCAAGGGTGTAGCCACGGCCATACCATATCATGTCTTGATAACATGTATTTTATTACCTTCCGGGGCTTCAAGGGTCTTCTTGTTCTGCTTACACCACCCAATGGGGTAGAGGCCGGCCTTCCTGATGTCACACCAGAAGTCCGCCCTCCGGTCCTCGCCATAGCCATCGTAGCGGAGCAGCAGCAACTGCTCACAGGTGGTGATGATGGTGGCAACCCAGTAGGTTTCAGGGTCTGTTTTCACAGCCACCTCCAGCTTCATCCCAGGAGCAAAGCCATTTTGCAAGCGTGTGTCCACCTGAACAGGGAAATTTTATTAACCACCAAATAAGTATCTCAAATGAGTATTTCTTTTGCCATTCTTTTCTTTTAAGTTTATTTATTTTGAGGGTGGGGAGGGGCAGAGAGAGGGAGATAGAGAAAGAATCCTAAGCAGGCTCCTCACTGACAGCATGGATCCAGATGCGGGGCTCGATCCCACAAACTGTGAGATCATGACCTGAGCCAAAATCAAGAGTTGGCTGCTTACCCAACTGAGCTAACCCAGGCGCCCCTCCGACAGCCTTTTTTAAGACTTACAATTCTGAAGCACTAAATGCAATAAAACCTTCTCAAGGGAAACCTGAGAAATTCCAATGCTACCTCACAGGAGTGATCCAAACAAAACAAGGAACAGCAATGCTGCTCTGTTCTAGCCGACTCCAAAGGAATTTTAATAGAACTCAATATTTTCACAAAAGCAGTCTACTATGATTACAGAAAATGTCTTCTATTAAGTACATAAATCACTAAATGTTCACTATTTTAATAGCCTTCAACACATTATGTTTTCAAGAGTGATTTCTAGATCATTCCAAAAAGATTTATGATGCTAGAAAAGGGGAAAGACAAAATAAGCTATAATGATAATAAATTAGTATAACATGTACCATATGTAGAGACCCATACCTCCCAGTTTCCCTCAAATAGTCTATGTTTATACCTGTTTTCCTTGAATGATAATTAACAGCGGCCCATTTCTCTCTCAAAGTGTCCTGATTTAAATGATAAATTATATGATCACAAAGGCATGGGTGAGCAATTCTGGAACTACTTCATGTGTATACTAAGATTAAAGTATGTACATATATTGTGAGAAATGAGAGCCAGGTTTCTCACTGTGGGAGAAAGAAGTACAAACAAGGAAAGGGGAGAATAGAATGAAACTCGTGTTGGACTGGAATCAGCAGTATCAGAACGAGGTCACAATGACAGAAAATAGTACAGATGTGTATGTATGTGTGTGCAAATACATCTCCTACCTCTGTGAACTGACAGGGACTGGAAGTAATGATACTCATTAGCAATAAGCAAATTCAGTGTACAAATCTTGATTTATAAATGCCATCCTCCAATGAAAAGAACAAGGGCTCCATGGAGAAATAAGTGATACCAATTTGGGGGTACAGAAAACATAGGAAGAGCCTAGAATATCTTGTGATACCAGAAAGTAAAGAAATTCTTCAAAAATGATGAGGGCATTTGTAAAGGACATGGGAGCCAACCAGAAGGATCCCCCAATGGTCACATTAGGAATAATTTGAGCAATAAAGTAAACAATCAGACTAATGGATTATAACCCATGGATTTAAATAATACCCATGACTCCATAGTGTAAAAAATAATTAACAGAGAAGAGGGGATAGATCCTTAGAACAGAAGACCAATTAATATAGAAAAAAATGATAGAAATAGAAAATCACCATTAGAAAAAACACAGAAATAAACACTGCAGGCAAGAATCATGCATCAGTGCAAAAATGACTATGATATTCACAGACTCTCAAAGGTTCTCCTATAAGATTCTTACCAATTATAAAGGGGAAAACAGTAACATCACAGTGAAGAACTATGGCAGACACCACCTTAACTAACTGATCAAAGTTAACATTACCAGTTCTAAAACATCAAAATCATACACCCTTGATGTCATACAACGAGAAAAGCACAGTATCGTTCTATGAAATTCTTCCCAAATCTGCATAAGCTCAAGCTAATCATGAATTATCCAAATTGAGGAATATTCCACAAGATAACGGATACATTATATGCTCTTCAAAATGTCTAGGCCATGAGAGACAAAGAAGGAATGAGGAACTCTTAAGCACCGGAGGAGACTATGAAGACCTGACAAATAAATGCAACTCAGCAATCACAAACACTGGGCAGTTGAGGGGAGTCCTGGAAAGACAGCCAGGGAGGGGAAAGTCCTACGTCCTGTACAAAACCCCCTGCCCTTCCATCAACTGCCCTGTTGTACTCCTCACTGTATTAGAATTATGCAGTATGAATGTTGTCCTGTGTGTGCTTTTCTCCAGCCCAACACTGCTTATAGATTCGCTCATGTTACATTTAACAGTCTATTTCTTTTCACCCCTGTATAGTATTCCATTATACAAATATGCCACAATGTATCCATTCTAATGCTACAAACAGTAGGCACTGTGAGAAGTTTGCAGCTTTTTAAGACTATAAACAGAGTATCTTTGTGTCTCTGGGGCAAACATACATGGAATGCTATAACAGATATGGTCAAACTATTTCCAAAGTGGCTGCACCAGTTTACTTTCCCAGTAGTATAAAAAAAATCCTTTTGCTGCAACACTCTAGGCAAAGTTTGTGTATTTTCAGTCCTTTTCATTTTAACCATTTTGGAAGGTGTGTTATGTATCTCATTGTGATTTTATTTTATTTTTTAATGTTTATTTATTCATTTTGAGAGAGAGGGTGAGAGAGCAGGGAGAGAGGAGAGAGAATCCTAAGCAGGCTCCTTGCTGTCAGCGCAGGGCCCAACCCAGGGCTCAATCTCACCAATTGTGAGACCAGGATCTGAGCCAATATCCAGAGTGGGACCGATGGAGCTACCTGTGCACCCCTCTCACTGTGATTTTAATTTGGACTTTTTCGTTATTAATGAAGATGGAAACCTTTATATTTTTTTAGCCATTTACTTTTCTTCTTTTGGGAAATGGCTAAGATTCTTGCCTATTTTTGGTCAAGTCTGCATTTTGGGTATCAGTTCTTTGTCAGTTACTTGTGTTGCAAACATTACCTCAATTTCTTTATGGTTCTGATTGATGAACAGAAGTTCTTAATTTTAATGTACTCTGATTTATCAAAGTTTTTTCTTTAAAAAGTTAGCATTTTCTGTATTTTTAAACAAAATTTCCCTATCCTTAGAAGTCATAAAGATGTATTTTCCATAAGCCTTTCATATTTAGAACTAATATCCACTTTGAATTATTCTCCATGTATGGTATTAGGTAGGAGTCAGGTTTTATTTGTTTGAAGATGCATACACAATTGACCTTTCCTCACCACTGGAAACTGCCACCTTTGTTATAAGTCAAGTGTCCCCACAAAAGTGGATCTGCTTCTGATTTTTTGTTTTTCCTTTGAGTCATACTGCAGTGCTATAATTCAGTTCACTACCTAGTACAGCAAGTCTTCTTGTTTTGTCTTATTCCTTAGCTGCATCTGGTTATCCTGGCTCCTTCGCATTTCCACATGAACTTTAGAATCAGACCGTCAATTCCTATCTGAATTTTCTTTTGGTATTTGACATGGGTTGCAGTAAATCTATAGATCTACTATAGATTTATTTATTATTGGGAGAACTGTCATCTTTACAATAGTGAGTCTTCCATTACATAAACAAGGCATATTCCTTTATTTTAACTTACATCAATAATGGTTTGAAGTTACTTTGCAAATTTTTGTTACATTGATTAGTCATTTGATGTGTTTATGGTATTGTAAATTACATCTTTCAGTCCCACTTTTCTTTGTTGCTAGTATACAGAAATATAATAATTTTTCATGCTACCCTGTATCTAATAATCTTATTAAAGTTACTCATTAATCCTATATCTGTAAAGTATTTTATTCATCTGTATATGACATTTTTCCTTTCTTCCTAATCCTTATACATTTTAGTTGTTTTGCTTACCTTACTGTATTAGCCAGAACCTCCAATACACTAGCAAACAGAAGTCATGTTAGCCAACATTTTTATCTTGTTGCATATGTAAAACAAAGTATGCATCATAGTACCATTAACAAAGTTTGCTGTAGATTTTTTATAGATATCCTTTAGCAAATTAAAGATTTCTTTAATTTTCTCATCTACAGTTTGCTAAGAGTTTTTGTCATGACTGGGTATGGAATTTTACCAACTATTTTTCTCTTTATATTGAGGTGATAATGTATTTTTTTCTCCTTTATTCTGCTACTATGGTGAATTATGCTCTTCAAAGGTATCTTCCTCACTTTCTCTCCTTTCTCCTGAGATTCCAATTGCACATGCATTAGACTTTTTTTATACTGTCCATAGCTCTTGGATGTTCTGGTCTGTTTTTTTCCCCACTCTTTTCCTCTTTGCATTTCAGTTTGGGAAATTTATATTGACTTCTTTTTTTTTTTTTTTTAACGTTTATTTATTTTTGGGACAGAGACAGACAGAGCATGAACGGGCGAGGGGCAGAGAGAGAGGGAGACACAGAATCGGAAACAGGCTCCAGGCTCCGAGCCATCAGCCCAGAGCCTGACGCGGGGCTCAAACTCACGGACCGCGAGATCGTGACCTGGCTGAAGTCGGACGCTTAACCGACTGCGCCACCCAGGCGCCCCTATTGACTTATCTTCAAGTATACTCTTTCCTCATCTGTTTGAGGATGACCAATGAGCTTGTCAAAGGCATTTGACATCTCTTATTACCATGTTTTTCACTTCTATAATTTCCACTTCACTGTGTCTAATAGTGTCGATTGCTAAGTGTTTTTGTTTTTGGTTTTTTTAATTTTTATTTTTTTTACAGTTTATTTACTTATTTTCAGAGAGAGAGAGAGAGAGTGCACGACTAGCAGAGGGGTAGAGAGAGAGGGAGAGAGAGAATCCCAAGCAGGCTCTGTGCTCTCAGTACAGAGTATGATGCAGGGCTCGGTCCCATGAACCATGAGATCCTGACCTGAGCTGAAATCAAGAGTCAGATGCTTAACTAACTGAGACACCCAGGCGCCCCTGATTTCCTTTTCTGTTCACACATGTTGTCCACCTGTTCTGCTACAGCCTTTAAGCTATTACTCATAGATATTTAAAATTCTCTGATAGTTCCAGTATCTGGGCCTTATGAGTCTGGTTCTGTGGAATGCTTTGTCTGTTGACAGTTTGCTGTTTTTCTCTTGGTTCTTTGTGTGTCCCATAATTTTTCACTGAAAGCCAGACATCCTGTACAGAATAACTGAGTTGAGCAGACAGTATTTATGCCTGGACATGGGGGTGTTTCTTTTTAGGCCTTAAATTTGAGGGAGAAGGTTAAATCAATATAGTGAGGAGTGCAATTGGGTTTGGGTTTTGTTGTTTGGTTTTCACAGTACACCAGAGGCTCCAAACTACATTAGCATTTTCTACTGAGGGTATAGGCTCATTTGCCAGAGGGCTTTCTCCCCTCAATACTTGCTGCTCCACCCTGAGATTTAGGCCCTCTCTTTGTGACTACATCTCAAAGACCATCTATCTCCACACTCTTGCCCTCTCCTACAAACAGACCTCTGTTGCCCAACATTTTCTAACTTGGTCATTGAAGACAAGCAGGAAGGGACACTCTCTGAGATTCAGCCTCAGTCTCAGGTTCTGTGTCCTGGGTGTTGGGAGTGCAAACTTCTCAGTGATCTTACTCCTCTCCCAACTGTAGGGGACCTTTAATGCTCTAGCATGTATTCCTACTCCTCTCCAGGACAGAGGGCTTTTATTTCTTCTGTTCTTTCCCCAGGCTGCAAAGAATCTTCACCTGCACCCGGTGTGGGGGGGAGGCAGTTAAAAGGTTTGCATTCCTTCCCCTAGAAGCTTAAAGCTTTTGTTCCAGAAGATTCAGGTAAAGCTTAGTGTCTTTCCCATAGTTTGTGCTGTTTCCTTCACCAGATATGAGGAAAACTGTTTTACTATCTTAGAACTGTCATCCTTGCAAATGTGGTTTACTTCTAATTTCTTCTTCAGCCCCACCTTCCCCACCTCCTTCATTCCAAATTGGGTACTATAAAACTTGCCAGTGGCTCACAAGTCCTGGAAATCTGAGTTCCAGCAGCTTTGGCTGTGATCAGCTAGCCACAGGCACTCCTTTGCGGCATCTTCCTATACCTGTGCTTGGTTTTTACCACACGTGGCAGTCTTTCACCATATACTGATTCAAGCTTACAAATATTTTCTACATTTGATGATCAGAGAGTATACATCTATTTTTCATTCTCCTTGTTGCTTTGACATTCAAAGAGGAGAGGTGGAACCTGTTTCTTTAAAATGACATTTTTTGGGGTGCTTGGGTAGCTCAGTTGGTTAAGTGTCTAACTTTGGCTCAGGTCATAACATTCGAGCCCCGTGTCGGGCTCTGTGCTGACAGCTCGGAGCCTGGAGCCTGCTCCGGATTCTGTGTCTCCCTCTCACTCTGCCTCTCCCCTGCTCGCACTCTGTCTCTCTCTCTCAAAAATAAACATGAATGAATGAATGAATGAATGAATGAATGAATGACTTTTTTAGGGCCACCTGGGTGCCTCAGTCCATTAAGCATGTGACTTTGGCTCAGGTCATGATCTCACGGTCGAGCCCTGCATCGGGTTCTGCACTGATGGTACAGAGCCTGCTTGGGATTCTCTGTCTCTCCCTCTGTCTCTCTGCCCCTTCCCCATTTGCTCTCTTTCTCTCAAAATAAATGAATAAACTTTTTTTAAAATGTTAAAATGACATTTTTTAGATCCAGAATTTTGCTCAGGAAATTTATCCCCCATTTTCATTTTAGTATAAATAAATAAGTATGTATAAATACCTATCAGATTAGTAATAACATTAAAAACAATAACTCAAAGGTATTACATGATCATGAATAAACTTCCCTTGTTAAAAAAATACCAAAAGCAATTATAAAAGATTAGTCAATGTAATATAAAATGAAATCCTTACTTAAAATATGTAGTTCTCACTACTTCAATTTAAGAAAGGCATAAGTGAACTAAAAAATAGGGCAACTATTATGACTGAGTTTTTACACAAACTGAAAATAGCAAGACTCTTTGGCATATACAACACCTACAATACAGTTTAACCTCACAAAATCAGACAATTCTCAGTGAGCATTTGTGTCTTCCTAAATCCTAGAACAAAGGAACTATGCCCTGCTGAACACTGCTATGGACTAAACTGTGTGTCCCCCAAAATTCATATGTTCAAATCCTAACTCCCAATGTGACTGTATTTTAAGACAGCACCCTGTTGAGGATTTTTGCAACCATGTTCATCAGGGAAATTGGTCTTAGTTCTCCTTTTTTAGTGGGGTCTCCGTCTGGTTTTGGAATCAAGGTAATGTTGGCTTCATAGAAAGAGTTTGGAAGTTTTCCTTCCATTTCTATTTTTTGGAACAGCTTCAAGAGAATAGGTGTTAACTCCTCCTTAAATGTTTGGTAGAATTCTCCTGGAAAGCCATCTGGCCCTGGACTCTTGTTTTTTGGCAGATTTTTGATTACTAATTCGATTTCCTTACTGTTCAAATTTTCTATTTCTTCCTGTTTCAGTTTTGGTAGTGTATATGTTTCTAGGAATTTGTTCATTTCTTCCAGATTGCCCATTTTATTGGCATATAATTGCTCATAATATTCTCTTATTACTGTTTTTATTTCTGCTGTGTTGGTTGTGATCTCTCCTCTTTCATTCTTGATTTTATTTACTTGGATCCTTTCCTTTTTCTTTTTGATCAAACTGGCTAGTGGTTCATCAATTTTGTTAATTCTTTCAAAGAACTAGCTTTTGGTTTCATTAATCTGTTCTACTGTTTTTTTGATTTCGATAGCATTAATTTCTGCTCTAATCTTTATTATTTCCTGTCTTCTGCTGGTTTTGGGTTTTATTTGCTGTTCTTTTTCCAGCTCCTTAAGGCATAAGGTTAGGTTGTGTATCTGAGATCTTTCTTCCTTCTTTAGGAAGGCCTGGGTTGCTATGTACTTTCCTCTTATGACTGCCTTTGCTACATCCCAGAGGTTTTGGGTTGTGGTGTTATCATTTTCACTGATCTTGAAAAAGAAAACCAAAGCATGAGGCATCACAATCCCCAACTTCAAGCTATACTACAAAGCTGTAATCATCAAGACAGTATGGTACTGGCACAAAAACAGACACTCAGATCAATGGAACAGAATAGAGAACCCAGAAATGGAACCCACAAAGGAATGGCCAACTAATCTTTGACAAAGCAGGAAAGCATATCCAATGGAATAAAGACAGTCTGTTCAGCAAGTGGTGCTGGGAAAACTGGACAGCGACATGCAGAAGAATGAACCTGGACCACTTTCTTACACCATACACAAAAATAAACTCAAAATAGATGAAAGACCTCAATGTAAGACAGGAAGCCATCACAATCCTCGAGGAGAAAGCAGGCAAAAACCTCTTTGATCTTGCCCGCAGCAACTTCTTACTCAACACGTCTCCAGAGGCTAGGGAAACAAAAGCAAAAATGAACTACTGGGACCTCATCAAAATAAAAAGCTTCTGCACAGCGAAGGAAACAATCAGCAAAACTAAAAGGCAACCAACAGAATGGGAGAAGACATTTGCAAATGACATATCAGATAAAGGGTTAGTATCCAAAATATGTAAAGAACTTATCAAACTCAACACCCCCAAAAAAATAATCCAGCGAAGAAATGGGCAAAAGACATGAATAGACACTTCTCCAAAGAAGACATCCAGATGGCCAAACGGACACATGAAAAAATGCTCCACATCACTCATCATCAGGGAAATACAAATCAAAACCTTACATCTGTCAGAATGGCTAACGTTAACAACTCAGGCAACAACAGATGTTGGTGAGGATGTGGAGAAAGAGGATCTCTTTTGCACTGTTGGTGGCAATGCAAGCTGGTACAGCCACTCTGGAAAACAGTATGGAAGTTCCTCAAAAAACTAAAAATAGAACTACCCTACAACCAGTACTAGGTATTTACCCACAGGATACAGGTGTGCTATTTCGAAGGGACACATACACCCCCATGTTTATAGCAGCACTATCAACAATAGCCAAAGTATGGAAAGAGCCCAAATGTTCATCGATGGATGAAGGATAAAGAAGAGGTGGTGTATGTGTGTGTATACACACACACACACACACACACACACACACAAAATGGAGTATCACTCGGCAATCAAAAAGAATGAAATCTTGCCATTTGCAACTATGTGAATGGAACTGGAGGGTATTATGCTGAGTGAAATTAGTCAGAGAAAGACAAAAATCATATGACTTCACTCATCTGAGGACTTTAAGAGACAAAACAGATGAACATAAGGGAAGGGAAACAAAAATAATATAAAAACAGGGAGGGGGACAAAACAGAAGAGACTCATAAATATGGAGAACAAACTGAGGGTTGCTGGAGGGGTTGTGGGAGGGGGGATGGGCTAAATGGGTAAGGGGCACTAAGGAATCTACTCCTGAAATCATTGTTGCACTATATGCTAACTAATTTGGATGTAAATTTAAGAAATAAATAAATAAAACAAGAAAAAAAAAAAAAAGACAGCACCCTTATGGAGGTAGTCTTTTCCTGCTTTCTCCTCTAGGGTTTTGATGGTTTCCTGTCTCACATTCAGGTCCTTTATCCATTTTGAGTTTATTTTTGTGAATGGTGTGAGAAAGTGGTCTAGTTTCAATCTTCTGCATGTTGCTGTCCAGTTCTCCCAGCACCATTTGTTAAAGAGACTGTCTTTTTTCCATTGGATGTTCTTTCCTGCTTTGTCAAAGATTAGTTGGCCATACGTTTGTGGGTCTAGTTCTGGGGTTTCTATTCTATTCCATTGGTCTATGTGTCTGTTTTTGTGCCAATACCATGCTGTCTTGATGATTACAGCTTTGTAGTAGAGGCTAAAGTCTGGGATTGTGATGCCTCCTGCTTTGGTCTTCTTCTTCAAAATTACTTTGGCTATTCGGGGCCTTTTGTGGTTCCATATGAATTTTAGGATTGCTTGTTCTAGTTTCGAGAAGAATGCTGGTGCAATTTTGATTGGGATTGCATTGAATGTGTAGATAGCTTTGGGTAGTATTGACATTTTGACAATATTTATTCTTCCAATCCATGAGCACCCTTATGGAGGTAGTAAAGGGTAAATGAGGCCCTAAGAGTGGAGCCCTGATTCAAGGAGAGTCTGCTCTCTCACTCTGTGCCATGTGAAGACACAGTGACCAGGCTGTCAGCAAGCCAGGAAGAGAGTCCTCATCAGAGCCTAACCCTGCTGGCAGCCTGATCTCAGACTTTTAGTCTCCAGAACTGTGAGACAATAAACTTCTGTTGTTCAAGCCACCCAGTCTATGGCAGCCTGAACAGACTAAGACAAACGTGAAATCAACAGATCAATAATTCTGTGTTTTAAGAGGCAATGTAAGTGAAAAGGCTCAAAAACGAGGTCTAAATATAAATTATTAATAAAACTTGGACTGTTTTCTTCCATTCTAAAGGCATCATATAGGGCAAGTATGTGGTCAATGGATTAAGCATTAAATTGAGCTATTAAGACATAAAACTACACTGCCCCAGCCACGAATATAACCCACTGATGATATTACTTACGTTTCTGCTCAACGTGAGAGAAAGCAATGACATTACTGAACTTACTTTCAATGTGCAAACCAACAGTCATAACACACAGTGTAAGAAAATAAACCATTTTCTTCAATTTATGAGGGGTTTTATTGACAAAAAAAAAAAAAAAAAAAGGAATACTCATGATGAGTGAAAAAGACAAGTGTTGCATTGAGTGATAGAAAATAAACAAAACCAAAAAAAGACTTTAAAGTATGTCCAGGGGCACCTGGCTGGTTTGGTCAGTAGAGCACTCTGATCAGTGTGACTCTTGATCTCAGAGTTGTCAGTTCGAGCCCCAAGTTGGATGTAGAGGTTACTTTAAAATAATAAAATAGGGGCGCCTGGGTGGCGCAGTCGGTTAAGCGTCTGACTTCAGCCAGGTCACGATCTCGCGGTCCGTGAGTTCGAGCCCCGCGTCAGGCTCTGGGCTGATGGCTCAGAGCCTGGAGCCTGTTTCTGATTCTGTGTCTCCCTCTCTCTCTGCCCCTCCCCCGTTCATGCTCTGTCTCTCTCTGTCCCAAAAATAAATAAACGTTGAAAAAAAAAATTTAAAAAAAAAAAAAATAAAAAAATAAAATAAAATAATAAAATAAAATATGTCCAGTTTTTAAAATGAGGGTGGCAAGAGGAGGAAAAAAGGAAAAAGCACCCAAATCCTTTCAAGTGTCCCAACTTAAAATAACTCTAAACCCTCTAATGATGGTACCGTGAGTCAAAGGAACAAGGTGCAGTCAGTAAAACAAATACAGGTAGTGCTTACATGTTTAAAAGATCCATAGGGTACTGCAGCGGACCCTGTCTCTTCTAGGTAATCTTCCCAGCTTAACTCCACTTCTTCCACACCAGATCCAGCATCTGGAATTAAAATCAGAACAAAAGAAAACTCAAAACTGTAAAAACATAAACTTAGTAACCCTAACTTACACAATTTACTTCACATCAAATTAACCGATTTGATTTTACACACAAAATAATCAGACGTTCAGGTTTTTAAAAAATTTTTTTAATGTTTGTTTTTGAGAGACAGACACATAGAGTGCGAGCAGGGGAGGGGCAGAGAGAGAGGGAGACACAGAATCCGAAGCAGGCTCCAGGCTCTGACATGTCAGCACAGAGCCCGACGCGGGGCTCAAACTCACGAACCATGAGATCATGACCTGAGCTGGAGTCTGACGCTCAACCGACTGAGCCACCCAAGCACCCCTCACATGTTCATTGTAAATGGCAGGTTCCCTTTGTGTACTGATGATCAATGAATCTCAACAACATGGAAGGGTGACATGCTGTCTCCTGCTGGGCTCCATCAGGGAGGGATTCACCCAGATGGGCCATATAAAAGCTGGTGAGAGTATAACTATTATAATCACTTTGGACTATAATTTAGTATCTAATGCCAACTACCTGAGATACTTAATAGGCATTTCTTTTTTTTTTTAATTCTTTAAATGTTTATTTATATTTGAGAGAGAGAGAGAGAGAGAGAGAGAGAGAGAGAGAGAGAGAATGCACGAGCAGGGAGGGGGCAGAGAGAGGCCAAGACGGAATCTGAAGCAGGCTCCGGGCTCCAAGCTGTCAGCACACAGTCTGACGTGGGGCTTGGCCTCAGGAGCTGTGAGATCGTGACCTGAGCCGAAGTCAGACGCTCAACTGACTGAGCCACCCGGGTGCCTTAATAGGCATTTCAAACTTAAAATTTCAACCTGAATCCTCCTTAGTACTCTCCAATTGCATAAAAGATACCACCAGTTCATATTTTGGCTCAATCCAAAACTGTGGGGTTATCCTTTTTTTCCAACTTCTCTTTCACATCTACAGATACATCAAAATCATCAGAAAACTCTGTAGGTACCACCTTTAAAATACACTCCAAATCAAATCACTTCCCACCATTTCTATTGCTCTCTCTCTAGCCCAAGACCTAATCACTATATCCTTTCACCTTTTAATCAAAATTACAATGAAATCTAAACTCTTTGGAAGACTGTGAAGGCCCAATCTGGTGTGAGCCCTGGCTGCCTTCCCTGCCACTTCATCCCCAACCAGCCTCTTGTGTGCTCACTGCACTCAAGTGGCCCTGGGATTCTTACTATTCTTCTCTAAACATGCTCTTTCCTCATTGATTTCCTCAAAGACCCCTTCCCCAGTGTCATTCACCGCTTCATTACATTCAAGCCTCTCCTCAAACGTCCTGTTTCCAGAAAGGCCTCCCATCACTACTTCTCTAAAGCAGACACCCCAGACTGTGCTTCCATTATCTTACAGGCATTCAGAAGTACTTGCCAGTATGCCATACACCTTTGTATCCTCCCCATTAGAAAACAAACTCTACCAAGACAAGACTTCATTTTGGTCACTCCTGTATCTCTGTCACAGCAGACTCAATACATTTTTGTTGAGTGAGCAAAGATTCAAATATTCCAAACTCCACTAATTCCAATTTACATAATAAACTCTCTAAGAGCAGGATTTTGTTTACTGACGTATCCTCACTGCTCAAAACAATGAGGGGCACTAGCAGGTTCACAACAGACAGCTGCTGAATGAGCGCACCCTAGGGGAGTCCATGCGTAGGAGGCAAGTACAAGGATGCTCACCACAGCACTGTCTGTGACAGCAACAGACAGAAGAAGAGATAAATTATGGCAATTCCACAATGGAGTAGTACTATATCGCAGCTGAAATGAATGAACCAGTACTGACACAGATAAATCTCAAAAAAAAAAAAACCACATCAAATAAAAACAGCAAGTACAGAATGAAAGGCACAAGATACAGTTTAGGCTTCAAAGCAGACTTTGCAGTATAAATGTTTATAAATGCATGCATATTAAAATAAGAGTATAGAAACAAAGGTGGGAAGGATATACATCAACTACCTTTGGGAGATGGAGAGGAGAAAATAGGAAGAGAAGTACAAAAGAGGCTTAAACTCTATTAGGCTTTATTTCTTAAAAAAAAATGGGAAGACATGAAAACATGTTCAACATCATTAGGCAAGTGCAAATCAAAATCACAATGAGATACCACCTCATACCCACTAGAATGACTATTATCCCAAAAAAGCAGAAAGTAAGTGTTGCCAAGGATGTGAGAAATTGGAATCTTTGTGCATTGCTGGTCTGCGGATGTAAAATGGTGCAGCCGCTGTGGAAAACTATACGGTGGTTCCTCAAACAATTAAAAATACAATCACCCTGTGACCTAGCCATTCCACTTCTGGATATATACCCCAAAGAATTGAAAGCAAGGACTCAAACAGATAGTTGTACACAAATGTTCATAGCAGTAATATTCACAACAGTCAAAAGGTGGAAGCAACTCAAGTGTCCATAAACGGATGAACAGATAAACAAAATGAGGTACATACATACATACACTGGAGTATTATTCAGCCTTAAAAATATGGCACATATGACAACATGAATGAACCGGAGGATGTGACGCTGAATGAAGTAAGCCACTTGCAAAAGGACAGATACTGTATGATTCCACTTACATGCCAATAGCTAGAGTACTCAAATCCACAGAGACACAAACGAGAATGTAATTCCCAAGGACTGGGGGGAAAGGGAAATGGGAAGTTATCATCATGTAATAGGTACAGAGTTGCAGTCTGAGAAGATGAAAAAGTGCTGGATTGGGTGCCTGGGTGAGTTAGTTAAGTGTCCAACTCTGGATTTCGGCTCAGGTCATGATCTCACGGTTTGTGGGTTTGAGCCCCGCACTGGGCTCCATGCTGACAGTGCAGATCCTGCTTGGGATTCTCTCTCCCACTCTCAGCTGCTCCCCTGCTCACATGCACACACACTCTCTCTTTCTCTCAAAATAAATAAATAAACTTAAAAAAAAGTGCTGGAGATCACTGCAGTGATGCACAGCAGTGTGAATGGACTTCATGCCACTGAACTGTATACCTAAAAATGGTTCACAAGTAAACTTTGTGTTAAGGACATTTTATAACAATTTAAAAAATGGAAACAAATACTGGACAACGTTAACATTAATTCTTCACAGTAGGTACCACAGGTGTTTGTTATATTGTTTTCCACTCATTTTTATCAATGTGTGTTTGTTATATTGTTTTCCATGTTTGAAAATTTTCACCAGAAATTTAACAAGCCAACAAAGACTACATGGGCAGCATCCTGGAAAGTATGGGTCAGTAGAAACTCAATTTCCATTATTAAAACATAACAAGGCTGACGATTCATGGTCCTCAGCCAGGAACCTACTCCCTCAAACAGCATGCTAATTTACAAAGAAAAAATAAACAACAAAAGGGGCAACCAGATGTCTCAGACGGCTGGGTGTCTGATTCCTGATTTCAGGTCAGGTTGTGATCTCATAGTTTGTGGGTTTGAGTCTAGTGCTGGGCTCTGCACTGAGCGCTCAGGGCCCACTTACGATTCTCTCTCTCCCTTGCCCAGCTCACGTTCTCTCTCCCAAGATAAACATTAAATAAACATTAAAAAAAAAAATGAAAAAATACTAAAAATAATGAATTAAAGAACTAAAACCTCTAATAATTAAAAACTACTGACAAGCCAAGAAGAAACAAACTAATAATCTGATCAAAAAATGAGCAAAATAGGGGAGCCTGGGTGGCTCAGTTGGCTAAGCAACTGACTCTTGATATCAGCTCAGGTCACGATCTCGCAGTTGTGGGACTGAGCACCCATCGGGATTGGTTGGGATTATCTCTCTCTGCCCCTCCCCTGCTTGTGTGCATGCACACACTCTCTCTCAAAATAAATAATTATTTTATTTATCTCAAAATAAATAATTTTTCTTTAAAAAAAAGAAAAATGAGCAAAATACATGAAAAGAAATGCAAATAGTCCTTAAACATATGGAAAGATGTGTAAATTTACTCATTTTAAAAGATAAGCAAATTAAAACTACACTGAGGTATCAGATTGGAAAAAAATTCCAAAGTTTGACAACATACTCCTCTCTATAGTGAGGCTGTAGTTAAGCAGGTAAACCATAATGACACAACCCTAGTGAAAGAGAACTTGGCAATATCTAGCAAAATACATATGTATTTGCCTTTTGAGCCAACAATTCCACTTCTAGGAATCTATCCCAAAGATAGATATGCTGGCAAAAATACAAAAAGACGTATGTGCAAAACTATTCATTGCAGCCTTATTTGTAATACCAAGACTGGGATCAACCCAAGTGTCCACCAGCAGGGAACTGGCTGAATTAAATATGGTAGATACATCTATATAGCTGGAAAAAGGAAGGAGAAAGATTACTACATACTGATGTGGGATAATCTCTAGTATAGAAGAGATATGAATATCAATATACATGTATGTATACACATTCTTGTTTATAATTTTTAAATGAGTAATAAAGTAATAAAACCAGTTATGTATATGAAGAATAAAAAGGATGAATAGTATCAGAATGCCATCATATGTAACTATGTAGACATTTTTACAATTTAGAAACATATTTGAATCAAAAGAAAAAAATTCCAGGGGCACCTGGGTGGTTCAGTCAGTTAGGCTTTGGACTCTGGATTTTCACTCAGGTCATGATTTCATGGATCCTGGCATTGAGCTCCACTAGGTTCTGTGCTCACAGCACGAAGCCTCCTTGGGATTCTCTCTCACCCTCTCTGCAACCTTCCCCACTCACACACATTCTCTTTCTCTCTCAAAATAAGCAAACATTAAAAAAAAAAAAAAAGAAAAGAAAAAAATTCCAAATGAAAATGAACTGAAACAAATATGCTTAACTGTTGGTGGCAAAATCAACAGGATTACTTTACGCCATATTAAAATACAATATTTGACTGCAAACCCCAGGGGAATATATTTAAAGGCAAAAACCATAAAGAAACTTTAAACCTCACACTGTTATCTTACGAATACTTGGAATATTGGTACTGTTGAAAAAATTATAGAAATATCATAGGGTAGGGATGCCTGGTGGCTCAGTCAGTTAAGCATCAGACTCTTGATTTCAGCTCAGGTCATGATCTCATGGTTCATGAGTTCAAGCCCCATGTTGGGCTCCCTAGAGCCTGCTTGTGATTCTCTCTCTCTCTCCCTCTCCCTCTCTGCTCCTCCCCCTGCACACACATGCTCTCTCTCAAAATAAATAAATATTTTTTAAAAAACAATATAAGGGGGGCCTGGATGGCTCAGTTGGTTAAGCATCCAACTTCACCTCAGGTCATGATCTCACCATTCAGGAGTTCAAGTCCCACATTAGGTTCTGTGCTGTCAGCTCAGAACCTGGAGCCCACTTCAGATTCTGTGTCTCCCTCTCTCTCTAACCCTCCCCTGCTCGTGCTCTGTCTCTCTCTCTCTTTCAATAACAAATATTAAACATTAAAAAAAAAACAATAAAAAATATGGTAGAGTAAAAATAAGTGATGATATGAACATCATTATGAAACAACACATTTCCAAAAGAAAAGAGACGCAAGCATAAAATCAAAGAAGTAGTTTTAAATTACTGAAATTTTAAATTAAAATTATAAATATGGGGGCACCTGGGTGGCTCAGTCAGTCAAGCGTTGGACTCCTGATTTCAGCTTAGGTCATGATCTTGCAGTTCCAGAGTCAGAGCCCCACATCTGGCTCTGTGCTGATGGTGCAGAGCCTACTTAGGATTCTTTCCCTCTCCCTCTGTCTCTACCACTCCCCCACTCATGTTGACTCTCAAAAAATAAACATTAAAAAATAAATAAGTAAAATTATAAATATAAAATGAAGCCACCTTTTCTAAAGATGTGTAGTTTCTACCTATGTCTATGGATAAGGCTTGTAAGAAATGACAACCTAGTATCAATGAGTACCCCAGTACTCAGACTGTGATCTCCAAATATTGTATCCACTGCCCTAAAGAAAAAATCATTTCCCAGAGAAATGGTAGGTTGTAAGTCTGGGGTAGAAAATGCGCAAGAAGTACCTGGGAATCTTACTACACCAGAAAGCAAGGACTAGAATTATCACAGATACATTGATATCACACCAAAAAACACAGGAAATAATCTGAAAGAACTCTCATTGCTCTAGAATGTGGCAGTTTGATCATCAAATGAATGACAGCAATAGAATCAAACTCATCAAATATGTGTGTGTGTGCACTTTAAATGCATGAATTAACAATAACATTTAAAACAAGATAAATCAACTTCCTAAATGGCACAGTGAGTACCTCAGTGAACCTACTCTCCCAGAAAAATATCAAGATCACTGACTAAACAATGAAAAGCAACCATTTCAAAGTTATGAAATTAACTGAAGGCACACAACAAACTGAAAAGTACTATTCCAGACAAGGTACTGGACCTGGTTAGAAGAGCAGGGTTGTGGCTTTTTAACCTGGGACTATTCCCATTCCTCATCCCTCCTTAGCTCAAAACAGAAACTTTGGAATTGAAAATACAATAACCGTAAGGAAACTCCATGGTAAGCTCCTTAGCAGAATAAGGAGGATACAGGAAAGAACGACTAAAATTAAAAACAGCAAAAGAAAACACTCAATCTAAACAACAGAAAGGAAACACTGAAAAAATGCAAAGAGTTTCAAGGAGTTGTGGAATAGCAACAAAAAAATCTAACACTAGGGCCAGCAGAGTACTAGAAAAAGAGAAGGAAGACAGGGTTGAAAAAGTATTTGAAGAAATAATGGCTGAAATTTTTCCAATTTTGGCCAAAAAAAAAAAAAAAAAAAAAGTCCAATAAGTCTATAGATTCAAGAAACTAAGAAAGCCCCAAACAAGAATCCAAGGAAATATGTGCAAAGATACAGCAAAAGTCAAACTTCTGAAAGCTAAAAGACAAAAAAATCTTGAAAGCAGCAAGGGAAATAATACCTCTCTTAAGATGAATGGGGGAGAGGGGATTCCAATGACAGATTTGTCACCAGAAATCATGGAATGCATGAATGCCAGAATACATACTACTTTTCAAGAGATGAAAAAAAAGTATTTTCTACCCAAAATTCTATTTCCAGCAAAAATATCCTTCAGTAATGAACAGGGAAGTAAAGACACTTGTCATAGTAAGGTAAAATATTTTTTCACCAGATCAATCCCCCCCACACACAAAATCCCCCACAACCCCCCCCCCCACAAAATGGCTTAAGAAAATTCTATAAACAGAAATGGAATGACAGAAGAAGGAATCTTAGAAAATCAGGAAGGAATAAGGGACAATTTCAAGAGTAAAAATATTGGAAAATATAAAACAGTTTCCTTCCCTTCCTGACTTCAAATTATGTTTGACAGTTGAGGCAAAAATTTTAACAGTGCCCGATGTGGTTCTCAAGTATGTGGAGGAAATATTTAAGACAATTATAAAAGTAAAGAGATATAAAAACAGGTAAAGTTTCCACACTTTTCTCAAATTAATTAAATGATGACACTAGCAAAGTATGAGAAGTTATGTATATATAGTGTTCCACCTAGAACAGCCACTAAAAAGCCACAGAAACAGATACATTAAAAAACACTACATACAAATCAAAATGGAATTCTAAAAAAGTTCAAGTAACCCACAAGAAGGCAGGAAGAGAGAGGAAAAAAAAGAAAACAAAAAACCAAAAACCAAAAACCAATGAACAAAAACAGCAGACTTGAGTCCTAATAATTACATTAAATGTAAATGGTCTAAATACATCAACATAAGACTAAAACTCTTTTAAATGACTATATGTTTTATAGGAAATTTTGAATATAATGACATAGGTAGAAAGTGAAAGGATGGAAAGATATACCATGTAAACATTAATCAAAAGAAAACAGGAATAGGTCAGGGTACCTGGGTGGCTCAGCCAGTTGAGTGTCCAACTCTTGATTTCAGCTGAGGTCATAAACTCACCATTCATAAGTTTGAGCCCTGTGTCAGGCTCTGCACTGACAGTGTGGAGCCTGCTTGGGATTCATTCTCTCTCTCTCTCTCTCTGCCTCTTTCTCTGCCCCTCTCCTGCTCACGCTCACTCTCTCTCTCTCAAAATAAATAAATAAACAAACAAACAAAAAGAAAACAGGAATAGGTAAATCCATAGAAACAGAAATTAAGTTAATGGTTGCCAAAGACTGGATGGAGGAAGAAATGACTGCTAACAGTTTCTCTTTGGGGGGAGATGAAATATTCTGGAATTAGCAGTAATGGTCACACAACTTTGTGAATATAATAAAAATCGTTGAATTGTGTACTCTAAACAGGTATATGAATTCATGATATGTGAATCACATCTCAAAAAACAAAAACAGATGTGCCTGGGTGGTTCAGTTGAGCATCCTACTCTTGATTTTGGCTTAGGTCATGAACCCAGGGTCATGGGATCAAGCTTCGTGGCAGGCTCTTGCACTGAATGTGGAGCCTGTTTAAGATTCTCTCTCTCTCCCTCTGCCCCTCTACCCTGCTCGCACTGTCTCTCTCTCTCCAAAATTAAGAAAATTTAAAAAACCTCAATAAAGTTTTTTAAAAACCTCAACAGTGAAAAAAGAATGTCATTATTAATTTAAAAAGCAAACAACATAATAAATGAGCCAAAGACATGAAGACACTTTTACTAAAGAGGAAATAAGGATGACAAACAAGCACATGTTCAACATCACTAGCCATTAGGGAAAGGCAAATTAAGACCAGGATAAGGTGTCATCACACACCTTATCAGAAATGACTTAAAAAACAGTGACAAGGGGCGCCTGGGTGGCGCAGTCGGTTAAGCATCCGACTTCAGCCAGGTAACGATCTCGCGGTCCGGGAGTTCGAGCCCCGCGTCGGGCTCTGGGCTGATGGCTCGGAGCCTGGAGCCTGTTTCCGATTCTGTGTCTCCCTCTCTCTCTGCCCCTCCCCCGTTCATGCTCTGTCTCTCTCTCTGTCCCAAAAATAAATAAACGTTGAAAAAAAAAAAAAACAAAAAAACAAAACAGTGACAATACCCAGTGGCAGAGGGGATGTGCAGAAACTAGATCTCTCATCCATTGCTGATAAAAATGTACAGCTACTCTGGAAAGTAGTTTGGCCATTTCTTTATTAAACATATGACCCAGCAATTGTGGTCCTGGGCATTTATTCCAGAAAAATAAAATCTTATGTATATGATTGCTCACAGCAGCTTTATTTGTAATGGCCAAAAACTGGATGCAACCAAAATGTACTACAACAGATGAACAGTTAACCAAACTGTAATACATGGAATACTACTGAGCAATGAAAGGGAACAAACTTCTGATACACACAAGAATTTGGATAGCTCTCAAGAGCATTATCTTGAGCGAAAAAAGCTAACCTCAAAAAGTCACACACCTGGGGCACCTGGGTGACTCAGTTGGTTAAGTGTCTGACTTCGGCTCAGGTCATGATCTCACGGTTCGTGAGTTCAAGCCCCGAATCAGACTCTCTGCTGACAGCACGGAGCCTGCTTCAGATCCTCTGTCCCCCTCCCTACCCTTCCCCTGCACCCATGCGCACACTTGTACACGTACGTGTACACACACACACACACACACACACACACACACACACACATTCTCTCTCTCTCTCTCTCTAAAAAATAAACATTAAAAAAAAAAAGTCACATACTATGTGATTCTATTTATATAACATTTTTGGAATGACACAGAGATGGAGAACAGATTAACAGCTCCCTGGGGTTAGAGGAGGTTGGGGGAAAGTAAGGGGGAGACGTAACTATGAAGGGGTAGCAAGGAAGAGCTCTTTGTGGTGATGGAACAGTTCTGTATCTTGACTGAGGTGGTAGTTACAGGAATCTGCATGTAATAAAATGACAGAGAACTATACACACTTTCTACCTTGTCAGTTTCCTGGCTTTTATGTTGTAATATACTTATAGGAGATGTAACTAATGGTAAACACCGGGTAAACACAGGACCTGTCAGTACCATCTTTATAACTTCCCATGAATCTACAGTTATTTCAAAATATTTCGAAAGTTACTATCAAAATTTAAAAAAAAATTTAAAGATGTTTGTTCATAAAAGTCATTTGCTTTTCCAGCAAACATTATGAGTACCCCCTAGTGCCAGGTTCTCTGCTAGGTACAGAGAAAGATGACTCACGCCTTCAAAGGGCTTCCTGTTCAGTGGTAGAAAGACAAGTCAGACAATACAGTACAGGTAAGTAATACAACTGTGCACTGTGCACTATGAAAAATGATTTCTGTTCAGCAAAGCCAGTACCTGCATCAAGCTGCTGCTCCCCGTTCATTTCCACAGAACATGGGCTGTCTTCTCCCCACGCAATGGACAGGCCTTATGGTTCCGCTATGGTCTGAAAATTACTTGCAGGTCTCAAGCATCTGTTCAGTGGGCATCCAAGGGTCCAAATGAAAGTGCTGAAAGATAAAAAAGAACACATAAACAGCTTGAAGCCCCAGTGTGTTTACTCATTCCTGAGACCTGGCACCCCAGTCCGTTGAGAGTGCACACGAAACAAAAACACCTTGGCAGAAGAGATGGGATTATAGAAAAAACTGACACCTAATTTTGAAGAATGTATGTGTGGGTGTGAGTGTGTGTGCATACGTGTGTATGTGTAGAGATAGCACTATCGAGATCTTGATATCTAAAAATTGCAACAAATTAACACATATATGAATTAGTACTCTTTAAACTCAGATTGTAATACTTAGCACCTTGACTCCTACCCACAAAAACTCTAATTCCTAATGAATTCCTGAAGGAAAAACGGTAGCTTTCAATGTTCTATCTTACCCAATGAATAAGATCAAGGATATATTACTTTATCTAGCTTTCCATTCCATTTATCGAGAATATTATGCAGAACCAAAACTTATCAACTACCTTAGTCTACAATTACAAAGGGAACCCCTCCAAAATAAGCCCCGAACCAATTTATTCTTTAAAAATTTTTTTTAATGTTTATTTATTTCTGAGACAGAGAGAGACAGAGCATGAGGGGGGAAGGGCAGAGAGAGAGGGAGACACAGAATCAGAAGCAGGCTCCAGGCACTGAGCTGTCAGCACAGAGCCCAACGCGGGGCTCGAACTCACAAACTGTGAGATCATGACCTGAGCCAAAGTCAGTCGCTCAACTGACTGAGCCACCCAGGTGCCCCTTATTTATTCTTTTTTTAAAAACACAATTTTATTGGGGGCACCAGGGTGGCTCACTCGGTTAAACGTCTGACTCTCGGTATCAGCTCAGGCCATGATCTCATGGTCTCATGAGTTCAAGCCCCACGTCAGGCTCTGTGCTGACAATGTGGAGCCTGCTTGGGATTCTCTCTCTCTCCCTCTCTCTCTGCCCCTCCCCCCCCCCCACGCTGTCTCTGTCTCTCTCAAAATAAACTGTAAACAAATATATTAACAAAACAACTTTATTGGGATATAATTCACATACCAAAATTTCCCACTTTAAGTGTATAATTCCACAGCTTTAATAAGTTTACAGAGTTGTGTAACTACCACTATATCCAGTTTCCAAATATCTCTGTTACCATGAAAAAAACTCCATTCCCACTTGCAGCTCCTCCCCATTCTGTCTAGGCACAGAACAGGTACCTGACCTGCCCAGGGCCCAACAACTAGGAAGTAGCAGAACCAGGTTTCAAACCAAGCAAAATGTCTATAGTCTATGTCCTCGAACACTGTATTTTACTGCCTCTCAATGGGAAACAGCTGAGAGTTTCTTTAACCATGGAAAGGAAATAATCAAATCTGTGTTTCACAAAAGATCACTCTGGACCCAAATAGAGAAACCAGAGGGAGTGATAGCAAAGACAACATACAAGTATAAAACTACGTGGCAAAGGACTCCATAATTAATGGGGAGTCTGGGTGGCTCAGTCAGTTGAGCATCTGACTCTTGATTTCGGCTCAGGTCATGATCTCAGGGTAGCGGGATCAAGCCCCAAGTTGGGCTCCATGCCAAGCATGGAGCCTGCTTGGGATTTTCTCTCTCTCTCTCTCTCTCTCTCTCTCTCTCTCTCTCTCTCCCTAAAATAAAAAAAAATTTTTTTTAAAGAAGACACCATAAATAAAGTTCAAAAGTAAAGGAGTTTATCTTAAAAGTTCTCATTACAAGAAACCATTTTTTGTAACTATGTATGGTGATTGATACTAACTAGACTGAGTTTGGTGATCACTTTGCAATGTACACAAACATCAAATCATTATGTTGTACACCTGAAACTAACAGAATGTTATTTGTCAATTATACTTTACTACCAATAAATAAATAAATAAATAAACAAACAAACAAGACAAATGAGATGGGTGAAAATATAATGGGTTAATTTCCATATATAAAGTCCTATAATTCAACAACATCAAAAAAGAAAAAATGGGCAAAATACATAACTGATCCACATTTAATGTTTTTATTTATTTTTGAGACAGAGAGAGACAGAGCATGAGCAGGAGAGGAGCAGAGAGAGAGGGAGACACAGAATCTGAAGCAGGCTCCAGGCTCTGAACTGTCAGCACAGAGCCCGATGCGGAGCTTGAACTCACCGACTGTGAGATCATGACCTGAGCCAAAGTCGGACGCCCAACCAACTGAGCCACCCAGGCGCCCCATAATTGATCTACATTTAAAAAAATCAGAGTTAAAGCTTATAAAAATGTGCTAAATCTTATTAGTAGTGACGAAAATAATTTTTAATTATATACTATTTTTTCACCTTTCAGATTGGTAAAATTTTTAAAACTAAAAAGAATTGTTGGCAAGGAAGGTGGATGAATGGGAGAAATTGGGAGTACAGATTGGTACCTCTTTTTTTTGAAAAGAAATTTAATGAAACATAATTTAACCTACAAAGATTTATAAGACACAAACTCTTTGAGCAGTAATTGTAGTATTACGAATCTTTCAGAGTGCCTGGGTGGCTCAGTCAGTTAAGTATCCTACTCTTGATTTGTGCTCAGGTCGTGATCTCACAGTTTGTGAGTTTGAGCCCTGCACTCGGCTCTGCGCTGACAGTGCAGAACCTGCTTGGGATTCTGTCTCTCCATTTCTCTCTGCCCCTCCCTGGCTCTCTCTCTCTCTCTCTCTCTCTCTTTCAAAATAAATAAATAAACCTAAAAAAAATAAAAGAATCTTGGGAATGCAAGCTGGTGCATCCACTCTGGAAAACAGTATGGAGGTTCCTAAAAAAGCTAAAAATAGAACTACCCTACGACCCAGCAATTGCACTACTAGGTATTTATCCAAGGGATACAGGCCTGCTGCTTCGAAGGGACACATGCACCCCAACGTTTATAGCAGCACTATCAACAATAGCCAAAGTATGGAAAGAGCCCAAATGTCCATCGATGGATGAATGGATAAAGATGTGGTATATATATACATATATGTATATATGTATACATATGTATACATATATGTATATATATATACACACACGATGGAGTATTATTTGGCAATCAAAAAGAATGAAATCTTGCCATTTGCAACTACGTGGATGGAACTGGAGGGTATTACGCTAAATGAATTTAGTCTGTCAGAGAAAGACAAATATACGACTTCACTCATATGAGGACTTTAAGAGACAAACAGATGAATATAAGGAAAGGCAAACAAAAATAATATAAAAACAGCGGGGCGGGGGGCGCCTGGGTGGCTCAGTCGGTTAAGTGTCTGACTTCAGCTCAGGTCATGATCTCACACTCTTATGAGTTCAAGCCCTGCATTGGGCTCTGTGCTGACAGCTCAGAGCCTGGAGCCTGCTTCAGATTCTGGGTCTCCCTTTCTCTCTCTGCCCCTCCCCTGCTCATGCTCTGTCTCTGTCTCAAAAATAAATAAAAACATTTAAAAAATTAAAAAAAAAAACAGGGAGGGGAAAAAAACATAAGAGATTCATAAATATGTAGAACAAACAGAGGGTTACGGGGGGGGGGGGGTATGGGAGGGGGGATGGGCTAAATGGGTAAGGGACACTAAGGAATCTACTTCTGAAATCATTGTTGCACTATATGCTAATTTAGATGTAAATTTTAAAAAATAAAATTAAAATAAAAAAAATAAAATAAAAGAACCTTTCATACAAAACACATGTGTTGAAGGCTTCATAACCAGTGATGTTTGCCACAGTACTATCTTGAACAGTGGGAAACCAGATAACCTGTATATCTACCAAATGGGAATGGGATGACCAATACACTATGATACACCTATACTAGGATATACTCTACAATCATTAGAAGAATTTAGGTAGATCCATAAAAGCACATGGGAATGTTATCTATGCTGCTGAGTGGAAAAATCACGTGAAGGGCATTATATTAACTTTTTAAAACCCTGTGTCCATTGTTTACTTGACTACGTGACTTTTAACAAATGACCTAACTCATTTGTGCCAATGGCATCACTTGTAAAAGAGGGAGAATAGTGCTGTACCTACTTCAGAGGACTGCTATGAGGATAAGTAAGACAATTCATGAAGAGCACTTAGCATAAAGCTGGCCACATGTAAATGCTGAGTTAATATTAACTTTATACAATGTTGACTGATTTGAGTTCCTATGGCACTTAGTGCATCATCTCTACACAGAACACCCTATCACTACATCATGGGTTTGACATAGCAAAGTCAGTGCTACGTAAATATCTGTTGGTTCACTAGGTTTTGAAGATGGCATCCACTTCTTATATTCATAAACTCTTGAAATATTCCAGAATATTTTGTGCAAAGAGCCACCTAGTACAAAATGATAATATATGGGGAAATATTGAATACATAATATATTCAAATATATAATATAGAATAATCAAAGCCAAAGGCAAGAGAAAATGAAAACCACAAGTCTTATGAAGCTGAAAGCTAAGGCTATGATATTTGTTTTCAAACTTACAACATCACTAAGGTTTTAACCAATGAACAATCAGTTCATCATCTTAATAGGATTATGAGAAATAAACTGCTGAAGCTTTTTGCTGTAGAACATCTGTTAAATCTCTTTCTTTATTGCTAGTATGCTCTCTTTCTATGCAATGAAGGGGGAAAAAAACAGTAAAATATCCAGGAACTTAGAATATAGAAATTTTGTAAAAAAAATTTTTTAACATTTATTTATTTTTGAAAGAGAGAGAGACAGAGTGTGAGCGGGGGGCAGGCAGAGAGAAAGGGAGACACAGAATCGGAAGCAGGCTCCAGGCTCTGAGCTGTCAACACAGAGCCTGACATGGGGCTCAAACTCATGAGCAGTGAGATCATGACCTGAGCTGAAGTCAGATGCTCAACCGACTGAGCCACACAGGTGCCCCTAGAATATGGAAATTTAACTCACTTTTCATTTATTTCCTTTTGTTTCATTTATTTCCTACTCATATTAAATTGTTTTACTGTCTTTGTTTATTTTATCACTGATTTTGGTGATAATTTCTCTTGTGGTGACCAGAACACATTAGAGTTACTCATTTAAATAAGTTATCATGAACTAACTGATCTGAACCTTGCTCATCTTATTTAGAATATTTCAGTGAGGGGTGCTTATATTACCCTATGCCTCTACTACCAGGCTTCACGTTGATGCACTTTGTTTTGAAGGCTAAGATTAAACACTGAGTAAGACCATTTATTACATGGGAAAAGTTACAATGATGCAACAGAGATTTCTGTAGGATGGATCTTCAGCCAAATGATTTAACAAATCCAACATAAATAACTCTTAAAGCACTTAGGAAGAAGGATAGGAACTCAGTGTGATTCCAGAGATGTGTATCCAGTACATATAGTAGTTGCAAAAACAAAAAACAAAAAACAAAAAAACCAACACTTTAATTCAGTAAGTATTTATGAGGTAGTTAAAAGGAAAATTCCATTGAAATGTTTGAATTTTCACTCCTATCCCTCAACTTAACAGATGGAAGTCCAGCAACAATTTCAACTATGCTGTTAAATATGGTAAATGCAAACAATTCAGCAAATTAGATGCTCCATTTTGGGCATATTTGCAAAGGAAATGCCCTTACAGCAAATGCTAGTGGTAGAGTCACTGTGGTTTTTTGTTCCCCAACAGATATAGATCCCTGCTGGCTTTTTACTCTCTCCAATAGTCCATCATCACTCCCTGACCTTGTATACATCTTATCTGACAGGCTCCCTAAATTAAATGTTTTGCTTCCATCTGTCAAATGTCAATGTAATTTGATTATTAAGGATAGAAATCTTCCATTGTTTCATTAAGTTGTTTATTGCCGTTGTTTTTAACCCACTGCTCCGTGTCTAACTAGGGAGATTAAAAAATAAATTAAGTCTAATAAAGTCAATCTTAGCCACTCACATCATCTAAATTAAATCTGACCCTAATTGAACTTTTCCATGATTATGTAAACCCAACACAGGGCATGTCTATCTCAATTGAACAAATCAGTACTAATGAATTTATAAGACCAAAAGAACTTCTAAACAATACCCAGAACTCAAGAATACCCTAAATTTTTAAGGTGTTCAACGTCACTAATCATGAGAAAAATGCCAATCAAAACCACAATGAAGTATCACCTCACACCTGTTACAAAGCTGTTATCAAAAAGACAAGAAAACAAACGTTGACAAGGATGTGGGAAAAGGGAATCCTTGTGCACTGCTGGTGGGAATGTAAATTGATGCAGCCACTGTGGAAAACCTTATGGGGGTTCCTCAGATAATTACAACTAGAAATAACATATGATCTAGCAATTCCCCTTTTGGGTATTCAAAGGAAACAAAAACACTAACTCAAAAAGATATCTACACTCCCATATCCACTGCAGCATTATTTATGATAGCTAAGACATGGAAGCAACTTACGTGTCCACTGATAGATGAATGGATTTTTAAAAATGTGGTATACACACACATATACACACACAATGGGATATTACTCAGCCATAAAAAAGAAAATCCTGCCATTTGCAACATAGATGGACCCTGAGAGCAGTATGCTAAGTGAAATAAGTCAAACAGAAAAAGACAAATGCCATATGATCTCACACATGGAATAAAAACAAAACACCCAAACCCAAACTCATAGATACAAAGAACAGATTGGTGACTGTCACACAAAATGGGTGAAGGTGATCAAAAGGCACAAATTTTCAGTTAAAAAATATGTAAGTCCTAAAGATATCAAGTGCAGCATGATGACTCACTGTCAACAACACCGTATCATGTATTTCAAAAGACAGTAAATCTTAAAGGTTCTCATCCTAAGACAAAAAGTTTGTATATGTGGTGACAAGTATTACTGAAACTTACTGTGGTCAGCATTTTGCAATATATTCATATTATTAAATCATTATGTTGTACACCCTGGGCTAACACAATGTTATATCTCAATTATATTTCAATTTAAAAAGCTAAATTATGAGGCGATATTTTAAAAGTGTGGTTTTAGACTAACAATGAGAAATTTTTAAGTAAAATATGGCATAAGCATACAATGTAATACAACATGGCCATTAAAAATTGTGTTAGAGAAGCGGCACCTGGGTGGCTCAGTCAGATAAGCATCGGACTCTTGATTTCACTCCAGGTCATGATCTCATGGTTCATGAGATTGAACGCCCCGTCGGGCTTTGTGCTGATAAAGCGGAGCCTGCTTGGGATTCTCTCTCTCTCTGCCCTTTTGTCTCTCTCTCTAAATAAATAAATAAACATTTTTTAAAAGTTGTGTTAGGGGGTGCCTGGGTGGCTCAGTCAATCGAGCATCCAACTTCAGCTCAAGTCATGATCTCATGGTTTGCAGGTTCAAGCTCTGCCATCAGGCTCTGGGCTGACAACTCAGAGCCTGGAGCCTCCTTCGGGTTCTGTGTCTCCCTCTCTCTCTCTGCCCCTCCCCTGCTTGTGTTCAGTCTCTGTCTCTCAAAAATGAACAAATGTTAAAAAAAAATTTTTTAAGAAGTTGTGTTAGAGAAATGTTTTTCTTTCTAATAAAAATCCCAAAAGGGTATTTTATTTTAAAATGCTAATTTAAAATGCATCTAAAGGAGAAACTGTACAACCCAGCTACATTTTTGTAAAAGATGATATATGATGAGATAGTTCTATCAAAATATTAAAATAGTATGATACTAGTACAAGAAAAGACAAATACATCAGTAAAATAGGAATTAAAGAATTGGCTATCCATTCTGAGAGGCAAAAAACTGGATCCTTACTTCATGCTGCCACATAAATAAATTCCAGGCAAATTAAAAGAGCAAAACATGAAAAACAAGACTCCAAACAAATTTAAAAAATGGGAATATGGTTATAAACCCTGGGACAGCATAGACATCCTCAAGCATCGAGGCCATAAAATGAAACATTTAAAAATATTTAAAACTTCTGACTGGCAGAAAGACAGCATAAACAACTTTAAAAACCAAGCCCTAAGGGGATCCGGGTGGCTCAGTAGGTTGGGCGTCCAACCTCAGCTCAGGTCATGATCCACAATTCGATTCGTGTGTTCAAGTCTCATATCGGGTTTGCTGCTGCCAGTGCAGAGTCAGCTTCCAAGCCCATCCCCCTCTCTCTTTGACCCTCCCCAACTCACGCACACTCTCTCTCTCTCAAAAATAAACATTAAAAAAAAAATAGTAAATACATTATATAAAAACCAAGCCATAGACTAGAAGAAAATATTTCCAGCATATATTAGATATAAAGGATTAACAGTCATAATAACAGAAAACATCTATAAATTAATAAAGAAAAAAAAGGCCAAACCTAACGGAGAACAAAAGTCAGGTACAAAGAGGAATTTTAGAGAAGAAATGCAAATGATCAATAAGCATACAAAAACATGTTCAATGTCAAAGGCTAAAATGAGGTATTTTTTCATTCAGATTGACAAAAATAAAAGATTAATAACATCCAATATAGGTGAAATTATGGAGAAATGGATGTTGTCACTACTAGTTGAAGAGCATAAATGGGTATAACCCTTTTAGAGAGAAATTTTATTCCATCAAAAAATTTAACTTGCATTCTGTACAAACCAAGCAATTCCATTTCCAATATCTATTTCAGAAAAATATCCAAAGAGGGGGTGCCTGAGTAGCTCAGTCGGTTAAGCAACTGACTCCAGCTTGGGTCACGATCTCGTGGTTCCTGAGTTCAAGCCACGCATCGGACTCTGCACTGACAGCTCAGAGCCTGGAGCCTGCTTTGGATTCTGTCTCCTTCTCTCTCTCTGCCTCCCCTCCTCTGTCATGCTCTGTCTTTCCCTATCCCTCTCTCTCTCTCTTAAAAATAAATAAGCATTGGGGCGCCTGGGTGGCGCAGTCGGTTAAGCGTCCGACTTCAGCCAGGTCACGATCTCGCGGTCCGTGAGTTCGAGCCCCGCGTCGGGCTCTGGGCTGGTGGCTCGGAGCCTGGAGCCTGTTTCCGATTCTGGGTCTCCCTCTCTCTCTGCCCCTCCCCCGTTCATGCTCTGTCTCTCTCTGTCCCAAAAATAAATAAAAACGTTGAAAAAAAAAAATTAAAAAAAAAAAATAAATAAGCATTAAAAAAATTTAATACCCAAAGAAGATAAAGAAATAAGCAACATAACATTTTTTTAAAGTTTATTTATTTTGAGAGAGAGCGTGAACAGGGAAGGGGCAGAGAGAAAGGAAGAGAAAGAATACCAAGCAGGCTCTGCACTGTCAGTGCAGAGCCCAATGCAGGGCTTGACCTCACAAACCCTGAGATCATGACCTGAGCCGAAATCAACAGTCAGACACTTAACCAAATGAACCACCCAGACACCCTGAAGCATAACATTTTCAAAGAAAGAGGGGCACCAGGGTGGCTCAGTCACTTAAGCATCCAACTTCAGCTCAGGTCATGACCTCACGATTCAACTCATGAGTTTGAGCCCTGCGTCAGGCTCTCTGCTGTCAGTGCAGAGCCCACTTCAGATCCTCTGTCCCGCTCTCTCTCTCTCTCTCTCTGCTCCTCTCCCACTCATGCATGCTCTCTCAAAAATAAATAAACATTAAAAAGTTTTTTTAAAAAGGCATGAAGTACTGATACGTGCTATAATTTGGATAACTTTGAAAATATACCAAGTGAAAGAAGTCAAACACAAAAGGCCACATATTATATGCTTCCAGTTGTATAAAATGGCCAGAACAGGCAAGTCCATAGGGACAGAAGGTAGAGTAGTGAGGGTGCCAAGAGCTAGAGGGAAAGACTACCACTATGCAGAGTTTCTTCTGGGGGTTACTGAAACACTACGAAATTAGATTGTCACAGCGGCCCTACAACTCTGAATAAAAACCATTCAGCTGTGTTGTACACAGCTAGTACACAACTAGTACGACACTGTATATCAACTGTACTTCAATAATAAAAAAAAAATACTCTGGGGGCGCCTGGGTGGCTCAGTCGGTTAAGCGGCCGACTTCAACTCAGGTCACGATTTCGCGGTCCATGAGTTTGAGCCCCGCGTCGGGCTCTGGGCTGACAGCTCAGAGCCTGGAGCCTACTTCACATTCTGTGTCTCCCTCTCTCTCTGCCCCTCTCCTGCCCATGCTCTGTCTCTCTGTGTCTCAAAAATAAATAAACGTTAAGAAAAAAAAAAACACTCTGCACTACTGTACACTTTAAATGAATGAATTTCATGGTATGTGAAGTGTATCTTGATCGAGTCGCAAAAAAATAAAGTCATCTGTATTAAGAACACAACTGTGGGGGCGCCTGGATAGCTCAGTCAGTCGAGCGTCTGACTCTTGATCTCAGCTCAGGGTCAGGTGAGACCAGGTCATGATCTCCTGTCTGGTGGGTTCGGGCCCTACATCAGGCTCTGCTCTGACAGTATGGAGCCTGCTTGGCGTTCTGTCTCTCCCCCTCTCTGCTCGTTCCCCTCTTGCATGCACTTTCTCTCAAAATAAACCTAAAAGAAGAACACACCTGTGCTTTAAAATAACATTATTTCCATTTTCATATACAGAAGCTGAGGACAAGGAATCTGGGTACCATCTGGATATCCAACAGAACAAGGAGAATTTAGCTGTCACTGGTTTGTTTTAGTTAAGGTAATGCTGTGCTTTAACCAATAAATTCCAAATTACAGTTGCTTAATCCAACAGATATTTCTCACTCAGCGAAAGCCCAAACAGGTGTTCCTGAAGAGTAGGCAACTGTCCTCTACATGGTAATTCATCGAGCCAAGCGCCTTCTGACCCAGAGCGCTGCATCTTCAACACAGGTTCCCCAAATCATTCAGCATAGGGATCATTCATGTAGGTTTTCTTGATCCAGGGCTTCTACCCACATTCTATTGTTAAAATTCGGTCACATGACCCCATCTAACTACAAGGGAAGCTGGGAAATATAATGCAGTACTTCCCACTATTAAATATGAGTGTTTAGAATTAGTACTACCATTTTTTAGAACTGATATTAACAGATACTACCAGTGATTTTGTTCAAAGAAGCCTCTATGAGTCAACAGCAGTGATACTAATGAACTGCAATGTTACTGCAATTAGTCAATCAATATTTGCTAAGCACATACTATCTGCCACATACTGTGTTAGGTAAACAAATGGGGGGAAAGGTGGGTGCTGCCCTCACAGATCTCACAATCTAGTGTGGGGAGACAGGTAATAAAGTATATAGTATGCTGAATGAAAATAAATGTTAGGGGCAAAAATGAGGCAAGGAAGGAGGACACAGAGTTACTACTTTCGAAAGAGTACCAAGGCCTTAGTGATGAGGTGACATTAGCCAACACCCAAGGGTACCTGGGGAAGTACATTCCAGACAGAAAGCACAAAGATCCTGAAGTGGGAGCTTGTGTAGCAGTTTCAAGGCCACTGCTGTTGGAGCAGAAGGATCAAGGCAAAGATGCCAGGAGATGAGCTCAGAAAGGTACCAGGGACCAGATTATACACAAACGTGTAGGCTGCTGTGAAGATCTGGGTTTTGAGGAAGACACTGGAGGGCTTTGAGCAGAGGAGGGACATAATCTGACCTCTCTTTCAAAAGGATCACTGTGCAACTGTGTTGAGAATAGACTGTGAAGTGAGCAAGGAGCCCAGGAAGATCAATAAAAAAGATCCTGGAACAATCCCAGCGAGCGTGTTAGTGGCTAGATCCACTAGAGCATCGGTGAAAAGGTTGAGAAGGGTAGAAGGAAAACTGGATGTGTGGTGTGAGAGAAAGAGCAGCATCTGGGCTGACTCCCAAGTTTTTGGCCTAAGCCACAGAAAGGATGAAACTGCCACTTAGGGGAAAGGTTTAGAGGAGGAGTGGTTTGAGAACGAAAAATCAGGGGTTCCGATGGAAAATCGGGCAGTATGATTAATTTCTTCATCATTAAAGCTTCTTTCTTTGAGTTTCCAAGAAAATTTTTTTCAATCAACAAAAGTGTAATTATTAACACTCCTTATATGAACAGTGCTTCCAACTTATGAGCTCTTTTCATATGCCATAATTCATTCAAGCTTAATAAAAACTCTTTAAAATCTCTAGAATGGCTTCAATCTTTATTTCGCACCTTGGAAACCTTCTTGTCAGCTTCAGTCCCCACTCTCACACTTCACCTTTCTTTCCGTTAGGTTTACTGATCGATCATCCATGAAGGCATTTCATCACACCAATTCAGTAACTTATGCTGTTTTAGTGTTTAAAATCCTAATTTCAACACCCATAAATTTTCCATTAAAAGCACCTCAATGTCAATTTTTCTAACCCTTCTTTAATACATGTCTTTCAAAAATTTCAAGCATAAATAATTTTTTAAAACTGATTCATACTATAATGATGTTGGAAATCTCATGTCAACCAATTTATAAATCCCTAGTTCCAGCTATAAGTAGGACCACTTCACAGCCCTATTCCCTCAGCAATTGCTAATAGTGACAATATTTGTACTCTGCACCACATACCAAGATTACAAAATCATAGTTCTGACATGATCTTTCATTGTACCAAGATATGACAGTAGCATTTATTTTTTTTTTTTAATTTTTTTTCCCAACGTTTTTTTATTTTTATTTTTGGGACAGAGAGAGACAGAGCATGAACGGGGGAGGGGCAGAGAGAGAGGGAGACACAAAATCGGAAACAGGCTCCAGGCTCCGAGCCATCAGCCCAGAGCCTGACGCGGGGCTCGAACTCACGGACCGCGAGATCGTGACCTGGCTGAAGTCGGACGCTTAACCGACTGCACCACCCAGGCGCCCCGACAGTAGCATTTAAAAATCATTTTTTTAACTTTATTTTTTAAAATTTACATCCAAATTAGTTAGTATATAATGAAGCAATGATTTCAGTAGATTCTTTAATGCCCCTCACCCATTTAACCCATCCCCCCTCCCACAACCCCTCCAGCAACCCTCAGTTTGTTCTCCATATTTATGAGTCTCTTCTGTTTTGTCCCCCTCCCTGTTTTTATATTATTTTTGTTTCCTTTCCCTTATGTTCATTGGCTTTGTCTCTTAAAGTCCTCATATGAGTGAAGTCATATGATTTTTGTCTTTCTCTGACTAATTTCACTTAGCATAATCCCCTCCAGTTCCATCCACGTAGTTGCAAATGGCAAGATTCATTCTTTTTGATTGCTGAGTAATACTCCTTATAAAAATCATTTCTTTATCCTTATCCTATAAGCTGGAGAAATGGTAGATGTTCTAGAGTACGAATATTATCACATTCTTCATGGATGATGACTTTATTTATAGAAGCCAGTTACATGAGCACATATTGAAATAGTCAATAGGTCTCTGTTCTGATTAAATAAGGAGGTATTTAGTTCACCAACATAAACACTGCCAAAAATGTACCAATTTCAATATTATAAAATGATTACATGAATAGACTACATTCAGTTACGAAAAGGCTTGAAACTGTTGTGTAATTTCATAGTGGCTGTTTCTCAGCCTTCTCACGTCAAATGACAGATCATTCTAACCCTACAAATGGTTGTTAACCATTTATCTAAAAAAAAAAAAAGAAGTCCTATATGAGTACTTACTGTGTATGTGCCTAGTACTTTTTGTGTGTTATATAGTAAATAAAACACTGCTGATAATATATGGTATGCATAAGTGTTAACTATTTTCAAATTCTATCTTATTTAATCCTAACCACTCTACGTAGCCTATACATGGTAACCCCATTTTACAGATGAGGAAACTGAGGCTCAGAGAAAAGAAATAACCTGTCAGTTCTTTTAGTAAGCAAACAGCAGGGGCAGGATGTGAACCCCAGTCTGACTCCGGAGCCTGAACCCCTCTAGACTTCCAGGCTTTCCTCAGAGATCAGGCAGTGAGGGCGACTGTGAGGTGTGTCTCCTGTACCATAATGTGATGGCTCCACATAACTTACACTCTAGTTCTTTTGTTTGTTATTTGTTCAACTACAAAGCTCTATATTGTTCTAGTAGAATGGGGAATAGCCAGGAGTCTGGATGGCACCTAAGTGTTACCATTTATGAACTTCTTCTGAAATGTTATTCTAGTAGGTCCTTAAACTAGTTCCTATGAAAGAATAAAAGCCTAATTAAAATAAAATCTCTGAATTACTGAATACTTGTGAAAAGAAAAACAGAAGGCCCTTATTCTTTAAATGATATGATAAACTAATCTTGAAGTGTTTCCAGAGAAAAGGATTTAAAAGAATTTATGTAATTTATAACACTTTTTTGCTTCGAGTGTTAAGATTAAAGTTTGTTCATAAAGAGGTTAAAATTCCAGTTTACCTCTGTATGCACCAAGAAACTACATTCTTCATAGCTGTGCACAAAGTTAAGCTCAGTCCACATCTACCTCTCCAATTCTGTAAATCACACTCCGAGCAGCCTTGTTAAGTCCTTCCCTCTCTCTTCCCCTTGCCCTGAATCCTGCATCCGTTTAGCATGGCAAAGCCCCGTTCCACGTAATGGACTGCACTCAGTCAGTCCACTCCTTGCTGTCAGAAAACTGCGTTCTGGGCATTCTGTATGGCTATATGACCTGGTCCTGGCTACAAAAGAAGAGAAAGTATGCTGGGGAGCTTCTGGGAAATATATTCTCACTCTCAATGAGAGAAGCAAGATAGTTTTAAAATACGGATTACGCATTCTACTTCTCTTGGGGCTCTTTCAGTGCTAGATGTGGGTATAACACCAGCATGTAAACTCCATGAGGACATGCATCGTTTCATTCAACTGATATTACTGAATGCCTATCAGATGCCAGGCTCTGTGCTGGGCAGCAGAGTAATGAACAAATGAGACTAATAATGTCCCTGCTCCTAAAACATAGCTAGCACTCAATATCTGTTGAATTAATGAACTGCAAATTAAAATGATCAATTACTGAACCCCAACTTTGGTAGAACCATTTTTAAATTGTAAAACTTGTAACTGTAACTGAAACTAATATTCAGATAATTGTACATATTGCACCTCTAGACCAAGCAGTTTTTGCTATATGGCCAAGTAAACACATACACACTTCTTTTTCTTGATACCAAAGAATATGTATGCAAAAAGTATTGGCAGGCAATCATACTTATTATAAGCAATTTTCAATGTCTCATCAAAAAATGTATGTGTGCAGGGGCGCCTGGGTGGCTCAGTCAGTTAGGCATCGACTCTTGGTTTCAGCTCAGGTCATGAGCTCCCAGCTGGGGAGGATTCTGACCCCACATCGGGCTCTGCACTGACAGTGTGGAGCCTGCTTGGGATTCTCTCTTCCTCCCTCTCTCTCTCTGCCCCTCCCCCGCTCCCTCTCTCTGTCTCTCTCAAAATAAATAAACTTAAAATATGTGTGTGTGTGTGTGTGTGTGTGTGCATGTGCGCGCACACATGCTAACTGAAAGAGAAAGTGCCCCTTTAGTATTAATTTTGCTATACCTCTAAGGAATATGTTTAAAGAGAAGAAGTCAATGAAAATTTAAATCAAAATTCAAAATCTGATTAAAAACAAAACTATCGTGAAAGGTAAAAAGGGAAAGTCAGAGCTAGGAACAAAATAATGAATATTTTTTAACTATTCATGAATTTTGATATCCTTATTCCCCTATTCTCCCTCCAATTACCATGCAAGAAGAACAAGTCACATGACTGTAATTTGGATATCTGGTAAAGGTGGCCTAAAACTCCCAGACAGTTAATCAAATTTACATTAAGCTAGAAGGGAGTCTGGCAGTGGGACAGAATAATACTTAAAAGGGATTGATCATCAAGAGACCAGAGATACTAATATAGTTTAACTGTAGAGCTCAGCTACAGGCCGAATAAACAGAAACCAGAAATAAAGGCCTCCAAAAGTTTTTGAAGTTCTTAGCTCAAGGTTAAGGAATTGACCACAAACCAAAAAGATCCAGAAGTTCAAATCAGGCCTAGAAAGTTACTTAATTGTCTTCACCTTCCAAATAGCTACCCATGTGCTCATCTCATTATAGGTAGCCCCCAGCGAGGGGAAGAGGGAGGGTCTGAAAACTCCCTGATAACTACGTTAGAAATCAGAAAGGCAGGTCAATGAGAGGAAACAGCAAGTACACATACACACTCCAGGAAAAAAAAGCCTGTATCAGATGAGGCCAAAACAAACCTCAGTGTGACAGTCCACATTGCTCTCTCCCTCTAAATTCCTAGTGGCCTTAGATGTGTTATTTTATTGCAAATTCTCTGGTACATGAACTGTTGGAAGTAACATAAAAGCCAATTCTATTTCGTTAAAAGCAGACTATTCTCTTGAAGAGAATGAGAATCAACAGAAGCTAAATAATGAGTACAACTAAATTTGTTCTACCCAAAGTTCAGGACAGTAAGTATCTTTAAAAACATCACTCAGCAAAACCAGTAGAGGTGCTCAGAAGGGAATCCAGGTCTCTTTGACTCTGTGCCTTTGTCTTCGCCAGTTGGGCAAATGCTTCTCTGGACAATGGACAACAAGACTCCTAGCTGGGGAGTGGCAAGTAGTGAGAATGGACTAGACAAACCATAAAAAGGAGACTCAGCTTAAGTTCCCCAGGCTATCATTTTGCTAGCTCAGCTTCCCTAACTGTTACATAGGGAATTATACATATATTGAGGGGTTCTGAAGACTAAAGCAGAATTTACATAGAATAGAGCACCACACAAATAGCAGGCACCTAATAAATCCTATTCATTAGATTATTAGAAATATGTCTACACCCTTATATTCCCATACAGTTGTGTCTTCTCAGCTAAGGAAGTTAGGGGTCATAAATTTTAGAGGTGACTGAACCAAAAGTACAGGATGTTTAATAAAAAATTTTAAGTGGTTAACTTAGCCTTCTAAAGGGCAGAAAATCAAGATGTAAGAATGATCAACACCGTATCAAACGTAACCAGACAGTCCTGATAAGGAAGCGTGAGGCCTCAGGAGCCAGACTGGTGGGTATGAGTCCCAGGTACATGCCTGCTTGCTGTGTGGTCTTGGACAAGTTGTATCACCAATTTATGCCTCAGTGTCATCATCTATAAAATGGAGATGTTAACAATGGCACCTATCTCATAGTTACTCTGATTATTCAATCCATTAGTGCATGTAAAAGTTTATGGCACAGTAAGCCCTCAGTGCAGATTAGCTATTTTTGCTTTAACAAACCTCTTAGTAGAAGAATGAAGATACTATTTCAAGGATGATTCCCAACCTCTCAGTACTTGGAATACTCTCACTTTGCTTACCAAATACCCTTCTAACTCTTCCTAGCAAAGTTATACAGTAACTTTGCTTTAATTAACATACATTTCTTTATTATTTGATGGAATGGAAGGAAAGGGAGTTTAAAGAACAGTCAAAAGGCTAAAAAAGAATCAGTGTGATAAACAGCCACCATCAAAAACCTTAGAATCAGCAAGAAAGCACATAAACAAAGCTTCCACCCCCAAGGGAGTGAAGAGGCTTCTTCCCTACCCCCAGAGGCCTGGAGAAGAGTGGGTGGCAGGCAAGCTATAGTGACTAATGTCTCCAGATCCCTGGGAGGCTGCCTTTTGTCCGATCATTCACTCAACTTTAACCTCTACTCACTCTTCTCAAAACCTTCAACCAAGGGTGTGATGTTGAGGCAGGAGGCTTTGGAGTTCCGCTGCTTTGTTTTGTTCTACTAATATTAAGCACACAGGTATTTTTTTGAAAGCTTTATGTCAGACTTTAAAGACTCCTGGACTATAATCACATGCGCTGTACAATTAATTCATTAGGATGTTTTAAGACATTTAAGGCCCTAAAAGCAGATCATTGGTTGTAACTGCCAAGGACCTTTGGATAGGCTACTACCCCTCAAAATCACTGTAAGCACCAAAACAGCACAATCAGTGGGAACGTCTCCCCACTCCTGGGCAAGGCTGCTGCCTGCCTGGGGCATCCCTGGGAAACTGTGTGGCGACTGTCTACTGCAAATTCGGGCCATCAGGTCACGCTCCACAAACCTAAGAAGCATGATCAACATTTAATAACAATGATAGAAGGAACAAGGATAAGGATTTAGAAAAGGCATAAGTTATTTAGAAAACAAAACAACTCTTCAGTAGCTTGTAAGATAAGTGCTTCGAGGAAAGGAGTAAACCTCTGGTTACTACTAGAGATAAACTGGAACACGTTACATGTGTAAAATAATACAGTGCAAAAAAGCTACGTAGACATAAGGGGGAAAAAAGCCTAAATTATGCGTATTAGGAAACTAATTAAACTCATACATAAGATGTAAAACCAAAACCCCCACCAGGCAGAATAACAGTCTACCTGTTACGCTAGAGATCAGCAGGGTGCTTGTAGCCTGTGGTTTGTTCAGCATTAGAACTGAGTTGCAGCTTGTTACTTGCTTTTGTAGAGTTCAATACCCACATCTATTAATCTATTAGGTAAACTTCCTCTGAGAACTAGAAGTGCTTATGTTAAATACACAGAAATTTTTGCTTAAGTCTCTGCCCCTTTTAAACAAGAAATGATGCTTCCCCTTCCCCTTTTCTATTCTTTCTCTAAAAACAGTATTTTTCCTACCATTAAATTATTATTTAAGTAAACTTAAATACAGTACTACAAAGACTAACAGTTTTCCAAGATTAGCACTTACCAATTCCACTCTCTAGTGTGTAGTACAAAAATATCTGTGTAATTTTCAATTCTTACTAATACTGACTATGCTACACTAAGTTTCATATTGTATAGGAAAAAATAGGTTTTATAAAATATAAAACTTCTTTCAGCCTTAGATAAAACTATAACTGAAACAGAGACAGATGCCTGAAGTCATCAAAGTAAGCTGAAAAGAATTCAAGCCTTTGTTATTTGCAAACTAACACAGGATGGGCTTGAGGCAAGTAAATGGCTATTGATGTCTATTTCAGAGGGGCAAATATTCCAGCACCATATATGAAAACTGTTCTGATTTATATTCCACAGTGTGGAATGGAGTGGGCGGGTGGGTGGGGGAGGCAGAACAAGGTTATTGTTTTAATTGTTGTATTTAAACTGTTGAGAAAATAAATGAGCTAGTTGCTTAAAACACCCAGGAAAAACATCATCATCACAACTCAAAAGCACACACTCAAAATCATTAATGTGTTTTCTTCAATATTTTCTTATAAGACGTGAGATTACAAATGCGGTACTATTCTCTATTAAAGTATAAAGTATAAAAGAAAACTCAATTCACTTGTCTAAACTCACATTAAATCCGCCCAAAATGATAATCTGAAGATGACTACAAGCTCAGCCACATCAGGTTTGCAACTTCACGGCCTCCAGCCAGACGATGAGACAGGACACTCAGTCAATCCTTGCTGACTAGGAAACCCAAAGCTTGAGGAGGCTTAATGTCAAATCTAACTATCAAAAAGTCATAAGCTTACTTCAAATTCCTCTCAAAACAATGTTTTAAGAAAAAAAAATACCAATAAGCCATTCAAACAGCACAGTACTACTCTTACCCGAATCTTAAACAAAATGTCAAATCCAGACTGCCAGTCAGACTTCAAAAAGCCGCCTTAATGAACAAGTCTTGTCAAGACAGTTTTCCCAACTGTAACAAACACTATGGATTTTTGGCCTTAAACAGAGACATCTGTAAAGCAAATGATTAAAACGACCAAAACAGACATGACTGCCCCAGGGCTGCCCGGCCAACTTTGCAATTTCAGAGGGATACTGATGGGGGGGGGGGGGGAGGCTGAAGAGGAAATTTTTTCTACTTTACTCAAATGACGAGTGATTAAGTTCAATACGTAAACATTTTCCTTTTGCTCATTCCTCCCCCAAATAATTAGGTACTTTATGCTCATATCACTCTCTCCTTTTCAGACATTTGCTTCGTGCCATCAGAAACTATACAACACACTGCACGTGGACATGAACTCAACTGCCTGGGAGATGTTTAAAAAACCTTTGTTTCACTAACCACAGAGACTGGTGAATCTAAAAGCTGGAAGAAACTTTAATAGGTAGCACCTAGTCCAATGGTCCTCATAGTTTTGTGGTTACCTATCCACCATTCTCATGCCCCAACATTTCCACAAATAACTCCTCTCCATTAACCTAGGGTGCTTCTCTAGCATGTTCCTTGAGGAGGAACCTATCTAACACATCCTTGAGTGGAAGAAGTTATCTATTCTATGCCAAACACCACCGATGACACAGTAACAAAAAACTCCCATAAGTGCCTTCTGGGACAATCTATACCACTTCTGAGTTGCTTCACCACAAAGTTTTTCCATTCAACTGCCCCAAGTCCCAAAGGCTTCCTTCTACCCATAGGTATTTCCCACGCACAATGAGTCTGTACCTTTGCTCACACAAAAGCCCTTCACACAGCTGAGAGAACTAACAGTTATTCCAAAGACAGGTCCTAAGTTCCCTCACCATCCTGGACTTCCTCTGAAATACATTTCAGTTTATCTGTATTCCAACAGGACACAAAAGAATAAATTAAAGCCTTAAAATGATTATGATCTCATTTTATTTCTTAAAGAATTCTCTTTTTTAATGTTTGTTTATTTTTGAGAGAGAGGGAGGGAAGGAGAGAGACAGAGAATCTGAAGCAGGCTCCCCACTGTTAGTGCAGAACCCAACGCAGGACTCAAACTCACAAACGGTGAGATTGTGACCTGAACTAAAGTTGGCCGCTTAACCAACTGAGCCACCAGGCTATGATTTCACTTTAAATAACCTACTACTTATGTGACCAGGCAAAATATTTCAAAGCTAAGTTTGCTCAGTTTATTAGACTTTGATCCTGAGATCATGGTAATCAGGCTTAATGGAACAAAGAACGGTTCCTTTCTCAATGTGTTCCTTTAAAGTCAACCAATCACAGAACTAAATAGATTTTTTTTCCAAAAAAAGATATATAATAGCCAATAGGTACATGAAATGGTGCTCAATATCATGAATCTTCAGGGAAATGAAAATCAAAACCAAAATGAGATATCACCCCATACATGTTAGAACAGCTATTATCAAAAAGACAGAAAGTATTGATGAGAATGTGGAGAAAAGGGAACCCTCATGCACTGTTGGTGGGAATCTAAACTGGTGCTGCCACTATGTAAAACAGTATGGAGGTTCCTCAGAAAATTAAAAATAACACTACCATATGAGCCAGCAATTCCATTTCTAAGTATCTGAAAGAAACAAAATCACTACCTGAAAAGATATCTGCACCACCAAGTTCACTGTGGCATTATTTAGAATAGCCAAGACATGGAAGCAACCTATGCAACCAACAATAGATTAACGAATAAAGAAAATATACTGTACTTACACAACAGAACACTCTTCAGCCACAAAAAAAGAAGGAAATCCTGCCATTTGCAACAACATGGATGGACCTCGAGAGCACTATGCTAAATGAAGTAAGTCTGAAAAAGACAAATGCTGTATGATCTCACTTACATGTGGAATCTAAAAAACCAAATGGGGCGCCTAAGTGGCTCAGCTGGTTAAGTGTGCAACTTTGGCTCAGGTCATGATCTCACAGTTCGTGGGTTCGAACCCCACGTCGGGCTCTGTGCTGACAGCTCAGAGCCTAGAGCCTGCTTCAGATTCTGTGTCTCCCTCTCTCTGTGTCCCTCCCCTGCTTACACACTCTCTCTCTCAAAAATAAACATTAAAAAAGTGTTTTGAAAGATGTAAAAATAAAATAAAATAAAATAAAATAAAATAAAATAAAATAAAATAAAATAAAATCAAATCTAAATAAAAAACCAAATTCATAGATTCAGAGGATAGATTGGTGGTTGCCAGAGATGAGGGAGGCAGGGTGTGAATGGGTAAACATGCTCAAAAGGTACAAACGCCCAGTTAATGGGCAAATAAGTCCTGGGGATGTAACATACAGCATGGTGGCTATAGTTAACAATATCGCATCGTCTATTTGAAGGCTGTTAAGAAAGTAGATCTTAAAAGTTACTGTCGTAAGAAAAAAAATGTGAGGTGACTGACGTTAACTAAACTTATTGTGGTCCTAATTTTGCAATATATACATATATCAATCACTATATTGTACTCCTTGGACTAATACAATGTTATATGACAACTGTATCTCAATAAAACTGGATGGGGTGCCTGGATGGCTCAGTCGGTTGAGCATCCGACTTTGGCTCAGGTCATGATCATGATCATGGCTCGTGAGTTCGAGCCCCATGTCGGGCTCTGTGCTAACAGCTCGGAGCCTGGAGTCTGCTTCGGATTCTGTGTCCCTCTCTCACTGTGACCCTCCCTCGTTCATGCTCTGTCTCTCTCTCAAGAATAAATAAAACATTAAAAAAAATTTTTTTTAATTGGAGAAAAAAGGAGTGTTGATGTTGATACCCATGGTTACTCTTAAAGTCAGGGACTTGGTTATTTTCTCTCTCTAGCCCAGTTCCAAATAGATAATATATGTGTGCAAGAAAGAAAAAAAGGAATAAGAACTAACTCTCAAGCTAAAAAGTAGGTGTGAGAAAGTAAAATTTATAATGTAGGTCAAGATAATGCAAAATAATAAACAGGTACAAGCAAATAGGCTGGTGGCCTCTGTAGAGACTTAGAAGAAATACTGAGGAAATTAAGTTTCAAGAATGAAATCTAGCCACTGGTATTCAGGAGTTCAAGGCACCAACTTAATCATTATATAACTAGGGGAAATGGCAAGGATCCGGTTATTGGAAACTGTACTCAACAGTAAGGCTGCAGTAGTGAGTTATTGCCACACTTAAGCAATTCATTTATGTATCTCCTTTGGGGTGAAGATGAGTCCCAGAGTCTGGGTAGAAGCTAGCTCTCTTGGCAGGATCTCAGCTGGCATCCTGAGGTTGTAACTGTAGAAGCGGAGAGCTAAATGGAAATGACAGAGGCCACAGAAGGAAAAAAAAGCCCATTCTCAAGATCTAAGGTGGTTACCGCTCGGTTTGTGATTTTTAAATTTTCAGATTCCCAAGTCTGAACACTGCCTTTCAAAAAAAAAAGAAAAAATGCCAATCATTTTGCAACACCAGGGTACCTTTCAGGAGAAACTAACAGAAATCATAGGTATATCTGAATACCCTACAACGTGAATGGGAAAAGAACTAAACACACATTTCAGAATTCAGTTCTCCCCCTTAAAAAATGACCACAGCACCTTTGGACCCTTCTAGAGGGGCCCACCTGCACCTGAGGCCCACTCCTGCCTCAGTCTCTATGGTGCCATGCCTAGCCGCTGTAAGCGCTCAGTCTGTGGTCTACTCAGTGAAATTAATGGGGATAGTTCTGCCATCTATTAGGTGGGATTCCAGTCTCAACTCTCAATACTTCTTATAGTCATCCTTTAACTTAAAAAGTGCCAAGAAACTAAAATAATTATTGAAAAGCATCTCAACTCTGAAAATTAAGCCCCACCCAATGTGGGACTCGAAGTCATGACCCCAAGATCAAGAGTTACATGCTCTTCCAACTGAGTTAGCTGGCCGGGCACCCCATTTTGGCAGTATTTTTTATTTGTGGCAAATCTGTTACATCTGATACATTACATAACATATTAAAGTCCACTTTAATACAAATTACTTTGAAACCTGGACTACTGTATATGTGACACAGACTAGCTGTTCCGCTGCACTGCTTTAATACCTGCTACATTCACAGCAGCTCCTTACCAAACACGTGGTAACTTTAGGTGCTGGCACTAAACTTCTACACCTTCAAGGGCTAACTCGTACACAAACCTTCTCCACTCTTGCCCCCCTCCATTCACTGAGCTCTGCCCCTTTTATCCGAAATACAGTGTATCTACTTACAGCATGCTACAAAGTTATTGTGACATTAGATTAGTGTTTAAAACAGATACACTGACAGCCAAAAGAAGAAAAACATCATCCCATTTGGGAAGAATTGTGAAAATGGAGTTAATGGCTAAGATACAAAAAGTGAAAAAAGTAATAATAGTAAAAGTACATTTACATGTACGAATTTACATCAATTTTGTAACTTTTCTTATTTATAGTTAAGATCAAGGAAAGAACAGAAAACCATTTCATAACAATAAAGCAGCATAAGAGACAGCAACATCATAAATCAAACCTGTAAAAAAAAAAAAAGAAGCAAGCAATTACTATATGCTCATTACAAAATACTACGCTGGAAAAAAAATTGGTCGAGATTGTAATTTGCTCTTATAAAGCAATAATTCACCATACACACAGTCTTTGCCTACAAATGAAGAAGCCAAGAAGGATACTCTTATACAGAGTTTCCAACAGAAGGGTCTGTTCATAAGACATTTATGCAGAGAGAAGAGAAAAACCTTCAACTTGCTTATCAGTTGCAACTGTTTGTCTACCAATTCAACTGGGTGGTGGTGCATTAGAAAAAATACCTACCACAAACGACTTGCTAAGAGTCACTGCATTTTGTAATTAAAGAGATCATACACAACTATACCACTGGGTAACAGAATAGAAGAGAAGGAGATGTTTCTTTTAACAAAAGTAATCCAACTAATAAATGATGAGGGAATAACAGAATCTCTAATAAAATCAATTAATGGATCTAAGTGTTGACCATCAGTAACAGCTCACATCAATCACAAAACAAAAGACAACCTGAAAGATTATGTATCCCCTGATGGAAGAATACAACACCAACTATGAAAAAGTCTTGGGGGGGGGGGGTAGAAAATCAAACCAGAATTGGATGGATGGCGCTTCTAGATCCAAGAGAGAGGTCAGAGGAACAGGACAAACATCACCATTTACTTCAACTTTTACCATTTACCTCAACTTTTACTTCACACCATACATAAAAACTCAAAATGAATCATAAACCTAAATGTAAGAGCTAAAATTACAAAAGAAAAAAAAAAGAGAGTTAAAATTATAAAACACCTAAAAAAAATAGGAGAAAATCTTTTTGACCTGGATTGGTGAAGATTTTTTGTTTTTTATTTTTAAAGAGAATTTTATTTTAAGTAGGCTCCACACCCAATGAGGGGCTTGAACTCATGACCCCAAGATCCAGAGGAGTATGCTCTACTGACTGAGTCAGCCAGGTGCCCCCAAAGATTTTTTTTTAGATATGACCTCCAAAAGGCAGAAATAATAAAGAAAATGTAACAAACTGGGATTACATCAAAGTTTAAAACCTCTTGCTATTCAAAGATTTCATTAAGAAAAAGAAAAGGTATGGGGCACCTGGGTGGTTCAGTTGATTGGGCACCTGCCTCTTGATTTCAGCTCAAGTCATGATCTCACTCACGGTTCATTGAGTTTGAGCCCCGCGTCAGGCTCCTTACTGGCATTGTGGAGCCTGCTTGGGATTCTCTCGCCTCACTCTCCCCCTCTCTGCCCCTCCCCCACTCACTCTCTCTCAAAATGAATAAAGTTAAAAAAAATAATAATAGAATAAAATATTAACCATTAAAAAAGTCACAAACTGGGTGGAAAATTTGCAAAACATTTATCTGCCAATAAATGATTTGTATATAAAAGCTCTCTTACAACTCAATAAACAATCCAATTTTTTTAAACAGGCAAAAAATGTGAATAGAGACTTTAACAAAGAAGATGTATGAATGGCAAAGAAACATAGGAAAAGACACTTCATTAGTCATCAAGAAAAATTAAAACCTCAACGAAATATTATTACATACCAACGAAAATGGCTAAAATGAATGACTAGCAATACCAAGAGTTAATAAGGATGTAAAGAGACTGCAGCTCTCACACAATGCTGGTGCCTTGAGCTCACAGTTCATGAGTTCAAGCCCCACATCGGGCTCCATGCTGACAGTGCGTAGAGCCTGCTTGTGATTCTCTTTCTCCCTCTCTCTCTGCTCCTTCCCTGCTGGCACTTGCTCTCTCAAAATAAATAAAACTTAAAAAACAAAACAAAACCACATCCATAAAAAACATTTACACAAGTGCTCACTGCTATGAACTAGAAACAGCCCAAATGGCCACCTATTAGTGAAGACATACACAACAGAATAATCCTCAGCAATAAAATGAACTACTGATACTTACAGTAACAGGGATAAATTTCAAAAACATCATACTACATGAAATATGCCAGACATAAAAGACTACATACTGTATGATTCTATTTATATGAAACCTGTACAAAAAGCAAAACTGTAGAGAAAAATGCCATCAGTGGTTGCCTGAGGCCAGGGCATAAGCAGGGGTTATTGGTAATGGTGACAAGATCATTTTGGGAGGTGATGGAACTATTCTAAAACTGAATTGTGGTGATAGTTGTGTGATTGTATCAATTTATTACACTCAATTTAATTAATAATATCAACATGGGGAAAGGGGTTCTATAACACCTAAACAGGTGCATATATATATGTACATGTATGTGTATGTATGTATGTATGTACGTATGTATTTATCAACGTTCCAGAAACCTCAATTTTTCCAAATCCTCTGGTCATCCTGAGCAGAGAATCTCTCACTTTCAAACATTTTGAATCCAATAGAAAGTAGCTGGCAGCTCACATTCCCTATGCTCTCACCAATGAGTCGCTCTTCATTTCTAACACAGAAACCACACTACTGTTCTAGCTAAGGAAGGAAATGAGTGGAGAAAAGAAGATCACCACCTGTTTTAAGCTTTGTTTTCTGTGTCACTGTCCAGTTTATTCTTTGAAAGTTTCAAATATTAATTGCACTGTATACTGTGTTATTTCTGAATTATAACAAAGGCAAGAAAATTATTATTTCAAATTAACTCCACATTCAGTAGTTAGGAAGTATTCTCTCCTGTTTAATTGCATACAGTAAGTGCTCATTTAAGTGAAATGCCCTGCACAGAATAAGTGGGGCAAAAACCGATGCCTGTCCTGAGGGCCCTAAACCCCACAGTCCAAGACCGCTGCCTGCGACCCAAAGCCCTATAGCCATGGGGCTGATGAGCCCACAACTCTGCACCTAGTCAGCACCAGCTTGCTAAGCCTGGAGCAAAAATTCTCGAAACAGCCTCCTCTTTTCCCCAAGATGCAGGTTATTAAGTACAAAAACAATAAGAAAATAAAATAAGTTAAGTTTAATTTAATCAGAATTATTATTTATACGTAGATTTCCAGTAGCTGGTTGTTTGTGTGTTTTGAGTCTTTGCCCAAAATATTTTACAAAAATATATTACATTTTCATTCCAAAAACAGAGCTATTCTTTTTATATCTTAGTTTCACAAAAGAGAAAAACTTCTATAGGTTCTGCATAACAACCAATACCACAAATCAAATTGCAATCTTCATACAGAAAAGAACTTAAAATAGTGAGAATACCAACTGGATATTAATACTATTAAAAAGAGTAACTGATTTTTACATGTGATAAAGGATGTTATAGTTTTAAAAAGTCGTAAGTTTAGAGATAAATACTGAATTACTTACGAAGTAATGTAATACTCAAGATTTGCCGCAAAATGATGCAGCGAAGGAGGCAAAACTGTGTGTACCTGTCAGAGAGGAAAGTATACATAAAATGAGCTAGCCACATGTTGCTAACTGTGGAAACCCAGTAATGGGATTTTCTGATTCTGTGTATTGAATATTGCCATAATAAAAAGTAAGCCATGAAGTAAAATTATACTGATAAATCAGCCTTCTCAGAAGTTACAACAAAGAAGCAGCAGCATGACCATTAATTGTTTTAAACACAGAAATAAAAAGGATGCATAGTAAGTGACATTGTGATATTCACAGTGCTATTACTCTACTGGAGAGACTGCTGCATTTTGAGGAGTGAGACGGGTGGTTCCCAAGACTAACATCCAAGATTACACTGTATTCCATCCAAAACACAGTTTGTATTTTAGAGGTCTTTCTGGAAAATCAATGCTATTTAACAAGTATGTATTGACTAAAAGATCATCACTGTTACCTGGCTATTTCCAATTTCTGACAATTCTTTCATTCAAACGTGTATTCTTTCAACAATGAATTTGTTGAAGCTAGAAAAGTAAGAGGGAAAAAACTGGTCTATCATTGGAAATTCATCTTCTGAAGTTATAAATATGGGATTTTAACTAAGAAGCAACTGCTAGGTCACATTTAGTTAATGGAACAGAAATTTATGGTTCCTCCTGTTTTATGTTCTCACAGCATGGACATTTTCCTTCTTAGTACTCAGGGGCATTTCTTTCTACTTCTTTTTAATGAATTGCTTTTAATGACTTAGGTAGTTTTATCCTGATTTTCACTTTCTTTACCTCTTTATGTTTATTTTTGAGAGAGAGAGAGAGAGAGAGAGAGAGAGCGCGTGCGAGCGCATGCGCGCATAGGGGAAGGGCAGAGAGAGAGGGAGACAGAGGATCTGAATCGGGTTCTGTGAGATCATGACCTGAGCCTGAGTTGGAGGTTTAAATGACCGAGCCACCAAGGCGCCCCCTGATTTTCATTTTTACTTATGGTAGGCAATCAAGTGGCAAATTCCTGAGACTTTGAGACAAACTTCTTTATCTCTCACGTACATGGATCTCAAGCCACTCAAGCCTTGAGTAGCATAATCATTCACTTGTACCACCTTGAACCTCCAACTCGACCTCAGCGACTACATGCATCTGCTAAGCTGAAGTGATCCATCCCTGATACCAAAATGGGGTAGGGACAAAAGGGGTCGCAACTGTCTCAGTTTCTTGACAACAAGGTACTCACAGTGCAAAAGTATTCATCTTTTGCTGAGGCAAAAGGACAGTTAAGTCAGATGTGCTGTGACTTAACAAAATGCAGTATTAATACAGAGTAATACCTTTTTTCAGTGCAAATTCAGATTTTTTTGTGTGTTTCTGTTTTTAAATTCTTCGGAGTGGGGTTAAAAGTATTCAGATCACTTTCCTTATCAAATAGAAAAAAACATACTGAATATGGTCCCTATACTTTGAGGGCTTGGATTTCAGTTGAGAAAAACCTAAAAGCACAAAAGAGGGCAAATGAGGACTACTAAATGCTCAGGAGAGACTGTACGTACGACGGGAGTAAAGTACAGGGAGGCTGTGGTTTAAAAGCCAGGTCCAGGATGAGAATGTAATTTTGAAGAACAGGGAAGATGAACACCATTCCAGGCAAAGGGTAAGAGCAAAGGCACAGAGATGGGAAGTGCAATGTGTGTCTCAGACACAGCAATTTGACCAGTTTGGTTTGGGTTGAGGACTTCAAGACAAGAAAGAGGATAAGACTGGAAAGTTAGGTTGGACTCCAATCTGAAGGAAATACGGGCACACTCAAGGTTTGTGAACAGGGCTAAGTGACCTGAAAGTAAGTGGTAGCATGTACCCAGAGAGACAGGCAGTGATACTCAGGACAGAGAGGAAGAGCCTGGAAGCTGGTTCAGGGGATGCTTCCTTGGTAATTCTAAAAAGACCAGAAATATGAAAAAAAGGAAGTGACAAGAAAAAAATACCTCATTTTTTTTAATGTTTACTTATTTTTGAGAGAAAGAGAGAGACAGAGTATGAGCAAGGGTGGGGCAGAGAGAGGGAGACACAGAATCTGAAGAAGGCTCCAGGTTCTGAGCTGTCAGCACACAGCCCAATGCAGGGCTCGAACTAACTAACTAACAGCAAGACCATGACCTGAGCTGAAGTCGGATGCTTACCCGACTGAGCCACCAGAAATACTTCATTTTCATAACACATCTACAATTCACAAAGGACTTTTGCTTAAATGATCTCATTTTTCCCTCAGAACAATTTGTAGTGGAACATGTGTCATTTCACATATAAGAATCACTGCTCGGGGCATTTCCTTTGGTGACTGTTTGTCACTCCATGTTTCTGTGACTACTTATCTCTTAGCCACTAGACTGTAAGCTCGATGAGGGTACTGCAGGGACCATGTAGATTTCTGTTTGCCCCGGTATGCCTGTAGCCTTGCAAAGGGCCCCACTCGGTGCCTGCCTCCAGTAGATCTTCATTACATATGTGATAGATGAGGCAGCAAGTGAAGAGCATATTTCTTTTTCTACTCTTGTTCCAACGGCATGAAAATGCTTTTTCAACCAAAAATGTTTTTTATTTTGTTCTGTTTTTTTTTTTAAATGTTTTATTTATTTTTGAGAGAGAGGGAGAGAGGGAGCATGAGAGGCGGAGGGGCAGAGAGAGAAGGAGACACAGAATCCAAAGCAGGCTCCAGGCTCTGAGCTGACAGCACAGAGCCCGACGTGGGGCTCAAACTCACAAACCGTGAGTATGACCGGAGCCGAAGTCGATGCTTAACTGACTGAGCCACCCAGGTGCCCCTGTTCTGCTTTGTTTTAAATGACTGTTCTGACAATAAAAAGGCTTTGACAATTACAATACTTTTTCCCTCAAGTACCTCTTACAATACCTCTTTTTCCCTTCAGAAGGGAAAAAAAAAAACTGCACAAAAGTAAAACAGGTTCTCCCACCTTCACAGAAGTTACCAGAAAGTCACTCTGAGTGATATATTACTAAGAATACAAAAAAGGTTAACATTTGGTGTTTTTTCAAAAATTTTCTATTTTCTTGCAGAATGGACTGGATACTAAGAAAACTAACTATGTACATGAGCACTGACAGAGCTGAGGTGAGAAACCCTGGCCTAGAACACTTGTGGCAGAAAGCAAGAAAATGCTCCAGAGAATAATGGAAAGTGTGCTTGAGAGGGCTCCCACTGGCCAAATCTGGGATGATTTACACATCAATATAAGTAATGAGGATAGCAAGATTATACTTCACTGAAAAGAACAGAAAAAATGAGTCCATATTGATATAAATTTATGATAAATTAATTGAAAGACTGATGAGGAATGGGATAGTTTCAAAATACCCACAAAATACTAATTATAAAAATACTAATTGCCAATAAGATACGAGACACAGCATCATTTCCGTGATATTCCTGCCAAAAATTCATAACCTGAGTTTATTTTTTTTTAATGTTTATTTATTTTTGAGAGAGACTGCAAGCAGGGGAGGGGCAGAGAGAGAGAGGAAGACAGAGAATCCCAAGCAGGCTCCGTGCTGCCAGCATGGACATGGGGCTTGAACCCACAAACCATGAGATCATGACCTGAGCTGAAATCAAGAGTTGGACGCTTAACCAACTGAGCCACCCAGGTGCTTCTCTGGGTTTTTTGTTGTTGTTGTTGTTTATTAACCTTGAGAGAGACAGAGACAGTGTGAGCGGGGGAAGGGCAGAGACAGAAGGAGAGAGAGAGAAAATCCCAAGCAGGCTCTGCACTGCCCGACACAGGGCTTGAATTCACGGAAACCATGACCAACCATGAAATCACGACCTATGCCTAAACCAACAAGAGACGGATGCTTAACTGACTGAGCCAACCAGGCACCCCATATATGTATATATGAAGATTATATTTATTACTTTCAGTTTGGAGAGATACTAATTATTTTTAAAATACTTAAAAATTTTTGAAACAGTAAAAAGCAGAGAAAAGTTTATGTACAGTACAGAAATCTTCCCTACCTCTCCCACCTTCAGCAGTAGGTTGTAGGTTTGGCATATGTAGATAAATATATGTGGTTAAAAAAAAAAATACACACACGTATTCTCTCCAACAGAGGAAAGAATTCTTCCTACAAAGGATTCTCTTTGTATGAAGAGTACTCAGTGAGTCTCACATCTGATTACTAGGGAAGTAATGTGAAATAGTGTTGCATAATAAAAAACAGGCTTTACACATAGTAATTCCGACTTCAAACTCCAGTTCATCACATACAAATTCATGACCTTGAAAGATTTTCCACTGTCTGAGTCTCAATGTTCCAGGCTATAAAGTGGGAATGCCACCTTTTTGTAGAGTGGCTCTGAGGAGGAAATGAGATGGCATGTTTGAGAGTGCCTTCCAGGTTGATAGCACTCAAAACTAGTTAGTTCTCTCCTGCTCCAAGCAATCGATTCACAGCTGTGTCTAACTGGTAAGTTGGCATCTTGGTAAACCTGAGAAGTACGCTTACTAACACCAAACAACTTTTCAGGCTAAAGGGATACAAAAGATCCCTTTGTTACAATACTCTTGCTTTAAAGATAGGAAATAAGACCCTGGACTCCTGCTATGCAGAGACGAACCACTTCCCATCACAGAGAAACCAGCACTGGCTTGGAGCTCTGATCACTTGCACATGCTCTCATTTCATCTTCACAAAACTCAGACACAAGCATTATCATAATTGAACAGGTGAGGAAACCAAGGCTCAAGCAAGACTGAGAAACTTATTTAGAATCCTGACTCCAAAATTCACGAATTTCCCACTATATGCCATCTCTGTTGTTTCCAAACATGACTAAGAAAGACACCACATGCAGGGATGCCTGGGTGGCTCAGTCGGTTAAGCATCCGACTTCGGCTCAGGTCATGATCTCCCGGTTTGTGAGTTCGAGCCCCACGTCGGGCTCTGTGCTGACAGCTCAGAGCCTGGAGCCTGCTTCTGATTCTGTGTCTCCCTCTCTCTCTGCCCCTTCCCCACTAATGCTCTATCTCTCTCTGTCTCAGAAATAAATAAACGTAAAAAAAAAATTAAAAAGAAAAAGAAAGACACCACATGTATAGGTTTAAAAGCTTTTCTGGGGGCATCTGGGAGGCTCAGTTGGTTAAGTGTCTGACTCTTGATTTAAGCTCAGATCATGATCTCATGGTTGTGAGGTCGAGCCCTGCATCTTGCTTCACACTGAGTGGGGGGCCTACTTGGTATTCATTCTCCCTCCCTCCCTTCCTCCCTCCCTCCCTCTCCCTCTCTCCCTCTCTCTCCCCCCCTCAGCCCCTCCCCCACGTATCCTCTCAATCTCTAAACAAACAAAAAACAAACAAACAAAAGCTTTTCTGTGCCCTAGACACTCAAGCTATTAGTCCTTTACTCCCATGTTCCCAAAATGTTATCACTATAAAACAGAAATTACTTAACCCCTAAATCTATCAAGATTCTCAGCAATTTACAATATTCACTCTCCTATCCTAGACTTGTTTACTGAAAATCAGCAACAGTGCTAATAAATAAGGTAAATTTCTTAAAATGTCTTCCTACCTTTGTATGTTCTCTTATTCCCACCTTTTTTTTTTTTTAAGTTTATTTATTTATTTTGAAAGAGAGAAAGCAGTAAGAGGAACAGAGAGAGTGAGAGAAAGAATCCCAAGCAGGCTCTACACTGTCTGCACAGAGCCCGTCATGGGGCTCAAATTCACAAACCATGAGATCATGATCTGAGCCGAAATCAAGAGTCGGATGCTTAACCAACTGAGCCACCCAGGTGCCTCTATTCCCACCTTTTTAGAAGTTTATTTATTTCTTTTAGTAAGCTCTACACCCAATGTGGGGTTCAAATTCACAACCCAGAGATCAAGAGTCACATTTGTTCTCCGATGGAGCCACTCAGGTGTCCCTACAGCAAGGTTCTTAAGCTGGAGTCCTAGGGTCTACAAAGAGATCAGGGGTCCGAGAATATGAACAAGAGGAAGTTGTGACACCTGTTTTCATTAACCTCCAACTAAAGTTAAGATTGCCCTCAGGGGCACCAAAGATTGCCTTCAAACCTGAGTGTAGGCAACAAATCACAGCAACATTCACAGTAACTGTAACTCTGTCACCACTGAAAGAACAGATATTTTCATATCATGTTACAGGTGTTACAGATCTATGTAACTAACTGCCTTTGTGATCCTATATATTTCATTTGTTTAAAACCTGAGAACAGGTCTACACACTTCACTAGCTTACCAAAGGGGTTCATGAATATCAAAAAGCTTAAGAACCCTTGGTTTTGAACAACAAAGTTGATAACTGATGAGAATTTGAGAGAATACAGGAAAAAAAGTTTGGTGCCGGATAATATAATCCTCCATTCTGTGAGTAAATTTGGCTTTTAAACACAACATGAGTTTCATTCAACAAATATTTTCTGGTTTCTATACTGTGCTCTGTTGTGTAGCCACTATAGACATAAACATTATCCCTTTGCTTCAACTAGTGGAAGAGAAAACAGAAGCAAGTAACAAGGTAGAATAACTTAAATACTAAAAGAGAAGGACAATAGAAACCTTTGAACTCAAACAATGGATTCTCTCATTGTGGTCAAGCAAACAAGCAGGGCACATCTGGGAAAGGGAGAAGAATCAGAAAACTATTCTAGCTCTCAGTTGCTCCTACAGCCTGGAGTGTGGGGGGAGAAGGCAAAGGGAGACAGATATCAAGAGGGAGCAGCTAGGCAGTGAATGCACACTGCTTCCTGCCTGTCCAGCCAGGGGAAAACAGCTCATGGGTCCTGATTCAACCCTGTGTTGAGCTGGGCTGGTAGGCCCTTTCTATTTTTTTTTTTAGTGTTTATTTATTTTTGAGAGAGGGAGAGACGGAGTATGAGCAGAGGAGTGGCATAGAGAGAGGGAGACACAGAATCCAAAGCAGGCTCCAGGCTCTGAGCCGTCAGCACAGAGCCCGATGCGGGGCTCAAACTCACGAACCACGAGATCATGACCTGAGCCACCCAGGAGCCCCTGGCCCTTTCTATTCCTAAGATGCTTTAGGGAAAGGAAATTATACAGGAATTTGCTTAATTTTCTTTACACAAATAGGAAAAATACACATGGGGGCACATGGAGCCATGTTTCAAAGTAAGGTGACATTCCCTTAATTTGTCAAACAAAATATAGTATGTCTGCCTAATGACATTTTATTTATAGCATAGTATTTGTTTTACAGTAGCTGACTCTGAAAGTGGCAAAAGGGCCTCTGTCAATATATATAGAACCTAACTCATAAAACAAGATGTTTAAATACAGAATGTGCTCAAAGTTTCCCCTACTGAAATTTAATCCCGTAATATTTTCTATATCCTATCAACAAAGGACACCAAGTAAAAGATAAAACTATCCTAGGCAAAGACCACTAACCTTATAACATCTATTTCATATCTTTAGAACTGTCTCTCAGTATTTACCAACACAATTAGAAACCAACATGTTTACAAGGTTTTTTTTTTTAATGTTTAAGTATTTTTGAGAGAGAGAGCGAGCACACAAGCAGGGGAGGGACAGAGAGAAAGAGAGGGAGACACAGAATCTGAAGCAGGCTCCAGGGTCTGAGCTGTCAGCACACAGCCTGATGCAGGGCTCAAGCTCGTGAACCGCAAGATCATGACCTGAGTTGAGCCAAAGTCGGACGCTTAACCAAGTGAGCCACCCAGGTGCCCCTGTTTACAATGTTTTCTTGACCATTCTCACAATTTACCTGTGACCACTACTGAGCATCTCCTTTGTTCCTGGCACTACCCCAGAGATAGCCAAGCAAGTTACAAAGCTCAGTCTTGTCCTGCCCTAAAGGATTTTACAATTAGGGACAGAACCACTGGGAGAATCTTTGAAATGCAAGGCATTAGAAAGAGCTGCACAGAGAAAAGAGCATTAACTGTGAGCCAAGATAGCTGCAAACAGCTTATCAAAATCAAAGCATGAGCTTCACCTTGAAGGATGGAAAAAACCTTGGAAAGCCAGAGGAAAGGGTAGAAGACATTCCCAACAGAGCAAGCAGCATGCAAAAGCCAGAAAAGTAACATGAGGCTGGCATCAGCTGGCGGGGGTGGGAGGCGTGGGGTGGGGGGGTATATGCTTGCATGTAAGGTGGCGGGAGAAATCAGTCTCCTGGTATACAGAATAACAAGGCCACAAAGAAGAGTGTATGTAACATGCGAAAGCTGTATACTCCAAAAAGGTACTGACAAGGAAGGACTTGAGGAGTACCACATTTTAATCTGTCACCTGATGTACACACAATTATAGGACACTTAGGACTAGAGGCAGACCAGCAGGAAGGTACTGACTAGCCCAGGAATGAGCTCTTGGTGCAGAGAAGCAGGCCTCAGAATGGCAAGAAAAAGACAGCCTGAGAGACATTTCAAAGTAGGAGATAAGAGAAAAATCAAAGAGGATTCCCAGTCGTATCACGGCAAAGACCAAACAGCGAAGAAGAACTGAGATTTGGGAGTGGGGCATGGGCAAGGACTCTGGTGCGCTCCACTGGGACACTATCCAGATGAAGCATCCCAGAAGCAGTTGAAAGCCAGGCTGATGGCAGGAGACAGAGTGTGAGGCTGAGCTGCAGGTGGACGAGTCCATCGGCACAGCACAGGTGGCTGGATATCAAAATCTCCAGGAGTGACCACAGAATGAAGAAAAGGAGGTGAAATAAGGGCAGGGAGGGGTGAGAAATCAACACTTTGTCAGCCACTGGATGACTCACTTTGTATACACTACACAGAGAAAGAAACCAAGAGGTAAGAAGAAAACTTCTTGTCCCCAAGAGTGAGCCACTGACAAAGCCAAGTAGAAAGAAGTTCAAGGGAGAACGAAGACTGAGAAAAGGGCGCTGGTCTTGCCAAAGTGAAGACCACTGGCAACCTCCCCTCCAGGAGGCTCTCCGAGGGCTGCCACAGGCAGGGGCTGTGACACGGGTGGCTGAGGAGAGAGTGGGTAAATACAAAGTGAATTCAATGAAGGGCAGGTAAGTGTAAATTCAGATATCTGGGCAGCAAGTGAACAAGACTTAATTGCCACTGAAAAAGGACAGCATGCTGTGCAGTTCTCACAATGCTTTGTTTATCTTAGTGACCAGGAAAACACTGACCAATAAGTGCAAAGGTCAAGAGTTAGGGCCCACACTTCTTATTATTCGAGGTGCTCAAACTAAAGGAAAGTGACAAGCACATTTTCATTTTTGCAAGTTCAAGCCCATGACCGACAAATAGAGTTCAGCTATCAATATAATAAATTAACATATACTGATTAGAACATATTCCACCTGCTTTACTGTTGGAAAACTAACAGTCTCTCAAAATGGAGTGCTGGGGTGCCTGGGTGGCTCAGTCAGTTAAGCGTCCACTTTGGCTCAAGTCATGATCTCACGGTTCATGAGTTCAAGTCCCACATCAGGCTCTGTGCTGGCAGCTCAGAGCCTGGAGTCTGCTTCTGATTCTGTGTCTCCCTCTCTCTCTGCCCCTCCCCCACTCACACTCTATCTCCCTCTGTCTCTCAAAAATAAATAAGTGTGGAAAAAAAATTTTTTTTAAATGGAGTGCTAAAGAGACTAATACAAAAACAGAGACTGTTATGCTATTAAGAAATTAAATATTTTATACTAACTTTCCCAAAACTGAAATCATGTTATTATAAATAAAACATCCAAAAGACTAATCAAAATCATCTAGAAACTTGCTGGGATGCCTGGCTGGTTCAGTCGGTGGAGCATGCAACTCTTGATCTCGGGATTGTAAATTTGAACCCCATGTTGAGTATAGAGACTACTTAAAAATAAAATATTAAAAAAAAACCTAGAAACTTGCTCTAGGATTTGATTATAATGTTAGCAAAAACACCCACCGGTTCGATGGAAAATCTTTCTCCATCTGCTCTCAGTACGGAGCCTTAAGTGGATATAGTCTGACCCATTCACAAAAAGTGCTAAGTTATAACTCATGCGTTAGTGTGTACTCAAAATAATAAATTCATTTCTTCAATCCTTTACCTACAGAGTAAATCCTTCTAACAGAGGGAATCATAAGTAACAGTTAAACCAAGAATGGGCAGAATATGGCATCATGAGTACAACTCTCGATGACATTCGTGGCTGAGTTGTTCAGAGCCAACCAGAGGCAAGCATTCTGCTAAGTTCACCTTTCTATCCACCACTGTTTCAAAATTTCATAATACTGAACACAATGCAAGAACTATGCCACCAGATAAACAAATTCCAGATAACAGGTTCCTTGCAGATTCTGGAGTTAACTGAAACTATAACAGACATTCACTATCCTTAATGAGTCATGAACTCAGGATGCAAACCTCGCCGGTTACAAAACATGATCTGATACCATCTTACCTTACATAAAAGAAGAGATGTTTTCTTAAAGACGTGTTAACGATTTTCAACAAAAGAATGGGTAAAAAAATGATGAACTGATGACCATTTCCCTCTGCCTTTTATCAGAAACATTTTTACAAATTTCTGTTGCAAAAAAATACATTTTGGGGCGCCTGGGTGGCTCAGTCAGTTAAGCATCCGACTTCAGCTCAGGTCACAATCTCACGGGCTGTGAGTTCGAGCCCCGTGTCGAGCTCTGGGCTGCTGGCTCAGAGCCTGGAGCCTGCTTCCGATTCTGTGTCTCCTTCTCTCTCTGCCCCTCCCCCATTCATGCTCTGTCTCTGTCTCAAAAATAAATAAAAACGTTAAAAAAAAAATTAAAAAAAAAACAAAAAAATACATTTTATTTTAGAATATAATCATGACTTCTAAAAATCTTCTGTGAAGAATGAATGACTTGTACCTTAAAACAGAAGACTCTCAAACTGACAAAAAAACAGCGTGACTCCTAAGAATGAACAGCGATTTAAAATTGCATCATTTTTGTCATATACTAGGAAATGCTCATAACTAAGTACAGGTATATTACTGTGTTTACTTTGGGGTTTTGTTTTTGTTTTTTTGCCAAAATGTTCTCATAATGTTGTTACTATTAAAATAATCAGTTAATTAGTATCTTTATTTCACAAAGGAACGTGGCTTATTTATGAAGGATCATTTTCTGTAAAAACTGTCTTGAGGTGAAGGAGGAAGACAGCTGAGCTGACACCTTATGACACCTATCATAAGGCATTATGCTATATGATACCTCATCCATTCCACCACCTTTGCAATATTCCTATTTTATTTTCTTAAAATTTTTTAATGTTTATCTATTTTTGAGGGAGGGAAGGGAGAGGGGTAGAGAGAGAGAGAGGGAGAGAAAACCAACGAGCGGGGGAGAGGCAGAGAGAGAGGGACACACAGAATCTGAAGCAGGCTCCAGGCTCTGAGCTGTCAGCACAGAGCCCGACACGGGGCTCAAACTCATGGACAGCGAGATCATGACCTGAGCCGAAGTCAGATGCTTAACCGACTCAGCTAACCAGGCACCCCTGAAATACTCCCATTTTAAAGGTAAGGAGTTGAGGCTTAAAGAAGTTTTTAACTTGCCCAAGGTTACACAACCAGTAAGTGACAGCCAAAACCAAAACCTAAGTTTGTTCTCCACATACCAGGCTACAACTCAAAAATCATAATCTTTACACTTAAACTTTTCCCAAATGGATTTCCTCATCTTCTATCATTTCCTCTTAGATATTTTACCGCACATTCTAAAGCCCCAATTCAGGAAAGAATACAGACCACTTTGCAGAAAGTTTTTAGAACCACACTACCCAATGAATCATTTAACAATAAATTTAAAAAATCCATCTAAAAGTTGTCACGGGCAACAGGTATTCCTTGGTAAAAAGTTCTGAAGAAAAACAGCACATCTAGTCCTACCTTGTAACTGTACAGTCATTTACAACATTCTTTATTTGCAAATCACAAAATCAGATGTCCTAGGCCTGACAGGGGTGTCCTAGGCTCTCTTGGGACTGGACTCTTGAGAGCAGACAGGCCTTCACTGAGTGTTGATGGGGTGAATAAATCAACAGACACAGCTGGCATCAACTTCAATACAGCAGAGAGAAATCATGAAGTGGGAGGGCCCCAAAAACGAAAACGTAACACAACCTCATCTTGGGGAGCCTGGCTGGCTCACCTCGTAGAGCAGAGCGTGAGACTCCTGATTTTGGGGTGGGGAGTTCCAGCCCCACACTGGGTATGGAGTTTACTTAAAAAAAAAAATTTTTTTTTTAAATAAAGCAACCTCACCTTAATAATCATTTAAAATGCCAAAATCATCTTGGAGTCATATAAAAGCCAAGAGACCTCCATCTACTCATTTTCTAGTCAATTGTTAACTACTGGTATGTCTAATGACTGTGTAATGACATCTCACTGTGTTTTTTCTTCTTTGTGCGCAATCTGTTTTTTTTTCTTTGCATTTCACTGTGTTTTAATATCTATTCCCTCAATTAAAGCCACAAGTGTGGCTGTAAACAAAAAGAGAAAGACAGGCAGAAACAAATATCAGCAAAGATATAGAGAAACTACAACTCTCACATATTGCTGGTGGGAATGTAAAATGACACAGCCACCTTGGAAAAAGTCTGGCAATCTCTAAAAAAGTTATGACTCGGCAATTCTACTCCTAGATACCTATCCAAGAAAATATTACACACAAAACTTGTACATAACAGCATTATTTATAACACCAAAAAGTGGAAACAACCAGAATGTCTATCAACTGATGAATGGACAAATAAAATATATCCATACAGTAGAATATTGTCTAGCAATAAAAAGAGATAAAACACTGATACATGCTACAACATGGATGGACCTCAAAAACTTCATGCTAAATTAAAGAAGCCAATCACAAAAATTCATGTCTATCATTTATACAAAATGTCAAGAATAGGCAAATCTAGGTGCACCTGGGTGGCACAGTCGGTGAAACTTCCGACTTCGGCTCAGGTCATGACGTCACAGTCTGTGAGTTCAAGCCCTACGTCAGGCTCTGTGCTGACAGCTCAGAGCCTGGAGCGTGCTTCAGATTCTGTGTTCCTTCCCTCTCTGCCCTCCCCCCACTTGTGCTCTGTCTCTCTCAGTCTCTCAAAAATAAACAAATGTAAAAAAAAAAAAAAAAAAAAGAATAGGCAAATCTAAAGAGACAAAAAGTAGAGATCGCCTCGGGCTGAGGAAGGAGGGGGACAGGGACAGGAGGTAACCACTAATGTGTACAAAGTTTCTTCCTGGAATAATGAAAATGTTGTAAAATTAGATTACGATGATAGTGGCACACCGTAAATATACGAAAAACCAATGAATTGTGTAAGCAGGTGAACTTTATGATATGTAAATCATATCTCAATAAAACTATTTTTAAAATAAGAGAAAAAATAAAGTCTACAATTGTCTTTTAATTTTCTGCCTCAGATGGTAAGGTATGCAGTAGGGAAGATTTATTTCATCAAAACCAATATAAGTTTTTCTCTTAGACTACTATCTTTTTTAGTATCATACTTTAGCAGCAAAAGAAAATTTAGAGCATTCTAAGATACAGAACATAGTCATTAATAAATTAAAGGACAATGGAAGAGGGGCGCCTGGGTGGCTCAGTCGGTTAAGCATCTGACTTCAGCTCAGGTCATGATCTCACAGTCCATGAGTTCGAGCCCCGTGTGGGGCTCTGTGCTGACAGCTCAGAGCCCGGAGCCTGCTTCAGATTCTGTGTCTCCCTTTCTCTCTGCCGCTCCCCTGCTCATGCTCTGTCTCTCTCTGTCTCAAAAATAAATAAAAACATTAAAAAAAAATTTTTTTTTAAAGGACAATGGAAGAAAAAGTACTAGAACTCTTTTTTTTTAGGCTTAGTAATTTAGAATTTACTTTTGTAAAAGCAAGTTGACAAATATTAAAATGTTAGCTGACTCAGTGCATTTCTGTTCATTCAAAGATCAAACTCAGTTACTGCTTTTCTACAACTAGCCACAGGAGTTACAATGGCACTCCTAAACTTGTAATGTAAACTGAGAAAAATCTGCTTAAAACATAATGCCAAGAGGAGCACCTGGGTGCCTTAGTCAGTTAAGCATCTGACTCCTGATTTCAGCTCAGGTCATGATCTCACACTTTGTGAGATCAAGCCTTGCACTGAGCTCTGCAGTGCAGAGTCTGCTTGCTATTCTCTCTCTTCCTCTCTCTCTGAGCCACCCCCCCAGCTCCCTCCCCTACACATACATACACACACACACACACACACACACACACACACACACACACGCCTATCTCTCTCTCCCTCTCTCAACATAAATAAACTTTTAAAAAAATGATTTAAAAAAACAATGTCAAGAAGAAGAAAATATAAAATCCAAGTGTTTTATGCCTAAATTCATTACAATGCCTCTAAAATAACAAAACATTAATGTGGGATTATCTGTAAATGGGGGTGCATTATATTACTATCTCTTCATTTGTGTATGTTTAAAATGTCCCGTAATAGGAGCACGTGGGTGGCTCAGTCAGCTAAGCAGCCGACTTTAGCTCAGGTCATCTCATGGTTCATGGGTTCAAGCCCCACATTGGGCTCCGCGCTGACAGTGCAGAGCCTGCTTGGGATTCCTTCTCTCCCTCCTTCTCTACCTTTCCCCCATTCGCTCTCTTTCTCTCTCAAAATAAATGAATAAACTTAAAAAACATAAAATGAAATAAAATGTCCCATAATAAAAAAAAGTCCCAAAATAAAAAGTTAAATAAATAAAAGCAAATGCCTCTAAGAAGTCAAAAGTAAGTGTCTCTGGTCACAGATATTTTCCTGGCTCAAGTGCCCTCTCTTGCCACTTGGAGATTTAATTTAAATGAATTGATGACAGGTTCTAAAGATGTTTTCATAAGACATCAACTCCTTGGGAACACATGAGGACACAGGAAAGCAGGACTGCCCTGCCACCTGCTCTGGGTCACAGCCTCCCAGCCCCTGCATTGTCAGCCCAGCACCTTCCTACAGATAGTCTCTAATAACCACGGTTCCAAACCAGACCAACTTCAGGGTAGGAATAAAACCATTTGAAGGGAGAAAGTAGGGGAAGCATGCAGAAGAAGAAAATAAGTGATTTTTGCTTAAATTCAAATAGAACATTTTTCTCACAGAATTTTGATGAGGTAATAGTTCTAACATGGTGTTTCAAATTCAGAAAAGGACATTCAGAAGACTAAACAGGCAAACACACCAGAGGCCAGAGTCCCTCCCACCCCTCAGTACAGTCGTTCCTCGCAAGGATTCCATCTCTATAGCATTCAATAAAATGCTACGGCTGTCAGTAGAGATGCAAATATTAAGCCTTCATTTATTTGGTGACACAAAGGACACAAAAATCTAAGCTGCTCTGCCAGTTAATTTTTTTGCTATAGAAATTATTCTGGTGTGCAGGAAAATAAAAATAACAGAAGCATATTTTCAGTTTGTTTGGATGAAGAAAATAATTTTTAAATCCTATTACAAAGTTAGGGACTGAACTAGATACAATTTTAAGAAATCGATTACATGCTTACAAGTGAATCCATGAACATAATGAGACGGATCCAAACCAGCACATGAAAGATTCATTAATTTATGTTTACAAGTAGCACAGGATCATCCTTAAATAAAAGTAATCAGCATTACAGAAATCGAAAATAATCTGATGAATGAAATAAGCTGGTACTTGAACATAAATTATTTAACTCATCAAAAAAAACATGATAAATTACGCTCTGAAGAGACCTTTTTAACATTAATAGCCCTCAGAATTTCAGTTTTTAAGGAGAAAAAAGGATGTGAATTTCATAAAAAAACAAAATCATGGTAGAGTTCCAAATCTATAAATATAACCATTGCACAGGATTTCATTTTGTTGGGGGGCGGGGGGAGGGGAGGAGTTAGTTCCTTGATCTACCAATGACAAACTTCACATCTAAGAAACATATACTCAACCTAAATCCCTGGGCCAGTCTTAATTGGGGCCTAGGGTAGTGAGGAAAAGGGCAAAGGGAACAGGGGTCCCACCAATTCCTAACATTTCCACTATTTTCTCCCTCCACATCATGAGAGATTAAAAATGCTATCATCTAGGGGTGCCTGGGTAGCTCAGTTGGTTAAAAACATCTGACTCTTGATCTCGGCTCAGGTCATGATCTCAGAGTTCGTGGGTTCAAGCCCCATGTAGAGCTCTGCACTGACAGTGTGGAGCTTGCTTGGGATCCTCTCTCTCCCTCTCTCTCTACCCCTCCCCTGCTCACTCGCTCATTCTCTCTCAAAAATAAACTTTAAGAAATGCTATCATCCTAATAAAAATAAGCTTATTATTGATAGATCAATGTCATAAATATTGATGAGTACTGAACATGAATATGGTTAGCAATCAAATATATTTAGACTTTGTTGCCCTTGTTATAAAGTCAGAAGAGAAAGGAAGGGAGAAGAGCAACAAAATGCTGGCGATTGGTCTTGGGGGATGGGGCGCAAGGGACAATTTCGGCAGCAGAGAAAGGAGCACTTGGTCAGAGGTACCATAAATACAAGCCTGTCACATCCTAGGCCTGTAAATGACAGCAAGACTCTGAGTAACCAGTCTGTAATCAGATTAGGAGAGGCCAGTATGATCCTTTAGGTGACAGAGATCTAATCTGGGACACAATTGGGCCTAAATACAGATTTACTGAACTCACGGAAATGAGCACTTAATCATGCTAAGAGATCATGGCCACAGTAAAGATATGTTTCCTGTCGTGTTCCATTTCTAGAAGCTGAGTTCAGTTTTGTGGTTCAACACATGGATGTGACTAGGCTAAGCTGGGATTTGATTCTTAGCTTTCTATGTTTCACTCATGATCTCAAATCTTACCCTGTGCTATTAATTTGCCATCACAGCCCAAACTACTCAGTTTAGTTTGTCCTACAGCTAAGTTTATCTCCCCAAATGAATTAAATAAATACCCCCTGTGCTGGACAGTTTGTGCCAGTACTTAGCCCCAAGCCTACGCTTCTAGACTGTCCCCGAATCAGCGGGCCTGAAATCTACATTTCCAGGCCCTTGTAGCTGGGTTCCCCCATGAGGCTCTGCCAGCAGCCCCAAGAGGAGGACAGGTTCCTACTTGGTGATAGTGAACTCCAGCAGCATCAAATCAAAATGGGGGTGTGTGGGCTCTAATACCACATTCCCCATTTGCTCCTCCAGCCCTTCTATCTAATTCCTAGAGATATACCCCTTTTTGACCGAAGCACCTGGAGTGGTTTCCAACTAGACACTGACTGACAGTCCACTAAATTCAGAATTTATATAATTCACAGACCAGGGTGAACCTATGCTATTTCTGTGCTAAGAAATATTCATTCGTTCATTCACTCATTCAACAAATTTTTACTGCACACCTACCATAGGCCAGACCCTGTTATAGGTGCTAGACACACAGGAGTAAACAACACAGACAAAAATCCCTGTCCTCAAAGAGCTTACATTCTAGTAGAAGGGAGAGATAATACACAAAACATAAATATAACACACAGTGTTAGATAATCAATGCTTAGGAGAAAAAAAAAGTAAACTAAGTAGGGCAGGGATATGAAGCGGAGGAGGGCTGAAATTTTAGATACACAGGTCACGGAGGTGATTTTTGGGAAAAGAGCCCAAGGAAGTGAGGGAGCCAGTCGTGCACATATCTACAGGAAGAGCATTCCAGGCAGAGGAACAACACGTGCAAAGGCCCTAAGGAGGGAGCCTTCTTGCCTGCTAGAGAAAAGCAGGAGTCCTACGTGGCCAGAACAGATAAAGGGAGGAAGTCTGAGAGGTGGGGGGGTAGGCCACGAAGCCTTGTAGGATACAATAAAGACATTAGCTATAGTAGTAGATTCTGAGCAGAGAAGTGACATCACATGACTTAGCTATCAACAGAATCCCTCTGTGTCAAGGGCAGACTTGGAAGCAGCAAGGGCAGAAAGCAGGGGACCAGTTAGGAGACTACTGAAACAGTCCAAAGGAGACTGGATGATAGCTAGGACCAAGGTGGTGACAATGAGGACACTGAGCAAATTCTGAATAGATTGTGAACTCCTACCTGATCCTTAAAAAGTCAGGGGCTGGTCCGTGAATCTTGCTGGAATTCACACAATAGAAATTCCTATAGGACTCCTACCCAGTGAGAATATAATAGCTTTAGCCAAAGAAAATTAAATTGTAAATTAACATTCTGCAATAGTCAATACAGGGAAAAACTATGTATAACATGATATGGTTATAATATTTTTAATATTTTTATAGAAATATAAAGAATCAATATAGAAATACAGAATTTATAGTACCTATAAATTTAGCTGACCAGATTAAAGTATTATGTTATTAGCTAATTTCTTTTAATTTTTTTTTAATATTTATTTTTGAGAGAGAGAGAGAGAGAGGGAGGGAGGGAGGGAGGGATAGAAAGAAAGGGAGACACAGAATCTGAAGCTGGCTCCAGGTTCCAAGCTGTCCCACCAGAGCCCAATGCGGGGCTTGAACTCCCAAACTGCGAGATCATGACCTGAGCCAAATTTGGACACTCAACTGACTGAGCCACCTAGGTGCCCCATTATTAACTATAGTTCTAAGAGAAAAATCATATGTAAATTTTCTAGAAAGCAATGAGAAATTTTTCTTTCTTTTTTTTTTTTTTTAGAGAGAGCGCCAGCATGCACATGAGCCAGAGACAGGCAGAGAGAGAGAGAGAGAGAGAGAGAGAGAGAGAGAGAGAGAGAAGGCTCCACGCTCAGTGGGGAGCCCAATGTGGGGTTCAATCCCATGACCCTGGGATCATGACCTGAGCCAAAGTCAAGAGTCAGACGCTCAAGTGATTCAGCCAACCAAGCGCCTGCAATGAAGAAGTTTAAAACTAGAAGAAATCTGAAAGTCCCATTCCCTTCATTTTTGGATGAAGGTAATAAAGCCTAGATATAAATGAAGCTTGGTCTTTCTTCATGCACCAAAACATAGTTTAACAGTGTATGGAAATATTTCTGAAATATATCTTTACTTTCTTGTATGTTTAAGAGTGAGGGTCCTGAACACATTCTCAGTTTTCCTTGGTAACTCCAGCCTCTCCAAAGAACCCTTATGTCCAGCCCCAAAGTAATGCTGGGCTTTTGCTAACTGCTGCCACCACTATCTCCACTCATAGTCCTCCCTGCTGAAAGGGTCTGCTTTGAACATGAGACTGGAAACTAGTTCAGACCCATTCATAAACAGAAGTGAGACGAGATAAGAACCAAAGAAGAAAAGTCAGCTTTGGTACCCAAGCTTTATATATTGTTATAAAATTGCCAACACTTAGAGATGGATTTTGCTTGTTAAAGGTGTTGGGCTGTGTTGTGGGAACGAAGCTTGCCCCCAAATGGATGGCTGGAGCAGCGACGTATGTGCAGTCCTTTAGAGAAAGTTCTGCCCCAAAATGTAATTCATCACTCCTAAGAAAGCATAAAGTTTAAAATTATTTAAAGAAAAATTAACTTTTGACCATTAGTACTACAAATATCACCACATATAAAAGCAAATTGCTGGGACACCTGGGTGGCTCAGTCAGTTAAGCATCGGACTCTTGATTTCAGTTCAGGTCATGATTTCACGGTTTGTGTGTTCAACCCCCCATCAGGCTGAGACTGCCTGGGATTCTCTCTCTTTCTCTCTCTCTGCTCTTCCCCACTCGTTCCGTTTCTCTCTCTCTCAAAATAAACAAACTTTAAAAACTTAAAAAAAGAAAAAAAAGCAAATTGCCAAGGTAATATTTACTTCTCAAACAAGAACTTAAAAGTATAAATAGCAGGGTCACCTGGGTGGCTTGGTCCGTTAAGCATCCAACTCTTGGTTTCTGCTCAGGTCATGATCTCACTGTACGTGGGATGGAGCCCCAAGTCGGACTCTGTGCTGACAGTGCAAAGCCTGCTTGGGATTCTCTCTCTCCCTCTCTGCCCCTTCCCCATGCACATGCATGCTCTCTCACTCTCCTCTCTCTCTCTCTCTCTCTCTCATAAATAAATAAACAAACAAACAAACAAACACCCAGAAAGTATAAATAGGAAAAGTAACAAGCTTTAACAAACAGGCACTTCTTTTCATCTACAACCTACCCCACCAAAATTCTCTAGTCAGCTGACATAAACTTACAGTTCTGGTCCCCTTATTACCATTCTACCGAAACTAGTTTATTTTAAAATTTAATCATAAAAAAAAGTTTAAGATTAACCTGTATTGGAAAGGGAAGATTCACAAAACTGAGAACCATAAATCGAAACAGTTAAAATGACTCACACATAAGCACTCAACATAATAAGCTCCCTCAGCAATTAAAGAGCAAATACGGGAGCTCAACAGATGACATAAAGTACAAAGTTTGGGGCCCACTAAGGACATAATATAACTCTTGCCAAGCTGCACGCTCACAGCCAGAGGATGAGTTTTCCCTCCACCCCCATGTCCTGACTACACACTCCTCCAATTCCAGGTGGGTCCCTGTAGGCCTAAGTTCCAGATGTGAACAGCCCAGGAAACATTAGAGCTAGCTCTTTGCTTCCTCTACTGCTTTCAAAGAGAAAGAGCTAGAAGGAATCTCACCAGGGTTAAAGCTTTTAGGAGGAAACAGCGCTAAAGATAAAGGCTTGGAAAGGGATTTTTAAAGGAAAAGTTCAGGGTTATTTTCTTCTTTACACTGAGCACTTCCTCCATTAAAAAACCAAATAATTTAGTTTATCAGAAAGTCTTACACTAACAATACATGAATAAGTATTCACTGATCACTCATTCCCTGACCTTTCCTCCCACAAAAATGATTTCCCAAAACAATACCCTGTAAGACATCAGCCCCTCCCACACCCCTGCCAAAATACATTCCACGGCAGGCACTCTGTACCTCTTTTGACAGCACTTAAACACGAGCTATTCCGTGGCATGTCTTACCACAGAACCGTAAGCTTCTCCAGGGCAGGGAGCTCACTCCACTTGGCATTCCTTAAACTCCTGACACTAATGCTTCACACTTCATAGCTATTTAGCCATGGTATAATGGTTACCTCTGATTCAGTACTGAGGGGAAAACATACAACTTTCTACGGCAGCAGTAACACTCCTGCCACCAGGGAGGAGCACTGCCACCGTCACAGGAGAAAGAAATCCGCCTACCTCTGCCTCAGGTCAGTACCTCGGACTCATCCTAGGGTGCGCACTAGCCAATGGGGAGCACCTTTTTCAACAAGAATGAATGGAAGAATCTCAGAGCTCGTTAAAGCAGAGTCCCTGTATAAATGTATCGGGCATTATCCACAAGTAATCGGCTTGCCCTTCCAATTCTTCAAGTGAAAACATGTCTTCAAGCCACCTGTTCTTTAAACACTCGATGGTCCAACTCACCAGGCTCTCCTGTGGTCTTACCAAGCCTTTCACAAGATAAAGAATCTGACTAACCTACTGATTTCTATACTTCTCATATCCCTTCTTGTAGGCACCTTTAAAACTTGCTTTCCGACATAGTATCTGATACTGTGTGACACTTTCTTCGCCACAACCCAAGTCTACAAGTCACAGCCTTCTGCCTGCCTCCATAGGTCAGAACTATTCACTAGAGCATAAAATAAGTGGCAGAAAGAAGGCCACAGCAGAGCAAACACACTTGGCTCAGGAACACCCAGGGGCACCCTCAGTGGCTGACCATCACTACAGCCAAGAGCAATGTTGCTCACAGACCACTAGCACACGCCCACCTGCCCGCCACTGGCTCAGCGTGCACGTCCTCTGAACACAGGACACAGTCATGGGTTAGGATGGTACGAACGCAAAGAGAAAGAATACACTACCAAGAACTGTCACACGTGTTTTGAGGAAAGTATTTTAGAAGCAACAGCAGTACACAGAGGAGACACTGATGGGGGTATGAATATGTGCTCTGAATAGTGTTCTGAAGTGTCATAACTAAGAACTCGGACTACTGGGATATACTGAGTTGAACAGGGTTCAACTACAGAATGCATCAACATTCCAAATTCAGTTTCTTCAGAAATTACTGTACTGGAACCAAAGCATCATGTTTAAAGTTCCTTGCCAAGTAGCTCAAATAAAAATCAACTGGTTTTTATTTTTTAATTTAGGTACATATCTGCCAAACGAGCAAAGGAACACAAATATACTTCCAGAAAGTGATATAATTTGTTAGCCAATCCATGGTGCTGCAATTGTCTCAAAACCAAAAACCAAAACAAATTATCTAAATTTGTAACAAGCAGCATGCACTCAGGGCTTGGACTCTAAAGGCCTGGTCCACACGTCAGCAGGCTATGGACATCTACGGACATCTACAGACGCTTCAGGAACTCAGTCTGCGGCACCTCTCCTGCAGCAGGGAAAGGGGGGAGAGTGGCAGAGCCGGCAGAAGGCCTCTACATGACTCTGCCTCCTACTACGCTTACTCCACTGCACCCACTTCCTCTTTACTCTGGATTTGGGGGACAGGGACGGGTTGGAGAACATTTTTCTACAGATACACTAACTCAGAAAAAAACTTTAAATATTACAAAGCTCATCTTAATCCAAGCACATTAATCCATGGTACTGTTTGTAGCATTAAAAAACTGGAAATAAAATGTATACAAATAGGGAACTGGCTGAATAAATTAACATGCATCCTGGGAGCACCTGGCTGGCTCAGTAGGTAGAGCATGCGACTCTTCAGCTTGGGGTCATGAGTTCAAATCCCATGTTGGGCATGAAGCCTGCTTTATTTTTTCTTAAAGAAACATTTTTTTTAACGTTTATTTATTTTTCAGAGAGAAAATGTGTGAAAGCAGAGGAGGAACAGAGAGACAGGGAGACGGAGGATCTGAAGCGGGCTCTGTGCTGACACTGAAACAGCCTGACATGGGGCTCGAACTCATGAACTGTGAGATCATGACCTGAGCTGAAGTCAGTTGCTTAACCGACTGAACCACCCAGGCGCCCATGAAGCCTACTTTAAAAGAAAAAGAGGAAGAAAAAGAACAAGGTGCATTCAATATAACAGACTGCTAGATAATCATTAAAAGAATGAGGCAGGGGGCACCTGGGTGGCTCAGTCGGTTAAGTGTTGGACTTCGACTCAGGTCATGATCTCACAGTTCGTGGGTTCAAGCCCGGCATCGGGCTCCGTGCTGACGGCTCAGAGCCTGGAGCCTACTTCAGATTCTGTGTCTCCATCTCTCTCTGCCCCTCCCCTACTTGTGCTCTGTCTCTCAAAGGTGAATAAATGTTAAAAAATAATAATAATATAAAAAAAAGAATGAGGCAGGGCTTTGTGTACTTTGATATACCTCAGATATTTTAAATGAAGGGTACCGGTGCGACTGGGTGGCTCAGTCGGGGTAAAGCACTAACTCTTGGCTGTGGCTCAGGTCATGCCTGCCGTTAGCACAGAGCCTGCTTAGGATTCTATCTCCCTCTCTCTGTCTCCCTCCTGTTTGCTCTCCATCTCTCTCAAAACAAATAGAAATAAACTTAAAAAAAAAAAAAATAAATGAAAAGAGCCCTACCAATTGTTTTTTTTTTTTTTTAAGTGGGTAGGGAAATATATGTTTTTATACAAATAGAATTTTTCTGGAAAGAAAAAAGAAAGTAGGAGTAACAGTGGCCTACAGAAGGGACTGAGGGTCTCAGTAAAGGAGTACACTTTTTCACAATTTGAAAACATTTTACTAGGTACACGTATCCCTGTTAAAATTAACAAGTCCTTAAGTCTGTGATTATGATAAAATTAAAGCAATGGAAGAAAAAGTGTTGCTATTAAAAGCAATCTCAGGGCGCCCAGCTGGCTCAGTTGGTAGAGCATGTGAGTCTGATCTCAGGGTTGTGAGTTCAAGCCCCATGTTGGATGTAGAGATTACTCAATGATAAAATCTTAAAAAATAAAAATAATAATATGCAATCTCTTCTTTCTTATCCATCTCTAATTCTTTGCGGAAAAATTTGAATTTATTTAAACAAGTGTGGAGTGGATATACAGAGGTCCACTCTACCTTCCTCCTCCAAAGCCATAGCCAATTTCTTGCCATAATGTTAGAAAAAAAATTTTTTTTTCACTTGCTTCTCAAACCAAGATGCAAAAATCTCCTAAATGTCTGGCTCTAATGTAACCAAAGTCTAAAGGATTCAAATACATTAGTAAGTCCATAACTAAAGTCAGTTACATTTTATATGTTAATACTGTGTTCTAATCAGATTTTATGAGGAAACAGTTTCACCGAAGATCTTCTTATCTCTAAACTTACAAAGAACTTTAGAATTTCTGAAGAGTCCAAATTTCCTACTTACCCCAGCAAAAGTCACTTCAGTAAAAAAACTAGAGGGTTTCTCCCTATAGCTTCAAAATTTCCAAAGCTTCTCCAAAGCAGGACTGGGGAGAGGGACTGCAGATAAAGCTTCAGTAAGCATGTCTAACTCTCCTCCACCTCTGCAGATGCCTTCCCTGGCCTCAGGGACCCCAGAGCACCGATTCAGTTAACAACAGTGAGAGGACAGCGGATCTGCTCAGTCTGATCCCGAAGCTCAGCATGGGGCTCACACACCTGCCAGTAACAGGCTCTCATCAGTCAGTCACACCTGGGCAAACGAAGTGGCAGGTGGCACAACCTCACCCCCACACAGAACCAGACTGCTGACCACCTCTACAACTACTACCAGAAAAAGTAAAGCAAATGACTGTAACTAATGCCCTCCAACTGGATTTTTACTAGTGGAAATATATTTGTTGAAGACCTATAGATGTGCAGTTACCTTGGAAAAAGTGCTAAGTTGAAATAATGACAATGAAGTTAAGGAAAGAAATTTTGCTAACCTAAAACATTAACCAAAATAGATACTCTAAGCAGCAAAATGCTGAGTTCTCATGAAAAAAATTCTGAACATCCAGAATTAAACTATATAACACTGTACAAAAATCTCTGGACTCTGGGGGAAAAAATGACTTCCTAGATCATCTACAGGTTGGTTGTTTATTCACACCTCCATTTAACATAGATGTATTTGCCATGCACTATCTCAGTAGCAGGCACTCCATGCTGGTTAAGACAGACCCAATTCCTCCTCCTGCACTGCTGGTGGGGATGCCAAATGGTGCAGCCACTGTGGAAAACAGTATGGAGGTTCCTCAAAAAGTTACAAATAGAACTACCCTATGATCCAGCAATTGTACTACTGGGTATTTACCCCCAAAATACAAAAACATTAACTGAAATGGATACATGCACCCCTGTGTTTATTGCAGCATTATTTACAAAAGCCACATTAGAGAAGCAGCTCAAGTGTTCACTGACTGATGAACAGGTAAAGAAGATGTGGTATGTACATACAATGGAATATTACTCAGCCCTAAAAAAAGAATGGAATCTTGCCATTTAGAACATGGATGGAGCTAGAGAGTATTATGCTAAGTGAAATAAGCCAGTCAGAGAAAGACAAATACCATATGATTTCACTCATATGTGGAATTTAAGAAACAAAACAAACAAGAAAGGGGAAAGAGAGAGAGAGAAAGGGAGAGAGGCAAATCAAGAAACAGACTCTTAACTACAGAGAACTGATGGTCACCAGAGGGGATGGGGTAGGGGATGAGGGAAATAGGTGATGGAGATTAAAGAGGGCACTTGCTGTGATGAGCACCAGGTGTTGTATGGAAGTGTTGAATCACTGTGTGGTGCCCTTGAAATTAATATAGCATTCTGTTAACTATACTGGAATTGAAATTAAAAACTTAATTAAAAAAAAAAAAAAAAGACCCAGTTCCTGTCTTCATGAAGTTTACAATAGTATATGCAAGAACAATGCATCAGGGCATTGTCGAGTTCTCCCACAAGGAGCAATAAGGAAAAACATCACTGGAGTAGATTTTAATATTCTCTACAGTGTGCCTTCAAAGCATATACAATAAATTAAATTTTTTAATTTAAATACAAAAGTGAGCTGAAAATAAGATAATTTCATATAGTGATAAATGCCATAAAGAAAACCAAACAGCCATATGAAAGTAGTACCTGGAGTGAAGGTAAGGATATTGAAGCAAGTTTCACCCCTGAGCTGAAGCCCCTATCATCCTATGATGAAAAGGAACTAGCTATAATAAACTTGGTGTGCTTGGAGGGACACAAAAAACATGGGAAAGCAGTGGAAACATGGCAGAGACGGGTAGGGGACAAATCACAAAAGGCATTACAGGCCACAAAAGGAGTTTGGATTTTACTGTAATGACTTCGGAAAGTCACTGGCAGGCTCTAAGCCTGGGAGTGACAAGATGGAATTTGACTAAACATGATAGCTTCTTGTTTTGCACACAAATGCATTTTCGTGGGGAAAGAAATGTTACAGACGGTGGTACTGCAATGCTGCCTGTGTGCCTCCATCAGCCGTAGTTACCCACCACCTGCTCTCTGCTAGGCTGTGCGAGGTACTGATGGGGAGGAAAACACAGTCTCTGACCTTGAGCTCACATTCTGGTAGAGATGAAAAACACTGAATACATAATTACAACTGTAATATTTGTAAGAGTAGAATACTAGCACATGAGCACCCAGGGTAAAGGGTAGTTAATGTGGCCAAGAGCAGTCTAGGAAGGGAGACCTCACACACAACTGGAGTCTTACAGGGCAAGCAGGGATTTCCTCAGTGCATTCCACTCTGCACAACACCCAAGCCACTGGTGGGACAGAAGAAAATGTAGGGGCTGTAAAGGCTCTTTCTTTTAAAGTATATTATATAGAATTTTTATGGTGGGATGGGGGGGTGTTAACACATAAAACTTGCAACTGTAAGTTCACAGCTACTGCTTAAATAAAATTTTATTAAAAACTTCAAAAGCACAAACTTCCAATTATAAAATAAATTAAGTCCTGGGATGTAATGTACAGCACAGCGATTATAGTTAATAATACTGTATTGCATATATGCTAAGAGAGTAAATCTTAAAAGTTCTCATCACACACACACACAAAAAAGCGTTGTAATTGTGTGTGGTGAAGAATGTTAACTAGACTTGCTGTGGTCATCATCCCCTGATATATACAAATATTGAATCATTGTGTTGCACACCTGAAACCAATACAATGCTGTATGTCAACCATATCTCAATTTTAAAGTTAATTATCTTTTAAAAAGAACTTCAATTATGTGGTGTTCCCGCCACACAAAAATGCAAGTCTACATGTCACTTCAACAAGTGGATCTGTGCTGTGTGTGTGTGTGTGTGTGTGTGTGTGTCTGTGTGTGTCTGTGTGTGTTACTCGTCATGAGCTGAGATTAAAAACTTGTTTTATTTTTTTTTTAAGTTTATTTACTTATTTTGAGAGATGAGGCAGAGAGAGAGGGAGAGAGAGAATCCCCAGCAGGCTCCATGCTGTCAGCGCAGAGACCAATGCAGGGCTTGATCCCACGAACTGCAAGATCACGACCTGAGCCAAAACCAAGAGTCAGACACTCAACCAACAGCACCACCCAGGTGCCCCTAAAAATTTTTATTAATACCAACTTTTCTCGCAGCCATTTTTATACTCTCCCCATCTCAAACAAAAACAGGGTTTCATCAAAATTTTCAAAGAAAAAATCCAAATACTCTCCACTTAGATTCAAAAATGATTAACTATTTCCTGATTAGCTTTGTCTGTGTATATGTACGTACATATATGTATACTTCCTGAGCTATCTGGAAGTATTGGAGACATCATGACACCTCACCTCTAAACGCTTCAGCTGCTGTCCCCCAGGAATAAGGGCATTCTCCTATATAATCACAATGCCATTAGCACACCTAAAAAAAAGAAAAAGGAAAAATAATCAACAATTCCTTAATATCATCTACTATCAGGTACCTAGTTTTAAAAATATCTAAGTATGAGGGTGCCTGGGTAGCTCAGTTGGTTAAGCATCCAACTTTGGCTCAGGTCATGATCTCATGGCTTGTGAGTTCAAGCCCCGTGTCAGGCTCTGTGCTGACAGCTCAGAAGCTGGAGCCTGCTTCGGATTCTGTGTCTCCCTCTCTCTCTCTGCCCCTCCCTCACTCATGCTCTGTCTCTCTCAAGAATAAACATTAAAAAAATAATTTAAAAAATTTAAAAAATAAAAATATTTAAGTATGAAGAAAGGGCTTTGTTGAAAACCTTACTGAAGTATTTTAATAAACTGATTAGATTTATTACTTGTATTTCATTATTTTTCATTTTTAAATGTAATAATACTTTATGAAATTTAAGTTAAAAATCAAATATTCAAAAGTCAACTTTTTAATATTAAAAGTGATTATGGTAATTGAATACGACAAAAAGCATGGAAGTGGCACACGCAAGATTGACATTTCTGAAGTGCTGTGTTAGTGGAAGGACACTCTAGACAGAGGGACATCCATGGAAAAGGATTTGCAGAAGAGCAGGGTCTCGGTGCGGCTGGGGGCGGGGGGAAGCATGTGAGAGAGAGGGAGATGAGCGGGACAGGTCACACAAGAGGAGCTCTTCGAAGATTCTGCATGCTTTCCGGACGAGTTTGGACTTCATCACCACTGGCAGTGAGAGTTCTCCATGATAAAATCAAATTTGCTTAGAGAGCTCTATCTGGCCACAGTGTCAGATTAACTGGAGAGCAGGGAAGATGGGGGGACCATTTGGAGTCAATAGAACAATGTTTACATTTTTCACTACAAATACTTAACATTTTAGTAACACTGTGGGTTGAATAAACCTGCTATACTGGTCAAGGGACAAAACAAAAACAGTAAAATTAAACTAAGTTTATCTTGAATGTTCATGTCATAGAAATGCAGCTTTAAAGACAGAAAAGTACAGTCAGAAGAGACATGTAAATTTTGAAAGAAGCCGTTGGGCACTTCTGAAGGTTTCAGCATTTAATGGAGCTGGCTCTTTTAATACCCAGTTTCACTTTCCAAAGTGGCTTTCCGTTTCCTTGGCAGATTCATCACTGGCACTAATTTTATGTTTATCAGTCACAATTAAAAATTTCCAAAGGAAAACCAATGGGAAAGAGGTGGGTGCAAAACATAAAGCGATTTTCAAATACACAGAGTGCCCTCAGGGCAGTACTAGAAGTAACTGCAGAAGCTCCCAGTACAGAGTCCAGGCGCTGGATGCCAAATCTGCCCGGAGGAGGAGGAGGGGGAAGGATGGGGGAGGGGAGGGGGAGGAGGGAGTAGGAGGGGGGAGGAGGGAGGAGGGGGAGGAAGGAGAGGAGTGGGGAGGAGGTGGGAGGGGGAGGAGGAGGGCAGCCCTGGGAGGCTGGCTAAGCAACAGGGCAGGATGGGATGCTAGCCCTTTACTCCCTTCCCCCAGGAGACCTCTAGTTTCATTTAGGTTACATATCAGGCTTCCTAGAAAGATTTCATTTGAACAAAGGGTTCCATAGCTTTAAAAACGTTTGAAAGCTAACAAGTCTGAGTTGCATGAACGTTCTTAAGTCAGAGGCTGGTAACTGAAGAAGACTGAGTTCCACAGGAGAGCTGCTGCACGATGAAACAAACACCATTACTACCATCGCTGAGGAGGAACGTAGAGAAGGAGATCTCGGCAGACAGGCCTACTGGAGGAGTAGCAGCTTTGGGGTAGAATAAGGAATTGTTTTGGACCTGTGCATTTTGAGGGACCAGTGGGGCATTCAAACTGGAAAGGTCCAGACAGTAAAGGACATGTGGATACAAAGCTTAACAGAAAGGTTTAAGAGGGCTAGGTGGTCTAAACGTGGATGAATCCACCGAGAGAGCTGTAAACAGAGAAACAAGGCTGGGTCTGAAAAGGTCATGGAAGGCAAAAAGAAAAGGGTCTTCCTCAAGACAGGACCCTGTGGGGCCATCCACACACAGGGCCACTTTAGGAGGAGACCCTGAATTTGCAATAGCCTGTGTCCGGTAGCAGAGAGGGCACAGGCTAGACTGGTTAGAAATGGTTTTCTACAAAGCAGAGGCTACAGAAGGGCAAGGGGGTAAGAGTAAGGGTACTGGCTAGGAAGCAAGTGAAAGACTGGACAATGGGTCCAGATTTGAAGGGGCTGGAACTCAGAGAAAAAGGAGATCACAATGAGATGGGGGAGTATGGAAGCCTCCTGAGGAGGCTGTAGAAAAACACCACACCAGAATCTAAGATTTCACTAGTAGAGGTATTCTGGAAAGAGCTCCTTTTAGACATGTTAATAGGAAGCCAAGATGAGGGTAAAGACTGGGCGGGGACATTGGGACAAGGTCCTCAGAACCCTGTAGTGCCTTAAGGCCCCGGGTCTGGCAGCAGGAGTCATGCAACCCTCCTCAAGCACTCATTGCAAAAAAGGGAGATCCACCCTACAAGGGAAGGCCACAAGAGCCCACCCAACTCTCCATTCCCTTGTCATGCCCACTACTGGCAACCGGATCTGACAACTGAGTCATCTAAAGCTGCTCTCAGTTCACCCTGGAGACCCTACGTGCCCCTTAAGGAAAAAGCACCCTCCCACCCCTGTAACATCTAGGAGCAGATCTGTTTCCCAATTTATGTACAATGTTATTTGTATTAATAATAAAAACTATGTACATTTTAAATGTAAATATAACTCATCATTGAAGACTGGGAAACCAGCTTTAAAAAGGAAACAAAATGGGGGGCGCCTGGGTGGCTCAGTCGGTTGGGCGTCCGACTTCGGCTCAGGTCATGATCTCACGATTCGTGGGTTCGAGCCCCGCGTCGGGCTCTGTGCGGACAGCTCAGAGCCTGGAGCCTGTTTTGGATTCTGTGTCTCCCTCTTTCTCTGACCCTTCCCTGTTCATGCTCTCTCTCTCTCTCTCTCTCTCTCTCTCTCTCTCTCTCTCTCTGTCTCAAAAATAAATAAATGTTAAAAAAATTTTTTTTAAAAAGGAAACAAAATGGAAACAATAAACATTAATTACATTGAGAAGTTGAGGGGTTCAAATATCATAAATGACCATAATCACAACAACAAAACACTCAAAGTTTTTCAAATTTCTACCTTTAGTTACCAGACTACCTACTCCTGCCCATTTTGCTCAATAATAAAAATGAAAACGAATAAAAAGGAAACTATACTCCTGGAAAGAACACCTATCTACTAATTTTTTTTTTAAAAAGGAAAGGATGGGGCGCCTGGCTGGCTGGGTTGGTAGAGCATATGACTCGATCTCAGGGTTGTGAGTTCAGGCCCCGTGTTGGGCAGGAAGCTCACTTAAAAAAAAAAAACAAAAAACAAAAAAAAAAAAGAATGTCTCATCTAACAGTTTACTCACAAACACCAATGTTTATTTTAAAAAATTAACAAACTGACTCTGGTGTATAAATTGGGCTTTTCAAAATATCTAACTGACAATTCAGGAGCACCAATGATCCACAATAGGGAGAGAATGGTGTAAAAGAGGTGCTCAGTAGTGTCCTAGGGACGGTATCTGTCAAAGAAACTGACACATTCAGAAAAACCTTACTAACTCTAGGAAGCAACTAACCACTCTGATTTCCTTAAGAACTGAGCAGTAAGTTAAGGCACAAAAAAAAAAAAAAAAAAAAAAAAAAAAAAAGGAAAAGAAAAAGAGAAAGAAAAGAAAAGAAAAGAAAAAAAATCAGGTGTCATGCCATTGTCAATTTTTCAAGGGTTTCAAGAAAGATAATCAAAAGCAGCCTTGTCAAGAAGGCAGTCGTAGGAGCGGTGATCAAGAAATGCCCCAAAGTATCTGCCCTCTTCCAGTAACAGAGTATTCAGGAGACTCACCCATGTTTACTACACTAATACAGGCATTTAAACAATAAGAGTTAAAACAACAATGAAAGAAAAAATGTACAGCTCTTTAGCCATTCTGAAAGTGCTAACTGTTCAACGTGTAATCCTTAATTCTGTCAAACCTGCTTTCCCTCTATGACTGGATATCTGTATTTCACAAATGCAAAGTTAAAGTAATACAATAAATTTAAAATATAAAGCATTATTTATGTAGTAATATTATTAAGTAGATTATTGAGCCTCTTTAAAAACTCACTAGTTTTCCATGAATACAGAAATGAGATGTTAAATATGGCAAAACCTCAACTAACCGGAACAGCTGGTCAATGAGTCACTGACTAATCATGCCTCTCAGATAGCTGAAGGCCTATTTACAACTTTGAATACGCAAACTTTTTTGGTTAACTGTTCTGGATAGATGTTTTTACCCAGACCTACACTGTGAACACGTGATTACACGGTAAGATGTAATCCTAAGACACACAGGGCTCTCTGTTCCACCCAAGTGAGACCCCAGACTGTAGCAACCCCTGCTTCTACACTTTCCCATCTTCTACCCCGTTGGCACAGTCTGCTTCCATCCGTCTCTGGCATCCCAATAACCAAGTATGTCAGGACCTGGTTCTCCCAGCTCTGCCGGCAACCTACAGAGTTCTTCCACGCAAGATAAACGAGTCCTAGTGTAGAAATCTAGAGGTTTCTGTGACCTCTATTTTACATGCTGTGAAAATACATTTTTAAAAATGTACTTCCTCAAAAAGAAATTCTGAAGCACATGCTACAGTACCTATGGACGACCCTCAAGGACACTATGAGGAAACAAGCCATTCACGAGAGGACAAAAACAGTATGATTCCACATATATGAGGTGGCCAGAGTAGCCAAGTTCGTAAGAGGGAAAGTAGAATGGTGTTTGCTAGGGCCTGACAGGGAAAGGGAAATGGGAGTTACTGTCAGTGGGCTCGGAATTTCAGTTTGGGAAACGTTCTAGAAATGGATAGTGGTGACAACTGCCTGCACAACATCGTGAATGTATTTAACGCCACTGAATTGTACACTTTAAAACTGTTCTCTCTCGGGGCGCCTGGGTGGCGCAGTCGGTTAAGCGTCCGACTTCAGCCAGGTCACGATCTCGCGGTCCGTGAGTTCGAGCCCCGCGTCAGGCTCTGGGCTGATGGCTCGGAGCCTGGAGCCTGTTTCCGATTCTGTGTCTCCCTCTCTCTCTGCCCCTCCCCCGTTCATGCTCTGTCTCTCTCTGTCCCAAAAATAAATAAACATTGAAAAAAAAAATTAAAAAAAAAAAATAAAATAAAACTGTTCTCTCTCTCTAAAAAAATTTTTTTTTAAAAAAGGGAGCACCTGAGTGGCTCAGTACGTTAAGTGTCCAACTTTGGTTCAGGTCATGATCTCACGGTTTGTGGGTTTAAGCCCCGTGTCGAGCTCTGTGCTGACAGCTCAGAGCCCTGAGCCTGCTTCAGATTCTCTGTCTCCCTCTGTCTCTGCCCCTCCCCCACTCGCACTCTCTCTCAAAAATAAACATTAAAAAAAAAGTAAGTAACAAATAAAATGGTGAATTTGGGAACACCTCAGTGGCTCATTAGCTGGAGTGTCTGATGTCAGCCCAGGTCATGATCTCATGGTTAATAAGTTCAAGGCCCACATCAGGCTCACTACTGACAGCACAGAGCCCACTTTGGGTCCTCTGTTCCCCTCCCTCTCTGCCCCTCCCTCACTTGCGCGCATGTTCTCTCAAAATTAAACGTTAAAAAAAAATAAAATGGTAAATTTTATGTTATGTATATTTTACAAGCAAAATAATTAAAAAATTTAAATATAATGAAGATTTACTTCCTCACTGTGTTCACTATGTTCTAGACAGGTGACATGCTAAGTGATTCTGTGTCTTCTTCATTCAATTACCCCAAGAAGGTTATTTATTTACATACAAGCAAAAATGAGCCAAAATGGTACCTTAAAATTATGATTCCAAATTCCCATATATTGTTTTTCACACAGAGAAAGCATGCTTTACAGGAAATGACCCATTAGAAAGACCACTAGTAAAAATTCAGAGGCCAGAAAGCACTCTAATGTGGGCAACAAATAGACGGGAAAAGAACGCAAAACTAGGAGTAGCTCATAGGTAGCCTTACCACTGAGGAGATGCTACACAGCGACCACCTCAAATGTTTTTTTAAAACTCTGCAGGAGGGGCGCCTGGGTGGCGCAGTCGGTTGAGCGTCTGACTTCAGCCAGGTCACGATCTCGCGGTCCGTGAGTTCAAGCCCCACGTCAGGCTCTGGGCTGATGGCTCAGAGCCTAGAGCCTGTTTCCGATTCTGTGTCTCCCTCTCTCTGCCCCTCCCCCGTTCATGCTCTGTCTCTCTCTGTCCCAAAAATAAATAAATGTTGAAAAAAAAATTTAAAAAATAAAAATAAAAAAAAATAAAACTCTGCAGGAGGGGGACACCCGAGTGGCTCAGTCAGTTGAGTCGGACTTCAGTTTAGATCATAATCCCACGGTTTGTGGGTTCAAGCCCCACATTGGGCTCTCAGCCGTCAGCACAGAGCCCACTTCAGATCCTGTCTCCCTCTCTCTGTCCCTCCCCAGCTCGTGCTCTCTCTTTCTCTCAAAATTAAAAAAATGTAAAAGGAAAAAACTATCCAGGGTAACAGAGTGCCTGGATGGCTCAGTGGGTTAAGCGTCCAACTCTTGATTTCAGCTCAGGTCATGATCTCACAGTTCATAGGATGGAGCCTCGCGTCAGACTCTGCACTGACAGTGTGGAGCCTGCTTGGGATTCTGTCTCTCCCTCTCTCTCTCTCTGCCTCTCTCATACGTGCTCTCGCTCTCTCTCATATATAAATAAATGAAAAAAAAAAAAAACTATTCAGGGGCACCTGCGTGGTTCAGTTGGTTGAGCCTCCCCAACTCTTGATCTTGGCTCAGCTCTTTGATCTCAGCTCCTTCCCTGCTTGTGCAGTCTTTCTCTGTCTCTCAAAATAAATAAATAAACTTTTAAAAAATTAAAACAAAACTATTCAGTGTAAAAAAAATAATTTGGAATCCAAATCAAAATATTTGTTGGTTAACACTGTCAACTGAACGTCAGCATCAGAAACTCTTGAGGTATTTTAGTAGTTGCTAAAGTTCTCTGCCCGTCCGTCTCATGTTGTCACTCCAAGTACGTTAACTATCTTGCACTTGCAACTGCCGACAAACCACCTTCCATCTCTCATCTAAGACCCTCTCCAAACGTCATCTCAGACTAAAACCAACTTTCCCAGAACAAACAGGTACTCTGAACTGCCCTATGCTAAATCGGTTTAGCAACTAACCTTTCTCGAGATTAAGCAAAAGTGTCAAAAAGAAACCTACGCACAACACAGTCCACCGTTAGAAATGCCACCTCATAGCCTCTCCCTGCACAGCCAAATGCCTGACTCTGACGGTACCAAACTTTCAAACCACAAAGTTCGGTACTTAGTATCTTTTAGCACAACATAAAGACTACATCTTTTGTTTTTTAATTATACTCTTGAGTGATCGACTAAAGACTAAGAGAGCTCAATAAGGTTAAAAACATCCTCTTGGATAAGAGACTAGAAATTAATTATATACAAATCTTCAGGTGCCTCTCAATTACAGGCAAAGGTTTACATCCAAACTTGTTAAAACTTCTGCAGTGAAATCATAATTTTTCTATTAATAACTTGTCTTTGTTCTTATTCTCTCTCCCACTTTTGTAAAATTTAAAAATGAACTGGCAACAACCTGACCACATCCTTTTTATTTTAAATCATTTCCAATGGGGCTAGTACCACTTGAAGAAACAGAATCCTATCAAAATCCCACTCCCTAAAGTATAATGGTTCAAAATCTCCCCATAACCAAAATCCCCAGAGACCTTCGCCCAATTTAACAACTATGTATAAGGAGAAATATTGTTTCAATTGCAAAGCATCCCAGTTAGGTAACAAATGCTACTTACAGAAAGATAACTGCCCGCCGTAACAAAGCTACACCATTTACTGATCATGTGCTCTTTATGTACAAAAATATTTGGCATTCAAAATACCTGCCTACATAATGGTCTGCTTTTTGGATCATATTCGTTTATTTAACATGAGCATAACATGAAGTCTTAATAAAAAGGCCAATGAAGTTTTGAGAGTTCACCTGTTCTATAGACTTTAAAGTCAAACGATGTCTGTATCCATACCCTCGTTCTGTAGCTAAGCCCAGTCTATCACCACTGTGAAAGCAAAAGTACCCTACAGAAGCAGCAAGTTACGGACAGGAAAACCATTTTTAAAGAGAAAAATTTAAATTCAAAGGAACAAATATTAAAAGGGGAAATGACCTTTCCTATGTATTTTGTTTCTCATTTTGCATCTTTAGTTGCAACTCTCAAAATTTAACAAGGTTTAAGTTAAACAGTTGATCATGTAAAAGCTAAGAAATCTCTAAAAAAAAAAAAAAAAAAGGCATACACACAACCAGTGGATCAATTACTAAGTGATGAATTACTGTCTTAACTAATGATGCTATGAATCTTGGAGTAGAGTAACCAAACCTAGCTTAGCTGTTGGCTAGTTAACTGACTGGCTTAGTCACAGAAACCAATTATTCAGCGAAATCCATTTCACAAAAGAAAATCTTTTTCTTTTAAGTTTATTTTTTTGAGAGAGTGCTCGCGCAGGCACAAGTGGGAAAGGGGAAGACAGGGAGGGAGAGGGAGAATCCCAAGCAGGCTCCTCATTGTCAGCATAGAGCCACATGCGGGGCTTAAACTCACAAACCTCAAGATCATCACCTGAGCCAAAGTCAGATGCTTAACTGACTGAGCCACCCAGAAATCCCCAAGAAAATCTTTGAACTTAGTGGACTATGCCCCATACATCACTACCACAGGCCTTAGGCAGTTCCCAACTTTGTATCACAAAGACATCCTTGCAATAAAAAACACAGGCCATTGTGAAGACTCGACAAGAATTCACTTACAACTTCTAACTCCTCTCCTTCAGAAGAAGAAGAAAATGTACAGCAATATATTAAAAGGCATTTGGGAAGAGTAAGCAAATTGCTGAAGTACTTGCTTCAGTGAAAAAACAAAACAAAACAAAACAAAAACTTCCTAGATGGCTAATACAAAAAGGTATCCTAATCATGTTGAAATAAAAAAAATAATCACACTTGACATAATTTTTAGTTACCTTTTGTTTTTGCTTTCATCACTAAAGTTTTAATGACTGGATAAGCCAGGCGAATATCCTGCATATATAAATCAAGTTAATTGCTGTCATTTAAAAGGTTGTTAAAGCTTTATGCCCACATTCTTTAATTCACTGAACTTTAAAAAATCAATTTTCATTCAATTTTCTCAGCAAATTGTAGGCTTTAAGGAACTGATTCATCTACTAACACCTTAAACACTTACTTGTTGGGAAAGTTCATGATCCATCCTCCAAGCCTACTATCTAGAAATACCTCAGTATTCCAAAAATGGGAAGTAACACACTGATACTGGGCCTGTGACCACAAGGATGCCCAACAACCACAGATCCAAATCTGCAAAGCCCTGCTTCAGCTGAAAAGTGGCCTTCCGACTAAGAAGTTTCCTGGGTCAGAATTTTTTGTTATTCTAGGCAGTAACAACCATTAAGAATTTTTATAAAAGCATTTAGCGTCATGGCAAAAATGACCATAACTCCAGATTTACACACCTGTTGTCCTTTAGCTTAGTATCACCCTCACCCTCAAAAGGGTCCTGTTATGAAGCAAAATGCACTAGTGATGCCAGAAGTCAGAACTGTGGTGTCCCCTTAGGGAGAGGGTACATTCCTCTCTTACTCATGAGAGGAATGTAAACGGAGCCCATTGGGAGGCTGAAAATTCTGTGAATCTTGATCTGAGTGTGGTTATCAGGGCATATGCATATGCATTTAAGGTCTTACTGTAAATCAGACCTCAATTTAAACAAATTAAATAGAATTTTTAGAACACGCTGAATAAATTTGTAAATGTCTGTGTTCAAACAATAAGTGATATAAAATAATCCTAGGTGTAGCAACTAAGATGTTTTTTCCAAATGTATTTTGATAAAGATGTATGTATATTTATTGTGAGCACTTTTATGTAAAACCTGTCAAAACACAGACCATGATTTTTTTAATCTCTCATTTTAAAAAGTTGCCAAATTTGAGATCTGAAAGCATGCAGAAAGATGACCTATTCATCCTCTGATTTTGCGAATAAGGAAAACCAAATCTTGAGGGTAAGAACCATACCGAGATAAGGCAGCTAGTCAATGACAACAGTAGTAACAGAACTGTTTCCTGATCTTGAGCCACTCCCGTTTCCACCAGGCCGTTACTTTTGTGACACTGTAAACAAATATGAACTCTGGATCTACCTGTGGCCTAGAAGGATTCAACATAGCCTTCAAAATAGCACACCGACGGGCCCCAAAGTGTATACACAAAGACACGCTCATCTTCCTCCTCTCAAGACAGTTGGCAAAGGATTGATCATATTTTCAGGCAAGCATTTTTCTTGTGATGCAATCAAGTGTGACATCTTTAAAATGTGGTTCAAGAGGAAAAGGTATATGCAGGGATTGGCAAAATCCATCCTATTTCCTTTCAAATCTCTTTGATGGTTACTTGGTTCAGAATACTGTGTCACTAGGTAGGACTCATGAAAACATCACTTGGGGCCGTTCAGGAGCACGGCTTGGAGTGACCCGCAGGGAAAAACCCTCACTGAACAAAAATCTTGTCTCTGCCTTGGGTGTCCTACCCAGCTCCCTGCACATACCAACACTTGCAGGTGACCTGTGCCTTACAGCTTAGTTTTAGAGCCCAGTGAAGAGCTGACATCTTGCTAAAAACTTAACATACATCCTTTCCGCGGGAATTTATTTCTGTTCTCACAAGGCGTTTCTGCTCCCCACAGAGCAGGCCTTGCTTCTCAGGACTCTCTGCTCGCCTCTCCACAGCCTCTTCTTCACGGTTTAAAACGAGACTTTAAGAACAGAAATCGAAACGGTCACGGCCCTCCCGAGCGAGCGGGTCCGGCTGGGGTCGGGCGGCGGGTGCCCGGCGAGCCCACTGCCAGCTCGCGCGCGGCGCCAGGGAGGCCCGACGCACTCCACCACGCCGGCCCGAAGCAACCGGTTGCGGGGGCCGCCGGACGCTCCGCAACAGCGCAGCGGCCACCTCGGCCCTCGGAAGTTCGGACCGCCGCGAGGGCAGCACGTCCCCGGCCTCAGCTGCGGGTTCGCGCCCCGGCCCCGGAGCGAGCCCGGGGGGCGGGTCCGCGGGGGCTCGGCGGGCGGGAGCGCGGGACGCGCGGGGAGGGGCGCGCGGCGGGCCCAGAGCGCCGGGGAACTTGGGCGCCCGCCGGTGCCGCCGCCCGGCCACTTTCCTTTCACGCCCCCGGGGCTGCCGCGCGCCGCGCCGCCCTCCCGGGGCCGCCGGCCGCCGCGGCCGCTCGGCGCCGCGGCGAGGCGCCCAGGCGCGCTCCTGCAACCCGGCCGGCCGGCGCGCGGGGCCGCGGGGGCGCGCGAGGCCGCGCGCGGGCGCCGCGCTGCCCCCCCCCCGCCCCGCCCCCGCCCCCAACGTGCCGCCGCCGCCCGTTGGCGCCTCAGCCGGCGCGCCCGCCGCCCGCCGGCTGAGGCGGTTTTTCGTTGGCAAAGTTGCGCGGCCCCCTCGAGGGGGGCGCCGCGCGGTCCCCCGCCCCAGCGCCGCCGCCGCCCCTTCAGGCCGCCGCGCGGGAAGGCCCAGCTGGCGGCCCCGCTTTTTTACCTGCCGGGAGTTTTCGCGCGCGCCCTCGCTCGATCGCTGGCTTTTCCCTCCTCTCGCGCCCGTTTTCTTTCTTTCTTTCCTTCTTTTCGCTTCCCCGCGCGGGCGCTTTTTCCGCTCGCGCCGCCCGCGCTCGCCCGCTCGCGCCCTCCTTCCTGCTGGGCTCGGCGGAGCGGGGCGGCCGGCAGCTCTCCCCGCCCCCCTCCACCCGCGCTCCGGCGGAGGCGGCGGCGGCGGCGGCGCTCCGCGCTCCGACTCATTCCAATATGGCACGGGTGCAGGGCGCATGCGCCCGCGCCCCCCCCCCCCCCCATTCCGCGCTCCTCCCGGCAGCCCGCGCCCCTCGCGCCGTGCGCGTGGCGCCCCCGGGCCGGGCCTCCCCTAGCCGGCCCGCAAGTCTTCCAACCCGGCTGGGGCCGCGCGGGATGCGAGGCGTTAGGGGAGTGAGGGGCCGGGGTCGGGCGCCGCCGTCTACCCCCGCCCCTCGTGCCCCGAGCCACAACTTGCCACGGACATCCCCGAGGCCGTGGCGTGGGGCACGCGGCGGAGACTCTGGCCCCCGACGGCGCGGCGACCCCGTGCGGTCGGGCCCCGAAAGGGAGACGCGCCCCAGGGACCAAGCACCCACCCTATCCCTTCTCCGACCCACGAGGGAAGGACCCTCGAGTCTCACCTCCGGCTGTGCAGGGAGCCCAGTGGTGTCCGCGGGTCGGTCCTGGCGCCCGGGCCGGACGAAGCGCGCCGCTGTCGTCCGCACGTGACCGCCTCCGGCAAGATGGCATTAGCGGAGGAACGGACGGAGCCGCCACCGATCCCAGATGTGCGCGCGTGTAGCAGCGGGAGAGGGCTGCGTCCAGGCGCCTGGCCCACGTCGGGAATCTGTTGCGTCCTTCCGAGACCTGGAAGGGCACCCAAGTGCCCCTTGTCTACGAAGTCGGCCCCGGGCCCCGAGGCGCACTGGGTTTCTCCAGGCTTCCGCAGGAGGCGCCCTGTAAATCCGAGTTTTCCAGCCGCTCGGGGCCCCAGCGAGGGGGCACAAGACGGCTGCCGAATTCGGGCAGGAGAGCTGGGGGCCCGGGGTTGGAACAGAAGCTTAAAGGTGGCTGCAAGCCGGCCCCGCAACCCGAGGTGCCCACAGGCTGTTATGTTCTCCGAGCTCGCCCCTTCCCCAGTGAGCGCAGATGCCCGTGGGACAACCATACCCCTCCCCTTCTGCTATGGAAAGTTCCCTCCGGAAGGAGTCCACATGCCGCAGAGACCCAGGAGTGTCCGGACTCCCGGGCCCAGGGAGAAGGTCTCGGACAGGGCGCTGATGTCTTCTACCTTTCAGGAAGGAGGAGGCGCCCCCACTGCAAGAACGAGGTTTGAGGTGCCAAACGCGGGCTCAGGCCACTTCCCGCTGACCTCACTACCGTGCTGGGAAATATTACCCCACTTTACAAACTTGCCCAAAGTCCCGCTGCTGGCTGGATTTGAATCCAGATTTTTTTTTAACCACCACTTGAAAGACAACTGACAACCAGAGAAAGAAAAATGTACAAATAAAGTATCCGTAATACTAGGGAAAGCATAAAACCTTCCATCTATATACATGTCTTTACATAGTTGCAAGCAACCACACATTTTCTTTTGTGTGTGTTACTGCCACTTAACATTTTCTTTTGTTCTTGGTTCATTCTTAAAGTGTGCAGGTATCCTCATCCATTCACTCAGTCTCCTAATATGGTATATTTGGATTCTTTACCATTGTTTGCTAATATGTCCTTTCATTCTGCACTTGGGACAAATTCCTGGCAGTTGAGTAAGCAGGTACAAGGCAGAGGGGTTTTGGTCCACAGTGCCCCAGAACTTTTGCAAAGAGTTGCAGGGCTCATGCTACTACTGCCTCCCAGGAACGAGTGGTAAGAGGCGTAATACACATCTCTAAGCAGTAGGTACCACCCTTTTTTCTCCTGCTTTACTAGTGTCTGTCAGTAGTTCAAGGTTACTTTAGCGTTTCTTAGAGGACTTTAAAAATGTTATTTTTTTCATCACTTACTATTCATTCTCCTTTCTGTGAATGATTGTTCATATCCATTCATCAGCTGGCAGACTTGAGCCTCTTCTAACTTTGAATAAGCATTTTTTATATTATCAATATTATTCCTGTATCATCAATGATGCAAGTATTTCCCAGTCTGGTTTTTTTTTTTTTGTCTTATTTTAATGTTCAATCTGTCATTCTTGTCCTTTTTTATTTTATTGCTTGAATGCTAACAAATCGAGCTTTCTTCCATCCATCTGATGGTCCATTTTCTGCTAGTCTTCTAAAATCTCATTTTATATTTAATTCTTTGACGACTATCCATCCCAAGTTTATTTTGCTGTGTGAAGTAAAATATGGACTCAACTCCCCACCAGCATCACCAGGTTTTATTGCTTATACAGTCAGCACTTATTAAATAATTTCCCCCTACCCTTTGTTTAGTAAAATCTGATTGGGTCAATCTGTTTCTGAATTCTTCATTTCTTTTTCACAGACCTCACTTTGAGCAGATACCATATGGATCTAACTATTGGTTCTTTAGAATAGGTTCTAACATCTAACAGGGCTGGGCTATATTGCCCTTCATAGAATTTTCTGTTATGCAGAATATCACTTGGTAACCATACTGGTGACTGTGTCCATATACATTCTAGTTAACATATAGGGATTAAGAATGCTGGTTTTGAAGACGGTACCATCCAGATCCAACACTTGCAGCCCCGTGACCTTGACAAATTACGTATCCCATCTAGGCCTAGGGGATATATAAAATGGGGATAAAAGTAATCCCTGCTTCACAAGCTCAATGCCAGGCACATAGTAAATGCTCAGTAAATGTCAGCTGTTGTTACTGATATTTTTAGTTCTAAAAAACCTGAGGTTTTTGCATGGAGTTGCATTAAACCTATGAATTAATTTAAACAGATTAAATATCCTGTAAAATGTCATCTTCCCAACCAGGACATGTGCTATCTTTCAATTTATTTGAAAATTTTAAAACTCAGAAACGAGGTTCTTTGTTGACTCCTGCCTCCTCCCACTTCATGACCTCTGAGGAAGAAGAAGAGAGGAGAGCCACAAAGAAGACTTAAAACCTACCACTGGAGAGTCTCCCTTGTGCCCGGCTGGTGTGGGTATGGGTGTAGGCGCACATGCACAAAATCTCCTTTAACCCTTCACCATCCCTCAGGGTAGATCGTGGTGTTCCCTGTGGAACAAGAGCAAACCGGGAACTTCCAGGTCACTCTTAGTGAGAGGCAGAGCTAGGCCACTAACCAGGTACACCAGCTCTTCAACTGCTCTGCTGCTTGGAATTTCAGGTGGGAATCATGCACAGAAGGGGCAGCCCCCAGCAGAGCTGGGAGAAAACTAACTTCTGGTCATGGCACACCCTGGCCTAAAAGCCTCCCAGGGATTTCCATTGCATTTTGAATAAGTCCAAAAGACTGACTTTGGCCTATGAGCCTGGCCCTCCAACCTTACCAGTCACCACTCATCTGCCTTGCTTGCTGAGGTTCAGCTGTGCTCATCTCCTTTCCACCCCATAAGTATGCCAAGCTCCTTCCCACCACAGGGCCCTTGCACACACTGTTTCCAATGTCTGGTACACTCTTTTCTCCTCCTGCACCCACCTTCACATAGCTGGTACCCTCCCATTGTTCCAGTATCTGTTTAACAAGGTGGTCTCCTGAGAGAAGACTTCCCTACCTATCCCACATAAACAGGTTCTCTCTCTCTCTTCTCACCCTCCCTCCCTCCTAGTTTTTTCTTTACACTTGGTATTTATAATTTACCTCTGTATTTGTCATTTGTTTGGCTTCTGTCACCTTGTCTAATCCCATAGACAGATCTCAGTCCCCCTGAGGGCAGAGATGAATCTAGCCCTTTCCCTGACAGGCAGTGGGTGGCTGAGAGGCTTACTCCCACGTCAGCCAGCAGCATCTAAGACCAGAGGTTGGCACACCCATGAGGCACCTTGGCCATTCCTAACACTGTCTCTACTTCAAATTGGCTCTGTGGGGTAGAGGTTATTCCTCCCATTCCCACTGACCAAGGAGTGAGCGCTTGCTCTCTGTGGGTGTGTATCCACCCAGGGCCTTGTTTTGAATGAGAACATGAGGGCCAGGCCTGGACCCTGGGAACCAACAGAGCCCTCAACCGGGGCTTGGGGCTGTTTTCAACCCCAGAAAAACTTAATTAAGTCCCAAAGCCTGCCAGGCCCTCCTGTCAGGAATCAGCAGTCCTCCATTGCTACTGGGCAGCCAGCACCCTTTAATCAGCCCGAGTGAGACAAGTCACATAATGACTCCCTGTGGCTAATTACCCAGGTGATCAAGTGATTACCACCACCAAGTAACTGCTCACATCATGCCACTCTCCACGGAGGCCTGGTCCACTTGCTGGGCCTGCTGCCCTGGGGGCACAGGCTACTGCCATATGTTCCCCCAACACCTGCCCTGATCTGCCTCCATGTTTTAGCTCCTGCAAACGCCCCCACCAGGGTTCCTCTCTCCTAGCCTGTGTTGGCATGGAAAAAGCAGTGGGCTTGGAGGCAGACAGCTCGGGGTCAAGTCCAGATTTAGTAGTCACTGCTTCTTTATGGGACTTTCTTTACGGGAGCTTTCACCTCTCTGGACCTCAGTTTCCTTATCTCTGTAAAATGGGGATGAAGCCACCCGTCTGCCTGGGTCCTGAGAATCCAAGGACATAATGTTTGTAAATGCTCTTTGCAAACCGTAAAGCACAACAGAATTGTGAGAAATAATTGGCCTAGCCCCAAAGCCACCTCCTCCAGGAGGCCTCTCAAGATCTCTCCATTTCTTTCTCTGTCTGCCTAAGTCGCTTAGCTTGTTTCTCCCCAATTGCCTATCCTGGGAAAGGCACAGGCCTCAGGACTCCATTTTCCATCCTTGAGCGCTACAAGCCCAAGGCTATGTTACACTCATTCCCAGGGGGCCCTCTCTGCCTCCACACCCCTCTTCTCTCAATTGATGGGGGGAAAATAAATTAATGAGCACAATGTTCTCAATTTTATATTATTGGGTCCTGCATTTTGTTAAGCCTTTTTGCACCTTCAACTTCTTATCTATTAACGAGAGCTCACAGAAACCAAAGGGCTGGGGGTGGGGGTGGGGGGTGGGCATCAAGGACACTCAGCAATGCAAAGGCAACAGGGCTGGAGTTTCTCTTTGGGGTGGCAAAATGTTCTAAAATTCGATACAGTGATGGCTGCACAACTTCATGATACACTAAAAAACGCAAAATTGTACACCTTAAAAGGGCAAATTTTATGGTATGTGACTAGGACCTCAATCAAAAAATTGTATGAGAGGAGCACCTGGCCGGCTCAGTTGGTAGAACATCTGACTCTTGATCTCAGGGTCATAAGTTCAAGCCCCACAGTGGACAGAAAGCTTACTTTAAAAAAAATTGTGAGGGGCACCTGGGTGGCTCAGTCAGTTGAGGATCTGATTTCGGCTCAGGTCATGATCTCGTGGTTCCTGGCTTCCAGCCCTGCATCGGGCTCTGTGCTGACAGCAAGGAGCATGGATATGTCTCCCTCTCTCACTGCCCCTCTCCCCACTCTCTTTCTCAAAAATAAATAAACAGTAAAAAGATTTTGATGTATGAGAAAAGTCTACGAGACAGTCTATAGTGACTGTCACAGAGGACATAAACTGGTAACTCTTGGGTCACATGTGACCTATGTGGTACATTGCTTGGGCAGCACAGTGAGGTTGTTCACAATATTCTTTTTTTTTTTTTTTTTTTTAGGTATACTTTGCATATAATAAAATGTACCCATTTTATAGGTGTACAGTTCTCTGAGTGCTGACAGAAGTGACCACCAGCACAATTAAGATACAACTTTCTGAGGGCACCTGGATGGCTCAGTTGGTTAAGTGTCTGACTTCAACTCAGGTCATGATCTCATGATTCATGGGTTTGAGCCCCACATGGGGCTCCATGCTGACAGCTCGGAGCCTGGAGCCTGCTTCGGATTCTGTGTCTCCCTCTCTCTCTCTGCCCTTCTCCTGCTCACACTCTGTCTCTCTCCCTCTCAAAAATAAATAAACATGTAAAAAAATTTTTTTTAAAGATACAACATTCTTTTTTTTTTTTTTTTTTTTAATTTTTTTTCTCAACGTTTATTTATTTTTGGGACAGAGAGAGACAGAGCATGAACGGGCGAGGGGCAGAGAGAGAGGGAGACACAGAATCGGAAGCAGGCTCCAGGCTCTGAGCCATCAGCCCAGAGCCCGACGCGGGGCTCGAACTCACGGACCGCGAGATCGTGACCTGGCTGAAGTCGGACGCTTAACCGACTGCGCCACCCAGGCGCCCCTAAAAGATACAACATTCTATCACCCCACAAAATTCCTCTCATCCCATTCCAGGGTTTCCCCCACCCACAGGCAACTACTGATCTGATTTCTATCTCTGTAGATAAGTTTTGTCTGCTTTTTAAAAATTCATCATAGAATAGTACTCTTTTGTGTCTGTTTTTGAGATTCACCCACAGTTGTTGGATGCATCAGAAGATGATTTTTTTTTTTTTAAGTAGGCTCCACACCCAACATGGGGCTTAAACTCACGACCCTGAGATCAAGAGTCAAATGCTCTACCAACTGAGCCAGCAGGCACCCTGATGATTCCCTTTTTTTTTTTTTTTCATTCTAACGTTCCACCACTCCTTTATTTCAGGTTAAATAATATTATTTCAATCATACAGAATGCCCAAGGAATGGAAGTTCAGCAGCTGTTTATTCTATTGGTCTTCAAAATATTGTGTCCACATCAGTGACATTTTCAGTACATACTCTCCAGTATGTTTATTTATGTTTTTTAATGTTTATTTTATTTTTGAGAGAGAGAACATGAGCAGGGGAGGGACAGAGAGAGAGAGGGAGACACAGGATCTGAAGCAGGCTCCAGGCTCTGAGCTGTCCACACAGAGCCCAATGCAGGGCTTGAACTCACGAACCTGAGATGATGATCTGAGTCAAAGTCGGACGCTTGACTGACTGAGCCACCCAGGTGCCCCTTTATCTATGTTTAAATCATATTATTTTATGTATGTATACTATTCTGGTAAAACATCACATCTATTATAAAACATGCAAATATATATTTTCAAAGGGAGTTGAGAAAATATCAAATATTATGTTAAATGATTGTATAATAATGATATTAAAGAAAATCATATTAATGATATCATTAAAGAAAGGAATGGGATTGAAAATGCTTTTTTACATTGCTGAAGTATATGAAGACATACAATAAATTACACATTTTTAATTACACAACATGATTAGTTTTGACATGCAACCACACCTATGAAACCATCAGTACAATACAGAAAACAAATATTTTCATCATCCCCAGAAGTGTCTTCACATCCCTTTGCAATCTATCCCTCCCTCCGTCACCACCTCAGGCAGTCACTCATCTGCTTTTTTAAACTACAGATTCGTTTTGGGGCAACTGGGTAGCTCAGTTGATTAAGCCTCCAACTTCGACTCAGGTCATGATCTCCCAGTTTGGTGGGGTCAAGCCCTGCCTCAGGCTCTGTGCTGACAGCTTAGAGCCTGGAGCCTGCTTTGGATTCTGTGTCTCCCTCACTCTCTGCCCTTCCCGGGCTCACACTCTGTCTCTCTCTCTCAAAAATAAATAAACATTAAAAAAAATTTTAACGTTTGCATTTTTTAGAATCCTATATAAATGGAATTATATAATAGGTTCTGTGTGTGTGTGTGTGTGTGTGTGTGTGTGTGTGTGTGTGTGTCTGAGAGAAGATGGGTACTATCTTCTCTCGTATAGCATGATATTGAGATCCTTTTATGCTATTGCACTTAATAGTTGCTGATTCTTTTTTCTTGCTGAGTAGTATTCCTTGTATGGATATACCACCAATTTGCTTATCCATTCCTTTGTTGATGGGCATTTGGGTTCTTTCCAGTGTAGGGTTGTTATGAACATATAATTATTAATTAGTAATATAACATATTTATGAAAATATATATAATAAAATGTAATATGAAATAGTAAGTGAATCTGTATATGTAATGTGAAATATATAATATGTAAGTGAAAATATAATGTAATTTTATAATAATGTATATACTATAATTGTATTATGTAATAATATAACACGTATTAAATATATTCTATATATATAAATGCCTTATTTACAGTCATACATATCAAGTATATACACACACATTTATATATGCAAATATATAAACACACACTTTTATTTAACTTATATGTCCCTAATGGGCCATTTAGTCCCCATGCCTTGTGGTCCTCTACCCATTTGCTGTGGATAGCACATTGAAAAGAAACAGTCACCCAGGCTTCACCCCAGAAAGGCAAATCCTAAGACCTAAGGGTCAGGTTGGGGCTGGCTGAGGGGCTGGCATTTGAAGCCAGGACACCAAGTCTCCCTGTGCCGGCCAAGGATTCCTATCTCTGGCTGCTTGCAGCCCAAGAGCCAGGAAGGAGTAGGGAGCAGAGCCAGCTTAGCCACAGAACATTCTCCAGATCTGTCACGGCCCTCTTGGAGGGTCAAAAGTAGGACGTTTGTAAAGATAACTTGCTATTGGGCCCTTGGAAAGGAGGCGGCAGCTCAAGCCCACCAGGAGAAGAGAAGGCAAAGGGAGATGTGACCACAGACCCTCCTATTCTCTACCGGAGCCACTTGCTGGGTTTGCGCAAACATAGCCTGAATCCCTCTGATGCTCAGGTCCTCTCTCCGTACCCTGCCTGCTTGAACTGGAGACCACAGTCTCCACCTGTCCTAGCCCTGTGTCTCACGCCCCACCCTTTCCCATGCTGCCATTTTTCCTTTTTTTATTTTATTTTATTTTTTATTTTTTTTACATTTATTTATTTTTGAGAAACAGAGTGAGACAAAGCGTGAGCGGGGTAGGGGCAGAGAGAGAAGGAGACACAGAATCTGAAGCCGACTCCAGGCTCTGAGCAAGCGGTCAGCACAGAGCCCGATGTGGGGCTCGAACCCACAAACTGTGAGATCATGACCTGAGCTGAAGTCGGACGCTCAATCGACTGAGCCACCCAGGCGCGCCCCTTTTTTTATTGAGCTACAGCTTATATACAATAACTGTTAGCATACTGGTGTGAATCTATAAAATGTTAACAAGGACATTTAATATGTTTGTTTGATGCCTCTTATAGTAACAGGGCAGCTTAATCTCCCTGATGCACAAAAGCCTCACAGTTACCAGGCCAGGCTCACCAGCCAAAAGCATGGTGCTGCCTCTAGGCCCCCAACTTGGTCCCTGCCTGTCAGCACTGGGTAGATTTGGGAGGAAAGAGATTTCTGCATAATATAGACATAATCCGGGAAAATGCCAATGGACCTTGCTTTACCCAGCGGCTTTGTACAAAATGAAGTGTGGTCAATTGAATCCTAATTTTCTCATTACTTACTACGTAATTCCTGAGATGTGTGATCTTCATTCGTGCTGGGTCTTGCTCCTGAGGCCTCCAATTTCCATTCTCCACTGTCTTCATCCAGTCAGGTCTGGAGTACAAAACCTGGGGCAGTCACTTCACTTCCTGATATCAATTACTTTATCCTTAAAATTTGGCTGGTAGCACCCGAGCCGTTGAAAGCCGAGCACTGCACTCAATGATGTCTTCAGCTCTGAGATTCGGGGTTTGAGCTGTGAACACACTTGTGACCATTTAAGAGAAGGACTTTGCTAGCATGTTTCCAAGCAGCAGAGCCAGACTAAAGCACTCATCCATCCCTCCTCTCGTTGATGCCTGCTGTGTGCCTGTGCAGGCTGAGCTGATGCTCACAGACAGGACTGTAACATGCCCTGCACCCAGAGGTGTTCCCAGCTGGGTGAAGCTCTCCCTGGGGTTGGTTCCATGACAGAGGAGCATAGAAAAAGCCTCTCTCCAAGGGAGGAGGCCTGATTTCCTCTCCTGAGAAGGAAGCAGGAAATCTCAGTTGTAACCCAGCTCTGCTTATTACTGTAGGGGCACAATCCCTTCTTTCTCAGGGCCTTCTCTTCCTCTGTGCAGGGGGGTGGGGTGGGTGGGCAGGCTGAAGAGAGGCTTTACAGACCTTCTCAGTGCCCTTGTGCTGGGTCATGTAATAGATTCAATATGGTGCCAGGGGAAGAAGGGCTGCTGGGGACAGGCAGCCTTGGGTGCAGGCTGTCTTCAAACAGCAAAGTCTTATCTGCCCTTTGTCACAGGACCCCAGAAACCAGAGGATTCCACGAGACCATGTACCTAAAGGTTTTTGTGTGGTGCTTGATTTTTAGTTGGTGCTCACCAAATGTGAGTTCCCTTCTCCCTCCCAGAGGGTGTAGCCCTCACCTGCCCACATCAGCCAGACCCCTCTAATGCAGCAGGATTCTGGGTCCCTGGAGGAGGTCTGCCACTTCTAACAGCCAGGTTCATCTCCAGATGGGGCCAGGGAGTGGGCTCTTTGAGGCACCTGAGGGTTTGGAGCAGAAGGACTTCCAAGGATGAGAAACTGAAATTTGCATACATTGCTATTGGCAGTTTCTTACAAAGTTCAACATAGACTTACCCTGTGATCCAGTTTCCCCACTCATAGGTGAAGAAATAAAACCACAGAAATAAAAACACGTCCACACACAGACTTGCACAAGAACATTCACGGCACTTTTACTCACGATAGATAAAAACTGGAAACAACCCAATTGCCCACCAACAGAAGAAAAGATACCCAAATTGTGGTACACTCATACAATGGAACACTACCCAGTGATAAAATGGGATGAATTAATGTTACACGTGACAGCAAGGATAAATCTAAAACACATTATACTGAGCAAAAGAAGACAGACCCAGGGCGCCTGGGTGGCTCAGTCGGTTAAGCAGCCGACTTTGTTCGGCTCAGGTCATGATCTCACGGTTGGTGGGTTGGAGCCTCACGTCGCGCTCTGTGCTGACAGCTCAGAGCCTGGAGCCTGCTTCAGATTCTGTGTCTCCCTCTCTCTCTGCCCCTCCCCAGTTCGCACTCTGTCTCTCTCAAAAATAAAATAAAAAACGTTAATAATAATAATAATAAAAAAGAAGACAGACCCAAAAACGAACATACCGTATGAATACATTTACTTGGTGTTCTAGGACATCAAGACCAATCTCTGATGATAGAGGTCAGAATAGTGGTTCCTTCTGGGCTTGGATATACTGACTGGGAAGGGACACAAGTGAATTTTCTGGAATGACGAATCTTGCTCAGGGTCACAATTACACAGGTGTCCATCTGTATAAATGCCGTCAAGTTGCATAGTTATGATCAGTGCACTTTACCGAATGTAAGTTATTCTTCAATAGGAAAAATTAGCCTCCAGGGTGTGGGAAGGGGCAGCTTTGGGGGAAAGCAGGTGGTGCCTTGTGCCTGCACACTAGTGCCCTCTCCGTCCACCCCATCCTGCAGGACCCTGGCTGGGAACTCATCCTCCTCGCTTGGGTATCAGTCACAACTGAATGTCTAGCCCACTGGCTGGGGAAGGAGCTCAGAAACACGTATGGAGGGTTTACAGCACGGAGACTCTTACCACTGGCCAGCAGATCACAGCCTGATAGTCTATCTCCTGCCCTCAAGTGAGCTGGACCACCTTTTGCCGCTGGATCCCAGGGCTTTTCTGAGGCTCTTGGATTGCGTGGTTGGGGTGGATCATGAGGGCCAGTGAAAGCCAACTTTGCCGGGAGGTGGTGCTCAGCACAACCCTTTCCTGAGGGCCCGCCCTGGTGTAGGAGACAACAGGGCTTGCCGCTAACAGACCTCAGCAACTGCATCCAAAATGGAGTGACCTGTCTCTGTTGTTGTTGTTGTTGTTTCCTGCCGTGTTTCTCCCCAAGCTCAACCTGTCCCTTCCTCCCTCCACTCATGCGCCAGCCTTCCTCAGACTGCCTCCTACCTGCTGCCTTCTGAGCGCTGGTTCTGCAGGAGAAATGATCCCCAGGGACCCACACCTACACCTGTGCCAAGACATGGTTGTCCTCACGTGGAAACAGACCACACACACACACACACACACACACACACACATCCCAGGAGGACCCACAGCAACAGGCATGGACTTACAGGTGTGCACAGGGGCTGCAGACATGGCCCCACTAACAACCGGCACCGGGATAGCAGTCACCATGGATTGGGCATCAATCTACTAAATCCAGGGCAATTTCAGTCGAGCAATCGCTTGTGGCCCGTGTCGTATGTATGCAGCACCATGCTGGGTGGTCTGTCCCCGTGCCAGCTCAGCCAGTCCTCACCACTGTAAAGCAGAAGCTCAGAGAACAATCACTTGCCTGTGAACCATCTACTCAGACACTCTCCAACATGGCCTCCAAATTGCCTCAGTCAGGCAGAAGGCCCATCCTGCCATCCCCCTTGGCCACCCCCTCGCATGCGGAGCCTTCTTTGGTCAAAGGGAAGTGAGTTGGGACCTCCTAAGAACATGCTTTTCCATCACAACTGGGGTTCCGTCCCAACTCTATTTCCCTGGAGCCCTTGGTAGCTAGCCAGAAATCTCCAGTGCTCTTTGTGGGAGGGCATGGGAGAGGGATGGCGAGCTCTAGGAAGAAGTATGGAAACGTTTGACACAGGTCCAGGACACTTGAGCCTCTCCCAGCACCTAATCCACATGGAGTTCCCAGGACCTGGGCCCAAACTTCCAGCTGCCCAAAGCCTCTCAACCTCCTGTCCCAGGTGCCCCTTCACCCCATTTTCTGGAGGCAGAAAGTAAAGCCAGAGATAATGAGATTACTCATCCAGAGGCAGAGGTCCAGGAAAGGTTGACCTTTTCCAAGTGGGTCACTTTTAGGCCCAGGCAAGGACCATGCCAGGCGCATCTTCAGCCAGCCCTGCTGTCAGATGTCAGGGAGAACCTGGGGCCAGGGTGTAGTCTAGGTCCAGCCTGGAGGAGAGGGCCCCTCCAGCAGCTGACCCCAGTCTCCAGGGTCTCCCGGGCTCAGGGAAGGAGCCGAGGTCAGGGGCTGGCAGGCTGTGCTTCCTGAGAGGCCTTACCAGACAGCTCCTGCCTCAGTAGACACAAAGACCTTTGGGACCAGGTGCCTCCCACCTCTGTAATCTGGGCATGACCCATGGGGTTGGGCAGAGGTCAGGCTCTAGGGCATCTCCCCCTGCCCCTCCACGTGAGCTGAGTGTGAACCTCCTTGGTTTGGTAATTCAGATAAGAGGGCAGGATAGGCTACAGGTCCCAGGGAGATTCTCAGATGGGCCAGGGAGGGGGGGGAGGCTAATAGAAATGAGTAACACCTGGCTTCCCTCCCTGAGAAGAGCACCGTCAATGGGAAGACAAGCTGGGCCCCAAATCATGGTAGCTCTGGATCAAGGGCAGCTCTGGATCAAGGGCAGGGGGTGGGCCTCAGGAGAGGGAGAAAAGTGGGAGGGGTCCTGGAGTTGGGTGGGGTGAAGGCTCCAGGTCTCCACCAACGGAGGGGGGATGGAAATCTAGTGGGGTTAGACTAAGAAATTGTGAGAGGCCTGGGGAGGTCAGGGACAGAGAATGAGAACCGCACAGACAAGATCTGGAGGTGGGGACGTGGGCAGGTGCAGGGAACGGTGAGCGGTGCCCCTGGCTGGAGTGCAGGAGATAAGACCAGAAATGGTTTGGGGGGGTTGATCACAAAGCCCTTGATGCTGGGATGGTAATGATACTGACGCTGACAGTACCAAGGGCTCATTCCCACTGTGATCTTCCTACCGCAGCCGCCAGAGGCAGGGACTGGCATTAGCCCTATTGAGAGCTGTGAACCCTGAGGCTCAGAGAGGGCCACTCCAGGAACGATCTGTGGAGGCCCTGGCTTTCAGTCCCTGAGCTCCCCTGACAGGCTGCAGGCGTGTACTGCACTCTGTGGATACAGCCAGGAATTTCTGCAAGGAAGAGACAATGTCAGGCATGCATTTTAGAAAGCAATGTATGTCTGTGTGACAAGTGACACCATAAACAAAGTTATAATGTAAGTGAAAGGCTGGAGAAAATACCTGCCATATGTGTAACAAAGGATTAAAATCCCTAATGCATAGTGCTACAAATCAATAAGAAAAAAATAAACACATAGTGGGGAACGGACCAAGGATATGAACAACCTCTTGGGGTGCCTGGGTGGCTCAGTCAGTTAAGCATCTGACTCTTGGTTTCAGCTCAGGTGATGATCTCCCGGTTTCTGAGTTCAAGCCCCGCAACTGGCTTCGTGCTGACAGTAGGGAGCCTGGTTTCTCTGTCTCCCTCTCTCTCTGCCCCTCCCCCACTTGCGCGCGTGCACGCGCTCTCTCTCTCTCTCTCTTAATGATAAAAAAATAAAACTTAAAAAATTTTAAACAGACTCTTTATAGAAGAGGAAATAAAAGTGATCACTAAATTAGAAAAGACGAGCCAGCAAAATGAAAAGGCAACCTAGAGGGGCACCTGGGTGGCTCAGTTCGTTGAGCATCTGACTCTTGATTTGGGCTCAGGTTCATGGTTCATGGGATTGAGCTCCGGGTCAGGTTCTGTGCTGACAGTGCAGAGCCTGCTTGGAATTCTCTCTCTGTCTCTGCCCCTCCCCTGCTCACGCTCTCTGTCTCTCTCTCAAAATAAATAAATAAACATTTAAAAAAAAAACTTAAAAAGAAGAGACAACCTACAGAATGGGAGAAAATGTTTGCAAACCTTGTATCTGACAAGGGGTTAATATCCAAAATATAGAAGGAACTTGGACACCTCAAAATCAAAAACAAAAATAAATTACTTGATTAAGAAATGGGCAAAGGAACTGAATAAACTTTTTTCCAGAGAAGACACACAGATGACAAATAGCCAACAGGTATATGCAAGAGTGCTCACCATCACTAATCAAAACCACAATGAGATATCACCTCGCACCTATTAGGATGGCTATTATTTAACAACAACAACAACGACAAAAAGGTAAGTGTTGGTTAGCACATGGAGGAAAGAGAACCTTGGTACATTGTTGCTGGGAATGCAAAATATGGAAAACAGTATGGAGGTTCCTCATACAATTAAAAGTAGAACTACCGTGTGACCCAGCAACACCACTTGTGTTTATTTATCCACAGGAATTGAAATCGGGATCTTAAAGAGACATCTATACTCCAGGTTTGATGCAGCATTATTCACAATAGCCAAGACATGGAAGCAACCTAAGTGCCCATCAATGGATAAATGGATACAGAAAATGTACACACGTATACAGGAATATTATACAGCTCTAAAAAAGAAAGAAATTCTGCCAGTGGAGACATGGATGGACCTGGAGGGCGTTATGCCAAGTGAATTAAGCCAGACACAGGAAAACAAATACTGTATGATCTCACTTATATGTGAAATCTAAAATAGTCAAACTCACAGAAGCAGGGTCTGGGGGGAGGGCTATATCGGGAGTCATTGATCAAGGTGTACAAAGTTTCAGTTATGCAAGATGAATGGGTTCTGGAGATCTAGTGTGCAATATGGTGACTGTAGGTAACAATACCATACTGTGTACTTGAACTTTGGAAGAAAGTGGATCCTAAGTTCTCACCATATGCACACAAAAAACGTAACTATGTGAAGTGATGGATGTATTGATTATCTTGATTATCACAATGCATATGCATTTTTCCTTTTTTTTTTCTTTTTCTTTTTTTTTTTTAGGGAGAGAGAAAGAGCGTCCAGGGGAGGGGCAGAGAGAGAATCCCAAGCAGGCTCTGCCCTGTCAGCACAGAGCCCGATGTGGGGCTCAGTCTCACGACTGTGAGGTCATGACCTGAGCAGAAATCAAGAGTCGGATGCTTAACCGACTGAGCCACCCAGGCGCCCTGTGTATTACATTTTTAAAATGAGGATGTGTTCATGTATTTTTTTATATAATAAAAACTAAATAATTACTTTTAGAAGTTAAAATAATTTTTTTTGAAAGCTGAAAATAAGGAAGAAAAAGAAAAAACTGAAGCTGAGGAGACCCATGAAGAAGCTACTGGCAAAAGGGTGGTGAAGACTGAGCCAGGGTATCCTCGTCTGTGGGCCCTGAAGCTGCTGAGAGGACCCTTGCACTAATGGGGGTGCACTCTGCAGTCTGAAGGGTTTATTCTCCAGATACTTGGCTGGAGGGCAAGGTTCCTCTCTGCCCTTGTTTGTACTGCCAGTAGAGTTACCCTCCCAGGCCTGCCTCATGCTCATGGTTTTAACACACCAGGGACCAGTCTGGGCTGTAGAGAAAGATCTGGTTTCAGGGCTACCTCCCCATCGGACCCCAGCCCTTGACAGGGCCCTGAACTCCAACCCAACAGCCAAGCTGGGGTCTCCATTCCAATCAACCTCATGAGCCCTTTATGGACCACAACACAACAGCTCCATGAACAGGCCCCCAAGCCACTCTGGATCTCCAGTGCTCCCTGGCAGTATCGGGACAGCCGGGATCAGCCTCCAACTGCCTGGGCTGTCACTAGGGATCTGATGCCCAGCTGCCCCAGGGCTTGAGGGCTTCTCCCTCTCTGTCACAGGGCAGAGGTGGGGCTGCCTGAGCCAGGAACTACTCATCCCCTGCCCTGGTCAGAGAGCTCCAAGCTTGGTTGAAGGAGCTAGGCCAAGCAGAGGGCTCAAAGCTGGTTCTTGATCTCTGTGGCTGCAGGCACGGCCTCATGAGGTCAGCAATCTGCCATTGGTTCTCTTAATCAGCACCCACTTCCCCCTAGCACCAAGTGGGCCTAAATGAGAAGTGGTCAGAGCATGGAGAAGCTTCTGGCCCAGGGGAGTGGAGGGGGAGCATCCTCATGGAGCATGTGCCCCAGAGGCAGTGCTCCTTGGCCTCGCTGTTGGCCAGGTCCAGATGAGGGCAAGAGCAAGAGGCCTCAGGCTGGGAGAGGCACCCCATTCCTGCCATAGCTACTAGGGGCCCTGTGGCATGCAGACACATACTCATGTCAGGAGGGTTATAGGAGGGTGTGTGATCGAAACCGTGTGGTGGCTCGAACAGAGGCTCTGCCGTTACCCTGCCTGGGCTGGAACCTGGGTACCACCCTTGCTCAGGCAAATGAAAACTTCTCTGAGCCTCAGTTTCCTCATCTGCAAAAGCAGGGTAATTCTAACAGCACTGACACAGGGAGTTACCGTGTGGCTGCCTGGCTCATGGTCAGCTCCCAGGAAATGTCTACCCCAACCCAAATGTCAGGATGCAGTCAGGTGAATCCTTCCCTGCCTCTGTTTCCTTAATGTACCCAGAGGAGGCTGGAGGGCCTGTTCTTTTTTTTTTTTTTTTTTTTTTTTTTTTTTTTTTTAAATTTTTTTTTCAACGTTTATTTATTTTTGGGACAGAGAGAGACAGAGCATGAACGGGCGAGGGGCAGAGAGAGAGGGAGACACAGAATCGGAAACAGGCTCCAGGCTCTGAGCCATCAGCCCAGAGCCCGACGCGGGGCTCGAACTCACGGACCGCGAGATCGTGACCTGGCTGAAGTCGGACGCTTAACCGACTGCGCCACCCAGGCGCCCCTGGAGGGCCTGTTCTAATTGCTCCTCGCCTGCTGATGTTCTAAGAGGAGACTGGGCAGTCTCAGGAACGGACACCCCCACCCCAGAAGTGAAAGTCTAAAGGCACAGGGCGGTTTTGTGGGGTCTCGGGCCCCAGGTGGACTTCTGGCCAGCATCCCAGGCTCCCCTGGAGCCTAAGAGAGTCCCTGTAGCATAGGGCATCTGCATCCAGGGGCCCGCAGCGCCATTGTTTCCCTTCAGCCCGGCTCACCTGCTCACTAGCCTTCTGGAGGAAACACATGGGAAGGTTCTGCCCTCTAGTGGCCACTGGTGGCCGGACCTCTCCCCAGCTCCTGGGCCTCCTAGGAGCCCACTTCCCCCTCTGCCTTCTCTAGTGCCTATTTGCTGCACAGGAACAAGCCCATTTCATAGAGATGGAAACTGAGCTGGTCCCTAGAGCCAGCACCCAGGAATCTTCATCTATGGGCTCCTTCGAGCCCTGAGAGCCCTGCTTCCAGATATGAGCCCTCTAGCCCGAGGCCCTGAATGGTCCTAGGGTGACAGGGTCTGAGTCCACTATGAGGGATGCCTGCCTGTGCCCAGCATGAGGGCACTCACAGATGGCCAACACAAGCACTCCAGGGGGGTAGGAGAGCCTTAGCTCTGGAATGGGGAATGTGTCTTGCCCAGGCTGGCGTGGGGTCTTCCCTGACCATAGCCTCTGTCATCAGGCTGTGACCAGTGCCTGTAAGCAGGGGGAAGTATCACTGGAGTTTAGAACTTAGCCTAGAGCTTGACACAAAATGTGCTTTGCCTCTGGACACCCCCATCTCTGCCCCAAGAGAAAGGGGGCAAGGGACATGGGGAGGAGGGGAATCTAAGGGGAAGTCCCACCTCTCCAGGGAGGCAAGAGTGTGTGCCTGGGCAGACAAGCAAGGCTCTTCTTGCCTTTACTGAGCCATGGGCTGAGGCTGGGACCTCAGCTTCAGGAGACCCCCCAGCCCCTCCATGCCAGGCCCCGCATCCTTCTACCCTTCGTTTCTAGAGTCTGAAACTGAAGAGTTAGTGGATCTTGCCAGGTACAAGATTCAGCACGAACAAGGGTGGGTGGGCCTGCCCATCCCTGGGGGCAGCTGGCACCATGGCTAGGAGGTGGCCAGGACAGCCCAAGCCCCCTGGACAGAAGGACTCTGTGCACATGTGGTTCGGTATAATCTCATTTGGGTCCCACAGGAGACCCCACAGCTCTGGGGAAGGGCCTGTTCCAGGAAGCCTCTAGGTTCTGCCAAGGACATCAGAGTGCCCCCCGCCCCTGACTTCCTGTTCCCAATTAGCACTAATTGAACAAGAGGGAGGACTCACAGACTGTGCAGCAAAAACAGTCATGTCTGCAGGGTCCCAGGAGGCAGGCCCCACCAGGGGCCAGGTGAGCGAGGCTTTGGGGGATGGGGCTCTAGGGTCCCTGTCTCTCTGAGCGGGGATCAAATGACAAGGCCACATCTGCCAGGGACCCCAATGGTCCCTCTGGAAAGTGGGAGCTTCTCCAGGACTAGGACAGAAGCTGGGGGATGGGGGGCCTGACAAACAGCCCCCTCTCAGCCTCGTGTTTGAGGCCTTCACACCAGCTACTCACCCCAACCTGGCCTCTCATTTCCTCTCCTCCCAGTCCTCACACATCCATGCATCCATCCACTCATTCATTCACGCATTAAGTGTCGTTGAGCCCCTCCTATGGCCAGGCCCTGCAACCACAAAAATGAAATGTAGCTATCAGCAGGGCCTTCGAGGCCAGCTGAGGGTCAGGACCTCATCCTAAGGGCACTGGATGGTCAGAGGCCGACCAGTGATAAGGTGGGCCTCAGGGTAGGAAGGTTCTGGCGCTTAACTCCTCCACTGGAACAGCCCTCTCCTTCCTCTACCACTCACCCCCACCCAGGCCTGAACCCAGGTTGGCATGGACCACATTGGCAACCCATTGGGCTGGCTCCATTTTGTTCTTGGTGGGAAGAAAAAGCCAGGCTGGCAGCATGGTGTGCTTGTTACGGGAAGGATCAGCCCCATATCCTCCTCCGTGCGGCTGTGGTTGGCACTCTCTGGGTGAGGCTGCTGTTCCCTTGATCATTCAGACTGGACACAGGGGATGTGCCATCCGTGAGCAGGCCTGTGGGTGCAAGCCCTGGCAGGAAGGCCCAGGCCGGGGGGTCGGGAGGAGCAGGGGGCTCCAAGTCCAAGGTGCTGTGTGGTGGGGCTGGAACACCTATGCCTGAGCCCAGACCCCAGAGTGAGTGCCCTGAGCCGGCCAGCCCCCTTTGTGCCACACCGCAAGGCTCAGGCCCTCAGTCCTGAGCTGGGGTGATGGGAAGAATGCAGGTGTGTCCAGCCTGGCCCCCATCCCCCAGCACATCCCCGCCAGGGAGACAGAGACTTCGCTCTGCTCCCCTCCCTTCCCCACCTTAGAGATCAACCAGTCCCGGGCAATTTGGTGTTGCCATGACAACCACACACCTTCTTTTCTACTTAGCAGATTGAATCTGAGTTGCAGATTAAATCCTAGTGAGTTGTCTGTTTCGAAAGCATGTGGCTGCTTGGAGAGATCTATGCATCTTCAATTTCCCAAGTGCCTCTGACACCCACTCCTTGTTTCCTGATGGCTGAAGCAGGGGAGATGTGCCGAGCACTGCTTCCTGTGCCCCTGGGGTGGTCCTGGCCCAGTGGCAGACCCCCTGAGATCTGGCTTCCCACCTGCTCAATCACACGGACAGCATCTGGTGTGTAGCCTCTGAGGTAAGCTGGACAGTGGCCGACAGTGGCCCCAGACAATGGGTTTCTGGCAAGAGCTCTGGACTCAGGAGGCTCTCTCTGTCCCCGTCAGGGATGTGTGCTGTTTTTAGGGACTTGGAAAGCCACGGCTGGGAGTTGCCTTTATGTGAACTGGACGAGTGGGCCCGTGGGCCCCCAGAATGACCTTAACCTCCACGCTTTCCACAGAGCTGACCTTAGCCACTCTGCCCAGCAAAAGTGGGGAGTGGGTCAGAGATCAGGCCCCCGATGAGGGAGACCTGGGGGGTGGGAAAGAATGGCCCTGTCTGGGATGAGGAGGGCACTGGTGGCCCTGGGAGGCATGCAGGGCGGTTGGGTGGGGGCATCACGTGCACGGATGGGTCCTTCTCTCCAGAGGGCTTGAGCTGTCAGTGGTTACCTCCTACCCTGGGTGCCAGCTGCCCCCAGGGCTGGGAAGGCGCACCTTGTTCATGCTGAATCCCTGGCCCCCGTTATAGAGCCACGACTCTTCACGGTTTCAGCCTGGCAGTTGGATGCGGCCTGGTTTCGCGTATCTAAGGGAAGGTAACCATAGGGTGGTCAGAGAAAGGAGTGGCCTAGCCTGTGGTCAAGTCTGCCCAGGGATAAGGACGGAAGGTACAGGGCAATGTCCCGGGAAGGGCCGTTCAGGATGAGCAGCGGGACCTGCCTCTGCCCTCCGCACTCAGCCCTCCGCAGGGCTGCACGTTAAACCCTCTGCAAGGTTCCACTGACAGAGCCACCACCCTGCTGGGCTGTGGCAGCTCGAGGCTCTCTTCTGGTCTAGGCCCCCAGGTCCACCTGATCCTACTACCTCTAGGCTGTCTGGCAATGTCCCCCAACTTGTCTCAGCCTCAGTATTTTCCCTCCAGGGAAGAAGGGCCCATGGGTGGGATAGTGAGGGCATGGGGCAATGTCTCTGGGGAGAACATGGAATCTACCAGACTGCAGGGCTTAGTCACATTTATAAGAGCTTTATGGTGTTTGCTCAGAGTTTTCTGATTTGGTAGGGGACAGCATAAAACACACACACACAGAAAGAAGCAGCAAATGGAAAAAAAAGAGATAATTAATAGCTTGAGGAAAAACAATGGATTCTAGCAAAAGGAAATAGTGTACTACTTGGTTTAGCAGAGAACAATGTTTACATAGTTTTACACACATAAACACTGAATATCAATTTGCCCCAGATTGTGACGTTGGGAGGATGGGAGGGAAGTGTATGGAGAAGTGGCTGTCAGAGCTCCTATTATGAGGACCCATACTATGGAGGCTATATTCTAAAGGGGGAAAATCAAGAAATAGCAACATAGGGGGTGCCTGGGTGGCTCAGTCAGTTAAACATCCAACTTTGGCTGAGGTCATGATCTCACGGTTTGTGAATTCGAGCCCCGCACTGGGCTTTCTGCTATCAGTGCAGAGCCTGCTTTGGATCCTCTGTGCTCCTCTCTCTGCCCCTCCCCCACTCATGCTCTCCTTCCCCCCCCCCCCACCTTCTCTCTCAATAGCAATATGAGCAAATTGAGAAATAAGAAGGCAAACAGAAGAAGAAATGGCCAGCAGAACTGAAAGGAGAGGGGACCTTGGGGTGGGGGCAGAACCTGCCAGTGTGGGGCTATTAGCCTTGTAGTATTGTTCCACATTTAAAAATTTGGACATGTATTATTTTTGATCAAAAGAAAAATTGAAGGGGTGCCTGGGTGGCTCAGTCAGTTAAGTGTCCGACTTCGGCTCAGGTCATGATCTCGTGGTTCATGAATTTGAGCCCCGCGTCAGGTTCTGTGCTGACAGCTCAGAGCCTGGAGCCTGCTTCAGATTCTGTGTCTTCCTCTCTCTCTCTGCCCCTCCCCACTCCTTGCACTCTGTCTCTCAAAAATAAATAAACATTAAAAAAAAAAAGAAAAATTGAAAATAAAAAGATAGGGTTTAGATAGAGAGCAGGCTGAGGCCCGAGAGAGAGTAACCACCCAGGGTCGCAGAGTCAGGAGACAGCATGGTGCTCAGGTCTGTGGCCAAAGGCATGAGAGCTTGGGGTGACCTTGTCAACACCAGGGACTCAGTCCATGGGCTGGGCAGCTCACCAAGCACCCACAAAGGCTGCAAAAATGGGCCACGAGCCTAAGGGGATGCATGCCATGCCTCTGGGTGGGGAGACAAAGTCCAAAGCCACTAGCCCATGGAGGGCACATCATCCCGGAGGTAAAGCGGGAGCAGCAAGCAGAGATGCCTTCCCAGACTGCTCTGCCTCCTTTCTCCTTACCGGTGGCTTTTGTCCCCAAGTCCTCCATGTAGCCAGGCTGATTAGTCATCTGAAACAAAGGAGAGCTGGGGCATCAGTGACTTCCCTGACACTTTTTGGGAAGCAATGCCTTCTGACAGACACACACTGCCCGCAACGAGCCTGCCGCACCCTTCTGTCTGCGGCTGAGGATCCAGTGGAGGCTGAAGTCTCGGGTCCCGGTCGCTGGCTGCAGTCACCAGGGACGGCAAGGCCCGCTGCTCCTCCAGGGTTTTCCTGGCCTCGGCAGTTGTTGGTTGAATGACCGAGTGACAGGCTGTCGTGACACCACAGTTAATGTTCACCATTGCTGGGTGCCTGGCATCATGTGTAGTCCTTTCCAGACATGGAACCCAAGTGAAAGGAGGGATTTGGCCCACTGGCCAGCAGGTCCTGAGCCCGGGGCTCTCTAGCCGGTCAGTCATGACCTTGGCTTGGCCCCGGCAGTCTTCTCTCCATCCCAGGCTTCTGGGCCCAGATTAGTACCGAGACAGTGACCTGCTCTGCTATAGCAAGTGGCTATCATGGCTAATCTGCAGGCAAAATGCAGAAGAAGGCCCGATACTTAGAGGTCTCCACGTCAGGATAGTCACTATCATACAGTTTATAACAGCAAAAAACTGCAGGCAGCCTTAAATTGTACACCAGGAGGTGAGGAAGAGCATTGCAGACGGCAACATAAGCAGGGCAAGGTGAGTGCACCACATGCGAAGTGAAGAGACCACGGACAGGATGTTGTCTTTTTAACTGTCTACAGGGCTGCCCTGGCATAATTTATAATTTATAATGTAATATTATAAAATATATAACATACATAACAGTATCAGGAGATAAAATCACTTAAAAAATTTTTTTAATTTGAGAGAGAGAGAGGGAGAGAGGGCGTGAGCAGGAGAGGGATAGAGACAGAGAGAGAGAATCCCAAGCAGGCCCCACACTGTCAGCACAGAGCCTGATGTGGGACTCGAACCCACGAACTGTGAGATCGTGACCTGAGCTGAAATCAAGAGTCGGATGCTTAACTGACTGAGCCACCCAGGTGCCCGTAAAATCATTTGCTAACAGGAAAAAGTGCATGCAGACATCTGACTCTGGTCTACTTCCCTGCTTCAGCCTTGGAGCACACAGGCACACTTGCTCTCCAGCTTACCACGCCAGCCCCCGAGAAATGCTGCACGGGGACTTTTCCTTGGCTCCCATGATGGCCCCAGAACAACAGGGCAGGGATTAGAACCTTCTGGAGATGGAGAAGAGGTCAAGTTAACCCCCAGGATCTTACGAAGAGACAAAGGCAGGGCTGGAGTTAGAATGTGATTCTCAGGCTCTCTGGTTCTGTTGGTCATCTGATCAGCAGCCGGTCCCAGGGCCAAAACATCTCCCAGGCTGCGAAGGCAACAGGAGCCCTGGCAGAGGTTGGAGGAATGGCCCACAGAGGCTGATGGGAATGGGGGGCCTGGGGCAGTGGGCTGTGTGAGTCACAACCAGGCACACCCAAGTCACAGTTCTTTAAGGAGGAGCAAGAGGATCAAGAGGAGCAAAAGGAAGGCCTGATGGACCCCTGCCACTCAGATATGACCCAGATACTGAATGTCAACAGCCTTACTCCTTCCCCAAGGATCAGACATGTCTGGTGCCTTTGTGCTGTCTACAAGTCCTAACTGTGGCCAGAACACCTGTCCCTTCTTAGGAAACCCACCTTAACAGTAGTACTCAAGACAGCACCCGATGGGTACCCCCAACAATTGGCCTTTCTCTTTCTCCCGGGCTGCTTCTGGAAGGAGAAAGCCAGCTGATCTGCACCTGGCACCCTCCTCCCAGTCCAGCCAGGGAAACACAAGGAACAAACATGGAGTTTACAGAGGTTAAATCAGATGGGCTGATTGCAGAGATAGTGCTTGTTTTTTGTGGTCTTTTTTTAGGGTGAGGAGGAAGAATTCAACAGGTTTTAGATCAGCCATGATGAGTGGGTTCAAGGTGAGGGCACTGGCAAACTGGTGAGTGAGGCCGTGTAGGGGTGCCACGGCCTGGGCCTAAAGCTGAGGCTGTGGGAGCCAGAGCCACGGCTGCCCACCCACATGGCAGGACCAACTCAGGCCTTTCCGTCTTCTTCGGGAGCTGCTGACAGCGGCTGGCCCTCCTGGGATAAAGCCACGTTGTCCTCTATCGCCAAGGGCCCTTTTTCTTTCTGCTTTAATCTAGGCTGCAGGGAAATCTAAACAACAAGCTGAGGCAATTTCTGAAATGGCTGAAAATCATTTAACAAGCTTCTGAAGCATCCCCTCTTGTTCTGGGGAGTCGCTCAGGCTGGGCTTCCCCGGAAGCTGTGGCTTTGCCTCTCTGGGCCTGGCTACCAGAGTTCACCGAGATTCAGGGGCCCTAGGGCCTGGTTCTGCGCAGTCTCCCTGACCCATATCTCACCCTTGTAAACCCCTCCAGGCAAGCTGGGCTGAGAAGGGGCTTTCATTTCCTCTTCAGTTGTAGCTTTGCCTTCAAGGAAAGGAGAAAGAAAGGTTTCTATTTAAGGAAGAAAGGACTCAACCACAGGCACATAGCTTCTGTGGACTGGGGTTCGATGGAGAAGAGGAAGCAGGTAGGGGTGAAACAAATACTCCCAGGGCCACAGTTCCTCACTAACGCTGTTTGGCAGACTTATTCCACTCACAGGGCAAACACTAGGCTGATGCTGGGCACCCTCTCCTTTATTTCTTGCCACACCCTATGAGGCAAGTGGTCTTATGCCCATTTTTAGACGAGTAAACGGAGACTCAAAGGGAAACTGCCTTGCTCAAGGTCACACAGTTTGAAGTGGGGCTGGGTCTGCCTCCAGGCCCCTCTCTGGGACCCCCACCAAAAACCGCCTTCCTCATTCTAGAGGTAGAAGGAAAACAGGGCTGTCAGAAGAAAGGGAAAGGCATGGGATGGGGACAGAGCAGCCTGGAAGGTCAGAAGCACAGGCAACTGAGCCTGACCGGGGCAAACGCCCAGTAGCCGGGGAGGAGAGGAGAGGTGTGAGGGTTGGAGGCTGGACAGGTGTGGACAGCAGCTGGGTTCCCCAGGGCGCCCTTCCCATCAGCCAGGGCAGGAGCCGAGGAAAGGGACGGGGACTGTGTTTATAATACCGTGCATTCTGGGTCAATGCCTTTCGTGGGTGACAGAGCCAAGGAAAAGCAGTGAACTCCGCGGGTCTAATGCCTGTGCTTCTCTCTCCTCTGCTAGCTCATCCAGAAATAGGCCTTTGAGTTGGGTCCACAGGGTGGGAGAGTGGAGCCTGGGTGGGCACGGATGTGGGTGGGGTGTCCAGAGAGTGAACCTGGCCAAGGGATGGAGAGCAGAAAAGACAGGACCACGAGGTGTTTAGGAAGACTTGCTGTGGGCTGTTTCCCACAGCTCTCAGAGCTGCCTCTGTTCTTACACGCCCCCTGGGCCCTGCGGGGTGCCTAGTGACAGATGACAGAGAGCAAGATCTCCTGGTAAGGAAGTGGCCTGGGAGTCTCAAAGCCAGCCACCCTCCCACTCCTTGGTGGCGTCACTTGGGGTCAAGGACGTTCATAGACAGGGGGCCGTGGGCTTCAGAGAGCTTTTTCTTTGTAACGTAACATCATTTTTTGGCCAGATTTATTTCTTCCAGATATTTCTTATTCAAGCTAATGCTAATGGCTGTGCAAAGCAGTGACCTTGCATTCTTTAAGACAAAACGAAGGCTGAGGCAGGGGAAGAGTTGCAGGGGAAAACGAGCCCTAGAAGGTCAGAGCTTTCAAACATCAAACCCTGTGGATTTCAGGATTTATTTTGTTTTGTTTTCTAACAAAAAGAATTTTTCTGTCAAGCAAACTCTTAAACTAACCCTCAAATTGCAAAACGAATAAAATCAGCGCTGCCCCTGCTGGAACAGGAGCAGGACAGCGCCTGCACCTGCTCAGGCCCAGGCCTTACCTCCACAGATCACCGGGCCCGCATCAGGGAGGAAGGGCTGGGGTCCAGGGCAGGGCTCAGGAAGCAGGCACACAGGGTCGACCCCAGTTCTGCCACCTTCTTCTTTTTTTTAATTAAAAAAAAAATGTTTATCTTTGAGACAGAGTGTGAGCAGGGGAGGGGCAGAGAGAGAGAGAGAGAGGGAGACACAGAATCCAAAGCAGGCTGACATAGGGCTCAAACCCACAAACCATGAGATCATGACCTGAGCCGAAGTCAGACACTTAACTGAGCCACCCAGGCTCCCCTTGTCACCTTCTTCCTAGCTGGGTGGCCAAGGAGCAAATCAAGCCACATCTCTGTGTCTCAGCTTTCTCACCTGTAACACGCAGATGACAGATGGGGCAGCTTGAAGGTCTAACTGCTAACACATACCAAGTGTGTGGTCACCCAGTACCTGGCACGCGCTCAGTGCTCCATAATTGGCCGAGTGGGGGAGACTTGTTCAAGGTCACCCAGTGAGTGAGGAAAGGGCAGCCAGGCTGGCATATAATTGACGGCATGTGTTCACCACCAAGTGCCATTTAAAAAACAAAACCCTTGGGGCGCCTGGGTGGCGCAGTCGGTTAAGCGTCCGACTTCAGCCAGGTCACGATCTCGCGGTCCGTGAGTTCGAGCCCCGCGTCAGGCTCTGGGCTGATGGCTCAGAGCCTGGAGCCTGTTTCCGATTCTGTGTCTCCCTCTCTCTCTGCCCCTCCCCCGTTCATGCTCTGTCTCTCTGTCCCAAAAATAAATAAACGTTGAAAAAAAAAAAAATTTTAAAAAACAAAACCCGGGGCGCCTGGGTGGCTCAGTCGGTTAAGCGGCCGGCTTTGGCTCAGGTCACGATCTCACACTCCGTGAGTTCGAGCCCCGCGTCGGGCTCTGTGCTGACCGCTCAGAGCCTGGAGCCTGTTTCAGATTCTGTGTCTCCCTCTCTCTGACCCTCCCCCATTCATGCTCTGTCTCAAAAATAAATAAATGTTAAAAAAATTAAAAAAAAAATAAAAAACAAAACCCTGGAGCGCCTGGGTGGCTCAGTCAGTTGAGCATCCGATTTCGGCTCAGGTCGTGATCTCACAGCTTGTGAGTTTGAGCCCCGCATTGGGCTCTGTGCTGACAGCTCTGAGCCTGGAGCCTGCTTCGGATTCTGTGTCTCCCTTTCTCTGCCCCTTCCCTGTTCACGCTCTGTCTATCTGTGTCTCTCTCAAAAATAAGTAAACATTAAAACAAAAACAAAACAAAACCCTGCTTGTGTGCTTCCGAAGGCAGACATGGATGCAAGTGGGTTTCCTCAGTGACCCCGCGGATGGAAGAAACACCGCAGGCAGGACGCCTCTGGGGTCCTGCCGCCCAGAGCCTGGCTCTCAGCCCTGTGTTTGCAGGTTTGCCGCAGGAGAGCTGAGGAGGCGAGGACAAGTCGCCAGTGTGCCTGGGCATCATGCCATCAGCCCCGCTGGAGAGCCAGGGAGCCACATGATTTTACTCATGGATACAAAAGAAAAAATGGAAAGGAGCTCTGTCCCTTCTGTTGACCCCCCACAGCCTGACATCTGCACACCTGCCAGAGCATTCTTTTGTCATTGGAGAGATGCCACTCAGGGATCTCATGAGCTACAGAAGGAAGAAAGGAATCTTGAGCTGTGGTTCAGAACATTAAAAATGCGCTCTGTTCATCTGGTTTGTTCATAAAATTGTTGTGTTAATGCCCTAGGGGAAACGGAAAGCTATTTTAGCAACATTCCCTAGTTTGGTTGGGATTACGTGTGGAGGAAAACATTCCCATGTCTGTCATGGCTACAGTCTCGCTTTTCCTGTTTTCATGGTTCCCCCTGCATGGCCACGGGAGGCTCTGATGAGGGCTGGACAAGAATGTGCTCGGAGACCGGGGAGGCTGGAGTTAACCAGCGCTGAGGGGTTCACGCACCTGTCAAAAGGATGGAGGCTCCCGTGTCACCGGAATTGTGTCATAGTTCTCCTGGGGACAGGGTGGAAACGAAAAGGCCATCTGGGAGAGGCCCTCTGATACCCTGTATGCCATTCTGCCCTTGTGTCACCTTTTGTGATTTACAAAAGCGAGTGCAAAGAAGTGAGCGTGGGGTAGGTGAGCCGGGAACAAACCAGCGCTGCCCTCAGTGAGTCACGCTTTCCTTCCAGACCGCCTCCTCCCTCGCCAGACATGGCCGTGTGGAAGCCACACACTATTACTTCCACATAATTGAAAAGGGTGTCAGGGTCTCCCAGACACGAACCAGAAACATGCTGCTCAGCTGTCATGTCCAATGTGACTAATGCAGTCGTGTCTTAATCAGTCCCTGCTCACTGCCTGCTCTAACGGAATCAGAGCCCTGCTCCAAGGCCCCACTTTGTGACAGGGTGGTGCAGAAGAGAGGCAAGGACCAAGAGGTGTCAGTTTTCCGGGCCCCTTTCCCACTGGCACTGTGAACCAGGCGGCCTCTGCCAAATGCACTTGTCAGGCCAGGGCAACATTGAGACAGTGTAGCCAACGGGGTCATAACTTTGGGACACATTTACATTTTGGAGGGAGGGAGGAAACGAGACAAATCAACGGTGATTGCGGAGATTCCTTTGCAAGTCGGCTGTTCTATCACAGGCCCTCAGGCAGCTCCTGAGGCTGAAGGAGCAGCCCTGGATGAAGTGTGCCACCCTGCCCAGCCCCTACCCAGTAAGAGCTGACTGAACCGGGGCTCAGCTGCCCCAAGAGCGCCCCATCCCCTGGCTCACTGTGACCTTGCCCCACAGCCTCTGCCCGCTATGGACAACCTGGGCCGGATCCTTTTTTCCTGCAGGGGCTTGGCATCGGGAACAGAAGTTACAGCTGAGAGGACTGGGGGCTGGAGACAAAAGGTGGTGAGAAAGAAGGTCTCATCAATGACAGTGCTGCTCAGCCTGAGGCAGCATCTGGTTCTGAAGACTCCTCTTGGCACCGCCCGCCAGCCCGACCGCCCTGCCCACCATCTGGGGCCCCAGGAGAGGTGAGAATCACCCCAGGAGGAAGCCAGGAGAAGCAGAGAGGGCCAGGAGCTCGCTGGTGCCTCACCTCCAGCCTCATGGTGAGGGGGCTTCGCAGCCCCCCTTCCCGAGTTCCCGGGGCCTGTTGTCAGCAACCAGGGGCCCTCAACTCCTCAGGAACCTGACACAGCAACAAAACAGCATGCCAACTGGCCAACTACGGCTCTTGTGCACCTGTGCACCCTTTATGTTCAGTGGGGGGCACAGGGTACTGTACTAGGTCTCACAAGCCGTGGGGAGGGTCTCCAGAGGGTGCTGGGGCCTGCAGAGGCTAGCACGGAGTTCTGGGTGCACGGACTCTGGTGAGGACTTAACTCATGAGGGGAAAGACCCAACTCCCTGCATCACACTTCCAAGCCCCTTCCACCTATGCCGCATTACCCAGGAGTGATGGAGAAGTTCCTGGGCAAGGAATTGACTGCACTTTGGGACAGGGGCACCCAGCCACTTCTGTTCATTAAGAAGAATTTATAAGATCTTTTTAATTAGGCCCCTAAAGGAGGCTGAATGACACTAAGAGCCCAATTTTCCAATTTTACTATGTTGTACCCAGATGACTCTGGTTAAAAAGCAATGACATTGACTAACAGGACTGATCGTGCCATGGTAAGTGGGGTCAGATGATGATGCAAATCAGTACGCATCTTCCTTTCCCTCCAATTCTTCAAATAAAGCACCTTTTTTCTTCTTTCTTTGAAAGTTAACTAGCAAATGAAATATTTACATTAAGGGCTACTTCACCCAGGTACAGGAAGTAAGAGCAAAATAAAACAAGAGCATCTGATGGGCTCAAAAGTCAAATTTCCAAATTAAATACATACATGGTCAAGCACCTGATGGAGGAAGATGTGAAGGTGAGAGGGTACCCAGGACTCCCCCAAATCACGGTCTAAAATCACACACTTGCCCTACCTGCCTGACAGGAGTCCTGATCCGTCAAAGGATGGCTGCTTAATTTTTAAAAAATGACCAAGACAAGGACCAGGCCAGACAGAGAAGACAGGAGACAGAAAAGCCCAGCAAATGATGGGAAACGGTGCTTGGGGCAGGAAGGGGAGAAGAGGAGCGTGCTGCTAGGCCTTTCTGTCCCAGACACAGAAGATCCCCCTGCAGAGGCTGGGAAACTGCCCCTCTTTCAGAGTTAGGGCCCACAGGCCAGTCACAGCATCACTGCAGGAGAAAAAGTTCCCAGGAGGAATAAAGGTGGTTCACATACTCCAGCTATCTGCCCACCGTCCTTCTGAATTTTTTTCTTCTGTGGAAGGAAAAGATGTGAATAAAAGAATGGATTTGTTTTAAAATCAGGGGACTGACAGGAAACTAGCAACACAATCGAATTCCACAGGAAACAGGCGGGAGGGTGTGCCCCCTGCTGGATGCAGGCTGGCACGTGGCCACACTTCCAGAGCCAGGAGTGAGCGTTAAGTAGCGTGGCAGCAGCATCCCCTCACCAAGGGACCCAAATGGCCGAATCTGAAGTCACCGACACATGCACACGGCCAGAGCAGCACAGAAGGAATACTGTTATTCTCACCATCAAAGTCTTCTTCGTTTCATAAAAGGACGTGCTTGTTGCGGCAGCACATATACTAAAAGGATGTGCTTTAGAGACTGGTTTCCATGGAGAAGCAGCCTCACTGTATTTTGAGTGGTACTTAAAGCCAAATGTGTGGTTCCCCCCAGAAACTCTGCTCAGGTACAGTGAGGGAGCTTGGCACACATGTCCACAAACATGGTGTGGCGTTAGGGCACTGGCAAGGGAAAGCCCTCGAGTCAGCGCTCGGGCCCAACTACATTTCCAGGAGGTGGCCAGGGGGTGGAGGCAGAGGTCAGCAGAGTCTAGAGGGCCTGCTGCCAACGTGCTGACAGCCCAGGAGGCAGGTGCTCATAGTGAGAACACACCCGCTTGCCCAAAACTCAGCCGTGGGACTACTTTTCCTATAAACAGGGAGGTAGGACATGGGAAGGAGCCCTGGACTGCTGGCCTAGCTGGCCATCTTTCAAGAGGAGCTGGCCCTGGGGCACCAGGATGGATGGCTCAGTAGGGTAAGCGACCGACTCTTGGTTTCAGCTCAGGTCGTGATCTCACGGTTTTGTGAGTTCGAGCACTGCATCAGGTTCTGCGTGGACAGTTTGGAGCCTGCTTGGGATTCTCTGTCTCCCTCTCTCTCTGCTCCTCCCCAGCTTGCGCTTTCTCTGTCTTCCCTCAGAATAAATAAACTAAAAATAAAAAAATAAAGAACAACAACAGAGGAGCTGGCCCTGACCGCAGCGGCCCTGTGCTGACAGCAGTTCCAGGTGGACCGTGCGGGGTGAGGGATGAGAGACCAGAGCACCAGCTGTCAGGCACAGCCTCCACACCGGGGAGCACAGCAGAAACCTGGCTGGGCCCATTCCCGAGAGCTGGGGAGTTGGCAATATTGTTAGGCAATAGCAGCTCCTCCTGGAGCAGAGAATGATCATTGTGAACGTGTGCACAACTGGTCCCGAACCCTGATGCAGGTGAGGACGATGGGGTGTGCTAACCTTAGTTTGCCAAAAAGGCTGATCCCAGTGCCCTGCCCCCAGACATGATGGTTCCAAAGGTCTGGAGTGGGTCCTGGGAAGCTGTATTTCTAACTTGCAACCAGGCAATTCTGAGGCAGGTAGTTTAAGGGCCACTTTTGGAGTCTGGGGTCAAATGGGCATGCGGTGGGTAAAACGGTTCCAGGGGAGAGGGTGGTGGCCAAGGGCAGCAGAGGAGGAACTTGTGAGCCCTAAAGGTCGATTTCTGTACACTCAAGAGGTAAATAAAAGTACACGGAGGGAGGGAGGGCTGCTTCAGTGCGTGCTGCCCACCCCACCCCATGGGACAATCAGTTCTAAGCTAGCCTGACCATGCCTTACAAGAGCATAATCAAGGCCACGCTTTGGGAGGGTCTCTGACTGGGCAATGATACCTTGCATTTAGCTACTTTTCCAATTAGCACAAAGCATTCTCCCTTTGAACAGATAAAAAGTCCAAGTGGCTTGGCGCTAGTCTCCACGTGCTGTGGGTCTTGGTCCTTGGCCCCTGGGTGTGTATTAAAGGGGTGCATTTTAGCCAAACCACCACCTGACACAAGTTGCCCTGTTTCTGGGTATAAATGGAAAGTGTGGGACATCAGGACCACTATGACCATCACCATTATCACTATTACCATCCAGGATACGGTTTGTGTCAATGATACCCAAAAGGAATATATTAGTGAAAGAAGAAAAATGCTTTGCCACCTGAGAACGATGCCTGATGATGTTGCCTGCTGGCTGCAGGGTGCGGGATGCAGGGCCCAGACCATCATCTGGAGGACCAGATCCCCAGGCCTGCCACTCTTGTCCGGAAGCTGGCATTCAGGGTTACTGGAGCAGTGCTGGAAGCAATGGGCCGGAGGGAGGGGCTTGCCACACAGAAAGCACCTCATTTTATTCTGAAGGAAAAAAATACCCCACTTCTGCTTCAGCTGCCATCTGTGCAATCTCCGCGAGAGCAGCACTCTCTTCAGGGGCCAAGGAAGCTCACACCGGGTCACCGCTCCCTCAGAGCCTTCTTGCAGGTGGCCAAGCCGGGGGTCTTGAGCCAGCCTGCACTGAATCTGGAAAGGCACGTGGTCTGGGGTGCACAGCAGCCAAGATGAGGTGTGTGACTCCTCCTAGCTAACTCCGGGAAATGTGACCCAAAAGACTCTGCGTTTTCATTTCTTGGGTTTCTCATTGAGGAACGTTGTTCCCACTCTAAAAACCCAGACCACAGTGCTGACATGGGGAAAGCCACAACTCCAGGGCCATCTCTGTTCTAATTTGGTGCATAACATCAGGTCTCCTTCCTTCTCTTATGGAGTAAGTTCCATGTTCCTGTGAAGGGTCAAGTGGCCACATCTGTTTCCGGGCCAGGATGTTAACTATAACGTCCAGGAGATAGTTTGCTGGTGTCTGTGGCACCTTAGGTCAATCACAGCAGAAAGGAATACATTAATCAAAGGGAAAAATACTGATTAGAACAGACTGGTGACAAAAATAATGTATTGATTTTAAAAGAGCTTTTTGGTCTTCCCTTAGAAGCGGAGCTCCTCCTTCCCGTTGGGAGGTTTGAACGGACAGCGTTCAGTCCAGCAGCTCTCCGATGTGTCACCTGCCTGGGCCAGTCCTACTCCACTGCAGACCCCCAGCAGGGCTCTTCTGCACCTGCACAAAACTGCCCCGCAGCTGGTCCAGGTGCCACAGGTGTCCACGCCTCTGCGGTCACAAGGTTTTGTCAGCCAGTCTGGGCACACCTAACTGAGTCCTAACAAAGTGGATCAGCCTGGTCTCTGTGAGGAACGCTGTCCCAACAGTTATTCCCAAGCAAAGGGCCCCCACAGCAATGTGTGCCAGCCTGGCTGGCCAGCCCTGCTCACAGCAGAGCAACACCTGTGGGAAGAAAGCATGGTCATCACCCCTCCATCCGTACGGCCTTCCTCTGGGGCAAGCCAGGGAAAGAGGAGGCCCTAATATTCCAGCTTCAGGTCAGAAAGAAGGGGTGACAACCGCACACCGAGGGGCTTCTCTGTTCCCACTGATAACACTGTTTGGCCACGTCTATCATAAGATGCTGTCCTAGAGGGTTAGGGGAAGGGGTGGCAAATACAGTAGAACCTTGGATTGTGAGTAACTTGTTCTGCAAGTGTTCTGCAAGATGAGTAAACACTTCTATAATACATTTTAATTTGATAAACGAGCGATGTCTTGCAAAACGAGTAGTATGTGATGCTGAATGTCACATGATCACAACTGAGTCAATGGTTCCTAAAATTTGCTTTGATATATGAGTGCTTTGGATTACAAGCATGTTTCTGGAATGAATTATGCTCACAAATCAAGGTTTCACGGCACTTACCCAGCTGATTCAGGAAGAGGAGGAAGGGGGAGCCGAGAGCAAGGGACAGTGGGCAGCTTGCAAAATCATGTAGTGTGAAGGCTGCTGGGAGTCTCACCTCAGAAATACCAGTAATCCCACCACTGAGGGCGAATGCTCCGAGGAGGGCCGGTGATAGGCACAAGCCCGCCAGGGGCCTATGAGGGCTCTTTCGGTAGTAGCGGTGGATGAAGCAAAGGCTCTGTGTGATCCGAATGCCCATGTTAAAGCAGTTGGCCAAGATGAAACCCACACTGCCACACCACTGGGTCAGGAGGTAGGATAACACCAGGAATGAAGATGACAGGGCCAGCATTGTGAAATTGTACCTGCAGAGAGGGAGACAAGCAAAGCAGGGCAGTGGGTACGTTCTCCCAAGATAAGATTTGCTCCAAAATAAGTGGCTGTGAACATGAGATCACAGAAAGCACCTCTGAGTTGCCATGACCCAGCTAGTTTTCATAACCATGAATGCTATATGGGTAGCACGGAAATGTCATTGTCCCGCCACCCCCCGGCCCCCCACCGAATAGAAGAGGGAGAAAATGAGTAATTCAAGATGTTTATGGTTTTTAAGGATAAATGATTTGACACTTTGTGGTCAAAACACAAAAATCCTGTTCAGCCCAAGTCTTCAATGTGAGGCACAAAGAATATGACAGGGTAATCATTACACATGAATGCAAACTCTAAGACAGGCACTGTGAGGGGTGCGGGGATACGTTGGTGAGTGACACACGTGGCCCTGCTCTGAGGCTTCGATGCATTTTACAGACAAGGAAACCAGGCACAGAGAGGCTGAATAATCTGCTTAAGGAGTGACCTGACTCTGGGCCCTAAACTTGGGGAAACGCATACTGCTTCCCTTGGGAAATGCAGAAGCCCTGCAACCTTGGCCAGGAGACTTTACCCGCAACAGGTGACCAGCCCCCAAAGTGACATGCACACAGGGAGCAAGGCCTGAACCACTGCAGTGTCCCCATCCTTCCATCTGCTCTTCATGTCACCAGAGCTCTCTGGATTCCTGACTGGATGGACTATGCTGCCCTTCTACTTCTCTGGCTTCAAGCAGCATGAGCTTAGTTACCTTTAGGTCTCAGCAAGGGCAACTGAGTCTTAGCAAAGAGAAAACAGCTGCTGTAGTCTTCCAAAAGGCTTGTACAGTCATGAACAAAATTCTCCAGCATCTGGTTTCTGCCTAGCGAGCAACAGGCATTCTAGGTACATAGTTTTTGAGGGAACCAAACCATTAGGTCCCCCAGCTATGTCTGCTGGGTTAGGAAACCTCATAGGCCACCCAGGTTCAGCACGCAAGGGGTGGTAAGAAAGCCACTATGTCTGCCAAATGCCCAGGTACTAGTCCTCAGGCTGACCAAGCCCAAGGTGCTATGGAGATATACTTTATCAGAGGAGGTGATAAGAATACCACACACACACACACACACACACACACACACACACACACACACACACACACACACAATCCTCCAACAAGGGAGGTGTACTTTTCACTGACACCTGATCAATGATCAGAATGGCCAACTTCATAACAAGCCACTGAGGGTGGGGACCATCACAGACCAGTTACGTGACCTCTTTTACAAAAAGAAGTAGAGCTACATAATCTTTTTTTTTCTCCCCCAGAAAATATCTCAGACAGCTCTACTGCACTAATCCTTGGATTTGAGGCAAGAGATTCCAAAACTTTCAAAGTCATTCTCACCCAACTCTAAGTAAAATGTCAATAATGGGTGAAACCAGTAGCTAATTCACGCTAATTCAAGCAGCGACGAATTCAACAGTGTGGCTTCTTTGGTGTGGCCATTTGGGAAGAGCTGATAATGATAAGGGTCCAGTGTTTTTCACTGTCAGAAGATGGCTCTACAGCTGTTGAAATTTCCAGAACTCACAAATCTATAGCCTTAAAGGCATAATCCACTTCAGGAAAATAAGGGAAATTTAAAGATGCAATTAAAATACCACTTTTTAAATCAATTCAAAATTAGCGACAATAATGACTATTCTATAAGGTTTGGTTAATGTAAACAGTAAATTCTTTATGAATGCTGATTTTTTTCATGGCCCCAAGAAAATACTAGGCTTAAAATCATGCTTATCAAGACATAGATGGTCAAGGATGTGGGCTGTGGCAACAACTGCAGTGTCCCCCAGCGGGTGCTGGTTGAGCACATCAAGGCACAGCCATCAATGTGGCCTCCGCAGCCATGAAAAGGATGGTGCCAGTCTCTCATGAGCCAACATGAGAAAATGGCACTCGTCCTTCACTCAACAATTATGGAGACCAGCTCCACGCTGGACATTCAAAGGCCAACAAATCAGTCTTGGGCCTTTGTGTCCCTGTCCCCTGTGCCTGAGAGGCTCTGCCCCATCTTTGTACAGCAGACTCTGCTTGGTCACCCAGCCTCAGCCTGAATGCCACCTCCTCAGAGGGGCCTCCCAATCCAAAAGAGCCTCACTCTCTCTGCATAACCCTGTTGTAGTTATCTGAGCTGCACAGTATTTCCTTATTTATTTACGTGTTTGCTGTCTGCCTCCCCCACTGTCAGCTTCAGGAGAGCAGGGATCTCGTCTGTCTCTTCATTGCTGTATTCCTGGAGCTTAACACGATGCCTATTAGAAAGCAAATGCTCAAAAAGCATTTGTCAAATGAAAAGAAATGGAGAGCTCCTTAACAAAACAGAACAAAAATTCTTCAACAGGGAAGACGAAAAAGCCATCATTCAGAGTCTATATATATTATGAGGTTATTAACAAAAAAACTTGGAATTCAAAGGATTTTCTAATATTCCAGGTCCAACCAAATGCCCTATTTTAATTTAGAAAAACACTGATTAAAGTTTTAAGTAAAAGCCCATGACTTTATCAATACAGTATTTTTTTTTTCAATTCAGAATCTAAAATGCCCAATGTAAATCAATCATAACATTTAACTAAACTGCCCAAACCCACTATAAAAGTCCTTACTGGAGTTGTATGTCTGGTTAAATTCACAGAGATAAAAAAATGCTGTGGTCTGTGATGAGGCCAGGTGCCATGTGCTCACACGGGGGCTGGGGGCTGGGCCGCAGGCCCAGACAGAACCTGGCTGCTGGGTTTAATACACACAGGGGGAACACATTTCACTCTTTGGGGAAGTGCGTTGCTACAGATGAAAACTGCATTAGAAGGCGCTTTGGTTCTGTGTTTTCTCCATGCTGACTACTAATACCATGGAAATAATTTTCCAGATGTTTATATATCATCAAAATCGCATTACAGCGAACTTAGAAAGTTGTTTCTTTTGGTTCATTGCAATGTAAGAGGAAAGAAAGCAGCCAGCCACTGTCTATATTCCCTCATGATTTGATTGTAAGATACATTTTACCATATTAAGCAGGCTTAGTGCTGACTCTCCCCCTTAACACTAATGCTGAAATTATTACAACAAAATTCCCTCCAAAGAGATAGATTCCTTGTCCAGAGCTCTTTGTACTGTGGCCCAGTGCCTCATTTAGTATATTTTACATTATGTCTAAAAATTATTTCACGTTTGAAACACCTTTCAAATAAAAACACAGTATTTCAAAATTAAGCTTAAATACACCTTTTCATCCATGGGGAAAAAAAGGGTGGGGAGGATGACTCCCAGTAGTTTTATAGTTACACATTTAACTATCTGAAGTAAAAACCCTATCTGGCCAGTATCTGAGAACTGCAGGTTGTGACTTAAAAGTAGGCTGAGAAATCAGTTTACTGGGTCATGACATGGCAGTTTGAAAAATGCAATCTAACAGAATTAAGAATCATCAGTGTGTCTGCACATAACTGGGGTATTTGCTGCTTCGTGAGGGCTTCACTCAGTCATGTCCACCTAATATGTACAGGGTCACAGTGCTCAATGTAGTTTTTACCGATAAACTGGTCTGGGCCAGTGGTTCCTCAGACCGTAGCTGTCCATCAGACATCTCCTAGAGCTATGTGATGAAAGATTCCTTGGCCCCAGCCCCTTACAGGCTAATTCAGTTGGTCTAGGAGGGGCTGGAACTCCTAGGGGACTCTGGTGGGTCTGGGCTAAGATGCTGCTCTGGGCTCCAGTTCTCGACTGTGCGGTAGCAAAGTCACCAAGCTTCCTTGTGAAACAGCCCCAGGCTGGAAGCATAAAGAGGCTGCTCTGAATGATAGGAAGGTTCTCCAACTCTCAGAGTTACCCTTTCTTGTCCCACCTCCACCACTGGGCCTGAGGGCTATTGATGGCACTCAAGGCCTTAGAAAGGCAGTACAAGACCTCCCACAAGGGATCCAGGCCTCAGGGGACAAGAGGATCACCAGGACCACTTGCCTCATTATCTGCACCCGTCCCTCTACGGTCTTTCCCTTTTCCTCCTCTCCTTTTCCCCTATCAGTTTTACCCCTCTCCTCAACCTCATCCTGTAGTGATGCCTTAAGATACTGCCATGCTACTTCTGGCATTTGGGATGCAAGAGATGAATGATGCTGGGTGAGGGTCAGAAGCTCTAAGCTAGGAGGTGGTGTCAGAATCACTGAGGAGCTTTTAAAAAACACGTATGTCGGGAGGCGGCTGGTTTCGCAAGCGTGCTAGGAGAGTGGTGGAAGAAGGGCCGATAGGAATCTGCACATCGAACAAGCTCCAGGGGGCATTCTGACTGACGGCCAGTGCTAAGAACCAGTCTGAGGCACCAGAGCAGAGGTCCTGATCTGGGGTCAATGGATGGGAAAAAATTGTGGCAAACATATATGCGCACTTGGGCCTTTCTCTGAGGAAAGATGTCACAGATCCCTGAGTTTCTCCAAGGCCTACAAATCAGAGTCTCAGGTGGAGGACTCTGCATCTTGCAGAAGCTCTGTGGTAACCCACAGGGGCACTGGGCAAGGCGGTGGAGGAGTGGAGCTGGTCCTGTGCCTGTCTCTGCAAACCTGGACTAACACAGCCCCATGGGGCCCGGATTTCTTCCTCCTCCAAAGGGAGGCGAAGGGGGGTTGCTGCCCCGGCCGTGCGTGGGGAAGACTAACCGGATGGTGCGTGCACAGCCACCGGAGAGCCCGGGCATGGCGCTAGTGCTGTAGGTGCTGCCTCTGCGAGAGCTTTCCGTGAATCCACGCTCAGGACGAAAAGAGAGAAGACTGGCAACTCAGCGGAAGGCCATGATTAAAGGCGGGTCTTTCAGGTTACCTACCTGTCGACCTCCTCTTTGCTCATGGCAGCAAATGTGAAACACTCGGTCACTCCGTTGATGGCAAGCAGGAGGACGTAAAGACAGTAGGAACGCAGCAAAACAGGACCTATGAGGAAACAACCCACAGAGACTCCAGAGCCCAAACAGAAGGCCCACACGTACCAGAACTGGCTCAGGAGCCCTGCTGGTATCGTCAATGGGCAGACACGTGCTCAAGCCTATGGTCTTAACTATCTGGAAGGCCTCCCAGTATTCCATGGCACCGATTAAAACAAACGGCTAAAAACAAAAGGGCAATTGAGATTAAGCCTACAAATCTCTCTTAACAACTAAATTCTCATCTGGCCAGGAAGCAAGTCTTCTCACTTTGTAAATCTGCACGAAGAGGTCTGCTGGTTTGAGCACTCAAGGCCACTAGTGGCCCTGCATGTATGAGAACCTCGGCTGAACAGATCCTGGACAAAAGACACTGGGGAGAAGCCCAGGGCTCAGGAGCGGCAGAAAACTAGAGACAGAACCCCTCCGCAAATCTGCAGGGAGAATCAGAGTAACCATCGTGTTATTTTCTTCTAAAACATAGTGATGTAGTTCTATAGCTAACTAACAAGCTTCACAAAAATCTGCTAACAAAAGAGTGGGAGCCTTAAAAATGGAATTGATCCCCTCTTTTAGGAGGGCCATTACCAAGAGGCAGCCAAGCAACTTTTTTTAATATTCCTGTTTATTTTTGAGAGAGCACGCATGAGCAGGGGAGGGGCAGAGAGAAAGAGGGGACACAGAATCTGAAGAGGTTCCAGGCTCTGAGCTGGCAGCACAGAGCAACGTGGGGCTCGAACCCACCAGCCATGAGATTATGACCTGAGCCAAAGTCAGATGCTCAACGGACTGAGCCACCCAGGCGCCCCACAGCCAAGCAACTTCTAATAAAACCTATGACCCAGCAATTCCACCCATAAATATCCATCCAACAAAAATAAATGTATGTGTTCACAAAACCCCTTGTACAAAAATGTCCATAGCGGTTTTACTCATAATAGCCCAAACTGATCATCAACAAGAGAAAGAATAAACTGTGGGCCAGCCATATAAAGGAATACTTCTCAGAGAAGTGATCAAAGAGAAAAAAACTACTGATCCGTGTCAAAACATGGATGAATCCCAAAAACTGTATATTGAGGGAAAAAAAACAAACATTAAAGTGTCCATACTTTATTATTTCATTTGCTTTTTTAAAAAACTTATTTATTTTTTAAATGTTTATTTATTTATTTTTGAGGGGGAGAGAGAGTGAGTAGAGGGGGCAGAAAGAGAAGGGGACAGAAGAACCAATGTGGGCTCTGTGCTGACAGCAGAGAGCCCGATGCGGGGCTCAAACTACGAACCAAGAGATCGTGATCTGAGCTGACATTGGACGCTTAACCGACTGAGCCACGCAGGTGCCCCGTGTGATTTCATTTATATGAAGTCCCTTTTAAAAGCAACACTGGGGCGCCTGGGTGGCTCAGCTGATTGAGCTTCTGACCAGCTCAGGTCATGATCTCACGGTTCGTGGGTTCAAGCCTCGCACTGGGTTCTGTGCTGACAGCAAGAGCCTGCGTCAGATTCCATCTCCCTCTCTCTCTGCCCCTCCCCTGCTTTCTCTCTCTCAAAAATAAACATTAAAAAAAAAAAAAGCAATACTAATCTGTAGTGATAGAAATCAGAACAGTGGTTGCCTCTGAGGTAGAGGGAGGCAGATGACTGGAAAGGGTCCTGAGAGAACTCTCTGGGGTGATGAAAGTATTGAACCTATCAACCAGGATGTTGGTTACATGGGTGTATATATTTGTCAAAACTCACCAAATTGTACTCTTAAGAGTACAGGATCTTACTTTTTTTTTTTTTTTTTAATTTTTTTCAACGTTTTTTATTTATTTTTGGGACAGAGAGAGACAGAGCATGAACGGGGGAGGGGCAGAGAGAGAGGGAGACACAGAATCGGAAACAGGCTCCAGGCTCCGAGCCATCAGCCCAGAGCCTGATGCGGGGCTCAAACTCACGGACCGTGAGATCGTGACCTGGCTGAGGTCGGACGCTTAACCGACTGCGCCACCCAGGCGCCCCCAGAATCTTACTTTATGTAAATTAGGCCTCAATAACTTAGTCACTAAAAGAAATCCAGTGTTCATATTTTCTGGCAAAGGAAAGGCATTCAGATCCACAGCACGAGTCCAAAGAGTCAGGAGCAGAGCAAGGAGATGAGGGAAGGAAAGCCAGCAGGGGCCAAGGTTGGGGATATACTACCAGAAGCCACCATTGGTGTTAGAGAGAGAGCTGAAAGTTCGGTCAATGTGAGAGGCAGCTACCATGAGGAGAAAAATGCTAGATGACCCTGCTAGGACAGTGGCACTGATGGAACCCTGGGCCAGGCAAGAAATAACAACAGTCCTGATTCACCAAACAGCACATTTTTTTCAGAGACTGAGAATCCAGACTATTCTTAAGACTCTTCTATTTCTGAAGAGGATACCAAAGGAATATCTTTTTGAATCTAAAATTGTTATTTTTTTAACGGTGTTGTATTAGTTTCAGGTGTACAATATAGTGATTCAAAAATTCTACACATTATTCAGTGCTCATCATGTTGAATCTAAAATTATTAATGACGGACATAAAACATTAGAAACAGAATTTATTACCTTAGAAATCAACTAACACTGACCCTTGTAACTGATAAATCTATGATCAATGCTGAAAACTGGGACCAGCCTCTTACTTGAGCAAAAGGGCTACACAATCACAGCAGTCTGTTTCTGTACCTTCTATGACTAATTACTCTACCAGGTGAACACTGTATTGATGGGACATCATGAGTGATTTCATTACAATACAAGCTGTTTCTTGGTGATTACCTTTTTTAAGGAGGCCCTGCTACTGTGAAATAGTCAAATCCCCAATCTCTGCACACTGACTCATACTAATGGCTTCCTAATGAGGCCTCCCTGCCTGTCTGATGGAATCCCAGGGTCTCACAGCACAAGCTGCAGGGAGCTGCAAACCACCTCATTGGGTTCACAGCAGGTGTTTCTCCAAACTTAATGACCTTGGCTCTTGTGTAGAAACTTGGCCCCTCCTCCGTAATACCCTAAGTTTGGGACCATTATAGTGGAGACCAAAACATGCCAGGGAACTTGTAAAATGGCATCTGACAAAGCCCTTTACACTGAGATGGGGCAGCAGAAAGAAGACTTCAGGGTTCTTGTCTAGTGCCCTGAGGAACTGAAAACATCTTTACCCAACCCAAGATGAAACACTGCAAGTGGACTGCCAGCCTGTGGCCCAGCACATTTTGAAATTGGTGAAGTCCCCAGGGCCTAGCAAGTGCTGTGAGGTGCTCAGTGGCCTGGGCACTGATGTTTCAAAGTTAGACACGTTCGATAATTGTGTCCTTCAAAGACCAAGAGTCACTGGATTAAATATACCATTTTACTTGCCGAGATCAATTTTATTCTCTGCAAATGGCTCTGAGTTATCTTCAGAGGCTCTCATGCATCAGGCCGTGAGATTTATGTGGCATTTACTACCTTCAGATGTGTTTAGTATCAAGCGGAGACTCATTAGAGCCTGCTCTCTGCCTTCCTCCCTCATCCAAGAGGGTGCACAGGGAAGTGCCCCGCAAGACACATCTTAAGCCTGGGAGGAGAGCCAAAGATTCGTAACGACTTCTCCAAGTGAATTTGGGGGACTGGCTGATATGGTGCCAAACCCCCCTAATGGTACCCAGATGTTTCTGACCTTGTATGAGGGGAACGGCCTCAGAATCCCAGCCACTGACAATGTCCCCTATACTGACAAGTATCAACCCGTATGCATGCAAGTTTTTGAATTTCATAAGACTTTTCTATTTCTGATTAGAAATTAGAATCAATCTGACAAAACTCTTGCGCATACCTGATCCAGAGCTAAGCATGACTCCTCCATAGATATCCAAAGCCAGCTGAGAATAGGCAAAGCCAAAAATGGTGATGGTCAGGCCGGCCAGCAGGGCCAGCTTGAGCAGGGACTCCAACACAGTGGCGGCCACAGCCATGTCCTCCTGGGACAGGGGGAGAGGGAAGGAAGTTGGATGAATCATGAGCTAAAGAAAAACTTCACATCTGGCCTTATCTCTCTTTGCTGTCTTACAGATCACTCGTTCACCTGCTGAGAGGCGTCACTGCTTTTCTGCAGCCTATGCTGTTTCCATGTCAATTAGCACGAAGGAAATGAAGGGAAAAAAGACAATCTGTGCCTTCTTAGGTAGTTCAGGGGAGGTCTGGTTTTTAACTCATTCAGGATAAGTTATTTCAAAGGTTGCTTAGGAAACATTAGCTTTCCTCTCTGATATTTATTCTTTTTTTTTTTTTTAACGTTTATTTATTTTTGAGAGAAAGAGAGGGAGAGACAGAGTGTGAGCTGTGAAGGGGCAGAGAGAGAGGGAGACACAGCACCCGAAGCAGGCTCCAGGCTGTCTGCACAGAGCCCGACGCGGGGCTCGAACCCACGAACTGTGAGATCATGACCTGAGCCGAAGTCTGGCACTTAACCAACTGAGCCACCCAGGCGCCCCTGGTATTTATTCTTAAATGGACAGCAAGTTTTTACATTGCTAGCCGGCTAGCTTTGTCAGTGTGCTTCTCCTGACAAACGTCTCCAAATTCTGACGTTCCTGTCAAAGTATGCTTAGGAAAATATTCCTAAATCGACTGAGAACCAGTCGACTGTGCATAAACTGTATTTTTCAAAATGTCTTCTAAGACATGTAAGAGGGTGACTTAGCTTCCTTTTAATTCTAAGAGAAGTCAGACATTTTCGGTGGTTTTAGAAAAAGGGAAGTTTCGACAACCAAATATGCCTGGATTAAAATCTCTTCTGTTATTTATCAATAGGAGTATATAGAAGAGTGTAGCTCTGGGCACTTCACGGTCTTTAAGAAGCTTATTAAGCAACTGGTGTGGTGAGTGACACCAAACGACCACATCCTTTTCTCCCCATGCCCTACACGAGACTTGTCCCAGACTCTGCATCCTTCGGCTCGCCTGTGGTTCTTGAGAATGTGAGGATGGAGGAGGCAACCTCAATTCTTCCAGCTATGCCTAGACCAGGGGAGGGGTATGCGCCGCACTGGGGATGGCTGCAGAGAGTTCTGAGAAGGCTGGATCAAGAGTGAGCTTACAAAGAAGGACTAAGAATGAGAAGGGAGGGGCCAGCCAGGGCAAAGGGAGAAGGCTTCAAAAGAAGTGAGCTCAGAGTCCTACCATCATTTGGAAGGTGATGGAAGAATGAAATCTAGAAGGAAATTTCAGATCAAACAGAAGGGAAACTGGCTGCTGCACATTTCAGTCTGTTTACCCTGAAATTGGAGAATTCACCAGAGAGACAGTGACCTAAGAACCAAGACTACCTGCTTTTGAAGTGTGGCGTCCTTTCCTCTCTCTAGCACCTTGGCGAAAAATATGTAAAAACTCTCCTCTATTGGCTGGAAAATTAATCTGGCCACAAGGGAGCCAAGATTATTCACTATATCGTATACACCTACAAGAAAAAAAGGAAGAAACAATAATCCTACTAGTTTTCTGATTTGAGTTTTCATGGCACCATTAACATTCTTTCTAATTTAATTAAAAAAAAAATTTTTTAATGTTTTATTTATTCTTGAGAGAGAGAGAGACAAAGCATGAGTGAAGGAGGGGCAGAGCCAGAGAGGGACACAGAATCCGAAGCAGACTCCAGGCTCTGATCTGTCAGCACAGAGCCCAACGTGGGGCTTGAACTCACGAGCCCTGATATCATGACCTGAGCCAAAGTCAGACGCTCAACCGACTGAGCCACCCAGGTGCCCCACTAATTTAATTTTTTTAATGGAACTTTTTTGAGGTAATTATAGATTCACAGGTAGTTTTAAGAAATCACAGATCCATTACCCAGTTTCATGAATAGTAACATTTTGTGAGAGCAGGGCACAGTATTGCAGCTGGGATACTGACACTGACACAGTCAAGACAGAACATTTCCAGCACCAGCACTTTTTTTTTATAGAAATCATTAATGCCAAGTTGATTTAAAAATTTTTTTCTTTCCACTACTTCAGGATTATAGTCAAAAATAAATACAAAGAAAGTATTGAGACTTATCTAGCCGCACGATCACAGGGCAACTCTGTGACTGTGATGTCAAGCTCCCTTTTCTGTCAGTGCCCCCAAACCCCAGATGGACACCAGAGCTCTGCAGGAACCAGGGGATCTCAACAGAGAACCTGCCACCCGAGCCACAAGAGAGGGGGTGGTCAGTACACTCTATATATTTACAGAGACCAACAATTTTCAATCTTTAGGAATCATTTTTTTCCAATATTCATCTTTTATAATCATCGGGTATTTTTCATTAAATGTATCAAACCGCAGAGAAAACTATTACTAATTATCTACTAACGGTGTTCACTACAGAATTTCATCTTACCCTGATCGCCAAAATTTAACACGTTCAAAAATGTCATTACATATCGCTCGCCTACAAATAGAAAACCAAAATAATTAGCATTTCAAGGGCACATTATTTTCTTGTTTCCTTTTCTCTTATCGACTATCAACTTTCCAGCTGGCAAATACTCTCAAAGGAGAAAAATTATATAGTCAGTTAAAGACATGTTCTTAATATTGATTTCAAACAAGATTCTATCCATAATCTCAAAATAGTAATAACGGCAAATGATGGGGGATTTATTGACAGCAAATCTCCAAACCAGTTAAATTGAAAACAAAAACAAAATCAATAAGACCAGTCTAATAACTTAAAAAAAGGGAGGAAGGTAAGATTACTATATGTTAATCATAAAAATGACTGTTCCAAATTTTAAGTGTAGGTTCTGTGAAATGAGAGGTCCATGATTATGTGCACAGGCTCATCAGGTTTCCTCCTTGTGTGGCCCACTGTGGATGGATGGAGCTCTGAGCAGTACCCACAGCCGTAAAGGGCAAATTCTCACTTCCTAGCAACTTGCTCAAAAAGGAAAGCGATATTCAGAGACTAGAAGCAGTGAGGATCTTCTCTCAAGTCTCCCTTTGGTCCTCCCTGCACCCTCTCGGACTCAGCCCACATGACCACAGGACATCACTAGCTCCTATCTGTGTCTCTGCACTGCCTTGATCCATCCTCATTGCTAACAGTCCCAGCTTCTGCAAATACAGATCTTACGGTGACCCCTGCTTTCACACCTTTAAATGGCTCTTGATGTTTACAAAAAGTCCAGGCTCCGTAATTCTGCACCTGAGGCCTTTTGTAAATCGACCCCAGGCTATCTTGTCAGCTTTCCTTCACCAACCTCATCCCCACCTACCATCACATGGTCATCCTCTGCTTTGCCCCATCAGGCTTTAGCCCCTCCAGCTGCTCTGCTTCAGGCTGGGCCCCTCCTGCTCCCAGCCTCGACTCTAAGCATGCTGGCCACCTAGACTGGCTTTTCCACAGGAACTTCTATGTGTTCTGGTACAAGCGGCTTCTCCTTCCCAACTCTGTAAGCTCCCTGGGGGAAGGAACCACATCTCCCTCACACTGCTGTCCCTCGTTTCCTAGCAGAGCTCCAGGAAATGCGAGGGCACTCGAAAGAGCTAATGTTTCCAAGTATAGCTCTCGCAGCCCTGGTTCAAAGCTAACCACACAACTGTTTGTGTCTCTGGTGAGAGAATGAGCTCCTCGAGGCTGTGGCCTGTAACTCATTCATCTGTGTATTCTCAGCACCTGGCACACAGTGTTCAGGAAATGTGGGGGCAGAAGTTAACAGCACCTATATTTTTGCTATTACAATGAATGATTTCAACTGTTTTTTAGAGTTGTAGTTTGTAGATAAAAAGAACCTTGTGGGGGTGGTCCTTGTCTAGCCACTTCCTCATTTCACAGCCATGGAGATGAAAGCCCTGAGAGGTTCCTAACAGCCCTGTGCAGTCAGGCCAGGGTGGCCCCACCGTGGAAGCCATCGGTACCACATTCAGGCCTGGCTAACTCACACCTGCTGCCACAAACCTAGCCACTCCAATCTAGACAATCAGGCCATTGCTTGACTGGATCCACTTCTTAACTCATTTCAACTGCTCTTAAAACTCCGGGAGGAAAACAAAGTGCATAAAAGCAAATGCCCTTTCCAAACTCCCTCCACTGATTTTCCCATTCTAACAACGTGAACTATCACAATATACAATTTCACTACAGATACCTCTATCATAAATATTTGTTGAACACTGATCACAAGCAGTCCCAGCAGGGTTCTGGGGAGATGGTGGTAAACAGCACATCCTGCTCCCAAGCAACATAGAGGTAAGGCACCTTCACTCAGCTCTCCAAAGGCTTCTGACCTTACTTTCCCCAGAAGTCCTATGAGCGAGTTTCACTTTTGTAATGGCAATGTTACAGACTCAGGCTAGAAATAAGCACTGTCAAAGCTCAAGAGCCCTCAGAGCCCTCCTGGTTCTATGCCTTAACTCACAGACGGGGAAAGTGGCTCAGGGGAGTTACTTCCCTTTGGAACCATAATTAATGAAAAATAAAGACAGGGGAAAAAAGGAAAATAACGAGATAATAATAATGATGGTTATATTAGAATGCTAGAATTATAGGGAACTTTCTATTTTCTAAAATTTTTGTAATGAATTATATTATTTTTATAATTAAAATATAATTTTTTGAAAAGATTTAAAAACATGTTCAGTAACAAATATGTAGGTGTATGACATACGACATTTATGTGGAGAGAAGCCCTGCCTTTACCGGCTTCCAGCTGCCTCCAGCCTCACTCTCTGAACTACAGCTGGGCATAAATAAACCAATACACACATGGAGAAAGACTAGCTGTATGTGCAGCTCTGTGCCAACCCTCTGCCTGCATTGCTCTGTCACTGTTAAACTGGAAAGCTTTAAGAAACTGGAAGCCTGGCCACACTATCACATAAGGGTGACTCTGACTGCTTAAAAAAATAAAATGATGAAAACTCGGTTCTTAAAAAAAAAAAGTTCAAAAAAAGAAATGTCTAAAAAGTTAGGACAGGATAATGAGATTACGGATAATTTTATTTTCCAAGTTTTCTGTAATTCATAAAGAACTTGCATAATACATTTCTTTAAATGATAAAATATGGGGTTTAGGAATTAGATGTGGATTCAAATTAAATCGTTCCTTATTACTGTAGGACCCTGTAGAAATTAGACAATGGCACTGACCCTCGGTATGTAAATGGTCAGTGTCCTCCTTATTTAAAAAGCTCCGATTTCTGAGGTTCCTCAGGTCAGGGAGCTCTATAAAGCAAATGGTCCAGGTCTAGGTAATCAGCAGTTCTGTGAAATTCCCTCACTTATATATACTATGGTATCCAGACTGCTCAGGGTGACCTTTCACTTACCTTCTGTCAAAATCTGCTTCAAGAAAGACTGTTTGAAAAAACTCCAAGTCAGTTTAGCCTCTTTCCAATTTACAAAAGCCTAGAAGAGAAAACAAAACAAAAACAAAATCTCCCAGGCATTGCAAGTCGAAGGGTACAATAATGCTACACGAGAGGGAAACTCATTTTGGTGCCTAAATCCCAATTTGGAGAGTGTCCATTAATTTTTCATTTAATGCTAAGCACACAGAAGGCAACCAACAAATCCTGGCAAATCCTAGCAAAGAGTTTCCATTGCTAAACATGAAGACAAAGTCCTAGGTGGGAAGAGCCTCTCTGTAAAGGGCCTACAAAGATTCATTCACTGAGACCCCTAAGGAACTGTGCTATCCCCTTGTTGCACAGATGGTAAGCTGACTGTATCTAACACACAGCTCACAGTCGTTTATCTCCTTGAGATAGGTCTGAAGGATTCCAAGCTGCAGAACAAATTCTGCTCCACACACCCCACATCTTAATGCTGTATTTTGCCATCCAGGGTCCCTTTATACAAAGTATATGAGCTTTGCTTGTGTATTTCAAAAGGGAGCCGGGCTTCCCAAGTCAGTCAAACCACTCAAAACGGTTATGATACAGGGGAGGAAAAAACCAACCCAAAACTTTTGATATGGCTCTTCCAAAACTCCAGGGAGACACCAAACCGCCCATTTCCTAAGGATAGGAAGGTAAGGAGAAAGTAAATGCTTAGGAAGGGCAGAGTTCAACCTGTAAGAGACAGGCGGTCTCAAGGCCAGACTGCTGACCACAAACTGGAAGAGTGGAGCAGCTAGCTGGATGTCACTTTTGTCTTTCTATCTCCCCCAGTTCCCTGTGGAGGCCCCTCCTCTCTAATGTAGGCATCCTGAGATCCCATAATGTTCAGTCTAGGTGTTAGGTTCTTAATCTCAGGGTACCTGCATTTTGAAAAATTCTTACTAACTCAAAGTGATCACTTTGAAAGGGAGGATTTCAGGGGGGCTCTTTGGGAGGAAAGGGGTGAATCACAAAGGCCAAGTCCATTCCACCTCTCCAAAAGATCAGTTACAGCTATGGAAGTTGGCCCAAGGGCAGATGTGGAACCTGTCCCAATCACATGAACCCCTGATCTTGTCCCCAAAACCATCTGTGTAGAGCACGGCTGTCCAGTGGAAATATAATGCAGGCTATATATATCATTTAAAATTTTACAACAGCCACAGTGAACAGTAAAAGGGAAATAAAATTATTTTAATATATTTTACTTAGCCCAAAATATTATCATTTCAACATGTAAAAAAATATTAGAGGCATTTCATATTATCTTTTTCATACTAAGTCTTCGAAATCCAGTGCTTATGGTGTGCTTACAGCCCGTCTCGATGTCCAGGGTAGCTGGTGGCTACCATTCAGGACAGAGGAAGTCTAGAGCATCCCTTAAAAACGAAGGTCATTTTCAGGCTTCAAATATCTTCACTCCTTGTTTTCAGAGCGTTTCTTCTAGACACTGTGAGGACAAGCCTGAATCTCCCAAGCCACGCTGTCCTCAGAGCATCACTGGACCTGGAGCAGATGCCATGGGGAGCACTAACCCAGGAGTAAATCTTCCCCAGTGTCAAGGAAATTGGGCATCTCCTTTCCCGAGAGCAAAGAGCGCCAGAGTACCTACCACCACTAGGGGGCACTGTGAGCCACATCATCGCCAGCACCGATCCCTCCCTTAGCTCCAGGGGAGCCGTGGGCAGCTCGCCTGCACCCCAATGCCAAGTGGTCCTTTTTGGCTGGGTGGGGGGTGGGGGGTGCTGCACAGCAGTGCCTGAGCTCTTTTCAAAGGAAATGAACAGTTACAGCTGCCCATGGGGCTTTTGTGAAGCCTACTTGCCAGGAGGTTGTAAATGGGGTTGGGAAGATGACTGAACTCTAAAAGATTGTTTACCAGGGGCACCTGGGTGGCTCAGTTGGTTAAGTGTCCAACTTCTGCTCAGGTCATGATCTCACAGTTCCTGGGTTCAAACCCCACATCGGGCTTGCTGCTGACAGCTCAGAGGCTGGAGCATGCTTCTGATTCTGTGTGTGTCTCTCTCTCTGCTCTCCTACTCATGCTCTGTCTCTCTCTCTCTCTCTCAAAAATAAACATTAAAAAAAAAAAAAAGATTGTTTACCAGAGTGAAATCTTGACAGTGTATTTGACCTGAAAGCTCACACGTGAGCATTCCATTCTCCTAATGCCTTCAATTTATTTTTCAACGTTTTTTTTTTTTTTTTTTGGGACAGAGAGAAACAGAGCATGAACGGGGGAGGGGCAGAGAGAGAGGGAGATACAGCATTGGAAACAGGCTCCAAGCTCCGAGCCATCAGCCCAGAGCCTGACGCGGGGCTCGAACTCACGGACCGTGAGATCGTGACCTGGCTGAAGTCGGACGCTTAACTGACTGCGCCACCCAGGCGCCCCGAATGCCTTCAATTTAAATGGACCCACAGTTTAGAAGGAATGGTCACGCTGCTTACTATCTCCAAAATGCTCATTCAGGACATAGAGGCAGGAAGTCTGATCAAAGACTGGATTTCTTCTCAGTGGTCTCTGCTGAGAAGAAGAAGTGGGAGAAAAGAAGCAGCACATTCTTTGGGCTTTTACTATTTTGTTTAGGATGGATATGTCACTTGGCAGGAGGTCAAAGAGGCCTATTTCACAAGAGCTAGGTTGGTACTGCTTAGCTGGTCTACGTGGCTGTGCATTTCTCTGGAATCCCCTGACCAACAAGCCATTCCATTGCCTCCTGTACTGATGGAGAAATAGAGGCGTGGATGGCAAAAGGTAATGGGCAGAACCACAGGGGAATGTCTGCAATCTGAACTTGGGGGCTCACAATGCTTTAATATGAGTCACTCTTCCCCTTTCCAAATTCTCCTGCCTTAGGACAGTCCAGAAGCCACGTGCCTCCCACACTGACAACAGTACCAGGGAGTCTGCGGCCACGGTCTAGTCTCCATATCACCTCCACATCCCACACAGTACCCCTTCCTCTCCCTCTTGCTCTGGGCCTATGGCCTCTGCCCCAGCTGTGTTCACGCTCACATGTCCTCTGACTGTCCTCATCACTTCTCATCTGGACTGCCTCCTCATGAGCTTCTTCACTTCCAGCCTCTTTTCTAGCTCATCCTGTTGGGAGGGTTCAGGCTTTGGAGTCAAGCTCACAGACTGAGGCTCAAACTGCAGCTCCCAACTTCTTAGTGCTAAGCCTCAGTTTTCTCATATGCAAAATGGGATAAGGAGTCTATCTCCTGGTATGAGGACTGAATGAGAGAAAACAAGACACTTGATAAATCTGAAACAGATGGTAAGTGCCTCGACACAGGCACCTGGATCACAGCTCTGTTCACAAACCTTTCATTAGGCTCCGCTGCCCCTGAATCAAGCCCACGCTCCACAGCACCAAGGCCACCTCTACCTGGCCTTAGCCCAGCAGGCCATAAACTCCTTCCACCTTGTTTCCTCTCCCCTCCCCCACTGTTCAGCCAACCTAAGTACCCCAGTCATCTCTGCAATCCCAGTGCCAACACAGTGATGGGCAGATAATGGGGCCCAAGCAAACGTCTTCTTCCCACAGCCACAAGTGAGCATTTCTACCACACATGCCCATTCACCTCTGTCCACCCATGTGTCAAGGCCCAGTTCAAAAGTAGCTTCCTCCAAGAAGCCTTCTTCAATGCTGCTGCATGAATTCATCAGTCCCTTCCTTGTGCTTCTATTTTGTCAACACTACACACACACACACTGTCTTGCAATGGTTAGTTGAATACACATCTTACCTCCCCATCACAATGCAAGTTCTGAGGGCAGGGACCCCACTCAGGGCACCTGGTACAGTGCTTAACACAGAATACTGCTTATGACATGCTTGCTGTGTTAAATGCCTCAGCTTTACTTAAATATTAGCAGATCTCTCATATGAAATCACTCAGAAGTGTCAAAAAATAGAAAAGATCTAAAAGCAGCCATTATTTGAAGTATCATTTATTTTAAGGCTAAGTAAGTCTCTTTTGCAGAAGATGGAATTCTACAAGTACAGGAAATAAATCTCCCATTTTGGTCAAATTGATTTTGAATAGAATTGACCAGCTCTCTATGTGGGAACCCCCAGTGCAGAAAACTGCTCCCAAGGGTCAAGGTAGGTACATGCTGCTGGTGGTAAAGCCATCCACTGCATTCAGATGCAGCTCATTTCTTTTCTCTTAAAAACAAAAAAAAACAACAACAAAACAACAACAACAACAACAAAAACAACTTGAATAATGAATTGTTCCACCTAGAACTTCCCAATTGTTAAGTCAACAAATAACTACTTTGGGCAATAAGCCAATTTCTTCTGGAAGACTACACAGCAGGGAGATTAAAAACACAGACTAAGATTAGTTCACAGATACAAGTTAGAGAGAAGTGAGTCCAAATTCAGATGTGGGATTTTGGTTTGGTCAGTTAACTACTCTGAACCTCTGTTTTCTCATCTGTGAAATGGAGACAATATCTCATAAGGTTATTACTATGAGGTTTAAGCACATGAGTCCATGTAAAGTGCTTAGCAGAGTGCCACTCACAGAGTAAGCATGCAGTCAGTGGCAGTTATTATAAACGGTTCTTTGTTGAAGTTCAAATACTTTCACAATTCCTTAAGTCTTCAAAGGGGCCTCACAGGTTGTGCAGACTAATTATCTCACCTTAAAAATAAGGCCCCTTTGGGGAGCCTGGGTGGCTCAGTCAGCTGAGTGTCAGACTTCGGCTCAGGTCATGATCTCATGATTCGTGGGTTCGAGCCCTACATTGGGCTCTGTGCTGACAGCTCAGAGCCTGGAGCCTGCTTAGGATTCTGTGTCTCCCTCTCTCTCTCTGCCCCTCCCCCACTCATGCTCACTCATGCGCTCTCTCTCCCTCTCTCTCTCTCAAAAATAAATAAATCATTAAAAAAAGAAAATAAGGACCCTGAGGTCTGGAGAGAGTGATGCAGGCTTCATATCAGCACTTACTGCCTCCCAAAAGCACAGGAAGCTCCCTGAGGCCCAGCAATCACCTTACGTATCTGTATCCCAGACAGCACCTGGCAGAGGGCTGTGCTCTGACTGTCAGCAGGAATGGCCCACTGTGTGTAACAGGTACACATACCTTCTCATGGTCAAGACTTCTGTCCCAGAAATATGAGCCTGGGTGCCTTCAGGACGGAGTGCCAGATCAAACCACTGGGTTCCTGCCCCGATGCCACCAGTGGTTGCTTTGCTAGGATGTGCCGGTGGAGCTATCCCTACTGAGAGCAGCAGCGGCATGGGGGGCGGGGGCATGGTATCAGCTGTCACTTATGGACACCCACCTGTGCCAGCCATGGTGTTAAGTATTCAAATGCCCCATCTCATCCTGTTCCTACAAGCACCTTAGGAGAAAGGTACTTTTAGTATCCCCATTTGACAGACAAGTAAACTGCAGCTCAGAGTTGTATGCCCACCACAGAATTAAATACACACTGAGGCTCTTTTCATTACCCTCTCCTTGCCTGTGTTAATAGTCCAAATGCTCTTTTCCAAAATACTGCCAGACCCAGGGGCTGGCCCGGTATGAAAAGCTGCTCTGTGGGCAGGTGGCAGAAGCTCTACGCAGGAGAAGCGATCCCAAGTCCTTATCCTCCAAGTCTGCAGATGAGGCAGCATGGTATCTCAAAACTGCCATGCTGATTTAGGCTAAAGGTGAGATCTGTGTGATCGGAATGGAGAACGCTTATCTAACAAATGAGAACATATCTGGCTTCGTTACATAACATCTGGTCTTTCTTGAAAAGCTGTCTAACAGGATTCCATAAGTTCTGAGACTTATATCTCAAATACTTTCCTACCTTCTCAAGTAATCACAAAAAAGGAATAAGGAGAAGTCCAGCTGAAGCCTCACCTCCACTACGTGCACCACATGTGGGCGGCAAACAAGTATGGGAAAAGGGAAAGTGAGTCGGCCCAGTTCACAAAGCATCTGAGCAGAGGCAACATGGCATAACATCACGTGTACCACGCTGGGGCCACAGGCAGCAGTGACCCCACCAGAGTCAGGAAATAAAAGTCAAATGGACCGAGAGCTGGAGAGTTCAGAAGAAAAAGGTTATTCCTCACTCCTACACATCAGCAGCTAGAATCCTTAGTGGTCTATGTGGGAAAGTGGGTCACCGGAGAGACTGGCCTGACACTAGGTAATGGAGCTCTGGAGGGGTCACCCTGCTTTGTCAGCAGGCTGGACCATCTGCGCTGGAAGGCAGTCCTGAGAAAAACCAAGACACAGCAAAACAGAGAGTGGCCCGCGGTGGTTACAGCCTGTGCTCTGTGGCGATTCAAGCCACTCCAGGCCCCTGCCCTCACTCTGACCCTCACCTCGGGCAGATATTTAGTCTCTAAGCCTCAGTTCCTTAACCCTAAAATTGCAATAATAATGTCAGGCTCACAGAGTTGTATAAGCATTAAATAAGGCACGAAAGCACCCAGCATAGGAGCTAGCAAAGCGGTCCTCGAGGGGGGCAGTTTTATCCCCCAGGGGACATTTGTGTCTGGAGACATTTTTGGTTACTACAGCTGAGAGGTGGTAGCTACTGGCAACTACTGGGTTAAGATCAAGAATGCTGCTAAACATCCTACAATCTACAAGACAGCCCCTACAACAAAGAATTATCTAGCCCAAAATGTCAACAATGTCAAGGCTGAGAAACCTTGGCCTAGCACTTAGTGAGCACTCAATAAATATAAGCTATGGAACTATCCTTGCTATTATAGCAATAAACAAGAAAGTAATAGTTTCTTCCTTTCAAGGATAATCAGGATCTGTGATTAAAATGACAAGAGATAGAATGTATTACTTACTCTACTTCTTGTAATACTGGGTAACATATCTGTCATTCTGGAGACAGGAAGAGTCTGTTGCTTGGTTGATTCTGAGGAGCCCAATAACTTTGTGAAATAAATAACATAGCAGAGCACCAGAACTGCAGTATAGAAAAGCTGAAAAAAGAAAATAATGGATTTAAATTGCACAGTTTTAATATAGGCAGAATTAAGATATAACTATGAATTTGACCTCAAAGGCCAATCAAGAAATGGCTTGTGGTGCCTGGGTGGCTCAGTTGGTTAAGCATCCGACTCTTGATTTTGGCTCAGGTCATGATCTCATGTTCGTGAGTTTGAGCCCTGAGTCAGGCTCTGTGCTGATGGCGCAGAGCCAGTTGGGATTCTCTCTCTCTCCCTCTCTCTGCCCTTCCCGCTCTCTCTCTCTCTCTCTCTCACATCAATCAATCAATCTTAAAAAAAAGAGAAATAGAACCGTCTTTATTAACTGTACCTTCTAGCGAGCAATGCCCCACCCTCTGGAAAAGAGCACTACTCACTAAAAGCCAGCTCTGCTGGGGCATCTCTGGGAAAAGTGCTCCAAACCCTTGACCTGACTAGGAGAACAGTGCTTCCAGGCAGGCAGAACATAATTTCCATGACAGACAGCCCATAGTGTCACCACTACAGTAATGTCACATATGTTCTCAAAATGTTTGTAGTTGGCCAAAGGAACGAGTCTCCCGCTTAGACAGCACACCGTGAGGACCCATATGTACTGTGCTAATATCTGGGGACTTGCCATCATCTAGGATGGGGGATTTTCCATAAACCCAGGAAGCCTGTCACACTGTGATTACAAAGCAGAAATAAGCTGTTGGCTCCCTCCTCTCAGCCCACTGTGTGGGCAAGGCAAGAGCTACTACAGGACAGGGGAGGGAGTCAGGGGGGTGATAGGAGGGCCCACCCTTCCCTCCACTCACCCAGGACAAAAGGGTGGCTTTTGGCCAGGAGCGGCAGCCTGGGGTTTTGTTTGCAGGTTGGGAGGAGTATCCAAACAGCCCCTTTCACAAGCTCTCTTCTTCCTTCTCTCCCCCCTGGGAACAGCAATGTGCACTAGCTCAGGAAGGAACAGGACCTCCAGGCCCCGCTTTCAATCTGGTAACGTCAGGCCTGCTCCTGTGGCAAAGGCACAGAGCAAGGAGAAAGGGGAGTCTTGTCTAGTGGGTTCAGGCTCCTCAGCTCTCCACCCTTATCCATGCCTGAGGACAGAGCCCGCCATCCACCATCCTTCTTTCATGCCTCAAGCCCTCTGAGACACCGCAGCTCTGCTGTGAGCCATAGCACCAGATGCAACATCTTCTGTGACAAGAGTACCCGTTCGCTACCTCCCTTCATCTTCCCACAGAGCAGCGCCTGGGGGCAGTAACAAACTGTGAGTAGTCTTCATGCACTGAATCCCAACTACATGATCCTTCCCTCTTTTTATTGGGAAAAATTCACATAACATGACGTTGACTATTTTAACCATTTTAAAACATACAATTCAGTGGCTTTTCATACATTCACAGTGCTGTACAACCATCACCACTATTTCATTCCAGAACATTTCCATCACTCCAAAAGGCAATTCTGTGCCCATTAAGCAGTCACTTTCTACTCCTCTGTCCCTGGCAATCAAATTCTGCTTTGTCTCTATGGACTTGCCTATTCTGGACATTTTATATTAATGGAATCACACAATAGGTGGCCTTTTGTGTCTGGCTTTGTTCACTTGGTATCATGTTTTCAAAGTTCATGGTGTCGTGGCACATTATCATTTTTATGGCTGAGTAATATTCCATGGCATAGATATGCCACATTTTGTTTATCCTTTCATCAGTTGATGGACATCTGGTTCTTTCCTCCTTTTGGCTATGGTGAATAGTGTTGCTGTGTACAAGTTGTTTGAACTCATGCTTTCATTCTTTTGGGTATATACCTAGGAGTGGAATTGCTGGGCATACATCAGTTCTACATTTAACTTTTTTTTTTTTAATGTTTATTTTTTTTTTTTAATTTTTTTTTTCAACATTTATTTATTTTTGGGACAGAGAGAGACAGAGCATGAACGGGCGAGGGGCAGACAGAGAGGGAGACACAGAATCGGAAACAGGCTCCAGGCTCTGAGCCATCAGCCCAGAGCCCGACGCGGGGCTCGAACTCACGGACCGCGAGATCGTGACCTGGCTGAAGTCGGACGCTTAACCGACTGCGCCACCCAGGCTCCCCTTAATGTTTATTTTTGACAGAGAGAGAGAGAGAGAGAGAGAGAGAGAGCACAAGCAGGGGAGGGGCAGAGAGACAGGGGGACAGAGGATCTGAAGTGGGCTCTGTGCTGACAGCAGAGGGCTCGATGCGGGAGATCATGACCTGAGCCAAAGTCCAACACTTAACCAACTGAACCACCCAGGCACCCCTACGTTTGAACCTTCTGAGGAACTGCCAAACTGTTTTCCACAGTGGCTGCACCATTTTATAGTCCCACCAGCAATGTATGAGGGTTCCAATTTCTCCATATCCTCAGCAACACTTGCTATTTTCTGGGTTTTACTTTTATTTTTTGATAACAGCCATCCTAATTGGCATAAAGTTATCTCATTGTTTTTAATTCACATTTGCCTAATGACTGATGATATTAAGCATCTTTTCATGTGCTTATTGGCTATTTATTTGCATATCTTCTTTGATAAAATGTTTATTCAGGTCCTTTACCCCCTTTTATTATTTATTTATTTTATTATTTTTTTAATATGGAATTTATTGTCAAATTGGTTCCCATACAACACCCAGTGCTGATCCCAACAGGTGCCCTCCTCAATGCCCATCACCCACATCCCCCTCCCTCCCACCTCCCATCAACCCTCAGTTTATTCTCAGTTTTTAAGAGTCTCTTATGGTTTGCCTCCTTCCCTCTCTGTAACTTTTTTTTCCACTTCCCCTCCCCCATGGTCTTCTGTTAAGTTTCTCAGGATCCACATAAGAGTGAAAACATATGGTATCTGTCTTTCTTTGTGACTTATGTCACTTAGCATAACACTCTCCAGCTCCCTCCACGTTGCTACAAAAGGCCATGTTTCATTCTTTCTCATTGACAAGTAGTATTCCATTCCTTTACCCACTTTTAGGGTAGTCTGTCTTTTTGTTGTTGAGTTGTAAGAATTCTTTATATATTCTAAAGATGGGGTATTTGATATATGATGGGGTAAGGAGCTGTTTAAGGAGGAACCTGGAAGTGCGTTGGACAAAGGAGAATCCCAGAGCCCTGGGCAGGGATCGCCTGCTGATATGAGGTGCTGATGGCCCTCAGGCCTCTCACACAGACACTGACAGAGAATGTACCAGAGAAGAGCTCTCTGAAGTCTTATAATAAGAAAGCAAATAAACTTAGAATGGGCCTTGCTGACCTATGATGTATCCTGAGTGGGAGCTAGGACCATCAGAAAGTCATAATGCAAGCGCCTTTCCCAAGAAGGGCCAACCAATAACTGGGCATCTCCATGGCCTCCTGTTCTATTAGGAAGAATATATCAAAAACATGATGAATGCAGAGTACTGTAATCCCAGATCTAATAAAACATGGCAAAAATAATCACAAATAACTTCTCTAAAATATGCAACTGTTTGCAAACTACTTTTGGGAGGTAATTGTCATTCTTATAATATTATTTTTAAATCTACTTTTACTGTGTTCACAAATACATTTGCAGTTTTCGCTTAGGACACAGGAAAGACTTTCACTAAAACTGTGACTAAGAATTTTAATTTACCTTCCTATACATTAAGAAATATTACAAACTGCTTTGCCCTATAAGATGTTCTGATATCTATCTGATCTTAGGTTTTGTTTTTAAAATGAGCACTATACCCTAGTTGTACTTTTATTCAAGCTACAGATATGAACTAGAACTAGAAACTGGGATGGCAACGAGGCCGGAGCTGCTGAAAGTGAGAGTGCGCCTGCTAAGACTCAATTCATGTGCTCTGCATTGTGTGAGATTTCAATGCAAGTTTCAAACAGGCTTGGCAGAGTTTCTTCCTATCCTGAGAACTGATTAAAATCCAGGGGAAAAAAAACACACATGCAATTTGGTTCTCACCCCACTCCCTCACTGCTTTTCTCCCTCCTCCATGAGACAGTAAGACAATCAAAGGTGAGTTTGGTATGGGCTCGCCCACAGAACATCTAAAGGAGTTGTTATGTTGGACAATGAGGCCGAGTGCTGGGCCTTCACCGGGCCCCTGGGGATATCAGTAGCATCAGCACGTGGTGTAGAGTGGACAGCCAAAGGAAAAGAACTGTCACGACCATCTTACTAGAGCTTCCAGCCTGCCTCACATGCATGAATACTGCAAATGTAAACCACACAGTAATGGGAACAAGAAGAAAAAAATCAGGGGCACCTGGGTAGCTCAATCAGTTAAACTTTCAACTTTGGCTCAGGTCATGATCTCGCGGTCAGCGTTCGAGCCCCGCCTCAGGCTCTGTGCTGACAGCTCAGAGCCTGGAGCCTGCTTTGGATTCTGTCTCTCCCTCTCTCTCTCTGCCCACCTCCCACTTGTGCTCACTCACCCTTCCTCCCTCCCTCTCTCTCTTTCTTTCTTTCTCTCTCTCTCAGAAATAATAAATGAATAAACTTAAAAAAAAAGAAGAAGAAAATCAAATGGAGAAACATAGATTATACAAAAGTGAAAAGCCATAACCCTTACCTGGGCCAAAGAGAAAATGTATAGCCCCCAGTGAGGTGACCATAGCACAAGAAAAGCTGTCAGGACACTCTTGAGGATGACCGACAGGCTCTCAGCAATCACCTGCAAATATGTAGTAAAGGGTGCACTTTACGTTATTAAAAACTAAAGATGCACAGGAATGACAAATAGAAACCTGGGATAGTGGTTACCCCGGCAATGGGGGTGGGGCATGTGGTTAGACATAGCATGACAATGTTCTAGTTGGGCTGGTTGGTAAGTTCATAGATTTTCAGTATTATCATGCTTTAAGATTTACACATACAGCAGGGTGCCTGGGTGGCTCAGTTGGTTAAGTGTCTGACTCTTGATTTCAGCTCAGGTCATGATCTCACGGTTTGTGAGTTCAAGCCCCGCATAGGCTCTTTGCTTGGGATTCTCTCTCTCTCCCTCTCGCTGTCCCTCCCCAACTCAACTGTCCCTATTCTCTCAAAAATAAATAAATAAACTTAAAAAAAAAAGATTTACACATACAGCATATATTCTTTTGTACATATTAAACAACAGATTTTAAAACACGAAAAATTAATATTAGCACACAATTAAAAATAGAATCACTAGGAAAATCTGAAAAACCTTCACAGTCCTCTTAAATTCTTATCTAAGCTAATAACTTCCCTATTAGCAAACCTGTTTTTGCATTAATAGTATAGCAGATGTAAACTTAAGCCCAGCCCATCTGCCAAATTTCAAGGGAATGAATTAACTGATCATGTTACCTTTTTCCAAATTTCTTTTTAAATGCAAATCTGAAAAAAAATCATCACTCCTAGAAAATCTTTATTTTTTTTTATTTTTTACCGTTTATTTATTTTTGAGACAGAGAGAGACAGAGCATGAACGGGGGAGGGGCAGAGAGAGAGGGAGACACAGAACTGGAAGCAGGCTCCAGGCTCTGAGCCATCAGCCCGACACGGGGCTCGAACTCACAGACAGCGAGATCGTGACCTGAGCTGAAGTCGGACGCTTAACCGACTGAGCCACCCAGGTGCCCCTAGAAAATCTTTTTAAGAAACCACTCTTTCCCTTCTTCGAATTTCCCATCAGAGCAGAAGGCATGCTGACCTTGAGCTTGACAAACATCTGTGCTTGTGCCAAGACCCAGAAGGGCTCTCCCAGAAGCTCCACCACAGCCGAAAGACCGAACAACACCACTCCACTTCCATAGTGGGGGACGGCATTAGGATCAGGCACTTCCAGCAACTGTAACCACACCCAGCCCAGGAGCAAGGACCAAAACATACCCAGGGGGACCCTAGAAAAAGAAAAAAAAATGTTTTTTTAATATGCTAAAAATAAAAAATATATATATTAAAATAGTAACATTAAACAGAAAAGAAATAGAATTTTAAAAATAGCTACCACTTATTAAGGCACTTACTACATGCCAGGCACTCAGATCTACCCCTTTTACACAGACCCCTCACAATGATCCTGCTATTACCCCATTGAAATGATGGGGAAACTAAGGCTGACAAGCACTGGGGAATTTGGCCAAGGTCATGAACAATTAGCCAAGGGCAGAAGCAGGACCCAGTCCCCATCTAACTCGTAAGTCTACGCTCCTATCCACAGTGTGACACTGACAAGATAAACAAAACTCCTGGCAAGTATGTGCCTGTTGTTTGCACACAAATGACTAAAATATAGTATACAGTCAGTTCTTGCACCCAAATAAGCAACAGTCCAGTGCACAGTGTCCCCTAGCATGTGCACCACAGAGCACTTAAATATGACTGGGTAGCCAACAGTCATCCTCTAATAAAATGAACACCTACCAGCCTCGTGACAGTCATTTCCATGAGGCAAGGAGTTACGGAAGGCAGCACTGAGAAAAAACCTCAAGTGCCAGCCCTCCCTGCAGGAATCTAACTGCAGAAAGGCCATTACAAGTTTTAGCTGATGTACTTGATCTTCAAGAATATTCTCAAGGGCTGAGAATTGAAATCCACATTACAAAATTGAAGAAAGATATAATGAAAGCCCTAAAAGGCTTTCAAAGAATGCTAAGTGGTTGTTAAAAGCTCAGAAAAGACCACAGGGAGGGGGAAAGATTAGGACTAAAGAAGACGGCACAGGCCCACTGGGGCCCAGAGTGGGCATCAGGAATGGCAGAAACAACCTCCCAAGAGGGTAGAAACCTGGCCCTGAAGCCCCCACCCACAGCCTCCTCCTGGCTCCTGGCCATCCAGGGAGGAAACAGCCAAGATGTTGGATGCCTTCTCCTTCCTGTCCCATGCCCAGGCCCCAGAAACCCAGACTGGAGACAATTCAGCTTTGGGCAAGTGTTGCTGTTTAACTTACAACACTTACGACGCTTGCTTTTGCACGGTCTCCTGCCAAAGCACAACTCACGTTAGCCACAAGAGGTTGAAGGTCTGGTTCCAGTCTCGCTGGGCACCCCCACTCAGACATGCTCTACGGAAGGCCTCTCTGGCCAGGAAGACGGTGGTCGAGTAAAGCAGTGTTAGCCTTTAAAGGAAAAGCAGAAATCAATAATGGGGGTGCCTGGGTGGCTCAGTAGGTTAACCTTCCGACTTCAGCTTGGGTTATGATTTCGTGGGTTGTGTGTTTGAGCCCTGAATTGGGCTCTGTGCTGACAGCTCAGAGCCTGGAGCCTGCTTAGGCTTCTCAGTCCCCCCGCCCCCCACTCACTCTGCCCCTCCCCCGCTCGCTCTTGCGTGCTCTCTCAAAAATAAACAAACATTAACAAAAAATAATCAATAGTGACTCTAATCTTTTTTCATAGAGAGAATGTCTGAGATTTTGCCAGCGACAGAAAGAAAGTCTTGGTCATAAATCACTGGTGGTGATGTGAAGGGCAGTGAGTTTTTACAGGGTCCCCGTACTAGTCTGATCCATTTGAACAACAGAGTTAGGAACCAAACAAAGGACACCTGAGTGTGTGCCTATAGAGCATTATATCCGGGATAGAAAGTGCCACAGTGGCCCCCAAAGCCTAAGGCCTCATGGCTATAGGCAGAGGTATGGCTCTGACAATAGGAGAAAAGGACAAGATATGACCACACACAGCAAGGGGACCTCTTGGTCACCCTGAGACTGGTGACCAATGAGAGCTCTTATGAGAGAAGCTGAGGCTCTGAGTGGCAGCTCTGGCCAAAAGCATCTCAGGACAGGCAATAGGCAATAGGCTGGTGGCCGTTACAGAGACCGCTGCAGCCCAGATCAGCAAGGCTTGTCTGCCATCTTTCCCGGGTGGCCAATATTTAGGTGGACCCTCTTGCACCTGCATGAGTAAGAGCTGAGATTTTCCCTCATCAACAGGCCATGTGTGATGAAGTCAGAATGGAGACAGCCGTAGAGACAGACCTTAGCTGGGCTAAGGTCTCTCTGAGGATGTCCAAGGATCATGCTGCTATCCAGTGCTTCTGTCCAACATCGGGAAGGAGGAGACTGAACTGTATGTTAAGCAGAGGGCCGGCCAGATAAAGGTTGTCAAAGCAGAGACCTGAGAATCTGGGGAAGACCAGATGGCAAGAGGCCCAAAATGCTTTCAAATCTGAACACCTAAGAGATTTGGTCTTCTTCCTTCCTGCTTGCTTGCTTTATTTATTTATTTTTTTAAGATTTTTTTTAAGCTTATTTATTTTGAAAGAGAGACAGAACCACTGGGTGAGGGGCCGAGAAAGGGTGGGGGGGACAGAGAAAGCAGGCTCCGTGCTGACAGCAGTGAGTGAGCCTGATGTGGGGCTCGAATCCACGAACCATGAGGTCATGACCCAAGCTGAAGTCAGATGCTCAACCAACTAAGCCACCCAGGTGCCCCTAGGATTTTATTTTTAAGTAATCTCTACACCCAATATGGGACTTAAATTTACAACCCTGAGATCACAGAGTCACACACTTGACCCACTGAGCCAGTCAGGTGCCCCCCTTCCCACTTTTAAAACAGTATTTCTCAAAATACGATCCCTGCTTCAAAATCACATAAGGAACTTGTCAAAATCCTGATTTCCGGACCTCTTCTCAGCCCTACCTAGTGCAAAACTCCCCCAGATGATTCCTTTGCCCTTCAAAGTTTGAGAACCTTCTCTAAGCTCTGAAAACGGAGCCCAGAGCATACGTTTGGTGGGTATTCGATGTAAAATGCTGTCTGGAACATATGGTCTTGTTTATGAGGACATGAAGATATCACCTGAGAAGCTGAGCTAACCTGAGCATTCACATCACTTCATAGACTTTTGTGTCATTTGTGAATACAGAATATGCGTGGGTGCCCTTGAACAGAAAAGAGAGTAGAAGGAACAAATGGAGTCTAAAAGACAAAGCAAGCAGCTTTCTAAGAGCTGCCAAGGGACTCATGACAAGGATGCACACTGTCACCCTAACCACCATTTTCCAATTATAAAAGTCACCGAGGAGGGAAGGCAGGCTGCTCTAGCCTTGCAATTACGAAGCACATCCTCACCAGCCGCGGGATTCCTGCTTCCTGTGCTGTCAGCAGGACAAGAACACAGGATTATACCTGAGACAGGGTTTGCAGTGAATTACTCCCACTCCTTTCCTGGGTTCTAAGAGCAGACAAACCGGAACAGCTGGCAGAGAAATGTGCATTTGGAGGCTGCTAATGGAAAACACTCCATGGGTCCATTAAAAGTAGCATTGCCTGCTCATTCCCCCATCCCAGCGTGCTCTTCCTCAGCCCACTGCTAGAACACTCCACTTCCAGTAAAGGCCCCTGTTTCCAAAATCTGAGGGTGACACACAGGTGCCCTGACTGGGGACGTGAGCTGTGGGCAAGGCCAGGGTACTCCCTTCTTACCTCACGTTCACTATGCCAACGATTTCCTTTGACAGGAAGCGAAGAATAAATGCATTCAAGACAAAGGTGATCAATCGAAACAACACCTACAGAGAAAGAAGAAAAATACATGAGAATAAATTATGTTGGGAATATTTATTTTGTTGAAATGAAAACAATGTGGCTGCTCTTTCTAATAACACACTGATGTACGGCAGCTCTGCCATAGAGACCCTCCTGAAGACCTACCACCTGTCTGTTTCTGCTGAAATTTCATTCCTGGAGGGGTCCCCTGGCACTCCTGTGCAATGGTAGAACAGTGCACAAAGGCACTTGGAAATCTCTCTAATTTACTGATAAGAGGGAGGGCCTGACAAGTCAGTGAATTCCTTTGGGCTCAAAGTCAGGCACTTCAGGAGACAGAATTCTAGTCAGTGCTTCATGTTGGCCCTCCCTCCAGCTTGTTGAGAAATAGCACACACTTAGCAAGTGGGAGCCTGCAGGGAATGGCAGAATCTCTAGGAATCACAGGGTCTAATCTCTCTTCTCTGCCTAGCAATATCTGGGGATTCTGATAATGACATTCAATCTCTTTCCAGCTATTACCATTTGAAAGGGATATATCCCAAGACTTCAAACCTGTCAATTCAAACCTGAGCAAAGAATTCTTCCATGAGACAGAGAACAACAGGGTGCTAAGTGGGGATGCTAAAGGGGGATGTTGAGCGGGGTGCAAACCTCAGCCCCCGTCTGCATCCAGGAAGCATGACAGGTGTACTCCACAGTGTGCTCCAGAGCAAATGACAAATCACTCTCATAGTTATCTGTGAACAGGTGCAATTTGAAAGACTCAATCAAAATATGCCAGTGGACCACAACAGTCTAAAAATCTCCAGGGAAAGGTATGACCAAAAAGGGAGAGCACAGTTTAACACTGTCCCTGAAGTGTCACAGAGCAGCAAGGTCTCCAAAGCCAAGATATCACAATATGGAGTCAAAGGCGGCCTTTTGAGAGTCTGATGAAACCTCTGTAGTTCTTGGAAACATGCAGATACATACCTACTTACCAAATTTTTTACTCAAATTTAGACATTTGAAGCCAATTCATGGAGCCCTGAATGGAAAAACCACTCAGCTGAGAGTCTCAAATCACCATTTAGCTGTTAAGCCCTTCGTCTCCTAACTCTTATAAGCTTTAATTTCCTCCTGTCAAATGAGGTTACCTATCTTACAGGGTTGATAACAACCATCAAATAAGACCTTAGAGGTGAAAGCATTTTTGACAATGAAAGTGAAAGGCATGGGGGCCGCTGGGTGGCTCAGTCAGTTAAGCCTCTCTTGATTTTGGCTCAGGTCATGATCTCACGGGTTCATGGGGTTGAGCACTGCCTGGGGCTCCCCGCTGACAGTGTGGAGCCTGCTTGGGATTCTCTCTGTCCTTCTCTCCTCACCCCTTGCCCGCTCATGAGCTCTCTCCCTTACAAAATAAATAAATTTTTTAAAAAATGAAAGGAATTAACACTTTCACTATGGCCAGCTCAAATTCTTTCAGGATACAATGTAATTGCAAAGCTACCTCAAGTGTCTGCATTGTAATTTGAGAATACATCCAAGACCAGATTAAAACACTCAGGAAGCCTAGATTATGGCTGTTTTTAAAAAAATGACGTACATACAGTTAGTGTCAAATTTAATGTCAAAGTTACCATGGTCTAAACCTAACTGGTTTGAAGAAAGGGCCGAGTTAATGAAGCTCTAATGTTGTTCATGCGACCCAGTATTTGCTCCATGTAAGTGGCCCTTAGTAGCAACACAGTCTTCATTTAACTTTGTAACGGACTTTACAGTTTTAAAAAAGCTCTTTCACATCTGTTAATTATTTGACCCTTAAAAGCAATTGGATAAATGCACAGGAAACAAGTTAAGACTCAGAGCAAAGTGATTTGCCCAATGTCACATAATAATCATATGACCCAGCTTGACTTTATGGTAGGCCACCTGACTCCCAGTCCATTGTGTTTTCTGCTAAGACTGGTTTTCCTTCCGGGGCGCCTGGGTGGCGCAGTCGGTTAAGCGCCCGACTTCAGCCAGGTCATGATCTCGCAGTCCGTGAGTTCGAGCCCCGCGTCAGGCTCTGGGCTGATGGCTCAGAGCCTGGAGCCTGTTTCCGATTCTGTGTCTCCCTCTCTCTCTGCCCCTCCCCCGTTCATGCTCTGTCTCTCTCTCTGTCCCAAAAAAAAAAAAAAAAAAAGACTGGTTTTCCTTCCTTCCTTCTTTTTTAATGTTTATTGATTTTGAGAGAAAGTGTGTATGTGCACGAGCAGGGAAGGGGCAGAGAGCGAGAATCCCAAGCAGGCTTCATGCTGTCAGCATAAAGCCCGACACGGGGCTCGACCTCACAACCTCGAGATCACGACCTGAGTCACTATCAAGAGTTGGACACTTAACTGACTGAGCAACCAAGGCGCCCCAAGACTTGTTTTCTTTTTATGAAGCCAATCTGGGCCGTAAGGTATCATCAAAGCCTGAACAATCAGCACTGCAGATAAAGCAATGGACTCAGTTTTTTATGTCGTGGATAGAAGAAAAAACTTGGTACATTCAAGGTTTAGTTAATTTAGGGTTAGGTGAATGTTTATTAAGTACATGACTTGTGCAAGGAACTCTTCTACATGCTTTATGTAAATTGTTTCATTCCATTCCTATAATGACCATTTAAGAAAATCCTTATTACTATAATAAAAATACCTAACATTCACTAAGTACTTATAATGCGCCAGGCACTTAACAGGCATGTCATCTAATCTTGCTAATGACCCCATGAGGTTGCACTAATGTTCTCATTTAAGATGAGGAAACTGATATTCAAAGTAAAGCGATTTTCACAAGGGCAGGGAACTACCAAGTGACAAGGACCAAACCTGAGCTCACATGTGCCTGGTTCTCTCTCTTAATATCCAAGTGAAATGCTGCCTCTAAAATATAGGGGAAGGGTGGATTCAGGACTCTTCTGAATAAAGGCTGAACTGAGCCACTTAGAATGACTAACTCCTAGTGTTAAAAGAATCTTTAGACACCATTTGGACCAACTGGTATGTACCTTAAATGACAGATGATGAAAATTAGGGCCAGGAAGGGGAAGTGACTTATCTAAGGTCACATAGCCAGAAGGAAAATGCAGCTAACATTTACTAAGTGCCCACCAAGAGCCAGGTACAGCATTAAATACAATTATCTGAATGACTTCAGTCAAGCCTCATAGAAACTTTATGAGCTAGGTACTATTATTACCCCAATTTTCCCGATGAGGAGCTGAGGCTTAGCAAAAGAAATCCTTTGTCTTGGTTCATGCAGAAAGCACGTAGTAGAACCAGGTTTCCAATCTAGGGCTGTCTAAGCCCAGGTATCTTTTTCTTAGCTATGCCATACTGTCTCTATGAACTCAGTCAGAGTCAGAAAGCTTGAAGATGTTTGAGGGTCAGCGGTGGGGGAAGGAGAGAGTGAACTCCTTGCCTTAAAAATATCCAATTCTAGAGCACCAAAGGCGCCCCTGCCACCTGACCTAACCCTGTCCTACTACCATATGGGAAATATAACGCTCAGAAGGAAAACGACTTGTTTGTAGTCTCCCAGCCAGGCCTCTGAACTCCTGCCCAGGTGCCGGTTCTCCGCCGCCACCATCTCCTGTTGAACCCTCAGTAGTGGGGGTCCACGCCGGGACTGGGCGTGCCCCGAAGCGCGCTCTCAAGGGCCCCAGGACCGCCTCCCCCCGCCTCCGGACTGCGGGTTGGTCTGCGGCCGGCGGGGCAGAATACCTGCAGGAGCAGACCGGAGGAGGCCAGCCGGGCCGCCTGGCCCAGCACCTCTCGGCTGCCCATCTCCTCTGCGCCCCGCCTCGGTCACCAGGAAACGCCGCCGCCGCCAGCCGGCCTAGTCGCGGGGAGATAGCGTCATGGGGCGGCTCGCTCTCTGATTGGTGATTTGGGGGCGGCGGGGACGAAGCAAGAAACGTTCTGGCCCTTTAAGTGAGCGGCTTGAGTGACGTCAGTGTTCCTGCGCCGCATCTCTTTTCCCTTTCGTGTGAGCTTAGGAGTTTTCTGTGCCTATCCCTCCCCGTCCCAAATAAGTTAGGAGAAGCTGTTAAAGTAGCCCAAAGCCTCTTCCCTGAGGCTCTCAGCCTGCTAACCAAGAAACACTGATTTCTCCGGCCTTGTTAATAAGATTCTTCCCTTTTGGCCTTGATTACAAAGTTGCGACACAGCCCCCTAAATGAGACAGGACAGGAATTGTCCCTGTTTTACAAAGAAAGGACTGAGGATCCGAAGTTAAGTACAGCATTTTTTCACGTGTGTGCTCTTGTGTAATCCTTCCTAAACTTCTGAGAATTGGGTCCTGTTGTCAGAGGAGTAAGGGGAGACAGTGGAGATGTAAGACGACTTGTTCAAGACTGCACAACTTTTGCCTGAGTGGAGCGGACCCTGGGCTCCTGATCCTAAACTTGCAGCGTTTGCTCGCATGTTCCAGCTGTGAGGACAGAGCAGAGGAATGGCTGGGAATTGCTTTGTAAAACGTAAAGCACCCAACATACAGCATCAGCTGCTCTGTCCTTGTTCTTATTATCTACTGTGCATCCCTAGGGAGGGCACTTTCCCAGTCTCTTTTAGGCTTTCCGTGATTTGACCCCAGCCTACCTTCTGAACCACCTTTCAGACCATCACCGCCATTCCCCAGCACTCTCCAGGCCTAGCCATCGGAGCCCTTACCATTCCTCAAACAGGCCCTCTCTCATTGGCCTTTATTCCTGTTGCCCTCTGCCCAAGGCACCTTCTCTGATGGCATTCCCCCTGCAACCACTCTCCAAGACCCCATTGTCCAGGATTTCCCGAGTAATACAGTCAGCACCTGCTGTGGACTGGATGTTGTTGCCCTCCCCAAATTCATCTGTTTAAGCCCTAATTCCCAACGTGATGGTATTTGGAGGTGGGGCGTTTGGGAGGTAATTAGGTCATGAGTGGGGTACCCTCATGAATAGGGTTAGTGCCCTTTTAAGAAGAGACAAGAGAGAGAGGAATAGGAATGCTGTCTCTCTGCCATGTGAGGATACAGCAAGAAGGCAGCCATCTACAAACCAGCCAGCACTTTATCCTGGACTTTCCAGCCTCCAGAACTGCAATAAATAAATTCCTGTTGTTTAAGCCACCTAGTCCATGTTATTTTGTGATAGCAGTCTAAGCAGACTATGACAGCACCTGGAAAGCACTTTGTGAACTTTATAGCTTCTAGCGCAGTCTGCTTTGCAGTGAAGAGGCTAGAACGTGTGTCTCTGTCTAAACAGCCCATGAGCTGAATTCAAGAAGGCAAGAGTGAAGCCCACCTGACTTTGCCTCCTGCAGCAATGCTGGAGAAGGCTCCTAGGAGTTCCATAAATGCCTCCTGCTCTGTTATAGCTACTATTGCTGCTGGAAGCAGACTATGGGACTCAAGGCCTATGCCTTCTCCTCCCCCACTCCATCTTGCCAGGTTCATCAAGTTCTGTCTTATGGTAGAGGTTCAGAATGTATTTGACTATGAGACAGATCTGGCCCTGAATCTTCATTCTGCACTTGATCTTAGCCAAAAGGCCGAGAAGCGATAAATCTTCATTCTGCTGCTCACTAACCTGGTGACTTCAGTATGCTCACCAATTTTTTTAAATTTCTAATGTTTATTTACTTTTGAGAGAGAGACAGACACAGAGAGAGACAGACAGAGAATGAGCAGGGGAGGGGCAGAGAGAGGGAGACACGGAATCCAAAGCAGGCTCCAGGCTCTGAGCTGTCAGCACAGAGACTGACACGGGGCTTGAACTCATGAACTGTGAGGTCATGACCTGAGCTAAAGTCAGACCCTTAACCAACTGAGCCACCCAGGTGCCCCAGTATGCTCACCTATTAAATAAGAGAGATTATCTATCCATCTGTTCTGCGAAGGTAATCACAAAACAGACAAAAGTCTAGCCCTTAAGGAACTTAAATTCTAGTGGAAGGGATACCGAAAAAATCCTAATAATAAAATTTCAGGGTGCCTGAGTGGCTTAGTTGGTTGAGCGTCTGACTCTTGACTTCGGCTCAGGTCATGATCTCAAGGTTTGTGAGTTTGGGCCCTACATGGGGCTCAGTGCAGAGCCTGCTTGGGATTCTCTCCTCTCTCTATGTTGCTCCCCTGCTTGCAGTCTCTTTGTCTCAAAATAAATAGACATTTAAAAACATAAATAAAAATAAAATTTCACATAGTGATAAGTGCTATGAAAAAAATGAAATAAATAAGGTAATAGAGGTTTTTGGAGGGGGAGAGAGGATGCTGTTCTGGAAGGCAGAGTAAATCAACATGTGGGAGAGGAGTGTACCTAGAGAGGAGGGAAAAAAATGCTAGGAGGCTGGGGTATCTGGCCCAATGGCTGAGATGCCCAAGGGCTTGACCTGGGCAGGCTGTCCACCGCCATGGAGCTTGGGCTGGCAGGCAAGGTAGGCTCCCACTCCTTTTATTCCCAGCCAAGCAGCCACCTCCTCCATAGCTCATCCCTGAAGCAGAACCAACCAAGAGCTCTTCATGTCCACATACTCCTAACCCTGGGCAACCTGCTGGGCTGGTCTAGGAGGGACAAGGAGATCATTTCGCTGGGGGCAAAGAAGCCAAAAGGGAAATGCTCCAAGTGAAGTCCGGAGGGCAAAGCCTCATGGGAGTCCAGGATACAGACCCCGAGGGGATCCTGGGCATGGAGTTGGGGGCCTTTTCTCTCATTCTGGAAGTTAGGACTTAGTGAGGAGAGAATGAGCACACACTTTGTGCCCAGAGCCATACTGGGTGCTGGGGTGGGTGGGGGAAAGGACTGTGCTCAGTGTCAATGAGCACTGACCACTGGCTCCATGTCAGGCACTTGCATGTGCACTGTACATGCGTGTTTCAACTCCTTTTGACCACTGGCTCCATGTCAGGCACTCGCGTGTGCACTGTACATGAGTGTTTCAACTCCTTTATCCCCTCAACAACTCATGGGGTGGGTATTACAATGGAGGACAATGGAGCACAGAGACGTTAGTGACACACCCGAGGTCATTCAGCTAGGGAGCAGTCAAGCTGCTATTTGAACCCAGATGCTTTCTGACTGAATGCTTGAAGATGTTCCTGCCCTCAAAAACTTCTGGTCTCAGGGGCACCTGGGTGTCTCAGTCGGTTGAGCATCTGACTTCAGCTCAGGTCATGATCTCATGGTTTGTGAGTTCGGGCCCTGCGTTGGGCTCTGTGCTGACAGCTCAGAGCCTGGAGCCTGCCTCAGAGACTCTGCTTCAGGTTCTGTGTCTTCCTCTTTCTCTCTGCCCCTCCCCCACTTGTGCTTTCTGTCTCTCAAAAATAAATGAATAAACTTGAAAAAAAAAAAAAAAAGGCTGCAAGTCCCAAAGGAGACCTAAGAGTCTGCATATCTAAACCACAAGGAACTTATGTGGCATTGAAGGGATGGACTCTGGGAGGGCTGCAGTGGTTGAGCGGCAGTGGGCTTGGAGGCTTCCCTCACCTCCGTGCTGACCCTCTCCAAAGGCCTTTCCTCTCCTAACAGCATTGGCACCAACAGGGCATGGCATACCCCACGGTTTTTGTGTGGAGGGCTAAGCTCATGATGGTGAACGGCTATCTGCTGGCTGTTGCCTGTTTTATCCAGCCTGTGAACTAAAAATCGTTTTTACACGTTCAAACTGTTGGGGGAAAAAAAATCAAAAGAAGAATATTTTATGACACATGAAAATGATATGAAATTCAAATTCCAGTGTCCGCAAATTAAGTGTTACTGGAACATAGCCACATCTACCCATTTGTCTGCATACTATCTACAGCTACTGTCTTGCTACAAGAGCAGACGAGTGTGACCCGAAAAGCTGAAAATATTTGCTATCTGGCCTTTTACAGAAAAAGTTTGCCAATCCTGGTGATCATCGTCAAGCCTCAGTGCCTGACACGCATTAGACATTTTGCTATTGAATGAGTGAATGCATGGATAAATGAATGATGAAACTCTAGGAAAAGCAGGAAGACAAGAAGGGTTCTTTCTCAGGGGTCACCTGGTTTGAGGAACCAGTGAGAACACCAGACTATAATCGGTGGTCACTGAAGGATCTGTTTCCCCAGGCTTTCCCGCCTCCGTCCTGCCCTCTGTGCCAGGTGGCCTCCCTGCCAAGGAAAGCTGACCCAAACAGGCTATTTTATTACAAAGCTAGAGGGAGTGCCAGGGCTGACGCCAAGCCAGCTAGGCTCCCCAGGCAGCAGGCAGGGAGGGGGGCTGCCAGGCGGTGGCGAGGCAGGGGGGAAGCTAGGGCAAGTGGTGCCCCTGGCCTCTGCAGAGTGGAGACAGAGCTGGGCACGGTCCCATACACCAGCCGCTAGGTGGCAGGTGTCTTGGGTGAGGGCCCTGCTCTACCAAGGTTTCTTGCTTGCCCGGAGGACCTCCCCCAGGGCCCCTCCCCACAGGAAAACCTCAAGGCTCTGCCCCTCATTCAGAAGTCCCGGACATGAGAACGTGGCTGTGCGACTAAGAGTCCATATTTGTTGACCCCACGCCGGCACTGTGCCGGGCACTTTGCTTTCATGATCTCATTTTACTCCCACAGCAGCCCCACGAGGTAGGCACCATTATTATCCCCATTTTACAGACCAGGAAACTGAGGCTCAGTGAAATTAAGGGACTTGCTGAAGGGCTAGTAAATGGTGGTGCTGGAATTTGACCCTGGCAGTATGGCTCTCAGACTCCAAACCAGGACTAAACTAGAGTGTTTATTGATAATGCTGATTCCTCAGCAGTTCTGATTCAAGAAGGCTGGGGTGGGCCTGGGAATATATGCATGAACCAGCACCCTAGATGGTTCTGATACAGTGCACCAGGCTCCCAGAAGCACTGCTTAAGGGCAGTTCTTCAGGCACCCTGGAAAATCTCCTTCGATGAGCTGAGAGAGTCTGTCTGCTTAAAGCAGGCAAAGTAAGTCCTGAGATCTGCCCCCAGGCTTGTCCAGGCTGCAGGGGTTTGCTGTCAGGATTCAGCTCTGGGTCAGTGGGCAGGGCAGCAGGGGCTGGAGGCAGTGCCTAGGTGACGGTCTTGGAGAAATTCCAGGCCAGAAAGGGTGTACAATGCAGCACTGGGGGCCCAGGGTTTGCCCATGGGTTGAGGGTGAGCAGCCCCAGGCCCCTGGTTTTGCTGGCTCCTCTGGTCATTGACTTGTGCAGAGATAAGAGGGTAACCTGACATGTTCAGTGTGGTTCACTTCAAAACAGCCTCTATTTAAGAGTCACCGCCTCCCCTGTGCTGTTCGTTGGGAGGGGGCATGAGGGTGAATGAGCCATAACCACTGTCCTCTCAGAACCCCAGTGTCCCTATCCAGGAAAACACAAGAGTGATACGAGGCCCACTGAGGTGGAAAAAACGGGCCGGGAGAATTCAGGGGGAGGGGTCAGATCTTTCTGGCTGGGACATCAGGGAAGCTTTCTGGCCGGGGCTGTTTTTGAGCTGTGCCTGAAAGGGCAAGAGGGCTTGGTCAAACAGAGGGATGTGCTGAGCCCAGAGAGCAGTAGCAGTGAGGGCTCATAGGAGGCAACTGGCAGAGCCCTTTGGGGGATTTAGGAATAGACTCTGACTGCCCTGGAGTGCAGACTTCTATGACTGGTCTGGGGCCTAGTGCTGGACTGAGGGCTCCGTGAAGAACAAGTTCAAGGGTGTGGACACATATGTGTGAAAGAGTACAAGTTCAGGTACATGTGTCCATATGCATGCGGGGAAGGCCAGTGTGCACGTGCATGTGTGAGCAGGTGATTTGCCAGGGTCTGCCTTCAGATACGAGTCTGTGTAAGGACGCATGTGGACATGTACGTGATGGCTACATGCTTGCGAGTTCACATGTGCATATGGATATGGTCACGTGCAGTGCAGGCACCGTGTGAGGATCTGAAAGTGTGGATGCATGCAGGTAGACAAATACGCGTGCTGCTCTGGGAGTCAGCCTTCAGGCTGATTCTGGGTCCTTAGACCCTATGAGTGTAGTAATGGTTAATGTTGTAGAGTCAGGCCCCCACTTGCCATGCATCACTTTAATTCATCCTCTCATCAATCTTATGAGGTGGGCTTACAATAGTTATATAATAATCTCAGTTGTTATTATCCCCATTTTACAGAGGAAGAAGCGGAGGCTCAGGAGAGTAAAGTGATTTGCTTAGGGTTACTCAGCCACCAGGTAGCAGAGCCAAGGCTAAGCCCAGGCTGTGGGACCCCAGAGGCCCACCCCTTACCATTTCCTCCAAGCAGCTGCTAAGCAATTCGTGAAGTTCCTGGGGAGGAGATGCCCTGGCGTTTAGCTGGCCTGGATGTGGCGCAGACACCCAGAGCTACTCATGGGCTAAATAGGAAGGCGCTGTCCCTGGGGCCTGGCTCTTGGGACCCATGGCTACACACGTACAAAGGTCACACAGAGGTGAAATGGAGCAGCCCTTGTTTATCCAAAACCCCAAAGAATTTGGGCTGGAGCCAGCGAGAGGCCCCTAGCCTGAGCAATGCTGTGTGTCCTGCTCTTTAGAACAGCAGCCCAGCATAGAGAGTTGTCCCAGACTCCACTGTGCTAGTTTCTTGAAGGCCTGAAGGCCTGCTGTGAAGCACCTGCCTCTGAACAAGGCCAGGATCCCGGACTGAGGACCAGTGGTGGGGCTGGGAAGCAGGGCAGGCCCTCCCTGGGCCCCACCAGCCCGTTAGCTGCTGCAGCACCAAGCACCAACTTGCGTTCCTGTCTTTCTTCCTGCAGTCGGCTGGCTGGCCATGTTACAAAACAAAACAAACAGCAACACACAAAAGGGTCTCTCCAAATCATTGTCCCTACCTTTTGGAGGTGGGCTGATCTGAGGTCAAATGCCTTTGGGGCAACTCATCTCACTTCTCTAAGCCTCCCTTCCTCATCTGTATAATGCGGGTAATAATAGCCCCTGCCCCGTGGGTTACAGTGAGAACTGAATGAGGTCATGCATGGAGAGGCCGCCACACCACCAGGCACATGGAATGAGCATGCCTCATCAACAGGAGCCATCAGTGACATTTTCACCGGATTTGCTACGACGGGGCTGACATAATTTCTCCCTGTGACCTTGACAAAGCATTGAATCTTTCTGGACCTCCACCCCCCACCCCCATAGAGATTTTTTTTACTTTTTTTTTTTTTTGGTTAGCCTTATTTAAACATTTTTAAATATTTATTTTCATAATTCTGTGACAGAAAATTCACCCTTTCTAAAATGTGCAATCTAGGGGGTGTTAGTGTATTCACACAGTTGTACAACTGTTGCCTCTGATCTCATCCAGAGCATTTCCATCACTCCAAAAAGGAACCCCAGACTCACTAGCAGACATTCCCCTTCCCCACTTCTTCGCAGCTCCTGCATGCCAAGAATCTACTTTGTATCACTTTGGATTTGCCTACTCTGGATAATTCATATAAATGGAATCATACAGAATGCGGTCTTTTATATCTGGATTCTTTCACTTAACATAATGTTTGTGAGAATCATCCGTGTTGTGCAATGTGTCAGGACATCCTTCTTTTTTATTGGTTGAATAATAAATACTCCATTGTATGGGTAGACCACATTTTGTTTATCTGCTCAACTGCTGATGGGCTTTTGCGTTGTTTTCACTTTCTGGCTATCATGGATACTGCTGCTTTGAACATTTGTATAAAGATTTTTGTGTGGATACCTGTTTTCAATTCTCAGGTGGATACATAGGTGTGGGGTTGTGCCAACCCTATGTTAACCTGTTTGGCACAGTGGCTTGCACTATTTTACATCCCCACCAGTAGCATGGGAGGGCTCCGATTTCTCCACACCCTCACCATTGCTTACTGTTGTCCATGTTCTGATCATAGGCATGCTAGTGGGTGTCAAGCGGTAACTTGTTGTTTTGATTTGCATTTCCCTAATGACTAATGATGTTGAGCATCTTTTCATGTGCTTATTGACCATTTGCGTGTCTTTTTTTTTTTGAGACGTGTCTGTTCAAATCCTTTGCCAATTTTAAAGTTCTTTTTATTTTAGCCAGTGGTTACTGAGCACCTGCTCTGTGCTGACATAACTTAGGGACTCCGCTTGGGGCATGAAAACTTGCCCTGCTCTGCCTCCCAGGAGTATTGCATTGGAGCATGTGTGTGAAGGAAGGGACACCGCTCTAAAAAGGGGAGGAGGCACAGACTTGACAAGGGCCTCGGGTTTCAGAGGCTCTGTTTGTGCAATGCACCCTTCCAGGGCCTCCCCTGCCCATTGGCTGCCCTGCCACACCTGCCACCCGTGTGATCAGTACCATGCAGCCAGAAGCTGACCGGAGTGGCAGGTACCCCCTGAGTATGCTCCCTTAGGGATTCTTGATTTAAACCTACTACTACCCAGCCATGGCCAGCCACATAGCTCCTGGTCATCTCCAGGCAGCTCTGCAGGGTAGGTGCTGGCGACAGCGAGGCTGCTGAGGCCTGAGCCATAAGACAGAAGGACCCTGCTCTGTCCCCAATGCTGTGTGCGTTATGCATGTTTCTTGGCCTCCCTGAGCCTCAGTTTTCTTATCTGTGAAACAGGAGAATACTAGCACAATCTCTCAAGGTGGTTATAAGGCTGAAATGAAATGATGCATGTAAAGGCCTTTACACAGGTTGGGGCAGAGGAAATGTTCACTAAATATAACTCATGTTCTTTATTTTGTCATCTGAAAACTGTGAGGGACAAGACGATCTCTAAAGGCTTGACTCCCTTAGAGAAAAGAGAGGTTGGTAAGGAGTTAGGGACACCCCCAGGTCAGATGGAAAAAGCAAAGAGGGGTGCCAAGTTCCCCCCGGCACAGTTGCCTCTCTGGGAAGCAGGTGCCCTGAGTTCAGAGTTACCCAAAAGGGATTTCAGAGTTGGGGCCCCAGCTTGGGCAGAAAGACCACCCCAGGAAGCCCTCCGGCCTCTGTGGCTCTCTGGTCTCCATCCTGGCTTTGCCTCAGCCCTCCTGGCCCACATCATGGCAGCTGAGCCTTCTCACTAATCTGCCGAGCTCATGGCCAAGGGGAAATATGTTTCCAGATAGGGTGAAAATAGATCCTTCTCCAAATATGCTCATCATGACTAAGAAAAATAAATGGAACCAAAAGGGAAAAGAGAGGAGGGAGAAGCCACCAGACGAGGCCAGGCCCATGCAATTCTAGAAGGACAAGCTGCCAGACAGGTGGGGGTTGGGCTTGTGCAACAGAAGGGTGTATGTGATTATGTATGAGTGTGTGCATGTGTATGTGACTGAATGAGTTTGTACTTGACTGTGTGAGTAAGCATGTGTGACAGTAAATGTGAGTGTGTGTGTGTGTGTGTGCAGGTGTGAGAGAGTATATGTAAATGTGTGAGGAAGCATCTGTACGTGTGTGTGAGTGTGAACGTGTCTGAGTAAGCATGCACAGAGTACGTATGTGGGTGAGTGTTCACCTGTGTTGTGTCGTGTACATGTGTGAACAGGTATATGTGAGTATGCATATGCAGGTGTAAGAGTTGTGCATACAGATTGTGTGAGTGCGTGAGCTTGTGCGTGTGTGTGAATAATGTGTGCGTGCATGTGCTCCTATGTGTGGGTGCCTCAAGTCACGTGCTGTGGAAAGCAGCCCCGAGGAAAGGGAGAATTCTTTGGGCTTAGTCACCCAGAGCTCAGACATAGCCAATCCAAGAACGTATTTCAATATAGACCTGGTTGCATTTGTCATAGGGACTTCCTGTTACCCAGTGGCAGAGGAGGCTTCCTTGAGTTGCAGCTTGGCAGACACCCCTTGGAGGCATAAAATGTTGGAACCCGAAAAGATCTCTGAGCTCCTTTTACCAAAGACTTCATGGTACACGTGGGGTGGCTGTGGCCCAAGGGCACACAGCTGGGGCAGAGCTAGGCTGGGAACTCAGGCCTTCTCGTCTCTGTCCAGTGTTCTTCTTGTACCTCCTACAAGATTCACCTTTTGCCTCCCTGTCATCGCTCATCCGTGTGTTCAGCAAATGTTTACCAAGTACCTATTAAGTGCTACACACCAAACTGGGAGCTAAGATACAGTCAAGGACCCTGCCTCAAGGAGCATTCCTCCCAGTGTGGAGAGGTAGACCACAAACCAGTAGGCAAGTTGATAAGATAATTCCAGATCTCTGTAAGTGCCTTGAAGTCAGGAAGGCAGGGTGGTACGATCCGAGGCCTACTTCAGTGGGGTGGTCAGGGAGGGCCTCTGCAGAGTGACATCAGTGCTGAGACCAGGGCAGGGAGCCAGCTACTCACAGCGGAGTATCCAGACCCATTTCTTAAGTGACCTCAGCCTCACAGAAGCGGGTAAAACTGTCAGAAGTGCCTCGGCCACTCCCCTAGCCCAAGTCTGATGGGAAGTGATGGGGACCGGAGGAATGCTCCCTCAGACAAGGCCAAAGCTGAGAAGCAGTGGGCCTTGGGACCCAGGAAATACCACCGGAGCCATAGAGGACAGTCACCGTCTATTCATGCCCCAAAGCTCTTGTCCAGCCATCGTGAAAATAATAGTAACCACGGATGTTAAATAACAGCTACTATCAATGTTAGTTAAAAGCACTTAGCATGTGCCAGGCACATACTGGGCATTTCAGGTGCATTATTGCATTTCACTTCCTCAACATACCTTAGGAAATAGCCATTGGTGACACCCTCATTTTACAGAAGAAAGTGAGGCCCCATTGAAGTAACTTGCACAAGGCTATACCACCAGGAAGGGGCAGAGCCACCATTTGCACCCAGGAGTTTTGTGATCCCCGAGGCCAGAGCCGCTGAGCACACACCTCAGCCCCTCCTGCCTGCCTGACCTTCAACTTGCATGGACCCTCCTCACTTCCCTGACCCCCTAGAATCACCCTGGCTGCCTCAGAGCTCCTTCTGACTCAGGCCTCATGGCCTGCCATGTAGCCATGAGTTATGCCAACATCAGCTTCACTTCTACTCTATGCCTGGAGCATTGGGACCTTTACATATGTGATTGCAGTCTTCACAAGAACTCTTCAAGGTCAGGATTATGTATCTCATCTTACAGCTGAGGAGATAAAGGGATGGCTCACAGGCAACTGTAGTTGGGGCGGGGGTGGGAGGGTAACCTGACCCCAGAGCCTGATAGCCCCCATGCCTTCCCACAGGGTGCTGGCGAGGAGTTCAGCCTGCTTTGCTTCGCTTAAGTCTCAAAATCAGCCTCCCACCGCCTGCCTTGACCTATACAAGGTTCAAATCCATGCCTCAGCCATGCATTGAATGACAGAAAGTCCCTGACCTTTGTGGTTACTCTTAAACACTAGAAGCCCCTCATGCTGAAATGGCAAATGCCAAGTGCTCTCCACGTCTGTACCTCAGGGCTGTGCGGGAATAAATGTAAAGTAGCACAGCCTCATCTTAGTGTCGGGACCTTGGGCAAGTGACCCTTTGAAGGTTCTATTTCCCCATCTGCAAAATGGGCTTATATCAGAATACCTACCTCACAGGTTTGGAGTCAGGTAAAACCAAGGTGACATAAAGATGCCTGGCTCACAGTAGGTGTTCAGTAAAGATTTGTGGGTCCACTGGCTGATGGAGCATTGGCCTAAAGACCCTGAGGGACTGTTGCTATTTGGAGTCTAGATGGTGGGATGGAGATTTCAACTTTCTGGGTTTCCAGGGCCTTGCTCATCAGAAGGCCTCACTCTTCAGCTCTCTCCCCAGGTCCCTAGTATAAAGGCCCAGCAGGCCCCCTCTGGACACTGTAGGAGTGATGCACAGGCCGCAGCCTCTCCAGTCCCAGACAAGCTAGGCAAATGAAGCAGCAGTTTTCCAGAAGACTGTGTGCCCTAGAGCTGTAGCCAAGGGACGGAAGTATGTGCAAAATGGGGAAGTTGCTGCTGCAAACACCCCAGTTGAGAAACACGATGGGGAAAATCCAACAGGCTGCTGAGCTCTGGGGAGGGGATCTCCAGGGCTAGCACATGCACACCACCACCTCATCCTTTGTTCCTTTACCCTGGGGTTAGTGGTGGCTGCCTGCTGATGCTTCTCTCTGGGCTGCCTTTCCAGTCCCTGTATAACGTCTCCACTTTTCCACGACTTGTGCAATGGATTCCCTACATTTAATTCCATCTATTTGAAATACCTAGACTGGCTTCTCTTTTGCTGCCAGACCCTAGAAGTCCAGAAAGGTGAGGCTACTTGCCCAGCATGAAGGGGCTTGCCTGTGGCAGCCCACTCTCTGCTTCCTCAGCCTCCTCTCCTTTCGGGGATCTGCTTTCCTCACCCCACCTCTGTGCCAGCTTTTCTGCTTTATGGATCTGCCTGGGAATACATTGAACTTAAGGAACCAATCAATTGATTCTCACTAAAGTATTACTGATTGATATGCGTGTCATCCAGAAGAAGCTAAAACCTCATTGGGTCTGTCCAGGGGGTCTGAGTCCATGAAGGAGATATAACCACAAGCTGGAGACATTGCCTAAGGGGTCTCTCTTCCTGTCTCTGTCCATTTTCCCCCACAGGACCCCCACAGGCTAAACCAAGCCACACAGATGTTTGGGGAGTGCAGCCTGAAGAGATTGGGCCCCTTCCATGGACAAAGATCAGAGCTGGGAAAGGCAAACAGGTCCAGGATGTACACATTCCCCTTTTGTGCACTGTCACAGGGGGTCAGAAAATGATGGTCCCTGAGGACCTTTGCTCTCTGAAAGTCCACAGATCTGTGACTCTTAGAGCAAGGGCATGACATCCCTGGGTTCTGGTCCCAGTTCTGATTCTATGTGGCCTTTTGATCCTTTCTCTCTTTGACCTTAGCATGCCCATCTGCTCAATGGGGAGGTTGGTCAGACAGGTCCAGGAGGGCCCTGGAAGACCCTGGTCCACATCCACAACCAGGCCACGATTCTCCAGGAGCCTCCCTCAGGAATCTGCTGACCTCACCATCCCTTCTCACCTAATGTCCTATTCATCCTGCTGTCCCAGGCTGGGGCCCACCTGGTCCTATGCCCACTTTTCCCTGTAGTCCTATCTGCATAAGCCTGAGAGCCCATCAGCCCCGGTCTAGACCTCCCACCCACAGGGCCAGGAGTGATTCCAGCCATCAGGGCTCTGCCTTCTGCCTGGCTGAGGGGTTACTTCCCTCAGGGGGCACCACTTGGCCTAGACAGAGGTCCACTTGAGTCCCCTACCCCACTGCCCTCCCACTGTCTGGGGCTCTTCCTTTCTTCCTTTCCAGAAATGAACCGGAAACTGGGCCACTTTCTAGAAAGACTCCAAGAGAGGAGTTGGAGCAGAGGAAGCTTATCTCCCTCCCATGAAAACTGAGGTCAGACCCTTCTAAGGTTTCTGCAGGCTCAGCTCACAACCTAAGCAGGTTAAAATATACCCACCTCCCATGTCATAAAACACTTTTGAATCACTTTATAAGAGTTGAGGTGTGCTACATTTGACAAGTTGTCCTAATATTACACTTTGCAGACATTTAGTGAAACATGTAGGAATTTCAAGCTTCCTGTCACTGAGCTCATATCCTGTGCCATGTGATCTCAATCTACTCAAAATATCATACTACTATTAACCCCATTTTATAGGGGAGAAAACAGGGTGAGAAAGACCCAGCACCTAAGACCACACATCCAGTGAGCACTGGGCCACTGTCTGGGTCTGCCTCTCTCTGCAGCCTGGACCTCTGTCATCCTGGGTTCCTGGCTCTGCCCTGGGGACCCCGGGGGCAGGGAATTCAGGCCTATGGGGCTTACATTTCATTAGAACTCAGAGCCAGCGCACAGCTTGGCTGGCTGGACCAGAGCCCTCCTCCTGGCCCAGTTAGGTGCTTGGCACCCGCACCTCAGGACTCCTCCCAGGGTGAGCTCTAGGGCACATGGTTTACCTGCAGGAGCCCAGAGGTAGGAAAGCAAACACCATAAATCATCAGGAAGCCCGTGTAAATATTTTATAGCTGGGACAGTAAATAATGCAGCTCCCTGGACACAGTCAACCCAGTTCATCTGTCCCACATCCAGCACTCTGTCTGGGCCCGTCTCTTGCCTTGTATTTTTTAAACAAATGCTGAAGCCCAGTGCTGGGCACTTTCCTATGCACCATCTTCACTGCTTAGCCTTTGCTCAGACTGCTCCCTCTGCCTGGAACACCTTTGTCCCTAAGCCTGGTTATTCCTCCTCCTCCCTAAGGAGTCACCTCCTCCAGGAAGCCTTCTTTGATTTTCTGGATGGGTCAGGGGTTCTTCTGACTCTCACAGTGCTTTCCCCATCTGGGCTCTGCTAGACTTCCCCCATCTGGGCTCTGCTCACTCTGTGAGGTCTTTTCCTGGTGATTTGCCTGCTCTCTCTCCGTCAGCTCTAAGAGAGCAATCACATCCCTTGAGTTGAATGCAAGCCTTGGCATACAGTAAGTGCTCAACGAATAATGTTGAAAGATGGAATGTTATCTCGTTCAATCCTTAACTAAGTCTGTGAGGCAGGTGTTGCTGTGTTATTACTATAATCCTATGTCACACACAACAAAACTGAGGCCCCAGTGGCAGAGCTGGGACTGACTTCCCACCCGTCTGGCCCTCCCTGAGTCTGATGCTTTCTCAATAACCCATCTGGGAATACACCCCTTTCCCCTGCAGACCTCAAACTCCTTGAATCAGGGACCCTCTGTTTCTGCTCAGGGAGGCTCTTGACCCCTGCCAGAGGCTCTGACGTTCAGTGGGTGTTAATCTATGTGTATGAAAGACTACAAAAGGCAAGTCATGGTCAGGACCTTGTCTTCAACCTGGGAGGGAAGGCACAATGCGGGCCTGGGGAGCAGGAGGCCAGGCAAGGGGACCTGTGCTTCTTGGGCCCCAAGGCAGCCCTGGAAAGAGGTTTGTTCAGGGAGGGTCCCTGATGCAGCAGCTGTGGAAGGTGCTCAGATGCAGCAGCCCAGATGCCTTGGGTCTCAAGGCACTGCACCACTTTGGGGCCAAGTCCTTAACCAGGCCATCACTGCCTCACAGCAACCTGAGACGTGAAGACAGATGATCCTGTCTACCCTCTTCCCATCTTGTGTCAGGCGCTGAGAACGAGGACAAAGAAATCAGGGCACAGGCAGTGCAAGGTGGGACAGGACAAGGATAGCTTTGCACAGAAGTCCTGGCCTGACCCTGGCCTCAATCCTCAGCAGAAAGTGGGCGGCAGAAGGGTGGGTAGATGGGTTTCGACTTGTATGTCAATTCCGGCTGGTTGCTGATGGCTCCCTGAAGCTGTTGTTAAGAAGGATTCTAGGGGCACCTGGGTGGCTCAGTCAGTTAAGAGTACAACTTCGGCTCAGGACATGATCTCGTGGTTTGTGGGTTCGAGCCCTGTGTCGGGCTCTGTGCTGACAGTACAGAGCCTGGAGCCTGCTTCAGATTCCGTGTCTCCCTCTCTCTCTCCCCATGCCCTGCTTGCGTTCTGTCTCCCTCTCAAAAATAAGTAAACATTTAAAAAAATTATATATATATAAAATAATGCATATAATAATATATAATATTGCACATTATATATACATATATATGTATATATATATGTATATATACTCATGTATATATATACATGAAGGAGTTTGAGCTGTATCTCTCCAGGCTCAGCAAGAAGTGCTGCGATCAATTACCAATACCTGCCACAAGCAGAGTGGGCCACACTAGCCCATCTCAGAATTTGCTCCCTCATTTGACTTCTCAGCTCTCTGAACAGAAGAGGACAAAATAAAGGGTGGTGGGTTCCTTGTTGATTGCTAACAAGGTCAGTGCAGAAGTCATCACCCTTTGTGGAGATGGAAATACGAACACATGGCCTCTTTACCAGTGTATCTGTAAGAGCCAGGAAGGGAATAGGGAGAAGAGAACGGGAAAGAATAACAGAGAGCAAGTGAGAAGTCAGATGCTCATAAGGATTTCCTGGCAATGTGACTGAGACCCTGAGTCCAGGGACAAGGGCAGGCCTGGCTCTGCCCTCACCAGTAAGCAGGAACCAAGAGTTTTCCAAGGCAAATTCCAGAGATAATCCAGACAAAGGCCCAGGTGTTGGGGCCTTGTGTTGCAGGGGGCAAGCTTTCCACGCCTGTTAGACCCGGGTGTCCCCACTGGGCCCAGCTTGTTTGAGGGGCACACAGGGTCAGGTGGGGCTCTGCGTGAGCCCCTGCCCTCACACAGTTTTCCAAGTTGTGGGGGAAGAATCTAGTAGGATCAGAGCAGGCAGGGATGGGCAGGATGTCCCCTCTGGGCTGAGAAAGTCTGGGCGGGCCCCCAGGGAGGGGTGGCAGGGTCGAGAGGGCCAACTGTGAGGCTGCCAGACCATATGTGCTACCCTTGTTCCCCCAACTCCCACTGCCCCTTGGGCATTTACCCTGTGAGGCCATGCAGGCAGGATCCACACAGACATTCACAGTTGGGGAAGAAGGCTCTGGAAGAGGAGCTCTGTCCTTCCCCTGCCAGCTGCCAATGCCTCCATATCTGTCTCTTGTCTGGCTCCACCCGGGCCAGGTACCAACTGTCACACCCTTGCTCCTGTGGCTTTAGGGGAAGCCTGGCCTAATGACTATGAACTCTGGCCTGGAATGCAGAACAGTGGGGTGTGAGGCTCAGTTTTGCTGTGTCTTGAGCATGTCATTCAGCCTCCCTGGCCTTCAGTATTCCCTCCTGTGAAATGGGGTTCCTGATGGTACCCACTCACATCGTAAAGGCTTTGTGGGAGGCTTGTCAGTTAAAGAACATCAAGTGTTATCTCAGGGCCTGGTAGGTTGTGAGCACTTGATAGGTGGGGGCTGGAATTATTATCATTATTATTCTAATCTGAGACCAAGTTCATGTTTTCCACACCATCTGCAGAGTCCAGATTCTACCCAGACTCCCAGGGGACCACTTCCAAGACTGATAGATGCGCAGGATGGTGGCAAGTCCTGGTGCTGGGGATCTGGGATGCTCTGAACCTGAAGGCCTAGGACAGAGCAAGATGGGGCAGGCAGGGGCTCCCTGTAGCTCCGTGGCCCCTGAGCTGGCCGAGTTCTGTGCGGTGCATAGTCGGCCATCCCAGGCCACTTACAATTCTCTTTCAGCACTAACAAGGTTAGTAGCAGGGTCAGCGCAGGAGCTCTGGGGCACTGAGCAGGAGCAGCTATTGTCAAGTTTTATTATGATGCCCAGACAGTGCTCTTGGGCAGCCCTTACCAGCTGCCCATTGCCTAGTACGGATAAAGGTTGAGTTCTTTGGGGAGAAGGCCCTTCCAAAAAGGTTGACCTCTGCAGGGTGCAAAGGTTTCGGGAGCCCACGTCTCCCCAGAACCACCTCTGCTCTGAGGATCCTGGAGCAGCTGGGAAACCTGATGGGGAGCACCCAGGGCACTCTTAGACACAGTGTGAAGCCATAGTATGGAGCAGCAGCCTGGGAAGCCAGGGACCCGCAGTGGACTCTCCATCCCCGTCCCCTCCCCTTCGGTCTCCCCGACCTCCTCCTCCCCTTAGCCACCCAGGCCTTGGTCTTATGCGGGAAGATGCTGGCATGACTCCCACTGGGGTGGCTAGGAGTAAGGGTGCCTCAAGGGCAGACCCTGAGCTGGGGAAGTCAAGAAATGTGTGGTGGACAAACGCTTCTGAGCCGTGTCTCTGGGCACGGGGATGCCACCACAGGAAAGCCAGTCTTTACTATGTGTCCACACTGTATTTGGCCCTCACAGGGTGGTGTCACATGGGTGGTGGCATAGGGAGTGACCAGGAGAAGAGGACATGGCCCTCAAGGGAGTGACACTGCAGGCATATAGGCCCCAAGATGGTCACATGCCAGAACCATGGCACCAGGGAGTACGAGACCCAAGGACAAAAGTTCCAGGATCAACGGTGAAGGAAAGAAGTGTGTTTGAGGTGGCCCAGGAGCCCCCTCCACACACTCATACCCTTACCATTGAGCTGCTGGTCAGATTCCCAGTAGCCCTTGGTGAGGGCTGAGCCACCGAGCTCAAAGGTCAGAAGGGCAAAGACTGGTGAAGGTTCCTTGGATTCACACCCACTGGTGCCTTCTCAGGTAGCCAAACCTTATGCTCAAGGAGCAGGCTGTCATCAGCCTCAGGCACTGCCTTGGGGGAGGGAAGCTGGGAACTTGAGCAAGTAGAATTCTGTCTCCCCACCCCGACTGGGCCAGGGCCATTAAGAGCATGGGGCAGGGCACTCCAGTCCCTGCCCCTTGGGCCCCAAGAACGCCTGGCAGCATGAATATGAATAATAAAGGCCATGCCTTCATTTATCCATTCACTTCAAGGTGCTTTTTGCAGCCATTCCTGCTTCTAGGCTTTTGCTTTCGTTGCGTCCTCTGCCTAGAAAGCTCTAGTCTCCTGATCTTCTCCCTTCATTCCTGTCTGGGAAACCCCTTCCCCAAGCCTTCATTCCCCATTGTCTTCAGCACAGGCCCACCTGCAGGCTTAGGCCTTTGCATGGCACCCAAGGCACTGAGAATGTAACCACCGTCCCACCCCCGCGCCCCACAACTGACCCTTGGGTTACCTTGCACAAGCCCCAAAGGCCCACCTCACTGTTTACTGGAACTGGGCTTAGATGTAGTGAGTTCATTAGCTCTGAGTCTTTGCTCCAGCTCCTCCTTCTGCCTGGGGTGCCTTCTCTGTCTTCTCACCCCCACTTCCCTTGTCCTCCTGGCCTGGGCCAGGGGCACCTTTGCAGTAGAGCTTTCCCTGCTTCCTCAGCACCCCCATACAAAACCTATCACACAGTAGGTGCCCGTGAAATGATGGCAGGAAGGAAAGAACAATGAATTATGTTCTATTCTCAGCTCTGTTGGGATATGTTGCTGGTAACCTGGGAGTGACTTTGCTTGTCGGAAGCTTGGTCTCCCATGACACAGTGTTAAATCAGAGTTGGATGAAATGGCTTGCATTAAGCTTCTAAGAACCTTAGATTTAATGCAGAGGCTTCAGGCTATGGAAGCTTCCCTGCCCATCCCCCTATATACCCTGATAATAACAAAATTAAGTCATATAGCAGAAGTCTCAGTGATCTATGGAGAATGCATCTGATCCAGGCACTGTGCCAGACCCTTGTCTGGTCCACACTCCCTGAGCTCTGAGGGGTACAAAGGGCCCCATTTATAGATAAGGGAGTTGAAGCAAGGTGCCTTGCCCAAGGTCACACAGTTCAGGGGCTGAGCTCCCTGCAAGAAGGCCAGCCCCCATCATCCCAAAGGGGCTCCTGACCTCCTACCAGGGCCCCCTATGTTTAGCCACTGCCCTCCAACATAATAGCTGTAAGGATAGGCCCTTTTGCTAACTCTTGTTCCTGATCTCAGGAGGCTCGGGCTCAGAGGCTGGGCTGCCTTGTGAGCTGGGAATCTCATAGGCATGTAAAAGGGAATAGGAGTTTCTGGAGGGCCGTCACCCATGCATTTGGCAGCAGGGATACTCCAGCCCCGCATCCCTGCCAGCCAGAGGAAAACAGGTGCCTGGCCTCCTAAATCATGCTAGACCCCATGCCCTCCTCTGGTGGGGATACTTCTAAGTCAATCTGGGCCCAGCCCAAACAGTCTTGTAAATATCTGCCCCCTTTCCAGTTTCCTGAGAAGTTGTCCTGGCCATGCCCCTGTCAGAACCAACTGCTGGGTGGCAGAGCCTGCCCCCCACCTCAGCATCCATCCTTTGTGTAGAGAAGGGACCAGAGACCCTCTGCAGGACAGGTGGACAAACCAGGCCCTGGGCTCCTGTCTCAGTCTCCTCCAGTAACTTGTGTGGCCTAGGGCAAGGATTCACCCGAGCCTCGGTTTCCTCACCTGTGGGATGGGATCGGCATGCCTGCTCTACCCAGGTGTAGGCAATTAGACAGCAATTAGCGGGCTCTGGGTGGAAGTGGGGGAGCCTCTCAGCCAAGGGGTAAAGAGAAGAGTGTGGCTGGGCAGAACTGCAGGACATGATTCCTACACCCCTCCAAACTGTACTCCCATCTGTGCTCTAGGCAGACCCTCATGCATACCTGGGAAGGAGGGAGAGATGAGATGGGGAAGGCAGGAATCCTCCTCCCCCTTCCCTCACTTGGTCAGTTAATCCTTGTGGTCACAGAGAACTAGGTCTCTCATGGTCATTCCGTAGTGTTTCAGAGAAGCTGACCTACCTGCCCAAGGTCACCCAGCCAGAGAAGGTTGAACCGCGGGGAAGTCTGGCTGCCTGGGGCTCAGGCTTAACCACCAGGGGCCCCTGCCTCTAAAGCCACCAGCTCTTCCTCCTGAAAGCCTGGAAGCTGTAGCCTCACACAGATCTGGGGACCTGGCCCTGCCACCTGACCTGCCAAGTGGCCTCGGGCAATAGCCTCACCTATCTGAGTCTCCGTTTCCTCACCTATAAACTGGGGCTACCCTGACTTTGCAGGTTGCCCTGAGCATTAAACAAGAGGCTGTTTTGACTGCTCAGCCCCTGGCAGGACCCAGTATCATCCTAGTGGCAAACTGATATGTACCATGCTGTTGCTCCCTCATACAGCTGGAGCCATCAAGGCCTGGAGGGGCAGGGGCCTGCCGGGATCCCGCAGCTAGCCAGAGTCAGAGGCATGGCAGGCCAAGCCCCCAGCCTTGTGGTGCTTGCCCAGGCATCTCCCCACGCGTGTCCACTGGGCGCCCACGTTAGCCTCAGCTGTGCTCCAGGTCCACCCCTGGTTAGTCCTCCAGAAGTTTACCTTGTGCCTACCTCCCATCAGACAAGACACAAGATGCCAGGCCTGCCCTCAGCTACTAGGGTTCCCTCTGAGCTGGGACTCAGCTAGGGGACTACGATCAGTGGGGGAGGATGCTGAGGTCCAGGTAACCCAAGACCTGGTGGCTCTGGTGAAAGCAGACTCAGGAGATAATTGGGATAGGAGCAATCAGCTGAGGCCCTATAGAGCAGGTGGGACAGGGCTCCGGGAGTCATCCTGAGACCCCCTGGTTGTCCCCTGCCCTTACTTCTCCCTGTACTCTATTCTCTCTTCCTCAGAGACCTGAGGGAGGAGGCTCAGGCTTGGCAGCTGGACAGGGATGAGTGAAGAAGAAATCCTGAGTGGTGGTGTTCCCCAGGGATAGAAGGCACACTGTGCCTTGATGGCTGAGGTCTGCCTAACTGGGTACACGTGGTTAGGGAAAGCTTCCTAGAGGAGGACCTGCCTGAAGATGGAGGAGGAGGTAGCTGGGCCTGGAGCACCAAGCAAAGGGAATTGTACAGGCAAATGCCCGAGGTGAGAAATTGCAGGGTGTTGTCCGGTGGGAACTGAAAGAACTTCCTCTTACTGGAGTTCAGGGGCTAAGCCATGCTGGGCCTGGTGGTCATGTGTGGACTTTGTCCTTTGTCCTGAGAGATCCTTCAGGATGGGGAGTGCATACTCCTTGACACGTTAGGAGGATTGTGTGGATGCTGTGAGGAGAAAAAATTGTGGGGGTGGGGCAGTGGGGTCCTGAGTAGACAACACTGCAGATGGCCAGGCAAGAGACACCAGTGGCCCTGGCCAGGATGGCGACAGTGGGGACAAATGAATGTGAGAAGTCAGAATGGGAGACTGAGGTGCTGAGGGGACAAAGTTTCCACAGTGACCTGGGGCCGGGCTGGGGTGGCAACCACTGTGTGTGGGGGAAACTGAGCATGGGAGAAGGCCAAAAGGCTGCCTAGAGCAGGCTCACTTCGATCCATCCCAGCCTCTGGGAATCCTTTCTTCCCTCCCCATCTTTTGGAACAAAGTTTCTGCCTCAGGGAAGAAAAGTTTATGTTATTTTTTTACTTTGTAACATGGCTGTGCCAGGCACACACACACACACACACACACACACACACACACACACACACAGCACCCCCAACCACCTGCCTTCTTGAAAGCCTGAGAGAAAGTGTGGAAGCTTCCTTGGGGCCTTCCTCTCTAGATTCCAGTGGCTTCATGAGGAAGGAGGTATGGAAGGAGGGTGTTTGAGGAACAGGAGGAAAAACTGGGCATTTCTGCCACACCCCCCTTTCCAACCACCCCACCCCCACCCACCCACATATACACCATCAGACCTTAGGTACACACACAAGAACCAAAGTCACGTGCCACAGAACACTCCCACTGCAGCCCCTAAAGCCCAGCATTCAACCCCCCTCACAATTTCCCCAATTCCTGCTTTATCTTCCCTCCTGGCTTGCCCTGGAAAGGAGTGGTGCCGGCACACACACAGGCCCAGGGGAGCTACCTTCCCACCCCAGAGGACACACCAGCATGGCTGCTTTGTAACATGATGGAACTAGAGCAGACATCAGCATGAACTTCTCAGGCTTCCAGGTTGTGAAACCTGAGGCCAAGTTGAAAGTCTAGTTCATCTTCTTTGAAAGGTCCCCAAGCATGATCCTAGATCTCCCCCACACCTGGCAGCTCCTGTGATTCTGGGCCTGGTACCTGGAGCTGAGGCCTCCGTTCCAGTGCCCACCTTGGGGAAGCCTGCTGCAGCTATACTCAGCTGGCCTGAGTCCTCTCCCCACTGGCCTAGAGTGGGGGTGTAAAGGTCCCCACATGAAATCTGCCTGAGGGCTTAGATTCTGTACCCCAGCCCTTGACCCAAATGCCATCCTCTATCCAGAAATTTCAGCCTTCTTCCTCCCCTTCCTCCACTGCCCTGGGATGAGGGCCCAGTTGTTCACAGGCCCCAAGGGGCTGGCCTGGGAACTGGCTGTGTTTCTTGCCCTAAGGGCTCGCCATTCCTGCTGCCCAGGCCTGCCCAGCAGCCTGGCTGCCTGCCTAGCTGCTGTGGCCAAGGTGGCCACAGCCTGTGCCCACAGAAGCCTGTGGGCAGAGGCAGGGCTCAGGCGTGTGAAGGCGGTGGGGGTGGGCAATAGTCTGAGGGTGAGACTCTAATCCCCCAGGAGGTTAACTTCTGTCTCTGCCCACTGCAGGCAGAAGTATGTCTCGGCCAAGGGAGCTCACAGTCTGGGGAGGTGGGCTTGGATAGCCCAGTAGCAGTCTGTTTCTAGTCCTGGGCACAGGCTGGGTCCTCTGCTCCTAACATTTCTTTCTTTTTTTAATTAAAAAAAAAAAAAACAACGTTTTTTTAAGTTTATTTTTGAGAGAGAGGCAGAGAGCACGAGAGGGGTGGGGGCATTGAGAGAGGGAGACATAGAATCCGAAGAAAGCTCTAGGCTCTGAGCTGTCAGCACAAAGCCCACAGCAGGGCTCAAACTCACGAAATCTGAGATCATGACCTGAGCCGAAGTCGGATGCTTAATCAACTGAGACACCTAGGCACCCCTGCTCCCAACATTTCAATCCATCCTCAGAGCAGCCCTAAGGGGTAAGGGAGCCCCAAGGGGGCTACTCAAGGTCACACAGCCAGTTAGTGTGGAGCTGCATGTTAGTTCTTCCTACTCTGGAGCCTCTGCCCCATGTGGTTGGTGCCTCAGGAGAGACCCTGGACGGGGTGGGTGGGGTGAGTAGAGTTGAGGGGAGAGTTCATAGAAAGCAGAGGACCTCCTTGGTTAGGGGCAGGCATCTGGGAGGCTCCCTGGAGGAGGACTTTTTTTGTAGGGGGCCTGGTTAAATGGTTAAGAACTTGATGGGATGACATTCCAGTGGCAAAGCACAGCTTGAGCAGAGGCAGGGGTTTTGATGAACAGTGGGGGGGGGGGGGGGGGGGGGAGGGGGAGGGGGCAGGTGAGTGGGTTGGCTAGGGTGTCCTGGTGCCCCAGGGCCTCTTATACTGCTTGAGGACCTGGGATGGAGGGTGCTGGCTATGGGAGTGTATGGGCACTTTGCTCAGGCTCTGCTGGTCCAACTGGCCCAACCACTTCTTTTCAGGCCCTGCTCACAGTCCTGCTGAAAGCTGTTGGCAAACTCTGGGTGACGTCTGGGTCAGGAACCTAGGATCCCCCAGTCCTGATCTCGGGGCAAAATTATTAAGGGGTCCTGAGCCCCATAGTGCTCCGTCATCTCCTCTAGAAAGCCTGCCCTGATTTTGGCCTCCAATAGAACAATTTCTAAGATGCAATCACAGCGTGGAGGGTAGGTCTGTCAGGGGAGATTAAGTTATTGGAGGAATTATGGGAGATTTCTACTTTCCTCTGAAAGCTAGTCTTTATTTTCCTTATTTGCTCTGTTTTTCATCAGCAACCGCTAATGTGTAACATTACTTTTCTAGGTTTCTGTGACTCTCTCCCTATCTCTCATCCCCCATCCACCCCTGTCCTCCGATCTTCTTACAGGTTCCCAGCTAGCTAGCAGGATGCTGGACCACCTTCACTCCCAGGACCTTTGTTGCGCCATCCATGAAATGGGCGTGTTCAGGTCTCCCCGACTTTCAGGCACTGAGCCGGCAGCGGGGAAGGGCTAGGAGAAGGCGCCGCCCGGCGCCGGGGCCCAGGTGTCGGCGCCAGTCCAACCTCCAGGTGGCTGCGCAACCCGGAATAGAGCCGTCTCTTTTATACCAGGCCCACGTCACAGGGATGGGCGGGGCCTCCGGCCGGCCTCGGAAAGGCTTCCCTGGGGCGGGGCGGGGCCGGGCCCCCGGCCAGTGGGTACCCGAGCGCGGAGACGTGCCTGCGGGGGCGCGTGTGGCTGTCGGGGTGGAGATGGGATGTTTGTGCTGCACTGGGGACGCCAGTGTGCCTGCGGTTCTTCCCTACCCTCCCTACATAGAGGGCTGCCTTCCCGCGCTGGGCCTGCCTCCAGTTCCCCACGGGCTAAAGGGCTCAGTGAGCTACATGTGCTGGGGGGGTGGGTGTGTGTGTGGAGTGAAACTGAGGCATGGCCAGGCCAGGGGGCTGGCAAGCCCTGTGGGTGACTGGGCTGCTCAGACTCCCAGGTGTCAGAGCCTAGTGTGAGACCCAGCAGATCAGAGCAGAGGGTGCTGTTGCGTGTGCGGGATAGGAGAGGTGGAGGTGGTGGAGAAGGCTCCCTTGGGTCTCTGTGTCAAGAAAAAGCCTTCCTTCTGTTTCTGCCTCTGACAGCACCGACGTCTATCCAGCCCCCCTCCACACCCCTTTGGGTGTGGAGCCAGAAGTGGGGACTCAGGCAGGCAGGGGCTGTGCCATGGTCAACGTGGGACTGGGGCAGGCCAGGTGCTGCATACCGGTAATAGCTCCAGAAAAAAACCCCGTGTCCCGTGCTCTCAGAAAACACCTGCCTCTTGCCTACTCCCAAGTATTTCCCAAGTTTCACCTGAACACAAATATACTGACTACAGAACTTGGGGACTATTAGCTGGGCCTCATCAACTCTTTATTTGGCAGTTAACACCAACACAGACTGAGTCTCATGCCTAGTGCCCCGTGAGCCTGGTCTCCCCATCCTCCCAACCACCCACCAGGCCAGTATTACCTTTATCATCTCCATTCCACAGATGAGGAAGCTGAGGCACAGTTAAGTCACAGGTCCAGGGTGTGAGGAAGATGTGAACCTGACCCCTCTAGGCCTTGGCTTGGCACTCTACTACCATGTGGCGCTGCTCCCAAACTCACTGCCCTTGCTTGCCCCCTACCCAGTGCCTGAGGCTGAAATCCCTGCTCATGACCATCTTGGTGGCCTGAGGTATAGCCACAGGTTGGACCATGTCCCATGTGCCCTTCCAACCTTCATCCCCCAACTGCTCTGCCATCCCCAGAAATCACCCAGGTGCAACATCCTTGCTGGCCCGGGCCTCCTGCTCCAGAAACATGAGTGACTCTACCTTGGCCAGGCCAGCACTCTGGGTGTGATGAGGATGGTGCTGGCAGCCAAAGTTTCAGGGATGGGGATGATGATACGGAGAAGCAGAAACAGAGAGCGAGAGGCAGAGAGGCCAGGACAAGGACCAACTCTTGGCAGGGATCAAGGGTGGGGGGGACCCTATCCTGCCCTCAGGTAGGTGGGCCCCAGGGACAGAAGAAGGTTTAGGCCTTTTCTAGGTTGCTTGGCTGAGTCCTGGACTTCCTGCAGAGGGGCCTGGGGGCCCCCAGGGTTCATGGTCTATGGGTGGGGTAGGGGCTGCACTGGTCATGCTAGCCCTCCTCTGGACAAACCCTCTAGGGAATCCACAGAGAACTAGCCCTGGGCGGATGCTGGGGGTAGGAGACTGGATGCTGTCCACCACTATCTGTGATGGGCCTGTTTCCTTGGCTGCAAACCCGGAGGAGGAAGAAGAGAAAGTACCACTTCCTGGTGGCTGCCATGGGCCCAGCCCTGCTTGGGGATTTACACCCTATGTCATGAGAGGCCATCAAGGGCTCTTCCAAGGCTGACAGCCTGTGACTCAGCAAAGTGATGATACCTGTGCCCCTGGCCAGTGTGAGCTGAGCCCTCACCAGGTGTCCACCCTGGCTGAGGTTTCCCGCACATCATCTCACCTAACCCTTACTCAGCCCCTGACATGAGTCTGTCATCAGCCCCTTTTTCAGGTGAGGACTCAGGATCGGAGAGGTGTGGTCGCCTGCCTCAGGTCATACAGTTAGCATGTGATACAGCCAAGGCTAGCTTCCAGGCCTCAGTAGGCCCTTTGAAGGCCTGGAGCAGGCAGGTTATGAGGGCACAGAGGCAAGCTCTCATGGACCCTGCCCTGGCCCACCCAGTGTGGCACCCAGGAACAGTTCCACCATGCACAGTGGCTCCAGCTGACTTTGGTCTGGACTCCCTGGACCCCACCCAAGCTTATTCTCTCTGGGGCCCCTGGTCGCAGCGTTTGTCTCTGCATCCTTCCTCTGCCCTTGTCACAGTGTGGCCTGCACAGCCTTAGCCTCTCTGCCCCTTTTGGGTTATCACACTTCCCCTTGAAGTCTCCAGAAGAGAAAGATTGGCTGAGGCCAGTGTGTGCTCACAGCCCCTGAGCCCACGTGTCTGCATAATCCTCAGGGCCCAGAAAGTACTTCCTGGTGTCTAATTTCAATCTTTCTTGCTCTCACAATACCAGCCCTGCTCTAAAGCCTTGGTTCTCAACAAGGTGTGATTTTGCCTGCTCCCCTGCCCCTCTCCCTGCCCCAGGGACATTTGGCAGTGTCTGGAGACATTTTTATCCGTCACAACTTGAGGGAGAGGAGGGCTATTGACATCTAGCGGGTAGAGGGCAGGCATGCTGCTAAACAGCCTGGAAGGCACAGGACAGTCCTCATAACAAAGAATTATCTGGCCCAAAGGGCAATAGTGCTGAGATTGAGAACTCCGGACGTAAAACATGGGCTTTGGAGCCAGGCAGACTTTGGTTCGAATCCTGCTTCTACCATTCACTAGCTCTGTACCCCTGGGCAAGTGGCCTTGCTTCTCTTTGAGACTCAGTTTGCTCTTCATTCAAAGTGACACTAACAGTAACCCTTACCTTATAGGGTCTGAGAACTGATTGAATTGAACATATCCAATACTGGGCACGGGGCCTGGCACTGGGGAAGCTCCATTAGTGATAGCCATTATTCTTCCTTTCCATTTTCTAAGGTGAACCTCAGGGTGTGGGAGCAAAGTTCCCGTGGCTGGATCTGGAGATCCCCGAGGGTCAACCCTCCTTTGCCCTCTCTCCAGCAGTCCTTGGTACAGGGTGGACCTATTGTTGATGCTGAGGGAGAGAATACTTGCCGAGGTAGACCTGGAGGGAGGCACCAGAAAGGAAACTTGATCCCGGGTGGACAAAAGTCACCTGAAGCTCACCTTCCCTCCAGCCCAACTCCAGGGAAGCCATGGGGTGGGGTGGGGGTGAGAGAATGAGGACACAAAACACACTAATGAATACGTTCCCTTAGCTCAGGGAAGTACCATGGATTCACAGCTGGGCATCAGGGAGGAGTGTCATGTGAGTGGACACAACCAAGACAGGTAGAGACATGGGGGTGGGTGGGAAATGGCATTCGGGGCCCAGAGAATAGAATGTTCAAAGGTCCTGTTGTGAGGGGTAAGGCATAAGGTTTATTTTCCAAATGATATCCAGTGTGGTCAGAGGGGTCCAGCTTGGTGGAAAAAGCCTACCCCAATGGGGCAATAGGACTACAAACATGGACATAAACCAGTTCTCAAAATAGGCCCTCCCTTCCAGGTATAGGATACCTGTGTCCCTGTTTGCTCTGTGATAAAAAGAGTCATTGTAGTTTTTCTCTTTCCAGTCTAAACCCACCCCCCCCTTAAAACAGAGTTTTGGGATCCACATCTCTGCCAGGGCTCTCCATCCCTGGAGGTCTCACTAAACACCTCCTTCTCCCAATCTAACTGCAGCCCCATGACCCACCTGGTCTGTCCTGTTCTCCCCATACATCTTTCACAACCCAGGGTCCTCCAACCTGCACAATGTGGCAGCCTCTGTCCCTATCCATTCTCCCAGGAGGCCACTCCAGTGTAACAGCTGCCACCACCTGCTCCTTGAGAAAACCAAAGTCTCTGCCATGAGCCCCTTGGATCAACTCAGGCCTCCTCAGGAATTGCCCCTCATTTCCAATCATTAGGCTTCAGCAGGGAAGAGCTGTCTAGGTGTTCCCCTGGAAGGTCTGGGACCTGGAACCCTCTTCTTTGCCTCTGGAAAATAACATTTCTTTGGAGTATGGAGTCATCAGCTCTTTCCTTTCTGAGCTTTGAAGGCAAGGGAATGGACTCCTTGGGTCCCTCACCATCCCCAGACTTTAGGCCCAGAGGGTACCCAGTGAATGAATGAGTTATGCCTGACAACCAAGTTTCAAGTGTGGAAGGAAGCTCAGGTGCCTATTAGGGGCGGTGGGGAGCTATGGACGGTGGGGGCAGGAGAGCAGAAAGCTGAGGGGTCAGGATAGGGGCTGCTCCTGGAATCTCTCGACCAGCAGTGATGAACCAGCTAGAGCCTCCCACCCTGGAGCTTTCTCAGCCACTCTCAGGGCCAGGGACGGGACGAGCCGGCCTGGCAGCAGGCACCGGGCCCAGCCGCGTCTGCACTCCCACCAACAAAAAGGGGCGGGGGGGAGAGAGAGAGAGAGAGAGAGAGAGAGAAAGAGAGAGAGACCGGGCGCGGCGGGCCAGCTGGCCGGTGGGGAGTCCCGGGCGTGGGCGCTGGGAGCTGGGGAAGCCCCGCCGGCACCTCCCAGGCTACGGTGTGAGAGGGGTGGAGAATGGGGTGGGGGGGTTGGGAGAGCGTCCTCCTCCCGCGGGCCTCATTGTCCTCCTCTGTAAAGTGGCGCCCCTTCTGAGGGCTGGTACGCGCGCCAAGGTCTGGCAGGGGCCGAGGTGCGCCGGGACCGGCCGAGAGTGACCGGCACCGGGAGGCGGAGGCCGGGACCCCCTCCTCTCCGCGGCGGGGGCGGGGCCTTAGGGGGCTGGCCCTTGTGAAGGCGGGCCCTGAGCGGGGGCGGGGCCGTGGCAGGCACCTGGGTGAGGTCGCGCCGCCCCGCCCCCTTGCACTTCCGTGTGCAGCGGCTCGAGAGAGGGAGGCTGCGGCACCGGGATCCCCGGAGCGACCCTCGGCATCCGCCCGCCGCGCTGAGGCCCGGACGGGACTCAGCGGCCTCCGGGCCCGTCCCGGTCGGGCCCGCATCGACCCCCAGTCCTCGCGCGAGCCCCGGAACGGAGCAGGGAGCTGGACCCCAGACGTCGAGACCCCTGGCGCCTGGAGGTGCGCGGGAGGTGAGTGAGGGCCGGGACCGGACGAGGGAGCCGGGCTACCCTTAGGGCGCGCCGCCCCTCCCTTCCCCCTCTCCAATCCGGTTCTCGTTTCCAAAACTGAGAAACTGAGCCGCGGCCAGCGAAAGTCCCCGCCGCGCTCCGAGACCCGCCGGTGCCTCCGTCCCCGGTCCGTCGGTCTGTCCCTCCGTTCAGCGGTACGGGCCGAGGCCCTCTCGTTGGTCTGCTCCCGGCCCCTCTACCCGCCAGTATGTCCCTAGACCCTCCGAGCGTCCGCCCGTCCCCGTCGATTCCCTGGGGCCCTCGGTCGGTCCATCTGTCCCCACCCCCTCTTGTGTTCCCGCGTCCGCGTCTTCCTAATCTTGATCTGTCTGTCCTTAGACCTCCGCGTGCCCCACCCCCACCGCACCTCCCGCCGCCCCTGGATCCCGTCCTCCCAGAGCCGCGCCCCCAACCCACGCTCGTCGCCCCCTGCCGGTCCCGCCGCCTCTCCTTTTCTACCGCGGAGCAGAAGCCAGGCCGCCTGCCTTGCCTCGCCGCCCGCCCCTGGGTCCCTGCCCGGCCCAGCCGGAGCGGCGCCTCCTTCTCGCTCGCTCTCTACTTTCAGTCTGGGTCTCTCTCTCGGTCTTTCTCCATCTGTCTCCGGCTGGGCGTGGCTCCAGTCTCCACCATCCCCCTTACCGCCCCACCCCTCCGGCCCTCTGAGCCCCCTCGCCTAGAGGCCCCTTCCAGGTCCCGTCGGTCCTAGCCCCTCCGCAATTCAGACGCCACCCCTCCCCCCGTGGGTCCCGGCCAGGTGAGGGGAGAGAGTGGAGGAGATTCGGGGTGAAGAGGCTGGAGGTGGGCACCGTCAGAACTGTCCTACTTCTCTCTCATTTCCTCCCGTGAGAAGGGAGAGCCCCACTAAGCCCCCCACTCACACCTGGTCAGAAGGATTTGCTGTGCGTAAGAGCATCCCCTTCTCCTCTGGTCCCTACCCTATACGGTTGGACTTGACTCCTTGTAATGAGTTGCCTGTATCTGGACATGTAGGTACATTGTGTGTCTGTGTCTGCCTGTGTGTTCTTTGTCACTGTGTCTGGAACTTGCCTCTGTGGTCTTTTCCCACCTGTGTGCCTTCCCTATGTACATGTGTGTATGTCTGTGTGTCCTGAGGCTCTGTGTGCCCTTCGCAACTCTGTGTGCACTATGTCTTGGTGTGTTCTTTATCACCAGACTCCCGTCAATGTGTTGGGGTGTGTGTGTGTCTTTGTGTGCCTATGTGTCCCTTGTGTGTCTGGACAGTCCTATGTTGTACACTGGGTGTGCCATGGTGACCCACTGGCCAAATACATTTGAGCTGTTAGTTTTGGGAGCCTATGTTAGAGTGTTAGCCCACCAGGCTCATGTGTGTGTCTGAGTGTGGGTATGTGTGTAACACTCGTTCTTCCTCTCCCTCTGCTACTGAGCCTCTGTGACCAGGCTGACCTGGTCACCAAGGGAGGGGACTGGTCCCTTGAGTTTCCTTGTTCCTGCTGTGGACTGAGTTGGGGTGCGGTGGACAGGCCGGTAGAGGGCAGTCCTGTGTGTGTGTGTGTGTGTGTGTGTGTGTGTGTGTGTGTGTGTGTGTGATGTAGAGGTGTTTGGACAGCTATACCTAGCTATAGGCTGGTATAAGGGATCTGGTGTGTTCAGAACTGTGGCTGGGCGAGACTGGTGAGTGTGTGACTGGTGGGAGACTCACAGTCTGACTGTATGAAACTGCCAGTCTGTGTGCTAGGGAGTCCCTGTGATTGTAGGGAACCGAGAGTGTGGTGCCTGCGCCCCGAGGTGACAGTGCTAGGTGGGAAGGTGAGAGCCCCAGTGTGTGTGAGCATGTGGGAGGCTGTGAGGGTGTGGATGTGCACGGGGCATCTCAAGGCCAGCCCTGGCTCTTGGGGAGTTGGGGAAGGCCTCTATCTCTTGCCTTCCTCTGCTCCCCCAAGTTGAAGGATACCCGAGGGCAAGTCTTTGGGTTTGCAGTGCTGTGACCAAGACCTAGGGCTCAAATACTCACTGTGCCTCTTATGGGCGCAAGACTGGGGCTAGGCCTCTCTAAGGCTGAGTCCCCTTACCTGCAGAACGGAGAAAGTTGCTGTGAGGACTTGAGGTCCTGTGTCAACAGTCCTCTAACACAGGCTTGCTTGTCAGAGCTCAGCGCATGCTAAGTCTTATTTGGAGACCACTCCCCGCTGCCTACTCTATGGTCTCCATTTTCCTGAGAGCTGGGCTAATAAAAGCCCAGATAGTCCCCCACACATCTTTTCTGTGATGTGTCTGGTGCCCCTCCCATGCCCTTTACCAGACTGCTTTCGGAAGGGCTGAGGGCTGGCAGAGACCCCAGCAGCCTTATTCAGCCCACTTGACACCTGCCCAGTCTCAGCAACACTGATGGGGAAGAAGGGGCTGGGGGGGGGAGGGGACGGTGATTTGGAGCTTGACTGAAGGATGCTGACACCATTTAGCTGCCACAGCTAATTGGAGTTTAAATTCAAATTAGAAATAAAGTACAGACAAACCTGAGGATGCCTCAGTCCCTAGGGAGCAGTGATGGGGGTCTTCAGTGGGAGGAGGAGCTCACATCTTGGGGAGAGGAATCTTTTGTGGAGGCCCAGGCCTTTCAGCCAGGAGACCTGGGACACCTTGCTGCCATTGCCATTCCTTCCTTCTAGGATCTCTCTGGGCCTCAGTTTTTTCAGCTGTATAATGGGCACAATATTAATGTGAGAATCACCTGAGCTAAAAGGTGTAAAACAAAGAATAAAAAAGTGTCATGAGGCACCTGGGTGGCTCAGTTGGTTGAGCATCCAACTTCTGATATCAGTTCAGGTCGTGATCTCCTTGTTCAGAATCGAGCCCCTCGTAGGGCTCCGTGCTCAGCGTGGAGCCTGCTTAAGATTCTCTCTCTCCCTCTCTCTCTCTGCCCCCTCCTTCAAAATAAATAAATAAACATTTTTTTTTAAATGTTTATTTATTTTTGAGACAGAGAGAGACAGAGCATGAATGGGGGAGGGTCAGAGAGAGGGAGACACAGAATCTGAACCGGGCTCCAGGCTCCAAGCTGTCAGCACAGAGCCCGACGCGGGGCTTGAACTCACGAACCGCGAGATCATGACCTGAGCCGAAGTCGGCCGCTCAACCAACTGAGCCACCCAGGCGCCCCAATAAACATTTTTTTTAAAATGTCACTATTCATTTGGTACTCCCAAGGTGAGTCTAGCACAGGAGCTATATCATGCCGCATCACTGGGGCCTCAGAACCACCTGGAGAGATGTAGTCTCCTCATTTTAAAGATAAGATAAACTGAGGCTCAGGGAAATTACCCCAGGCCACAGAGCAGTGGCTCCCCCAATTGCCACTAGGTCTCCTAAGTCATAGGGCAACCTCTTGCAGACAGGAAGATTAGGACAACCTCGGGCGGACAGTGGGAGCTTTCTTGCTGCGTCTGTAGTCTGGAAATGCTCTGAGGGCTGAGACACAGCGATCCAACCCCTAGCGTGGAGAGGACATGGGGCCGGTGCCCTGGAGAAGGTGGGCCCAACACTCCACTTCACAGAAGAGAAAACTGGGTCCAAAGAGGCTGAGGCCTCAGAGCCAGATGGGGCTGAGCCGGGCCTGCGTTGGTCGTTCTGGGGCTGACTGATGGGGAAAGCCTGTTTGGCAGTGCCTCCCAGCTCAGCTGTTGCCTCTTGTTCCTGCAGGTCTGCCTGGAACTGGCCCAGGTGAGGGCAGCGGACCTATTTCTGGTGGTGGTAGTGTGGCGGTGGCCGCAGCGGGAGCCAGGACTGAGGGCAAGGGGGAGCCAGGAGCCCCAGGTAAGACTGGATCCTCCTAGACAGATGGACATATGGACAGTGTGCCGGGGTGGCCTTCCTCTTTGGGCTCCTCCCCATCTGCTGGGGCTGGGGCTGGGGCTGGGTCGGGTAGGGGAAGGGTCACACAGAGTCCCTGGTTGAGTGAGGGGCCTGGGTGCCCAGAGCGGGCAGCAGTTGGCCTTGCCTATGAGGGCTCCCTGCCTGACACTGGCTCTTGGCCCAGGGAAGACTGTGGCCTTGGAGCTCAGAGGCCTGGGGCCCACCGGCCGTCTGGGGTGAGGAGGGGTGACATTTTGCTAGTCAGTTAGAAAGAAGGAGGGGCATGTGCCAAGGGTTCAGGGTGGATGTATCAGCTTTTCTATGGCCTCTTGTCTCTGCCTCAGGCTGTTCTCATCATCTCACAGGGAAACTGAGGTTTGCCCTGGGCCCCACAGTGGGTTGGACACCAAACTGAGAATGGAATGAGGTCTCTCCTGAGTTCTTTTCCACATCCCAGTTCCCTCATTTGCCCATCTTCTCTGGGGTGAAGGAGAGATACACAATTCTCCTCCCCAGCCTCCAGATTCTGGGTGAGTTAGGCAGTCTCTAAGTAATACTGGGGAAGGCTGCACTCTCTCAGGCTCCTTATAAAGCTAAAGATTCCTCCTTTTGGGGCCAGACCTCCTTCCTTCTGCCCTCATTATAATGAAAACAGCCCTGAGAGTTACCTATCGAATGTCCAAAGTTCAGTGGATAAGATTCTGGGGTGTGATTGAGGGGGGGTTGCTGAGGGCACTTGGAACCTAGGGAGTGACAGTGGGGAGGGGTGGCAAAGGTGGTCTTTCCTCAGGGAGGCCTCCCTGATCAACCCCTGCTCCTGCCCCTACTGCCCCACTCCCGCCCCTACTGGTATCTACAGGTTTTCGGGGGGCAGCAGGGGTGGGGGGTGGTGGTGAATAGATCAGTGGGGGCTGTGCTCTCAGAGCTTAACTTGGAGGGGAAAAAGGGCAGGAGGGCAGGAGGGCAGGGCCCTGGCTCCTGGGATGGGAGTGGGGGCTAAACAAGGGGAGGGTCATCATTGGGTCTGCTGTTTATTCAACTTACCATCAAACCTGGTGAGGGGAGGAGGTGACGTGTCCTTGGCGGGCTGGAGGCCTCTGCTACCTGAGGTCAGGGACCCACCCACTCCCAGCACTGAGCATCATGCTCTAAGAAATTCAACCAATTAGTCTTGGAGCCAGCCCACTTTCAAAGCTCAAACCTCACCTCCCAGCCAGCGCAGACACAGATATGCTCACACAGGGATATAGAAACTGAGCTGCCCTCTGCGCCCAGGCCTGCACACCCTCAAGTGCCCACACACCCTCAAGTGCCCACACACACACCACACATGCGCACACACATCCACAGGCATGCTCAAACACGCACTCGGGTGCTCGGCCAGTCACCCTTGCATTCAGAAGCCTGCCCACACACACCACACTGCCCATCCTGGGTCAGGAAACGGGGTCCTTGGTCAGGGTCACAACCCAGCCTGCGTCTGGCACTGAGGGTGAGGTTTGAGGTGTGGTTGTGACCACAGGTGCTCCAGGGGGCTGGGCCACACCAGGAGGTGGGCTCTGCCTGCCCAGGCATTCACCAGCCATCCTGCTCACCTGGGCCAGACCCCCCCCCCACCCGGCTGACCAGGACTCAGTAGGGGGTGGGGGGAGGGACGATGGGGGACGACTTCAGCTGTGCTGGCACCGTTTGTGGCTGCTGCCGCAGAGGAGGAAGTGGGCTGCCTGTGGTCATGGGGCTAAGGTGCTCGAAGGTGGGTGGGGGTCCAATCAGTTCCTCTGTCCCGGCAGTGTCAGTGCCCACAGCAGAGTTGCTGGGCTCTGGCAACTGGGAGGCAAGCAGGGTACTTCTCCCAGGGCGGTCTGTACACTTTCCAAGGCCTGGGCCCAGGGAGAGATCTGTCCATCCGAGGTGTTTCCGGAGGCTCACTTCCCTTGGGCTGCCCAGGAAGTGGTTTCAGAGTGGGACTGACCAGCCCTCCGGCTGTGGCCTGCCCCGCCCCGGCCTTGCCTGTGAGGGGAGCAGGGCCTGGCCAGTGGGTTAGGCTGACTGACCAGGCTTCCCGCTGCCAGGGCTGACCAGGCCTTGACAGAGGCCCGAGGAGAGGGCTCGGGGAGCTGAGGCTATGAAGTCCCCTGCAACCCCCATCACCCCAGCTCCTCCTTTCCTCTGAGCTCAGAGGCTCAGAGCGCTAACTCTGGCAGGCAGAGCTGCGTCGCGTGAACTGGCGTCGGCTGGGTTGCGTCTCAGGGATTAGCCGGCTCCAAGCTGTACGAATGAACTTGGACAAGTGGCTTTGATGCCTGGTGCCTCATCTTTCTTCTCTGACAGATGAGACAATGATAGCATCCATCTTCCTGCGGTTGTGCCGGAAGCTACAGATAATGTATGCAAAGTAGCTAGCATCTTGCCTGGCACTTTATTAGTGTTTAAGGGGTAGAAACTGGAGTTATGTAAAGCACTTAGCACTCAGTTTGTGGTAACAATCCCCCAAAACAGCAAGTGGTACTGATGGTGGGGTTATTATCGTCTGAGGGCCTGGGCACCGGCCCAGTGTCACAGGGCCAGGTGGCTGCACAACGCGGCTGAGAAGCCAGGTCTCAGGCTCCTTCACTCCCGCTCTGTTCTGCCTCCCGGTGGCAGTGCTGCAGGGTGGGGAGGGTACGTTCCATGTCCTCTGAGGAGAGGAGCTGCAGGGCGGAGCAGCTGTGCCCACTCAGCAGCCCAGCCCCCTCACTCCCTTTCAAAGGGAGGAAAATAGATCTCATGACAAATGGATGCAGGGAAGAGAAAGGCAGCTGCCTGCTGCCCCCTCAGCCTCCCCTGGGCCCCTTCCCTGACTCTGGTCCCCTGCGGGACCTTGGGCCTGGAGAAACTGACGCTGGTGATGGGGGGTGGGTGGTGAGCCCTCCTGCCAGACCGCCTGCCCTTTGGACCCCTGGAGTCAGCCTGTGGACTGGGAAGGGGGTAGACATCTGGGGATAGAAACTCCCCCTACACACATGTCCATACATACATCCTTGACACGTGGCAGCTGGTGACAGGGACATGCTTGTGCTAGCGACAGGGAGGGGAAGCCCTTTGCTATCCAGGGCCCAGAGGCTGGGGGCCTCGGGTGTTGGTGTGGTAATGATAGTGGTATTGTAGGCGGGGGCCAGAAGACTGGAGGGCTGGAGATTGGCAGGGGCCTGGGCTAGGAGTTTTGAGTGAGGGCATATCCTGAAGGTTTAGGAGCAAGACCTCTGCAAGCACCAGACAGACCTGGGTTCGAATTCTCACTTGATATTTACTGGCTGTGTAGTCTTGAGCCAGGGACTAGACTGCTTTGAGCCTCAGCTGCCTCATCTGTGAAATGGGAAGGTCAAGGAGTTGTCCATTTGAGACCTGAATGATAAGGAGCCAGTGTGTGTTTCAGAGGAGGGGCAGGAAGACAGAACAGCAAATGCGGAGACTCCTAAGCGGGAAGGAACTTGGCTGTTCAGGGAACTGAAAGGGGTCACTGTGGCCTGGGGCAGAGGAGTGAGGGGAAGGCAGTGGCCGAGGAGGTCAGGGAGGGTGGGTCAGGCCCGGGGGAGGCGCCTAGGCTTATTGGGAAGGAAAAGGTAACCATTAGGGACTTGGGCAGGGAGTGACGAGATCTGCCTTAGTTGCTGGGGCAGAAGGACTGTGGGGCCAGAGCAGAGGATGGAGAGCAAGCAGGTACAGAGCCTGGGGAAGGTGATGGGGTGCTAGGATGGGGACAGCGGTGGACAGAAGAGATGACTTCAGGGTAGAATGCAGCACAGAACTGATGGTGATGCTGTGTGGGGAGGAGGGTGAACCCCCCACCTCCTCTGGTGTCATGGGGCCAGTGCTGGCCCTGCTAGGAGATGAGGGGACACTTGCGTGGAGGACATGAGGAGGCCTGGCTCAAGTGCATTTGAGTGTCTCTAGAGCATGGTGAGCTTGGGGAGGCAGGTGGGCCCACAGGCAGGCCTGGAGTTTGTGGGACCTGAGCTGAAAGCAGAGACATGAGAGTCAAGAGGTAGCGTGCAAGCCTGGGCTGGGGAGGACGGGGTTCGGCGGGTCTTTGGTGGGAAAGTTCAAGAGGCCCTCGGTATGGGGTTGGGATGGCTGTCCCTCGAAGGTCCCTGCCAAGGTGCCCAGGAGGGCAGGCTTGCGGTGGCTGAGCCACTGTTTTCACAACAGCCCCGGAAGCTTTGGATCATGTCACTGGCTTGTTGGGTAAACAGGCACAGTGGAGCGGCTAGATCAGATGCTTGCTTGGTGTGGGCTGCAGGGGCTGGGAGCCCGGACCAGGGTGGAGGGAGACAGGAGGATTGCAGGGCCTTCTAGAACTAGGGCTGGAGAAAGCTTGTGGGTCTGAATTATCAGTACAGGGAGACCGAGGGCCTGAGAGAGAGAGCAGCTAGCCCAGGGTCTGCCAATGGTCTCAGGCTGCCTTTGCCAAGCCTGGTCTTTTCCCAGAGCAGCAGTCCAGAGCAGGGCATTACAGGGGTGGGAGGCTTGAGAGAGCCCCTTTAACACTGATCCTGGTGACAGGACGGCTGGAAATGGGCAGGGGGGCAGGTGTGGAGAGGCCAGGTGTGAGGGTGGAGGTGGTGATAAGGATGATGGTGCCAGGTCTTGCACTCAGCACAGCCTCCTAGGCAGGGCAAGATCACTCCCTTTTACAGACGGGGATGCCAGGGCACCTTCACCAGGCTCACAGGGCACCAAGGAGCAGACCAGGTCTGAACTAGACCTGTCCAACCCACACCCAGACCCCCACTCCTAAGTTCCTGTGTTCACTGCCCGCCATGGGATGGCACGCCATGGCCCTGCCTCTCTCCCGGCTTCTCCCGATCCCCAGATGGGGAGGCGTCATCTGAGCCCTGCTCCCCTTGTGGTGATGGGTGGCAAAAGCCTTAGGTGCCCATTTCACCTTCTCCCAAACACAGAGATTAATGTCAACTATGGGGAGAACCATGGGAATCTGGAAGGAGGCCTCTGGGGGTGCAGAGGGACAAGGTGGAGGAAGTAGACTCGGGGCCCACCTCTTTGGAGGCTGGAGGAGGAACCATTCCCACCCCCAGGCACACAGACATGCCCTCACCCCACAGGAGGCCAGGTGGCCAGTTCCAGAGTTAGAACTGGAGGGTCCCCCTCTGCCTCCCCACGGGGCTGCCCCATCGGCTTTGTGGCTTTGGGTGAATTGCTCTCTTTTTGTTGAGTTCTGCTCAGTGAGTCTGAGCTCACTGGAGGTCATGTGTGAGGTACCTGGCGTGGCCGTCCCACCTGACAGGTGTGAACCTTCCCCTCCTTCCGTGTGCCAGGCCTCGGACTGCCACCTGTGACCCCCGGTCTCGTCCTCAGCCTCCGCTGTCCCCTCAGACGGGTGGGCGGGGAGGCCTGCCCAGTGATGTATGCGACTGGCCCACTTCTTCCTCTGTGCACTTTGGACTTTGCTCTGGGCCAGGAGGGACTTTCTCTGCCTCCTTCCGTGGAGAGGCCCAGCCTGCCTGACACCCAGCTGCTGTTTCCCTCCTTAGCCGTTGTGCCCCAGGGGCTGTGGTCGAAAAGGCTACATTTGGACATTCCTGGTGCCAGACCCTAGCCAGACATGTGTGGGTGCTTCCAGACTTGTGTGTTTATCCCTGTGTCTGCCTGGAATATCTCTGTCCATTGTGCTGGTGATACCGTGTGTGCACACAGATCTCTCTGTGCTTATGAGTACATGAGGGTATCGATGTCTGTCAACAGGTGACAGCGGTTGTGGGGGGTGGTGTTTCTCAGTGTGTGTCACTGAGTCATCCTAGGAGTGTGTATGTGCCTGTGGTTACAACCATCTGTGTGTGTGTCTAACTGCAAGCAGGGTTCCCCATGTGTAACTGTGTGTTTGGGTTGGTGGGTGTGCCCGTGTGTGCACACATGTGCGGTTATTCTGGGAAAGACCCTCATGTACCCCCCACCCCAGCTCTTCACAGAGGCCCCCTTGTCCTCAGTCCTGCCGTGAAGGGGCCTTTGTTTCTCTCTCAGGGGGTACCTGGAACTCTCCCTCTGACTGAGCCCAGGGCTTCCCCAATCCTAGGACTAGCTGAGTGACTCAAGGCCTGGGCCTGGCATGGACTATGCCCCCAAGAAGGTCCTATCCTCACCCCTCCCCTTACCATGTGCTGGCAGGAGTGAGTGTGAGCCAGTGACAGCCAGGGTCCCAAGTCTTGCCTCTCAGACCCTTCCAGATCCTCTGACTGGCTGGGCCAGCTGCACCCCTGCACATCTCTCAGATTGAAGCCTGGTCCCCATTCTACCCCAGCCCCTCTCGCTCCCTTCCACTCACTACCTGAGCAGCGGTCATATCCTCCTCTGTAATTACATATTTATGTGACTGTCCCCCACCTTCCTAGCTGTGAGTTCCATGGCCCAGTATGTCTTGTCACTGTGGTGCCTGCTGGCTGGGCCTGAGGAGGGCTGGACTGGGCCTTTGGGACTTAGAGCCCCCACCCCATCGTGTGCAGAATTATGTCACCACCTGTACGTGCTTTCCTGGGAAGAGGGTCCACATCTTTCATTGGTTCTCAGGGTATGACCACCCCTTTGCAATTGCAGAGGCTTCACTCATGCTGCTCAGGCCTCACCTGTGATTCCCACTGGATCCCTGTGGACTGGGTCAGCCTGGCAGAATGATTTTTGAATGTCCCCAGGACATTCATATGTGTGGCCAGAGCTGAGAAGCCCAAGACAGGGACTGAGACAGTGCCCAGAGAACAGACCCAGGTCCTCAGCATGCACTTCTCAGACAACTGCACAGGGTACCTGTAGTGAGTACATGAGGCAGGGAAGAAGCTGGCTTCCTGATTCCCCAGGGTTGGCCTTTAGAACTGTCTGGAAGGATATGTAGGAATTCAGGATATTCTGGCTGAGGGAATAGCATATGTAAAAGAGGGGGCTTAAAAGCGAGACAGGGGTTCACAGAGTAGCCAGAGGTGAGACCTGAGGTGAAGCAAGCCAGGGCCAGGCTGAGGTCTGGGGTTTCTCCAAGGGCAGTGGGAGCCCAGGAGGTTTCATGGGTTGGTGGTGACTGGGGTCGCTGGGGAAAGGGAGGAGAGTCCACTGCAGTGGTTGGTCTGTGAGGGGCGGGGCAAGAAGGAGCACTCGTGGGGGTTGAGGGTTGGGAGCAAGTGTCTGGACTTGCTCTGGGACTTGGCTATGATCTGAGACCGTAGCTGGTCCTCCTCCAAGACAAAGCTGGTCATATGGAGGCTGGGGCACAGGACCTGGTGGAAGGGCCTTAGAGGGGACCTTGCCTAGCCCTTCCCCTCCCCCACCTCCTGCTCTTCTTGATGAGCCCATTTCCTGGGTTGTGAAACCCCTGTGGCCTCTCTGACTTGCTTCCGTCTGGGAAGGCCATCTGGGGAGGCCATCCTCCCTGCCAAGCCCGGCTGCCTTGCCCTGTTGCTGCTCTGCCAGAGTCAGCCCTGCTCCATACTACTGATCACACTGCCTTTCACTCGCCTTCACTCCCACTCTCTGGGCCTCATGTGTCCTCCCTCCTTCATTCATCCTTTTAGGCCCAAGTGGGCTAGACCTTGAACTACTTCCCAGGCCGGGTCTGTATACCGAGGAAATCCTGGGCCGACACTGCCTCCACTTTGCAGCCACCTCCACCCAGCCTTGACTGGCGGCGGGTGGTGCCTTCCATGGGCAGGCGACAGGGGCTGGCCCCAAGATTGGGCAGATATGTGTGGGAAAGGGTTGCATGGGAGGAGGGCGTCTTCTGCCCCAGCAGCTGCCCCGGCTCTGTTTGCTTGCCTTTGTCGACCTCAGCCTGCCCCCTCTTATTTCTCTGGCAGATTTTCTGAGGGAGCCTCCATCTATGTTTGCACACACTCCCCAAGAGCCTGGCCAAGTCTCTCTTCTTGGGGCCCCACTTTGCTCCTCGGTCCAGTGGGCATGTCCCTGTGGCCTATGAGACAGAATCCAGTGCCAGGGAAGGACCGGAGTAGAGGGGCCAGGTCGGGTCTGGGGACCTGGAGACTCTCATTGCAGGACCTCATTCTTGGTTTCCCCCCCCTGCAAAGAGGAGATGGGCGGGTCAGTGTCTAAAGGTCCATCTCTTAGATATGTTTTGACTTAATGGGTTTTGTTTTTCACCTTTAACAAAACTGTTATTGAACAAATTACACGTGATTGCTGTGGAAGAGTTAGAAAGTACACTTCTATTCCGGATGGCACACCTCAGGCCATGTCTCCCACATCACCCCCATTGCTGGAACACACTCACGGGTATACACGTGGATGTGCAGCATGCACACTTGTCCTCTGTGCCCCAGGAGTCCTCACCAGTGCGGTCACTCTGCCCACCTCAAGGTTGGCCTTGTCCACTGCCCTGGACGGCCTGGGAGTACATTGCCCTGGAGGAGGTGACCTGCCTGCTCTGGTCCTGCCCAGCACCACCTTTCCTTACCTCTGGGTGGCTGGTCTAGGGTGGGGTGGGGAGCCGAATCAGTGGGCCCTCATGCCTTGGGACTGGAATCTAGTATGGCCTAGGCTTCCCCAGGTTTTGAGCACCAGAGGCTGGCCCAAGGGGCTGGGATGGGCGGAAAGGTAGAATTCAGGGGTCTGTACCACCCTCATACAGAAAAGGAAGAGGTCCTCAAGGTCAGGTCTAGGACTGGCCCAGAGGGGGTTGGGCAGACAGACTCTGATTAAGCACAGGGCACCACTCTCCTGGTGCCCTTACCCCTCTCCTCGTTTCCTCTGTCCTCAGTGTCTGTGTGTGGTGCTTGGCACATTTATCTGTCTGTACCTTTGCTCCCTCTTTCCCTTTGTCTCTTCTTCCTGACATGGTATATGGGAAAGAACATCGGCTGCAAGATGCAGGCCTGGATTCAAATCCTTCTACCACTTACTGGCTGTGTGACCTTGGGCAGGGCATTTAACCTCTCCAAATCTGTTTCTTCATCAGTAAAATACCCACTTCCAGAACCAGCACGGACACGAAGTGAGCTAATGCCATTACAAGGTTAATCTGGTGTGTGTTGGCCTTAGGGAAGGATGATCCTTCTTATAAGTGAGGGTGCTGAGATTCACCCCCAGATCCTCTGACTCTGTGTCCGGTGCTCCCCCACTTCATAGGGCTGCCTCTGCTATGGGCTGAAGAAACTGGAGAGTAGAGATTAACAGCCCACTGCTAGCTGGGAAAGGCCTGGCTGGCCTCAGCCGGCTCTGAGGGGCAGGTCCTCATGGAGGTCTGTGTGGGATCAGCCCTTGCCACTTCCATGGCCTGGCAGAGCGGCAGTGAGGCTGAGCCAGTGGCCTTCCTTTGGGGCCTGTGGGCCTGGGCCTATTTGCATGGGGGCTATAAATAATCGGCACACCTTGCTTTTGTGCTGTTACTTCAGTCCCTGGTTTCCCCACCAGTGTTCAGACTGCAAGGTAGATGGGCAGCGCTGGCTCCACTGTGCAGGGCCCAAGACCTCTCTCAGGGTCACGTGGTAATAGAAGAAGATCCTGGTTCATGGTGTCTGTCTCCCTCCTGGGGTCTGGGCCGTGCAGTGGGGTGGAGGGCCCATGCCCTAGTTTTAATCTACGAAGTTGGGGCTTGGGTGACCCAACCCTGGGGTTACTGCTGAGTAGCCCCATGGGTCCCCCTCCTCATGGCACTGCGGCCTGGCTGCACAGGTTTGGGGCCAGGGCTGGGGCTTGCTGTGGTTACGGTTTCCCTCCAGTGGCTTCTAACTGAGCAGCAGCTGCTCTGAGTGTGATCATTGGGTGCTGGAGCACAGGCCTGATTGGCGGCCTGCGAGGCTGGGCTCTGCTTCACATTCCTGGGGCTTCTCTGATTCCATCTCCTCCATGCAGCGCCCTGGGGTGGTCCCCATGGACAGAGGTGGGTGAGGTCATGGAGCCTGGGACCATCTGGACTGGGCCCCAAGGGGAGGCGGTGGGGAGGCATCTTGACCGCTTGCCTCAAATGCCCAGATCATTTTGCCACCAAGGCTACCCTGACCCCCTCTCTCGCAGGAACCCAGGCCCCTGCAGCGTGACTACTGCTCCTTTGTCCCTGCCGGTGTGACCACTCAGCCCTCATCCTCTGAGATACTCAGAAAGCCCGTCAGTGCCCCACCCTGGGTCCCAGGGTTATCCTGTTGGGAAGCACACGGCCCAGCGTGTCTGCTGGGGTCGGGCCTGGGGGTTGTGGATGCAAACTTGTGGCAAACGTGTGCTGTGCAGGGGCCCTGCCGATCATCTGGACCCCCCCAGGGAGAACTCAGCCGGGTGCTCCACACCTTGGGTCCCCAGGCCAGCAGGGTGGCCTCACGAAGGGCACGATGTCCTTTTTGCCTGACAGTTTGGGACATTCACCCAGATTCACACACACACACACACACACACACACACACACACACACACACACAGCCAGCCTGGCCCATGGAGCCTGCTCTCTTTCCCATTCACACTAGCTCAGTGCCCACTTTGTGCCACCCACTCACACCTTCAGACACGCCAGCTCACACACTCACACACGCTTGAGTTCAGGGAGGAGCCAGCAGCCCCCCACGGCTGGCTCCTCCTCCCTGCCTACCAAGAGGTCATAGTGGCTGGTTTGGCTGGTCTTACGCTGAAGGCTTTGGGATCTGAGCTCAGATGTGAGCTTACACACCCATTCTGGCTCCTTCTGAGTAGGAGCCAGGCCTGGGCAGGGGACGTGGTGGGGTCTGCTTTGCCTGGCGCACCTCCCCTCTCCCCTGGCTGCTGGCCTCAGAAGACCGGCGGGGCCCCTGGGCTGGGCTTCAGGCTGAGGTCAGTGTTTCCTGTGAGCTCATCTGGGCTGGGAGCTCTCGGCAGACCCGGCTGCTACTCTGGCTGCCTTGTGGAGGAGCTGGGGGAGCTATCCCCGGGGGCAGGGCGGCTCTGGCATATTCACATGTATGTGGGGGGGGGGGTCTAGGGGCACGTGTCTGAGACTGCCGCCACGCTGGCTTACGTTCAATATGGAGTGAGTACATACGTATGTGCATGTACATGAGTGAGTGTTCGTTCAACCATGTTTATGGAGCAGCCTCGTGTGTGGGGCCCAGAGCCAGTGTCCACGTAGGTGTATGAGGGTACACCCAGGGGCTTGCACATGTGGGCCTCCTCCGGGAATAACAACCCAAAAGACCCTCAGGGTCACCTCCTTCAGTGACCCTTGATTTGAGGAAGAGCAAGGGATAGGGCGAGATGTGGGGGTGACCTGTGTGGTTTAAAAAACAAATTCAGTGTTACGTTCAACATTAAAATAGTTTTATATTTGGGAAAAATTAGTTGGAAAGCGCAGGCAACCTCTGTAGGATGAGGGGCACCTGACCCAGAGGGGCTGGGGTTCAAAAGGTCAGGGGTGAGGGTGGGGCCTTTCCCTGCCCTGGTCCCTGAATGAAGTGGGTGCTTAATTAGTGGAATCTCAGCTTTAGCTTCTGGCTCAGCCTCAGGGTTTCCGTTTCTCCATCTGAAAGGTGAGGGTGGTCATCTTGGCCCTATTTGTCCTCCTGGGTAGTTATGAATAAAAAACAAACTTCGAAAACCAAGAAGATCTGCAAGGGAACAGGGTGCAGGGAGGCAGGGGTACCGTCCTGCCCATCTTGGCTGGCACTGACGTGCTGGAGCCCAGCATATACTGAGTGCTCAGCACATAGTACGTGCACAGGAATTGGGTATTACAGGGGGCCTTAAATGAGTCTCCAAATAAATGACTCGTGGTCACAGACTCAATGCCTCCAGGGTCCCAGTAGGTTTTGGAAAGGAGTAAAAAGGGGGCCCCTGGCCTGGAGTAGACTGGCAGGGGTGCCAGCCAGCTGTTGCCCAGTGTGCTTGAAGTCACATCTTCATTTTACCAGGGATGCCACAAATCCAGACTTCCAGAAAACTTCTCAGTTTTGACAACGGCAACTAGAACTAGTGCCCTGTAAGCACTAACTCAATGGGCCAAACTCAATGCGGTGAGAGTCCCCCGGGGGCACCCGAGCAGCGCCTCCTGGGACTGTCCCTTGCTGCCCGGCCTCACCCATTCTGTCTGTACAGCCGTACTGCAGGCCCCAGCATGGCACCGTTCCTGCGTATCGCCTTCACCTCCTATGAGCTCGGCTCCCTGCAGGCTGCGGACGAGGCCAGCCAGCCCTTCTGTGCCGTGAAGATGAAGGAGGCACTTAGCACAGGTAGGACTGAGAATCCAGGCTCGGTGGGAGGCCCTGTAGGGCCCATGCCTTGTTCCCCTAGAACTTCCGAGGGATCCTTCTCTTCCTCATCCTCACCTCCTGGCCCAGCCCAGCTGTGGATGTAGGACCGTGAAGACCACCGAGTGCCCGTAGGGCCTCTAGCATTGGCTGTGTAGAGCCTTCTCCAGGGTGATCGTGGGGTGGAGGTGGGGGTGGAGGGGGGATTCTGGCTCCTCCCCCCTTGGTGGGTTCACCCAACAATTTCCTCATGCTCATCTGTGCCAGCCCCTATGCTGGGCACTGAGGACACTGCCATGCTCCAGGGCTGACTTAGCCCTGCCCTCATGGGGCTCACAGTCAGGTGTGGGAGCCAGACAATGAGTCCCGTGACAGGGAAGCCCACAGGAAGCACTGTCCTAGGCTGGGCTCAGCAAGGTCCTCCTGGAAGAGGCAAACATCTCACACCATTCCTTCTTGCTTCTGTCCTCACTTGCTGAGCCCCTGGCTCATCCCTTAGGTCCCGGCTGAGCTGTCCCTTCTTCCAGGAGGCATTCCCTGACCCTTAGGCTGGGGCATGCCACCTGACCATGACCCAGAGCAGGTCTAAAGCCCTGGCCTTGCTTTCTTCAATCTCATCACAGCTGTGATTTAACATTTACTTGAGGAATTAATGGGCTCATGTCTCTGCCCTGGACTGGGCTCTAGGGAGACAGGCACTGTTTTTCACTTTTCTTTCTGCCGTGTTCTTTACCTCCAAATGCCAAGGCTGGCATGACGGGCCTCCACAATTGTTCACTGAGTGCATGAGGGGAGGTGACAGCTAAGTGGGGCTGAGGAAGAGGGTCACAGGAAGAGGGAAGAGCAGGGGCTGGGATGGGACCTAGCAGGGCTTCCTAGAGGAGCTGCAGGCAGCTGTGTGCTCTGGAGTGTGTTAGGGATGACATGAGCTGGAGAGGTGAGCAGAGCACAGTTGTGAAGGCGGGGGAGTGGAAATATCAGAGGGAGAGCCAGGCGGATTCTCTCCGGCTGAAGGCTATGGGAAGTCTGGGGGTGGGGTGGTGGGACAGAGGGACCCGAGCCGGACCTTGCCTGCCCGGCCATGTTGCAGAGCGCGGGAAGACACTGGTGCAGAAGAAGCCCACCATGTACCCCGAGTGGAAGTCCACATTCGATGCCCACATCTACGAGGGCCGCGTCATCCAGATTGTGCTGATGCGAGCAGCTGAAGAGCCGATGTCTGAGGTGACAGTGGGTGTGTCGGTACTGGCTGAGCGCTGCAAGAAGAACAACGGCAAGGCCGAATTCTGGGTGAGGACGTGAGGGCTGCAGCGTGTGCATGCACGTGTGTGGGCCCCTGGGTGAGCCTGGCTGCGGGGTGCAGGTCCTGTTTGGCCACTGGAGCAGCTCTGCGATCGGTGCTGGCTCTGTGATTTACCAGATCCCAGCCCCTCTGAGCCCAGTTCTAAATCTGTAAAAGGAGAAGCTAGTCAAAGACCCCACCTCAGGGTCATTTGTTCAGGTGACATGAGTCACTGGATGTCAAGGGCTTATGTAGCGCTGGGCACATAGTAGGTGCTAAAGGGAGCCATCCTTGCCATTGCGACTACTCTTTTCCCTTTTAGTTTTGTGAAAGCACGATATGCACAAGGTAAAACATTTCAGAATGTATGTAAGGGTATGTCCTGGCCCCACCACCAGGCACCGCACCCACTTCTCAGAGGCCCCCATTGTTCCAAGTTCTGTTTGGAGCCTTCACAGATATTCCAGGCCCAGGCAGGCATTAGGGAACACACTTATGTCTCCTCAACAGTGAGGAGGTGGGAGAAAGAGAAGGCTTATGGCCATCACTCACCTGCTGAAACCTGGACTTCGCACATGCATATGGCCATGTGGCCCTTATGGCCACGGGATGTCAGCGCTGGCAGAGCACCTCTTGCCCCCTGGGGTTACATGTGGGCTCCTGCAGCCAAGATGTCCCCACTGGAAAGACACTATGACCATGAGGGACTCTGGTGAGCCTCCAGTGAGGCATGAAGGGGCCAGGAGAGAAGTTGACCTAGGGCTGTACGAACACTTGGCTGGTCAGGTAGAGATACTTGCTGTGCTGTCTGTCTACTCCACCAAGAAATGATATCAGTCACCAGGCATGGGTGTTGGCAGAGGTGAAGGTCCTGCCAGAAGCAGCCAGTCTATGTGAGGAGACTGGGCATACAGAGACTCGGACACAGAGAGAACCAGCGTGGGTGTCTCAACACGCATGTGTCTGTGTCTCTGTGTGTGCAGGGACTTGGGGGTGTTGGGGGGGGGGCATTCTAAGATCCTTGTTAAGGGGGCAGCCAGGAGTGGGGGTGGGGAGTTTCCCTTCCCACTCTGTTCCTGGGCCATGTGGCTGGGCTGGGTGTGGGCTGGATCTTTTCACTTCCCCAAATGTAATAATACCTCTGGGTAGAGGGTGGGGGCGGGGCTCAGGGGCGGGGCCGTGCCCACACTGGGCAGACAGGTGTCTGGCTAGGCTGCCAGGACTCCCTTGGCCTTGGGGGACCAACCATGGGGGCGGGTTCTGAGTCCAGCATGGCTGGAGCCCGCCCTCATTGACCCCCCACCCCCACCCCTTCCCTACCCTCACCCCTGCAGCTGGACCTGCAACCCCAGGCCAAGGTGTTGATGTCTGTGCAGTATTTCCTGGAAGACATAGGTAAGACCCTCCCTATCTGGGCTGGGGGTGTAGGTTCAGAGGCCAGAGCCAGGACAGAACCTTAGGGAAGCAGTCCCTGTGGGCAGTCTGTCCAGGGCCACCCTGGGAGGGACTACAGGAATGTTACCCTTTCCGGGGCTGGGGCTGACTTCACTACTCCACGGCCGCCAGATTGCAAACAGTCTATGCGGGGTGAAGACGAGGCCAAGTTCCCAACAATGAACCGCCGTGGAGCCATCAAGCAGGCCAAGATCCACTACATCAAGAACCATGAGTTTATTGCCACCTTCTTCAGACAGCCCACCTTCTGTTCTGTATGCAAAGACTTTGTTTGGTGAGGGCTGGCTGTGCCTGTTGAGAGTGGGGTCTGGGGAGGGAGGGCCCCACACCCAGAACTCACCCTGCCTGGGGATTTGCCTTTCAGGGGTCTCAACAAGCAAGGCTACAAATGCAGGCGTAAGTGTCTCCACTGCCCGGTCTGTTTGCACACGTGTGTCTGCCAGTACCCGCGTGCGTTCTCAGGAAAGCCCATGTCCCTGTGCAGGGATCACATCTCTAGACTCTGTGTGCTTGTATGCATGCATGTGAGATTTTCCACGTCAGAGTGTCTGTGTACGAGAACCACACTCAGTGGGTGCATGAGCGGGCTTGCTCTGGCTCATGAAAGCCAGTTCTCTGTGTCTTTTCCCAGGCTTTGGCGCAGTATTTACATAGAAATCAGCCAATGCTACTTATCACGGCTCTTTTCCCCTGCAGAGGCTATTAGACCTTTTACAGTATACCCTTGGCTGCACATGTGCTTCTGTTTAGACATGTGTGTATATCGGTACACACATATAAGACACCTCCACAGTGGTGCTGGTTCTGAACACAAGCTCTGGGGGCACCTGGATGGCTCAGTCAGCTAATCGTTCAACTTCGGCTCAGGTCATGATCTCATGGTTCATGGGTTCGAGCCCCACGTTAGGCTCTGTGCTGACAGCTCAGAGCCTAGGGCCTGCTTCAGATTCTGTGTCTCCCTCTCTCTCTGCCCCTCCCCCACTCACGCTCTGCCTCTATCTCAAAAATAAATAAACATTAAAAAAAAATTGAGCACAAGCTCTGGAGCCAGATGGCCTGGGTTTGAATCCTAACTCTGCCACTTCCTATTTGTAGGGCCTTAGAGTGACTTAACCTTTCTGTCCCTCAGTAAAATGGGGATAATAGCCTTTATGAAGATCAAATGGGATAAAATATATAAAGTGGCAGTTTAGGTGACTGGCACATAGTAAGCATTTTATATAGAGAGCGTATTGTCATTATGCAGAAGTGTGTATATTCTGGTGTCTTTGTGGTGGTGTGTGTGTGTGTGTGTGTGTGTGTGTGTGTGTGTGTGTGTGCGCGCGCGCATGTGCATGCATGTGCATGAGAGAGCTTAGGACCCGTTTGCTGTCCCAAGCATAGCAGAGAGACAGGGGGCTCTCTGCCTGCAGTCCTCTCACTGCAATACTCTGTGCCCTCATTGCTGCCCCCACTGCCCACTAGGACCCCTTGAACCTTCCCTAATCTCTGAGATCCTCCAATTGGCCCGCCCTCCCTGCTCCTCCCCTTTCCAGGCCCCTCCTACGAGGGCAGGCAGGAGGAGAGAAAAAGCAAGCTGTGGGCCCCAGGCGTCTGTGGGGTGAGGGTGTGGGCGAGCAGGGAGAACAGTGGCTTTGTATAGAGGGCTGGACTGGGCCAGCGGGCGCCAGCTCACAGCTCTGCCCCTCCTGGTGCCTTCCCATCCCCCTCCTGGCCTGTGCCTCCTCAAGAATGCAACGCTGCCATCCACAAGAAATGCATCGACAAGATCATCGGCCGGTGCACCGGCACCGCAGCCAACAGCCGGGACACCATAGTGAGGCTGGGCCCAGGGCGGGGGACCTGGGGGGGCTTGGCCAGCTGGGAGGGATTTGGGTTCTCCCCACCCCTTCCCTGTGGAGTTTGCCCTTCTCCCCATTTTTCTTGGTTGCCTCCTTGGACTTCCAGATTGCCCAGTTCCTGCACCTTCCCCCCTGCCCCCCCTACCCCATGGCCCAGTGGAGCCCTTTTGAGCATTTTGCCATGCAAGGGGTTGAGGAGAGCTAGGGGTTGAGGAAGGAGCTAGAGCTGGCATGTGACCCTCAACCTGTGACACTCTGCTTCCCAGTTCCAGAAAGAACGTTTCAACATCGACATGCCGCACCGATTCAAGGTTTACAACTACATGAGCCCCACCTTCTGTGACCACTGTGGCAGCCTGCTGTGGGGGCTGGTGAAGCAGGGACTAAAATGTGAAGGTGCGTGCCACCCAGCTCCGGGGACTAGGGCTGGGCAGGAGGGCACTCCCAGCTGGTGCCTACCCACCCAGACCTCCTAAACTCCCACTAACTAATGCTGCCTTTGCCCCGCTGCTGGGGAAGGCCTCGATGTCCTCTACCCACTGGCTTCCCCATTTACCTGCTGTGTGACCAGGAGTCCCCACTGCTCTGAGCTCAGTGTCCTCAAGTGGAAGATAGGGGTAAGAGTAGAGTAGGGCCCAGGGAATCACTGAGGGACAAGCAGGCGGAAGGTGTTGAGCAAACATGTTTCACAGACCCCTTCCCTGGCCCCAGGCTTTAGTGAGGCAGAAACAGGAGGCCCCCTGAGAGGAAAAGTGGCTTGTCTAGGTTGCCCTAGACATTCTTTGAAGGGTTTAGAGTTAGGTCTCCTATTTTGTGCCTTTTTTTTCTTCTTTAAATAATGAAAGATTTAAATCACTCACAATGGCTTCAGATGCATTTTTTTTTAAAGACCAGAAACCTGGCAGACTCCACCAAAGCCCTGCTTCCTCCCGCTCCCTCCTCCCCTCCTCCCCTCCTCCCCTCCTCCCCTCCTCCCTGCACTTGGCTGAGCCTGGGGGAATGGGGACAGTTCTCCCAGAGCCTGCCGGCAGCCTGTCAGGCCCTGCCTGAGCGGGGGCCCTGATGGCCCTGTGTCTGCTTCACCCCAGACTGTGGCATGAATGTGCACCATAAGTGCCAGAAGAAGGTGGCCAACCTCTGTGGCATTAACCAGAAGCTCTTGGCTGAGGCGTTGAACCAAGTGAGCCAGGTAGGCAGACACGGTGGGAACCCTGGACACAAGGTGGCAGGATTGGGGGTGGGCCGTCAGGGCTCATGCTACTATTAGAGAACCCTGGGGTGGGGAGTGGGTGAGCAGCATTTGTATTCATGACCCCACTTCGGAAGATGTAGTCCAAGAATTAGCAGAAGGTGGTGGGCTTGTTCTCATATGTAGTTGTGTACTTGGTGAGCCCAGAGGACCACAAGGTTGGAATGCTTGGAACTAAGAGCCCTTATTGTGTGTATGTTTTATGTGTTGTGTATGTTGTGTGTTTGGGTGTGGGTGGAGCTTGAGAAATGCCATAACACTTTAAGGTAAAATTCTAGAATCAATTACCAGTGAAGGCAACACAAATAATCCATTGAGTAAGTGGTGAGAGGGTTCAATGTACAAAATTTTCTTTCTATTCAGTGCCTTCCAGGCCATCAAGGTATCCCTGTGCTACAGGGTGTGTGTGTGTGTGTGTGTGTGTGTGTGTGTGTGTGTGTGTGTGTGTGTATGTGTGCGCGCGCGCACGTGCGCTCCCTGGAGTCCTGGGCTTTGCCCCTGCTGTCCCCCATTGGTTTTGAGAGTGGAGTCATGGATGGTTGGGGTCCTCCTTCTTGGCTGAGAGTTCTGATCCTGGTATGACTGACTGGATGTCTCCCTAACCTCTACCCTCTCCTCTAGAGACCCTTCCGGAAGTCAGAAACAGAGCCTGTTGGGATCTACCAGAATTTTGAGAAGAAGCCAGAAATCTCTGGAGAAATTGTCCCAGGTGAAGCTGGGCCCATTTACCCCCGGAAAGTTCCCACTCCCCACTTAGGACCCAAGATGGGACCCAACCTCCCTCTACTGTTGAGACCTGAAGGGAGACACCACCCCTGGAGAGGGAGTCCCTTCCTCTTTGAGGCCCCTTACTCCACCCCACCTCTTGGCCCCAGGGGAGGGGACTCAGCAGACAGACACCTGAGTCTAAAGTGCCATCTCTTGGGCAGACAATGGGACCTACGGCAAGATCTGGGAGGGCAGCACCAGGTGCAACATTGAGAACTTCACCTTCCACAAGGTCCTGGGCAAAGGCAGCTTTGGGAAGGTAAGGGGCTATTTGGCCCTGGGGCAACTCAATGGACCTGGGCCCAGGAACCCAGAAGCCCAGGGGCACCTGCATCCCACCCTACCTGGCTTCTTCCTGATGGGGTGCGGTTGTGGTGTCCTAGCTTTTGGCCTGGCCTTCCCCCGCTCGTCATCCTGCCCACCCATCAGGTGCTGCTTGCAGAGCTGAAGGGCAGGAAGGAGTTCTTTGCAGTCAAGGCCCTCAAGAAGGACGTGGTTCTGATCGATGATGATGTGGAGTGCACCATGGTGGAGAAGCGGGTGCTGGCACTCGCCTGGGAGAATCCCTTTCTCACCCACCTCTTCTGTACATTCCAGACCAAGGTACCCAGCCCTCCCACTGTCATTGTGTCTGGAGCCACAGCCCCCCTTGGCCTCCCAGCGGGGCCATGTCTCCCCTGCTTGTGTCCTCCAGGGCAGAGTTGTCCCCTACTTCCTTCCGCCCTTGGTAGCCCTCAGTAGAGTTGCTTCAGCCCTTTTCTGTGCCTCTGCTCACCGCTCTTTCAACCCCAGGACCACTTGTTCTTCGTGATGGAGTTCCTCAACGGGGGGGACCTGATGTACCACATCCAGGACAAAGGCCGCTTCGAGCTCTACCGTGCTACGTATGTGAGGGACCTGTGGGGGGAGGAGCCCTGCTGGTCTGCCCTCTTTTCCTTCTTCCCTGTCCCTGGAGAAGCCAGCCTGGGCTAGAGCTGGGCTTGGAGAGATTTGGGGTGCCTGGGGCTGTCCCCACCATATGGGAAGCCACGGGTGGTGAGTGAGGTCTGGCTGACAGCACAGCACAGGCGTACTGGGGTCCTGTCCCCTGCTCCTTGAGCCTCAGCCTGGGCAGCCTTGCAGATGGTAATGCTGTACAACACAGGACCCTGGTGTGTGGCCCCCAGACTAGTATGTACCCCTTCCCAAACTCTGTGGTGTGTGTGTGTGTGTATGTGTGTATGTCTGTATAAATGTATACACTCATGACAGAACTGTCTCATTTGGAGCTTTTCCTTAATAATTTTCTTTTTGGTTGCCAGGCCCCCTCCCCCTCTTGCCTGATACAACATGTGCTTAATCAGACCCAGGTGGCCCATGGGGTTTTTTGCAGCATTTCCTGACCCTGGGGATAGGGGTGAGGGCCCAGGAAGAAGCAGGAGTTGGTCACGGAAATCCCAGAACACTTCGTCTCTCTCTGTCATCCAGGTTTTATGCAGCCGAGATCGTCTGTGGACTACAGTTTCTACACAACAAAGGGATCATTTACAGGTATGAGGAGGGGAGTGGTTGGGAGCCTTTCAGGAGGGAAAGCTCCAACCCATCATATCCCCCACAATGCTCTGAGTGAGGCCCAGCCCAGCCATGGCCCTATCTCTGCTTAGAGTCGGTTGTTAGTTGGGTGTTTGCCTAAACCTCCTACTCCATTGCTGGGATTCCTGTGGCCCCTCTGCTGAGGCTGGCCCAGCTCCAGGCACTGGGGACTCATTGCCCATACTTGGTTCCACTGGTGGGAGTATGCACTGCCTGGTAGTGTCTCCCTTCCTTGGAGCAATCGATCTTGCTCCGAGGCCCCATCTGAGCAGTCTAAGCTTCCATCAGTAGGGACTGGTTCCATCAATTCTCACCCAATAAATGACAGTCCCGTCCTGCAGTGGATTAGTAAGGACCCATCAGAAAGGCTGACTGTGCACTGATGTGGGACGGGGCTAAGCTACGTTGCCAGGTGGGTTACTAATCCGTGGGACAGTGTGCCTTGAATATTAGGATTCAGGATTTAGAAGGTGGAGGTGAGCGGCACATGGTGATGTGCTTGTCCGTGCCTGGGATCGCTCTGGGTATCGAGGTTAGGGAAAATGGACTTTGTGCTGTTTGCCCTTCTCTGGTACTTGTTACCGTGTGCATAAATTACCTCCTCCAACCACAGACTGTGTAGAGCAGATGTGGTCCCTGCCCTCATGGAGTCAGACCAAACTGAGCTCGGGGCCGCCTCCACTGCTGACCAGCTAGGTGACCCTGGGCAAGTGACATCACCGCTCTGAGCCTCTATTCGGGCTTTAGGAAGTAGGATGGTGTATATCCAGCATGTAGCACACCAGCAGGTGTTTTGCAGGGAACACCCGTTTTTAGCACGTCTTTCTCCTTCTGCATCCTTGCCTCTTTGTCATTCCCTTGTCCCCTTGGGGAGATTCCTAGGCTTACAGGGTTGGAAATGGGGCCATGGGGGCTGAGGGGAGAGGAGGGGGATTGGTCCCTGATGACTCCCTTTCCCACACCATCCTCTCAGGGACCTCAAGCTGGACAACGTGATGCTGGACCAGGATGGCCACATCAAGATCGCCGACTTTGGGATGTGCAAGGAGAACATCTTCGGGGAGAAACAGGCCAGCACCTTCTGTGGCACCCCTGACTATATCGCCCCCGAAGTGAGTGGGCAGCGTCCCAGCCACCAGCCCAGTGAGATACCTTGTCTCAGTGGGGGTGGGGACTGTGATGTCCGAGCCACAGCTAGGAGGGTGAAGAGGCCTGGTGGGTGCTGCTCATGCCCTGGGGCACCTCTCAGCTCCTGCACCCCTTCTCCTGTCCCAGATCCTGCAGGGCCTGAAGTACTCATTCTCCGTGGATTGGTGGTCCTTTGGAGTCCTTCTCTATGAGATGCTCATTGGTCAGTCCCCCTTCCATGGTGACGATGAGGACGAACTGTTTGAGTCCATCCGTGTGGACACACCACATTATCCCCGCTGGATCACCAAGGAGTCCAAGGATATTCTGGAGAAGGTGGGAGGCCCCGGGCTGGGCTGGCTGGGGCAGGGGTCAGTACACATTCAGATCGTGGGATGGCCAGAAGCCCCTCATCTCTGGAATGGTAGCCTCACTGATGCTCTGGTCCTAACAGACCGGGGGGTATCGCTCGCTCTCCGTGTTCCCGGGAGCTCCTGAGTCCACTGCGCCGAGTCAGCCTGGTATGGTGATTATGAGCTTAGGGTCATAAGCTGAAGCTCAACTGAGTCTGTCTCCTTGTCTGCAAAATGGAGGCTACAGGGGAAACTGCCTCACAGAGTTTTTGGGAAAAAAACCATAAACGTGTGGTGCTCAGGTCTATGTCAGGCAGACAATAAACACCCAATGAACTCTACTGCTTTTAAGCACAGTCCCACCAGCAGGAAGTCCTGGCAGCCCTACTCCATGGACTGTCATCTCTGAGGGGCCCAGCAGTGCAGCAGGGCCAGAGAGGACCCTCTTGGCTCCAGAGGCCCTGGGTTGTGCTGCTGGGTTGGACTAGACCCGCCTGGGCACCCCTGGGCCTGCTCGGGGGGTTTGTGGAGGCTCTGGCCTCCCTGCAGCCCTCAGGTGCTAACCAGGGCCCCTACTGGGTTGCAGCTGCTTGAAAGGGATACAACCAAGAGGCTGGGAGTGACAGGGAACATCAAAATCCACCCCTTCTTCAAGACCATCAACTGGACTCTTCTGGAGAAACGAGCCGTGGAACCGCCCTTCAAGCCCAAAGTGGTACGTGATCCCACTCCCATGGGGGCCCCTACTGGATGTTGCCCTCCGCTGCCTTCCTGTTGGGCATCTCCTTTGCTCTGCTTCTCTCTTGCTTCATTTACATGCCTTCCTCCTCTCCATTCTGCCAGCAAACCCGCTTTCCCGGCCTCACGTGCACGTTCGGTCACAGCCTCTACCCTTGTGTTCTCACCCACTCTCTCCCTCACTCAGTCAGTCAAGAAACAGTGGGAACTGCAGATCCAGACATTCTTTAGGGCCCCCTGTATGCAGGCGACTAGGCTGTGGGAATCAGAGTTAAGACCTCGCTCCCTCCCTCCCATCTGTCTTCCAAGAAATACTGGAAATGCTGGGAGCCTGCTGGCTGCCTGTTGAGTGCCTGATGGGTACCGTGCTGAGCTGCACTCCCAGGCCCAGAGCCAGAGAAACTCCAGCCCCTGGGGGAGATCATCACTTGCACACTGATGATCATTTGTGATAGGAAACGACAGTACGAGAGCTGTCACAAGGCCACACATGACCAGTTGTCACTGGGCGGGGGTGGGAGGGTCTGTCAGCAGGAGCCCAGATGTAGAGAACAGAGTGGGTCTGAGAAGAAGTGGGGTATGGGCAGGGTGGGGAGACTAGGCCAGGCAGAGGGCAGCTGCGAGGCATTCCAGACAGAGGAGGAATGTTCACACAAAGGCCCAGAATCTACAGAGGCCACCTAGGAGCCAGCAGGAGAGCAGAGGCAGGTTTGGGCCAGAATTCTTAGGTAAGAAGTTAGACTCTGTAGCCCTTCTCTGACCATAGCTCTTCCCTCTCGCTCCCTTTGTCTCTGTCAGGACACACTGCCCCCAGGCAGGCAGCCTGTGTAATGTGCCCCACATTTGTGTTTTGTCACCAGAGAGCATCGCCCTTGCTCCAGGGGTCTCAAACTCGGGGTCCCCTGGGCTGGGCACCGTATCACCAGGCCAGGCCAGCTGTAGGAAGGCCACACAGCCTGCTTTCAGTCTCTCGCTTTTGCTAGAAAGAGGGGCCGATTTATTTCTCTGCACTAGAAAACACAGGGCAGGTGTGTAGGTCAGCAGGGCCGTCAGTGGGAAATGATGGGGCCTCTGGCGAGCTGTCCGAGGGGCTTCAGTACCAAGAGTGGACCTCCCGGGAAATGGGGCCAAGGCTGTTTGCTCTGCCAGTTTTCAAAAGAAGCCAGAAATCTGGGTTTTCATGTCAAATTGTCCAATTTTAAAATAATTGGCTAGGGGCGCCTGGGTGGCTCAGTCTGTTAAGCGTCCAACTTTAGTTCAGGTCATGATCTCGCAGTTCGTGGGTTTGAGCCCCACATCGGGCTCTGTAATGACAGCTCGGAGCCTGGAGTCTGCTTTGGATTTTGTGTTTGCTCCTCTCCCGCTCATGCTCTGTCTCTCTCTCTCTGAAAAATAAATAAACATTTTATATATATATATATATGTATATATATATATATATTCTTTTAAAAAATAAAAAATAAAATAATTGACTCAAATCCCATTAAAACCCAGTACCAGTCAAAATGATTGTACCTACCTGCTCAGTTTGGCCTGAAGGCCACCAGCCTGAGATCTAGTATCATTCCATTGTATCCCCAGAAGCAGACTTGGCAAACTTTTCCTGGAACATGCTGGTGCTAAATATTTCAGGCTTTGCAGGCCAGTCTCAAAGCAGCCATAGAAGATTTATCAACGAATGTGTATAGTCTTATACTAATAAAACTTTATTTACAGGCACTGAAATTTGGATTTCATTTAAATTTTACGTATCATGAAATATTAGTCTCCTTTTGATTTTTTTCCCCTAAACATTAAAAATGTGAGGGGCGCCTGGGTGGCGCAGTCGGTTAAGCGTCCGACTTCAGCCAGGTCACGATCTCGCGGTCCGGGAGTTCGAGCCCTGCGTCAGGCTCTGGGCTGATGGCTCAGAGCCTGGAGCCTGTTTCCGATTCTGTGTCTCCCTCTCTCTCTCTGCCCCTCCCCCGTTCATGCTCTGTCTCTCTCTGTCCCAAAAATAAGAACGTTGAAAAAAAATAAATTAAAAAAAAATGTGAAAGCCATTCTTTTTTTTTTTTTTTGAAGCCATTCTTAAAGCTTTTGGTGGGTGGGGTTCGCTCACAGGCTGTGGTTTGCTAGAACCCTGTTCAGGATGATGCCCACCTCTCCTTATCCAGGCCCAGAGTTCCTTGATGGCTTCCTTTATCCCCCCTGGTGAGATAGCACCCACTATCCAGCTGGGATCCTCTTGGGCTGTTGGGAGAGACTCCCTTTTCTGTTCTTAATAAGGCTGGCTCAGGGCACCTGGGTGACTTAGTCAGTTAAGCATCTGACTTCAGCTTAGGTCATGATCTCACAGTTCACAAGTTTGAGCCCTGCATTGGGCTCTGTGCTGACAGCTCAGAGCCTGGAGCCTGCTTTGGATTCTGTGTCTCCCTGTCTCTCTGCCCCTCCCCTACTCATGTTCTGTCTCTCTCAAAAATAAATAAACATTAAAAAAAAAAAACAAGTAAAATAAACATTAAAAAAAAAAAAAAGGCCAGCTCTGGTCTGGCCCAGCACTATGGGGATTCTGAGGTGTTTGGGACGCAATCTTGGGAACTCAGGAACCTTTGGACGGCCACCCCTTGGGTCCCACTCACTTGCCCCTGCATTCTGCCCACAGAAGTCCCCTGGAGACTACAGCAACTTTGACCAGGAGTTCCTGAACGAGAAGGCACGCCTCTCCTACACCGACAAGAACCTCATCGACTCCATGGACCAAACTGCATTTGCTGGCTTCTCCTTCGTGAACCCCAAATTTGAGAGACTCCTGGAAAAGTGAGACTTCCAGACATGCTCCCCCAACCCTCCCCAGCTGAGGAGCCTGCGTCAGCCAGCACGGCCTGCCCATCCAGCCCGAGGCAGAGCAGACTGGGCGTCCCCCTTCATCGGTACCTGCCCCCCCCCAACAATGAGCAACAGTGTGATTGTCTGATTTCTGCTGCTGCCACCCCCTTACCTCCAGGAGGGGCCTCAGCTCCTGTCTGGCTGGGCTCTTATGGTACTTCTGTGAACTATGTGTGAATTTGCTTTTCCTCTGCCATCAGAGGGAAATTGTAAATCCTGTGTTTCATTACTTGAATGTAGTTATCTATTGAAAAAATATATTATACACACACACACATATATATATATAATAGGCTGTATATATTGCTCAGTATAGAAGAAACATATGAGGGACTGGTGATCTATTGATTTTTTAAAATATATATGTATATATATACACATATATACACAGATACATGTATGTGACCACAAAAAACAAAAAAGAGCACAAGCTGTTTGAACCACCAGGTTCTTTTATCTGTGTGTCTGAATAAACACCAAATGGTACTGACCTGGCTGTCGGGACACATTTGTCCCAGGAACGCTGGTGGCCGCTGCTCCCACTTCTGGAAGCTCTATCCCGGAAGCTAACTGAGCTGTTAGCTGCAGACACAGACGCCTGGGTTTTCATGCAAATGTGTTTGTATTTATGGGTTTCCTGTGCCTCTAAGGCCCTGGGCCTAAAGCAGAAACCTTTTTTCTGGGTGGCTGAAGGGAGTCCTGAATGTGTCTGTGGGGCGATGGGAGGAGGTGGGACCCACCACAGGCTGTGTTAGGAGAGTGAGGGCCAGTCTGGAAGAGCAGAGAGACATGAGCAAAGGCTTGGAGGCTGGCCCGGACTGGGGAGGACAGAGAAGAGGAAGGAAATAGGGCTGAGGCTTCAGGCCCATCTAGATTCAAATCCCAGCGTAGCCAAAAGACATGGGCCTATCACTTAATCATCTTAAGGCTCAGCTTCCTCAACTGTAAAATGGGGACAAGGCGAGGTGATAACTAGATGGAACTCTGTATCTCATCGCTATTTTTCCCTGTCCCTGCCACAGAGAAGTCTGTGTTAGAGTTCTAGAATCTACTTCTCAAGAGTCCTTGCCTGCCTGGGGAAGGGGAGGGGAGCAGGATGGGAGAAGAAGGACGAGAACATGCTGAGCAGCTGCATCGGGGTTGAGCACCGCGCTCCAGTGTGCCTGCGGTGTAGTGAGGATACTGGCTCCGAGAGACAAAGGTGGCGACCAGTGACCCCTGAGCATGGGCAGCTCTCCCTTACCGCCACCTCGGTGTTTCCCTCCCTCTGGCTTCCCATTTCTTCCTCTCAGCCTCTTTCCCTACTCCTCCCCCCTTCTCTACCACCCCCCCACTCTGGGCCACAGGCCTGAGGCAGGGCCTGCCCTCCGGCCCCCCTGGTCCAGCCCCTGGCCCTTCATCCCTGGAGGTGGGCAAAATGCCCCAGTGCCTGATTGGTTGGCCCTGACAGCCGGGCAGCTGACTTCCAGCAAGTTCATTTTTCTGGGCTGAGGTACAAGTTTCCAAGGCTGGAGAGAGGTGGGATGAGGTGGGGCTGGTGCTGGCCAGGGGAGGGGGCTGTGGGGATGGGGGCAGCAAACTCTCCCCAGAGAGACTAAAGGCCCCCTCCCCTCTCCATCCACCAGCCGTACTCTCTGGAAAGCAGTTGTGGAATCCCCCCTCTGCTGAACAGCAGTGAAAACCCCCGAAGTGGGACTCACGGTCAGGTGGAAGAGACAGCGTGGCATGGGCTGTGCTGGGGGATCCCGACCCCTACCTCTGCTGCAATACACACAAGGCCCTGAGAGACCCCGTGGGGCTGTGCAGAGTGAATTTAGAACGAAAGTACAGTTGGTGTTTGAACTCCAAGCCTCTCTCCATTGTTCTGCAGCTCCAAGGCAGAGCCTTGCACCGAGAGCCCCAGCTTCCTCCTGTGTGGAGTGGGGATGAGTGGTTTATCAGTCAGAGGCAGCAGAGGGTGATGGGAAGAATGTGGTGCTGAGAGTCAGGAACCTGGAGTTTGAGTTTCACTCTGCCATCCACGAGGTTTTTCATTGAGCTTCAGTTCCCTCATCTGTAAAATGGGACAATCTTGCTGCTTTGAGGAGCTCTTGGCTTTAGGGAGCCCCTTAAGGACTGATGCTTGTACCCCACGGGGTACAAGAGCCCAGGAAAGGGCAGGGGCTGGGCCTGTGGAGCCCACCTCAAGCAGCCTGGGAAGGGGAAGCAATGGCCAGGGTGCTGCCAAACTCCCTGGGAGGCTGTGTGGCTCCAGGCCTGTTGTCAGAGCTGGGTAGGTGCCAGGCCTGACCCGGCAGCCTCAGGAAATGCCTCTTGTGGCTGGGCCCAGAACCACATTTACACTGAAACCTGGGGATCCAGAAGCAGGCAGGCTGTTCCCCTCCACCTACCAAGTAGGTGTGCAAACGGAGCAGTGAGCTCAGCCCCCCTCACCCCCTGCAGGGGTCAGATGGAGTGCTGTGCCCTGCCCGAAGTGTGTGCCAGGCCTCGAGCTCAGTGCTGTGCAGGCATGGTAACGGATGCAGGAGGGCCTGGGGGGCAGGAACATGGGCTCTGCTGTCAGATGGCCCCGGGTTCGACTCCTGCTTGTCCCTAGTTGGTGACCTCAGGGAGTGACAACCTCCTGGAGCTTCAACCTCCTTTTCTGTGAAGTGGGGATAACCATGCTGCTGCTTGTGGGTGAGGAGGAGGTCTCTAAGAGCTCCCCACGGACTCAGGACACAAAAATAGGCTTAGTCAACAGCAGTCATGTGATTCCATTCCCTCAATCAGGACAGAGGACCTACCAGCTGCACGTGCAGTTTGAATTCCTGGGCCTCTGACTGGACAGTGGGGAGCAACTTGGCAGTTTCGATTAAAACCTCAGACGCCCCCACCCCATGTCCCAGCCATCCCCCTTCTCAGGCAGAGCTGCTCAGAGGAACCTCACCCACAGGCCCCAGGAGGCTGGCCCAGGATGCCTGCCATCGCATGGATTAATTGGGAAGGAAGCAGAAAGCCCAGCAGTTGGGGAGCTGGTTGAATACTTTCCTAACATAAAAAGTGGTGCAAGGCCAGGAGACCAAAATGAGCAAGTTAGAAAGATTCAGAGTGACTCCACCCAGTAGTTCTATGTGCCAGCTTATGAAGGCACCCATAGGTTCTGGGAGCACAGGGCGGGGCTACAGAGAGGGATGAATGAACGAATGGACTGCCCAGACCAAAGTCCCTTTAAGTCTCTCAAATTCAGCATGCAGCACGTACTGATGAGACATGGCCATTATGCCAAGTTCTAAGCAGCAGGTCTCAGCGCTGACAGCACGTTGGAACCCCATGCTCAGGGTGCCTGTGTCTAATAAAAAATGGTGATCTCTGGAGAAGGACCAGGCATCAGCGTTTTTAAAGCTCCCTGGAGGGTCCAACCTGCATCGATTAGGAGCCAGTTAGGTGGGAGCCATGAATCTGCATTTTGCCCAGTCATCCAAGGGAAGTCAGGAAATGCTGCTCTGGAGCACCTGGGTGGCTCAGTTGGTTTAAGAGTCTGACTTCGGCTCAGGTCATGATCTCATGGGTCTTGAGTTCAGGCCTGCATCAGTCTCTCTGCGCAGAGCCCACTTCGGATCATCTGTTTCCCCACCCCCCCTCTCTACCCTCTCCGGCTCTCTCTCTCTCTCTCAAAAAATAAGTAAACATTAAAAAAAATAATAAAAAGGAAACGCTGCTCTGAACAGGCCACACCCTGGAAGGTGAAGTCACCAGCCTTTACCGCTGGGACCCTGAGTCCAGGAGCTCCGTGGCCAGAAAGCCTGAAGCTGGCTGTGCTACAGCGCCCTCTGGTGGCCGGTTTTGCTGCAGGCTCAGGCCAGGGAGGACCCGCTTTGTGCCAGATACTGTGCTGAGTTCTTAATCCCCATCGTGTCAGTAGTCCCTGGGGAAATATTCCAGCAAGGAGATGCTGGAGGACCATTTTTAAGAGACTCAGGGATGCGAAGGTTATACATCTATACGTCTGTCCTGACCTGTAAAAGGATCCTGGGGCTAGTCCATATCTCTAACCCATTCTCTGGCATTCATCCCAACATTACAGTCACATTTCCTTAATGTATTCCTTATTAAAGTGTGCATAGCTGATATGAGCTGGGAGCTCCCTGTTCTCCTCAAGTTTTAATAGCAGGAAACGAGGTGTTTCGAATTTGCCAAGGTGGGAGGGGCTAGTGAGTCCAGGACCTCCCACGGATGCTCTTGGCCTCATTCCAGCAGGCTGGGGGTTTGTACTCTGGAGCCCACCGTGCACCTGCCTTCTCTTTGGCCCCTCTAAGCTGGTTGGGACCTCTGGCTCCCTCTTGCGGTCTGACTGTGCCCAGCAGGTGACCTCAGACTACCCTGTGGGTGGTTAGAGGCTGGAAAAGCTTCTGTTGGTTCCTCTGAGTCCTGACTACCTTCCCAGGCACCTTCTTATCTTCTTGGTTCTGGCGAAGGGGAGATGCGCGCAACTGGAAAATGGAACCTGGTAGCAGAGAAGGGGAAGGGGGGCAAAGGAAGACCCTCAAAGGTGGATTCTAGGCCCAAGTCAGTACGGCTCAGGTGAGGCCAGACCTGTGAGGTTTGGGGCACCCCTGGGTCTTTCATGTGATTGAATACAACCCTCTGTAGTCTCAGTGATTTAAACCTTTGAAACTTTGGGGCGCCTGGGTGGCTCAGTCGGTTAAGCGTCCGACTCAGGTCGTGATCTCACACTCCATGAGTTCAAGCCCTGCATCGGGCTCTGTGCTGACAGCTCAGAGCTTGGAGCCTGCTTCAGATTCTGTGTCTCCCTCTCTCTCTGCCGCTCCCCTGCTCATGCTCTGTCTCTCTGTGTCTCAAAAATAAATAAAAACATTAAAAAAAATAAACCTTTGAAACTTTAACACCAGTCCCCAAATCAGGCTTTTTCAGCGACCTTAGAAGACCCCCAATTTATTCTCTTTCCCTGCTGAGAAATACATACTCTGAAAGCCCTGCCATTTACTGTTCAGCCCACATTAAGCACCATACAAAGCTCCAAGTCTTCTGGGGGAAGATATTTTCCTTTTTATTCTTCTGAGATGGGAGTTTAGCTTTCTGCTGATTTCACCTGTGTTGGTGGAGGGACGATTTCTGTGGGTGGCATGGCAGTTTGGGGCTCTGTTACCAAATTCATGCATTCTGACACAGAATGGGTGCCTGCTCTGTGCCAGGAGCTCAACAGGCAGCCTTTGGAGCTGTCACTCAACAGGGCTGATCTCACACTTACTGTGTGTGTGTGTTTTAAGAGCTCGTGAAGGGGACACCCTGAGTCTAGCACTGTGCTTGATGCTTTCCCTACAGCATCGAAGACAATTAATCCTCACAACAGTCCCATGAGGAGAAAACTGGTAGTCTTCCCATTTTATAAATCAGCAAACTGAGGCTCTGAGAGGTCAAGGACAACTTGCCCTGGGGCTCTGGGCTGGGGGCTCTGTTGTGATGTTTTCTGCAGAGACAAGAAATCTCCCACAGTCTCCAGGGCTTGCTCAGGAGCTATTAGGGAGAGCATGTGAGTCCCTTGCCCTGGTCCCCAAAGGCTCCAGGAAGAGGGAAGGTGGGCCTGGTGACAGGCAGAGACAATGGAGGGCAGGTAGGATGGGGCATGGGCAAGCTGCCATAGAGCTGAAAGGACCCTCAGAGAGGGTGAATCTTCAGTGGGGATCTCTGTGGATTCACGATGGAAAACTGAGCTTAAAGAAGGAAAGGGGTGGGGCACCTGGGTGGCTCGTCCGTTGAGCTACTGACTTTGGCTCAGGTCATGATCTTGCGATTCGTGAGTTTGAGCCCTGCATGGGGCTCGCTACTGTCAGCATGGAGCCCAGTGCAGAACCTCTGTCCCCCTCTCTCTGCCCCTCCCCTGCTCACACTGCCTCTCAAAAATAAACATTTCAAAAACAACAGAAAAAAAAAACAAAAAAAAAAAGGAAAGGGGCTGGGCTGGGTCACACAGGGAGGCAGAAGCTGGGACAAAGGCAGACCCTCAGGGGGAACAGCCATTTGTGTCCCCAGCCTTCCCTTTCCCGTAGGGCAGCAGCGTGCCTCCTCCTTTCTGTCCACTGCAGGCTCACACCGAGCCCGGCACACAGTGGGCAGTCAGGAAACGCTGATGAATGAACACGAGTGAGCATGAAGCATCCACTGAGCCCTTGCTATACCCCCAGCACTGTCCTGCCCCTCCTTCTCTGTCCCCTGCCCCTGCTCTGGGATGGGGAGGGTCAAGGGTAAGTAGGGACAAGCAGGGGAGGCTGCCAGTCCTGCCGGGTGGCCTTAGCAGTGGCAGGTGACCAGAACCCAGCGACCTCAGAAGGTGATGTCCACCATCTGGTGGGTGGCAGAGATCCAAAGCCAGTTTAAGAGAAAGGCAGCTGCGGCTGGTCACAGTCCAGTAGAAACCTGCCATCAATAATATTGGCAAGTCCTCTGAAGCAACTTCCTGGGTTTTAAATCATGAGTTCAGAAACAATTAAGCATACTTTGAATCAAATAAGTTAAAAATAATGCATTTCATAAAAGGCTTGCTTTGAATTAAAAATGGATCTCGTTAAGCTTAAATGTTCTTGAATGCCCCGTTTGAAAACAATGTCTTTTTTAAAGCTATTCCTCTAAATGTGCCAGTGGTTTTATTTTTCTTTAATGTTTATTTATTTATTTTGAGTGGGGGAGGGGCAGAGGGAGGAAGAGAGAATCCCAAGCAGGCTCTGCTCTGTCAGCACAGAGCCCTCTGCAGGGCTTGATCTCACAAACCATGAGGTCATGACCTGAGCCAAAGTCGAGAGTCGGACACTTAAGTGACTGAGCCACCCAGGTGCCCTGAAAACAATGTATGTTTAAAAAAGAAAAAAAGATTGTCTTTAAGTCCTCATGCAGGTTTGTCAATAGCTGGATGTCAAACACCCCTGTTTTTGTTGGAATCGTATTCGTACTCAGCCTAATGTGTGCCAGAAGGTGGCAGTGCTTATGGCCAACCCATAGGATGCAGGTGTGGAGCCAATATAGGTGTACACCTGCCTGACCCATCCCCAGCTGTTACTCGGCCTCTCTGAGCCTCAGTTTCCTCACCTGTAGCTTGTTCATAACAGCACCTTCTTTTTTTTTTTCTTTTTTTAAATGTTTTTATTTATTTTTGAGACAGAGAGAGAGCATGAGCAGTGGAGGAGCAGAGAGAGAGGGAGACACAGAATCCAAAGCAGGCTCCAGACTCTGAGCTGTCAGCACAGAGCCCGACGCGGGGCTCGAAGTCACAGACCGTGAGATCATGACCTGGGCTGAAGTCGGACGCTTAACCGACGGAGCCACGCAGGCGCCCTGACAGCACCTTCTTTATAAGGTTGTGAAGCTACTGCATGGAAGCCTTCTTGCAGCTTGGCACCCGGTAAGCACTCAGGGAATCTGAGACTATTGTTCTTATGAACTCCGTGAATGTTTTACTTCATGCATGCTTGCCTCATAACAAGGCTGTCAGTACAAGCCCAGACTAGTAGCATCCGGGAAACCTGTAGAAAGGGAGAGGACGTAGTTTCCCTGGGTCGGGAGTGAAGAGCAGTGGATTGTGAGTTGAGAGCGGATTCCAGACCTGGCAGCAACGTCCTTCACTGCTGCCCTCCCTAGGGGCTCTAGACATGAGCCAGCTCGACAGCAGGAAAATGAGGGTCTAAGGCTGATATGAACGGTGAGTGGGTCTCATGTGGATTTAAGTTATGAAAAAGAAAAATTGAATGTCAAATACCCCCACTCTTGGCACAAATTAAAACCAAGTGATATGAAAGGCAGTAATTACCACTGTCATGAAATTCTATTGAAAGTTATGGCTGCGGCAGAAAGAACCCCTGCCCCCTCCTGTGTGGGTCTTACACCCCACGCTGAAATCTCTCCTCAAGCCTCATGAGCCTCCCCAGCATGTTGCAGAGGCAGAGCTGGAGAACCCCCCCTGCCCCCCACACTGAGTCCCCCAAATGCATCTCCTGCTGGTAGCATCTGGGCTGCGGGGATAGGCAGGTTGCACTGATGTTTCTCTAGTAGCTATGAAGGTCAGATCCTGCACGGGTGGCTTTTCTAATACATTTCTGGTCATGACTCCCAGAAGAAAGCCGATTCATTCTGTGAGCATTTAGTATGCACTGACTGTTTGTCAGGGCCTCTGCAGGATGGGAGGAAACCGGTGCAAACAAGGAACAGGCCTCATGGTCTCCTGGGGGAGGCAGGTGTGTGAGCAGACAATTGCAGGAGGATGGGGTGAGGCGCCTGGTGGACTGTGGGTACGGAGAGGGTGTGCTGGCTTTTCCTGGGAGAGCAGCGGGGACTGAGAAAAGCCTTCTGGAAGAGGAGACATCTAATCTGGAGATCTAAAGAATGAATAGGTCCTTGCAACCCCTACCATCTGCTAATTGCTGACGTTCGAAGCAGTGGGTCCCTGTTAGCAAGGGTGGGCTGTAAATTGGCCCCCTTCTCCTGGAAGGCAATTGGTACTCTTTGGGGAGGCTGAGGACCCAAAGTTTGCACTGCTGGAGAAAGTCTTGGTGGGGACATTGAGAGCCACAGGTGCAGGAATGTTTGTTGCCTCGTTGTTTGTAAAATACAAAGTTGGAAACAACTGAATGTCCTCAACAGGAGACTAGATCCAGAACTGCAGGTGGATTCCTGCGGCAGAATACTGGTTCCTCTGCTTTCTCTGTGGGAGAAAGCTGCCGGCTTCAGGGCTTCGACACTGATAAAATCTCAAATCCACAGTTGAGGGCAGATCACATTGCGGAAGGGTAAGTGCAAAGTGATGAAATAGTACTGTGTGGAGCTCAGACTGCAGTTCAGTGTGAAGTTCAAGTTCACAGACCAGGGGTGGGAATGTGGGGCCAGGACACTGGCCACCTTTTGGGGGTGAGGGAGATGCATGGGGTCTGGAGGGTACCTGAAGGGCTCAACTTCCATCTGTAATGTTTTGCCTCTTAAGACAAATCTGAAACATGTAAGGAAAACCTTTAGAGGCTCATAGAACTCCATGGAGGGTCTGTAGCTGCTGTTTTAATCTCTGTGCCTATCTTTACGTTCAGAATGTATCGTGAGTTTTAAAGGTGTTTTTTAAAGAACTGCCAGGCATTCTGTCTCTTGACCTGACTGCTGGTTACACAGGTATCTCTTTTTTTAACGATTTGTTACACTGTGTATCTGTTCTATACGCTTTTCTTTATGGAGGTGACATTTCAGTTTTTAAAAGTTAGGGGCTCCTGGGTGGCTCAGTCGGTTGGGCGGCCGACTACAGCTCAGGTCATGATCTCACGGTCTGTGAATTCAAGCCCCGCGTCAGGCTCTGTCCTGAGAGCTCAGAGCCTGGAGCCTGCTTCGGATTCTGTGTCTCCCTCTCTCTCTGCCCCTTCCCTGCTTGCTCTCAGTCTGTCTGTCTGTCTGTCTCTCTCTCAAAAGTAATAAACAATAAAAAAAAATTTTTTTTAAGTTAAAAAGAATGAGCAGGTGAGAGGCTGGGGGCAGAGAAGCAGCCTCAGGCAGGGGTGAGTGCAGAGGCCTGGGAGCTGGGCAGAGCCCTTTATGTACAGGTCCCCCAGGGATACGTGGTCCCCTGAGTGGCAGTCCTGCTCCCAGCCCTATCTGTGGTTGGGCCCCCCTCTCCCCACCTGGCACCTAGGGGCTAGGCCTGATTCAGCCCCGAGCCTGCATGAGGCTGGCTAGAAATGGAGCTCTCAGGGAGGGACACCAGCCGGAGGTGAGAGGAGGGCTTCAGTGAAGTCTTTCAACCAGTGCCTGCTGGGCATGCGGCCTGAAGGTGGGGGTTACTAGGAGCTTGGCATTTCTTGGAGGCAGCGGGGGCGGGGGGGGGGGGGGTGGTGGCAGGAGAGGGCAGAGCCCTGGGGGGAGGTACAGAGGAGCACCTCACGTGGTTCCACTGGCAGCTGTCTTTAGGAGCTGGGAGGCTTTTTCCTGGGCTTTCAGAAGGTTGGGAAACACACGGCATGTGCAAGGGTGATGGCAAAGCTGCGTTACTCTGGGGGAGAGAAAATAAGCTTCAAGTAGAAAAGGTTGGGTTCTTAAACTCTCTGGTGCTCTCTCTGTACCTGCATGAGATGGGAAGTCAGATCCAGGCAAGGGGCTTGGACTACACGAGGAAGCAGGGTGCCTGACTTGGGTGGGAGTGCAGAGTGATTGGTCCTACAAGTGATCCTATTAAGAAAACTCTCAGGGGTGCTCAATTGGTTGAACTTCCGACTCCGACTTCGGCTCAGGTCATGATCTCATGGTTCGTGGGTTTCAGCTGTGTCGGGCTCTGGGCTGACAGCTCAGAGCCTGGAGCCTGCTTCAAATTCTGTGTCCTCTCTCTGTCCCTCCCCTGCTTGTACTCGGTCTCTCTGTCTCTGTCTCTCAAAAATAAACATTATTATTTTTTTTTTAACTCTAAGGCATATAGGAAAGGATAGAGAAGGATTTTGCCCCAGACTAAGAAATAAAACATTGGAGGTAAAACTGCCCCCTTTGTACCTCCCTCCCCAGCACACACCCCTGTCATTTTCTCTATTCTTCCAGAGGGGCCAGAAGCCACTTTTAGTATGTGGAGCATTTCTCTGCACCACAGGCCTATAGGCATCCCTGAACATAGTCTAGGGAGTTGTTTTCCCTGCGTTTAAGCTTCATACAAACAGTATCTGTGTCCTGAGGACCCTGCTGCCCCTGGATATCCCCCGGGCATGCTTTCAAAATTGATTTTTGCTAAGTGTTGCAGCTCACGTGCTGTTCTTTTCTGTTTGTGAGAACTTTGAAATTCTCATGCCATACAATTCACCCATTTAAAGTGCAAAGTTCAGTGGCTTTCAGTGTGTTCGTGGAGTTGTGGAACTATGGCCACCATCAATGTGAGGACAGCTTCATCACCTAGAAAGGAACCCCACACCCCAATTCTCCCCTATCCAACCCTAGACAACCACTAATTGACTTTCTGACTATAGACTTGCCTTTCAGGACATTTCATATAAATAGAATCATGCAATATGTAGTCTTCTGTGACTGGTTAAAGCATTGCTTTCCATGCATGGATGTTCCATCCTACACACAATTTATTTATCTAAATAAAGGATGTAGAATCCTGCTTTCAGCCAAGATGGAGTAAAGGGACTGTATTTACCTTCCTGACTGAAAAAAAAAAAAACTAAAAAAAAAAAAAAATCAATGAAACAACAGTTCTCGAGATGCTGGACATCAGGCAATGAAGGGCAGTGCTTCTTGAGAGATGGGGACAAAGGAGGTGAGCCCTCTGATTGCCTTGGCTTTACTGCCTGGAGACGGTCTCCAGGCCGAGGACAGGGAGGGAAACACAGGTGGTGCCCAGTGGGCTCCTCAAGTCGAGGAGAAGCAGCTAGAAGTTCAGGGAAGCCAAGGTGGCTAGAATTCAGTGTAGCCTACTGGAGATGAGAGAGAGAGAAAGCAGGCTGGAGAGATGCCCAGGATCCTCTCTGAGCACTCAGCTTGAGTGCCCATTGGTACATATGTGCAAGGAAAAGACCCAAGGCTGGGGAAAGAGCCCTCTGTGTGGATCAGAGGGAACAATCCTCAGAACCCACATAGGGGTGGAACAGGATCTGTTCCCAGAAGCCAGACTGCAGAAGCTCATGATTTAGGGGTTACTATATAAAATACCAAGAAAGTACATCCTAGAAAAAAGCCTGATAATTTTTATGAGAATTCAGAAAATATCCAGTGCTCAGTAAGGTAAAATTCACAATGTCTGATACCCAATCAGAAATAACCAAACATGAAAAGAAAGTAGAAATATCAATCAATTAAAACTGACCCAAAGCCGGGGTGCCTCAGTGGCTTAGTTAAGCGTCTGACTCCTGATCTCAGTTCAGGTCATGATCTCGCAGTTTGTGAGTTTGAGCCCCATGTCGGGCTTTGCGCTGATGATGTGGACCTTATTTATGATTCTTTTTCTCCCTCTCTCTGCACCCCACCCCCGCTTGCACAATCTCTCCCAAAGTAAGTAAATAAACTTAAAGGACCCAGGGGCACCTGGGCGGGTCAGTTGGTTAAGCGTCTGACTTCAGCTCAGGTCATGATCTCACAATTTGTGGGTTTGAGCCCCACATTGGGCTCTGTACTGACAACTCAGAGCCTAGAGCCTGCTTCGGATTCTGTGTCTGCCTCTCTCCCTGTTCCCCACTCACACTCTATCTCTCAAAAATAAACATTAAAAAAAAAACTGACCCAAAACCAACACAATGTTAGAATAATCAAAGACATTAAAGTTATTATAACTGTATTCCATGTATTAAAAAAGTTATGTAGAGGATGACTAGGCAGGAGCACATAGGATTTTTAGGACAGTGATATTATTCTGTGTGTTACTATCATGGTGGACACATGTCATTATACGTTTGTGCAAACCCACAGAAAATATAACCTGAAGAGTGAACCTTAATGTAAACTGTGGATTTGGGGTGATAATGATGTGTCAGTGTAAGTTCATCAACTGTATCAAATGCACCACTCTGGTGGGGATGTTGATAGGGAGGGAAGCTGTGCATATGTGGAGATGGGGGGGTGTATGGGAAATCTCTGCACCTCCCACTCAGGTTTGCTAAAAGATTATAGCCCATTAAAAAAAAAAAAAAAAAACCCAGAGATATGGAGGATAGAAAAACCCAAATCCTACTTCTAGAGATGAAAAACATGCTGGTTGGGATTAACAGCAGATTAGACATTGCAGATAAAACAATTAGTAAACTTGAAGACACAGGACTAGAAAGTATCCAAAAATGAAGCCCAGAGGAAAAAAATAATTAAAAAAAAAACAACAGAGCACCACTGAGTTGTGGTACAATTTTAAGCAATCTAATCTGCACGTAAGGGAAATCTCAGGAGGAGGAGGGGATAATGGTGCAAAAGAAAAAAATACTGGAAGAAATGATGGCAGAAAATTTCCAGATTTGATGAAAACTATAAACCCACAGAGCCAAGAAGTTCAATGGACCCCAAACACACTAGGCAGAAGGAAAACTACACCAAAACATGTCACAATGAATTACATAAATAATTGATAAAAACCAGTGGTAAGGGGCGCCTGGGTGGCGCAGTCGGTTGGGCATCCGACTTCAGCCAGGTCACAATCTCACGGTCCGTGAGTTCGAGTCCCGCGTCAGGCTCTGGGCTGATGGCTCGGAGCCTGGAGCCTGTTTCCGATTCTGTGTCTCCCTCTCTCTCTGCCCCTCCCCCGTTCATGCTCTGTCTCTCTCTGTCCCAAAAATAAATAAACGTTGAAAAAAAAAAAAATTAAAAAAAAAAAAAAAAAAAACCAGTGGTAAAAAGATCTTTGAAGTAGCCAGAGAAAAACATCATGTTACAGAGGAACCAAAAAACACAAGGATTCTCTTTGGAAACCATGTGAGTGAGGTGACAATGAGGACAAATCTTTAAAATATCAAAGGTGGGGGGGAAACCGTGTCAACCTGAAATTCTATGGCCTGCAAGGGTGTCATAAAGAGTCTTCAGGGGTACCTGGTCAGCTCACTCAGTAGAGCATGTGACTCTTGATCCGGGGGTTGTGAGTTCAAGCCCCACATTGGGGAGCAGAATTTACTTAAAAAAAAAAAAGTTTTTCAGATAGCCAAAGCCAAAGTAATTAATCTCCAACATGTATAGAAAATGTTAAAGGAAGACTTTCAAGCAGAAGAAAAAGTATTCCAGACGGAAATATAGATCCACACTGAGGAACAAAGAACACCAGCGACAGTGACTGTGTGGGTGGCTGGCATAGTAATGAAGCTTCGACGAACTGTCATCTGGAGTTGCAAAGGCAGGCAAAGCCATCCCAGAGGTCACATGATTTAACATTCCTTTATAAAAGTAAAAGTCATTCCCGCTATAGCAGTGGACGCACTCCTGTGTTTCTATGGTGACGAAATGCAGGAAACCTTCGGCAATGTGTCTGCACATGGAACTCTTCCAACCACCATCACAAAGTTTTCTCAGGCTGATGCACTATTTTGCTACTCTTTTCTTAATTACCCACTTTGTTGGACAGCCATTCATGTGACATCTGCCCTGTGCAAAAGCATTGTCCCTGGCTATGAGGAGAAAATAAAGACGAAACAAGAAATTACCCAGGTTTTAAGGATTTCACAACTCAGAACACATTGCCTTGATAGAAGGTAATAAATCGAATTCCCTTATGAAAGGAAGAAATACAGAGAAGAGAGGAAGAGATTTCTCCTAGCCAGAGATCTCAGGAAGGCCATTTTCTAGGGAACCCTCTAAAGCATGAGAATTTAGAAATATTTAGTTCAGAAAGCCTGCAACTTATTTGTCATTGGTTAACAACTTATTAAAATATTAAATTTCTGGGGCACCTGCGTGGCTCAGTCGGTTAAACATTCGACTTCAGCTTAGGTCATGATCTCACGGTTTGTGAGTTCGAGCCCTATGTTGGGCTCTGTGCTGGCAGCTCAGAGCCTGGAGCCTGCTTCGGATTCTGTGTCTCTCTCTCTCTCTGTCCCTCTTCCCTGTTTCTCTCTCTCTGTCTCAAAAATAAATATTAAAAAAAAAAAAACAAGAAAGAAAGTGGATTCTGACTGTACTTAAGAGTCCAGGCATGGAAACCAATTTGACAATAAATTTCATATTAAAAAAAAAAAAAAAGAAAGAAAATACAGACCTTGCTAAAGCCAAAAACAAAACAAAACAAAACCAAAACAGAGTCCAGGCAAATCAAGGGTACTTGGTGGCTCAGTTGGTTAAGCATCTGACTTTTGGTTTGGCTCAGGTCATGATCTCATGGTTCGAGTTCGAGCCCCATGTTGAGCTGTCCGCACAGAGCCTGGAGCCTGCTTCAGGTTCTGTGTCTCCCTCTTTCTCTGCCCCTCCTCTGTTCACACTCAGGCTCTCTGTCAGTCTCAAAAATAAATATTAAAAAAATTTTTTAAATATTAAATTTTGAGTTAAAATATTAAAGTTTCTCCTTCTGCTTCATCCTGCCCTCCCCCACCTTCTGTTATCCTACTGTGTTTGAGTTGGGAGGAGAGAGAGAGGACGGAAATGAGCACAGACATGAGGCAGTGGCGTGGGGAAGATAGTTTTTGCCCCCACGATGTCTAGATTAACTATCTCCAGAGGCTGGTGAGAGGGTGAGTGGCCTTGGAGATCACCACCGCACTTCCGGCTTGTGCACAGACTTCCCAAGCGTGTGGGCGATATGAACAGAGAGTCTGATGATATTTTGGTTTGGGAAGTTTAGGAACCTCTGGAAAGTCTGACTAGTTTGAATTTGATTTAATTTCAGACTCCAAGTACTCTCTGCCTTTATTTTCTCTTGGTTTAGCAAACCCCTTTTTGAGCCTTGTAGTCTGCATTGTCTTTGCTAAGGAAAGCCACAGGAAGGCATTGCCTGGGGCCTAGGACCTGGTACTTGCAGAAGGAAATCTCCTATCTCTTCATTAACCAGCTTTGGGAAGTCACAGGCCTGGAGGCCGTGGACTGGGGCTGGCTCACCTTTGGATTCCTCTTTGCACAGAACCTGGGCAATGGAAAGCATTCAGTAAAACACTGGAGAAGGAAAGAAAGAAGTTCCTCTTCCTGCAAAAGTAAAATCAGAAGTATTCAAGGCCATATCATTCCACCCCTTCCGCGAGGCCTCCAGTCAAGCTAGATGTTTGCTGTTGCCCAGATAGCCCGTGCCTTCCTCCTGGAAGGCCCTCGCCCACCCCCCATGTACACACAGCCCACTCTGTCAGAATCCAGTCTGTTTCCTGGATGTAACCTCCTCCCAGAAGCCTCTTGTGATTGTACCCTCCACCCCCACCAATCTCTCGCTTCTTCCTGTTTGGTCCTCTCTTCCTGGGCCAGACTGACTTGTGTTTTCCCCAGCCCTAAGTGTTTAGGCACCAGCCCAGGCTGGGGAGGGGTAGGAGGCAGAAGAGGAAGTGGGAGAGAACCGAGAGAAGCTGGAACTGGGCCTGTACTGGGGCCTGGACAGTGAGGGGGAGACAGTTTGAGGGGAGGCCGAGTGGGGGGCAGAAGGCCACTCAGGGCCTCGGCCAGTGTCTGGGCTTCATCTGGTGGGAGTCATGGAAAGGGGGCTGTTGAACAGGAGAGTATTTGTACCAGGTTCTAGAAGGTTCCTTGGGCTGCCACACTGAGAATGAGCTGAGGGGATGGAAAGAGGTCAAGAGGTGGCTGGAGGCCATTGACTGTCACCTGAGCAGGGGGAGGTGATGGAGGTCTGGACTAGGATGAATGGGGCAGGAAGTGGCACATTGGGGGTCACGTAGGCAGTAAAATCAATAGGACCTGGGGCGTTAGTGGGGAAGAGCCCTGTGCAGTCTCATGGGAGCCGCCTGAAAGCTTCCTCTTTGTGCCAGCATGCATCTTGCAGCTTCGGTGCTGTTTGACTGCCAGGAGGCACTGCGGCAGCCCGGGGTCTCTGGTCCATGAGTCCGTTCCTCATGGTGGCGGTCCAGTCTCCTCCTCCCAGGATATGCAACCCAGGCCTCTGCTGACGGCCAGACTGGCTAGCGGCTGAAACTGTGTCCCTGAGATCAGCTAACGTGCGATTCCCCCCCAACTCCTACCCTGGTGGACCCCAGCTTGGCTCCAAATGCTCTCTTGTAGAGAGAAAGCTTCTCATCCGGTTCTGAGTTGGGTAGTGGTTCCTTGTCTTTTGAGCACGGAGGAAGAGAGGTGGAAACCCCCTGAATTCAGGGTGTGGCACATGGACAGGAAGTTTCTGTTAAAACCCTGGTCAGCTGCCCTCCACCCTCCCCTCCGAGAACATATGTGACGAGCGTTACTTACTGAATGCTCAGATCTGAAGTCACCAACAGGAGCATCAAGACGGGCCGTGTGTAACTTGTGTACCAGTAAACTCCCCCTTGGTGAGTGATGGAGACTCAGGCAGAAGCAGGAGGCAAGCTGTGAACTTGGTGGATTTGGAGGCTCTTACATACTGAACTATGTCCCTCCTAAATTCATAGGTTGAAGCCCTAACCCCAATGTGACTACATCTGGGGATGGAGCCTCTAAGGAGGCACCTAAAGGTGAAATGAGGTCATGAGCAGGGGGGTCCTGACCCAATGGGACTGGTGCCCTTATGAGAAGAGACCCCAGATCGCACGCTGTGTCCACACGTCTGTGGAGGGCAGGCCACGTCTACCAGCCAGGACATGGGCTCTCACCAGAAGCTGGCTGGTACCTCAATCTGGGACCTCCCAGCCTCCAGAACAGTGACAACTTAGTTTCTGTTGTTGAAGCCACCTCGCCTGTGGGATTTTATTATGGTGGCTTGAGCCGACTAACATAGAGGCTTCTTCCGCAGCTCCTGGGCCCCTCCCTGCCCCTCCCATTGTCCCTCCCAGTTCCCAGAGGGGCTGGGAGCAGGATACTCCCGGTGTCAGGCCCAGGTCCTAGGGGCAGCAGCAGGACCCCCAACCCTGAGGACAGCCCTGGAAAGTTCCCAGCCTTTTCCTGCCTTGCCAGCTGGACCAAAGGCTCGTTCTTCCCACAGCTGCACCTGGCCTCAAGTACGTTAGCACCAAACGGGCGGAACACAGACCCTGCGTTCCCAACCTGGGCCTCTTTGTGGCATCCACTTCAGGGGAAACTTTCTTCCTCTTGCACTAGGGACCATCTCTGGGTGACCCCCTTTCTCTGGAGTGGACAGTGGGAGCAGTATCCCTGCTGGGGGGCCCCACTGAGCTGCCACTTGGGGCAGGGGAAGGAGCGCTATGGTTGTCCCCTCCTCTTCCCACTTTCTGCACTTACGTACTGTCTGTGATCCATACTTCAAATCCACATATCCAGATCCCCGAGGGTCAGTGATTTCTGGAACCCTGCCCAGGGCATTTGCCTGGTGTCCCCTTGATGTCTTGTTACCTCTTCCCCTTCCCAGAGGGGGACAGAGAGAGCATAGGGAAGGCCCAGGTGGGCCATATTCGGTGTGGGGGGGGGGGGGGGGGGGTGGTGACTGGAACGTGCCTCCAAAATGCTTTAGTTGTAAAAGTAATATCCTACCAAGCCCCGGATCCTGGAGCCCAGGAAGCAGGGATAGACTGTTTGAGGTGGTGGCTTTCCTTGTGAGGGGGACCCAGGTCCCTACCTCCAACACACCATCTGGGAGGAAATCTTGGGTGGGATTGGGCAGCACAGTTATGACCCCAGCTCTGCAGCAAGAGGCATCTGTGTGGCTCTCAGCCCCTCGGAAGCAGAGGAACTTCACTGAGGGAAGGATCATTTGGCCCCCCCCACCCCCTAACTGCAGGTGACGTATCTCACAGTCCTGCCTCCCCAACCTCCTCACAGAAAAAAAAAAAAAAGGGAAAACCCTTGGGTCCTATGAATGAGAAAGACATGAACACTGGTAAAATCCGAGTAAGTCTGTGGTCACTTAAGACATTGTGAAAGTGTCCATTATCTGGTTTGGTAATGTGCTAATACGTAAGATGCCATCATTGGGAGGAAGCTGGGCGACGGGTCAAGAGACCGCTATACTTTTCTTTGTAACTTCTTGTGAATCTATAATTCAAAAGAAAAAGGATTTTTAAAATGACAGACCCACAGAATAGGGTAAACTATTTGCAGATCATAAATCTAATAAGGGACTTGTATCCTGAATATATACAGACAACTCAAGTATCCATTAACTGATGAGTGGATACATAAAATATGGTATATCCATACAGTGCCGCGAAAAACTAACAGGTGTTGGAAACCAGCCTGGGCTGCAGCAGGTGGAACCCTGTGTGTCCTGAATACTCGTCTGTGGTCACACACAACCCAGTGCCCACTCTACTGGTAGAGCTGGTGCCCTTGCCTGGGACTCGCTCTGAATTGCAGCTGTCTTCAGCCCCCTGGCACAGTGCTAATGGTACTCCTGCATCCCTTACTGCGTCCTCACAGCAGCCTTATTAGGAGGTGCTGCCGTTATTCCCATTTCACAGATGAGGAAACTGAGGCTTGGGGAGATGATCCCCCAGTGGCAGAGTGGAGAGTGGCGCAGGTGGGAACAGAATACAGGTCTCTTACACCAGAGGGTTTTGGTCTGTGGAGATTTCTGAGGCTGCCGCCTCCCTGCCTGCCCCTTTGTCAGGCTCGCAAGTTGCAGCCTCCTTTGAGCAGCTTGGGGACTGTAAATGACCCCATACACCCCTGTAGCCATGTCACGTGCATGACTGTGTGGTGTGAAGAAATGTGATCTCCAGCTTCCCCTCTTTGCCAGCTGGGCCGGGAGGGCCTTTCATTGGTACCAGGCAGGAGTCTGTCCTGGCATGGCCAGGTAGTACCAGGCATGGCCACGAGATGGCACACCCACCTCCAGCTCTGTCTGGATTTCCTTGCGCTTCTAAGGCATCGCGGTACCAGGCATGGCCACCAGGTGGCACACCTACCGCAGCTCTCAGTCTCGGGGCTGCTGCCTGCAGACCTTGGTGGTTTTTGTTCTATGGTTTTGCTGTTTTTATCTTGGATTATACAAAAAGGGGCAATCACACTTGTGTCAGGACCCAGTGCTGTGGCTGAGAGTTATCCTCCCCCCACCTCCCTTTCCCATGTAGTAAGGGCTAGACTGCTTCCCACGGCCCCCACATGTGGGCCTTCTGTAGTGCCTGCTTCCCCCCTCGCCCCCCAGCTGAGCTCAGGCTGGTAGGGGGAGAACTAATCCTCTGGTCACAGGATGAGAGAACCAGCAGTGGGGCAGGCCTGGCACACAGGTCTGCGGAGCCCTTTAAGCGTGAAAACAGAAGCTCCTGGACCCGCTGTCACATGGAATCCCAGGCTCCAGAGGCAAGGCCTGGGAACCTGCATCTTCATAAACTCTGCACACGGGATTGAGAACTTCTGGTCTGTGGTGCCGGGTTGCAGCTGGGCCTCCTCGTTTGCCTCACCACCTGCCGCTCTGATGCCAACCTGAGGGGGTGACCTTCCCCAGGAGAGGGACTGCCCTGTTTCTCTCTGCTTCTCTGAGGCTACTCGTTAAGAGGACCTGAGGAGCTGGGACAATAAACAAATGCGCCTCCCTACCCAGGGAGACCTCTGACCACAGGGCTGTGAGGAAGGTGAGGCGGCCCTGAGGGACCCTCCAGACTAGGAGGAGGCTCCCTCACCTCCACGGGGCCCGCTGGCTGAGGGTGAGGTGAGATTGCGTTGTGGCCTCTGGGCTGGAAGGCAGGCTGCAGTTTAACGTTGTCTGGCGGTGTCTGGGGGCAGGAGCAGTTCTGGTGGTTGAGGGCAGATGCTGGGCCCAGGGGAGGTGACTGACCAAGACCCAGATGCCTTCCCTCGCCCTCTACCAGCACTGGCTGCATGCACATCAAATAAACACTTCAGGGATAATTCATTTTTTCTCAAAACATAAATTTATTACTCCTCTCACTACATCTTTGAGCACCTTTGCCAGAATCTCGGGAATGTGTAGAACCCTTTGCACACTTTACCCTTACTAGGCCTTGGCGACAAGGTCCCTCACAGCTTGTGCAATGGCATCCCTGTCGATGCCAAACATCTTCAGCAGCTCAGCTGGCTTCCCACTTCTTGGTACCTCGCCAACGGCGAGGCGGGAGACAGTGATGCCAGGCTCACCCACTAAGGCGGAGGACACTGCCTCACCTATGCCACCTGGGTAAAGGAAAGGAGGCGAGTCAGGTCACGTGGGCCTCAGGGTGAGCAGTGGGCACCTCCTCCCCGGCCCTCTGATAATCTGAGTTTATTCCTTTACCCAAGGATGACAGAGACTGCACACATACACCCTCCCCCAGGCCTGCGGCCAGAGCAGACATCACCAATCACTCACGATACTTATGTTTTATCATAGGCCCAAATGCAGCCTCTGTATCATTTTTAACACCATCCTCTGGGCAGCGGTTATAAACGAATGAGCATCTGGACTTGACCCCAGAGACTAGGCCCATCTCTTCCCCTGGCGTGGAGCCTGTCCTGGAGGACACATGGAGTGTGCTAGTGAGGGGCTGCTGTGCACAGGACCGTACAAGACAGAGATTCTGTGTTGCTTTCCCAGTGCGATCCCGTACAACAGCCTTAACGCCCAACTATGTCAGGGACACAGGCCACCTTTTCTACTCTTAGAGGCAAGGTCAAGATCCTCACGGGCTCCCTGGGTGGCAGGGGCTCCAAGGAGCCATGCCAGCAGCTGCGTTTACTGGGTCCCTGGCCAAGCCTGGGGCCCGTTAAGAGGCCAAGTGCTAGCTGCTCCGCAGGACGGCTCTGGGTTTCCTGGGGCGGGGGATGGAGAGACGTCCAGCCCTCTGACTGTGGTCCTGTGGCCCTGGCCCTCCCCTGACCCGTCTGCCCCTGCCTCTCTAGCTCGGGCTCGTCACCTTCGTAGTAATGGTCCTCCACGGTGAGGATCCTCCCCTTGGTAGCTCGGGCGCTGCTGAGAATGAGATTCCTGTCCAGGGGCTTGATGGTGAAGGGGTCCAACACACGAATGTTGATCTTCTCTGTGAGGGGAGAAAACACAAGGGCGCGGTTTGAGCAGAATGTGCTGGATGCTGTGGGTGTGTCCTCTGATAGGTGGGGGCAGGCGGAGGTGTCTGAAGAGTCACTGCACAGTTACAGGCCTGCATCCTCCGTCCCTCTGTTCCCTCCACCTGGCTAGTGTTTGCCAACCCTCAGTGGCTTGCCCTCTATCTCTGCTGATCTGTGATGCCCACATCCTCTGGGCCCATCCCGCACCCCCTGGTTTAGGAGCATTTTGTCTTGGGGAACAGAAGCGCCCCTCTCTCTTCCCTCATATCCTGGGTCAGGAGATCTCAGCCTTTGCACCACCAAAGAGTGCGGAGTGGCACGGCAGGGACCTGCACAGTTTTGCTTCATCCTCCCAGGTACCTTCGAAGATATAGGGAAAGCCAGAGGACAGCTCCAGGTGTCTGGCGCGAGACAGGGCCAGGGCTCACGGGGTGCGGTGGCTGCAGGCCCAGGCGCCAGGTCAGGCGGGGACCCAGCAGAATGGCCTCAGAAGGACAAGTCTGTCCCGTGCCTGCTTCAAGTCTTCCCCCTGGGTCTCCATCCCTGACAGGGCTGGGCTGCCCCTGGCTTCTCTCCAGCAACTTGGAGCCCTGTACACACTGTTCCTTCTGCCTGGGCCTCTCTGCTTATCAGTTCCTACCCACATCTGAGGTCATTTTCCTAAGGACACCCACGTCTGCCTTCTCCTTCCTGCTCAGCACGGCTAAGACGAGGCGTCTGTTGCGATTCTGTGGTGTGGGTGGGGGCTAATTCCCCTACTGTATCAGTAGCTAACATCTGTGAGCCTGCAGTGATAACAATGCTAAGTCACATTTATTAAATCCTCGGGACAGCCCCACTGGGAAGGTAACAGTATCTCTATTTTATGGATGGGGAAACTGAGGCATGGTGATGCTTAATAACCAGTGCCCCCACTAAGTGGCGATTCAGGCCTATTGGCAGGCTCTAGACCTCTGCTCTGACCACCGTGCTGAGGCACCTCAAGTCCTGCCCTGTGGCCCTGGGCCTATGGCCACTGCAGCCCCAGCGTTTAGCATCATGCTGGCCACATAGTCACAAGTGCTCAAAAGGTGGCTTTTATTACTACCATTTAATTCGAGGAGACTCATTCTCACCCCCAAGACCTAGTACACCATCGGCACCCGATCTGGGACCTGCTGGGTCCCTCCCTCCTCACCTTTCTTCAGTAGGTCGGCAGCAGCCAAGGCCTCATGCAGGGTCACCCCGGCCCCAATCACAGTCACCTGGTCATCCTTGCTCTTCAGGACCACCTGGGGAGGACATGGATGCCAATGAGGCTCAGGGATTGGTGGCCCGGGGTGAGCCCTGGCTTCGGGCATGCTTTGGGGATCTCATTGGGGCATGTATGGCACTGACCTTGGCTTGTTTGATTTGGAAATCCTCATTGCTGTTATAGATGATGGCGTTTTCTGGGCGACTGGTCCGGATGAAGCAGATACCCTGGAACAGCAGAATGACAAAGGATTATAGGATGCGGCACGGCCAACCTCAGGGAGTGGATTCCTTCTAGAAAGGCCAGCCTTCCTCACTTGCAAATCTCCACCATGCTGTCCCCCCATGGGTGTGTGACAAGCCACCTCATGCTGGCTGCCCCTCCAGTAGGAAAAGGGACTGTCGTTCCTCAACAGGGTGGACCTCTCCAGACACTCCTCCTGAGCGAGAGCAGCCCAGCAGCTTGGCCAGCCCCAGGCCCCAGACAGAAAATGGCTTTTCTTTCAGGTAGGCTGGTCTCTAAGTCGGGCTTTCCCCCAGAGGGCATCTGGCAAAGGAAGGGGACCCATGGGGGCACCCCGGTCTATGGCATTGTGGCTCTTGGTCGAAACCACGTTACTCAGCCCATTCTTTCGGTGTTGGAGAGCCCAGCTCAGGAGAGCAGACAGGCGTCAACGGCTCGATGGTGCAGGAGCTGCAGATTCTCAGCGAGGAGAGTACGGTGCTGGGTTAGCAACGTCTGCTATGCGGCAGGAAGGGGCATGTGTATTTTGTTTTTCCTGATCTAACCTCTACAAACTACAAACACCAGTGGCAAGGTCAGGAGACACCACTGTGGGGCAGTCAATGACCAGACCAGCTCTTGGCTGGCATGCTGACACCACCCCCCCCACTTCCCCCCACCCCCACCCATACTGGTCAAGAATAGCCACGTGACCGACCAGGCCCTGTGGGTGGCTCAGTCGTTTAAGTGTCTGACTTTGGCTCAGGTCGTGATCTCGTGGTTCAGTTCGTGGGTTTAAGCCCTGCATCAGGCTCTCTGCTGTCAGCACAGAGCCCACTTCAGATCCTCTGTCCCACTTGCTCTCAAAAATAAACAAACATTTAAAAAAAAAAAAGAATAGCCATGTGACCAACCTTTGTATTGGCTGCTAATTCCACTGCCTTTTCTGTAGACACACCATCACTTGGGTAAAAGACGGTTGCAGTGGGGATTGACCGAAACATGGCCAGATCTTCCAGAGCCATCTGAGAGGGCCCGTCTTCCCCTGGGGTGTGGGAAAGGATACAACTGAAATAAGCCCCCCACCCATGGAATGGAATCCTGGACCCCCAACCTCCTGATCTGAAAGTCTGGGGAAGTTACAGGTGCAAGCGTCCTGGCCCCGTTCAACTCACCGATGGACACACCACAGTGGGAGCCACAGAAATTGATGTTGCTCTCAGAGATGGCCGCCATGCGAATCTGGTCGAAGGCCCGTGTGAAGAAGGCCCCGAAAGCGCTGCAGAAGGGCACTGTCCGGTTGCGTGTGGCACAGCCCACGGCGACACTCACCTGGGAAGCAGGTAGGGGGGTGGTCAGTGTCGGCCCCAAAGATGGGGGAGAGGGTGGCCCGAGAGCCCAGAACGTCTCACCCCTCTTGAGGGTCGGAGGATTTAGTCATCCTAGTAAGTGAATTCCCTTCTCCCCATGCAAGAGATCCCTGGGTACCCACGGATTCCACAGTCTGTCTCTGAACATCAAACTCCTTTGACTTGGAATAGCCACGTCAAAAATTCTCTTAAAATTACTTTCCTGGGGATTTTTTTTCTAGCAAATAAGCAAGACCTTGCAGAGGGTAGGCTAATAAACTTGGACACAGATGTTCTTTCCTGGGGTTCTGCAAAACCCCAGGCCCCATCTTCCTGGCCAACCCCCAGCCCTCTACAGACACCAGTCCTACCCAACCCTCTTTATGCCTGAGGAAGTACCAGACCCAAATCCCTGCTTAGAAGCACCGAATGCAGGCAGTGGTTCCAAACTGGCTGCCTCCTGATGTGAGTCCTCCTTCCCCAGCCCCTGGGCCCACGCCAGCCCACACACCCTGCCAGTTTGGTCTGGACCCTCCAGCTGCCCAGACTAGAAGCCTCAGAGACAGAACTTCAAGTTCAGCGGGAGAAAGAATTTTGGATAGGGTAGGGCCAGATGGCCTTCAGACAGAGGAAGCTCCCAGTCGCTGGGGGCTTGTAGGCCAGGCTGGGCAGTTTGGCCAGAGGACCAGGGCTGTTGGACCCATTATGTTCCAGCCTGTGACTGTGCCTGTCCTACCACCTGGAAGGCCCTTTACCCCAAGAGACAGGCCTTGCACGCCTTTCACCAGCACGCGTGGCCTCCACACCGCATTTCCTGCGTGTGACCGCAGTCTCACTCAGCTCCTGTCTGTACCCTCATCCGGGATATGTGCACCTGACGATCACGGGCACATCCCTCTCCCTTGCCACTACAGCACTCAAGGTCAATGCCGGGTCCTGTGGTCTCTCTGGGATGGCCTCCAGCAGGTACCTAACACTGCCAACATAGCTGCCCCGGGGGAACAGGAGGACCTCAGCCCCAAGGCTGTGGCTGGCTCTGTGCCCGCCTGCCTACCCCAGCACCCACCATGTTCTGCTCAGCAATGTAGCACTCAATGAATCGGTCTGGGTGCTCCTTTTTGAAGATCTCTGAGAAGGTGGAATTCTTGGTATCCCCATCCAGGGCGATGATGCGGTCGTTGACACGGCCCAGCTTCGCCAGGGCCTGTCCATAGGCCTTGCGGGTAGCTATCTGTGGGGGATAGAGCATGAGGGCTCTGAGCACCGGGATGGCCTGAAGCCTGGCTTGGCCTCAGCGGAGGGGCTGCAACTTTTAGGGAGGAAAAGGAGAACAATAGGGGCAGAAAAAGGAAGCCCGGCAACACCCAGTCCCATGGAAATTTAAGTTCTGTAAGGTTGCCAACGAGAACTTCTACAGGTCTTGGAAGTACCTGCAGCCTCTTGTCCTGAGCCCAGCTGTGAGCCCTCCAAGCTGCAGATGTTCTAACAGATCCCCCCACTCCTGTGACAGAGGTCCATGAATCTACCCCACTCCACATAGGAATACACAGAGGGCCTGGGAGTCATAAAGCCTGGTAATGGTTCACACAGAAGAGGGCCCTGGAGCAGGACAGGCCTGCTGAGGCTCTGCTAGGCCACACACCAGAGGGTGGGGGGTGGGGGGGAAGAGTCCTGAGCTCAGACCTAGGGACTCAGGGTGAAGGGCCAGGGATGGAGAGACACTCAGGTGCTGTGGGCTTTGATCCCAGCACTACCAGTAGGTTGCTGTGTGACTGGGCAAGTCTCTTGTCCTCTCTGAGCCTGTGCAGGTAAATAGTTCCAGAGCTGGCAGTCCCCACGGAGGAGATGGCAGGACCAACACCTCAGGGTTCCTCCTCACCAGCAAATCCCTCTTCTCTCCCTTTCTGAGCCTCCCAGAGACACATCTCAGCCCCAGGCTCTGGAAACCAGAGAACAACGACTACGCCAGCCAGGCCAGAAAAGCAAGGCCCAACTCTGTACCTTGTCGCCAACTTTGTAGCTGGGTGGGCTGGGCATGCGGATGTTGGTGATGTCCACTAAGGGGGCATCCTCTTGTGGGGGAGTCACGAGGATCTTCTTCGTGCTCTGGATCTGGCTGTAGATTTCCTGGACAATCTGATCGGCCATGTTTTTGGGGAGGGGCTTCCCATGCCAAGCCTCCTTGTCCTCTATGCCTGTGGGTGCAACAGAGGAGGGAAGAGGGCCCAGTAAGACAGTAGTTCCCGAGGGCCAGGAAACCGCTCCACCAGTTGAGGGCAGGCCAGGAGGCCTCCCTGGAGGGGAAAATACAGGGCAGGAAGGATGCTGCCCCAGTGAGGCAGAGCCCTGTGCTGGGAGCTACGGGGGTCAGGAAAAGAGGGTCGTGGTGACCAGGAGTCCACATGCCTGGTGCCCACCAAGTAGCCGGCAGTTCTCCAGGAGCCCACAGCCAACGGGGGAGGGGAGCATGCATGGGCCGCTGTACTGCCTCCCTACATGCAGGGAGGGATCTGTTGTAGAAACCTACTCAGTTTGTTGAATGGGTTGGTCAGGAGGAATGCTGCCCATGAGAGAGGCAAAGCTGAGGCCCAGAGCAGAGGGAGCACAGTCAAGGTCACCCAACACACTGGTGTGCAGCAGAATGGCACCCAGGCACGTTCCTCACCATGCTGCCTTGCTGTGTGAGGACCAGCAAGGCTTAAGAGCCCCCTCCTCTGAGGTCACTGCGTCCCAGGCAGAGCCAAGGACTGACCCTCCCACATAGCATGCAGCACCCCCACAGACCACCGTCTGCCCCAGAAGCTTTGCGGTTTCCAGATCCCACTTGATGGTAACACCTGAGGCATCAGTGCCAGGCAGCAGCACTGGGGTGGGGAGGATCCCAAGGGTCTTCTCCTTGATGTCCACCCCCTACCAGAAGGCTCCAGACCCACGCACCTTCTCCCACACAGCAGTACTTGTCCTCATTTCCTGAGTCCACGTGGGCAGGTGGGCTGCCACGTCACGTGGCACAGGGAAGCTGGCCCGAGGTCTACAGTTAGGCCCCATGTCCCTGGGCAAGTTCCCTGACCACTTCTAGCCATGTTTTCCCATGTCTACCATGGGCCAGGGCTGCCTCAGCCCGAGGGGTCTGGAGCCCCAGGAGCCTGAGTGCTGGGGAGGAGGCTTACACCTGCATCATGCTCTCAGGCCCAGCCAGGAACATCTTCCAGACCTTTCCAGGCCCTCTGCTCATACAGGACTCTGGACGCACTTTACCCGGTCTTCCCAGGTTCTCTGGGCCCTCTGCGCCAGCCCTTCCACTCAGGGCAGACGGCGAGAGCTGCCAAGGATGCCGTGCAGATGACAACCAGGAAGGGTGTGGGGGACTGTGTCACTCGTGAGTCCTCCTGCAGGCCCTCCTCTCCTCCTGCCCAACCTGGGCTTCAATCCTGGCTCAGCCACGCTGACCGCTGAGTCACTTCTCAGAGCACAGCATCGCCTGACCCCCCTTCCCCAGCCAGGTGCATGCGGTGTAAGGTGGCAAAGGGTCAGTACTACCCCAGACACAGGACCTCAGAGACCACCCCCAGGGGTGGGGTGAGCGAGGCAGGGTGTCAGACAGACCTGAGATCCCCCGGCCCTTGAAGGTCTTAGCGATGATGGCCGTCGGCTGGTGCTTGGCCTGGCCAAAGGCCTTGCACAACTCCTCCACGCTGTGTCCATCCACGATGACGGTGTGCCAGCTGGGGACAGAGGAAGGAGAGTGAGCAGTGAGGGACGGGGCCCACCCCCCGAGGGGCTGCCCTCACTCTGCTGCACAGCCATAGGCTGGGAAACACTGAAGAGTGTCAGGGGCGCCTGGGTGGCTCAGTCGATTGGGCATCCAACCCTTGATTTCAGCTCAGGTCATGACCTCGTGGTTAGGGAGTTCGAGCTCCACATCAGGTTCTGCACCGACCTCCAGGGGCCTGCTACCGATTGTCTCCTTATCTCTCTCTGCCCCTCCTCCACTTGCTCTTTCTCAAAAATAAACATTAAAAAAAGAAAAAAAAAGACTTTGGACTTTCTGTTCCCACTTTTGGTTTCATTTTCTCTTTTTCTTTCTCCTTTGTACACATTCTTTTACTTCCTCTTATTGGCCTCTGAATAAATTTTCTTTCTCTTTCCTAAGTATTGCAAAGCTTGGTCCATTTATTTTCTCTTTCGTTTCTGATCTACTCGTTTCCCTGAAATCTACTCATTTCCTGAAAGCTGCATTGGGGACAATGCACTGGGTCTGGAATGTGTCTGCTGTTGGCCTTTTATTCAGGGAACACATCTCATCACTCCATAAATGCTGGATGTGGTGCTGGAAACACTTACAAAGTGAGCCAGGCTGACAAAGATAGAAGGGAAGGAGCCTGGGCAGGCCGAACTTTCTCTCTCAGGCCCTCCTTTCTGGGACTCCAGTAGCAATCAACAGCAATCAAATTAGTAGCAATAAAATAGCAGCTAACGTGTCCGGAGTGCGCACTCTGTGGGCACTCACCGAGCACCACACATATGAACCCACTGCAGCCTCACCACAATCCCTTGGGCTGGGTACTGTTGTTTCCCCAATTTTTTTTTTTTTAATGTAAAGACTTTTTAAAAAATGTTTATTATTTCTGAGAGATGGGGCAGGGGGGAAGGCAGAGAGAGGTGGGGACACAGAATCTGAAACAGCTCCAGGCTCTGAGCTGTCAGCACAGAGCCCAACGCATGGCTCCAACTCACAGATCATGAGATCATGACCTGAGCTGAAGTCAGACGCTTAACCGACTGAGCCACCCAGGCACTCTGTTTCCCCCATTTTATAGACACATGAACTGAGGCACCGAGGATGGAACAAGCCTGCCTCCCCAAGTTCACAATGCAAGTTGTTGACACAACCAGGACTTGTGGACACAGGTTATGGACACAGACCCAGGGACACTGCCAGGGTTATGCTGCAAGTCCCCAGCCAACACGGCCTGGGGAGGCTCTAGAGACACTGGTGGCCCAGTGTCCTCCTCTGTCAGTCACCAGAGAGAACAACCTGTGGCTGCTATGTAACCACAGACTGCAATCCCACCTTTGACCTCTGCCAGGTAGACTCCTCTACAAGAGCGGCCCTGGAGGCCCTTGGCCCCTGGAACCCTGCACAGCCCCAGCCCAGGGCCTCCTCAGCAGAGGATGAGTGCGGGGGCCTGGGTTCCCTAGAGCCTCAACCACAGCACAGCTTTTATTTGGGTCAGGGGAGGGACACTGAGGTGAGGGCCCCCCTTGGCTAACACTCACCCAGATGACCTCCCTGCTTGGGAGTACGTGACCCCAAATTCCCAACCATTCATGGCCCCTCAAGGAAATCTGAAAACCCCGTGTTTCCCACTTCACCAGGAGAGGGGGCCTGCTTCTGCCCTTCAGGCTGGCTAGGGCCATGTACAGGTAGTGGCCACCGGACGGATGCTCAAACCCCTCGAGAACTATCATGTCCCACAGCCTCACCAATAAAGGAACTCACTCACTCTGGGCCTCAGCCCACAACTCCAGCTGGAGGCCTGGGTTGCTAGTTTAAGTCTGAAATTTTGAGTCGAACGCTGAAAAACAGACACCTTCTTTAGATGGGGCTTGGCTCGCAGCTGACTCAGCCCCTGAACCTAAAAAGCTTCCAGCTGGGATGGCTCCTTTGTCGTGAGCGTGCTCAGGCCACAGCCCTCCCTGTACTTACCCAAAGGCCTCGCAACGCTTCTGGTAGACGTCCATCTGGTGCTGCAGCGGGGTGGGGTCGCTCTGGCCCAGGCGGTTGATGTCAAGAATGGCAATCAGGTTGTCCAGCTTGTAGATGCTGGCGAAGGCCATGGCCTCCCACACAGAGCCCTCCGACAGCTCCCCGTCTCCCATCATGCAGTAGACGCGGTAGCTGCAGAAAGGAAGTGGGTCAGGGGCTAACCCCTCATCCGGGGCCCCGTGCTCCCAGCCCATCCCTCCTGGAGAGCTGTCCCCAGAGAAGGGCACAGCAGCCGCACAAGACATCCGACAGTGCCGTCCGTCAGGTCCCTGCTGCCCAGCTGGGGCCACACCCAGGGCTCTGCTGAGTAAATGAACAGTTGGTGGGGTTACTCTCACTGGGGGCACGGGACTTGAGACACCTGCATGGGGTGGGTCTACTTCTCTCCACCTGCCCAGAAACTAGTAATGTTGGGGAGCCCTGGGGACTCGATCCCAGGGGCAGGATGGGGAGGCCGAGACATGGCACCAGGAGCATCCCAGGGCAATTTGTCAGGTGGGAGAAGGGTCACTAACAGGGGCATCTGAGGACCGGGATCACGGTGGGGACAGTGCATCCTAGGATGGGCTCTCCCTGAGGCTCCAAGGCTGCTTCTCACCCCAAGACTCACGCTAGGCCTAGCCCTTTCTCTGTCCTGGGGGCCTTGTCCTGAGTCCACAAGGCAACCATGATGGCTTCAAAGGCAGTGCTAACTGATAAAAAGAGCACTGAACTTGGGGGCAAGTTACCTAGTGAACAGAGCCTTCCTTAGATCCTAGGGAGGGTGGAGCCAAGGGGATGAGGCTAGAGGAAGGGACACCAGTTCAGAGACTCTGAAATGTGGGGGGACGGAGGTGGCTGAGAGGCAGCGGCCACAGGCGTTAGATCCAATGACCTCATCATCCACGGGCCTGTGTGTGGCACCTAGGGGTTCCCTGTGCTGAGTAGCCCTGTCCTTGAGGTAAGCGTACTTGGTGTTCCCAAATCACATGGACAAGAAAACAGGCTCAAAAATCGAGGGTCTTGTCTAAAGATCACGCAGCTGGGGACCTTAGCCCACACTGTTCATTCCTTGCTGTCTAGGAACACACACAGAGGAAGCAGTGACAGGACATGGAGATCCTTCCCTTTCCTGGCCTGGGGTCCAGCTGTGTGGCCCCAGGGAGTGAGGCTCAGAGGGGACACAGCTGCCTGCTGCTGCAGCAGGCAAGCCCTGGAGTGGGCTGCAGCTGAACTGTTCTAGCTTCAGGGCCTCTGACTTCCAGGCCAAGGCAGGGGAGCTGGAAAAGAGGCGGGGACAGCCAGGGTGTGCTGTCAGCATGACTCAGCACTTCTGCAGGCCGCCAGGTCAGGGAGGGCTCCAGCATCCTCCCTCTGCCCATGCCTTCCCTTCTGTGGCTTCCAGCAGGCCAGGCCGCTGGGTCCTGGGCCAAGAGCAGGAGTTTCAGGGCCCACACTCGAAGAGGCCTGTCTGAAGCTGTGTTCTGTCCCCACGCTGGCCTCCTGTCCCCTCTGCAGGCTGCAAGGGGGCCCAGAGATGCTGCAGGGGTCGCATCTGGTACAGAAGCTCCAGAAAGTGAGGAGCCTGATGGAGACTGGTAGGGAACCTGACTTCCCCAGGAGACTGCACGGAAGCACACTGGCTGCCTTCCCAAGGCCAAGCCCACTTCTAGGGAAGTCACACTGGGGCCAAGGGTGGAGCGTAGCCTCAGGCTCAGATCAGGAGGGCGTGCTAAGGTCCTGAGGAGACACTTGGAAGCCCGTGAGCAGGAAAGGGGCCCCACAGAAGCTGGGGCTAACCTTGAGGCTCTGTACTGAAGTTGCTAGATTTGGAGAGGGGGCTGCAAATGCCCATGGTTGTGAACTACCCTGAAGAGAAGGAACCCTAAAGAGAGGCCTACCTTTGCTGCAGAGGTTATCTGAAGAGCACCTCAAATGTCCAACAACAGGACTGCCTAACAGGTTTATATCCATAAAAGAGAACACTACGCTATCATTAAAACTAGCTCTCAGGGCGCCTGGGTGGCTCAGTTGGTTAAGCATCTGACTTCAGCTCAGGTCATGATCTCATGGCTTGTGGGTTCGAGCCCCGCGTCAGGCTCTGCGCTGACAGCTCAGAGCCTGGAGCCCACTTTGGATTCTGTGTCTCCTTTCCCTCTGCCCCTCCCCCACTTGCATTCTGTCTCTGTCTCTCAAAAATAATATAAACATTAAAAAAAAAAGCAAAAAACTAGCTCTTGACAGTTAAGGGAGAAATATTCACGATGCTTAGATTTTTCTAAAAAGCAGAATGTAAAATTGTATACATACTAAGATTATAAATTTCTAAGTTTCTTCTCTCAATAACATGGAGGAAATATGGTACATTAAATAAGATTCAAATGGGAGGTAGCTGAGACCAGGAAAACGGTTCATTTCTTTTTAATGCTGTTCCATATTTTTCACATGAGCTGTAACTGTACTCGACAACTCAAACAAAATTATTGAAAAGAGAAATGAAAGTGAGCCAACTTGACGTATGTTTCTTGGTTGAATGACAGGAGAGACGTGACCCGAGGCCAGATCTATTCGATCAGGCCACTACCTCTGGGAGCCGGGTAATTCCCTTGACATCCCCGCCCGCTCCCGACAAGGTACAGTCTAAGGGCCTGAGCCTTAGCCAGCCCTGGCTGCTGAGAACCCAGCTAAACCCCTTCTCCCTACACTGGCTTGTTCCATTATGTTAGGGTCAGGAAGTGACCCTTCACAGGGAATTATTTCAAGCATCTGTAGGGAATAATTAACTCACATCTCTGGTTCTGGGCCAAATAAAATACTCTTAAACATACATCCCATTCTTTGTGCCTTTCACCTCATGGTGAATCACTTCTGGTGGAGCTGAGCTTGGCCCCAAGAGGGTCTGAAAGCCCCCAGCCTCAGCTCACCTCCTGGAGAGCGGTCTCAGGAGCCCCTTCCCCTGCACATAGTGTCACATCCTATGAGGCTCTCGGTAGCCCTTCTCTTCACTGGATCCACAGTGACCACCATACCCTCTTGACTGCCCTGGTTGTGGTCCTTGTCCTGCCAGTGGACTGCAGGGCACCAGGGAAGGGACTCCTCCAGGAATCCTACTCACGGGCTCCCAGAATCTGCTTCCCTCGGGCCCCTCAGAGCAGCCTGGGGCCTCTTAATACACTCTGGATGCTGGTCCTGGGTGCAAATTCTGCCGCCACCACTAGGAAAGTATTTTACCTCAGTTTTCCCATCTGTGAGAGGGGTAAGTGTAGTCATGTCACCACCCAGCCCACAGGGGGCTTATCAAGGTGAAACCCTAGAAAGCACTGAGCACAGGGTCCCAGTCAATAAAGGAATGAAGGAACCATCTGCCGCAGCCAACACTTCTCCCCTCCTACCAATAAAGACCTCGGTCTGCAGGCCCAATCTGGCCACACTACATTGCCTTGTGACTGAGATCTGGCGCAAGGGGGTTCTCCTCCACACGTCCCTGGGCTGGAGGGGCAAATCTCTCTGCCCACCCTCTGCAGGTCAATCTCCCCAGTGTTTGTTTCTTCTTTGGCTGACAGGTGGGGCTCAGGGATGCCCAGAACCCTGCGGAACACATAATCTCCTTCCCCACGACGAAGGCATGTGGCTCGAGCCTGGGCATGTGGCCAGACACTGGAGGGGTGGGGCCTTCTGAGACTTCAGGGTCCAGATGCTGGTCTTGGGGAATGCCACAGGAATTCACCAGCCCAATGACTCTCGGTGCACTCCTGGCCCTGCCGTCACTAGGAAGGGACACTGGGCATGTCTCTGCTCCTATGAGCCTATTTCCTCATCTGGAAATGGGGCCGGTCATGGTCCCGCACGCATGGTTACTCAGCTTCTATTCCCCACCCCAAGAGGAGGTACCTGGGTGCAACGGTTAAGGCGGGGCCACTGAGGACCCCTCCCAAAACTACTGAGGGTAGCATTTGGGGAGTGCAAGTGTTACCTGGCTTTGTCGAAGTATTTGCCCGTGTAGGCCATCCCACAAGCGGCCCCAAGGCCCTGGCCCAGGGAGCCAGTGGCCACATCGGTGAAAACTTGTTTCTGTCATAGCAGAGAGCCACAGTTACTCACAGGGGAAAGAGCAGGCAATAGCATTTCCCAACTACCCTCCCAGAACCCGGTCTTGGGCCCGCCCTCCCCTACCCACCGCTGTTCCAGGTGCAGGGTGGGCAGCCTCCACCGAGGGTGTGACCTCTCACTCTCCTGTAACGGTAACTGTGCCAGCCCTGCCCACAAGCTTGCTGTGTGACCTCAGGCTCCCACATCACCCACCTTACTACACAGTGTCCGGGAGGAGTCTATGACAAGACTGATGAAACATTTGACCCTTGTGGGTGCCCGGCTCGGTGGGAGGGGCAGGGGTGAGTTTTCATGGTGACCCACGAATTCTGAACATTCGCAGGAGCCAGCACCTCGAGGAGTAAGCTGGGACCCTTCCCTGGGGTGTCACCAGCATCCTGCTGTGACACCCTCACTGACTTCCCGGTGAACCTGTCTGCACAGCCAGGGAAGCCCAGCGGGGCAAGGAGGCTGGATGTGTGGTGCCTGAGGAGAGGTCGTCTCTGCAGCTGATCCCTGGGCTGGGGCCTCAAAACACCTTGCTTGTCTTTAAGGACCAGCTTGGGGTGAAGACCGTGCCCTGGAAACCCCCACTACATCCTTCCGTCTTCACCTCAATGCCCTCTTCCCCCTTTCCACACCATCAGTTTCTCGGTGAGCACCCTGCCCCCTTTTCCCACAGCCCTTGAAAAATAGGAAGTGGAGACAGAGGCCTGTGCTGCTCGAGGTGGGGGCTGCTTACCGGAACAGGGTGCCCGTCCAAGTCAGAGGTGATCTTCCTCAGGTTCAGCAGCTCCTCCTCAGGCAGGAAGCCGGCCTCAGCCCATACGGCATACAGGATGGGAGCCGCGTGGCCCTGCCAGGGGATGAACAGTGGAGGGGGCATCAGCTGGGGAGCTGAGACTTGGGGGCTGTTCCTGCCACACACTGAAAGCGGGGCCCAGCCGATCCCGCTGGCCCTTCCAGGGCAGTAGCAAGTGAAGGCCACGTTCCCCCTTCATCCCTCTCCAGCTCAAAGCTCCCACAGCCAAGGCCGAGTGGGCTCCGGGACAGGTGCAGGGGGAGCACAGCTGTGGGGCCGGTCGATGCCAAATCCCCAGCAGACAGCCGGCAGCCCTAATCCCTGGTTTCTGGCATGTGAGCGGACTTGGACAGCCTTCTAAGCTCTCATGCCTGCCCTGGGAGCCCAGAGGCCACAGGGCCAGAGCTGGGTACAGGTGGATTTCAGGGGTCTGTGGAATAGTTTGTGGCTGTGATTCTCATGAGTGAGTGGCAGGACAGGGTGGCTCATCCCAAACCCTGCTGTGGTGCGCCACTCCTCAGGGAGCACACAGTGGCCCTGGAATGCTGGCCCAGCACAGAAAGATGTGTGCACAAAGCCACAAAGCTGTACCCCAGACATGGACTTGAGTCCTACCTGTTGACACGAAACAGGGGGAGAACACCTGGCAGATCATTCTCACGGTCCCCTATCAACAGTTGTTTATTTCTTAACGTGGATTTAGTGTGCCAGCTGGGTCAGCACAGACAAAGACACCAAGAGACGGGCTGGGCCGAGCCGGTGGACGGGGAGCGTGGGTGGAGAGGGTGGGCCGGGGCCAGGCTTACACTAGGGGGTAGGTCCCCTTGGAGATCACTTGCTGCCGGCACCTTCTCACCATTCCAGGGCCCGTGAGACACCTGGCCCAGGAGAAGGCTGGCAGGCTGGGCTCCTACCTTGGAGAGTACAAAGCGGTCGTTGTGAGGGTTCCGGGGGTCCAGGGGCTTGTAGCGCATGGTGTGGAAAAAGAGGACAGCCATGATCTCCGCGGCACTGCAGCATGATGTGGGGTGGCTGTGGGCCAGGAGAGAGACAGACGCATGCATCATGGCCCTGGGCCTCTGACCTACAGCACTCACCTCAGGCCCACATATGGGGTCCTGGTGGGTGCATGTGCTAAGGAGTCACAGGCCTGGCTAATCAGAGCCACGTGCTCCTATTCCTGGGAGGGCTGCACGGGGTCTCAAGGATGCTGTATTTGTGGCACGGGGTCTCACCCTCCTGGGGCCCAAGAGTCCAGATCCCCAGAGATACAGCAACTGAATATTTCTGGGGCCAGACTAGAATAAGAAAGAAGGGGTCCCGGAGACTGGGCCCAGAATAGACCCGGTGCAAGGCAGTGTCAAGGCTGGAAAGTAGAGCCTAGTTCTTACCTCACGGCTCCTAACAGCAGTTGGGAGAGCTCAGCAACCGGGAAGCAGTGACCCCTTTATGTCCGACCCGTGAGCTATATCCCGGAGGCACTGCTCAGGATGGTGCCCACTTGTGAGGGATACCCTGCCCTCCCAGGCTGCCAAGCGTGCTGGCTCTCTCAGGCCATGGGCAGGGGGGTGAGGGAGTAAGGCTCATAGAATGAACACAAATCTCCCAGCAGCCTCAGTCCATGGGGTCGGCAGTCGGAAAAGTGGGGCTTCGGGCTCTCCGAGACATCACTGGTTACCTGGAAGCTTTTCAACGGGCATTTTAAAAGCTGGTATAGCCATTAAAAGCCAAGCCTTTGTGCAGAATTTAAAAGGCAAAACATATAATCTCATCTTCCACAAAGGCTAAGATCATGAAAAAATGAAAACCCAACAAGGGTTGCAGGGGGCGCTGACACAAGAGACTGCCCTTCCGGCCCTGGAGTGGTGGGGTCAAGGGGTCTCCCCTTTCTTTAGCCTCTTGCTCTATGAAATACAGTTACTTGAGAGAGCAAATAACAACCTGCGTTAACAACAGAAAGTGCAAAGGTTCTACCTTAGCTGAGAGTTGTTCAGGTCTCTTTGGGCCCCACACAATTAACCCAGCACTGGGGCTAGAGACTGGGGGACATGCTGTAATTCCTGGCTGGTCCTGAAGCCTCCCTTGTCCACAGTTTTGTCAATATGTTAGCCTCAGAGCCCAGTGCCTCCCAGCCACCCGCTCCATGCAGCTTAGCATAGCCCTCTGATGCTGCTCGGAGGTCCACGTGGAAACATGCCCAATGCCAAACCCAAGGGGGCATGCAACATCTGGAGTTCACGCGCACCTCCCTCCTCCCCTGCCAGTCTGCTCCCCCCACTGGGTTAGGGGGTGAGTCACTCCCAGCGCAGACACATTAGTAGAGAAACCCAGAACTGCCCATGCTGGTTTAGTACCGCATTCCCGGCACACAATCATCTTATACTTAGCCATCTCTATGAACTCCTGGTCATGGGGAAAAGACACTAGGCCTGAAAGAGGGAGGTGAGGAGATGTAAATAGGAAACCTTGCTCTGCCAGCAGGAACCCCGCTCCCTCATTCCTGTGCTGAACTTCAGCTGGAGGATATCCCCATCAACACCAGTTAGGCTGATGTCAGGCCTCCCGAGCCTCCCAGGGTGGCCCAGTCTCTGAGGACCCCATGTTTCAGAAGTTATGACCCCATGATGAGAAGTTGGGGAAGGAGGCGGGTGGAGAGTGGGCCAACCTCTCAGAGAAGAAGGAAGGAAGGCAGGTGCAACAGCTCAACCCGCCCTGCCCACCATGTGAACCCAGGTGACATTCCCCACAGGGGCTTAATGTGGCGGCAGCATGCCCAGGCCTGGGCCGAGGAGACGCGGACGGAGGCAGAAGGTCAGCCGTGAAGACACTCCAGAAGCTGAAGAGTGTTGATTTTAACCCTTCCTTGCTAGGTCCATGGTGAGTGAGCCTACAGTGTTATTCCCGCCAAAGCCAGCATCCCAGCCTCACTGCTGGCCTGGTACCCACAGAGTAAAGAAAGAACAAGTGCTTCACCTCCCCAAGGCTCAGCTCCTTCACTTGTAAATGGGGATGCTGTGGTGGGAGGCGGGGTGGGTGCCGGGAGGCCCAGTAACATAATGCATCTGTCACCACTAGCCACACCATCTGCTGGAGGACCTGATGCCAAATCTCTCAGTGCTACTCCAACTCCTCACATGCTGGCTGGGACCATGACGCCTCGCTGACCATGCGGCAGGCAGGAGGAAAGAAACAAGCCAAAGATTGAGATGTGGCTGTAAACTGTAGAGTGCTGAGCACACAGGAGATGGTTACTTGTAAGCTCAACCTACTACAGGGACTTCAGGGCCCAAAGTGTATGGAGTCTGTGGCTTCAGGGCCTGAGTTTTCCCAGCAACCCCAGCCTGCCTGGGGGCAGACTTCTGGGGGTGGAGGCCCCACCCCTGGTGTTGTGACACACCCATGGATACAAACTGGCTAGAGACGGGTGGGGGGCTGTAGGGTACTTTACATCCTACTCCCTGTGACGCATGGGGACTACAAGTTTGTCCAAAGTAAACGGTCCACTCTCAGCCTCGATTTGTTCAACCTATGAAGAGGGCACTGGCTGCTTAGAGTAAGGCCTGATAAGTGTCTCAATGGTCCCACTTAGCAGAAGACACATTCTTCCAGGTGTTCCCCCTCTCTTCCCTTTAGCATGCACTCCATATCTTCACTAGTTTCCCTGCAGGAAAAGTGCAGAGAAGGTCCCTCACCCCTCTGACTAGGCTACTCTTCGTTATCAATATGGCTTCGAGTCTCCATAAAAATGACGCTTCTCCACCCATACTCAAGCTGGGCCAAATCACAAGGAATCACAAGGCTTCTCAGCAAAAGAACAAACCAGGGATGCCAAACAGCCTCACCAAGGGAGACCCCAACGTGTAAAAGTACAAAGGAAGTCATCTACTGTGAAGAGGAAGTAAGTACCCAATGAAGAAAGTAAAAATCACAAGTGTTGAAAACCCATAGTCAAGAAACAACTTAGAAGGTTAGAAAAATGGAGTGAGCTCAGACAGTAGAAAGATAATAAAAAATAGAAATTCATGAAATAGGAAGCAAATATACAATAAGAAAAAAAAAAAATCAAAGCCAAGAGATAGCTCTTAACAAAAGAGTACAAATTTAGAAAACTTCTGATAAGGCAAGATCCAGAAAAAGAGAAGGCCAGTGTCAGAAGCGGAAGGACAGGCATACCAGATGATACAATACTCTAAACAACCTGATGCAAATAAGTTTCAAAACAGGAAAATGTTTAAGAAAAAAAATAACTTATCAAAACTGACTCAAGAAGAAATAGAAAACCCGAGTAATCTTTGAACTGTTACAAAGAAACCAATTAGCAGCTGCAGATGCACGTTCACTAAGGCCCAGCAACTCCACTAGTAGCAACGTTCCCCCAGCAAAATGTGTCCTCTAGGAGACACAGGAGTTGTCCCTGCATCGTTTACAATGGCCACTCCTGGAGGCCACCCATGTGTGCATCAACAAAATAGACTCATCACATTATGTTCAGGTAAGGGAATACAATGCAGCACAGGGACAATGAGTGAACGACACAGACCCAACACCCACATGTGAGTAAAGTGCACTACAGAAGGATCTGCAGACCAGAGAAGACCATCCTATTTACAGAGATATACAAATATTTTAAAACAATAAGGAAAATAATGGGCTGAAAATGCAAAATTCAGGGTGTAGCTCTTTCTGGAGGAGGAGGGACATCCAGGAATGTTAAAGCACTGTAATGTCCTAGTTCTTAAGCCTGGTGGTAGGCGCATACAGTGTGTTATTTATAACATGTGCATTATTTATATATCTTTAAAAAAAGGTTTGTTTATTTATTTGGGGGAGGGGAGGGACAGAGAGAGAGGAGATAGAATCCCAAAGTGGGGTTCTAGGTCATGAACTTTGAGATCATGACCTGAGCTGAAATCAAGAGTCAGACACCCAACTGACTGAGCCACCCAAGTGCCCCAGCATTATTTATATTCTTGTTTAGGCATATATTTATTTAAACAAAAATACTCAGGAGGGAATCCCAGGGTGCAAGGTGGAAGTGAACCTTGAAAGCAGTCCTAACCTCTTTCTGTTCCCAGACGGCCCTAGCTGGCTCCTGCCTGGAAAGACTGCCTCCAGACTTTCCCAGCTTTATCCCATGCCACCTCCTCTGAGAAGCCCTCCCTGACCACATTATCTAAAAATACCTCTTCTGGCTGGCTGAGTGGCTCAGTCTGTTAAGCGTCCAACTCTTGATTTTCGGCTCATGATCTCATGGTCAAGAGATCGAGCCCTGCGTTGGGCTCCGTGCTGAGCACGGAGCCTGCTTAAGATTCTTTCTTTCTCTCTAAATAAATAAATAAACAAATAAATAAATAAATAAAATAAAAAGACCTCTTCTTCCCCGCATTGACACTTGCCACCACCTGACATCACATGCCTATTTTCTGCCTGTCTATCCTACTGCAACACAAGCTCCGGGCAGGCAGGGACTTTGAGCCTTTTCACTGTCGTATCCTCAGGCCTGAACAGCTCCTGGCACACAATGCACAAATGAATAAATGATGTATCCTGGCCCTGAGCCTCTAAGGATGTGACCTCTCTGAGCCTCGGTAAACATGGAGATAGTAACAGAACCTCACGGAATGAGGTAGTGTATGTGTAAAGAGCTGGGCACAGTGCACAGAAAAATGGCAGTTGTTTGATATTTGCACTTAACATATCAGAGATGAAGTTAACATCTTCCTCATTTTGAGGATGGAACCACTAAGGCTCACAGAAGGGAAGTGCCTTGCCCAAGGTCACAGAGTCTACCAACAGAAGAGCTAGGACAAAAGCAAATGCTATGAGAAAATCAGGGCACCTGGGTGGCTCAGCTGGTTAAACATCCGACTTCAGCTCAGGTCATAATTTTGTGGTTTGTGGGTTCGAGCCCCATATCAGGCTCTGCGCCGACAGCTCAAAGCCTGGAGCCTGCTTCGGATTCTGTGTCTCCCTCTCTCTCTGCTCCTCCCTGACTCACGCTCTGTCTCTCTCTCAATAATAAATAAATGTTAAAAAAAAAAAAATTTAAATACTAAGAGAAACTGCTAAACAGATAAAATGTGGTATATCCCCGCACAATGGAATATTCAGCAACAAAAATAACTAAGTGCTGCAGCCACATGCTACAATATGCAGGACCTTCCAGACATTATGCTAAGTGAAAAAAAAACAGACCCTAAAGATCTCATTATATATGATTCCACTGATATGAAATGCCCAGAAGAATTAAATTTACAGAAACTAGATTAGTGGTCGCCTGGGAGCTGGGAGTGAGTGCAAATGAGCAAGAGGGGCCTTTTAGGAATGATGAAGTGTCCTGATGAAGTGTCAATCACGGTTAATTTACTAAGTTTACTAAAAGCCACGGCCTGTACACTTAAAATGTTATGATTTGCATATAATACCCAATAGAGCTGTTGCAGATTGTTTTTAAGTTTATTTATTTATTTTGAGAGAGACAGTGAACAGGGGAGGGGCAGAGAGTCGGTGGGGGTGGAGGGAGAGAGAGTACCAAGCAGGCTCCTCACTGTCAGCGCAGAGCCTGCTGTGGGGCTCGAACTCACCAACTGTGAGACCGTGACCAGAATGGAAGTCGGACACTTAACCAACTGAGCCACCCAGGTGCCCCCAGATTTGTTTTTCAAAGGAGGAAAAGGGGTGGGGAGCCCCCAGTGGAGGAAGTTCTCGAATGTCCACGTTTCCCTGTCCCGTCGTACAGCCCTCAGAGATCCATTCAGGCCACAAGTGCAACTTCTGAACAAGAAGCCCAAACCGTGCAGGCCCAGCCAGCCGGGCCCACCTGCTGCTGGAGTCATTCACCTAGACCCCCACAAACAGCCTGAGCAGACTCTGCCTCACTGGTCAGCGCAAGAGCACAGAGACCTCTGGGCAGGCCCCCACCCTCAGGGTGCTCCAGGCATCTGGGGCGAACAGCTGTGGAAGTTCCAGATGCTGTGACCCAGGCTCTAGTGACCACAGAGCTGCCTAAGGAAGTTAAAGCCCAGGGACCAGGGCTGTGACAGGGGCCACAATGCGTTCAGAGCTGACGGGAAACCATGGAACATCTCAGTCAGACCTTAAGCTGGTTCTTGGTTTCAAGAAACACTGACCACCAGCACTGCTGAGTTCCAAGGTCACTCAGGCGAAGAACTGAGTCACTCTAGGCTGGTGTTTTCACACTGAGTTGGGAAATGCTGCTGCTGGGGAAATCTCAACGGGCTGTGTGTGCTCTTGCCTCAATCAGCATCAGGATAGGGTAGAAAGCAGCCCCCAAGGAAAAGGAGGCCCAGGCAGCAGCTTTCTGCCCAGAGAGACAGGGCATACACGGGGCCAGAGACTCAAAGGGGCCTAGGCCATGAAGGGGCCCTCTGAGCACTCAGCCAAAGCATCCTCGAATGCCAAAGCTGGGTATGTCCTTCCTGTCACTTCAAAGTTACAGGCACCACCAGAAAGTGGAGCTCATAACAGCAGATGGCAGGACCCCAGAGCTTGCTCAGAACCACCTAAGGACTTCTCCTTTCAAGATGGGGAAACTTCCCTGGGATGGGAAGAGCTTTTCTTTCTTTTTTTTTTTTTTTCTTTTTTTTGCATTTTTATTTATTTTTGAGAGACAGAGAGAGACGGAGCACAAGTGGCAGAGGGGCAGAGAGAGACTGAAACACAGAATCTGAAGCAGGCTCCAGGCTCTGAGCCGGACACAGAGCCAGGCACAGAGCCGGACGTGGGGCTCGAACTCACAAACTGGGAGATCATGACCTGAGCTGAAGTCGGATGCTGCAGATGCTCAGAACAGGGCCTGGGTTAGGTTCCTGTCGTCTTCTGCTCACCAGCCAGGTCTGGCCAGACATTATATTCCCAGGTATCCCTCCCAACACTGTGGGTCAGAACCCAAGGGACTCGCTACAGGCACAAATCATGCCCCCTCTCCCCCCACCCCACACTTCAGGCCTAATTCTAAAGGTGTCCTCCAACAGCACTCAGCACTATTTGGATAATGCCACAGCCCAGAGCCCCAGTCAATGAGAGCTACAAAATCTTCATCTGGCCAGCCTCAGCAGCCAGGCCACTTCTGACAAGGCCACCGGGTTTCACTTTTTTAAAGCCTAGATGAGCTGGCTCCCTGCCACAGTTCCCTCAGCATGTGCAGGGATAGGACCCCGGAGAAGCCTGGCCATTGTTGAAGCTGCCTCCACAAAGAGCCCTCTGTGAGGCTCTGTCCCTCAGCGCCTCTGACACAGAGGCCAGTGTCCTTACTCCCTGGGGCCTGGGGAGCTGACATGGGGTCAGCGATGGCAGACGAATGGGAAAGCTCCTGAGAATCCAGAACCCTCCTGAACACAGAACGTGTGAGCGCAGCCCCTGTGGGGGGCCATGAAAAGACCTGGCCGAAGCACTGTTTCTCCCCCAGGGCGTAAGCTCCCCAGAAAAGGGGTGTCCCGAAGGGATGGTCACTTTGGCTGTGGCTGCTGCCCAGACTGGGCCAGGGCCTCACTCCCTGTGGGGAGTGGGTAGGGCCTCAAGGTGAACATCCAGAGTCCTCTGTTGCCATCTTTTGTGCACACACAGAGCTCAGCACACACCCTCGAACACCCCTCGTGACAGGGGTTGTGTAGCAGTGTTACTTCCTTCTGAAAAAGAAGTATTCTCTAAGTCTCTCCTGCGTCTTTACACACTCACAAACAACACAGGAATCATGTCTTCTATGCTCTTTTTTTCCTTTTGGCAAATGGACACTTTTTGAGCTCAGTGAGTCCTCCAAAAGGCATTACAATGTAAACTTGAGTGTCTCTCAGGGCCACACACTGTATCTTCTTCCTGCAGGTTTTTAACCACGTAACAGAGACCCAGGAGAGCCACTGATCCCACCCCCAACAGCTGTAATGTTATCTTATTTCTCTCAAAATGCTTTCAGACTGAGTGACATCTGCCATCACTGCACCTGGTCTTCCCTTTTCCAACTTCCCCCTGGGAGGCCCCTTCCATTATAATGTTACTTCATTTCTCCAAGTGCCTTCAGACTGACTTGACTGATACCTGCCATTACTGCACCTGGCCTTCTCCTTTCCCCAACTTCCGTTCTCCAGCCTGGCACTCCCTGCCAGCCCCATGAGTCTTCCTATCAACCGTAGCCCCTCACCGGGAGCACAGAATAGCTAGCCACCAATGAGCAGCTTGGGCAGCTCACTTAACACCCTAGCCTCAGTTTCCTCATCTGTAAAGTGTGCAGGTAACAGCATCTATCTCATACGGTTATTCTCAAAACGCATGAGACAACATTAGCAATAAAGGATGCTTTGTGTCATGCCAGGGATACCCATTTGGGGGCAGGACCCTGCAATTGTCTGTAGGTCATATCTAGCCTCGCAAGATGCTCAGATATGTAACACCACTTAGTCGGGTAACTGCTGTCTCTGCAGCTAGATCCCCAAGAGCCTGGCTAGACAGGTCCTAGCACACAGTAGGGATCAATAAGGCCCTGCAGGGTGAATGACCCCACTGAAATGGTCAAGGGAAGGAGATCTAGTAGTACCCAGCAAGCAACACAAGGTGTGCAGACCTACTGTGTGTCAGGCAGGGGAGGGGCACTGCAAGGTGTCTGGCAGGGGAGAGGCACTGCGAGTAAGGCAAGGGACGTCAATCAGAATGGGCAAGTCTGACATAAACCCGATAGAAATTAACAGCTCTAAAGCATGCATGGGGTGGGGGGTGGGGGGTGGGGGTGGGGGCAGGAGAAGCTGCCCGCCAGGGGAGGTCTAATCCCTTCTGAGAACTGGAGGTCTTGAAGGCATAAAAGGTGAGTGAGTACCCATCCTGAAAGTCAGAAGACATTTACTTATTAATGTACCCTGTATGACACTGGCCAGAAGCCAGAATTTTGGGGTTGTTCTAAACACACAGCTTGATTGGAGAGATTCCTGGAAAATCACCCCTACCCAACCCTCAAGATCTCTTCATCAATCCAGCACAGGGCTGTCTCTGCAGCCTCATGCCAGGCCCCAAGGGAGGTGCTGGAATCCCTGAAACCACCCAGTTTCAGTGGGAGCTACCACTGTTCCCATTTTACAGAGTGAAAAAGCCTGTGGAGTAACTAACTCACTGGCCCACCCTCTCAACGGACCTCACCGACTGCCTCCAGCAGCACAGCGCCCTGTCATTATGTCCCTGCTACCTTCGGAGGCGGCTCCCTGGGATCAGCAGCAGCCTTTCAGCACCTTCTCAGCCAGAAAGGCTGGCGGGAAAGGATGTTGGGGGATGGGCCTCCCGCCCCTGCCCCTGGCGGCTGGCCATGCCCTGGGACCTTGTCCTCTATCCTCGGTTCTCTCAGCCTTCCAAATCCCCGCTCCCATTCCTCCCGCCTCCGGCCTGCAGGTCACGTCTTAGACCTCCCCTGCACGCCGCGTGCCAGGGTTCTGCATCCACACGGCCACTTCCTCCCCACTCTGCATCTCAGCAGACCCCTGCTCCAGAATCAGACCCAAAAACAAGGGTGGCAGGAACGTGAAGAGGCGAAGGGGAGAGGTTGTGAGGCGGAGAGAGGGCCCGGCCCCACTCAACCTGCAAAATGAAGGGTTAAAACAGACGCTCTCGCGTAGGGCAGCTTGCATTTCAGTTGCAGCCCTCGCCGTGTGTCACCTTGAGCAACTGACTCAAACTCAGAGCCTCGGTTTCCCCATCCGCAAGGTGGAACGTTGGCGGTGGCGCCCACAGAGGGCCGCGCGTGCAGAGCGCATGGCACAGGGCCGGGCTCTCGGCCACAGTGCAACAATAGTGGCCCTCTCGGCTCCGGATTCCCAAGCGCAGTCCGCGCGCCGCGGAGCAGCAAGGGAGCCTGCGCCCGGCGAGGGGCAGGGCGGGCCCGAGACGCAGCGGGAGCCGCGGCCCACCGGATGGAAGCCGGCCAGAGAGCGCGCGCCGCGGCGGGAGGCGCCTCCGGGCCCTGCGAGGCGCGCGCCTCTGCTACCTGACCGCGACCCGGCCGCCTCCCTCGAGGAGGCTTAGTGCAGAGCGACACGGAGCTGGCGCGCCCACAGTTACCGCGGCCTTCGGAACGCCTCCCTCCCCCGCCACGCGTCTGGCACTCACCCCGAGCCGGCCGCCGTGGTGGCCTGGATGGAGCTTATGCGCAGACGGTTGGCAGTGTCCTTCAGGGCCTGCAGCTTCTGCTGATCAGGTTTATGGTAGCCCTCCATGGCGTGGCCGGGAGGGCAAGCGGATGGGGAGGACGAGGACGCGGTCGCGGAGACGCACGGGTTGCACTACCGCTCCGGCGATGACTGGCAGGGCCTAGGCCCGGCGCCGCCAGGGGCGAGTTAAGACTCCCCGGACCCGCCCACGAGGGCGGGGCGCCGGCATCACCCCAGGCCTCTGCGCCGCGGAGCCCTCCTCGTCCCGCCCCCGCCCCGCCCCCTGGACGCAAGAGCGACCAGTAGCCTAGCCTTCCCGCGCCGTTCCGGGAAACCCAGGACCACGTCGTCCTGGGCGCCTACGGACCCAGCCCCACTCTATCCACCTGCCTAACCTCCCCCTCCCCCTGTTCGGACCCAGACATTTGCTGGGCAGCTTGGGGCTGCCAGGCTCCTGAAACAGAACTGCCCTGCCGGAATTAATTATACAGACAAGTAATAATAACTCCAGGTTCTAGGCTTAGCTCAGTTTGCCTGACTCACATCTTCACTGCAGAATGTTCTGTCTCCTTCCTCCGCACAGCTCTGGGTGGAATTGAGAGGGGAGGTTTCATTGGTAACCCATTTTACAGATGAGCAAATTGAGACCAGCCAAGGTCACATGGCTTGAGGGTGCAGAGGTCTTTCCTAGCAGAATGGCTCCATCTACAAGCCCCAGTCCCAAGAGAGTAAGCCCCAGGGCTTTGGGGGCCTATAAGATGGGGATTATGAAAATGAGAATTAGCAGTAGTAGTAATGATAATACCAGCTGACATTAACTGAGAAATTACAAGTGGCAGGCCTTTCACAAATTATTAGGGCCTAAGGGCTGCAAGATCAAAGGGAGGTATCACCAGGGTATATCATGGTCAGAGGCCTGGCAGGGTCTGAATAAAGAGGACACGACTTTTGGGGTGCCTGGGTGTCTGAGTCAGTTAAGCATCTGACTTTGGCTCAGGTCATTGTCTCGAGGTTCATGAGTTGGAGCCCCGGGTCAGGCTCTGTGCTGACAGCTTAGAGCCTAGAACCTGCTTTGGATTCTCTGTCTCTGTCTCTGTCTTTCTCTGCCCCTCCCCCCACTTGAACTATGTTTCAAAATATATCAATAAACATTAACAATTTTTTTAAAAAGAGGACATGGCTTTGAAACCATTTGAGAGCTCTGTGTCTTCCAACTCTATTTCCTTTAGAGCAGTGGTTTCCTATTCCAAACCTCAATTTCCCCATCTGCCCGGTGGGACGAATCCTTGCCACTCTGCACCCACCCTGGTCTCTGATGATGGCAGGAGACTCAACCAGACTCTGGAGACCCAGTAGTGATGGAGCCCCCCTCCCCACCATGGGGCTCTAGGGTCCCCTGGGGGCAGCTTCTCATCTTGGGTCCAGGTGAATGAGATCTGTTTCATCCTGGCTTCAATCGTATTTCAGGGGCTCCTGGCTTTCTTTCCCCAGGGTCCACTTCGGGACCAGAATCCTGAGTTGACTGGAGGTGTTTGTCCAAGTGGGTACTCCTGTCCCCAGGTCCTGAGTCATTATTCAGCCACGTGCACCACATAGATCACATGGCAATCGGGAGGGAGACCTTGGGTCCTGCTGGTCACGGCTTTATGTCTGGTGTCAAGCTGCCATTTTGCTCCTCTACTCCCTTCCCATCACCCCCATCCTCTTTCAGCCTCCTGGTTATGCTCCCTGGGGCTGCTAGAGAGAACTTCTGCTGCCTCCCAGCTAAGCTCCCCTTGCTCTCCCTCCACCCATAGAACACATTTCCTTGTGGTCTGCATGCTCTGCTACTGCCACCTCTCTCCCTTGTCCTCTGATGGTGCCCCCACACCCACACCATTCCAGCCACACTACCCTTTTTGCTTTCCTTAAAAAACACTAAGCCCACTCCACCTACAAGTTTTTGCATGTGTTATTCCCCAAGTCAGTAATGCCATTCCTGAACCCTTCGCGTGGCCTGGATCCAGAGCAGCCCTCCTTCCCATCTGTGGTGTCCCCTGCCACCTCCTGGAGAGCTTTATCCCAGGGTCTACAACTGTGTCTCATATACAGTAGGTGCTCAGTAAATGCCTTGGGAATGAAAGTATAACGTTGCATGATTTGTCCAAGGTCACACAGCCAGCAACTGCTAGAGCTGCACCCAGGGACAGAGTGTCCCTGGGAGACATCAGGGCAGGGAATCTGGCTTTTTAGGAGTTGGGACACAAAGGGACACTGCTGGAGGATAGGAGGTGGCACAGCTGTCCTGCTGCCAGCATCAGGTGTCAGCAAAAGGCCACAGCGACCTGAAAGCAGAGTCATGCACAGGAGGCTGAGCCATCCCCAGGACCCACACAGCACTTGGGGAGAAGGGCACACTTAGGGCAACCTGGGCAAGTCCCCATGTAAGTTTCCACAGCCGGCTCCCCATGGGACCTCCAGGATCACTGGAAGGGGCTTGAGAGGGAAACTGGGGTGCTGAGGGGTAACATACAGCCTAGCACTGTTATTGGGGGTAGCTTTTGGTCACCACGACAGTGCTGATGGATTGTAATGGCTGCCTGGAGCTGAATGTTGAGCACAGAATTCTGAGCTACATTTCAGAAGGAAATGCCAGGACCCATCAGCAATGCTGAGCAGAGGCGACTGGTATGGGAGACTGGGAGTGGGAGGCATGCTTCTCCCACTTCTGCTGGGTACTGCAGGGAGCCGGGCTGGGTGCGAGCAGGAGCAGAGATGGCTGGAACCATGGGACTGCCACATGCTCACACACACACACACACACACACACACACACACACATTCACACACACACATACACTCACTCATGCCATTTCCCTCTCTTGCCTGCCCTGGAGAGTGCAGGCGGCGTCACCACAGCACCTTCGTGGCCCCCTGTAAAGCCTGTGTGCTTTAACTAAGGCACAGGGCAGAGCCAAGGCCCAGCTTCTTCTGCTGCTTGGCCCATGGCGTCCAGCCAGCCCTTCCAGCACAAAGGCTCCCACAATGCCCATGCCCTTAGACAGCAAGCTCCATACCTGGGAGATGATCCTGAGGGAAACCCTGGCTGCAAACAGGTCTGGGCAGCAGAGGACAGGGACTGGCAGAGGCCTGAGTGGTCATTTTACCAGATCAGCATGAAGTCCAAACCTCAGAAATGGGTTTACTCATTTACTCAGAGTTTATTGACTTGGGGACCACAATTAGGAGGGCCTGTGGGGGAAATGCAGGTCCTTAATGGCCCCTACGACCAGACTTGGCAGTCCTCTCAGTGGCTACATCATTAGAATTGCCTGAAGCAGTTACTCAGCATGCGGCTCCCTGGGCACCACATCTAACCTTCTGAATCAAGAGTCTCTGAGGTGGGGCCTGTGCTTCTAAGAAGATTCTCAGGCAATTCTGTTTGGGGGTTCTAAGAGCTCTGCAGAGAAAAACGTCGAGAAGACCATTAGGACTTGGGTTCTGGAGCTGAACAGACCTGGGGTCAATGCTTTGCTGGGTGCCCTCTAGGGCTGAATATGCTACAGCCGGTTAAGCATTGAAATTTCAGCATCTGGTGGGAAGATGTCGTGATATGTTGGTAACAGGGTGAAAGCAAGGTGTAGAACAGCAGGTAGAGTGTGATTCTACTTCTGTCAAAGATAAAAAAAAAAAAACCACAAAACGGGGTGCCTGGGTAGCTCAGTAGGTTGAACATCTGACTTCGGCTCAGGTCATGCTGTCTCAGAGCCCGTTTCGGATCCTCTGTTCCCCCTCTGCCCCTCCCCTGCTCGCACTCTTTCTCTCAAAAACAAATAAACATTAAAAAAGTAAAAAAAAAAAAAAAAGCTAAAAGCATGTGTGTGCATGCTGCCCCTGTATGTGCGTGTTTGTAAGTTTGTGTGGACGAGGAGAGCCGGCAGAGATAGGCAGGTGGACTCTCAGATTTCTCTTTTGTTGGAATTTAGTGCCAGTGAACACAGATGACTTTTCTAGTCCAAAAAAAGCAAAACAAAATTCTATCTTGAAAAAATGTTGTTGAGGTCAGGGGATGCCTTTTTATGAAGACACTTTTTCTCATGATTTTCCATGATTATGTAAAGCTGCCCCTGTGTTTCATAAGCCAGGCTGCGGCCCTGGCTGTTTTGGGGTTGGGAGCACACCCCCAGGCGGTGGGTGCTCGTCCTCCCGTCCTTGCTTTGCTATCCACGTGAAGCTTGGGGCAGAGCTGCCCTGATGTGCTCCTGCACATCCACTGAGTAGGCACTGATGAGGCGTGAACAGTCCCAAGCAGCTGCATTCCTGAGTGACAGTGCTGGGCATCGCTTTGGCAGCTCTAGGCCCATGTGTATGCTCCTGCGGCACGCCTGGGCTGGGCACTGGCATTGGGCTTGCATCGGAGCCAGCATCCGAGTCCGGGGCCTCCAGACACTTTCCTGGACTCCTATCTAGGGCTGCGGCCTGCAGGGGACTGGAATAATTCCTATGTGAGTGTGTGTCTAGCCTCATGGCCACCGAGATCGAGTAGAGGGCCCACTGCGGGCATTCTCTATAGGCTTGTACATTGATTAATTAAGTTTTCATAAACCCATCTTTCCGCTCAATGCCCCAAATTTCATTCTGGAGGCATGTTTGGGAAAATGCCTTTTTTGATAATGTTGCCCCCAGGAAGGTGAGATCACATAAGGTTCAACTCATGAAAACTCTGTTGTTTTTTTTTTTTTAGTTGACTTTTGTTTTTGCTTTTGTTTTTATTTTTAAAAACAGGTTTTTGGGTGCCTGGATGACTCAGTCGGTTAAGAGTCTGACTTCCACTCAGGTCATGATCTTGCGGTTCATGAGTTCAAGCCCCACGTCAGGCTCTGTGCTGACAGCTCAAAGCCTGGAGCCTGCTTCAGATTCTGTGTCTCCCTCTCTCTCTGCCCCTCCCCTGCTCATGCTCTGTCTGTCTGTCTCTCTCTCAAAAATAAATAAACACTAAAAAATTTTTTTAAATAAATAAAAATAAAAGTAAAACATGCTTTGGGCAAAAACCTAGAAGGTATAGGGGCATATGGTTGGCTCAGTTGGTACAGTATGTGACTCTCAGTCTTAAAATTGTGAGTTCAAGCCCCATCTTGGGCATGGAGTCTACTTAAAATAAATACATAAAATAAATTGATTAATTAGTTTAAAAAAACACCTAGAAGGTACAGAAAAATTTTAAAGTAAAATAAAATCATGCATAATTCCATCCAAAGAAGGTTAAAAGTCGTTTGTTCATTTGATGAATATTGATTCATTAGGATTGTTATAAAGAAAATAAAGCAGGGTCAAAGGTCAAGGTCTTGGAGAAGGGCTGGAGAGGGGCAGCAGGACACATCTGGACACCAGGTATCAGGTGCAGCTGAAAACTAGAGTCATTGCTCAATATGTGTTTGCTATTACGGGTTCTTTTTAAAAATTATTATTTTTAACACATTGTCAGGATCGTATACAATTTGCCATTTTTCTCCTACATTTTCTCATCAGCATTCTAAAATTTTTCCAAGACTTCATTTTTACTAGCTGTGTATCGTCCTGTCATAGAGTGACGTCCTCATTTACTAGCCGCCCCTTAGTGGTGGATATTTGGAGTGTGTCCATTTTTCACCATTCTATATTACCCTGCAGTGAACATTTTGGTGCCTATAACCTTTGTCCTCCTGGCAGGTTATCTCCAGAACCCAGAGTTCTAAATAGGAAAGTACTGGGTCAGAGGGTGGCAACCCTTCTAGAGCTCTTGATACATATTTGGCAAAGAACTCTCTAGAAAGTGGTACTGTGACTTAGTCACCTTTGTCTCTCACTGGAGATGTCCCAGCATGCACTCAGGGTAGAAAGTGGAATGAAACCTGCATGGCCTTGGGTGGATCCCTGCCCTTCTGAACGGGACCTCAATTTCTTCATATCTAGGAAATGGGTTCATGCTTGCAACACAGAGGCTGAGTTTCCCCTTTGTGCCAGGCCTGGAGTGCTGGCTCAGAGCCTTGCTGGGCTACTCTCTGCCTGCAGGAAGCCAGTTCAAGTGAGTTTAACAGGGCTGCAAGGCTGCTGTCTTTTTCACAGGCTTGGGAGCTATTCTTGGCAGTGTTATGCTGGCACTAAGAGGGGTTGGACCCCAGTGGCCAGTACGCCAAAGGAAGATCAATGAGAAGAGAGAATCCTCTTTGATTGAATAGAATTTTGTACATGGCTTTCTCCTGGACATCTGCAGACCCTGGGGCCCTAGGCACATGGGGAGGAGGAGCGGATGGGAAAGGGAACCTGGAGACAGGAGATGACGCACCAGCTCCTTGACTTCCTGGGACCCAGACACACGTGGCTCCTTCCTTTCTCATGTAATGCTTCTTTTTAAAAACTATGGCTTCACTGAGATATAATTAACACATCACAAAATCCACCCTTTTAAAGTGTACAATTCTGTGATTTTTGGAATTGTGCAATCATAGAATTCTAGAGTTGTACAATCGTTACCATGATCCAATTTTAGGACATTTTCGTCACCCCAAAAAGAAACTCACACCTATTACTGGTTGCTCCTTATTTACCCCTCCCTGCCAGGCCAGGGCTACCTCAAAGCTACTTTCTGTATCCATGAATTTGCCTATTCTAGACATATCAGATAAATGGAATCCTACAATATATGTTTTGGGGGACGGACTCCTTTCACTTCATATGTTCAGGGCTCATCCATGTTGTATGTAGCATGAATCAGTGCATTACTCCTTTTTTTTTTTTTTAAATTGAGGAATCATTTTCCATTGTATGGACAGACCACATTTTGTTCATGCATTTATGGGTTGATGGACATTTGGGTTGCTTCCATTTTTTTGCTGTTGTGAATAATGCTGCTTTAAATGGTAATGTAAAACTGTGTGGATAGATATTTTCTTTCTTTTTTTTTTTTTAACTTTTTTTTAATTTATTTTTGAGACCGAGAGAGACAGAGCATGAACGGGGGAGGGGCAGAGAGAGAGGGAGACACAGAATTGGAAGTAGGCTCCAGGCTCTGAGCCATCAGCCCAGAGCCCGACGCGGGGCTCGAACTCATGGACCGTGAGATCGTGACCTGAGCTGAAGTCGGATGCTTAACCAACTGAGCCACCCAGGCGCCCCGATATTTTCTTTTTTTAAGTTTACTTATTTATTTTTTGAAGAGAGAGAAAGAGAGAGGGGAGGGGCAGAGAGAGAGGGAGGGAGACAGAGAATCCCAAGCAGGCTCCACGCTGCCAGGGCAGAGTCCAATGCTGGACTTGAACTCACAAACCTGTGAGATCATGACCTGAGCTGAAACCAAGAGTCAGATGCTTAAGCTATTGAGCCACCCAGGCACCCTTGGACATAGCTTTTCAATTCTCTTGGGCATACACCTAGGTGTGGATTATACAGCAATTCTGTGCTTACTTGTGTTACACAAGTAAACTTGAAGAACTAATTGGCTTTATTTGACAAATCACAAATTGGGCAGCATCCCACCTAGCAAGCAGAAAGGAACAGAAAAGGCTTTTACAGGCAGAAAGGGGAAGAGACAGGAAGTCATAAACAAAACAAAGGCTTATTTTAGGCAAGGTCATACTTCTTGGTGGAAGAGAGTGAAGGGGTCTTTTACACACATCACCTCACTAATGCTTGTCAGGAGTTTCCAGACTGATCTCGTTTAAAATTCCACTCCTGATGGGGCTCCTGGGTGGCTCAGTCGGTTAGGCATCAGACTTCAGCTCAGGTCATGACCTTGCGGTCCGTGAGTTCAAGATCCGTGTCGGGCTCTGTGCTGACAGCTCAGAGCCTGGAGCCTGTTTCAGATTCTGTGTCTCCCTTTCTCTCTGACCCTCCCCTGTTCATGCTCTGTCTCTCTCTGTCTCAAAAATAAATAAATGTTAAAAAATAAATAAATAAATAAAATTCCACTCCTGAGAGATGCTGAATCTGCAATTAAGTTAGGTTTGCTTTTGTGGGCGTTAGCACAAATGACTCCTTTTTGGGTCTATTGTGTCTTTTTTATCTTTTTTTTTTTTAATAAGTGTTTATTAAGTTTTGAGAGAGAGAGCATGAGTGGGGGAGGGACAGAGAGGAGCGGTGCAGAGAATCCAAAGTGGGCTCTGTGCTGACAGCAATGAGCCCAATGTGGGGCTTGAACTCACAAACTCCCATGAGATCATGACCTGAGCTGAAGTTGGATGCTCAACTCACTGAGCCATCCAGGCACCCCTATTGTGTCTTTTTAAATTTTATTTTATTATTATTTTTTTAATGTTTATTTATTTTTGACAGAGAGAGAGAGAGCATGAGCGGGGGGAGAGGCAGAGAGAGAGGGAGACACAGAATCCGAAGCAGGTTCCAGGCACCGAGCTGTCAGCACAGAGCCTGACACAGGGCTCGAACTCACAGACTGCGAGATCATGACCTGAGCTGAAGTCAGACACTCAACCAACTGAGCCACCCAGGTGCCCCATATTGTGTCTTTTTTTAAACAACTGTTTGAAGAACCACCAAACGGTTTTCCAAAATGGTTACATAATTTTTACAATTTTACCAGCGGTGGATGAGGGTTCCAATTTCCTCATAGCTTTGTCAACGTTTGTTATCATAGGTCTTTTTTATTTTATTAAAAAAAAATTGTTTTTAATGTTTACTTATTTTTGAGAGAGTTCGAGCAGGGGAGGGGCAGAGAGAGGGGGAGACACAGAATCTGAAGCAGGCTGCAGGCTCCAGGCTCTGAGCTGTCAACACAGGGCCTGACGCAGGGCTCAAACCTATGAACTGTGAGATCATGACCTGAGCAGGAAGTTGGATACCCAACTGACTGAGCCACCCAGGTGCCCCACCCCAGGTCTTTTTTATTTTAACCATCTTGTAGGTGCAAAATGGTATCTCATGGTAGTCATTCATTGCTTAAAAAAAAACCCCACATTATATAAGTAACACATGTTCCTTGTAGAAAATTAGGAAATTTAACAAAAATACTGTGATGGTCCATTTTTAGGTGTCATTTTGGCTAGGCTATAGTCTCCCAGTTGTTCAAACAATAACTAGATATTGCTAGAAAAGTATTTTTAGGTGTGATTGAAGTCTGTGATCAATTGACTTTCAGTAAAGGAGACTGTTCTAGATGTAACCTGGGTCGATCTGATTCATTCAGTTGAAAGGCTAAAGAAAAAAAGTGGGGCACCTGGCTGGCTTAGTTGGTAGAGCATGAGACTCTTGATCTCGGGTTTGTGAGTTCAAGCACCATGCTGGGTGTAGAGATTACTCAAAAACAAAATATTAAGGGGAACCTGGGTACTCAATCGGTTGAGTGTCCAACTCTTGATTTCAGCTCAGGTCATGACCTAACGGTTTCGTGAGTTCGAGCTCCCCATCAGGCTCTGTGCTGACAGAGCAGAGCCTGCTTAGGATTCTCTCTCCCTCTCTCTCTGCCCCTCCCCCATGTGCCCTGTCTTTGTCTCTCTCAAAATAATAAATAAACCTTAAAAAAAGAAAGAGAAAATCTTATTAAAAAAAAGCTACTGTACTTGAAGCAGCAGTGCCTAAAAGCCCAGCTGCCCTTCCTTAGGCCTGCCCTGCATGTCTATGATTTGCCTGGCCAGTGCCCACAATGGATAAGTCAATCCCTTTCAGCAAAACTCTTAATATAGACCTCCTTTGAGTTCTGTTTCTCTGAACCTCGACTGATACACACACAGAAGGATCCCTTAATCCCCCCAAATCACACCATCCAGAGATCATCACGGTCAACATTTTGTGTATTTCCTTCCAGTCTTTCCCACCCCCCCCACCCCCTTTTTCTACCCAGGTTGCAGGGCATCTGGCAGTCTCAGTCAGTAGAACATTTGACCATTGATTTTGGGGTCATGACGTCAGGCCCCATGTTGGGCATAGAAATTACTGAATAAAAAGAATTTCTTTTTTAATTAAATAAGAGGGTGTCTGGGTGGCTCAGTCAGTTAAGCATCCAACTCTTGATCTCAGCTCAGGTCTTGATCTCAGTATTATGAGTTCAAGCCCTGCATTAGGATCTGCACTAGGCGTGGAGCCTGCTTGGAAAAAATAAAAATAAAAAAATTAAGATTAAAATGAAGAGGCGCTTGGGTGGCTCAGTCGGTTGAGCATCCAACTTCGGCTCAGGTCATGATCTCATGGTTCATGAGTTTGAGCCCTGCGTCAGGCTCAGTCCTGACAGCTCAGAGCCTGGAACCTGCTTCAGATTCTGTGTCTCCCTCTCTCTCTGCCTCTCCCCCACTCATGCTCTGTCTCTCAAAAATAATAAACAATAAAACATTTTTTAAAAATTAAAATTTAAATTTAAAAAGGTCTCAAACCCTTTACATGTGTTGCTTTTGCTTTTGTCACTGTGCATCTTAAGTCTTTCCCCACAGAGTCTGCATGCTTTTCTCCCCCAGGATTGTCGCCGGCTCGGAGGAAGTCAGCTGTTGTCCCCTTTGGGTGGATGCTTGCATTTCTCCTGGGTTCACGCTATAACAGGAATACTTGTGCTCTCGCTCTAGCCAGCACTGTGCTTCTGGGAGAAGGCTTTTTTTTCTGGCTGCTCCTGCAGACCAGACCCTGTGTCTCCTTGGCCAATCCCAGGACTAACCGGGGGGGTTGACCCTTGGAGTCGCCCCGGAAGGCCTGGGGCTATAGAGACCTGGCACTGATGGAAGGCGAGCACCAGTGTGGAGCCCAGCCAAGCGCCACCAGGACCGCGTTCCTTGTGCACAAAGAAAAGGTGCCTCGTCATTGTAGTGTGAACAGTGCAGCCTGGGCGCTTCCCTGGGTGGGGAGCAGGGAGCTGCCTCAACAGTCTCCGTCAGCTCCTTCCCAGGGGCGCCGTGCCAGGCCCGGCTAGGGCAGCACTGTTGACACTCAGGGCACGTTTAGGGCAGCTGGGCCCTGCCTTGCGTGGTCTGCAGGACTGAGTGGGGAGAACCTCAGTTTCGTCCTTCTCTCCCCTAGCTCCTGAGTAAGCCAGGCTGGTGGAGGTGGCTAGACTGTTCCCGTGGATATTAAAGATGAATGTGTTTGTTTAAGTGTGGAGAGATTAAGTGGATTTTGTCCCGGGTAGGGGGGGTTGTTGAGGAATAGCTGAAGTGAATGGTTGCTTAGGGCAGGACTAAAGCTCTCCGGAGAAAGGCACGGAGAGAGATTGTTTCCTGTTTTGAGCCACAGCTCCTCCTGGGAAATGTGAAGCCGTTAGCGGGGCCTCCCTCAGAGGGCGGAGTGGGAGCATTAGTGAGGAGATAAAGTCCCAAGCCCTCCAAACACAAGGCCTTCTACTATCTCTCCCCACAATTAGCAACGGCACCCAGGCACCCAGTCTGCTGTCCTGTTCTGGTGACTTAGGTGAGGCCTCCGGAAAGCATCTGCTCCGTGCTCCTGTGCAAAACAGAAGCACAGCTGCAGCCAGTCACCCAGTCCGGACAGAGAAGAGCTGCTGCCATCACTGGCCTGTGATTCATTCACCATTCATTCCATGTCTGACTCCATGTCTACTCATTCATTCCACGTACCGAGGCCTGTGTGCCGGTGCTGTGCTAGATGCTTGGGGAAGGAAGGTGATCCTGTCTCTCTACTTGGCTCTGAGGATGTCACAGGTTAGCAGGGGCCATGTGTGCATCTGTCTTGTGATCTGGACAAAGAATTGCCTGCTGAGGCTGCAGATCAAGGAAGGCTCCAAGGAAGAGGTGACCATGGACAGCATGTTTTGAAATAATAGTATTCCCTGAAAAAAAAAAAAAAAAATCGTACCTGTGCCAAGCTGGTATGGGTGAGGGCAATTGAGACAATTGTTAAGAAACAAAGTTCAACTAAGTAAATTTGGAGATCTAATTGGCTTTATTCAAGGAGTCAGGAATCAGACAGCGTCCTATCTAGCAAGTAGAAAGGAGCTCAGAAGAGCTGTACAAAGTGGAAGGCTTTTGCAGGCAGAAGGGGGCAGGGACAAGGAAGTCCCAAACAAAAGAAAGGATTATTTCAGGAAAGGTACTTTCCTTTGCGGGAACCGGAAGGCCAGGGGTCTATCATGAAGGTGACCTCACTAGTGCTGGTCAGGAAATTCCAGGCTGCTTTAAAATTCCACTCCCAGAAAAGGCTGAATTGAGCAATTAGGTTAGGTACTAAGTTTTGGTTTGCTGACATGACGCTTAGTACAAATTACTCCATTTGGGGCCTTTTTTTTTTTTTTTTTAATAACTCCCCTATTTTGATCAGAATCTCAGCCTGAGGGAGATGCGATCCACACTTACGGCATCAGAGCCAGCCACTCTTAGCTACTGCTCTGCCAATTCTTACAGCTTTTCCTGACCCTCTGGGGGACATTCGCAGGTCAGGCAGGGTTTGTTTGTTTTTGTTGAATCTTTGTAGTATTCATAGGCCACAATTCAGGCTCACAATTTTTTAGTCGGTTATTTTGTTTATTCCTTTCTTGACATTCCAGTTTTAGAGAGGTCATTGCCTTGGTGGTTAGCAGCTGTAAACGTGCATTTAAAGCTTTGGCAAGAATACAATGTGCCAGGGAGATAACTATGACTATTATAAATAGATAAGTCCCAACGTCTAGAGTGTACTTAGGAGCCGAGACTCAAAGCAATCGAAGCAACGTAAGTCAACCCCCCTTGAAGGGTCACTTTTTTTGTTGTTAATGCTTATTTCTTTATTTTGTGAGGGTGGGAGAGAGAGAGAGAGCAGGCGCGTGTACACACACACACACACACACACACACACACACACACGCACACACACACGAGCACACGCACATGGGGGAGGGGGCAGGGAGAGTGGGAGGCAGAGAATCCCAAGCAGGCTCCATGCTGCCAGAGCCCAATGTGGGGCTGAGATCATGACCTGAGCTGAAATCAAGGGTAGGATGCTTGACCAACGGAGCCACCCAGGCTCCTTCCAGGAGTCACCTTTTTAAACTGAGTGGCTTGCTAAGTGATCCTATGTAATTGAGTTTCAACTTCCCCAAAAGTGTTAATCCACATGCCACAGGTGGTGTCGGCCCCAGCGTGGACACCTCCTTGCTCAACTAAAAGATAATCAAGGGCTATCATGTAATCAGGAACAACTTTGGCCAGACAGTCTAAGCATTTCTGTTGGCCAGCTATTGTTTTAGCAGCAGATTCTGCAGTATTTTCAAGAATGAAGGAGAGGTTCCTGGGGCTCCTGGGTGGCTCAGTCGGTTGGGTGCCTGACTTTGGCTCAGGTCATGATCTCATGGGAATAAATAAACAAACAAAAAAGGAGATGTTCCTGATTACAGCCTTATTTATATTTACTCCTAAGTAGGGAAGCAGGGCCCCTGCCAAAGGAAGCGAAAGCTGAATCATGAATGCCTCCTGGTAATTCCATTTGACTTTCTGGGTCAGGACCGGAAAGGTAACTGCCACGGAGACATGTGTAATTTTAAGAATTGGTAGACAACACAGGCAGTTTTGGTTACCCTTCCTTGTGTCTTTTTTTTTTTTTTTTTAATATTTATTTATTTTTGAGAGAGAGAGAGAGAGAGAGAGAGAGAGACAGAGCACGAGCGGGGGAGGGGTAGAGAGAGCCAGAGATCCAGAATTCAAAGCAGACTCCAGGCTCTGAGCTGTCAGCACAGACCCTGACATGGGGCTCAAACCCACCAGCCATGAAATCATGATCTGAGCAGAAGTCCGACGCTCAACCTACTGAGCCACACAGGCGCTCCCCTTGTGTCCTTATTTTGCGTAGAGCTTGGACACAATGCTCCCCAAGTTTGGGGCTGTTAACCAGACATAGGGAAACAGACCAGGGGGTCTCTAGCATCACGGACAGATCAGAGTTTTTGATGACAAATCCAGCAGTCTGAAAGGTTACCTGCCCTTAGCAACAACCTGGAAAGATACAGGTCTGTATAGGACCAGGTGTCTGGTGGGGCCTCCTTCAGCTGTAAGAAGTATACCGGGGTGAGGGGCACCTGGCTGGCTCAATTGGTGGTGTGCAACTCTTGATCTCGAGGTTGTGAGTTCCAGCCCCATGTTGTGTGTAGAGATTACTTAAAAAACAAACAAACAAACAAACAAACAAAAAAACCTTAAAAAAAAAATGGAAGTGTACCAAGACTCAAGTCCCTGAAGTTTGGCAGCCATCTGGGTGGTGAGGAGGACCTGATGTAATTCCTTCTAAGGAGATCTAAGGGCAGTCTTTGTTTTTAGTGATTCCAAATTGGAAGGATGGGAGAAAATTGGAAATACTAGGTTGCTGAGTTGGAGCCAGATAGAGGAAACTAGAAGAATTCAGGACTCCGTCCAATTACAGGCATGTCCTAACAACTGTAATCATGCTCTTCAGTTCTCGTGTTATTAACTCTTGTTCTCCTTGGATCCAGGTTGTCTATCCCTTCTGGAAATTCTTACCAGTTCAGTTTTATGATCTTCAAGTTACCAGGAACCTGTTACCCTAGAGCATGCTTCATGAGTCTCCCAGAAGATGGGGCACTTTTACAGGCACAAGCATCAGAGTAAAATACCAGCTCTTTGCAAATGACAAAGACTTAGAAATGTCCATTGTTAAAGATCTGATGAGAATTCATTATCATGGAGTTGAAAAGGAAATTTGGTCATT